>NC_141691.1:1998746571-2001146571 GCF_964263255.1 Lissotriton vulgaris
CCTGAAGAGGCAAACTCTGACACAAGCCCCACATTTTGAAGTATTCTATTCTTCTAAGTTCATCAGCTCTAAAGCCCTTGCACACCCGCTATTCTGCCACCTCAAAAAAAATAGGCACCACATTTTATTTCCACACTCTGTCGAGCCAGGCCTGATTTCCTTGGCCTGTCTGTGCCATGATCTCTCTGTATAGGCTCGCTCGGTGCTGTGTTACTGGAACAGGGTACAGGGATAGTCTGTTATCAGTTTTCAATTTCATTTTTCTGATTTCAACGTTTTCAATTTCATTTGAAAGCACAATCACACACAACAGCCCACCACCACCCACCCTGGTATGTCGACTCTGTCTGCGGCCTGCCGTGCACGGTCACGGTGCCGCCCCCACCATGATCCATCAGCTCACCTCTCACCTCAATCAATTATAGTTCGTCACGACCTCCGATAGGAGCCTTGATGATGGCAGCAGGCTTCCTGTCGCGCAGAGAGAGTGCCGCCCGGTGCCCGCAGCCACGCCACTCCACAGCCCAGTACTGTTACTGTACTCCTGTACTGTAGCACACTAGGAAGCAACAGGGCAGCTGCAGCCTGCAGCAAGGCCAGGACAGGGCAAGCAACGGTCGTTACGGCAAGATGGTGCTGGTCTCGGTCTCCAGTCCACACGAGGCTCGACACGACGGGAGGGGCTGGCGTGCACTGCGCGCCTCGCGTAACGCGTCACCACCAGTGCGGCGGGCGGCGAGGGCTGGCCCAATGTGTGTTACACAGGGCCGTCATTGGTTGCGGCTGTGCGCACCGCGCACACTACCTAATTGACGGCCCTGTGAGCGAGTCTGGGACTGGGAGGGAGGTGGTACGTGGTGGGGGGCCCTGCCTGTACAGAGATAGTTGATGACGTGACTGAGTGACGTCAGACGTCGTCGTGATCAGGCGCTTAATCTGTGTGCCTCCTCCTACGTAACTTAATTCACTGTCATGATTGCCATATCGATATCGTGGGTGCGTGCACCGTAATGTAAACTTTTTTTTAAGTTAAGCAGAGCAAGCACCCCCCGGGCCCGGCCACCGGGGTCACCGTGCCGCACAGCACAGCTGAGCTGAGCAGGTCACACAGCACAGCAGGCCTCCGCCCGCGGCCGCAACGGGCCGGGCCTGCCGCCTCGCCTCTCCAGTCAGTCAGTCAGAGAGTGCCGGCCCGCCCGCGCGGCCGCGGCCGCCTCAGATAAGGTGCCGCCTGGGGCGGACCGCCCCCCCCGCCCCCCCCTAGCTACGCGGCTGATCGACCCTGATGTTAATTCAGTTTCATTGATAGTCCGTACGGGTTCTGGCTGTTCCTTTGTTCCTTATATACACAGGGAATCATCAACTTCTCAGCCAACTGAATATCAATAAAATTGCCAGCAGGGCCAGCCGTAGGCATGTGCAAGCTGTGCACCTGCACAGCGCCACCAAACCCCAGGGGCCACCACGCCAATATATATCCTTAATATAATGATCCTCTGAGGATTGATACATATTTTCATGGCAGCGTCTGGCAGGGATTTGGCGGCCTCTGGCTCTGTTCCACTTCTAAACACCCTGACCCCCCTCCCCTCTTTACTGGCCTCCGCGCTCCGCCTCGCCCGGAATCCGCTCTTCCGGGGCCCCCTACTTAATACGCTCCCTGCCCAGGGCCACCATGAGCCTAAAGCCGCCCCTGAGTCAAGCAACACAGATACTGTTGCTCGGTAGCTGTTAGAAATCACCAGGCAAGCCAAAATAGTAAAATGCCTCGGTGCCCTTTTTACAGCCCCTGCCACCTCATAAGAAGCATAATAATCCTCTTGAACCAGGGGTCCCCCCTGATTGTTCTATGAATGCTACCACCTTCCTTGATGGTAAACTAGAAGGTTTAACTGTACACTCACGAGCATAATGGCCTCCCTGTCCACAATACATACACAGATTGCCTTCTCTCCTTCTTCTCTTTTCCTCACTTGACAGAGGTCCTCTAACCCCACCTATCTCCATAGGTTCAGGAGCTGACTTATGCTCCACAGGTACTTTAGCCTCTGATCTAACCACCATGGTACGAGACGCCTGAAAACGAGACTTCTCTCCATGTCTGTCTGACAAACGATGGTTTAACTTTACCACTAAATCAATAAACGCTCCACAATCATCAGGAGGATCTACCACTTGAGACACTATGTCTTTTAATTCCTCGAACAATCCTTGATAAAACAAAGACGTCCTCTTTGCCATAGGCCACTGAGTTTCGGATACAAGCTGTTTAAATATATAGTCAACAGATCCTGCGTGCCCTGTCGCAATTTCAACAACTCGGCATCACTAGCCTGCATAAATGCATGCTTAGCGAATAAACATCTCATTTGTTTCTTAAATGCTGGATAATTATTTAATACACGATCATCACTATCCATCAGAGGAACTGCCCATAAGGCTGCTGTACTAGCCAAGTATGATATTATAAACGCGACTTTTGCGGAATCATTAGGAAAAGCATTTGGTCTACACATAAAGTGTAAATGGCACTGAGTCATAAATGTGCTGTATTTGTTACTGTCACCTGTGAACCTTTCTGGTGCCGCCAGAGGCACAGGAACAGGTGTCATAACCGTAACTGCTATAGGAGCCTCGCCACTAGCACCCTGCCCCGACCCCCTCTCAAACTGGAAAGTAGCGGGCTGTACTACGGGACCCTGACCCCTGGACTGGGAGTGATCTCTGGCCTTTACCGAACTTAGCTCCTGCCTTAGTCCCAAATTCTCTTGTCTAAGGTCCTGTACCTGAGTCTGTAAAGTTGTGATAGCCGCCAAAAAATCCTGTAAAGTGGGGCCAGTATCCCCACCCGACGGATTTCCTGTCTCATCCATACTCGTCCGGGCAGTATAATTTTCCTGGGCTTGGTTTTCTGTTAGCTTTCACCACCTCACTTCGCCCAACACTGCAGGAACGAGGATGTTCCCAATCCCCTACCCACACCCAAGTAACGTACACTATACTATACACAGTGCACAAATCACGTGGGCACAGGGAGAGGGTGGGAGAAAAGAAAAACAAGGAAAATGCAGCCAAGAATGACACCAGGGGGTAGCAGGAGCTTTCATTTGTTCTATGGACACCAATCCAGAATCCTCTCCCAACTAGAATTTGTCATAAGGGGGAAAAAGTCATAGGGTGACATAAAAAACAAGCATTGGAAATGCAATAGGGCTCGCATTAGGAAAGTTTGAGCTATCGGTCTTATAAATAATTTTTTTTAATTTATGTGTTATTTTTTGAAATGGCTAAATTAATAGCTTTGTCATTTACAATGCCAATAGTTAAAACTTTCGCAAATGTGACACCTATAGCATTTGTAATGCAACATTTTTGTATTTATGTGACTTAGATGTATTGATATTACAAATAACAATGGCTTTTAATTTTTTTAAATAATTAATACTTCAATAATTTATTTAATTTGTAATGGCAATAGCTTAAACTTTTGTAAATAACTTTTGTGAACATTATGTTCAGTGTTTTTTATTGTGACGAAAATCCAAGAACAGAAGTGAAATATTAACATCTTTTTGTGATTTGTAATAAAGCGTGAAAGCTTGAATCCAGCTTGAAACATTGAAAGAACATATTTGAACCAGTGATGCTGTGGTTGCGCTGAGTGATGCTGTGGTTGTGCTGAGTGATGCTGTGGTTGCGCTGAGTGATGCTGTGGCTGCGCTGAGTGATGCTGTGGTTGCGCTGAGTGGTGTGTGCATCGGTGGAGCTTAGTGGGTGCATCGGTGGAGCTGTGTGGTGGGTGCCTCGGCGGAGCTGTGTGGTGGGTGCATCGGCGGAGCTGTGTGGTGGGTGCATCGGCGGAGCTGTGTGGTGGGTGCATCGGCGGAGCTGTGTGGTGGGTGCATCTGTGTAGCTGTGTGGTGGGTGCATCTGTGGAGCTGTGTGGTGGGTGCATCTGTGGAGCTGTGTGGTGGGTGCCTCGGTGGAGCTGTGTGGTGGCTGCATCGGTGGAGCTGTGTCGGTGGAGCTATGTGGTGGCTGCATCGGTGGAGCTGTGTCGTGGGTGCATCAGTGGAGCTGTGTGGTGGGTGCATCGGTGGAGCTGTGTGGTGGGTGCCTCGGTGGAGCTGTGTGGTGGGTGTATCGGTGGAGCTGTGTGGTGGGTGCATCGGTGGTGCTGTGTAGGTGGAGCTGTGTGGTGGGTGCATTGGTGGAGCTGTGTGATGGGTGCATTGGTGGAGCTGTGTGGTGGGTGCATCGGTGGAGCTGTGTGGTGGGTGCCTCGGTGGAGCTCTGCGGTGGGTGCATCGGTGAAGCTGTGTGGTGGGTGCATCAGTGGAGCTTAGTGGGTGCATTGGTGGAGCTGTGTGGTGGGTGCATTGGTGGAGCTTAGTTGGAGCATTGGTGGAGCTGTGTGGTGGGTGCATCGGTGGAGCTGTGTGGTGGGTGCCTCGGCGGAGCTGTGTGGTGGGTGCATCGGTGGAGCTGTATGGTGGGTTGGCAGGCACATTGGCAGAGGTCGAGCCCTAAAAAGGGGGAAAAAGATGGCCGCTGAGACTTTGAAAGGTCAGTCACAAGAGTAAATGCACCAGATTCTGTTACATAAGAAATCTTGCATTAGCAAAATGTGGCTGAACATTTAAAACAAATTAAATCACAAACCCTGGAGTTTAGGATAACATCTGGTTCAATATAAAAATGGGTCGACAGTGGTTGTTCCTTAAAGCCTCCAACAAAGCTACAAAACAGGATAAGTTACATCACACCATGGAGGCCAATATTTAACTGCTCGAATCGGAGTTGCTGACATGCTAGCCCATGAACTATGGATCGAAAGGCATCTGGGATCTGCGCCTCAGCCAAGGAGAGGACACGGGGCTTCCAAACAGCAAGGCATTTTTTAGGAGCAAACTAGTAGCCTGGCAGCTGCAATTTGTTCTTCTTCCAAAACATCAAAATACAAAACGAGTCTGGGAGAAGGCAGACAAGCCCTCGGCATTGCTGTGGTGGGGGGGGGGGGGTGGGGGGCGGCGAGAGGCAATAAGGGAAGAATAGGGGAGAGTAAGGGTGACGAGACGCATGGGGAGCAGCAGCCTTTGATGTGCTGGCCGGCCGTGGGCAGTGAATAATTAGGGTAGGAGAAATGCCAGAGCGCACGGGGCAGTTAACTAATGAGGCAGTAAAAAAACATGCGTTCTGAATTAGTGAGACTGTGGCAGAAGTGCAGGCTACCTGGCTCTGAACTATCCCCCAAAGTGGGTCATCACACTGCCCTCCAAAGTCCGGCCAAGGAAAACTATCAAAGGGAGCTAAGCATGCATGCAGAGAGACGAGTGAGAGACTAGCGCGGCCTGCTCCGTAAGCATTAGAAACAAAAGTGCGTGGCAGAAGTACAGGCTACCTGACTCTTTGCACGCACTGATTCAGTTGTTGGCCTCTCAGCTGAGTCTGCCAACTAGACAAAAAATCCCAATTTACTAAACTACCCATAAAACGATAATGGGATCCATGCCTCGTGCAGTGGGGATTATTCAAGCAGAGTCCCGCTCGCGGGCAGATGTCAGAGGGGGCGGGGTGGGATGCGCGCAGTCTGGATGAAGTCGGCCGAGCTCTTCCTGAGCCCACGGGTCCCGCTCGTGTAATCAGGACATGCCGTGGATCACATAACATGAGCAAGACCAGCAAGTAGCACACATTGATGCGGAGACCACAAGACGCAGCCGAGGGCCTGAGTGCATTTCTTCTTAGAGGGTGGATTTTAAGTGAAGCACGTAGGAGGTTACCATGGGAAACATGAAGGAATGAGGTAGCATGAAATGGAGAAAATCTAGAAGGTTATTAACGGAAGCCGAGCTGCAGGTTACTTTGGTAGTGAGGCAAATGTTGTTTAAATAAGACTGTCCGGAAATATAAACTCACTCTAAAGAAAAGAAATAGGGAGATGCTGCAATTCACCACCCTCATAATAATTATGGAATAAGCCGATTTTATCTGGTTATTCAGTCTGAGTGACTGTATGCCCTTTTAATCTAAGATAGCGCTCATCGGTTTTGGTCCAGGCAGCATAAAAGCATGCTAGACTACTTCTACTATGTTTATGATCCCCGAATCGGACTCTTTTCCAGTTAAATACATGGCAGCATATTTGTATTTGCAATCGACTTCGTTGAAAGTACGAGCGCGACTACGCACTGAGTCGATAAGCAGGCAATTATAAACTCTTTTCGGCCTGACGAAACTCTTAGCACAAAGAGTTTTATAAGCTCCACGTAATTCCCAGTGCTTTCAAGTACGGGAAATGCGGGCATCAAACTATTGGAATGGCTATGTTAGGCTGTTTTCTATGTGTTAGACGCGACGGCGGAGCCCCGTTTTTGTAATGGATTGTATCCGTTTTGGTCTTTCGCGAGAGTTTGACAAACTTGGACCCATAGACTTGTATGCCATTGCAAGCAGCATATTAAAATACTGCTATTGCGCAAGTCTCTTTGTAGGTTTCGCACATTTTTGCTGACAGTAACTGCTGTATACATAATTGCTTCGGTTCTAGAAATACTACTCGCACCAATAAAGGTTATTTGCTAAAAAAAGTACATTTTACTGGTAGTCAAAAATAACACAAAGATGACGGTACACACTCACGTCCCTTTTACAGAAAGGTCTCAATGATTTTAAAAGTCACAAGAATTATTTTTTACATATAAATAAATTTTGTGCAAACAAGTTATATTTATAAAGTAAAATGGATCAAAATGAATAGTGCAAATGAGTAACGCTCCGTCCAAATGTGTTGTTCATATCATGTTAGCTGCCAACAAAGAAGGGAGACGAGAAACAGAAATTAATTGCGAGCGAGGCTGGGCAGGCTGCGATCTGGGTGGCAGGCTGGTGGCCTGAGAAGAGTCCATGAAGCAGGGGGCGGGGAGCCGAACCCTTTGATGTAGCTCATGGCCTGGCGGCAGGGAAAAAAAGCAATTAGGGGGGAGGAGAAGTGATGTGCATGAGCTTTTTAGGTCAATGCGCTTGCGCATTGAGCTACCTTTTCACGGGCACTGCACTAAATCGCCAGTTTGGTTAAACTCTGGATAAGCCCCTATATTCTCGCAAGCACAATGCGCAAGCGCATTGACAGGCGAGCCCTAAAACCCTAAACAAAATATAATTAGGATATACTCATGGCCTGGCGGCAGGGAAAAAAAAGCAATTAGGGGGGAGGAGAAGTGATGTGCATGAGCTTTTTAGGTCAATGCGCTTGCGCATTGAGCTGCCTTTTCACGGGCACTGCAGGAAATCGCCAGTTTGGTTAAACTCTGGATAAGCCCCTATATTCTCGCAAGCACAATGCGCAAGCGCATTGACAGGCGAGCCCTAAAACCCTAAACAAAATATAATTAGGGTATACTCAATAATATTGTACTAAAGTGCCCAAAAAAGGTGATGGGAACCACAAAAACGCTGAGACAACACAGCGTTCGTAAGTACACCCAATACACACAACGATGTGTAATAACGGACAAAATATCCAGGGAGTGGCTTCAATTCAACACGCAGCCGCGTATTGAAAGTCGGGGACACAGCACAAAGGCAGAGGTTCACAATACCTCCAAAGCGGAATGCCCCCAGCACTCGAGCCAAGAAAACAGACCCAACAATGTGCCAAAGAGCCAACAAATGCCACGAGGGAATTCAACAGCCCCGGAAAGGCTCCTGCATTTCCCGCGATCCCGCGAGCATGGCAGAAAGAAGGAAAGGCAAGCCAACAAGGAAAACTCCACTGCAAGGATGAACGCCAACAAGGTATGAAACCAAGCAAAGGTAGGACGAATAGAGCCCGCCTTTAAACAGCTCCGGAACGAAGTCAGTCATGTGACCAGTCATGCATGGCCACAGAAAGCGGACAGAGACTCAGCCTATTTCCTAACAGCATCTCTAGACCTTGCAAATTAGATTTGATGAACACAAAGAAGACAGAAGAGCCGCTGACCTGAGTACTGAAGCCCTGCTGTAGTATTTCGGCACCAAACCCTGCCTGCTGCCTTAATGACTTCGACAATCGTGGTGTGCTGTCTCGTCTTGCAACGGTGAGGTCTCCAAGAACCCTGGAGATCCTCCAGATTCCTACAAATCGCCAAAGAACTCCCTTGGAGTAAGAGGTACTACTCCCCTGCAGTCCTCAGGCACTGAACCCACGAAGTCTGGTTTGTCAACATGCTGCTCCTCAGTGACTCTGACGCAGCACCCAAACCAAAAGTGGAACACCAGCTCCAGAGGATCAAATCTGCCTCCACACCAAGTGTGAAGTCACCAGGATCAACCTGAGCCGTGCCTCCCAAAACCCAGGATACCAGACCCCATGCAGCATACAGCGAGACAAAGAGTCCACTCCAGACTCTCAGGGCCCGATTCACAGAATTAACTTAAGACAAAATCCTAAACTTACTTGAATTCCCACTGTGACGACTTCTCACAGCGTCACTACAGCTGTCAGTGCCACCTAGCGGTTATCTTTCATCATTGCACTTCAATAAGGAAATGATATGCTCATGCGATTTAGAGACTGATAATGCAGATTTTTCTACCCATTAATTCTACTGCTCTACATGAAATTCAGCTCCGTCTAAAGTTTCCATCAAGTGTACCTTTGCTGCCTCCATCAGCATAAGTTTTCTATTACGCAGATGCTATCACCAAATAATATCTATGTACTTCACTTAAACTACATATTTTGGTTGTCATATTGGAAAAAGTACTATTATATCTTTACAGTTACATTCATAATAAGTACTTAATGACTTAATTTTTACAGTGATTTCAGAATACGCGTTTCATGATATGTGTACACGCATATCTAAAGTTAAAAATGTAACGGTAGTCATTTTAGAAAAAGTGTTTCATGATATGTGTACAGGCATATCTAAAGTTAGAAATGTAATGAAAGTCATCTTTACAGTCATAGTTATTTTGCATGCCTTGCCTACCCCACAGTAAATTGGATTTTACTGTGTCATATTTAAAAAAAAAATTATATATATATATATCAGGTGGTAGTTCTTCACTGTTCTTCATGTTGTAAAGTGGGTAATGCATTCTACTGTTTTAATAGGAAAAATGCAAATGCATTCTCCTGTGCACTTTCAGCCACACCAAGTTTTTAAACTTTAAATGTATTATATTTTATTACGTGTGGTCCCTTAAAAATGCAAATGCATTCTACTGTGCACTGTTATCCACACCAAGCTTTTAAGCTTTAAATGTATCTTATTTTATGACGTGTGGTCTCTTTCTTCCCAACATGTTTTGAGGAAGATTTTACTATTCCATGTGGTCTTTCTCCACATCCGTTACACAGTTTAAAGTTGTACACTGTGCTGTGTGCCACTTCCGCACACCTTTCACCTCAACTTGCTTTGAGGGAAATGTGACTGTTTTATGTGGTACCACCATTTATGGTGCGTCCCCACATCTATTTATGTAGTGTGTCCCCACATCTTTTTAATGTGTTTACCACAAATTTGTACTTTCGCACATGTTTCATTGCGTCATGTTGTGCGTTTTGCTTTCCTTGTTTTCTTCTTCACTCTCTTGATCGTACTCTTGTATTTCTTTCATGTCGGCCTGGCCAGCTTTCGTGATCTTTGTACCTGAGTCGCTTCTTGTTCTTGTTGTGGGATGCGTTGGTTGTTTGTGTTTTCGGGAAAAAAGGGTGATGGGTGATTGAGTTGTCTTTAGAGCCTCCTGTCTTCCTTATTGTTTCTTCCCACTCACCACTTTATCTTGTCAATTTCTGTCTATTTTTCATGCAATCCGTTTTATTCATCATCTCTTGTCATGTTTTCGCTTGATTCTTTTAATGTGACTTTTGTTATACCTTTTTAAAGTTTCTTCCTTTTCATTTTAAAACAAGCATTAGAAATGCAATCGGGCTCGGATTTATATGAGTTTGAGCTAATGGCATTGTAAATGCCAATGTATTGTTGCTATGTGTTATGGAGTGTGCTCATGTGGTGTGTACTGCCAGTGATCTCCTTGTGAGTGTGAGAATATTGCACCGTTACTGCCTGTGATGTCCTTCTTGTGAGTGTAAGAAGCTTACACCTCTGCTGCCTGTGGTCTCCTTGTGAGTGTAAGAAGCTTGCACAGCTGCTGCCTGTGATGTCCTACTCACTACTCTACTCACTACTCTACTCACTACTCTACTCACTACTCCACTCACTACTCTACACTCACTACTCACTACTCTACTCACTACTCTGCACTCACTACTCACTACTCTACTCACTACTCTACTCACTACTCTGCACTCACTACTCTACTCACTACTCTACTCACTACTCTACTCACTACTCTACTCACTACTCTACTCACTACTCTAATCACTACTCTGCACTCACTACTCACTACTCTACTACTCTACTCACTACTCACTACTCTACTCACTTCTCTACTCACTACTCTACTCACTACTCTGCACTCACTACTCACTACTCACTACTCTACTCACTACTCACTTCTCTACTCACTACTCTGCACTCACTACTCTACTCACTACTCTGCACTCACTACTCTACTCACTACACACTGCTCCACACTCACTACTCTACTCACTACTCACTACTCTACTCACTACTCACTTCTCTACTCACTACTCTGCACTCACTACTCTACTCACTACTCTACTCACTACTCTACTCACTACTCTACTCACTACTCTGCACTCACTACTCAACTACTCTACTACTCTACTCACTACTCACTACTCTACTCACTACTCTGCACTCACTACTCACTACTCACTACTCTACTCACTACTCACTTCTCTACTCACTACTCTGCACTCACTACTCTACTCACTACTCTACTCACTACTCTGCACTCACTACTCTGCACTCACTGCTCTACTCACTACTCTACTCACTACTCACTACTCACTACTCTACTCACTACTCTACTCACTACTCTGCACTCACTACTCTACTCACTACTCACTGCTCCGCACTCACTACTCTACTCACTACTCTACTCACTACTCTACTCACTACTCACTACTCTACTCACTACTCTACTCTCTACTCTGCACTCACTATTCTACTCACTACTCTACTCACTACTCACTACTCTACTCACTAGTCACTACTCTACTCACTACTCTACTCACTACTCTGCACTCACTGCTCACTACTCTGCTCACTACTCACTACTCTGCACTCACTACTCACTGCTCTGCACTCACTACTCTACTCACTACTCTGCACTCACTACTCACTACTCTGCTCACTACTCACTACTCTACTCACTACTTTACTCACTACTCACTACTCTACTTACTACTCTACTCACTACTCACTACTCTGCACTCACTACTCTGCACTCACTACTCACTACTCTGCACTCACTACTCTACTCACTACTCTGCACTCACTACTCTACTCACTACTCTACTCACTACTCTACTCACTACTCACTTCTCTACTCACTACTCTGCACTCACTACTCTACTCACTACTCACTACTCTACTCACTACTCTGCACTCACTACTCTGCACTCACTGCTCTACTCACTACTCACTACTCTACTCACTACTCTACTCACTACTCTGCACTCACTACTCTACTCACTACTCACTACTCTGCACTCACTACTCTACTCACTGCTCTGCACTCAGTACTCTACTCACTACTCACTACTCTCTACTCACTACTCTACTCACTACTCACTACTCTACTCACTACTCTACTCTCTACTCTGCACTCACTACTCTACTCACTACTCTACTCACTACTCTACTCACTACTCACTACTCTACTCACTACTCTACTCACTACTCTGCACTCACTACTCTACTCACTACTCTGCACTCACTACTCTACTCACTACTCTACTCACTACTCCACTACTCTACTCACTACTCACTACTCACTACTCTCTACTCCACTACTCTACTCACTACTCACTACTCACTACTCTCTACTCACTACTCTCTACTCACTACTCTACTCACTAGTCACTACTCTACTCGCTACTCTACTCACTACTCACTACTCTACTCACTACTCACTACTCTGCACTCACTACTCACTACTCTGCACTCACTACTCTACTCACTACTCTGCACTCACTACTCTACTCACTACTCACTACTCACTACTCTACTCACTAGTCACTACTCTACACGCTACTCTACTCACTACTCTGCACTCACTGCTCACTACTCTGCTCACTACTCACTACTCACTACTCTGCACTCACTACTCTACTCACTACTCACTGCTCTGCACTCACTACTCTACTCACTACTCTGCACTCACTACTCACTACTCTGCTCACTACTCACTACTCTACTCACTACTCACTACTCTACTCACTACTCACTACTCTGCACTCACTACTCACTACTCTGCACTCACTACTCTACTCACTACTCTGCACTCACTACTCTACTCACTACTCACTACTCTACTCACTACTCACTACTCTACTCACTACTCTGCACTCACTACTCTACTCACTACTCACTACTCTACTACTCTACTCTACTCACTACTGTACTCACTACTCACTACTCTGCACTCACTACTCTACTCACTACTCTGCACTCACTACTCACTACTCTGCTCACTACTCACTACTCTACTCACTACTCTACTCACTACTCACTACTCTACTCTACTCACTACTCTGCACTCACTACTCACTACTCTGCACTCACTACTCTACTCACTACTCTGCACTAATTACTCTACTCACTACTCACTACTCTACTCACTACTCTGCACTCACTACTCTACTCACTACTCACTACTCTACTACTCTACTCTACTCACTACTCACCTCACTACTCTACTCACTATTCACTACTCTACTCACTATTCACTACTCTACTCACTACTCTGCACTCACTACTCGCTACTCTGCTCACTACTCACTACTCTACTCACTACTTTACTCACTACTCACTACTCTGCACTCACTACTCACTACTCTGCACTCACTACTCTACTCACTACTCTGCACTCACTACTCTACTCACTACTCACTACTCTACTCACTACTCACTACTCTACTCACTACTCACTACTCTGCACTCACTACACTACTCACTACTCACTACTCTACTCACTACTCTCTACTCACTACTCTACTCTCACTACTCTACTCACTACTCTACTCACTACTCTACTCACTACTCACTACTCTACTCACTACTCTGCACTCACTACTCACTACTCACTACTCTGCACTCACTACTCACTACTCTGCACTCACTACTCACTACTCTGCACTCACTACTCTACTCACTACTCACTACTCACTACTCACTACTCACTACTCTACTCACTACTCACTACTCTACTACTCTACTCACTACTCTGCACTCACTACTCTGCACTCACTACTCTACTCACTACTCTGCACTCACTACTCTACTCACTACTAACTACTCTACTCACTACTCTACTACTCTACTCACTACTCTGCACTCACTACTCTACTCACTATGCTGCACTCACTACTCTACTCACTACTCTACTCACTACTCTACACTCACTACTCACTATTCTACTACTCTACTCACTACTCACTACTCTACTCACTACTCTACTCACTACTTTCTACTCACTTCTCACTACTCACTACTCACTACTCTGCACTCACTACTCTACTCACTACTCTACTCACTACTCACTACTCTACTCACTACTCTACTCACTAGTCTACTCACTACTCTACTCACTACTCTGCACTCACTCTACTCACTACTCACTACTCACTACTCTGCACTCACTACTCTACTCACTACTCACTACTCTGCACTCACAACTCTACTCACTACTCACTACTCTACTCACTACTCTACTCACTACTCTGCACTCACTACTCACTACTCTACTCACTACTCACTACTCTACTCACTACTCTACTCACTACTCTGCACTCACTACTCTACTCACTACTCTGCACTCACTACTCTACTCACTACTCACTACTCTACTCACTACTCTACTCACTACTCACTACTCTACTCACTACTCACTACTCTACTCACTACTCACTACTCTGCACTCACTACTCTACTCACTACTCACTACTCTACTCACTACTCTACTCTACTCACTACTCTACTCACTACTCACTACTCTACTCACTCACAAACCAAGGACAGAACAACCCACTGACAGCACTTGAACACCACCAATAGCATTATCACACTCTCTCATGCCATGGGCTGGTAGTCACACTCTACCAAAACACTCTCAGACCCCTCAAAAAATAGTTTTAAAAAAGCTGGCAGGTATGGTGGTAACTAAAACTGCCTCTTCGTTAATTGGTTAGATTGTGTGTGCATTATTGTGGGTGAAGGCAAGAATGAAGCAAAAGAGGATGAATAGATGAGTGATTTGAGTAACTGAGTGCAGGGATTGTGAGTGTGTGGCATGCTGGGGAGTGAATCAGACCTGTTTAGTTTTCTATAGTTTGTTAGATTATATGCACCGAGCTTTTTTGCTGCACTGTCAAGATCAAAATGGAAATATGCAAACAGCTAATTTGTGGGCAGATTTAGAAATCCGAGATGGCTCAGTCGGGCACCGTATGTTCTACCGTAAGAGGTGAAATACATTAAGCCACCAGACGTATAAGCTGTTCGTAAACACATCATTTGCCACGGAGAAAAGAGAGCAGTTAATGGTCCATGACCGTTTCCTCATTTCCTCTGTAAAAATTGCATTACTTGAGAATAAAGCAGACTTTTTCTTCGTGGATCTGCTATTTTCACCGTGCCTAGTTTGCCAGTGGAACCGACCCTCCCCGCCCGCGTCTAAATTGGTTTGAACAGTGAGAGAGCGGCCTGATACTGCTGAGCAAGGCCTCAGGGCCTTTGAAACGGCGTTTCTAGCTCTGCTTTTCACGAGGTCTAAACTGCGACACCATGGCATTTCTATTTTAGGCTCTGGTAAACCAAGAATCTATAGTTCACGGAATGTTTTGATTGAACTCGGTGCCTGGCCCAGCCCTGGGAAGTTATTTTCCAATTAGAGCTACTTTCATGCAAAAAGGGAGTTAGATAAAAAGTCTTGATGCAATGCAATGGTGAACGCGCACGCACCATCTGCATTGCATTACACGGGCAGTCTGACAGCTCCTAATTAAGATTAATCACTCTGCGTGCTCGTTCGCGCACAGAATATGCCATGAAACTAACATCAATGACGGACGAAAAGTAAATATAGCCTATCACGTCAAGGCTACTAAATAGACAGCACAGCAAAGACGAATCACTAGGCAGATGCCATAAAACACTAAGGAATGTAAGGAATGTGTCTGGCCAGAGCCCTAGAGATACCTTTTTTTTTCTTTAACATTAGGATCTCGGAGCTCCGCCTCCCCTGCTGACGCAGGGTTGACGAAGGCCGAGCCCTAAAAAGGGAGATGATGCAGTGTGCTGTTCAGCCAGGATGTGAGTGTGTGTTGGAATGTTGGGAGTTAGAATGTTGGAATGGTTTGAGTCAGTTGGTCTATGGGCTGAGCGGCATACAGGCTGCTCCTGGTGGGGCTCGTTATTTATATACTTTCTTATCTGTAACTTCACCCTTCAATAAATATACTTGAAGTTACCAACAACGAATGGACATTAATCTTCATTTCTTTACAGTACTTCTTTTCAGAGCCTCGAAGTGAGCGTGTTAAAACCGGAGACTGGGGAAGGAAAGATTTTAGAAATTAGTATGTGTTGGTTTGGGTGAAAACTAAATCATTTTGAAAATTTTATAGTGAATTCAGTGTGTGCAGTTTGACATTTATAGACATTATTTCCTTTTGGTTTACAGAGAGACTTGATTTAACTTAAGATGCCAACGAGTTTCATGTTGTTACTGTTGATTTAGGAGAACTTATAATTTCAGATGAATAGCTCCTTCATTAGAAAGAAAGAGAATTATGCTTGTCAGAAGGGTGCAGATCCTTGTGAAAATGTACTTTAGTTCTTCTCATCTTCTAACGTTTAGTTCTCTATCCTAATGCCATTGCCCTAATCAAGCCTCTGAAACTGTTAATAATCAGGGTCTGTCATGGCCGAGGGTGGGCCTTCGTGAACACCCAACCAATCCCAAGGTCGGAGAAGCTCGATGCAGCAGCTCCGTTGGTCTGTAGACACCAATCGCTGGCCCTCCAAAGCATCAGTGACCTTCAGATGACCCTCATACAGCCCATGGTGCCTATCAGCAGTCCTCAGATTACATCCAGGTAACCACAGCTGATCCATAGACACTATCAGTCCGCCACTGAAGAGGTTAAGAGACCAATTAATGCGCCTTACTCTTTGCATGCTATCCGCAGGAGACTATCACCTCACCCTATGAGCCCCACTGTTTTCTGTGAGACACCCCATTCCCGACCTTCGAGCATCACTGAATGCCCTTTAGATACACCAGCAGTCCCTCAGACACATCCAACAAGCTGTCAGTCTAGCACACTGGGCACCTCAGTTTGGTCTTTAGATACTACCAGCGTGTCCCTCTGCCCGCTTTCAGACACAGCCATCTGGGCTTCAAACGGCCCAGCTGTGCTTTCAGACCCATGTGGTGCCCTAAGACACCGCCAGCATGAGTGTGGCACCTAAGTGCTGCCCGTTTACTCTCAGTGGCCACAGGTGGGACCGCAGAAAATCTGGCATACCTTTGTGGCCATGAGCATGCCTCACCCCTGCCAGCCATTAGACACCCTCGTTCAGCACTCAGGCACCTCCAGCAGGCCCTCCGAAGACCTTTGTTTTGCCCTCAGAGCTCACCCGCTGGCTCAACTAGCAGCCCTTCAGAGAGTGTCATTCTACATTCAGACACCTATTTTTCGTCCTTCAGCAGACCCTCATACACTCAGTCTTCAACTGGCCGATATGTCATGGTTTTCAGCAATTGTCAGAGAAGGGGGCTGGTTGTGCCCCTTGTTACTCCTGTGGTGCACATGTGCATAAGTCAAAGTCTTGTACAGTGCAACATATCACCATGACTGAAGGTGCACAGTGGCAAAGTAGCCTCCTGCATGTGAACTGTAAGGGATGAATGAAGATATACTTGATGAAGTTGTCCTAGGGGGGTAACCTCAAAGCCAAGAACGGCACAACAGCCTTGTTTCAAACAGGGTTCAGGGAAATTCCTATGGCTATTTGCGAGGCTGTGGAAGATATGTGAAATGTCTCTGACTCTGCTTCTCACCCCGCACTACAAATAGACCTTTGTGCCCCATTTCTGTTTTTATGCTGGCCAATAAGATGGCGGGAAAATCGAATTTTTGTGATAAATGGTGTTTCAGGTGGCTAAATGGTGTGGTCCATGTGCAGCTGCATTTGAGGGAGGGGGGCTACCATGCTCTCTTGTAAAAAGGACACCAGCAGTGAAAGAGTCTTCTGTTCTGTGCCTCTGTATAGCCGATTCAGGCTCTTTCAGGTAATCTTACACCTGAGATGTGAGGTAACACTGACTAAATATGAAGAATATATGTAAATATTGTCATATGGGTTAACAAGACCACACGAAGGAGCGTAAGAAAAAGAACCAGCCTCACTCAGGTCAGTTAAGAAAGCCCTCACTCACCACCTGGTGATGACATGCTTCATCCTTGGGTCTCACTAAAGAGGCCGAGTGCCTCTTTAGTGTGCTTCGACGCCAGATCTACTGCGTAGCAGGACTTGTGAGTTCAGGCGTGCAGTGAGAATAAATTATAAGGTGGTGAAAGGGTTTAAAATGTCTTTAGTGTATCCAAAAAATGATTTAATGTTTGATCACTTAGGACATATATTTAAAGATTATGTGTAGGAAAGTAGTCCACAATTAATTGTGTGGTTATTTCCAAAATTAGTTAATCGTCAGTCAACATGTTTCTGCCTTTGAAACGGTGTAAAGTTACCAGGCATCCGTTCCGGTCAGAGGGTATCGCAGGTTTACAGAGGGTGCCTAGCGTTGAGGGCGGTGTGCTAAAACAATAAATCATTTTTTGGATACACTAAAGACATTTTTAACCCTTTCACCACCGTATAATTTAATTCTCACTGCACGCCTGAACTCACAAGTCCTGCTCCGCAGTAGATCTGGCGTCGAAGCACACTAAAGAGGCACTCGGCCTCTTTAGTGGGACCCAAGGATGAAGCATGTCATCACCAGGTGGTGAGTGAGGGCTTTCTTAACTGACCTGAGTGAGGCCGGTTCTTTTTCTTACGCTCCTTCGTGTGGTCTTGTTAAACCATATGACACTCTTTTCTTGTTTAAGGGACATAACCGTGGAATAAGAGTGTCACATACTTCTCCCTATATCTCTTGTTGTTGGTATATATGTAAATATTGTCATAACTTGAATGTAATGCATCTGATTGAAAAAAACCAAGGGCCTGATTTCGAGTTTGGCTCACAGCGTACGTCGTTGCACCAGCGATGGAGTACCCGCTGTCAAACGCAAGGTGCATGCACCTGACTTAGTGGTGGGCGGATGCAAAGTATGTCGATGATAGCCTACTCCGATTGGCCTATTGGAGTACGGACCATCATCGGAGGTTATCCATGCAACCAACCACCCAATTTAGAATGGGTGATCAGATGGCTTTTCCTTTACCATCTTTCTCCGCCAGGTAAAACCTGGTGGTAAAGTACAGTAAAAAAAAAAAATTATCCCCACAGCATGGAAGAAAACACACATGGTGTGTGGGACATTAGTTTTTCATTTACCCCAACAACAAACTGCAAAAAACTTTTACAACATTGAGTGGAACCTCAGTGACGGTGGTTCCAACTAATGTTAAGATATGTCCCCGGGGCTGGTGGACATCTCTAGATTTGGGGATGGGGTGTCTGTGAGGGCAACAGATTAATTTACTCCATCGCTCTAATTGACTTTACTCCTTCCTACAAAATTCAAAATCAGAATATATAATTGTAACTAATTCCAGTGCCAGACATGATCGTCACACACCCTTTGCTCCAAGATTCCTGAAAAACACACAATTGTGTGCACACTTTTAATTGTGTAGTATACAAGAAGGAGAACTTACACAGGGTTGTTGTTGTTCACGTTGTCTCCAACTCGAACTTCAGCACCTCTGAGTCGCTCATTGCAGCAGTCAGCTCTGTTCACCACCACAACAGAGCCAATTGGCTGACTTTGTCCCAAGTCCATTTTTCACCAATGATTCATGTTCTCCTCGGTGTGGGAGCAGGTCTTGTCATTGCAGACACCACTGGGCTTGTCGGTGAGGGGATAGAACGGCAGTCCACTATGCCGGTGCTGGCTACTCTGGGAGGCTGTCCCTTTCAATGCCAAATTTTCACCTGAAAAATACATCTCAAAATGTTACAAGTTCCACAAAGCCAACCCCAGGTAAATATTATTGCAACAGACACTGAGGGATCTCGCAGTGTTTTACTTTGGGAGCATTGCTCCCCACCTACAAAGGATTCTCAGAATGATTTATGATTATCTTCCTAAAATAATCCTTTTTGAGCCTTCACATATTCTGTTGTTCCTAAACTGCATAGGTTTCACTTCTGCCGGAGAAATCTGATTGATCTGTTATAGAGCTATATATGCAATATGTAGTGATGAAGGTCCACTCAGGAAGGTTGTAATTCAGGATGTTTATTCCATGAAGATAACATGTAGTAAAGTACAGGTCATCATGTAGTTATGTTGTAGATCAGATCCCACCAGAAGCTGCCTGTCAGCTGCTCAGCCCATGACCAACTGTCACTCTGCCCCAACATTCCGATGAATCATCAGACTCCAACATTCTAATGAGTCAGAGCACAGGCACTGGCTGAGCAGGGAAGGTAAAACACCTTACAATAAATATGCAGGATACTACATATATCCCTTTTCCTTCTAACATAAGAACAAATGCAAAATACGAGAAAAGATACCAAGAGTGAACAGAGGACAGATATCAAGGAAGGAACAACGGTGTGACAGAGAGAACGTGAAGGGAAAGAGAGAGCAAGGCAGAGCGAGGAGATAGAAGGGAGAAAACAAGGAGGAGAATGTGTAGTGAAGAAAGCAAAAGGAATAAACACAACATCAACAACAATGAAATAGAAAGAAGGCAACAGTAAGACACAAGAGAGGAAATAAGAAATAGAGAGAGACAGACATGTCAAAGACAACCCCCAAACATACCCTCTGGCCAGGCAGGCAAGAAAGGAAGGAAGAATAAGGCAAGACGCAAACCGTACACCAGCCTACACACAGACACAGAGAGTACGGAAAGCGGATCTCTTCCTGAAAAGGGAAGAAGAAGAAAGAACAAAAACAGAAGGGAAGGCTGGAAACAAAGCAAGATGACAGGCAATGTAAGTCCAGAGACCAAGGATGAAAATAGGAATGGCGTCACGAGGAATGCTGGACATACTGGAAACAGAGAAGGAGAAAAGAAGTACAATAGTGCAACTGATCCTCTCCCGATTTCCCCAAAAAACAATTAAATCAATTATAAGACTAACATTGCGTTGTAAAAACAGAAATAAAATTAAATGTAGAAAGACAATATCAGCCAATGAGACTAAAACCCATGACCGTCCTCTACTCCTATGCAAGAGTGTGAGGAGCACTGTTAATGGGACTGTAACCAATATGACGCCCTATGTCGGGAGACTGTCTAATGTAAAAGGGTAAAAGACCTATAAAATTGTGCCCTGTGTGAGGGTAAATCCGTATGTGACCTAAGTAGGCAAATGTATGTTGGCAAATGGAGCTAAACCCATTCCCTTACCTATGTAGGGAAACGTAAGGTTTAAAGAACACATAGCAAGTGTGCAAATGTGTGTATAAGCTAATGGGGCAAGAATCCATAGCTATCCTTATGAGGAAAAAACAAAGTGTAAACAGTACTCAAGTTGGATGAACATTGAGCCCCTGAGGATGTGTGCTAGGAATTCCTAAACAAAATATCTCAGAAATGTAAGATGATGTGCCACCATAGTTCACTAAACAATTTATAATCATTAAAGAAAATAGATGTGTGTGTGTCCCCATCGTCTTGTGACACCTACTGGAGTATGCATGTTGCCCAGATTTGCAGAGTTAAAAAACAGCAGACATTGTAATGTGAAAGGCTCATAGACAGGCAGCATAAATTTGAATTAACACATGTATTGTTTCTTTGTAGACATAGTTTCTTCCTTGTGGTCATCTTTGTAATACTTTGTTAAATACGTCTGTTTCTTATTCGTAGAAATTACCATCTTGTGGATACCTCCTCTTCTGAAAATTGTGATAGTTGCCACTGTAGTTTCTGTAAATTTCACCATCATCAGGTCCACTTGTAAGTCAGGTACCTGAGATTTGCTTGTAGTTGTAGGTTCTTTGTCACCTCGTCGCCAAAATATGTAGTGATGAAGGCCCACTCATGAAGGTTGTAATTAAAGATGTTTATTCCATGAATATAACATGTAGTAAAGTACAGGACATTATGTAGTTATGTTGTAGATCAGATCCCCACCAGGAGCTGCCTGTCAGCTGCTCAGCCAATGACCAACTGTCACTCTGCCTCTCTCTGTCCCAACATTCCGAGGAATCATCAGACTCTGACCTTCTAATGAATCAGAGAACAGGCCCTGGCTCAGCAGGGCTGGTAGCACACCTTACAATCTATATGCAGGATACTACACAATTGTATTACAATAATGTAATCTGTCCACCCTGAACGGTAGCATGAAGCACCCTTTCGCAAGGGGTCCTTTTCACCACTAGTGCCTTGAACTTTAAGGGGGGCATAAAGTGTTGAAGACAAAAGTGTTCTTTTTTACTAGTCCTGCAGCACAAATAATCACCAACAATAGACATTCTAGAATGTTGCTTTGTTTGATGACGTCTGCTTCGGCTTGGAGATGTGCTGTGACATCATTTACTGGATTTCAACTGAAATATCATCGCAATAATATTGTATCACAATAATACGCTGATCAAAGTATTGTGGACCAAAGCATTGAGGCGAAGTGTTTCTGCCTTTTCTTTACCTATTTTAATGTTACACTGAAGTTTTAAATACTGTTTCTTTCAAAATGATATTGCATTAAAGTGTTTTATTGTATTGTTTGATGATTTGGTTCGTTATAAATGTTATTGTAATATCAATTATTTTAAAAGTAAATATGATTGTTATTTCTATATTTGTTAGGGCTGTTGGCTGGGTTGGCTGTAATGGGATATTGGGTTGGGGGAGTTGTTTTTTTTTTAAATTAATTAAATATTAAGTAATGTGTTAGAAATGGGGGTCTCTAGTTGGCAGAGGTAGGTACCTTTTTCCTAGTAAGGACCATTCTTCCTAGTCAGCGTAAGGAGTTACACTCCTAAAATAAACCTTGCTCACCCCCTTGGTAGCTTGACACAAGCAGTCAGGCTTATCTCAAAGGCAGGATGTACAGCATTTGCACATAACCAACAGTAACACAGTGAAAACGCTACAACAAGACTCCACACCAGTTTAGAAAAATATTAAATGCTTTATATATTCAAAACAAGACCAAAATGAAAAAAACCCATCATACAGTAGTTAAAAATGTGCACTTTGCAAGCATAACTTTAAAAATGCAGTTTCTTGAAGTTGGTAGCTCCGTCCGGTGCTACAGTGGTGCTGAAAACAACAGAATCCAACAGTTCTGTTTGACTGCATCGGTTGTGATACCTTTTCTTTGCGGCCGATCATATTGGTGCAGGCTGGTCATGGCAAGACACGATGCAGGTAGCGGCTGGGTGATGGTCGCCCAGAGGTGTTGGTGATATGATGCCTGCGGTGCGGAGTGAAGGCGATGCTTGTTGCGGTGCTGACAGATAACTGTGCAAGCAACATTGCCAGTTGAGGGGAGCTGGTGTCGGTCGGTCCGGACTGCGGTTTGGGATGATCATGAGACGGTGCGTCGTGAGACTTAGGAGCGGTGCCCCAAGCCACGTTGCGGTTACATGTGTCGAAGTCAGTAGGTAGCAACGGCTAGACCAGAGCGGAAAAGTGAAGCGAGGCGGTGCGGTGCAGTGCGGAGTGCGGTGCCCATAGGTCACAGTGCAAGCAGCAGCTTGGTGGTGGCTGCGGCGGTTGTAGGTGAAACCAGGGTTGTGGTGCGAGATGCAGCAGTGCCCTCTGCAGTGGCTTCAGGACACTGAGCCAGCGATAGAGTCGGTGACTGAGTTGGTTGCTCTCCACCCTCTGTGGCAACTGAAACCACGGTTCCAGAGGCAGTACCCAGAAGTCGGTGAAGCCTTTGTGGTGCCTGAGACTTCAGAACAGGAGGCAAGCTCTACTTCAAGCCCTTGGAGATACTCAGAAAAAATTTGAGAAAGTTCAGTCCAATCCTTTCACTGCCCAAGGCAGAAGCAGCAACTGCAGGCCAACCCAGCAAAGCAACAACACAGCAAAGGGGCAGTACTTCTCCTGTCAGTTCTTCCAGCTCTTCTTCTTGGCAGGTTCCTTGATTCCAGGGAGTTCTAAAGTTCTGGGGTTTGGGCCCCAAAATTTATATTCCGTTTCTCTTTGTTCTCTTAGGCAGAGAGTGTCTGTACCTTATCCAAACCAGTTTGGTCCTCTCTGGCCCAGCCTCCCGGCAGGAGGTGGAGACAGCATTGTTCAATGCAGACCATATCCATTCAGGTGCAAGGAAATCTCCTTGCACTAATTTCCTTGTACTTCTCTAAATGCAGCCCAGGTCTATTCAGCCTAGTCCTGACTCATCCAGGAAAGGCAGGACCCACATCAACACCCCCAGTGGCTGTCTATAGAAAATGTACATCACACCAAAGCCATTCAATCCACAACCCAGCAGAGGCAAAACTCAGGATAGCTAGCAATAAAATACCTACTTTCTAAAAGAGTTATTTTCTAACACAGAATATAAAAATCATCTTTACTAAAAGATGCATTTCACAGATATCCTTTCCATAGTGAAAAACGAAATACATTATAATTCACTACCAGGGCATGTCACACACACCAGTATATGTCCTACCTTTAACATACACAGCACCCTGCCCACAGGGGTACCTTGGGTCTGCCTCAGGAGTTACTTATATATAAGAAAAGGGAAAATTCAGGCCTGGCGAGAGGCTGTATTTGCCAGGTCGACATGGCAGTTGCAAACTGCACGCAGACACTGCAGTGTCAGGTCTGAGAACCCTTTACAGGGCTGCATGTGTGGGTGGCAGAACCAGTGGTGCAGGCCCACCAGCAGCATTTGATTTACAGTCCATGGCACTCTCAGTGCACTTTACTAGGGCCCTACTAATAAATAACATATGCCAATCATGGAACCACCAATCCATAACACAATTTACAACAGGAGCACTTGCACTTTATTGCCAAAGGAGAGAGGGGGCTGGGCAGCCCCTGATTTTAAAATGTATTATTGGGAGACCGCCTTTCAATATATAAGTGGGTTAATTGGAGGGAATGTTATAGATCCATGGATACAGACTGGGTCATCAGATGTGTATAAGCTCTTGCTAGGAGAAGATGCCACAAACTGTTTTCTGAAATTTAAGGAACCTAGTTATTTAAAAAAAACTAGATTTAAGACTCTGATGGCTGCCTTTAAGATCTGGGCAGCGTTCAGAAAAAAGATTGGTCTTGTGAGAATTAGTTTTTACATTCAGTTGTTTAGAAATCCCACCTTTCGGGGAATTTTCTTTGATTCTACAACGGCAGAATGGGAGGGGTGTGGGATTCGGAAAATAAGGGACCTTATAGGGCCAGATGGAATCCGACCATTTTCTGAAATACTATGTGATGATGGTATTGACTGGAAATACTTTTTCAACTATCTTCAAATACGTAGTTTTCTAGGAGGGAAAAAGGGCGGCCTCAATAGATTTAGAGAAGTTAAAATAATTGATGTTGTCAGAAAAAGGCAAGGCTGCACTATTCAGAGGATTTATGCCGAACTTTCTCTACTCAAGCAGGACGATTTGAACAGTTTGGGAAGAAATGGGCAAACAGACTCGGCAATGAACAAGAGCGCTTCTGTGACTTTTTGCAGCCGAGTCAGTCTGTCTTCTGCTCCACGGGGCTGCAAGCTCAACATTTTAAAACAATTTATTCTCTGTATTATACACCAGCGCGGATTGCACAGTGGGGGGGACAGAAAGGAACCAAATGTCCCCCTGTGACAGCTCAGAAGCCGAGTTAATTCATATGTTTGCGTCCTGCTCATGACTGAAAAACCTTCTGAGTGCAATTGAAAATTTCTTTGATCAATCTTTGAATTTTAAAATCGCCCTCACCCCTGCTATAATACTTTTGGGGATAAATAGGAAGGAAGTACCAGAGTCATTCTCCCTCTTTCTCTTTTTAACTATGGCTGTATTGTTTATTTGCAGTGCCTCTGCCTGGCTGGATCAAGCCGCCCCTACGTTTCAACAATGTCTCGCTAGGCTGCTAGCTATCTATAGTACAGAGAGGAATTTATGAGAGAAAGGGTAAAAAAGGGAGAAAGCTCGGCAGACGTATCTGGGGGGCCATTTACAGCTGGAAGGAAGATATGATGGGCAGCAGTTCCTTAGTAGGGTAATTCGGCAGGTGCTTTCTCCTGTCCCCTTTTTTTCCTCTCCTTTTCTATCTTTTTTTCTTTCCTTCTTTTCCTTTTCTTTCTTGTTTTGTATTCTAAATCACAATGGTAATTGCAATTTTGGATAGCAATGTGGACTCTTTTTCGTGTTAAAAAATGCTCTGCATTGTGAACTGTTCCTCAGATAATATGTGTATATTAGAGATTGCACAGTGATATAAAATAAAAATAAAAAAAATAATTAAAAAAAGGAGCACTTTCACTTTAACATATGCACCTGAGCGAGTTTCCTGAAGCAGGCAATTTGGTTTCTGAAGGCCAACATTTAGCTATATATATCCTGGGTGGTTTTCCTGGGAGCTGTCTCCCAGCCTTCCTTCACCAAACTGAGAGGTCCTCTCAAAGGGTGGCCTTACAGAAGCTCAAAGGGACTGAACTCCAAGGACGTCTGTGGTACCTCCCTGTATGCAAAGTAAAGGCATGGTAAGAGGACGTTCCACTGACGCCTCATGGGTTCTGTTAGACCCTTGATCATGCCTTTTAAGGTTTGTTGGAATCTCTCCTCCAAACCTTTTTCTGTGGGTGGTAATGAATGGTGAACTTGTAGGTTACACCGCACTCCTCCCATAGGGATGTCAGTCATATACTTCAATATGAAATTGGTGTCACTGTCAGAAACCACCTCTCTGGGGAAACCCATGCTGGAAAAGATCCCCATTTATGTCCGGCCCACCCCTGGTGTCATCGTTGTCCTGAGAGGGTCCACCAAGACCAGGATGTACCTATTGCTCATGGCTGTCTTGGGATCCATTGGCTCCACAATGTCCACCCCAACCCTTTCAAAAGGGGTTCCAACTACTGAAAAAGGTTGGTGAGGACCCTTACACTTCCTCCCACTCTTGCAGCTTGCCTGGCAAGTATGGAAAGACTTATAATGCCCATCTGACTGCTGACACGTCGTGAGCCAGACCCAGTAGGAAGGTCCTGTAGGGCTGGGGTACCACCAGCACATGGGCTGATGCAGGCTCAGTGACCTTAGGCTCACTGTACAGGAGACCATACTCCCAGTAGATCCAGTGTAATCCAGACTGATCACCAGCTACCTGGTTTACAGCTTGCTGCTGAAAACACTCCAGAGAAGGGCATTTGTTCTGCTCCCTGCAGAATTCTTCCCTGGTGGGACCCTCTTCTTGCTGCCAATGGGTCAGCTCAAATAAGTCCCCCAGTTCAGCTAACTGCTCCCCTGTGGGAACCGGGGTGTCGTCCTCAAGGTCAGCCTCCTCTCGGACCGTGGGAACATCAGTGGCGGGCTTCCCGTGCCCCCTCCCCTTTCTCTTGGCAGGAACCATGGCCACTGTTTTAGGCTCCAGTCCTTCTGATCACCCTTCCTGTTGCTATCGACCGAGTGGTCACACATGCCTACTCTGGCAAACCAAGCCTCTCTAAGTGAGACTTGATCTCAACATCCTTCCACAAGGTCTGCTCCAGGCCTTTTCCTAGCAGACAATCTACAGGCATGGTAGGGCTCACAACCACCCACAAGGGACCTGAGACCCCCCATTCAAACGAAACCTGCGCCATCTTACACTGGTGCTATGAGTTGTCCACAGCAACTACTTGGTGGAATGCCCCGGAACTACCTGTTCCTCAGAGACCAGGTGACACCGGACTGAGGTCACACTGGCTCCAGTATCTCTGAGTGCTTCTACCCTTTTCCCATTGATGGTCACCCAGACGCTATATTTTTTGTGTTAGCAGGCACCTGGTTTCCTGGGACCATCTCACTGTCTCCTAGTGAGACAAGGGTCATTTCTGTGGGATCCCCACTCTCCTGTGAGTACCCCTCCTCCACAAGTACTACACTAGCCAACACCTTGAACTGCCACCGGTGGGTGGCTGTGCCCTCTTCAAACACCTGGGGTCCCCCTTCAAGTGACCCACCTGCTCACAAGCATAGCACTTGCGGGGCCGGTCTCTGCAGGCTTTCCTAAAGAGACCCCTTGTTTCTTATCTCACGGGGATGGGAGCCTTTACCATGGATATCAGTTTGGGCCCTTTAGAGAACTCCTGTGCTTTACCCTTGTCCCCCTCAATCTTCTACTGGGGACCCTGCCCACCTTTGGCGGAGTCTCCCCCAAACACCTTTTTGTGGACCCTGGTATTCATCCAATGGTCCGCCTCCATAGCAAGCTTCCTGGGGTCAGTCAGCTTACTATCAACCAAGTGTTGGCGCAGCTCTGCAAAACATGGACTAGACAATTGCTCTCATGCAATTAAATAGTAGAGCCCCTGAAAAGCTGTCACATTATTGCCCTTCACCCAGCCATCCAGTGACCTACAAAAAGAATCTACACATTCCAGCTAAGTGTGTGCATCGGTTTTCCTACCTGGTGAGAAGGGCCTCCTTCATGTCAACATAGATGAGGTTACACCCCTTACCCAAAGCTACAAAAGTGTCCCTCCACTCTTCTGGGAAAAGAGGCCACAATCCTGCCCCCCAATTCTTCTCAGGGACCCCATTCATGTGGATAGATACTTCATAACCATGAAACCACCTTTGTATGTCATCCCCCTTCTTGAATTATTTGCCTACATTCTTGGGGATGTGCACAATTCTATCTGCCTGCACTGAGGAATTGCTGCCACCTACTTTTTAGCTCCAGCTCCTTAACACCACGCTTGTGATCCAAGAGTGTCTTCCTTTCCTCCATGGCTATTCTTTTGTATTCCCTTTCATTCTCTAGCCTGAGTTCCTCAAGCTCACATTTCCTTGTCTCCTGCCTGTCCTCCAGCCCCCAGTTCCCCCCACCCCCAAAATTACATCTATCTAAGGAGTAGGCTCCTCCTCCTCCCCACTAGATCTCCAGACAGCCCACTGGCATGTCTTGCTGCTACCCAGGCCCTCAGCGCGTTTTGTAGCCCATCCTTCATGGTGAGGCCTCATACTTAATAATAAAGGGGTTTGTAAAGCGCATGGTGACGCCATCCCGGCGTGTCTCGCACTGAGGAGAAGAGACAGACGTGAGCGATGGGCTGGAAACTAAAGAGTATACAGGTAGGTTTTTAAAAGTTTCCTAAATTTAGTTTCAGTGACCGCTAACCTGATATTCACTGGAAGAGAGTTCGATTTATTGGCCGCTAACACACGAAAGGAGCGGCCTCCCATTCTGGCTTTTTTTATCCGGGGATTTTAAGTAGACCAGTTCCCCTAGAGCGTAGTGTTCTATTAGGCTCATAGGTGATGGCTAGATCCGTCAGATAAGGAGGGGCTTTGTGCGAGGTGATCCTATATCACATTAAGAGCGCTTTGAATAAGATCCTCTTTTTTATTGGTAGCCAGTGTAGAGCAGCCAGGGTAGGTTTGGAGGCTGCTCTTTTGGGTAGTCTGAGGACTAGTCGCGCTGCCGTGTTTTGTAGAACCTGCAATCTCCTGATGTTCTTTTCCGTAGTTCCTAGAAGTAGCACATTGCCGTAGTCTGTCCGGGAAGTCACTAGGGCTTGGGTCATGGTTCGTCTGGCCTCTAGAGGAAGAAGGTCCAGCGTACGGTTAAGGGTCTTCAGAACCCCGAAGCATTTCCCTACTACTTTATGAATATGACCATCAAAAGAAAGTTTGGGATCAACCCATATACCCAAATTCTTTGTTTCCTTACAAGGAATGGGTAGAGGACCAAGACAAGGTGGCCACCATTCTTTTGTCCAGCTAGCATCATTACCTCCTATCACTAAAACCTCAGTTTTAGAGCCATTTAGCTTCAAGCAGTGTTGGTTCATCCAACCTGCAAGATCCTGCATTCAGGTTTTGAAGTTGGCAGCTGCTATGGTGGGAGCTTGGGACAGGGTGATAAGCAGTTGGGTATCGTCGGCGTAGGAGACTAATTCAACACCGTACGATTGAACCACGTCTGCCAAGGGAGCCATGTAGAGATTGAACAGGGTGGGGCTCAGGGCAGAGCCCTGAGGCACCCCCTGTTCTAAGGCTATGCTGACTGAGAGGTAGGTACCTCTCTGAACCTGAAAGCTGCGGTCTGTGAGGAATGCTTTCAGCCAACCCAGTGCTGCCTTGGTGACCCCGGCTTTGTTTAGACACTGTAGCAAGATGGAGTGTGCTACAGTGTCAAACGCGGCACTGAGGTCCAGCATAATAAGTGCCATAGTGTGACCCTCATCTGCTCCTGCCCGTAGAGTTTCGGTCGCTCTCAGGAGAGCTGTCTCCGTGGAGTATCCCGTCCGAAAGCCAGATTGAGAGCTATGAAGGAGATTGTTGGTTTCCAGATGGGCCATAAGCTGTTTATTGGCTATTTTCTCCGCCACTTTCACTAGATAAGGTAGCAGAGAGATGGGTCGTAAGTTTTCCAGGGTGTCTTGGCTCACATTGGGTTTCTTTTTAATAGGGAGTACAATAGCTTTCTTCCACATTTCAGGAAGACTGGCCGAGGTAAAGGAGACTTGGAGCACATGTCTAAAGTAAGGTTCCAGTACTGTTAAGCTTGCTCCTAGTACCTTGGGAGGAGCTGGGTCACGGGGGGAGCCCGACTTGATACTTTTGCAAATGTTCGTAAGTGTTTCTGGAGGGGGAACCGAAAAACAGTGAAGGCATGACTCTATGAGACTAACTCCTTCACTTTCCATAAAATCATGACCAGATGTCGAGTTTCCAGAAAAGTTGGCATAGATGTCTGTTATCTTTCCAGAAAAGTATTTGGCAATTTTGTTGCACGTTTCCACAGAGTCAGTGTGGGACGTATTATCAGTGGTTAGCACAGAGATTTCCTTAAAGATTTTAAAAAGCTCTTTAGAAGAGTTCTCTGCTTCCCCAATGCGTGTTTTATAGTGCAAGGCTTTAGTTGTGCGTATCTTTTTATTATAATCCTTTTGAGCTTTTTTATATTGAATTTTAACTGTCGGGCAGAAGTTGATGCGCCATTCCCGTTCTAATTTTTTACAGGCGGATTTAACTAACTGAAGTTCGGGAGTGAACCACGGGTTGGATTTCTTCACATTCTTAGATTTTTTCATGTTGCGAATAGGGGCAGTGCTTTCTAGGGCAGTTAAAATACGGTTCTGTAGTCGACTATAAGCTGTTTCACAGTCTATCCCTCCAGGAGGTCCTCCTGCTTCGAGTCTTTTGATAAAAGTGTCTTGAGAGAAATTTTTCCATTTCCGACACTGGTAGCGGTGTTCACAATCTTTTTTTGGGTCAGACTCAGATAGCCGTACGTGGAACGGAATTAAGGAGTGATCTGACCAGGGTACCGGTTGAGGAGGTTGAACTTGCACTCCGGTCCAATTCCCGAAGATAGGGTCCAACAAATGTCCTAGTCTATGAGAGGGGTCACGATTTTTAAGGTCTAATTGAAGGGAGTGTAGTTTTAGCCTGATGTCCTTAGCATCTTTGTCGAGGAGATCATCAAAGTGAACATTCATGTCCCCAAGCACCAGGAATCTACTCTTTCTTATGGCTAGGTGTGCTGTGGCTTCCACCAGGCTAGCCGTGAAATCATACAGCCTACCAGGGGGTCTATATACAAGAATACCCGAGAGGGAGTGTTGAGGCCCTATTATAATAGTGAAAGAGCCTGCTTCACAATGATCGATAGTCAGGGGTGATAGGGAGCATTCCATCGGAGCTTTAATTGCGATTGCAATCCCTCCGCCCCTGCCGTCCTTCCTGTCCAGTCTTGAGAGGGAGTAGCCAGGTGGCATAGCCTCTATAATATCAGGGTCTGAATATTCTCCTAGCCAGGTCTCTGTAAAAAACAGGATGTCAAGTGCCTCATCTTCAAGTAAGTGATATATTTGTATGCTATGTTTACTAAGAGATCTACAGTTTATCAGTCCCGCCTTTAGTTGCCCTTCATTGGTCGGTTCTTTAACAGGTGTAAAAGGACATACTGAACAGCTATACAGAGATAACGCCTCCATAGTGTGTTTACAGGGTAAGGTGAAAGTGGGGCAGAGATCCAACAGTTCTTGTCTTCCATACCGTAAAATAGGGGACTTTGGACGACCAGGATTACTGGCCCCGAGCCCCGTCCGGCCGCGGACGGGCGCAGACGGGCTTGACTTTGGCTCGACTTCGGCGCGCTTCCGGCGCGCCCGCTGCACGCGTCCGCTGCGCGGTCGCTGTCCCACGCACATTTATGGGAGAGGTAGGGGCAGCTAGAGCGCTGACCTTGCAGCCCTGAGCCCGGAAGTGCTGGGCTCCTCCTCCACCCTCCGCATCAAACGCCCATAATGGACGCGGCGGACCGGGGCGGGAGTCTAATGAGTGAATCACCAAGCAAAATTGAGTCAGCCTGCAGGTGAGGCACAGTTTAAAATTATACACAAGAAATACACTGTTACATTTAAAATTAGCAGCAGATCGCTAAGTTTAAAAAAGACGCTCTATAGTCAGCGCTCATTTATGGGAGAGGTAGGGGCAGCTAGAGCGCTGACCTTGCAGCCCTGAGCCCGGAAGTGCTGGGCTCCTCCTCCACCCTCCGCATCAAACGCCCATAATGGACGCGGCGGACCGGGGCGGGAGTCTAATGAGTGAATCACCAAGCAAAATTGAGTCAGCCTGCAGGTGAGGCACAGTTTAAAATTATACACAAGAAATACACTGTTACATTTAAAATTAGCAGCAGATCGCTAAGTTTAAAAAAGACGCTCTATAGTCAGCGCTCGCAGTGCAGGTCTTGTTACACACAGCGTTAGCAGAAAAAATCAGCCACTGCCACCGGCTAGACTCGTCTCCACTTGGACCTTTAGGTTTTTACAAACAGCATTCAACTCCTTGACGGTGTAGGTTTCTAACCTCTACTCCGCAAAGGCCTCTTCTAGGGATGCAATTGATGATGCTGCTGTACCAGGCATGATGCAAAGGCAAGTTGAAGTTCTCAACAAATGGCAAAATCAAAAATAGACCAAAAAGAAAAAAGAATAGTATGTGGTACTTAATGGTCTGCAATATGGTAGTAGTGCACACCAATCACTATATGTGAAGTGCAGACGCAAGTCCTATCCTCACCGCTGACAACTAATGTTAGAAATGGGAGTCTCTGATTGGCAGAGGTAGGTACCTTTGTCAAGAAGGGACCCTTCTTACACTCCTAAAATAACACCTGCTCACCCCCTTGGTAGCGTGGCACGAGCATTCAGGCTTATCTCAGAGGCAGGGTGTAAAGCATTTGCACATAACCAACAATAACACAGTTATTACAAAAGGACAGCACACGAGTTTAGAAAAATATCCACTATTTATATGTTCAAAACAAGACAAAAATGATAAAAACCCAACATACAGTACTTAAAAATAAACAACAGAATCCAATAACTCCATCCAGTCGTGGTGTCAGCAGACTTGTAAATAGTACCTTTTTGTTGCGGCCAATCACGTTGGTTCGGGCCAGTCATGGCAACCGTTGCGGTTGTGATGTGAAGTGTAGCGCTGCGGTGCCCTCAGGCAGCGGCTTGGTGAAGGTCATCCAGCAGCATCGGTGAAACCAGGGCTGCGGGCGCAGTGAAGGTGATGCTTGCTGCAGTGCTGACGGATCATGGGGCAGGCGACTGTGCCCGTTGCAGGGAGCTGGCGTCGGTCGGTCCGGACTGCAGGGTGGGACGGGCGGTGCATCATGAAACTTACGAGAGTGCCCCCAAGCCGAAGTCATTGGGCAGTGACCCATCGGTGAGACCAGAGCAGCGAAGTGAAGCGAGGTAGCGTGGCGTGCTATTCCCACAGGTGCAAGCAGCGGCTCAGTGGCAGCGGTTGTCGTCAGTGAAACCAGGGTTGCAGTGCGAGATGCGGCAGTGCCCTCTGTGGTGCCTTCAGGACTTGGAGCCAGCGACGGAGTTGGTTGTTTTCCCCCTCTGTGGCAACTGAAATCATGGTTCCAGAGGCGGTACCCAGAAGTCGGTGAAGTCTTTGCGGTTCCTGAGACTTCACAACAGGAGGCACGTTCTACTTCCAGTCCTTGGAAATACTCAGCAACACTTTGAGAAAGTCCAGTCCTTTCATTGCCCAATGCAGAAGCATCAACTGCAGGCCAATCCAGCAAAGCAACACCATAGCAAAGGGGCAGTACTCCTCCTGGCAGTTCTTCCAGCTCTTCTTCTTGGCAGGTTTCTTTATTCCAGTGAGTTCTAAAGTTCTGGGGTTTGGGCCCCAATATTTATACTCCGTTTCTCTTTGTTCTCCTAGGCAGATGTCTGTGTCTGTGCTTAGTCCGAACCAGTTTGGTTCTCTGTGGCTCAGCTTCCCAGCAGGAGGTGGAGACAGCATTGTTCAAGGCAGACCAGGTCCATTCAGGTGCAAGGAAATCTCCTTCCATTATTCTAAATGCAGCCCAGGTCTATTCAGCCTAGCCCTGACTCATCCAGGAAAGACAGGGCACACCTCGACCCGCCCCAGTGGCTGTCTAAAGAGAATGCACATATCCAGCTCCTGTCACTCAAAAGCCAGACAGTCAATCACAAACCCAGCAGAGGCACACAGGATAGCTAAGCAAGAAAATACCTACTTTCTAAAAGTGTTATTTTCAAACACAGAATATGAAAATCATATTTACTAAAAGATGCATTTCTACATTTTCAGTTCAGGCATACTAAACTCCATCTTCCTATCTTGTCCCAATGGGAAGTTACGCTTATAAGATGTTATAAATAAACACCCATTCTATCCTATGGGGAGATAGCCTTTCATTAGTGAAAAACAAAATACACAGTAATTCACTACCAGGACATGTCACACACACCAATACCTGTCCTACCTTTACCATACACAACATCCTGCCCATAGGGGTACTTTGGGCCTACGTTAGGGAAGACTTACATGTAAGAAAAGGGAAGATTAGGGCCTGGCAAGTGGGTGCACTTGCAAGGTCGACATAGCAGTTACAAACGGCACTTAGACACTGCAGTGACAGGTCTGAGTACCAGCAGCATTTGATTTACAGGCCCTGGCATTCTCATTGCACTTTACTAGGGACTTACTAGTAAATCAAATATACCAATCATGGAAACACCAATCCATAACACAATTTACAACAGTAGCACTTTAACACTGAACAGCAATGAGAAAGTGCACAGAGACACTAAACCAGCAAAAACAGAGTCAAAACCAGGAGGTCAGAAAGCAAAAAGGCAGTGGAAACAAGCCAAAAGATGCCAGGTCTAACATAATGTTAATAAGTTAGTATGTTTTTATACAGATATATATCAAGACATTTCTCTTTCAGGCTTAGAATGATACATAAAGTATGCAAAACAGGAAGCTGGGAACTCTAAGTAGTTCACAGGTTTAGGTGGAGAGCAGCTCCTTTATATGGAGCACCCTACAACACCAGTGACACTCTGGATCTGCTCACCTCAAATTTATGTTTTTCTAGTACAATTTTTAAGCATAGGATTAGCAGAGAGCCATCCACACCGAGCTGAAAAATGACAAAAGCCTTTTAAAACTCCAGGCTCAGTATTACAGCTTTGGATTGGTAAAATACCATCCAAGCCTACCTGGAATAAATAAAAGCAACCCCTGTCACACATTTTTCTCTCTAGTTAGAGCTCTTCAGAAAGACACAAGGGAACACCCAGTATAGGTCAAGATAATAACCTTTCAGGCTCAGAGCAGCACATATATTATGCACAAAAGGAAGCAGAGACCGCTAGGTAGTTCCCAGGTTCAGGTGGAGAGCGGCTCCCATTAACTGGAGCACCCTACAACAACAGCGACACTGAATCTGAACTAGAACTGGGTTCAGATATTGACTGTATACAAGTCACATCTGGAATACCCTTAACCGCTTCGATGTGGTGGATGAACATTCAAATCCATCGCATTACCTTTGTAGTAAATGATTCGGCCACTGCATTGGTAAAGATAATTTCAGGATGCAAATGAAAAAATATCCCTCACATCACATGTTTTTTTTTTATATACGGTGATGCACAGAGCATGCTGATGTCACAGTAAAAAGTGTGAAAGCAGTTGGCACCATTAGGCACGACCTGCTTTTACTTTGATGCATGAGCGGGGATTCCAAGCATTTGTGTGGGAGGAGTACTCCTGGAAAGGGGACACAAGTGAAAATGGTTAAAAGAGATGGTGGATAGGAGCAGCATTGGGCCATACCCTCTTGTGGAGCTGGGTGGTGGGCGGACCGGAATAACAGGCGGGGAGGCCGGATATAGTGAGCTATGACAAGTGTTTTATTGTAATTGAAGAACAAAGTCACAGTGAGGGAGGGACGCAGTCTTGAATCCAACGGGGTTGGGTCGATAGTAACTGCGGTTGACCAGGCTCGGTGAGGATGTTGGGGATCAGGATTCGCTTCTCCTTGTTCCGCCAGTAGTCTCCTCGGTGTGGTACTGAGGCTCCTTGGAGGCTTAAAGAAAGGAGAGAAGTGTAGGGCTTTAATCTGAGTACTCCAACGGTACACCCCACCACCTACACCGGGGAGTGAAAGGGTACTGAAAAAGGCCAGTGAGGACGGGACGGTAAGGGGGGGGGAATGGAACAGGCAAGAATGAGGTAGGAGGGAGGAAAGCGGGCTGGTTGCAGGACAGTGCTCGGTCTTTGTACAGTGCGCGTGAGTAGTCACTAATTATCCCTGTGCTCGTGCAGTCTAGGGTCTATATACAAGGTTATTTACATCTACTATTTACAAGAGGGAACACGGAGAAAGGGTAACTGGTACTCACGTGCCCCGCCGCAACTCTCGTCCGAGTTGCGGCCGCTCTCCAGCTTCCTCCTGAGGACGCCACCAGTCCTCCGTCCAGACGTCCTCCTCCTCGTCCTCGCTTCGATCTCGCAGTGCTGCTCCTCTCTCTCCCAGGGGTTCGTCGCCGTCCGTTGCCTCCTGCCACGAGTCGGTTGCTCCGAACACCTCTCCTTCGTCCTCGGTGCCTTTTCTACCTTCCGGATTCTGGTCTAGCCGTTCTCTTCCGGGGTCGGGGTCGATCGCTTCCGGGTCGCTAGGGGTCGACCGACCGTCACTTCCGGTGTTCCGGGCGAGGGTTTCCGGTCCGTTGTGCTCCAGTGTCGGTACCTGCAGGGGATGACAAAGAAAGGGTGTCCTGGGTGTCCGGGACGTTAAGTGACCGGGCTCGGGAGACATGGCCCCTGCGCCCGGACTGGGTTGCGCCGAGGTAGGTGCCGCCTCCGCTCCACATCCCCTTTCCCTAGCTGTCTTTCTTGTAGGGGAACTGGGAGGTGGGTACCGGGACAAATAATCAGCGTTGCCCTGTTGCAGTCCTTTCCTGTGCAACGTTTTGAACCGAAAGGGTTGTAGGGAGAGGAACCACCGTAGTACTCGGTCGTTGTGGCCCCTATTGCGGGCCATCCACTCTAGTGGGGCATGATCTGTATAGAGTTCGAACTCTCGCCCCTCCAAATAGTACCTAAGACTCTCCACTGCCCATTTGATGGCTAGGGCCTCTTTCTCTACCACAGCGTAGTTCATCTCCCGGGGAAATAGTTTCCGGCTGAGGTAGAGGATAGGCCGTTCGACCCCTGTGTTATCCCTCTGGGAGAGCACCGCCCCTAAGCCCTGATCAGAGGCGTCTGTCTGTAGTATGAATGTTCGGGTATAGTCTGGACTGACTAACACAGGTTCGGTTACCAGGGATTGTTTCAGACGCTCAAAGGCGTGGACCACCGGGGTTGGAGGTTGTTGGAGAAGTGCTTCTGTGTTCGTGGTTTTCTTTAACAGGTCGGTTAAAGGGGCCGCTGTTTGGGAGAAACATGGGATAAACCTCCTATAATACCCCAATAAACCCAAAAAGGCTCGGAGTTCCTTCCGGGTTCGGGGAAAAGGGATGGCCTGGATGGCCTTGATCTTATTGTCCTGAGGTCGGATGAGACCTTCCCCTAACAGGTAGCCCAGGTATTTCACACTCTGGGCCGCCAGGGTGGTCTTGGAGGGGTTGATGGTAAAACCACTGTTCCCTAGAGAGGTGACCACGGCTCTCAGGTGGTGTAGATGTTGTCCCCAATCATCGCTACATATAACGATATCGTCAAGGTAGGCCCCGGCGTACTCGGTATGTGGTTGTAACACCAGGTTCATGGCCCTTTGAAAAGTGGCCGGGGCTCCGTGAAGTCCGAAGGGCATCACTTTAAACTGAAATTAGCCTTCCGGCGTGGAGAAGGCGGTCTTGGGTTTGTCGGTGACTTTGAGGGGGATCTGCCAGTACCCCTTGCAGAGATCTAGGGTACTTATATACTTGGCCTTGCCTATTCGTTCCACCATTTCGTCTACGCGGGGTAGGGGGTAGGTGTCAAATGCCGATATTTTATTCACTTCCCTAAAGTCGATACAAAATCTTGTAGATCCGTCTGGCTTGGGGACTAGGACTATCGGGGAGTTCCAGCTGCTATGGGAGGGTTCTATGATGCCCATTTTCAGCATTAGCTTCGTTTCCTCTTGTATGGTGGCTCTACGGGCTTCGGGAATACGGTAAGGTCTTTGTCTTACTATTTTTCCGGGTTCGGTGTGGATGGCATGTTCTACTACCGTGGAGTGTCCGGGTAGGGAGGAAAATACGGGTTGTAAAGAGAACAAGGCCCGTCTGAGATCTTGTTTGTGCTGCTCGGGAAGGTCAGGATCCATGCATGTTTCGAAGGGGGGCTCTGTTACGCTAGCTAGTACGGGACAGGGTCCCTCCCACTTCTTTAGAAGGTTCACGTGATAGATTTGGGTTACTCCTCTGGTGGGCTCGGTTTCTATTTCGTAGGTTACAGGGGTCACGGCTCTTAGTACCGGGAAGGGGCCTTGCCACTGTCCGAGCAGCTTATGGTCGGAGGAAGGAAGCAACAACAACACTAGATCCCCAGGGTTGAATTTCCGAGCCTTGGTCCCTTTATCATATTGGTGTTTCTGGGTGTTTTGGGCGGCCACTAGGTTCTGCCTCACAATGACCCTGATCTGTTCAAGGTGGGTCTTTAAATTATCCACGTATTCCGGCAGGGGTCGGGTTCTGTCGGGTTCTGCTTCCCATGCTTCCCTAGCCATATCCAAAAGTGTCCGTGGGGCTCTGCCATACAACAACTCATAAGGCGAGTATCCAGTGCTGCTTTGGGGTTTGCACCTGATGGCAAACAGCGCTAGGGGAAGCATCTCCTCCCACCTTTTGCTTTCAAGGCCTAGGAGTTTCTTCAATGTCATTTTGAGGGTGGCGTTGTAACGCTCTACCAACCCATCGGTCTGGGGGTGGTAGGCCGATGTCCTTATCTGCTTGATGCCCAGGTGGGAGCAGACCTGGCGCATGAGGGAGGACACGAAGGGTGTCCCCTGATCGGTGAGTATCTCGCGGGGAAAACCCACCCTCGAGAAGATGGATATGAGGGCCTTGGATATGGTTTGTGTGGTGGGATGGCGTAGGGGTATCGCTTCAGGGAAGCGGGTGGCGTAATCAACTACCACAAGAGCATATCGACATCCGGTTCGGGAGGGCAACAATGGTCCGATAATGTCCATGCCCACTCGGGTGAAAGGGACGTCGATAAGGGGGAGAGGCTGCAAAGGAACCCGGGGGGGACGATAGCGGCTATTGCGTTGACATACTGGACATTCCCGGCAATACTGTTTGATCTGTCCGTGAACCCCTGGTCAATAAAACTTGTCAAGGATCGTGCGTCCAGTTTTCTCATCGCTGAAATGACCTCCCAGCAAGTGGCTATGGGCCAGAAACAGCACCTTGTCGCGGAATAGCCCGGGGATAACGAGCTGGGTTGGTTGTTGGGGTCCCCCTTTCCTGTAGAGGAGCCCGTTTTTTCGAAAGAAATAAGGACCTACATGTAGGGGGTCCTCGGCGTCCAGAGCCTGGGCCCAGGCTTCCTGCAACACTGGATCCTCCTGTTGTGTGGCGCGGAATTCCCGGTCGGTTTCCCAGGGATGGACATCTGTTTGAGCAGGAAAGGCCATCGCGTATTCTCTCTTTTCTTTTTTCTTCTGTCCTCGGGTCTTGGGTGGTCTGTTCACCGGATTCACAGGAGAAAGGTCATGGGAGAAAGGGGCCTCGGCCCACCAGTTCCTCAGGGATTCAGTGGTGTCTTGGAGCAGATGAGGAAGACCGCTATAGTCGCTGCCCAATATCGCTTGCTCCGGAAGAGTAGGGATCAGGCCCACCGTTAGCAGACTGCCCGCGTCGGTGGGGTGTTGTACATGGACCTGGGTGGTGGGATAGCTCTTAGTGTCGCCATGCACACACGTAATGGCCACCCTGCCTGTCATTGGCCTGACAGGACGGGGCAACTCCTGAGGTCTTATAACGCTTTGTCGGCACCCCGTGTCGGCCAGGGCCATCATTCCGTGTCCGTCTATCCGTACCGGGCACCGAAAAGGAGGAGGGGAGGTGTCCGCGGTGAGACAGGCATAGTTTCTTGCCAACCCTATGTCCATGGGTTCCTCCTTTTGGGGGCAAACTCGAGCAATATGTCCGAACCCACCACAGTGGTAACATTGAGGGCCCGGTGGGTGGGGTCGAGGCAGGATAGGGTATGGCATCAGAGGAGCAGGGTCGGGCTTCCTGACCACCTGAGGGGGTCGAGGGACCCGAGGATGACTTCCAGGAGTTATGCGGGATGGGTGTTCCTCCTTGGGTCGTTGAGTTTCCTGTGCTCTGCTGTAGGCGCTGGCAATCTCTACAGCAGTGTCGAGCGTTAGGCGAGCATGCTGTCGCACCCACTTTTGGGTGGCCGGGTGTAGGGAGGCCAAATACTGTTCTAAATATATTTTGGCCAAAATGTCCTCCTTGGTGGCCGTAGCAGGTTTCAACCACCGGTTGGCCAGATTCTGTATGCGGAAGGACAAGGCCCTAGGCGTTTCCTGGGGCCCTTCCTTGGCCTGGCGCAGTCTCACCCTATAGGTCTCGTCGTCTATTCCTAGCCGTTCCAGGATGCAAGTCTTGATGTCGGCGTAGGGGGTTTGACCCTGAATGTTGGCTTGTTGGTATGCAGCTTGCAGCTCTCCCGTCAAGAGGGGACCCAGGTAGTGGCCCCACCGGTCAGCGGGCCAGGCCGCCGCCTGGGCTAGGCGCTCAAAGTTCGTGAAGAAGTAGTCGGGGTCTTCTCCGGGGACATACTTCTGAAGCACTACTGAGGGCAGGGAGGTGGCTGGTCGTTGCTGCCCCATAACTGTAGTGAGCTTCTCAAGGGCTTGATCCTGGGCGCTTCCCTGTCCCTTCAGCACGTCATGTAGTTGGCCCCGATCGTCTTCCGCCGTCTTGAGGAACCTCTCCATCATTTTCCCCAGTTCCTCCTGGCTTTTCGCCAGTTGCTTGACCGCGGCCTCCATGCCTCCGGGATATCCTACTTCTGACACCACTTGTGGAGCTGGGTGGTGGGCGGACCGGAATAACAGGCGGGGAGGCCGGATATAGTGAGCTATGACAAGTGTTTTATTGTAATTGAAGAACAAAGTCACAGTGAGGGAGGGACGCAGTCTTGAATCCAACGGGGTTGGGTCGATAGTAACTGCGGTTGACCAGGCTCGGTGAGGATGTTGGGGATCAGGATTCGCTTCTCCTTGTTCCGCCAGTAGTCTCCTCGGTGTGGTACTGAGGCTCCTTGGAGGCTTAAAGAAAGGAGAGAAGTGTAGGGCTTTAATCTGAGTACTCCAACGGTACACCCCACCACCTACACCGGGGAGTGAAAGGGTACTGAAAAAGGCCAGTGAGGACGGGACGGTAAGGGGGGGGGAATGGAACAGGCAAGAATGAGGTAGGAGGGAGGAAAGCGGGCTGGTTGCAGGACAGTGCTCGGTCTTTGTACAGTGCGCGTGAGTAGTCACTAATTATCCCTGTGCTCGTGCAGTCTAGGGTCTATATACAAGGTTATTTACATCTACTATTTACAAGAGGGAACACGGAGAAAGGGTAACTGGTACTCACGTGCCCCGCCGCAACTCTCGTCCGAGTTGCGGCCGCTCTCCAGCTTCCTCCTGAGGACGCCACCAGTCCTCCGTCCAGACGTCCTCCTCCTCGTCCTCGCTTCGATCTCGCAGTGCTGCTCCTCTCTCTCCCAGGGGTTCGTCGCCGTCCGTTGCCTCCTGCCACGAGTCGGTTGCTCCGAACACCTCTCCTTCGTCCTCGGTGCCTTTTCTACCTTCCGGATTCTGGTCTAGCCGTTCTCTTCCGGGGTCGGGGTCGATCGCTTCCGGGTCGCTAGGGGTCGACCGACCGTCACTTCCGGTGTTCCGGGCGAGGGTTTCCGGTCCGTTGTGCTCCAGTGTCGGTACCTGCAGGGGATGACAAAGAAAGGGTGTCCTGGGTGTCCGGGACGTTAAGTGACCGGGCTCGGGAGACATGGCCCCTGCGCCCGGACTGGGTTGCGCCGAGGTAGGTGCCGCCTCCGCTCCACACCTCTACCCAGAGCAGTCCCTATAGCCACTCTTCTTTGCGGGGATATATATATATATATATATATATATATATATATATTTATGAACGCTCCCTGTCCCACTGGGAATCGAGGCACTCGCGGGTGGGTGCGGTATGCGGTAATGGGCGACCGCAATAACACAACGCTCAGCTTTAGACTTTGTTTTTCTAAAGAACCGCACTCGTGGAACCAAAGTTGTCAGTGCTCACACCATAGATTTTTAATCACAAAGTTAACAGACGCGTTTCAGCATCAAGGCTTCATCAGTGTCAATTACATTGTGCGAGATGGCTCGGGGGTTAATACAGACATTCATAGACATAGTTGACGGACTCAGTTGTTATTTTAGGTCGCGCCATCTTGGAACATGTAAGTACATATTATTCCTTACGCGCTCTCTTAGACTCTAGGTGTAACCTTGATATAAAGTGTATTGCCGTTTATCGGCATAGCTCCCCGCATTACCACATTGCGGGGAGAAACAAAGGGGGGGCGTAAAGCCTTACAGCCCCCACATTCAAGATTACCATCTGTCCATCAAGCCATGTATTGGCAGGTCTATGCATACATATACCAGCTTATTTACACCAAGTGCAATGTCACTCAAAATCATATAGCCAAATAAAGCTTAAATTAAATTAAAGCATTCAACATGTTGCACCATATTTAGTATTCCTAACGCCTATTCCTTAGTCATCCGCCAAATTACATTTATAACAATTAGCTTGCAGTTCTATGTTAATTGGGGTGGGCGGGATATTCTGGAAATAAAATTAGGAGTTACTAAGGGCAACATATAATACAAACGAACTTAAATGTCATATTCTACATTTTCACTCAGATTATATCATCACAAAAGGTTCATAATTGTCAAATATCAAAGTTCTCTTATTTGGGAAGCTTCGGAAGGTCAAAACCAGTTATCTACGATCAGTTAATTACTCAGCTCATCTATTGGATTATTTTCCCAAATGAACAGCCAGTTCTTCTCCGCTGTTCAGTCCAAGTGGTGCCTTGGTCATGAGGTCAATAATATACCTGGATTCCAGGCGTCTCAGTTTCTTCAGTCTGTCCCCACAAAATCAAGGCCAAAATACTGCAGCTTACTTCTATCTCTCTGGTGCATTTGATCGAAATGTCTTGCGACAGGGTAGGCCGGGTCTGCCTTGTCAATTGCCCTAGATGTTCCAGGACCCTGATCTTGAGTTGATGGATGGTGCTCCCAATATATTTTAGGCCGCACGGGCAGACCAGACAGTAGACTGCATAGTTGGTACTGCATGTCATAAACTTGTTGATGGTTTTGGACATCTCCACGCCAGGAATTTCATATTTCCGCACTCTTCTGCTTCCTGTGCAGGCTTTACATTTCCCGCAGGGGTAAAAACCCCCCATCTCTGCAATTTTGCCTGTCCTGGTGGTGGCTTTTTCAAAGTGGCTTTTCGCCAATGAGTCTTTCAAGGACCTTGCCTTCCAATAGGTGACTAGGGGTTTTGCTGGAATATCATCCTTGAGGATGGGATCAGTTTTCAGAATATGCCAGTTTCGCTGCAATATTCTTCTTAAGTTCATAGATTCGCTGGTATATGGTGTAATCAAACGAAATTTACCTTCGTTGCTAGATTGTTCGTTTTTAGGTTTTGGCTTAAAAAGATCTTCTCTTTTGGTCTATAACCTATGGTTTTTTCAGTGAATTTCAATGGTTTTTAATAGCAAATATCAAAAGCTGTAAAATGTATTCTTTTTTTTTTCTCCAAAGTACGCTCCCCGGTTCGCTTACTGGTGCGCGTACCGGGCGCTCCCCCCGCGAAATTTAAAACATTTTTTTAAATTTATTTTTGCATGTATCAGCATCCTAATCCCCCCTCCGAAAACCTAGAGGGTCACAAAGTGTCTACCGTGCCCCCTTCTACCCATTCCGAAAATTGTTTGCCCTCCATTTTGTGTCTCAATTCTACCAATACTCAAAATGGAGGACTACCGTTTCGCTGCCGGTTTGCGTACCGGGGAGCGCACCGGTAAGCGCTCGATTAAAAAAGGTGGGAAAGTAATTTACAGAAAAACCACTACAGACACTTTCATCAAATATAGAATAGCCCCTACTACATAGCAGTCCCTACCATTTCCCCAAATTTGATGGAATTTCATTGTGAAAATTATGCTGTAAGCCTGATTAAATATCCTGAGGTAAATTACCTAACCAAAACACTTGTGAAGTGTTAGAATTGACAACCAATCAAAATGCTACTTTCAATATCTTCTATTATTTCATGACATTTGATTGGTTATGTACCTGAATATACATAAAGAAAGAGAGAGAAACACAGCCATTTTGAATACTACTTCTTGAAGTACATATCAAGTACATTTCAACTGATAACTTAAACTTCTATTTGAAAGGTAGGATGTTATTTTAAAAACTGAAGTATGTTCTGTACTGTAAGTTAATTAGGAAAACATTTTCTGATAGTTATATACTATCCCTCTGTAATACTTATAGAATAAAATAGACTTCTCTGTTTTAGTTATGGATGGAGTTAGACTTGTCTTGTATAATTAAGAATTGACTTAGACTTTATCACATACATTTTTTGATATTTCTACTTCCAGTTTGATACCATACACTGCCCAACGAAAAGATCACTGTTTAAAAAACCAAACTACCTGTCTGTACTTAAACCCAACAGTGCCCTATCTGTACTTATGTATTTTTTTAAAATTCATTTTACAGCATAGAAATGGAAGGAGAGCAGAAAAATAACGTGGAAATTGTTACAGAATGCAACCAAGACACAGAAAATGATTCAGAATTCTTTGATGAATCAATGGACATAGAACTTCTGCAATGTGTTGAAGCTGTGGATTTCTTAATTGAAAATGAGACAAAATCTGACCAAGAATTATTAGAAGTTCTTTTTAATTTTGAAAATAAATCAGAAAAATAAATTTATATATAATAATTCAAAAATTGTTTGAGACAATATTCATTTTTATATGTATTTTTTAAACTAGTAGCAAATTGATTTTAATGTAAAATCAGACTTTAAATATACTGTGCAACTTTAAGTTTGCTCATAGTTACTTCCTTTCTTCCACTATATCATCTCCAATGTGTATTTAACATCTCTTTATCATGTCCTGCCTCCATTTTGTTTCTGCTTTCCTGACAGACTACGCTATGAATTCCATATACCTCAATAACTTCTGAAACAACCTGCAAGATATCTACAAAGGAAACAATGTATTTTTATTTTTAGACTCTGCATTGGTACCTACATGTTGGTACTTAAATAAAATAAATAAAAAAAAACAAAAATAACAATCAATAAACATACAATATTTGAACATTCTTTCATCCTATTTTCCCAATATTACGCTTCCCGGACCGTTTCCCGGTGCGCGTACCGAGCGCTCCCCCCGCAAAAAAAACGATATAAAAATTATTATTTTTTGACCCCGAGAGGCCCTTTTAAAGCCCCCTCATCAAACCTAGGGAGTCAGGGAGGATGTACTCTGCCCCCTTATGCTCATTTCCCCCTTTGTTTTTGCCACCTCTTGTGTCTCGATCCTACGAGACACAAGATGGCGGCCGCTCCGGACTGTTTAGAATGTTTACAGACACCGGAGCGCCAATCAGCTTCGCTTCGCGAAGATCCGTTACACGCCAGGTACGCTAACCGGAGCGCTGTCACGGATATATCTGTTTTTTAAAACGTTAATTTCTCAAAATCCACTGGAGCACATATATTGAGACATAGCAAAGGCACGTGAGGCAAACCATATCTACAATTTTGCCAAGTTTCGTGTAAATATATATAGCATTCCCAAATTCTAAAGCCCCAACAGTCTTCCTACCCCACCCATCCTCCAGGGCCTTGACCATCCCCATCGCAGGCAAAAACAAATTTGGATTATTTTAGGCGTAGTTTGACATATGAGCCAGCTGAGAGGGGTCGAATGTCCTCTCGCTTGCTATGGTGAAGGACAGCTGGCAACCAGGATACCTTATGGACCCTGGGTATTTCTGGAACCTAGAGGCAGAGGCAAATGCAGGGTGGTGTAACTTGCATGGATCCAGCAATGTTTTCTTTCCCAAAATACAGTTCCATACTCAAACTGCTAAATTAACACATTTTCCTCACATTTCTGTGAGGGAAAGTGTCATAATCTGAAAGGATGCACAAAATTCCTAGCACAAACTGTTCCTACACTTCTCGCCATAAAAACCGTCATCCCACTAGAATGGGTGGGCCTAGCATCCGTGAAATGAAGGAATGAAAACTGTGATCATACAAAGTCACTATGGCTTTTGCATGGTGCGTGGCTTGATCTGTACCTGTCACTGGCACTAGGCCCAGCTACTCAAGTGGGATACTGCTTTTATCGGGAGAAGTGTGGGAATACAACGTGGTAGGAATTTTTTGATCTTCACAGACTAAGGAGCTTTTCCTCACCGAAATATAAGGACATGCTTTATTTGTATCCAAAGTGTGTAGTTGTAGGGCATTGTGGGTTGGTAAACTTGCTGAAATACACACTACTCACACCACCTTAGAGTCCTGTGAGTGTCTAGTTTTCAGAAATGTCTGGGTTATTGATTTTCTTGGGTGGTGGCCAAGCCAAGGTCCAAATACACTATTACCTGTATCACCAAAGTGGGTTGATTTTGGTAGCAAAACTGTAATATCTCCATGTTGCGTTTTGAGGTTATTCCTGTCACAGCTACTAGGCCCAGTCACACAGGTGGGAAACAATTTTTTATAAGAGAAGAGAGGGAATTCTTGGTGGGAGGAATTGAGTGGACTAATGCAAATTCCAAAACTATCCCTCTCAGAAATATGGGGAAACTATCCGCCTGATTCATGAAGCTAAATTGCACCCGCAATCGCTGCGAAAATGCAATTGCGGGCGCAATATCCGTAATCGGGATTCAACAAGAAAATAGCGACTTCGCAAACCCATAATTGCGAATTCGCAATTAAATTCGCAGAATTCCGGTAGGAGAGCATTAGCAAATCGGAAAAAGCGACAATCCACGGAATCTGCAAAATAAATTGCGAATTCACAATACTATCGCAATCGGCATTCATAAAAAATCGCAAATTGCAAAAAACCCAAAAATCGCAGTTTGCACGGTGCAAATTAAGGACAACTCAAAGCAGGTGGTAACCATAAAAGCCATCAAAAATTTCCATTTAAAAAAACGTTGGCCAATCAGTAAGAGGTACAGGCCTGACCAATTACACATAAGGACAATCAGCAGCAGCATTAGGAGTTCCACAGTGTGGCTCACTGGTTAGAGGCGGCAGACCCGAGAACAGAGGACGGCCCGGGACCAGGGTTCGATTCCCGGCGCGGCAGGTTTCTGGACCAGGGTCAGCGGACTCGATAATTCTCTCGCCTCGGTGCCCACTCTGATCAGCGATCACACTCGGCAACTCTGGGCATTAGCTTGCCTCATCTTCACTAACGGCCCCACCAGACCGCCGGGGATGGCTGGTCTCACCCTGGAGATACCCATTAAGGGACCATCTCTCAGGGAAGCCAGGAAGGGTTTCGCAGCTGTCGAAGCGCCTTGGGACCCTCCGGGTAAGTAGTGCGCTATATAAATGCCTATACATTTACATTTACATTTACAATGCCAGGAATGTACATGGTGGTCAGGCATCGAAGGCTACAGCGAGCAGCACGGAGGAGACGCAGGATCCAGGACAGGATTTTCCGCCAGCGGGTCACCTTGCTGGGCCAAACCAGAGAGCAGATGTATGCAAAATACAGGCTGAATGGGGAAATGATAATGCAGCTAATACAGGACCTTGACCCCCTGACGCAGCACCCAACAAGGCGTACCAATGCGGTGCCTACACATGTGCAGGTATTGTGTAGGCTGCACCTCCTGGCCTCCGGGAGCTTCCAGGGGATAGTAGCGGCTGCTGGGGGGATATCCCAGCCCACCATGTCACGCTGCCTCCAGACTTTTGTTGACGCCATGCTCACCCAGCTACACCGTCACATCACATTTCCCACCAGCCAACAGGATTTGGACGTGACCAAGCTACAATTCTACAATGTAGCCCATTTTCCACATGTACTCGGATGCATAGACTGTACCCACATCGCCATCTGCCCACCAGCTGCCACGGAGTATATGTTCCGCAATCGCAAGTCCTACCACTCCCTCAACATACAGATGGTCTGCAATGCTAAGACATACATCACTGACATTGTGGCCCAGTACCCAGGGAGTAGCCATGACTCCTTCATATTCCGGCACAGCGGCCTCCACACACGACTGGCCAGGGGAGACTTCGGGGAAGGACACCTACTTGGTAAGTACACTTTGTCGACAATGTCACATTGCAATTAGGTAGCAGCGCAGCACAGGCAATCACCCTCTGCTCCTCTCATTCAGGTGACATTGGCTACGCCCTCCGTGAATACCTCCTCACCCCATACCTCAACCCTGCTACACCCCAGCAACGGCGCTACAATATAGCACACATACGGACAAGGAATTGCATAGAAAGGACATTTGGCCTGCTCAAGAGCAGGTTCCGCATACTGCACAAGACAGGTGGGGCCATGTATTACAGTACTGCAGTATGGTGCCGCATTGTGGCTGTCTGCGCAATACTACATAACATTGCAACCAAGCGCCGGATACCTGTCGACATTTCTGACAGTGAATCTGAAGGGGACAACCGGCCACCTGCACATGCGCGCCATGCACGCGGGGAGAACCCAGCTGAAGGCCACAGACGTCGCAACCACATCACAGTGAACAGTTTCTAGTGCACCCTCTTCCCTCACCCCACAAATCACTAATGCATGCAAAATGTAATAATGACACAACGCTAATGTGTGCTGCAAAATAAATATATTTGTTTCAATCACAAAAATGGCACCAGTTCAACTATCTGCTACTAACAGTATTACTGCATACTGCTGTGTCAAAGGACAGGGCAGGCTTATAGTCAGCCTGTGCCTGTAATTGTCATATGTAGTCAATTGCGCCTCCTGCGCGTTCCACCCAAGCGCCTCTGAGGCTCATCCTCTTCCGGGGCACCTGTACCTGCCGTGGGCCTGGTGCTGCGCCTGAGTGGCGGGACTTGTGAGGCAGAGTGGCTGCTGATGCTGGATGCCCCCTCACTGACATCATCACCCCCAACAGTGGCAGGTAGAGCAGGAGGGTGTAGTGCTGTACCCGCCGTGGTCAGGTGCTCCAGGACCCTGGTCATATCCTCACAGCACTGGATGAGTTGGTGCTGCTGTGCTAGGGACGGCCGTGACAACTGTGAAGTTGCATTGGCTGCAACATAATTGGACCTGCTGTAGGCGCCCAGCCGGCTCATGAGCTGATGGTGGCGCCGGCGTGCTGCACTGCGCTGAGTAGTCATCGCTGCAGTGTTGGCCTCCATGGCTGCAGTCATTCGGGCCATTCCCTCCCCCACACCTGCCATGGCTGCAGTCATGTTGTCCATGCGGTCCCCCACACCTGCCATGGCCGCCGTCATGCGGTCCATGCGGTCACCCACTCCGGCCACATTGCGCCCAATCTTGCAGAGCTGGAGCTGAATGGCACTGTGGCTGGCCGCTGTGTTGCCGCTGTAGCGGGCCCAGATGTTGTATCACCAGCTGCTGGTGGTGTCACAGCAGGCGTTGCTGGTGCGGCTGGGACTGGAGGCACACTAGTCACGGGCCTGGCTGCGGCTGTAGTTGGTGCGCCAGACGCAGGGGGCACAATAGTCGCAGGCCTGGCTGTGGCTGTAGGTGGTGCGCCAGACGCAGGGGGCACAATAGTCGCCGGCCTGGCTGTGGCTGTAGGTGGTGCGCCAGACGCAGGGGGCACACTGCTGGTGGACCTGGCTGCTGGTGTTGTTGCAGCGGCAGGGGCTGGTGCCTGTGTTTGTGGTGGCACCTCCTCCTCCTGGGCCTCCTCATCAATTAGCAGCCTTTCGCTGTCGCTGCTTTCAGCGCCACCTGTGATGGTAAGTGGACGATCATTAGTTGCATGTATCTGTCAGACGTGCAGTTGCTACATGCACGCTGGGTGACATTCCCTGAATGGCTGTGGCTTTGCGTACTTTGGAACCTGTCTGGCTGCATTGTGGTACTACTACATTGTGGCCACACTACATCTCCCACAATGCTTCAGGGCATTCCCTGATGTGCAACAATGGCATGACTATGGGACATTATGGGAGCCTATATGGTCATGGACATTCATAGGGGAAAGGATCGCAGTCGCATGCCACTTACCTTGGGTGTCTTGGGTGGGGCGGGATGAGTCCAGATGTGTGAAGCCAATGCACGCCTCCCTCTCAAGGGTGTCTTCCACCTGGTCCTCCAAGGCTGTGTTAGGAGGGACTGTAGGTCCGCCACCTCCAGTGCCCGATGCCTCTCCAAGGCGCTCCGCCACCTTCTCTTTGGCACGACCTCGGAGGTCATACCATCTTTTTTTAAGTTCATCTAGTGACCTATCGGCCACACCCACGGAGTTGACGGTGGAGGCTATTCCCTGCCAGATCTTCCTTTTTTCCTGCTCCGGGACCCTCCTGGAGTCTTTGCCAAACAGTTTGGCATGGTTGGCCACCACCCCTTCAATCAAATGTTCGAGCTCCTGCTCTGAAAATTTGAGCTTCCTCTTCCGCCCTGTGGTGTTGCTGGGGCCAGGAACAGGTTCCTCTGACATGGCAGCAAAGTTGTTGCAGAGTACAAATCACCAGTAGAATAGCAGCAGCTCTCCCACTTGCTCCCTCGAGGTCTGCCTCACTGTGATGAATGGGGGTGGGAACTGGCTGCTTCCTGGTTGTGATGTCATCACTGTGCTCGAAATGCGACTTCCCGTTTTCCCGATCTCGCGATTTTGCGATCTCGCAATTAGCGATATCGCAAATAGCGATATCGCTATTTGCGAGTTCGCAATCCCGACTCAGGTAGCCGGAAATAGCAATTTTTCTGCGATTATCGTTAGTCGCCAACGGAATTTGCGCCCGCGTGCGAATCGCATTTTTTTATCGCTAATCTTCATGAATTAAGATTTGCGATTTCTCAATAGCGATTCGCAATTTTTCGCTATTTGAGAATCGCAAATCCCGTTTTTCATGAATCAGGCTGTGTGTGCCAAGATTTGAGGTTTGCTGGGCATTCTTTGTCTATGTCTGTTATTCCAAACTGAAAAGCTAGGCAAGTTAGCCAATATGTGAGTGCTGGAATCTAAGCGGCCCCAGATTACCAGTAACTCGCTCATGGGTTGTTGGCCATTAGTGGTGATTTGTATCCTGTCACCAAAATCCCCCCCCCCCCCCCCCCCCCCACTAAGAAACTGCAAGCTCACAGCTCCTCAATGACAGATGAATTTCCAGAATTTTAAATCTTTAGATTGTATTCATGTTGGTTTGTCCCTATATCATATAAATCAAACATATTACACATTATCTAAAGTAATGTATTTATTTAAAAGACTTCCTTATTTGCTGGTATTGGCTCACACGCTGGGCCCGCAAGAACTTCTCCGAAGAGGCCTAGTCCGAATAGAAGAATTGTAAGAAACTCCATCCTGTGGAGATGAGAATATTCCATTAATACGAGGTTCAACTGGTCCCCATCGCCCTACCCATAACCCGCGTGTCCAGCGAGCACCATATGCTGGAAGGTCCTCATATTTATTACACAATAATCAGCTGGCCCTCACTCTGCAGCCAGTACCTCATTTTTCAGCCACATGTACTAGTATTTCACTTGAAGATCAGTTACACTCAATGGATTGAAATGAGGCATTTCAGCATGTCGCGGTGTAGGATCAAGTTCCCACATCTGGGCGTTCTGATGCTGACTGGTACCTTCTCATCTCAAGACTCAGAGTTAAGCTCATGAAATGCCGTCATCGTTTATCTTTCTCTTCTGAAGAGGGCTCAGTTCGCCAGACATTGCCGTGTTGTGGGTGTGCTCAAGAGAAGCTCTCAAATGCTATCGGGCTGCTTAGGGATGTATGAACTAAAGAACCTAAAACATCTATTTGACTTTAGGATGTAGCAAATAGCAACCAATGGAGTAAACACTTACATGGACCCATCTCATGAGAAAAAACTTATAACCACTGAATGCCAACATTCCAGGCAATACTGATGCATCAGTACATCTTACGCAAGATTCCCAAAACTCATCAGGGGAATACTGGCTGGTGAGCTGCCCTTACTTGAGCGAAATGTTATCAAAATGTGAAAGTTTGAACAGTTCATAGACATGCATTAGGGAACATGGGGCCATATGTAGGTGGCCCAATACCGGTCGGTAACGGCCGAAATTACCGAATTTCGGCCATTACCTACTGGTATTAGGCATTTGGGATGTAGGTGGCCTAAATTGCAAATTCGGTAATTTACTGATTCGGTATTTTAAGGAATCAGTAAATTACTCATTCCTTAAAATACCGAATCGGTAAATTACCGAATTTGCAATGTAGGGAGCACTCAAATTAGTGCTTTTCCCATTTTACGATTCGTTATTTACCACCAACTATAAATTGGTGGTAAATAAGGAGTACCTTTGAAAATGCAAATCAGTGCATTTTCAAAGGTGCCATGTGGCAGACATATATGCCCTTAGGGCATGTATGTGTGCTACATGTGCACCCATACCCAATTGAGGGGTGCAACAGGGTGTCAAAGGGACACCCTGCCACCCTTCAATGTTTTCCCCCTTTTACCGAATCGGTATTTACCAATTCGGTAATTGCTATTCATTCCTATGGGCCTCCAGGCCCATAGGAATGAATGGCAATTACCGAATCGGTAAATACCGATTCGGTAATTACCGAATCTTACCGATTCGGTCATTTTTAACGAAAAATTACCTACATCCTATTTACCTATTCTTAAATACCGAATCGGTAAAATTTGATATTTAAGAATAGGTAAATTGAGATTACCTACATCTGGCACAGGGGGCCAGATGTAGGTAAATATCCTTTACAGATTCTAAAATACCGAATTTTACCGATTCAGTATTTTAGAATCGGTAAATGATATGTAGCTAATGATTCGGTAAATTTTACTGAATCGGTAACATCCGGTAAATACTGATTCTGTATTTACTGATTCGGTATTCCCCATTCATTCCTATGGGTCTGGAGGCCCATAGAAATGAATGAGAATGACCGATTTGGTAAATACTGAATCTGTAAAAGGGGGTAGACTTACAAGGGTGGCAGGGTGTCACATTGACACCCTGTTGCACCCCATTATAGTGCGTGGGTGCACATGTGGCACACATACATGCCCTAAGGGCATGTATGTCTGCCACATGGCACAGTTGAAAAAAGCACAAAATTGCTTTTTTTTTAGGTTTTTCGATATTTACCACCAACTTGTAGTTGGTGGTAAATACCGAATCCTTACAAGTGAAAATTATTCACTTTTTTTTTTGTAAACTCTTTATTCGTGACTGTTACAGGATGACATACATTTCTGTACATTTTCTTCCCATATCACACATCAGTCTTTTCCATTTTCTTAACCATTAATTTTTGGGAGCAGAACATTTCAATTATGAGTTGCTTGTCATAACATTCCCCGGATGTTTCCCATTTATGCTCTGTAAACTCCATAATCATGTCTTTCATAAGTGTCATACCCCAACTGTCCCCCCTCCCCGTCCGCCCACCCCCTGTCTCCTGGTCGTTCTCACTTGTACACTCCACATCCCGGGCCAAAGTGGCTCTGTCTATCTGGAATTTGTTAAAAGCCCTAGGCCTGGTCTAGCCCTTGTGAGTTGCACTGGTGCCCGTGAGCCTCGGCTCCCTCCCGCTACATATGTGAGTTCACCCCACCGGGTCTCCTGAACTGTCCGGGTCTGCCTCTTCCAGTTCTATCTACAGTAAGTCCCAGTCCTGTGCTACAGGATATTTGTGAAGGCCCTTGCTCTCCTCGTCCCGCAGTGCCGCGGATTCTGCTTTGCCCCATTTCAGCAAGTCGCTTCGCCACATTTCTATCTGCGGGGCCCTGGGCGACTTCCATCTCATAGTGAGCACCCTGATCGCCAACACTAGTGCCAGATCCACAAATTTCAATTGTGCCTTGCATGTCTTGGGCCGTTTCCTGTTCCCCAGTAGGCAGGGTAATGCTCCCTCAGGGATCCGAGGTGTTGTTATGGAGTGCAGCGTGTGTTTGATCGTTCCCCAGTAAGTATGTAACTTCGGGCATGTCCACAGCATGTGGAGAATATGTGCCTCGCCTTGGTGACATCTCGGGCAGCATTGTGCAGTGGCAGGGAACATCCTATGTAGCCTCTGGGGTGTAAGGTAAGCTCTATGGAGAATCATGGCCTGTATGAACTGAAACTTAACATTCCTAGACACCCTTCTATGTGAAAATCACTCACTTGAGTGCTTCCTACATTAAGGATTCAGTAATTTACCGTATCAGTATTTAAGAATTCGGTAATTTACTGATTCCTTAAATTACCGATTCGGTAAATTACTGAATCCTTAAATTAGGCCCCTATATCTGAAAAGTCTAATAACGGTCGGTAACGGCAGAAATTCAGTAATTTCGGCCGTTACCGACCGGTATTAGGCTTCCTACATCTGACCCATAATCTTGTACATACATTGGGCGTTTGATTACTCTACCATATTTACTACTGGAGGATGTCTCTGAATTAATGCAAATTTGAATATCATCACGACGGAAAGAAAGTTGTGAGCATCATTTTCGCTCTCATCATTCCCATGGATAACTTCACTGGACACATCTTCATCTGCCCCCAAATGGTGAGAAATATCAGTGTCATCAACTATGTGTGACTCCTGCCAATTGTAATCCTTTTCCTCCATGTCATTCCAATCTTTAATAATGTCCCTACATTTAACAAAGCAACTGAAATGCCACACACCTCCATCACTTAACCTCACCAAATTGTTGAAGATTTCTAAGACCTCCAATGGACCTGAGTATTTACTTTCTCGCTTCTTAATTTTCAATGGCAATTTAACCTGTACCACATCTCTCTTCCTCAAACAAGAATATTTTGCTCCACTCTACCTATCTTTGTATTCCTTATATTTCTCTTGAACTTCCAAAGTAGTCCTCTTTACCTCAATAGGAGATCATTGTCTAAGTCTTGAACTGAGCAACCGCCCTTGACTATCCTTAGTAAAGGGTACTCTCTCTCTCATAATGGTAACAGGACTATTGGCCTAATTTAGATCTTGGCGAGGGGAATACTCCATCACAAACATGATGTTGTCTTCTGTATTACAATCCCATTATATCCTATGGATATCGTAAAACGGTGGACGAGATAGCCGTACCGTTTGTGACCGAGTATTCCATATTCTGATATCTAAATAAGCTCCTATATATTGTAACAGTAGAAGTGGTACATCCACACCATTTGCTTGACACCAAGCATCCAGTTAAGATTTTTACTCTTATCTAATCGCAATGAATCTTTTAACACCCGATAAAATGTCTCCACTTTTCTGTTGCCATTAGAATGATAAACTGAGGTCACCTTGTGCTCAATGCCATTACGCTACAGGAAATTTTCCCTTTGAAACAACTCATCTATGAACAAAATCACACTTTCTTTATTGTCCTTATTTACGATGATTTGATCTCAGGCCAGTTTGAAAAATAATCTTTAGCCACTAACACATATCAATTTTCATAGTCCTCATTGATTGGTCCCATAATGTAAATCCCTGTTTTCCCATGCCATTTCTGGACATGGGACCGCAGAAAGAGGTAGTTTCAACAACACCTGGGGCCTCATTTATGAGGCAGTGCGTCACTTTTACGACGCCGGTGCATCACTTTTTGTGACGCACCAGCAGCGTAAAAAAATGTGCCTTGTTGCACCATATTTACAAAGTGATGCATCTAGGTAGTGTGTCACTTTTGTGACACACTCCAGTAATGCGTCACTTTTGCGCCATAGAGAAATACGGACGTATCTGTAACTCCTTGCGCAATGATGCGTTATACTGTAAATATGACGCATCATTGGTGTTGCAAGGAGGGCGCAATGAAAATAGACTCATCTCTGTTTTCACGCAGCGATGCGTCACTTTTCATAAATGAGGCCCCTGAGATTTATCCGTATTCACTATACTATACTATACTATACTATACTATACTATACTATACTATACTATTCTATACTATTCTATACAGACTATACTGCCTGACTGTCTTTTCTACATCAAAATCTTGACCATGCCACCAATAAACGTCTTTAATTCTTCTTCTGCTCTTAACAATACCTAGATGTCCTTCATGATAAAGTTTATCCAGATTTTTTCCTCAAACTCTTGAATGGAATAATTCTTTCTTCTCTCAACACATTATCTTTTACCACAGACAGCTCATTGTATACTTCCCAAAAAATCCTCAAATCAGTTTCTAAATTTGTGTTAAAGTTTGAATGTTATTAAATATATTATCCTGAAAACAAGCATCCCTCCATTCCTTGGTGCTAATGGCATAATTTCTAAAGTTCCCATCAGCCCAAGCCACACGTATTTCCTCCCAATCCCCAGGATCCACTTCCAAGGGTAATGGAAGCGTACTCAAGCAGCCTGCCACTTTTTTCTTAACACCTGGCAGATACACTAGGGCAGGGGTCTCCAAACCGGTCCTGGAGGGCCGGATCCATGCCATCTTTTTTGGATATCCCCATTGAGATACATGTAGTTATTTTAAAAATCTGGCATGGATCCGGCCCTCCAGGACCGGTTTGGAGACCCCTGCACTAGGGGATACTAGTAATCTACTAATCTCACATACATCCTTGATATTCTAGGTGTAGCTTTCAATAACCGTTCAGTGGACAACACCTTTAAAGGTGGTTTGTGATTACATCTTATTTCAACTTGAAAGCCCCATATAAAGTTTCTGAAGTGTCCAACCTCCGGTCAACATCAAGAGTTTCCTTTTCGATAACAGAATACCGTTCTTCCACTGATGACAATGCCCTAGATGCAAATGCTCTCATAAAGTCTTTTCCATCCACACTTTTCTGGGATTGATATTCTCAAAATTATTCTGTAAAATATCAGTCCACAAAAATGTGCACTTATTTTTTAACAACTGCTTTAATTTCTGTGCTTTTGCTGAGAAATTCTTTATGAATTTTGCATAAAATTCGACCGACCCGTGGGGCGTGGTTAGCAAGTTAAGATGGTGGATCGCTCTTCTCCTATAATCTTACAAGATCCTTTGTTATAAATGCAATCTGCGCACTGCCAGGAGCGCGAGTACTCACAAGTACCAGGGCCTCAAAGTGTGGCGGTTGGAGCGGCTGTAAAGTTGGCACCTGAGGAGAAGCCTGTGGGGCTGGGAGGCAGTGGTGTCAGTGGTGAGCAGAGGACGGCCATGCTGCTCCCCTTGCGGGGCTTGCCCAAGACCGAGGGCCAGCGTTGCCGGGATAATGCTGAGGTGAGCAGCGAAGGGGGGCACGGGCAACACCAGGATGCTGCGACCCGAGTGGAGGGCAGTCGACTTCGTCGTGCTGCCAATCTGAAGCTCGGAGCACCGATTGCGGGGTTTCTGTATGGCCAGGCATGACACTGATCCTAATGCTGCGGAGGCTCTAAAGGAACCAGGAAGTCAGGGCGAACCTATGTTCATTCAGACTCGGAGTGGAGGAGCCGGGTGAACGTCACAACCGGACCCGCATTGAAAATGAGGAGGCCCCGATTCTGTGACGTTTGCCGAGGAGGTTCGAGATACCACACACCGCTTGCGCAGAAACTGCCGCTTGTGCAAGTAAGGAGACACCACACACGCTGGTTGAGCCGGAAGTCTCATGCCCGAGCACGCGCTTTCTTTTATTTGCGCCGCAGGCCACGCCTGGCCTGCTGATGACGAGCAGGGTTCAGTCGTGACTGGACTGCTAACCATTACATCCCTATCCAACTGTTTCTTTGAAAAAAAAAACAGTTCAAACGGTTTGGACGGGCACACAGGTTCGGGGTACCTGCGCAGATTGCAGTTGCGTTGGTCGGTCATCATCAGCAAGCAAAGTCCAGCAGGCGTTGGCTTGGACGAGGATTTGGTCGCAGGCTGTACCCCTGAGGACAACTTCACAGCTGCGTGATGTTAGGGGTCATGCTATTTGGAATCAGACCGGGGGGGGGGGGGTTGGCGAGATGGTAGCCTCCTGAGTTCCCCGGTCTCCATCGTTCCCAGATCCTCCGCTTTGGTCTTCTTGCACTGTGATGGCCGGGCCACTTGGTTGATTATCGAGGGGTCTCGTCTGGCCTTCAGCCAGGACTTCCTTGAACCATGAGATGTTTCGGGACACCTCTTCACCTCCTCTTTGTGCGGTTAACATGGTTCCATCGTTTGTAGTGACTGGCTCGTAGTTTGTTCTGAACTTCCCTCCTGGGTGACGGTCTCTGACGAGGACGGGGGTCCCTGTTCGGAGTGTCCTTGGTGTGGCACGGCGGCGGAGGCTTACTTGTTGGTTTCGACCAGTTCTCTGGTCTTGCGTCTCCTCAGCCTCAAGAGGTGGCGGCATCCACCCTGGGCAAGAAAATACCTTCTCAGGCCATGGAGCATCAGTGACCACGGGTTCCTCTGAATGGTGCAATGAGGGGTGCTCTGGTACTCTCTCAGGAACCCGTGAAGCCTCTTCTCTCGATCTGCCTGTTTAACTTCTGCAATGGTAACAACTTGTTCAGCGTCCGCATAAAATGTTCGACATCGCCGTTGGCTTGTAGCCATTGAGGCGTGTTTCGCCGGTGATGTATCCAGTGATTAGTATTAATTGGAGAGGAGAAGGTGTGGCAGTTGGAGTTCAAAAAATTGTAGGTAGCCAGTAAGTTGGAAATGTCAGTTTGAGGTAATAGAAATTTTCAGGTAGCTAAAGTGTCACCCACTCGCACCCCATTCATACACACGTGTCCCATGTATGTCATGTAATTCCTTTTCCGTGCATGCTAGAAAGACGCATATGCATTTGCGTCCAACGTTAACATGTCAGTTACACAGTTCCCCAAGAAAATCATGTCAATTAGGCTTCTAGGCTTATGGTGCCAACGTCTTTACATGGTACACTTTTGAATAAAGCACACGTTTTCTCCGTGTTTCCTGGCCCGGTCGAGCCAAGCCCTTAATCGAGGCTCCAAGTTCATTTCTGCCTCTGAAAGCTGCAGTTTAGGTATGCATCCCTGACCTCTACCTTACATCCTGCACAGACGAGCGGTGCCCGGCTCGGCCTGCTTGCCTGCCAAAACGTTATTTTGCCTACAGTTATCTGTTCAGCCTCCGCGAAAACACATTCCAGTCTAGTGAAATAGGTAAACATATTCCCGGCTGCAGAGCAAAGGGCCCTGCCTTCCTGTCTCCATGCAAGTAATTTACTGCTCCCGTCACCATGGTAGGCCCATGGCCCCCGCACTCTACATGAAGATTCATATGCACACACTAGCATTCAGTGATGAACGGCCTCTGCCCGAGAGACCTTTTACTTCAGACACTACATCCTCCGAACATGAGATACCAGATATGCTATAGGTGCAGGTCATTCTGACACCCCAGACATTAGTCTCCTTCACTCGTGCAAAAGTTAATGCCCCCAGCTCTCCCCAGTTACACGTCATGCTCGGTTGCGCTTGCATATAGGTCAAAAGTTTCTGCTGATCCTGCAAACTTTCTCTAAACATCCACCCACTTGTGACGTTTCTTGTGACGTTTCTCTGACATGTCCAGTACATGCCCATGTGTACGCCTTCTTACACGCCTCCTGTTACGCACATGTGTTTTTATCTCTCTCTTCTCACCTGTTACGCCTACTATATTCAATTCAATTATACTGTTTTACTATATATAATGTGTGATGTTAATAAAATGTTGAATGTCCCTTCCTGAACCTTAGTGGTGATGGAACTCGATGTCCCAGACTTCGAGGTATTTCATTAAAACCCGTATGACTCAGATTCCACGGACTCTGCCTCTCATTTGATTGAGCTATCCTTTTGACTTTTAATGTATGGAAAAATGATACGGTAATTTTATTTACCACATCATTTGGTGCCCGAATAGGAACTCCCCCCCCCCCTTCCCCACTCGCCGGCGATGTACCGCAGGCCTTGACCCCTTCTGCAGCCGTGACGGAACCAGTGCACTCCTGCGGGTTTTCCTGCTATCTCCCTCAGGCCCACGGAGGAGACGGTGACTGCGACCCGGCATCCAGACGAGGCGGTGAGGAATGCGGAGGATCCCGACCAGAGCCCCAAGTCGAGAGAGCAAGGTCCGAGGTATCCAGAGGCCCACCTGTTCCGAAGCGCATACGTAGGAGAATTCGTAGCCTGACGCAGTCCAGTCCAGTCCAGTTTCCGAGGCCTTCAGTTTCTGCTTCCCGGTGAGTACCGTTATTGGGAAGGCATCTAGACGGGTTCATTAATTTGTGCCCGGTCAAGACAGGTCTGGGTACACAGACCTGGTCCAGACGTGTTTACTTCGGTAAATACGGTATGACGTGTCTCTTTATGGGACCGGTATGTCTGTACTATTCTAGCAGTGCATCTAGTAATTCAGTATTCTAGAATCTCGAGAATTTTCCAGTATTGTGTTTCATGTACCAGGTAGTAACTGTTCGAAAATGTTTTAATGTGTTTCATGTCGTGGTATGAATGATTGTTTGCAATTCATTACTGTGCTTATAGTGTTCACGTTCAAATCAGTCTAAATATGCCACTGTTCTCGAAATTACGTCAGATAGGAACTAGGAAAGGGATACTCGAAGAAGCAGTTCCCGTCCCGCCTAGGGACACTCCTGGACATTTTATGTACAATAAGCATGGCTTAGATGCCATACTGTACCTGGACTTGTGGGTGGACTATACCAAGGGTCTGGAAGAGAAATATAGATGGCCTGTCTCAGGGACATGGGATGCTGATTGCATCATGAGAGTAGAAGAAGCATTATGGAAAAAGAAAGCCAGACAATCCCAGAAAGATGCCATAGAATTATGGCGTAAAGAAGCCCATAGAAGAACAGAAAAAGAAATCAGAAAAGCAGAGAGAAGTAGAGAAGAATCCGAGAAAGCTAGAGAAAAAGAGTTACTAGAAGAAGGAGAACGAGTCAGAATAGAACAACAAGACAGACAAAGAAATGCCCTTATTACAGGTCTGTATCCCGTTCTTGCCGAGGGCCTGCCCAAGGCGACCCCGGAAGTATCACGCAACTTGGCACCACCATTGGTCCCGACTAAACTCCGTCATAAACAGACCGCAGCAGACATTTTCCTTTCATCCTATTTAGATGATGTTGTTCCAGCATATACTAATGTACCCGTACCACCTGTTAACAATGTACAGCAACCTACTCAGTCTGTTCAAGCCAGGACCCCTCCACGTCTCCAAGACGCGACTCCCGCACCTGTCGTCACTTCCTCTACTGCTACTGTTACTGTTCCTCCTGTTATTGGTCCTCACAATCCTTTTGCGGCAGCTGCAATAAAGAGTCCACCCCATTACATATGCCTCCTATACCCGCTATGACACCAGCAGCTTCAACCCAGCCAGTTCATGCCCTCGCTTCCGCTCCAGGAGGCGCAACTGGAGGTCATCTTCGCACCCCGCCACAAGTAAAACGAACGACGCTTAGAGAGTTAACATTACAACGTACACCCAGAGCAGCGACGTTCGAAACCCTTAGACAGTACATTACAGATTGCAGATATGATCCAGTACCAGGCGAAGACGACATGATGCTATTCTCACTACGTTTACGACGAGTCACAAATTATCTGGTTCTTCTACCACATATGGAAGAACATCTAGATAACATATTCCATTTCATTAGGACAGGGGAGAGACCAGAATGCATTCACGAGGCCATGGCACATAATAAGGTTGAGACACAGAAAATGATCTTACAGTTTTTGATAAATTGTTTGATAAGGGAACGAGATCGGCCAGGTACAAGCAAAGAAGAAATGTACGTTTTGGTTAATTGGAGTAACAACATAGCAGATGGTAAACATAATACACAAGGTAGTATAGACGCCATGTACAGAAAAATCCGTAAAGAAATTGTACTAACACACGAAAAAGAAAAAGCAGCTAGGGAAGCCGAGAATGAAACCACAGAGGAAGACGATGATATAGACGATACAGAAGGGGACAGAGATAGAATAGCGTACGTAGGTAGAGCAAGACCTTTTGACAGACCCATACGTCTAGAAAGCAAGAAACGTTTTCTTTCTCCCATACCAGAACAATATTCTCTTGAGCATTTATTCCAAGCCACTGATAAAGTACTGAAACAACGAATAGGTTACAGTGAACTTAGTACCATGAGTGAACAAGAACTAGCACGATCAGCAGTACAATGGGCTGATAATAACAGTGTATATAAAGATGATTCAGTAGCGCAAACATTTTTTAATCTTTCTCCAACCGAACAGCGTTTAGCTGGTATGTACATGATCCAGCATCTCATTACACTATATGAGAGTCAGCATTCTGATCCAGGTCCCCTATATAATATATTGGACAAGTTGCTCCTAAAAAGATGGAGAGGCCTAGGTACCGATTTAATTAATACCATTCTGGAACAACGCCACAAATACAGAACATTTCTGACTCCACATTTTGTTCCTGTTCCACCCCCAGTTAGACAACCATTTTACATAGACAGACAGAATCCCTTACGAGAAGTTCATCCCGTCCAGACCACAGGGGGTGAGCTACAGCGAGTATTCGTATACACTCCCCTGACCAAAATGGAATTATTGGAAATGAAGAAATTAGTGCCCTGTCATGATAAAGATCCAGCAGGTTTTCACCGTGAATTAAAAGACATGTTACTCATGGGAGATTATACATATTCCGACATTCTGAAAATGTTAAAGGTATTGTTGCCGGCTGGCATCTACGAAAAACTGAAAGAGAAAGAATGGGAGGTGGGAGATAAAAAGATTATTTGGACTGAATTAGAAGACGAAGATAATAGGCGAGTCCCAGGTACAGGTCTTGGGGACAAAACCAAAGCATTACCAGGATTATTAGTACAGGTTTTGCCGAGGTTATTGACAGTTAAAAAGGAAGACTGGGATGCAATCTCAGCCTGCAAACAGAAACAAGACGAAGACACTAGTGATTTTTATTCCAGATTTGAGAAATGTTTTATTATCAATAGCGGCCTGAAAACAAGTAGTGAATCATATCCACATCTTTTTGTGACCAAACTAGTCGAGAATTCCTTACCCCAAGTTAAGAATAGAGTACTGAAAGTCGAGAGCACATGGCAAGCAAATACCCCTTCTCAAATGTTACAAATGTTACAGTACCACCAGAACCAAATTAGAGAGGAACATGATCATGAACAAAGACGTATGAAAGATACGAAAATGAAAGTACTAGTTGCCCAGTCTGTTCCAGCAGACGGTCAGAAAAAGGGTACAGCACCGCCAGGTCATTCTGCAGCTCCCGTTAAAGGGAATTGCAACTACTGTAAACAGCCAGGTCATTATATAAATGAATGTACCGTTCTGAAATACAATATTGCTACAGGCAGGACGAAAGAAAGACCGCGTCCTCCTAGACAAGAACATGTTCCACAGCATATTCCACAGAATACGCAACCTCCACAGCAAGCACCACAGACTGTAGCTGTACCCCAACCCCAACCTATTGCTGCCACGCAACATGTCACGCAACAAATGTATCAGTATGCACAGTCAGATTACCCCGATTATCAGCAGTATTCATGAAACAGCCTAGAGAGGGAGGTTGGCTTGCCTCTTATTGAGGTTCCTGTAGATCAAGAGGGTCCCTATGTACATAGTCAGGTATTAGGGAAAGACAGAAAATTTTTGATTGACACAGGGGCGAGCAGAACTACCATCAGTCATGACGAGGTTCCAGGGGCACCCCTCTCAGGCTCACAGAATGTTTCCCTGGGTTTTTCAGGAAAGCCTATTGTTAACGAAGTGTCAAAACCAGTTTCCCTTGAAGTTGGTCCATTGTCCCGTACTACAGACTTGTTGCTTACGAAATCATGTCCTGAAAATCTGCTTGGTATTAAAACGTTGAAAGCATTAGGAGCTGTAATATGTTGTTCTCCGGAAGGTGTGAGATTATTTTTACGTGATTTCAAAGGTCATTATGTGTTGAGAGATTTTGATCCAAGATTGCAAAATGTACCACAGCATTTATGGGCGCAAGGTCCAACTGATGTAGGTTGTATGCACATTACACCTTATCGTGTCACTCTCAAGCAAGGAGTTGTACTATATAAGTGTCACTGATTGATTGATACTACCCCGAATCCGACAATACAAATTGCCCCCCGAGGCTGTAACAGCCTTACTGAAAATTATTGACGAGCTCATTGCCCAAGGAGTAGTTGTAGAAACTGACTCCAATGTATGTAATTCTCCAATCATTCCAATTCTTAAACGAACTGACCCAAATGCACCTCCAGTCTACAGACTGGTGATTGACCTTCGAGAACTGAATAAATGCATAATACCACAGTACCCAGTAGTCCCAGATATTTCATCACTATTAACTGCCATTGATTCCGAAGCAGCGTTCTTTACTGTAATCGACCTCAAGAACGCTTTCTTTAGTGTTCCCATTCATCCGGAAAGCCAGTATCTTTTCGGATTCTCTTTAAATGGCCGAAGCTTCAAATTTGCATGTGCACCTCAAGGGTTCACGGAAAGTCCCAGTATTTACAGTCAGGCCCTGAAAAGACAACTAGACAGTATTCACATGCCTGCTGACACTGCTCTGCTCCAATATGTTGATGACTTGTTAATAACAGCACGGACCGAACGTGACTGCGAGCACGCGTCACTGACTGTCTTGTATTTCTTGGCCGAAAAGGGGCATAAAGTGTCCCCTTCGAAGCTACAATTCTGTGCACAGCAAGTGGTATACCTTGGGCACTTGCTGTCCAAATGGGGGAGACAACTGACACCAGACCGCATCCAGTTAATTGCACGTCTGCCACAACCCAAGACACAAAAGGAGGTACAGGCCTTTATTGGCCTCACCTCGTACTGCAGACAATGGATCCCTCAGTATGCATATCTAGCCAAACCAATCATACAGTTGACAACACAGGAGGCAGCGACTTCGACTGTCCTCCCTTGGACTCAGGAACACACACAAGCTTTTGACGAGTTAAAGAAAGCCTTATGTCAAGCACCTGTTTTAGCGACACCATGTTATAGCAAGCCTTTTACACTTTTTGTTACTGAACGCGATGGCACAGCATTATCTGTGCTCACACAAGATCAAGCAGGAAAACACAAGCCTTGTGCTTATTTTTCTAGTACATTGGATCCAGTGGCCCAGGCTCTGCCTGCGTGCCTCAAATCAGTTGCAGCAACAGCTCTAGCAATCAGACAAAGCGACTCAATAGTGTTAGGACATCCCCTGACAGTACAAGTTCCACACTCTGTGGAAGTTCTTCTGAACCGAACCCAGACTCAACACCTGACCATAGCAAGACTGACAGGATATGAATTGACATTGTTTCAGCCACACATAGAGATCAGACGTTGCAATACATTAAACCCTGCCACATTGTTACCCTCGAGCACAATTGACCCGACACCACATGACTGCGTAGAAGTCATCAATACTGTAACAAAGCCCAGACAAGACTTGACAGACATTGCATTACCGGATCCAGACCTGACACTTTACGTGGATGGTTCATGTATGAGAACAAGCACAGGAGAGTTAGTGGCCGCCTATGCAGTGACCACTGAAACTGAAGTCATAGAAACACATCGTATTGACACGTTGTCTGCCCAAGCAGCAGAGCTCATCGCTCTGACCCAAGCCTGTATTCGAGCCAAGAACCTGAAAGTAAACATATATACAGATTCACAGTATGCATTCGGAGATGTTCACGACTTCGGTATCCTCTGGCAAGAAAGAGGTTTTTTAACTTCTCATGGCGCCAAGATACAGCATGGTCTCCTTATTCAAGCTCTGTTAGAAGCAATACACTTAACTGCATCCATTGCTATCATGAAGTGCAAGGCACATACGAAAGTCACTGATACTATTTCCCAGGGTAACGACCTGGCAGATCGAACAGCTAAACTCACATCCCAGACTCAGACAGACATACTGATAGATCCGACAAAAACTGAAGTATCATCACAGACACATTGTATGACAGTGAAGGATCCCACTCTAGATGTACTCGCAGACACATGCCACTCCAGACGAAATCAAGAAATGGACTGAACAAGGGGGGATCCAAACAGATCAGGGATGGATGACGAAGGGTAGAGCCACATGGTTCCTCCCCGACTCTATGGTTCAAGTCATCATTAACACAGCACATAGTCCAGCACACTTAGGAGAAAAAGCCATGTTAGACAGCATTCAGAATCTATGGCTCAACAAGTATTTACGAGCAGCAGCAAAACAGAAAGTGCGTACCTGTATGATCTGTTGTCAGTTCAATCCAGGTAAAGGCATTTCCGTGGAACAAGGTGGATTCCATCCTCCTGATCATCCTTTTGAAGTCCTCCAGATGGATTATATCCAGATGGACCGTTGTCGAGGATTCAAATATGTCCTTGTAGTTGTATGTGCCCTTTCCAGATGGACAGAAGCATATCCAGTCCCAGATTATACTGCAGCGACCACTGCCAAACAGTTGGTTTGTGAATTTTTCCCGCGATACGGCTTGCCCCGTGTCGTGTACTCAGATAATGGACAGCAAGTCTCGTCCGAACTTATGAAACAGGTATCACTCCTGTTAGGTTACCAGTGGAAATTTCACTGTGTACGACACCCCGAAGCAGCTGGTATGGTCGAACGACACAACCAGACTCTGAAAACACGATTAGCTAAAGTCTGTGCAGAAAAGGGTGTAGATTGGATCGTAGCTTTGCCAGTTGCCCTCTTTTATATGCGCATGGTGGCTCATTCTAGAACCGGACTATCTCCCTATGAAGTAGTTTTCGGACGACTCCCAATATGTGGGGTACGCCTATGCCTAGAAAGATTACCGATGTCGATAGTAACATGCTGACAGATTACCTAGCTTCCTTGATGTCTGCACTACAATCTTGTCGTTCACAGGTTGCGGCTGCCTTCCCGGACAACACCCAAGTAAAACCACATGAAATCGTTCCGGGAGAATTTGTTTATGTCCGAAATTTCGACAGATCAAGTCCGCTGGTACCCAGATGGAAGCAGCCAAAGCTGGTGTTGATGACAACGAGGACCGCCGTAAAGCTAGAAGGTCGCAAGGGATGGCTCCACTCCAGTCATATTAAAAAAGTTCACGGACTGTGTCCAGAGACTTCGATTAAGGACTGCCCCCTTTTGGACACTGACTCTAAACTTCCCCTGTTAGAAAAAACTCCCCAACAGGAGTACCGTGCCAAGTTGAGGTCTAGTAAGTCAGACAGCGTTTAATTGTTTAAGTCCCCCCTGGGTGAAGCGGTTAGACAGGTTTCTGACATGAATAAGATAGACCCAAGTAGTCAGAGAGATAGGCGAATCAAAAAGAGAGAACAATATTGTAAGAACTTGCATAGTCGATGCATTATAACATTAATTTTCATGTTTATACTGAGCATTTCGATAATATGTGTAAGCTTCTTGTTACATGGTTTCTTTCCTCCTTACAAGTCACATGTACATACTTCCTCTAATGATTCTGTAGAGCACACTTTCAGCGACCTGCCCCCTCATGAGCTGTCCTATCGATTAGCAATGCGCAACAATACATTCATTCGTATGTTACACCATACTCACCAGACCAGCAATGCCACCAATTGCTGGGTATGTGGCCGACTCCCACCTTATCAGAAATACAAGGGAGCTCTGCCCCTTTTTCCCTACCCGTTTACACATAATGGTTCATGTGGAGCATGGTTTGCTTTAATGTCTTCCTTAGACAGTAAGTCCCAAGTTTCCCAAGGCAATTGGATATGGGGGAACCTGAATACAAAAGCGGTGGGGGCCTTACAGGGGGTAAGGACAAATCCTGGGCACTCTGGTAGGCACCTTGGTGCGTAAATGTATTCAATAAAGTTCTGAATCTGATGTTGAACACAACTATTGTTTGATTTATTTCAACACATTTTCATCATAATAGTAGTTTGTTAGTCATAGTTCAATATTTCCATCATCATATTCTAGTCATATGATCAAAAATCAAAGTTTCAATGTTCTTGTTGGATTATACATTCAAAATCGTCCCCGATGCATTTCGTGCAAGGATGCACTTCTTCAGGGGGAATCTAAAAGGTAAGAGGAAACAATATGTAGGGCGCTGATACAGGAGTCCTAAATACACACCATGCATTAATGGTGAGTGAGTGAAAAAAAGGAGAGTGATACCAAGGTTAATTTAGCAATAATATAAGGGTGTGGGATCATCACCGGTCTGTGTGAGGAAACACGAGCAATGAAGAATAAAACGTGGTTTAGAAGAGTGGGAGTGCACGGAGAGAAGATAAAGAAATCCTGAAGATCCAACCCGAGGTGTGTGTGTGGACTTTGAAAGAAACGGCGGTGCTCAAGAGTGAATAATGGCTTGTGATCGGTAGAGGCGTTAAGGAAAACATTACGAAAAGCATTAAGGACAAATATGCAGTCTTACCAAGTATACGAAGAAAAACCGGCATTCTACATTACAATCCAGGGAATCTCCGCGAAAGTGATCGTGAACCCGGAAGACGCCGGGCATGCGCATTAGTGCGAATTAAGAACGCGAGGAACATGGAAAGTGAGAGCAGACTAGGCTGCAGGGACAGTAAAAAACGCGTGTGAGGCAAAAGGGTAGAAGCATAGCCGAGAGTCCGAAAAAGGGAGTGAATAATAAAGGAAGTGAAGATTTAAGAAATAAAGGGTAAAATGACAAATAAAATAGGTTAAGAAATGGAAATAAAATTGAAGAGAAATGGTGAAATTTAAACATGAAAAAGGAATATCAGAGAACAAAGAACAACATACATCAGGCACAGAAAAGGATACGTGCAATAGAATAAAACAGTACTATGGTGGGGATGAGGTATATGACAGCGGAAAATAATAACAAGGAACTGTGAGAAAGCAGTGCTCAAAAATGTGAAATCTGAGACATATAAAGAACAAGGTTAACACACATATAGGGAATCATATAAACCATAGTACTGTTTTATTCTATTGCACGTATCCTTTTTCTGTGCCTGATGTATGTTGTTCTTTGTTCTCTGATATTCCTTTTTCATGTTTAAATTTCACCATTTCAATTTTCATATCAAACGCACCTTTTGGACCTGGAAGGTGACTTCCTGCGCACCTATCTAATAGATTATCCACATTACCCAGTTTAATTTTATTTACCTTGGAGTGCAGCGGTTCTCATATATCGGAACCTGAATACAGTCATGAATAAAGCATGTTTCCCAGACGCAGACGGTCTCCCTCAAAGGAGAGGGACTGATCTAGAAAATGAAGTGTATGAATTAGGTAACTTTTCCCTCAATCTCATGATCCTGAACGTCCAGTCCGAGACTAATTCGAACTTGCCGTTTATAACAGTTTTACCAGTGAAAGGTGAATTATGCGTTAGAAAGATTGGTTCAGTGCATCTAGGACACAGTGATTGTAATACTGTGGTCGAATTCAGCGATAAAGGAAAGTCTACTTTCAAAGCCTCACGTCATTCTTATTTTATTTGTGGTCAGACAGCTTATGTACATCTGCCCCTTGATTGGGATGGGACGTGTTATATTGCGTTCCTATTACCACCTGTTTTTCTAGCCCCACCTGATTATCATCGAAATTCACATTTTGTACATGTAAGACATAGAAGGGAGATCAAGACCCCGATTGTCGATCAGACTGAGACAACATTGGAGCAATATACCGATGTCAATAAAGGATTCTTTTTCTTCATAGGCCCCATTCAAAACAGTAAATTGATACGTAGATTAACCAGAACCCTTGAAGCAGTAGTGAACGAAACTACCTCTGCTTTAGGTAACCTGACTGAAGAACAATCTGCTATGAGACTTGTTGTTCTTCAAAATCGCCTTGTCCTTGACGTCATCTTGGCCGATAGGGGCGGGGCTTGTAGAGTGATCGGATCCAGTTGTTGTGTTTTCATTCCTAATAACGCGCCATCCGTGTATAAGGCCATAACAAGGCTTCACGAAATTGCTCACCTGATTCACCAGAATCCAGGCACCTGGACTTGGTCCGGTTGGCTCTGGAGTATGATATCTGCCTGGGGATGGAAAGTGTTATCATTCCTAGGATTAATACTGCTTATTCTATTCAGTTGTTGTCTCTGTCTGCAATGTGGGCCAGCGATTTGCGGCTTGTGCGCCACAGCTTGTATTCCCCGTCCAAGTTCACATTCCCGTTCCCGAAAGAAGAAAGAAGAGCAAATGATGTTATATGAACAGATAGATGGTCTCATGAATATAGACATATCCTAAAGGGTGAAGTAGGGGCCAAGGAGGGAATGAGGTAATAGAAATTTTCAGGTAGCTAAAGTGTCCCCCACTCGCACCCCATTCATACACCCGTGTCCCATGTATGTCATGTAATTCCTTTTCCGTGCATGCTAGAAAGACGCATATGCATTTGCGTCCAACGTTAACATGTCAGTTACACAGTTCCCCAAGAAAATCATGTCAATTAGGCTTCTAGGCCTATGGTGCCAACGTCTTTACATGGTACACTTTTGAATAAAGCACACGTTTTCTCCGTGTTTCCTGGCCCAGTCGAGCCAAGCCCTTAATCGAAGCTCCAAGTTCATTTCTGCCTCTGAAAGCTGCAGTTTAGGTATGCATCCCTGACCTCTACCTTACATCCTGCACAGACGAGCGGTGCCAGGCTCGGCCTGCTTGCCTGCCAAAACGTTATTTTGCCTACAGTTATCTGTTCAGCCTCTGCGAAAACACATTCCTGTCTAGTGAAATAGGTAAACATATTCCCGGCTGCAGAGCAAAGGGCCCTGCCTTCCTGTCTCCATGCAAGTAATTTACTGCTCCCGTTACCATGGTAGGCCCATGGCCCCCGCACTCTACATCAGGGCTCGAGAAATTCACTCGACCGCTCGCATTTGCGAGTAAGATTCATATGCACACACTAGCATTCAGTGATGAACGGCCTCTGCCCGAGAGACCTTTTACTTCAGACACTACATCCTCCGAACATGAGATACCAGATATGCTATAGGTGCAGGTCATTCTGACACCCCAGACATTAGTCTCCTCTACTCGTGCAAAAGTTAATGCCCCCAGCTCTCCCCAGTTACACGTCATGCTCGGTTGCGCGTGCATATAGGTCAAAAGTTTCTGCTGATCCTGCAAACTTTCTCTAAACATCCACCCACTTGTGACGTTTCTTGTGACGTTTCTCTGACATGTCCAGTACACGCCCATGTGTACGCCTTCTTACACGCCTCCTGTTACGCACATGTGTTCTTATCTCTCTGTTACGCCTACTATATTCAATTCAATTATACTGTTTTACTATATATAATGTGTAATGTTAATAAAATGTTGAATGTCCCTTCCTGAACCTTAGTGGTGATGGAACTCGATGTCCCATACCTCGAGGTATTTCATTAAAACCCGTATGACTCAGATTCCACGGACTCTGCCTCTCATTTGATTGAGCTATCCTTTTGACTTTTAATGTATGGAAAAATGATACGGTAATTTTATTTACCACAAGTTGGTGACTGATTGTGTGTGGCTTTTTTTGGGCGTGGGAGCAGGGTACTCCTTGGAAATTTGGGAAGTGAGTGCTCGTCAAGGGAAGTAGGGGGTTGGGAAGAGTGGAAATTTAGTACTTGGGAGACGGTACCTTCAAGCTGGGAGATAGAAGATATGCGAAATCCTAGTTTATTTTCCAAGGAGAGCAAAGCTGGACACGGAATGTTAGGTTGTTCAATGGATTCAGGGGTGTTCAACATGAGAGTGAGAGCATCCGAAAGGGGGTGGGAAAGATGGTGTAATGGGAAGTAGGAATATAGAACTGAAGGAGACTTGTCAAGAGATGTTGATAGGAAGTAATTGTCTGTGAAGCTGTGGAGGAGAGAAAGTTATCTGGGCATACATTTAAAAAAATCGAAGGATTGACTTCTAGCTGAGGAAGAAAAAGTTGGGGTCTAGTGGGAGGACAGGGGAAGATAGAAGTGGGTCATAGGAAGTCAGAAAGTCGGGGTAGAAGAGAAGAAGAAGCAGAAGAGATAGAGAAGGTGCACAGACTGGGTGCAGTGAGCGTTTGGGGCTGGTAGCAAGCACGAAAAGGATGGTAGCTCTGGCAGGTGGTTATAGAAAGTATAACGGTCTGCTAGGTTAGGGCAAAAGGGGAGTTGTCATAAGGGGATAGTAGTTCAAGCAGCAGTTCTGGGGTGTTGGGGAGTGGGGGGAAATGAAAGGGGATTGCGGGGGATTTATGATAAAGAGGGGGAGGGCGATGGAAAAGAAGGGATGGGTGGAAATGAAGGGAGAGCATGAAGTGGAAAAGTCACTGTGTGAGCTGGGAAGGTAGGCTGTTGGAAAGATGTATTGGATAGGGGTGTGTTTAACCTGGCGAGGGGGGAGGTTTCTATGGAATTTCAGGCTGGTATAGGGTTGTGGATGAGAGAGCAGGCCATTGGCTGGAAAGGAGTGTTGGGGGTAGCATCCCAGATGGGGAAGGAGGGATTGGGGAGGGGAAGCATGGGTTAAGGAGGAGAACGGGGCTGCCAGGGGGATGGATTTGCCCCAAGGGAAGACTGAAAACTGGTGTCCTGGTGGATAAGGAGAGGAGAGAGAGAATTGAGGGAGGAGTTAAATGAGGGCTGCCAAATGGTGTTATGGTGGATAAGGGGAGGCAGGAGAGAATTGAGGGAGGAGTTAGATGAGGAGTCTGGAGGGATAGGAATGCGAGGGATGGAGAGCAGGGATGGAAATAGGTGGTCAAAAAGAGAGAGATAAGTGTCTTTCACTTGGGTCAGGACTTTGCTGCAGTTATAAAGAGAGATAGTGAGTGAGCCATTGAAATGAGCTGAAGAGGAGATTTTTAGTTGGTGCACGTGTGGAACTGATGAGGAGGAAGTAACATTTTGGGAGATATTAAAAATGGTGGTCCAGGTTGAGATGTTGAAGGTGAAGAACATGAGGGGGGTGTTGAGCCTCCCATAACGACCACTATGGTCAATGAAAGGGGAATTGGGCAATTGTTCAAGGATGTTGTGTTTGGGCAAATTGGAAAGGGAATGATCTTGAAACTGTTGTGTCCAGCCTTCACTTGTTTTGTCGACATATTTATATGATGGAGAGGGTGAAGTGAGGGAGATGATGGGGAAAAACAGAATGCCACAAATGAAATGAAGGCAAGTAGAAGCAGAAGGAGGAGATGGCACATAATTTGAAAATAATTAAGTAAGAAAGGTGATCGGAAGGGAAGGGCGAGGAGTAGAACCCAGTGAAGACAAGGGGAAGATGATGTAGCTGAGCCTCCAGGGCAAGAAACGTAACAGTTGGGGTACGTTGCTTCAGCTGATCTTCTGCAGAGTAGGAAGAGGGAGCACAGGGAGAGTCCTCGGGAAAAACCATTAACGCTTGTCTCGTTACCGCACAATGTGCCCAGGTAGGAGGCCACAATGTCAGGGGTGTATCACAGGCCAGGGATGCTGAAAAATTAGAACAAAGAACAATAAATAAGATGCATCTGTACCACTGTGAGTAAATGCAAAAACAACAGTTGATGGACAGAATGCAGAACAATGGCATACATTCACCCCAGTACTGAGATCTGGGCCTAAATCCATCGTTTTTTTGCACTCCACACTATCCCAGTTCAGACATGGCCATATGCAAATCAGCCTTGACCCTGTGCCTCATGGGAACAGTCCCGCCCGAACTGCCAAGCCATGTCTTCCCTGGACCGGAATCAAGCATCCTAGAACCGGTTTCTGGCTATCAGCCGTCATCAGCCAGGATAGCTTGACTCCAGTGGTGTGGAGAGCACAGGACTCATGTCTGAGCATACCCGTCCCACTCGGGGTGACAAATGCAAAAACAACAGTTGATGGACAGAATGCAGAACAATGTCATACATTCACCCCAGTACAGAGATCTGGGCCTAAATTCATCGTTTTTTGCACTCCACACCACCACAGTTCAGACATGGCCATATGCAAATCAGCCATGACCCTGTGCCTCATAGTAACAGTCCAGCCCAAACTGCCAAGCTATGTTTTCCCTGGACCAGAATCAAGCATCCTAGGACCGGTTTCTGGCTATCTGCCGTCATCACCCAGGATAGCTTGACTCCAATGGTGTGGAGAGCACGGGACTCACGTCTGAGCATACCCGTCCCACTCAGGGTGACAAATGCAAAAACAACAGTTGATGGACAGAATGCAGAACAATGTCATACATTCACCCCAGACTGATTTGCATAGGGCCATGTCTGAACTGGGGTGGTGGAGTGAGCTAAAGAATGATGATGAATTAAACACAGATCAGTTGACTGGGGGTGGGTGTTTGATTTGCTCAAACGCTCCGTCCATCATCCTCTTTGGTATCGCTTTGTTTGCCCTAAGTTGGCAGGGTATGCCCAGACGTGGGTCCCTTGCTCACTTTGCCACTGGATTCAAGGTGACCCTTGACCCGGTCACTCCACTCACCGCATGGCCCCCGTGTACCCTGGTCACCGCTGCTGCCTTTTGCTGCCTTCCCCCCTGTGGGCTGCAGGTGCTGCTTGGGCCTCTGCCATCAGGCTTGCCCCCTCGCCGCTTCGTCCCTGCGCCTGGTTTTTCCCACCCTTGTCTCCCCCCGCTGCTTCCCTGCGGCCCCGCCCCCCTCCCACTTGGCCATAAATTGCGGGAATCGCGCGGCAGTGAGTTGTGACCCTTGACCTGGTGACTCCACTCACCGCACGGCCCGTGTGCCCTGGTCACCGCTGCTGCCTTTTGCTGCCTTCCTCCCTGTGGGCTGCAGGTGCTGCTTGGGCCTCTGCCCTCAGGCTTGCCCCCTCGCCGCTTCGTCCCCGCGCTTGGTTTTTCCCGCCCTGGTCTTCTCCCCGCTCCCCGCCGCTGCTCCCCTGCGGCCCCGCCCCCCTCCCACTTGGCCATAAATTGCGGGAACCGCGCGGCAGTGAGTTGTGACCCTTGACCCGGTCACTCCACTCACCACACGGCCCAATGTGCCCTGGTCACCGCTGCTGCCTTTAGCTGCCTTCCCCCCTATGGGATGCAGGTGCTGCTTGGGCCTCTGCCCTCAGGCTTGCCCCCTCGCCGCTTCGTCCCCGCGCCTAGTTTTTCCCGCCCTTGTCTCCCCCCGCCTCTGCTCCCCTGCGGCCCCGCCCCCTCCCACTTCGCCATAAATGGCGGAGTCCATGTGTACGCGCAGCGGTCACGCACAGCGGGCGTGCCTATTGTGCACCGAAGGCGCGCCAAAGGCAAGCCCGTCTGCGCCCATTCGTGCCTGGACCGCGCCCGGACCGCGCCCAGTGCCAGGACCCCTGGCCCTCGATGATGCCAGCCCACACGACGAACTTACAACACCGCCACGCTCTCAATGCCGGTCGGAACCCCAACTGCTACGGAGCCACCCCGAAATGCACCCACGGACCCTTCACCTGCCAAGCCTGCAAATTCACCTGCCTCCGAACCTGCACCGCACCCGCCAAGCCAAGCACCAGCAACAACCACCTCAAGTGCATCCTGCTCAAAACCCGCTCCGTCCACAAGCACGCCGTCGAACTCTGGAACCTCCTCGACACAACTTCACCAGATGTCGCCTTCCTCACAGAAACCTGGATGAACGCCTCTTCAGCCCCCGACATCGCCATAGCCATCCCGGATGGCTACAAGATCACCCGGAGGGACCGCGCCAACCAAACCGGAGGAGGCATCGCCATCGTCCACAGAAACACCATCCGCATCACGACCAACTCCGACGACACCCTCACCGCTGCCGAGCACCTTCACTTCCAGATACACACCGACCCCAAGACCACCCTCAGAGGCACTCTCATCTACAGACCCCCGGGACCACGCACACAATTCAGCGAAGCCATCGCAGACTTCGTCAGTCCGCACGCCCTCACCTCCTCAGACTACATCCTCCTAGGGGACCTCAACTTCCACATGGAGATTAACAAGGACTGCAACACCGCCGCCCTGCTGGACAACCTCGCCAACCTCAGACTCAGGCAACTGGTGAACACTTCCACCCACTACGCCGGCCACACGCTTGACCCCATCTTCTCCTCCAGCAAGCACATCTCCTTCAGCCACTCCACCGGACTACACTGGACAGATCACAGCTGCGTCCACTTCAACTTCAGGAGAACCACGACCCACCACCACCCGCAACAGGTTCCCCGCAGAAGCTGGAGCAAGATCACAGCCGACCAGCTCACCACCTCCCTCAGCCGGAACCCTCCCACCAACACGACGGACCCCAACGAAGCAGCCCGCAACCTCACACAGTGGCTCACCCACTGCGCCGAAGACCTTTCACCACTGAAGAACCCTCCCAGCAGACCCGGCAGGAAGAAAGCCTTGTTGTTCACCAACGACCTCAAAAACTCCAAGAAAACCTGCCGCACCCTCGAGAAAGCCTGGCGCCACGACCAGACAACAGAAAACATGACAGCACTCAAGAACGCCACCCACAAACACCACCAGCTGATCCGCACCACCAAAAGGACAACATTCAAAGAACGTCTGGACAACAACACCCACAACAGCACGGAACTCTTCAGCACCGTTAAAGAGATCTCCAACCACAGCGCCTGCAACAACGACATCACACCCTCGCAAGACCTCTGCGACTCACTTGACTCGTTCTTCCACCGCAAGATCGCCGACATACACAACAGCTTCGGCGCACAGACCACGCACCCAACCACCGAACCAATGCCCTCCACCACCACCCTCTGCACCTGGACCCCTGTCAGCACCGAAGACACCACCTACTTGATGAACACCATCCACTCCAGCTCCCCAACCGCCCGCTGCCCACACCACATCTTCAACAAAGCCGACTCCATCATCGCACCCCAACTCCGGAACATCATCAACAGCTCCTTCGCATCCGCCACCTTCCCGGAGAGTTGGAAACATGCCGAGCTGAGCGCCCTCCTGAAGAAACCCACTGCGGACCCCACGGACCTCAAGAACTTCCGCCCCATCTGGCTCCTCCCTTTTCCGGCCAAAGTCATCGAGAAGACCGTCAACAAACAACTCTCCGCCTTCCTCGAGACAAACGGATCCCTCGACCCCTCACAGTCCGGTTTTCGAACAAACCACAGTACCGAGAACGCTCTCATCGCAGCTACCGACGACATCAGGTCCCTGCTCGACAACGGGGAAACTGCTGCCCTCATCCTCCTAGACATCTCAGCAGCCTTTGACACCGTATGCCACCGCACCCTGATACAGCGCCTCAGCAACACCGGTATCCAAGGTGCGGCCCTGGAGTGGATCATCTCGTTCCTCGGCGGAAGAACCCAGAGAGTCCGCCTCCCCCGTTCCGATCCGCGGCCACTGAAGTCATCTGCGGTGTTCCGCAAGGATCCTCACTCAGACCCACCCTCTTCAACGTCTACATGAGCCCTCTCGCAGCCATCGCACGCCAACACAACCTCAACATCATCTCCTACGCCGACGACACCCAGCTGATCCTCTCCCTCACCAACGACCCCGTCACCGCCAGCCTCCAGGACGGAATGAAAGACGTCGCGGAATAGTTGAAGCTCAGCCGTCTGAAACTGAACTCAGACAAGACGGAAGTCCTCATCCTGGGACCATCCCCTTCTGCCTGGGACAACTCCTGGTGGCCCCCTGCCCTGGGCACCGCACCCAAGCCAACGGACCATGCACGCAACCTGGGCTTCATCCTGGACTCCTCCCTCACGATGACCAAGCAAGTCAACGTCGTCTCGTCATCCTGCTTCAACACCCTGCGCATGCTCCGAAAGATCTTCCTGTGGATCCCCACCAAAACCAGGAAGACTGTCACTCAGGCCCTCGTCACCAGCCACCTGGACTAGGGGAACACCCTCTACACTGGAACCACAGCCAAACTCCAGAAAAGCATCCAGCGCATACAGAACGCTTCTTCACGACTCATCCTGTACATCCCTCGTCACAGCCACATCTCTGCCCATCTGAAAGACCTGCACTGGCTCCCCGTCAACAAGAGGGTCATGTTCAGACTCCTCACCCACGCACACAAGGCTCTCCACGACATGGGCCCGAAATACCTCAACAGCCGCCTCACATTCTACACACCCACCCGCCAGCTCCGATACGCCAGCCTAGCCCTCGCCTCCGTCCCACGAATTTGCAAATCCACCGCCGGAGGAAGATCCTTCTCCTACTTGGCAGCCAAGACATGCAACTCCCTCCCCACCCACCTACGGCTGACCCAGGACCATCTCTCCTTCAGGAAACAACTCAAGACCTGGCTGTTCGAGCAGTAGCGACTCCCGTCCTCCCAGCGCCTTGAGACCTTGCGGGTGAGTAGCGCGCTTTACAAATTTGTTTGATTGATTGATTGATAGCCTGGCTGATAACGGCTGATTAGCCAGAAACCGGTCCCAGGATGCTTGTTTCCGGTCCAGGAAAGACATGGCTTGGAAGTTCGTGCTGGACTGTGCCCATGAGGCACAGAGTCAGACTGATTTGCATGTGGCCATGTCTGAACTAGGGTGGTGGAGTGAGCTAAAGAATGATGATGGATTAAACCCAGATCAGTTGACAGGGGGTGGGTGTTTGATTTGCTAAAACACTCCGTCCATCATCCCCTTTGTTATCGCTTTGTTCGCCCTAAGTTGGCAGGGTATGCCCAGACGTGGGTCCCTTGCTCACTTTGCCACTGGATTCAAGCTAGCCGGGCTGATGATGGCTGATTAGCCAGAAACCGGTCCCAGGATGCTTGTTTCCGATCCAGGAAAGACATGGCTTGGCAGTTCGTCTGGACTGTGCCCATGAGGAACAGGGTCAGACTGATTTGCATATGACCATGTCTGAACTGGGGTGGTAGAGTGAGCTAAAGAAGGATGATGGATTAAACCCAGATCAGTTGAAAGGGGGTGGGTGTTTGATTTGCTCAAACGCTCTGTCCATCATACTCTTTGGTATCGCTTTGTTCGCCCTAAGTTGGCAGGGTATGCCCTGACGTGGGTCCCTTGCTCACTTTGCCACTGGATTCAAGCTAGCCTGGCTGATGACGGCTGATTAGCCAGAAACCGGTCCTAGGATGCTTGTTTCCAGTCCAGGAAATACATGGCTTGGCAGTTCGTCTGGACTGTGCCCATGAGGCACAGGGTCAGACTGATTTGCATATGGCCATGTCTGAACTGGGGTGGTGTAGTGAGCTAAAGAATGATGATGGATTAAACCCAGATCAGTTGACTGGGGGTGGGTGTTTGATTTGCTCAAACGCTCCGTCCATCATCCCCTTTGATATCGCTTTGTACCACTGTGAGTATCTGTTCCAGGGAGAGGCATGTTGCTGCAACTGACCATCGGCAGTGAAGGAAGAGGGGTTACAGGGAGAGTCTTTGGGGGAAACCATGATGCTTAGGTCAGAACTGCAAATTCAATGTGACCAGGAAGGAAGCCACAACATGAAGGGCGAATCACAGGCCAAACATTAGATAAATAGGATACAAAGATTTGTACATAAATAAATCAACAAGATGCGTCCATGTAGGAGGTCCCCTGCTGGAAGTCATGCTCTGGCTGCTGGTGAGGCTCTTCACGTCAAGAATGCAGCCCCAGTCGGAGTCGAGGGTGCTGGAAAGAACAAGTGGCTTTTGAGGATAATGCTAGTCCAGGGAGAACTGGGTGGGAGCAATTGGAGAAGCTCAGGGGCGCAAAGGAGGCTTGCAATGAGGCCCAGGACCTTCTCCTCATTCAACTCAGGTTCGCCAGTACGAGTTTGGACACTGAGGCAGATAGGGTGGCAGACCCTTTCAGATCGGGAGCCAGAGGAGAACCCCAGAGACAAGGGTGCTGCCAGAATGGGCAGAAGGGAGCAGGGGGGAGTGTGAATAGGGAAGCCAGGACCTTCATCACGCCTGACCCAGGTTCGCCATTCACAGGCTCAAACAATGAGCAAGCTATTAGCCTGTAATACGGTGATGCACACACCATTTCTGCTTCAGGAGAGTTTACAAGCCTGACACCTGAATTACGTGATTCATTCCTGCACATTTACGGAGATGTGCACGCCAGGAGTTTACTCAATTAAATTGATCTACGGGGATCAGTTCTATTGAATTCTGGACACTGTAGTGTAGAGGTGGTCTATCTCCTAGTTAGGTCGCCTTCTAATAGGGTGTGCAACACACAGATATTTGAGACACAGGTACACTTGCGTGCTGTATCTTGAGCTATCCATGCATATTTATTTATCCCCTTGGAGCCGCACAAGGCCCTTAGGGTGTGTGCTAATACAATGTATTGTAGTGGCCAGCTGGTTCACTACATCCCTCATATCATAACCTTGAGGGAGTGATTTGTAAACTCTCCAACCCAAACATCAAGTAAAATAAAATAAGATAACATCACCGACATTATCCATATTTCTGCTGTTTTCTGACGTTCCTTATGGGCTTCTTCTTCCTAGACTGACTAAGTCTCCTAGTCTTTGGTTCAGCCTTGGATTTTGTCTCAGACAGTAGGGATGACCACTCTGAGGTCTGGGCACTTCTTCCTTGGACAGCAAGTTTTTAAGAGTCGTCCTTACTTCTTGACCAGGTGTCAGCAGTAGACTACACCCACAGTCATTGTCTTCCCCATCACTGTCTTCCGGTTCTCTGTTCACCAAACTCTGACTTCCTGACGCCCTCTAATGCCCCTGGACATCACCTTCCTCTGGCATACTAGTGGCCTTCTTGAACCATGAGACATTTCGTGATACTACCACATTACCCATCCGGGCAGTGACCATAGTTTCTTCAAGTCCGACTACCTCCCCCTTCTCTTTTAAATAGAGTCCTGAATTTCCATCCAGGATTTCGGTCTTTTATCACTACTTTATCTCCAAGTTTTATCTAAAAATCCTTGGCATTCCATTTTCTGCAGGCTCACTCATTGGTTGCCTTCATTTTGCTTTGCGCTGCTGCGTCCTGGTTGAGTGTCACGGTACCACTCTGAGCTAGCAGGTTCTAAGCTCCTCACCGGCCTCTTCATGATTAGTTTGCTAGGAGCACATCCAGTAGTGGAATGTGCCGTTTGTCGATACGCTATCAGAAATTGTTGTAGGCACACATCCACATCCCTTTCTTGATCCACACCTATCCTCAAGGCTTTCTTCAGTCTTCCCATAAATCATTACACTTCCCCATTTGCCTGGGGCCACTGTGAAATGATTTTTCTGTGTCAGATGTTGAGATGATGTAGATATTTTTTTAATTCTAGACCTTGAAATGGTCGCTTGTTATCAGTTTTCACCTCGTCCGGCATCCCCAGCATCGCAAATATTCTTTCTAGAGCAGGCCTCACGCATTCAAAAGCCATGGAGCAGTTGATCTCAACTGCAGGAAAATTGGTGGTGCTATCTATCACCACCAGAGTTAATCGTCTATCCAGAAAAAAGTCCCAAAGTCCATATTTACCTTGGGCCAAGGCTTGTCACACGGCTCCTAAGTGATGATTGGGGTCACCCATACTTCTGCTCCGGTGATTGTACAGGTGTGGGATCCCTGCACAATCTCTTCCACTCTGCGATCCATGTCTGAAAACCATCCTTTCGATCATAGCTGTGCCTTAGTCTTAGCTAGCCCCTGATGTCCTTGAAGAGCTAGTTCTACAGTACGTCTCCACAAACTCCTCAGTACTACAATTTGTTGTCCCCTCAATAGGAGTCCTTCCGAGCTCTCGCTCAGTTCATCACGGCATCACCACAGTCTTGTCCAGATTTCTCACTCCTTGTTGATGACCCCTTTCAAGAAATCCTTCCACGATGAGCCTTTAGCTTTTACTTATGCTGCTGTCTTCTTAGGTTGCTTCCACCAGCTGTGCTATGGACAGAGCTCGAGGGAAGGCACTCTCAGTGACGAGTCATATGAAATCTTCAGCCCCACCATCCGTTACTTTCTGCATCCTTGGATCTTCGGCCAACAGGTGTCTTGAAAGATAAACTGCCGGAATATTTATCCCTGGTCAATAAGCAATATCAGAGTTGTATTGTGCAGTTGTACCCTCCCACCTTCAATACGTGGCGGTCCATTCCTCACTGATCCACTGAACAATGGTACCAGGGGTTTGTGATCACATTAAACTTGTGTCCACACAGATAGATGTGAAAATGCTGATGCCCACCTGATGGCAAGAGCCTACCTTTCAATGTGGGCGTACCGGGTTTCTGCCACCATCAAGGCTCTGCTGGCGTATGGGATGGGCATCCACTCTCCTCCTTCGTTTTGCTGTAACAGGACAGCCCCCAGTCCCTCTGGACTGGCTTCTACATGGAGATCTGTCCTACCCCCTGGTTTGAAGTATGCTACAGTAGCTCTTTAAGCAGTGCTCCCTTTACTTCCTCAAATGCCTGGGCAGTCTCACTCGTCCACTACCACGGTGTGTCTTTCTTCATCAATGCCAGCAGTGCCTCTGACAGCATCGCCAATTGGGGAATACAGTAGTTGACCAGTCCTAAAAAGCTGTGCAATTCCGTGGGGTTCCCGGGAATCTCAGCTGCTTGAATGGCTTCCAATTTAGCAGGGTCGACCGGAAACCCTTCTTTCGAAAATCGATATCCAAAGAATTCTACCTCGTTGGTATAAAACGAGCATTTGCCCTTATGGAGGGTGCGTCCCTTGTCGACCAGTTGCTGTAGCGTAGCCCTCAATCTTGCATGATGTTCCTCCAAGGGGTCCAAGAATATTAGCACGTCATCACTGACGTTGATCACACCCACTAGCCCAACAGCGCCTTCCTTATCGCATCCTGGAATACTTCCACTGCTGAGGACACACCAAAACTAAGTCTCTTGAACCTCCTCAATCCCACATGAGTTGAAAATGCGGTTATGATTTGACTGGCTTCCTCCAAGAGCAGTTGATGGTACTCCGAGTTTGAGGTTCACCTTTGCAAACCACTTGGGCCCGTTGATGTCTGTTAAAATCTTGTCAATTGTCAGGGTGATATATCTTTCTCTCTTTATCTCCTTTTTCGGCAGGTGCATGTCCACACACACCCAATTAGCCCTCTGGCTGTTTAGGTTTTGGGGCTATTACCAAAGGAGACACCCAATGGGTCGTTCCAGACAACTTTTCAATCCCTCCAGCTCTCTCTAATCCGTCCAGTTCGGCTTCGACCAGGGGCCGCAAATCAAATGGCACCCATTGATGTCTCAATGCCACGGGTTTGACTGTTTTATCAATATGTAGTTTCACTATGACCCCTTTGCGACACCCTAATCCTTCAAACAATTGCGAGAATTCTTCTATGATGTCTTCAGCATGAGACAAGTGTACTTGTTGGGCAAAGAGCACTAGCTTTAAGTGCTCCACTGTGTGACAACCTATTAAAGTGCTTGCATTCTCCTGCGTGACGTGTAATTTTGTGCGCAGCCCTGTTGTTCCATGACGTACTTCCACCTCTATGACTCCTTGGAGGGATATGGGGGTATCCCATCCATAGTTGTATATCTTGGCTCTTTCCAACAGGGGACTCAGTTCGAGCCCCAGATACTGTTCTGCATTTAAGATGTTCACTGATGCCCCTGCGTCGATGAGCGCAGTTATTGGTAGAGGTCTCGGAGGATACAGTGAACACTTGTAAGAAAGTACCCTCTTTTTGCATGGTTGCCCCACGTTTTGCCAAACTACTGATGTACTTTGACAGAGTGTGCCCTGGGTTCCTGACAAACATGTTCTTTCCTCAAAACTGCATTAAGACCAAACCCAATCCTTTGTAAATTGTACCATAGGTACCAAGGGCACTGTGGCCAGAGAAGGCCACTAAGGGCTGCAGCACTTATTGTGCCACCCTTAGAGGCCCTGTACCTTTATACACACACACACACAGACACACACACACTGCCATTACAGGCTGCATGTTTTGGTGCAGAACAAACATCCCTGTGTGCCATGCCTACAGCCACTGCCCTGGTTTAGGTCAACCACCCTTCTAGCTGGGTGCACTATACCGGTGGTGAGGGTGCAGGTGCATGAGCCCTTAACCCTACAGTGTCTAATCCTATTCCTAGACATTGTAAGTGCAGTAATGCTATTAAGAGTATATGGTGCTGGGAGTTGTCATTACGAACTCCTCAGCACCATAATGGCTTTACTGAAAACTGAGAAGTTTGGTATCAAACTTTTCATCACATTAAACCCACACTGATACCAATGTGGGATTTAATGAAAAAGGCACTCACTGGGCATCTTGGAGATGCCCCCTGAAAACCGACCTAACTCTAGTATCCTGGCCGAGTGGCTGCTCGCCAGCTGCCACCACCAGACATGTTTCTGTACCCCTGGGTCGAGAGACTGCTGATTTTGTGGGTCTGAAACAATGTACATCCTGGGACAAGGTGCCAAGCCTCCTCCCCCAGGGCTGGGCAGGGTCCATGAAGGAGAAGTGCCAAAGGCTTGCCGCCTCTGTGAGCTACCCCAGCCCTTTGCTGCTTCCACCAACTGGCTCCCACCAGTTTTGACTCCCCTTGGGGCGGGCAAATCGGCGGGAAAATCAAGTGAGGAAGGGAAGTGTTCCCACCTTTGCCAATCCCACGCCTCAGGTGGGGGAGGTGAGGGGAAGCACAACTCTCAGTCCCCGCCATCTTACAGATGGGGGGAACCAGCCAACCAGAGAGAGGCATATGCCCTCCTCCCACTGGAGGGTGGCATAATAGGGGGTGTACCGACACCATTGGTCCTAAGTTTTGATTATACTGAGAAGAGGTTCCCTTGAATAAAATATTCAATAATACAACTTAATTTACAAATCAATTAGGACAATAAAGTTAAGAAAATTGTTCACAATTTATTAATATTACAAAATATGTTAAGAAACACAAGTGGGCAAAAGCGCCACTGTACACAAATAAAAACAAATAAATTGGAGGAAAAATTGTTCAAACGGTTTTTTGACATACATGGAGATCAAAATCGACCAGCAATATTGATACAAGGAAAGGGGAACAGACAACAGTACGACATCCAATTGTTACAGTACTAGGTGTACATTCAAACTCAATGTGATACCCATGTGCTGTGCACAGTTTTTATATTGTATCAACACAGGTATCCGAGTCTAGGAATTGTACTTGAAAGTGCGTCTACGCGTTTTGGTGGTTGAAATAGTATTGGACCACCTTTATCAAGACTCTATCTTTTGTCTGTCGTGTATCTGGGGTCAAAAACGGTCACCCTTTGAATTCTTCTTTGGATAAACTCCCTGTACGTTTAGTTGTGGAAATGTGCGCTTAAGGATAAGTGGGTTGACATCCGTTTTCCTTCACACTTTTATATGACTAGCTTCAGTTTATCGGTTAAAAAATCCTGCAGATAAACGTGATGCGCTTGGCAATATTGCTCGTCAAGGAGCGTCTTTTTCTGTTTTAAAAGAAGTGGAAACCAGGGGCGCTTTCGTCTTGTCCTCCCGGCGGAAACAATCGTTTCACTATTCGGCCGAAGAGAACTGCCTGCTTCTCTGGTTTCAGTCCGGTGCTAAGTTTTGCTTACCTGTAACGCCCCGAAATCTAGTATTTAGGAGTTAACCTGAACCTTGCCTCCTCAGACAAGAACCGACCAGAAGAAGAGAAGAAGAAGGACCAAAGAAGCTGTGCTGAAATGAAGAAGAGGAGGATGCCCACTTACTTAGCCCATGCCCTACCAGTCTGTCTGCACCTCAAACTTGCTCCAGCAAAACCCCGGTGTGTCCTGCAGCCAGCAGCCTCAAGAACCCGAAGGACCTGCCCTGCCTTCCAAACCCAAGACTTTGTCTCCTGTGAGCACTGGATTTACTCACCCACAGGCTCCGGCCCTAGCCGAAACCACGAGTCTGCACCACTCTGCATCCGACCCCCACAGCCCGAGTTCGAGAGGCCTAACACCACGAGGAGGTCTCCCCAGCGATCATGACCTGAGATCTAGTGATCTCTGACCTGTCTCGAATCTCCAATCGACGCCTGCAGCCCCTTTCTGGAGGATCCCCCGGCCTGAGACTGGAGCTGGTAAGAAATCCCGACACCTAAAGACATCCCTGCACCAGACGTCCCCCGGCCTTGGGTGGCTCAACCGACGGTGTCCCAACATCCCCAGGCATCCCAACTGACCTCTCCAACTGGTGGTGACCTTTAGAAGATCTTCGTCCCAGAGCCTGCAGTCTTTGTTGCAACCGGAGAATACCCATTCAACTTCACAGGGCACCCGATGCCAAAACAGCACCCTGCACCCAGCCAACCCTGGCTTCTGGCGGGGTACTTTGGGTGCTAACTCAGATCCCCCTTTGCCCTGACCCTAACACCAGGAGCTTTACTCCCACAACCTTGTGGCCTCCTCGTGGGAAGCCACCAACCGGAGGTCCCCTGTCCCCAATTAGATAACATTGGGCCTCAGCACTCTGTACTCAGCTGCCCTAGTGCTGCTGAGGGTGCTTTGAGAGTGCCTCCTCGAACCTGGGGGAACACTGGTTCTAACCCCAGAATACCAACTCCCACAAGCTTGTACTTACCTGCAAACCGATAACTTCTGTCACTCCCATAGGATTGCATTGACTGTTTTCCTTGAAAAATCTTTGCATTGACCGTTTTTCTTGAAAATTCTTCTGTGTGTGGAGTTGGTTTGTAAAAAACACTGACAAACTGCAAATGTACAAAAACTAATTTATTTACCTTTTCTCTAGGAAATGTACCAGTGGGTTATCTAGGCATATCACACTGAGTAGAAAAAGTAACTTAAAAAATAATCTACAAAGTAACGTACAAAGTAATCTGTAAAGGGACTGAAAAGTAATTTCAAAATATTTACTTACCTGTAATTCCACCAATGCATTTGAGCCAGCATTCAACTGTAAAGCATTGCAAAAGATTTTGCAAAGTATTATTTCATTTACCTGCACCAGGCTCGGCAGTGTTCTAGAAATAAAATAACGTAATAATGTTTTTGATATAAACAACTTGGTCTGAGATCAGTCTTTGAGTGTGTGACATAATTTGCTGCCTGAGTGTGTACAACAAATGCTTAACACTACCCTCTGATAAAGTCTTACTGCTCACCTATACTACAACAAATAGAGAGGAAGGTACTATCTAACTTTACCTCTGCCTACCTTTGTGCACACTATACCTCATTTTGGTATAGTATATACTGAGTCAGCTTCCTACAACACTTCACCCTCGTCGTCCTCCTCCTCTTCAAGATTCAGCATTTTCTGGCTCACCTTGGCCACGAAGCCCTGCTCTTCCTCCGCTTCAGGGACAAATTTGACTTTTCCGAACTTCTTGAACTTTCTCCTGCCACTGTTCTGAAGTGGGCATACCTTTGCAACATGGTCTGGTATCCCACACTGTAAGCACGTTTTTCCCATGGCAGGACAGTTCTTCAGGGGATGAATCCAGAAACTACAGCTCCCACACACGTTTTGTGTAACTCCGCCCTGGTACCTTCCTCTTCCTTTTACCAGACTATTTTTGGATAGCATCCACCCATTCTTCGGCTTTTACCGGGAGTGTGATGGTGCCCATATCCTGCGGGCCAGAGCTGACTCCATCTCACCAGCCCTCACGTCAGCTAGCTCATGACACCTGCCCAGTATCAGGATTTCATTGAGTGATATGCCCAGCTGGCGGAGGATCAATTGTCTTAGATTGGTGGATTGACATCCTTGAACCCGTTGTGCCCTTATTTCTATCTGTTTGTTGATGCAGGTGCAGGTGCTGCCTAATTTTTGGAGGTGCGCAAAAAACATGTCTACTGACTCTCCTTCCTGTTGGCGAGCTTATCTTAATTAAAAATGTCGGTATTCCGGATTCATTTGCAGATCAAAGTATCCGTTGAGCGCTGCCACCACCGTGTCATAGTAATTATCGTCGCCAGTATTCAGTAGGTCAAGAAATAGGTTGTACAGTTCATCCCCTCCCATGTGTAGCATAGTTGAACTTTTTACTGCGCCGTCTGTTTCGTGCACTGAGCGAAAGTCGTTTTCCAGCCTCCCTATCTACGTTCTCCATTTTGGTGCAGCAGTTGCAGGGTCATCTAGTTGACTAAATGTGGGTAGTATAGCTAGCGATGATTGGGAACGTTTATGGGGTGCACTTGGTTTTCGTGATCCTGCGCTGACATTCTAGGGCCAATTCCATGTTATTCTCTCCTGCTGGCATACCTCTTGTTTTTATGTGTGACTATGGTTGTGACTTGTGTGTGTGCATTCTTCCCTTCTTTTCTTTACTTTTTTTATTAGTTTTTGTTAAACTTACTTTTCCTCAGTTGTGGCTTTTCAATGGGGCAGACCTTCCTCGGCCTTCTACCATGGGCGGTCCTTGTCCTCACTCACCGCCAGTCACCGCCGCTTTTGCCTGGGTCATCCGCCACACCCCTTCACTGTTATTTATGGGGCTGCCGGCTGGTTCACTACTGACACTGATATTTATATATTTTTACACAGTTCATGAGAAGTAGTACATAAGTATTTAGTAGTGAGAAATTGGTAATTTAGTTTATTGATCTTGCATTATTAATCCTTGTATTAAGTATTTTGTTGGTTAGTTTAACTTAACTATGTGTGCTCAAACCTTCCCACTCACTCCACCAGTGCCATTTTTAAGACTTCCAGGAGAAGCCCAAATGAAATGGCCAGAGTGGAAAGAGTATTTTATGAATTATACGTTGAATGCTGGTATTTTCAATTTCAGATCAGAAATGTGTGATAGTCGTCAAAAACTGTTTTTTTTTATATGCAACTCTCTTGCCATTGTTTAGGAGAGAGTGCTGAAATTGCACAAACTGCCAAATGCTTGGTTAATGTAGGCTCTTTTACTTCGCTTGGGAGGCAGCCTGTGGGGTGATTGCAAACAAAGCTAGACCCTAGAGCTGCACAGGGACTACACGAAACTGCAAATTACACAGAATACATTTTTACTTATTAAGGTGATATGTCTCATCCAATCTCTGGCAGGACAGACTTGCCCCCAAAGTACTCCTATCTACCGGCAAGGACCCCTAAAGATCATGTGGAGGACAGCTTGCAGTACAAGGAATGTGATGAGATGGATGAACACGTCCTGAGCTGTTGAGCAGTAAGGCCAGCAAACACAAACCAACCCAGTATCATTTATAGAAACAAGAAAGAGAATACGTGAGAAAACAATGCAAGGTAAGGGCCACTCAAATTATCTAGCAGCAGAACAACAGAAGTCCAGCAGGAAACGGAACTTACTCTCATTTACTATGCAAAGCATATTGTCCATAATTTACATGGTGACTATTGTGTATTAAATTCTTCTGAAAACCCAGAGTGAAGCACCCCCACTAAATTATGCTGCGGCATGCAGTAAGGTAACTTTAGGCAACACAGAATCAACCCCACTGTGCTACCCCGAGATTGCATTCTATCTTTGGGGCAGAAAACTCAGCAAGTATTGCAGGTTTAAAAGTTGTATTGTTTTTTGTTTTTTTCAAATGTGTCTTTTTATTAAGCATCAAACCATTTCACATACAAAAGACAGCACCCACAAGGGTACAATGGGGCGTGTAGTTCCCAGGGTTCGCTATACCAATAGCTATGATGGGTTCAGCTTTCCATGATCCCCCTGCCAGCCACAGTCCCGCAAAAAAATGGATGATGCCTGTTTCAAGAACATACAACACCCCTTTCCCAGATCAAACAAATCTCCCTCGCCCCCCCATCCGGTGGTGACTTAATGATAACGAAGACAGAATGAAGATAATACCGCAAAATCAGAATAAACCATTGTGCATCAACTAGTGGTGAGATTCAGGCCAATCCATAGTAAAGCTAAGGAGCCCCCAAGGGCCAAAGGATCAAGGAGAGAGCGCCTATATTTGGAAGAGGTGCATTGCCCGTACCATTGGCGGACAGACTGCTGAGGAGGCCACGAGACAAAAAGGTCACCAGTGGTCCCCAACGATGCACAAAGTCTTCATGGTCATTCTGGAAAATGTCTGCTAGGCACTCCAAGGATATGATCCTCCATAATCGAGCATGCCAGAACGAAGTTGCCGGGGCCTTAGTCTTCTTCCATGCAGCTGCTAAAGTGAGTTTGGCTGCCCCCGGGCATGTCCACAAAATTGCTTTTCAGCCTTAGTTTGCCTGGCCAGAAGCGGATCTCGGAGGCCAAGGAGAGTAAAGTCAATGGAGGTTGGAATCGGGTAGCCCAATATGTTTTTGATATGAGAAAGAATCTCATCCCAAAAGGGCTGAATCTTAGGACAGTCCCACCAAATATGCCTAAAGTCTCCTTGGAGCCCACAACCCCGCCAACAAAGATCTGAGGTGTCAGGAAAGATGCGTCGAAGCTTAGTAGGGTATAGGTACCAATCGTATAAGGGTTTATAGTGGGCTTCTCGAAGAGTCAGTGACCTAATATGCTTAAAAATATCCCTCGAAAGATGAGACCATTCCCCATTTGTAAAGTCCCTCCCCAAAACTTGCTCCCAAAAGGTCATTTATCGTGCCCATGGGGGGTATGCCGTGCAGAGCAACATATCATAGATAGCCGAAATGGCACCCTTCATAGAACCTGCCCTAAGGGCCACAAACTTCTCCATGTCCGTAAGCTCCCTAGTGGCCGCCTCTCGAATGGAAGGTGTCAAGACCCAGTGTTTGAGCTGCAAGTAGTGGTATTGTTCACTCTGTGGAAGCGCGAATTCCTTCCTGCCTTCGGCGAACGTCAAGACCTCCCCATAGCGGAACAGGTCAGCGATTTTAAGGCAGTCTCCCCTCCTCCAGCAATCGAAGGGCCCCTCATGTAATGCCGGGGGGAAATCTGGGTTGAAATGAATGGGCGTGTATGGGGAAGGGAAAGAAGTACTTCCGGACCTCTTGGTAACCTTGTCCCACGTGGACAGAGTTGTAAGAGTGGGAGTGCTGAGATATGAATTTGGAGGACGGTTCTTTCTGGGTTTCCACAATACATCCCACATATACCTCCCCACCATGGAGCGGTCCATGTGAAGCCAATGCTTATCGAATTCCCTGGCTGACCATTCGGTTACTACCCGCAACTGGGCCGCCTGATAATATAAGGTGAAGTCAGGTAGGGTTAAACCACCTTGGACACAAGGACGTCGGAGTACATGATGGGGTAGGCGCACCCTTCCTCCTTGCCAAATGAATTTGGTGACCAGAGTGCGGAGGTTCGGCAGCAGAGTGTCCTCCAAATCAATAGGGAGTGCCTGAAACAAGTATAAAAATGTAGGTAGGACCGTCATTTTTATTGTGTTGATTCACCCCAGCCGAGAAATGTAGAGGGGCGACCACCGTTTAAAATCGTGCTGGAGTTGAGACAGTAGGGGTGGATAATTCATTTTGAATAGATTGCTCAATTTAGCCGTGAGGCATACTCCCATGTAAAACAAAGAGTGCTTAGTCCAGTGGAAAGGCGTCAAAAGTTTCAAACGGGACACCTCAGCAGAGGAGAGGGTAAGATTATGTATGAGTGATTTCGTGTAATTTATCTTGAAGCCAGCTATTTGCTCAAAGCTTAGTAGTTCTCTTTGCACCGCTGGCAACGATTACGCCGGATCTACAAGCGTGAGGAAGATGTCATCGGCAAACAAGGAGGCCTTATGCACGTCCCCGCCAAAGGAAATGCCCCGGATCTCATCGTTGGTTCGAAACCTAAACACCAGAGGCTCGATACTGAAGGCAAACAAAAGGGGTGAGAGGGGGCATCCCTGACGGGTGCCCCTACTCAGAGCAAAGGGGGAGGAGGAGCAGCCGTTAACCGTCACGCGAGAAGTAGGATGGTGATAATTGGCCTTCACCATGTTGATAAGAGTATCTCCGAACCCGAATTTCCGCAGGGTTAAAAAAAGGAAAGCCCAGTCCACCAGATCAAAGGTCTTTTCCGTGTCGAGGCCCACCAGCACCGCGGGGATCCGAAACCTCGTAGCCTTCTCGATCAGGTGAACCGTACGCCTGATGTTATCATGCATTTGCCTGCCCTTTATAAAACCTGACTGGTCGGGATGAATTAGCGCCGGCATCAAAGATTCCAGACGCGCTGCCAAAATCGCGGAATAAAGCTTGGCGTCCGAATTGAGACGTGTGATGGGTCTATATGAGCCGCAGAGTTGTGGATCCTTTCCCGCTTTGGGGATCACCGTAATCACAGCTTCCGCCATCGAACTAGAAAGCAGCCCGTCGGAGGCAATGGCCTGAAATAGAGCCGTAAGATAAGGAAGGAGCTCTGTCGAAAAACATCTGTAGAAGTGAGCCATAAGGCCGTCAGGACCTGGGGGTTTATGCAATTTGAGTTTTGAGATGGCCTCCCCAACCTCCTCTGGTGTGATGGGGGAATCTAATTTTGCAGCCGACGTCTTCGATAACTGCGGAAGGGCAAGGTTATCTAAGAATCGTTGTTGCTGCTCCGTGTCCGGAATGTTGCCCTGATAGAGCTCACTATAAAACTCCCTGAATATGTTGGCTTTAGCGGTGTCAGAATGTGAGGGGACCCTGTCGGTCCAAAATCCCCCCAATGAAGTCTCTTTCCCTTTGTACCCTAAGCTGGCGTGCTAGGTGCGGGCCCACCTTATTGCCCTGTGTGAAAGAAGACTGACGAATTTTTAACAGGGTGAACTCCGCCCGATTAGAGTATATGGCTCTCAATTTACCCCTAAGAGCAGTAAGTTGCCTCTGGAGGGCACGGGTTGGGTTGGCTTTATGAGCCTGCTCCACTACTTCCAATTCTCTCTCCAGAGCCTCCCTTTCCCTCGTACGTTGTTTGTTTAAGTTCGTATTAAGTTGGATGCACTTCCGCCGAATCACGGCTTTGAAGGCATCCCAGGTGTTTTGGGGCGTTGTGTCCTGCGGATCATCATGAAGGAAAAAGTCTGCAATGGCTGCTCTGAGGTCCTCCCTGGCCACAGGATCCCTGGTCAGAGCCAGCAGGAAATACCACTGAGGCGTTCTTGGAGCGGTCCCAATCCAGTGCAGGCCCAGAGTGATCAAACTATGGTCAGACACTGATATCGGAAGAATCTGGGCCGCCTGGAGAGCCCCCATCAGGGATTGACTAACGAAAATATAATCAATTCTGGAATATGTCCTATGGACATGGGAAAAATGAGTGTAATCTCTGGTGGTGGGATGGAGGGAATGCCAGGCATCAAGTAACCCCAGATCAGAGACTTTCTGTCGTATTCTACTCGAGAAGGTATTAGTGGCAGCCCTGGTGGAACCGGAGCTATCCAAAGACCCCTGTTACGTGAGGTTAAAATCCCCCAAAAGCACAATTGGACCTTCCGCAAAACCTCCTATTTGGTCAAGAGCATGGGAAAGGAATGCAGATTGCCCCGAGTTGGGCGCATATAATGAGACAAAGGTGCAGAGCTGGCTCCTCAAGCAGCCCTTGACTAACAACAGCCTCCCCTCCCTATCTGATTTGTAAGACTCGAGTTGGAAATTAGCTGAGACATGGAAAAGCAGGGCCACCCCATTGTGTTTTGTGACGGCGGCGGACGTATAAATCATCGGGTAGTTCCTGTGACGCAACCTAGAAACCTCAGCCCTCTTAAGATGAGTTTCTTGCAATGCTACCACCTCAAATTTGTGATAATTCAAATATTTCCAAATTGTTTGCCTTTTTTGTGGGGAGTTCAACCCCTTGACATTCCAGGAAGCAATGTTAACCATCAAGAAAAGAGAGCCCCCTCCCCGGATTGCTGTAGAGATCTCTACTTCTCAGTACAAACCTTCCCCCACTGGGCACATGACCATCTCCACCACCCCACTCCTCTGCCACCACTCATAGCACTAAAGGGTTATAAGCCTGTCTCACAAAAAAGAGAACACAAGATGCACAAAACCACCCCCCCAGTAACCACTGGATACCCTACCCCCCCTCCAAAACCCCCACCACCGTAGGGCCCCCGGCCTAAACCCCCCCCAAACTCATAGGGAGGAATAATGGGTGTCACGGACAAGGCCCGCACCCCGATCAAAATGTCAATAAAACTAGGGAACAATAGAATGGCAAGCAACCAATAAAATAAAAACCTCAGTGCCCTTGGTATGTCCATACTGCAATCAGTAGCTCTCCTGTGGCCTCGCCCACCGCCGGGCCTAGGCATGGCACCCCCACTGTCCATTGCGCCGTGAAGAATCTTCAGAGTCACAAGTTGAGCAACCAGCAGAAGAGACGCTCCCCCTGAGGACGAGAGGAGTCCAGGCAGCCCTGAGGTCAAACATCAGAGGCCAAAAGTCCTCCTTAGTCTCCGGCAACGACAACTATGCGGGAGCTCCAGCGGCAAGGCAGATCCAGATGCAGAAAGGAGAAGGCCCTGATGGGCAAGACCCGTGTGACCCAATCCTGCCGGGGCTCCCTCCAACGACCCAGCCAACAGTCCGTCTGAAAGGCACATTAAACACACAGCAAACAACCTCCGAGACCAGGAACAGGCCAAGGAGCTTCAACGGTTCCTTGTGACGGTGTGCCAATGAATGGGGCCACCCCGTGATGATCCCGCAGCCGCCTTGGACCCCGTGTCGGGAGACCCTTCTGGAAGTGGAAGACCCAGCACCCATAGCACCTTCACGAGCTCGGAGATGTGTGGTGGGTTTTGTTGCCATGTTCAAAGATGAGCCCAAAGGGGAAAGACCATCTATAGCAAATCTTGTCTTCCTGCAGATTTGCTGTGATACAACGCAACACCTGGGTCGCCAAAGCCAAGTCTTGATAGAGAGAACACCCATGGCCCTAGAAGGACACCTCCTTCAGTTTCCTGGAGGCCGTAAGGATGGCTTCTTTCCCCTTGAAGGAATGTAGCTTGACCAGGACATCTCAAGGGCGCTTGCGGCTCCCCGCCTGAAGGGCTCCCATATGATGAACTCGGTCTATTTTGATTTTGAGCTGCTGAGGTGCGATAATCTCTGAGAAGAGACCAGATACAAAGGCCTCCAAGTCCGGCCCCTCCTCCCCCTCCTCCAGGTTACGCATCCGGATATTTTCCCTCTGGGTCCTGTTCTTCAGATCCTCTGCCTTGAGTAAAGCCTGTTGGAGCTGAGTGTGAAGAGTCTGTTGATGATCCTGCATCTTGGCCTGAGCCGCCGCCATACTCTGTGCCTGCCCCTCCACCTCCAGAACTCGAGATCCCACTGCATCCACATCTTGCCGGCAGGTGGTGAGCTTTTCAGTGAGATCGGCCCTCAGTTGGTCAACAGAGGTGCGCAAGTCCTGTTTGAACTCTCGACAAAGCTCCACTTTAAAGTCTCGGAGGGTAGCCACCAGGTTGTCACGCGTAAGCGTCATTTCGGTGCGAGAGTACGGCGTCCCCCAAGGAGGCTGACTTCTCAGAGGCCTTGAAGTATTGAGAGACTTTGATGGAGTGCTTCTTAGGAGGCATAGGGTCCCCTCCTTCGACCTGCGCGGTGCCCGGTGAGCGCCCAGTCTGAACAGAGCCCAAGTCTATCCTCAGCCCGACCCGTGGGGGAAACTCTCAATGTCCGAGGAGTGGGACGCCGTCCCAGAGGCCTCCAAGCAAGTACTGCACAGGGTGTCCCCCAGAGAGGACGAGCTGTACTAGAGCTTCTTCTGACGACTGGGTACCACTGTAGCCAAACCAATAGGGTGCAAACTCAGTGGCACTCTTTCCTATCCTGGCTCCTCACCACCCTGGTGCAGTCATGGCTTCAATTCCGCTTCTCTCCCTCTACTGCCGCCACCAACATCGGGACCAGGAATGCCGCCATCTTAGAGTTAAATTAGGAAATAAAGAATAGTATGAATGAAAGGTATCAGTGGATTACAAGAAGAGCACTGGGATGAACTGGTTACGTTTGAGGGACTAATCCCACTTTTAGCAGTGCAACAGCGAGGAGCGCTAGACAAGTGCCCTGGTCTGATCATTGCCATCTTAGAGTCAGGCATGGAAGCGAGACCTTGCCAGAGCGCGGGGAAAAACACCACTCAACTCAAGGGCCCATGAGACACCCCCCTCTGTTGTCTCGCCCCGCCAGAGCCGCCACACTCTGTCACTCAAAACGTGGCGCCATTACTGTGTCGGGAGCCTCTGGCTGCGTAGTTCCACGTCGGCGCCGCCCCACCGTGCAGCTGCCGCCCTCCTCCACTGTTTCGCAGTTAGGGGCCCCTGCGATGTGAGCCCGGGGCCCTCAATGCAGTCTGGCGCTCCAGAGATCGCGCAGGACTCCCGGCACCCACAAAATGGGGCTTGCGATCCTCTCCGGCTCGGAGCACAGTCACCGGGTACAGCATATTCCTGGCTCTTCAAGCATTGCTCGCCAGCCAGCCAGCACCCTAGAGGTACCGGACACCGAGGAAGCCAGAGATGTCTTCCCTAGCCATCAGGTAAGGCCATCCATCGATCGGGGGGATGCGAAGCTGAGCAGAATCCCGACTGCTCCGCCATCTTACTTGGCCACGCCCCAGTTGTATTGTTTTTAAATAAAGGTATTGCTTGGACTAATTTAAGAGGTAGTAAACATTTGATCATGGATAGATTTATCAAATGTGACGAGTAGAGCAGCAGATCAGAAAATCAAATTTTATAACTGAAGCTGTGAGAATGTCACTGGAGAAGAGTGTAGGCTTCACAGGAGCATCAGTTTTACCAACCTCGTTGAGAGATGAAATAGGGAAGAAGTCCATGGATGGTTATTAAACTAGAGGTGCAAACACTGGAAAGTGTTCATGTTACATTCTGATTGTGCAGTATTTTTCCAGATCCGCAGCTAGCATGCCGGGGAATGCCGGCTGCGCATAGTTGACCGACGGGAGCAGTTTGTCCCGTATTACCCATCAAATAGCTGCCGTTGTAGGACTAGCGAGGGAGGCATTTACCTTGCAAAGGGTGTACGTGACCCTCTTCCCTTTCAGTCTCTTTTTTTGTTGATGGAGCGAGGGATGGCATGTTTCCCATAACCAAGCACCCAGGTAATTATAGCCTTGTACATAGTCCAGGCTGAGTGTTCCGAGCAGCTGTTTGGTGAGGCTTATTTTGTGTGGCTGCCAAAGATCACTATTTTAGATTTTCCTTACGTTGACAAGCAGTTTATTCTGGGGGTAGTATTTAGCCACTGCATTAGTAGCTTTTTGACATCCCACTACGGTGTGTTCCAGAACGACTAAGTCGTCTGCATATTGCATCAAATGGATTTTTTTGTTCCTAATTCTTGGTGTAGCACGAGAGGCTCCACATAGCTCTGGGCCCAGATCTTCAGTGTATAGATTAAATAATAGTGGTGCCAGCACCCTCGGTCTGAGGCAATTCTTTCCATGGCGGACTCCCCGGTGAGTTTGATCCTTACCCAAGTTGTAGAATACAATGACCTAATAGCTCGCAGTAATTTCAGGCAGATGTTCCACCTCTCCAGTTTCCATCAGAGTATGTTACAGACTACCCCAACAAAGGCTGCTGAGTAGTCGATTAAACAGGCGAAACTGGGGGGGGGGGGGAATGTGAGATACAGCTTGGTGGGATAAGTACGAGAAGGCTATGGTGTAATCAACTGTTAAGCCCCCACATTCAAGTCCTCTCTGATAGAATAGTAGAAGGCCTTCGGTGTGTGCCCAGTCTACCAATTTCAGCAAGAGAGTGTGTGGTCGGGACACTCTCAACAGTCTGTCGCCCCCTCCCTTTTCCGGTACTGAAGTAGTCCCAAAGCTATATAGGTTGGTTTATTCTTTTAAAGAGTTAATCATCAACAAAAGTGCTTTCTTTAGTGTGGCAACAGTCTGCGTAGAATAAACACAAATACAGGTCGAGACTTTAGATGTGGGCCCTTCACTGTAGACTCCTTGCCCCTCTGCTACCAGCTCCTTCTCGTGACAGGTGAGCGTGGACCTAAAAGAAAAGAAAAACAAAACGGGCTCAGGCTTCTATTAAGCACTAGACATAGGAGGAAGGGGGAAGTGCGCCGTCATCAGTCCCTAGTGTATTGTGCCTAATGTGGGGGAAACAATAGTGATTTTCAATGGTGCCCAGTTATGCGTGCCCACAGCCCCTGGACAAGCCCCGAGCATGCAGCCGGTACTTGCCTGCTTCCACGACCCTCCTGGGCCGTGATGTTAGGAGACCAAGCCTCCTCGCCTTCGGGGAGTACAGTGGTCCCGGAAGCAGTGCTCCTCAAGCTATTATCTCTCGCTGGCTCCTGTCCTCTGGTGCGTGGCTCCTGCTCTGCTCTTCGCGCGTAGACCTCCTCGGTGTACTCTTCCTCCCGCGGGGTCGTAGTTCCCTGGCTCTCCTTGGGTTCAGCTCCGGTTGCGTCCTCCTCTCCTTCCTGCTTCAAAACAGTCGAACGCCCTTCCGGACGCGAGCTGCTCTTTTTACTGGTCTCGACGACTTGTCTCTCTCCCGTCACAAGACTGCTAACCCTGCTTCCGGCTTCCGCGTCGACGGGGGCCATGTTGGGTTGGTCGGGGTCGATTTGTGAAGGTCGGAAACCATCACAGAGTGCTAGCATGAGCCTTTCCCTTGATATCCAGAATGGTGATTATGTAGTAGTTTGTGGGGTCAGTGTTTGCCCCTTTTTTTAAAATAGGCTGCAGAAGAGAGCCCCTCCATGAATCTGGTAGTTCTTCCAGGAGCCTACAGTCTGCGTACAGGGGAGTAAGGGTTGCCGCAAAAGTTTGTGTCCTCTCTGAACAGGGTTGATAAACAAGGGAACCCGAAGGTAGTACACTAGGGACCTTGGGCGTTAACTTATTACCAAAAACAGTGGACCCTAGTAGTTTGGGGGGGATCAAGATAAGGATAGACACAAGCTAAATAGTATTTATGTCCTTTGTCCAGCCGAACAGGAATTTATTTGGCGATGCACAAAATCAGAAAGTAATGTCAAGGGGGCACAGTCCGTGACCTACAGTGAACAAGACAAAACAACAAATATAGGCAAGAGAGAGCAAATCGGTCTGTAGACTTGTAATCAGTGAACAGACTGGATTATAGTTTGAGTGACCATTGTACATAGCATTCACAAGCATATTCAGTACATATGATCCTATTGTGTCGACGATGTTTCGATGCCGAAAAACAAAATAAATGGCATCATCATCAGGACAAATATATAAATTATGTTTGTCTTGGAATTATAAACAAATTGCCTTTCATGCAAGGCTGATCCTTAAGGCGGGGAAGGTAGTTCAGGTAGAGAAGGGTGGTTCGATTAAAACCATCGGTAGCGCGTTAATATCAGGATATCCCGCGTGTTTGTCAAGGAAAAGTCCAGATCACAGCTTGAGTTGTACCAGTTGCAGAATCGCGGGACGCGGCATCTCTGGCGGGGACTTTCTGATTTTGTGCATCGCCAAATAAATTCCTGTCCGGCTGGACAAAGGACATAAATACTATTTAGTTTGTGTCTATCCTTATCTTGATCCCCCAAACTACTAGGGTCCACTATACTCTCTGAACAGGGAGCCTGGCTGACCGTTTGGCCCCAGGGGGTCGTCTTTTCTGACTTTTCTTTTTTAAAAGGTACTGTATTAATCTTCTCCCGTAACATTACAGAGGAAGGAAATTATCAAAGATCTATTTCTACACAGCAGGATCATATATATATATATATATATACATGATGGTGACATAAATCTCATACAATCATTACATATCTTAGCCTTGTACCATAACAGCAGTCCCACCTTCTTGGTACCCAACTTAATAGTTGTCATCCTAATATAACATCTCTTCTCAACACGTTATTTAATAATGATACTATTTTCCTGAACAAATATCTAGTCAATAATATACATTTTATTAACTCCTCACCCCCCCCCCCCCCAACCCCTGCTGACGAGCCGACACAGAATATTGGAAGTTCTAAATAATAAGAGTACGTCTAGGACCTGGGTTATACACGCTAAAAGAGTTGAAACGTATGCTAGATAGGAAGAGTCTTCATATATAGGGGGGTCATTGGGAATAATGGAAGAATTAAGCCTGACGGTTGCCCGATCTAGGATGCAATAGTAATGTCTTCACTTTGGGTAGGGGCGTAATAATGGAATAGAATGCCTCATATATAGTCCTATAGGGTGAGAATGTCAAATGTTTTGAAAGTTTCCAACAAATGGTCCAGCTCATTGCGATTGGTTCCTTTCTTAGGACTCTTTTCTCCTCTCAACGGATTGCCACACTCTATGCCGAACCCCTCCTTTCCACTTGCTCCTTCCAACTGAGTAGTGATAGGGGTATTGGGGATTTCCACCTTCTAGTAATACCTCGTAATACCTCGTTTGGCAAGGAGTAAAGCCAGATCCGCAAATCTGGCTTGTACTTTGTGTTCTTTACGTCTTCTGTATAGCCCCAATATACTTGCCTCTACTTTGTGTCATCATGTGTCCCCTACTACCTCTTTTAAGATAGCGGTTATTCCACCTCAGTATCGTCTCAGGTTGGGGCAAGCCCAAAGCATATGTTATAAATCTGCATCTTGTTCAGGACATCTAGGGCAATGTGGTAGTATGGCAGGGAAGATGGCATGTAGTCTATGTGGGGTCAGATACGCTCTCTGCATGATCGTATACTAAATCAATTTGAAATGGGTGTTACGGGAGGTTTGTTTTGGGTATTCCAATATTGATGCCCATTCCTTGTCTGACAGTGATCTATCAATGTCCTGTTCCCACTTGACATGTATTACAGTAAGGGGAGTGGGACCCGATAGAACCATTGAATTAAGTGGCTACCCGTCCCTATGAGGTACATTAGGTGAACTAGTTCATGGGTGTTTGGTTCTACCCCGTTAGGCGCCCAGTATTTTTTGACGTACCGTAACAGACTCGCATGGGTAATGAATAGTATCTCCCTGACAGCCGTTTCGCTTACAAAATCAGTATGTGTGAGCAACATTTTGTCCCCAAATAAGTCCCCTATTGTTGTCACTACGGCCTGCAACCACAGTTTTAATTTACGGGTGGTGAGTGTTCCTAAGTTCGTTGGGATGCCCAGTAGTGGAACATTCGGAGCATATGCAGGGTGAGTATTTGTGTAATTTAGTGCCTGTTTACAGTATGTGAGTGCCTTGAACTAACTTACGCTCTGAGTATGCTATTTCCTGTAAGTTATGGCCTGCCATCGAGTAGGAGAGCCATTGTAGTTGTGAAGCTAGGCAATATGCATGGAAGTCTGGAGCTCCCATCCCCCCGGCACCTGATGGAAGTTGTAGCTTTACTAAGCTCAGGCGTCTCCGGCCTGTGCCCCAGATTAGGGAAGTCAATAGTGTATTCAGGGTTGTGAATATAGCTCTCAGGATTACCATTGCGAGATTTGTAAAGTAGGTCAGTAATTGCGGGAGCATAACAATTTTGGAAATTGCCAAACATCCCGCCACCGATAAAGGAAGTGATGTGCAGAAAGCAATCTGTGCCCTCAGGGACGGAATTGCTTTATGCAAGTTTCCCTCAATAAGATCAGTTTTGGTTCTATACACTTGGATCCGTAGATATTTGAAAGTAGTATGAGCTATTGTTATCTTGCGTTGTCCGAATAGTATAGTTGAGTCCTCCATATTAGTACCCAATGGGAAAGCATAAGATTTCTCATAATCAATTATTAATCCAGCAATACGTTCAAATTGTGTAAAAAGTCGTGCTACAGGGACTAAATTGTTCGGCAATCTCCTAGAGTATAAGATAACGTCATCCACGTAAAGTGATAATGCATGATGGGTGTTATTAATGTTTATCCCTCACTCCGCTGAGGATGCTCGAAGTTTGTGGGTCAGTGGCTCGAGGGCAAGAGCAAACAGTATAGGCAAAAGGGGGCAACCCTGTCTGGTGCCCCGTTGTATTTGATATGGTTCTGAGATGTGTAAGCACATGCACTCCTTGCTTTGGGAAGAGGATAAAGAAGTTGGATCCAGCGGGTATAAACTTGTGGAATCCCGAACTTCGATAGTGCGGCAAGTATATTGGGGCTATACAGAAGACGTAAAGAACACAAAGTACAAGCCAGATTTGCGGATCTGGCTTTACTCCTTGCCAAACGAGGTATTACTAGAAGGTGGAAATCCCCAATGCCCCCATCACTACTCAGTTAGAAGGAGCAAGTGGAAAGGTGGGGTTCGGCAGAGAGTGTGGCGATCCGTTGAGAGGAGAAAAGAGTCCTAAGAAAGGAACCAATCACAATGAGCTGGACCATTTGTTGGAAACTTTCAAAACATTTTACATTCTCACCCTATAGGACTACATACGAGGCATTCTATTCCATTATTACGCCCCTACCCAAAGTGAAGACATTACTATTGCATCCTAGATCGGGCAACCGTCAGGCTTAATTCTTCCATTATTCCCAATTACCCCCCTATATATGAAGACTCTTCCTATCTAGCATACGTTTCAACTCTTTTAGCGTGTATAACCCAGGTCCTAGACGTACTCTTATTATTTAGAACTTCCAATATTCTCTGTAGGCTCGTCAGCTCAGCGTATCAAACGCTTGAGTGAGATCTAGCGAAATACACCCTGCCTCAGAATTCTCCTCAGTACAAGCAAACATGATGTTACACAATCTACATATATTCAAAGATGTGCTATGCCCAGGGACAAAGCCGCATTGGTCTGTATGTACCAGCTTTGGTACAAGAGGCCGTAAGCGGTTGGCTAGGATTTTACTCAATATCTTGAACTCTGTGTTCAATAAGGAGAGTGGGCGGTTTATGGATAACTGAGAGTGGTCCCTTCCGGGTTTGGGGAGTGAAGCTACTAATGCTTGTATTGTAGAGGGGGCTGGCGTTCCTTTTTCTAAGGCTTCCTCATACAGTTTATGTAATTGTGGGGTCAGCTGTTGTACAGAAGTTGCATAAAACTCTGCAGGGAGGCCATCTAACCCGGGGGTTTTGTTGTAGGAAGGTCTTTAATTGCAGCTCTTATTTCCACCATAGTTATAGGTTCAGCTAACATTGTTGTGTTGTCATCTGATACCTGCGGAAGTTCCACTGATTCCAGAAAAGTGTTAATTTGTAAATGATCAGTCTGTGGTGAGGCGGTATACAACGCTTTGTAATAATCATAAAAGGCTTTATTAATGTCCATTTGCGTAACTGCTTTAGCGTGCTGGGAGGACCAGATTTCAGTTATAGGAGTGGCATTTCTCAGAATCCGTGCCAGTAATGTACCTGGTATGTCTGATTCTGCGTGTGTTTTATGTAAATAAGTACTGTAATCGTTTATCCGGAGTTGGTCTAATACGTCTACAAATTTAATTTGCGCCTCCTGGAGATCGGGTTGAGCCAGCGGGTCTCGAGCTGCCCTAGTTTCAAGCGTGTGCAGTTTATCTTCAGTGTCTTGCAGGTTTCGATAGATCTGTTGTTGGACTCCAGAGGCAGTGCCAATGGCTGTACCTCTTATTACCACCTTGATTGCCTCCCAGTCCAATCTAACAAAGGACGCTGTACCAGCGTTTTTGGTAAAATAATGTGTTATGGTGGAAGCTAGTGTTGCGTGATATACCCCATCCTCTAAGTGGCCGAGGTTAAGATGCCAATTGGGAACTGGTGTTGGAACATAACCCCATGTAAGCGCTTTCTCCAATGCGCTATGATCTGATATTGTTTTGCCCACATAGGCAGCTCGGGTGGTCTGTGTAAGGAGGGATGAGCTACATAATATGGAATCAATTTGTGTGTGGTGATCATGAGTGGTCGAGTAAAATGAGTATTCTCTCATACCCTTATTGTGATTGTGCCATATATCCCTCAGATCCCAACCTTGTACCCAATTAAGCAATGTTTTTGAATGACGTATTGATTGAGCTCCAGTTAGGGGAGGATGGGATCTATCTAAAAAAACGTCTGCAACCACATTAAGGTCACCTCCAAGTACCCAGCCAACATCTGACCAGTCAGCCAGAACTGCATTAACTCGGGGATAAAAGGATTCCTGATCAGAATTAGGTGCATACAAACTTCCCAACACTACTGGATGCCCATCCAATGTACCCTGGACTAGGACGAACCTGCCCTCCTTATCTATTCGTGTTTGCTGCACCGCAAACAGGACCCCAGCTTGTAACCAGATTGCCACCCCCGAGCAAAAGCAGAGTAAACCGTATTATATAATTACCCTCTACATTTAGTTAGAATTTTAGCAGCTTCAAAAGCAGTTAAATGAGTTTCCTGTAAGAACACTATTTGCTCTTTTCGTCGGATCAATTGGGTGTGCACTTTATGCCGTTTGTGAAGCGAACCCATCCCCCTAATGTTCCATGTGATACAATTATAGGATTTTTTCGCACTTGATCTAGCCATTAACATACATAAGGATAAACCAATGAAGAAACAGTTTACGTAAAATCCGGCCAGTCAGCACCCCATTCAAATAACCTAATACATGGCCCAACTGCGGAACTTGGTTTGACCAAACTATGATAACAACACACAATAATTCAAAACATAAAACATGTGCTACTGTAATGGGGGACATGGCAGAAAGGAACTCCGGGAGCTGCCATTGCTCACAAAAAGGGGAACCTTACTTAAGCAAAAGAGAGAGGGGGCATCATCGCCCCCCGGTTCCGGGTTCCCAACATCTGCGCCCCAAATCAGTAATCAAGTTTCTGCGAGAACAAGGGAGGGAGCGCAGACACCCATCCCCACCTGGGGGACTATTATAACTTCCCTGACATATATGAGGTGCACAGGGTGTGCAATAAACAGTCTTACCGCCTTTTGCTGGAAAACCAATATTGTCTCCCCCATTAGAATTCTGTTTACTTACAGAGTGTGGCACAGAAAGTCCGCCACAGCAGTATGGACTAGCCCATTTCAATCCAACATAGTACAGTTCTTTTAACTGAGGAGTGTACTCCCCGCATGCGAGGACAATGAGGAAAACAAGGGTGGGCTATGTTCCTTTCCGATTAAACTGCATCTCCTGTGGATGATTTGCCATCTGTGACTATCCTTGTGTCTCTGAAGGTGGCAGTGGAGATAATAGCCCTTTTGTACTCTTCCAGTGCTTGTGCAGGTGTTGGAGCAGGGTTTCCTTGTATAGCTTAAGTTTAGTATGCTGTCGCTGAGATTTCCGCCGCCTGAATTGGGACTCTTCAGATCGCTGGTGAGCTGAGGCAATGGGCAGGTCTGGGAAGGTATGTTCGATCCACTCCCATGCTTGTGTTGGGCTATCAAAGAAGTGGCTTTTTTGTTCATGCATTATTTTAAGTTTTGCTGGATTAAAGTGTGCATACTTCACATTTATCACCTGTAAATGTTGTTTAACTTTGCGATATTGCACTCTCTGCTTCTGTACTTGGAGAGTGTAATCAGGAAATAGGGAGATGCATACATTGGGCCAGATGTAGGTAAATTCAATTTTGCAAGTACTTTAATAGCGATTTTTACTGAATTGCTATTAAGGACTTGCAAAATTGAAGGTAGGTAGGACTTGCAAAAATATTTGCGATTCCTTACTATTCCTTAATTGAGAATCGCAAATTGAGATTTGCAATCAAGGAATACCATCCCATTCATTCCTATGGGCCAAGAGGCCCTTAGGAATCAATAGGATTTGCACCCGCAATTTGCGAGTCACCAAGAGGCACTCGCAAATTGCTGGCGCAATTTCAAGGGTGCAAGGGTTCCAGAAGGACACTCTGCTGCACCCCTGAATTGTGCATGTGTGCACATGTGGCGCACATACATGCCCTAGGGGCATGTATGTGTGACACATGACACTTTGTAAAAAGTCAAAAAGTGCTTCTTGAAATAAAATTGCAAAATACCACCAACTTGAAGTTGGTAGTATTTTGCGATTCCTTAAGGCAAAATCGCAATTTGCGATGCCTACCAGCATAGCATTCAGGGAATCGCAAATTGTGATTCTCTAAATGCTTGCGCAAAATAAGGAATCGCAATTTTGCGATTCCTTATTTTGCAAGTAGGTTTAAACTTACCTACATTGTTCGCAGCCAATTTGCGCTCGCTCTTTACCTTCCTACATCTGGCCGATTGTCTTTTATGATTGGTGCTTTTTCACTTGCAAGTTGAAGAATCTGGTCACGGTCTCTGTAATTGAGCACTCAAGCTACAACAGGATGGGCGGCATACCCAGTACTCTTCTATGTGTAGGGACCCTATGAGCTCTTTCGATACAAAAGGTATCAGTCAAACGTCCCGGTGGTATAAGGGATTTGAGCTATGTTTCAATGTAGAGCGTTGCATTTTGACCCTCTGCTTTCTCCGGTAGGCCAAAAATGCTCTTGTTATTTCGACACAATCTACCCACAGCATCTTCTACCCTCTCCAGCAGCACCGCCATCTGGTGCTGCATCCGTTCCAGTTCCTTTAAGTGTTCTTTTTGCTTTGGGTGTAGTTCCTGCACTGTCGTTTTGTTGGCAGACACCTTTTCGACAGGTTTCTTGCGGTCATCAGGAATTATGGCAACGTCTGCCGTCAATGCTCCCAATTGTTGTACCATCAGTACCTGTGACTGTCGAAATTCATGTAGGCTGAGATCTAGCTTGTCTGGTTGTGTGCTCTCCGCTGTGGGTATCGGCGGCAGTCAAAGACAAACCGGGCTCTTCCGTGTCCTGGTTCTTGCCCTTTGTGCATGCCATTTTGTTGCAGGTAACTTGATGAGGTCCGCTGTAGAATTATCAAGGAAGTATATGTCAGCTGTTTATATTTATGCCACTTCAATTGCACGAGTACAGTTACCGTCCCTTAAGCAGTGATCTCTCTAGGCCCCTCAAAAGTGAATACTATAAATTCATCTCTCCTGTTGTAAGGACCCTTCTGTCATGATCTGCCACGATCCACGTGAAGCGCCTGCATGAGTAACCAAACTCGGATGTGCAGGATACTACAGCGCTTCGTCATGGACTACAAGTCCCATAATGCCTATGAGTGGGAGGAGCTAGGTGGCCGGTTCACGGTCAGCAAACCGTACGTGATTTGCTACCCGAACTTGAGACTGGTCCTGAGCTTGATTGGGTTTTTCCTGTTCGTTATTCCGTTCAGGGGCTGCTGGACGTCCGAGTTACTTCAAGGTCGTGGCGTGTCTCGCCTGAGACACGCAAGGAGCAGTGACCTTTTTGGATTGTTTGTCGTCAGAGGGCGGCTGCCGAGCGTGCACAGGACTCGCTTGTGTTGCTGATTAAACACGAGGCGGGTTGTTTGGAATCCAGGCTACGGATGCACGCATTTTCTGGCGGCTGCTGGAAACATTTCTTTTGGCGTTTGAAGAGAACGGACACCCAGTGATTTTGGCGATCTATTGGATTGAGTAACTGGGAGTTCAGCTGTTCGTGAGTACTCATGTACTTGGATGAGAAGTGTAAATACCTTAGTTTCATTTATCCGGATAAACATTTCATTTGCTTATGAACTTGGCTGTTAATGTTTTGAACTGTCATCGTTTTCACGAGGAAAAGACATATTTGTTCCACATCGGATTTGATGAGTCGGATATAACTTTGTTCAGCCTTGGATTTAATACTGGAATACTATTTTTTAAGTTCAGCATTTGGAATGAACTAAGGGGATTTTTTCAGTTAAAAAAGGGAAGGCTGGAGGGTATGCATGGTTCTGAAGAGTGGTAATTGCTGGGGCATGTTGTGAGACCTTCTGATTTGATTATTTCCTTGGTTTATGTATTACAGAAGTGGACGTTAGGGTAAAAGGTTATTATCCAACACCTACCACGAAAGAGGAGGAGAGCAGTCCACAGTTAGTTACCAGTGGTAGGTGGTGTTCTAGCGAGAATTGAATGAGCGTAGTCAGTGATTTCTTGTATGTAATCTTATATATGTTCTTCTTTTCTCGTTTCAGCCTCCCTTCCCGTTCCCTTCCTTACCTTTTCCCTCGCCTGATTTCCTTTATGCTCTGTGTATTTATTACAATCGGAGTATAGGGCAATCTGGAGGTGGACCCCCTTTAAGCATCACCTGATCCTGAGGAAGCTAAACCGTGACAGAATCACGTACCCAAGTATATACTTCCTCCTGGTCAGGGGTGTTTGAAGGATGGCCTCCATGGATGATGTGCTCCATGCCTTAGGCTTAGTACAGCAAGAGCTGGAGGCGTCCAGGGCTGAAATGGCAGCGTTGAAAGAACGCCTAGATAGACAAGGGAGAAATCCTTTTGATGCAACGGCTGGTGGTTCACCTATACAAGTCACTGTATCCCCTCCTGTACCGTTAGCTAGTCCAGAGCGGCATGCTGGTGATCCCGCTAAGATACAGACGTTTTTGACGCAGATAGCATTACACTTTTCATGCCGACCAGCCTCTTTTCCCACTAACATATCCAGAGTAGCCTTTGCGATTTCCTACTTGACTGGGGATGCTGCTAGTTGGGCAGTGCCCTTGGTACGTAATGATGATCCTTTACTGACAGACTGGGATGATTTCTGTAAAGAATTTGAAAGGGTCTTTGATAGGCGCGCTACTATATTGAGTGCTGATAGAGAGTTGTTGGGGTTGCGACAGGGCAAGAAAGAACTCCTGACATATATGACTGCTTTTAATCGGTTGGTGGCGGAAACGTCATGGGCCGAAGAAAAGAGGATGGCCCTGTATTATCAGGGATTAAACGAAGATATCAAGGATGTACTGGCGCAGATAGATCCTCAGCCCACCACTTGTACGGCCTTGATAAACCTCACCTTGAGGTTAGACCATCGTATGGCAGAAAGAGGAGGGGAGTATAGAAAGGGTGATAGAACAGGAGGAGGTTGGGATACGGCAGGACGCACCGGACCGAAAGACGTGGGTCCTGAGCCTATGGAGATAGGGGCCGTTAGACCACCTATGACTAAGGTCGAAAGAGAGAGCAGAAGGGCGCAGGGCCTCTGCATGTATTGCGGCAAAAAGGGGCATTATGTTAGGGATTGCACAATGAGACGTAAAAAGAGTACTCCTTTTGTTCCCGGTAAAAGAATAGCTGTAATGAATGCCATTGATACCCCTGTAAGTCAGCAAGATAGTATACAAGAACAGACAGTCCTTCCGTCCTCTCATGAGTGGAAAATCCCTTCCTTGGAGGTGTCTACCTGTAAGAAGACTGAAACACACATAGTGTTGTCTATGTGGTTGTGCACTACACAGAGTAGCTTTCCGGTGTCGACAATGATCGATTCCGGTGCCACAGGAAATTTTATAGACCAGGGTTTAGTGGACAGACTAGGGTTGGTGAGAGTGCCGAATCTTGTACCCGAGGCAGTATTGGCAGTGGATGGCACGCCGCTGAAATCTGGACCTATAGTAGCTCATACTGAGGAATTGGATCTTGTGTTGCCTGGGGGGACAACTGATCATAAGGAAAGGATTGTGTTGAACATTATTGCAGCTCCTCAATATGAATTGATTTTGGGCATGCCGTGGTTGTGTCAACACAACCCTTCTATGGATTGGAGGAACAAATCCATTGCATTCGAGTCTGAGTGGTGTATGGGTCATTGTCTGCAGTCTTTTGTGTAAATGTAAATGTAAATGTAGGTATACTTATATAGCGCAACCTGTCACCACAAAGGGCATCCTGGCGCTTGCCTAGGGAACCCATCCTGGTATTCCCCTGTGAGAAGCCCCGACAGGGTGTCCACAGGGTGAAAGTCAGGCATCCCGCCGCGAGGGGCCGTTGTGGAGATTAAGCAAGCTATTGCCCAGAGTCGCAGAGTGTGAACCCGTGAGTCGAGGAGGCACCGGGACGAGAATTATCGAGTCCGTGGAATTTTTAGCCCAAGACCCGCCGGGGCGGGGAATTGAACCCTGGTCCAGGACCGATCTCAGATTCCGGGTCTGCCGCCTCTAACCCCTGAGCCACACTTCTCCACCCGTGTGTCACACGTATTCTCTCTGGCCCTGGTATTTACCGCTGCTACAGCGGCAGAAAAAGTGGTTGAGTTACCACAGGCATACACTGGACATCTTGATGTGTTTAGTGAAGTTATGGCAGAAGGCCTTCCCCCGCATAGGGAATATGACTGCCGGATTGATTTGGTTGAGGGGGCAGTGGTGCCTTCTTGTAGGGTGTATGCCTTGTCAGTCTCGGAAACGGCCCATTTGAAGAAATACCTAGAGCATTTCTGTTCAATAGGATTCATACGTCCTTCACGTTCTCCTGCTGCACTGCCGCTTTTTTTCATTTCAAAAGCAAATGGAGAATTGCGGGCTTGCATCGATTATAGGCAGCTCAATAAAGTTACCATCCGTAATCGTTACCCGCTTCCACTCATCCCTGTTCTGTTGGACCAGGTTCGGAGGGCGGTTATTTACACCCGTTTGGACCTGAGAGGCGCTTACCACCTGGTCCGTATTAGGGCAGGGGATGAGTGGAAAACGGCGTTTAAGACTTGTTTTGGACTCTATGAGTACTTGGTTATGCCGTTTGGGCTTTGCAATGCCCCGGCGGCATTTCAATTCTTTTTGAATGATATCATGAAGGAGTATCTGGACCGCTTTGTTGTCATTTATATTGATGACTTGTTGATATATTCTGAGACTCCAGCACAACATGTTAGCCACGTACTCCTAATCCTGTAGCAGTTACATGAAAACAGCTTGTATTGCAAATTGAGCAAGTGCGAGTTTGACGTGAGTGAGGTGGAATTCCTGGGTGTGATTCTTAACCCGAGAGGTTTCAGAATGGCGGAGAGAAAGGTGTTGGCGGTCCTGGAGTGGCCAGTGCCTGGGAGTGTGAGAGACGTCCAGTGCTTCCTGGGGTTTTCAAATTATTACAGGAGGTTCATCACCCATTTTTCGCAACTTGCTTCTCCAATCACTTGTTTGTTGCGTAAAGGTGTTCCCTTTAAATGGACTCAGGAGGCTTCAGAAGCATTCAAACAACTTAAACGGGCATTCAGCTCTGCCCCAAATCTGACGCATCCTCAGATGGATGTGCCATTCATAGTGGAAGCTGATGCGTCTGAGGTGGCTATAGGAGCGGTACTGTCCCAGAGAGACAAACAAACTGGTCAAATGCATCCTGTTGCCTTTTTGTCAAAAAAACTCAATTCTGCTGAAGCTAATTATACCATAGCTGAAAAGGAGTTTCGGGAATGGAGGCACTATTTGTGGGGTGGAATCCATCCAGTGACAGTATATTCTGACCAATTACAACAACAAAGGGTAGCACGGGGTCAAAAACGAACTAAGTAAAACCCTAAATAGTGCCTCAGAAGAACAAAAGACATGAACTAATAGTGTGTGTGAAACGAAAGGCCATGGAACCACTAAACTCGTTGGGAGAAAATTCCCATCAGTCACCATCCGATTCCGCCCTTCATCATCTGGGAACTATCACCCTCAGAGACAGAGGTATGGGACCCACAGTGGACTGGTCAGTTGTTAAAAACCTAATCTCACCTGTGGAGTCCTGAAATGAGGGAAAACTCAAAAAAGTTGGTGACTGAAAGCAGTGCTTGAACAAGTGAGGTGCAATGTGCAATGGTGAAGTACAGAGTATAAAATAAGGTAGGGAAGTGAAAAGGAATTATTTATTAAAGAATCACTTCACTCCTAAAGTAAAAACGTGAGTGCGTAGTGGTCTAAACAAATAACCACTGATGGAACAAGGAGGTCGACATGTTTCTGCAGACTGACAGGATCAACATAGTATCCAGCTGCTTCTTCAGGACCAAAACGCTACTGCTTTAAAGACACAAAGAATTATTACAAAGAAGAAAACAGATATCACCTGGAATCCAGTGATACTATCCTTCTCCTGGCTGTGTAGTTCAATGTCAAGAATGGTTTAATTCACCGTGAGGCACACATACAGGGAGAAACAAAGTACAAAAAAGGAAGTTATTAGAGACAAGGTGCTGTGTTGAAACACGTTTTTTCTAACACAATTCACTGTCATATACCAGGAAAGAACCAAACGTGTATATAGCATGTCCTGATAATACATGGTCACAAACTCATAGCTGCTCACTTACCAATTTGGCAGGAGAGAAAAATCCCACCTCACCTGGCATACAGCGCAGGTAAAACAGGGCACCGCTCTGAAAGTAGAGAAAGAGATATATGAGAAAGGAAACTGAGCAAAACCGGGATGTCGCGATACTCCAGCAACACTCCCAGACCACAAAACAATTGTAAGAATTTTTTAGAGAAAGTACAACGGCATTATTTGGTTTCGTCATGCCGAGTTCAAGAGTAAATAGATTTGTTAGTTAATTGCGCTCATAATTTGGATAGTAGTTGAGCGCTGACATACTCTCAAAAGTGCTCACAGTCTCAACAGCATAATGGCGTTTAGAAGAGAAACCGAATACGCCCAAACTAACAATTCTGTAACGGAGCGTAGAGAAACTAAGACTGGCTCGTGCAAGGCGGAGGCAAGTATTAACAACTGTGGCGGTTGTCTAACCACAGGAGAGACAAGATCAGGGCACCTACCTGTCCGTCGGTACCCCGGGCGTCCCTCTGGGCTGTCGTGGGAGGTACCGACGAGGCGCCTGATCCGTCCTTATGATTCCGCTTCCTCCCTCAGTCGCGGAGCGCGACTGGGTGACGTCAGTCAGTGCGCCACGCGCACGGCTTAATGGGAGTTGAAGTTTCAGAATGGGTGAATGGCAAATAACCGCTAGGTAAAATGCATGTATATTAGCCATCTGTGACCAAGACAAACGAGATAATGAGTTACATTGATACTCATGAGGACATGAGGAGCAGTAAAAAGGATAAATGAATGCAAAGGGACTCTCAGGGGGTGTAGACGAGGGGAATTCGTCATCATTCGTCAGAGTGTAGGAGCAAGAGTGATCGTGTAATGTCAATCTAGAGGGTAGAAAAAGTTATTTTAGCTCGTACCCAATCTAGGGAATGTCTCAAAATATATGTATTGTAAGAGACAAGGACCAAAAGCACTCCAAACCAAGTCGCCCCATACAAAATGTTAAAGCTTAACTCTAAAACGAAATCAGATGCAGGGCAGATATCATTTCAGTGCCATCCAAGGAATTTCCTCATTCAGGCCTTCTTTGTCAGATCTAAGTTTGTATACCCGTCTTTGTTCCTTTTTGAATAGGAACCCACTTATGTCAGTGATATGAGATGGAATTACAGGCTGTTCTATTACTGTCCATTTGGGCTTACTTGAACTGTTACCCCCCAAGCCAACATCCAACAGGATAACTTGTGTGAATACTTTCAGCACAAAGTCCAATCAAATTCAAAAGATTGTGAAGAAGCACTGGGCTATTTTAAACACTGGTAGGGATACAACCACTTTGCCTCCCCCCCTTTTTGCATTCAAACGTGCACGCAATGTAAAAGACCAGCTGGTTCATACCAGACCAAAACACACCTGCCCACGACCAGTCGGGACCTTATGGGATATGCCAGCAGTCACAGGGCACCATCCTTGTGGGAATTGTGTAGCGTGCCCTCGAACAACCAAATCAACACAAATTGATATAGGCACAGGTCGCCCCTGGGAACAGCGACGTTTTACAAACTGCAATAGCCAGAATGTCATCTATTTGATCACCTGCCCCTGTAATAAGCGATATGTGGGCATGACTACACGTAAGATCAAGACAAGAATATCCGAGCACAGGAGTTCGATCAGATGTAACAAACAGGCTACAAGGCTGACTGCTCACTATATAGAAGCTGGCCACTCACCAACAGAACTCAAATGGACAGTAATAGAACAGCCTGTAATTCCATCTCATATCACTGACATAAGTGGGTTCCTATTCAAAAAGGAACAAAGATGGGTATACAAACTTAGATCTGACAAAGAAGGCCTGAATGAGGAAATTCCTTGGATGGCACTGAAATGATATCTGCCCTGCATCTGATTTCGTTTTAGAGTTAAGCTTTAACATTTTGTATGGGGCGACTTGGTTTGGAGTGCTTTTGGTCCTTGTCTCTTACAATACATATATTTTGAGACATTCCCTAGATTGGGTACGAGCTAAAATAACTTTTTCTACCCTCTAGATTGACATTACACGATCACTCTTGCTCCTACACTCTTTGACGAATGATGACGAATTCCCCTCGTATACACCCCCTGAGAGTCCCTTTGCATTCATTTATCCTTTTTACTGCTCCTCATGTCATCATGAGTATCAATGTAACTCATTATCTCGTTTGTCTTGGTCACTGATGGCTAATATACATGCATTTTACCTCGCGGTTATTTGCCATTCACCCATTCTGAAACTTCAACTCCCATTAAGCCGTGCGCGTGTCGCACTGACTGACGTCACCCAGTCGTGCTCCGCGACTGAGGGAGGAAGCGGAATCATAAGGACGGATCAGGCGCCTCGTCGGTACCTCCCACGACAGCCCAGAGGGACGCCCGGGGTACCGACGGACAGGTAGGCGCCCTGATCTTGTCTCTCCTGTGGTTAGACAACCGCCGCAGTTGTTAATACTTGCCTCCGCCTTGCACGAGCCAGTCTTAGTTTCTCTACGCTCCGTTACAGAATTGTTAGTTTGGGCGTATTCTGTTTCTCTTCTAAACGCCATTATGCTGTTGAGACTGTGAGCACTTTTGAGAGTATGTCAGCGCTCAACTACTATCCAAATTATGAGCGCAATTAACTAACAAATCTATTTACTCTTGAACTCGGCATGACGAAACCAAATAATGCTGTTGTACTTTCTCTAAAAAATTCTTACAATTGTTTTGTGGTCTGGGAGTGTTGCTGGAGTATCGCGACACCCCGGTTTTGTTCAGTTTCCTTTCTCATATATCTCTTTCGCTACTTTCAGAGCGGTGCCCTGTTTTACCTGCGCTGTATGCCAGGTGAGGTGGGATTTTTCTCTCCTGCCAAATTGGTAAGTGAGCAGCTATGAGTTTGTGACCATGTATTATCAGGACATGCTATATACACGTTTGGTTCTTTCCTGGTATATGACAGTGAATTGTGTTAGAAAAAACGTGTTTCAACACAGCACCTTGTCTCTAATAACTTCCTTTTTTGTACTTTGTTTCTCCCTGTATGTGTGCCTCACGGTGAATTAAACCATTCTTGACATTGAACTACACAGCCAGGAGAAGGATAGTATCACTGGATTCCAGGTGATATCTGTTTTCTTCTTTGTAATAATTCTTTGTGTCTTTAAAGCAGAAGCGTTTTGGTCCTGAAGAAGCAGCTGGATACTATGTTGTTCCTGTCAGTCTGCAGAAACATGTCGACCTCCTTGTTCCATCAGTGGTTATTTGTTTAGACCACTACGCACTCACGTTTTTACTTTAGGAGTGAAGTGATTCTTTAATAAATAATTCCTTTTCACTTCCCTACCTAATTTTATACTCTGTACTTCACCATTGCACCTCACTTGTTCAAGCACTGCTTTCAGTCACCAACTTTTTTGAGTTTCCCCTCATTTCAGGACTCCACAGGTGAGATTAGGTTTTTAACAACTGACCAGTCCACTGTGGGTCCCATACCTCTGTCTCTGAGGGTGATAGTTCCCAGATGATGAAGGGCGGAATCGGATGGGGACTGATGGGAATTTTCTCCCAACGAGTTTAGTGGTCCCATGGCCTTTCGTTTCACACACACTATTAGTTCATGTCTTTTGTTCTTCTGAGGCACTATTTAGGGTTTTACTTAGTTCGTTTTTGACCCCGTGCTACCCTTTGTTGTTGTAATTGTTCCTGGGGATAGTAGCATATTGGGGTCGTTAAATTATTCCTGCAGACCCTCTCCCCCCTAGTTTATTGACTGTTCCTGTGCAGCTGCTGAGCTGTGGGTCTTTTTAATTCCAAGGTTATATGTTGATCTTGTACTTATGAGAAGGGCGCTGTGTTAGACTTGTGTGTGTCTCCTTTTCTAGTATAGCTTGTGACCCACGAAACCGCATATAAAATGGCTACCATCACTGGACTGGCATTTGATGAATTAGAAATCCAGTCTATCCTATCTGATAATCCAAGTGTCCTTGACATGTTACCACCTGCCCCTATCACAAGCGAAGATGGGTGGGCGAAGATCTTGATTTAAAAAAAAAGTCAGTCACGGATTTGTACTCATGGGATATGTATGCCAGAATACCTGCGGGGAAACGGTGCCCCCAGTGGCCTTATTGTCACCAATGCTCCACGCTTGTTTCTAGATGATAAGGACTTCCTGCGCGACTGGTCTGTTATTGCCTGGAAGTGCACGAGAGACTGGCTGGTGCTTATAATAAAAACAGCAAAAAAAGCGGCTGACAACATTCTAATAGAGATTCAGCTCTTAGAGGGTCAAATCAAAACAACCCTCAGAACAAAGATCTTTGCAAAGCATCAAGAAGAGAGCAATAAAGCCAACAAGGAGTTTAAGGACTCCATTCTGTTCACTAAACTCGAGAAATGCAAGAAAGACCTTGAAAAATTTGCTATGGATAAAGTCTATCCATACACTCATGAAAACTACACACCTGCGACTTTCAGTAAGAAGGGCAGGAAAGGGGGCTCCACCTACGGTACCTCTAGCTCTGATTCAGAGTCAGGCGACTCTGACACCTCCAATCCCATCAACAATAACACCAACAAGAGAGGTAGAGGATACAATAGAAGAAATTGGAGAGGGCAAAATTCTAACTATGGTCCACCAGTTCCACCTCCATGGTGGCAACCCTCACCATGGGGCACCCCTATTTACCCACCCCCGGGAGGTCCCTTTGGCCCCCAGAATTTCTATCCTGATTATCCACAGCAGCCTTTTTTAGGCTATGGCCACGGGAGACCGAGGGGCCGACGCAGACCCCAACAGCAGGGTCAGGTGCAATGGAACATGCCTCCCCAGACAATGGATTTGAGGAATGGGAAGAGGATCCCCCAAGAAACACCGGGGACATCAGCGGGACCTCCCTCGTAATTAATCTGAGTTCCCATACCCTAACTGAAATCGAAGAACAAGTACTCAACAGGGGTCTGTGTTTCGTTTCCACAAATACCACTGATCCTTTTTTGACTAATATTGAAATGCACAGTTTCGTTAGAAAAATCAGACTGCACTTTCTTTTTGCAAATAAAGAAGCACACGAGAACATTGGAGAAACTCCTGATGAAAATACAGGCTTGAGGAATCCGTCGAAATTCAATCCTACCACCATAGGCCTACCAGCCAAGGTTTGGCATTCGAAGAGGCTGTGGAACGCGATCTACAGGTGCTTCTCCAACAGCATCACAAACCTTTCATCAACCTCAGCAAAATAGAACAAGCAGCTCTCAATGGCTTAGCGAACAATCCATCTATTACAATTAAACCAGCAGACAAAGGGGGTGCCACGGTCCTTTTAGACACTGAGACTTATCGCCAAGAATGTCTTCGGCAATTGAGCAACAAGAAATTCTATCGCAAATTGGCCATAGACCCTACTCCCAGATTGACGACCATTATTGGGACCATTGTTGAAGAAGCTCTGGCTGAGGGCTGGATCACGACAAGAGAGGCGCAATTTTTATGTGCAGAGAATCCAGTGATGCCATACTTCTTGTCATATTCTGGACGGCGAACGCCCATGGCGGCCGAAATGAGAGCAAAAACTACAATTCCCGGCATGCCGCGCTGACGTCGCGTTCCGACGCGAGCGGCGCGCGCATACCAGGAAATAAATACTGTGGTCTAACGGCGGTGAAACGCCGATAATTCCGTATGCGGTGGCGTTCCTGAGTCCCTGGTTGGAGGCGGTAAGAGGTGTCTGGCGTTCCCGTGGGCATCTTTACCGTGAGTAATCTGGTGGTGTTGGGGTGTGTGGCGTTGGTAGCTTCGATCCCAACTACACATCCACACCCGGTTTTTCTGTTCGAAATCGGCACTCGGTGCCTAACTACTTGGAAGCTCAGGGGGCTCATTGATTGAAAGGGCGGTCACAAACTTTTGGTGGCTGCATGTTGGTTCTCAGGGAAACGGACCTGATGAGCGAGCCAACTCAGAACTGAGCCTTCAAGGTGCATTATTGCTGTAAATATCGTATATACTGGTACTCTTGCAAGGAGGCGATAGGTCTCACTTGGAGCTTTTTTCTTTGAGCCTCGCTTTCCTTCTGCCCTCACTGCTTGTGTCATAGCAGAACTTCTTAAGGGCACAACCGTTATTAACCCTTTACAGAGTGAGGATTAACTCTGTAAAGCTAATGTGAAGTGTTTCTTTTACTGTGTGGCACGGAAGTTATTCTGAGGAGCGCAGTATTCATTATTGTTTTCTTATATCATTCTGGACAGGAGACAGGAGGGTATTGGAAAGGTCAACCAAAGGAACTGTGTGGCTGCCCATTGATAGAAACATATGCATTACATTGGGGTATGTGTAGTGACTTAACTTTTGAGCAACAGCCAACAGTCTGTGCCTGAAGTAGAGGGAGTGAATCGTGTTCATTTTGTATTCACAGTTTGACCCCGTTCCTCACACCACAACAATCTCCTGTCTCCATTGGATTTGGTCTTTGCGTATTTTACTTTACAGGTACTAACTGGTGATTAGTGGGGGGGAGGAGTTGGGTGAAGAGATTAGATTACTTTGTTGCAGTATAGGGAGATAGGGTGCTTTAATATCTTGTTCTTTGTCGTTGCAGATCTCCCTCCCCGCTGTTCCCTTCCCTTCCCGCGGCCTGCTGCACTCTCTTAGCAGCTCTGTGTTTTTATTACAGAGCTCTGAGGTCGTTCGGTAGGGCCGGGATTGGACTCTCATCACAGCCCCGAGGAAGTTTGGAGCCAAGCCTGATACTTCTAAGTACTGCCCAAGGTACATAAACCCCATAGACCACCACTGGGGCGCCCCATAATATCGGGCATAGGTTCCCTGTTGGAACCTCTTTCCACCTTCGTGGATTGCTTTTTAAAACCATTGGTACATAAAATGCCAACTTATCTAAAAGATACCAAAGCAGTACTTAGAATGCTTCCAGAAGTAACCTTTGACACAGCACAGGACCTGTTGGTCTCATTTGATGTAGAGAGCCTCTACACCTCCATACCACAAACTGAGACTTTGGAGGTTATAGAGACTCTACTTGATACTCAGGATCTCAATTCCATAACACCTGTGAGATTGATCATGACTCTGGCCACTATAGCCATGACGGAAAACTTCTTCATGTTTGAGGATGCTGTGTACCTACAGATTAGCGGGACTAGTATGGGCAGCGTTTTTGCTCCTAGTCTCGCTAATCTGTACGTGCACAGTTTCGAACAACACCATGTGCTCAATGAGATTAATCCTTTTCTTGAAATTGTGCATCTTTGGAAACGATACATTGACGACGTCTTGGTGGTGTGGCATGGTTCAGTGGATGACCTTAAAAAATTCCATGTGTGGCTCAACGCGAGGAACCCTTTCCTCAAATTCACCATGGAATACAACAGAAATCGGCTATCTTTCCTTGACCTGCTGATTACGGCTACTCCCACTGGTTTGCACACAGAAATATATCGCAAACCAATACCCAGAAATTCACTGTTGAATTACGAGAGTTTTCACCCTAGGGCACTTGTTAACAATCTGCCTTATGGACAATTTCTCCGTATTCAACGCAACTGTTCAACCAAAGCTGCCTTCGAAGAACACTCTCGTACTTTGGAGAAACAGTTGCTTGAGAAGAAATATCCGACTAAATTGGTGAAAGCTTCCAAAAAACGTGCTTCAAATAATAACAGGGAGGGCTTACTTGAACTGTTACCCCCCAAGCCAACATCCAACAGGATAACTTGTGTGAATACTTTCAGCACAAAGTCCAATCAAATTCAAAAGATTGTGAAGAAGCACTGGGCTATTTTAAACACTGGTAGGGATACAACCACTTTGCCTCCCCCTCTTTTTGCATTCAAACGTGGACGCAATGTAAAAGACCAGCTGGTTCATACCAAACCAAAACACACCTGCCCACGACCAGTCGGGACCTTATGGGATATGCCAGCAGTCACAGGGCACCATCCTTGTGGGAATTGTGTGGCGTGCCCTCTAACAACCAAATCAACACAAATTGATATAGGCACAGGTCGCCCCTGGGAACAGCGACATTTTACAAACTGCAATAGCCAGAATGTCATCTATTTGATCACCTGCCCCTATAATAAGCGATATGTGGGCATGACTACACGTAAGATCAAGACACGAATATCCGAGCATAGGAGTTCGATCAGATGTAACAAACAGGCTACAAGGCTGACTGCTCACTATATAGAAGCTGGCCACTCACCAACAGAACTCAAATGGACAGTAATAGAACAGCCTGTAATTCCATCTCATATCACTGACATAAGTGGGTTCCTATTCAAAAAGGAACAAAGATGGGTATACAAACTTAGATCTGACAAAGAAGGCCTGAATGAGGAAATTCCTTGGATGGCACTGAAATGATATCTGCCCTGCATCTGATTTCGTTTTAGAGTAAAGCTTTAACATTTTGTATGGGGCGACTTGGTTTGGAGTGCTTTTGGTACTTGTCTCTTACAATACATATATTTTGAGACATTCCCTAGATTGGGTACGAGCTAAAATAACTTTTTCTACCCTCTAGATTGACATTACACGATCACTCTTGCTCCTACACTCTGTGACGAATGATGACGAATTCCCCTCGTCTACACCCCCTGAGAGTCCCTTTGCATTCATTTATCCTTTTTACTGCTCCTCATGTCCTCATGAGTATCAATGTAACTCATTATCTCGTTTGTCTTGGTCACTGATGGCTAATATACATGCATTTTACCTCGCGGTTATTTGCCATTCACCCAGTCAGTCAGTCAAAAAACTTTATTCGGTTAATTAAAACCATAAAAGCAGTGCATGATACATAGAAACAGATTTAAAAAATACAATTAAACAGATGAAGAGAATTGATTGCTACTCCTTCTAAGTACATAATAAACACATTCATTAAAAGGGGTTGATAGATAAGGGGAACACCTATGTCAGCATGTTGGAAACATTCTCGCCAAAGTTTTTACAGAAAGTCAGATTTGATGATTAAGTGGTGTGGCAGCTCTTAATTTATTCTGTCTGGCGGCTGCTACTAAAAAACAAGCTACACCATATGCAACCGGCACCGAGTTCAACATCTGGAGGTATAATAGTGCTGGCCGTACCTGGACGAAATTCAAAGGCTTCAAGATGGGAACAAGAAATTTTTTCCGCGGCGCCATATAATGCTCACAGAACATGACCAGGTGCAGAGTGTCCTGTGTTGAAAAACAGTCACATGTACAGGGGGGAAGGTTTTCTGGAGTACCCCATTCTGTGTACGAGCCAAGGATAAGGTGGATCAAATTAAATCTGAACCTTATGAGCAGAAAGCGAAGGTAAGGCTTTGTGACATATTTTAAATAGGGTTCCATAGCTGTAGTTGTGGAAAGTTGGAAGAGTGATCTCACCGTAGGTTTACTGAGTTCAACCGATTCTCTTTCGCATTCCAACAAAGTCCGAAAGTGCGGCTTCACCCATTTTACATCCTCTTTTTTAAGATTTTGCGGTAGCGAGTACATTTCCGGTCGCCCTAGCCTCGCACATGCCACTCTAACATATGCCAGCCATGGTATAGTGTGAGCTTTGTCCAGAGATATACAATCTTTAAGGATGCAATGATTTAAGCTGATTTCCTCATTTGTCCAGGTTTTAATCCAGCAAAGTACTGGGGACATTTTTAGAAGATCAGAGACATATCCCATGCCTATTTCATTATGGATTGAATGTGTGGGAGAAGATTTCGGGAGTGTCAGCAGGGCCCGTATAAAGTTGTTTTCAGCGATTTGTATGCCTGGAGTTGGGACGTAGCCCCAAATGTCTGCCCCATAGGATGCGATTGCCACACATTTGGCTCTATAGATCCTGGTCATGGCTTCCATAGGTTTCGAGCCCAATTTTCTGGAGAAGCTCAGAAGTGCTGTGATGGATCTAATGACTCCGTTTTCCTTAAGTTTCATTTGTGGTTTCCAAGTTCCTCTCTCGTCAAAAGTGACGCCCAGGTAGCAGAAGGAGGGCACCCTCAAAATTGGTGAGTTGTTAGAGCTAAAGGATCTAATCTTCATATTTTTCTTTCGAGAGCCTACGACCATAACATGGGATTTGGCAGTGTTCATTTTTAGGTCGAGGGCTTCCATGAAGAGGCCAAAATGGTCCAAAAGTCATTGCAGACCTATACCAGTCCGCGCTATAAGAACAGCGTCATCCGCGTATAGGAGGTCCGGGATAGGTAGCCCCCCCATACGCGGAATGTCCAGGGTGGCTGGGTTCAAAAATTTCCCCAAGGCATTGATGTACAGTGTGAAGAGGAGAGGGGCCAGGATGCACCCTTGTCTGACCCCTCTCCCTGATCTAAACTTTGCTGTGCACCTTCCATCCCTCGTTGCTCTAACAGACGCAAACAAATTTAAATGAAGGTCGTGCAAAAAACTAACCAAGGTAGTGTCCAAACCCATATTTCGTAAGATGGACCATAGTTTTGAGCGATTGACCAAATCAAAAGCGGAAGATAAATCCATAAACCCCAAATAAAGAAGCCCCCCCTTCACCACAGTATATTTGCTAATAATTAGATGAAGGTTCAAGCATTGGTCGATTGTCCCTCTGTGTGCCCTGAAGCCGTACTGCAAGTCTGAAAGGATCCCGCTCTCCTCCAGCCAATCCCCCATTCTGTGCAAGATGACTCTGCCTAAGATCTTGACGGCAGAGTCCAACAGGGAGATTGGTCTATAGCAGGCCGGGTCCGCCCTTTTCCCTTTCTTAAATATAGGCACAATTATAGAGGTGGACCAAGAGGGTGGGAAGCCAGCTGTGGAAATCGCGTTAAAAACGTTGGTCAAAATCTTTGACCAGAATTGTGGGTACTGTATGTAGAGATCAGCGGGTACCCCATCGGGTCCTGGGGCCTTGTGTTTACTGGTATCTCTAATCGCCCGGGTATTGACAGGTGAGGCAGGGACTGTAGATTCATAGATTTTGCCAAAATGGGCTAGCCATCTGTTGTCCTCTATGACACAGTCTAAGTCCGATGACCCATTATCTGAAAAAAAGGGCTGATTTAAAATGGCCCAAAACTTCTTGCTATCTCTTAGCACATCCACAGATAAAAGGCTATTCCAAGCTTCCTCCTTGATTTGGGTTTTACGCTTATCGACTACGTTTTTTTTTTTTTTTTTTAAATTTTTGAAAACCTTTATTGCGCATGTTGCAGAAAAACAAATACGGGCCTACAACCATCCGGCCGGCCACAGTATTTTTGAGCACAAGTGCCAGCAATACGGTTCCCCAACGGCATCAGGTGATACATCAACAATTAATAACAGTTACGCTGGAAAAGACATGTCGCCAGGGAGAAGGAGCAGTAAAGGTTAAATTTTAAAGTTTTTTCCGATTAAATAAAAGTCAATGAAGGATAGGTGTAAAGGAGATCCGAGTCCATACATTAGTTCCACATGAGTAGGCAGCAGGAGAAATAACAGCAATTACGTGAAGCACTCCATCAGAGTGGCAATACAGTAGAAAAACAAAGCGGACAACAGGAACCACGCTCGTGCCACTCCCAGCGCCACCCACTCCCAACCATCCTCTATTACAGACCCAGAAAGGAAAACAGTATGAGAAAGCGCAGGAAAGTAAGAGAAAAGGCCCATAGAAACTAAATAAGGAAAATAAAATCTACCCCCCCACCCTGCACCAATGCGGAGGCTACGGCCTACCCCCCCCCCGACAATGTGCCTGTCGCCCCATAAAGAACCCGAAAAGTAGTTCAAGTAAAGGAAAAGAAGAAAGGAAAAAGGAAGAAAAATAATAAAAATATTACTATGAAATATAGAGAGTGAGAATAGGCCATTCTAATCTGCGACTCTCAAAAACTACAAGTGAAGCGGGAGGAGGAGCCAATCCAAACATTCCCAGTACCCCAGTCAGAAACACAATCCCCACACAATTTGCGATTACTGAGAACCAGATATTAATACAAAAGCAGTTAGGGAAAGACATTATAACTTGTGCGACTTAAACAAGTGTGTACCACTTCCAATCCCGGTCCAACCAGCCAAGCAACCGACAGCATAAGAAGAACCTAGCCCTGACCCGACCTCGGACAGACCCCAAAATGAAGCGCATGAAGAAGGCCCGCCCCCACCAAGACAAAGAACCAACATGGCCGCACATCGAAGGAGAGTAAACCAGTCACACAAAATGGCCATTGAACGTCACCAGTAAATCCTTTCTCCTTCACAATTAAGTTCCATGGGCCATCGGGGAAATATGGGGTCTCCGGAGCGCAGAATGAAGGCAACAATGGGAAATCCACCGAGGGGGCCAGCTGCTGCAAGTCCCGGGCATGAGGCAGTAACACTGTTGCAGGCGGCAGATTGACAAGTCCCGTAGACAAGGGAAACAGAGTATCACAGGCAAATGCACTGGTCGGCCGGTGGCAGGCGTCCGTAGAGGCAGAGACAATCACGTCTTCACCGCCAGGAATGAAAGGCACTGCATCCCCCGTCGGTTCAGTTGAAGATAGACCCAGAATTGGCTGGCCCTCCACATTACGATCCCTGCGTAGATCAGACGCCATTGTATCGAGGCAATCACCCAGCGCTCGAAAACCCGCACGCATTTCCGTTCTAAGGTCAGATAGGGCGGCCAGGATAATCTCGTTGGAGCCTCTCGCATTCATGTTCCCGGAAAGGAACGAGCAAACTGGCCCCCAGTGCTCGTCGGGCGACATAACCAGCAGACAGGGACGGGTGCTCGCCCCCAGTCTCTGAGGCAATAGACCCCATCCTGATGATCGAGACACAGAGCAAACTGCAAGGCGAGTGCAGCGCGAGCAGTCAACAGCACAGGGCTCCAAGCCCGTGAAATCAATGAAGGTCGGGCTGTCGAAACTGAGGACTGCAGCGCTACAAGCCGTCGCACCGGGCCATGGGAGCAGGCATCCAACGTCTTCCCAACATGGCCGTGTGCTCCTTCTCTCTCGCCACCCGCCTCAAACAAAGACGCGTTGCTTGCAAAGCGTCTTGAGGGGTAATAGACCACAGGGCGCTGATCGCGGCGTTCCACAGCAGGCAGCACAACCAGGAGCCCGACTCGGGGGGAGATTGCCACCCTCTCAGTGTCAGCGGATCGCGGGCAAAACGGCCGCCCCTCAGCCTCCCAGACTCGGGGACGGTCGGTGGCGTAGTCCCGGGGCCAGGGCTCAAAGTCGTCTATCACTTATCTCCGGCTGCCGGGTGAGCTGAGAGGCCCGGGAAAGATGAAAGAAGTCAGCACAGCGTAGCGCACATTCCGCCGTCAAAAATAACAGGATAGGATTCAGGATACCGGTGCGGAGGAAAGGTAGTTGCCGGAGCCGGGAGCCTACACGTCTTCACCAGTCGCCATCTTGGCTCCTCCTCATCGACTACGTTTTTATATTCCTTCCTTAACTTGGCCACTATTGACCTGTCTCTCGGTTTTTGTTTAATGGCTTTCAAAAGAGCACTATGTATCCTTGAACATTCCTTGTTGAACCATTTATGAGTCTTTATATTCTCTTGCCCAACTGACCTTCTTTCCAAGTTTTTACTGATCCTTGAACAGATCTCCTCATATGCGACCAAAACCTTGGGGCCCTCGGCAGATGGGTCCAAGCACACTGCCATATTGGCCTCGGACTCTTGGGCGAGTGAATGAAAGAATTCTTCTGGGACAATCATCTCCCATTTTAAGCGCCTTCCCTGATCTTTAGACTTCAAATCCTTGTGAGCTGCCACGTTCAGCGGACTGCCGGTAAGGAAGCAGTCTAGGTCCAAGGTCAGGAGGACAGGATAATGATCGCTTGAAATAAGATCAATCACACTATACTCACGTGCCTTTGCCAGGGCCCCATTTGAGACAAAAATATAGTCTATGACAGTGTTGGCATCTCTCCCAACAAAAGTTGGGGCTCTAGGCTCGGTAATGCCTTGGTCCAATTCGTAGAGGTTTAGATTAGCTAGAAGGAACTCTAGGAACTCGCCTTCGGATGTATGCTCGAAATGAGGAATGGCTTCAGCTGATATACCCCCATATCTATCGTTAAAACAACTTCCCTCACAGGGGTGAATGTTAAAATCCCCCAGAATAACCAGTTCTGGGAGGGTAGTGCAATCACGCCTATAGGCTGACAAAAAGTTTAACAAAGAAATCAAATGTTCGTTTGCAGTAACTGACTCCTTTGAGTTATAAAAATTAATCAAAAGAAAAGTTTTTGAATTAGGGAGGGTCCACTCCACCGCAAGCATATTTGTTGATGCGGTATCTAATTTTTTGAGAACCCCTACTAGATCTAGGGAGCACAATATGAGTAAACCACCCTTTGCTCTCCCTCTTACACCTGGAACTGCGGAGTGGAAAAGCTACAGAAACCGTCCAGGGAGAAACTATGTGTTGTATCCCACGTTTCTTGAAGTCCTAAAATGTGATGTTGTTTAATAAATCTTTGCCATGTTGGGTCTAAAGCCTTTGCATTTAATCCTGCCACATTCCAGGTAAGGACTTTACAGAGTACTAAGTCTGTATTAGGGGCAGTCGATGTACCCACGCCCCGAATCTCTCTCATCCTCGGGGAAGTTCCGAGTGTGGGGGATGAATTAACTGTAGTCAGGTCCGCTATGGCGGCATCCTTGCGGGGACGGGTTGGATTAGCACAGGCGCTCCTTTCCCCTGGCGAGCCCTGAGTATGTCAGTCCACCCAATCTGTTGTTGATAGACAATCAAAGCGATTTGCTATAGGGAAATGCAAGGGGTTAGATGGACCATTTAGTGGCTGCTGGTAGTAAAAGGGATGGGTGAGATGGGAACCATGAAAGGGGCCACCTTGGCGTGGTCTACCTCCTCTCGTCCCCACCAAATTCCATCCCCCATCCCATCCCTCCTCGCTGGCAGGGGGTTGTATGTCCCAGGGGAAGTTAAGCCTCTGTCTAGGGATGCGATCGTGTGAACCTTTAAGCCAGCTCCAGCAGTTATCCGCTTGATTGTGTGGAAGATAGAAATACGAAAGAGGTCTGGCAGTCACCTTGCTCGCCTGGTATCTTGGGGCCCTGCTATTACAGATAAAATCTACTACCTCCGGATTCTCAAAAGTAACCACCACGCAGTCCCCTTTCAATTTTTTTCTGTTGCCTCCTACCCAGGGAGCCCTCTCTATCATTAAAATGTTGGTAGGTATGTTTGGTGGGAGGGGATAATTATTCGCTAGCCAGTGGCAGACTTTGTTTTTAAGAGCCTGATATGATTCTTCTTCTGGCGAGCGAATTTCAGTGACTCCAGTAAGGATAACCACATAGGGCGCGGCATCCGGTGGGAGGTGAATATTTCTATGCGCCATATCCTTAGCCTTATCCTGTCTGTCAGGTTTAGGGGCCTGAGATAGACCATCACTGGGTGTGAGCTGGGAGGTTACATTGTTTTTGGAAGAGGTCAGTGTAGTATCAGTTTTCTTAGTTTGCTCTACAACAGGGGGTTTAGGTTTGGAGCCTGCCTGATTTAAGGTGTTACTGGATTTCTTAACCGTCATTTTATTAGTCTCCAACACTTTGTTAGGAACCACTGGGGTCTTTGCGGGTTTGGGTAGATTAGTAACCTGGGTGGGTTTATTATTTAAAGTGAAACTGGGGGCACTTATGTCCTTATGTATATTTTTTAGTACCGTTTCCAAGCAGCGTAATCTTACCTCTGTGGGTTCTAATAATGCTTTTAGCATATTAAGGATTACTGTGTTATTCATGCTTGAGCCGGTCTCCTCCTGTGATGGTGTTATTATTGGGTTATCTGTAGGTCCACTAAGTTGCAAAATTTCTTCCAGACTTTGGTCAATTATAGTATCGTCTGGGAGACTCAGCAGTAAACCTGGGTTGTTAAGAAGTGAGCCCTCTCTGGGGGTAGGTAGACTGACTGAGGGTTTTTCAATATTAGGAAGTTTGGGTAAAGTAATGGCCTTCTTCCCTTTCGCAACCGTTGCGGTATTATTTTTACGTTTTTGCTTAGGGATTGCCCCTTCTGTCCGGGCCCTCTCTTTTATGTTGGCTGTAGAGATACTAATGTTTGTCTCACTACATTGCGTTCCACTCTCAGTCAAAATATTGAGATTGGGTGAAGCCTCCAGGTCCTGGACAATATTTGAGGCATCCAAGTCCCCGTTAGTTCCAGGTTGATGTACTAAGACCTGTACTTCTGGTCGGGAGTCAGTTTTTGGTGTCTGAGCCTGGGCAATGAGGCCAAGGGAAGACCGCTTGGCCATGGCCAGGTCTTGGGAGACTCTCCTGTCCATAAGTATGATCCCTTCATCAATAAGTGCGTGTGTGCGAGTAATGAAGTCGTCCAGAGTCCCTGTAAGCTTTTTAGCTCCTGCAGCGGCCATACTTCTCGTTTCACGACAGGACATAACCCGTATATTTAAGAAGAATAAGAGAAGGATTGAGTGCTATATATGCCCAACCAAGATTTCTGTCCCAGTCCAGTCTCCTCGGGCCTCTGAGGGCCACAGAGGGCCCGCCCTTTGCCCGGGCTTAGCCCCGGGCGCTCCCGCGCGCTCCCGCGCAGCGGGGTGCGCCGCTTCTTATAGGCGTCAGTAAAAGGGCAGGGCGGTCAGGGAGAGCGGGCCAGGTGACTTGGCCTCGGGGTAGCCGGGACTCCTGGGAAAGCGAGTCCCGGTCCCAGCGCTCGCAGCCCTGTCACTCACACACTCACCCAGCAGGGGCCAACAATTGGATGGGCAGCCTCGGCGAAGCGGGACCCGCGGAGCGGGTTCCGCAAGCTGCTGGTAAATCCTTCCCTTCGACGGTGGCAAATCCTTCCTTTCACAACAGGGCAGAAGTCAGAGTGGCGTCCCGGTTTGCTAATCAGGCGGAGTCCTTTTCAGCTGTTCTGCTGGGCGGGGCGGTCAGGGAGAGCGGGCCAGGTGACTTGGCCTCGGGGTAGCCGGGACTCCTGGGAAAGCGAGTCCCGGTCCCAGCGCTCGCAGCCCTGTCACTCACACCCTCACCCAGCAGGGGCCAACAATTGGATGGGCAGCCTCGGCGAAGCGGGACCCGCGGAGCGGGTTCCGCAAGCTGCTGGTAAATCCTTCCCTTCGACGGTGGCAAATCCTTCCTTTCACAACAGGGCAGAAATCAGAGTGGCGTCCCGGTTTTCTAATCAGGCGGAGTCCTTTTCAGCTGTTCTGCTGGGCGGGGCGGTCAGGGAGAGCGGGCCAGGTGACTTGGCCTCGGGGTAGCCGGGACTCCTGGGAAAGCGAGTCCCGGTCCCAGCGCTCGCAGCCCTGTCACTCACACACTCACCAAGCAGGGGCCAACAATTGGATGGGCAGCCTCGGCGAAGCGGGACCCGCGGAGCGGGTTCCGCAAGCTGCTGGTAAATCCTTCCCTTCGACGGTGGCAAATCCTTCCTTTCACAACAGGGCAGAAGTCAGAGTGGCGTCCCCACTCACCCATTCTGAAACTTCAACTCCCATTAAGCGTGCGCGTGGCGCACTGACTGACGTCACCCAGTCGCGCTCCGCGACTGAGGGAGGAAGCGGAATCATAAGGACGGATCAGGCACCTCGTCGGTACCTCCTACGACAGCCCAGAGGGACGCCCGGGGTACCGACGAACAGGTAGGTGCCCTGATCTTGTCTCTCCTGTGGTTAGACAACCGCCACAGTTGTTAATACTTGCCTCCGCCTTGCACGAGACAGTCTTAGTTTCTCTACGCTCCGTTACAGAATTGTTAGTTTGGGCGTATTCTGTTTCTCTTCTAAACGCCATTATGCTGTTGAGACTGTGAGCACTTTTGAGAGTATGTCAGCGCTCTACTACTATCCAAATTATGAGCGCAATTAACTAACAAATCTATTTACTCTTGAACTCGGCATGACGAAACCAAATAATGCCGTTATACTTTCTCTAAAAAATTCTTACAATTGTTTTGTGGTCTGGGAGTGTTGCTGGAGTATCGTGACACCCCGGTTTTGCTCAGTTTCCTTTCTCATATATCTCTTTCGCTACTTTCAGAGCGGTGCCCTGTTTTACCTGCGCTGTATGCCAGGTGAGGTGGGATTTTTCTCTCCTGCCAAATTGGTAAGTGAGCAGCTATGAGTTTGTGACCATGTATTATCAGGACATGCTATATACACGTTTGGTTCTTTCCTGGTATATGACAGTGAATTGTGTTAGAAAAAACGTGTTTCAACACAGCACCTTGTCTCTAATAACTTCCTTTTTAGTACTTTGTTTCTCCCTGTATGTGTGCCTCACAGTGAATTAAACCATTCTTGACATTGAACTACACAGCCAGGAGAAGGATAGTATCACTGGATTCCAGGTGATATCTGTTTTCTTCTTGGTAATAATTCTTTGTGTCTTTAAAGCAGTAGCGTTTTGGTCCTGAAGAAGCAGCTGGATACTATGTTGATCCTGTCAGTCTGCAGAAACATGTCGACCTCCTTGTTCCATCAGTGGTTATTTGTTTAGACCACTACGCACTCACGTTTTTACTTTAGGAGTGAAGTGATTCTTTAATAAATAATTCCTTTTCACTTCCCTACCTAATTTTATACTCTGTACTTCACCATTGCACATTGCACCTCACTTGTTCAAGCACTGCTTTCAGTCACCAACTTTTTTGAGTTTTCCCTCATTTCAGGACTCCACAGGTGAGATTAGGTTTTTAACAACTGACCAGTCCACTGTGGGTCCCATACCTCTGTCTCTGAGGGTGATAGTTCCCAGATGATGAAGGGCGGAATCGGATGGTGACTGATGGGAATTTTCTCCCAACGAGTTTAGTGGTCCCATGGCCTTTCGTTTCACACACACTATTAGTTTATGTCTTTTGTTCTTCTGAGGCACTATTTAGTGTTTTACTTAGTTCGTTTTTGACCCCGTGCTACCCTTTGTTGTTGTAATTGTTCCTGGGGATAGTAGCATATTGGGGTCGTTAAATTATCCCTGCAGACCCTCTCCCCCCCTAGTTTATTGACAGTATATTCTGACCACCGTAACCTTCAGTTCCTTAAGACTGCTCGCCATTTGTCCCAACGCCAGATGCGTTGGATGCTCTTTTTTGAGGAGTATGAGTTCACTATTACATTTCGGCCGGGAGTAGAAAATCGAAAAGCGGACTCCCTCTCTCGGCAGTTGGACTCGGAAGGACATCTGAAAACAGATCCGCGTCCCATTCTCTCTCCAGAAGTGGTGTTGTGCTCCGTTCAGGTGGAGCAGTTTATGGATGTTGTGGCTAAGCATCGGACTCTGCAACAATGGAAAAAATGGGCTGCAGCTGATAGGCATCGTTCTCTCAAACATGGTTTGCCAATGGTACAGAACCGTCTATTTCTTCCTGTGCATGCTCTTCGGCTAATGGCCTTCAACTGGTGCCACAATGCTTTGGTGGCGGGACATCAGGGACATCAAAAGACTGTTCATGCGTTGAGACGCCATTTTTGGTGGGAAGGTATGGTCAAAGACGTGCAGTTGTGGGTAAACCAATGTGAGACGTGTGCAAGAGCGAAGAATGTTCAATCAAAGGCTGCGGGTCTGCTCATGCCACTTCCAACTCCCTCCCGGCCGTGGCAGGTCATCAGCGTGGACTTTGTGTTGGGTTTGCCTCTGGATGCAGGTAGCAATGCCATCTTGGTTGTTGTGGATAGTTTTACAAAGATGGGTCACTTTATCCCCTGTAAAAATCTTTCGACAGCCTCCCAAACCGCTCAGTTGCTGTTAACTCAGGTGGTTCGTCTTCACGGCCTCCCTCAGGTTATCATCTCGGACAGAGGTCCACAGTTCATTGCCAGGTTTTGGCGTACCTGGTGTAAGGCGTTGAATATATCTGCTGCCCTTTCAACAAGTTTCCATCCACAGTCCGATGGTCAGACTGAGAGGTTGAACCAAACCCTAAAGAAATACCTGCGTTGCTACGCAGATGAAGCGGCAGATTCATGGGTTTCCCTGTTGTGGCTGGCGGAACTGTCATATAATAATGCTTGGCATTGTTCCACTGGTGAGTCTCCTTTTCGTGCCAACTCTGGATTTCATGCGGATGTTTTGCCTGTGTCAATTCCGAGTGATGTGATGAACCATCCCACGGTGGCTGGCCAAGTGAAGGCTCTTCTGAAGATACACAGGAAGGTACAGCAGCATTTGGAGAAGGCCAAGGTGTCGTACAAGACATTGGAAGACAAGCATAGGAGGGAAGGTCCGGTGTATAAGGTGGGAGATCGAGCATGGCTTTCAACCAAGAACATTTGTTTCCGGAGTATTTTTCATCCTCAGTTCATCGGGCCTTATTTGATTCTGCGTCAAGTTAATCCAGTGGCGTATAAACTCAAGCTTCCTGTGTCATTGCGGATCCATCCAGTGGTCCATTGTAGCCTGTTGAAGCCAGCTCGATCGGCAACAGGAAGGCGGTGTCTCCGGTCCTCCGGGATGGGAACCTGGAGTATGAGGTCCGTCGGATTCTGGATTCCCGGTTTCGGATGTGGTTTCTTGTATCATGGAAGAGGTATACTGCGGAGGACAATTCCTGGGAGCCGAGCTCGGGGGTCCATGCCCCTCTTGCGGTTCGCAGGTTTTATGCCCGTCACCCGGAGCAGCCTGATGCTAGGAGGCGCTAGGGAGAGGGACATATTGTCATGATCTGCCACGATCCACGTGAAGCGCCTGCATGAGTAACCAAACTCGGATGTGCAGGATACTACAGCGCTTCGTCATGGACTACAAGTCCCATAATGCCTATGAGTGGGAGGAGCTAGGTGTTTACTTAGGTGGCCGGTTCGCGGTCAGCAAACCGTACGTCATTTGCTACCCGAACTCGAGACTGGTCCTGAGCTTGTTTGGGTTTTTCCTGTTCGTTATTCCGTTCAGCGGCTGCTGGACGTCCGAGTTACTTCAAGGTCGTGCCGTGTCTCGGCTGAGACACGCAAGGAGCAGTGACCTTTTTGGATTGTTTGTCGGCAGAGGGCGGCTGCCGAGCGTGCACAGGACTCACTTGTGTTGCTGATACACGAGGCGGGTTGTTTGGAATCCAGGCTACGGATGCACGCATTTTCTGGCGGCTGCTGGAAACATTTCTTTTGGCGTTTGAAGAGAATGGACACCCAGTGATTTTGGCGATCTATTGGATTGAGTAACTGGGAGTTCAGCTGTTCGTGAGTACTCATGTACTTGGATGAGAAGTGTAAATACCTTAGTTTCATTTATCCGGATAAACATTTCATCTGCTTATGAACTTGGCTGTTAAAGTTTGGAACTGTCATCGTTTTCACGAGGAAAAGACATATTTGTTCCACATCGGATTTGATGAGTCGGATATAACTTTGTTCAGCCTTGGATTTAATACTGGAACACTATTTTTTTAAGTTCAGCATTTGGAATGAACAAAGGGGATTTTTTCAGTTAAAAAAGGGAAGGCTGGAAGGTATGCATGGTTCTGAAGAGTGGTAATTGCTGGGGCATGTTGTGAGACCTTCTGATTTGATTATTTCCTTGGTTTATGTATTACAGAAGTGGACGTTAGGGTAAAAGGTTATTATCCAACACCTACCACGAAAGAGGAGGAGAGCAGTCCACAGTTAGTTACCATTGGTAGGTGGTGTTCTAGCGAGAATTGAATGAGCGTAGTCAGTGATTTCTTGTATGTAATCTTATATATGTTCTTCATTTCTCGTTTCAGCCTCCCTTCCCGTTCCGGTTCCTTCCTTACCTTTTCCCTCGCCTGATTTCCTTTATGCTCTGTGTATTTCTTACATTCGGAGTATAGGGTAATCTGGAGGTGGACCCCCTTTAAGCATCACCTGATCCTGAGGAAGCGAAACCGTGACACCTTCGGAAGTGTCAGCCTCGCTGTTGCAAGCAGCTGCCCAAGTGAGGAGGACGTCAAGACCCAGATAGGTATATATTTTTACCACTAAATTCGAGTGCCAGAAATTTTTTTCTGTATATCCTGGGCTATTACCGGCTCCGATCAGTATGTGCCGCAATCGCCAGCAGGAACATGGAGGGGGGCAGATCCCCAAATCCAGACTATTTTTACCATACGGCCTGTGTCTCAGTTCCCCCATAATGTTTGGTTCACAATTATAAAAGAGCAGTGGAGGCCAGCACCCCAGCCCACCCAGACAGGGTCAAACACACCGCGACATGCCGTCCCCTTTAATAGTCTGGGCTCCCTTTGTCACTTGATCTCGTTGGACTGCAGCACCTTAGAGTTCAGACACCAGCATACAATCCAGGTCTGCTACTCAAAGTCGTTGCAGCACTCAATGGTGGACAGGTGTTGTATCATAGCCAGTGTCCCCCAGGGCTGGGGTTCCCCTCCCATGTGTTGTCTGCTTCTCTGGGGTTGACTCAGTCTCGGTAGCCCCATACAATCAGCGCCGAGAACACAGCGAACCTCAGTATGACTCGTAAAATGATGCCTTATACGATTCTTCAATTGCGGCCCCGGCCGCTTCGCACATCAACTCACAGCAGGGCACAAGTCCTAAAAAAAGAAGTGGGGGGACGCTGTCACCAGAAGTGACGTCACGACAGGAAGTGACGTCACGAAAGGTGGCTTTGCACCATTGGGCTCATTGCCTCCCCTCGCTCACCCCTTAGATGCGATTGCAACTGAGAAGTCAGCTCGTGAGCAGCGTGCTGTGAGCTCCGAGCTCCTCATCCCAGAGAGGGCTGTGGTATTCTGGTTTGGATGCCATCCATGTACCTTCCCCACTTACCTGTCTTGCTGCTCAGCCTGTGTGGATGAATGGTGGAATGTTGGAGTGTGTGATGTAATGATAGAATGTGGTGTATGCCTGGTGGATGTATGACAGTTGGGAGATTGGGCTGAGCAGCAAGAGAGCTGCTCCTGGTGGGGCTTTAATGATCCTATGATTTGGGCTTCTAATTAATCAATAAACCTTCTTAAATCATCACATCTCGGCTACAGCCTATCTTATTACATTTGGCGACGATTGGACTGAACCAACACTGCATATAACATCAAGGATCTTCAAGAAACTTTGTGATCAAGATTTACAAGTAAGACAAAAATATTTTTCATTAGCTACTCAAGCTTACTGGCACACCCCAACTAAGCCCCACGAATGACTGACCACCGGTCGCCCACAACCTTGGATGTGCCAATTACTGCAAGCATACAGCTTAAGTATGCCAGTCCCTGCCTGTTCACAGTGCAACGCTACTTCCTGCCTGTTCCTACTCGTCATTGAGGGCACTACCTGGTTAATACTGAAGAGCGCCAGGAACTACTGTAATTTCTTCCCTGCCCAGTTAATGCCAGCATTCAGTTTAAGTATGTCAGTACCTGCCTGTTCTCAACATAACGTTTCTTCCTATCTATTCGTCATTGAGGACACTACCTGGTTAATACTGAAGAGCATCTGGGACTACTACTATTTTTATCTACTTGCAGATCCATTTACCTACCCGATCTGCACTCCTTTAATTAACATTTTTCATATTCGGAAAAATTCTGTTGGAAATATTTCGATGCTATGCTGTCTTCATTCAACTTTGAAAGAGCCAGAACGAGGGATGAAAATCGGTAACAGATTAAGGAATACCTATCTGATTCCTGATCTGCATCCGAGTCGAAATCTTAGAATGTCATACAAAAGAAGCGAGTGGTGGTTTGCTGCCATCTACTGGTTATTATTTTGTGAGCAGCCAGAATTCTCAAGGACGTCGACTCATAATGATCATCATTTTATTTAGATGGCACCAGTGTGAATTAAAATAATTTTTTTATATCCATCTGTACCTCGATTGTTTACCGACAGCTGCAGCCATGAGGATTCTTTTAGCCTAGTTTTAACGGCTCATTGTGGCATTTAGAGGCATATGTGGGACAATTTCAATCAGAGAGGGAGGTTCGGAACATGGGGCCTCATTTATGAGGCTGTGCGTCACTTTTACGCCGCCGGTGAGTCACTTTTTGTGCCGCACCAGTGGCATAAAAAATGCGCCTTATTGCGCCATATTTACAAAGTGACGCATCTAGGTAGATGCGTCACTTTGTAAACCCCTGCGCCAGGTATAATGTATGCAAGGGGGGCGTTTTGCCGCAGGAAAGGGTCATGGAAGTGACGCAGTGAAATCTATAAGGTTTCACTGCGCCATTTCTTGGCCGCTAATGCGTCAAAATCTTACTCCTGCTTCATGGCAGGCGTAAGACTGACGCAGGCACTAACAACATGGGACTTGCCCATGTGAAAGTACACATTGCTGGATTTGCGTCACCTTTGTGACACACTCCAGCAATGCGTCACTTTTGCGCCTACAGATACATCAGAAATACTGACGTATCTGTAACTCCTTGTGACATGATGCGTCATATTATAAATATGACGCATCAATCATGACACAAGGAGTGCGCACTGAGAAGTGACGCATCGCTGCTTTCACGCAGCAATGCGTCATTTCTCATAAATGAGGCCCATGGACTATGTCATTTAAAATTGGTTTTGATTTAAAAAAGAGCATCAACTTTATTAATAACCGTCTTTCTAATTTTAAATTTCATATTGAGCACGTGACACTTACCTATCTGCGATCTTCACAATGTCTCCGTGCTCCGATTCTTCTCTGCGTCATTTCATCTGCTGGGTAATCTTTGGAGCATTTCTCTGCCGTGAGCCACCCCGGCTCACCGTCAAACGAATGTGCCGCCATCTTAACTTGAAGACACCGGATATCTTTCTATGTTTACACGCTTGTGTTTATTTTAGCACAGCGTGCCTCACCTCAGCGACGCGCACGCTAATCTAGTAAATTAAATACAGCGCGTTCTACTTCAGCGACGCGCACGCTAAACTATAATTAATTAAATACAGCGCGTCCTACTTCAGCGACGCGCACGCTAATCTATAATTAATTAAATACTGTGCTTCTCATTTCATCGATGCGCATGCTAATTGACTTCTTAATTCAGTCAAGCACGTCAAATTCAGCAATGTGCACCCTATAATTTTCAAGCTACTTGAGGCTGACTTCTTCGATTTTCTCTTCATCTGGTATACGGTGGGCAGCAGTTCCAAGTAAGTTCTTCTGCAGTTCATGGATACATTTCATCTCATTTAAAGATCTGCATCATTTTACAAGGAGTTAAGTCTGCCTCCTGTTTATTAACACAGTTCTTCACCTGTTCCTGACAACGGTGTCTACTTCATTTATTTTAATTTATTGTTTTATGGGGGACTGTATTTAGATTTTCATATGTATTGTAGATCATTATATAAGATGTCTTATTACTTTTATGCCTAATTGTACATGGGATTTAAAATGTGGTATGAGTTTTTAGTTCATTGCATACTTAATATGTACAATTAATATGTTATTTGAACATTCTAAAGGTAACTGTTCTATTGTTTAGGATTCATTTTTGGGAAGCTTCATGAAATGAAGTATACGTTTATTAGCTCGTGTTCTTCCATTTTGGAATGAATACATATCTTACAATTAATTTAGATATCGCCTACTATGTGACCTTTTGTACATGATTTTAATTTAATTTACAGTGTAATAAGTTATCTTATGAGCATGTGACTTTCCACCTTTACTTAAAATTTATTTCTCGTGGATTCGTCACCTACACATTTTAGTGTATTATGTTTTATTTTAAATTATAGTACTTTGCATGTGACTGGTCACCCTTACTTAAATTTCTGCTGTGGATTAGTCACCTACATATTACCATCAGTATGTTGTGCACACGTTACTTAGTAGGAATTGTAATTAAGTTAAGTATGTCTTGTAGTAGATAGTACCTCCTTGTGCTTTTCATTTTTGCATTCTTTTTAAATTGATGAAATTTCTGTTACCTTCACCATGCTAGTCTGGCCAACTAGTATGTCCGGTCGGTGGCATAGAATTCCATCTCTTGCATTCTGTGTAAAAACTTTAGTACTTTCATTTCTTTATTTTATTTGAAATGGGGGAAGAGGTGGTCTTCTTGGATTCATTTTTGCATTTATTGAGAGTTTCAATTTTACAATGTAAGTTTCAATTTTAGAATGACCATACTCTATTTGTACATTATTCATCTGTTTGCGTCCCTTTAAGGGGGAAGGTGGTTTGGTATTCTGGTTTGGATGCCATGTACCTTCCCCGCTTACCTGTCTTGCTGCTCAGCCTGTGTGGATGAATGGTGGAATGTTGGAGTGTGTGATGTAATGATAGAATGTGGTGAATGCCTGGTGAATGTATGACAGTTGACAGCTGGGAGATTGGGCTGACCAGCAAGAGAGCTGCTACTGGTGGGGCTTTAATGATCCTATGATTTGGACTTATAATGAATCAATAAACCTTCTTAAATCATCACATCTCGGCTACAGTCTATCTTATTACAAGGGCAAAGAGTAAAGTCCAGCTGTTTGGCAGGGGGGACAGCGTCCACCCGGTAAAATAAGTGAGGGTCGCCGTCCACCCGCGTGTGCCCTGACTCACACGGCCTGCCTCTGGCATGGAGCCACCCTGGAGCAACTACGTCTAGTGGGGTCCGGAGTGCATGCTACATACATGATAAGCTTTGACAGAACAAAAGACTCACTCCAGAATGTATCCCCCACCGGGTGCATCGCAGGTTCCACGTCCGGTAACCGGCCTGGCACCATGCGCCACCGCCGCACAGGAACTCCGCAGGCAGCCGCTCCGCGTGGTCCCTGGATCCACCGCACACAGCGCGTCTCGGCTCACCTCGCCGACGTGCTCATAAGGTACGCGACTGGGCAGCAATTCCACAGCTGCTGACAGGAAATCTCTAGGGTTGGCCTCAGGGCAGCCGAATTACACCGCCGCTCCGGCTCGACCCTCCGTCTTCCTTCAAGCGAAGACGAGAGCCACCATCTTCTTCTGGGCCGAGTTGTTGCGCACATCCGTCGAAGACGAGAGCAGCCATCTTCTTCTGGGCCGAGTTGTTGCGCACCTACGTCGCATCAGGGTTCTTCCTCAAAATTGCGAGGCTCCGGTGTAAGTACCCGATCCACAGTATTCATGCCGCGCCGCCAGCACTTTATGGGGGAACGGGTGCCGCCTCGAACAGTGGATTTAGTGCTGACAAGGACCCCCCAGGCCGGGAGACCAGCGGTCACAGAGCTGCCATGCACAGCGGTTAGCCCTGCCCCTCCGTCTTTTCTGACTTGTTTAGACGATACGTATTGCTGATTTGCTGAGGCCCACATATCTTGTAGGAGGCATGGCCTCAGCTCCCTTTTCTTCTGATGTTCTTCATGGGGCATATTCATTGCTGTAATGTCTGGTCTTCCCCCTTCAAGTACACACGGAGCCTGTGTAGTGGTAACAGGTATTTATTCAAATTCAAATACAATTCTTCTGAGCAAGGGCGCCGAGCGTCTATCTGTGCCTAGCTCCGGTCGCCAACTCCCGATTCCCGTTTCGCGCCTTCGTTGCCTCCCGTTCTGCGCATGCGCGCGCTCCTGACGCTCCGGTCTATGACGTGACGCGTCATCGCGCTCGCGTCATAGACTAGAGCGCACACCACATATCTCCCCCCTTTTTATATGAACAAAATAACAATTCCCCCCCATCAAGCTGGGTGTCCGGTGGACAAAGACATAGTCTGTGGGGGGCGCAGGGTCAGGCCCCTCCCTACTGTCCATCCATCACAAAGTCCCTGTATCGCAAGGGCGCCATGACAGGCCTGCCACTGCGAGTGTGTCTTACCGGCATGTTCTCCTTCACATCAGACTCGCACCGTGATTTCTCCCCATCTCTCGAATCTTCTCTCTGTGTTGCGATCGCTGGTGCCTCTTCTCTTACAGTAGGCCCTTGATTGGGTGTATCTACCTCATTGTCTACTTCTGCTCCTTCCCACTGGTCCGCCACATTTTGCTCTGGTTGTGGCATTGCTACTGGGCTGTTTATCAGTGTCTCTTCCTCTTCTGCCTTGGGCCACCTTATTATCTTGTTAACTCTGGCCATGCGGTCTTGCGACCACACCTTTCCGTCGCTAAGGAGTGCCGCTCTGCCTCGCACCTCCTTGACCTGTAGTGGCTGGCTAAACTTGCTTTCGCCTTTCCTTTGCATGGTAGGGAGTTTGACCCTGACCCACTCCCCTTCTTCCAGACTTGTCTCCTTTACATTACGTCGGTTATTGTAGTGGGCGGCGTAGATCTTCTGGGCCTTCTCCAAGTTGTGCTGCACCACTGCAGGAGACCACTTGCTGGTGATGGTCTTTTCCCTCCACACTACATTGTCACGTGTGAATGGATATCTGCCTCTTAGTACCTGGAAGGGGCTGTACCCCACGGCCGTGGGGGTGATTCTGTAGGCCCACAGCATACTCATCACTTCCGTCTCCCAGTCCTTACCCTGCGAGATAGCAGCCTGAATGGATCCCATTAACACGCGGTTAAACCGCTCCACCTGACCGTTGCAGGCCGGATGGTACACAGCTGTGTGCCTCGATTCAATCCCGTTCCTTCTCATGAACCGGACCCATTTATCCGATACAAACTGTGGACCGTTGTCACTGAGGATAGATTTTGGTATGCCCTCCCTCAGGAAGACCGATGATAGAAATTTCAGGATGGTGTCCGTTTCCATGGACTCCTGTATGTCCACTTCAGGCCACTTGGAGTACTTGTCCATGATGACACATATGTATTTGTTCACTCCTCTGCTGTCCAGGATGGGCCCTAAAATGTCTATGGCCACATTTTCCCAGGGGCCTTGAGGGGTGTCGAACTTCCCTAGTGCCGGTCTGAGGGGGCGTAACACTTTGTCTGCTCCTTGGCACTGTCCACACTCTCTCACTTGTCTTTCTATTTGTGCGTCCATCCCCGGCCACCAGTACATCATCTTGACTCTTGCCTTGGTTTTTACTATGCCCAAATGACCCTCATGTAGTTGCTCCAACAGTTTGGGTATAAGGGACTCCGGGGGCACGACCCTCTCACCTCTATACAAGAATATACCAGAATCACTGACGGACAGTTCTTCCCTCATTTCGAAGAACCTCCGCACTCCTTCTGCAAGCATTTTTTTGTTCGGCCAGCCGGCGGTGAGGTGCTTTTTCACCTCCATCTTCTCTTCGTCCCCATCGTAGGCAGCCTTCCACTCCTGAGCGCTGATCGTAGTCTCGTGGTCCTCCATGCTGGCCACCATCTCTTCGCTGTCCTGGCCATCTTCCGGCGCTTTTTCCATGGCCGCAGCCCTGCTGAGGTAATCCGCAACCCTGTTTTGTGTCCCAGGCAGATACTCCACATCATATGTGTAGTCCAGCAGTTTCAAGGTCATCTTTGCTATTCTCGGGGTCGCCGTATCATGCCCCGAGGAAGTCAGAACTTTCACCAGCGGCTTGTGATCTGTCTGGAGTTTAAATCTGGTGCCCCAAATAAACTGGCGAAACTTGTTCATTGCCCAGGTGACCGCCAGCATCTCCTTCTCGATCACACTGTACCTCTGTTCAGTTGGGGACAGTGCCCGGGATGCGAAACTGATTGTCTCCGTAGACCCATCTTCTCTCACTTGTGCCAAGACCGCTCCCAAACCTTTGTCGCTCGCGTCCGTGGTTACTATGGACTTGCCATCGGGCACGAATCCTTGCAGTGGGATAGCCTGGCTGATGCAATCCTTGACGGTGTCAAATTCCAGTTGGGCTTCCGCATCCCATTCAAATTTGGTCTTTTCCCTGGTTAGTTGCCTCAATTTGTGTGTTCGGGTGGCGAAGTGCCTCACGAATTTACTGTAAAACTCAGCCATTCCCAGGAATGACCGCACTTCTTCCTTCGAGCATGGGGCCTTGGCTTTCTTGATGGCTTCCACATTCTGTGCCTTCGGAGTGATCCCATGCGTCCCTATTTCGTGGCCCAAGTACGTCACGGCCTGTGTTCCAATCCGGCACTTGCTCCATTCCGCCGTCATGCCCTTGTCCTGCAGCACCCCAAGGACTCTGTGCAGCTTTTTGTCGTGATCACCTTTGGATGAGCCCATCACCAGGATGTCATCTTGAAAATACTGCACCCCCGATATGTCCTTGAACAGTCTATGCATGAGCTTCTGAAACACAGCCGCAGCGGAAGCTAGGCCAAAGGGCATTCTCCGGAATTGGTAACAACCGAATGGTGTTATGAAGGCCGTGTACCTCCTGCTTGCCGGGTGGAGCTCAATCTGGTAGTACGCTGACGTGAGGTCTATTGTGGTGAAATGGGTAACGCCTTTTGTTTTCGCCAACATCTCCTCTATTCTGGGGAGCGGAAACCTCTCCACTATGAGATTTTTATTGAGTTCCCGAAGGTCCACGCAGAGGCGGACCTTGCCGTTTGGCTTCCTGACCACAACCAAGGGCGAGAGCCACTCTGCACTGTCCACCGGCTCAATGATGCCCTGATCCTCCAGTCTCGTCAATTCTTGATGTACCAGATCGCTCGTGGAGATGGGTATGTTCCGAACTTTGTGCACCACGGGCACAGCTCCTTCCTTGAGGATCATTTTGTGTACAAATTTGTCCAATTTGCCCACTGTGCCCTCGAAGACTTTCGGGTATGCTGATCTCCAATCTTCGTCTCGGTCAAGGGGCCATTCATCTGTCAAAAGTATCTGCTCCTTCCCCCCAGGGTTGAGGATGATGCCCAGGTCTCCTGCGTCTCTCCATCCCAGCACAGATGGGCCTTTTTCCGCCACGTACAGGGTGCACGTGGCCGTCCTTCCTCTGAATTCAAATTCAAAGTCCCGGCACCCCACTAAGGGGATGGCGTTCTCCGTGTATGATATGGGCCTGATGTCTGGAGGCCATAGGTCTGGCCCCACAACTGGAGCGAAATCCTCTTCCCAGATGGACTTCTGCACGATGGTCCAGGGAGATCCTGAGTCCACTGCCACGTGTACTTTCACCCCTCCAATGAGCATGTCCGTGCGGGGTTTGTCGCTTCTCTTTCCCGCCACCTCCAGCACTTGGTCCTCGATGCACAACACCAAATCCCCATCGTCCACTTCATCTTCCCCGCTCACGTCTACGGCTGCTGCTTCTACGCACTTGACTGAGGATTTCGACCCTTTCTTCCGGCATACCTTTTCGAAATGTCCGGTCAAACCGCAGAACGCGCACCTGGCGCGGAAGGCGGGACATCTTTGGTCCTGAGCCGAGTGCGCCGTGCTGCCGCACCTGTAGCACGCGAATTTGCTGCTGGGGTTGGAGCGACTCGTCTGCTTTCCCGCTCCTCTGGTGTCTTTCCGCATCTCTCCGTACCTGCCCTTCGGGTTGCTGGGGTGGGGTACCTCGTCGATCTTATTAATCATTTGCCTCGGCACACTCTCCCTTTTCGCTGCATCTGCTCCTCGTTTGGACATCTCTGCTTTCTTGACCATCGCCACCACCTCCTTGAGAGTGGTTTCATTCATTGCCCATAACTTATCTTGAACGGCTCTGCAGGTCGTGTGCATCACGATCTGGTCTTTTATGTATTCGTCTTGGAGGGCACCATACCGACACGTGATGGCCAAACGTCGTAGAGCTGCCACATAATCATCCACGGATTCGCCCACCTCTTGTTTTCTCTGCTGAAAGTTGTAGCGATCTATGGAGACGCATACTGCTGGACGGTAGTGGCTGTCCAGATCATCGATTGCATTCTTGAAGACATCTACTTCTGCTGCGCCCCTCTCCTTGGGTACTAGATTCTTGAACACCCTCACCCCTTCTGGGCCTAAATTGTGGAGCAGCAATCTCTTCTTTCTTGCCGGGGTGTATTCCGCTTCGCCTTCGTCTTCCAGGGCTTCTATGTAGTTTAGGAAGTATTCTTTCCAGTCTTCCCATTTTAACTGCGGCTCCCCCGGCCTGGGTAGAAACGGTACCGGTGCCATCAAGGCTGAGGCTTGATTTGCCATTCTTGCTTCACCTCTGGGGTTCTCCTCCTGTGCGCCTGACTGGTTGAATCCCCTGGATGTTCCCGCACTTCCCGCTGCGTCCCCTTGACTCCTGGGGCTGCCTGGGGTACTGTCCCTTATGGGCGGTGTGGGGTTATCTTCCTGTGTCTCTACCTCTGATTTAGGGGTGAAGCTCTTGGCTGCCAGGGTGCTGGCTAGGAGTTCTGTACTTTGGACAGCACTGACCTGGTGAGTTGACCTGTTCCCCGGTCTTTCTCGCGGTTCCTGCGCTGCTGCCACGCCCTGTGCTCTTGCTGTTCGTTGTCCTGTCCCTTTGGCTGATGTGGGACTGTTAGGGGGGTGTAGATCCAGTTCTGTGTGCACGTGGATGTTCTAGGTGCCAGCCTCGTCGCCAATGTAATGTCTGGTCTTCCCCCTTCAAGTACACACGGAGCCTGTGTAGTGGTAACAGGTATTTATTCAAATTCAAATACAATTCTTCTGAGCAAGGGCGCCGAGCGTCTATCTGTGCCTAGCTCCGGTCGCCAACTCCCGATTCCCGTTTCGCGCCTTCGTTGCCTCCCGTTCTGCGCATGCGCGCGCTCCTGACGCTCCGGTCTATGACGTGACGCGTCATCGCGCTCGCGTCATAGACTAGAGCGCACACCACAATTGCGGCAGATGTTTTACGTGTCTTTGTGTTGAGGGACTTTACATGTGCAACCTATATTTCTCGGCTGAAATCGTGTTTACACTATTTATTGCCCTGTAATTTAGATTATTCAGGTATTGGCAGAATTGTTGGGTTTTACTAGGGGCCAGCAGCTCAAACATTTGTTTCCATTTTTCCTGATGTGTTTTCCAATTAAGTTTCCAAATAAGTTGTTTATGTTGCTTTGCTGCTGAGTTTAGCTGCTGTTTTGAGGTTTCCCTTTTTTATTTTCCTGTCTGCTCATTGTTTTATCTTTAGCACATGTGCGCTTTGTTTGATCTCTGGGACTATGAGGGTATGAGTTACCATATTTGTTTTTGCTCTCGGTCTCTTTCCGCTGTACATTGTGCCCAATTCTAGTGCAAGCTTTCCCCATGCCTCTATGGTGGCCAGCTTGTTTGTCCCTGGCGGCTAGCCTTCCCAGGTCAATATCCATCTGTCAAATTTGTTGGTAGTCGTTTGTGTCCATTTTATTCTCTTTAGAAGTCTGTGCTGGTCCTCGCCGTTAGCCTTCCAGAGAGGGGAAAGGGTTTGGCATGTTCCAGCTGTTGCATCTAGTCAAAGCAGCAATGCTGCATGATTGCTTTAGTCCCCTCGGACCACATCCTAGCTTAGCTTGACGTTGCCTATGCGCTGGCTCAGCAAGATGTAATCAATTGTTGTTTGATTATTGAAAGTGGGTGGGTAAGCTGACCCAGACCCGGCCTGTGTTGGTGTAAATTGTGCTGATTCTAAGTTGTGGGCCTGGAAGAAGATGTTAAAACTCACCATGTCGCTGGCGGTCCTGCCATGAGTATTGCGTTCCCCCAGCCGATGCATGTTGAAGTCTTCGAGAAAGGTGATTTCCAGATATGCATGCTGCGCTATTAGTGGTTTGATTAGTTGAACCAACTTCTCAGAGGGCCCTGGGAGTTGTGGTATCAGTTAATTATTAGTATGGGTAGGGGGCCAGATGTGCTTTTTGAAACCTTTTAGGATGCCCGCTAAGAGCATGTCAGAAGTGGTTTTTAGTTCAGCACACCTCGACTTTAGCGAATGTTTAGAGAGATGCCTGCAGAAGGCCTCCTGAATAGGTTGTTTTTCCTGGTGGCTTTATGGAATTCCGAGTATCCTGGTAGTGAAGTAGGTGTAAATGCCCATGTTTCTTCCACACAGATGAGGTCTGCCCTCTCAAGAAATGTTGTTGCAGCTGCACTTTGGAAGGTCTTATAGATACCTACGACATTCCATGTCATGATGTTAAAGAGTTCTTTTCTACCTTCCATGCTGTTGGGGCAGAGGAGCTCTACACTAGGGGCCGGACTGCATTTTTTCGGCCAGTTTGGAGGGGCTCCAGCTCCAGTAGGCTGAGTTGCGGGAAAACGATGGGCGAGCATGTACAATGTGTGTGGTAATGGTAGTTACTTGCCTATCCCCATTCTGGCCGCCCAGCCTACACCTAATATTCATGTTCCCATGTTCAATTGGAGACCTGGCTTGGTTAGTCCCCTTCAAAATACACACCATGGAAGTATTTCTGGGGGCACTTTTAGGATGAATGGATACTGTTCATTGTCAATCATCCGGATATCGATCCCCCAATCGGCAAATTGCCCTTTTTCATTCTGTATCCTTGCTGATGTACTGGTGTCTCGCTATATTATGACTGTCGGCTCCCTCCCTGTGTCTGTGGTCGGGGAGATGGGGGGCAAACTGCACCCTAATATAATTCCTGCTGGTGATGTGAGACAGTTATTGGATGTGTTGCAGACGTTTTAGAATGTTTGCTCTATTTAAGATGTCTATTTTACTTGTATACGGGTACAATGGAGACATGCTCATTTATGACAATGGGCCATTTCTGTGGGTATAGTTGCTTGCAATAAACCAAAGGAGAGAGTGAGGGAATTTGTTCACAAAGGTGAACGGAGAGTACTCCTGATCCCCTAGGTATCAATAATAAACAAAACAAGAGAGGAGTACCATCAGAAGTAGCTTAGTTAAAGCGCTCTGAATGGAATGAATGGGATGAAAAAGAAGAGAGTCCTTCCTTTCTAAGAAACCCCTCACTCACCGACCTGGTCGGTGACATGCTTCATCATCGGGGTCCACCCTGACAGCCGAGTGCCATCAGGGTGTGCTGCGACACCTGGACTACAGTGGAGCGGGTATTTTGTGTGTGAAGTGAAAAAAATGTTAAAAATTGTCCTGGTATACTTGTGTAGAAAGTTTTTATTATCAAGAACTGGACAATATTAAAATATGTGTGTGGATACGTTTAGGTATTATGACCGTGTGTATCTCTTATGTGTGAGGTCTACATGTTTCAACCCGTATGTTGGAAAAATTCCGGGTTTTCGTCAGGACCAAAAAGGAAAATGGGTGGTCAGGACACACTAACGCCCTGCCGGTCCCTATTTTCCTGTGCACAACTGACAAAATTAGGTCAGAGTGAAAAAAGCTCATAAACAGCAATGGTTGAGCTGAAAAGCCAAAAGACCTGTAGGAGAAGAAACGTAAAAGGTCATAAATATAATTAATACAAGCCTGTTACGAGGTGCCATGCTGGTTCTCACGTGTCTTCTGCTGTGTCGTACATTCCATTCAAGGATATTTGTGATCGGTAGTGATTTGCTATCACTAACGCTAGCACACTCTTCCATTGGTGATGTGCTCGGTGATCACTAAATACTCATATAGGCATTCAGTCAAATTAAGCACTGAATCGTGCGTGGAAACACAAACTCACAGTGCTATTAGCGTGAGAGAACAACGCAGTGAAATCTACGTGTTACACCTATGACTCATACTTGCACACTCTGGTGATGTTGGTGCGCTAAGTGGTTAGGTGGTTGATTAATAAATTATCATTCAAAATGAGTAGCACTCAGCACTTCCGAATGCTTGACATGTCTGCTCACGTACAAGTTAGAGTGAGCACTGATTAACGTAGTGAATTTGCCCCAACAAACAAACACTCACACTCAGCAGTCACACAAACAACTCACAAACACGGGCGCACAAAGGGGAAGTAAGGCTTACTCCTATTTAGGATCTTTTAGGCATCACGGGGTGGAGGGAAGGTAAAACCATGCTGCCATATTCTGCGAGGGGATTAAAGGAGATATCTGTCATGGATAGGGTCTCAGGATACTGAATCAAAGTTGTCAGTATCTGGCTTGGAGTATTACTTACAGTTCAGCTGGTCACAAAGTTCTAGGTACCTACTCGCCTCTCCGTGCCTCCCCGTAATGATACAGGCGCCGCCGGGATTGTTATAGCGGCAACTGTGCTTCCGGGTGGGGCGTGGCCACGTCCATGCGTGATGACGCCATGGTATCTCAAGAGTGGAAAGAGAGGACGGGGCGAGTACGTTCCGGGCGTTGCTAGGCAATGCCAGGCAGGATTGTTTACATGAGGGTTAAAAACGATCCTGTAGCGGGGGGAATTTTAACACGGAAAAGAGGCTGTGAGTGCACCCAATTTAGGCAAGAAACACACAAATCTCGGGGTTAGATTACATGGCTGCCGGAGTGAGAACTCTGCGAGAGGAGCGGGGGAGTCCCTGGCAGTGATGTTGATTACCTAGGTGGGGGGTAATGAATGGTTCAAGAAAAGGTTGTCAAATGGCAGACCTTGGAGGTATTGGGAAGCTCACTGTCTATGGTGGGTTTAGTTAATGTTGGCCCAAGGAATATTATCATTCAGTCCTGTGACATGAGTGGATAATCTATATATCCATCTTTGCTCTGGTTTCTTGAACATAACCACACACCCAATGACATGTGGTGGACTGTGATTGAACAAATCAAAGCTGGACCTAACATGCAAAAACGGCTGTTCGAAAAAGAGCAAAGATGGATATATAGATTATCCACTCATGTCACAGGACTGAATGATAATATTCCTTGGGCCAACATTAACTAAACCCACCATAGACAGTGAGCTTCCCAATACCTCCAAGGTCTGCCATTTGACAACCTTTTCTTGAACCATTCATTACCCCCCACCTAGGTAATCAACATCACTGCCAGGGACTCCCCCGCTCCTCTCGCAGAGTTCTCACTCCGGCAGCCATGTAATCTAACCCCGAGATTTGTGTGTTTCTTGCCTAAATTGGGTGCACTCACAGCCTCTTTTCCGTGTTAAAATTCCCCCCGCTACAGGATCGTTTTTAACCCTCATGTAAACAATCCTGCCTGGCATTGCCTAGCAACGCCCGGAACGTACTCGCCCCGTCCTCTCTTTCCACTCTTGAGATACCATGGCGTCATCACGCATGGACGTGGCCACGCCCCACCCGGAAGCACAGTTGCCGCTATAACAATCCCGGCGGCGCCTGTATCATTACGGGGAGGCACGGAGAGGCGAGTAGGTACCTAGAACTTTGTGACCAGCTGAACTGTAAGTAATACTCCAAGCCCGATACTGACAACTTTGATTCAGTATCCTGAGACCCTATCCGTGACAGATATCTCCTTTAATCCCCTCGCAGAATATGGCAGCATGGTTTTACCTTCCCTCCACCCCGTGATGCCTAAAAGATCCTAAATAGGAGTAAGCCTTACTTCCCCTTTGTGCGCCCGTGTTTGTGAGTTGTTTGTGTGACTGCTGAGTGTGAGTGTTTGTTTGTTGGGGCAAATTCACTACGTTAATCAGTGCTCACTCTAACTTGTACGTGAGCAGACATGTCAAGCATTCGGAAGTGCTGAGTGCTACTCATTTTGAATGATAATTTATTAATCAACCACCTAACCACTTAGCGCACCAACATCACCAGAGTGTGCAAGTATGAGTCATAGGTGTAACACGTAGATTTCACTGCGTTGTTCTCTCACGCTAATAGCACTGTGAGTTTGTGTTTCCACGCACGATTCAGTGCTTAATTTGACTGAATGCCTATAGTGAGTATTTAGTGATCACCGAGCACATCACCAATGGAAGAGTGTGCTAGCGTTAGTGATAGCAAATCACTACCGATCACAAATATCCTTGAATGGAATGTACGACACAGCAGAAGACACGTGAGAACCAGCATGGCACCTCGTAACAGGCTTGTATTAATTATATTTATGACCTTTTACGTTTCTTCTCCTACAGGTCTTTTGGCTTTTCAGCTCAACCATTGCTGTTTATGAGCTTTTTTCACTCTGACCTAATTTTGTCAGTTGTGCACAGGAAAATAGGGACCGGCAGGGCGTTAGTGTGTCCTGACCACCCATTTTCCTTTTTGGTCCTGACGAAAACCCGGAATTTTTCCAACATACGGGTTGAAACATGTAGACCTCACACATAAGAGATACACACGGTCATAATACCTAAACGTATCCACACACATATTTTAATATTGTCCAGTTCTTGATAATAAAAACTTTCTACACAAGTATACCAGGACAATTTTTAACATTTTTTTCACTTCACACACAAAATACCCGCTCCACTGTAGTCCAGGTGTCGCAGCACACCCTGATGGCACTCGGCTGTCAGGGTGGACCCCGATGATGAAGCATGTCACCGACCAGGTCGGTGAGTGAGGGGTATAGTTGCTTGGCCATGGGCGAATGTCACTGTGTGGAGCCATTTGTGTTGATGGGATTGGAGGAGCAAGTAATTGGGTGCTCTTTGGGTTTTGTAAGTGTCCTTGCAAACAAGATTGTGACCCTTGTTCTGGTCTTGGGAGTTCTGTTAGCCTGGGGTCTGACAGGGGCCCTTGAAGTAGTTCCTTTGTTCTGTCGTTGTTCCCCGGGCTTCCTTGGTGTGTTGTTTGCTGTGTCATTAAGTGCCCTTGTTGTTATTGGCGTTGGCTCCGTGTTTACCTAACATCTCCTGATTGATGGACGGCCTTCTTCTCTCGCCTATGGCGGGAGCTTTTTTTATCGGAAGTCCTGTGTGGCCTCCAGGTAAGGCTTGGTTAACAATGGGTTGAAATGTATCAGGGTGCTGGCCTTGTGTGATTTAGCTTGAATCACTGTTGGAGGTGCAAAATGTGTTGCGTTGAGTAGATCATATCTTCATTTTGTGTCATGATGGGACGCTTTGCCTGTTTTCTATTAGAGGCATTTCTTTCCGGGTATGTTGTATGTTGTCCCTTTATAGGTCTGTGGTCGCCTGACTGATGGTGGCCCCCTGGGCGTATGATTGCATGTTTGGTGTATTTTGTTGTTGTGTGTCCCTGTATTGGTAGGGCCAAGCGTTGTGTACTCATTTGGAATATAGGGTAAAGTGCTGTAATGAGAGCACTGTTTCTTGCCAGGCTTGTTTGTGTTACTGGTTCCTTTTTCTCTGCCATATTACGTGATATGGTGGATGCTGTTTTTTATGACTGTTGTTTTGAGTGCTTCCATTGTTTTTTGAGACGTTTCTTTTCTCTTCCAGTCACATCTGGTGAGGTGGGAGGTATCCTCCATTCCAGTGCCCCCTGATGTTGTCTTTGTGCCCCACAATTTGATTGCTGGGCACTATAGTGGGGGTTGGATGTGATAGCAAATCTTTATTTGATCTGATTTGTGGGCAGGTTTGACTGTTTGGGAGGTCTATTTCCTGGCCTAATTCAGTGGTCGCCCAAAATCCGTTGTTCGTGGCCGGGTCAGGTATCTGAGTGCCTGGGTGATTTTTAATTATGCGTTTCAATTCCACCACCAATAAGGTAAGTGCAGTTGGAAGCAAGGCCAGTTTGTCCACTATCTCTGGTCACAGACAGTCCAGTGTGGGGGTCACGCTGCTGCTGACCTTGATGATCTTGTAATTTTTTCTAGCTATGTCTGCATTGTGAGTGCCATTCCTTGGAGAATTTCCATCTGCATTTCAGGTTTTTCTGGTTTGTTCATCCTGCACTGCTGGCCCTGTACAGTGACCTTGCTCCATGCCGCTCTGCTCTGCCAGAGAATCTGAAGCACTTGTTCAGATCAGCTGACCAGAATGCAGAAAATAATTCTTACTGGTAACCGGGGTTATAGTCAGAAATAGAAAAGTAAGCCGTAGTTTTACTAATGCTGACAAGTCCCAGAACACGTTGAGATCTCCGTTGGGAATGACTGAATTACGAGAAAGTCTCTGGCAAACTTTAGCAGTGGATATGTTGCGCTCCATTCCAGATAAAGTTGGTGTGCCAAAATTTGTCATTGTCCTCATGGATTTGTATTCCAAATGGCCGAAAGTGGGAGTCAATTCCACAGTGGATGCTGATGTGGTTGTTTCATTTTTAGAAGAGGCCTTTCTGAGGGAGAATGCAAATATAGACTGTGGGAATACCCACAGTAAAGGGAGTGCACAGCTAATGGACAAAAATGTCTCAAATCAAACTAATTGAGTTCTAGCTCAAACACAAGTATTCAAAAATGCTCAAGGGCAAAAAGGTTTTATCAAATTTCAAATCAACATTTTGCGACAAAATATGAACACATGGCTCCAAACATTATATGCATTGCTAATAGTCATGTATCGTTCTTAAAAATGTTTCCTTGTGTGGTTAATTGAGTAACAAAACATTATACATAAACATATGAATCGGAAACAATGTCATTGACTTTAAAAATCCCAAAGCATTTCGGGTTCAAGATTGGACCCTTCATCAGGGTAGAATCAATTCCGTCAGTAAAGGCATCTTCCCAATGTCGATGTGATCCACAGTAATCTATAAGACAACAAACGCAGTAAGTCTACTGCATCCAAAACCTAGGATTTGCACTCAGAACTATGATAGGTGCTCATAAAGGAAAGTGAGTGGAGAGTTCTATGCTTTGTCTAATTAAAGTAAGCGAATAAATTCCAGCATTATAAAGTCACCTCGAGATGTGTAACATGCAATTGTAATAGTCAGTGACAAAGATACCAAACCCTGGGGTTGAAACGTTAAGAGAAGCTTGCCTTATGAAATGCACGTGGTCACCATGAATCTTAACGTCAGCGATAAAAGTAGACACACGATAGTCCCGACTGATCTCACAAGATCAAAGTTATCTGTGAAACGTAAATGCGGCAACTATCAATATTATGAGCTGGGTTAGTGGTGATTTAAGGAGTGAGCTTACAAACTGCACTCACCTGAATCATTGAAGTACTTGCGCCCGTCAATACTCTGGACGTAAGCTTCGTAAAACCTGAAAGAGGCATTTTTTTACGAAGCTTACATCCCGAGTATTGACGGACGCAAGAAGAAAAGTGTTCTTGGTGCTGAAGGATGAATGGGTGCAGATCAAGATTGATCGCAAAGTCAAGAAGGGCAGTACGTTTTCTCTGCCTCTTCAAGTGGTAGAGGTTTTTGCTTGCACATCTAAACTATCCTATGGTAAAGTCTGTAATTGCAGTGAAGTAGCTAAATGTAACAAAGGCGATAAAGGAATGGAGATTGGCACCAATGGATATTTGAATGACAATTGGTTATGGCAGGATTTGGATGTAAATGGAACAAGTTGTGATGGGGAGGAGATTGTGAGGGCTAGTAGAATGTGTGAGAGAAGAGGCGGAAGGGCTACTGATCAGAAGGAAGTGTCCAAGACTACTCAAAGAGTAAGGATTATTTCTTGTTCTAAGAAGTTTAAGGATTTCATTGTGAGTTAATAATGTTATTATGTAAGGTTACAAATGCACTTACTTGTGTTATACCACATCGTCATCTTCTGTATAATATGAGAGTACGTAATTATATAGCACTGTTTAGAATTATATCTAAAAGTAGTTGATTCATCTGTGTAATTCTTGTTTTTAGGAATTGTAATTGAAATCTTTATTTTTGTTATATCGTTTGTAATATTTGTTAAAAGGGAAGGATGTGTGGTATCAGCACTACCCTGATACAGTTTGGTTGCCCTGATAGTTGTTACAAAGGACGTAAAGGGTTCTAGAATGTGGGGACTGGTAGCTGAAAAAGACCGGATGTAAACTGGAGATGAAGCAGACGTAGATTCCTGCTCTTCTACAATAAATACTAATGACCTACCTGAGCATCCTATCGTTGTTGGAGGGAACACAAGCTTGTATTTTTAAAAATGAAGATCCGGCAATTAAGAATAGAAATTGTGTTCTAGAAATGAAAATAACACTTTTTTGGGTGAAATTAAGCATATTTATTCAAAATCAAAAGCCTGCATTTGAAGTTAAATTATGAGTGTTTTCAGAAGCTAGCACAACGTTTGGAGACACAAAGGTTGCATTTTTAACAACAATTAGAATTGTTATTATAGCAACAATTCATGTTCATACTGCTGAAGGTGTTATTTTTGACTGGTGTATTAGCATTTTCATTATTTATATCAATACAACTTTTTATAATATTATCACTTCTGCTGTTTTAGGCCTAAGTCTGTAAGCTTGGTATACATTTTCTAATGTATGATTAGCAGTGTTGCAGGGATTCTGCTGAGTCACAAAACTATGCTTGGGATCATAGAACCTTAATAGGTAGGGACTGAGTTATCCTACGACCTAGTTACCCATGAGCCCGGAACCGGCTATCTATAGTATCTCACTTGCCCTCCTACTCACTCAGAAGAACAAGTGATTAGATACCCCAGAACACAACACTCCTGACTCTCTCAGGAATCGCTGTTGCAGGACACACCCTTTCGCTCTTACACTCGTACCAGTACTCAATCAGCTCTGACAGAGACACAAGAGAAGTTTAAAATGTTTATTTTAACTATCATGCTCTAGTATGCAGTATATGTGCCACAATAAGAAAGAAGATGCTTAACACAAAAATGGTCAGCATAGTAAATAGTCCAGAAATCATAAAAGGAGCTGGCATTATATAAGACAGGGTAGCCTAACCCCTCTACCCTTCCACAGAGGCAAAATGATTATCTATCAGATCTCTAGGTGTTAGCAGAACACCCCGTAGCTTAGCATACACAGATAACATTTCTACATTTTAGGTGCTTTCACAATCCCTTCCCTGGAAAGATCCCTCTCCAAGTGTGTTGTTACCTATCTGTGCATACCTATATGACAAAAGTACATGTTCCCAAACAACAGCTGCATCTGCATGTTTGTCTGACCAGACTACAATAATAAGGGGCATTGTTATTTGACCTTTTCTATGGTGTTCAGACTAAATCCCAGGAAAAAAAGAGAACGCAAAACAACAGCAAGGTCTGTGTGAAAGTACAGTGTGGCACAAAGCAAAATAAGTTTGTATAGTAACGCGCGCAAAGCAGTGGGCAGTCTGCAATGTGCTCATTCTAACATAGGGGAAATGACAATGGGCCTGCAGGGGACATATGATAGCAAGTTTCTTATAAATTGAGCAGTGGCACTGCTGTTATCAGCTTGTAATTTGTATCTAGCTCTCCTATTCTGGCTGTAAATGTAAGTTTAATAAAACGTTTAACTTTCGTCCATGATCCTTCCAAGTAGGCTATCAGTCAGATGGATACAGGAAAGGCTGAATTTAAAGGTAATAGCCACGGTAGAAAAGACGTGGAATGTATGTTGAAGAGAATTAAAATGTTATAGCAATTTTGAAAAAAAGTTAAGCATTAGTTGATATTCTGTCCTGAGTATCGCGACTGGGTTGAAGCCATATCACCCTGATCATTTTTAGTATACTCCTTGGGGAGACTTAATCATAAAATGTTTACTCCACAAAGAGGTATTTTTAATCTTCATACTGTCTAGTCCACGTTCTGCTAATCTCAACCAAATCTGATAGCATAACTTGGGTATGAAAATAATTTTCAAGAGCTCCTTCCTGAGTGTGAGTTGTAGCCCACGCCCCCCACCATTGGATAAGGGTGTGAGGAGGAGCCCAATGATGAAGCATGCCATCTAGGGGTAAATTATGTTGTGGATCAGAAAACGTGGGTTTCTGATTAAACCTATGTGATAGGTCATCATTGCCTGGATGCATTCAATGTGTATTTTGGTGGATTCCCTTAGCAAGGTGTGAGGGGACGACTCATACACCGATCAGGTTGTTGTTTTTATGCAGGGAAAGTCGTCAACCCTAGTGTGGCAGAAGAGGGCTGCCATGAATGAACTGTGAACGTTGCTGCACTGAATGGTTATGGCCCAAGTGCAGTGTGATGCCAGTGACCCCCACAGGCCAGATAGGGCCACTGTGAAGAGTATTGCCATATCGAGTGGGCCATAGCCCCTGTATGGATGTAAGCTGGTGGATCCATATGCCAGGAGGGGCCACCGTGAGGAGATCCTCTGTGCTAATCTTGATGGAGCGTGTGTACAGTGAAGACGCTGACCCTGTATGCCAGACGGGGCAACTGGGACCAAGCAAGAAGTGTGACCTGGTCGAGATCATCATCAGAAACGAGAGGCAGCTGTGGTGATGCTAGGGGACCTACACCTTGACTGACAACTAGCGCGAGGACCTTTGCACCACTACCGATAGGAAGAGCAGACTTACACAAATTGGTGGAGCAATGAGAAACCCCTAGCTGCTGCACAACCACGTGGGAGGAACTTGAGGACAACCAACTGCATCCTGTTGGGTCGTGGGTGAAATACTTACCAGAGACAGCTGCTGCTCCAGCTTTTGTGGAGGGGGTACGCTTGGAGAATCAGGTTGCTACGATACTGGTGGTTCCACTTAAGCCTGATACAGAGTCGAAATGGGTCTCTGACTAGTAGTGGGACATAACCTAAATAGAGAATGACCATTACCACTAGCTTGAGGGAAGTGGGACTTAGGGATCGGCCTATAAAATACTAGAGCCCTGACCTCATTGACTGTGTACATTGTTTGTGAATGTTGTATTTAATTTTGGGAAGGTAGCTGTAAATAAATACTTATTTTTTCATAAAAGCAAGTATTCCCCCCCCCCCCCCCCCTTCTCCTCAATACTAGCACCCATGTGGCTGCTGTGGTGAAACACCGTATACTTCCACTCCGCACAGGGTGAGGTATTCCCGGCGGCCTGTGATGACGACACTGATATAGCGGCCCACCATCCCTTTGCAGCAGAGCGTAGTTATGGCTCCGGCACGTATGTCAGTGATGGTGCCACACCTGTACAACCAGAGACACAACCAGAAGAACAAAGTTAGGCTGATCAGTTTTTTATGCAAGCCCACCCATGGGTATTATACATAAGATGCGAAGGAAAAGATGGAGTTTAGGACAATGCATTATGAAGTATGAGGAAGATCTATTAAGAGTTGCATCACAAATCAGCCAATCAAAGAGGAAAGGTATATTGAGTAGCTACTGACCAACAAGGTTATGCTAAACACTGTTGTAAAAGTGTCTCCAATATCAAGCTCCCCTTGGCTCACTGCAGTCAAATGCACAATTAGCAGAACTTACACAGGGTTGTTGTTGTTCTCATTGTTTCCGACCCGAACTTCAGCATCTCGGAGTCGTTCAGGGCAGCAGTCGGCGGCGGCATGCACCACCACAACAGTTCCAATAGGCTGACTTTGTCCTAAGTCCACTTTCCACCATGGATTCATGTCCCCGTTGGTGGCAGTACAGTACTTTTTTAAGTCGTTTCCATTGCGGTCGTTGTTGAGTGGGTATGATGGCTGGCCGAGGTATGGATACAGGCTGCTTTGTGAAGCCGTTCCTTCCAGTGCCAAATCTTAAGGTCAAAAAGGAAAGCAAATGGGTAAGTAGAAGATAGGTTGAAAAACTTGCTCGACACAAAATATCAACTCAAAAATATCAACCTACAGCAACATCGAGTGCAAGGTTTTAGTTTGTACAATATCCTCAAGGTAGGGGATGTGGTTTTAGAATAGTAAATCAATAATCCACTATGTGTGCTTGCCTTGACAGTGTGGTGCAAGTCACTATTTTGCAGCAGTTTAATATATTTGTGGTAAACTTAACAACCCAAGTCAGATTGCTCCATTAGTGAACTTGGTGGAGATTTATTGATTTATAGCACAGCCACCAAAGTTGTCATGCTAGAGAGGGCAGGACACCACCATATGTACTTAAATATTGCACTACTGTTCTCGTCCTTAGCCCTGCCTGCCTAGTGCCATGCACATACCTTTGCAACTAGTGCATTGACATAGGTGGGATGTCTAGCATAGGCATTGCCTGCAAGGGTACCTTTCCTATACAAAATATTATGCTTAGATAGACTTAAAAGCGTTTCCCACATTAAATGCGTGCTGTACAGTGCAACACACATGCAATATGTGAAAAGTTAGACGAATAAAAAACATTTCTCCTTGTGAGCGCCTTTCTCGAGTAGGCATATTGTGTAGTGCATGGCCCTATCTATCTTTGTTAGTGGATAGTGTGATAACGCTCATGTGCCATTCGTGTAATGCCTGCTTCATGCAAAGTAGTGTTCAGTTATGTTACTTCTAGGGCAACTTTTAAGTTTTGCACTGTAAAGTAAAAGATTTGTCAACACTTTGCACCAGTTTGCATCAATTCTTCTGGCTATCGCCAGTGCAAAGTGTTGATAAAGCTAAATCATGATGTTATAGTCTGTACAACTGTATTCAGATGGTTTCATGTGCAAGCTTGACATTTTACCCTGCATAACCCTATACAGTTAATTTCATTAGAGGCCCTGGCCTGCTAGTCTCCCAGATATGTGAGGGGAAGTACCCAGGAAATCCAAACTCATCTGCCCTTGAATATAGAGCACCAGTGCCTGCCTGCTTGCCAAGACCTATGTGCCCTTTAAGGAAGAGGAGAGTGTTGGAGGGAGCGAGGTCCGGTGGGGAATCCTGGTAAGGGTCAGCTTGCTCCAGCCAGATTCTTTTGGAACACCAGTTTGGCCCTGTAAGCACACTATCTCTGAGACTGTGAGTTGAGGCCTGAAAACCTACAGTTTGCCACAGAGGCGAACATATTCACATTTGAAATAGTCCACTGGTTGTAGGATCTTTTAAAAAATATTATTGTTTTGATCTCCACAGATTTTTCTGCAGAGTAATATCCAACATTTTGGTCCTGATGATGCCCCACATGTTAGTAGGGTATGTGAATGGCATAAACATGTTGGCCTGAGTATCCCCACTGGGTTGTAGTCATATCACCCTAATAAGTTTTAGTATACTCCTTGGGGAGACTCAATCAAGAATGTTTTACTCCGCCAAGAGGTATATTTAATCTTCACACTGTTCACACCCCACTCTGCTATTCCTACCCGCATCTGATAGCTCACATAGGGTCTAAGAATAATCTGTAAGAGCGCCTCCCCAAATAGGAGTTGTAGCCCAAACCCCCAATCATTGGGTATGTTTGTGAGGATGATCCCTTTGATGAAGTGTACCTCCTAGAGGTGGGTGTGGGTTCTCGTCCTTAAAACAAAAGTTTTGTTGTGGATCAGAAAACTTGTGTTTGTAATCAATCCTATGTGATAGGTATCCCTTGATTGTATTAATTTTTTGTGTGTTTTGGTGGATCCACCTAGCAAGGTGCGAGGAAACAGTTGCTGCACTGACCTGGTCATTGCCCACATGCAGGTAAATTCTGCAACCTTCGCATGTAAGAGGAACATTGCTATAAAGTGAATGGTGAATGCTACAGCACAGAATGAGTTATCGCCCATATGCAGTGCGATGTCGGTGACCTCATACGCCAGATAGGGTCACAATGAAGAGGGTTGCTGTGCCAAGTGTGCTGTAGCCCATGTAAAGTGGCAAGCTGCTGGGTCATTATGCCAGGAGGGACCACTGTAAGGCGAACTGCTGTGCCTATCTAGATGGAGCTTGTGTACAGTGTAGAGGTGGTGACTCTGAATGCCAGGGTGGACAACCGGGACCAAGTAAGAAGTGTGATCTGGTTGAGATCGCCAACAGAGGCAAGATGCAGCTGTGGTAACACTAGCGGGCCTGCACCTTGACTGACAACTAGAGCCAGAACCTATGCACCACCCCCATTACTTATAGGAAGTGCAGAATTACCCACTTTGTAGGAGTAATGAGAACCCCACGACTACTGCTGCTGCACAACCACATGTGAGGACCGCGAGGACAACCGACTGCAGCCTGTCGGGCCTCAGGTGAAATACTTACCAGAGACAGATGCTGCTGCAGCGCCTGTGGAGGGGGTATGCTCAGAGACTTTGATCACTCTGATCCTGCTGGTGCACATAGGACTGATTTTGGGCCAGTCAGCCCCATGGGAACTTGCTTGCCAGATATAGCTTTAGCGCTGGAACACTTGTGATTTTAAATCCGAGTCAGAGTGGGTCTTGGACTAGTAGTGGAGCATAACCTAAATGGAGATTATCCACTATCACAAGCTTGAGGGAAGTGGTCCTGAGAGATCTGCCTATGAAACATTATAGCCCTGACATCAGCTGACTGGGTATTGTTTGTCAATGTTGTATTTAATTTTGTGGTGGTAGCTGTAAATAAATGCTTCTTTTTTCATAATAGCAAGTATTCCCCCCTCCCACTTCTCCTCAATACCAGCACACACTTGGCAGCTGTGTCGACACAACACCGTATACTTCCACTCCACACAGGGTGAGGAATTCCCGGCGGCCTGTGATGACGACACTGACATAGCGGCCCACCATCCCTTTGCAGCTGAGTGTGGTAATGGATCCGGCACTCAGGTCAGTGATGGTGCCGCACCTGTACAACCAGAGACACAACAAGAAGAACAGAGTTAGGCTGACCGGTTTTCATGAGAGCCCACCCACCAGTATCATACATAAGGTGCAATGGCAAAGATGGAGTTTGAAACAATGTATTATGAAGCTTGAGGAAGATCTATTAAGAGGTGCATCACAAATCAGACAAAGAGGAAATGTATATTGAGTACCTGCTGAGCGACAAGGTTATGCTAAACACTGTTGTAAAAGTGTCTCCAATATCAGGCTCCCCTTGGCTCACTGCAGTCAAATGCACAATTAACAGAACTTACACAGGGTTGTTGTTGTTCTTGCTGTCTCCGACCCGAACTTCGGCACCTCTGAGTCGCTCAGGGCAGCAGTCGGCTCTGTTCACCACCACAATAGATCCAATTGGCTGACTTTGTCCTAAGTCCACTCTCCACCATGGATTCATGTCCCCGTTGGTGGCAGAGCAGTACTTTCCAAAGTAGTTCCCATTGCGGTCGGTGTTGAGTGGGTATGATGGCAGCCCGAGGTATGGATACTGGCTGCTTTGTGAAGCTGTTCCTTCCAGTGCCAAATTTTCAGCTAAAAATGAAACGCAAATGAGTAGAAGATGGGTTAAAAAACTAGCGTGATACAAAATATCAACCTGCAGCAACATTGAGTGAAAGATTTGAGTTTGTACACCATCCTCAAGGTAGTGGATGTGGTGTTAGAATATTAAATCTATACTCCACTATGCATGCTTACCTTGACAATGTTGTGCAAGTCACTATTTTGCATCAGGTCATATATTTGTGGTTTTCTTACAACCAGCAGTGGGTGATGGTGCGGGGGTGGGGTGGGGGGATTTCGAGGAACCACTACTAGGGAAAATCAAATAAATGATTTATTTTCCCTCATCGTCATCTTTCGAACCCCACCCAGCGGGCCCTACCACTCTTACCTGCAGAAGCTGCGGCTGCTTACAACCCAAGTCAGATAGCTCCCTGGATGAACTTGGTGGAGATTCACTAATTTATAGCGCAGCTACCAATGTTGTCCTGCTAGAGAGTGCAGAGCGCCCCAGTATGTACTAAGATATGGCACTGAAGTTCTCATGCTAAGCCCTTGCTGCCTAGTGCCATGAGTATACGTTTGCAGCTAATGCAATGATGTGTGTGATGTCTAGCATATGCTTTGCACTGCAATAGTACCCTTTCTGTACAAAATACTATGCTTAGATAGACTCTAAAACGTTTTCCACATTATATTTGTGTACTGTACAGTGCAATACACATGCAATATGTGAAAAGTTAGACAAATAAATAGCATTCTCCTTGCTAGCCCCTGCCTTGAGAAGGCATTATTTTTTAGTGCATTAACCTGTCTACCTCTGTTGGTAGATAGTGTGAGAACGCTGTGTACAATTCATGGAACGGCTCCTTTATGCGAAGAGGTGCATCATTATTAAGCCCGGGCATTGTACTCCGCTCCATCAGCGGAGTTAGCAGAGTTTTACCAACTCTGCTCTCCGTTGGGAACGTGGAGTTGAGGCAAAACTCCGGCTCCATAGCAGAGCTGAGTACACCCCTAAGCTCCTGCTCCGCAGCCCATAAAAAGACGCAAAACCCACTTACCTGCTCTGGTGTCTGCAGGCAGCCCTCCTCCTTGCTGTGGTTTCTTTCCTCCTCACCGCTGTCCTCGCTACAAACCCATACATTTCTCTTCTTGGGTTGACTACGCATGCACAGTCCACCAAAGACGTAAAATGTAGGGGTTTGCGACCGACAACGAGGAGGAGGATGTCGGCAAGCATGAGACACCACGGCTAGGTGGAGGGCGGCCCACAGACGCCAGAGAGTAGGTAAGTGTTTTTTTTGTCTTTTTAAAATTGTCGGTAGGACTACGGTGGAGCAGAGCGGAGTTCCACTGAGTTTTTCTTAACTCCGTGGAACTCCGCAGAGTGCCACTCCATGTACTCCACCCACACCTGATTATTATGTTACTTCTAGGGCAAATTTCCAGTTTTGCACTAGAAATTAATACGTTTGTCAACCCTTTGCACCAGCTTGAGTCAATTCCTCTGGCTTGCTCCAGTGCAAAGTGTTGATAAAGCTGAAACTTTTTGTTTTAGTCTGTACAACTGTATGCAGATAGTTCCATTCGCAAGCTTGAAGTTTTACCTTCTACGACCCTATGGAGTTAGTTCCATTAGAGGTCAAGGCCTGCTATGCTTCCACCTGGGTCAGGAGATATTACACAGGAAATCCAAGACCATCTGCCCTGGAACCTAGAGCACCAGCGGCTGCCTGCTTGCCAAGACTAATGTGCCCTGTAAGGAAGATGAGAGCATTTGAGGCAGTGTGGCCTACTGTGAAATCATGGTAAAGGTCTCCGTGCCCCAGGGAGATTCTTTCAGCAGTACAGCAGACCAGTTTGACCCTGTAAGCACACTATCTGTGGGACTAGGAGTTAAGGCCTGAAAACCTGACGTTTGCAGTTTACAACAGCAGTGAGTATATTTACATTTGAAATAGTCCACTTGTTGTACGACCTTGTTCGCAATATTATTTTTTTCTTCTACACCGACTTTTCTGCAGAGTGATATCCAACCTTTTTGGTCCTGATGGATGCCACACACATGCTAGTAGGGTATGAGAATGATATAAACATGTTGGCCTGAGTATCACGACTGGGTTGTAGTCATATCACCCTAATCATTTTAGTATACTCCTTCGGGAGACTTAATCAAGAATGTGTTCATCCACCAAATATTTTTAATCTTCACAGTGTTCACACCCCACTCTGCCATTACTACCCACATCCGATTGCTTACATATGGTCTGTGAATAATCTGTAAGAGCTCCTCCCCGAATGGGAGTTGTAGCCCACATCGCCAACCATTGGGTAAGCTGTGAGGAGGAGCCCTATGATGAAGCATACCACCTAGGGGTGGGTTTAGGTTCTCGTCCTTGAAACAAAGATTTTGTTGTGGATCAGAAAACTTAGGTTTGTGATCAAACCTATGCGATTGCGATAGGTCTCCCTCGATTAGATGCATTAATTGTGTGTTTTGGTGGATTCCCCCAGCAAGGTCTGAGGAGACAGCTACTGCACTGTTCTGGTTCTTGCCCATGTGCTGGTACATTCAGCAACACTCAAATGCCAGAGGAGGACTGCCATAAAGTGAAAAATGAACGCTACTGCACTGAATAAGTCATCGTCTATGTGCAGTGCGATGTTGGTGACCTGGTATGCCAGATAGGGCCCCCATGAGGAGACCCACTGTGCCGATCTGGATGGCTCTTGTGTACAGTGGAGAGACAATTACTCTGAATTCCAGAGTGAGATAACAGGCACTAAGCAAAATAAATTTGATCTGGTCGAGATAGTCCAAAGAGGCAAATGGCAAGTGTAGATACACTTGTGAGTCTGCACCTTGACTGAAAACTTGCGCAGGCAGCTTTGCACCACCCCTGCTACCTACAGGAAGAGCAGAACTTACCCAGCTTGGAGAAGCAATGAGAACCCCACGGCTGTGGGTGAAATACTTACCAGAGACAGATGCTGCTCCCGCGCCTGTGGAGGGGTTATGCTCAGAGTTCTGTGGCAGGGGTATGCTCTAAGACTTCGGTCACCCTGATCCTGCTGGTGCACGTAAGACTAATTTTGGGCCCGTCAGCCTCAAGGGAACTTGCTTGCCAAATAGTGCTTTCGCGCTGGAACACTTATGATTTTAATACCGAGTTGGAGTGGGACTCGGACTAGTAGTGGGGATAACCTAAATAGAGAATACCCATTACCTCTAGGTTGAGGGAAGTGGGAATCTGAGATCTGCCTATGTAGCACTAGAGCCTTGACATCAGCTAACTGTGTATTGTTTGTGAATGTTGTATTTAATTTTGTAGTGGTGGCTGTAAATAAATGCTTCTTTTTTCATAAAAGCAAGTATTACCCCCCTCCCACTTCTCCTCACTACCAGTACACACTCGGACTCGATAGCTGTGGTGGCAGAACACCGTATACTTCCACTCCACACAGGGTGAGGTATTCCCGACGGCCTGTGATGACAACACTGACATAGCGGCCCACCATCCCTTCGCAGTAGAGTGTAGTAACGGATCCGGGACTAAGGTCAGTGATGGTGCCGCACCTGTACAACCAGAGACACAACAAGAAGAACATAGTTAGGCTGACCGGTTTTCATGAGAGCCCACCCACCAGTATCATACATAAAGTGCAATGGCAAAGATGGAGTTTGAAACAATGTATTATGAAGCTTGAGGAAGATCTATTAAGAGGTGCATCACAAATCAGACAAAGAGGAGATGTATATTGAGTACCTGCTGAGCGACAAGGGTATTCTAAACACTGTTGTAAAAGTGTCTCCAATATCAGGCTCACCTTGGCTCACTGCTTTCAAATGCACAATTAGCAGAACTTACACAGGGTTGTTGTTGTTCTTGCTGTCTCCGACCCGAACTTCAGCACCTCTGAGTCGCTCAGGGCAGCAGTCGGCTCTGTTCACCACCACAATAGATCCAATTGACTGACTTTGTCCTAAGTCCAGTCTCCACCATGGATTCATGTCCCCGTTGGTGGAAGAGCAGTACTTTTCATAGTAGTTCCCATTGCGGTCGGTGTTGAGTGGGTATGATGGCAGCCCAAGGTATGGATACTGGCTGCTTTGTGAAGCTGTTCCTTCCAGTGCCAAATTTTCAGCTAAAAATGAAACGCAAATGAGTAAGTAGAAGATGGGTTAAAAAACTAGCGTGATACACAATGTCAACTCAAAAATCTCAACCTGCAGCAACATTGAGTGAAAGATTTGAGTTTGTACACTATCCTCAAGGTAGTGGATGTGGTGTTAGAATATTAAATGTATACTCCACTATGCATGCTTACCTTGATAATGTTGTGCAAGTCACTATTTTGCATCAGGTCAATATATTTGTGGTTAACTTACAACCAGCTACGGTAGGTAAGAGCAGTGGGTGATGGTGCGGGGGTGGGGGGATTTTGAGGGACCACCATTAGGGAAAATTAAATAAATGATTTATTTTCCCTCATCGTCATCTTTCGAACCCCACCCAGCGGGCCCTACCACTCTTACCTGCAGAAGCTGTGGCTGCTTACAACCCAAGTCAGATAGCTCCCTGGAGGAACTTGGTGGAGATTCACTAATTTATAGCACAGCTACCAATGTTGTCCTGCTAGAGAGTGCAGAGCGCCCCAGTATGTACTAAGATATGGCACTGAAGTTCTCATGCTAAGCCCTGGCTGCCTAGTGCCATGAGTATACGTTTGCACCTAATGCAATGATGTATGTGTGATGTCTAGCATATGCTTTGCACTGCAATAGTACCCTTTCTGTACAAAATACTATGCATAGACAGACTCTAAAAGTTTTCCACATTATATTTGTGTACTGTACAGTGCAATACACATGCAATATGTGAAAAGTTAGACAAATAAATAGCATTCTCCTTGTTAGCCCCTGCCTTGAGAAGGCATTATTTTTAGTGCATGAACCTGTCTACCTCTGTTGGTAGATAGTGTGAGAACGCTGTGTACAATTCATGGAACGGCTCCTTTATGCGAAGAGGTGCATCATTATTAAGCCCGGGCATCGTACTCCTCTCCGTCAGCGGAGTTAGCAGAGTTTTACCAACTCTGCGCTCCGTTGGGAACGTGGAGTTGAGGCAAAACTCGGGCTCCATAGCAGAGCCGAGTACACCCCTAAGCTCCCGCTCGCAGCCCATAAAAAGACACAAAACCCACTTACCTGCTCTGGTGTCTGCAGGCAGCCCTCCTCCTTGCCGTGGTTTCTCTCCTCCTCACCGCTGTCCTCGCTACAAACCCATGCATTTCTCTTCTTGGGTTGGCTACGCATGCACAGTCCACCAATGACGTAAAACGTAGGGGTTTGCGACCGACAACGAGGAGGAGGATGTCGGCAAGGATGAGACACCACAGCTAGGTGGAGGGCGGCCCACAGACGCCAGAGAGCAGGTAAGTGTTTTTTTTCTCTTTTTAAAATTGTCGGTAGGACTACGGTGGAGCAGAGCGGAGTTCCACTGAGTTTTTCTTAACTCCGTGGAACTCCGCAGAGTGCCACTCCATGTACTCCACCCACACCTGATTATTACGTTCCTTCTAGGGCAAATTTCCAGTTTTGCGCTAGAAATTAATACGTTTGTCAACCCTTTGCACCAGTTTGAGTCAATTCCTCTGGCTTGCTCCAGTGCAAAGTGTTGATAAAGCTGAAACTTTTTGTTTTAGTCTGTACAACTGTATGTAGATGGTTTCATTAGCAAGCTTGAAGTTTTACCTTCTACGACCCTATGGAGTTAGTTCCATTAGAGGCCAAGGCCTGCTATTCTTCCAGCTGGGTCAGGAGATATTACACAGGAAATCCAAGACCATCTGCCCTGGAACCTTGAGCACCAGCGGCTGCCTGCTTGCCAAAACTAATGTGCCCCGTAAGGAAAATGAGAGCATTTGAGGCAGTGTGGCCTACTGTGAAATCATGGTAAAGGTCTTCGTGCCCCAGGGAGATTCTTTCGGCAGTACAGTAGACCAGTTTGACCCTGTAAGCACACTATCTGTGGGACTAGGAGTTAAGGCCTGAAAACCTGACGTTTGCAGTTTACAACAGCAGTGAGTATATTTACATTTGAAATAGTCCACTGGTTGTATGATCTTTTTCGCAATATTATTGTTTTTCTTCTACACCGACTTTTCTGCAGAGTGATATCCAACCTTTTTGGTCCTGATGGATGCCACACACATGCTAGTAGGGTATGAGAATGATATAAACATGTTGGCCTGAGTATCACGACTGGGTGGTAGTCATATCACCCTAATCATTTTAGTATACTCCTTCGGGAGACTTAATCAAGAATGTGTTCATCCACCAAATATTTTTAATCTTCACAGTGTTCACACTACACTCTGCTATTACTACCCACATCCGATTGCTTACATATGGTCTGTGAATAATCTGTAAGAGCTCCTCCCCGAATGGGAGTTGTAGCCCACATCGCCAACCATTGGGTAAGCTGTGAGGAGGAGCCCTATGATGAAGCATACCACCTAGGGGTGGGTTTAGGTTCTCGTCCTTGAAACAAAGATTTTGTTGTGGATCAGAAAACTTAGGTTTGTGATCAAACCTATGCGATTGCGATAGGTCTCCCTCGATTGGATGCATTAATTGTGTGTTTTGGTGGATTCCCCCAGCAAGGTCTGAGGAGACAGCTACTGCACTGATCGGGTTCTTGCCCATGTGCTGGTACATTCAGCAACACTCAAATGCCAGAGGAGGACTGCCATAAAGTGAAAAATGAACTGTACTGCACTGAATAAGTCATCGCCTATAAGCAGTGCGATGTTGGTGACCTGGTATGCCAGATAGGGCCACCTTGAGGAGACCCACTGTGCCGATCTGGATGGCTCTTGTGTACAGTCGAGAGACAATTACTCTGAATTCCAGAGTGGGATAACAGGCACTAAGCAAAAAAAATTTGATCTGGTCGAGATAGTCCAAAGAGGCAAGTGGCAAGTGTAGATACACTTGTGAGTCTGCACCTTGACTGAAAACTTGCGCAGGCAGCTTTGCACCACCCCTGCTACCTACAGGAAGAGCAGAACTTACCCAGCTTGGAGAAGCAATGAGAACCCCACGGCTGTGGGTGAAATACTTACCAGAGACAGATGCTGCTCCCGCGCCTGTGGAGGGGTTATGCTCAGAGTGCTGTGGCAGGGGTATGCTCTAAGACTTCTGTCACCCTGATCCTGCTGGTGCACGTAAGACTAATTTTGGGCCCGTCAGCCTCAAGGGAACTTGCTTGCCAAATAGTGCTTTCGCGCTGGAACACTTATGATTTTAATACCGAGTTGGAGTGGGACTTGGACTAGTAGTTGGGATAACCTAAATAGAGAATACCCATTACCTCTAGGTTGAGGGAAGTGGGAATCGGAGATCTGCCTATGAAGCACTAGAGCCTTGACATCAGCTAACTGTGTATTGTTTGTGAATGTTGTATTTAATTTTGTAGTGGTAGCTGTAAATAAATGCTTCTTTTTTCATAAAAGCAAGTATTACCCCCCTCCCACTTCTCCTCACTACCAGTACACACTCGGACTCGATAGCTGTGGTGACAAAACACCGTATACTTCCACTCCACACAGGGTGAGGTATTCATTGCGGCCTGTGATGACAACACTGACATAGCGGCCCACCATCCCTTCGCAGTAGAGCGTAGTAACGGATCCGGGACTAAGGTCAGTGATGGTGCCACACCTGTAGAACCAGAGACACAACAAGAAGAACAGTGTTAGGCTGACCGATTTTCTTGCTAGCCCACCCATGAGTATTATACATAAGGTGCAACGGTAAAGATGGAGTTTGGGACAATGTAATATGAAGCTTGAGGAAGATCTATGAGGCTTGCATCACAAATCAGCCAATCAAAGAGGAGAGGTATATTGAGTACCTACTGAGCAGCCAGGTTATGCCAAACACTGTTGGTAAAGCTTCTCCAATATCCAGTTCCCCTTGGCTCAATGCAGTCAAGTGCATAATTATCAGAACTTACACAGGGTTGTTGTTGTTCTTGCTGTCTCCGACCCGAACTTCAGCACCTCTGAGGCGCTCAGGGCAGCAGTCGGCTCTGTTCACCACCACAATAGATCCAATTGGTTGACTTTGTCCTAAGTCCAGTCTCCACCATGGATTCCTATCCCCGTTGGTGGAAGAGCAGTACTTTCCAAAGTAGTTCCCATTGCGGTCGGTGTTGAGTGGGTATGACGGCAGCCCAAGGTTTGGATACTGGCTGCTTTGTGTTGCTGTGCCTTGCAGTGCCAAATCTTAAGGTCAAAAAGAAAAGCAAATGAGCAAGTAGATAATAAGTAGAAAATCCAGCTGGATAGAAAATATCAACTCAAAAATATCAACCTGCAGCAACCTCGAGTGCAAGATATGAGTTTGTACAATATCTTCAAGGTAGTGGTTGTGGTGTTAGAATATTCAATCTATACTCCACTATACATGCTTGTCTTAACAATGTTGTGCAAGGCACTATTTTGCAGCAGGTCAATACATTTGTGGTTAACTTACAACCCAAGTCAGATAGCTCCATTAGTGAACTTGGTTAAGATTTACTAATTTATAGTGCTGTTCCTCAGGCTGTCCCACTAGAGAGCGCAGGGCACCCCCATATATAATAAGATATGGCACTTTTGTTCTAGTCCTCAGCCAAGGCTGCCTAGTACCATGCACATACCTTTGCAACTAGTGCAAAGGTGTGTCTGACTTCTAGCAAAGGCTTCGCATTGCGACGGTATCTTTCCTGGAGAAAATACAATGATTATACAGACTCTAAAGTGTTTACCACATTATATATGTGCTGTACAGTGCAACACACATGTATTATGCGAAAGTAAGATGAATAAAAAAATGTTTCCTTGTTAGCGACTGCCTCATAGAGTCGTCATTTTTAGTGCACAACCTGTCTACCATTCTTGGTAGATAATGTGAGAATGCTCATGTACCTCTCATGGAAAGCCCCCATCATGCAAAGAAGTGCACTAGTATGTTAGTCCTAGGGCAAATGTACAATTTTACACTAGTTTGTATCACTTCTAGCTTGCGTCAATGCAAACTGTTGATAAAGCAGCCCCCTAATGTTTTAGTCTGTACAACAGTATGCAGATGGTTCCATTAGCAAGCTTGATGTTTTTTCCTCTACAACCCTATGCAGGTAGTTCCATCGGAGGCCAAGGCTGGGTAGTGTCCCAGCTGGGGAACAACCTTTATAACGCAACTTTTAGCACGCAGTGCTATTACAACGCAGACTTTAAAACGAAAACCATTACAATGCATTACACTGGGGGGCGCTCTAGGATTGGGAATAGTTTTAATTTACTATCCAACACCTTCCCTAGTGTCCACGGGGACTGGTTTTGGAATAGTAAATTAAACTATTCACAATCCAGCACCCCCCAGTGTAATGCGTTGTAATGGAATGCGTTTTAAAACTTGCGTTGTTACAGCATGCATGGTAAAAGCATGCGTTGTAACAACGTACATCCGTCCCAGCTGGGTGAGTGGACGTTATGCAGGAAAATCTAACCCCACCTGCATTACAAGCACTCGTCCCCCTACTACTCCAATCACTCCTTGATCCCACCCTTTTGGATGGTGGTTTCAACTCATGACCCCTCAGCTTGACTCAAGCAACACTTCTGTGCGTCTTACGCATGATCTGGTCAACTGGACTACCTCTTTGGCCTTCTGACTCCTGGCGCCTACTCCATCATCAGGCCAAGGAATACACTTTTTACTCTCACTCCCATATATCCCACGATATGCTTATGTACCTCTTTCTGCCATCTGCTGATGCTGTCATACTGCTCAATGCACATATCCCCCCAAATGCACTGACAGACCATGCCTCTATCATTTTGACTCTTAGACCTGCTAGACACCAACAACTCAGTCAATGGCTCCTAAGCGCATGGTAGCTCACTGACTCCGATTTTGCAGACTTCCTTCATACACACATTTCATACTGCTTTAAAGATAATGCAGCATTCTTTACCTCCTCCACCACAGTCAAGGAGGCCCTGAAGGCAAAACATCATGACCATATAATCTCCTGCTATTTACGCACCTGTAGACTTGTAAGAGGGCCTGACAATTGAACAGGACCTCTGCTTAGCCGACGAGGCCTACAACGCTAACCTCACTGCCCACCTGAAACATACAGCAGATTTAAACAAACGTGTACTCCGCTAGAAACAACTGAACACTACGACCTCTGCTCACCTTACCACACAGGATTGGATCTATGAGGTCAGGGAAGGCTGGGAAACTCCTGTACTGGTGACAAGACAGGACCTGGCTCTTCACCTGATCCCTTCCATTATTATGGAGATTGGTCAAGAGGCAGCAGACCCACACTCAGTAAAGCAGGAGTTTGCCCGTTATTTCACAAGCCTTTATGTCGACCGCCCAACACCGGAGGCTGAACTACTTCATTCTATTGTGGAGGATCTCATTCGCCCCCGACTAACCAACAGTGGCAGGCAAGTACTGGAGTAACCCATTATGGCAGCTGAAATTACATTAACCATAGGGGCACTCCCTAGTAGGAAAACACCAGGCCTCAATGGTATTCCATTGGAAGTGTATAAAAAATTCACCTCTTTGCTATCTAACCCCTACTTGCAATGTATGAGGAGCCACTGGAGGTGGGCAAACTCCTGTGTGATCTTCACAGACCCACAATATCTGTCATCCTTAACCCACATTACTAGCCCCCCTCCAGGGATTGTGGATACTAGAGGCCTATCTCCGTTCTTAATGTTATGTTATTGAGTATTTCTAGAGCGCACGTTCACCAAGCGGTCTCTTGGTGCTAGGAAGCAGATCGATATTGATCCACAGTTATTGTGAGCCATGTTTTCAGTAGCTGTCTAAATCTGACATAGTTAGTGGTAGTCCTGAGTTAAGTGTCAATAAATTCCAAGCTCGGGTAGCAATGACGGGGAACTTACACCGACTGGTCCTTAATTTTTTGCATGGTGAAATATCCAAATAGTGTAGGTGTCTGGATCTCAGTTCTCTGGTAGGACATTATTTACTAACTCAGGATTTACCAAAGGTGAGGCAGTTCATTTGTAAGGCCTTAAATACTATAAAGCACACCTTGAACATGGTTCTCTGTACCACAGGCAGCCAGGGGAGTTTCCTAGTCACCTGAGAGATGTGTCCATTTTTAGGTAGACAGTATGTTAGACGGAGAGGCCTGAGTTTGCAATCGCTGGAGCCTACGCAGAAGAAATTTGAGGAGGTCCAAGTAAAGGGAATTGGCATAGTCAATGCATTACAAGACTAAGCCTATTATAACTTGGATCAAGGCCTCCCTTGTCAAGAATTTCTTTATCTTTTTTATGCACCAGAGTTGACAGAAGCATGCCAATGTCACTAAGCCTACCTGCTGTTTAAATGATAACTCCTCATCAACGATGACCCCAAGGCTTTTTATCGTCTTTTTGGGCAAAGGAGGAAAGCCCATCTCGCTTGGCCAGAAGGAGGGATTCCAATGATCCACCTTATTTTGTGTGATAACAATCTCAGTTTTATCAGAGTTTAACTTCATGTGGTTACTGTTCATCCAAACACGAGTGAATAGCATTGTGTCATGAAATTGCTGTCTAGACGTGGAACTGTTGTTGATCATAAATAGCAGTTGCATGTTGTCAGCGTAGTTGAAGATGTTGATTTCCTTCTTTTTAAAAGAGCTTAACAAGGGGCGGATGTAGATGTTAAAAAGATGAGGAGATAGAGAGGAGCCCTGTGGCACCTCACAGTTAGGTTGAACCTCTGTTGAATTGAACGGTGGTAGTCTAACCGATTGAGCTCTGTCACTCAAAATCGAAGTGATCCAGTCGAAGACTGTGTCCAATAGCCCTGCGGTTCTGACACGGTCAGCCAAAAGGGTGAAGTTGACGGTGTCCAAAGCCACAGGCAGGTTAAGTAACACCAACACTTGGGTATTACCACTGTCTACTTCCTTGCACATGTCCTCTCTTAACCCCTTCGGTGCTCATGACGGAATGGTTCCGTCATGAGCACCAGTGCTCCTGTGCTCATGACGGAACCATTCCTTCATGAGGCCAAGGGCACGAAATCCCTCTGCTGTAAATAGCAGCCTCTGGGGGGCCTCGGGAGGTGGGGAAGAGCTTCCCCAACCTCCTGAGGCCCTCCCTTTGTGTTCAAAGTAATGACGATTGTGCGTATGGCGCGCTTATGTCATTACATTGAAAACAAAACAGTTTCAGTGTTTGTGGGGCTATCTCAGCCCCCGAGCACAGAAACACTTGGGAGAGGTATCGTTAGAAAGGGGAGAATCTCCCCATTCTAATGGTACCCTTTCCTAGTGGATCCCTGCTTGGGAGGGCAATCCCCAAGCAGGGATCTACCCACTAGCACCAGGGAAGGAGTAGCAGCCCCTTGGGCAAGGGCCTTTGCTCCCCCCCATTGCGTTTTGGGGACACCAGTCTTTCTGCCACCCTGGGGGGCAGATGGGGACAGTAGACCCCATCTGCCCCGGGAGGGGGAGGGGGGATAGAAGGCCCACTAGCACCAGGGATTTTTTGTCCAAAAATTTACTTAGGGTGGGGGCTGCCCAAAACACCCACAACCCCTCACCAAAATACAGCCTTTCTGCCCTCCCTGGGGGCAAAAAGCCATTAGACGCCAGGGATTTTTTTTGGGTAAATAAAATGAGGGTGGGGGCTGCCCAAAATGGGCATCCCAAAGCCTCCACCTCTCCACCCCCCCCAAAATTACAGTCTTTCTGCTCTGTAGCGGTCAGTAGCCCCCAATCCGCCCCCCCCCCACCGGGGGCAGAAAGCCGATTAAAAACCAGGTATTTTTTTTGTTATTCATGTAGGTGTGGGGGCTGCCCAAAATGGGCATGACAATACCCCCACCCCAAGGGTGACCTGGGGGAATGCTAGGTGGTAGGAAATTTGTGTCCGCCAGATGATGACTTTCCCTCACAAAAATGTGTGGAAAAAGTGATTTTTTCCGCCAAATGTAAGGTTTGCAGGGGATTCTGGGTAAGATAAAGTTGGGGGATCCACACAAGTCATACCTCTCTATAATCCCCCGGGTGTCTAGTTTCCAGAAATGTGTGGGTTTCCCTAGATGGCCACCGAGCACAGGGCCAAAAACTCAGGTGACCCCCCTTGCAAAACCAGGTCGTTTTGTGAAAGGCAATTTTGAGGTCGCCTCAATACGTTTTGTGCCCTTGCCTGTCGCAGGTACTTGTTCCTCCCACACGAGTGAGGCATCATTTTTATCAGGAGACCTGTGGGTGGTAGGAAATTTGTGTCAGCCCGGTGATGCCACAACTTTCCCACACAAAAATATGTGGAAAAAGTGATTTTTCCAGCTAAATTTGAGGTTTGCAGGGGATTCTGGGTAAGAAAACATTTGAAGGATCCAAGTAAGCCATACCTCCCTGGAATCCCCCAGGTGTACAGTTTTCAGAAATGTGTGGGTTTGGTAGGTTTCCCTAGCTGGCCGCCGAGCCCGGGGCCAAAAACCCAGGTTACCCTCCTTGCAAAACCAGGTCGTTTTGTGATAGACAATTTTGATGTTGCCTCAATTCGTTTTGGGCCTTTGCCTGTCGCGGGTAGTTGGGCCTCCCACACGAGTGAGGCACCATTTTTATCGGAAGACCTGGGGGAGCCCTGGGTGATAGGAAATTTGTGTCAGCCCGGTGATGCCACAACTTTCTCAAACAAAAAAATGTTGAAAAAGTGATTTTTTCAGCTAAATTTGAGGTGTGCAGGAGATTCTGGGTAAGAAAAAGTTGGGGGATCCACGCAAGCCATACCTCCCTGGAATCCCTCAGGTGTCTAGGTTTCAGAAATGTGTGGGTTTGGTAGGTTTCTCTAGCTGGCCGCAGAGCACAGGCCAGAAACCCAGGTGACCCCCCCTTGCAAAACCAGATCGTTATTTGATAGACAATTTTGATGTTGCGTCAATACGTTATTAGGCCTCCCACACGAGTGAGGCACCATTTTTATCGGGAGACCTGGGGAAACGCTGGGTGGTAGGAAATCAGTGTCAGCCCAGTAATGCCACAACTTTCCCACACAAAAATGTGTGGAAAAGGGGAGTTTTTTTCAGCGAAATTTGGTAGGTTTCACTAGTTGGCCGCTGAGCACCAAAACCCCAGCTGCCCCCCCCCCCCATCCCCCCCTTGCAAAAGCAACTTTCAACCACAGAAATGTGAGGAAAATGGGGTATTTTTGACAAATTCTAAAGGTCTGCAAGGGATTATGGGTAACAGAACCTGGTGAGAGCCACACAAGTCACCCCATCCTGGAGTCCCCTGGAGTCCCCTGGGTGTCTACTTTTTAAAAATTTATAGGTTTTCTAGATTTCCCCAGGGGCCGGCAGAACTAGGGTTCACAATCTACAGCTAGGCACTTTGCAAAAAAAATGTCAGTTTTCACTGTAAAAATAAAGTGTGTTCACCTTGTGTTTTGGACCGTTTCTTGTCGCATACACTAGGCCTACCCACACAAGTGAGGTACCATTTTTATCAGGAGACTTAGGGTAACACAGATTTGTTGAGCAACTGTTATTACCTATTGACTTACGATGCATTTCTGCCTTCCAAATGAAATACGTGTAAAAAAGAAGTCATTTTGAAAAATAACCTTTAAGTCTCATGCTAGTGTGGGTACTCACAATTTCGGAAATGTGCTAATATCTGCAATTTCTAAACTCTATATTTTGTTCCAATTTAAGAAAATACATGGGTGTCTTTCATACCGATTTTTCCATGTACATATTTCCCCAAATTAATTGCTATATAACGGAACATAATGAACAACCATTGCAAGACGCTGCTCAGTTATTGGCTCTGGGTTCGTCGGGTTCTTGGTGAACCTACTAGTCCTATATATCCTCACATTCAAAAAGGTCTAGCGGATCTAACAGTGTATTGCTTTCAAACAACTGTCACAATTAGAAGAAGTTACAGGTGAAAACGTTGGCCCAAATGGCTGTTTTTTTCCAACTAATTTTCAATTTTTCCTATATTTAACTGTTAGTTTCTATGAAGAAACCTTGAAGGATCTACACAAGTGACCCCTTGCTGAATTTCGAATTTTTTCAACTTTTCTAAAATGTATAGCTTTCCAGGATCCATTATTGCTTTCATACCCATTTCTACCATAAACTGGAAGGAGGTTGAAAGCAAAATAAATAGCAAACATAGGCTATATCCCAGAAAAATGCCAAAACGGTGTAAAGAAAATGTGCTTTTCTGACAAATGTCTGATTGTTCCTGTAAGCTGGGAAAATGCTGATTTCAGCACCACAACTACTTAGTTTATACCATTTGCAGGGATAAAACCAGATGCTTTCATCTGTAGCCCTTTATTCCTATTTTTCCCAAAATAAACAAAGTTTACCTGTATTTTGGATAATTTCGGGGTCCCCTCCAGGGGAAATCCACAAATCCTGGGTACCTTTAGAATCCCCATGATGTTGGAAAAAAAGGACGCAAATTTGGTGTGGATACCTTATGTGGTCAAAAAGATATAGGGACCTAAGCGCGAACTACCCCAAATGGCCAAAAAATGGCTTAGCACAGGGGGGAAAAGGCCTTGCAGCAAAGGGGTTAAGGGCATGATTACTGCTCTGTGGAATGTGCTGGCCGGAAACCCGCTTGACACGGGACTAAAAAGTCTGACTCCTCTAAAAATGAACAGAGATGGGGACCTAAATGAGCCTCAAGTAGTTTTGCCAGATATGGCAGAAGGGAAATTGGCCGATAACTTTTCATATCCAAAGGATCTGCTCCCACTTTCTTTAGAATAGGTGCAATGATTGCTCTTTTAAAGGAATTTGGAATGATCCCGGTATGGATTGATTGGTTGAGAAGTGACAGTGTTAAATCGGCAAAGTAAATTATTACTACTCTCAGGACCTACGAGTGACAATTATATTTTGGGGATCCAGACTGACTCTGATTCAAAGATTGGCTAGATCCAGCGTGTGACTATTAGGATCACGTAAAGATTAATTATTGTTTGTAGAGCAAGAAGAAATGCTTTTTTTGATGGCCCCAATCTTGTTCACAAAAAAAGCATTGAAAGAGTCACACAAGGTTTGGGTAGTTATAGCCGGGAGTGTTACTCTATTTAAATTAGCGAGGTCGGAGATGATCCTAAATATCTCCTTTATGTGGGCAACCCTGAGGCCTCGATCCCAAGTGTCTTACATATGCTACAGATTTATGCTGATGCTTCAGGTGTCATTGTGAAGTGGTCAAAATCTACCTTTTTATCCCACTCCTGGGCTACCATAATGATATGCAGGCCATAACCCTGTTTTAATGCTCCAAGGAACATTTCCACTACCTAGAGATAAATATCGCCCTCTCACAACATTAAGCATAGGAACCCAACATCACACTTGGTGCAGAGAAGAAATATTACAGCAAAAATATTGTGGGACAGAAATATCGCCGCAAAAATATCGTGGGGAAGAAATATCGACAAAAAATATATAGTTGACAAGAATATAGACTTGACAGGTAAGTAATATCGATTACATAAATATCTTTGTATTAAATATCGTTTGCAAAAATATAGTTTACAAAAATATCGATTTATTAATAATTGTATGTATTTTAGTGTTTTTAATGAGAATTGTTTGTCATTTTATTACATGTTTTAGAGTTTTACTAGGTATGAATTTATTTTAAGTTTAATTCTGCGTTTTTACTTCCGTAGCGGGTTGTGGGTTTATAGGGGAATAGGGTGGGAAGTAATTTAATTTTATAAAATGTATTGAATAATTAATGTGTTAATTGATTAATAAATAATAGTTTAATAATAAGTTGTTAATTGATTTCAATTAGTCAATTAATAAATAATTATGTTGATTGCTTAATTATTTTAGGTGTGTGTTGTGGTGTTTATATGTGTAAATTGTGTGAAGGGTGGTAAGTAATTACCTTTTTTTATTGATTTATTATTAAATATTTTAAAACTAATTACCATTAATTAATTAGTAATTATTAATTGTATTGTGTAATTCATTTTAGGTGTGTGTTTTGATATTAATATGTGTAAAGGGTGTGAAAGGTGGTAAGTAATTAATTTTGCATTGATTAATTAATAAATAATATTAATTGATAATAATTAATTAATTAGTAATTATTATCTTTGTTAATATTATAATAAATAATATATGATGTTAATATTGGAAATTAATTTAATAAAAATGTTGATGTTTTTTTCAAATTGTTTTGGGCTCCAGTGCTTTCCCTACTGTTGCACTCACTGGAGTGGAACAGTAATTGTTACACCTACGCTATCCAGGGCTTTCCCTACCATTGCACTCATTGGAGTGGGAATAGTAATTTTAACCTCTACACTATCCAGCGCCTTCCCTACTGCTACACTCACTGGAGTGGGAATAGTAATTATTACCCCTTTGCTATCCAACTTTTTAACTACTAATGTTTTTATTTGGTTATTAAATGTATGTATTATTTTTTTTAAATAGTTTAATGTGTTAACCCCTTAAGTGCTGCTGACGGCCAATGGTCGTCAGCAGCGCTACCTCCCCAGTGCTGCGCACGACCATTGAACGTCCATTCAGCACTAGTTCTAATGGACAGCGCAGCACTGGGGAGAAATGTTTACACGCAGCTAAGGTGTTAATTAAATATAGAATATTTTATTTTAAATTATTTATATATGTGTTTTTTTATTTCTATATAATTAAAAAAGTTTATAAATTCAATAAAGATAATAGTTAATAAAATGTATGTATGTAAATATATGTATATGTACACCTTTTTGTGTTTATATTTAATAAATTATGTTTATTCATTATAATTATTTTAAATATATATTAAATGTAATTTATTTTGTTAATATTATTTAAATCATTTATTTCAATGTATGTTATCTTTTTAAAGTCGATATTTTTTACATCTATATTTCTTACATCAATATTTTTGAGTCGATATTACTGTACTCACCTATTTAAGTATAGGGATTTGATATTTTTGTAATCAATATTTTTACATCGATATTTTTTTCATCGATATTTTAACATGGAACCATCATTCTTCTCGTTTCTACAGCCAGGAGGGATATGGCCCACTCAGCCACTCTCGCCCTATTCAAGATTGTGAGATTTCTCTACACCCTGCAGAACTAACCCCACCCCACCCCCCTTCTTTTTTCTGCACACTACAAGCAGAGATAACAAGCTTCCTTTAGCATGGGGGCCTACCACGTATCTCTTTCGGAAATGTGTGTTACACGCCTACGAGGGCAGTTTGGGGTTCTCTGATCTCCAATTATATTACTGGCCACCCACCTTCTCCTCATCACCGACTGGTTCTTCGCTGACCACCAGGATCCCGCCATCACGGCGGACCTCATGAAAATAAAACACCAATGTACCCTTAATCTACTCTACTTCTTTAATGGACCTGGGAGATGGACTTTGCAATTACCTAAGAGAATGTGTTTTCAAATCCTGGGGTGCCCTGAGAAACAGTATATGATATAGGGAGACAGGATATCCTACTATGAATCTATCCTATCCATGGGATGCGCTTTCTGATGTATACCTTTCTCCTACTAAAGATAGTGGCATCGCAACGCTCGACTCAATACAGCTTTATGGTTACTTGATTTGCTTTTCCTGATTATGTTCTCTAAACAGATAAATATATATAAACAAAAGACCACCTGCCCTGGAACCTAGAACACCAATGTGCCCTGTAAGGAAAAAGAGAGTGTTAGAGGGAGCAAGGTCAGGTGGAGAATCCTGGTGGAGGTCTCCTTTAAGATTCTTTTGGCAGAACAACAGACCAGTTTGGCTCTGTAAGCACACTGTCTGTAGGACTGTGAGCCGAGGCCTGAAACCTGACCTTTTTAGGTTACAACAGCGGACGAACATATTTACATTAGAAATAGTCCACTGGTTGTTTGATATTTTCACAATATTATTGTTTTTATCTACGCAGATTTTTCTACAGAGTGATATCCAACAGTTTGTTCCTGATGAATGCCATACATACATTAGTAGGGGATGTATGACGTAACATCGCATACCTTTACATCGCACACCATTACAACGCAATTTTTATAACGCAGATTCCTTTACAACGAATGCCTTTACAACGCATGACATTACATAGCAGATGCTATTACAACGCATGCCATTACAACGTAAGTATAGGTAAGTATATTATTTTATTAAAAATGTAATTAATAAATATTTAATTATTTAAATAAATTACATTATTTTTAAATTAATTTATTTGTATATATATATATATATATATATATATATATAAAAAATAGTTTAGGTGTTTATAAATAATATTCTAACTCTGGGGAGTGTAATAGTAGGGTAAGTGCTGGATAGTGTAGGGAAAAACATTACTTTAATTTTATTTTTTAAAGAACTATTATTACAAAAGAACTATTATTAATAAATAATAAAATTATTAAAATTAATATTTTAATTTATTTAAATTATTTATTTAAAAACTGAACCCTAAAAATACCCCAGTTCCCCAAAACCCTAAAAATACCCCTGTACGCCAAAACCCAAACCTAGCCCTGAACCCTAAAAATACCCCTGTACCCCAAAACCCAAACCCAGCCCTGAACCCTAAAAATACCCCTGTACCCCAAAACCCAAACCCAGCCCTGAACCCTAAAAATACCCCTGTACCCCAAAACCCCAACCCAGCCCTTAACCCTAAAAATACCCCTGTTCCCCAAAACCCAAACCCAGTCCTGAACCCTAAAAATACCCCTGTACCTCAAAACCCAAACCCAGCCCTGAACCCTAAAAATACCCCTGTACCCTAAAACCCAAACCCAGCCCTGAACCCTAAAAATACCCCTGTACCCCAAAACCCAAACCCAGCCCTGAACCCTAAAAATACCCCTGTACCCCAAAACCCAAACCCAGCCCTGAACCCTAAAAATACCCCTGTACCCCAAACCCCAAACCCAGCCCTGAACCCTAAAAATACCCCTGTACCCCAAACCCCAAACCCAGCCCTGAACCCTAAAAATACCCCTGTTCCTCAAAACCCAAACCCAGCCCTGAACCCTAAAAATACCCCTGTATCCCAAAACCCAAACCCAGCCCTGAACCCTAAAAATGCCCCTGTACCCCATAACCCAAACTATATATATAAAATTACTTAAATTAATTTATTTAATTTATTTTTAATATTTTTTAAATTAATTAAAAAAAATTGTAATAAAAAAATGTTTAAATAAAATGATATACTTACCTATACTTACGTTGTAATGGCATGCGTTGTAATAGCATCTGCTATGTAATGTCATGCGTTGTAAAGGCATTTGTTGTAAAGGATCCTGCGTTGTAATGGTGTGCGTTGAAACAGTATGCGTTGTAAAAGTTGCGTTGAAACGGTTGCATACCTTAGTAGGGTATGAGAATGTCAAGTATATCTAGACCTGAATATCACAACTAGGTGAAGTCATATCACCCTAATAATTTTTAGTATATTCCTTGGGGAGACTTATTTAATAATGTACTCCACCACAAGGAATTTTTCATCTTCACCCTATTCACACCACATGCTGGTATTCTCACCCAAATCTGGTATTTCATTCTCACCCACATCTGGTGTGAGAATGCGCCTGTAGATGGTATGATGAAGCAGACCACCTAGGGGTTGGTAAGGCTTCTCGTACTTAAAACAAACAACTTTGTTGTGGATCAGAAAACTTGGGTTTTTGACCATACCTATGAGATAGGTCCCCCTTGCCTGGATGCATTCATTGTGTGTGTTGGTGGATCTCATTAGCAAGGTGTGAAGAGATGACTGCTGCACCAATCGGCTTGTTGCCCGAAGTGGAACGTGAACGTCGCTGACCGAATGGGTCATCGGCTGGGTGCAGTGTGATTTTGGTGACCCCATATGCCAGATAAGGTTGCTATGAAGAGTATTGCAATGCTGAGTGGTCCGTAGTCCATGTATGGTGGCAAACTGGAAGATTCAAATGCCAGAAGGGGCCACTGTGAGGAGACCCACTGTGCCTATTTGGGTGGAGCCTGTGTACAGTGGAGAGAGAGTGACCTCGTGTGCCAGAGGAGGCAACTGGGGCCAACCAAGCAGTGTGACATGCTCGTGATCATCATCAGAGATGAGAGGCAGCTATTGAGGTGAAGCTAGCGGGCCTGCACCTTGACTGATGACTAGCACCAGGACCTTCACATCACCCCCACTAACTATATGAAGAGCAGAACTTACGTGGCTTGGAGGAGCAGCAAACCACTCTATCGCTGCTGCTGTACAACTACATGTGAGGAACTAGAGGACAACCAATTGCAACCCGTCAGGCCATCAGTGAAATAGTTACCAGAGGCATCTGCTGCTCCAGCGCCTGTAGATTGGATTAGACTCAGAGACTCCGAACCTGCTGGTCCAAGAAAGACTGATTTTGGGCCAGTCGGCCCCGGGGGCCAGCTTGTGCTTTTGCACTAGAACACTTATGATTTGAAAACAGTTGGAGTGGGTCACGGATTAATAGGGGGGGCTTAACTGTTATAATTGACGTGTCTTTCCTTGCTCTGCCTGTGTCGTCCCTGTTGCTCAGCAAGTATGATTGTTAGAATGCCTGATGACCTCATGGAATGTTGGAGTGCCTGGCCTGAGTGTAGAGTGTCAGTTGATGGCAGGCAGGCCGAGGGGCAGGGAGGCGGCTCCTGGTGGAGCTTTATTCCATCTACCTATCTTCTCATAATGAACTTAACCTGGAACTAAGCTTTAATAAATCCAACCTATTTTATACACATGGCTCCAGGGACTTTCAATTACCACATTAAAATAAATGGGAAATAACCACTACCGCTAGCTTGAGGGTCCGCCTATAAACGCTAGAGCCCTAAAAACAAAGATCTGTAAATTGACTTCTTGACATTAACGGTGGATCTCCACGCTAACCCCCTTTCCTCTAAAATATTATGCAATACTACATTACTAGTGAACCTTCTTATATCACTAGGACCTAAAACCATTCTTGCAGACTGGAAACTGACAACCCCGAGCCCCTTTGAGAAATGGTGGAACCTACTATGCTCCATCAAAGATGCTGACAATGTACTTCCCTCCAGACTCCGCTCCTCCAACAGGCCTAGGTGACTATGGGATGCCTTAGACAGATACCTACAAGAGAACAAACCACCCCAAGCTAAGACTAGTACACTAGGATCCACTAAGGTTGTCAATCCCCATGTTGCCATGTGCGTCTACAACCCACAGCAGACCCCCTCTTCCCTACTGCACCCTCCCCACTTTTTCCTTTTTTCTTTCTCTACCTCCTTTCTTTTTCTCTCCCTCTCTTCTCTTCTGCCTTTTGTATAGTCTATCTCTCTCTTTCCATGAGCCAACTTTTCTGCCAAGTTACACTCAGTCTGATCCAGGTTTTAAACACAATACTTGTTACTACTTATATTACACCCTACTCATGGTCTTGACTATAGGTTTTCAGACATAATCTTTAACCTGGTCTTTCATGTTGTGCTTCGAATGTACTGTAGCCGGAGTGTATCCCATACTGTTGTTACTTATTATGTTTTTTTTTTTAATGAAAGTCAAAATTATGTGAAATAAAAAAATATATGAAGATCTGGCAATTAAGAATATAAATTGTGTTTTAAACACAAAAATAACACTTTTTTAGTGAATTCAAACATATTTATCCAAAATCGAAAGCCTGTATTTGAAGTTAAATTATGAGTTTTTCCAGAAACTAGCTAAATGTTTGGAAATGTTATGTTTTGGCTCGTGTATTGGCATTTTCATCATCTATGTAGATACAACTTTTTATAATATCACTACTGCTGTTTTAGGCCTAAGTGGGTAAGCTTGGTATAACTTTCTAATTTATTATCAGCAAGTTTCTTATAAATTGAGCGATGGCACTGCTGTTATCAGCTTGTAATATATATCTAGCTCTCTCCTATTCTGGCTGTGAATGTATGTTTTATAAAACTTTTGACCTTTGTCCATGATACTTACAAGTAGGTTATCAGTCAGATGGATACAGAAAAGGCTGAATTTACAGGTAGGCGTGATGCTAGAAAAGACGTGGAATTTTACATTGAAGAGAATTGAAATGCTATACGGATTTTGAAAACAAGGTAAGCATTATTTCATGTTCTGTCACTTTTCAAAATCTCTATATCATTTTGATTCTCTTCAGAAATCCTGAAAGTAACTGAAACCTCCAAGAGCAACCAGACCACAGGTTCACACAGAGCCTTTTAAAGGAGGGAGCTGAAGAAAGCCATCTGAGAAAAGATTCTCATTATAGTTCCAAATCCATAAGCATCTCGTGGTTCAATAAAAGCCTTTGCTCAAATGTCTCTTTCTTTAAAATCCTCCTCTCAGATCTCATGTGAGTAAATAAGTCCACAATCTATGCTGTCATTCAGTAAGTACCACTGCTGCAAGATGTAACCTAGCAACAGCAATGTATGTAAAGACAGCCAGACAAAGCAGTGCACAGATCTGAGGCTACTGCATGGAGAGGGGGGACATGATCATAACTTGACATCACTGAACAAGCCGGCATGCAGGACCTGCATGAACACATGGACTGTGCCAGCTGACAGGCTCCGAAGACTCAGCTGGTAGAAATGCCAAAATGGTGGTGTCATAGTGGCATGGCTGCTTTCCCTTTAAAAGTGACCAGTTTCTCCAACAACCTACCAAAGCAAGATTTGGATCCTGAATACCTGGGTCTCAAGTAGAAAAAGTTGATAGCAAGACAGGAGATGATCCATGCTGGTATACTCAACAATGAAAATTTACTGAGATGAAAAGTGGGAAGAGACTCCAGTCGCTGCAAAACTGGGCGAATGCAAACCTTTGTTCGTACATGGCACAGTAGGCATCTGGCGAAAGGTGTCCTTTAGTTGTTGATAGAGTGCAAACCAAAAGTCCTTGTATCCCTATGGAAATCCTATGTGTTTGCATCTGAAAAGGTAGCTCTATCCACATATCAGGCTGACCTCGGTGACCTTGAAGCTATAATGTCATTCCACATATCTCTTGAGCAGAGCAGCCGCGGTCCGTACAGGTAAGAAGGGTGAGGCGGTGGGGCCGGGTGAGGGGCGGATTTCGACAGACGATGACCTGGGCAAATTAAATAATAATTTAATTTCCCCTGGTCATCGTCCATCAAAATCCCCCTTCACCCGGGCCCCCCACCCCACTGCTCCTACCTGTACCGGCTGCGGCTGGAGCAAAGTTGGGCTTTTTGAAATGTTGGTAAACCTGCCTAATGGCAATGGTCTGCATAACAGAGTTACACCCGAACTGCAAAACTCTCAGGGTACCTGTGGTTTTCGTCTTACTTCCCATTTCCTCTCATTCTCCCATGGAATAAGTGCACTGGCCTCACAGCACAGAGGCACTTTCAGTGATTTCATCTTCCTCTACTAAGCATATGGTGCCTTAATATAGACTGCTTCATAATTGGGCAAAAATAACCTCTTTCTTCAAACAGAGAACTGTATTGTTTCTAACAAGCAGAGCAAACATAATGGCTTTCCAGCCACTTCACACATACTAAATGCCCAGGGAACCAATGGTGCATACTGGGTTGCACAACTCTTGCTGGACTTAAAATTACAGGTATTTGCTACATAAGAAGTGACTGCAAAGTAACAGAACCATCTTGGACACATGACCATGGATGTGAGCGAGCGCCCCTCTTGACTACCAGTACACACTCGGCAGCAGTGGTGACAGCTGTGGTGGCAGCTGTTCTGGCAGAACACCGTATACTTCCACTCCGCACAGGGTGAGGTATTCCCGACGGCCTGTGATGACGACACTGACGTAGCGGCCCACCATCCCTTCACAACAGAGCGTAGTTACGGATCCGGCACTTAGGTCAGTGATGGTGCCACACCTGTAGAACCAGAGAGACAAGCAGAGGAACAAAGTTAGGCAGAACTGATGTCATGGAAGCCCACCCATCAGTATCGAACATAAGGTGCGGTCCGAAGACGAAGGTGAGTTTTGGGACAATGTATTATGAAGCTTGAGGAAGATCGATTAAGAGTCACATCACCAATCACCCAATCAAAGAGGAGAGGTTTGTTGAGTACCTGCTGAGCAACAAGGTTATGCTAAACACTGTTGGTAAAGCTTCTCCAATATCAAGCTTCCCTTGACTCACTGCAGTCAAATGCACAATTATCAGAACTTACACAGGGTTGTTATTGTTCTTGTTGTCTCCGACCCGAACTTCAGCATCTCTGAGTCTCTCAGGGCAGCAGTCGGCTCTGTTCACTACCACAATAGATCCAATTGGTTGACTTTGTCCTAAGTCCAGTCTCCACCATGGATTCATGTCCCCGTTGGTGGAAGAGCAGTACTTTTCATAGTAGTTCCCATTGCGGTCGCAGTTTAGTGGGTATGATGGCAGCCCAAGGTTTGGATACTGGCTGCTTTGTGTAGCTGTTCCTTCCAGTGCCAAATTTTCAGCTAAAAATGAAACGCAAATGAGTAAGTAGAAAATAAGTCGAAACACTGGCTCAATAGAAAATATCAACTCAGATATACCTACCTGCAGTAACATTTAATGCAAGATATTAGTTTGCACAATATCATCATGGTAGTGGATGTGGTGATAGAATAGTAAATTTACACTCCTCTGTGCATGCTTGCCTTGAAAATGTTGTGCAAGCCAATATTTTGAAGCAGGTCAATATATTTGTGATTCACCTATAACACAAGTCCGCTTTATCGGTGAACTTTGTGGAGATTTACTAATTTATAGCACAACGCAGCACAGCCACCAAAGCTGTAACGCTGGAGAGCTCAGGGCACCGCCATATGTATTAAAATATGGCACTGCTGTTCTCGTCCTCAGGCCTGGCTGCCTAGTGCCTTGCACATACCTTTGCACTAGCGAAAAGGTGTATGAGTGATGTCTGGCATGGGCTTTGCAATGCAAGGGTACCCTCCCTGTACAAAATACTATGCTTAGATAGACTCTAAAGTGTTTCCCACATTATATGCATGCTGTACAGTGCAATACGCATGGAATGTGAAAAGTTAGAAGTGAAAACATTTCTCCTTGTTGGCACCTGCCTCGAAGAGGCATTTTTTTAGTACTTTATCCTGTCTATCTTTTTTAGTAGATTGTGTGAGAATGCACATGTACCACTCATGTAATGCTTCCTTCATGTAAAGAAGTGCACTATCATGTTACTACTATGGTAAATTTCAGTTTTGCACTGGAAGGTAAAACATTTATCAACCCTATGGACCAGTTTGTATCTTCTGACTTGCGCCAGTGCAAAGTGTTGATAAAGTTTTCCCTTGATGTTTTAGCCTGTACAGTTGTATGCAGATGGTTCCATAAGCACGCTTGATATTTCACCCTCTACAAACGTATGCAATTTGTTCCATTTGAGAACTTAATGATTTACCCTATACATTGAGTCCTATAGGGCAAGGTAGATTTCCAACATATGGAGGAGGTGCTAAACAAAAAGAGGAATCCGCTGATGAAATTTGTTCCCATACTAATATTATGTGGCCATTTCTTTTTAGGGTGTCAATGGTTTACAGGGTGTATGGCCTGGAATGCTGCAATTATAGGATTACATTTTAAATGTGGTAAAATGTGCTTCTTTGCGGATCACTGTTGTGTTTATATGTGCCTGTGCCATGCTGCTATGGTGTGCACTACAAGTTCCAGTCTGGATTGATGGTGTTGTCACCAGTCAGGTGCTGCAATGAGCCGGGAGACAGAGGACATTGTTATTAGTGGTGCTGTAGATGAATAAATCTTAATTAAAGCATTACTTATGGTAAGCGTATTACTTTACAGAGTAGTGACAAGTTACAGCACAACCCCGGGAAACCTTCACGCAAAGTCATTGTTGGATTTTGAAGTTCTCTGTATGGATTCCTTAATTCTCGCTATTCATGACTAGTCTAATGGGAGTCACAGAGGTACTGTTTATGTAGCCCAGGAAAGTCTCCCACTTTATTGTGGGCCGTGAGTTATTGAATTTGTACAAAAATGTGATTTAGGACTTAAAGTTTGCACTTACTGGCCATTGGTGGCACCATAAACATCCTGGCACTCACGTGTCTCCTGAGCTCGTGAGCTCTCTGTAGGGTGATCAACCATTCGTAAATTTCACAGACCGTCCGTAATTTGGACCTCACGTCTGTTGTCCGTGAGGATCCCTTTTACGGGCACCTAATTTTGGGCCTTGCATGGAGCAGAGCTGTTCCCCTGTGAGAGGCCTCAGCTCCCTGATGGGGCTGCCTCACACTCATCCTCGGAGTACAAGAGCAGACCCACCCCGCCCATTGTCATTCTACATGAAGGCTGATTGCCACATACAGAATGACAATGGGCCAGTTTGGGGTGTTACAGCATGTGGTGGGCCACCTCCTGCCGCGATTAAGGGCAGGGCATTCTGTTAGGGTTAGATGGACGAAACATACAAAAAAAATGTACAAAGTTAAAAAGAAGAGGTTATAGTTCCTACAGTCATCATTTCATTTCAGAGCTGAAGCATTTTTAATATTATATAAAACGAAGCAATAGTTGCTGCTTTTTTATTTATTTTATGCATCTAACATCCATTGACAAAGCCAATAGTCATGGCTTGTTGTAGGTCTAATCTTACTGGATGCAATGATAGAAAGAGCAAAATACCAGTCGGACGGCACATTATGCTCAGCACATATTTTTAGCTGAGGTGTTTTAAGTCACGCCCTTAATTACATCAGACACGCTCCTTGGAGAGACCCCAAATTTTCATCCCACTTAAAGCTCTGGAAACAACACCATGTCACAGCCACCTCGCGTCCTGGCCCTGTGCATCATGCATGACTCATGACTTCCAAGTTTTCAGATTGCCTAGGTGCGGGCAAAGTGACCCCCCCCCCCCACCTCCCCCCCTTACTTTAGGAACTACAGCGAGGATGAAGTTCTTGATGGGCCTTTTCTGTCTGCACTGGATGGGTGGGTGGATGGGTGAGTGGGTAAAGGGTGGATAGAAGGATGGGTGGCTAGGTGGAAGGGGAATGGAGAGAAAAAGGGAGGATGGATGGATGAGTGAAAGCATGGATGATTGACAGAATGGATGGGTAAATGGGTGCATGGATGAGTGAAAAGAATGTAACGATGAATAAGTGAAAGAATGCATACATGAGTGAAAGGGAGGGTGGAGAGCTGGAAGAAAGGATGGATGGATAGATGAGTGAAAGGATGGAAGGATGGGTGAAAGGGTAAATGGTTGGATGGATGAGTAAATGGATGGATGGGTGGAAGAGTGGATGGATGAGTGAAATGATTGGGAGAAAGGGTGAATGGATGGATGAATGAGTGAAAGGATGGAAGAAGGGATGGATGAGTAAAATGATGGATAGAATAGGTGTGCAAATGGTTGAAAAGGATTGGAAATGGATGGGCACACAGATGGAAGGACAGAATGAATGGTAAAAGACTGAATGATGGATGAAAGAATTAATAGATTACATTTTGAGTGACACCCAACTGCTACTAGAATGTTACCCTAGGAATTGTAAATGTTTGCATGTTTTGTTCAAGGTTGTAGAAAGAGCCTCATGGTGCCATGAGCTGAGCTTGAGATGAATATTGTATTTGTAGCAATAGGTAAGGGGTCAAAAATAAACGATGTAATGGTGTATAGCCAGTGCCTTCTTTAAGCTGTACGGAGAAGCACATTTCTGACTTCTGTCAGATAGCTTAACTTTCTGGAAAGCCCCCATAAGCAAATGTATGTTCCACTTGCTGAAACACCCATAACGCGTTCCCTGTAGTGGGTTCATCACAGCAATCCTCCCTTTAGCTCACCTATGTGTGCCTCTTTTCATCTCACAATAGCACTTAGATATGAGATGCTAGTAACAAAGTGTATCCGAGCAGACCTTCCTGACCACTTCTCTCACCAAACATGCCATCTCAGGACCATGAATTATAAACAAAATATCAGACTGGAAAACCCAGTGCAGCAAACATATAAATAGATTATTATCATATGAAATACCACAAAAAGACCTGCACAGTTGCTCAAAGCTACATTCATACCGAAAAACCGTGACGTGCACGATTGTCTCAACCTAATATAAAACCTATTTTGACTTGTACTTAAGTGGTTGTCCATTTACTTACTTTTATACTATAGCACAACTTCCTCTGATGTGTCTGTAAAACGTAACTTTTGTCCTGAATTTTGACCGTCTGTCCTGAATTTGTATCCTCTGTCCTGAATTTTTACACTTACGTTACTGAATTTGCACCCATTGCTAGTTGGTCACCCTAGCTCTCTGTGACGTGCTAAAGCTTATGTCATTCTTCCTGCAACACAGCACAATTCTGCACTCACGTTCGCTGCGGCTACGTCATTACGCCGCCTACGGGTGAACCGTCATGTCTGATTGTATTTGGTCTAGCTTTATTCACGCGTCCTGTCATTTCGAAAACTTGTATGTGATGATTTTGCAGCATCCGATGGCACTTTTCTATGAAAGCGCCGCTGCAATTGTTTATCTTCAGCATTTACTTTGCAACTTTGAAAATGTGACCTGTAGGTATTTTTTTGCATTGGGCAACGTGTTAAATATACTAAGTCTGAAGTCTAAGTACTTCTACTTTTATTGTGGATATTTGGCAGCCCGTCAAATTTATTTTACTTCCACTCTGTTGCTGGATATTTGGCGCAGCATTTGCACCTTGTGTGTTCCTGAGGGTGAATAGTGGACACTGGTGCCTGCAGTGAACTAGTTTCTTGCGCATATCTAGGGTTTTCCCTGCAGGGTTAAGAAGGTACACTGGTCAGTCTGGCTCAGAGACCAAGGGCCAGATGTAGGTCACCAAATGCCGGTCGGTAACGGCCGACCGGTATTTGGTGATTGAGATGTAGGGGGGCCTAAATTTTACAGAATCGGTAAATTTACCGATTCTGTAAAATTGGGGGATTGGGATTGGACATTTCTGTAAGGAAGGGCGCGGCCTGATGCAGATGCCGTAAGTTGCGAGTTCTGGAGCTCTCGCCTGGCAACCCCATATCCTACGACATTCTGCATAGTTATGCCACCAGGGAGCCCCCAAACATCATGCTGAGCCCCCCAAAGTGCAGCTGACCTCCCCGACCAATGCTGTTGCAGTATCAGGGCTGCCATAAGAACAAATCACCTGAGGGCAGCTCCTGGCATGGCTGTGGCGAGAACATGGCGGCCGCTGGGTATTGAGCCATGAACAGGCCTGGGCTCGCAACCTGAGTGTGTCACCCACTGAGGACAACTTTGCAGCGCGGCAGACGGTGCACCTGAGTGGCAGTACGCCAGCGGATAGGCCCGCCGAGCTCCGGGGCCCTGGATGGAGAAGTGAGGCATCCCGGTGCTCGAGCATTGGGACTGGCAACACTGATGATAAGTGAGTGCCGCCGCTGCTGGGCCTAGCTACCGGCCTTGAAGGAGCATCATATTGGCCCTTGCACTGCAGGTGGGAGCCGGTGTCTGCAGAGACGATGGCGGGCCACTGTACTGGTGCGATGCCTGCAGCAATTCAAGGGCACAGTTGGCTTTGAGACACCGCCTGGTCCCGCGTAATGATCGAAGGGTGGAGTCCAACTGAGATGCTCCTGCTGGCGCCAGATGCTCTGTGAGGTGTGGAGGTCTTGCGGGTAGCGAAACAGCGGTTGGCCCCAAGGAGCTGTGGCCAAATCCTGGCCTCCCTCCACCTATCGCTGGACACTATTTTGGCAAGATTCACACCAGTGTACAGCTGAAGGGGCCTGAGTGGGCCTGCAGGCTTTTTTGGCCTGTGGCTACACAGGGGAGTGTCTTTCACCAGGATCCAGTGCATTATCGTAGGCTCTGAGGAAATCTAGGAACCCCTTCCTTGGCTGCCACCCACTGCATGTGGCTTAGCACTGTCTTGGGCTTGTGTCCTGCTGGATGACTCTCTAAAGCCACTGCAGTTTGGACTGGTGCGGTGGGTGCTATGCTGGATGGTGGTCACTTGAAGGAGGTGGCTCTGACATTCTGCTCCATAGAGGCTTGTGGCCTGGGGACACTGTAATATACTTTCCAGGAGTTGGGGGTCCTACTACTAGGGGACCCTGTGGTTTGCAGCTGAGGCACTTTGAAACTCACAGATATCCAGCCACCCTCTTGGGCCTTAAGGATATCGGTTACCCAAGACCCTGCAGGCGAGGATTGCCTTGAAACGGTGTCTCTGTACGACTATCGATGGAGTGGCCCCTTGCTGCCCAAGCCCTACCCCCCCTGCCTGACTATAGTCATTGAAGTTGTTGCATTGCTGTGGCAGAGCCCTGGTAGAGCTCTTCGGCGTCTCATATAATTCTTTGAGTATGGGTAAAGTTTCCAAGAAATGTAACCTGAATGCAGCTCGGACGCCGATTACAGAAGTACCGACGGAGAGAGCGGTGCTTCCCCCTTTAGTCCCTGAGCCGTGGCCAGGTGGGGTGAGGTCTGTACATCTTCCAAGCTGGAAACTTCTCCTGACTTGGAAGGGTGAAGAAAATGATGCGGACACCTAGTGGACTCAGGTGATCTCTGTATCAGTTTTACTAAATATGGTTTTGGGCACAGTTCTTGTTACTTTATCACTTGGTTTGCAGTAGCTATCAGTTTAAATGGTCCTGATGAAAGCAATGACATAATGTGTCGCTAATTGCTGAAACATGTTGACCTCACATTACATGTAGACAATCCAAAAATGTTGTGGTTGTCACTGACTACTTTTTAACATTGGTAGAGTGGGTAGCACCTGAATAAAATTAATTTCCAGTCCCCCCTCATCCAATTTTAAATACACATTTTTTCTTATTTTTTCACACTTTATTTATTCCTTGCACTGCAACATCAGTCCCCCCCCCTCAAACATTGTCACATCCTCTTAAGTGAGAAGCGAGACCACAGTAGTTCGGTCTGACCGGGTGAGAGCCATTTTTCAATCTAGGCACTCCCCGTGAAAGACGAGTGGCACCTTCAATGGTGGTCTTTAAGGAAACCCAATGATGAAGGGCGGTTTCGTGTGGTGACTGATGGGCATCCTTACCTGACCACTTTGAGGGTTGGGTGTAGGGGTGACCTTAGAATAAACACTAGGAGTGGGGTTTTAGTTCTTTTTTAGTTTATATTTGACGTTCACCTCTTCCTTCTTCGACCCTCTGATATTTTTTGTAGTTCATCACCTGAATGCAGCGGCCTGGCCCTTGAGGTGACTTTTACCAGTGGCCCTGCAGAAACACTGGTGTCCTCTCAGGTGGAGCTTTCGGCGGGACCCACCCTCCAGGATATCTTATAAGCTATCCCTGCGTCCTGCAAGGCCTTAGAAATGAAGATCCACACCCACAGAACAGACCTGAGCATCCAGAAGGATGTTAAACAAAGGAGAGTGCTGCACTGTTCCTAAAGAAAGTAAAACAGACTGGCGTGACCGGAGGTGTGTGTGTTACACCTTTGGGCATCCATTTTGTTGGACGTGTTTGCCTCACACACCCGAAAGGGTGTCATGCTTCATCATAGGCGTTGCTCCTCGTCGAGGAGGCAGTGCAATCCCCGACGGGCTCACCTCAGAGAGGGGCTCTTTGGAGGAGATCTTTTTGTCCAACAGCCTATTGGTGAAGTGCGGGTGTATGGGTTAGGGCAGTAAGTTTCCTGGAGAAAGTGATTAAAATCTAGCAGGGGGTGCCGGAAAAAGCTTTTCCTTTTTTCTCCCCTGTTTAGGCATAGGATTAACCCCTTAGGTAAACTACACCAACACGAAACACATGACACTAGCATATTTTTCTTTCTTTTTAGCTCTCACCATCACTAGGTCCTGAAGAATCGCGGGAGATCATTCCCAGGCGAGAAACATGTCGACCAACCCTCACTCTAGTCTCGTCTAGGGTTACGCTACCTAATCTGCCGTCACCCAGCGAGCTATATCCACGTTTTTAACTGCAGTAGGGGGACCCTCAGAATAAAGCTTTTTCCGGCACCCCCTGCTACATATTAATCACTTTCTCCAGGAAACTTACTGCCCTAACCCACACACCCGCACTTCACCAATAGGCTGTTGGACAAAAAGATCTCCGCCAAAGAGCCCCTCTCTGAGGTGACCCCGTCGGGGATTGCACCGCCTCCCCGACGAGGAGCAATGCCTATGATGAAGCATGACACCCTTTCGGGTGTGTGAGGCAAACACGTCCAACAAAATGGATGCCCAAAGGTGTAACACACACACCTCCGGTCACGCCAGTCTGTTTTACTTTCTTTAGGAACAGTGCAGCACTCTCCTTTGTTTAACGTGTAATTGACACGGGCACAAGCTGACACTGGACCTTCCCCCTCCTTGGGTGGTAATTGGTGCCCGGCTGATCGACTGATCACTCTCCCTCCTCCTTGACGACTACCATCCAGAAGGATGATCATGGTCATCTAGCTGAAAGGGTCACAACAATGGGGCGTTCATTGGTGGATGTTCCTTCTGACTTTGCGACGATGCGAGCACAGCTATGGGATATGGAGGACAAAGTATGCACCCTAGAAGTGCAAGCTGAAGACAGCGAAAACAGGTTCAGGAGAAACAATATCTGCATTGTTGGACTCCCGGAATGCATTGAGGGGAACTACATGCTGTCCTACCTGGAACACTTGCTGCGCATGGCACTTGCTCCAGAAGGCCTGTCCTCGATCTATGCCCTGAAGAGGGTGCACAGAGTTCTGTCCCAACCCCTCCTCCTGGGCACATCACTGAGACCAGTTGGGGCCAGGCTCCTCCATTATCAAGATAAAGACCTTATCCTCGCACAGGATAGAGACAGAGGTGACATTATAGTGGACAATCACAAAGTTATGATTTTCCCTGACTCTACTAAGGAGGTCCAGAAACAGCGTTCCACCTTCCAGGATGCCAAGAGACGATTGAGCCAGATGGGCCTAACATATGCTATGCTTTTCCCAGTCGGACTGCGAGTGGTGACCCTGAAGGGAATACAGTTCTTTAGCTTTCCACAGGAGGTGTGGGAATGGAGCTAGGGGTACCCACAGATGTGACGTAGCCAAGAGCCCCGGGCGCGGCAAGGGAATGGAGCTAGATGCAACCACAGATGTACCCTGGCCAAGAGCCCCAGGCGCGGATCCCCTGCAGAAATCTTTGAGGCACAAAAGCAGGGCCCTATGGGGTGGAGCCCCAACGAATGCGGGCCCCAATGGGAACAGCAACAAGCAGTGGAGGTGGTGGTGGCGATGAGTGACAGCCTCTAGAGCCGGACATTTTTGGTGGGGACTGGTGTCACTAGGAACTCAGACCTGTCCTTGGGTGCTAGCTCCTCAGAGGACTCAGACAATGAACTCCACAGGTCACCCCTGGTTCTTCTAACAAACTCATTTAAAGTCTGTGATGTATTAATTGAATGTTAATACTGGTGTGGGCTTCGTTTCTTGCCTCTTGAGGCTTAACTGTTTAATAATCTGCGTATAACTTGCATTAACGATAGGCCCCAAGTGTACTCTCCTCTTTTTTCAGTTGGGTGGGGGATCAGTCTGGTTAGAAGTTTTAGAGCTGTCATTCCCCCAAGCTTTTTGTTCCTAGTAGTTTTGTTGGGTGCTCCCACTACTGCTTATGCGTTGACTGACTGGGTGGTGTTTGCCTGCTTGTCCTGTGGTGTGTGTGTTGGGGCGTTCATTGGTTCTTTGTTGTGGGGGGTGGGTTCTTAAGTCGTGCCCTGGATATAGTCTCCTCTTCTTGCGGGTTTTCAGGTAGTCCTTGTGGGGAGGATGCTTCCCTGAGTTGGTGCCACCCTTTCTCGCATTATCTTTCTCAATGCCGTCTCCCTTAAATTATAAGATTGTCTCCTGGAATATTAGCGGGATGCATACCATGGCTAGGAGGCATAAAGTACTTTCATATCTTAACAGACGAGGGGTCCACATCACACTCCTCCAGGAGACACATCTAATAGTCAAAGTGTTGTGTGGCGTTTTAAGCTCTGAGTGAATTTTCCCGATTCGTGCCCTTATATAAGTACAATTCACATTGCCCTTATATAGGCATAGAAATCAAGCCCTTATTTAGGCATAGCTCATGCTACCCAAAAACAGGCATGGCGACTTCAACCCGTACGAAACGTCACAACGATTTCTTGGAAAACCAGCTTAAGCAGTTAGGGAACTTCCCCTTGCTCGAATATTGAATATTTGATTTGTCCAAGAACTCAGTTACTTTACCCTAGGGGTTTGTTCCTGACGTTCATATGGCCGACTTTACACCAAACTATGGCATTCCTAAACACCTTCACGATATAAATATACCTTCACTTACTCTAGCAAGATACGGTAGTTCGGAGCAGTTCGAAGACCTACTTGTCAGACGCAGCTCGCTACAGCAAGTGCAGAAGGAAGCAGACTCTCCAGCTGACACACTGATCAGGAAGCTTACTTTCTCATGCCAAGAATCCAGCTCCAGTGTTTCCGGCTCCCCTTGCGGGGTGTTGGGAAATCGAGTCCCGAGACAGAGATACCACACCTCCTTCATTCTAACCAAGGTATGAGCTGATTAGAACCTAGAGACACCTTTGGTAGATTCTTGGCAATAACTAAACCTATGCTACACAATACTTACTTCTTCCCTCGTACTAGACTTAGGTTAGGTACATTGGGGTACGCGTATTTAGAAGCACCAGTTGAGTATTTTAGTCAATGTTATTTATGTATTGAGGGGCGAGGCCAGTAGCATGGAGGAGTAAGACGTGCCTCGGCTCAGCTCCCGGCGTGCTGCGTTAATCTGACGATTATATCTCTCCAAAGCCTTCAAAAACAGCCCAAATCCGTGCCCCAGCCTGGCACTGATACTTTCGCCACGAAAACTTCAAGTAATTTGGCAATCGGCCGGGGAGAGGAGACTTCCGAAGCGGTGCGGACGCAACAAAATGGCGACCGGGCGAGAGCTGGCGGCCTGGCTCTGACTCCGCCCGAGCACCAGAGACTCTTGCTGAGGGCCTCTCAAGACATCGGAGCCAGAGAGAAAGCGACACTGACGGAGGGGGTAACCACATCGCACAGACACATCCTGCGAGTGCCCGGCTGGAGCCTGGGTGAGGCCGGCGCCGCGGCCGGCCTGGGGAGACCCCCGAGGACCCTCGCCCTGGAAGAGGAGCCCGAGCCAATTGAGTGGGACTGGCGGGCGGCACGACCGAGAAGACAGGCGGGACACCCCCCGTCCCTGGAGAGGAAAAACCCTGCCCTGGCCTGCGGGGCTCCTGGGGAACTCCCATCGAATCCTCCTGAGGCACTCCATCGCTATTCCTGGTGAGAACACGATATATCCGCGGGGGACGAGCGGCCCGATACGAACCAGGCGCCCTCCGTACCCGCAGGACCACCTCGCTGTCCCAATTTAGCAACATGGGGAAGAGAGACCTGCCTGCAAGGTCGGCCAGGCAGGAAACCATTTAAACCTACGCCACGGCAAGAGCGCAAAAGGAGATGCCCCAGAGCCCCCCGGAAACGCTCACGGACACGGCCATGCTTTTGGAGGCGATTCAGGCCTCCAGGACTGATATCAAGGACTCCAGAGCGGCACTTGAGACCAAAATAGGAGAGGTGGGCTCCGAGGTTCTGTTGCTATGCCAGGACTTCTGAAATCTCACCGAAAGGGTGACGACGGCGGAGACCAGAATTAGCGGAACGGAAGACTCTATTACTACTCTCCGTAAAGAAATGGCGGAGTTGCAGGCTTCCCACAGGCAGCTGCTATGGAGGGTAGACGACGCCGAAAACAGGGCAAGACGAAACAACCTCAGATTTGTAGGATTTAGGGAATGCATTGAGAAGACAGATGTTGCGGCCTTCTTACAAGACTGGCTACGTTCAACCTTCCCACAGGCCCAGTTCTCTAACTGCTTTATCATTGAAAGGGCGCATAGGGCACTACTAGCGAAACCGCCCGAGGGAGCAAGGCCTCGGCCGATCATTGCGCGCTTTTTGAACTATGCCGACAGAGACCTTATCCTCAGAGAAGCTAGGCGGAAAGGAGAGCTCCGGATTGAAAATGTGAACATCATGCTTTTCCCTGATTACAGTCAGGATGTCCAAAAACAGAGAAGATCATATGACTCTGTCAAGGCGAAACTTCGAGAACTCCATATCTCGTATATGCTGCTCTTTCCGGCGAAACTGAAAGTAATGTTCAAGGTGAAGTCACATTTCTTTAACTGCCCAGAGGAAGCCTTGCACTGGCTGGAGGAAAGACCGTTGCTTCGAGAAGCCGAGGAGGAGGGCCGCAGAATCCGAACAGAAATGGCGGCCGCGAACTTTCGGAGGAACTCGCCTAGGGCGCAAAGATCCCAAATCCCTAGAATGCAGCGGGGCTCACACCCGTCGCCCTATCCGGACCCGCATGCGGCAGGATGAGGCAGAGGAGGCCGCAACGCGATTCGACCCCAGGGATCAGAGATCTAGATTTGGAGGACTGGCTCATTCACAAGAGGCAAACACTGGAGGCCTCGACAACGAACTCTTATCGGAGGTGAAGGACCCAACTGACCGTTCTACACACCCGCTGGTCGAGGTAATCCGCGAGATGGAGCTGGGTGCAACTGGCGGAACAGAGGAACAGGACATTGAAATGCAGGACTCGCAATCGTGAGGAAGCTTGGACCTTGCATCCGTAGTAGCAGCACGCCGCTGCTAGTGCTGTGCAAGTTATAACCCTTTTCATATTTCATTACCTTTTCTATTGACTTGAAACACTGTACATGGGGTGTTGCTGGTGCCCCTGTGGTCTTGCTTATCTCCGGAGAGGCGGGACACGCTCCACAGGGCGCCGGTAAGGACTATACCCCTGGTTTGCATCCTGAACGTAGTTTGACCTGGGATCCTGTGGGTGGGCGACAGACCTTCACCGCCTGAAAGTCCAACCAGTTGAGGGTTACACGAATGGGCTGGAAGGGGGGGAATGGTAGGGAGGAGGGAGGATGGGGGGAAACAGTTGAAACAGTTCTGTTGGGGGGATCTCTGTTGGGGAAAGGGGGGGACAGTTGGTTAACTGCAGTCAAATTTACTGGTGTGCTGTGCCGTGCCTCCGCACCGCAAGTCATTCCCACATGCCCAGAGATGGCCTTGGGTACCTCACAACATACCATACGAATGCCTGGGTCGCTTACCATGAGGGGGTTGCCCGCCTGACCACTTCAGGCCCACGCCATGCTAGCTGACCAAGACACACACCGGGAAAGCCGGGGAGGGATTAGTATCTTATCATGGAATGTGAATGGATTGGGCAGTAAGATCAAGAGGGGACTGGTCAACTCGTATCTGAAACGTGCAGCCTCAGACATCACGCTCCTACAAGAGACACATCTCAAAGGTACTAAGTGCGGCTTCCTAGCTAGAGGTCGTTTCAAGCTCCTAGCACACGCAGGGTATACGTCGGACTCTAGAGGGGTCGCCATTATTCTGAAAAAGACCACTCCATTTCTCATAACACAAACATGGACAGATCCCCAGGGAACATATGTAGCAATCAAGGGGATATGGAACAGATGCGCCTACACTATTGTCTCAGTCTATGCACCACCGAAACTCCAGGCCCCCACACTTAAGAAAGTAGCAGACATACTGCTGGAAACAGCCGACACTATACAGATTGTAGGGGCAGACTTTAATGACGTAATGGAGGTCTCTAAGGATAGATCAAGCACGGCACAGAGGAAAGGGACGCAGACCCCCTTGTCACAATGGGCGACCAACCTAGGTCTCACGGACACAAGGCGGTGGTTGCACCCTGAGGTACGGGTTTACTCGTTCTTCTCGGGCGCTCACCAGGCCTTCTCGAGATTGGACTATGTCTTTATGGCCTGCCAATAACTGACGTTACAAGACGTAGCAGAATATAAAGCTAGAGGGGTTTCGGATCACTCACCGCTGCTAGTCAGACTGGGGGCGAAACGCCGGGGAGATAGCCAGCACTTACACTTAACGGCATGGGATCTGCAAAACCCAAACGTCCTACGGGGACTCAGAGCGGACATTAAAGTCTATATTGCCGAAAACGAGGGTTCAGTGACCTCGAAAGTGGTTTTCTGGGAGGCTTTCAAGACAGTTATGAAGGATAGGACTAAGAATAGGTTGGCAGAGGAGCGAAGAAAGCTCCACTCTGAGGCCGAAATCATCGAGCTGGACATATTGGATCTGGAAAGGGAATGCCAGAACTCGAGAGACCAGTGGCAATCAGGAGACTCACAGTCAGACAATCACAATATAGAGAGCTGGTGACAGGAGAGGCGAAAACACAGGCACTGGCTACCTTACATCGCCTATACGATGTAGGGGATAAGTCTGGTAAGCTCCTGGCGTGGCTCAGCAAAAAAGAACGGGCAGAGAGATGGGTGGAGCAGATTACAGACCCTCAGCGAACGACACACCATTCAGATGTACATATAGCTGAGGCATTCGCAGACCACTATGAACACTTCTATGAGTCTAGAGATCTAGGGACAAGAGAAGAGGCGATACAGTATATGGACCAAACTGACCTCCCGACTTTGTCCATTGAGGACGCGAAAGCGATGGACTCTGACATTGCACTCGACGACATATCGGAGGCACTGGCCAAACTGAGACCGGGGAAAACGCCAGGCCCCAATGGCTTCCCAGCCGAATTCTTTAAACGAACGGCTGACCTACTAGTAAAACATCTGAAGGGCCTATATGAGGATGCCCTCCGGGACGGTAGGCTCCCTCCCGATCTGACCATGGCCACTATTGTCCCTATTCACAAGGACGGCAAACCGAAAGAGCTTTGCGAGTCCTATCGTCCAATTTCATTATTAAATTCGGAAACAAAGCTATTGGCCACTATCCTGGCAATGAGAGTGAGACAGGTGATATCGCAGCTGATCCACCTTGATCAGACTGGGTTCATACCAGACAGGGCTACCAGACTGAATCTTAGGTGCACTCACAATTGGCTACAGGAGGTCAGAGACAGGGAGGACCCGCACTGGTTCCTGTCCCTAGACGCGGAAAAAGCCTTTGATGTGGTGCACTGGCCTTTTCTGGAGGGTGTCCTACAGAAATTCGGCTTTGGGCCGAAATTCCAGAAATGGGTGCAGCTGCTGTACACTGAACCGAGGGCCAGGGTGAGAGTAAATGGAGTCCTCTCGCGGGAATTCCAAATACGACAAGGGACCAGACAGGGGTGCCCCTTCTCCCCACTCTTATTCGCTCTAACGATAGAGGTCTTGGCGGCTAGAATTCGCCAGAACCCGACCATCAGAGGCTTCCGGCAGACCGAAGGAGAAGTAAACGAGGAAAAGATCTCGCTATATGCAGACGACGTCCTCCTGTATGTAACCTCGCCGGAGACGTCGATTCCGCAGCTATTTCACGAACTGGAACTGTACGGTGACCATGCCGGATACAGAATAAATTGGCATAAGTCGGTCTTATACGACCCCGCAGGGAGAGAGGAGTGGTCGGACCTGCCAGGACAGCTGCTCACTACGACTGAGGGATTTCAGTATTTAGGGGTCTACCTCACCCTGGATAGACATATCTCATACACCCGTAATATTGAGCGTATCATGGTGAACTCCATTGCAGATATGGACCGCTGGAGACTGCTCCCTCTCACCCTCCTAGGCCGAGCAGCCATATATAAAATGATTGCTCTAGCCAAGTACCTATACGCCCTTCAAAATGAGTACTGCCCCCTCCCCCCAAAAGTCTTCCCCAAGATACATGCGGACCTCCGTGCCTTTATATGGCTGGGCAAACAACCTAGGGTGGCTCTGACCACCCTGCAGAGGCACCAATATAGCGGGCGATCTCGCTCCTGAATCTAGAAGCATATTACTGGGCGGAACACCTGGCCCCGATTAACGAATGGTTGCAGGCGCAGGCGGACCACCCCTCCTATGCACTAGAGCGCCACAAATTAGCACCCAGGCACATCCTTTCCTATCTATATGGGGGACATGGCCGGAAGCGTCTTCTACCGGCAACTGAAATTATCATCCATGCCTGGAGGGCGTCCACGAAATGCATGGGGTGGGATGGGAAGCCAACAAAACAAACACCAATCTGGCACTGCACGTGGCTGACGGAGCTCCACAAACTGACGAGATACAGTAGGTGGGACGACATAGGGATTTCCACGTTGGGAGATGTCATTGCCAAAGGGCAACTGAAAACATTCACGGCCCTGGCCACAGAATTCGGCCTACACCCCACACAGAGATACAAATACACTAGATTACAACATGCATGGGGAAACCCGAATATTGACACTGTAGATCTGGCAGAATTTGCCCCACTTGAAGTCAGGCTCCTACAGGAACATATCCAGCAGAAGGCGGTATCTCTAACCTATAAGACCCTCACGAATAACAAGTTGGGGGATCTGTCCGACAACAATGGCAGGCGGACGTGGGAGGCATGGAAGACATTGACTGGGAACTGGTCTTAACACATCCTAGTGAGGTGGCAGTTAAATCTCGACTCCGCCTTATCCAATTTAACGTGCTACATAGAACCTACTTCGACAGGGCGAGGCTTCAAAAGATGGGAAATACGGATGATGCCAAATGCCTGCGATGTCAGGACCCCAGGGGGGATTTCTTTCATGTCCTGTGGTCGTGCCCTAAAGTGCAGGGGTACTGGTCGGATGTTTTCACGGAATTGTCTGCAGTACTAGAGATTCAATTACAGGTCGACCCCAAGCTGGCTCTATTGGGCATGACAATTGATGTGGACCTTCCACGCCCTCTGCTGACCTTCCTTGTTCTGTCTTTAGGAGTGGCTAAGAGGGACATTGCGAAATACTGGGGGGCACCAGTAAATCCACGTCTAGAGGAATGGAGGGGAGGCCTAGAGATGTATATGGCGGCTGAGAGGGTTACATATAAGGCAAGGGGATGTCCCAGGAAGTTCAGAAAAGTGTGGGGGAAATGGCGCAACTATCACAGACTTGATGCCGGACTGTAAGGGTTCATCATGAGAGGTCCATACTGGAGGACAAAGAGACTTTATGATAATTGAAATGCTGATGATGTTGTGGAGAACCCATCTGGTGCTCACCTTTGTATGTGAATTGTATGCCTTATTGTGGGTAATGACTGGGGGGGGCGGCGGGAGCGGGGGGAAATGCATAATGCACTTTGCTGTAGAGGTGACTGCACTGTTCAGTTTGGAGAAAATGCCAATAAAAACGGTTTAAAAAAAATGTTATTTATGTATGTATTTTTATGGCTTAGAAACCATACAATGCTATTACAGTATTATTTCATATTACTGTTTACGCTGTACGCATTATACTTTGCAGTCTGTATAACGATAGTAGCAGTTCACTTCTCTTGCATGAGAACGAAGACTGTTCAATAAACCCTTTTTATTGAAAACGCCCTTCTCACTATTTCTCTGCAACGCTGTAGAAACGAAGCATGCACAATTTACTGAGTGAAATTCTTATCTATTGTTTCCGCGACTCTGAGAGATATATTCTTATTCTTGAAACAAAGTTGTCATGTTTATGCGGTTGTCAGAAACGAATCCCTTCTTGTATATTCGAGAAATTTTCTAGTGACCTCTGAGTTAGTTGGCACACACACAATTAAGTTTAGTATATTCGATAGAGACCTAGTTGACCTGAGTCCTACGTCTAATCCATAGGATATATTATTCCAATGCGCAGAGCCTATTGGGAATATAGAAACTACACTACAAAAGAAGGAGCTGCGCTCCAGCGCCGGTGGAGGGTAGGCATGCTTTTCTTCTTATTCAGCGTACGTGAGAGGAGTGTTGGTATGGACACATGCAGGGGTCCCTCTCCAACATTTGGAGCATCTCATAGACCTAGCAGGCTGTTATGTAGTGGTGTAAAGGTGCTTGGATTGATGTGACATTGTTGTAGGTAGTGTAAACAGGCCAAATAATGATCAGGCAACATTCTTCACTGAACTATCTAGGACATTGGCCCCTCACCTGGTGGACTACATTATCCTGGGGGGTAACTATAACTGTATGGTTGATCCAGGTCTAGGTTGATCCCATCCACCATTGTCAGATTCCCCTGTGATGCAACCAGCCCACCCTTTTCCGCGTGGTAGAGGGAGTGGGGAGTGATTGACTCCTAGTGCATGCACCACCTGGGTCAAAGGGACTATTCCTTTTTTTCTCATTTACCTGACTTGCATTTTAGGTCGGACCCTCTGTACACCTGACCTGCATGGCTTAGTCCAATCCTCAGAATACCTCACCGGGCCATCTCTGATCACAACCCCCTACTTGTGGGCATGGGATGGGAGAGAGCCCCACCATACATCTCGGCCTGGCAGGTTAAACTGGAGGTATTAGAAGACGGAGCCTTCCAGGATACTATGGGGACTGCTATTAGTAAATACTTTGAGGATAACACTGGGTCAGCGCCCACTCCCCAAGTGGAGTGGGACACGTTTAAAAACAGTGATCAGAGGACGCTGCAATCTGGATCGGTCGGAGTCCATTGGACCCTGTTGTTAGAAGTCTCGAAGGTGGAGGAGTCCCTTTGAGCAATGGAAAGGCACCGAACAGGTCATCCAGACCTACAACCAGATATGCTAGAGTGCAAAGAAAAAGTAGCTGAACAAGTGGAGCGATTGCATAAGTTTTTCTATAAGGATTATATGTGAGGGCACATGCAGAGAGTGACCGTACTGGCTCACTCTTGGAGAGGCTAGCCAACACAACAAAAAGAAGCTCATTTATTGTTGAGCTAGACTCTGAACAGGATACCAAGCTCCACTCCCTAGAGGACATTAACCGGGAATTTTATAATTAATATGCCACCTTGTACCACAGTTCTACATGTTATGTTATGTTAAAATGTCTTATAAAGCGCACATACATCGATTAATTTCTTGGAGCTAAACTTGAGGTATTGCTGGGGCCCTGTGTATTTTAGTTGTCTGCAAGGTCTAGTTATAGGCTTGGGCAAATAGCCAAGTCTTAAGAAGCCTACAGAATCTAGAAAACTCAGAACAGATTCTTAGATCTGAAGGGAGATTATTCCAAAAGCTGCGTGCCAGTACAGCAAATCTGCAGCCACCTAGTTGTTTCCGTTTGTAGGAAGGGATGGTTAGAATGTTCTTGTGGGCAGAGCGAAGGCTACGCGCAGGTAAATATTTCTGGTCAAGTTTAGTTAAATATGTTGTACTAGCACCATGCAGAGTTTTGATAATAAGGCAGCCAACTTTAAATGCACATCTTTGTTGGATGTCATCTGCCGATATCAAGGCATTCTTGATACCTCTGACCCTCCCAACAGTGTCACTGCTGCAGCCAGGAAAACCAGCCCATGACAAAAAAGCAAACCTTCCATTATTGATGAAGAACATCGATTATGAAATACTTAGTAGGACACTAGCCACTCAACTCCTGTAGCATCTGCCCACCCTCATACATGCAGAACAGGCGGGATTCATCCCGGGCTGCAATACATCACTCAACATTCCCAGGTTCCTTGTACTGTTAGAGGATAATTCATACGACAAGAGACAGGCGGAGGTTTTTGCAGTGGACATTGGAAAGGTTTTTGAAAGCCTGGAATGGGCCTTCCTCTATGGTGTAATAATTTTTTTGGGTTTGTGACAGGACTTTATAGCCTGGACAAAACTAATGTATATGGAACCCCCTGCCAGAGTTTGGATGGGTCGAACTATCTTGAGTGATTACAGCGTGAAACGTGGGACTTGCCAGGGCTACCCTCTGTCACCTTTGCTTTTTGCCCTGGTAATGGAGCCTCCGGCCAGCTATATCAGAGCCTGGGGAGCTTTCTGGGACCCAACCTCTGGCGCACAAATGCATTACATTGCGTAGTAAGAGGATGACCTGCGCTATTCCTGCATGGCGGGGACTGGGAGCTGACTGGAGCATGCCAGTTACTGGAGGGTTTTGGATCCCGCTCTGGTATGCGCGTTAATTAGCAGAAGTTCTGCATTTTTCAACACTGGCAGCCAGGGATCCCCTGGCTACACCAGGGGGTTTATAATGGGAGTCCAGATGTTTGCCTTACCTGGGGGTTCAGGTATATCATGCACCCATAGACCTGCTGGAGTGGAATATGGGGAGGGAGGGCTCTGAGAGCTCTTTGCTCTAGCATTGAGTTTTGGTCTATACTCCCCTTATCAGTGATACTTTTAAAGATGGAGGCTTTCCCCTGTTTACTATATCTTTTTGTGGTACTGCAGGTATTGGATACCTGGGGTGTCCTTCTGGGAGAATGCTAAACTCATCACAGAATTTCTTTGGGGATCGGACCACAGGAGGGTGGTTAAACACACCCTTTAGAGAGCAAGAGAGGATAGAGGCTTAGCTGTTTCCGACATTGAAGCCTAATATATTGCAGTGGCTGATGCAGTGGATGGCAGGCAGACTTGCACTGGGGAGGACAATGGCCCCTTTTGCGCCTGAACTTTCTGAACTGATTAGGGTGATGCATGGACTTCACCCATCTCGGCTGGACGGCACCATATAATTTCAGTTTCTGCTGCAGTGTTGGATCCAGAGCCTGCGGAGGACACAGGTGAAATTCCCATACTCCCCTGATATTCCACTGAGATTCCTTGAAATGCTTCCACACGGTGGTGATTGGCCAGGCCTGACAGACTGGGTGGCAGCAGGCGCAACAATAGTGAGTACCCTCTTTTGTGATGAGACGCTACTTCCATTTGAGGAGTTCACAATGTGACCGACTACAGGGGCCATTTCCTTCTTCACGGTGCAGTGACGATAGCAGTACGCAGACACTGGAGAATGGGCATGGCGGAACCACCACTCACAAAAAGCTGTCAATACTCCTCTCTAAGCAGAACTTTAAGGCTGTCACGTATCCATATAAAATACTGAGGGGTGACGCACAACTAACTTTAGATAATCTTAGGTCCACCAAGGTGGAGGATCTGGGAGTGTCCATACCGGAGAAAGATTGGATATCCATATTGGAATGTTTACTCAAGGCCTCCCGAAATGCGATGTTTAAGCTTATTAAGTTCTGTGTAATTCGTCAAGCATACCTTACAGCTGGGATTATTAACCTATGTACAAATAGATTGGTTAAAAAAATGAGAATCATAGCGAGTCACAATCTGACCTACCGAATCAATATTCATGAGGTCTGTTGTGACTCTCTAAGATTGGAGACCATCACAGGGAGTCAACTTATTTTTTTAATGCAGCCCCTTTTCCTTAAAGGAAACAATGCTTCATTTAAAAGTAAAACTTAAAAAAAATGTGTTTGTTTGAGACCTGGTAGCAGTCCCCTGGACCACTGCTTACTCCTCAGCACACTTTTTAAAAAACATTTTCAAAGGGGAAGAGGTTTCAAGGACACCCATTCCTGTTTGCAAATGTGTTGCTAACTTTTTTGAGGTGTGGTGAAAGTTCAATGTTTTACGATCAGATTGCAGTCACAAAATATTAAAACATACTTTAAACCCTTTCGATGCTCATGACGAGCTCAGCTCGTCATGATGCACAGTTGAGCTGTGCTGATGACGAGCTGAGCTCGTCATGACACCAGCAAAATGGTAATTTTCAGCACAGGAGGGGGAAAACGCCTAGCAGCCAAGGTGTTAAGGAATTGTTATTTGAAAAGGATGCCCTAATGTGCCCCTTCCAAACAGTGATGCATTACGGCGGACTTATGATTTTCCGAATTACAGGCTTCGGTACCTCAAATGGCTTTGTGCATCAGACTCCTACTTTGGCATATAAATATTTGCTGTCTGGTAAATTAGCAAATTTGTCAGAAATTCAGTATGAAACTTAAATTTATATTTATGCACAAAATAAAATAGTTTTGTTCTATTTACACGTATCACAGAAAAGTCATACACAAACATAATTAGACGAAATTGAAAATCTACCTCAATGATGAACATTATACCTGACCGTTGAGGTTTTATCTCTAAACCCTTACTTAAATGGTGATTTTCCTGATTTAAATCTGCTCAAATTAATCCCTCTCTTACTTGCTGGTGTTGGGTAGCATACATGGTCTGTCCATATTCCTCTGAAGATGCTGATTGTGAACAGGAGAACTGCAAGAAATTCCATCCTGTTGGGAAAAGAAAGATTGTCTTGAAGTTAACTCCAGCACACCTGTCCCAGGTATTGACTCACTGAGCTTGTATCCACCAGAGAAATACTAACTTCTTTTCAACAGCAGGCACATCCACTTGTTTGTTGTGCCCAAAAATGCATCTTACTTTGTAACATTCAAGTTTAAACCTCAAAATTCCCTGGTGCCCCATTATTTTAAGGAGAAGTCTCAAAAGTCCAACATCTGACGTTTTTGCCACTAACATCTACATTTTCTGCCGAAACCAGTTAACAAGTCTCTTCTGCGGTGGACCTTCTTCACTTTAAATGGTTATCTCTTCAAGCAACACATCATCACAGGGAATGCGTCCGGATTTCAGAACAATTCCCGAAGAGTTCCTTCTCCCACGCCTTATCACCATATGTCCTCACACAACTGCATGTCGATCAAACTCTTTGATACACTCACCCTTTCTTTAATTCTCATCTCATCACCCCTCCTGTCTCCCTTCAAACACTCTGTCCCATAATTCCAGAGTTGAACTGCAACAAAATTTAGGCCTGGGCACCAAAATAACGGTAGGCCGCATTAGCAAACCAGATAGGCAAAAACGGTGGCCCACGTTTGCCAATCAGGCCAGTTTTTAAGATATGAAGGCCGCTGGATAAGTATTTTGCAAGGTATGGAAGACTGCATAGATTTGAATTTTGCTGCAGGCAATGCTTGTTTTAATATCAGGGAAATCAACAGTAAAATCCAGCCCAGCAGACTATAGAACAGGTCCACACACTGACTTGTCACTCCAGCCCATCGGGCACTGCCTGATTACCTTAGAGGCAAGTCCAACCCCGCATAGTGCTTCTTCTCTGCTTCCTCCTCTCCTCCTTCGTAACAGATATACATACATTTGCACCTCTTAAGAAACCTTAAGGAATTTGTCTTCTATGCTTGAAAGTGTAACATCTTAGATGTGACTAATGAACTAAAATCACTAATATTAAGGTCTTGCCTGTGACAGCATTTGCGCTTTACTTTGCAAGAGATATTGTATACACAAAAGAGGCTAGTAGCCCACTGTTAGACCTGGCACCATTGGCGTGGGTCTCCCTTCCACTTTTTGCTGTTCCTCTTATGTTTTTGCTGGTTTTATATGCTTTTGGGCACTGTGTCACTGCTGTTCAGTGCCACAGTGCAAGTGCTTCCTATGGTAACTTGATGTATGGATTAGTGACTCCATGATTGGCTTGATTGGTTTACTTGTCAGACCCTAGTACAGTGCACTGCATGTGCACAGGGCTTGTAAATCCAATGCTGCTGGTGGGCTCGCAGCACTGGTTGTACCACCCACCGGAGCAGCTTGTAAAGTGTGTCTCAGGTCTGGCATTGCAGAGCCTGTGGGCAGTCTGGTACGGCCATGTTGGCTGGGCAAGTGCACCCACTTGCCAGTCCCTAAACCTTCCCTTTTATACATATCAGTCACCCCTATGGTAGGCTCAAGGCAGGGTGCATTGTAGGTAAAAGGTAGGACATGCCATGATGTGTGTGGCATGTCCTAATAGTAAATTACATCCATTATAATTTTTCACTATTGCAAGGCTACCTGTAACTCATAGGCCAGAATGAGCAGTTAGATTATTACATTTTATAATCCTAACTGACTCAGGGAACTAGGTAGAAATGCGAGCTTAGTATGCCTGAACTCAGAATGATAAAATACATCTTTTAGTGAAGTTGGTTTTAACATTCTGTGTTTGAAAATACCACTTTTAGAAAGTAGGTATTTTCTTGCCTACCTATCCAAGCCAGTGGCGTCACTAGGGTTGGTGTCACCCGGTGAGGGTAACTCATAGTGTCACCCCCTCACGACTTACCGCATCGAACTCCTCCGCGCCGAGTCCGCCAGTGGACACAGTTAGCAAATAACAGGACCATGCCACCCTATCAAAAATTATGCCACATTACACCAGGTGTTTTTCCTTTTCTTTCTGCATAATTTAGTCAACCCTCCCACATAATGTGGCCCACCTCTGCTGCATAATTCCAGTGGCCCTAGCTACGAGTGGAATTAGGACACTAAATGGCCCCAGCCAAGGTGAAGGGCAGTCAAGGTACTGGGGAGTTGCTTGGTAATGACTAGCAGCTCCAGCTGCTGTGAAACTAATTTCTAGTTCTATTAATTTTAAGGATGTTTACCTTATGTGGATAGCCCGGAAATCTCATAGACCTTAGTTTGAAAACCTCTGAAATATAGGCATTTAATCTATTCCATCTTCTAGTCTGTATGAATTCCATTCCATTCGGACAAACGCCGACAATGGAATTCACCAGGCCCTCGTACTTCTTGACCTATCGGCCGCGTTCGACATGGTGGACCATACCATTCTTTTACACCGTGTCGAACAAGCCGACCTTAGCGGCGCGGCTCTCTCCTGGATCAAGTCCTTCCTGACGGACCGATCCCAGGCTGTAAAGCTGGAGAACTTCACAGCCCCCACACTCCCAACCACTTGCGGTGTCCCACAGGGCTCCTCACTCTCTCCCCTTCTTTTTAATCTGTATCTTAAACCCCTACTGCACTCCCTGAAAAATAGGAAAGTCATTATATATAACTACGCAGACGATCTGCGACTGGTATTCCCCCTCAATTCCCCGGACTCCGTCGAGGAATTTCAAAAGACCATGCTGCACATTCAGAGTTGGATGGATCAGAACCACCTTAAGCTAAATCCAGGAAAGACTGAGTTGGTACTCCCTTGCAACAGCGCACTCAGCTGTGGCCCCCACTTCTGGCCATCCTCAATGGGCACTCCCCCTTCCCCCTCCCAGTCAGCTAAAAGCCTCGGGGTTACTCTCAGCGCCGATCTCTCACTGAAAACCCAGGCCGGAACAGTGATCTCCTCCTGCTTCTTTCAACTAAGAAAGATCAAAAAAATCGCCCATCTGCTGACCCATTCTGCCCTCATCCAGGTAGTACTTGCACTGGTACTCTCGCGATTAGATTTCTCCAACTCTATCTACCTGGGCCTTCCCCTCACCATCGCTAAATGCCTGCAGATTGTTCAAAATCAAGCAGCCAGACTAATATTCAAGAGCAATCGCAGGAAGTAAGCCAAACCTTTGTTGGCCTCCCTCCATTGGCTCCCCATTTCCCATCGGATCACCTTTAAGACAGGCTGCATAATTTTCAAGGCTCTCCACGGAAAAAGCCCCAGGTTCGTTAACCAACTCATAAACAAACACGAACCTACTCGCGAGCTCCGCTCTGCCCATCTGTCCCTCCTCACGGTGCCGACATTCAAAAAGAAACGACTTGGCGGATCCAGCTTCGCATACCTCGCCCCAAAAACCTGGAACTCACTGCCCTTGTCTATCCGGAACTGCACCAAGCTGACAGAGTTCAGGCGTGCATTGAAGACCTGGCTATTCATACAAGCGTACGGTTAGAGCACTATTCCATCTGCCCCTTCTCTTACCATCCACCATCTGTTTTCTTCAGCGCCATGAAACCCCTGGGTGACCGCGCGCTTAACAAATTCAACATAAGATAAGATAAGATGAATCCCTGAAATTGGAAGAGTTGACATAAGCAATTCACGTTGAGCATTGCATAGCCCTATACAAATACATTTTGCATTAGATGTCATAATCTGTGGGGGACATGAAAGCTTAAGCCTGGTTCTCACTCATCATTAATAAGCAAATATACATTTCTTGATAAAGCTGGTTGGTTTATCATAGCTCAGATCGCAACGTGTCGGAATATTGCCTCAAATCTACAAAACAGAATGTGAAAACTATTGATAAAGAAATTAATAATGAAACTCTCAAAATAGTTTGAGCCGACAGAGTTGAATTGTTATGGAATAGAATGCACGTTACTCAACCCAGAGTGCTTCTAACGACACCCTCAACTTCCTACTACCTTTTGACTAGTAGAGATGTTCCTACCATAAGCAAATTAAAGGCTATTTCCTCTTGCATCCATCTTTCTTGTTTTGGCATTCTCTTCCCAACTTTTCTTGCTCCTTTCCCAATCCTGCTCATTAACTTCCTGCTGCTCCTTCCCTCTTGCAAGCTCCCATCTCTACCTTTCCTCACCTCCCCTTACTCTCACGGCTCCTAATTTTGACATCATGTCTACACATTCACATCCTGTCTATCTATGTGCCTCGTCATCCACTTGCAATAAATTACTCCAAAATCGGAAATTACAACTTTTAGAACATTCCTGTGCCTGCAGAATTAAAAAGGAAAGACATTTTAATTGGCCTTTAACATGTTTCATGCAATGTTTCCATTTTTGCGTGCTCCAGCAGCTAAATTACAAGATGTGGGAACAGGATACTTTAGGGCAGATTTACAATAACTGGCGCATCCCTGCATATCAGCAGGGATGCACCAGTAATTGTGCCTCACGGCTCCGCCACCATGGATGCGGCGCATTTACAATGTGGCGCACCATGGTGCACAAATGGACAGATGCGGAACACATCTGCTGCCGTAAGGCGGTGCATTGCTGGAAGCAGCTCCAGCAAGGCTCGGGGGTGCCCTATCCTGAAAATACTGTGTCAATCCTTACGCCTGCTTCAAGCAGGCGCAGGGTTTTGACGCAGCATGGACTTAAAAGTAAGTGACTGAAATCTTGTCGATTTTACTCAGTGACTTTTAGGAGGTGTTCCTGCTCCGGAAGGCCCCCCCCCCCCTGCAATGGAATGCCTCCCTCTGGCGCAGGGCTTTACAACGTGTTGCATCTTGGAGATGCGTCATGTAAATACCCCGCACCATGGCACATCTTTTGCGCCGCCGCTGCGTCACAAAAGTGACGCAACTGTGGCGTAAAAGAGGCGCAAGGGGCTTGTAAATCTGCCCCTTAGTTCCTAATCCCGATTTCACCAAATTGTGTTATTCTGGGAAAACTGCATAATTCCCTTATCTGCCCAAAGTTCGATCCCTGTTTCCATTTATTTGTAAACGCTGAAAAATACTGGACCATGTTATTGTTGCGATACGCTTGACGGATGGCCGGCCGATAGCTGCGCATAAGGGAGATTAAAAAGAGATTTCCAAATGAAGTTTACATAGCTGCACGTGGGGGGATCTGTTAGTACTGTTATGCTAATATTTTCCTGTATGTGCACTGTTGCACTCGGATTAAAAATAACCAGGGTTATGCTAATATTTTCAGGCGAATATATGTGCCATGGTGAAAGGAGGGAACCTTCACTTCAACTAGCTGTGCACTTTTCTCCCATCTCCAAGTGCAGGTTCCAATCTCTCAGCCGCACTCTCTTGCATCACACTGCTCCTCATAACTTCCTGCTCCCCACCAGAATGTGCACTGTTGCTTTATCCTTCTAATGGGCCACAAAAAACAACAAACAAGGTTATGTAAATCATCCTCCACTCGGATTAAAAATAACCAGGGTTATGCTAATATTATCAGGCGAATATATACTTTATTGTATGTGTCTCCTTAACACACTAAGACACCACGGTGCAAGTACTGTACACGTTTATCACTTAAATAAAAGTGAAAATATACTACTTCCAACTTAATTTCTTCACCACTGAAAAATATGGATAAATGCCAATTGGAGAAAAATAAATCCGACCGAATCCAGTCTGAAATGTCAAACATCCATACTTTAGAAGCTGGTTATAACGAGAAAAGGAAAACGGCAAGAGCCAGAATGTAAATAAACCAATAAAGCTGGAGGGGCGGGGGGGGGGGGCATGGCTGTGCGTGTGTCTGACTGTGTGTGCCCGTGTGTCCTGACCCCTGCATCCTTTGTCTGTTTCCAAGCTGTGTGGGTGGGGGCTCTGGCAGCGCACAGGCCGACTGTCAGGGAAGCCGAGCTCAGGGCACACTGCAATATTTTCTAAGCAGGTGCGCTTGCAGAGTAGAGGCGAGGCTGGCTGCAGAGCTGTCTTACACAGCGTAACCAGTCAGATTGGTGTCACCCTATGTATGGTGTCACCCGGTGCGGTCCGCACCCCCCGCACCCCCCTAGTGACGCCGCTGATCCAAGCCTGCCTCTGCTAGGTTGTGTATTCCTTGTCTGGGGTTTGAGTGACAGGGGCTGGGGGATTCCAGGAGACAGGGTGAGTCAGCACAGGGCTGAATAGAGAGATCTGCATGCAGATGTGAGGGAGGAGTTGCACCTGGGACCTGACTAGGGCTTTTCCTTCCCTCCACAATGCTGGCTCTGCCTCCTGTGGTGTGTCTGATGTCCCTGGCCTACACACTGAAAGGAAAGCAGGAGTCTTGTCAACAAAGTGCTCCAGGACTGACAAGAACTGGTTTGGACTAGGCAAAGGCATCTCTGCCTTCAGAGAACAAAGAGAAAAGTAGTATAAATATTGGGACTCAGACCCAAGAACTTTAGATCATTCTGGGAATCAAGATGAACCTTTGCTGATGAGAAGAACCAGGAAGCTGAAGGAGGAGACTACCCCTGTGCTGTGTGTTTGGGGGTTGGCCTGCAGTGGCTGCTTCATTGCCAAAGAGAGGAGAAAAGGTCTGAGTGTTCTTTCTATCAACTTGAAGAAGAATCTTCAATGGCTTGAACTAGAGCTTGCCTCCTGCCTGAAGTCTCAGGGATACAAGACTTCACCAACCAGCTCCCCCCTGAATTCCCTTGGTGGGAATTGATGTGCCTGCTGTTGTGCTGGGCCTTCTGAGAGACTGTGGGTCGCTGGGACGCAACAACGAGAAGCATGTTTACAACTTGAGGGAACTGAGCTATCTTATAACCTTTTAGAGACAATTTTTGAGTACAGTATTGTAGATTTTTATTGTTTGTGTCTTGTGTTAAGTCTATATAAAAATACCTATTTTTATAATACAACCTGTGTGGTGTCCATTTTTAGTGTTGTCACTGTGTTACTGTATGTGTTCACAAATGCTTTACACACTGCCTCTGAGATAAGCCTGCCTGCTCGTGCCAAGCTACCAAGGGAGGGAGCAGGGGTTATTAGCTCCTTAGCCTGACTAGACGCAAGGGTCCCTATTTGTCACAGGTACCTACCTATGCCAACTAGAGACCCCCAAATCAAACACCCACTCATTGTTAAGTTATGTTATGTTATTAACACTTATATCGCGGACGGCTAGTCAAGAGTGTCCCGGCGCAGAAGCCAAAAGCGAACGCTACAGAGCTGAAAACAACTGTGGATTTGATGAACTGCAGGGTTTTTATCTGCTTCTTAAACAGCCTGGGGTCTTGTGTGTTCCGCAGTTCGTATGGTAGGGAATTCCAAGCTTCTGCTGCCTTAAAAGATAAGGAACTGCCCCTCATTCATGTAATGATTAACAAACAATTGGTTCTGTTGGGTGACAAATAAATTGCTTTAAGTAAGGCTGAAACAGCTCAAAAGACAAACAAACCTCTCTGAAGCAAAGTTGTTTTATATAAAATAAAAAACAAGGAAAAAACATACATTGGAATTAATTCATTCCACTAAATTCATGATAGATATTTCAAATTCGTGAATAGTGACTGTGGTGATTAAAGTGACTAGTGCAAAGCATATAGTGACACTTATATACAGAATATATATACAATAAAATCACAAGGGGGAAGGAGGGGGCAGGACAAAACAAATTGTTCTTTGTCGTTATGTGGCCAGTATTATAAACATAAATGTTCCAAGGAAAGCAAATGGTTGATGTCCAAGTTCCTGGAATTAGCTTGGCCAGAAAAAAGCGTCGACGTTTCGACCCTGTTTGCGCCGCAGTTGGTGGTCGCGGCGGGTCTTTATCAAGACACGGGGGAGGGGAAGGGGATGGTCAAATGATGATTTTATCCAAAGAGTAGTCCGTTGGTCAACCCTCGATGTGTCTGAGTGAGAGCATTAAATTTGACACGATGAGCCACAGGAACCCAATGTAAGTCATGCAAATGTTGTTTTATGCTTGATCTTCCTGGGATATTAAACAGAGCCCTGGCTACAACATTTTGTATTATTTGCAGTTTCTTTAGCTGGTACCCTCACTAGCCAATGTGCAGTGCGTTAGCATAGTCAATGCGTGAGAGAATAAGGGCACGGGTAACCATTTCCTTGGCTGACCTGGGTAACAGTGAGAAGAACTTCCTGCGGGATTTCAATGAGCCAAGCACAGTCCGGCTAGTTTCTTTATCTGCGTGGAAAACCGGAGCTCCTCACTAAACCAGATCCCCAGGTTCTTAACAGGTTGGCCCGCAGAATTCAGTAGGGGATACGCTAACGGCCAAAGTGCCTCCCTGAATTGTGGAGGGAAGGACCCATTACTGACTATTGGTTGGCTTGATTGTCATTCTCATTTCCTTGCTTCTCATTTGCAGGTGCAAGTGTGCTTTACGTCCTTTTTGTGCATTTCTCACTTCTCTAGAGAATGGACCAAGTAATGCTTAATTAAGTTTCCTTCTGCTGATCTTGCTTCAATTGATTTTATTTTCCTATCATTGTCTTTTTCTCCCAACCTTCCCCGTTGTTGCCTGCCTGTCTCCCCATCCCCGCCACCTTTGCTGCTTGACCGATCCCCCGCCACCTCCCTCATTGCTGCTGCTTAGCCCCTCAGCCATCGTTGCTTGCCCCATCCCTCTCCCTGCGGATGTAATTACATCATCATTCCACATTTGTTTTGCTCTGCAATTTTATATACTGTGAACTAAAAGTATTGGTTAGTGTCGTACCTTAGGACTATGAGCACTAGGACCCTACGGTCCTGGATGGACTTCCTTAAACAATTACGTAATGATTTGGGAGGTGTTAAGGTGTGGCTTGTAATGATTGCAAGATAATGAGAAAGTTTTATTTTGATGTTGCACGCTGATGAATAAAGACATTAGTTCCGAGCTCCGTGTTTGGCAGGTTCTTGTGCATGCTTCCGGGCCGTTGATAATGCAACAGCTGGCGATCAGTGGGGATACGTGCCCCAAAGAAGCAAGACTTCTCTCCCTGAGAGTTTGCAAACCTAGGGCAAACTGCTTGGGTGTGTCATGTGCGCCCCAAGCCAGTGCAACGTTGTTTGCAGTTAGCGAGTTTGGAGTGCCAGCTCTGCTCCAGCCCATACCAGGCCACGCAAAGAAGTCGAAGCCCTAGCAGAGGAGCACTGTTGGAAAAGCCTACCAAGACAGGTGAAGAAGAGATCCTGTGCTGCACCATAACACAGAGCCAACATCAATACAAAGCTAACGCAAGGGACAGTGACAACCAGGTTCAACATAAAAGACAGCGACAAACAGATACGAAGTGCAAAGATATACTCACCAGCAAAGCAAATCGTTTGCAAGTTTAACACCAGGCAAGACCTGCTGGAGAAGGGGATGTGTGCAACGTAGCATTGGCATCAAGGATATTCGAGTAAAGCCCCAAGTGAGGGGATTCATATGTGCAGCCCGTCGATATTGAAAACTGAAGTTTGAACCGTGAGTGGTGAAAGATGTTGAAATAACACAAAAGAATTACTCAAACAAAGCCAAGGGAGAAAAGTAAAGACCAGAGCATGCAAGAAACAGAACATGCACTTAGCGATAAAAATGAAGAAAGCGCCACGCAACCAGTGACCCAAACTCAATCGCTAAGCCAGTACTTCCAGAAGGTTCATAATCAGTTGCTAATCAACTGCTTTCTGAAAAGCACATACACTCAATGACCACAGAAAGAGGCACAAAATACACAGCTGTGGTATTCTTGAAACCTCTGCCGCCAAAAAGCAGAATATTGTGCCAGATGGGCCACATGGATCAAAACCTCGGATGATTTCATTGCTACTCTGGAAGAAGTAAGTGATGCAAAAACCCTAAAATACTTAAAGAATCTTGCTGGTGACTGAGTAAAAGATATGATGTACAGACTGGAACAATATCGCACAGTCAACTTAAAAAAGCATTGAGGGCCAAGTTCAAACCGATGTCAGACATTGACTATGAATGGACACTTTCAGTCAAGCGAGACAAAAAGTCAGTGAAACGATAATTGGGATTGTCAAGATACTTGGAGGCATATTTACAATCCCTTATCGAATTTTAATGACGTTCCTGTGACGATAGGGTCTTCGCCTTATTTACATGGCCGCCTTAAGCTGCTTAACGTGGCTTAACGCCGCCTTGAAAATAAGGCACTCATGGATGCTATACTTAGTGTGAATGGGGTGGGCAATGGGTGTGGCAGTGGGCATTCCGTCGCAGCATCCATTAATTTTGACGGTGCCCCGATTTACAAGGGTGGTGGAAATAGGAGGCAGCGCCAAATTAAGACCAGGGAAAACCTGGTCTTCACATTGTGAAATGAGGATAAATGCTTTATTTCTCCTTATTTTTGCTGTTTCTATGTGTGCTGCATTTACCATAATGCTAACGGGTGAACTGTGCTGAGAGGTGAAGCAGTGTGCTCCTATCCCCCTTAAGTCTGAGAGACTGTTTTCGAAAAAGGCAATTTGGTCCTCGTAAAACAAAGGAAGAAGTGAAAAACAGATCCTCCATTTGTGGTTGAAAAGCTGCAAGTTGTGAGGAGAAAAGGACAAATGATAACAACACAGCATCCAGGCAAGTCTGTCACAAGAGACTCTTTGCATTTCAGATGCTTATCTAGACAATTGTCACTCCAGTTTGTCTCAAAAGAGCCTGCTCCACCCGAAGGTCTAAATCAGACGGTGGATCCTGTACCCTTGGTATTCCCTCCAGTGACATTGCAGCTACCTCATACCACACGATCTGGCCAGACTGTACAAGCACCTCAATGCCTTATCAAAGATATAGGACTGTTTTTGTGTGTAGGAAGGTACCTCCTGACTATGGTTGCCCCCAACTTTTTGCCCTGTGTTTTAGCTGGTTTTTGACATAGTCGACCTGGGATCCTGCCAATCAGGACCCCAGGCCTACTGCTCTCTCTGTAAAATGGATTCCATGTACCCTAGGTACATTTCCAATTGGTACTGGGCCACCTTATCAGACCCTGTAACTCAGGGCATAGGTGTACCCAGGGCCTACCAGGGGCTGAAGCGTGTATTATGCCACCCCTGGCTGGCCTCCTAAATTTGACACAACTGGCTGCATGACAGCTGGGGCAAAGTCGTGTAATCACCCTTTGCTGTAGATATAGTAAACCTATATCTAACCCTAAAATGGACACACAGATTCCTATCAGTCACTCCTATGGCAGGCCTTGACAATCCTGAAGCCAGAGTGCTTGGAATCGTGTGAGATGGTGCTCTGGCATGAGCTGAGCCTGTCTGCAGCTTGCGGAACCAAGTCCTAATAGCTGTTCCATGATATCGCATACCATATACTCTTAAGTGCATTATAATCCTCGCGGTTAAATGCTATCTTTGGTATTGCTTTATCAAAACATGTCGAGTAAGGTGTCATACGAATTGGAATACTAACCCCTCGCCAATTCTGGCGACGGGGTTAGCATTCCACCCTTCTAGAGGGACACGACATGTATGTAACTGTGAACCCCGGTTAAAGTTAAACGAAGCCTCAGCTCCACAAAATGGATGCTGCCACCACAGACACGAGTCTGACCCCCTGCAGCTGGGAGTCCTTCCAGCGAGGGGAGCCTGGACAAAGGGTTTCCTGTCAGGGGCGGTGCTAGCACCGTCCCAGACATGGTTTTGTGTATCCTGGGTAGGCAGGGCTTTTCAGGAAGGTGACTGCTGAGTGGCACCCCGGTGCTCACTACGCATAGGCCAGTCTGAACCAGTTCCAGGGGCACACCAGCCCCTGGCCTGGGGAAGTCCGGCATGGGAGAGGGGTGTAACCACCCCCTCCTAGTCCCACCCATAGGCAGGACCTAGTCACCGGGTCAGCCCTCTTTTTTAGTATAAAGATGGGAGAGGGCCCCCTGTTCAGATTAGATCATCTTTGGAATCAAGACCCGACTTTCTGCGAAACACATCAAGATTTCCTTCTTCAAGATTCTCCCTTGTGGCTAAGGAGTAGTCACCCTGCATCCGCAGGCACCATCCTAAGAACATTGCGGTCTGCTGCAAGTCCTTCTTCACGAATCCGACGACCCAGCTCGACGAGACCCGGCTTCCCTGGCACCTCTGACCTCTACTCACCTCTACAGCAAAGCTGAGAACTGTGAGTGCGACGAGACCTCGAGGGACCGACGATCGCCAAGACTGCACGACTTCTTTGTAACAAGCCCACCGTGTGCTCCACTGGTGAGTGCTTTGGGGTCCGAGAAGCCCCAACCCTGAGCAGCCCCAGCACCGAAGATCAGCCCTCCAGCATCTCCACGATCTGCGTGGGGCCCTTCTGCTTTTGCGTGCTCACCGCGCTGTGTGGCTACTAGCCGGCTGGCTTGTGGCCTTCTACACGACGCCCGACGACATCACTGCTGCTGGTCTGGTTGCTCCAGACTGGCCCTTGCTTCCTTCTTCAAGAGAGGCACCCCGGACCCTCCTGGTCCACTCCAGACGCCATTTTGAGTCCACAGCGTGGGCTTGAATTTGCCAAGGCTTTGTTGCCCAATCCTGGGTCCAGCGACGCCGACAGCTTCATCCATCGTGGGACAGCTCGCTCCTCCATCCTGGTCGCCGACAACGCCTCCTGGTCCGTGAGATCTGCGAACACAGCGTCACCCACTCACCTAGTCGAGGTGGCTACCATCCGGTGCCCTCCTGGTGCCCACTGACTACTGGCTAGTAGTCTCGAACTTGGTCCCCTCTGCTTTCAGGTGTCATCTTCCTTCGATCCAGGCTTGGATCCATCGAACTTTCTTCACTGGTCGCCTGCCAGCAACTTCTTTCTTCCAGGCTCCTGGTCCATCTACGAGGATTCCCGATGTCTTTTGAGACCTATGCAGCTGCAGCCCCTGGGCTAGGTAACTTCGGCATTTCGGTGCCCCAGCATAGCCTCACTATCCACGGGTCAGAATCTACTTTCGTTTTCCTCCTACCAGGTCGGGTTCGCCCGAGAACACTAACTTTGTCTTTACTAGCTACCATAGACTTTGTCCCGCATCACGCGTGAGAGTGCACACTCTGCACCCGAGTCCCCTAGGCCTCCTGTAAGTAATCTGAAGGTTCTATAGTCAAGACCTAGCGATTCCAAAGCCTATAAGTACTGTACTTACCTGCTAGTAATTTCGCATTCCACTTTCAGAGTATATGGTTTTCCGTGCCCCTCGGGCATTTGTATATACTGTGCTAACTTAAGTATTTTCGTAAGCCTTTTGTTTTGTGCCTAGTACCCTGTCCTCATAAAGAGTACAGGGCTGTTGTGATTCTTAATAAATATACTGTTTATTTTCATAACACTTGTGTGGTGTCCTTTCACTTGGTGTTCAAGGGGTATATGTGTGGTACAACAGCTGGCTTAACACGCCCTCTCGAGTCTTTAGCCTTAGACTGCTCGTATCCACGCTACTAGGATAGCTGGTCTATAAGGTTGACTTACAACCAATCATCAATAAGGGTTGCTGGACTGATACATAGTGTTCACTAGAATAGTGAGCACTGCATATCAGGCCACCTTCTCACATTGGTGAGCAGCGGTTGGGATTTGAGCTTGCTGTTGTTTTACCACACGTATCCTAAGAATATCTTGTTGAAAGATCACATAAGTACTGTTAGGTACATATAACTTAGCTTAGAATACTCTGAGTTCTACTGAACCAGCTGTTGCAGCTCCTCAAGGCTTAGCACACCTTGGCTGCAACTCTTAGCAAGGGATCAGTAGGCAAACACATAGTGTAGGTAGGTGCATCACTTACACCACACTATAAACAGTATGTCAGACAAAGGAGGAAACTCTGAGTGTCCCCTTGTGTCAGTGGACCCTCCACAGGTCCTCCCTTCCAGATATACTGTTCTTAGCTTCCATGAGTTACGACAGGTGTGTACCTCTAGGAAGATAAAACAGGGGTCTAACCCCACAACTTCCTTTCTGATTGGTCTCTTAGAGACTTATGATGCCAGAAAAGCTGAGAAACTTCTTAGCTCTTCTAATCCAGATGGAAGCATGCCTCCCCTTGAGGGAACCAGAGGAGACCCTGACCTAATCCACCTCTCAGCTGAGACTGAAGAGGGGGAGGAGGATGAGGATCCCTCTGGGGATGAGGCAGATAAGGGACAGGTAGAAGTCAGCAGACTAACCAGGTCCAACTTAAGCAGACATGAGATTGGTACTGGGGGACCCCTGGGGCCCCTCTCAGGTCAGCTTAACATTGGGAAAGGACGAGCCAGATCTCTATCAAGAGGCTCTGGCAGATCTATTCAAACCAATGGCTCTCAAAGCTCTTCTCACAGAGGGATGACTTCCCCTCAGAGGAGAGTGTATGAAGCTAAAGAAAGGGCAGTCAATCTGAGGATTGAAAGGGAAGAACTTGCCCTGGCCAAAGAGAGGCTTGCCTTTGCTAGAGAGCAACAGTTAAGTGGGGTAGTCCCCACTGGTGGCAGCAATATACCTAGCAATAGGGAAAGGAGTTTTGATACAAAGCACCTGAATAAGATAGTGCCCCCCTTTAAACAAGGGGATGACATCCACAAATGGATAACTGCTTTGGAGAGGGCCTGCACTGTGCAGGGTGTTCCCCAAAGTCAGTGGGCAGCTATCTTGTGGCTCTCCTTTGAAGGTAAAGGTAGAGATAAGCTCCTCACTACAAGAGTGGAGGATGCTAACAATTACCAGATCCTGAAGAATACACTGGTTGATGGGTTTGGTTTAACCACTGAACAGTACAGGTTGATGTTCAGAGACACCCAGAAAACTCAGTCTCAGGATTGGACTGACTTTGTTGATTGTGCCACTAAGGCTTTTGAAGGCTGGCTACTGGGTAGTAAGGTTACTGATTTTAAAGGATTGACCAATCTAATTATGAGGGAGCAAATCTTAAGTAATTGTCAGAACCAGTTATTACACCAGCACCTGGTAGACTCTGATCTGATCTCTCCACAGGAACTGGGTAAGAGGGCAGACAAATGGGTCAGAACCAGGGTCAGGCCTAAAAACCAGGGTGGTGACCAAAAGAAGGAATCAACCAAGCCTCAAGAGAAGGGTGGGGATAAATCCACAGAGAACACTTCCCAAGGGCCCCAAAACTCCAACAAGGGTGGTGGGTCCCAGAACACTCCTTCAGAACAGAAGAAACCTTATTGCCATACCTTTAAACAGGTGGGCCATTACAAAAGTGATGCCAAGTGCCCTAAAAATAGCAATAAGAAAAACATACCCCAAAGTAATACTCCCAGACCTCCTGTTACCACTAGTGGTAATCCCCCAGGTGGTGGGAGTGTCCCCAAGAATGTGGTGGGCATTACTTTGGGCAATCAGGAGGACTATGGCCTAGCCAGGTCCCCTGACCACACTCTTGTCTGTGAGACTGGCATGGGGTTTGCCAACTTCACTACTGGACCCCACATTTTGGGAAAGTATAGACAAGAGGTCATAGTGAATGGTCAGAAAGTTGAGGCATTCAGAGACACAGGGGCCAGCATCACCATGGTGATTGACCATCTGGTCCCCTCTGCTCAACTGACCCCTGGTTTTACTTATCAGGTGACAGACATTCATTGAGTGAAGAGAAGGCATCCCAGGGCAGTAGTCAAACTCTGCTGGGGTAATGCCACAGGGCCCATGAGAGTGGCAGTGACAGATAGCCTACCTGTAGATTGCTTACTGGGGAATGACCTGGAACTCTCAGCATGGGCTGAGGTGGAGCAGGAAACTCACTCCAGAATGATAGGCCTATCCAGACAGGTTAGTGGGGCAGTAATAGCTACAGCCCCAGTCCAAGCATCATTCCTCCCTGAAAAGGTTGGAAGGGCAGTGGTAGCCACTGCCCAGGCTCAGACAGACTTTCCAGAACAGGATAGGAGGGCTGTGACAGTCACAGCCCCAACACAAACTGAGTGCCCTCCTGAAAAGGTTGGCAAGGTTGAAATGGTCTCAGCCTCTACTCAAACAGATAGTGAGGTTGTGAAGCCTGAAACAATGGATCACTCCACTCAAACAGAGAGCATTGAGGAGGAAGAAGAGTCTTCCCCCTCCCAGACACTAGGTGAGAGCCAGCCTCATCAGGGAACTGACTCTACCCCTGTTGAAGGAACTGCCCCAGAGGTAGTCAGGCCTAGCCTGGCAGGGCCCCTGATGGCAGTGGACCCTTCCCAGGTGGGACCCAGTCTGGAGCAGGTAACCTGCACCTCTCTACCCTGCCTCAGTCAGCCCAGGGCTGTGGAGGTCAGGGAGGCCAGTGGTGGACCCCAAAGGCCCCCCTGTCCAAAAGAACTCCTTAATCAGCAGATTAGGATCACTGAAGCTGGTAAACCTAGCCAAGTGAAAATAAATCAGACTCCTGAGGGATCCCCCTTAAAAGTAGTTAGGGACATCCCACAGCTGGACACTGTTGGGCACAGCCAAACATGGGGCCTAAAAACCCCAGACCTGACCTGTCCCTCCAGTAAGCCAAACAGAGGGACTCAGCCTCCAGCTTTAGGTAGCCAGAGGCTGACCCTGAGAGCTCAGTGCATCTCAGCTAAAGAAAGAAAGGCACACATGATGAATGGTGATTGGAGGAAGTTGAGCCCAAAGGTAGAGGAGCCTCACTTCAGTACTCCATCCCAGCATCAGCCTTCTTCTTTCCCAAGACACACCAAAGGCAGAGATTCCCTATGGTGGAGACCCTCAGATACCCTTAGGGTGAGGGGTTGCCTAGTGGACCATGACCCAGGGGGAAACCAAGCCAGAGCTGGTCCTTCCTTATATGGCCACTTAGGTAATAGAGGCATACCTGGACAAGGATAGCCTTATCTCCTTTCGTTTGGGGGGGGGGGGGGTTGTGTAGGAAGGTACCTCCTGACTATGGTTGCCCCCAACTTTTTGCCCTGTGTTTTAGCTGGTTTTTGACATAGTCGACCTGGGATCCTGCCAATCAGGACCCCAGGCCTACTGCTCTCTCTGTAAAATGGATTCCATGTACCCTAGGTACATTTCCAATTGGTACTGGGCCACCTTATCAGACCCTGTAACTCAGGGCATAGGTGTACCCAGGGCCTACCAGGGGCTGAAGCATGTATTATGCCACCCCTGGCTGGCCTCCTAAATTTAACACAACTGGCTGCATGACAGCTGGGGCAAAGTCGTGTAATCACCCTTTGCTGTAGATATAGTATACCTATATCTAACCCTAAAATGGACACACAGATTCCTATCAGTCACTCCTATGGCAGGCCTTGACAATCCTGAAGGCAGAGTGCTTGGAATCGTGTGAGATGGTGCTCTGGCATGAGCTGAGCCTGTCTGCAGCTTGCGGAACCAAGTCCTAATAGCTGTTCCATGATATCGCATACCATATACTCTTAAGTGCATTATAATCCTCGCGGTTAAATGCTATCTTTGGTATTGCTTTATCAAAACATGTCGAGTAAGGTGTCATACGAATTGGAATACTAACCCCTCGCCAATTCTGGCGACGGGGTTAGCATTCCACCCTTCTAGAGGGACACGACATGTATGTAACTGTGAACCCCGGTTAAAGTTAAACGAAGCCTCAGCTCCACAAAATGGATGCTGCCACCACAGACACGAGTCTGACCCCCTGCAGCTGGGAGTCCTTCCAGCGAGGGGAGCCTGGACAAAGGGTTTCCTGTCAGGGGCGGTGCTAGCACCGTCCCAGACATGGTTTTGTGTATCCTGGGTAGGCAGGGCTTTTCAGGAAGGTGACTGCTGAGTGGCACCCCGGTGCTCACTACGCATAGGCCAGTCTGAACCAGTTCCAGGGGCACACCAGCCCCTGGCCTGGGGAAGTCCGGCATGGGAGAGGGGTGTAACCACCCCCCTCCTAGTCCCACCCATAGGCAGGACCTAGTCACCGGGTCAGCCCCCTTTTTTAGTATAAAGATGGGAGCGGGCCCCCTGTTCAGATTAGATCATCTTTGGAATCAAGACCCGACTTTCTGCGAAAGACATCAAGATTTCCTTCTTCAAGATTCTCCCTTGTGGCTAAGGAGTAGTCACCCTGCATCCGCAGGCACCATCCTAAGAACACTGCGGTCTGCTGCAAGTCCTTCTTCACGAATCCGACGACCCAGCTCGACGAGACCCGGCTTCCCTGGCACCTCTGACCTCTACTCACCTCTACAGCAAAGCTGAGAACTGTGAGTGCGACGAGACCTCGAGGGACCGACGATCGCCAAGACTGCACGACTTCTTTGTAACAAGCCCACCGTGTGCTCCACTGGTGAGTGCTTTGGGGTCCGAGAAGCCCCAACCCTGAGCAGCCCCAGCACCGAAGATCAGCCCTCCAGCATCTCCACGATCTGCGTGGGGCCCTTCTGCTTTTGCGTGCTCACCGCGCTGTGTGGCTACTAGCCGGCTGGCTTGTGGCCTTCTACACGACGCCCGACGACATCACTGCTGCTGGTCTGGTTGCTCCAGACTGGCCCTTGCTTCCTTCTTCAAGAGAGGCACCCCGGACCCTCCTGGTCCACTCCAGACGCCATTTTGAGTCCACCGCGTGGGCTTGAATTTGCCAAGGCTTTGTTGCCCAATCCTGGGTCCAGCGACGCCGACAGCTTCATCCATCGTGGGACAGCTCGCTCCTCCATCCTGGTCGCCGACAACGCCTCCTGGTCCGTGAGATCTGCAAACACAGCGTCACCCACTCACCTAGTCGAGGTGGCTACCATCCGGTGCCCTCCTGGTGCCCACTGACTACTGGCTAGTAGTCTCAAACTTGGTCCCCTCTGCTTTCAGGTGTCATTTTCCTTCGATCCAGGCTTGGATCCATCGAACTTTCTTCACTGGTCGCCTGCCAGCAACTTCTTTCTTCCAGGCTCCTGGTCCGTCTACGAGGATTCCCGACGTCTTTTGAGACCTATGCAGCTGCAGCCCCTGGGCTAGGTAACTTCGGCATTTCGGTGCCCCAGCATAGCCTCACTATCCAAGGGTCAGAATCCACTTTCGTTTTCCTCCTACCAGGTCGGGTTCGCCCGAGAACACTAACTTTGTCTTTACTAGCTACCATAGACTTTGTCCCGCATCACGCGTGAGAGTGCACACTCTGCACCCGAGTCCCCTAGGCCTCCTGTAAGTAATCTGAAGGTTCTATAGTCAAGACCTAGCGATTCCAAAGCTTATTAGTACTGTACTTACCTGCTAGTAATTTCGCATTCCACTTTCAGAGTATATGGTTTTCCGTGCCCCTCGGGCATTTGTATATACTGTGCTAACTTAAGTATTTTCATAAGCCTTTTGTTTTGTGCCTAGTACCCTGTCCTCATAAAGAGTACAGGGCTGTTGTGATTCTTAATAAATATACTGTTTATTTTCATAACACTTGTGTGGTGTCCTTTCACTTGGTGTTCAAGGGGTATATGTGTGGTATAACAGCTGGCTTAACACGCCCTCTCGAGTCTTTAGCCTTAGACTGCTCGTATCCACGCTACTAGGATAGCTGGTCTATAAGGTTGACTTACAACCAATCATCAATAAGGGTTGCTGGACTGATACATAGTGTTCACTAGAATAGTGAGCACTGCATATCAGGCCACCTTCTCACATTGTGTACATGTTTTTTAATGTCAAAGGGTGAGATGTCATATCTTAGGACTATGGGCACTAGGACCACACAGTGCTGGGCCAGCTCCATGAAAAGATTACGTAATCTTTTGGAAGTTGCTAAGGTGTGGCTATTTATGATTGCGAGAGAACGAGAAACTTTCAATTTGATGTTATACGCTGATGAATAAAGATGTTAGTTACAAGTTTCGTGTGTGGTGTGTTCGTATGCATGCTCCCTGGCTGGCGAGGATGCGATTTCATGCTTTACACGAGCACCACTTGCGTTACACAAGGACACATACATTTTTGTTTATTGGGCATAGGGAGTTAAGTGATTTGCCCAGAATCACAGGATGTTGAACTAACGCTGGGACTCGAACCTGGGGGCATATTATCAAGGAACAGCTTTAAAATTATCGCCGCTTTAGCGGCAGCAAACTGCCGCTAAGACGGCGATCATGGGCTTGATAATATGCCCTTGTGAATTACAATAGAAGCCCATGTTTTGGTGTGAACCTGGGCTTCTATTGGAATTCTCAAGGGCATATTATCAAGCCCAATATCACCTCTAACATACACAGCATATATTTCTCTGTAGAATCTCCCATGTTATATTTGTTCTTATTGGTAACAAACCTTCAGAATGCACTCTGTGCTAAAAAATACATTAACTTTAGGAGCAGCATAACAGGAAGCATGAAATGGATGCGGCAAATGCGGAAATGCTGTCGCCTCTAAAGGCAAAATAATGGAGCTCTTGGGATAAACTGCCCGCTAACTGCAGTAATGCAGTCTATTGTAATCAACATATGTGCCCTCGAGTGTGGATTCAATTGCATCGTCATTTATGAGGAAGAAGGCAAGATTACACAATTTAGGATTTTTTGGGCAATCCAGTGTTTTGCCACTTGGACTGAGTTCCTAAACCCTCGAAGAAGGCTGCACTCATGTGTAGATCCTGAAACCACTTCTCAACGTTTACCCAGCGGTGACTCCAGAGATGACTGAACCCAATGCGTTGTTACATATTTATCATTAGTGAAAAGAAATTGTCCTTTAGCATCAGGCTCAGTGTGTGTTTCCGTCTAGCACATGTTATGCCTCCAGTTTCTTGCAATCAACCCCATTTTACCTTCTTACATCATCGCCTCTCCTTTTACAAGCACATATTGTTGGAACCGGCAGTGTCTGATTGGCGGAAGAGATGCTCACAGCAAGGTAGAATCTACTGCTCCCGTCATGGGTGGGTGATTACGCGTGCTGTATAGCCTGTGCTCACCCTTGGGTAGCTTGGCACTGCGCAGTCAGGCTCACTACAGAGCAATGAGGACAGCAAAGGCACAGCAGCCACTCACAATAAATGCACTGAGCTTCACAAAAGAGGCTTCACACAGGATGTATTTAAAAACTTTCATATTCAACACACATATTCAATCATTAAATCATGACTATCTTATACTTTTGGTCATAAAACACAATAGGAAATATTACAAGCAGTACCAGGCCCACTTGTATTGTTATGCTATCAATAATATGCACACTGTGGACAATTCCGAATCTAACCCCCCCCCCCACCCCCCACCCAATTGAGAGAAACACCCTTATGCGGTGCACGATATAAACAATATGTACGTAAACGAAAGTAGAACACTTGTGAGCAGCACCACAGGCATGAGCCATGCTGCAAAAACCCAATGGTATTGTGCTTTTGGCATACATTCAAAGTATGAAGCGGCACCGCCAGCCAGTGTCATAAATCACAGGTGGTCCGTGAACGATCACTCCCTCTCCCACTCACACACACTCACTCGCTCTGCACAGCTAGGCAGTGTAGTAGGTATCAGCCAGTCCGTCACTCTGCACAGCTACGCAGTGCAGTAGGTATTAGCCAGTCCAGCCAGAATTCTCTTGCACACATACTCACTCAGTACCGTAATATTGTGTCACTGGTACCCAGCAGGTCAATGGTTCAGCCTCTGCGGACTCCGTCGCCCAAGCCTACCTCCAACCTCAAGTTCACCCCTCTTGTCCTATACCCCCGGATGGAAGATATCCAAACCCCTCTCCCTGACACTGGTCCACACATGGCCAAAGCCACACTTAGTGTGGGTCCTCAGGAAGCAGGTGGGAATATATAGCAGTTTGAATTAGGAGGTAGGCGTAAACAAGGGAGAGGTTAGCAGCTGTACTGGAAGATCACCCACAGGTATCAAAGCACAAGGAGTCAAGCAGTCTGGCACAGCTCTCCAGATGTCATAGGTAAATGGTGAAGGTCCCTCATGGGAGATCTTTGATATCCCTGAGATCTCCCTGAGATCAGGAGGCCCGTGTCGGACCCTTGGAGAGCAAACTTCAGGGCGCCACACTTCAACAGATCCTCTGCCCATTCCAGCCACTATTTGGACAGTTTTACTCCATATACACAACAGAGTCCTCTGGCAGTGTGCACCATACAGTCCGGCTTCTCAGTCCCACGTCCCAAAAGTGTTTATCACTGTTTACTGAAGGATGGCCCCCGTTGTTATACTATTGTGTTTCTTTGAAGTGGGGTGGATTAAAGAGGTTCACTTTGATCTCCCCTTAATTGTAGGTCTATCTGTCATGGAGCCATTGAATGCAGATCTTAATCTTTAGTAGATCCATGAAACGGCCCATAGAGGCTAAGTGTCAAAAATGCTCTCTCCAATCTATGCCGTTCTTGTGGGATACCAACGGTTTAAGGCTGCTTCTTGGAGAATGCACAGATGTGCTCCCCCGACCCAGGTGTCCACTGGAGTTAGAGCAAAGAAATGTCCATATTATGTAAGTGACATTCTAAGCGAGTTGTGCCAAAACCCCCTTTTCCAATGGAAAGGGCTTGACATGGGAAATCCATTGACAGGAAACACAGGAGTCTGCTCCACTGCAATCCACTATTGCAGCCCGATGTGATGTCAACCACTTCCCGGTGTTAACTTAATGGGAAGAGAAGGCTTCATAGGTAGTAAAAACACATATAGGTATTCCTCACTACCTCGGCGCACGTGCATTATTGTGCACACACACCTGTATTGGCAGGTTGGACACACAGTCTGGACATGGTTTGAAATAATACGTGTGTCTTTGCTAATGCACAAGGCAGGCTGGACTCGTATTCAAAACAGCATAAGGGCCTGGGCTCACCCAGGCGCATAGTTAACACTTCTCAGATACAAGTGCACACTCTATGGTCTGAGTTGCCAGACCAGCCTATGTTTCTAAACAACTGGTCAGCACCTCTTCCTAGCCCGTGTAGGAAGGTGCACGCACTTCCCTACTACCTTGACAGTGAGGATGTGCTCAAGGCCCTGAGGCTACACAAGAGAAACGGCAACACCCCAAGAGATGAACTCCAAACTAGGGGAAACCCCACGTGGGGGGTCCGCCCTACCGGGACAGGGAACATCCATATGTACCTGCCCAGCCTTCAGCCTACCACCCTCCCTTACACCATATGGGTAAGGACTTGCCTCATGGTATGGGATGACCCACTCAGGGTTGGCTGAGGCGTAAGTGATGCTAACCTAGGCAGGAGTGCAATGTCACCCCCACAGGCCTGCAATGACAGGCCTGATACAGTGTTGAAAAGCTTTCTGGTGGAGAGCATACTTAGTGCTGCGTCCAACTACTAGCAAGTGCCATACCCGCCATGTGTATGAGGTGTACCCTTTTTACAGGCACATGAAGGTATGGCACCTAAACCTCTCATGTATGCACCGCCTGCCCAATGTGGACGAGGTGACTGCATGCACCTTCCCTCTGCAGTACAGTGGGAAAGTGCCTAGAGTCCTACGGTCGTGTGGAGAGATTCGGCAAAGACTAGAAGGAGAAAGTGAAAAGTTTGGGGGTAAATTCCCCTAAGAAGGCCATGTACAAGACTTATTTTCCATAAATGGGTTCTGCATCTGGCATTACTATTTTGCCTTGCCTGTTCGCATCCTCCTTTCCCGTGTCTGTCTTGCCCACCCCCACCGACCAGAAGAAAAAAATTGCAGTTAAGTAGTCAGCATGATAGCATTTGTTTCTAAACTTTTCTTTTAGAAACGGTACAGGGCCATGCTGCTGTATATTATGCCTAAAAAGCATTGCCAATGCCAATAACTCTCATATAAGATAATGTGTATTTGTAAAGCGCACGTTCACCCGTAGGCATCTTGGTGCACGTTTATTGTTACCCAACTAAAAAGTACTCTTTCTATCGACCTCAGAAGGATGAATGGCTGAATAGACCTTCTGTGATTTGAACCTGTGACCATGAGGTCAAACACAGGCCATTACAGTGTACCATTAGTCCATTAAGACACCAAACCCAGGGCTGCCCTGTCTATTGGCGAGACCTATTGGCTTTGCCACTGTTTGTTGACAGTGCATGTGCCTGAACCAACTCTGCCAGGAGCAAAAATTACGTAATAGAAGTTCCTACCCTAAAGTAAATTCCAGGTCTCCCCAATGGATTATTTTCTCGAAGGTCAACCAAGCAGGATCCTAATACAAGCAGTGAATCTTTTTCCAAGCCAGTCCAATACATTTTCCATAAGTAATGAAGTGTTCTGTTTCTTCTTTTCACCCCTAGGGTTGGCCTCCAGGATCCAGCAGAGGTTCAAGTTAGGATAGCATTGCTCTCTTCTTCACACTGCCCTGGCACAGCCGCCTCGTCTGACCCACTGAGCTCTTCCTGCTATCAAGAAATCATTGCTTTCTGGGGGTCTGTGAGCAGGGGTGCGGGAAGAGGGTCCATACGCAGCCAAGTGGGAGCCGAGGACACTGAAGTATTGTTTTTAATAGTAAGGCTAAGGGGGCGGAGGGTGGGCAGGCGGGATATGTGGACCAGTGATGACATGACTGTTTTATTGTTATATGATAAAATGCAAATACAAATATTAATAAAAAAGTAATACAAAAAATCATTGCTTTGATCAATTCTGTCTATTAAAACATTTCATCATAGTTTTAGATTTGTTTCCAATGAAATATGTAAAATATAGATGACACTCCAAAACTTGTAAATTGTACAGGAAACACCCATTAAAACATTGTGTCTACAACCACAACAGCAATAGATGTAAGAAATTAAATATACTAAAACATGACTATTAAGATGGACAAATGTTCACCGCTTCCTGCGTTGGACAGAGGGGACATCTCTGAAGAGGCAAATTATAAGAGAGGTAGGGATGGAGGCTCCTTAATGGATTGAAACAAAATGTTTCTGGTTCACAGAGAAGTCCATCTAGCAGAGTGGGAAGATGTTATAAACAGGGGCTATTGAATCCATGCTCAAGTCCAGTGGGAAGCTTCCTATATTTTGAGGAAGGCTTGCAGAGTCTACCAAGGGCATGGTATTTTCAAGTCAATAAAGCCGTAACTTTGTAGCATAGGAGTTCTACATGCATGATGCATACGTACAACACCTTGAGAACATATTAAGAGAGTGAACAATCTTTCTCGTGGTCCAGAGCCTCTGGAGGCGGGTGCAGCCCTCCTCCCTTCTATCTCTGAGGATTGCCTGTCCCAACTCCCATCGAGGGTGCTCGTCCCCAACTCAATGGAAGTCGACTTATTTATCTTGTGCAGATGAAGGCAATGTTGGCGCTAACCTGTGGACTACAGGTCCATGGTTGGGGGTATGGCCTGCTTCTAACCTGTGGGCTTCAGGTCGATGGTTGGGTGTTTGACCCTACCAGACTTCTAGCCTGTGGACTACAGGTTTGTGGTTGGGTGTTTGGCTCGCTTCTAGCCTACGGACTACAGGTCCATGGTTGGGTGTTTGGCACGCTTCTAGCCTATGGACTACAGGTCCGTGGTTGGGTGTTTGGCCTGCTTCATGCCTGTGGACTACAGGTCCATGGGTAGGTGTTTGGCACGCTTCTAGCCTGTGGACTACAGGTCCTTGGTTAGGTGTTTGGCACGCTTCTAGCCTGTGGACTACAGGTTCGTGGTTGGGTGTTTGGCCTGCTTCTAGCCTTTGGACTACAGGTCCGTGGTTGGGTGTTTGGTTTGCTTCTAGCCTATGGACTACAGGTCCGTGGTTGGGTGTTTGGCCCGCTTCTAGCCTATGGACTACAGGTCCGTGGTTGGGTGTTTGGCCTGCTTCATGCCTGTGGACTACAGATCTGTGGTTAGGTGTTTGGCACGCTTCTAGCCTTTGGACTACAGGTCCATGGTTGGGTGTTTGGCCCGCTTCTAGCCTGTGGACTACAGGTCCATGGTTGGGTGTTTGGCCCGCTTCTAGCCTGTGGACTACAGGTCCATGGTTGGGTGTTTGGCCTGCTTCATGCCTGTGGACTACAGGTCCATGGTTGGGTGTTTGGCCCGCTTCTAGCCTGTGGACTTCAGGTTTGAGGTTGGATCTTTGGCCCGCTTCTAGCCTGTGGACTACAGGTCCATGGTTGGGTGTTTGGCCCGCTTCTAGCCTGTGGACTACAGGTCCATGGTTGGGTGTTTGGCCTGCTTCTAGCCTGTGGACTACAGGTACAAGGTTGGGTGTTTGGCCCGCTTCTAGCCTGTGGACTACAGGTCCATGGTTGGGTTTTTGGCCTGCTTCTAGCCTTTGGACTACAGGTCCATGGTTGGGTGTTTGGCCTGCTTCATGCCTGTGGACTACAGGTCCATGGTTGGGTGTTTGGCCCGCTTCTAGCCTGTGGACTTCAGGTCCATGGTTGGGTGTTTGGCCTGCTTCTAGCCTTTGGACTACAGGTCCATGGTTGGGTGTTTGGCCTGCTTAATGCCTGTGGACTACAGGTCCATGGTTGGGTGTTTGGCCCGCTTCTAGCCTGTGGACTTCAGGTTTGAGGTTGGATCTTTGGCCCGCTTCTAGCCTGTGGACTACAGGTCCATGGTTGGGTGTTTGACCCGCTTCTAGCCTTTGGACTACAGGTCTGTGGTTGGGTGTTTGGCCTGCTTCTAGCCTTTGGACTACAGGTCCGTGGTTGGGTGTTTGGCCTGCTTCTAGCCTGTGGACTACAGGTCCGTGGTTAGGTGTTTGGCCAGCTTCTAGCCTGTGGACTACAGGTTCGTGGTTGGGTATTTGGCTTGCTTCTAGCCTGTGGAATACAGGTCCATGGTTGGGTGTTTGGCCTACTTCTAGCCTGTGGACTACAGGTCCATGGTTGGGTGTTTGGCCTGCTTCTAGCCTTTGGACTACAGGTCCATGGTTGGGTGTTTGGCCTCCTTCATGCCTGTGGACTACAGGTCCATGGTTGGGTGTTTGGCCTGCTTCTATCCTGTGGACTACAGGTCCATGATTGGGTGTTTGGCCTGCTTCATGCCTGTGGACTACAGGTCCATGATTGGGTGTTTGGCCTGCTTCATGCCTGTGGACTACAGGTCCATGATTGGGTGTTTGGCCTGCTTCATGCCTGTGGACTACAGGTCCATGGTTGGGTGTTTGGCCCGCTTCTAGCCTTTGGACTACAGGTCTGTGGTTGGGTGTTTGGCCTGCTTCTAGCCTTTGGACTACAGGTCCGTGGTTGGGTGTTTGGCCTGCTTCTAGCCTGTGGACTACAGGTCCGTGGTTAGGTGTTTGGCCAGCTTCTAGCCTGTGGACTACAGGTTCGTGGTTGGGTATTTGGCTTGCTTCTAGCCTGTGGACTACAGGTCCATGGTTGGGTGTTTGGCCTACTTCTAGCCTGTGGACTACAGGTCCATGGTTGGGTGTTTGGCCTGCTTCTAGCCTTTGGACTCCAGGTCCATGGTTGGGTGTTTGGCCTCCTTCATGCCTGTGGACTACAGGTCCATGGTTGGGTGTTTGGCCTGCTTCTATCCTGTGGACTACAGGTCCATGATTGGGTGTTTGGCCTGCTTCATGCCTGTGGACTACAGGTCCATGATTGGGTATGGTTGGGTGTTTGGCCCGCTTCTATCCTGTGGACTACAGGTCCGTGGTTAGGGGTATGGACGCTCACTTTTCCGCCAACTTTTTGCCTTTTTAGACTAAATTTAGAGACGTTTCGGTCAAAGTAAACATTGTACTTGAATAAAGAATAGAAAAAAATGGCCTAATGTTTGTCACAGGTCTTCGGACACCAGAGCTAATCCTATCACTTGGTGGGGTGATTATGGACATCCTTTACCAGGCGTTTAGGTAACCAGAGAGCCAACTAGACGAGGTCAAGACCCATGCGCTATCTACTGGGCCTACAAGAAGGGCAGGTCATGTAGAGTCTATTTAACCCCACCTTCCTTTTGAACATACTGTTGTCACTTTCTCACTCACTTGGCACTATTTGATCACTACCGTCTGAGCACCAGATTTGCTTATTTACATAATGACCTATTTACTTCTATAATACACTGTATGGAGGACAGTTCCCTTGCTTGGTTTTCTGCTTTTATTTGCATTCACATTGTTGTATAAATTATACTGTTTAATACCATGTTGATGTTCCTTGAGTGGTGAGGGGCTGCGCCCACACATACATGACCTCTTCGATGACTCTACAGTGACCATTGTTTTATTATGCACAGGAGGGGCTGTGACACATAGTCATCTTCCTGTCTCCTCAGGCGTTCTAGTGATGCAGCCACAACAGGGGTACCGCGCGGAGCCATGGTGAGCACAGAGCTCGTGTGTTTACCATGGCACCTGGATGAGGGATTCAAGGTTGTTTCTGAAACATGCATGAGTATCTGGGCGCCTGGTGGTTTGGACAAAGGACCACATTTGCAACTTAAAGCCAATCTCTGCCATCTTCCTCTGCTTCCAAGCAGACAAGGCAGACGTCCCAAATTACCTTGATTTGTAAATGCATTTATATAATGCTTACTACACATGTGAGGGGTAATAAGCGCTAAATAAAAGCTCAAAAGGGTACAAAGAGTTTTGTTTGCTTTTTAAACTCAATGACCATCCAGAAGTCCTGACTTTTCAGTCAATAACAAAGGGGAATGGGGGGAGTTTGTGGTTTTGGTCCTAAATGTTCTAAGAACATGCACAATGATTTTGGCAAAATTGGTGTGGGCTGGATGGATAGCAAAGAGGGTCCGTGGGTAGCAGTTTTGACACTCTAGGCAAAATGCTCCTGGCTGTCTGTCGTTTTTTATCAGTGCAATTTTATGTAGTAATATAGAGCAAACCCGGCCTAAAGGCATGAGTACCAGATTACATTACATAACATCTGATTATTTCGTTTTAAGGCAGAGGGAGTTTAAGTGACTTACCCCGGACCACAGGTTGTTGAGCTGATGCTGGGATGCAAACCTTGTTCCCCAGTCCCAAAGCTGGCAGGTCAGGATGTTAGGCCAAATCTCATCAGTTGGCATTAAAGGCAGCGGTGACTTTGAAAGCGGTGGAGTGTAATACCGCCCAGGAGTTTACCCGATTTTTTCAAAGTTTGCCTCACTCATTCTCATTACTAACAATAGTAGAGAGTTTTTAGCATTAAAAAACAAAAACACATGAAAGCAGGCATTAAAATGGAAAAATGCTTCTATTTCTTTTACCTGTTCCCACTAGGCATGTATATTGGACTGTACAGCACAAATCCTAAGTAGGAAATTTTTTAAAGTTAATCAAATAATTATATTTTGTACTGGAAGAGCACCCTTCCAGTACAAAACCTATGCTAGGCTCAAGCATGCATCTTTGCACTGTTGGGCAAAGGTGTGTGTGTGGTGATCGATAGCCTAATTGCCTGCCAGTGCTAGGGAAAGAGAAGGATGGTGTAATATCTTTGTAGGAATGGTGCTTTCCTGCTCCCTTATTCTTATACAACACAGCAACTTTGGATGCTGTGCTGTGTTATGTAAAAGTAACCTGGGCCTTAGTCTCTTTTCCCTCAATCACTCTAACTCACATTCTCTCACTTACTCATTCTCACTCCTCCTCACTCCCACTCCCACTCACTATCACTCACACACAAAAGTACTCATACTTACTAATTCTCATTCCACTGGCGTAACGAAAATTAAGGGGGTCTCCCTGCGCGGTACGAAGCAGGGCCCCCTCCAGGTTCAATCAGGAGCTCTCTGGTCAGAGTGCAGTGCCGAGGGGGCCCCCCTGCAGCGCGGGTGCTGCAAGGGACTGTGTTACGCCCCTGTCTCATTCACACTTACTAACACAGTTACGCACACTCACCAACTCTGGGCCGTGCTGCAACTGCACCTGCTGAACTACTGATAGATACACCCACAATTTGCTTCCACTTCCTCTCACAACCTCCAATCAGTTACATGTTGTAGCACACTCATACTGTTTCACTCACTCCCTCGTACTCACTTTCACTTATTCATGCACACTCCCAAACTCTGATTCTGACTTTCACTCTCATTGACACTCTCAAACACACACTTTCACTGATCCTGTTCACTTTCAATCACTCACAAACACACACACAAACGCGTAGCAAAATGATGCACTGATGTGTGCCCTGACAACCCCATTTTAGCAAATATACTGTGCTGCCTGAGGTATGTGCACGTGTCACCAGGAAATTCTATCACAGACCAAACAGCCATCCACTGAAGCAGGCTGACCCATTTGGTCTGCAGTGGTGGACATTTCTCATCTACACCACAGACATCAACACCAGACCACAACATTCAACTCAACAACACAATGACACAACACACCACATACATCCAATCCACACAACAGAATTCCACATCATGCCACAAAATTCTACAGCACACCAAATAATTAAACTCCAATACATACTACTTCATAACTCAAAATACCATTGCCATTACACATAATTACACTCCATAACACACATTCCCACTCCACAAAATTCCAGTGCATTCAATATCACATAATGTCTAGCTGAACATTTTCACTGTACACCATGCCACATAATTCCACTACACAAATCCACTCCACAACATACAATTCCACGCCTCTCAAATCCACAACTAAGACTTCCAATCCAATCCATGTAATTCCACTACACACCACATACATCATTCCATAACACATGGGTGAAAGGCATTGGCATTTACAACACCAGTAGCTCTAACTCCAGCAAATGCGAGACCTATTGCATTTCCATTGCTTGTTTGTTTGGTAGACAGCCATATAAAAGACTGAAGAGGCGGATCAGAATGATGTTGTGGGCAAACCTCGCCTGGCACTTCTACCACCAAAGCTTTCTGCCACAGCAGCAGGGTTTCCCCAGATTGCTTTGCCCTCATGTGTTCTACCTCTTGATCATCCTCACTGTCTCTGCAAGTGGCAATTGGTGGTTGGGAAACCTTGAGCCAAAAGGAGAATGATGCCTGCTCTAAATCCAAGATACATTCACATTACAAAGGATCCAAGCCTGTAAGGGTAGACCCATGGGTTAACACACCTACTTTTAAGACATGGTCCACCTGGCTCTCCCCTTTTCAGAGTCCACCTGATTTAAAGTTCACACTCGGTGCTCACAGACAAGAGTTCAAAGGTTTTTTTTCCTTAACTTTACTTCTCTGCTCAGGCCAACTCCTTCCTTCCCATGTGTTACAGTGCAGTTTAACTTCTGTTGCATTGCCCACAGGTAGCCACCTGGACCTCAGCAGTTTTCATTCTACCCTACGTCCCTCTTGTCAGTATCTCCACGTGTCGCGCTGCCGTCTCTCCTGCTCCGTCATCATCTTTTTTTCATTTTTCGCAACCTGCCCTATTCCATCCCATACTTTTTATCTTTGTCTCGTTTCATATTTAACATTGTGTCGTTGTCTAAGCCTCACCATCCCTGCTCTTTCTAAATTTCCTCACTACAAATGTAGAACAAAAGAACACACCAAAAGAACAGACGAAGCAGTGAACACCAAGAAGACGTTCACAACAAATCGCACTCTAGGAAGGAGAGGGTGTGCCATTGAGAGAAATAAGAAGACAGGGTAAATAGAGTTCAGCACCATGTGTCCAAAATCTTGGAGCGCAAAGTCAATTAAAAAATCACCATTCAAAAGGGTGAAGTCTGCTTGGTCTCAAGATGCTCATTTTGGTGCCTATTTTATTAAGGGGAGAAAGTAGGTTGTTCTTCTGGAAAGGCTAAATACTTAGAAGACCTACATTCCACAGAGAAAAGTAGGTGCTTGTGCATACAGAGAGCTCTACCATATCTTATAATCTTGTAGAGCTGAACTCACTCTTCTGCAGCTAGACCTGAGCTCCAGCACAGATGCAGCCAAGTCCCTACATACATAGTGCAGAAGCCATGCAAAGGTAGAGCACAGACAGTGTACCTGTGGGTCATTTCTTTCACTGAGCTGGAGCTGAGTTCCTGCATACATAGCACTGCAACCCTGGGTAGACAGAGCTGAGCTCTTCCACATATGCAGCTGAGCTCCATCGCAGAAGTGGTGCGCCCCTACGCAGACATAGATACAGGTCAGCCAGTTCACAGCCAAAGTGAACTCTTCCAGCATTCATTACTCTAAGTAAAATCCGAGGTTCTGTGGGAACTGAGAAACCAGGGCCAGCTGATATTATGTGTGAGAATCACACATCTTTCACCCAGGTTAATCTTTCTGACAGGAAGTCCGGAGGAGAAGGTGGTAGGGAGGAGGACAGTCAGAGAGAAGGGATTGAGAGAAGCGAGTGAAGAGAGAGAGAAAGAGAGAGAAGGTAGATGGTAGATGGAAGTGAAAAAGAATTAAGAATGTGTGCAAATATGGACAGAAAGGAAAGCAAGAAATGAGGAGAGTGTGAGTGAGATGTAAAAGAACAGGGCCAAAGTGTGAGAGATATATGAACAACTCCACACCATTAATGCTAAGGCAAACTTTATGTTATGTTGTGTTATGTTAAGGGTATTTGTGAAGTGTATCTGTTCAGTTGAAGGAACATGAGCTCCACACTGACTGAGGGGGCGGGCGTTGTGCACTGGCTGGAGCTACAGAAGCCTCTGAGAGCTGTGCTGCAGGGTTATGGTCACACAACTTTCCAGACGCCTGGGTCTACTCACAGGTCTCCTTCTGGCGCTATCAATCGAATCCTGCAAAGTGTCTTTTGGTGTTGATGCTTGCCACAACAAGAATACATGTAATCTTTACATGGCTTCAGCTTCTTTACTAACTGGACTGCCAACACCACTTCCCATGATGAACATGTGTTACAGCATGCACACTTTTAAAGCTGTGCAACTTTGTATAATCTTGTATCATTTGAAGAGACAGAAACAGAGACTGAGTGCATGTTTTGCTTATGTGTAAATGTGTTTTTTTATAAGAAAATTAATTTAGTTCTAACAAAATGGAAACTTGCTCTATTGTTGTAATTTACAATATAGCCTCATTTCTCTCACAGCAGTGTTTAGCCATTTTAAAGAAGTATTGCAGGGCCAAAAACTGAAGAATGATTCATCAACCATTTGAGCACTGCCAAAGATGACAGAAAATACCACATTAAAAGAGAGACACATCCGCACCACGATCTTTGTTCTACCCTGAGACGAAAAGTGCAAATTATGTGGCACTTTATCAGGCAGTATTACTTTCATCCGATTGAGCTGGAAACAACACTTGTTTTGCAATCTGCATGTTTTGGAATTATATGGCAAATTCAGTAAATTCATAACCATGCTGTAAACTTTGCAGCCACATAGTTACATAAATCCACTGATCCCACCATTGCCTTTTGTTATATCAAAAAATGATCTGTGAAAGGTAAAAAAAAAATCAACATTTTAATTCCAGTCAATGCCCATTATTAGCTGCCCTTTGAATAAAACAGCTTGTCATACAAAAATTCATCACAGGTACCTTCTCATTGCCATCTCAGATAACTGGGGACTTTTACAAACCACAGGGTGAAAATATCATCAGAACCTCTCAATAGTAATATTGGAACAGATTACACAGTTACCTTTTATGTGTGTTCTGCATGTACTTACCTTTAAACCATTGTGTATATACAAAAAGATATCCCTCAACCTTAAACAAGAGACAGCTCATTTAGGTGTATAAAGCATCAATACCAAAATAATTTGCATCTGGTCCACTCACTAGACCGCATGAGTGCTGCAGCCTAATGGCTATGTTAAAACATAAACAAACCACGAGTGTTCACAAAGTTGAATGTTTAAAGCTTTTTTAAAAGGTCTAGTTCATGGGTACTCATAGTACGCCCATGCAAGCCTACCCTGCTGGCCCGTGGACCTTGCAGACATCCTACCAATGTATTTTTTTTTCTTTTAAAGATTGTCTGCTGCAGCGCGGCTGGGCGATTCTCACTTAGCCAGAGTGGAGCAGCAGGGGCCTAAGGAGAGGTGGAATACAACAAAGCCTCATTAGCATGCAAATGGCCTTGGCTGTATGTGTCAGGAAGCTGTCTCACCCGGGGCTGACACACAGGCAGGGTGAGATGACAGAGGAAGGTCGAGGGACAGAGACAGAGGGAGGGATGGAAAGAGAGGGAGACCGAGGGAGAGAGGGAAAGGGAGGGAGAGAGGGAAGGAGGGAGAGGGACACAGAGAAAGGGAGACAGAGGGAGGGCGGCGACAGAGGAGGACGATGGAGGGAGTGAGGGTGACGGAGGGAGTGAGGGTGACAGAGGGAGTGAGGGTGACGGAGGGAGTGAAGGTGACGGAGGGAGTGAGGGTAACAGAGGGAGTGAGGGTAACAGAGGGAGTGAGGGTGACAGAGGGAGTGAAGGTGATGGAGGGAGTGAGGGTAACAGAGGGAGTGAGGGTAACAGAGGGAGTGAGGGTAACAAAGGGTGGGAGGGTGACAGAGGGAGTGAGGGTGACAGAGGGGTGACAGAGGGAGTGAGGGTAACAGAGGGAGTGAGGGTGACAGAGGGAGTGAGGGTGACGGAGGGAGTGAGGGTAACAGAGGGAGTGAGGGTAACAGAGGGAGTGAGGGTGACAGAGGGAGTGAGGGTAACAGAGGGAGTGAGGGTGACAGAGGGAGTGAGGGTGACAGAGGGGTGACAGAGGGAGTGAGGGTGACAGAGGCAGTGAGGGTGACAGAGGGAGTGAGGGTGACAGAGGGGTGACAGATGGAGTGAGGGTAACAGAAGGAGTGAGGGTGACAGAGGGAGTGAGGGTGACAGAGGGAGTGAGGGTAACAGAGGGAGTGAGGGTGACAGAGGGAGTGAGGGTAACAGAGGGAGTGAGGGTAACAGAGGGAGTGAGGGTGACAGAGGGAGTGAGGGTGACCGAGGGGTGACAGAGGGAGTGAGGGTAACAGAGAGAGTGAGGGTAACAGAGGGAGTGAGGGTGATCGAGGGAGTGAGGGTGACAGAGGGAGTGTGGGTGACAGAGGGGTGACAGAGGGAGTGAGGGTGACAGAGGGAGTGAGGGTGACAGAGGGGTGACAGAGGGAGTAAGGGTAACAGAGGGAGTGAGGGTAACAGAGGGAGTGAGGGCAAGGGAGTGTGGGCGAGGGAGTGTGGGCAAGGGAGTGTGGGCGAGGGAGTGTGGGCCAGGGAGTGTGGGCGAGGGATGTGGGCGAGGGAGTGTGGGCAAGGGATGTGCGCGAGGGAGTGTGGGCGAGGGATGTGGGCGAGGGATGTGGGCGAGGGATGTGGGCGAGGGAGTGTGGGCGAGGGAGTGAGAGGGAGTGAGAGGGAGTGGGAGGGAGACAGAGAGAGGGAGGGAGACAGATGTGTGTATGCTGGGTGTGGTGGCGCAGTCGAAGAAGGCATCCGCTGCAGGGACCTGTGAGAAACCTCATGGTCATAGGTTTTTTTGTTGATCTAGCCCCGCCCCCTCCACCACTGACCCCGCCCCCACCGATGCGGCCCTCGGAAACAAACCACATTGTAAATTTGGCCCCCGAGAGAAAGTTTGTGAGTACCCATGGTCTAGTTCATCAATTAAGGAGGAAGATGTCTAGAGGCTAAGCTGAGGACCTTGGTTTCAGCCCAGCCTGGCAGGGACAGAAAATGATAAAGTTCTGGGAAATCACTTCATCACAATGTGCCTTAAATGTAAAATGTGTGAGATAATGGTGCAAGTGTGTAAGTGTGTGTTACAAAACAATATTAGTCACCACTTGATGAATGCAATCTTGCATCATTTTCCGTCACTTTTTATAATGGGCAACGCTCTCGGGCTAGGTCCATGCTATAGAAATACCAACACATGCATGCTTTCACATTGTGAACAGGTGCCCAGCTTATTTTTCTCTGTGGATACCCCTTCCTTTTGAGCTGTTGGTGAGCCTCCCTCGTTTTGTGACAACCCAATAGAAGCTCCCACGATTTTCTTTATCCTGGTTCTTTCTTTACACCTCAAGTCTATTTCTCAATGTTCGTGAGAGCACTTTGGGAGATTCATCCAGACACATTTTCTTGTTCCCTGGAAGCATGTTATCATTATGCATTTCATCTTACTTTTAAGCAGAAAAGACACTTGTCCAGTATGCCAGGGGTGCTATCATTTCTGACATGCACAGGACTTGCTTGGTACCAACCATCTTGCAGACATCTGATGCAGGCAGGTCAAGTGGGCACTCTCTGACCTCCAGCAGCGCTCGGTGTCTCAGTGGAATGCATTGGCTAAGACAACATTCTGGCTTTAATGTGTCACTGCATGTTGGCCCTTTTTGTCAGTTATTTGTTTACACTGCCCTTTGCACTGTTCTGTTTTTAACTAGGGGATGTGTCTATATCTCAATAAAATGTGCTCTATTTTTGGCCACACACTCTATTTTAATTCACCACATATTTATTTGTGTTTTGCACTGCACTTACTCTTTTGCAATCAACTATTTAGTTGTTTATTTGTTGTCTGACAAGTGACTGTGGGTAAGAGCCAGCATACTATCATTGTAATGGTAGTACGTCTCTATGATCAAGAGACACATCATTTCATGAACTGGACGACCAAATGATAATACTGATCACAAGGTTAAGTTGATGGCAATCCAGATACATGAGCTTGGCTCTTACCACTTATCACTTAAGTGTTCTCTTCCTTCTATGAGTTCTTTTTTTCTTGGGTTTCTTTTGTAACTCGGGTACTAACTTACCACCGTGAAGTTTGGATTAACCCGCCATTACATTGGCCTTTAGACCCCCGTTTCTTTTTGTTGATCACTGCAGGAAAGAACAGGCATGGACATAGGCCTTTTTCGTGTGTTAGTGCATCACATCCAGACCTATTGGCCTTCCAAACGAGTAGTCTAATACTGTCTCGGCCTTCGGTGTGTGTGAAATGGTAGCTCCACCAACACTACTAAGTACAACCCCCCCAACGTTCAAGTCTTGGTGTGCCCCTGCCCACAGGTACAGATACCCCATCACCCAGGAAGGTACTTTTTTCAGCATGGCTCAATAAAGTGGCTGCCTAGCCCAGACCAGTACTACACAAAACTATTAAATAAATAATAATGAATATGTGTCCGCCCTGACAACAAGGCATGGTGAGAACCGCAGCCTGTGGAGATGAGAGCAGGGACTCCCTCTCCAGCACAGCCAGAACTGAGGAGATGAAAGGAGGAACTCCCTCTCCAGCACAGCCAGAACTGAGGAGATGAAAGGAGGAACTCTCTCTACAGCACAGCCAGAACTGAGGAGATGAAAGGAGGAACTCTCTCTACAGCACAGCGAAGGCCTGAAGAGCTGAGAAAAAGGATTCCCTCTACAGCACAGCCAGAACTGAGGAGATGAAAGGAGGAACTCTCTCTACAGCACAGCCAGAACTGAGGAGATGAAAGGAGGAACTCTCTCTACAGCACAGCGAAGGCCTGAAGAGCTGAGAAAAAGGACTCCCTCTACAGCACAGCCAGAACTGAGGAGATGAGAGCAGGGACTCCCTCTCCAGCACAGCCAGAACTGAGGAGATGAAAGGAGGAACTCTCTCTACAGCACAGCCAAGGCCTGAAGAGATGAGAGAAAGGACCCCCTCTCCAGCACAGCCAGAACTGAGGAGATGAGAGCAGGGACTCCCTCTCCAGCACAGCCGCAGCCTGAGGAGATGAAAGGAGGAACTCTCTCTACAGCACAGCGAAGGTCTGAAGAGATAAGAGAAAGGACCCCCTCTCCAGCACAGCCAAAGCCTGAGGGGATGAGAGCAGGGAATCCCTCTCCAGCACAGCCAGAATCTGAGGAGATGAAAGGAGGAACTCTCTCTACAGCACAGCCAAGGCCTGAAGAGACGAGAGAAGGGACTCTCTCTCCAGCACAGCTGCAGCCTGGGGAGATGAGAGAAAGGACTCTCTCCCCAGCACAGCCAGAACCAGCGGAAATGAGAGAAATGACTCTCTCTTCAGAACATCCGAGGTCTGAGGAGGTGAGAGAAGGGACTCTCTTTCCAGCACAGCCAGTACCTGAGGAGATGAAAGGAGAGAGTCTCGCTACAGCACGGCCAAGACCTGAAGAGATGGGAAGGGACTTTCTCTCCAGCACAGCCGCAGCCTGAGGAGATGAGAGAAGGGACTCTCTCCAGCATAGCTGGAACCTGAGGGGATGAAAGGAGGGACTCTCTCTTCAGCACAGCCGGAGCCTGAGGAGATGAAATGAGGAACTCTCTCTCCAGCACACCTGGAGCCTGAGGAGATGAAAGGAGGGACTCTCTCTACACCACAGCTGGAGCCCGAGGAGATGAAAGGAGGGACTATCTCTCCAGCACACCTGGAGCCTGAGGAGATGAAAGGAGGGACTCTCTCTCTCCAGCACAGCCGCAGCCTAAGGAGATGAGAGCAGGGACTCCCTCTCCAGCACAGCCAGAACCACCGGAAATGAGAGAAATTACTCTCTCTTCAGAACAATTGAGGTCTGGGGAGTTGAGAGAAGGGACTCTCTTTCCAGCACAGCCAGAACGTGAGGAGATGAAAGGGGAGAGTCTCGCTACAGCACGGCCAAGACCTGGAGAGATGGGAAGGGACTTTCTCTCCAGCACAGCCGCAGCCTGAGGAGATGAGAGAAGGGACTCCCTCTCCAGCACAGCCAGAATCCGAAGAAATAAAATGGTAGGAGGCTGTAGCTTTCGCCCTGTAACTTGTCCACAGGGGCACAAACACCCCTCTGTTCCCCCATGTGAGGCTTAAAGAGAAGGCTAGATAGAAAGGGTCAGGTACTCACCCGACTGCCTGGCGCCGACCTCTGCAGGCGGAGGCGTGGCACACCTGTATTTATGCCACCCTGCCGATACCGCCCCTCACTCCTCACTCCTGCCCTGGCCGCTGAGGCCTCTGCTCCAATCTCCCCCACCCTTCCTCGTGCTTTCGAGATTTTTACAACAACACCTCTTTTGGCAGCAGTAACGAGTAATGCAGCACATTGCATGGGGCTCGGGCTGATGCCAGGCTGTGCTGCTGCAGGGCATGATGTTTCCTATTAGGTTTCTGTGTTATACATGATGTGCGGGGCTGCAAGGTAGAGGTATATGGCTTTTAAATCCCAGCTCCTCCCTGAGACAGTGTGTGACTCTGGGCATGTCACCGACCTCTGGCGAGCTTTGTGACTTACCATGTGTTCAGTGATCTCTTTCACGCATTAGAGGCGCTTCGGGTCATTCCTATCCAGGCGTGCCAACACATGCCAGAACCAAGGAAGGGGGGCATAAAACACTTCATTAGGAAAGTGACATCTAAACCCACAAGTGATGCTCAGCAACATTTCTGAAGTCGGGATAATTAAATTGAGAAATGTCCCTAGGCAACAAACGGACCCAAGAACATTCGGTCTGTTACATGTGCATAACCTCCTCGCCCCTCTCGCTTCGGTTCCTTACAACATGAGCTCATAGCTGCCAAATTCAGTTGCTTAGGTGCCACGTTTCAATAGTGCTGGAGGCTGGCTCAGTGTATGGTGAACGCCCATTGGAGAGGCACCCTGCACGGAGTCCAGGCAACCCTAAGTGATAGCTGGTGTGGTCCCTGATAACCAAACTCTCAGGGGGCAGCTGTGGAGAGCAGCTAAGGCTTATTCAGGAGGGTGGAAAGCGGGTGCATTTACCCCAAATATGGGACGGTACAACGCGGTCGTTACACCGCAGTGCGTTACATCGCAGTTATTACAACGCAAGTCGTTACAACGACTTGTGCTCGAGGCCCTGGACTTAGGAATGGTATAATTTACTATTCCAACTCCAGCCTACGTAACAGTAGGGAAGGTGTTGGAATAGTAAATCATACTATTCCTTAGTGTTTAGCTCCATCCAGGGCAAGTCATTGTAACGACTTGCGTTCTAATGACCGCAATGTAAGTGTATTGCGGTGTAACAACCGCGTTGTAAAGGTCGTTCGCCTTTACCACAATAGTCAGTCAGTAAGCTTACACACACGAAAGAACCACACCAGTGTTCGAGAAATAGTTCTGTTGTATTAAACACAACACTAAGATTTACTTGGTATGTCTCCTACCCGGAGATAGCAATACACACAAATAAATACTTTAAAACAGGTAAGTAAGCATAGGAACACACATGGGCCCCACTAAGGGGGGGGGGGAGGGGGGAAACCATATACTAAAACAAGCATTTGCACCGCAATAGGTCTCTCCTTTGCAAGGGTTTAAGCTATTGGCATTGTAAATGACAATTCCTTTTATTTATCTGTTTTGGAAATTAACACATAAATAAAAGGCATTGTCATTTATAATGCTAATAGATCAGAGGCTGTGGTAGACATTTATAGAACAATAGAACATTTAGGACTAATGTGGCTAGGAATAAATGTGGCAGTGGATAGTTCCCTGAATGATTATGGTTTTGGAGTTACTATTTAAAGAAGTTTCTGGGGTTAATTGAGCTCCAGTGAGACTGTCTGTGATGGGTATACGCTGTAGCAGAATACTAAATATTTTGCTCGGTGACCTACACACTTTTAACTATTGATTTAGTTCATATGCATTTCATCAAACTAATTAACATTAAGAAAGCAATAGTGACCATTCAACTCTTCTCATTATTCTTTTATTATTATTTCATGTTCTTTTTTTCTCATTTCTTTTTTTAAAACATATTTAAGTTCATATTATCCAACAAAATTTTTCATTTCTTTTACAGTTGTTCATCTTCATAATTCCATATTAATACAATGCAATAATTTGCAATCAAAAACATACAACATTTATATATGGATTATACCAAAGAACAATTAACCCTGGAAAAGAATAAATACATATAATCAAATTACAACCCCACAGATACACACACTCTCACCACAGCTACCTTCATACTATATCTGTACATAGTTGAGTGATATCCGGCAAGACAATACTGCTGCCAGAAAAGGAGTCCCGGACGAACCAAGGACTCCGCACAAGGTCGACGCGCGTTTCGGTGGACAACAGTTCTATAAGCCACCTTCCTCAGGACCTATCCAGATGTCACGCAGACACTTCCCAGGGAACAAAGAAAAAAGCTAAACTTCTGCACCTTGGTGCTATCATTCCAAAACATTCGAGTCCATATAACTGAAGATCATTAGGGACTCCCACGTTAATCCAATTCAGGTGTGTGGCTTATCCATGGTATCATAACGTTACTTTTTAACCTGTTTAAGTTTGAGGTTTGCATGAAATACTAGGCTATAGGCAGATATGGATGTTTTGGCAGCGCTTATGTCCATGAACCTTGGTTATTATCATTTACATATGGGTGCCTGAGGGAGGGAAAAGAAGTCTATGTGAATGGCGAGGATTGCACAATAGTACCACATCACTCCTTAATTTGTAGACACATACAATTGCATGGCTCTTGTATACAAGATGCGCCTGATTTGGACTGAGTTTTGAAAGGTAGTCCGACACCTGCTATCTTAACAACGTTCAGTTTACTGGAAACAGGAGTTATTTACTTTGAAATAATGGAGATTGTTGTGCAATGTTAGCAGGCATCGCTTACATGATTATGGTAACTGAGCGTGTGGTTTGATAAAAAAAAAGGTTGTGTTAACTCCTCTGCATGGGAAGCTGGATGTTTCCATCTGGCGGTCGATTTCAACCTTGAAAGCAGAGTCAACCAAATGAGCCGTATAAGTGCGCTATTGTCTCAAAAAGAGGTCGCTCTTATATCTGGTACAGAAACATTTGCCCTTTATGTAGCAAACACCCGCACAGAAGTGCATGATTTATTAAATACAGATGTGGTCTTGAATTTTGGGAAGTTAATTTAGAGTATCTTTAATGTGTCCTTGACTACGGGGTTACCGTACTTTTTTAAAGTTAGAAGCAGCGGCCTTGTGACTTCTGTAGTAAGTATATTTGGTTTCTTTTTGGGATTTTTTCATTCGATTTTTTCCAGCATCTTTGGTGGATTGCGCTTAATACTCGCATTAGTTGCCGGTGTGCTTTTATTAATTTGTTTACATAAATATGGATGCACATCCTGCAGAAGACGATAATATGTCCCGGCTGTTGCTACTCTGCAAATAAATGCTTAGTTACTATGGAGCGCTGCCTCTTGCAACGTTGAGTGCAGTTTATGGATTATCGTTTCGATTTTCCTTTTTCACATGCGTTCAACCTGCGTTCCATTGCTTGAGCTGCGATTTCGACTGGGCCCTGGATTTGTGTCTCTGCATGTTTATATCACGTGCTTCGAGCAAGGAAGGGTGTCGTGGGGCTGAGCCTTGCAGTCACACCCTGTTAAGTTAGCATGGGTTTATTAGAAGCTTACATGCTATTTTTGCTTTCCTGCTCTGCTTTGCACACAACACATACTTGTGATATTGTTTAGAGAAGGCTGAGTATTTTGCTTTATATGAGAATAATTTGGTATGCTAGATTTGTAAACTGCCTTGCTAGTTTTGTGTGTATAGTGAGAGCATGGAACATCAAGGTTATCTTGAATGCTGTGTCTGTTATTCAGAATGATCCTCGCATGTTCGAGCCATAATCCATATGGAGCTGTGGGAACCTCTGATACTTGCATGTTTCATAATCCATTGTGGAGGCAAAGTTACACACAATTGCAGAACATTCGTATCTTGACAGTTTGTGGAGCACTGAATGTGATCCATTACTGCTGAGTACCAGAGGTATGGGTGTGCTCATGTAATCCTATGAGACTTTCTGTAGTTCTAAACTAATCTGCTAGATAGGGAGGGTGAAATGTAGGTATATTTTACATTTGTTTACCTTTAGCATTATAGGATGTTTTTTCCGTTTGTATTTCATAGAATAGTAACAATGCTGACAACCTTGTTTCTGATAATATGTTTGGTTGTATTTTCTAAGGTAGTGTGCATGAGATTATGGCGTTAGAAATAAACATTTCAAAGTTGCACATGACTTTATTTACATCTTGTTTTTGACTGGTGTAAGAGTATATTGAAAGAGTGTTTTTGTTATCCACTTTACTTCATGTAATATAAGTTGCATGTTCTGGGTTGACTAGTCATTGGTGTTTTTGCTCTAGGGGGAAGAACCAATGAGTGACTGATTGCTACTTTGGTAGGGGGTTTGTGTAGTAAGGTGGGTTTTGGTACACCGTAATTCACTGAGGTCTTAAGTCTTTATGCACAGTTTTGTGTATGAGCAGAATTCCTGGAATAGTAGTTACAACAAAAAGGCTCGACAAAGGGCTTGCACTTTGAATATGAATATAAAATAGAAGAATAATTAATAATCACAGCTAAGGAATGCAGCAATTAGATGTGTGCATGTGTGGATGATGTGTAGATTGAGTCAGTGAAGTGGATCTTTGGATTACCTGGTCATTACACAGATAGGGTGTTGGATTCTGCAGTGGGAGCAAGAGAAACTAGTACAACAACTAAGGAAGAAAGCTAGTGCATAAAGTGCACACAGTTGGGAAGATTTACAAGGTTGTGGGAAAAATGATGCAAAAGTGGCCCAAGGGGCTTGTAAACCTGCCGCAGTGTGTGGTAGAAAAGATGCAAGAATGGACAGAAGTGTGCAAATTACCCACTGCTATTCACAGGTAGTAGTTACCAAGAAGGCTGAATAAAGGGCCTGCACTTTGAATTTGAATTAAAGAAGAATAATTGATAAGGTTAGGCAAGAATGGTAGCAAGTAGGTGTGTGTATTTGTGGTTCTTGTGTTGATTGATTGGAGAATGGCTAAGGTGAAAAATTACAAACTTTCCATTTCTTTGTCAAGGAAGTGGGTGTTTAGTTTTCCAGTGCATATATATATTCACTGAAAAAAACATAGGTTTCAGGCACGTTTTAGTTAGGAATGAGCATTTAAAAAACCTTAGAAATTCACTGAAAAAACCATAGGTTTCAGCCACGTTATAGTTCCGAATTAGCATTTGAAAAACCTTAGAAATTCACTGAAAACACCATAGGTTTCACCCATGTTATAGTTAGCTGGACATTTCTCTCATACAAAACCATTGAAATTCCCCCGTTATAGTTAGTTCAGCTAACTATAACTCGCGCGCCCGCAATGCACTGCTGATGACGTCACATATTACATCACTCATGACATGGTCAGTGACATCACTCATCACATCACTGATGACATCTCAAATGGCATCACTGATGACCTCACTGATGACATCATCCTTGTGAAAGAGTGGCAGACCTCCTCTCACCCTAATATAACCTTTGATACACACATTCAAAAATAGAAACTAACATTTTCAAAAAAATGAAGATACCAATACCAGTTACAACAACCTATTAGGTAATTCCAACATCTACATACACATCCACTCATTCAGCAACAGTTCTATATAGTCACTCATACATGTCCTCACTCATCATATGTACTCATACACCTATACATCCTGTTACACACCGATACTCATCCATAGAGTTACTCACACACATACTCACACATGCAAATAAACTATCAAACATCCATTTACTTGCATATACAGCTATGCACATACCACTACACTTACTTCTACAGAAACGTACACATACTTACTCTCTTAAACAGTCACTTATAGAAACACATACTTATTTATACAGGAACTCCTCTAATCTCTTACTCTCACATATACTCACTTATATACATCAAAACTCACATATACTAGTTTAAACATATGTAGTTACTCATAAAGATACTATTGAGACAGTGATTCACTCACTAACACACCCATACACACACTTGTCCACCCATACAGTCCTGCACACATTCTGTTTTCAAAACACATACAGTGAGTCAGTCATTCATGCATCAGTGCGCTAAGTAATACCCCCCACCAAACCATACAGACACTCATTCTAATACTAAAAAAAAAAAACTAATAACCCATATAGACACTCATGTAGGTACTCACCAACCCATGCAGTCACTTATATACAAAGTGAGACACTGATATAGATATTTACATATTTAAACATTACTCGCTAATACATGTATTCACTAAGGTATGCTTAATAAGTCAGTTATACAATCAATTTTACAAAAAAAACATCCATTTAGACACTTATTTACCCATTTATTCTTCCATCAACCTTTAGATATACATTTATAAAAAATATTTATTTTTCTGAAAGACACACATTCACTGGATGATGTCATCAGTGAGGTCATCAGTGATGTCATTTGAGATGTCATCAGTGATGTGATGAGTGATGCCACTGACCATGTCATGAGTGATGTAATATGTGACGTCATCAGCAGTGCATTGCGGGCGCACGAGTTATAGTTAGCTGAACTAACTATAACGGGGGAATTTCAATGGTTTTGTATGAGTCAAATGTCCAGCTAACTATAGCATGGGTGAAACCAATGTTTTTTTCAGTGAATATATATATATATATATATACACACACGCACATATATACATAGAAACGGACCGCTCGTCGATTTGATATTTCATGTGCTTTATTCAGGTATCATAAATTCCCAAACTTTCCAGGCTACTGCCTTGAAACTATGACACGTTTCGACTGTTTGACCACAATCATGATCACATGACAGCCCTGCATCTCAATGTGCTATTTAAACCACTCAACTGTGTCCACGTGCAAGCTCATTAAAGTACAATGGAAAAAAGACTCTCTCATCATGTGATTAGATTATATAAACACATTACCTTAGACAACACCATCATACAATTCTTAATGGCATTATAAATACATTATTTTCTTATGTACATATAAATATAAACCTTCTAGTTGATTAGGCAACGAACAATTCTTTTTATACATGCTATGTTGCTCATTTGAAGTAGTTACCCATAGCTCTACTTCTAACACCATCATGTAATTGAACAAACTTCTATGCTGTGAAGCCCCTAGAGCCTAATGTATAATCACAGGTCAATATATAACGGATATGTATATGATTGGCTCAAAATTATAATTGTATGCTAAACCATATATATGCTGTCAACCATACTTTTCCTGTCATAATCTAATTATGCTATTTATCATCTTATAAAGTGCTGACAAGTAATATAATGTCCAAAGTGTGAAAGAAAGTGCTCTGTACTTTAATGTGCAGCAAAATGTTTCCTTAATTTTTTTTTTTTTTTTTTAAATATATTTTTATTGCAGGAATCAGTAAATCGTTACATAATCGACCAGCATTATAGCACAAGCAAAATCAATGAGATACAACCCTCCGTCCCCCCGCCGTAAGTTTCTTACACAGCCAGTCGGCCCACAACCCTGAGGGCGGGCGGCGAAATTCAATGGGGGTTCAGAAGGATGTCGAAGCTGGTCCGGATGATCCACTGTCCGTCATCTGCTTTTCCAAACAAGCCTATAAACCCAGAAAGAAAAACCCCACCCACAAAACGCTACAAATCAAAGAAAACCCCACCCAACCCCGCCATCAGCGCCCGGTAACAACCGCAACAGGATCTGCTAAGGGACCCATGGGGAAAGCAGCAGGTCTGAAAATGTAATCGTTTATCGGGACATGGGGCGAGCCGCTTCCTCACCTTCAGAGTCGCTGGGGGCGCAATAATCCCTAAGGGCCTGTACTAACGTCTCCCACTCCAACGCTGCCTCCTGCGCCTTCTCATTGCGCTGCCTCCAAGCTAACTGGTATCTTAGCGTGCTCTCCCCCGCCGCCCACTTCAAGAGTTCGCTGTGCCACCGGCTCCCTGTCGGACCAACTCGTGCCTTCCAGTTCCTGGTCACCTCTCGTTTAGCAAGGAGTAGCCCTAAGTCGATGAATTTGCTGGATATTTTATTCTTGGGGGTATGAGGGAACCAGTGCAGGAGTCCCACCGCCGCGTCAAAAGATAAGGACCTCCCCGTCACTTCCTCCAGGGTCTTCCCCACTTCTACCCAGTAGGATGACAATCCCGGGCAGGCCCACAGCATGTGGAGAAGGTCCGCCTCCTGGGCCGGGCACCTGGGGCAGTCCGCCGCATTCGTAGCAAAATATCGCCTGATTTTCACCGGGGTCAGATATGCTCTATGGAGTACGTAATAGTGGACCAGTTGAAAGCGGGCGTGGCGTGTGCCCTTCCAGGCTCGCCGCACCAGCTGGGACCAGGTCGTCTCCCGGATCTCCTTGCCAATGTCCTCCTCCCAGCGGTTTCTCAAAGTAGTGAGGGGAGCCAGCCCCTCGTTGATCAGTCTGCCGTAAAGGCAAGTGACCGCCTTCACCGTGCCCGCAGACATCATCACGTATTGGCACACCGGAGATAAAGTGGGTTCCTCCTGCCCGCTTTTCCAGTGCGCCTGGATCGCTCGGACAAGGGCGGAGTGCAGCAGAAAGTCGCCGCGGGGGATCTCGAAGCGATCAATGAGCTCCTGAAAGGGCAAGAGCGCCCCATCCTCATACAGGTCTCCCATTAGCTGTAAGCCGGTGTCTTCCCAGTTCGCCAATCGTGACCAATCGCCGCCATGGGGCAAGGCCGTCAGCATCCCCAAAGGTATTTCGGGCGCATACGGTGTTTTCAGATGGCCCCGGGCCTGAGCTCGGTTCCAACACAGGCGAACGGTCCGCTCCTCCAGCGACAAGTCCCGTAGGGCCAAACGTTGTCGCAGCGCTATGAAGGAGAGAACATGCCTGGCCATACCCGTCCCCCTCCTGTCTTCTGGGCCCCGGAATTCCCGGGCTATCTCCTGGGTGAAGGTCTGGAGCTGCGCCGCTAAATAATACTTTTCAAAGTCCGGCACCGCAAGCCCACCCTCCTCCTTCGGCCTCATCAGGGTCTTGAGGGCCACCTGTCGGCGGCCCGAGCCCCAGAGGAATCCGACTATCATTGATCGTAGTAGTCGAAACGTGGCCGGTGGGACCCAAATCGGTAGTGTCCGGAAATAATATAACAACCGGGGAAGCGCCACCATTTTAAGCAAAGCAATCCGCCCTGCCACCGAGAGCGGTAGCGTGGCCCAGAAGTCCATACAGCCTCGAAGTGCTCGAGTGCTGCGGGCAATGTTCCCATCTAGAAGGTCGGATGGTTCGTGATAGACGTACACCCCCAGGTACTTAAAGCAGTCGGGTTCCCATCTAATCTCCCTACTTAGAGTAGGGGCGGGGGTGCCCTTGCGAACCGGGAAAAGACAGGTCTTAGTCCAATTCACCCGGAGGCCCGAGACCTCCCCAAACTCCGTGAGCGCCGTCGCAGCTCCATGTAGGGCGGCGAGCGGGTCCTCCAAGAAGAGCAGCAGGTCGTCTGCATACAGCGAAATGTAGTGCGGGCCGGAGGAGTCCATAGGCCCGTATAATGGGTTCCCGACCGGAGATGCAGCGCGAGTGGTTCCACCGCCAGCGCAAAGAGGAGTGGGGATAACGAACATCCCTGCCTCGTGCCCCGTTCCACTGGATATTGTGAGGAAATCAGTGGTCCCGCCCGAACCCTGGCCGATGCAGAGGCATAGAGAACCGTGGTCCATCTGATGAAGCCCTCACCGAGGCCGAACCTCCGTAGCACAGTGCAAAGGTAGTCCCATTCCAGGCTATCAAAAGCCTTCTCTAGGTCTACCGATAAGACAACCGGGCACGGGGCATCCACAAGCGGCTCCCCTAGCAAGCGGAACAACCTGCGAATGTTCATGGTCGTGTTACGCCTAGGGATAAAGCCAGCTTGGTCCTCATGCACCAGGGAGCTCATGTGTCCCAGCAGCCTCGAGGCCAAGATACTGCTCAGTATTTTATAGTCAACCGTCAGCATTGATAAGGGACGGTAAGACCCCGGGTCGGACGAGTCCCTTCCGGGCTTGAGGAGTGGAACCACCAACGCCTCGCACATCGAGCTCGGGAGTCGCCCGAGCCTCTTCGCCTCTCTGTAGACTACCAATAACCTAGGGGCTAGGAGGTCAGCATAAGCTGCATAAAACTCCACAGGAAGGCCGTCCAGGCCCGGGGTCTTATTCCTCGCCATCCTTTTAATGGCGCTACGGATCTCTCCCAGTTCTATGTCGGACCCCAGGGCTTTCGCCACATCCTGCTCCACTGTTCGGAGCTCCAGTGGCCGTAAATAATTATCGAGCAGGTCAGGGTTTCGGGCTGAGCGACTGCGGTACAAACGTCCATAATATTGCCGGTAGCAGCTCAGAATCTCAGGCTGAGTGTACACCTCGGTTCCGTCTGCCGTGCGCATAGATGTCGTCAATGAGGACTGACGCGTAGGGTTGGCCAGCCATGCCAGCAACGCGCTCGATCTATCCCCCTCTGCGATGGACCGAACCGTATAGGCCTTGTAGTCAAAACAGCGAAGCCGTTCGACCTCCGCCGCCACCGCCTCCTTCGCTTCCGGCGTGCGTACCTGTAATTCAGGGCGCCCGGGGCGGCGAATTTCCAGCTCGCGGAGTTTCCGGTCCGCTGCATCCAGGTCGGCGAGGATAACTCGCCTCATGCCTACCTTTTTAGAAATACAGTAACCCCTCACCACCACCTTAAAAGCGTCCCACTCTAACGCTCTCGTGCTCGCGGTGCCGCCGTTGGACGCAAAGTACTCTGAGACCTTATCACCTAGGTCTGCTCTGAAAACACTGTCCTCAAGGATCTCAGGCCGTAATTTCCAGGTGGGCACTGCAGGCGCCCCGGGGAACCAACGAAGGTCCAGCAGGAGGGGGTTATGGTCTGATATGGTTCTGGTCAAATATTCAGACCGGACTGCTGCCGAAACCAGTTCGGGCGAGCCAAGAAATCCGTCCAGTCTAACGTGCAACTCATGGAGGCTCGAAAAGTAGGAATAGTCCCTAGATGTGGGGTGTTGCGCCCTCCAGATATCCATTAGACCCCAGTGGGTCTGCCAGTCCCTACGACCCTTAGCCATGCGACGAACCGGAGAATCGGGAAGGGGTGGATGCGAGCGGTCAGTGTCTACATCCACTACTGAGTTGAAATCTCCGCCGAGCAGAAGGGGCCCGGAGAAGAAGTGGGCCAACGAGCCCGATAACCTGGAAAGGAAGGCAGTCTGGTCTATACTAGGAGCGTACACACAGCAAACGTTTAAGTCCCTCCCTCCCAAAGTGCCCGAGATAGCCACATAACGCCCCTCTGGATCTATCACTGTTTTCGTGACCTGGAAGGGAACCCCAGCTCTAACCCAAATCAGCGCCCCTCTGGCATACGCGGAGTACGAAGTGCAAAAGACCTGCCCCCTCCATCTACGCTGTAGCGCCGCCCCTTCCGCCTTGTTCAGATGAGTCTCCTGCAGCAGCGCCATTTGTACCCCCCTACGCACTAAATAAGCGTGGACTTTGTGGCGCCTGGACATAGTATGGAGCCCCCGCACGTTCCAAGTAACACATTTCAGATTAGCAACATCAGCCATTGTCCCATAATGTTCTCGCAAAGTCTCCCCATCTGGGTCCCAACAAAGAAAGGATATCAATCATCTCAGCACTGATGGCGGCCATTTTCCCCAACCAAAACTGAACAACCCAAGAATGAACCAAACCCCCATCCACCCTCCCCAGAACAGGACCCAAATAGCACCATCTAGTTCCCATCCAAACCATACCCATCAACAACCCACTAACCCCTACTAATCCTGCGGTCGCCACCGTAGGAAGGCCTTAAGGGCCAGGTGCGGGCCGGGCGGAGGCAGTGGGCCGTCGACGCTCAGGCTACCAGGACTAAAGCAAGCCCAAAACAGTGCCAAAAACCCTCGGGGCAAAAACAGGGCACCCCACCCTCCCTGCCCTGGGAGTCAACAGCAATCGTCGGCACCCGCCACCCCCCTGCCGGGCCCCCTCCCAAAATGGAGTAGCTCACTCCTTTACCCCTGTCCATCCAGAAGGTCTTCCACCGATTTCGGTGTGATCACCGGTGTATGGACGCTATCAGTCACCGATTCCTCGGAGTCCGTTGGTGCCCCCTCGTCACCAGGGTCTGCTTCCTCCTCAATGGCATCGTCCCGTGAGCCAGATAGCGCAGATAACACCTCCAGCACTCCCCTCCGCTCCGTCGATGTCTCTGCAGTTGAGGGCCCCCCCGAGCGGCCACGGCGACTCAGAATCCTCCTGGATCACCGTCTCTGCTCCGGCTCCGCCGCCTGCTGGGATGAGGAGCCAAAGCCATCTTTCCCTGCTCTATAGAGTTCGAGCCAGGCACAGACATCCTCCGGGGTATCAAAGAATTGAGTTTTGTCATCGACAATTATGCGGAGCCTTGCAGGATAGAGGAGCGAGTACTGGATGCCCTCGCTCCTGAGCTCGCGCTTGACCCCCAGGAAGGAAAACCGTTTGCGTTGAGTTTCGTAGGTGTAATCCGGGAAGATGTTCGCCACTTTGAATGGACCATTATGTCTGGCGGCATTGAGGATGAAGTCTCTGTCCCTAAAGTGCAATAACCGCGCCACCACTGGTCTCGGGGCACGTCCCTGCTGCGGTGGCCTCGCCGGGACTCTATGGGCACGCTCCAGGGTGTAGAAGGAGGATAGACCCTCCGGGGCCACCGTGTCACGGAGCCAGGCCTCCAAGTATGCCACCATGTCGCCATCCTCAATCTTTTCCGGCAGGCCCACCACACGGATGTTGTTCCTCCTGTTGCGGCCTTCCGCATCCTCCGCTCTCTGCTCCAGGGCCGTAATCCGGGATAAAGCATCCTTCATAGTCGCAGCCAAGGTTCGCTGCGCCGGCTCCAAGGTTTTCACCGAGCTCTCCACTTCCTTGACCCGGTCCGAAAGTTTGCCGTGGTCCGCTCTAAGGAGACCTAGGCTCGTCGCTACCTGGGCAATGTCCTGCTGAAGGGCCGAGCGCGTGGTCGCTATCGCCTCCAAGACGCGGTCAAATTGCTGTTGCATCGATGCACCACCAGAACTCCCTGGGTCCCCACGTTCCTCTTTGTCCTGGGTCTCCGAGTCTGAGGCGGCTGGGGTAGTCCCCTTGGCTCCTCTAGGTTTCCCCATGTCGCCGGGAGCACACCGTGCGGGTCCAGGAGCAGGCGTCTCCGAGTGCATGCTCCGGCTAAGACTCTCCTGGTTGCCGGGCCTCAAGTCGAGTGCCGGAGATCTCCGTCTCCAGGGCCTGTTGGAACTTCTCCGCTTCGGCTCGCGCCACCACCACGTCGTCCGAGGGCACCGAGGAGGAGGCGGAGACAGTCGCCGCCAGGTCGGGCAGGCCCGCACGGCCGATAAAGTCCCGGGGCGAGGGTCACCAACCCCACCGGACGATTTGCGGCGCCGGAGGGTTGCGCCTCCCATGGAAGGGGGTCGGCCAGGAAAAGGTAGCTAAGTGCGGCGTCGTGAGTGGGGCCACCACCGGGAACTCCAGACGTCCGCGTGCGGGATCCACTATAACGTGGGCATCCGCCCAGTCACCCATCCGAATGCAATCCTCGTTGAAAAAGTCCGATCTGACCGATATCCAGAACACAGATCACTGGGAGATGGCAGAGCCGGGGGTGTGCCGCCGCCGGCGATGCCCCTCCAGCCTAATGGATCCGGCCAGGGGGACAATGAAGTCCGGGCGCCATGTTGGGTCGCACTCCGCAACTCCGCAAACTTCGAATTTTCGCCGGGTCACCACTCGTTCAGACCTCGCCAAGGGCCCCGTCAGGTCTCCGTCGGGCCGGTCAGCAGAATGCGGGGGCTGGGGTGCCCCGCGGCCTCCGATTTACAGGATAATCACGGGCTCAGTCCCGGAGCCGAGCTCTCAGGCGACCATCGCCATCGGCGCCCAAGCCACGCCCCGCAAAATGTTTCCTTAATATAAACACATATTTACATGAAGCCTCATGTTAGTGACATTTCAAAATTACATACAAAGAATCGTATAATATTCAGCACGAATATACTTTTTTTATATGTTCCTCCCTACAAATACGTATTCGGTTACTCATCTTATGGTAATTTGCCAGTGATTTACTAAAGTGCCTAAGTTCCTGTGCAAAATTAAAAAAGTAGACAGCATGGCCGAGTAAGTCGGGAGCCTCTGCAGCTCCAGCGAGCCGACTAGATCCGACGTGCAAAACGATGTCGAGTGGTCCCGTTTTCGTCACTGCAGCAAATGTAAAGGTGCTGCCACGTCCTGGTCACGAGTAAATGCGGGCGATGCAGTGTAAAACCGCCTAAATTAAGTGGAAGCCTGAGGCGACCCTGAGAGATGCGAGGACGGACCCAAAATGGCGGCATACCTGTGCTGAGAGAGGACCGGATGGAGCCGAAGACACAGACACCGGTGACGGAGAGCAGCGTGAGGTGAGTGGACTGGTGCTCCGGACCCGCCCGAGGACAAACCGGGGCTGAGTGGAGTAACGCCTGGGCTCATGTGGAGCGCTAAACGGCCGCGCTGATGAGGAGAGAAGCAGCGGCGGCAAAAGACTAGCGGCCAGAGATGGGGCCCAGAGAGGTGAGCCCGTCTGGCGGTGGGGGAGCCGCCTTCACCCGCTTTGGCGGCCGGGGCGCCCGAGCGCGACACTGAACACCGCGGCTGACAGCAGTGCTGCACAGAGGGTGAGGATTGAAGATCCGACGTTGGAGCTGGAGGCAGGGGTAAGGTGTCTGAGGCCAGAGGGGCTGAGAGAGCCTAGCGGGCCGGAAACAGTGAAAGGAGAGGCCACACGTCACCCCCCCTTCCCCAACCTACTGAAGGATCTACTATACTAAGCACGGGGCTGGCTGTGGCGCTGCACTGAGGGTGAGGCGCACAGATCAGACGCTGGAGCAGGAGACAGGGGTGAGGGGTCTGAGGCCCGAGGGGCGAGGAGAGGCCTAGCGGGCCAGTCACTGAGAAAAGGGAGGCCACACATTGACTCCCCCCACCCTACTGAAGTGGCCCTCGGCCTCGGCCAGGGGTAGGGGTAGAGGGGCGGAAGCCTGAAGCCCCAGAAGAAAGTACTGTGCCACCAACGAGGGCCGAAACATGACCGGGGACGCCACTTGAAGGTAGCCGGGGTGAAGATAATACTAGCGAGAACAGATCCGGGGTGCCCGCCGGCGGAAGGTCCTGTCAGGACCCGGGGGATAGAAGTGGGGAGGAGTGGATTGGCCCGGGGGGTCACTGGCTGTACCCAGTCCACCGCTGAGTTCAAGATGGTAAGGAAAGAAGCGTACACCAGAACCCCACTCCAGTGGACCCTGGACAGATATGCTAAGCCCCTCCCCCCTCTCAGAGACAGATCTGCCGGGAGGGCGCTTGGATACCGTCCTATTGATGGGGGCTATACAAGCGTCCCGAGAAGATATACAGGTGTCTTGTGCGGCCCTGGAGGTCAAGATCGGAGAGGTGGGCTCAGAGGTCACACTACTGCGGCAATACTTTTGAAATTTGACAGAGCGGGTGACCACGGCAGAGACAAGCCTGGGAGAGGCTGAGGGCACCATTCATGGCCTGAAGAAAGATGTGGCGGAGCTCCAGGCCTCGCACAAGCAACTCCAGTGGAAAGTGGATGACGCAGATAATAGGGCCCGTCGCAATAACCTCCGCTTTGGGGGTTTTAGAGAAGGAATCGAAGGGACCAATATGGCGGAGTTCCTGCACTCCTGGTTGCTGAACACCTTCCCGAAAGCGAAGTTTTCAAACTGCTTCGTGGTAGAAAGAGCGCATCGGGCGCTGCTGGCGAAGCCACTGGTGGGGGCGAGACCAAGGCCGGTCATTGCCCGCTTTCTGAACTTTGTAGACCGGGATATGATTTTAAGAGAAGCCAGGAAACTCGGGGACATTCGTATGGAGAACACGCAGATCATGATCTTCCCGGACTACAGCCAGGAGGTGCAGAAGCAGAGGTGCTCCCTTGACACGGTGACTGCCAAGTTGAGGGACCTACATATTCAGTATATGCTGCTCTTCCCAGTGAAACTGAAAGTTATGTATAAGGAAAAGACGTACTTTTTCACAAACTCAGAGGATGCGTGGCAATGGCTAGAGGAGCGCCCTCCCTTGGCGAGGCCGGTTATAGGGAACCGCAGGACGGCAGAGGAGGAGAACAGGGCCGGGGCGCCGTGCGGGTCACCAAAGACGCAGAGATCGAGACGGGCGCGAGGTAGCAAAAAGGTGACGACAACGCCTTACCCTACACAGGGTTCATTCAGTCGACGGAGGCGGAGCTCGGCATCCCCAGACCCTGGTGATCAGGCGGGATTCAGGTTTCGTTGCCAGGCCGAGAACGCCCGATTGGAAGGAGAGGAAGGAACTGGTGGCAATTCATCCGACAGCGAGGAACCGGAGGAACAGTCAGTGCACCCACTAGTGGCGGCAATCCATGATATGGAGCAAGAATCGTCCAAGGAAGCGGGAGCCTCGCAGGAGGACATTCAGGACTTTCATTCTTGAACTTGGGACATGCTGGACAGACAAGATGCAGGCTCATAGCCGAGAAGCACGCATGTTATTCCACCCCCTATAAATATTGCTCTGTTGTTTACTGGTACATTTATCTTCATGTATGTAATTATTGGAGAGTGTAGTTTTCTATGTTTTCCTGTTAGAGGTTTCGGAGCCGGTTTTTAGGGGGTACTCTTGGGGAGGGCGACAGACCTTCTTCACCCAGAAGTCCTATGTGTAGCACTTTGCGAAAATGGGACTGGTGGGGGGGAGGTGGAGAGGGGGGTGTTAGGGGCGAAAGCAGTTGTTCCTTGTTTGGCGATTCATGGGGGGGACGGGAGTGTGAGCTGGGGGAGGGGGGTATGGATACAGCATGTCAGGATTGTCATACACACCCGGGAGCTAGAAGCCCTACTTCCACGATCTTTCAGCAACCCGCACTATGATGCTGTGCATGACGCCAGATAATCATGAGGAGGCAGCCAAGGCTCAGAAGGGGACTAAGATACTAACGTGGAATGTTAACGGCCTAGGCAGTAAGATTAAGCGAGGGTTAGTCCACACCTATCTGAAGCGAGTGGGCCCCGATAAAGTCCTGCTGCAAGAAACTCACCTACAGGTCACCAAATGCGGCTTCCTGGCTAGAGGGCAGTATAAAGTACTCGCGCATGTGGGATTCACCACGGGCTCCAGGGGAGTAGCCATACTGATTAAAAAGAACCCACCTTTTGTGGCAGCACAGACCCCGATAGATCCCCTTGGGACGTATGTAGGGGTGCGGGGACACTGGGGTAGGCAGGAGTACACAATCATATCGGCCTATGCACCGCCAAAATTGCAGACAGGAACACTCAAGGGACTCACCAACATCCTACTGAACACGTTAGACACCCTGTAGGTGCTAGGGGGTGACTTTAACAAGGTGATGGCCCCGGCACAGGATAGGACAGGGGATAGGGCCAGAGACTCGACCCCCATCCTGCTTTCTAAGACGATCACCACTTTGGGATTGGTGGATGTGTGGAGATGGCTCCACCCGGAGGGCAATGCCTACTCGTTCGTCTCCGGCGCACACATCTTCATGGCCAGGCACGCCCTAAATGTAGAGGATACGGCAGTGTATCAGGCGAGAGGTATATCAGACCAAGGGAAGGGAGGGGCTTGAAATGGAGACTGATGGCTTGGGACCTCCAGAATACGGAAATACTAAAAGGACTGCGGGCAGATGTGAAAGTTTACATTGCTAGGAATGAAGGCTCTGTCTTGTCGAAGGTGGTTTTCTGGGAAGCCCTTAAGGCGGTCCTATGTGACAGGGCCCAGAACAGACTGGCATGGGAGAAAAGGAAAGTACAGGAGGGGGTCAGATCATTGGAAGTCCAGATTATAGACCTGGAACGTGAGCACCTGCTCACTAAAGCCCCGGGGACCCTCAGACGTCTGTCAGATGTGCAGCGCCAATATAGGGACTTAGTGACGGGAGAGGCTAAGATGCAGGCACTGGCAACGCTGCATCGCTTATATGATGTAGGTGATAAATCAGGGAAGCTTCTGGCATGGCTCAGCAGGAAGGAGAGGGATGCAAGATGGGTGGAGAAGGTCAGGGACGACCAGGGACGACCAGGGAAGACTGTGGCGTACGGACGAACAGATAGCCAGGACCTTTGCTGAATATTACAGAGCATTCTATGACGCTAGGGACTTGGGGTCGCAGGAGGATGCACTGCAGTACATGGCGCACATTGAGCTCCCAGTGCTGGCGGAAGAGGATCAACAAGACTTGGAGGACAGCATTACACTAGATGAAATTAAGGGAGCCCTGACCAAACTTCGGGCGGGGAAGTCCCCGGGCCCTAATGGATTTCCTGCTGAATTCTTTAAAGAAACAGCAGACTCATTGGCGCGCCATTTACTGGGGCTGTTCGAAGACGCAGAGCAGGAGGGAGAGTTGCCGCCGGACCTCCGTTTGGCCACAATAATCCCGATATATAAAGAAGGTAAGCCAGTGGAAGACTGTGCGTCATTTCGCCCCATATCCCTTTTTAAATGTAGAAGTAAAGCTTCTCGCATCGATACTAGCTCTCCGACTGCGGCGGGTGATCCCGGGTCTGGTTCAACTAGACCGAACAGGTTTTATCCATGATAGGGCCACCAGATTGAACCTTAGACGGACCCATAATTGGCTGATGGAGGTGAGCGCAAGGCAGGACCCTCACTTGTTTTTGTCCCTCGATGCAGAAAAAGCGTTTGATGCAGTCCACTGGCCCTTTTGTGAAGTCGTGCTCGTTCGGTTTGGCTTCGGACCTAAGTTTAGGAAATGGGTACAGCTGCTGTATACAGACTAAAGAGCTGGAGTTAAGGTCAATGGGGTGATGTCCAGGGACTTCCCCATAAGACGGGGGACCCGACAGGGGTGCCCCCTGTCTCCCCTGCTTTTCACTCTTACTATTGAAGTGTTGGCATGTGCGGTCCGGCAGAATGGGGACATTAAAGGTTTTAAAATAGAGCAGTCGGATACCTCGAAAGAAAAAATATTGTTGTATGCTGACGATGTTCTCCTGTACATCACACATCATGCCACCACGATCACGGCACTGTTCTCGGAACTGGATCGCTATGGTGCCCACGCAGGCTATCAGATTAATTGGCACAAGTCAATTCTTTATGACCCCCAGGGGAGGGAGGACTGGACAGATCTGCCGGGGAGGATGAAGACGACGGGAGAGGGTTTTATGTATCTAGGGGTGTTTGTGACATAGGACAGCAACCTATCCTATGAGAGAAATATTAGGCAAATATTACATAACTTTACTGAGGATGCAGCTAGGTGGCGGATGCTCCCCCTCACGATTCTGGGCCGTGCAGCTATGTTTAAAATGATGACGCTCCCAAGGTTTCTGTAGGCCTTCCAGAATGAGTACTTCCCCCTTCGACGCAGGGTGTTCCTTGACATAAATGCCGAACTGAGGGCCTTACTGTGGCTGGGGAAACAACCCCGGGTGGCATTGGCGACCTTACAACGACACCAAGACAATGGTGGAATCTCATTGCCTAACATAGAAGCATATTATTGGGCAGAACACCTGGTGTCTATCAACGATTGGATACACACCCCTGCCACGCACTCCACTTACGTTCTGGAGAGACACGGCATGGCGCAACGTACGTACATTCACTTCCTCTATGGGGGCAAGGGGAGAGATAGATTGCTTTCTGCCACCAGAGTAACCCTGGGATTCTAGGAACGGGCGACAAGGACCATAGGATGGGCGCGAAAACTGACGAGACAGACACCAATATGGAGATGTGCCTGGCTGCAGGAACTAGGTAAATTACCGGTTTCCAGAGATGGGATGACATAGGAATATCGGTGCTAGGCAACTTGATGAAAAAAGGGGCACTGAAGTCATTCCAAGCATTGAGGATGGAGTACGGGCTGCATCACACACAGTATTTCAAATATGCACAGCTGCGCCACGCCTGGCAGGCAGAGGGGACATTGACGGGAACGCTCCCTGAGTACGCACCGCTGGAGGGACGCCTGCTGCAGGAACATATATATAGGGCAGTCTCTCTGACCTACAGAACCTTGATGAACAACATGCCAGATGGTCTAGTAAAACTCAGAAGAAACTGGGAGCGGGATGTAGGGGAACTGGATACGGTGGACTTGGATACAGTCCTGATGCACCCGAGAGAGATTGCCATTAAGTCCCCCCTACTGCTTATTCAGTATAAAATCCTACACAGAACCTACTATGATAGAACACGCCTTTACAATATGGGGCGGGCTAGTGACCCGAACTGCCTGAGATGTGGCCAGGATAGGGGGGATTTTTATCACATTATCTGGTCATGCCCTGAAATTCAGACTTACTGGGTGGAGGTCCTGAGAGAGCTTGGAGAGGTCTGGGAGATTACCCTGCCGGTAGACCTCAAATTGGTTTTATTGGGTATGACAAATGATATAGACCTGAATCATCCACTGTTGATCTTTTTAGTCCTGGCTTTGGTGGTGGCCAAGAGAGACGTGGCGAGGAAATGGGGGGTCGCAACACTGCCACGGCTGGAGGAGTGGGGGAGAGGTATGGATTTATATATGGCAGCCGAAAGGGTCACATATAAGGCAAGGGGATGTCCTAAAAAGTTTGGTAGAGTGTGGGGCAAATGGCGCCGATACCACGGACTGGACGGAGGACTCTGATCTAGAGGAGGAGAGAGGTCATTCTGTCCCGGACAGAGGGAAGTGCATTGACGGGTAATATGCTGCAAGGGATGGGGGCCGGGGGAGAGACCTGATGCCGTCAATTGTAGCGGAGAACTGTAAACTGTTTTTAGAGGTGGAAGATGGAGGGTGGGGGGATGAAGGGTGGGGTCTGATGATCAATTGGGACATGCTTGTTATGTTTGTACACTATGAAAAGCACATTAAAACAAATAAAAAAAAAAGTAATCATCAAGTTTATACAGGGTACCAAGGAGTCATATTAAATAGTACTAATGCATTACACCAGTAGATTTAATTTTGCCTTTCGATATATTGGAATTGGATTAATCTTTAGGAGTTAAAGCAGATGCTTGCCTACTTGTAGGGAACTACCAATAGAGATCACACTCGACTTCAGGAAATTTTAAGGGTCTTCACTCATGTTTAAACCATTTGGCATTTTGATATCTAATTTGATGATAAATTTGGATTCTATCTGCCTTAACAGTTTTTCCTTGTTGCCTCCGCTTCTCCAATCAGAAAATATTTAAGATCCCTTAAATTGTTGTGATTTACAAGTTTAAAATGCCTTGCCACCGGGTAGCTGGAATCTGAGTTTACAATAGCCCAGATATGTTGCAGGATTCTGTTGTATACTTGTAGTTTAGTGCTATCCACATTCTTCAGTTCCAGGAACATTCAAGTACATATACTGCGAAATCGCTCCTACATGTGTATTACCCTTTGATCTTAACTAGTTTGACACAAAATTACGTAGTATAGCTTTGCATGTTGACTCCACATTAACACGCTCTGCATGTATTGCATTTGAAAAACCCATTTTTTTGGTGCTAACCAAATGTGGGTGGAGCTGACTTCTGGGCTACTGCTTATTAATAAATCCCTGATTGATGATGCACGTCTAAACGTCAAAGAGGGCTTGTCAGGGAGCATTTGGCCTAGTGTAATGTCTGTTAATACTATAGGCCACTGTGTGTTGATAATTCTCCTTATTTGCCTTTCCTGTTTGCTGTAAGCGGCTATTAATCTGACCTCTTGCGGATTCTCAACTATACTGAGTGATGAAGTGCTGTCCGGTTCACCTTCACTGTTGTCTTTGAACAACACACTCTCTCTACTGGTGTAACATTGGTTTTACCTCTGGCATTGTGCAAATATTTGATGTTATATGCCCGTGCAATGAATCTGTCTGTTGCCTCTTTTTTGCAACGTTCCAGAGCAGTATCGGAGCTGCAGATTCTTAAATATTCCCCATAGGGTGTACTTTGAATTAAATGCCTTGGATGTGCACTTTTCGGATGAAGGATTGAATTTCCCGCTGATATTTTCCTCTGTAGTTTTGTTTCTACTCTATCTTGATCTAAATACACTTGCACATCCAAGAATTTAATCGATTGACTACTCATCTGGGCAGTAAATAGTAGATTTAAATTATTGTCATTGATTCTTTGCACAAGGGCCTTAGCACTTTCTTCCATTCCCTTCCAAACAATAAGAACATTATTGATGAACCATAACCATTTCATCACATGTGTTTCCCACATTTGGCTCAATTGAGTCTTGAGGACCTGGTCCTCCCACCAGCCCATGTGAAGACACGCATAGCTCGGGGAGAAGCAAGCCCCCATGGCTGCACCCCTCAACTGTTGAAAGACCTCTTTGTTGAGCAAAAAATATTTGTTAGTTAAACACAAATTAACCATTTCAACCAGCATTGTGTTGTGCTCATATAGGCCTATTGGTCTTTTACTAAGAAAATATTCCACCGCTTTCAAACTGTCAATATGGTTGATACTTGTGCACAGCGACGTAATATCCATAGTTATGAATAATAGTTCATTGTCCCAGCTCATATTGTGTCCATATATACAGATACTACTGCCGGTAGCCCATCAGTAGTTATAGTTAGGTTTGCTTTTCCATAGACCAAGCGTTTTTTGGTTTCCTAATGACTGTGGCCCGTTTGACGAATCTTCACAAACTTTCCAAACACAAAGTTCGTCCACCTCAGCTTCTTCCTGGAAAGTTTCGGGATGATCCTTCAACCAGGGGCTGAGAAAAAGGAAGACCCCAAAACATGTAATCCACATGCATATTCCATAGATTTCATCAAGACAGGTTTTAGCGAAAAACTACTGAATGGAATTACACCATATTCGTCAGGAAGCTACATCTTGGTCCACCGACTGTGCTTTTTTGTGATTTAGTGTAAGTTTGTTCCACTGTTTCTGAGATATTAAGGGGAAAAAATAATTGCATATTTTAGCAGTTGGGCTCCACACACTCTACTATGCACACCTGTTATCTGAGAAATAGAGGTCTCAAAGGAAAGGGCAGTCCCTCCCCACACCATATTATGCACACCGTCATATGAGAGAGAGGTGTGAAAGGAGACCTAATTCCCTTCACACATCCTCCTATGCACACTTATAATGATAGTGTGCAGAGAGAGGTGTCAGTCCAGGAGCGGCCTGTGCAGGTAAGCAGGTTAGAGCGGTGGGACGGGGTGGGGTGAGTCGACAGACGAAGGCGAGTTAAAGTTAAAAAAAATAAAACCACTTACCTTGCATTCGCCACATCACTGATGCTGCAAGTGCAAGGTAAGTGTTTTTATTTTTTATTTTACTTTACCTCGCCGTTGTCTGTCAACTCCCCCACACCACCCCCACTCCATTACTCTTACCTGCATGAGCCGCTCCTACACCCTTCATCGGAGAGAAAGAACTGAAAGGAAAGACCAGTCCCTCCCCACACCCTAGTACACACACATTTGACAGAGAGGTCTGAAAGGAGAGACCAGTCCCTCCACAGACCCTACTACACCTACCTGTCACCTGGAAGGGAGGTCTAAAAGGAGAGTCCAATCCCTCTACACACCCTGCTACACACACCCATCATACTCATGCACATTTTACAAAGATTGTGCAAACTGTGAGCCTTATCCTGTTTTGTTAAAATAAAAAAATCATTCTTTTACTAAATTAATGTCAGAACACTACATATATTTTAAAGTCAATCTACCAAACATGCTCTCACAAAAAAATAGTTTACTTTTTTTTTTCAAACTTCGAACTTTTCTAAAAAGCAAAGATTAAAGTAATGTTATAGTTAGGTGTAATATAAATTAGTGTTTTCCTTTGAAAAAAAACCTTAGAAGTTCACTGGAAAAAAACAAAGATTAAAGTAACGTTATAGTTAGGTGATTTTGCCAGTGTAAACATCAACGTTTTGAACTAAAAAAACACAGAAATTCGCCAGTTATAATTAGCAGCTCTAACTATATCTTGCACCGCCACCATGCACTGCTTATAACCTCACATATTATATTTCTGAGGACATGTTCTATAACATCATTTATGCCATCACTGATGACATCTTAAAAGACAACATTTATGACATCACTGATGCAAAATGGACTCACTTGTAACCGAAGCAGCGGTAGCCAACGCCCTGAAAATAAAAATACTTGTTTAATCCGATTGTCACAACATTAATCAAGGTTGCATTTCAATGTGAAAAGAGATATGCCTGGGTGCAGGGAAATGTTAAGATGGCCGCTGTATTTTCACCTAATGGGAAAAGAGTCGTAAATAAGAGTGTTTTCTTGTCACGAAAGTCTGTCTTTTCAATTAAATCACAAGGTATGTAAAAGTCAAAATGCCATCAGACACACTGACATTGAGAAAAGCAGTGCACCAAAAAGTGTCTGCTTAAACTCACAAACCCACCCTCCAAAGACAGGCTAGTTATCTTCGGATAGTGGAGCAGAAATTTGGAAACACAGAGGTCAGCGCCCTCCTCACGAAACCATCAGCCAATGCCAATGAACTCCAAAACTATAGTCCCATCTCATTACTACCTTTCCCAACTGAAGTCATGGAAAAATAAATCAATCAACAACTCTCCAACCACTTTGGACACCATCAACTCCTGGACAGCTCACAAACCGGGATTTAAAGCAACCACAGCATCGAAACAGCCCTCATTGCAGACACAGACAACATCTGCGCCACACTCGACTGAAGTGAGGCAGAGGCTCTCATCTTCCTCGACCTCTCTGCCCATTCGACACCGTCTCACATCATATGTTTGTCTCCAGATTCCACCACATCGTAACTCAGGGAGCAGGACTCAAGTAGATCACCCCCTTCCTCACAGGGAGAACCAAATGAGTATGCCTCCGATCCTTCACCTCCAAAGCTAAGGAAATGGTATGTAGAGTCCCACAAGCTTGTCTCTAAGCCCCATCCTTTCAACACTTACATGCCACCACTGGCCAACAACATCAGATCCCATGGACTCAACAAAATCTCTTACTCTGACAATAGGCATCTCATCCTCTCTCCCCCAGAAGAACCACCAGCACCAGGAACAACTTCAACAATTGCATGACCAGTGTCACCTACTGAATGAGGGAAAACTGCCCGAAGCTCAACACTGACAAGATAGGAGTGCTGATCTTCAGGAACTGGAACTCCCCCTGTGACTGATGGCCACAACTACCTGATTCCCCACAAACATATATCGCACTGCTGATGAAACTTTCAATAAAATCTGTTTTAAAAAATTAACTCCCCGTGGGACTCCTCTTGGGCCCCTCAGAGCTCGGCCCCACACCAACCGAGAGCTTCAGAAACCGCAGAATCATCCTCAACAGTAACCTTACCATGGCCTCACAAGTCAACGCTGTCACATACTCCTGCTTATTGATCCTACGCATGCTATGCAAGATCTCCAAGTGGCTCCCCCAGGACTCAAGGTGCACCATCCATCACCTAGGCCCTCGTCACTAGCAGACTGGACTAGGGCAACGCACTCTAAACAGGAATACCAGCCCACCTCCTCCAAAGACTCCAGGCCATCCCGAATTCTACCACCAGACTCATTCCACACCTCCTGTGACACACCCACATCACGCCACACCTAAGGCAGCTGTACTGAGTCCCGGTTCAGAAATGTTGCCAGTTCAAGCTTCTCACACATCATTTCAAGGCTCTGCACAACACCAGACCCTTCTACCTCAACCACCGCCTCCAATTCCATCAACCCAGCAGACACCTATGCTCTGCCCCTCTCTCCCCCCAAGTACCCCGCAAAAGCAGGAGCAGAGCCATAGGCCGATCGTTCTCCCACATCGTGGCCAAGTCCTGGAACTACCCCCTCTCCGCAGCAGGACCTGCATGTTGCTGCTGAAATTCTAAAAAAAGCTGAAGACCTGGCTCCTCGATTAGAACTCTAGTCTCTCCGCTGACCACTGCTAGACTGAGTTTTCACCTGTCTAGCGCTTTGATACCCTCACAGATGATAAGCCGCACTCTGCAACTCCGCTATCTTAAGATGTTTGCATGTGCAAGTTTATGAATCGTATGCTTTGTGAAGTCAGTGGTGTTCAGTACTTCAGGCCCGATGGTCTATTTTACAGAAGTCCCTTCTCTTTACTTTGCACATAAAGCGAACCACGCAAGCAGTGCTGACGTGTGCTCCGCTCTGGAGATGGATTCCGCTGTTTCCAAAATAAAGAATGAGCCAGCACTCCAGGAAATTGTGTCCGGGTCGAACGTTCTGGCTCTGACACTCCACAAAGTTCTTTTGAAACAATATGTTTCCACGTCACCATTTGACATTACAATGCATTCATTCTTTAATTAGGGACACCTGCTGTGAGCAACGTTCCGCTGGGTTACGGTGACCCTCGCAGGTGAGGTGCTTGTCGCTTTGGACATTTGATCTCAGTGCCAATCACTGAGGCCTCGCCCTGGAGCACGAGGCTCTTTCAGGCTCACCTCTGCAGGTGCACTTTGTAGAACATTAACACCGGGCCGTGTAGAGAAAGGACTGGGGGAGTTTGGTCTTTGTGGGGTTGGCAGGTAATATTATTAGATAATATTCCTTTATCAGGACTGGCGGTTACTCGGTCTCTTCAGTCATTTCCAAATCCCAGGGCTACAGATCTGAGCACTCACTTCCTCAGTTACTCAACGCATCCCCTCACTGAGTCAGCCCCTCTCTCAAACTCATGCAGACTTACCCTGTCACTTGGCTCTCGCTTTTAATCACTCCATCTCCCACTAACAACCTTCTGAGAAACGGTGAAAAACTGACTGTCTATGAAGGAGGCTCCGTGAACATCAATTAGGGCTTCACCAGGGGTCACAACAGTGACTCCTAGGCCACCAGTTGTAACCCCTGCCACCTTGCTAGCGACCCCTGGCTGTTTATGGACGTCAATTAGGGGTCGCAAGGAGTCGCAACTATGACTCCTAAGCCACCAGGTGTGAATTCCAGCTACTTTGCTAGCGACCCCTGGCTGTTTATGGACGTCAATTAGGGGTCGCAACTATGACTCCTAAGCCACCAGCTGTACCCCCTGCCACCTTGCTAGCGACTCCTGGCTGTTTATGGACGTCAATTAGGGGTCGCAAGGGGTCGCAACTATGACTCCTAAGCCACCAGGTGTGACTCCAGCTACCTTGCTAGCGACCCCTGGCTGTTAGTCAGCCTTGGCAATCACTCTTGTGACATAAAATCAGCCAGAGTGAGCAGCGCTTGATTGAACTGCTGCTGCTCCTCGTCATGATGGCCTGCAAGCTAGGCCTGGGGAATAGTAAGAACTGGCTGCTCTCACTCGTGCTATGGGGACCCCTGGACGGCCGGCGCAGTCCTTGATTTCTAGTTACACTCACTCTATGTATCTGCTGTGGGCCGGGTCCTCTCAGTCACTTGACAAGCTGGTGGACAGGTGCAATGCCGCACAATGATGATTGTAAACCAGGTATTGCGTAAGCGTAACAGTAAGGCACGACATCTGCTGCCTTGCTATCAGTATGCATATGGCCATGTCTGAACTGTGGTGGCAGAGTGGGCTAAAGACCGGTGATGGATTAAACCCAGATCTGTTGACTGGGTGTGAGTGTTTGATTGATTCAGATGCTCCATCCATCACCACCCTCTTTTGTACCGCTTTGTTCGCCATAAGTTGGCAGGGTATGCTCAGACGTGAGTCCCTTGCTCACTTTGCCACTGGATTCAAGCAAGCCGGGCTGAAGACTGCTGGAATGCCAGAAACCGGTCCTCGGAAGCTTGTTTACGGTCCAGGGAAGGCATGGCTTGGCAGTTCGGGCTAGACTGTTCCTATGAGGCACAGGGTCAGACTGATTTGCATATGGCCATGTCTGAACTGGGGTGGCAGAGTAGGCTAAAGACCGGTGATGGATTAAACCCAGATCTGTTTACTGGGTGTGAGTGTTTGATTAGTTCAGATGCTCCGGCCTACACGTGCTACTGTGCAGTGCACACACAAAGGCAGGAAGAGCTCAAGCTATTGTAAGCTTTCAAAAGACTGTGGCTTATTTACAAGTCCCTTGCGCCGCCGGTGCGTCACTTTTAACATGGGAAAAAAGTTACGCACCGAGGGCACAAAGGGCTTGTACATAAGCCCCACAGTGGGCAGTACCCCTTGGTGCAGATGCGTTACATATCAGTTCGTCCTGCCACTGGATTGGCAACCTTCTACCTTGTTTTAAAACCCCTTCTCTCCGTCGCCATTCCAGGCATGTTGCTGCTGTGTGTACGATTTGTTTCGATTTTTCCCGATACATAAATGCAACAGTTTTGTCTCAGCTATAATTTCAGGTTTCCTTATGCAAAGTGCTTTGGTGTGCTACATCTTCTCAATACATAAGTCAATGTTACCGTGCCGCTGGTGCTGCCTTTGGAAGCCGAGTATGTTCTGAGAAGAAATGGCATGTTGTTAGGTGGGGCAGCAGGGCTATCTCTCAAAGCTGCAGCTCTTCTGGGGGTGGGGCCCAGGAGCTTCGAGAGGCTCACACTACACCTCTATTATACTTGTCTGCCTTGCCAAATGAGAGGTACCCATTTTTTTGCCAGGATCAGCACAAATTACTGCATTGCTCCACCACTGCCATAGAGGTAAATGTTCACTGATCTGTTCCAGTAGGAACTAGGCACGGCCTTCTTGTTTATGCCAAAGGTAAAGATTAATGTAGCGCTCTCTTTTTAGATAGGCTGTGAGTTGAAGCACTATACTGTCCTATTCATGAATGTCATGTGATGCAAGTGAGTGAGTGACTGTGAAGCGCATGTAGCATGGCTGGGCATGATTGGACAATGGCACGTGTTGCCACCCTAGCTGAGGCAGTGCGGTGTGTCTACAGTGTTTGCGTCATAGGACTGTCGATGTCAATCTAGTAGCGCGCGAAAGAACTAGAAATGACTGATTGTCCTGGCAATATTTATAGGCCAGCCCCTGCAGTGCTCTTTATAAAGATACAATGACGTGGCTCGTCAGGGTGACTGACTAGTCTATTCAGAGTCAGACTAGTGTCTCAGACTTGAGTGTCAGTGACCAATGGACAATAATGGCGGCGTGGCAGTTGGGCAGTGACTTTACCCTCAGTGTCTCACTGGACTAGACTTAGTCGGTCCTTGGGCAGGGCGGCTCGAGTGAGAGAGTGAGACTGGCAGTAGACAGACTTAGTGAGTTGGCGTCACTAGTCTCTCCACTCCCCGACTCTCCCTGGTGCCGGCCCGGTGGTGGTCGTCGGGACTCGTGTGAGTTGCTTGGCTGAGGCAAACCTCTGCTGCTCTGAAAAAGCAATAACTGGGTCTTTCCATTAGCCAGGGCACAAGTCCTAAAAAGAGAAGTGGGGGGGGGGGGGTACGCTGTCACCTTAAGTGGCATCACGACAGGAAGTGACGTCACGAAATGTGCGCTCCGATCTCGTCCCAGAGAGGCCAAAGAGTGAAGTCCACCTGTTTGGCAGGGGGGACGGCATCCACCTGGTAAAATAAGTGGGGGGACGCCGTCCACCCGCGTGGTACCCCAACTCGAGCCCTGCCATGACCCATAAGTTTAAAGTTAGTGGAAAGTGCATCATTATGGTTGTCCCCAGGGCTTTAAGTGGGATGAAAAACTAGGAGGGCCCTCAAAGGGGCGTGTCCAATGTAATTAAGGACGTGGCTTAAAAACACAAGCTAAAAATCTGTGCTTAGCATAGTGTGCTGCCCGACTTGTATTTTGCTGTTTATGTCATTGCATCCAGATATATGATACAAGTAACATTATACCTACAGCAAGTTAGGACTATTGGCTTTGTCATTGGTTATTAGTTGCATAAGATAAATAAGTAGCAGCAATTATGGCTTGCAAATAGTACTGAAAAATCTCCCACTTAAAGCCACATCACAGTCTGTCAGCGACGAGTCGAGGTACAATGCCTTTAACACTCCTACTCCCCATTCTCTGGCCCCGATGGTACTCCAACTTTCTCTTCTTCTAACACCCAGGTGCATATTTGCAAGCCCCTTGTGCCACCGGAGCAGCATTTTTTTTTACGCTGTGGTGGCGCACAATACTGAGCCATATTTACAAGGCCACACAAAACCACCCTGTGCAAATATGGCCCCTTTTCACCCATGGATTCTGACACATTCCCAGATTTACCATGTTTTGTAAACCTTGGAATGCGTCAGACTCTAACTCCTCCCCAGGAAAGGCGTTAAAGTGCCGCAACGAGGAGAAATACCTTTATTTCTCCTCGTTTCTTGCTCTTTGTATGTGTGCTGCATTCTGCATCACACATAGGGCCTCATTTTATAGGCCTCTTGCAACACTTTTGCCCAGTCAGTTTTTCTGTGAATTGATCTGCCTATTGCTGTAAATGCGATGCATCCCTGCACTTTCCTAATCACGCAGCTCGAAGCAGCAAGATGGCTTGCAGCGCCACGCTGTGCCATTTCTGGCAAATAAGCCCCCCTATGCGCTAATGCAATAGAAGACAACAGAAACAGCATCACAACACCTTTATTCAACCACCACAGCAACAAGGCCACAAAGATGGCAACGTGTTGAACTCCTATAAGCAAGCCGGGCCGAAGACGGCTGAAATGCCAGAAACCGGTCCCCGGTAGCTTGTCTCCTTTCTGGTGAAGAATTGGCTTGGTAGTTTAGTCTGCCCTGTTCCCATGATGCACTGGGCCAGGGACAGACTGATTTGCATATAGCCAGGTTCTGAGCTGGGATGGGGCAGTGAGATAAATAACGGTGATGGATCAAGCCCTGATCTTTGGACTGGGTAAGAGTGGTCTGCTTAATTCAGACACTCTGTTCATCACCACCCCCTTTTCTGAATCGTTTTTGGCCACTATAGGTGTGGCAGGGTATACTCAGACATGAGTCCCTTTCTCACTGCTCCATCAGGATTCAAGCAAGCCGGGCCGAAGACGGCTGAAATGCCAGAAACCGGTCCCAGGTAGCTTGTCTCCTTTCTGGTGAAGAATTGGCTTGGTAGTTTAGTCTGCCCTGTTCCCATGATGCACTGGGCCAGGGACAGACTGATTTGCATATAGCCAGGTTCTGAGCTGGGATGGGGCAGTGAGATAAATAACGGTGATGGATCAAGCCCTGATCTTTGGACTGGGTAAGAGTGGTCTGCTTAATTCAGACACTCTGTTCATCACCACCCCCTTTTCTGAATCGTTTTTGGCCACTATAGGTGTGGCAGGGTATACTCAGACATGAGTCCCTTTCTCACTGCTCCATCAGGATTCAAGCAAGCCGGGCCGAAGACGGCTGAAATGCCAGAAACCGGTCCCCGGTATCTTGTCTCCTTTCTGGTGAAGAATTGGCTTGGTAGTTTAGTCTGCCCTGTTCCCATGATGCACTGGGCCAGGGACAGACTGATTTGCATATAGCCAGGTTCTGAGCTGGGATGGGGCAGTTAGATAAATAACGGTGATGGATCAAGCCCTGATCTTTGGACTGGGTAAGAGTGGTCTGCTTAATTCAGACACTCTGTTCATCACCACCCCCTTTTCTGAATCGTTTTTGGCCACTATAGGTGTGGCAGGGTATACTCAGACATGAGTCCCTTTCTCACTGCTCCATCAGGATTCAAGCAAGCCGGGCCGAAGACGGCTGAAATGCCAGAAACCGGTCCCCGGTAGCCTGTCTCCTTTCTGGTGAAGAATTGGCTTGGTAGTTTAGTCTGCCCTGTTCCCATGATGCACTGGGCCAGGGACAGACTGATTTGCATATAGCCAGGTTCTGAGCTGGGATGGGGCAGTGAGATAAATAACGGTGATGGATCAAGCCCTGATCTTTGGACTGGGTAAGAGTGGTCTGCTTAATTCAGACACTCTGTTCATCACCACCCCCTTTTCTGAATCATGTGTGTATTGCAGGCCTGGCGCTGCTTATCGCTGATTTCCTCATCACGCTTTGGCCCATCGCATGTTTTTTCACATTGAAGTTTGTGATTTTATCTCGGTCGAGGTGGTTGTAGCGCGAACATTGGCCGCGGTTTCTGTGGACTATCGCATGGTACTGCAGTGTTGTGAATTCCACGTTAACACAGGGTTGTTTTCCCGCAATGGGCTGCGATGTGTAAAGGTGCGTTAGCATTTTGTGGTGATGTTTAGCACACGTTCTTGTGAATATACCCTATAGAACGAGGAAAACACCTCATATGATTCTTTATGTGCAGGAAGGTGTTCCTTCCTGCAAATCAACAATCATTAAAAAAAATGACATTTTACAAGTTCTATGGGCCTCATTTATGAAAACTGTCACATCGCTGTGTGAAAACAGCGATGCAATAGTTTTCACTGCACCCTCCTTGCGAAAGGATGGATGCGCCGTATTTAATGTACAGTGCTCCATGTCACAAGGAGTTACAGATAAGTCAGTATTTCTGACGTATCTGTAGGCGCAAAGGTGGTGCATTGCTGGGGAGTGTCTTGTAAACAGATGCAACCCAGCAATGTATCCTTTCACATGGGGCAAGCGGTGTGTGAAAGGGCCTGCGTCAGTCTTATGTCTGCTGTGAGGCAGACGCAAGATATTGACATAGTAATGTCCTAGAAGTGATGCACTGAAATCTTATAGATTTCAATGCGTCACTTCTACTAGGGTTTTTGCGGGGTAAAGCCCACCCTGCATACATTATACCTGGCACAGGTATAATGTGGCACAGGGGTTTACAAAGTGCCTAGATGCGTCACATTGTAAATAGGGCACAACGTACATCATATTGGCGCAAAATTGACGCAGGGGCTCATAAATAAGCCCTTTGGGGGGCAGATTTACAGACCCCTTGCAACACTTTTGCGCTGCTGTTGTGTCACTTTTTGTGACGAAGCGGCGGCGTAAACAATGCACAACGTTGCAGCCATTTACAATGTAAAGCATCGACAGCGATGAGTCACCTTGTAAAAAGTCCTGAGCCACATTATACCTGCGTCAGGTAAAATGTATGCTGGGTGGGCGTTCCCAAGCTGGAAAGCCTCATAGCTCATAGAAGTGTGCGCCACTTTTAGAACGCCACTGCGTCAAAACCTTACGCCTACTTGAAGCTGGTGTAAGGAGTGATACAGTGTATTAAGAATAGGCCTCTCCATGCATTGCTGGAGTTACATCGATCTTGCGACACGACTCTAGGGATGCGTGACTATTGTGTCAACAGATGCGTCAGAATTTCTGACGCATCTGTCAATCCTTGCGCCATTAATACAACACATCCATGGCTGTGCAAGGGTTTTGCACGCAGGTACAGGAAAACTAAAGCATCTATACAGATGCATCAGTTTCTTGTAAATAAGCCCAACTTTATGTACAGGAAGGGACACCTTTCCTGCCCATAAACAATCATCCCTGTGGCGCAGGCATCCTTGCACCACGGTGCAAGGGTGCCTGCGTCAGCGCAGGGGAGAGCAAAGGGATCCATCATATCCTTGTAGATATGACACATCCCTGTGCTTTGATAGTGTTGCAGCGTGGCACAACCAAAGGGCTTGCGGTGCCGTGCTGCAGCACTTTCTTGTAAATGAGACTCTCAGTTCTTTGGTTCCATTTCCTTCTTTTAAGTGTTTTCTTCCTTTCACTGGTCGTCTCAAAGCGTCTACTGTGCTTTTTTGCATTCTATTAAATGCGCTTTTCTACCGACACAGCATCAAACATAATTAATTTAAAACATTTCAAGTATTTGTTACTACTTTTAGACAGGGATTTATAGAGAATCACATTATCTTGTTTCTACCATACAAAAAACAAGCATTGGCATAGCCAATAGTTCTTGCCTTTGGGACCATATAATTATTTAGTTAGCAGTACAATATCCTTGGTGCAACACCATCAACTGTTGCATGGCTAAACACTTATAAGGACTCAAAGGCCAGACCTATTGGCTATGCCAATGCTTGTTTCAATTGTGCAGAAAAAACAAAATGTACTTTTCTTGTGTTTGTAAGGAGTTCTTGGGACTTAAACATGCAAAGCAGAGACACTTTATTGTGCAGTGTGTGATGCAATAAAACTGTCCTGAGCCAGATCCCCTGTGTGAGTGAACACCAACAGACGTCAGTTTTACAGTAACATGGAGTCACACACACACAAGCACACTTTCCCTGTTAAGATCCACATTCCAGTCACACAAAGGAAAGGCGCGCGCCCCCCACAGAGACAAACAACTCCTACAGTCAGATACTACTCCACTGTGCTATGTTGGGCAGAAACCTCTGCTTAACTCCATCACCCAGTAGGGGCCAGAGTTTGCACCCGATGTGGTATACGCAACTTGTCCACAAACTTTACAACGGCCTGTATCTTTTTCTGCATTGATTCTGGCTGGTATGTCGTAGAGCAATTTACACAAGCAAAGCAGGTTAGAAAGTATGTGGTCGAATTGTGTGGTAAACCCGCTCATGCATGTTACCCCTCCGCACCTGTGGGGACCAGCGATAAAATCACAGAAGGGAAAAGCCCACGTGCGGTTAGAAGCACCAGACACAGGCTTCTAAGAGCACTAATAGAAACGTCATGTGACGCGTCTACGATCTCCTATTCGCTCATCCATTATTGTGCCGAACGTGCATCTCTGCTCTGGAGACATACAACATGGTGACCGATTACGCATTTTAGATTTTTTTTCCAATAGGAAAAACTGGGAGATGTTTTCCCTGTGGAGAATCCCGTTCTCCTACACATCCGCCCATCTTTGGAGCACATCCGCTCCCCCATACAACCTGGGAGTGACTTCAACCCTTTGTCAAAGTAAAACTCTGGCCATGTGCAGAATAGGAAAGGGCTGAGTCGGAGTCTGTGAATGTCAGGACACTCACAAGTATGTAAGTCTTCATAAAAGTTCAAGGTAATTCTGCATCCTTTGTGTGCGATTATTACTGCGGATATTCCAGGACTTTTAGTGGAGAAATGGACATCGTTTGCCAGCAGGGGGAAGGAGGGAGAGAAAGAGAGACAGAAACGGAAAGAGTGAGAAAGAGAGAGAGGGGGAGAGAGGGAGCAAGAGAGGGGAGAGAGAGAAAGAGAGAGCGGAAGAGACACAGAGAAAGAAAGCAAGAGGAGAGAGAGAGAGAGATCCCGAGAGTGCTGCGTGCGTGCACGCTCAGTCTGCTCATTTTCAAGCACTCCACTCATGCTTGTGGCGCGCCTCTGCTTGCTCCTGCAAGGTGGATGCCGCCACAAGCACGAGTGTGTGCTTGAAAATGACCAGAGCGACGGCTTAAGGTCCTCCTGCGCAGTGCATGCGTAGGCGAGACCTAAAAATGAAGAGCAGTGATGTCAGACAATCAATCAGCCGAAGCCGGTGCAGGTAAGAGCAGAGGGGTTGGGGCAAGGTGGGTGTGGAGTTGACACACAACAACAAGGCACAATAATATTTTAAAAGAAGAAAACCACTTATCTTTTGCTTGCCACATCACCGACTCTGCGATGCAGCGAGCGCAAGGTAAGTGTTTAAAAAAAAAATGTTTATTTTCCCTCATCATCGTCTGTCGGCTCCCACCCCGTCTCACCGCTCTTAGCTGAACCGGCCGCAGCAGCACCCAATACGTAATAATTACTGTTCATCAAAGATAAGAAACACTAGAGAATTGAGAGGGATGAGAGCCTTCACACAATGGCCAAACCGAGAAGTCCTCAACAAATGATCAAGACACTCCTGGGTAATTTATTAGCATTTGGCGTAACGCAGTACAGCAAGCAAACCTGTTGCATTGCATCAAAGAGGGAGAGCAGAACTGTTCTATATCTACCAAGACAAGATGCTGGTTTATTTCTCTCTCATTCTGCACTTTGTCACTTTAGGCAGTCTTGAGCCATGCACACACCCTTGCATCAGAGTGCAAGCGTGTATGTGTGTGGCGGGTAATGTATGTGTGTGTGTGTAATATGCATAGGCATGATTTATACCTTTCCAAGTTTGTACATGTGTTGTACAGTACAACACACATGTAAATTTGGAAAGGTTGGAGAAAAGAACATTTCTCCAATGTTTCCCCTGTCTTAACCCTTTGCATGCTGATGACGGAACCGCTACGTCATCAGCTGCGGGTGCGCTGTGCTGATGACGGAGCGGTTCCGTCATGGCCCAGCCGCCGCGCCTGCGCGGCGCTGATTTCGCGCCTGCGCGGGCGTTCTAAAGAGCGGGGCGGGTCATGACGGAACCGCTCCGTCACCAGCATAGCTCAACCGCGGCTGGTGACGGAGCGGCTCTGTCACCAGCATGCGGCCGCCGCGCGGCCGCCCCGCCCCTTTAGCGCTGCGGCGGAATAGCCGCCGCAGCGAAGGGGTTAAGGAGGTATTCGTTTTTGGTCCGAAACCCTGTATACCTTTTTTAGTAAACAGGGCTTTACATCAAAATCCAAGGGTTGCTTCACTAATGGTACGTCCCCTTGAAGAAAAGTAGTGAAAAGTAGCTCATATCACTACTTTTCCTTCCTTTAGAGCTACTTTCCAGTGCAAAACCTATTTTGAACTGTTAAATAAATCCCAATTCTACACTTTGCACTGGTTTGCACCACTTTGTGATTCAAACACTGGGTCTTAGTAAATATGCCCTTCAGTTTGTGATGGAGGGCCAAACAGACAGCTTTCCTCATAAACAGAAACATGTGGTGAGCATCGGCAAAGAAGATGCTCTCACTCTGAGCCCAAAGGAAGTGCATTCAATTGGCTATGTACTTTCTGTGGCACCGAGTTTGGTTCAGGCCAAACCAATTAATCTATCTGTGTACAAGTTTGCTTACCCACCAAAAATAAGAAGTGCTTGCATGCACAATAAACACCCGTATCATGATGCTAGTTAAAAAAATGGAACATTTATACAGAGTGGTTTCCAGGCAGTCATCCACTTTGCGGGCCTCTTTGGGTACTTGTGAGCTCTCTAAATTCAGTTCACATTAATTTAATGGAAGAGTGCTTGTATAGGGTGACATTATACTGGTCCCTCAAGTAAAGCAAGAGGATGTGAAAGGAACATCTGCTGGAAGACAGGTCTAAAAAGCATGCACCTAGGTCTGGCTTGAATGTGTTAATGCTGTACTTTTGCAGATATCTGTCTTTGAATGTATTAGCAGGTTACAGTCAGACCTATTAGCTTTGCCAATGCTCTCCTTTCATAGCACTTAGGCCCACCCCATTTCTGCCTCTTAGCACTGCAAACAAGAAATGACAGTGCCACATATTGCAAAGTTAGTCAATACACTGTCTTCAGAAGAAATTAAGGCAGAGGTTGCCCTTTTTGTCACTGAACCCGTTATCTTCATTCCCCCAGTGTTGACAGATGGGAAACTTGCCTGAAGGGCTCAGCCGAGGCCCATGCAGGTAAAACCTTTGTGACAGTGGGGCTGGGTGGGCAGGGAGGATTTTGACGGATGACAATGAGGGAAAATCAATTATTTATTTATTTCCCTCCGGTCATCATCCATCAAAATCTTACACCACCTGACCCTACTGCTCTTACCTGCATGGGCCGCAGCTGGAAGGGCCACAGTTCCTCAATATGTGAACATTTATGACCAAGCAGCCCAGAATAACAGGAGCGTCCTTTTTGCTGTACATTTCCAGCTTCTGGCCTTTGAGGCTGAAGCACCAGCATTCACTGCAGCACTTCATAGATCACCCCTCCCAACAGCTTCCCCATATTTTCTCCTTACCCCACCCAATATATTTTCGGCCTAATTCTCTTGCTGCCTTAAGCTACTAGACACAAATGTTTGTGGGCCATTTAATCTGAGCAGAAACTCTTACACTTTGACCCATTAGTCACTGAACTATGTGTGGATCTCTGAACTGGCAAGTGTTACTGACGCTTCGTTGTGTTCACTGTGGAGATAACTTAGCTCTGCTGCCAAATCCTTCAGAGATGCTTTCAGTGAAGTATTGTGAGAAAGAAGCCCGACAGGGAACAGCTAAAGACACAAGGGGCATATTAACAAGGGCTTTATCTCCGCTTTTTTGGCTTTAAAAATATCGCCCTTTCAACAACAGGGTGCTAACATGCAAAATCGCATGTTAGCACCCTTTTTCACTACGCTTCCCTTTGTATCTCTAATGAGATGCAAAGTGGGCGTTCCAGAGCAAAATAATAGGAGAAATGTCGCTAAGCTAAACTTCCATTGCTATATTACGAAGTATAACCCCTTGCATGCTGATGACGGCCCCCAGCCGTCATGGACTACAGTGCTTGTGTGCTGATGACAGCTGGGGTCCGTCTTGAACCCGCCCACTCAATAAAAGTGCCGCACAGGCGCAGAATCGCGGCAGCATGCAAGGGGTTAATAAGTGTGCTATCAGTAATATCCAAGAACAACTCTGGCTCAAGAGCTTTAAATCTTCATCTTTATTGAAGCATAGGAACCCCATGACTAAGAAGCCAGACGCCAACAATCTCCACAAACTCAACTGACGTACAACCCCTAGTATGTCATCAACCCCACATTCCTCAAGGACCTGACACAGAAGATGAAGGGCGAAGAAAGACTAAGACACATTATAACACTGGTTAGAGGCGGCAGACCCGAGAGCAGAGGACGGCCCGGGACCAGGGTTCGATTCCCGGCGCGGCAGGTTTCTGGACCAGGGTCAGCAGACTCGATAATTCTCTCGCCTCGGTGCCCACTCTGATCAGTGATCACACTCGGCAACTCTGGGCATTAGCTTGCCTCATCTTCACTAACGGCCCCACCAGACCGCCGGGATGCCTGGTCTCACCCTGGATGTACCCATTAAGGGACCATCTCTCAGGGAAGCCAGGAAGGGTTTCGCAGCGGTCGAAGCGCGGAGATACTCCCCCGGGAGTGATTCTAGCGCTATATAAACACGCAAATTAAATTAAAGGGTAAAAGTGACGCCATTGGTCGACTGTTTTGTGTTAGCGATGGAAGGGGTTAAAGTGTGGTTCCTCCTCTGTCTCTCTGTGTGATACAGTGCCACTAGGGGCAAATGTGATGTAATTGATCTGATGCTGGGCATTGTCGTAATCAGCTAAAATAACATCTCTGCTCTGCGCACGAGATATTATTATTCTGGTGCAGACCATCATGTATTAAAGAGTATTTATGTGGCTGTCACAATGTGTGTACGGCGAGGACAAAATGGGCTGAATGGAATTAAGGATGTTATAAATACAGTCAAAGAATGTCACAATGAGTGCTTTAATACTCAAGGGCAAAAGCAGTGCATTGTGAGGGCGCTATTAATAGTTATTTTCGGGTACGAGTTATAGTTACTTGAGATAACTATAACTGGAGAATTTCAGTGGGTTTGTTAGTTTCAAATGGAATGTTTTACGTGACATACCTTTTTTTCAGTGAATTTCTAAGGTTTTCTTAATGCAAAGTTATATATTCTCAGAATTCCAAATATTATGCCACTTTAGCCTTTGGTTTTCTAAAATTAAATTTCTAGGGTGCTTGTAACGTAAAATAAGATGTCTGTCATAATGCATGGTGGAGTTGGGGCTGAATGTAGGGTATGGACTGGGCTTGTCTGTTATGCTGCTCCAATCCAAGCTTGCTGCCCCTGCCCTCCCTCCTTTCCCTCCATTGTTGCAGTCCATATCCCTGCCTTCGGTCCAGCCTTGTGCGGCCGTTGTTCTAATGCTGCTCTTCCCGCCTGCCCTGCACAGTTAGCTTGCTACCCCTACCCACTTACCCGCCCTTTGCTGTCTGAGTCCATATAGCTGGACACTCCCTCCTGCCCAGCATGGGGCGATGTGCTCCCATGCCCTCCAGTTAGCTTGATATCCCTGCCCACTTCTCAAGTCCTCCATTGACTTGGTCCATGCCCCTATCATTGCCCTCTTGCTTAACATCCATGCTTAGCTCGCTGCCCCCACCCTTCTTCTCCCTGCCCTCTGCTGTTTCTGTGCATACCCCTGCTCCTTCCTTTTTTGCCCATCTTGTTCCATGGACCTGCCACTGACCTTTCTGTCTACTCTGAGGGCTCCCTTGAGCTGCCACTGCCCCTCCTGCCTGCCTAGCGTGGACAGATGGCTGCCGCCTGTCCCTGCCTCCTCCACCCTGCTTTCCATTGTCTGAGTTCCTTGTCCCATCCCCTCCCTCCTGTCCTCTACGGTCCATTTGCTTTCACTCCATTCTGACCTCCATGCTCTGTTGTGCTGCAACTGCTCCTCCAGCATTCCCTGTGTAGTCTGTTGTGAAGCCACTTACCCTGTCCTAACTTGTCTGTGTCCAATCCCTAGCCCTCCCTCTGCCATCCATGGTCTTTGTGCATGCCCCTCCCCCCTCTCTCATGACCACCATGCACCATCCTTCTTGCCTTGCATGGTCTTTTGAGCTGCCATCGCCCCTCCCACCTGCCCTTTGTGGTCAGCTTGCTACCACCTGCTTGCTTGCTTCCTGCCCCCTGACCCCCTCCCGCCATCCCTCTTTTGACTGTGTGTATGCCATTAAAGTCTCTCTGTTGCCTTCCATGGCGTGTTGTGCTTTCAGTGCCCATCCAGCCCGCCCTGCATGGTCAGTCTGCTGTGCCCGCTCTGCTCTCTTGCCCTCTGCACTCAGTTTTCGCCCCCTCCGTGCGACAAAGGGCTCCAATGCGAAAAGGTGTGTGAAAGGACATGTGATCAAAGACAAGCAACTTCTTTGTCTAATTGGAAGCTTATCATGAAAGGTGATTAACCATTTTTCCATGTCTATTTACATTTTTAATATGTGTAATGCAATGAATAATTAATGCACTGTGAGTTACAACTGAAACAAGTATTTCTGCTGCAGGCCCCTACACTCTAACAGCTATCTTGCCAATAATTCATGCATTCCAGATTCTGCTCTCTCCCCTTATTCTTCGTGTTATGCTGACTGTGCACCAAAACTCTGCGATGGCACCTTAAAATCCCTACTATGATAACATCCATTTACAAACAACCGATGCCACACTCCATCAAAATACTGGGCTTTATGCCTTTACCTTCATGATGTCCACTCCACTAGTATATATCTTCATCCACGGTTTGTATTTCCTTGTACTCGTGCCCCCTTCCATATCTTTCTTATAGGAAACAATTTTACTTTGGCAACCTAATTGTCAAAAACATAAAGGCAAGAGAAAAGCTGTACCTTACAGTTTGCTTAATAAGGACCTAATTGTAAGAATAATGTATTCAAATTCAGGCCAGTATTATTTCAAACATGTTTATGTGTGCTGTAAATAGTCTTTGTTTTTCTATTTTGCTGTCCAATTGGTGCTTTTGCCTCAAACGCCCAATTCTTACCACTGCAAGCTCTTCCTAGGCATTTTCTTTAGCTGAGCTCATTTAACTTATTAATCCCTCTCAAGGTGGGTGAATAGTGATTTCCCAAGGTTGATTTCATGGTTGTGTGTACAATAATATACAATGGCCATATGTATCAAGCAAATGAGCATTCGCAAAGGCTGAAATTCTGCGAATTTCGGCCTTTGCGAATGCTAATTTGCTAAATGGTATGTATGAAACATTTTGGCAGCAAAATAAGGAATCGCAAAATTTGCCATTCCTTATTTTGCGATTGCACTTAAGGAATCGCAAATTGTGCGATTCCTTAAATGCAATGTATCAAAGGAAAATGAATTCAAAAATGACCATAAGGATTCGCAAATTACCACCAACTTCTAGTTGGTGGTAAGTTGCGAATTCTTTTAAAAAAGCAATTTACTTAAAATCCAAAGGTGCCATATGACGCTCATACATGCCCTTAGGGCATGTATGTGCGCCATATGCCCACACATGTCATTTTCAGGGGTGCAGCAGGGTGTTCTTGTGACACCCATGCACCCTTGAAAATATTCCTAAATTGCGATTAGCAAATTGCTAATCGCAAATTTCCCATTCATTTCAATGGGCCAGGAGGGTCAGGCCATTTCTCCTGGCCCATAGAAATAAATGGGATTTCTAAATAGCGATTCCTTAAAAATCGCTATTTAGAAATCGCAAATGGTCATGATGATGCATATGGCCCCAATGTTAACAAACAGAAAATAATATATGCAATAAAACATATTTTGTATACTGTTTATAACAAAATGCATGTGCGTGAATGGCTTTCTAGGTTTCCTTACTGTTATCTGCAGTGCACCATGCCATAATCATTTTTTCTGTATTTTTCGCATTTTAACAGTGGAATTACTGAGTTCAGCTGCAAAGGAACAAAGAAAAATGTCTTTCTCTACTTAAAAACCCAAAGATCCCAAAACAAGATTGGATTTGTTCACTAAAAAAGGAGTACCGAAGCCTCTCCTACAGGCTCTAATGGAGGCAAGGGAACATAAGAGTTGTCTGACGCTGCTCTGTTTAGCAGTGAAGCCATATATTCACATTGTAATGAAATCCCAGAAACAGCATATGCAGCCATTGCAGTTGCTTCTTCGTGTGCTGATGATACAAGTGCTGAGTGTTCATTTCACTGAGGATGAAGATTCATCTTCTTATGTTGGCATCTTAGACAGTAGTTCCCTGGCTGGCCTTGCTAACTGTTCGTCATACTGTGATGGCAATATAGCCAGATCCTTTTTGGGGAGTGACATAATGGAGGCACCTCAAATCAAAGAGACTAGTAGTGGCGGCCGGTAATTTTAGTAGGGAGGACGGGACACACATACACATTCACTCACACCCATGCATTCACACATGCGAGCACACACACATCCATTCACAAAACTCATTACCAAATATTCAAACATACAGGCATGTACGCACCAAACATTCATTTTTTTTAAATCACACTTACATGCAGCTCTGCCTCGGAGGTTCCAGGAGGGTTGGGGCTGCTGCTTTCCCTTATTGGAAGACCTACGGTCAGCCAATGAGGGAAGGCAGCAGTTCCAAGCCTCGGAGGTCCCAGTAGGGTTTGGGCTGTTCCCTTTCCTTATTGGCTGACCTTAGGTCAGCCAATGAGGGATGGCAGCAGTCCCAACCGAGCCACAGATTGGGATGGGGTCGATGAGACTGCTGACCCCACCTCACTCTGTGACAAAGTGTCACTGATTGACACTCGGCCCTGGGTGATTCAGGGTTTAAAACTGAAGCACTCAGGTCTCAGGCAATGAGGCACGCTACCCCTCATTACCGAAGGGGAGGGCCTCATGGGCCTTTGCTGAGCTGAAGAGGTCACACCTACAGGAGCTGTGACATCCTCCGCCAAGCCAAATTCAACTCAGGCAGGAACCTGTGCATTTAGCTAATTCTAGCTCCTGGCTGCCTGACCTCAAAATGAAGAGTGTAAGTCAGGCTGGCCTATGCTCAGCCTGACAAAGACGTGGCCCCTCAGCCACTATGGACCGGCCACAGTTGGAAACTAGTCATAAACCAACATCAAAACACCACCCAGCAAGTAAATCCTTGGCAGCCGACTTGTCACTGCATCATTATAGTGACCCAGAGCAACTAAAACTTAAAATGTTCCCCTTAACTGCATGCCATAGGTTTAATGGTGATTACAAAACCCATCCTTGGGTGGAGTACTCAGTCCTTAAAGATGCTATTTATTGTTTTGCACGTAGGCATTTTAATGCTGTTATTGGGGGAGGAGGAGGACATGTGCGTGGCAATGTTGCATTTGTTGATATTGGCTTCAGTAAGTGCGAAGAGCTTATTCATTCTATGTCCAAACATTCAAAGTCAGACAGAGAAGCATAAATTGTCAGTTATTGCTTGGACCAACTTCAAAAGATTACAGCAGCCTACAAACCGTAAGCAGTCAGTTTCTTCCATACTAGTAAGAGGTGCATAATGGGAAATTGAGGAGAAAAGACATCATGTGGAGCATCTGCTTAAGGTAATATGTTTTTTAGGTCATCAAGGGCTTGAGTTCTGTACCTCGGAAGAAACTGAGCATTCTCACAATAGGGGACATTTAATTGAACTGTTAGAGATGATTTGTTATAAAGATGAGGGGTTAAAAGAAAATATGTCCAGAATGTATGGGCACTATACTTCTGATTACCAAAATGATGTGACATCTGTGGTGGCAGACCTTGTCCGTGAGCACATTATCAAAAAAGCGACAACATATTTTGGGGTACTCGTTAAAGAAACCAAAGATGTTTCACATAAAGAGCAGATGAGTTTTATGCAGTGAAGAAACCACTCACACGTCGTTACAAATGAAAAAAAAGAATAATCATCTTCTTTAATGGTGTCTGCCGGAGACGTGGATTCCCTCCTTCCTCCTTCTCCTCATACACCCAATCTGAGAAACAGTCGATGCACCATTAACAGTAGAGCGATAGGCCCAAATTAACTCCTTCACCATGCTTTCAACCTTGTTACCATTCTGAAGAGCCATCAAAATGGTGCCCTTTACCAACCGGTTGGCTCTCTCCGCCAGACTCTTCCCTTGCGGGTTATACAGGGAGGTGCGTTTATGATGGTCCCATATTGAGAATGTCTTCCCATTCATTCCTATGGGCCTCCTAGCCCATATGAATGAATGGGAAGGTATTCCTTTTTTGCAAATCTCAATTTGCGATTCGCAAATAAGGAATATGTAAGATTCGCTAAACTTTTAGCAAAACCTACATTCATTGCATTTTGCGATTTTCTAATTACGATTCGCTCATAATCCCAATTTTAGAATCGCAAAACTCTTTTTTGAAACATACGGCCCATAATGTCCACGACATTCACACTTTCGACAGTCTTTATTTGTAGCATAGCAGGATTTAGAATCCCCAAGGTGGTACATGCTCCCACACCTAAACAAGACATTTGACCTAATTTTGGGGGGGAAGACTTTGTCTAGTGTTTTTTCTTATACTTCTCAACCCTGTTCAGTACCATCACACAATCCTGATCCTCTTTAACTTTACTAATAGCAGAAACACCTCCCCCTTCAGTCACATCTCTTTTTCGCATTTCCCACATGCAGGAATCGATTCCGCTACAATTTTTGCAACCTGAATGTCGTCTTTGAGAGAAGGGTTCATTGCCGGCCACAATCTTTCCTGTATTTTGTTACTGCAACATTGTACAATTAGTTGATCTCTAATTAATTCATCTGTCATTTGACCAAACAGCATTTCTTTGACAATTCACATAGACGTGAAACAAAGTCATCAATGGACTCTTCTGGTTTCTGAGGGTATGTGTAGAATCTGTATCTCAACACCGCCAAGCCTCTTTAGTAAATCTGTGTTCGAAGCTTATGTTCGCTTCTTTGTAAACATCCTTATGAGGTTTGTTATCCGCATCCAAAACCTCTGGTAGAATATGTGTTGTCCCTCACTCCCCAACACACTCAGTAATAGAGCTCTTTTAAATCCTGCACTTTTCACCATCAAGAGCTGAAATGTAATTCTCAAAAATGTCTATCCAATCTTCCCATGAAATGGGAGGTGTTCCTTGATGAGACAGAAAAACAGGTGGCACCAAAGTAGATGCAGATGCTATGAGGGAGATACATTTTCTGCTCAGATGTGGTGAAAACAAAATACCATTATTCACTTACTGTAATTGTTCTTCACCTCCTTACCAAAACTGCAGGTATAGTCCTTCTTCAGTTTCTGTAGGACTGCAGTGTGAGTCTACTGCAATTATAGTCCTTCTTCAGTTTCTATAGGACTGTATCATCAGTTCTATTTAACTTTCTACTTCGGTGGAGTGCATTGGAATCGAGAGAGGGGAGAGCAAATGCAGAGGGCGAGGAACAAACAGCTGCAGAGGTGAGAACAAAGACAGGGGCACAGTGGAATATCCACTGTAGTACACTATAAATAGAAAGATAGGTCCCTTGAGACTCGCTAGTTTCAGTCCAAGCTGCGCGTGCGATAGAATGAGGATGAGGAATACTGTAGGTCGAACTCAAACTGAGTGGATCCGCGCGTACACCTGAGCTCGCTTCGCAGTCCAACAAATTTGAATTTAAAATGAAAATTCCAGGTAAAAATGCCATTGGAGCACCACAAAACCAGTTTCGATGTGAGCCTCCAAATATACTGGCATACGCCCGCATGTTAACAAACAAGCTGGAGCTGCACCGTACAGTGGAATGGAATGGAAGTGGTTTTTACAGAGCGCGATAGCTACCCTGAGGCGTCCTAGCGCTGTGGACTGGCGTGTGTGCTTGAGAAATGGAACTGACTTTATTTATTGAATAGTAGGGTTTTTAGCTTTTTTCGAAAATATAACAAGTTGGGCTCTGATCGGAGGAGAAGGGGAAGGGAATTCCACAGTCCTGCTGAGTTAAAGGAGAACGTTCAGCCCCCGCACCAGGCTCTCCGAATCTTGGGTACTGTGACTCGGAAGGCATGAGCGGATCTAAGCTGCCTGCTAGGGTGGTAGTGGGAGATCAGAGAGTGATTGATGATGACTCCCTTTCTCCAGAAGACACGGTGTGCAATGCACATGCTCTTAAATTTGATTCTTTTCCTAATTGGGCGCCAGTGGAGGTATCTTAGTTCTGATTTTATGGGGAGGCGACGGGGAATCTGGAGGAGGGTTCGTGCAGCACAATTCTGGATGACCTGGAGCTTGTTTAGGGTTGATTAGGGGGCCCCCAGGTAGAGGGCATTTCAAAAGTCCAGACGGGAGAGGATAAGGCCCTGAATCATTATCTGTCTTGCCTTAAACGGAAGGAGGGGAAGGATTTTACGAATGAGCCTGAGTATACCGAAGCAGGTGGCGGAGAGTTTGGCTTCTTGGAAGTTGAAGGTGAGCGCCTTATCCAACCATATTCCTAGGCTCTTAATAGTGTCCTTGGCTGTGGGGGCAGGTCCAAGAGAGGTTGGTCACGTGGAATCAATGGAGTGGTGGGGGGAGTTGCCTAACACCATCAGCTCAGTCTTGTCTCCATTTAGTTTGAGACAAGACCCGGTCATCCAAGAGAAAACTGCTTCTAAACAGCCCCTCATGTCTCTGGGCCGTTATTGGGGGTGGTTCAGAGCCACCACTAGCTGAGTATCATCCATGTAGGAGATGATTTTTACTCCAAATGGGCAAACGATCTCGGCCAGGGGGCTCATATACACATTAAAAAGTGTAGGGCTCAGGGAGGAGCCCTGTGGCACACCGCAGTTGAGTGGTTTACTGGGGGAGGTGACTTTGCCCTTGAAGACTTGAAAGGAGCGGTCCGAAAAAAAGGACTCAAACCATGTAATAGCTTTTGTTGATATTCCTACGTTAGAGAGCCTGTGCAGCAGGATGTTATGGTTTACGGTGTTGAAGGCGGCACTGAGGTCCAAGAGTATAATGGCCGCAGTGCCTCCTTGATCCGTAATCATCCTGGCTTCCTCTGTCACGGCAAGGAGAGCGGTCTCCGTCCCGTGCATGGGTTGAAACCCTGTTTGGGAGGGGTCTAACAGGTGATTTGTATCGAGGAACTCTGTCAAGGGGTTATTAACATGTTTCACAGCGATTTTGCTTAGCCAGGGCAGCAAGGAAATGGGTTGGTAGTTTTCTGGGTTTTTCTGATCTAGGTTAGCTTTTTTAAGTAGGGATTTGACCATTGCCTGTTTCCAGCTGGGTGGGACGATGACTGTGGAAGAGAGGTGTTGATCAGGTCAAGGATGATGGGGAGAATATGTGTGGAAACGGTCCGCAAGGAGTGCGGGGGTGCTGGGTCATTAGGGGAGCCGGATTTGACCTGGGCCCTGATGGATTGTAGGGGTACACAGACAAAATATCGATTTTTAAATATCGATATACAAAAATATCGAAGTTTAAATATTGATGGGACAAAATATCGAAGGTAAGTAATATCGACAGTCTTAATATCGATATTAGTATGATATCAGTAATATCGAAGTTGTAAATATCGATGTCAATAATATCGAAATTAATAACTTCGATGTTACTAATATCAATTTTTAAATAAATTTAGTGTATATTATATTGTATTTATTATGTTTTATTATTTATTTTTAATGTAATTTAATTAAATATTGTCTTTTACTACTGTAGCGGGTTGTGGGTTTATAGGGGAATAGGGTGGGAAGTAATTTAATTATGTTAAATTAATTATTAATTAGTAGGAATTATTAATTAATTAATTGAGAAATAATTGTTAATTATTTTTAATTAATTGATTAATTGATAAATATGTTCTGTAGCGGGTTATGGGTTTATAGGGGAATAGGGTGGGAAGTAATTTAATAATAATTAATTAATTGATATATGTTTGTACATATTTTAATTAATAATTAATTGGTAATTAATTTCTATTAATTAGTTAATTAATTAATATAATTTTGTACATATTTATAATTATTTAGTTGGTAATTAATTAATATTAATTATTTAATTACATTAATTATAGTAATTTTTTATATATAATTTATTGTTATTCTTAATTAATTAATTGGGGAAAATAATATTAATTATTAAATTAAATTAATTACAGCAAATGTGCTAATATATTTACTTTATTGTTATTGTTAATTATTAATTAATTGGTAATTAAATAATATTAATAAATTTTGGGTAAAGGAGTATTTTTAGGGTTCAGGGTCAGTTTTCAGTTTTTGGGTAAAGGGGTATTTTTAGGGTTCTGGGTCAGTGTTCAGTTTTTGGGTAAAGGGGTATTTTTAGGGTTCAGGGTCAGTTTTCAGTTCATGGGTAAAGGGGTATTTTTAGGGTTCAGGGTCAGTTTTCAGTTTTTGGGTAAAGGGGTATTTTTAGGGTTCAGGGTCAGTTTTCAGTTTTTGGGTAAAGGGGTATTTTTAGGGTTCTGGGTCAGTTTTCAGTTTTTGGGTAAAGGGGTATTTTTAGGGTTCTCGGTCAGTTTTTAGTCCATGGGTAAAGGGGTATTTTTAGGGTTCAGGGTTAGTTTTCAGTTTTTGGGTAAAGGGGTATTTTTAGGTTTCAGGGTCAGTTTTGGGTTTTTGGGGTACAGGGATATTTTTAGGGTTCAGGGTCAGTTTTGGGTTTTTGGGGTACAGGCGTACAGGGTAAAAACAAAAAAAATGACATTAAATCAAATAAATTACATGAAAAAAATTAAAAATACATTAAATTATTAAGTGTTTTATTTATTTTAAATGAATATGTATTAGTTTTAATTTTGTTTTAATATTTTTATTTAATATTTGTAAAATTATATGTATTTTAAAATTATTTTTACATTATTATTAATACATTTAAAAAAACGATATTTTTGATTCCGATATTTTTGTACTACGATATTATTTTTTCGATATTTTTGTACTTACCTTAATGAAGATAGGATTCCGATATTTTTGCTGTCGATATTTTTGCTCCGATATTTTTGCATTTCGATATTCTGTCTGTCGATATTATGTCAGACATTCGATTGTAGGATGGTGGGGTCCAGTGGGGGGAGGGTTTCCAGAAGGACTGAGGGTTGGAATCCTGCATCTGTGGGCTCAGTTTGTGGAGGGGGGTTGAACGTGAGGGAAGGAGGAATAGATGGTGTGGATTTTGTTATAAAAGTACTCGGCTAGTTCATTGCAGCGTGATTGGGCATTGTGGGGATCTAGGGGTTTTCCTGGGAGTTTGAGCAGGGTTTTTGTGATTTGGTAAACTTCTTTAGGCCTTGAGGCTGCTGCACTTATTTTATTTTCGAAGAAGATGGCTTGTGCACTTCTAATTTGATTTTTGTACAATTTTATGGCAGTCCGATATGCGGTTTTCCTGAGGGTGAGTAGTCTAAATGCCATTTCCTTTCCAGTTTTTTACATTGGCGTTTCCTGTCTCGTAGATCCTGGGAATACCAGGGGGCTGTCCTGGGGCTGCGTTTGGATTCAATGCAGTTGATTGGTAGTATTGAATCTAAGGATTGTGTTAGCCATCTATTATAATTCTCGTTACTTAAAATGGGGTCGGAGTTGCACCGGAGGTAAGGAGGATTCCAGGGTGGCTGCCCACTGTGTGTGGCTGACTTTTGACCAGTTGCAGTCTCTCCGGGGTACTGTAGGTGGAGGGGGGTGTGGGGTAGGGGTTACCCAGGAGATGGGGATCAAGAAATGGTCTGTCCATAGAAGGGGGGTGGGTGTGCCAACTAAGAGGTCCGTACAGTTACTGAAGATGGGATCTAGGAGGTGTCCCTTAGAGTGGGTCGGTTCAATACTAGTTGTAGAAGTTGTAATGCCTCGAGACTAGTTGTTAATTCTATGGCCGCGTGGTCCATGTGGTCATCAAGATGGTTATTGAGATCCCCTAGAAGGGTGTAGTTGGGTAGGCTGCAGGCTCTGTTAGCTATAGAAGGGGGCAGACAGTCGAGGAATTGGCCCATAGTCCCAGGTGGTTGGTATATAAGAGTACCTGAGAATGTGCTGGTAGGGGAAAAATCTAGGGAGAAAGAGAGGCTTTCGCAGCTGGGTATTGGGTTGGGGGAGCTGCGACAATCATAGCATTCTTTATAGATGATTACTAAGCCTCCACCTCTTCCAGTTGAGCGGTCTTCTCGAAGGATTTGATATCCTCTAGGTAGGGCTTGAATGATGTCTGGGTCAGGCTCTGAATGGAGCCAAGTTTCTGTGAGAAACAGCGCATCAGGTTCAAGCTCGTCTAAGATTAACGAGATCTCTAAGGAATGTTTGGGGAGTGATCTACTGTTTACAAGAAACATGTGGTGCTGTGTAGAAGGAATTGGGAGGCCAGGGTGGGGCTGGTAAGCACAATGTGGACAAGTAAATCTTTTTTCGGCCGGGTTCCATGAGGAGAGGCAAAGGGCGGGTATCTTTCCTCTAAGTTTGATTAGGGAGCTGGGGCTGTAGTTTCTGGCTCGGGAGGGGGGACGACCAGGGGTCGTGGCCCCTGGTCCCGGCCGGGCACGGACGGGCGCAGATGGGCTTGCCTTTGGCGCGCCGCTGGCGCGCCGCCGGCGCGTCCGCTGCACGTAGCGTGTGACATTGGGCTTTTATGCGATGCAGTAGGTGGCTCAGTAGGCTCCGCCCTCCTCCCCTCTAGCCCGGAAGTGTTGACTGTGCCGCGCCTCCCTCCACAACAATCGGGAATAATTCCTGTGGTGGACCGGGGAGAATGCAGGAGATTGCCAGTTGTCAAAGGGTGCAGGAGCGCGGGATAAGTCTTAATGGCGAAGTTTGCGCTTTCTTCAATTGGCAGCGATTTTTAAAAGAATGCAGTGATTTTAAAAAACAATAGTGGTGATTAGCGGCAGTACCGTGATCAGTTCTGTTTCCAAAGACAGCGCGACAGTAACAGTTTCCTCAGTCTCTCCTCTCCATATGGGTTCATAGCCACTCTGGCAGCCCGTAAATAGCAGGTCGTCGCCAAACGTGGTGAAGAAACCACTCACACACCGGTATAAAGGAATAATCATCTTCTTTAATGGAGCCTGCCGGATAGGTGGCTTCCCTCCTGCGAGTTGTGGAGCAAATGTCATCGAGTGGAATCCATGCTCCCCAACACCCTACATGTCATCACAGTTCTGTGGAAGATAAAAGTCATGGCATTTTATTATCCGCTTTGTTTATGGTGATGGAATTGTTCAAGAGAATGCACTAGGGTGTTACCATATGGAGAAGTTAGTTGCCTCCAGACTTACTGCAGCCATTGTTGAAGCAATACAGGTAGCTGGACTTGACTGGAAGAAATGTGTTGCACATTGCTACGATGGAGCATCCGCTATGCATGGCTGTTATAATTGTGTCCAAGCAAAATAAGACAGATCGTATCACAAGCAATTTATATACACTGCCATACACATCGCCTAAACCTTGCTTTAGTGCAAATAGTAACTAACATACAACCAGGAAAACATTTATTTTCAACATTGCAAGCAGTTTATGTTGTTCTTTCACACAGTTCACCAAGGCAGGAGCTCTTTCTGAAAGCACAGAAAGAAAGTAATCTATATGTAATGGAGCTAGAAAGACTCTCCCATTTGAGGTGATTTTACTGGTGCTCCTGAGGTAGAAAAGTACAGGTGCAATTTAAGTCTATTATCATTGTTCTTCGTGTAATAGAATCACAACAACATGACCAGGAGGCTAATTCAGAAGCCAAAGGAATTATTAAGAACATTGAAAACTTTTGTTTATTACTTACATTGCAGGTATGGAACCCATTCTCCGAAAGAATCACAGTGTATTCAAAGAACTACAGAGAAAAAGACCTTGACTTCCTGAGAAAATGTGATCAAATTAAGTCAACGAGAAGTGATTTAGTGGAACTCCATCAAGACAGTCAGGGAACCGAATTGTTAAATCAGGCTAAGGACTTAGTAGAGCAGTGTGGAATTGAGATTCAAGAAAAATCCAATCCAAGGGATCTACCTTTGATACACCATACATTGAGTAACAAACTGACAGATTATTATGTCAGTACCTTTGTAGCAAAAAGATCCAGCCATTTTGATGTCTCTGAAAGTCGAACTCCACTGTCATAGCACTTACAGCAGGAACTTTATTTCTCTACTTTGCATTGATTTGTAAATGAGTTTGATGCTTGATTTACGGACAACATGGGTCTCATGCCTGCTGTCGGAATGTTCAATGTAAGCCGAAGTCTTCTACAAACCGAACTGGAAACTTCATATGCGTATCTTTAAGACACAAATGTACAGTGTATTCACTCGGTCGGGCAATATCTCATGTATATACCAGGAGCATTTCCTCAAGTTTTGGAACTTTTAAATCTAGTTCTTGCATTACCTATTACTACTGCTAGAAAATGAGACAGTTTTCTTCAGTATGAGAGGTGTGAAAAATGAATTGCGCAATAAATGTGGAGACGTGACTCAGTGATTTAATGATAATGGCTTGTAAACCTAATGAGGTTAAGCAGCTAAATTTGAATGAAGCCATCAACAGATTTGCAGACTTGCGCCACCGGAGGTATCCTCTTAAAATGAGCTGGTCCTTTTCCTCATTCAGTGAACCAGCCTGACACTTTGTATTCTATTTATTCCTCTCATGAAGTCAAACAAGCAGCATCAGCACAACTGCAACCAGTGCAGCCCAAGTGAATATTTAAACCACTTATAATACTCTACCGCCATTATTATCTTTCTTGATTTCCAGACCTGCAACAGTTGCTTTTGAGTCTGTTTCCTCTCACTTTGAGGCATATGCCACCTAAAGACATCTCCCCATGATCACAGAAGCCAATACCCTATGCAGGAGCCACAAAGACAGTAGCTACCACGCTGTCATACAGTATCGGCCTTCTCCTGATGACCAGCCAAACCACAGTTACTCTTCAATAGGTCTCTATTCCCCTAGAGGCCTATGCTACCTGAAGAAATCTGACAGTAAAATCTCAGAAGCCACTACCCTATGCAGGGTCAAGAAGACAGAAGCTATCACATTGCCAAACAGTGGCGGCCTTCTCCTGATGGCTAGACAAGCAACAGCTATTTCCCAGTCAGTCTCCTTTTCTCTCCTTGAGGCATATCATATGCCACCTGAAGATACCCGCCAGTGATCACTAAAGTCAGTAACCTATGCTGGGGCACACAGACATCAGTTACCATGCTGCCAAGAAGAGGGAAGCCACCATGCTTCTAAGCACTATTTGCAAAGCACCAACTTGCTGTCCATTTCGTTTCTGTCACCGTGGATATGCAGCCTCATCACATCAGCTTGTCCTGTGTAGAAATATGGAAACAGTAATACAAAGCACCGTTAGCCCAGTGGCGGTGCGTCCATTGGGGGCGTTGGGGCGTTGCCCCACTAGCCATGGACGACCGCCGCTGGTGCCAACATGCATAATAAAAGTTCCAAAACACATTCTTTAAAATAAATCCGAGCGCACTGACTCAGCGCTACCGGGCCGGGACGAGCCCAACAGAATCGGGCATTGCCTATGGAAGTGGGCCGTGGGGGGCGGGGCTGCGACAGAGTGAGTGACAGCGCACAGGCAGCGTAAGCAGCTGCAGCGAGGTCGGGGTGACTACGCATGTGACAGCCAGGGGTACTCATAATTGAGACTGGCCTGCGCATGCGTAGTACCTATTAGACCTCGCCCTCCCCCCCCTACAGCATTGAGAGACACTGGCAGGGACCCGGGGCCCCGGTCTCAGTATGGGCAGATTTTCTCCTGCACGTAGCCCAATCCTGGCGCAGTGGCGCTGTTAAGCCTGCGCCAGGATTGGCTGAGAAGACAGCAGGGTCAGATCATGGTGCCGAGTGTGGGTGTTTGCTGCTCTGTTCAGAATGGCCAATCACATATGGCTATATCAAGCCATGTTGAGGTGATTGGCCATTTCTGAAAGCTGCAGTGACGTGACCGCGCGTGGCGCACCAGTGCCACACACATTACAACAACAAGTGACTGAGTGATTGTGAAACTGAAAGTTGAAGTTCTTCTAGAACTAATTAAGTCCAGACCAGACCAGACCACTACTCTACTGAGAGTCCAGTCGATCCATCCGGAGAGGAGAGCGCGTGACTGACTCCCGACTCGTCGTCGTATCGTATCGTGGTGATGTAAGTAACGTTACTGTTGTTAATGCTATGCAGTTTATTCTTTACACCCTCCTGTCCGACCTGTCGCACTGCAGGCCCATTTAGTAACCTTAGAGATAGCGCTGCGGGCCTATAGGTATATCTAAAAAACCTCTCGTATTGCCTTTCTTTCTTCTCTATTGTGCTTCAGCGCCAGCGATATTTCAACATATCCCCACTTCTGAATACATCTGAAATGCTTGATTTTTGTGTCAAACCTGAAACCTGTCTTGGGCATCCGTCCTGCCTTTACGTCCTGTTATTTTATTGTTTTTGAGAGTTGAACGGAGGTGAATTTGACAGTGTATGCGGAGCAGTGAGAGGGAGGGAAGGGGGGAAACAATTGTCTCTCTGGAAAGCAGATCAGTGGCGTTCTTCAAACTTAAAGAATGGATCTATTTTACTGCGGTAAAACTCAGAGCCCACCTCGAGCCCCCACTCACCCCCACCCCATCACTCCCCCCACCTCTGCCAGAGCTGGTCACTGCACAGCTGTGAAGGCGAACATATATATCTGTCTGTGCGGAACAGAAAAGTGCTTTCTGAGGGCTGGCAGGGCGACCTTGGCTATAATAATCCGACACTAGGGCAGTGGAGTGTTTGCCTCATTCTTTTAATCTTTCTGCTGTTTTATCTCTTGCTCGGAGTCTGAGTCTAATGATAAAATATGTCTCGGTCTCTGTCCCCCCAAAAAGTGAGTGCCAGTGCCCACAAACTGCAATCACCCGTACAAATTAAGCGCTTCACACCCCTCGACAACACCTGACCCTAACATAGGCCAGTCTACAGCTAATTTCAATCACAAACTGGAAAAGTACACCAAATGCAAAGTGGAGCGTTTTGAAACACCATCTGGGCAGCGCTTTATAAAAGCTTCATCGCAATACAAAAAGACCCATGTTATCTTATGATAATATAGCTTTATAAAGCACACTACCAAGACAAGACAAAATGTCTTGGTGCTTTAGCTTTTATTCATAGAAGTAGAAATTCTGCAGCAAGGAGTTAGATCTGTTTTCTTTTCGGTGTCTGCGAAATATTAAAACAAATCGCGGCTCCTGCGGCCTCTGCATTTTTGTTTGCGATAATGAGATGGTGTCCAAAGTACTCCTCGTAGTCTTGTCTGGTGGCGGTGAGAGAAGAACCGCTGTTGATGTTCACTTTTTCAGTGATGCTTAAAGAAGAGTTCTCAGAGTGTCCAGGTGAGCAGTATTGATAGAAAGTGTGAAAAACGTGCACCGTCCACCCTGTCTGCAATGCTGATTAAGAAGTGTTCCGGGGATGTGCCCCGCTCTACTGTGCGTATTTATTACAGTGCCCAGATGCCCTTATTGCTAGGGGTAGTGGCACACCGCCCGGTCGAGGAGCATTGGCACGCCCACGCCTGGGGGCATTGGCACACACCCATTTGGTATACATTTCCACCTAGACCTATTCCTGGTCCCTGTTTCTGAAAAACATTGCACAGTGTTACTTCCTGGCTAAACTCACGCGTGGCATTGTTCCCATAGAATTTGTAAACTGAACTTGTCCGTCACCTGCGGTTACCAGCTGAAGCGGATTACTTCCCATCTCCTAACGAGGCCCAAAGAAGAAAGTTAGTCCAATTGTCCCGTAATAGGTGCGGGAAGTCTAACTCGTCACTTTTATTTACGACATTTGTAATCCGTGCTAGAAATGAAAGTGAAGGTACTCACTCCCTCCTTCACCCCCACCACCCCACTGTTTGCTGATTCATTCTGTGCACTCCCACATTAAAAGTATTGCGCCCCGGCAGAGAAGTGAAAGCAGTGCCGATCTTTACACATTTTTTTTTTTAAAGCGCAGGTACTCAGCAACTGTATTATTAGGCTACAGAAATACAAGGGATTTCACTGTCCCAGACCCTAGCTCCTCCTGCCATGAGTAAGGCTGCACCAGAGATCAGACACAGAGGACACAACTTACAAGTGGCAGCCGTAAGAGTTTACTGGAGGGCCATAAAATACGAATTGAAATTTACAATTGCAAGTGTTATCCTCCTGTCATGAATAGGCACAGTTTATGAGCTGGCTGAATAGCCAGGGAGGCTGCTGCCCAGGGCTGAAGCTGAAGACTGCGCTTTTGCAGTGATATTATTGGAGTGCATTGAATGAGAAAACTGTCAAACTATGCATCTCAAATCGCTGCATTGCGTTACTATGCTCTGGGAAGGCGTCCCAGGGGTGTTGAGTGGCTCTTCCTCTGGTGACTTGATGTGCTCTGTGCTACGTTGCATTACTTTTTGCTAAATATGCCCCTTAGTTCCATTGCAATTCGGTACCTTCATTTCTAGGCACATCAAGTCACTACGCATCTGAAAAAACTTTGCACATTTTGAGTAGATTGATTCCATCCCTGGCCTACCTCATGTGAAGGGGATCATACAGCTGGACAGCTGTGTCGTTACACTCAGGTCCATCTCTGAATTATTAATTAATGTAACACATAATCTAATGTTTCTTAAAGCAACCTCTGTCAACGTAATTATACCATTGCCTCTCGACAGTGCCATCTGCATCTCTAGGTTACGGTAGTATCATTGAAAAGCAATGTCAGTTCACACCAACCTTCCAAGGTCCCAAAACCCTTTAGGACATACGAAATTACTAAAGCCCACTCCCATACTCACTTTATTGACAGGGATGGTGTTAACATTGATATAAGATACAGGCATTCTCTTTGGCCAACTTAGGTCCTGGGAAGTTACGATGTCCAGCCAATGATGTAGTTTTCAATTGCTTTTATTAATAAACCTTAGGAACAATGAGTAAGACGTTTTGGTACAAGTGCCTGTCCATCTCTGCGTGGTGCGTGCTACCGCAACAGGCACGTTTGAGTGTGCCGCCATTTTGGAGGGAGTACATAATTACCGGGTATCTTGCTACAATTGCTAACGACGGACTATTCCTTGCACTTGACGTTGAGCGTACTGCCATCCCACCCGAAGGCTGTGCCATGTGCTGAGTGCGCGATACCCTGACTGTGAGGCCCGTGAATAGAGCTGAGCTGCCTGGAATTAGCCCAAGGCTTCTGCTCCGCCATCGCATCACGGTGTGTGCCTGCCTGCTGTAAAACCATATGTTATTAAAGCCTAAAAATAAATGCTATGCTTTGTGTATGTTATTTAATTAGTGTACTTCCCTATATTGATGCGATGGTAGCCGTTACACATAGGAATCAGAACAGAATTTGGCAATGTAAAACCAATCTGCTTTGCTTGCTCTGATGCACTAACGTCATGTTTGACACCAAACAGCCCTGACCTTTGTGTAACTGTTCTTTCTATTGAGGAATATATAGTTTTGCTTTTCTCATTAATGGAGTGCTTTAAACCCTATCTAACCGTGCAAACTGTTAGTGGTTGAAAGGGCGCCAACACCCTTATTGACAATAAACACACTGCTCCTTGTAAAACAAACCTGCAGACGCCGAAGTGTGTCCATAAAGTCACTACAAATGGAGCGTTACAATTAGATGCATGTATTTAGTTAATACCGTGTTATGCTTGCATGTCCCAAAAATACGTAAAGATTGGTAAACGTATGCATATGAGACACCTGCTTAAGTCCCTTCACTCTACCGAACAAGTCCATTAGTCCAAACATGTTTTGCCTATATATTTCTTTTCGTGTGAGCATATTTTCCTTCTGACAAGATTTTATTTTCTCTGTCTTTATTATGCAGTACATTTGGGTCTGGGTCATATTGATGCCAAAGGTTACGGACTCCAATTAATATAAAGGGTTTAACCAATGATTGACATTTCATGATTCACTTTTTCCTGACTGTTCTTGTGCCGTTCATTTTTCGCTTCCGGCTAAGGAGATTTCCTATCATCCGGTCACTATGAACACTTCATTCCAGAACCTTTGTGTGATAGCCTACTGCATTGTGGATACTGTAGTCATGCAATGAGTGCACCAAACCTGCTAGATAGAATTAACACACCTGAAAGCAAAAATTTGCAGGGAAAAAGTTTAGGACTGGAGGCAGCATACATAATGACCTTAAGTAAGGTGGTCAACCACCTACTGTGGGCCTAATTGAATATAGCTGGAGAAAATCATTTTTAGCTTTTTCATTAAAAGGCAGTTGAAGAAGTTAAGGAAGCCGCTTTTGTCATAGCCTACTCTCCCATAACACTAGTTTTTTCACTTTGTTTTATTCTATAGCAAATCATGTCATATTTTTCTATACATTCTAAGTTAACTCTACAAAAATATTGCTTGGTGTGAACCTTACATACATCTGACAGTTCTAGCTGTGGTTGGCCTTTAATGGTTTCCTCCCTTCAACCACATTTTTTGTTGAGGGAATGTGGGAAACTTTCAAGAGCTGGCGTCCGTGATGAAGTTGATTGCAAATGGACTGGTATAGTGCTCATCTAAAATAGCATATGTTACAAAGAGTCTGCAACCTCCTCCTTGTGGTCCATCTAGTGGCACTACTTCTCATGTCAGTTTGCATAGTATTCTGCCTAGGTACAAACTCAATGATCAATCACAGACCACCCCTATAAACAGAATGTTTTGTGATCATTCAGTGCATCATAACTGTTGTTTTCAGTGAAGCACTCAGTCATCTGCCCACCTCCCCCAGCCTCTCCTGCTCGAAACCTCTCAGAGGAGCCCCACCTCCACCCTCGACTGCTGCAGGCATCTTGTACCCCACATGGAACCCGTGCTGATGTAAAGCGCTCTAACACATTCGGGACGAGTTTGCGTCATATAAAAAAAATTGCAAAGGACTCAGTTGGAGAACTTATCAAGCGCCCAGAGTAACTGAGAATGATGCTACGACTGCAAATCAGGCGCTATCAAATACATCATGCCTGGGGTCCGATCAGGCCTTTTAGAACCCACAGTCTGGGGCCAACAGCCTTCTACACCCTTCTATGCCTTCTATGCATGTCTTGAATAATAGCCCCTCACACCTCAGCATGCGCTCTCACTGTATTGGGGCTAAATCCTCTGAAATAACACCACCCCTCCAACATATTTCTGTAGGCTGTCTGCTGGTTTGAGACACTGGTGGGCTTAGGGTGTCCAATTGTCTTCTTTAAACATCTGTCTTCTTCTCAAGTCTTCAATTTCTTTATCCTCCTGAGCCCTATCCAATGGAATGATATATGGTAAGGTAACGGAGACCAAGTCAAGTAGTACAGTGTAGGCATTCATTGGGTGTACTCTTCCCCCTACAACCAGTGTGGGACCCAAATAAAATGCTGCACTGCAAAGATTCACAACCTCGACAGTTGTGGAATGGTTGTGAATCGCAAGCAAGGTGGGCACTATTAAAAGGAACAGTGGTGGAAAGAAAAAGCAGCATGCCGAATGACCATAATCTATATTCCAACCCTCCGCCGTCCTTGCGCTCTCTGAAAGAGGTGGCCCTCTTGCAAGGGAAGCAGTCACAGTCTCCAGTGCCACCATATTCACATTGGAGCGCTTAGAGTGGACGTGTCAAGAGTAATGGTTGCTTTTGAGAGCTCAATAACTTTATTATGATTTTTACAGAATAATATCATGTATCAGTGGCCATTGCAAAACACTTGATGGTACTAGTGTCTCTACTACTTTTGTATACTTTTAGTGTCTGTGGAGCTACAGGTCATATTACACCCTGTGAGTGACCACATACACAAAGCCCTAACTCTAAGCTACAAAAAATATCATCAGTTTCCTTACCTTGAACACGGACGGTTGTTTGCTGGGTCGTAGCCGGGATGAAAGAGCAGCAAAAAGTAAATATGTTGAATGGTGATAGTTTGTGACCTGTTTAGTTGGTTCTTTTGTTGTATGCAGTTTAAATCAAAAAAGTGGTTTGTTTTGTTGTTTGCAGTTTAAATAAAAACAATCTGTGAGGTTCTCATCATTGTATCTTGAAGTCTGTTATGAAGCTCTGTTGTTATACTGAATAAGCAACTACCTAGTATGTTATATGACAGCTCTTTAATAATGTAATACCTGCACTTTGACAATTGCTTTATTATCCTTCCTGCTTACTCAAATTTGCTTGGAAATGCACCATTTTCCCACAATTTTTTCAAAATTTTCTCGGGGGGAATTCCCCCCGAACCCTCCTTAGGGAGTTCGGGCTCGCGCGCTACGCGCGCTCGCTACGGTGCAGTATGATTATCAGTTTCTGCCCCACCACTTTCAAATGTCACCAGCCGCCACTGCGTTAGCCACCTTTATTCCCTGCTTCCAAGCTTTTGCTCTCCACCTATTTGTTCTCTCATCAAGACCGGCAATTATCAGTACAGCTACTCTTCTTTCTACCGGCCAGTATCCTACACAGAGATCTGTAATTCTGATGAAAGGTTGTGGGTCCCTCTGGTCATAAGGAGCCACTATTATACTTCATGTGGCATATCTGTGGTGCACAGGGGTAATTTTTAACCTCTAGGCCTTTTAGCGATATATTTGGCATTTTTAGGTTTTCGGGTTCAAGGAATCAAAGTCACTTTTTCTAACCAGGGCTACAGAGCTCCGAGTCCGGTAAGATTTCAGGTTTTTCCCTTGGATGAAGGTGAAAAAAATACTTCACATAGTCAAAAAGGTACATAAACTCCTTCATAGTATCAGATCTGAGCTTTCTAAAAAGTGTATTTAGGTCAAGTGTACTCAAATATTTGTCAGATATCCAGGCTGATCTATTTGAAAAATGTGCAAAACAAGACAGAAAATATGGTCTGACTGGCATCTGTATATTTGTGATAATTCGAGGTCTTCAGGTTCAAGGGGACAAAGTCACTTCTTCTTTTTAAGGCTATGGAGCTCTGAATTGGGTAAGATTTCAGGTTTTTCCCTTGGATGGAGGTGAAATAAAAACTTCTCATAGTCAAAAAGGTACATAAACTCCTTCATAGTATCAGATCTGAGCTTTCTAAAAAGTGTATTTAGGTCAAGTGTACTAAAATATTTGTCAGATATCCAGTCTGAGCTATTTGAAAAAATAGCAAAACTGGACAGAAACTGGACAGAAAATATTTTCTGGTTAGTTTTGCAAGTTTTTAGCATTAGCCCTTGTGACAGTTTGTGGGTCCCTCTTGTCATCAGGACCCCCTTATTATACCTCACGTGGCATATCTGTAGTGCCCAGGGGGCATTTCTAACTTCGAGGCACCTTCTTTAGTAATATTTGCTATATTTGGAGGTGTTTAGCTTAAAGGGGACAAAATCACTTGTTCTACCCATGGCTATGGAGCTCTGAGTTGGATAAGATTTCAGGTTTTTCTCTTGGCTTGAGGTGGGGAAAAAAATCACGTTGTCCAAAGGTTACATAAACCCTTCACAGCATCAGATCTGCGCTTTCTGTCCTGTATTTAGGTCTACTGTACTACAAAATGTGACATTTTGAGTAGTTCACAATCAAGGAGACAAAGTCACTTCTTCTACCCAAGGCTATGTAGCTCTGTGTCATGTAATATATCAGTTTTTTCCTTTTGCTAGACCCGGGGTTTAATATCCCATACCTATAAGGCTCTCAAGTGAGAGCACCAAATTGACATGTCGGGGATTTGAGAAATATAGATCGATGCTCTGCCCATCCCACTCTCTGATCCTGCCTGGAGGAGAACTCTTGCTCAGGTCTGGGAGGTGGCGAGTAATGAGCAGTTCAGACTGACTCCGTTTTATTATTTGCACCAACATATATGACGCCGCAACAGCTACATAGTATTAAAAGAGCTCGGTCAGATGCTTGCCTAAGGGTGGCGCTGGCGCCCTTCGTACACATGGTGTGGGATTGTGATAGGCTCTGGAGTTTTGGGGGGGAGGTCCTATGGGCTTTACAGAGGGTCATGTGTGCTGGTGGAGACCTTGGGTTGCTCCGGACACCCTGGGGGGGAGGTCCTATGGGCTTTGCAGAGGGTCATGTGTGCTGGTGGAGACCTTGGGTTGCTCCGGACACCCTGGGGGGGAGGTCCTATGGGCTTTGCAGAGGGTCATGTGTGCTGGTGGAGACCTTGGGTTGCTCCGGACACCCTGGGGGGGAGGTCCTATGGGCTTTGCAGAGGGTCATGTGTGCTGGTGGAGACCTTGGGTTGCTCCGGACATTCTGGGGGGGAGGTCCTATGGGCTTTGCAGAGGGTCATGTGTGCTGGTGGAGACCTTGGGTTGCTCCGGACACCCTGGGGGGGAGGTCCTATGGGCTTTGCAGAGGGTCATGTGTGCTGGTGGAGACCTTGGGTTGCTCCGGACACCCTGGGGGGGAGGTCCTATGGGCTTTGCAGAGGGTCATGTGTGCTGGTGGAGACCTTGGGTTGCTCCGGACACCCTGGGGGGGAGGTCCTATGGGCTTTGCAGAGGGTCATGTGTGCTGGTGGAGACCTTGGGTTGCTCCGGACACCCTGGGGGGGAGGTCCTATGGGCTTTGCAGAGGGTCATGTGTGCTGGTGGAGACCTTGGGGTGCTACAGACACCCTGCAGTGAGACCAAAATGAGCCTTGGATTCTCCTCGGCCTCGCTGAATGTCGGGTGGCCCTCTCCACTGGATGCAACCCCTTGCACCAGTACCTCAGAAATGGATGGCAGGTTTGCAGGGATGCGGAGTAGCAGAGGAGATTTTTGACAGCACGTACCAATGAACATGCAGAACAAGATTTGGAGCATTGGGAGTGCATGTTAGTTTAGCAGAAATAGAACTACCGCCAACGATGCCCCAGCTGACACGTGGTACCAGATTTGTTCCCTGTTGAGGGTTACTCGGCAGCCCGAAAATGGCTCTGAGATGTGTGCCAGTTCTCTGTTGTGGCAATATGTGTGAGGCAATTGTCGAATCAGAAGTTGCTAAGATGGACAGTGTCTTCCACTCTCGCCGTGCCCCCCTAGGGCTTTCCCCCTTATCGGCCTCCTGTGCCCTGACACTCCTGGCCCGATTGCTTTGGGAGTGTGGAGGAGGGGGTTGCTGCTTGAAGAAGTGCACAGGTGTGATCACTTGCTGCCTGCTTTTCCTTAATGTTACCGTTATTGTTTCACTGAGATATATTGAATGGTTGATTCAAGATGATTGGGTAATTATCACTGTTAATGCCTTGCTATTACATTGGAGTTGGATAATCCTCTGTGATGTGAATTCTGACTGTATTATTTAATTTTGCCTTGATTTTTACACTGAATACAATATAAAACTTGTTTAAAAAAACACCACCACCTAATCCCCAGTATCTCATCTATTAAAACTGCCATTAACATTCACATACTCTGCCCCTCCACTAACGATCACTGCTAACTCCTCCAAGTAATTTACTTATCACATAGCAACCGGAGTAAGCACGTGGCATAGTTTCCAGTGCACAGCCAATCCCAATAACGAAAAAACAAAAACTACTAACCCTGGCATCTGGAGCAGTGTGCTGCCTGGCGTAAAGCGCTGCAACACCTTATCAAGGGTGGTAAGTTACAATACAAATACAATATATAGTCCTCACTAAAAATCATATCTCAAAACTCAGTGGTTGGGCAGTCAATTGTATTTCATAAAGGCTGCATAATAATTCCCTTTTACTCTTTACCGCTTACACTAACATACATCACTACTGCTAAGGGTCTTGTCTATCCCCCAGAACTACCTGTCTACAGCAAATAAACATTCCATCCTTCACCAACTGATCAGGCAAGCAACACCAGAAGAGATCTGCTATGTGCTGCTAGCCAACGGAGGAGTGTGAATCTAGTCCACCACTGTAAGTCTCCACGAGCTACATTGTATGACCACTTCCTGACGTCTCACTATGATAATCAGATATGGCATGATTTAATAAAGTCCATCCCAGCAGAGCTCTCCACAACTTCTTCCTTTAACATAAACCTGCTCAGGACTATAAACCTTGAACAAAATATCTCAGAATGCACACCCCCTTGCAGTAACCTGCTAAGTAGACTATGAACATAAGAAATGTCATAAAGGGGCCTACAGAGCGGCTCAAAGTTGCCAGCTTACTGAAAATCATAAATTGCATGCCTGTCCCTCACACTTCTTTATCCCTCATACTGCAAAGCGATGCATCCCATAACATTATAACTGCACCTCCGTGGTCCTCATGCACAACATGGAAGCAGTTCCCACCCAGGTCATAGCAAAGACTGCACATTTCCAAGCACACAGCCGATAAGGTCTAGTGTGCTACCAATGTAGTCAAGTGTTTCAGCATCCCACATCCCACATGTACCAAGTGTTTCAGCATCCCACATAGGGATAGTAAGTGCTTTATAAATACTGCAATAAAATACAATACAACATATGTATTAGCTAATGGAGGAGGGCAGTGTTTACCAACTGATTAAAAGTCAGTGATAGCGTGTTTAAATTAAATCAATTGTGCATAGGAAAGGGCTGAGGTATGCTTCTTTTAATGCATTAATGAACAAATAGTTAAAAACTGATACTATTTTATAGATAATCTGATGGGAGGAAACACAAAAGCCAGCTCAGAGCAAAGAGCTAAGTGTGTCTGGAACAGCCTCCTCTTCTCTGGAGCAACCAGAGGGTAGCCCCTCCCAGTATATTCACAGGGCTCCAGCTGGGAGGCACATTTCTGATCTGTGATAGTGCCAGTGCCAAGACTTGCTGTATAATGGCTGAAGCCACACCAGCTGCAGCGGCTCCTACCGCTGATGTAGCCCCCATGAAGAAGTAGAAGAAAATATCTGGAGCTTCTAAAGCTCAGAAGCCTTTGGGTCCCAGTGTGTCCGAACTTATCCTTTAGGCCATTGGACGGCGGGAGTCGTGCCCTTTCTTTTTGTTTTGGTGCCTTTTTGTCCATGCCCTCTTCCCTCCTTCTCCTGGGGTTGTGGTGCAAATTCCAGCCTTTTGTTTGTTCATCCCTCACTGGACCCACCACATTCCCAGGCCTTGGTACGGTTTATTCTGCCGCCCCCTCTATTCTCTCTTTTGGTGTGGGCCTCTGCCTAAGCCTGGTCAGCAAAGGCGCGTTAGTCCAGCTGAAGGCCATCAGGGGTCTCTGCATCCTTCAAGGTGAACAAGAAGCAGGTGGAGGGCAAGAAAGCGTCCAAGGAGAATTCCGCCAAAAGCAAGAAACCAACTATCAAGAAAGATGCTTCTGCTGCCAAGAAGCCCAAAAAAGGCTCAGTGGGTGCTGATAGCGATTCTTTTCATAATTGAAAATGTTGCAGGTATATGGGAAGTAGTATGTAAGAAGCATCTCTACTGAGTATGTATTTTTCACATTAAGTTTGACAATAGAAATGTAGGGCCAGATTCACAGAATGAATTTAAGACTAAATCCTAAACTTACTACAATTTGGTATTCACAGAATGCAATTACTACCATCTGGTATTCACAGAAAGCACTTACTACTTTCGGGATTCACAGAATGAACTTACTACTTTCGGGATTCACAGAATGAACTTACTACTGTTCGGGATTCACAGAATAGACCTACGACTATTAACTTTACGTCCGCCGCCGGGCCGTAATTTCCGCCACCGGGCCGGATTTTACGGCACTTTGGCGGACTTTACGGCAAATCATCGTAGACTCCGATTACGGGCCGTAAATTATGATCACGTGCCATAAATTACGATTACGGGCCGTAAATTACGAATACAGGCCGTTGGTCATGTTAGCAAGGGGAAACACCTGGCCAGTCCACCCATCCCCCAGCATGGATCAGCTGACACACAGCAGCCAATCCCAGCCAACAGCTCCATTTTGGTGTATGCTGCCACTGCCTACCATCCCCCAACACGCTCCAGCTGAAGCTAATTAACACTAATTGACCAGTACCACAAAACACATAAAAGCAGCACACAGTGAAGGAACAGGTTTGGCCACAGAGAGACTGTTATTACAACGCTTCCAGTGCCAGAGAACATGGAGATGAGAAGGAAAAAAAAAATCACAGCAGAGGAGACCACCATGCTAGTAGAATACATAGTAAGGCACCACAATCGCCTATATGGGCTACCACCATATTGCACCAGTGGGGCACAGAAGCAAGAACTATGGCAGCAGATAGCCACTGCTGTCTCAGCCCTGGGGGTGGATAGGCGAACTATACAGGACATTAAAAACAAGCATTTACAATGCAATGGTTTTGCCTTTGTTAAAGTTAGAGCTATTGGCATTGCTCTTGACATTATTTTTATTTATGTTTTTTTAACATAAATAAATGGCATTGTCATTTACAATGCCACTAGCTTTATCTATCGCAAATGACACACACAAACACACACAGAGCCGCCCCACACACACCCCCACACAGAGCCCCGCACACACAGCCCCCCACACACACAGCCACACAGAGCCCCCCACACACACAGCCACACAGAGCCCTCCACACACACAGCCACACAAAGCTTCCTACACACACAGCCACACAGAGCCCTCCACACACACCAACACAGCACAAGCAGGCAACAGGGGCAGACGGAGGCACAAGCAGGCAACAGGGGCAGACGGAGGCACAAGCAGGCAACAGGGGCACACAGAGGCACAAGCAGGCAACAGGGGCACACAGAGGCACAAGCAGGCAACAGGGGCACACAGAGGCACAAGCAGGCAACAGGGGCACACAGAGGCACAAGCAGGCAACAGGGGCACACAGAGGCACAAGCAGGCAACAGGGGCACACAGAGGCACAAGCAGAGCACAAGCAGGCAATAGGGGCACACAGAGGCACAAGCAGGCAACAGGGGCACACAGAGGCACAAGCAGGCAACAGGGGCACAAGCAGGCAACAGGGGCACACAGAGGCACAAGCAGGCAACAGGGGCACACAGAGGCACAAGCAGGGGCACACAGAGGCACAAGCAGGCAACAGGGGCACACAGAGGCACAAGCAGGCAACAGGGGCACACAGAGGCACAAGCAGGCAACAGGGGCACACAGAGGCACAAGCAGGCAACAGGGGCACACAGAGGCACAAGCAGGCAACAGGGGCACACAGAGGCACAAGCAGACAACAGGGGCACACAGAGGCACAAGCAGACAACAGGGGCACAAGGAGGCACAAGCGGGCAACAGGGACACAAGCAGGCAACAGGGGCACGAAAACGGAGGCACGAAAACGGAGGCACAAGCAGGCAACAGGGGCAGGTGGAGAAAACACAATTTTCAACAGCCCACTTGGCTCTGCAACAGTTGCCTTTGAAAAGCAATACGGCGTAATGGGCATGATCAAATCCCGTCCCCTGCATAAAAAACAACAGCCTGAGGCGACTGCTAACACAGATGTAGTACAAGGCATTACACGGCAAGGGTGCTGAGCACCCAGCCTCTCATACAGGCAGAACTACAACAGACCTCCCCCATCCGCTGTGCACCCATCTTGCCCTACACTAGACACCTGTCAAACAAGACTGCTCTACACCAGTCACCCAACCTCGAACCACCGTATCTTTGCACCCAACCTCTCTTCCAAACTGTTCTACGCCAGACATCCTCCCCAACTGTGCACCCAGCCTTTCTTACAACCCGCTCTACCCCAGACACCCACCCACCCTAGGTGTGCACCCAACCTCTCCTTCAAACTGTTCCACACCAGACATCCACCCCAACTGTGCACCCAGCCTTTCTTACAACCCGCTCTACACCAGACTCCCACCCACCCTAGGTATGCACCCAACCTCTCCTTCAAACTGTTCCACACCAGACATCCACCCCAACTGTGCACCCAGCCTTTCTTACAACCCGCTCTACACCAGACACCCACCCACCCTAGGTGTGCACCCAACCTCTCCTTCAAACTGTTCCACACGAGACATCCACCCCAACTGTGCACCCAGCCTTTCTTACAACCCGCTCTACACCAGACACCCACCCACCCTAGGAGTGCACCCAACCTCTCCTTCAAACTGTTCTACACTAGAGACCCACCCTTCCCAGCTGTTCGTCCGGCTTCTCTTTCAAACTGCTCTAAGCTAGACACACACGACCCCCGCTGTGGACCCGGCTTCTCGCTGGCTCTACACCGGGGACACACCCACCCCAGGGTTAGCTGTGAGTCAAACAGCCTGATGTACACCACACCAGACACCCACTCACTCACTCCAGCTGTTCACCCCGCGTGCCAGACTGTTCTATGTCAGACACCCACCCTTCCATCCAAGATGGTCGCTTGCTGTCGAAGCTCCGTCGTCGGCTAGTACAACATCTCCAGCATTCCCCTCCCCCCCCCAATGCCTCAACACCATTGCCAAGAAAATTGTGGCGCTGTGCGCCTGAATCAATCCCGAGTCCAACAGACATTCTCAATCTGTGTTTCCGACACCGGCACTCTGGGACTGCAGAGAGATGGACACAGCGACTTGGGCCCTGCTGCTGGAGGATCGGCGGTGAACTGCCTGGATGGTAGGCTGTCGCAATCTGGCCAGTTGCGGCCAGTTGCGGACCAGCTGAGGTGACTCACACCTCCCCATGCGCCATGAACGGGCTCTGCAGTCGGCCTGGTCGGCCGCGCCCGTTCCGCACTAAACACACTCGGCATTTCTGGGAGGCGACGTTGGGGACAGGGCCAACTGCATGCCTCGCTGCATTGAATAACGAGTGCTGGGGCGTAGGAGACGGTTGGGGGAAACCCTTCTGGTGCCTACCCCAAACACGCAGCGACTGGCCGCGCGGCTCTGTGGCCCCTTCGACTCTCTTCTTGTCGGGTGCCCGCCTGAGCCTGCTCCCGGGCCTGTGAGCGAGCCGCTACCACACTGCGTCCTTGAACTGAGAACCCCATATGATGGACATATCTCTATCCCTGATGTGATGTCTGGCTGCACCCCCTTTCATCTTTCAACACTTACCGCGGTCAGTGGCCTTGCGATCTACGCACTTTCACTGCAGAATTCTGGTGTGTCCAAGACTGCGCGCTCCTGATGCTCAACTGTCCCCTACAACTGGGTCCTCCTGGCGGCCAGGTGAAGAGCACAGCAAAGGCAGAGGATACGCACTAACAAGTAGTCCTGGACATGGGTATCTAGCTGCGCAGACTGTACTAGGCACTACCCATCGTCCTCTCTCCTGTCGGGGCGGCTGTAAACTGCGCCAAGGTCTCAACTATCCCCTTCTCCCACTGCTGTGCACAACGTGCTTGACTCCTTGTGGTGTCTGGACCCGCCGACTGCGACCAGGGCCTGTCCCTCACTCTGCATCCACATTGCACCACTACACCGCGGCATGGGCCCTTTGGGAAACTTACAGACAGAACGACCGAAGAGACCCCCACCATGGCGGACAATGCTCAGATTGCGGACAGAGTAGACGACCTCCCTTCATTGTCTGCATCGATGCTCCAGGAAATGAGGGCTGGTTTTAAGGCCCTCGATGGGTGATTTGACGCATTGGACAAAAGCCTGGCTGACATGGAGGCCAAAGTCCAACATGATAGACGCCTGGATGTTGCAGAGGGGGCAGGGTGGATGCCGTGTGTTTTATCCCACGAAGCAGAGCGTCTTCCGACGACTCGGGGCTTAAAGCAACTAGCCTCTAGCAGAGCACCGTGACGATCGGTCTGGGAGGCGAGCAGCGACAGGCTGGGCAGCCCAGACAGAGCGGCAGGTTGGAGAGGCACTTCTCCGGTCTCCCCGCGGGCGCCGCCATAGTGCTTGCCGTCTTCCTCTCCTTCTTCCCCGGGCTGCGGGGGGCGGGCACTTCCGGCCGGCCGCGCTAGGATTGGCCGGCCGGCCAGTCACGGGGCAGGAGAGACGCAGAAGTGCCGGCAATGCCGGACCAGACACGGGGGCGTTCCCGGCGTCGCGTGACGTCGGCAAAAGCCAAAGAATCTCGGGAACGCCCCCGTGTCTGGTCCGGCATTGACGGACAGGCCCCTCGTCCAATGGCAAGGCTCCGTTTACGGAGCCAGCCAATCAATGACGAGGGCCGAACCAAGCTACACTACAGTTCTCATCAGGTTTTCGCCTGCGCGAAAAAGCTGCGCAGAAAGCGCAGCTTTCGCCAGGCAAAACCTAAAAAGTGGCAGGACGAAAAGCAGAGGGTCAAGGAAAAATATTCCCGGATAGAACTGCGCAGAATCCTCCCTGCTGCATGCCCTGGACCCCGCATCCAGCTTGCCCCACTGGGGGAGGATATCCTGACAACAATACACCCCCACTCGGTCCATGGGCTGCCTGTCAGTGACGTCCGCCACGTGGTACCAGGTAAGTGGAATGGAAAGAAAATGTGCATGAAGAGATTGTCAGTGTTACACTGTTATAGTGATCATGGAAATTGTCCTAAGTGCATATAAATATATGGTTAGTCAGAGACTCATGTGTCACCCACTACGTAGCATCACAAGTCCTAGAATCCTTTGCATCAGAAAAGGCTAATACCCCCCCACCCAATTAAAAACATGTGCACAGTACTGATGCCATACATACACAACCCAGCTAATTCAATAACTGTGCATATTGACAGAAAATGTGCAATGACAAATGGAAATTTTAAATTAAGTAAAATAAATAAATTAGCTAAAGACAAACATTAGCAGGGAAGCACCAGTACCAATGTGACATGTGACCAATTCAACCCTTGCGCAAACACTGATGTGTCGTGTACATATGGTGGTGCACTGTGGTGCAGGGATAGACAGATGTGTGTTGAATCTGATGGTGTCTAGGGGGGGCTTTGCTGAGGTTGTGTCGCAAGAGCCTTGCAACTCCAACAATATCCATGCACTGCCCATACCTAACGTGCTGTGCCACTCCTTACGTCTGCCTCAAGCAGGCGTAAGGTTGCATCGCAGCAGCTTCTGATAAGTGATACTGTGAAATCATGTAGATCAGTGTTTCCCAAACTGTGCTCCGCGGACCCCCAGGGGTCCGTAACACATTTCCAGGGGGTCCGTAGGCAACAGTTTTAAAAGCACAGAAACTTTCTTGTATAATTAGCAGCTTTCCAGCAACAATAAAAGTGTCAAGAGAATGCCAGTGATTAATGTACCTGCTGGAGCATGAGGAGAATGTTGTTCAGTGGCAGCTGTAATTTAACTAATGTAGCACAGAGAGTAAATGTGCCTACTGCAAAGAACGTATAAAATGCATCTTAAAAAGCAGTATTGTATGTATCTAGGTTTGTGGTTACTGCTTTTGTCACAGAGATTCTTTTGTTACTGTGCACTTCATGAGTGACAATCGTAATCTAGCAGAGGGACCTATAAACTGTCATCAAAGAGCTGCCTGCAAACTGCATGGTACCAGTTAGTAACTTAAATTTTCTCCCAGTTTTTAATTATCCTGATGCTGCTTAAAAGAAATATTTGGGTGGAAAAACATTTTGTATGCTAAAGTCAATGCTAGCCACTGTCATGTTCTGAATCCTGAGTTTGTGTTTTTCCAGACCAAGCACTCTTTAAACATTTTACATACACACTGATTTACATGTACGATTCAATGTCTCTATATGTGTGTGATGTAAAGTGCTCTGACATTCTACATTGGTATGAAAGATGCTATAAAACAAATGAAAAACATTTGACAGAGGGCCTATTACTTCAATATAAAACACTAAGGGCCAGATGTACGATCGGTTTTAATATGCGTGAACGGGTTCGCTAACCCGTTTGCGCATGCAAAAACCGATTGGGCCATGTACATAGCCCATTTCGCGAGTTGCAATTTGTTTGCAACTCTCTAAATAGGTTTTGCAACTTGCTATTTGGAAGCGGCATTCCCTTCCAAATAGCGAGTCTCAAAAACCATGTACAAATGTTTGTGGTCGCAAAACAGTCACAATTACCACCTACTTCAAGTAGATGGTAATGCATTCGCAAATGGGAATGCTTGCAAAATTATTTTTTAAGGGCAGGCAGTGGTCCCAGGGACCTCTGTCTTCCCTTAGAAAATGTAAAGACAACTTTTCATTTTCTTGATTCATTTTATTAAATGCATTGTAAACAGGCAGCATTTTCTTTTCAAAACTGCTTTATTTAAAAGCTGTCCCCGACATGGTGGCCTGCAGAGCCCAGCAGGCCACCATACCTGGGAGGGCTGGCATTCCCAATGGGTTTGCAAATTGCAAGAGGCTCAATAATATTAATGAACCTCGCAATTTGCGACCCCATTGGGAATCCCAGACAGTGTTAAACACACTGTTGTACATTTCATTTAGCGACTCGCAATTTGCCACTCGAAATGTGTCGCAAATTGCGAGGTGCTAAATTAAATGGTCGCACATCTTGCCCCAAAATCCTTAGTACTTTGAGTATTTTTTTTTGTTTGCACACGTGTGTATTTTTCTCAAATTACTGTTAAAATGATTGAAATTTAACTCATACAAATTGCATGGGGGACCCCGGCTTCCAGTGGTAACTCAATGGGGGTCCTCAGGAGTCAAAAGTTTGGGAACCACTGTTGTAGATTACACTGACTCACTTGGACGCGGCATATTCCAAAGGAGTGCACACCCTGCCTACCTCCAAGCTGACTTTGCGCAGGGCCTCACAACATGACGATTCACCATAGTAGCGTCACGTTGCGAATAATCCTAAATGTGTTGTCTGTTGTACACCACTGTTGTGTCACAGAAGTGATGCAACAACAGTGTAAATAATTTTTCCCAGGGGCTTGTAAACCTGCCACAAAAGTCTCCAAAAAGTACATCACCCTGTGCCGGCTTAAATCACAAAGCAGATGGTGAGAGTATCCTCTGATGTGAATATGTCCAACACCTATCCTGTTGTCCAATTTCCAATCTGCCTCGCCATTACATCCCCAACACACCACTGCTCCTACCTGCCCCTTCTGCGGCAGTTCCATGCAATACTGTTATCACACAGAAGATATTGGCAAATCCCCGAAACGTTACACAAGCACATTTCCCATTTGTCTACTTTTCACTCTTCTCACCCATTGACACATCCAGCCAGAGCACCGACAACTTCAGTAGCAGAGGTCACTGCATCGCATAGGAGGAATCAGCAACGTACCGATGAAGGCATGCCAACCACACTAACTGGTAAGTCAAAGTGGACAGGAGATGGTCAAAATGCATACATCGTCAGAAGACAACAGAGGGACAAATAGTGCCCAGCTATGTAAGACAACCATTTATGCTACATTTGCTGCATTACAATTGGAGTTGTCAATGGACATTCACCTTTAACATATGTCATTTGTGAACAGCGAAAGACAAATTATAAAATGTCTTGCCTCATCATACCTTTGTAAATGTGGTACACAACATGTATTACACCAACAGACCCAGAACGGGGAAAGCAATCCTGTAATCGAGGGCCACAACAAGTCAAAAGGGTGTACACACCATATTGTAATAGTGTTTGTAGACCTAATCAAGAAGTAGCATTTGCACTGATACGGAAATGAAGACCAAACGGGGAGATACCAGTCACTGTAGTATTGACAATGCATACACTGTCCAACTTCTAATCTTTCATACATACTTTGTTCAGCACAGTCCACACAGCTGATCATGTACTGCGTACATTGGATGGATAATTTCCAGACATTAACAAAACACGATAGTGGACTTTACCTCTGGATGCGTAGGCATGTCATTGTGATATAGGTAGCATCAAGGTAGTGGCCCAATCTAAGTTATATGTGGGATCACTCATTACATAATGTATGACACACTTCTGCAACGGTGGTGACCATGACTGCTTGTGCCCGTTCTGTGCCAGGAATCCAATGCATCACATGTGGCAGCAGGAATATAAAGTTGCCAAACAAACTTATCATTGTAGGTCTAATCCGGTCCTCCCATAACCCCAGACGCCCACTGACTTCTGCTACTAGGTTGGACTTCACATCTGTCCAGGGACCACAGACTGCTCCGGTGCTGGGCCACGGTAAGTCAAGCTTGCTGAATGCTTATAAATTGTGCCTTTCACCTCCACCGTATGTGTTGTACAACACTGTTATCCTGCATCACAATATGCTCACATAGGGCATTTGAACACATGGCCGATCAGACCCTGGTGGCAAATGAGATGCTGACACAAAATGTATGCCAAGTGTGTGCACAATGGACATACAATAGAACAATGTGTCATAAGAAACGTCCACAACACAACAGGCTTGCAAGTCAATGATATGCTAAATCCCTAGCAAAATTAACATGGTCAAATCAATATGAAATTGGCATGGCTGAGGCACACACTGGTGCCAGTTGTGTACCTGTGAGATGGTTGTAGGGGCTGCTAAGGTGATTCTTCATGCAGTTACACCTGCAAAATTATTTTGCTGAAGAGCAACAGGATAATCCAGTGCAGGTGCGAAGATTCAAAGCTTCTCACCTCATCTGCAATGTGTGATCTAAACCAAATGTTGTCTTCTGCTTGCCTCCCTTCTACCATATTCACATGTATAGGTGAGTGTATGAAATATGAGGTTTGGATGTCTGCTGCACACACAAGACACTATCTGTTGTCATGTAAGTAGTACCATGATGTTGGAAATGGAGCATGGGAACAGAGAACACTCAAAGGATGGACATTAGTAATCTGTGTTCTCTCATTCAATAATGAGCCGTGTGACCTCATGGGTAGGGAAGCACATATGGGCAACATCAGGCCCCTGACAATTGCACATCTCGCACATGAACTCCTTTCTGACTTGTCAACAGACAACATTACACCCATGAAAATAGTCAGTCACAATGGTAAGGGTGAAATCAGTAACCTTCTCATACAAGTCCGTCAGTTGATGTGTCATCTTATTGATGTCAGTGCTGCATGGCTGTAAGCTTGCAAATGCTGCTTGTGAGCAGGTGCCCACATGTTAAGTCAATGAGCTACGCATGCTGCACAGCGTCCTTGATTATCCACAAATGGCTAATGAGAATGTAATTTGTTCTCATAGCTACAATCTGTTGTATGAAAATATGGAAATGTATTTCTCATCACAGGTGCTGACAGGATGAGACCACTGCAGCGGACACCATCCCGGGGCATGCATGACATCCTGGCTGCAGTTGTGAAACTGTCACGCACCTGTCCCTCAGGTAAATCGGGCATGAGGAGTGTCAACAGCTTAGATTACAAAGCCATTACAGCGATCGAGATCCCCTTCTACATGGAATCAACAGTTGTTGATTACAAAGTGACATACAGACCAGGAGTGACACATATACATGTCTGTCATTTGGTGAGACAGATTGTTGAGAATGTTGTTTCTACCCTCTACAGCTATATCTACAACTATGGTGAGACAGGTGCAGCAGGATAGACTAGGAGGGAACGCAAAGGGACAGAGAGTTGTGGCTGGAGCTGGTGAGTTTGCTAGTATCATGTAGATCTCCGTGTAACACCTCAGGGCTATGGTGTGAGCGGCCATTTGTGGTGGTACCCAAACCAGATCACATGATCCTCATCTGCTGATGCAAGGTGCAGTAAATACAACCCTGGTGTTGCTGCACATGTAATACCTGGCCAATCACCAATACAGTTGCAACCTCTGTGTTTCAGATGATGCTGTGGGAGAGGCTGACAGACCGACAACCAGTGCTGGCCGACGGGAAATCCGAGGGGAGAATCCCCTGATCCTCCAGGCAGCAATGTCGGCTGCAACTCATGCCCAAGAGGAGGAGGATCAAGATCAAGAGGACGTTGCCTTTGAGGAGGGTGATGAGTAAATTTTGTTTGACTCCGGGGATGACAATACTGACGTCCCCGCCTCACATCTTCTGACAAGCAACGCCCGTCTGCCTCCTCTCAAACCATCAATACCACGCCAAATATCAATACAGCCACGGCTATCACACATCCACTCACAGACATCACTCACTCACAGCCCTCACATCCGGGACCGACATGGTGGTTCCCCTACCCACTCTTCCCTACGCAGTGAATCCCTGCCATTCTCTCCACCATCTGTGGGAAGTACCAGCCCTGTTGTGGACCAGGTATCCCCTGGGAACCCTTCTCCTGCCCACAGACTTCTACCTGCCAGCCCCCCTGTTTTTGGACCTGCTCATCTCATCACTGGCAGACACCAGCAGAGGGGGCCTGCACATGACGATGGTGGCCAGTGGGAGCAGGACTTCTTCCATCAGCAGGCAGGACATTCGGGCCATAGGGGCTACCCTGTCTGACATTTCTGGGTCCCTGCAGGACATGGCCCAATTCCCTCAGGTGGTGGACAGGGTGGGCCAAGCTTTGGATAGGATGGATAGCACTTGGCAGGAAATGTCTAGAAATATGAGAGACCTGATATTCATCCAAAAGGAAGAGAGTGCAAGACACCATGCCTTGGCCATGAAGATGATGGAGGGCATGGTGAAAGTGATCCAAAGTCTACCTTCACAGCCAACGCAGGGAGGGGAACAATCATGTCGGCCTGTAGGACAGCGCATCCCCACACCTGTAACACAAACTGCACAGCACCACAGCCAAGGTACACAAACACACCTGCACCCTGAACAGTCACTCCCACCACCCCCACTACCTGCCCCAAGACCACCAACCTCTGCACAGTCACTCCCACCACCCCCACTGCCTGCCCAAACACCACCAACCTCTGCACAGTCACTCCCACCACCCCCACTACCTGCCCAAACCCCACCAACCTCTACACAGTCACTCCCACCACCCCCACTACCTGCCCAAAGACCACCAACCTCTGCACAGTCACTCCCACCACCCCCACTACCTGCCCAAACACCACCAACCTCTGCACAGTCACTTCAACCACCTGATCAACCAGCCCTTGTCCAGCCACAGACACCTAATGTGCAGACACCATCGGCACCTCCACCTCTTGATCAGCCTGGACAACACCCACAGACACGAAGGCGACAAACTCAACCTCACCCCTCACCGCGTTCCTCCCCCCCACAATTGCGGAAACGCAAAAATGACCGCCATTGAAATGGCTTATTTGTTTTGGGCTCCTTAGGAGTATTTTGACAATAAATATCTACTACAGTAATATTCTGTTGTGTACTATGTCTCTTCTGACGATGTAGGCATGTGTGTGTGTGTGAGACAGGTACAAGTGTAACACATCATGGCAACACGTTGTAGTGTGCATAGCATATGACTTACTAAATATGTGTCTATATTTGGGAATAGACATTCAAAATGAAGTCAAACTAGTCAGACAAAGTATAATTCTACAAAGTTATTTATGTAGGAACACAAACAAACCGTCCGTTTGGAAGGGAGAAAGGAAAACAAATGATGATCTTAATGCAGAAGGAGAAGGGAACTTGGATTTGGGTGGGGCAAAACAAATATAATACGTCAGGTAGCGTCATGGGAACCAGTCTATTCACAAGGGGAGAAAGAAATCTTTGTCCAAAACAATGTCTCAGTCCAACAGTCAAGTGTATTTCTGGTCATCATCCAGGACCACAATGTCTATATCCTCAGGGTCGGACACATCCACACGTCTGGCTGATGGAGGAACAGGCACCACACGGGAACGTGACACACGAGGAGTATGGGGGGGAACCAGTGTGGGCCAACGGACAGGGGGACACATTGACTTTGGTATGGGTAGGCACTTGGGAGATGAAAGACGTAATGGCTGTGTTCAGGGACAGGACTTGGGTGCCGATGTTGTCCATAGATCGGACTAGGTGCGCTTGCATCGAGCGTATCTCCAGACACACCTGTAGCAAGATGCGAGCGGACATGTCAGGTTGACCCTCGACCATCCAACTCAAGTCCCTTGGCACACCCACAGGAGGAACAGCACTGGGGGGGGGGGACACAGAAGGGACGTGGTGCCTCAGGTCCGGAGCGGATGGGTTTGGCTTGGCGGCTAAGAGGAGTGGGACAGGTATCAGGGGATTGAGCAGGAGCCCCCGATGGCAAGGGGGACTCTAGAGGTACGGTGGGGCAGATGGCAGGCCCAGATTGAACGTTGGCCTGCCCCGGGGACACCTCTTTGTGACCCACTGGTGATGTACGTGTGGGTGAGGGGCTATCCCCCACATCATGGTCCGAGGTGTCCGGCCCTTTACCCCCCCCTTCAATGTCCACAGCCTCCACCCGGGACATAGTACCAGTGTCGTGTTCGTCTTCATCCCGGGTGGGTGAAACCCTCTGGCCTGCAGATGTTGATGGCCCCCCTCCTCCTCCTTCTCCTCTCCTTCATCGCTGGTGGAAAGAGGGTTTAGCTGTCGCCGAACTGATGGTCTACATCTCCGGACTTGTTCCTGCGGATCTCCTGTCTCATCAACCGTGCCTGCAGAAGTGTAAGCAAAATCTTGATGTGGTGGTTGTTCCATGCATGACGCTACACATACATAGAATAGCCTAGGTCCAAATTTGTTTATCTCTGATCACACTGTACAGTTATCAGGGGGCGATTTACAACTTCTGGTGCATCTCCGCTAATCAGCAGAGGTGTGTCTGATGAGTTACAATGCATCAGCCTACCCGTGCGTCACCCCTGATGGACCACATGTACAAAGCGGCACACCGTGGCGCTTGGGTGGGCAGATGTGTGATGCATCCCCGGTGGAAGAGCCGGGCTTTGCTGGAGTGGCGTGGCAAGTGCGCACCCGCCTCCAGCAAGGCTTGGGGGTGCACGATCTCTAACATACTGCGGCAATCCTTACACCTGCTTCAAGTAGGTGCGTAGATTTGACTTCGCTTGGCCCTAATAGTGACTGAGTGAAATCTTATAGTTTCACTCAGCCACTTTAAGGATGCGATCCTGCACCGTATGCGTCACGTTTTAATAATCCAGCAGCATGGCGCTTTGTGTGCTCCGCCGCTGCGTCACTAAAGTGACCCAATGGCGGTGCAAAGAGGCGCAAGTGCCTTGTTGATCTGCCCATCAGTCCTTATGGACTAAATGGTGGTTGGGAGCGCACTGCCTCACAGTCCCAGCACAGTTTGCCCCTTTGCATCCGGGTAAATGCTGTGTACAGTACTAACTAACGCCTGAATCATCTGGGTTTGCTGGGAATGCTGCCAAGTTATTCTCAGGTCACAGTAACACTCACAGGCACACAGCAAACCAAGATGATTTACTTTGCTCTCTCTGAAACTGCTGCTCTCTACTGATGTAGCGCTCATTCCAGGAACACGTGTCTAGGGATATACAGCAAAGTCAGAAGATTATTCCAAAGTAAGTTTGGAATGTGTACTGCATTTACCAGGATGCAAAGGGACAAACCGTGCTGGGACTGTGAGGCAGTGTGCTCCCAACCCCCATTCTGTCCATGCACTTACATTACATGTATGCACATTGTCATATACTGATTTGAGTTTGACATGGACATCTCATGTGTATTATTGTGGCTTGCGCAACTGCATTATCCAAACCTCAACCTTGGCATTGTTGTGATCTGTGTGTCGTGTCACTGCTGCATGTGCCAGTTCAACTACAAGTCCACCAGAGGAGAACATGAAGAGTCCAGATATATTAGATATTGGCCATTGATATTGATTTGCAGCTATTTAACGTCTGGACAAGTGTCATCTGCTTTGTAGCATTGTATGGGACAAGACAAATGTGGGTCACACATCCACGTGGGGTCTGGAGTACTCCTCTAGCTACATTGTGTGTCTAGCCTTTTGATGTCCCCACACATCTTCGGACAATCCAGTGCCACATAGTGGCTTACTTGACTAACAAGGTAGTGCAGTACACCGCTGAACAGTGGTGGGCGGTTGTGACAGCTACCTGCACATGTAAAATGTCATACAGGCCACTGAGGGTGAGACGTCTGTCAGTGGACACACCTTGCAGACCTATGAAAACTTCTGAGTGATGCAAGGATCTCAATATCTGTCTTGACTCCAAGGCACATGATGATCTGTCTCAATTGGAACACAACGCTACAGGTGCAATGCTAATCACAACATCCAATCCCCTATGGCCTGCCATCTGCAGACTGGACAGTCTCTGTACCATCGCTCATCCAATGCACACATCCGTTATGATAGACTTGGTACAATTGTAGTGGTGCTGGCAGAGCAGAATTCAATATGGATGCATGAGTGTGGCTCATTTACACAGTTGTCATGAGAAAATTACGACTCCCAAACTGCACTCTGGCCTGTATAGTCCATATGCCACAGTGTGCCTCTAGAAACTTGGTGACTGCTGCTTGGACATGGAATTGGCTAATGGAGGCATGGGACACACAATGGTACAGCACTGTTTCACTCACATCATACTCCCAGACTCATATTGCATATGATGCACTTACTAGGTCTATGCTGCTCGTGCTCCTCCAGCTGAGCATGGACGGTTGGCCACGCTGCTCGCAGGAGCCTCCTGTACAGTGGTGAGAGGCGAGGACGATGTACATGGTGCTGGGAGGACAGGCCAGCCAGCTCCGTAGCCTTGTGACGGGCCCACCGCTTCAGGTCCTCCCAGCGCTTGCGGCACGCCCTAGCCCTCCTGGTGGACACTCCCACTGCACTGCAGCGCTCTGCGATGTTGGCCCATAGCCTGCCCCGGGCTGCAGTGCTCAGCTGGTGCTCAGGGTCCCCATATAGCTGAGGGAATTTCTCCAGCACCCCCTCCACCAAGATGTCCAATTCCCTGTCTGAGAAAGGGGGGCTCTCTTCTCATATTCCTCAGCCATTATGGGGAAATTGGTCGGATGAGAGCAGCAGGATGCCTGAGGATCTGATCAGTGATAGAGGATGACTCAGAATGACCACAAAATGGCTGCCAAGTACTTCCTGTGATGTATTTCCTGTCTCCCACTTCATGTATTACCTTGCCTGTATGCAATGATGTGTTCTAGTTTATTTTCGTAATTTACGGCCCGAATTCGTAGTTTTCGGTTCTAGAGCGTCGTTTACGCGCACGCGCATTACGATACGCCGCCGGAAACTACGATTTAGCGCCGTAACTTGCGAAAATGACCCGGAACACATTATTTCATACAGGAAATGTTATACAGGTAGTGGGAGACAGGAAATACATCACAGGAAGTATTTTGCAGCCAGTTTTTATTCATCCTGGGCCATCCACAATCAGTAAACAAATCCACTGCCATCCTGTTGTTCTGATGTAGGGGAAAGTGAAAGGACAATGCAGGTGTGATTCATGATTATGTATCAATAGGGGGAACAGTTCATTTCATGTCATTTATGCACTGACAGGGGGTAGGGGGCTGACAACATCCATCCCACTTTCCTATTCTCATACTTTGTATTATGGGGCATGTAGTTCATATTGAGTACTCAGTATCAGAGTTGAATGAAGTGTTATGTAACATTGGAGTGGAGAAGTGTGGATATGTCAGATACATATGGGGGCAGTTATACGACCCCTGTGTGCCCCAATTGCGCCACAGTAGCGTACGTTTAGTGGCGCAGCAGCGCTACGCCAACTCCATGCTGTGGGGTATCTTTAACGTGACGCATCTGTGAAATCTGTCATATTGTAAGGCCCTGCACCGCAGTTATGCGTTCCTGCAAAGGGGGGGCCTTCCAGCACACATACGCCTCCAAACAGTGGCAGCGTGAAATGTACAAAATTACACTCAGTCATTTTCATGGCCATGCTGCGTCCCAAAATTAGTGAAAGTGAAGTCCTGCCTCCCGGTCCGATAGGTCGATGCGGCGAATCGACGGAACCCCACCTACAGACTGCGCTCTGAATTACCAAGGTAACGCCATCTGCAGCTACGCGTCATCCCAATAGCTGAAAGCGCCTCGTACATCAACTCTTTACGGTAGCGCCTTTTTGCAGCCACGCATCGTTTTAATAGCTGAACACGCAACGGCTTCGTACATCAACCCTTCACGGGATTCTTCCCGATACCTGCTGTCTTACACACCATAAAGCACGGCGGACCTACATCCTATCCACCGCTCAAAAAAATTTTTTCCAACCCGCTACGGGATATTTTTTTGACATCTGCTGTTTCAAACTTCCTAAAGTACAACGGATCGTCATCTAGATCGCCGCCATTAATTCTTCTTTGAAAGAACCAGTTTCCCAACAACTTGCCTCGTGACAGTCATCCTACACAGGATCTCTATTCCATCAAAATAAATTAACTGCGCACTACATCTGAAGAACCTCCTTAAGATTATATCAGTACCCGGCGTAAAAGAAAATAGAAAATATCCTCCTACACACGCAGGACATCTGGCTTTGAACATCTATGTCACTACTGACTAGAAATCCATAATAGATCATTATTCTTTTTCCCTCCCAGTCAACTATCCCCAGCCCTGACAAAGGTGTGGCCTACCTGGCCTGTCACCGAAACGCGCGTCGGCTTGTGTCTCCAGGAATACGGCATATTGTGTTATATTAATTAGGAGCCGTATTATGATCTTTTTATCTGGAATAACACTCTGACATATGTAACATACCTGCCATCTATGTGTTACATACACCAGGACGATAGGAATGAATGCATGGAAGAATGAAAGTTGAATGATAGAATTTTAGGCAGACTAACTAGGAAATCTGTGAGCATGAGAGTATGACTGAAGTGTGAATTATCACTGGGTGGGCTTCAAAGTAGAATGAATTTCTGTTATTCTTATCCCTTATCTTTTGCCTATGTATGTTGTTTGATGTTCTAAAGATAACCATGTGGATCCAAAATGTTATTTATTTATTTAAGTTTTTTCTACATCAAATCTAAGAATATATAAAAAAATAAAAATACATATATATTTGCTAGAACTTTTCTCCTGAGTCTAATTGGATTGACCTAATTTTGTTATGTGCAGTATTAACTCCTAGGCCTATCACCCCATATATATTGGGATCCTATTGTTAGGACCACCACATTATTTGGCGGGGTCTCGTTTCTTGTTCTTTGTTGATCATGCTGCGTCCCAACCCTGCACCTGCTTGTAGGAGGCCTGAGAATTGATGCAGCATGTTGGGCACCGGCTCGCCGCTTGCCTTGCTGGAGCTGCGTTGCGCCAATTCCAGTGGTGCTTCACCTTTATGCCAGCATATGCTTCACGCTTCTGTCTATACTTGGCCCACAGTGCACAGCTTTGTAAATGCGGCACAGCCATGATGGCGCAAGGGATGTCTGCTGTGAGGCGCAATTACTGGGGCATCCCTGCTGATATGCAGAGATGCAACTCTTATTGTAAATATGACCCATGGTGCATGATTCTACCATGACATCATCACTCACATTCTGGGCCCATCGTTTGTGGGGGAGTCAATTCTCTAGTGGTCATAGGCCTGAGTATGCAACCTTTTGTGATTTGGTGACCCATCCTTATGAGGTCTAGGTATGTCTCTCAGGACATGTCTTGTTTGTCATCAGCGTGAATAGTTTGTTTAAGGGATGTCCACTACGCTGATCGCTGACATGGGCACGTGACCTGAGGCACAATCCACCTTTTGACTTCTTTCAGCAGCTGTGATTTGCATGCAGTTAGTGTGGTTTGCAAAGTCGTCTCAGGGTGGGATTTATGGACACTGTTGTGTCTGTCCACATTTCATCATTGACAACAGACAGCAAACCACATGTTGTCCGTGGCACTACAGGTTGCTCATGCGAAATACGTGGCAACGAGCAGATCACGGACTTGCATGCCCTGACGTCGGTCATGTGCAATAGCCCGGTCTCCCACATTCAGAGCTAGTCGAGGGTCGAGAGGCATATGTAAGCCATGCATTAGAGCAATGTTGTGCAAAACACAACAGGCTAGTATGTTCTTGCACACGACCACTGGGGAGTACAGAAGCACACCCCCTGTACGATCGAGACATCTGAATCGCGACTTCAACAGACCAAAAGTGCGCTCGATGATGGCTCGAGTACATATGTGTGCCCTATTGTACCTACGCTGAGGTACAGTGTTAGCACGTCTGTAAGGGGTGAGGAGATGTGGAGAGAGTGCATACCCAGCGTCGCCTGAGGAGGGAAGAATTGGCAGTTGTTAACATTTCACTCTTTGACTTTCACAGAACATGATCTATACGTTCATACATGCAGTGTCTGTTGGGCCATGTTTCTTATTGTACAATCGTTACTATTGGGGGCATTCAGACATTTCAATGACGCATATCACTCATTTTCAGTGCTTGGTACTTACCCAGTAGCCACATGTTACCAAATTCTCCAGCAGCCATACGCCGAGCAAGAGGTGACATGCGGAATATGAAGCTGTCATGTGTACTGCCTGGGAACGCTGCATGCACATTGATGAACCTTCCACTGGCATCACAGACTGCTTGAACATTGATGGAATACCATCTGTTTCTGTTGCAGAAGATGTGTGCAATGGGGCGAGGTGGCTGAAGGGCCACATGGGTGCAATCTATTGCACCCAGCACACGTGGAAATTTTGCAAGGAGATAAAAATCTCTTGCTGCCCTTTGTCTCATGTCCAGTGTATATAGCATTTTGATGTAGTTGGGGGCTCTATCAGTGATGCATCTCAGTACCTGATGCAGGCACCGCGACTGGCTCGCCTGGGAAATGCCCACATGGTCACTGGTGACCCTTTGGAAGGACCCAGTAGCAAAGTAGTGGAGGGCAGAAAGGATCTTGAGGTATGCTGGTATTGCATGTGAGCAGCAGGTCACAGAGTCAAATTCCTGCTCCCACTCACATACCATTTCCAGGATTACTTCAGGTGGAAAACGGTACCTGGCCCTTACATCCTGGCTGGACATTCCAAATAGGTTGATCCTCTGCCTGTAGATCCTCTCTGCTCTCCTCCTCCTCCTCCTCAAGTAGTTTTGCCGCATGGCAAGGGGTAGTGCTACAAACACGTTCAGTGACATCCTGAAAAGGGATTGTTTCTTTCCGCTCTGCATTCATACATGCTGCAGGGCTGGGATTGGCTGCTGTGTGTCAGCTGATCCATGGTGGGGGATGGGTGGACCTTGGCCAGGTGTTTCCACTTGGCTAACATGACAAACGGCCCGTAATCGTAATTTACGGCCCGTAATCGTAATTTACGGCCCGTAATCGTAATTTACGGCCCGTAATCGGATTTTGCGCTGATATGCCGTAAAGTCTGCCAAAGTGCCGTAAAATCCGGCCCGGTTGCGGAAATTACGGCCCGGCGGCGGACGTAAAGTTAGTAGTCGTAAGTCTATTCTGTGAATCCCGAACAGTAGTAAGTTCATTCTGTGAATACCGAAAGTAGTAAGCTCATTCTGTGAATCCCGAAAGTAGTAAGTGCTTTCTGTGAATACCAAATTGTAGTAAGTTTAGGATTTAGTCTTAAGTTCATTCTGTGAATCGGGCCAGTAGAGACTAGGGGCTAGATGTAGGTAAATAGGTTTTACCGATTCTAAAATACCAAATTTTACCGATTCAGTATTTTAGAATCGGTAAATGCTATGTAGGTAATTATTCGGTAAAAATTACCGAATCGTTAAGATTCGGTATTCACCGATTCGGTAATTGACATTCATTCCTATGGGCCTGGAGGCTTATAGGAATGAATGGCAATTACCGAATCGATAAATACCGATTCTGTAAAATAGGGAAATAGTCACGGGTGGCAGGGTGTCACTTTGACACCCTGTTGCACCCCTGAATAGTGCTGGTGTGCACATGTGGCATACATACATGCCCTAGAGGCATGTATGTTTGTCACATGGCACAGGTGTAAATGCACATATTTGCATTTACATAGGAATTCCTTATTTACCACCAACTAATAGTTGGTGGTAAATAACGAATCCTTTCAGCCCAGAAGCACTGTTTGAAGTGCTTCCTACATTTCATTTACCGATTCAGTAAATACCGAATCGGTAAACGATGATTCGGTAAATACCGAATCGGTAAATACCGATTCCTTATTTACCGAATCGGTAAATGTGCCCCCTACATAGGAAAAGTCTATTACCGGTCGGTAACGGACGATTTCGGCCGTTATAGACCGGTAATAGCCTACCTACATCTAGCCCTGAATCCTAACACACGTTCAAATAATGCATTACATGTAACATAAACTTAAATAATGTGAAAAATATATCACATAAACCAAAAAAACTGTACAAGACAAAATAATGTTGTTGTTGTTAGAGGGGTATCATCTAAAGTAATGCAACACAGCACAAGGAGTTAATTTGCGTTCAGGTGCTCTCCATGGGTGTTCCCTTCAACAACTCAAGGGTTTTGACGCAAATCCCTATCTGTAAAGAACTGTAGACTGGGATGTGCTCCAAAATCCTGCAGCGGAAGGTGTAACAAGGGGAAATGTTTTCATTTCTCTTCATTTTTCCCTCTTTGCAGGTATGCAGTATACAACACACATACAAAGAGGAGAATGCCATAAAAGAACAGTTTTTGTAGAGGAAGGGACTGCTTCCTGTCCAAAAACGTTACGTATCACAACACAAACACCATGGTAAAAGGGTGTCTGCATTTGAGCCCAGCGGTCAAAGGTGCCCCAGTACAAGGAGAGCAGAACGGAACAACTTCTTAGTAGATATGGTGTTGTTCTGCTCTCTCCTGGTGGCACAATGCTGCACAACAACTTTACATAATGAGGGGCTAGGTAAACATGGCGCCCGCTAGCTGAGCGGTAGCGCACGTCCTAACCAAGCGTTCTCCCTCTACCGGTTGAGAGTCTGCTGAGATGTGCTGTGTTGTGGGCTGCTCTACATACACGGCGATACAGGGCCTTGCCGTGGACGTGAGGCAGCACGGAGGCAGGTCGCGCAGCAGCAGGCAAACCACACCGACACAGTGCCTCAGTCGGAAGTGACGTCCTCGAGCGGGCGTCCTCCTTTTATTTAACCCCGCAGGCCACGCCTGGCCTGCGGATGTGTGGATGCGTGTGTGCGTGCGACCACTAGACCGCTGGGGATATTACATCCCTATCCAACTATATATTGTTTTTCTTTGCTTACAAATCAAACACAACAGTCCTGGATTACAACATTTGCAATCAAAACGCCTGAGTACTTGCGTGTCCCTTGGTGACAACTTCAGGGTCTCAGCAGACAGGCGTAGTCTCTCAGTCTCTGGCTTGGTGGTGGGTTGGGCAGCAGGTTGTACCGCTGTGAGTTGGCCCTACCATTTTCGGCATCTTGACAAGCACCGCTGGTCGTGATGGATGGTGTCAGAGACACTGATGCATTCTCGGCTCCCTCTACGTACCCTTCCATCAACGTATTCTCTTCCGCTCCTTCAAGGGCTGTCAACGCACTCGAGTCGGGGTTCCCTCCTTCTGGCTCGGAGCCTTGTCTGTTTTCTGACGATATGGCCTTGAACCAGGAGACATTCCTCGACACTTCCTCCTCACCTTTCTGGGCCGTGATCATGGTGCCTCTCGTGGACGTAACCGTCCAGGTACCGGGCTCATACAGAGTTTGGAATTTCCCCCTGGGCGTCTGTTTCGTATGATCACCCGGGTCCCTGGGCTCATTCTTCTGGGGGTGGCCTTTCTGCGGCGACTAGCTCGGTTCCGCTGGCGCCTCCGTTCCTGGGCTTCACCGATGTCAGCTGGGGGCGGCGTCCACCCCTGGGCATTGGGGAGAAGATCTCTTCGTGGTCCTTGAAACATGAGGGTCCACGGACTGCTCTGGGTGGTGCAATGAGGGGTGCCCCGGTACTCCCGCAGGAACTCATGTAGTCTCTGCTCTGGGTCAGCCTGTTCTACCATTGCTATTCGGAATACTTTGTTTAGGGTTCGCATAAATCGTTTAACATCTCCATTTGCCTGGGGCCATTGGGGTGATACGGCGGTGTTGAATTCCCCTTGTCCGGAGAAATGTGGCGAACTCAGCTCCTTGGAACGGTGGCCCATTATCACTTCGTACTTCCGACGGGTATCCAAACATGGAGAACAGTTTCTCTAAGGCCGGCCCCACATGGGTGAATGCAGTGGAAGCTACTTTGTCTACCAGTGGGTATTTCGAGTAGGAGTTGATGACCACTAGGGTGTGTCCTTCTCCCGGAAAGCTCCCGAAGTCTATGCTCACCTTGGTCCAGGGAGATGTACAGGCTTCTTCAGTAATCAGAGGCGTGGGCCTTTCAGGGTCACTCGTCAGCTGACAGGCCATGCAGTTCCGCACGTATTCCTCTACCATGCTCTCTAGCTCCGGGAACTATACTTTTTCCCTCATGCGCGCCTTCATCTTCGTGGTGCCTTGGTGCCCCCCGTGGGCAAGTTGCACCGCTCTGTCCCTCAGGCTCTGGGGGATGACCAGGCGCGACCCTCTCAGTAGCACCCCCTCTTCCGTCGCGCTCAGATCATGTCTGACGCTCCACATCTTCTTGAGGGATTCTCGGTCCTTGGCTGACCAGGAGTTGGAGGGACGGAGGTATTCGGCCCACGAGCCTTCTTGAACCGCTCTCAACGACCTCAGGTAGACATTGTCGATGGCAGCTGCTTCTTTGACTTCTTCTATCGTCATGCTCTGGGGACATGAGGTAAGTGCCACCCACTGGGCATACTCCTCACAGTCGTCGTCTACTGACTCCGGATCAGGCAGGGATGGATGGCGTGACAGAAAATCTGTGGGGTTTTTGGCTGCCGGTCGGTATACGACTTCCATTTCGTATGGTTGTAGTTGGATCACCCATCGTTTTATGCGGGGTGGTGGATGTGGAGCAGTCCCCTTGAAGAGGGACACCAGGGGTTGGTGGTCGGTGACCATGACGAAAGGGTGCCCTCGCAGGTATAGATGGAAGTGGCCACAGGCCTACTTAATGGCTAGGGCCTCTCTTTCAACCTGGGCATACCTGGTCTCGGTTGGGGTAAGAGCTTTGCTGGCGAATGCTAACGCTGTCCATTGCCCGGGTTCATGTTCCTGGGTCAGCACCGCGCCAAGGCCCACTGGGCTGGCATCCACTAACACCACTGTGTGCTTCTTGGGGTCAAAGTACAATCGGGTAGCTTTCTCCAGGAGAGCGTCTTCGATCCCTCGGAACGCTTCGTCTTCTTTCGGACCCCACTGCCAGACGGCATCCGCTTTGGTCAGTGCCCTTAGTGGTTCACTCCAGGTGGCTCTGCCCGGTATGAATCGGCCACAGTAAGTAGCCATCCCGAGGAAGCTTCTTATTTCTGTTGGGGATTTTGGCGCTAGGGCGTCCTTGATGGCCTTGGATTTCCTCGGGTCTACCTGGATCCCTTCCTGATTGAAAATGTACCCGAAGAATTCTATGGAGGGCTGGAAAAACTGACACTTTTCCTTGTGGAGTGTTGCTCCATGGGCACTCAGTCTCTTCAATACATCCCGGAGGTGTTTGTGATGGTCTGAAGCGGTGGCAGAGTGGATCAGGATGTCATCGCTGACATTGATTACCCCAGGCAGTCCGGACAGGAGTTCTCTAACGGTGTTTTGGAACACCTCGGCTGCTGAGGAGATGCCAAAGCTTAACCGCTTATATCGTCGTAGCCCCAGATGGGTACTGAAGGTGGTGATAAAACGACTCTCCTCCGCTAATGGTAACTGGTGGTATCCCGCGTTTAGATCAATCTTCGGAAACCACTTAGACCCATTTACGTCCGAAATGATATCGTCCATGGTAGGGGTCAGGTGTCTCTCCCTCCGGATCGCCATGTTCGGTAGTCGCATGTCGATGCACAGCCGGATTTCACCCGGTTGTTTAGGTTTTTCCACAATGACCATTGGCGAAACCCACGGGGTGGGTCCCGTGACTTTTTCGATGACGCCTAAGTTTTCCAGCTTCTCGAGCTCTTTCTCCACCAGTGGACGTAAGTGGAACGGAATCCGACAGTGTCGCAGGGCGGTGGGGGTGACAGACTTATCGATGTGTAGTCTGATCGGTTCACACTTTATGCTGCCTAGGCCCCTGAAGAGTTCGGGGAATCGTTCCAGTAGCTCGTCCACCTGGTGTGCTCTAATGCGGTTGGCAAATGCTATTAACTTCAGGTCTTCGGCCGTGTGGCTGCTTAACAGGGTGTCAGCCTCTCTGATGATTATGTGGATTGTCGCCACTACTTCCGATTCATCAGCCTTGATGGGTATTGTAATTTTACCTTTGAGGGGTAGTGGTGTATCCACTCCATATGCAAATATCCTCGTTTTGGACGGTAGCACCTGGGGGCGTGGGCGTAGTTTCTTGACTTGCTGCAGGCCCATGACATTCACGGTGGCCCCTGTGTCGATCATTGCCTTCACTTCATTCCCGGCCATCTGCACAATGCATGTCGGCTGTGGCCGCCGCCGCTGTTTTAGTTCCCGCGCAAAAGAGACGATGTAGGCCTCTTCATCCTCGGACTCCGAGTCTTCGTCCATTGTGAGTAGGTGTTTTTCTGCTTTCAGTGATGGTGGCTCAACTAACGACAGCTGCCGAATTGCTTTGGAGGGTGTGCGCGTTCTTCTGAATGTTTTTGATGTGTTCCTTCTTCGGCACACTGTTGCAAAATGGTTTGGAATCCCACAATTTGAGCAAGTTTTGCCCTGGGCTGGGCAGTCCTTGGCCGCGTGTGGCTCGTGCCCGCAATACCCACACCGTGCCCGGGATTGGTCTTTCTGGTAGTCTTTCTGGGGTGGCCCACGTGGCTGGGCCCTCACCGCGTCTGCCCGTTCACTCTTGATGGCCTCTGGTTTGTTTTGGGGTTTGTGGAGGGCTTGTTCCATGGCGGTGGCCCTGACATTCGAGAGGTCATGGGACCTGGCCAGCACTAGAATGTCCTCAAGGGAGATCCCTGGTTTGCATAGTATCGATCCCCTCAGTGCCTTGTCTCAGCACTCTTGGATGATTTGCCTCCGTATTGCTTTCGGTTGATCCTCGTCAGTACAGGAACTTGCTAGCTCTCTTACACGGGCATAGAAGCGGTCCATGGTATCACCTTCCCTCTGACGTGCCTGTCTCAGTTTGAAAACTCCAAAGTCTAGGTTCAGCTGTGGGTCAAAATGACCGTTGAGGGCGGTTACTGCAGAGTCATAATCATCCGCCGCCCCCGTATTAGGCAAATTTTGAATAACCTGAATATCTTGTCCCCTGCATAGTGTAGTAATAGAGACCTCTTCACTGCCTTGTCCGTCTCTCTCATGACCACAAAGTAATTTTCCAGTCTCTCGAGCCATACCTTCCAACGTGGGGACGCTGTGGACAGATCTTCCATTTCGCTGACTGGTGGCAGGACCCCAGATGCAGCATGCTGGAATGGGATGTTGATGGTGGCTGCTGGCGCGTCTACATCCCCCATGGTGGTAGTCCGTTGGGGTGGTTATCCCATCTTCCTCCCTTTTCTGCCGCCTTATCGGGGTGGTGTGTGTTCACTGAGCGTTCCCGCCTTCCCGCTAAATCCCCGACGCCAAGCGACAGCTGGGCGGCCTACCTCAGCTCTGTTGAGTGTTCTGCAGGCGTCTGAGTGTGTAGGGGCGCTGGAGTTCTTCCCCAGGCCAGACTGCTGCTCACACTCCCTTCCAGGCGCAGAAAGGAAGACACCAGAAGTCGTTTGCAGCGTCTCACGCGAGATGCGTGAGCATTGACAGGGCACTGCGCGTACCCGCGGCTCACGCGAGAAGCGTGAGGTACGGCACCTGTTCGCACCGCCAGCCTGGATCTCCTGTGGTAGGGGTGGCCAGGTGAGGACAGGCTGGGTCCGTGTCGTGGGCAGACATGCAGTATGGTCGCGTAGGGAGGCAGGGTGCTCCGCCTCACTTTCTAGTGCACGGGTGAGGGTTGGGCCCCTCCGCTCATCGCCAATGTTGTGGGCTGCTCTTGGGGGTGATACAGGGCCTCGCTGTGGACGTGAGGCAGCACGGGGGCAGGTCGCGCAGCAGCAGGCAAACCACACCGACACAGTGCCTCAGTCGAAAGTGACGTCCTCGAGCGGGCGTCCTCCTTTTATTTAACCCCGCAGGCCACGCCTGGCCTGCGGATGTGTGGATGCGTGTGTGCGTGCGACCACTAGACCGCTGGGGATATTACATACTGAGCGCTGAGTACGAAGTGCGTTTTACCTGCTTTCTCTCCTCAGGATCATAGGTGGCCCACTGGATGTGTCCTGGAGCTGCCGAGGAGCCCACATGTCCCCGAGTCTCCCACTCCTGCCGCGCAGTGCCGGAGCCGCTCTGGAGCTGAGACGCAATCGCAGAGCGGCGGCCCGCGGTCTCCTCCGGGGGAACTCTGGCGGCGTCTGAACTAGTAGGGGTGCCGGCATAGGCGCATTTTTTTCTACGAGGAGCAGACGGAAGGTCGGGTAGTGCCGAAGAGAGCTGGTGTATTGACGCCGGCAAGACACTCAGAGGCAGCGACAGCGGTGGTAAGAGCTAGTTCCCTCTCTGCAGGAGGGGTCTCGCATAGTTGTTTCATAGCGGGAAATAGAGGCTGGCCCTCTTACATTAAACACTAGCTCAAACAAGTAGGGAGGCAGGAGGTAAGGGAAACGGGTAAGGAGCACCCAAGCTATACAACCAGCTGTCCTAACTCGATGTTTGGAGGAGAAAGTTGATGAACAGTGTGCCCCCGAAGTCATTATAGCCACACCACCAGGGAAGGTGACAAAAGGGGACCAACAGCATGAAGAGTCTCCCTTGGGACATGATACTGCCTTTCAGGGGTATCAAGTGAAGGTGAGGAGTATAAGGGGAGTTAGGAGTAAAGGTTCTAATAAAAGTCTTTTAAAAAATAATTCTGTTAGGATTACTCCCTCCCTACGCTCCTTCTTTAGGGTCCAGCCCCAGATTTTGAATATTCTAAACCAAGAGGCACCTATTGGGATGCATAGCTCTAATACTACTACTACCACCTCTGCTAAAAATACTGCCTCCATGGAGAGTTTCCCTGAACTATCTAGCATCATGTCTAAGTCCATGTCTACAGACTCCGGCTATAATCCTATCACTCCTGATAATCTTATGCCCGCTCTACCCTTAGGGTCAAGCGACAGTGCTATCAGGCCTGAAAATCATACGCAACTCACAGTTCCACCTTTGGGGCCTGGTCCGCTGGAGGGCTTTGGAAGAGGCGGGTCAGAGAGCTCAGTCGGGAGTTCAATAGAGCCTCTTTTTGTTTCTCTAAAAGAAGATATAAAACAAGGGTTTGCAGTGTCAGCAGATAATCAGTCCTAGATCAGAGCGGCTTGTGATATCTTGGAAAAAAAAGTGGATCTACTGAATACAAGGACTGAATCCTTGGAGGGTTCAGTAGAGGAGCTTAAGGTGAATCTGGGGTCCGCTGAGGTAAAAATTCAAGCCTTACGCAGAGATGGTGACGCCTTGCGGGAGAGAGTGGAGACACTTGAAAATAACTCGCGCAGAAACAACCTTCATCTTTTGAAGATTCCGGAGGGCACGGAAGGGAGCGACATTAAGACCTTTGTAGTTGCACTGCTTAAGGATTCTTTGAATCTCGAGGAGTCGGTGGATTTTTTGGAAAAAGATATCCAGAGGATCCACAGAGACCCTTTTCACTAAATCCCAGCAGGGCCAAACCTAGGAAGATCCTTATAAATTTTCTCACCTATGCAGTGAAAGAGAAGATCTGGAATCTGGCCCTGAAGGCAAAATCTCTAAAAGGTCCCTATTTCTCCTTTGAGGTACGTTCGGATCTATCCAAGGTGACTTTAGAACGTCAGTGGGAATTAGGCCAAAGAATGGAGAAAATAAGGGCACTGGGTGCCACAGTGCAAATGAGATTTCCCGCTTTCCTGAAGATTATGTACAACAACAAAATGTACAACATCAGATCCCCGTATGAGGCAGACGAATTACTAGAATCTATAAGTAGTGTGTTACAAAGAAGAAAGATGCGTAGACCAGGTGATGTAGATAATAAGATCTCTACTTTATTCTCAAGATCTCTTCATAGTTACAGGTGACCCGATGTAAGTTAGATCCTTTAAAGTGCCCCACCAGGAGCAGGCTCTCCACTGCTCAGCCCATCCACACCAACCGATTCACTCTTCCAATCCAAACACAATCAACATTCTATCTGACCTCATCATAGGCTGAGCAGCAAAGGAGAGAATCTCTGTAGGGAGAGTGCCTTAAGTAAAAGGTACATTACAAAATAGTGCATCTCGGGGGAAAGAGTGAACTTGGCGACTTCCTTGTGAATTTCTGTCTGCCATCCCTCTTTGCCCTTCTTTGTCTGTTTATCTTTGTGTATTTAACGTGTTTTGCGTGGGTATGCATGGTGAATATAGAATAGGAAAGGGGGGGCAAGTGGTAGAGTAAAGAAGGTTAAGGCTGAAAAAAAAAGGAGTTTCAAAATTATGAAACAATGCAAAAAATTTAAATAGAACAATAAAAACTGGGGTAAAATAAAGCGATAGGCACAACTTTCCCAAAGTTTGTTAATCTCACATACTTATTTATACATGCACACATTTACACACAGAGATGAGGTAGTTAGGAATTTTACTTTATTAGTATAGAATTACTTCAGGTTTAGCACAATCTAGAGGGAAGGGAAGGGGGGGGTAGCTGTAGGACGTAAACCTGGTCATTCATCAGGCCAGAGTAATAAGGGATTGGTTTCCCAAAGGGTGGGGGGGCACTGGGGGTTCAAGGGTAAAAATACCTCATTTGCTGACGCCCTATCAGTATTGCTTACCCTTAAAGCTTAGTGGGGGTTTAAGTCAGAGAGCTCAGCAGTCCGCTTGGGTCCAGAAAGGATTACAACTAGGCTGTTGTTGTGGGATGCCATTTGTTGAAATGAAGGAAGAGATAACATGACTTTGCTACAGTGTTTGTCCTGGAATGTCAATGGCCTGCGCACAAAGGGAAGAAGAGCCAGTATACTTCAATATTTAAGAGACTCTCCGGCGCAGGTCATTGCCATCCAGGAAACTCATCTCCTTCAATCAGAGACAATAGAATTGTTAAAAAATCAGAAATGGGTCGATGCCTTTATTTGTACGGATCAAACGGCGAACATCAGAGGGGTGCTGTTCCTATTTAAAAAACAAGCTAAGGTTCAAATATTGGATTATACGGAGGGCCATAGTGGGAGATGGCTTATGTAAAGAATTTCCTTAGGGGGTATGTTTTTGTCTTTGGTGGGGTACTGCGGCCCAAACCAGGAGGATCTCTCCTACCTAGATATCATTCGCCGTCATTTTATCGACTTCCCCGACCCCGTAATTTCGGTAGGCGATTTTAATATCGTTCTAAATCCTAAGCTAGATAAATCGTCAAACTCTGGGGCTGGAGTCCCTTCTAAATCTCGACAACTGCTTTTGACACTAATGGTCTAGCTTGGTCTATCTGATATATGGAGGGAACGGGCAGGGGATCAATTGGGGGTTTCGTTTAAAAATCTGAACTACAACCACAAGTCTAGGATCGACTATGCTTTGTTTAGCTATTGCCTCAAAGACTTAGTTAAAGATATTGTATATTTGCCATCTCATCTTTCGGATCACTCTGCAATTTCCTTCAACTTAACCTCGACACAACAGAGTAGATCTTTGTCCTTCGATCGTACCATTTTATTGGAGGAAGACAAAATCAACTTTCTCCTTTTCGAGACTAAACACTTTCTCTATGTGAACCTCAACTCAACTATTATTTCGGTTGTATTGGACACCCTGAAAGCCTTTTGGAGAGGCTGTATCACTAATAGAGCTTCCTACAGAAAATGGAAATTGAGAGATGCCACTGTGGGTTTAGAAGCAGCAATGAATAATTTAGAACATAAATTGAGTCCAAACAGGAATCGATCCGAGAGAAGACCTGGATAAATTAGACTCGCTTAAAAAACAACTGTAGAATATTCTCCAAGAGAGAATTGCTCGCAGATGGGAAGTAAGCAAAATTTCTCATTTTGAATTTGGGGAATTTGCCGGTAAGTTACTCGACTAGAAAGCAAAATCAGACCAGGTGCGTAACTATATAAAAGAGATCACGGTAGAAGGCGAGTCATCACCCCGTTCATCCAACTTAGATATCGGGAAGGCTTTTCGTGACTTCTTCCAAACCATTTATAAGGACGACAATATTGATGATTGCGAAAAGAGGAAAAGGTGGCTGGATAAGATTTCCCTACCTAACATCACGAATGAGCAAAAATTAGGATTAGAGCAGGAAATCACAGAAGAGGAAGTCAGAAAGGTCATTTACCAGTCCAAAAGAGGGAAGGCGGCCGGACCAGACGGTCTTCCAGGGGAGCTATATCGCTCACTTAAAGAGATCATTATTCCAGTTCTTGTGAAAGTTTTTAACAATATACTCTTGGAGGGAGAAGACCCCCCTGGTTCATGGAGTGAGGCCACTGTCGTATTGATTCTAAAACCAGGCAAAGATCCGACTGACTGTGGGTCCTAAAGCCCTATCTCACTCCTCAATAACGACTATAAATTCTTCGCTGCTATCCTGTCAAACAGGTTGGGGGGAGTTATTGATAATATTATTCACCCAGATCAAAAGGGCTTTGTTAAAGGGCGCCAATTAGTGGATCTTACTTATGATTTGGTCGGCGCTATTGATATTGCGTCTACTTACTCTCCCTCTGGCCGTCTTAACCCTGGACACAACCAAAGCCTTTGACAGGGTAAACTGGGCTTACCTATCTGGGGTAATGAAGAAATTCAATCTAGGAGGAGGATTCTGCCATGCCATAGAGTTGTTATATAAGGCTCCGACAGCTAGATTACTCTTAAATGTGTCATTGACAGAGATATTTAAGATCACTAGGGGCACAAGACAGGGCTGCCTGTTCTCCCCTCTCCTTTTTAACCTGTATATTGAACCATTCACACAGGTACTTAGAGAAGACCATAACATCGCCTCTTTTAAATTTGGAAAGTGGGAGAGAAGGGTGGCCCTGTATGCAAATGACATCCTCATATTAACAGCTGACCTTGACTCAGCCTTCTCCACAGTCATCAATCGGGCGGAGGAGTTTGGTCAAATTTCGGGGTATGAAATAAATGCTAATAAGACCGAAACAATGGTTTGGAATATAAATGATGCACAATTGCATATCGGGTCTACTGTGCGATATTTGGGGATTAGAATTATACAGGAGGTCGGAAAAATTCCTGAATATAATCTTGACCGAGTCTTTAAAGAGTGTCAAAGGCAGCTGAAGCTATGGGCTCATCTCCTCTTATTCATCCTGGGGAGGATCAATTTAGTAAAAATGACAATTCTCCCTAAGCTTACATTCCTTTTTAATTCCATCCCATTGGTGTTCGATACCAAGCAAATAGAGAAATGTCAACGAGAACTAAATTCCTTTATCTGGAAGTATAGAGCAACCAGGCTGGCATGGAAGAAGCTTAGACGGAAGAGAGAAAAAGGGGGCTTGGCGATGCCCGACTTGCAATACTACGCTTGGGCATTTCAGCTTTCACATTCAAGAATGTTGCTGAAAATGCCCACTAGTACACCGGGAGGAGAGATGTATAAGGCTATGTTAAGAGGAGCAGGATTGCCGGAGGAAGGTTTTATGTTCAAGTTCGGGGACCAAACATTTTTCAAAAAAGTTGCATTAAATGTCCTCCAGTCGATAGCTAGAAGCTTGTCAATAATAAGAAGAAAGGTGGGGCTTAGCTACTTCTCAAAATTTGCGCCATTATGGGATTCCCCAGGTACACCTGCCTGCTTCCAGGATAACTTGATTACACCGGTGAGAGATTCTGGGATTTCAACGTGGGGATACTTGATGGAAGGGGGGTCTTTGCTTTCCTGGGACGATCTACGGGGGAAAGTGGGTCCCGGTCTCTCCAGGTTCAAGTATATTCAGATGAATAGTTGGGCACAGTCCCAGGCTAGGCAGAACATTCCTTTAGGGAAGGACAGTAATCTGGAAGAACAGCTAGTGGTGAAGCCGAGGGGTAGGAAGGAGGTCTCAGTGTGGTATTGGGCAATCGAGTAGGAAGTAGATGGCGACTTCAAACTTACCGATGAGCTATGGGGAGATCAGATAAATGCACAGTGTGATCAGGTCTGGATGGACTCATTTATTATTTTGCACAGAATAGTTAAACCTGCTTGGCTGAAGCGTAACCATCTCTTTACGGCCAATAGAGCGTGCTTTTCCCCGCTTTAGCTATCGAAATTTCAGTCCAGGAAAGTCTGCAATAAATGTGGTCTGCCAGAAACGTCTGATGTGCACATGTTCAAAGATTGTCCCTCCATTCGCCCCTTTTGGGACAATGTGAAGAAGTCGCTGGATTCCATCTTGAAGGTTTCATTGACTATCAGTCTGCCTATCAGTCTGCCTCTAATTATCTTTGGTCTTAATGATAACCTCATGGGCCCTGCCAGATCTCTACTATTTTATGCAATCCTTATGGCCAGAAGACAAATATGTAAGCACTGGGTAGACTCTGTGGGCCCGATTCACAGAATGAACTTAAGACTTAATCCTAAACTTACTACTATTTTGGTATTCACAGAATACACTTACTACTTTTGGCATTCACAGAATGCACTTACTACTTTTGGTATTCACAGAATGAACTTACTACTTTTGGTATTCACAGAAGTTAGGATTTTGTCTTAAGTCTGTCTTAAGTCTGTCTTAAGTTTGTCTTAAGTCTGTCTTAAGTCTGTCTTAAGACAAACTTAAGACAAAATCCTAACTTCTGTGAATACCAAAAGTAGTAAGTTCATTCTGTGAATGCCAAAAGTAGTAAGTGCATTCTGTGAATGCCAAAAGTAGTAAGTGCATTCTGTGAATACCAAAATAGTAGTAAATTTAGGATTGAGTCTTAAGTTCATTCTGTGAATCGGGCCCAGTCGCACCAACCCACTCAGAATGGCTGACCTCGCTTTACGAAGTTTCTAAGGTGGACTTGGCTAGATCTTGTAGTAAGAATAAGCTTGCATTTGGGATTTATTGGTACAGTGGAAATAGGATGCCCGGTATTTTTTTTTTCCCCGGGTCCTATGATTATGCCTCTTATACTCCTTGGATCCGCGTAATGGGTCCCCTAGGATATCAATATGGCCCGGCAGGTCAATAAAAGACCTACGTGGAGTAAACATCCTCTCCCCTTGATAATCCTTCCGCCAGTTAAACGTGTCTTGGTCTGAATTAATAAATAGACTAAGACCCCTGAACTTGTTCAGAAAGGATACGAAAGCTGGTCGGTGGTTTTTTTCAAGAGGGTTTAAGGCAAAAGAGGACCAAAAAAAAAAAAGGAACAACTTTACATGATGTTATGTGTTGCAGCTGTTCTTTGTAAATTTGTCCTTAATCAGTTAAACAGTTCTCTCTTCATGCACTTGTAACTATTCCAGCATTGCTGACCTTCACATCCAGATGGGGCACCCCACCTATCAAAAAAATATGAGGGGTCAAAGTTCTTTGTATGTGTAGCTTACTGCTACTTAATTTAATTTCTAGGGTTACAATGGTGACAGAACAGGCAGACAGATTATGCTGAAATTCCACCCTACGAGCACTGCACTGCCTCCGAACTGATGCTAGGATGACATTCAAGGTCCTCTGCACCCTCCAAAAAGTGTACTGGGGCAAAGACCTAGAGTTCAACTCGGAAAATGTAATCCCAATATGTTTCCAGCACGAACCTCCATTGATACCCTGCCGTAGAAAACAACCAGGAATCCATCAAGAGATTTAAGCAAGGGGACATATCACAGAGTATTTAAGGCTCTAGACTGTGGAACACTTTTAACTCTAATCTAAAATACAAATTCAAGTACAAGCATCGATTTAGACTCGATTTAGACTCTTCTCAAACTCAGGCATTCCGAATTAAGAACCATTGGATTGGACTCAACATTCTCCTCCACCCACCTGTGCTCAGCTCTTTAAGGTAACCAAGGGGCTGCATGTGGTGCTTTAGAAACATTCTAAATAAATAATTTCTTGCATGCTGATGTTTCATCAATATGGTGCCACTGGTCAGTGTGCCAGGGTAAAGTGTTTTGAAAAGAAATGAAATTTTAATTTGTAACACGCACTAATACCCGAGGGTGCCTTGGTAGGATAAACGTAGTAGGTGCATCTAAGAGCTGTAGAAAAAGGGTAGGGCCAATGTCGACCAAGAACCTTTTAAGTATTGCCCGGCGCTAACCGCCTCTCATACCACTCGAATCTATCAAACAAAGAGGCAGGCGCTGGGGACTGGAAGGCAGGAAACAGGAGTTTATTCAGACGGAGCAGAACACATCAAATCAGACAACAGGGTATCTTCTCGAGGTGCTCTAACCGCATCTCTGAGGCCTGGCCTCTTATACACAGTTTTATGGCTTTATTGCAAGAAACACATCTTTGTCAACACTTTGATGTACGGAAAGACATCCTCAGAATCCCCGCTTCAAGCCCGTTCCCACACACATTTACAGTAGAAGTCCCCACCCCGGTCTCAACAGGTGATGATTGTCGCACAGCTGGGCATTCCGCCGATTCCCGGAATGCATGCGGCTTTGATCGGATCTCATGGGGTGGGGGCTTTGATCAGTCGTGGATCCTTTGATGGGGAAGCTTCCTACTGTATGGGGCAATAAACTGCATCCGCAGGGCCAGGTGGCGGCCTGGGAACGAGCAGGACAATCGGGTACAGAGGAAAGGGGGTTTATCAAAAGATACGGGATCATGAAAGGGATGGAGCGAGGTGTTTGGCTGGGAACAGGATGTGGTTCCGAGGTAAGGTTGCGTTGAAGAGGGGTTTATGGCCCAAGCACGTGAGAGGGGGGGCTGTCAGTGTGCGGAGGATGCTTGCGAGGTTAAGAGGGAGAGAGAGAGAGACGCGCTGACTATCGGCAGTGGGCAGAGAGGCCATGGCATTCAAAATGGCTGCCAATTACGCGCACAAATGAGCTTAAAAAGGGACAAGATGTCGCCGATAATGTTGATGTTGCAAACTAGATTTTAACAGTCCTCCCTTTTCAACATATCTAGCCAGCTTGTTTAATCAATATCTATCCTCATCATGTTCCTAACCTCGACATCGTACAATGCTCTCATGCGTTCTTTTTCGAAGTCCAGAGTCTTAGGGCAGATACAGAATGCACATAGTGAACACAGAGGCGGTAAGCATTGGATGCCCAGGCTGCATCCACAGATTATGACAATCGGTATCAGTATGATCATAAATAACCTCCACCCCCAGTTCTTCACAGTACTCCAGAACCAACCACCAAGCGACCATTCTTCTTGTTCCTGGCGAACTTCTGAGGAAAGTCTGTGGAGGTGTTCGATGGCTTTGTACACAGAGGGTGAATTGTCCGGTATATAGGTGCAACAGCTGGACCCAATGATACGGCATGCTCCTCCACGATCGGCTAGAACCACATCTAGAACCAGGCGGTTCTGGAGAGCCACCAGGCGGACCGCTTGAAGCTCGGCTGTATTGTTCGCAAGGATGCCAGCTGTAATGTTCATTGTTGTTTCAACTGCCTGAGTCAAATGTCGGATGGCGCGGCTGTTCGCCATCGGACCCCAGAGTGGAACAAGTCCCTTTATTGCGTCGAGGAACTGTGCTCCGGTGGAGTCAGCTTGCTCAATGTCTTTAGCTCGTTTTTGTCTGTGATGATTTGTTGGAGCCACATAGGTCGGAGGAAGGATGAAGGCAATGTAACAGGTGCCCCCCCAGCCTTTGGGGAGCCAGGTGTAAGCCTTTGTACCACAAACAAAGTACATATTCAGAGAAGTGACAAAAGAGGGTGGATCAGTTGAGTCCAGAGTTCTGGTGATGCGGCAAGCGCTGTGGCCTACCAGCTGCGTCCCAAGCCCTTCGATACACTTAAGGCCTGTGACATTGATGACGGATAGGGCCACAGTCAGGGTGGCAGCTGTTCATTTCCGGAGGTAGGAGAAGGTGGGTCTGGTCGGGTTGTTGAACACCTGCATTTCAATCCACTCTTTGACGGGGATGTCCATGTGGGTAGAGTCGTTTGATGTCAGGGGGCAAAAGTGTGCAGCAGTTTTCCTTGTTTTGTTCTGCCAGACCCCATGAAAGAAATGTGTCATAGTTCTGCTGGAGGTGGCATTATCCCTGTAGCTTTCTTGCAAGAGGATCAGCCAGGCAAGGCAGGAGCCGTGAACTGAGAAGGGTGAAGGGATGAAGGGTATAGAATGTCCAGTGGTGTGGGGTAGCAACCCACAGATCCAGCAGTTGGTGGCATTGGTGGCAAGATTGTGTTGGTGCAGCAATTGCACGAAGGAGTTGTTCCAAAACTCCTTACGCCTTTCTTGGAGTTGGGGTGAAAGAGAGATCAGATAGTGTTCTTTCATTGTGGTAGGCTGTGCAGTGGTCAGGAATGTCTCATGAGCTGGTGCGCTCTCTTCCACAATCCAGAGGGTGGTCATGAGGAGGAGGCAAAAGAGAAGGGCGATAAAAAGTGCAATAGTCTTTGAACTGTGGATTTTGCCAGTCTTTGGGTTTCTGTAACGAATCTTCGGATGTCCGGTTGCTTCCATCATCTTCATGCCGGGGGCTTCCATCATCTTCTTGTCCGGCGCTTCCATCATCTTCAAGGGGCTCGGTAGCGGGCAGGACCACAAACTTCGTCTGGCTTCTCTCCTGGCAGCCTTAGTAGTTTTAGGCCACCGCTCTGAGAATTATGACTTAGTCAGTGGTCTGCTTAGCCGAAGCTCCCTCCTTTCGTCGCAGGTTATACCCTTCTCTGGATGGCACAGTGGGATCGGGAAATTCTGTCAGTTCAAGTGTCTCTTTATCAGGGTAACAGTTCAGGGATGGTCGATCTTTGTTCAGGAGCTCTTCTTGGGTGGCCACGTCTTCGGTCATCGTCAGGGTCGAGGAGATCTTCTTACAGTGGTGTGCATGCACCCAGTTGTGCTTTCCTTCCACTCGAAGAGCTGTTCGGGTGGTGATCAAGACTTGCCAGTCCACCGAGGTTCCAGACTCTTTGCTCGCTGGAAATTGCGTAGTAGGACGAAGTCGCCGGGTTGGATGTCGTGCCCGGGGCCCCTGGAAGCATCAGGAATGGCATGCAGCACCTGTTGATGGATAACAGACAGTGTCTTAGTCAGGTAGTACAAGTAATCAGACATTAGGACGTCCGGGACGTCGTGAATGGAAGTCGGTTCGGTGCAGACCAGATGCTCATGGGCCGGCCAAAAACGACCTTGTAAGGTGTCAAGTGGTGTTTGGTGGGGGTGGAACGCATTGATAGCAACGCCAGTGGGAGAGCGTCTGGCCATTTCAATCCTGTGGTAGCCACTATCTTAGCTAGTTTGAGCTTCAGTGTGGCATTATGCCGCTCAACTAGTCCAGCAGATTGGGGGTGGAAGACTGCGTGGAACTTTTGTTTTACACCCAACCCCTTCAAGATGAGTTGGATAACTTCGGCTACGAAGTGGGGACCATTGTTGCTCCACAAAATTCGACAAAGGCCATAACGAGGGAAGAATTCTTTCAGTAGTACTTTTGCAGTGGCAAAGGCAGTGTTGTCGCGGGTTGGATAGGCTTCCACCCACTTGCTAAACGCGCACACGACAACAAGTACATACTTCAGACCTTGGCATCTTTCTAGCTGGATGTAGTCCATCTGCAGGACCTCAAATGGATGATTTGGAACCCCAAACCCTCCCCGGGGTACTACAGTTCCTTTCCCAGGGTTGTGTTGAAGGCATATCAGACATTGTTGGACCAGACGTTTGGCGGAGTCTGCGATCTTGTCATTGTGCCAAACTTTGGAGACAAGCTCGGTCATAGGGGCAGATCCTATGTGTGCAGGGGAGTGAGCCATGGTCAGTATGGGGATCAGGTAAGAATCGGGTAGCAACCATTTGTTTGTGTCTTTTGTCCATCAGCAGCCTTCATCGTCCTTCAGTCCCACCCGTGCCCATTCAGTCAATTCGTGTTGTGAGCTGGCCATCTGGATGTCCCTAATAGTTTCCCTAGCGTCTGTCCATTTCTCTGCTTGTGACCTGGTCACGTACATGCGTGTCGTTGTCCTATTCTCAGCTGTGGTTCGAGCAGTGCTGTCGGCCAGTGCATTCCCTTGCCCAATGATGTCTGTCACCTTTTTGTGTGCTTGGCATTTTATTACTGCAAGTTGTTTGGGAAGAAGGACTGCTTCAGTTAGGGCGGAGACTAGATCTCCGTGTAAGATGGGGGTGCCATGTGAGGTCAGGAATCCCCTCTCCTTCCATAGGAGCCCAAAATGATGAACCACCCGAAGGCGTACTGGCTGTCGGTGTAAATGTTTGCTGTGGTTCCTGCTGCTAGGATACATGCTCGTGTGAGGGCAATCAGTTTGGCTGCCTGTGCAGATCGTTGTGGGATGCGGGCTGTCTCTACTACGGTTCGGGCTGTGGTGACTGCATAAGCAGCTGAGGTGGTGCCATCGGGGAGTTTGATGCAAGAGCCGTCTACCCACAACTCTCCGTCAGGGTCTGGGAAGGCTGTGTCTCTGAGGTCAACCCTACTCCTAGTCTGTTCGTCCGTGAGGTTCACACAGTCATGTACAGGGGACACATTGGGATCGTTCTCTGGTAGGGGTAACAAAGTCGCCGGATTCAGCGTGGTGCATCTTTTCAGGGTGATGTGGGGTGCAAGCAGAGTCAGTTCGTACCCAGTCAGTCGTGCACTAGTCAGGTGTTGCGTCTTAGTCTGGTTCAGGAGGGTGTCGAACGCATGGGGCACTAACACCGTGAGGGAGTTCGAGAGTACGATCCCCTCACTTTGTCGGATAGAGATAGCAGCAGCAGCTACAGCTCAAAGGCAGGCAGGCAAAGCTCTGGCTACGGGGTCAAGAGTGGCAGAGAAGTAGGCACATGGGCGTTGTTTTGGGCCAATGGACTGGGTCAAGACAGACAAAGCGCATCCCTCCCTTTCGTGAGTGTAGAGGGAGAAGGGCTTCGTGTAATCGGGGGTTCCTAGGACGGGGGCTGAGCAGAGGGCATCTCGTACTACGAAGGAGGATTGGCACTCAGGGGTCCAAGGGAGTGGGAAGGGGACGTCTTTAGCCAGCAGAGAAAGCAGCGGTTTCACAATGAGGCTGAAGTTTGGCAACCACTGACGGCAGAAGGAAGTGAGGCCTAGCAGAGAGCGGACTTGTTTCTGGGTTTTGGGGACAGGGGTCTCTAGGATGGTCTGAATTCGGTCGGGGGTAAGCTTCCTCCCGTCTTTGGACAAGAGGTGGCCTAGGTAAGTGACCTGAGGTTGGCAGAATTGCAACTTCTTCTTGGAGACCTTGTGGCCATTTTCCGCAAGGAAGTGTAGGAGTTGGATGGTGGCTGTGACTGCAAGTGGAGTGGTGTCGGCCGCCAAAAGGATATCATCAACGTACTGTATCAACACCAATCCATTGGGTAACTGGACTGCGTCCAGTTGTCTCTTGAGGGCCTGGCTGTAGATGCTGGGACTTTCGGTGTAGCCTTGGGGTGCTCGACAGAATCTATACGAGCGGGCTTTTAGGGTGAAGCCGAAGAGGTATCGGCTGTCTGGGTGGATGGGGATAGAGAAGAAGGCGTTCTTGAGATCAATGACAGTAAAAGTGGTGGCAGTGGAAGGAATCAGCGTCAGAATGGTGGTAATGACTGAGACCACGGGGTACTGAGGTACAACTACTTTGTTAACCTCTCGTAGGTCGATGATGAAGCGATACGCTTTCTCATCTCCTTCGCCTTGCTTCTTTATAATGGGTAGGATAGGGCTGTTGCAAACATTGCTAACTACTTCCTCTACCACTCCTGCATCTATCAGGGACTGGATAATCTTTACCAATGCCTTCTCGCCCTCGGGCGATATCCGATATTGTGGAAGTTTTGAGAGTATCGCGTCCTGTCGAACAGTTATGTGCACTGGGTCGATCATCATGCGTCCTACATCCGAGTCAGTCTTGGCCCACAGATATGGAGGTAGAGTGTCAAGTAGGGACGAGTCAGCGTCAGAGATGGAAAACATGCGTCGGGAAGGACAAAGTCTGAGCAGAGCCGGGTTATCGTACAGAAAGACCTGAACTCCATCTTGCGAACACCTAATGGTAGCTCGGAAATGTTTCAGTAAGTCAAGTCCCATAATGGCATCAGGGGTGTTGGATGAAAGCAAAAACGTTATGTCAGTGGTGTTATTCTCTAAGTCAAAGGAGATCGGTGTGGACAAGGGGTTAGTGGAGGGCGTTCCATCGAAACCTATCGACGTTACAAGTGAGCCAGACAAGGGTGCCCTTGGAATCAGTCATTTAGATAACGCACTAGGTGTTGCGCCAGTGTCTACCAAAAATGGAGACTTCGTACCCAGGACCTTAGCGGTGACATAAGGACCTTGCTGGTCAACATAGAGCTCGACTGGATCCCTCCCTTGCCCTTGGCAGTCCTATGCGAAGTCGTGGGCGTCGTCGGAGTCAGACTGTTGGTACTGATTCTGTCGGGGACGGTCAAATGTGTTCAGTCTGCCTGGTCTGTCGATATTTGTGTCATTCGTGGACCCTCGTCCTTGTCCTCTATTTCTTGGTCCACCCGCTACATCTCTGGTGTCCCTATTCTTATTCATCTCTAACAGGACCGGACACTGGGATTTCCAATGGCCGAATCCCTTGCAAAATGCACACTGGTCCTCACCAATATCTTTTCGTCCAACATAGGGTGCAGGTGTACGTTCTTTAGGGGGTGGGTTTCTAGGAGCATTCGACTGGTAATTTCCCTTGTACTGCTCTTGTCCTATAGTCACCCCTTGCAACTGTGCAATCATCACCCTCTCCTTCAAGTCCTTTTTCTTTTTCTCGGTCGCTCTATCGTTTTCATTCTTCTGATGCTCATAATACTGGGCCATCTGGAGGATAGCCGCAGGTTTGGAGGCCGCCCAACTACTCCCGCTAGCCTGTAGTTTCTGAGAGACCTCCTGTGACAGACCTTTAACATAGTTCTGGACAAACAGATGATGTCCGGTTGCAGTGGTCATGTCCTGGCCGCTGTAATCGGAAAACACCGAAGTATTCTGACACGTCTTCCTGAGGTTTCTGGCAGCAGGCCGTCACTATCGACCAGTCTACCTTCTTTTCTGGGATCAGGGTTTTCAGTTTCTGCACAATTTTGTCTGGGAGTTCTAAAATGGATTTCAAAGGTTTCTGTCCAGGTTTTCGTTGTCTATCTATGCCATCGAGTTGTGACCAGGTATGTCCGAACATCTCAAGGTGGTCGACTTTCCGGATTTGCTTCCACACATCAGCTGGCAGACATAACCCAAAAAACAAATCGATGTCAGCTAGGGTCATAATCGTTGAACCTAAGGCTGTACCTAGTTCAGTATAAAAGGCAGTGGGGTTTTTCCGTAGATCGGGCAGAGAACGTCAGAATATCTTGCCGATCCCATGGTTGGTAGACCCAGTTATACACTACCCTCCCTTTTGCATCTTGATGGTTAACATCATTGTGTGTTCCCTGACCTCGTGGGGGAACCCAGTAGGGAGCAGCCTCCCTTATAGGCATCATGGCGCTAGTTTGTTCTATTCGAGGTTCGGTCACTAAAGGAGTCGTAGGTTTAGCTTCCAACCCTTGTTCAGTGAGGTGGCGGAAAACTTCAAGCGTACGCGTGAGGAGGTCCGTCATGTCACACTCGCCCTCATCCCCGATGTCAACCCTTCTATATAGAGTCGTTAGACTCTCGGGACCTTTGTCTCGGTATCGGTCCTCGTAAGCATTTAGGGCATGGTAGCACAATCGTACAACAAAGTGCTGTCTATGGCTCCCAGCACATGAGTTGAACATGTCCATTAGGTACTCCTCACTTTCCTTCCGTTCTACTAGTGTCTTTACTACCTTGTCGATCCCTGCTCGCTCATCCTTGCTCAACCTGTTCATTCTAGTGGAATCTTTCCTTCGGGCCTCAGGGTCGTCTAATAATGCTGCTTGTGCTGTATCGAGTACAAAGGATTTGGGCGGCGCGGAGGCCACGAGGACCGAGGCCCTGGTACTATTCTCATCTGTGCTTGGGGGTGGCAGGTGTTGTACTAGGGGTCGGGAAGGGGCATATGGAGGGGGCATGTAGATGATCGGAGGACCTAGTAAAAGATCATCATTTGCTCGCTGTTTCGTGGGTAACTCAGGGTAGAGCGTAGAGGGTGTTCTAACAGGACACAGACTCGATGTTTCGGACTCTTGCTTCCGTTTGGCTTCCTCTCTCTCTTTTATCTCTTCCTCTATCTTTCTGGCAGCTAGGTGAGCTGCTTTTCGTAGCTTTTCGTAGCTCTTTCTCTAATCTGATTTCGTTTCTCTTTTTACGCTGTTCTGTTTCTTTGCGCCACATGCCGAGACTATCAAGCATAGTGGGCGTTGTTTTATTGTTACGAAGGGCTGTTTCCAGCGTGCTTATTTTATCCTCATCGAAGGATCCTATCAGTGGCCACTGACTTTCCTGATCCTTTCTTGTATATTTATGCCATAGTTTGCTATAGGCTATGGCGATTAATCCATGCTTCATGAACATGTCCTTATTAGGGGTGCCTTTCAGTGGAGCTGGATGGTTCATCTCTAATAAGCGGTCCGGGCTGAACCAACTACCAATCAGTGGGGAGAAGATAGGCATGACAGATTACAACGGGTTACAAAGGTCCGCACTACCTATCCTTCACTACTTGCAAAGACTAGACAGAATATTTCTATTCTACGTTATTTGCAAACAGAGAATATCTCAAAGAACCAACTTCGAACAGTCAATGTTGGGGAGTGGGGAGAAAGAATAGGCACTATGGGTTACAACGGGGGACAAAAGTCCGCGTTACCTACCCCTCACTATCTGCAAAGGAAGAGAGAATATTTCTATTCTTCCTCGTTTGTAGACAGAGAGAATCTCAAAAGAACAAAACCTTGAACAAACAATGTTCGGGCAATCAATCAATCAGTGGGGGAGAGAAATAGGCACGACGGGTTACAGCGGGGGACAAAAGTCTGCGAATCTTTCTATTCTTCCCCGTTTGCAGACAGAGAATATCTCCAAAAAGAACCAACAGAGAATATCTCCAAAAAGAACCAACAATCGAAGAGTAATACTAGTATTTTCCAAACAATCAAACAATCATTTCGCAATTTGTCGTGTTACACGACCTTACCCGGACCGCATGGACAGTTTCCCGTCTTCCGAATCCAGCGCCCGATCGTCCTCTATTCTCCGTAACTGTCGCGGCACTCCTGATGGTTCCCAGTCAGGACCGTAGATCACTCGAGAGAGGTCTGTTCGGAACCGGTGAAGTTCGGATGATCGGCTGTCAGACGAGGGTCTGTCGGACAGGAGCTCTCCCGATCGTTGCAGTCGTTCACTCTGTCGTCAGGACCTCTCCCACTGGATCCACGTGTCACTGATGGGCCCCACGTTTGGGACGCCAATTGTAGAAAAAGGGTAGGGCCGATGTCGACCAAGAACCTTTTAAGTATTGCCCGGCGCTAACCGCCTCTCATACCACTCGAATCTATCAAACAAAGAGGCAGGCGCTGGAGACTGGAAGGCAGGAAACAGGAGTTTATTCCGACGGAGCAGAACACATCAAATCAGACAACAGGGTATCTTCTCGAGGTGCTCTAACCGCATCTCTGAGGCCTGGCCTCTTATACACAGTTTTATGGCTTAATTGCAAGAAACATATCTTTGTCAACACTTTGATGTACGGAAAGACATCCTCAGAATCCCCGTTTCAAGCCCATTCCCACACACATTTACAGTAGAAGACCCCACCCCGGTCTCAACAGGTGATGATTGTCGCACAGCTGGGCATTCCGCCGATTCCCGGAATGCATGCAGCTTTGATCGGATCTCATGGGGTGGGGGCTTTGATCAGTCGTGGACCCTTTGATGGGGAAGCTTCCTATTGTATGGGGCAAGAAAGTGCATCCGCAGGGCCAGGTGGCGGCCTGGGAACGAGCAGGACAATCGGGTACAGAGGAAAGGGGGTTTATCAAAAGATACAGGATCATGAAAGGGATGGAGGGAGTTGTTTGGCTGGGAACAGGATGTGGTTCTGAGGCAAGGTTGCGTTGAAGAGGGGTTTATGGCCCAAGCACGTGAGAGCGGGGGCTGTCAGTGTGCGGAGGATGCTTGTGAGGTTAAGAGGGAGAGAGAGAGAGAGACGCGCTGGCTATCGGCAGTGGGCAGAGAGGCCATGGCATTCAAAATGGCTGCCACTTACGCGCACAAATGAGCTTAAAAAGGGACAAGATGGCGCCGATAATGTTGATGTCGCAAACTAGATTTTAACAGAGCTGTGCATGATAATCTAGAATTCAGTGCCCTGCACAGAGCTTTCCCCCAACACCTTTGATTGGTCACCGTGCTCTCATGCGCGGCGTGAATTCCGCGCCTGCGCTGAGCGTTCTATTGAGCGGGCGGGCCAAAGCACGCTCAATAGAACGCTCAGCGCAGGCGCGGAATTCACGCCGCGCATGAGAGGCGGGCAGGCCATGACGGAACCGCTCCGTCATCAGCACAGCACCACCGCAGCTGATGACGGAGCGGTTCCGTCATCAGCACTTAAGGGGTTAAGGAAGAGGAAACTACGCCTACCCCTGTCATCCTGTTCTATCACTTAACGGAGGTAGGAGGACCAAGGTGATGCAATGAAACCAGAAGTCATCCCTCCTACAGTTTAGCATGAAGAGTTTCTATCAGAGTTTATTGAGGCATAATCAAAGTGGCATAGTGCTAAATCTGCTTGTCCCTCAACACTGCCTATAAACTCCCCTCCTCCCCTCTCACCCCTCAATGCTTTTGTATTTCTGGATCGCTTCCATCATTTGTTACGCACAGCATGAGCTGACTCACATACTCACCACAACCCTGTCACCTTCCATCCCTTTCTCTGATACATCTGTCCTTTCTATTTTCATTAGCTGGTTCACTATCTTCATCATGCTTTCCATACTCTACTGTTCTATGTGATATGATGTGCTTTATCCTCGCCACATATGCTACATCTCCCATATATGCCTTATTTTACTGTTGATTCTGTGCATTGTAGGATGCTCCATCTGCATTATGTCTGCAATATTCCACTGTTTGTTTATCTTGTTATGTTTGCGCTAGCTGATTTGATGTGCTCCATCTTCCCCACTTATACTTTATCGCCACTTATGCCTTCCCTTACTGTCTTTGTATAAGTATACTACCACCCACTTGATATCCCTCGGTTATATGTGCACTTTCCTAGCCATATATGCTATATCCGCCATATATGCCAAATCTAAATGTTGATTCTGTGCATTGTGAAGTGCTTCATCTTCATTATGTCTTTTATATTCTACTGTATGTTTATTTTGTCTTGTTCGCGCTAGATGTTTTAGATGTGCTCACCCATACATGCTTTATCTCCATTCTCTGCCCTCGCTGACTGTTATTTTGCATCAACACACCACCACCTACTTGATATCCCCTGGTCTTTACCCACCCTTATCCATCTATCATCGATGAACCTACCTAACCCACCCTCTGGTTAAGCCACTCCCCTTACCTACTCCGCTTTTTCGCAATCTGGGTGTCCGCTATACCTGCTGCGCCTGCGTGGTTGCTACTACACCTCTCACCGCTGGTCCCTGCTTTGGCTAAACTTATCTCTACCCAGTATTTAGCCTCCCACTCATTTTGATCCTAGCGGTTTTTGCTTCATTGCTTCTCTCCACTCCCCCTACTCTCCCTGCCATGCCTCCCCTCACATATCCGCCCTCTTCCTCACCCGCACCCATCGCAAAACTAGGCCCAAAGTCCTGGTCTATCCTATACCCTCCCCATCTCTCCAAACATGGGAAAAAAAAACTTCAACATAAACTTCTCTGTCTCCACCCAGAAATCTTATTTGCTGACCACCACAATACCCTCAACTCCTCTTTTGTCACCAACTACATCTTCTTCTCCAAACCCCCATCGAAATGGTAAAGCATATTCCTTCAACACCTCCCTATCACTGTCTCCCGCAAGATCCCTTACGGTCTTAAACTCTCTACCACTCCCTCTTCCTCATTCTTGGGTGAAGTAGACATTTCCATCTTCAAATCTGGAAACATCCTCATCCAAGCCCCTGAAAATCACCTCCACATCTTTGAACATCACTTTAATGCGCTACTCCAACTCCTCTCACAGCCCTCAAACCCTCCCCTCTCACCCCCTCAATCCCTGGACCCTTCACCTCCCTTCTCTTCCCCTGCCCCCTGCCCCCTCGCCTCTTCTCCCTGACTCACCCCTACTTCTGGTTCCTTCACTAACCATGGTGCCTCTCACCCCTCCACCCCCTCTCCCGAACTTACCCTCTACCCCTCACATCTTCGATGTCTATTCCCTACCTCTACCGACTACCCCAGCCCACAACTCCACCGCCTTATCCAAAAAGCGATCCCCCCTGCACAGAATCACCTGATCACCAACCTCCACGGACAACCACAACCAGCAACCCCACCACTATCTCTAACACCGATCCCCCACTGCACCCCCCTCCACCTACACTAAATCACCTACCCCCACATCGAACACTACTGCCCCCTCCCAACCTCAACTGGCCTCCCTGGCTGCCGTCGCTACCTCTATCTTCTCCACCTCCAACTCTCTCAAATCCCCAGACACCTGACACTCATCCCTCACATAACAAATGCTGCCAAAAGTGCTCTTTTCACCCTTCACCACTTCAAAAAACGGAAACCTTTTATTCCAGCCGATGACTTTGAAATCGTTGTCCAATCACTGGTCCTATCCAAAATTGATTATGGTAACGCAACACTCGTTGGCACCCCTAAAATCCACGTGGCTCCAATTAACTGTGTTCTCAACCTCGCCGCCAGACCCATCTCCGATTGAAAAAAATTCGACCACATCTCTCCTGTCCTTAAAAACCTCAACTGGCTCCCAATCGAAGGAAGATCCACCTACAAGTTTGCATGTATCACACACAAAGCCCTCCACCTAAACAGATCCCAACAAATTAAGCTCATTCATTACCTCTCCAAACCCCAACCGGTCACACTTGGCGTGCCACAAGGCTCTATCCTCTCCCCCACCCTATTCAATCTATTCATGGAACCACTCACCCTCATTCTCAAACAAGCCAAAATATGCTACCACCTCTACTTTACTACAAGATCAAATCCCACAATGACATCCTTCACCTCAACGATACATTGATGAAAATTCAAGCATGGTTCCACCTTAATCATCTCAAACTGAACCCTAAAAAAACTGAAATCATCCTATTTAGTCCCAAGAGCAACTCTCTCCCTATCCAGCTGTGGATCAACGATATCACTGCTCTTAACTGCCCCCTCTCCACCTCCAACTCTCTCAAATCCCCAGACACCTGACACTCATCCCTCACATAACAAATGCTGCCAAAAGTGCTCTTTTCACCCTTCACCACTTCAAAAAACGGAAACCTTTTATTCCAGCCGATGACTTTGAAATCGTTGTCCAATCACTGGTCCTATCCAAAATTGATTATGGTAACGCAACACTCGTTGGCACCCCTAAAATCCACGTGGCTCCAATTAACTGTGTTCTCAACCTCGCCGCCAGACCCATCTCCAATTGAAAAAAAATCGACCCCATCTCTCCTGTCCTTAAAAACCTCAACTGGCTCCCAATCGAAGGAAGATCCACCTACAAGTTTGCATGTATCACACACAAAGCCCTCCACCTAAACACCCCCTCTTATCTTGCTGACAAATTACAGAAAACTGGTTGCTCTAGGTCCCTTAGGAGCACCAACTCCCTTGTCCTAATCCCTCCCATACTCAAATGCAAAAAAGCCCAATCCCGTGCATTCTCTGGTAATGCCCCTACGATTTGGAACTCCCTCCCCAAGGATCTCCGCTGCAACTCCTCCTACCCTCTATTCAAAAAAAGGCTCAAATCGCTTCTTTTCAACAAATATTGGGGCACCTAATGTCTCTGTTTCGAGCACTGTCCACTCCTGCTCCCCTGCTATCCCCTCACCACACCCCCTTCCCGCCTCTCTTTCCTCCTCTCCTCCTGTTCTACACTCCTTATGCCTGGGATTCTCTACACTCCCCATCCCCTTTATGATCAACTGGCCTCTCCTCCCCACTCACTCATTTATAGGCTATGTTTTTTGCGGCTTTAGTCGTCATATATTACCACTCCACATCCATTTGAATGTAATGTTTTTTTATATCTTTCATGATTAATGCACACTCTGGATGATTTCTTGTATGTATACCTACCTTGTAAAGCGCTCTGATACCCTTCGGTCCAGTACTGCTATATAAAACTCTCTAAATAAATAAATAAATGAATAAATAAAATAGATATTCCCAGTGCCAAAGGTGTTCAAGTGCAGGGATGTGCCATATTCACAACAATATGGGGCACCCCTGCCATTCGCTTAGCACTGGCAGTAAATGTAGGCGCCTAGTGCCAACGCAGGCACTCTTGCACCATTGTGCAAGGGTGCCTGCGTTGTCGGGACAGATTGTTTATGTGCAGGAAGGTGCCCCTTCCTGCACATAAACAATCATTGGTGTTTTGCTGTTTTTATGGTTGCTGCACAATGCAGCACACATAGAACCAGTAAAAACGAGGAGAAAGAAAGCACTGCAGGCCCCACAGCTAATCTCTGTACCTTTAAAGGTAGTGCTGTCTCAGCAGTTTCTTACAAGTTATGAAAAGTTTGGTGGGTGCTGCTCACTAAGCTTTTAAACTTTTTGTTATTTTTCATAAACAAACTCCCAAAGCAAGAGTTGGGGAACATCCTTTACAACGCAACTTTTACCACGCAGTGCCTTTACGACGCAACTTTTACAACGCAAACCATTACAACGCATTGCGCTGGGGGGCGCTCTAGGATAGGGAATAGGTTTAATGTACTATCCAACACCTTCCCTACTATCCACGGGGACTGGAGTTGGAATAGTAAATTAAACTATTCACTATCCAGGGCCCCACAGCACTATGCGTTGTAAAGGCATGCGTTGTAAAGGCATGCGTGGTAAAAGCATTCGTTGTAACGTCATACATCCGCAAGAGTTAGCTTCTGCAAACCAAAAAATTAATGACTCCACACCCTGGGAGTTTTATCCCATAGTGTGTCTGCAGGGCCACTATTTATTGTTTTCTGTCCTTCCCTGCCAGGCTTTACCTGATACTCAGCAACAATTTCTTGCAGTTATGTGTCCTATGAATGGCTCAGATGCATTCTATAACTTCTGACTTATACATTATGTTGGGCTGTAGGATAGAGGCACGCATGGCTAAACCAAAGCGTGCCTCTTCCACGCAGCCCGAACCACAAATGTGTCTTAACCAAGCGTTCCTTTACCACATGTGCCTTTTCCATGCAATTTCATTGTAAAGGCATGAATTCGAAGGAGGTACGCATAGTTAACTTTGCCACAACTCCTTCCACTTTCCAGAGCCCTAAAACTCTGGCCCCAATATAAACATGCATTTGCAATGCAATCGGTCTCGCTTTTGGGACCTTATAAGTATTTAGCCATGCAGCAGGCTAATTTTTGTGGGGATCCTGAATGAGTCAGTTCAATTCAGACCTGTAATCATCTCCTTACGATTAGCCTCAGCCTGTCTCCTGGTCCGGTTCGGGCACAGAAGGAGTAAACTGAATAATTCAACAAATTAAACTACAATAATTAAACCACTGCATAATTCAGCTCTTGACGGACAGACATACAGTCTACACCACTGTAAAAGCAGCATGCTTAGCAATTCTCCACCGACCATCCCCGCCGCCTCGCTCCCTAGTACCCCTGCAGAAAAAGGATTCAAATGTGAAATGAATATGTTATTTTAAAACAGCGGCATTTTTAATATCAGATGAGCAAAGAATCAGTTGAGGGATAGTTTGCCTTTTATAAGCAGTCATTCGGTGAGTCACTCTTTCCTATTTATTGCAGTAGCATCGCCAGACACACTACCAATGGCATTTGTTTTCTTTTTTAACTCCTATGTTAGAAAAACGCAGTGTGCATGTGTTGTTCTGGGTATGGGTCATGTATAACTCACAACGCAGTAAAATTACAGAAAAATAAAGAACCAACAAAGTAATGGCATTTTACCTCAATCTGGATCAGCAAATATTATTTGACAGTCACATAGTTTTCATCCACACCTTATACATGAAATTACATTTTAAGGTCCTGTGGAACATTCCAAAAAATTTGGTTCACCAAAGCATACAGCTATTGGTCAAACGCTGCATATGAAACACCCAGACAGGAAAATGTATTGACTGAGGCACAGAATACTCCCTCTTGCCAGAGAAGGGCAGTGAACTGAGGGAAGAAAAGAGCGCGAAAGCTAAGAAAGGAAGGACAGAATATTGAGTAGAAATTGAAGAAATTACAGAGAAAGGGTATTGAAGGGGAAGAAGAACAGAAGAGGGATTGTGAAAGGTGGACCAAAGAGAAAAGAAGCAGAGGGAGGACAATGTGAAGTGAAAGAGGAGTGAGGAGAGAAAGGAGATAGAGTTGGAAGGATATGGAGGGCAGAAGATATTGGGGCAGAGAGGGACGGAGGGAAAGAGTATCACAGGGGACAGATGCAAAGGTCAGAATTGAAATGGACAGGGAGCCAGTAAGAAGCAAAAGAAAAAGACCTTGAGCGAAAGAAGAGGGGATTTTAAACTAAGCATGCAGAAGGAAATGGAGCGAGAAAGAAAGGGAGAACAGCAGTTGAGTGAGGTAGCAGCGGGCAATATTTAGTACAAAAACAGTCCGGACGAAAGTTGTCCTCAGCATGGTTTAATGGACAGAGAACGTTTAGGCAGTAGTAGTGATTGTCCTGGTTCCCTGCTTCAAACTGTTTAACCACCCGCCCCCTCGGATCAGCACTCATTGAGCTACACTGCCGGTCTCGCCCCTCCTGTGCACTCACTCCTGCCAGCAGAGGAAACATGTGTTCCCTATTTCCACAGGACGTGCCAGCTCTTGGTCACAAGGCTGTTTGCCAGATCAGAGTGTTTATCCCTGGGAAGGAGAGATAAACAAAAAACAGATTAACAAGACTTCCGGAGCAACCAAGGTTTTTTTTCCGTGCACTCCAGGGACGTCACTTCCGGGATGCCTGCGCAGTATTTTAAAACATGCATTTGCAATTCAATATGACTCGCATTTACGCGAGACGTATTGCATTAAAAATGGGGGTGCAGGCGTGAAAGAAGGCACAAATGGGAGTGGGGGGGTAAAGGGTTGGCAAAAAATCACAGACTGCGTAAGGGGGCGGGGAGGACACAGAGAAAAAATGTTGTTGGATATGGGGGCCAAGAGCCTCGGATGTGTACAAATAACACCATGGACGTTAGGAGGAGGGACTAACAAGGGAAATAACAATCAGAAGCCAGCATTTAGGATGGTAGCCAAACAAAAAGATGGGCAGAGCTTACGCGAAGCTTCCCTGCTAAAGTATATAGCTTATGCCTCGCAAAGCTAGCAGCGCATGCGCTGCAACGCTAGGCGAGACCTAATAACTATCCCATCCCCCTGCCCTGAGCCATAAAACCACCCATCCCTAAAAACTTCACCCCCAAACCCAGTCCTTAAAACTACCTCAACCCCCTCTTCCCGCCCTAAGCCCTAAAAACCTACCCCCTTCTTAAAAGTATCCCTACCCCCCCTCCCTGAGCCCTCCTCCGGAAGCAACCCCCAGACCCGGCCCCAGCCCCACTTACCTCACTGCGTCCTGCCTCCTCTCCCGATCCTTCCTGCTTCCATCCATTCCAGGTAGCAGCTAGATCGTGCACTGCTTTAACCGTGCATATGGGTTGTTAAGGCATGTGCGTGGTTAAAGCAAGCGTGATAGCGCTTGCGATGTTGAAACACAGGTGGATCTGCCTATGTTGTTCAACCGTTTCCTGTTTTGTTGTTCCACAGTAGGGCCGGACAGATCGTAGCGGACAACAGGCGTTTCCCTGGTGTGTCACCAGGGCGGGGGTCTGTTTTGGACCCCTGGCAGCCGTTTTTAGGTCTCGGCTAGCGTAGGCTGCGCATGCGCAGTCTCGCTGGTGAGATCTTATGTCTCCAGAGTAGCGAGACTTGAACCCGCCCCTCTTCTCCATTGGCTGGCTGCCTAAACGGCAGGCGGCCATTGGAGAAGAGGGTTCTGTGACGTCATTTTTGGGCCGGACAGATCGTAGCGGACGACAGGCGTTTCCCTGGTGTGTCACCAGGGCCGGGGTCTGTTTTGGACCCCTGGCAGCTGTTTTTAGGTCTCGGCTAGCGTAGGCTGCGCATGCGCAGTCTCGCTGGTGAGATCTTATGTCTCCAGAGTAGCGAGACTTGAACCCGCCCCTCTTCTCCATTGGCTGGCTGCCTAAACGGCAGGCGGCCATTGGAGAAGAGGGTTCTGTGACGTCATTTTTGGTAGCTAAGTCCCGTCCGTTTCGGATTGAGGGCCGTGTTTTCTTTGTTTCCTTCTCTTCTCGAACAACACACCCCCCAGTCTGCAAAGGACGGGGCTTAGCTTCCAAAAATGACGTTGCCTCCTCTCCCCCCACCCCTCTTCTCACCTCTCAACTGGTTTCTGCGTGCCCATGTCAAGCCGATGGCCGTCTACCAGCCTGAACCGGGTAGTTGCGCTGCTGTGGGAAAATACTGTCCTCCAACATCTTGGATGCAGAGTGCTGCCTTACTCCACCAAAGAGTGGCGCCGATCAATACGGCGACCCACTCTGTGTCCAATTCATGTTGAAGAGATAGTGATGAGAGCTCGGATCAACAAGGAGCCATTAGGGCTCTGATGGCACTGGGGGACGAGACTTAGCTAGCAGGGGCAGGGCGGCAGCTGAGAGAGAAGCTGCTGTCGCACCGCTGGTGTCCTTGCGTAGGAGGTGCCGAGCCGCTCCCTCTTTCATTCAGCTGGATTCTCCTGCGTCGCTCATCAGTGGTGTGCAGTAAAAGATGGCGGCGACCGCTGGAGCCTGGTCTCCGCTCCCGTATCCCCGGCCGGAGATGAGAGCGGCTTTAGGCACGGCCGCCGCCCCCTTCCGTTTGTGACTCTTGGAATAGTCCGTTTCTGATCCCCGGCAGCATGTGCCTACTGGAACATGTCCGCAAGGAATGGTTCATCCTCGGCATCGTCTTGGTGATGGGAGCCGCCATGCTACAGCCCGCTATCGGCGATAAAGGGGGTGAGTGCCGCCTTCGCCTGGGCATACGGTTAGGGGATCCCTGAACTCCTGCCAAAACCGTCACCAACAGCAGTGCCAGCCTGCTACGTGCCGCCCTGTGCCCAATATTCATGAGCACCCCTCCCGGTGATAAAGCTGTCTTGTTCCTACCTCCGCCTCTTAAACGTTCAAGTCTAGGGTGCCCATGGGCTGGGTCGAAGGGGTTGGTGTAGCTGCGCTGACAGCCCAGTCACCCTGCCTGTCTTGTGTGACACGTTATACTCTGCTTGACCCTCGCCGCTCTCTACTTCCGCCCCGGGTGGTGGCTGACACAGGGTCAGCATAGGACACGCAGCCTTTAGTGCTGATGTTAATGTTCAGGCAGACCGCAACTCTTTTTTAGCATGTGTCCGGTTTAGCAGCCACGTTAGGTCAAGTGCAGAAACATTTGGGTATAATAATCGGAGGAAAAGGATCAGCGCTAGGGTGCCCTTGCCGTATCATGAGCACAGAGACCTTTGATCTAACGCGAACACGTTATTTAATACTAACCAACAAGTTATCATGCAACACTGATCTTAGGCCTAAACTCCTACAGCCTTAAATGTTATGTAATGTAACTGGTCCTTTTATAAAGCGCCCTTACACCTTCGGGTACAGAAGTTCGCGCTATATAAAATCGCATTAAATAAATAAATGTCACTTGTCAAGGAGCCCGGGGGAGGAGAAGCGAGCAGCTGCACCTTCCAGTCACGGTGGGCCGTGGCTTTGCCTCTTGTGTCTCTTCTGGGTCTGTGGAGACCTGATTAGGGTGGGGGGCGAGGAGGGCCTGTTACTCTGACAAAAGTGCTGAAGACTGGGGGGTCACAGTAGATTCAGCAAATTGCACCCAGTGGACAGGTATGGAGAGGGTCCAGTTTGACCATCAAAAAGTTAGAGTTCAAATATAATAGTAGGTCATGGGGAGGGCCACTGGAATTATGCGATCCTGTGTCTGCTGCTTCTGCTTTATTTTGCATAATTATCCCTCATCTGGCGCATAATCTGTAGATAAATTGTTTCTAACTCAAAAGGATCAAAGCTTACTGAAAACTGTGGCTGTGTGTGTGGCTGTGTGTGTGGCTGTGTATGTGGCTGTGTGTGTGTGGCTGTGTGTGGCTGTGTATGTGGCTGTGTGTGTGTGGGGGGGAGGCTGTGTGTGTGTGTGTGTGGCTCTGTGTGGCTCTGTGTGTGTATGGCTCTCTGTATGTGTGTGTGTGTTTGTGTAGCTCTGTATGTGTGGCTTTCTGTATGTGTGTGTATGGCTGTGTGAGTGTGGCTCTCTGTATGTGTGTGGCTGTGTGTGTGGCTCTCTGTATGTGTGTGTGTGGCTGTGTGTGTGTGTGTGGCTCGCTGTATGTGTGTGTGGCTCGCTGTATGTGTGTGTGTGTGTGGCTGTGTGTGGGAGAGACAGCAGTGTGAGAGAGACAGCAGTGTGAGTGTTCTAGGGAAAGCATGGTGTGTGGGAGAGCATGGTGTGTGTGCATTTGTGAGAGATTAAGCTATTGGCATTGTAAATGACAATGCCATTTATTTATCTGTTTTCAAAACCAACACATAAATAAATATTTTGCCATTTACAATGCCAATAGCTCTACCTTTTGCGAAGTAAATGCTTGTTGTTACAGGGGCTGGTTTTGCAGAATAGCTGCAGTATCGGCACCCTGTAACAGAAGCAGCTGCAGTGTTGTCCACGCGCACCCCTTCCTCCCCCGTGGACGGTCAAACTCATTTGCCAGGGCCGGTTTGCGTTCCCAGTCCGGCCCTGTTCCACGGGTTGTTCCACTGAAGCTGCTGCATATTCCAAATACAACAGAATACCCACCTGAAGCATTGAGCATTGCCACCAGGCTCTGTAAAAGCCATCCATACACATCTTTTCACAAGTGCACAAATTCCAGAAGCCCCCATTTATCACGCAGACCCTTCGGTGTCTTTTACCAGAAAGCATGCTGCTTCCACCATCTCATGCAGCACCACCTTACATTTCAATGAGCATGACCACAGTGCAATAGAAGATTTTATTTTCAGGAATCACCATAGTCAATGTCTGCAAAATCCTACACAATGAAAAATGTTTTCGAAATATCTTTCACAGTTCTGAAAACAGCATTAAAGTTTACAGACAACTGGCACAATGATTTCTGTGCCAGCGGCATCTAATAGCAGCGAATTGCTCTAGGGTGTTTACAACCTCTATGAAACCAAGCAGGGTGTGCTAAAAGGATATACTGTATACTTTAGTAGATAGATGACGTCACGCATGGCAGAGAGCAGAAGCAGTATGGGGGGGCTTTAGGTAAGGGGCAGCACCCCTAGAGGAGGTCTTATGAGGCGAGTGACAGGAAGACGTCCCTTAAGCTGCTGTAGGGACCAGTCTGCCTTTATTGCTACTTTCAGTTTGATCATTTCCATTTTAGCATTCACAAGTGGATGGAAGCTCAAAACGTACCACTGGGAAGCGTTGACCCCCTATTTCGTAAAACCTGGAAAAACAGAGGGTTTGATGGATCCTCATCAGTATTTCATCCATTGGGATATCATCCGTTTAAGGATGCATTGGAAGGCGGTTGCTCATTACACTCTCTGGCTTTTGGTGCCTATTTGGTCTACTCTTCCTTCTGTGCACTTTAAATACCTTTATTCCAGTTCCTGGAAATGGATGGTACTGACCCACACAAGACGCTATACCAGATCCCAAATGTTGGAGATGTTCCCAATCTGCCCCCCTGGGGTGTGCTTGCAGATCCTGCATGGAATGCTGGGACTGGGTCAAGCAATCAGAAATCTTAGAACACTGGCACAAAATACCCTTTGTTTACCTGCAATCTGGTTCAGGAGCAGGGATGTGAAGCAAGCAGAGATATCAGGTGTGTTTATGTTATGTGAGATTATAGGAATACCCTCTTTTCCAACATGCTGGAAGGCTTTAACAGCTGTTAATTTTCCTTCTCCTCTTTGTGGGACTTTTCTGTGGGTCTATAGCTGAGGGACAGGCAATCAGGAGCAATAAACACCCTAAGCAGATGTCTGAACAGAAAACAATGATGCTTAATAATTATCTGGCATTTAGAAAACATCTCTGAAAATGTCACTTTCTCTTTAAATGATCAGTGTTCATCTCAAAAGAGTCTATCCTCTGGGGAAATTCATAATGTCCACGATATTGACGTTATTTCCAGGATGTGAAGCAGGTTCTTTAACCTTATATAGAGTCCATAGTGCAGGAAGCATCAGCGACAGCACCTGAGGTGAAGTGTAAAGCAGCGCCTCCGACGCCGAAAGAATAACGAAGAAAAAGAAATAGAAGAAAGAGATGTCCGCGCTACCAGCAGACATGTGGCTCCTCCACCTTTGGCTCCGGCGGCACAACTCCATAAACCTCCACTCCACACAGAGTGAGGTATTCACGTCGGCCCGTGATGACGACACTCACGTAGCGGCCCTCCATCCCTTTGCAGCAGAGCGTGGAGACGGATCCGAGGGACAGGTCTGTGATGGTGCCGCATCTGTGGGTCAAAACACACATCCAGAAGGCAGGAGTTAGGCAGGACCGGTGTCAGCTTTTCCCAATAACATAGCTGCTAAATGTTTAGGAGCTTGAGTTTGACTCCTTCATGGTTTCAGTTGGCGTATGAATGACATTCTACTGTCAAATGTGTGACACTTCGAGTGACACTCACTCCTGAGTAAATCAAAGCAATGGGCAGTATTTGAGTACTTTCCTGTGAGTTTTGTAATTGTATTCAGACATATCACACAACAATGAACATACGTCTAACACAAGCTATAGCTACTGGCACTGCTAATAATGTTGGCTAAAAGTCTCAGATCAATGAATAACAACAAAGATGAAAATAATTATGACTGAAAATGGTCCCATTCTCAGACAAACATTGAGTGAATTGAACACTGCTAGGCCTGTGGAAGGGGCAGTAGTCTTCATTGGATCTCAGTCCCTCCTGTTCTTCCTTTCACACCACTTCCCTCTGTAGTTTCTCACTCTGTTAGCCACTTAAGCCATATTTCTCCTGACATCTTTCTGATATCCTTCATTTTCATATCTCACACTTATCCATCTCTTTTTACTGCCTTTCTGCATGTACTCCTTATGTCGCCTTTTTCGCCATGCTCATAAACACACATATGCGCACTCTCTCTCTCCTCGTCTGTAAATACAGCATTTTCATTTCCTTAGGTGGTGCTGTCAGTGTTTCTACAGCTGTATACCACCTACAATTGGCTTGTGTGACTACGCTCTGCTGAGAGGCTATGGATTGCACGAGTGTGTGTAGTCCAGCAACTTTCACCCATCGACAGGCACTGCGAGAAACTTTCACCGACTAACCTCAACTCCAGAACTCTCAATCGTGCCCCATCATGCACACCCATTCATAACCCGAACTTACCCAGACACCTAGAGGTGACTCCGGTCGCAGTAGGCACTATACAAGAATCACATTTCATGAAAAGAAATCAAAGAAAAACACCATCTGGAAAATCAAACACTCTAAAGAAATGTATATTTAGTAAAATGTGAAATGTAAAAAAGAAGTCAATTGCTGACATGGATTACCTTGAGAGAAGAGTTTGCCATAGTTAGGTGCATTCAATAGAGAGGCAAATGATTAGATGAGCATGTGGTCTGAACACCTTTGGGAGCCACCAGCAGGAACCGTGAGAAGGTCTCACTGCCTTAATCCCTAAATCTGGGGCTCTCAATCGAGATACTCTCTCTTCTGTAAATATAATCTGAAGGACAGATCTATCCTCTGTGGATACTCTCTGTCCTCTGATGATGCTGCCTCCTCTGACAGTGCCATCTGAAGGGTAGTCTCTTCTCTGTGACTATGCTCCATGTGAACATTAGTTTATCCTCAGATATTCCAATGAGCTGCAGTATCCACCTCTGTCCCAGTAGTAAGATGCCAAATGGAGCTCCTACAATGCACCTCACACCTCATCAATAACTACCCACTCGCTGCTCATCACCTCACACCTGCCCCACAATACTGTGGAACCGTGCATAGCTCTTCTTTGAATGAACCCCGAAGGTAGCCCACGGGTGTCAAAGCAAACCAGGCACCACAAACTACTATTCCCCATACCTGACCTACAACAGCCTTCTCTATACTAGAACACTGCATAGGCCTGTCAACGAGCCTCACGTCAGACTAGCATTATACCTTACCAAAAGCAGCCCTTGATCTTCTGGGGTCACAGAGGGCCCGTGGCGCACAGTACTTGGCACAACACTGGTCTTGGGAGCACACAGAAGAATGCACTTTCAAAATGTGCTCGACAGAGCTGCTGCGCAGTCTGTGTCCTACGAGTGTCGTGTCCTGTAAGTAAGGTGCGACACAAGGCAGGTGTGCAAAATCTGTTCTTTATTATTTTACTACTCAGTGCAAGGTAGAGACACACTATCCTCTCCTGAGCTCTGTAATTACTATCTGCCCCTTTCTGGTTATGTGGCTCCCTATATCCATTCACTGACCCCGGCCCCCACCTTCGGCGGGGGCTCCAATGGCACAGCCGGCCGGAGGCAGAGTCAGGATCATAGAGATTTGACTCTACACCTCCCCCTGTTTCAACACAGCCCACCAAACATTATGAGTCAGATATCTTCTTCAATGAGTCTTCGAGGTCTGGTCACCACTCTGGTCACAAGTCCCTGGCCCTTGTCCACAAAGCTCTGCACGCCTCAGGAGCCGGCCATTTGAGAGAGTTTCCATGACTACACCCCTTCCAGAAACCTTAGTTCTCCCTTCAAATTTCGTTGGAGTAGAACTAGTGGGCAGTCTTTTTCTTATCTTGTGCCAGTCACACGGAATAAACTCCCTCCAGAGCTACGAACTATATAACTCTCCACTTTGAACAAAAAAACTAAAAACATGGCAAATAATAAAAGGGCATGCATTGTTGTTGTAGGGTGCCTGATTTAGCGCCGGGACTCTTTTTTAAGTTGCTGTGCGCTATATAAATCTCACTAACATGTCACTCTGCCAGACCAAGTGGTCAGTGGAGCGAGCCTCAACTCGGTATCCCTTTGGTCAGGTGGTACAGGAGGTGCCACATCAGGTTGTGCGGACAGTGGTGAGGAGTCATCCGAGTCTGGACTGAGTTCCTTGGTTCTGAAGTGCGATGTGTTCTGAGTTATAGACTTCCCAGGGCCTTACGCTGTGACCATGTTTCCTTTAACCACAGTGATTAGCAGCGGTTGATGGTTAAAGGGGGTTTCCACCTTCTTCTGTCGCTTTTGCTTGCCTACTACATAGTCTCCTGGCTAAAAAAGTGTCTCTTGTGCCCATCGTCTGCCATCGGCATAGAGTTTCATTTTCTTTTTCTCCTCTCGGTCCATGGCTCGGACCACATCAGGGCTCCCAAGGCGTTCAGACGCCCACTGTGGTAACTTGGTGTGCAGGGATCGTCCAAGCATGAGAGTGGCTGGGCTGTCTCTTGTTGTTGAATATGGTGTTGTCCGATATGTCTGCAGAACCTGACAGAGAGCATCGTCCAGCACAAGTCCTTCTTCATTGGCTTTTTGCACACTTCGTTTAAGCGTTCCCATGGGTCGTTCCGTGATGCCATTGGCCTGAGACCAATGTGGGGTTATATGTTGGTGTGTGATATTAAGGCCTCTAAGGACGTTTCTGAAATCCCCACTCGTGATTGGTGGTCCATTGCCCAACTTTAGAATCTTGGGAGACCCCCAGGCTGCAAAGATGTCATTTAGGACATTGGCAGCACTAGTGGAAGAGAACACTTTGACTTGCGGGATTCTGGAATGTTCATCTTTTATTACTAGGAGGTATTTGCCAGATTCAAGCAGACCAAAGAGGTCGACTGCTACCCTCTCTGCACACCTGGAGCATCTCAGACATCTCCAGGGGCAAAGGGCGTGAGAACTGCGCTAGACAGATGCATAGGTGGCATTTTCGCAGTTCTATCTCTATCATGGTGTCCAGCCCAGGAAACCAGTCTGTCCCGGAGAGCTCTCTTGGTGCCCACTATCCCTCAGTGTCCTTTATGGGCAATGTCCATGGCTTGTTTGTGTACTGTCTTAGGAAGCACTATCCTTGACCCTTTCAGAAGTAGTCCTTCACAGGTGACTGTCAGTTCATCCTTGATGTTGTGGAACGCTCTGACCTCCTCAGAGCATCACTCCGAGCTGTGTCTCCACTTGTTTTGTTCGATTAATGTATCACGAGAGCTAGTGTGCTGGTATTCTTTGTGGCCGCTGTGATCTGGAGAATGGAAAGGGCATGAGGTATTCTTGTTCTGACTGAATTGTAAGCATTCCTCAGCTATGGATGTGTGTCTGTTTTGTGAGGTTTGAGGTAGCCTGAAGAAGTAGTCGGCTGGATTTTGTTTCTTGCCAGGTTTGTGGAACATCAGGTAGCTGTATTCTTAGAGATGTATTCCCCACCATTCGAATCTTTAGGGCATCTTGGCCTTGGGTTTCCCAAAGATGGGCAGGTGGATCGGCTGCATGTCAACACATATGCGTAGAGCCCCTAGATTGTCCTTCTTCAAGACGACCACAATGGGAGACACACATGGCAAGGGGCCTTAAGATGGGTCAGTGATATCCAGACTGAGGAGATTGTCAATTTCCTTTTCCACAGCTTTCTTTAGACGATCCACCACTCTCCTATGACACTGCTCCACTGGGCGAACTCTCTCATCTATGTGAAGACGGAAATTCGTGTCTTTCAATTTGCCAAGTCCAGTAAAATGGTGAGTGAGGTGGGGGACAGTCTCAAGCTGAAAGTTGATGAAGATGAGTTCCATTGCTGCTACAGTGGCAAAACTGAGAAGGCATGTTCCAGATTTATTGACCTGTAGTACATTAATGTGAGGGGTGATGGATTTATGCCATGTGACAGAGATGCACTGAAGGCACCACAACTGTGAGGGGTTTGGCCGGGTCCCAGGTATAGACTTATACCGGTGAGCGTTCAAGAAGTAGTTCTGGATTAAGTGTGTTTAATTGATCCAGGGACATGACATCGATTGATGCCCCACTATCAATGATGAAGTATGGACTGTTTATTCATGAGCAGGTGTATGACCGGGCAGGCGCTCGTGGCATTTGGAAGATGAGCATAATGAATGACATTGTTTCCTGCTTGTACTTGTATGAAGGTGACTGTGAACTTCCGTCGGCAGTGTATGGGTGAACCTTCACCTTAACACATGCATCCTCCATCAGCTATCAACCAACTGTACACAGTCACGAAGGATGGTAATATCTCTTCAGCTGATGGCATTGATGGAGGCACCACTATCGACAATGAAGTTTAGGCCATTCAAGGAGAGAGCGACCATGAGCTTCGAGGATGCCGGTCTACATGTTGACATCATTTTATTTTTTTTAAATTTCTTTTATTTCTTTTATTGTATTTTCAAATTTAGCAGACATAAAGTTATTCGATAAGAGTACATATTGACAGCTGTGAATAGACATCAGCAAGGAAATACGGGCCATATGTAGGTAGCCAAATTGCGATCGCAAATGCAGAAATTTGCAGAATTTCAGCGTTTGCGATCGCAATTTGGGCAGTATGCTATGTAGCACACAAAAACCCACATGCAAAATAAGGAATCTCAAAATTTGCGATTCCTTATTTTGCGAATGCATTTAAGGAATCCCAAATTGCGATTCCTTAAATGCAATGTAGGAAGCACCCAAGTTTTGCGATTTTGGCTTAAGGAATCGCAAATTATCACCAACTTCAGGTTGGTGGTAATTTGCGATTTCTTTGAAAAAAGCACTTTTTTGCCCTTAGCGCAAGTATCTGCGCCACATGTGCACATATGTTTATTTCAGGGGTGCAAAAGGGTGTTCTATTGACACCCTTGCAACCCTAAAATTGTATTCTCAATTTGCGATTCTCTAATTGAGAATCGCAAATTGAGAATGTCTTCCCATTCATTCCTATGGGCCTTTTAGCCCATAGGAATGAATTGGAAGGTATTCCTTATTAGAGAATATTAATTTGCGATTTGCAAAAAAGGAATATGGGGGATTCGCAAAATATTTTGCTAATCCTACCTACATTGCGTTTTGCGGTTCTCTAATTGCGATTCCCTAAAAATCGCAATTAGAGTATCGCAAAACACGTTTTAAATACATATGTCTCGAAGATACATGTGTGAAAAATGATTAAGGAAATGAAGATATAATATACAGTATTTCCCTATCTTTTCTTTTCAATATTTTGAGCACGTATACTCTACGCTATGCATGAGTTTTGTTGCTTTTTCGAATTACAAACGATATTGCCTTACATTTGCCCCTGATGCTGACATATAAACATAACTGAATTTGGTTTAAGAATTCCGTTAATAATGTCAATATAAAAGATATTTGCTTAATTGTCTTGTCTGTTCTGAAAGGGAAAAAAATCGAACTTGGAGAAAGATAAAAAATAAATGTTAACTGCCTTCAAAAATAGACTTTATCTGGGTTGTAATATGCTTGGTCTGTACACAACTGGTTGCAATGTAGATTAGGGTGATGTTATCATAAGTGCTTCCAATAAGAAACGAGATCATGCCATGTTGTATCTGTCCTGTCAAACAAGGTATTTATGGATTAACTCGGCTCATGGTGTCATTTTAACTCGTTAGTTTGCTTATATAGAATACATGATGTATCTACATGTCAATAAGCCCATCTCCATCATTTCCTGCTTGGGAAGGTGTGATCAGGTCCTCATCCTCTCCTCTATTTAGTGCTTTAAGGATGATGTTCCATTCTTCTGCAGTTGGGTACTTGCGCAATCCTGCTGTTTCTTCTCTGTGCAATGCTGTGCTCTCAGCTTGTGCCTATATTGTGAGAGATGCCAACCAGCTATCCACCACTGGAGCATCATTGTGTTTCCATCTTTTAGTTATGAGTCGTTTGCCGCTGCCAAATCTAAATCTTTGAACCTGGAGGTGACTTTGGTTTTCTTTGATCTGGGGTATAAGCTCAGAATGCAGGCCTCCAATGTGTTTTCCAGTGATGTCTTCGTCCATTTGGTGAGGATAGATATTACTGCCTGCCAATATGCATGGAGATAAGTGCAAGACCATAACATGTGCAAGAGATCTGCGTCTGCTTGTTGACAACGTTGGCAGGCCGAGGTATCAGTGTGACAATACCTGTTTAGTTTGTCTGGTGAGAGATATGCTCTGTGTATTATGTATATTTGAATTAATTTGAATTTAGAGTTTTCCTAGGATGTAAGTAGAGCCGGTAAGTATGGTGCCCCATTCTTTGTCTGTTAACGGCTGCCCTCTATTGACCTCCCATTGTGCACGGAGACTTGATACAGGCTTTAGGGTATGTGTAAATAATGCTTCTACCAGCCAGTGCACCACATGGGAGCCCGCCCCCATTATATGCAAATATTGCAACAATAGATGTGTTGGTGGCTCTGTTGTGATGTCACCCCATGCTGTTGTTAGAGATCTTATGATGGCATTGTGGAGAAGAAATTGTCCCACCGGTAAATTATGATCAGCTACTAATGTTTCGAATGTGAGTAAAGCACCCTTTGCATAAAAGTCGCCCAATGTTTCTAGGCCTGCTTCGTGCCAGCTCGTGAGTGCAGCATCTGGTGTGCTTCGCTTAAGCACCCTCCGCATAAAAGTCGCCCTGTGTTTCCAGACGTGCTTCATGCCAGCTCGTGAGTGCAGCATCTGGTGTGCTTCGCTTCCCCCGGGGCATTCCCGTTAGCGGTATCAATGGGGAGTAGGGGATTACGTGCCAGGTGAGATGTAGACTTATTTTGTAGCATCTGTGGGCCAGTTCCAAATGTAAGGGCGGGGGAGTCAGGCCAGAGGATGGAATAAATGGTGAATCTGGGACTTGGACCATGACCACTGTGTGGTCACTGTGTCCTCCAAGTTTCTACCACTCAGCCATTTTGCCACCCACTGTAATTGAGCCGCTAGATAGTAAAGCTCCATATTAGAGACCACCAGTCCACCCTCGTCTGTGGGTGCATAAAGCTTCCACAGTGCCACCCTGGCCCGCCCAGTGTTCTTTATCAAGTCTCTGAGCATAGTTTTCAGGTCACGGAATGTTTTAACTGGTACATATATCGTGAGATTCGAAAAGTAAGAGTAATTTCGGTAGAATTATTATATTTTGTGCTATGCGAACTGCTACATTTATCGGAAGGGTTTTCCAGAAATGATTCTGAGCTCTGATCGCAGATATGGCATGGGTTAAATTCCAATCCAGTATGTCGGCAGGTGTCCTATATATATATATGCCTAGGTAGCAGAATGTGTTGGGATACCAGACAAGAGACGATACATTCATGAACAGGTCTATTTCAGCTACATAATCCTTGAAAGGCATATATTCCCAACTTCACCCAATTACCCTAGCAGCCCGATACTTTTTCGAAGTCTCGAAGAGTGTCTGCTATTGATGTGGGGATGACGTGGTGATCTCTTACTTAGAGCAGCAGGTCGTCTACGTATAAGGAAACCGCATGCATGTCATCTCCTAGGGGTATACCCCAGTCTACTCCAATCCTGCGGAGCAAAATTGTCAGGGGTTCCATTGCTAGGGAGAATAGTAGTGGGGACAAAGGACATCCCAGCCTTGTAACTCGTTTGACCCAATTTTCGTCCGAGATTAACCTGCCCGTTCGGACTCTTACTGCGGGGTGCTGGTACAATAATTGAATCATATGCATGTATTGGTCGCCCAGCTCGTATTTGCGTAGAACAGCTGCCAGATACGGCCACGCCAAAGAGTCAACGGCCTTCTCCAGGTCAAGTACCAGACAACCGGATCGTGGCCATCGCTCTGCAGCGTATGCTTGAACCTTGAAAAACCGACGTATATTGAGTGATGTTCCTCTAGTGGGAACAAACCCATTTTGGTCGGGATGTACTAATGTCTTTACCAATGGAGCTAAGCGCTTCACCAGTATGGACGCAAAAATGTTGTAGTCCGTGTTGAAAAGGACCAGTGGGCGATAGGACCCAAGGGAGTCTGAGTTCCTGCCAGTCTTTAAAAGAGAGACCAGCATTGCCTTGTTTTGTGTGTCTGTGAGTGTGGAGTTTTTGATAGCGGTTTCATACTCCTTCAAAAGCTGCTGTGCCAGTGCATAAGTATAAGCTTTATAAAACTCCACTGGGAGGCCTTCTGGCCCTGGAGTTTTACCGTTTGATAGTGAGAATATGCTCTCTCTGATTTCATCAACAAGGATAGGGTCATTGAGTTCTGTTGCTTGTTCCAGCCTAGGTTGCGGCATGGTCAATTCCGCGAGATAGGTATTGAATTCCGAATGTGTGGTTTGTAGCTGGAAGTTGTAAAGCGCGGTGTAATGAACTGTGAATGCATTGTGCATGTCCGATTGTGTATATACCATGGTGCCTTGGGTCATTTGTATAGGCGTGACTGGGGAAGATGTTGTGTCTTGACGAATTACCAAGATAGTTATTTTCCAGCCTTGTCTTCCATGTGAGTGTGGAGCATAATTTCTGCATGTTGACATCATTAGGAGATATCAATCCTCCTGGCTATCACTAGTCAGTGAAGTAGTAGAGTGAGAAGACGGAGAGGTAGGCAGGTGGCATCTGGGTGTGGTAAGTGTAATGCCCAGCACAAGTCAGCATTCTAGTGCTGAGCCTGTAACTACACTGAACACCCACCCACCACTGATGTCACAGGTCATGTGACACAGTACCAATAAAAGAGGCCGAGCGCACGTGCTCTGGGCCAGTTGCACCATGTATGCAGTGTGTCCTGTGTCTCATTCAGTAACAGCATGAGGGCCTAAGGCCCGACCCTACAATGTCGACGAGGGTAGCTGTGCCCATGCGTGCCAGCTAAAAGAAACGTCGAGGAAAAGGGAAGAGGAGAGCTGTCTGCATCGACAGCACACCCCCTTTGAAGCGTACCAGCCGCCGAGAGGCCCGCGGGGCGTGTGTCGAGCCCCGGGCCTGAAAGGAAAAGAGAAGGTGACCGGGAGCTCACCCCGCACCTCTGAAGCCTGCTGAATGCCGCCCTGCCGTGGCGGTGCCCCCAAGAGGATAAGCGGACCGGCCAGAGCCCACCTGTACCGGCCGCAAGTGAGCCCTAGGAAAAGTGCGGGCCGACCGGAGCCCACCCGCGTTGGCCGCGAACGTGCCCACCTATCATGAAGCCCTCGCGGAGCCCACCCGCGGATACAGAGTGGCCCGTTGGCCGAAGGTGAGCCCGAGTACAACAGCACCCAAGTATAAGCCCCGCAGCGTGTGCCAAGCTGCCGGGCGTATATGCACCGAAAGCGGAGCCCACCCGCTGTAAACACTGACTTTGCCCCAACAGTACGAGCGGCGCCAGCTATGTGCATTTAATTAAGCAAGGCTCGCGGAGCCCACCCGCGGCCTGCCTGCAGCGTCGCGGCGTCGGCCGCTACACACCATGATGAAGCAAGGCTCGCGGAGCCCACCCGCGGCCTGCTAGGAGCATCCCCTGTCCCCGCCGCACAGCGTGTGACAAGCTGCGGCGACGGGCTGAATGTACTGTGATGAGAAGCGCCCGCAGCGTAGAGAGCTGCCGGGCGGAAACGCATAGCAAGCGGAGCCCACCCGTACCGGATCGCCGACACTATCTGCCCAAAAGGTATGCCCTGGCCCCCCCCCCTGCCCACGCGAGAAGCAGGAGAAACGGCCGTGGGCAGGGAGCGGAACAGAAAAGTGAAAACGCAGGGGAGAACGGCCTGCAGCGTGTGAAGAGCTGCGGCCTTACACAGCAAGGCTGAAGCACAGACTGACTCTTCCCACTCCCAAGCAGCGGAATAAACTGTGGTGCCTGCCGCTGCATCCGAGAAGTGAAAGGGCACAGGGGGGGGAGTAGTGTTCGCCCAGAGGCCCCACTAAGGCCCGCCATGCCATCCGCAGAGACTGCCAGTAAACTATGCGGCCAGCGCAGCTGAGAAGCATGCCACAAAGACCCCCCCCCCCCTCACCGGGTCTAAAGAGGAGTTCTCCGGTGGAGCCTGCGTGCTCGCGTGGGTCCCCGATGTGTGGCCTGCAGGCGTCCCGAGCATCAGCCACTGGAAAAGGGTGCCCCATCCACAGCGCAGGGAAGGTCCCGGAGCCATCCACGAGGCCTGAAGCACCATGGATCAGACGGTGATCGGAGGAAAAGCAGACCAGGAATCGAACACTGCCGCCGAGTGGCCAATGGTGAAGTTGCACCTGCAAATCCCAATAAACCCAGTAACAAGACTAGAGCAAGCCCAAGACAGGCACTGTGAGGCTATGCAAGGAGCATGCATCAAGCACAAAGCAGCACGAGAGATAGCTGCCACGCCAAGACAAAATACAGCAGGCTGATGCGCAACACTGGCGCAGGGACACCACACAGCAGCAAGGAAACGAAAGGAAGACGCCTGCCTGCCTCATCAGGTTCAAAGCTAACAAGGACATACTGCATCTCGCCAAGCAGATTCCCAGCAGAAGACAGTGCAAGAACACTGATACACCGGAATGCCACCAAGCTACCACACAGCCTGAGAAGATGCAAAAGACGACGGTGCAGGAGCGCGCCAGAAGCGCAAGAACGCAACAGAATCCCAGGAACGCACCAGAAGCGCGCCAGGAGTGCAGCAACTCCACGCAAGACACACTAAAAGACACTGGCAGCAAACCCAAAAGCCACAAGGTGAAACAAGCCTACGACAAGTAAGGAAAGCCCACAGCCCAGCCAAGAGCGCATAGCCCCCACAAGTGATGCCCAGAGACTGCAACAAGGCAAAGGACATTGAGTCACAAAGGGAGTCAGATCCAAGCTGCTTAGGAGAAGGAAAATAAAGCAGCAGCACAGCACGAGAAGAAAGAACGTACCAAGCTCATCACACAGCCTGAGTAGAAAAACGCGACGGCACGGGTGTGCACCACAGCGAAAAGAAAACCTCAGGAACAGGAGTGCAAGAACTCCTCTGAAGACACCCACAAACACGCCGCAAGTGCGCCAAGAGAAGTTCCAAAGAATCGCAACCGACCACGCAGAGGCAGCAAGACCAGGAGAAGGTCAATGGAGTGGTGACGCAACCCTCCAGAAGCAACACTTCAGAAGCACCGACGCCACGCCGGAAAAGAACACAGCGATGCCTGGTGGCCACAGGCCATCGCTGCAGCAGAATGGCGAAAGTAAGAACACCCCACACAAACCAACGATGGTTCTAGAACCCAGCACCAGGAAGTGCGACAGCGCATGACGCCAATGCGCAGCAGTGCGGCCAGCACTAGCCCAAAGCAGCAAGTCACAAAAGAAGATACGAAGAGCGCACCCAGTTGCGCACCAAAGCAATCAAACAGAGATGAAAAGAAAATGGTTGCGCAGTCAACCCGTAGCATTGAAGAATCCACACAACAGCAACATGACCACTCAGCATGGTCACCAAGCACCACGAAGCCTACCTGCTGGACATCGGCAGAAGGGACCAGCACGAGGTCCAAGAAGCTCTGCACCGAGAAGCCTACCTGTCAGTGATTGGCAGAAGGGACCAGCACGAGGTCCAAGAAGCTCAGCACCACAAATCCTACCTGCCGGACATCGGCAGAAGGGACCAGCACGAGGTCCAAGAAGCTCAGCACCACGAAGCCTACCTGCCGGACATCGGCAGAAGGGACCAGCACGAGGTCCAAGAAGCTCAGCACCACGAAGCCTACCTGCCGGACATCGGCAGAAGGGACCAGCACGAGGTCCAAGAAGCTCAGCACCACGAAGCCTACCTGCCAGACCTCGGCAGAAGGGACCAGCACGAGGTCCAAGAAGTTCAGACAAGGCGCGGTCCGAGGACCTGGACCCACGAACTTCAACCACACTAATTAACGAAATCGACAGAAAGAAGTGTGAAGGTCGCGACGCTAACACTGGAAGTGAGTGACAAGAAGACAGTGTCCTAGGACTAGGACAAGACCGGGAAGACACGTGCAGAATGCGCGCGCTGCATGGGGAAGCCTGGCCAGAGAAGATGAAGAAGATTGGACCAGAGTACGTCGCGAGAAGAAGGAGAAGGAAGAAAGATCTAAGTGGCCACCGCCACTAAGAAGATAAGGAGGAAGAAGTAATCAGAGTGGCACGACTGTCAGGTTAAGAAGAAGGAAGAAAGAACAGAGTGGCCGCCGCCACTAAGAAAAGAAGAAAGAAGCCACCCCTGCGGAAAGAAGGAAAAGAACAGGCACTGGAACACCTGAGTGCAATAGAAGACAAGCCTGGCAAGAGCACCGGCAGCGCAGAACAAAGACAACCACCTACGAGCCATCCATCCACACGGCGATCGCAGAAGAGAGCAAGATAGACTGTTGGCGACATCTACCTCTGGAGTCTGAGCGGAAGATTGGATGGCGAGACTACTCAGGCCTCCGGAAGTTGAGGACCTGACCTACCTCGCACCAGCCCGTGGCAAACCAGAAGCAGAGACCTCGAGGGACTCTGGTGGCAGCAAGTCCCGCACGAGAGACAGACCTACTGAAGCATGTCTGCAGGACCCAAGAGGATGCAAGCCTCGCGAGCAATGAAAAGAGTCGACAACTCAACCTTCAGGTGGAACTAGGACACGAAAGTGAGGCTCGTGGAGCGCCCTGCTCACGGCCCGAAGGCTATGGTAGAGCAACATGACCAAAACACCAGTCCAGGGGAAACCTGGCAAAGAGGTCCTCCCGAACATCTTGTGGCAGAAGAAAACCGGCGAGAGGGGCATCCTAGTGAGAGGGATGTTCGCACCTACTCTTTTCACCTGCCAAGAAACACACTGAAGCCTGCCCGGAAACATCGCGCAACCAGCATGGAGAAAAGAAGCTGGAAGACAAACAACAACCATGTCATCCATCTCTCTTTTAACTATTCATCACCAAGAGAGCAAAGCAAAATGCAGGGCTGAGAACAGCGGACAGACAGCACAGACAAAGAATGAACCTGCCGAACAACTGCGAATCGTGCCACCAAGAACTGTTTAATCCAGGACACAAGAACTATACTGCCTGCGGCTTGCAAGCAGCCAAAGAGACTCGTTTTGAAAGCGCAAGTCCAATGTTATTTTCTGTGTTTTCTTTCCCCCACAGGTTTTTGGACTTTTCACGTTTGGTTTAATTTTTAACCAATTTGGGGAGGGATGTAATGCCCAGCACAAGTCAGCATTCTAGTGCTGAGCCTGTAACTACACTGAACACCCACCCACCACTGATGTCACAGGTCATGTGACAAAGTACCAATAAAAGAGGCCGAGCGCACGTGCTCTGGGCCAGTTGCACCATGTATGCAGTGTGTCCTGTGTCTCATTCAGTAACAGCATGAGGGCCTAAGGCCCGACCCTACAGTAAGAACAGTACGTAAGTGGTGGCATGGTTTACCCCCTGACTTTGGTCGACGTTGATGGTCACTGCCCAGTTTGTCACAGCGTTTAAGGAATGGTACTTTGATTGGGCTTGGCAGACACATACAAAGAGGTAGAATTACTAACATTTTTCAATGGGTTAGCATCACAAAAGTGACGCTAACCAGCATAACGTTTTTTTCCTAATTTTCTTTCCAGTGCAAAACTTGTTTTGTGCTGGAAAGTACCCTGAAAGTAATGCAAAGCAGCATGAAGCACGGCTTTGTGTTACTTATCTCCAAGCGGGTGTTGCATGAGAAATACCTGAGCATTCCACCCATGGCTTTTGATGCAAACTCTATCTATAAAAAATAGTAGACAGAACGTTAATGCCATTTAAAAGGAGGTGTTAAGAGGAGAAATGTATTGATTTAAAAATTCCAGATAAAAACGTTTTAAAGGAGGCTATGTATACTATTTTGTCCTGGAAGGATACCCTTCCAGTACAAAACCTATGGTAGACTCAGGCAGGCACTCTATCACTATGACGCAAAGGTGTGTGCCTGGCGCACAGGAGCTGAAATCAGCGCCTCTGCTAGGGAGAGGGGAAAAGAGAGCCATATCTCCCTCCCTGTCCTGCAATGCAGCGCAACATTTATGGCTGCTGCGCTACGTTCCGTGACTTTTTTGTAAATCTTGGCCAAAGTGATTTTCTTTGCCATAGGCTTAGCACTCTTTCCCTAGGGCTGGGAATGCTAGTCCACACTGGTAGCAGAAATGTTGGACATCTGACTGCCTAGACTTGGGTTTTTCTTGTGCACTCGTTGATGACTGTTGATGGCCAGTATGGATTTTGCAGTGCTTGCACCTGCATCCATGTCCGCTGCCTGTTTCTCAGTGCGGTCTTCGGCACGGGCCGTGGCAAGCGTAATCCACAGGTGTCTTCATCGAAGAATTAGTTGAAACAACAGTGCTTAACCCCTTCCATGCGGCCGCGATTCTGCGCCTGTGCGGCAGAATCGGGAGTGGGCGGGTTTATGACGGCCCCCAGCCTTCATCAGCACACGAGCACCGTAGTGCATGACGGCTGGGGGCCGTCATCAGCATGGAAGAGGTTAATGAGGCTTTCTATGCACTTGACTAAGTCATCCATTTACTCCCCTGGTTGCTGTGGAGCTTTTCCAAACATGTTTCAATTGTAGCCTACATAGCTCCTAAGTTTTCGGACTGCTAATGTGTGATATTTCCATGGTTTCACTGGCCTTATGAGTGACACGCAACTGCCAAATGTGTGACACTTTAGAGTGACACTTTATCATAAGTAAATCTAAGCAATCAGGTGCAGGGAAAGGGATACATATCAGAATTGTTTACCCTTTTCAGCAATGAAAAGCTCTAAAAAATATCTTGGAATTGTTGCAAAACCCCTAAAATGGAAAGCTAACAATTGTTTTATAATCAACACTAAATCGCTACACATTCTACGGCAGCGTGTGTTATAATGTGTGTAATATTATTTTTTAACAGTGTGTATATTCACAGTGTTTTTTCAGTCGCAGGCTGGGACATTGAAGCACTTTAATACAGAAGTCGCTATCAACCACTTCACTAATGAGGTCAAAATTCTGTTCCTCTCTGCTTACACACAAAATCTCCAGCGATTGGATAAGCAATTGAGGTTTCAGAACATTAATGTAAACTAGTGCGTTTCCCATTAAAATGGTGTACGTTTCTAGACCTAAATAGTTTCAGATTCCATCAATATAAGGTGACATTTTCACCAGCACCACTTCCAAATTTCACCAAGTAGTTGAGCCTGGCTTTAGTGTGAGCAGCATCTTTCATTTCTTGCTGACAGCTTGGCTTTTATAAATACATGGAGCTGGAAATGCCAGACATCATTCATTGCAACTTTGACTTAGTTACAATACATTTGGTGCATGAAAGAAGTTATCTCTCGGCCTGAGTCTCAAATATAAATAACGAAAAGCAGATGTTGAAGAGTTCCTTCGAGTTGCAGAAGTTGGTGAGCATTTTGTTGAATTTCTTCTCAGTCGTTCTTATGCGTTGGTAGTATGCTGTTGTGGCGTTCTTGTAGGCGGTCCGGTCTGTTATAGTTTTGCTGTTTCTCCATCGTTTTTAGAGACATCTACAGGAGCGTCTGGCTTTTTGGAGGTTGGTGGTGAACCAGGTGGCCTTCAGGGGGCGTTGCTTATTGGTGGTGTGTAGGGGTGCGGGCTTTTCTGCGCAGTTGGTGATTCAACGGTGTTGTTCCTTGGCTGCAACATTGGCGTCGGTCGATGCGGTGGGGGTCATGGATGAGGGTGGAGCTGAGGTGCTTCTCTGTGACCTTGCTCCAGTTCCTTCGTAGAGGGCAAGGAGTGGGTTTGAGAGTGGTGGCGGTGTTGAAAGAGAAGTGTACACAGTGGTGGTCCGTCCAGAGTGGCTGCGTGGTGTGGCTGTTCCCACCAGCGAAGATGAGGTCAAGGGTGTGTCCTGCCTTGTGGGTAGGGCTGGTGATGAGCTGTTTCAGTCCAATGTTGGTGAGGTTGTCCAGGAGGGTGGTGGAGTTGGCGTCACTGAGGATGTCGAGGTGGAAGTTCAGGTCTCCGATGAGTATGTAGTCCATGGAGGTGATGGTGTGGGGTGTGATGAGGTCAGCAATGGTCATGGTGAACAAGGTGCAAGGTCCGGGGGTCTGTAGGCAAGGGTGTTGCAAAGTGTGGTTCTAGGGCTGGTCTGGACCTGGAAGTGAAGGTGTTCGGTGGTGGCGGTGGAGTCGCTCGTGGTGAAGGTGGAGAGTCGGAGGGAGCTCTTGTGTGCGATGGCGAGTCCTCCTCCTGGGCGATTGGGGCCGTCCTTTCTCTGAATCTTGTAGCCGTCAGGAATGGCGATGGAGATGTCGGGAGCGGAGGAGGCGTTGGTCCAGGTTTCTGTGAAGAAGGCGACGTCCGGCGAGAGGGTGTCGAGGAGGTCCCAGATCTCTACGGTGTGTCTGTGCAGGGAGTGCATGTTGAGGAGAATGCACTTCAGGGCTCCAGTGGTGTTGGTTTCTGGTGTGGGGGCGGCGGCCGTGGTGGTGCAGAGGGTGGTGAAGGTTCTGCGGCAGAGACGCAGGAGAACTGGCTGTGGATGGTGTTCGGCTTCAACAGCTGGCAGTTGTTGTTCCTTCTGGGGTTGAGTGTGAGGAGGGCAGCTGAGTCGTAGCGGCGGGTGGTTGGAGAACTAAGATCCGTGGCGCACGTCGCGATCGGGTAGCGGACAGGCGCAGCTGGGCTTGCCTTTGGCGCGCCAGCGGCGTGTCCACTGTGTGCATCCGCTGTGCGCGGCCGCCATTAAATAGGGGAAGGGGAAGGGAAGTCCAGATGGGAGGTGGGGCGGGAAACCGGCAGGGGTCACGGGGCAGCAGCTGCCAAAATGGGCACGGAGGGCACAACAGGCAACAGAGGCAGAAAGTAGATAAAGGTGCAAAATTTAATTAAAAACAGAGAAAGAAATACAAGGACACAAAAGACAGACACAAAGATACAGACAAAAACAGAAAAACGGGCACAGCAGGAAGACAGACAACAGCGAACCCAAAGAAAAGCAAGGCTCACCCACTGGACCACCAGGGATGAGGCGCAGGCAGGAGCCTGTGGGTGAAGGAGGGCCTTGAACCCCTGGTGAAGGGTGAGCGGGGGTGACACAACCAGTAGAGCTGCAAGAGTGGAGTTCTAGTTCTCTGACCAGGAGGTGCTTTACACTTTGGGACACACTTTCAGTACAGTGATTGTTCGCACTGTAGGGTTGCCTCCTGTCTGGAGCACATACAACAACAGAGGAATGAAGAGGTGTGAGCATTATTCACCTGGCTGTCATCGGCCACACTGAGGAGTTATCAGGAAGACTGGCCTCCCCTAAAGGGTTCCCTTTACCTTGGACAAGAGAAACTGCAGTCGTACCCTTCACCCCTATCATCTACCAAATGGCAGTGCTATAGGAAGACTAATCAGCAGCTCCTCTTAGCAAATGGCTAATCAAATTTCTAGAGCACCTTTTCTTCTCTCTTTCCCCACTTCAGTGTCTAACTCTCCTCCCTCCATCGTTGGGAATGTCAGGAATACCCTTTAACTATATGGGAAAATCACCTCACTTCCGTCTTGTCAGAAAATCAGGCTTTGAGTATCCATCATGGATCCCACAAGGCTATCGCTGCTCCGGCTCACTCCTATGCACCCAGGGAGCAAACGTACATAATGTACACTTGGGATGTCAGAGCTAAGATTTAGCACATAGAATCCAAACTATACACAAGTAGGCAAGTAGGCCTCCGCTCGATGACACAGGTAAAAAGGTTTGGAAAATACTAGGATTTACAAAACACAGGACACCACCTCCACAGCTCAATGTACTAAATCCATGACACAGACATGAGTCCACGGGGGCAGATCTACAAGAAAGTGCTGCAGCGTGGCACCGTAAGGCCTTTGGCTGCGCCACACTGCTGCACTTTCAGAGCACAGGAATGCAACATATTTACAAGAATATGTCACATTCCTGTGCTCTCCCCTCTGCTGGTGCACAAACAACTGCCAAGCGCCGGCGCAGGCACCCTTGCACCATGGTGCAAGGGTGCCTGCGCCATGGGGAGATTGTTTTTGTGCAGGAAGGGGCACCTTCCTGCACAAAAACATTCACTTAAGGCTTTTTCCTCTTCCAATGCATGCTGTACAATGCAGCACGCATTGAAAGAGGAAAAAACGAGGAGAAATGAAAACATTGCGTTCCATGGATGTTGCGTGGGAACACCCACAGCAACACCCATGGAACGCCCCTTCACTGTAAAGTGCTGCATGTGAAGGGGCCGTATTTACCTGCAGAGGAAAAGTCACGCAGGGTGGCTTTTCCTCTCCTTGTAAATATGGAGGAGCCCCCTGCGTCACCAGTACATCACGAAATGTGACGTACTGGTGGCGCAGGGGGCTTGTAAATCTGCCCCACAGTCTGTGCAGTGAGGGCACGATTGCTGAATCAATACAGGCCACAGCACATGTCTAAGACCTCACTCATGCCAGGAGACAGGCTTAATTCTCTGTGCACACACTAGACTAGTCTGAGGCTATGGCCAAAATACAAAAAACAAGATACACACAGTTGGGCACTCAGGGCAGAGTACACGGCTGTACACCATGTCCCACCAACTCCCTCTTTTTCCTCCCCCACAGACTTGAGTAGATGCATATGAGCACCTCTGCGAAGTAGACATAAGAATGTGGACCGTCAGTGATGCATGCAGGCATGGTGAAGTTGGCCTGAAGAGGCAACCTTACAACCAAAAAACCCATCTGTGGCCTTCTTTCAAACAGGGTTCAGGGAAGATGTTTAGAATTCATGTGGCCTAGGCAAAGGATGAAGCAATGGATATTAAATCTCTGGGCCTGGGCTTCACACTGCTCTCTAAGGCTACTTGGATTACTGTATCTAACTCACAGGACTATATGCATACTCTAGAGAAACATAAGAGTGTGAGAGCCACTATCTAGTTTTTTTACACTTAGATGTCAGAAATGTCTCACAAATTCTTCTGTACACACAATGCAGCATAGTGCACAATTGGCAGAACTTACACAGGGTTGTTGTTGTTGTTATTGTTTCCGACCCGGACCTCAGCTCCTCTGATTCGCTCAGGGCAGCAGTCGGCTCTGTTCACCACCACGACAGATCCGATGGCTTGACTTTGTCCCAGGTCCACTCTCCACCAAGGATTTAGGTCCCCATTGGTGGCGGAACAGGACTCATCATAGTAGTTACCAGTACGCTTACCACTCAGGGCATACGATGGCAGTCCACGATTGGGATTCTGGATGCTTTGCGAGGCTGTCCCTTTCAGTGCCAAATTTGTACCTGAAAAATATATTCAAGAAGTTAAGAAGTAACAAAAAACATTCCATATGACAGCATTCCTACAAAACAGACTCGGAGTCTTACCGAATACATTGGTGTATGTTTTTAGTGTTATGTGCCACTTGTTAATGGATTCTCAGAATTTTATAACCATATTTCCTAAGATGTCCCTCTTGGGCCCCACACGTTCTTATAAATCTAAACTGCAGAGAAAAGGTATTTCCAAGCTTTGCTTGTTCCATCACAGCCAACCAGCATGATTTATCTTTTTCATGGATATTACTCAACATTGTAGAGAGGAACTGATCTGGTTTGAAAGATGCTATACATCCCCTCTTTAGTCGAGAGGATGGCATTAAATACCAATTTGTATTACGGTTTTAAATCCAGTAGACTTGAAAATGTCAATAGCCTTTACAAAATGCAAAAGGCTGATCCAAAATGGTAGGTTTAATGGAGGTCGTGTAGATCTAAGAGAAAGTGACCAATAGACCAGTAGGTAGTACTGGTCAAGTGTTTGGTCAGGCTGTGGTAAAAGAATGGTAGATCATCAGTGAAGTAGCTGGTAGTGATCGAGCGAGGTGGCAGTTGCAAAATTTTGTGTACCCCTCTCGAACTTAATGTCCCATAACGTTAACATTTGCTAATGATGTATTGTGATACATTAACCAACAAAAGTAATAGATACACATACATGAACAGGGGGAATACTAATTTTGCTTGCATGTTGCAATTAAATTAATTAATATGTATTGTTATTGTGATGTGAATTAATGCACAGCTTAAAATTAAACAAGTATGGCTTAAATGTGCTTATTGTTCACGTTTTGTGCTAAAGGAGTGGTCGGATATGTAAGTATAAAACGCATTTGTGTAGCTTACCTGCTAGGTAACGACTAATAGGGAAACATTAGTATGGTGGGAGGTAAACAGAAGGGTTTTATTTCCATATTTAACATGAATTTGTGTTTGTTTCTATGACAGTTCCAAAAGTGGCCTCTGAGGCCTATATGAAAGATGGCTGCCTGGGTAAACTGTGAGCAAAAGCTGGACAGCGCAGGCGTGCCAAAAGCCTGCAAGTCAGAGTGAACTGCCTGTGCTCGAGGAGGTTGAAGGCTACCTTGCCCGGAACCTAGGATGGGTGACAAACATGGACGCTTGAATGTTGTGATCATGGGAAAAGGTCCCGATGTTGCTACGCGAGGAAATGACTAGGCCAAAGACTGTCTTAAAACAAAGAACCTTTATCTTTCTGCTGAATCATTGTAAGGATGATGCTGTAAAGGTGAGAAGATGCTCATCCACCCCAAAATTGTCCAATCAGGAGCTGAGTTGATGAAGTTAGATACGTTTTAGACAGATTAAGTTAGGAAATTAGTGTATAAAAACCCCTGATTTTGCCAGGAAGTGGTCTCTCTTTCGATTTCCACACGAAGTGCTGCCAGACTGCTGATCGATTCCTGGATGTAAGATTCTTTCCTTTGTGAATTTTATTTGTTTGCTTTACAGGACTGAAAGGATACGATGAGAGCGTTAGTTAGAGATGTTAGGAAAGAATGAATTTGGAACTATCTGTTCTTTGCTAAACTTTTAACTGATTTCTAAAAGCGACTTTTCTGAGCTCTAATAAAATTATCATTTTGAAATAAAGTTTAAGATTTACTGAATAAAGAATGTAATCGATGCTTAAATGTCAGACGTAATAAAATGTTGCTTTTAATAAAATTGGGAATATGGAACTTTAAAGCTGGTCTTGTGATTTCCTACGCCTAATTTTCATTCTAGCAGATCTATTGCCACTATGGTGGTGCGTCTGAATAATTAAATGATTGAATAAAACCATGGAAAAGTATAATAAACTATAGGTGTAATTAAAATTGTTTAGAAAGATTTAGACACTCCACCAAATGCTACAGCGTTTCTCCATTGCGGTTCACCAGAGCTTTGAAGCCAAGTGTAAGTGAATAGAATAATTGTGCAGTGTTATGGGCCCCACTGACGAATGGTTGTGTGTTTAAAGGTTTCAAGGAAATGGGTAGTACTGATTAGAAATTATTTTTGGAGTCCCGTTGGAGCAGTAGACCGACAAGGAGCGAGAATGTCCAGAGAAGTATGACACGCTGGCATTACGGAGCAGTAGGTAAGAGGGAGTTAAAGCAGAGAGGAAAGAGTAGTGTGTTTAGAGGTGCAATGAGATGATAAAATGATTCATTAGCCTGATCTTTAGGGACTTTATATTCGTATGTAAAGTGATACTTTGAAATTGATTTTGGGAGATGTAGCAAAGCAAAGCGGGGCTCAGGCTCCTTCACTTTATGCCTTAAGGGTCTCTTGTGTGGAGGGGAACAGCCTTCCTTTCCTTGGGAACTTTGAGGAATAGATTGGAGCAGTGGTTCACATCACTACTAGTCCAAATGCTTGGCTGGTAAGTAAAGGGAGTGCTAGCTGAAAGGAAAAATGTGATTTCCTAGTCACTTCTAGAGATGGTCGCCCACACTCCTGTCTTATTTTTTTGAGGGGGAGAGTTTGGGTTACTAAGGCAGGATAACTGAGATGCTATGTAATTTCATATTTCTCACTCATGGCTGGTGGCAACCTACAGCACCAGAAGTAGTTTTTTTTTGTTTTTTTATGACACAGCAGCCTTGGTTCAGTGGACAGATGTAGGTTGCTGGCGGGCTGGTTATTACAGGCGAGCAAAAGACTGCTTCGTTTGTCCAGTAGGTGTGCAGGCTTAGAAAAGGGCTGCAGGTCCAGATGAGGAAAAAGACTGAAGGTCAGTCGAAGTATCTGGCAATTAAAGAAAAGGAACTGGGAGGTTACAAGAAAAGAATTGAACTGTAAAATGTGAGCAGGGCTAGGAATGGAAGACTCAAGTAGATGGAGTTGATGTGTTTGGGTTAGGTGGCCGTAATAGCTTGGGCGGTACAATAGTTTGACATTTAGGGGATTATATCTTGATGTGTAAAAATAAAACCGGGCAGGGAATGTCATTTTATAAAATTTCTCCTCGGTCCACAATAACTGAACCTTTAGTGACCGTAAAGCATGCATAACAAGGACGCTGATTCCTTTATTGAACCGGTGTAAATCAACTGCCGAGTACGTATTCTCCTGGGCATGTTGTATGCCGGGTGGTAAAGGACACATTTGTGTGACAGAAAACAAGCAAGCAACCTCTCCTCACTCTTAAGTACATCGGAGTTTAATTTAACGCTGTAATATCCGTTACTCTGAACGACTTCTCTGGGGCAAGGCCATCCCATGCCCTCAATGATATCTACCAGCACAAGTGTCCTTTCTATTGCTAAAAGGTACTTACCTTTTTTCTTCGCCAACCGGTCCGCTTAAACATTAAACTACTGAACCCATGCTAAGCAAAACCAGACCTGCGGAAACGGAGCGGTCTCAGGTCATGTGGGACGCCTTCAGCCAATGCTGGTTTCATTCAACAGCACTTCGTATCATGGGGTTTTAAGACCGTACTGGAGTAGAAGAATGGAAACTACATGTCCCAGAATGCTGGGCGGTGTAAGCTAAAAAGCCAGGTTCGATGGAAGCGGCAACACGTGACTTGACAGCTATACTTTAAGTGCTGTTGACTGAATCATAGGGGATTTGGAGGTCAATTGTTTGTAGGGACCTGGGAGAAACATGTAGCGGTAGAGCCAGTAAAATATGTAGATGTCTCGCGTTCCATCTGTGGTGGCGGAACAAACATACAGAAAAAGATCCAGGCAGGAGACAGAAAACGGAAAAAGTAGTGGAGGTTGAACAGAGAAGCTCACTTCGAACGAGATGGGGACGGTGGGGAATAAGGAAGGGAGGGTGCAAAGATGCGAAGAAGCATAGAGACCTGGAGTATAGACCACGGAGGGATGGAGTAAGTAAGGACTGAGGCGCAGGGAGAGACAGACCGTGAAAGTTAAAGGCAGGAGAGGGGAGACAAAGAAGGATGGCGAAAATATCGCCTGGAAGTTAGCAGGGAGAATGATACGTAGGCGAGACCTAAAAAGATTCCGGTCCCCTACTTTTCCTTTTCAAAACTCTGTCCCAAGACGGCAGAAATAGAAAAGGCCTTCAGATAAGGCTCGGCTTGCTTTTGTGGACATTCAGGATGGACAGAGAAGGAAAAGGGCGCTGTTTCTTCCTTACTGCCCAGCAAAAACACGGACAATGTCCTCTTCTTTTCTGTGCTGGCAGCTGCCCCCCCTCTCTTCCTATTATACTCTCTCTTTCTGTCCTGCTCCTCACTTACTGAAAACCATGACCATGGCTGCCAAGGTTTCAGATTGCTATGTGTGACATTTTCATAATTTTAGAGTAATTATGAGTGACATTTCAACAACTATGAGTGACACTTTCTTGTGAGCCAAAACAAGCATTGAAGATGGGGGAAACATATAAATATCAGAAAGTACACCCATTTGAGCCAAGAAAAACTCTAAGAAGATCTTAAAACTGCTGCAAAGCACCAGAAATGGATGGTCACTAACTGGAGACAGACTACATGACTGCAGTTCTCAGTAACAGAGGGCAGGCAGGCACTGCAGCTGCTCAGAAGATGATCACATTGATCTGTTGATTCATGACCCTGCGCTAGCCTAAAAAGCGCATTTTATAGCATAGCAAGTGCAACTAGGAGATTATACCATCACTCAGTCTCCAGCATATTCGGTTGCTAATGCAATAAGGTACAAAAAAATGCGGGAAGCGCCAGCACAAAACCTGGAGGTGTTCTGCTGTATGCACGTGGTTGTGCAGATAAATACAAATTGCACTATTACAAAGTTGTAAAACGAGGTTTTAGAAACAGTTGGACCTATATATTATACTTGTTTTGCACATAGTCAAAGAAAGTATGCTTTGATTTATGACACGTTGTGGTCACCTAAGTACAGAGCCCCGTCAAAACAGTGGAAGAGAATAAATGATTGTCTAGAAACAGTTAGGAAACTTCGGTCAAACATAACTGCCAAGTTTTCAGTATACTTATAAGAAACATTTTTATGGTTTCTGTGTACTTATGAGTGCTATTAAACTGCCAAATGCTTGACACTTTTTCGCAGGTAAAAAAAAAGCAATGACATCCTATCAAAGGCATAAAATCTGAAATTACATATTTTGAGCAATAAAAAGCTATAAAAGCATATTGATACTGTTGGAAAACCCCCAAAAATGTAGTGTCCATAATCTTGTTAACATAATAGAGTAAATCTGTTTGCACATTTTTCGGCAGCCTGTCATATGCGGTGTAATAACGTTTTAATAACGACCAGATTAAATGTGAAGGCACCATAATCATAAATGGGTTATGCTGAAACAACTGGTAAGCCAGTGTTGGTGCACAAAACTCCTTAGTACCTGAGAAGAATACTAAATTGTATTTACAGACTGAAGTGAAAGCTAAATCTGTAACCTACTCTGCCTACTTATCCCTGCCTAAACATGTCGAGTTACACGATTCAGGAGTGAAAGCAAAATTCTGCAATATGCTGTCTATTTAACCCTGGCTAAATACATCAACTTACACGATTGGATTGTGATCACCTTAATAAATAAATACAAGAAAATGTGAAATCCTCCTATACTACTGCCTGAAGTTTAGTTGTAAAAGAAGTCTGTTCACAGGCAACTGCATCTAATCAAAACTCGCATCCCTGAAATTAGATATCACTAATTATGCCTGGAATATGCCTTCGAAATGCCAGTATCTGGTAGTATTGGCCAAATTTTCCACCATAATACGACATGAACTCTTTTAGGTAACATGTTTCAAACTGTCCAATTCTGCTTAGTGTGCGTTTGCTTTTTTCTTTACTCCTTAATAAAGTCCAGCTAAATGACAATGTTGGCATAGAAACCAAAATATATAAACTATTATGTTACTGAGCAATCTGCTCAGATGTACCTGTATAGCTGACCTTCCGTCCTGAATACAGAACCTGACTTGAAGAAACGGTTCACAACCTCTTTCCTTCTTTCATTTAGTTGCTTTGCTGTGAAATGGATCCAAAAAAGACAAGAATGCGCCTCGTCCCGACAAGGAGAGGAGGAGACAGCAGGGGGAGGGGAAGAGAAGAGGGGCCCTGAGCCGGGTTCCCATGAGGGAGCGAGCAGGAACCATATGTCAAAGCTCGCTCCCGCAAGGGAATCGCCAAACGTGCACACGTTGCCATTGAAGCCAATCCAACGCGTGCACGTTTTTGGCAGCCAAACTGAAACGATGGCTATAGGTCTTTTTCCTATACAGCGCATGTGCGCTGCATAGGCAAGACCCAAAAACCACATGCGTTACCAGCGTGAGACATTTAAAAAGAGAGAGACCAATATTTTCAATACAGAATTAAAGTGCAAAATCTAAATTTTGTGGTATAGGCATTTTTGAGGATACTTACTAATAAACCTCTCGTATCTTTAGTCGAACTAAACAAAGTCCTAAACCTCTCACCTATGTGGTAAAACTAAAACAGAGTTCAAGATCCTAATGATTAGGTGTGACTAACATAACACATTCGGTTTAAAAAGCTAACGTATATAAAGTTCCAGATTTCATATAAGCTAAAAAGCTTGAAAACCCATTTATCTATACTAATATAATAAAGAGAGAGCCCAAACCTTTGAGGCGGGTAATCTCAGGAACCACAGCACCATTCACAACACCCAATACAGCATTGGAAAGGACAGTTGCAGCAGATGGTCTTAGGCTATACAGCTGACTACCATATATATTTTATTTTCCCTTTTTTATAAAGTGCATGGTTACGCTATCTCGGCGTGTCCCCGCGCTAAGTGAGAGGGGGTGGCATTTACCCCAACAGTGGGCCAAAGAAAGAACGTTAGGGGAAAAGTAATCTGTTGTGGGCGTCGGCGTTCTGCTGGAAAGCCATGGGTGTGTGCATGGGCATGTGCATAGAGTGATGGGCGCGGCATGCTGGGACTGCCGTCCCAAAACGAGGGGGAGTTGCATTTACCAATTGGGCGTGTGCATGGGCATGTGCATAGAGCGATGGGTGCGGCCTGCTGGGACTACGAGGTGGCATTGCATTTACCATTGTTGTAGTCGTTGGCCGTGCGATGTGGGGCATGTAATTTCCACCGGATGGAGCCGAGACGTCCCAATACGAGTGGGCGTTGTCCCAATACAAGTGGGCGTTGCATTTACCATTGTTGTGGGCATTGCATGTTGACGGGATGTGGGGCGTCTAATTGACGTTGGCTGGAGCGGAGCGTCAGGTGGAGCGCACAAACACGTTCGCGTCTGCAGCGGACACAAACGTTCCCATATTGCATTGAGGACACAGCTTCACAGTGGATGCATTCTCCTGCGGAGGCTGAGCCGAGTGATGAGGCGATTCTGAGTCGCGGGCCTGAGCCGGGTGATAGGGCGATTCAGAGTAAGTTTTTAAAAAAATGCAGGGCCTGAGCCGGGTGATGGTGCAATTCAGAGTAAGTTTTTTTTTTAAACGTGGGGCCTGAGCCGGGTGATGGGGCAATTCTGAGTACGTTTTTTTTTTTTAAACGCGGGGACTGAGCCCGGTGATGTGGCGATTCAGAGTAAGTTTTTAAAAAAACGCGGGGCCTGAGCCCGGTGATGGGGCGATTTAGAGTAAGTTTTAAAAATAAATTGCCTTGCAAATTGAAAGCATTGCAGACATTCGATTTTATCCTTGGACAACGTCGGGACGGGCTGCTAGTATCCTTATAAAAATGAACAAAGATACTTGATACATGAATGGCACTTAAATAAAAGTCAATCATGTGAAACCCAGTGTCAATCTTTCTCGTAACACAACCTTTATAAGTGACTCAATTCTTTATGCTTCCTAATTGCTCTCTTAATATAGGTCAGGATAGTGTATCATGTGTAAACATGTGACAAGTTTTGGAAACAATTAAAGGCCTCCTGATAATAAATGAGGCCCTGTGTTGAAAAAGATAAAGGTCAGAGCACCCTTAATCTAATATCTTGGTAGACTGCAAAACAAAAGGAAATTAATAGTCGTTTGGCTTGCTTTTCCATCACATCAGCATCTGGGTAATTTGCTGACCACGCCTTTGATTCAAGAAATACAACTAAAATGATGGAGTAACTGAAACTGCAATCTTTTTAAGCTCCCCTTTTAATTACATATAAGTCACCCTAAAGGTAGGCCCTAAGTACCCCATAGGGCGTGGTGCTGTCTAAGTAAATGGTAGGACATATACTTTTAGGTTTTACATGTCCTGGTAGAGAAAAACTCCCAAACTCATTTTTCACTACTGCGAGCCCTACCTCTTGTATAGGATAAGAACAAAAGTTACTTACCTGTAAACTGTGGTTCTCCAGTGTTGGTGTCTTTCATAGATTCACATGCTTGAATATTCCCCGTCGTCGAAGTGGGAGTCCCACGGTACATAAATAGCAGTAATATACATGCATGTATACATGAGAAATATCATAAATAAAAAATACATACATATAATGCAATAGAAATGTAAACCTGAAAAAGTACCATAGAACAGAATAGGCCCATTGAAAAGCCCAAGGGAGAATTCACTTTAGTAACATATTAGAGTCATTATGTGTTGGTCCACATTCCAGCCAATCAGGCTGTAGCCTCCTCTAGAACCTTCTCCTCAGAAGCCCCAGTCCTCAGATTTTCGTAGCACAAGTAAGTACAAATGCTCGAGGAGAAGAGAGAGAGCCTCTGAGGGGAGGATGGGAGGGTCGCATGTGAATCTATGAAAGACACCAACACTGGAGAACCACAGTTTACAGGTAAGTAACTTTTGTTCTTCTCCAGTATTAGGGGTGTCTTTCATATTTCACATGCTTGAATAAGAATAGAAAGCAGTAAATCATACATTAGTCATAAAGGAATATAACAATTAAGTCTTGGTAAATCATATCACTTAATAAGCAATTTTTAAACCAAAACATGACAAAACCTTTATGACTGGAGGCGGGTAGCAACAGAGGCTCACCTTTATCGGAAAAGATTCCGCAGCACTGCTTGACCTACTGCCGCATCCGCAGCATCTGTTGATTGCAGGCAGTAGTGCTTCGTAAAGGTATGGCTGCTAGACCAAGTAGCAGCTCTGCAAATGTGTCTCAGAGGTACCCCCGCAAAGAGGGCAGCAGAAGTCGACACAGCTCTCGTGGAATGAGCTCGAGCCGGAGCAGGAAGGGGCTTGCCAGCCCGTTGATGACAGTAGGATATGGCAGACGATATCCATCTGGTGATAGTCTGTTTGGTTACAGGTTGTCCTTTGCACACTGGGCCATATGCTACAAACAATTGATCAGTCTTTCTAAATGTAGCTGTGCGTTGAATGTAAAATTTGAGGCAGCGCTTCACATCCAGAGTGTGCAAAGAGCGTTCCGCTGCAGATTGAGGTGCAGGGAAGAAAGTCTTAAGGACAATTGGTTCATTGAGATGGAAGTCACTGGGAACCTTAGGAATAAAACTGGGATTTGTTCTCAAAGTAACAGCCTCGTTGGAGAACTGTAGAAACGGTGGCTGTATAGTAAAGGCTTGGATGTCGCTAACGCGCCTGGATGAGGTCAGAGCAAGCAAAAGAGCCACTTTCCAAGTGAGGAATTTTAGATTGGAAGAATGGATGGGCTCGAATGGAGGCAAAAGTAGTTGAGACAAAACTAAGTTCAGTCGCCAAGAAGGTGGGGGCCGACGGATTGGTGGGAACATCCGAAAAAGGCCCTTGAAGAATTGTCTGATTATCCTGGAAGAGTACAAAGATGTTACGCCATCATGGCGAAAACGAGAGAATGCAGCTAGAAAAACCTTTAGAGTGGAGTGTGATAGTCCTGATCTTGCTAGTGACAAAAAGAACGGCAAGATTTGTTCTGGCTGAGCACACATGGGATCCAGTGTTTTAGTGGAACACCAAGCACAGAAACGCTTCCACTTCAACTGGTAAGTTTTGATGGTAGATGGGGCGCGAGCACTTGCTAGCACTGCCCTACAATTTTTGTCGATATTCATGTGTGCAAATTCATTGTACTCAGGTTCCAAGCATGAAGTTGGAGATATGCTGGATCCGGATGGCATATTTGACCTTGTTGCATCGTGAGAAGATGTGGCAGAGGATGCAATTGTATCAGATGTGTCAGAGAGAACAGAAGAAGATCTGAGAACCAAGGACGCCTCGGCCATTTGGGTGCGATCAGGATTATTCGACACGGTTGGAATCTCATTCTGTGTAACAGACGAGGAATGAGCGGCAGTGGAGGGAATGCATAGATGAAGTCGTTCGACCAGTCTATTGAAAAGGCATTCCCGCTCAACTCCTTGTGTGGATGCCGGCTCGCAAACCGTTGACACTTCCTGTTGAGAACAGTTGCAAAGAGATCCAACTGTGGTCGGCCCCACTGTTGGAAGATGAAATCCAACATTGGTTGGTTGAGTTCACATTCATGGTTGTCCGAGAGGGCTCTGCTGAGCGAGTCCGCCAGCACATTGGCCACGCCTGGTACGTGGACAGCTTGGAGATGTATTTGCTGTTGGATAGCCCAATCCAATATTTCCTGTGCCAGTTGTGGCAGCACGAGAGATCTTGTGCCACCCTGTTTGTTGATGTAGTGCATGCTGGTGGTATTGTCCGTCCTCACCAGCAATGTTTGTCCCTGCACTACTCTCTGAAAGGACTTCAAGGCCAAGAAAATCGCCAGTAGTTCTAAGAGATTTATGTGCCAAGTGCGCTAAGACGCCGTCCATTTTCCCTTCACGGACATCCCGTCGAGATGTGCCCCCCAACCTTCTAGGGAAGCGTCTGTCGTTAGTGTAAGTGTTGGTGGTTCGTCCTTGAATGAACGACCTGTCACTATGTTTGGAGGATGAACCCACCACTCCAAAGCTTTTTGAATGTGGGGCGTTAGACGGATCTTGTCTTCGAACGACCCCGATACCTGCTTCCACTGGCTGTCTAGTTCTTCTTGTAGGACTCTCATGTGCAATCTGCAGTTGGGAATCAGTTGAATGCACGAAGAAGCCATGCCGAGGAATGATTTGTACATCCGGACAGAAACGTACGGCCTTGACTGCAGGAACTGTACTTTCTGTAACATTCGGCCCTGTCTCTCCTGTGAAACGAACACTTGCCCTAGCCGAGAATCGAGCGAGGCTCCTAGAAAATCACGTTGTTGAGATGGTTGAAAGTGTGACTTTAGGCAATTGATGGAGAAGCCCAACGTTTCGAACAGGGATATGCAGACTTGTGTGTGCTGTTCCGTTAATTGAAAAGTCCTGGCCTTTATCAGGCAGTCGTCCAGATACGGATAGAACTGGATGCCCTGTAAACGCAGGTAGGCAGCCACCGGGGCTAGAATCTTGGTAAATACCCTCGGTGCTGATCGAAGGCCGAATGGTAGGACCTTGAATTGATAATGAAATTGGCCGACTGTAAAACGGAGGTATTTCCTGTGCCTGGGATGAATAGGCACATGGAAATATGCATCTTGAAGGTCTATTGTTGAAAAGTACTCTCCTGGAATGAGGAAATTCAAGATTTGAAGTAGGGTTAGCATCTGAAAAGTCTTTGATGCGATGAACTTGTTTAGAGCTCTCAAATCTAAGATGGGGTGCCACTCTCCTGATTTTTTCTTCACTAGAAAGAAACAGGAGTAAAACCCCCTGCCGCGTTGACCTTGCGGTACCAATTCTTTGGCTCCTTTCCTGATCATAAGCTGCACCTGGGCCAACAGTTCCTTGAAATGGGGAGAAGAAGGACCCGAAGGCGGGCGAGCGGGGGGAAATTTCGTAAATTCCAGGGTATGTCCTTTTAAAACAACGTCCAAGACCCATTGGTCATTGGTAATGTGCGTCCAATTGCAGAAGAACTTCGAGATTCGACCTCCAAGATGCACAGTCGTCTCACTGTTTTTTGTTGGTGTTCGCACCACCTCTGTAATTGGACTTACGTTGGTAAGGTCTGGAGGTGGATGAACGACCTTGGGACTGATAGGATTCCCTTTGTCTGTTATCATTGTAATTGTATGCTCGATATTGGCCTGTTCCACGAAAAGTAGAGGTTCCTCCTCCTCTACCGCGTGCTCCACGAAATGGCCTTTTCCGATATTGAAGAGTTGTCAAGGACTTTGCTGTATCTGTGTCCTTCTTTATAAGTTCCAAAGCATCATCAACATGCTTACCGAATAAAGATTCACCGTCGTAAGGTAAATCTAACACTCTGTACTGGACTTCTGGACGGAAGGTGGTTGATTTCAGCCAGCCTTGACGGCGCAAGACTGCAGCACCCGCTAGTTGTCGGAAACCAGTGGAGGATATATCGACGGCACAGTCGATTATTTCTGCTGAAATGTTTTCTCCTTCGAGAATGATGGCCTGCGCTTCAGTCGGGCATTTGAGGGATCAGACCAGCGATCTCAGACCACATTTGACGGTCGTAGCGACCTAGAATGGCTAAGGCGTTGGATGCTCTCACCGTTGTCGCTGCCATAGTGGTAAATTTCTTTCCAATTGAGTCTAATTTACGGCCATCTTGATCAGGCGGAGATGTCAGGGGTATGGCTGGATTCCGAGATCTTTTTTGTGCCGCCTGAGTGATAACAGAATCTGCCTTAGGTTGTGAAACCAAACAGGCTGGAGAAGTAGGTGACGCTTTATATTTTTTGTCCAATCTAGGTAGAACGGCTGGTATGGAATTAGGACGATCCATCAACTTTAGACCTTCTTCCCATATGTGGTCTATGATAGGGATGGTATGCGTTTGCCGTTGAGGTAAGTCCTTAAAATCATACAAAAAGCATTCCGTTTGTTGCGCCTTGATTGTTAAGTGGAACCTTTTCGCTGCACGAACCATAAGGTTATGGAAACTCGCGATATCCACTGGTGGCGAAGCTCTTGGGGATGCCGGTGGAGTAGAGGGTGTCTGTGCCCTATAATTGTCCCATTCCTGCATGTCATCATCAGTGTCATTATCCCCAGTGTTATGAGGAGTTTGATTCTCATTATCAGTATCAGGACAAGCACCCAAAGGAGACGTAGGCGCGACAGGCGCCGGAGCTTGAGGCCTAGGTGCTAGAAACTGTGGTCGAGGTGCTGGAGACGGAGGTCGAGGAGCTGGATACTGAGACCGGTGTACTTGAGGTGCCGGGGAAGGAGGCAACGACGGTGGAAACCTACGATTGTAGTCGTCCAGCATATGTTGCAGGTTTTGCACCAATGACAGAGGAATTTGCGTAACCTGTTCGTAAGTTGTTGGTTGTGATCTATCGATTGGAAAAAGTACATTCCCATCTTCGACGTTATTATCCACATCCTCATCCTCGTCACTGTAGTCTTGACATTTAATGTGTAATTCAGAAGGACTGGATGCTGGTTCATAAGTTTGATCCATTTCAGAATCATTTCCGGACTCCTCTTCTCCAGACTGAAACAATTTTTCCGGAGGCTGAGATCCACTCCTTACTGGACTTAACTGTATGAGTGGTACAGTCTTGAGAGATGAGGCAGTAACCACTTTGAAGGTGGTAGTAGTCTGTAGGGGTTGGTGCGTCGTTAACGAGCCCATCGACGAAATTTCCAAAGTCTTAGCACCCCCTGGTTGTTTTTGCGTCGTCGCCGCAGAAGCCGGCGTAGGAATTAACAGCTTACTCTTGGTCGACGAAGAATTTTTGGTCGTCGACGAGGTCGCATTCTTCGACGGAGATGTTATCGTCGACGGGACAGTCGTCGACGAGGAAGATCCGGTCGTCGGGACAGGCGTCGACGACGATGGCTTGTTCTTCGTCGACGGAGGAACCGTCGACGGAAGGCGCGTCAACGATGATTTCTTCGTCGACAGTTTGATCGACGAGATCATAATAATAGACAAGATGGGTCTCACCTCTTGGCTGCTCGTCGATGAGATGGTCGTCGTCGTTGCAGAGCTGGTCGACAGAGAAGAAGTAGTCGTCGACGTTGAAACTGCCAAAACGGACTTTGTAGTCTCTGAAGACGTCGACGGGCGCGTAGACGAGCCCGTCGACGAGCCAATACCCTTTTTTGAAGAGGAGGGCATAGTCCTGGGTCTAGACGCCAGAGAGCCAGGTCCCGTAGTCGCGCCCTGAAGCAAGTCTTGTGGGGAGACATCCTTGAAAGAACCCAACATTTTACTCTTTTTAAGAAAAGGAGAGGGAACTTCAGTCTCAGACCCACGCTTCTGAGAGGATTTTGAAAATCCAGATGACATACTCTCAGCATCGGAAACCACATTCTCAGACGTTTTCAACTTCTGTAGCCACAGAAGGAGACGGGCCTCTCTATCCCTCAATGTTTTAGGGGGAAAAGTGCGACAGAACTTGCAGGAAGAGGCAATGTGGTCCGGGTAAAGTGGATCCTCATGAAAAAGGCGCGATTTACCACAGGATGGACAAGCCTTGAACAAAGTTTTCTTAGTAGAAGACATTTCTGAAGAAAAACAGCTAGAAACTGGAAAAAACTGAGCAGAGCTCAGGGAGACTCCCTTCACACGACGTGCGGTAGAAAATCTGAGGACTGGGGCTTCTGAGGAGAAGGTTCTAGAGGAGGCTACAGCCTGATTGGCTGGAATGTGGACCAACACATAATGACTCTAATATATTACTAAAGTGAATTCTCCCTTGGGCTTTTCAATGGGCCTATTCTGTTCTATGGTACTTTCTCAGGTTTACATTTCTATTGCATTATATGTATGTATTTTTTATTTATGATATTTCTCATGTATACATGCATATATATTACTGCTATTTATGTACCGTGGGACTCCCACTTCGACGACGGGGAATATTCAAGCATGTGAATCTATGAAAGACACCCCTAATACTGGAGAACCTTGGGGATTCCTTATTATATTTAATAAGCTGTAATTCCTAATTTAGAGGCGGTAGCCTTTCATGTTTGGTACCTATGGAAGTGTAATGATAAATTCCCTTTATGTTTAAATGTGTTTTTTAATTTTAATTTTTTAGAAAAAATGGTTCTAAAATTCCATCATAATACAAGTGTTACGATCTCATAGTGTTCGCATTACAAATTAGAAATGTTGCACGGGCCACGGTATCAAGTAAGACATCTCTAAAGTAAATGTCAATGCTTTACAGTGAAAAACTATTTTCAGTATATAATCATAAACCTGATAAGTATAGGATTAGGCTGTTTGTAACACAACATTGGCATAACAGAAAACGTATCACATTAGCTCCCACAATTGGACCTATGAAATTAAATCACAGCAACACAATGCACCATCAATGTCTGTTAGCTACAAAAGTTTGTTCACACAGCCACGTGCAGCGCCTGGATGGAGTCTAATCCCTCTCTTCACCAGCATCTAAGGTGTATATCACATTATGTTAGTCTTGACGCCTGCTCACATAGCTAGCATAGCTAACATAGTCGGTGGTCAGGCGGTGACCTGCACTCGGCCCACTGAGCACGCTTTAGGGGCAGACGATGACACTTGTCCTAGGACCCAATAGTGCTCCCGCAAATCTAGTTCTCATGCAGAGCAGGTGGGCTGGCGGGGTCCCCAGTCTGAACCCACCAGGTCGTACAGTAATCCGACAGGATTGAATCCCAGTTGCCCGCGAGCAGCTGTTTACGAACACCCACCGCATTCTCACGGCGCAGCGCAACACTCTCCGCCTGCGCCCAGCAGAGAAACCATTGGAACCAGGCACTCACCATGGGGGGGATCAGGGAACTTCCGGCGTTGTGTAATAAAACGTTTGGCAACTATGAGTCCCAGATTTATATATCGAGATGTCACTTTGTGTTTCAGGTATCTGCTGTATAATCCCAATATGCAGACTTCCCAAGTCTAATTCAGTACTCGCTCTGTGCCCCTATAGGATGTTATAGCAGAGCAGGGCCAAAGCATATATAATATTGGATAAGTTTAAATCTTGAATTGCGTGGGATTCATGCGGGACCCCCAAGTAAGGTCAGCCATTCACGATCAGCGAATGGACCCTGTAAATCAGCCTCCCAATAGGCGTGCCGAGCTCGAACTGCAGCACCGTATGCGTTTGCTGCGCCCCAGCAAACTATTTAACGAGATGACGGCCTGTACCCAGCTCATGCAAATATTGCGCCACTCGGTGCATGGGTGGTTCCTGCTCTACGTTGCCCCATGCCACCCACAGTGTACCTATAATTGCAGCATTCAATAAGAATTGTCCCCTTGGCAGGTCCGAGTCCTCCGCTAACGTCCCAAAAGGCAGCAGCTGCCCCTTGCTGTATAAATCCCCAACCGTCGTAATACCCGCCGCCTCCCACTTCACCAGTTCCTCTCCTGTTACTGCATCGTGTCTCCTAGAGACCCCCAAGAGGTCTCCATGCACTTCAGGACTCTTGGTTCTGGAGCTAGATGTACCCAGATAGCCAATTTTCAAAACTGAGGAGTTAGACAAATTTTGGCCAAAAGGTGCTCTGAGAACCAGGAGGAAACCAGGACCAACCTGCTTGCCTATTCACCCAAGGTGCATCTCAAGTCAGATTGACTACGTGGCTTCCCTGCTACGTTCTCTGCAGCAGCAAATCTGTTTCAGCTGTCCTTCTCCAAAGGGTTATCTGACCACTTGGAACTGTCTTCGCTACAGCCCTCTGCTTCATTCCGCTGGAGATTGCTGATGTACATTTTGGCGACTAAGTCCGAAGGTAACATTTTTCGATGAAGATTCGCTCCACGACCGTCTGATGATGACTTTTTCTCTTCAGACACTCCTGTAGCCTTGCCCCGCTGAACTTCTACCTTCTTTGACATTGTTCTTTTAACATTTTTCTAAGCCCGCAGGTAAACGCTGACCGGGCCCAATCCACTTCTTGTATCCAAACAGCGCTCCATCGCAGTCGCAGTCGGCCTTAAGTTATGACTTTGTCCTGGCCGAGAGAGACCAGGTGTCCGCAGTTGGCCCTCTGATCTTTTAGGTGCTAAATTTCACTTGAAACATTAAGAAATCATACCTCTGGTTCTACAGATTTGATTGTTGTCATCTTGGTGTCAAATAATGTATTAATATTTACTCTATTTTTCTAAGTTGGTTTGGGATTTTTTTTGTGTTGTGTTTACACGTTATTACTGTTTGTGTGCTGCATAAATACTTTACACATTGCCGCTAGGTTAAGCCAGACTGCTTTGTTGCCAAGCTAGCCAGGGTTAAGAACACGTTCATTTTGTGACTTTGTGTGGTTGACCCTGCAAGGGATTGTGGCTGTTGCTTGACCAGAGCTCACACCCCAGCCAACCAACAACCTAGCTTCTCACTGCATCTAGTATTATATTTATTTATTTATATCATTTGGAAAGTGCACTGTAACCCTGCGGGCATCCTGGCGCTGACAAATAGGTCAAAGGAAAGCAGTCAGCCGTGAGAGCAAAAAGAAGGTATACCAGCTGGAGTCTATTAGTATTGCACCTGGGGGATAATACCCTCGGAAAGAGCCAGGGCTTGATTTCCTTACGGAACAGCAGTAATTCGTGAATTTTCCTGATTTCAGGTGGAAGGCTTCTCCAAAGATGGGCTGCTGCCACGCTAAATGCTCTTCCACTCTGGGTCGCTTTCTTTATCCTGGGTATTCTGGTAAGGTTGGTGGAAGAAGAACGAAGGGTCCGGGTGGGCTCATACCATTGGTACTTATCCTGGAGTGGCTTAGGGCCCTGACGGTGCAATGCTTTGAACATGATGCATAAGGACCTAAATAAAATCCAATGTAGGTCTGCCAATGCTTGTGTTGTTGAAGATTGGCGAGTTCGAGAGAGTGCTAACTTGGCTGCTGCCGTCTGGATACTCTGTAGCCTGGCAATCAAATATCCAGGTGATTCTAGTAGCAGGGCATTACAGTAGTCCAGGCTCTAAGAATGGTACTCCTGACTACAGCTGTTCTTGCCTGTACAGGTAACAAAGGCAGCAGCTTCCGAAGACCTCGTATTAAAGTGAAGCAACTGCCCACCAGTTTGTTAACATGGGTCTCCAGATTTAGATTTCATTAAAGATGACCCCCAGATTACGCACCTTATTCACTGGTGTCAGTGGACCATCCGATGCTAAAGGCCAGAAATCTGCCGGCAAGCTTCAGGCAATCCTCCTCACCTTGCATTGTAGGATCTCAGTTTTTCCGCTGTTGAACTGGAGCGAATTTTCCTTCAGCCATTTTGCCATTTCGCACGTACATGCATGAACGCTATCTAGAATCTGCCTGGGCTCCATTAAGGAATATTATAAGCTGTTTATCACGCTGATGTTATGAGCTTTAATGATTCCCAGCAGGGGTTGCATATAAGCATTAAACATGATGGGACTGATGGATGATCCCTGCGAAACCCCATGTGATATTTTGACAAATTCAGATTGGTGCGGAGGGAGTGCTACTGCCTGCCATCTATCAGACAGATAGGATCGCAGCCAATTAAGCGCCATCCCTTTCACCCCAAAGGTCCCCAGCCTTGTCAGCAGAATGTCGAGGTTCACCGTATCGAAAGCGGCGGACAGGTCCAGCAAGATTAGAAATGCCGACTCGCCGTTGTCCGCTCGCATTCGAAGGCTGTCCAATACCATCACAAGAGCTGATTCTGTCCCATGGCCCGGTCTAAAACCAAACTGTTCCTCCTCTAGTATGCTATTTGTCTCCAGGAAGAAGGACAGGGACCTGCTGACCAGGACCTCTGCGATCTTGATCGGAAAGGGCAGAAGTGAAATAGGCCGGTAGTTCTTATAGCAGCTGGGGTCGAGAGAGGGTTTTTTCAGGAGTGGTGTAATAACAGCCTGTTTCCATTTAGTCGGCACAATGCCTGTACTAAGGGATTGACCACATAGCTGTCGAAGAATAGGAAAGAACTCTGACCCAAATTCCTTTATAATCTTGTGGGGCAGATAGGTCTCTGGTTTGAAGTACACAAACTAACATTAATTCCCAAAGATACAGCACTGGCCTGGGAGCACTTTCTCTATCGCAACAGTTGTAGATGGTGCCTCAACTTGAACAATTCGAGGGATCCCATGTCACGTGTGCTGTGCAATACTACGGTGATGGACTTTAATGACAGTTGAACTTTGGTTTTAAAATCTTAAGAGGACCAATTCATGATCATTCTCACGGAAAGGCCAGGGGAGAGTGTTTCCTGTGTCGTATGTTCTCCTTGTTCTGTGTCGTTTCTCCAAAGCCCCCTCCCTTTTGTGTGATGGAGTTAGAGTTCCTTAAGGGAAGGTTCTGCCAGTAGCTGTTAATGCATTCCAAAAGATGTCTTGAGCCAGGCAGCTGGAAGTGTGTGGATATTCACAAAGAGTTTGCAATCTATCTCTCACTCACAGGTACACATCTCACTTATACTAAGATTGCCCAGACATAGGTGCAGCAGAAAGTGTTGGAAAACACAAACAGCTATAGTAATGACCGTTTGGGTGCAGGAAGAGGATGTGTTCCTTAACTGCATTCTAATAGTGAAGGAAATCATGTGAAATTTGTGAACCATAAAACGTGTTCAAAGTATTAAGAATATGTGTATGCATACTCTGAACAATATATTTATAGTATGAAAGTTAGCATTGAGCTTACATCAGAAATATTTTGGTGTAGGCGCTACTGTGGGTCTAGTTGGCAATAACCACCTGAGGCGGGGGCGCACTCTCGAGAGTGCATGCAAGAGGTACTTCTGTAAAGCAGTCTTACTGCATCAATGGTGGCTGAGGACCAAGCAACACTCCATAATGTATTGTACTAGGTAAAGGTGCACTGTTCAAGTGCCTGAGTACCCTCCCCTGGTGATTAGTGCGCTATACAACTCAACATAACATTGTTGACGGGACACCGTACTATGGGAAGCTTATTTACACACCCCTGATGCAGCAGGGTGATGTAAACGAAAACACCTCAGCCCTTCTCAAAGCTGGTTACAATCGTCTCATTAGAGGGATTTGTAAACATTCAGTCAGCCCTAGTGGCTCATACACTACCATATACGTTACCAGTGATTCCCTCCACTCCATCATGAGCTGGAGCAAACAAGAATGGGTATCTCTGGGACTGTTCTTCAGTGGTTCACCTCCTTTCTACACAACCGATCTCAAAAATTCAAGAGCAACAACCTGATGTCTGCTCCAATACCTGTTTCGTTAGGTGTCCCCCAAGGATCCTGCCTATCCCCTACCCTGTTCAACCTAGTTATGGAACCTCTCACCACCCTGTTACAATCATCCAATGTTCTCTTTCACATGTACGCTGATGACACGCAAGTATATCTCAAACTACAATCCCCCAAAGACATTTTGCATATGAACTCAACGATCAGAAACACCCAATCCTGGCTGGCCGATAACCACCTCAAACTCAATGCTAGGAAAACTGAGTTCCTTCTAATCTCACCTCCCACGAAAATCTCCACCACTCAAACCTGGCTTAAGCACCTAACTGCACTCAATGTCCAACCGACCATTGTGGACTCAGCAACATCTCTAGGCATAACACTTGACGCAAATCTCAACATGCAGCGGCATATCAACAAGGCAACTAAGGGAGCGAACTATCAAATAAATACCTTGAGGAAACTTAAACCCTTCCTCCCAGCCAAGGACTTCCACATTGCAGTACAAGCACTAGTCATCCCTCGCATAGACTACGGCAGCGTCGCCCTCTGTGTCTCCCCCTAACTACAACAGCACCCCTAAGAGCTTCACTAAATGCGGCAGCGAGACTCCTCACTGGATCTAAAAAACACTCACATATCTCCCCTGAATTTAAATCCCTGAACTGGCTACCTTTTGAAGCCAAAATACAGCTGAAAATTGCCTGCATGACGCACAAGGCTATTCACCTGAAATCACCCGGCTACCTCACTCAGAAGTTGACTATATCCGGCGGGTCCAGAACCACCAGAAGTACAAACAATCTTTTGTTGAAGCCTAAAAGATTCCGGAAGGAAAAAACTTACAAACGCTCCTTCTCAGGAATGGCGCCTAGGATCTGGAACTCACTCCCTCCTGAAACCAGACTCATCTCCTCCACTCTTCTTTTTAAAAAAGAAGTTAAAGCTATCCTCATGGCTAAATACACTTGAACTACTACTCTTGAGCTTTCAAGACTTTGCGTCGTTCGTACTATTTGTTTGATTCCTATGCACATGTGTTTTACCTGTATTTTTGACCTACCTGATGTTCCCTGATCCCCCTATTTGTGCTACCTGCATTGACCTTACCTTACCTTGCCTTCCTAACTATGCTCCCCCGTGTACCCACCCTACCACTCACTGATGCCTTTGTAAAGCGCTCTGTTATCTGCAAAGATCTTGTTCGCGCTATATAAAACTTTCAAAATAAATAAATAAATAAATAAAATCCGAGAGGATCCATACACCGACTCTGGAGTTGATGGCTCAGTTAATGGTGAAGAGGCCACTATTGTGTGCATGGAGGTTTCGGGTCCTCTCGGGTCCTGCTACAGGAAGGAGAATTCCTCAAGTTTGTTCCTGGAAGATATAGAGGCGTGTGGCACTGGTTGTGGGTCATGTCTGTGGGATTGAAAGCCTTGGTCCCCCCTGTAGGCACCCACCCGCCACACTTACACGTTGTGTCTCTTCAATCACCACTGGTAGCCTTCACATTAAAAATGTTTGTTTGGAACCTGGCGTTTTCTTCACGTTTCTTTTCTATTAGAACCCTGGAATGTTGGAAGCTCCATTGAAGACAATGAAGTGGCTCTGGGCAAATCATGGCTGGTATAAGCGGCATACGTTTTTCCTTGTGTTTCTCCTTTTTAGATATAGATCATTCTACCCTCAGTGAGTTGAATATTCTAATAGCCTTATAGCCCTTTGTGGTATTCTGCACCTTGCTTACAGAGAAGGTGCAGAGAATACCACACCCTTCTTCCTCAGGCTCTGATGGTTGTTAAAGGGCTTTCCCCGCTCCTGAGGCTCGGGCCAATAACTCGGGTTGAGGGCCTTTGGCGAGCGGTATAGCCCTTGTAAGCGCGGGATATAGGGCTACAGTATGCACCGAATTGATGTCATTGGGTAGATTTCATCACCTAATATTCTACATGCTAGTGTGATTTGAAAGGTCCGGGCTTTCCCTACACTGCTTAACTCTATAAATGTCCTATAGCCATATGTATGCACCCCAAAAAAGTGAAAACTTTTTCGCCCTAAAGCAAGTCCTGATGCCTGATAAGGTCTGTGAGTGTGGTAGCCTGCAGTATCAATTTTAAAAAGACCCTTGCAAAGTAGTTTGGGAGGACTTGGAAGGGGAGAAAGTGCAGGGGATACTATATCTATGTTCCACTCGTGTATCTCATTGAAGCCGGTGGGTTGGGGATTTCATTCTTATGCAGGTGACACCAAGCTCTAGTGGAAACTGTCTGTGGGTCCGGAGGATGGGACACTGGCCACAGATGCATATGGGTGTACAGACAATATCCAATATGCAGACCACAAAATAATTCACATATTTCCAGACTTTGAAATTTTAGTTTGGAATTACATTAGTATTTTAGTTTTTCATAGATTGCATCAACTAAACACATGTCACGGTGTCTGAAGTGACATGATGATGTTAAAAAGCGCCATACTTGCTGGAGTTGGGTCACAGGCTGGACCCGCCAAAACTCCTCCGAAGAAGAAAAGTCCGAATAGAAGGACTGTAAGAAACGCCATCCTATGGAGAAGAGAAAGAGTTAATTAAAGGGGTGCATCAGGACTAAACAAAACCCCCAAGCTGTAGCACTGTCCTACTTATTACAGAATATGCATCGACCCCCCCCCCTAGCTCCCCCACACACACACCCCCCTCCACCATTGGACAGGACAGTATCTTATTTTTGCAGCCACTAATCTCCGTTGTTTAAAACATTGGGGCATATTATCAAGCCCATTTTCGCCGATTTCGGCCCAAAAGCGGCAATTTAAATATTGCACCGTTACCCCTTCCATGCTCATGACGAGCTCAGCTCGTCATGCAGCACAGTGCTCGTGTGCTCATGACGAGCTGAGCTCGTCATGACCACGCCCACTAACATTATGACCCAGCACAGGAGGGAAATCCTGCATGCAGCGATGTGGTTAAGGACGCGCTAACGCGTGTTTTCTTGATTTAGTAGCCGTTTTTTCTCCATTTTGCATGTCAGCGATTATTATCGCTAATGACATGCAAAGTGGGCATTCCTCACAAAGTGTGCATGATTAACATAGCAAACACAACTTTCCACTATTAACATTGCGGCCCCCAGCGATAAAACAAACCACACTAACAGCGTTTATCGCATGAAGTTAACGTCTGCTTTTGTTTTACTTAGCTATACTGATAATGGGAGGTGGATCGCCATGATATGACCATACTCCCCTATCAGCAAGCATCTTCATAATCATTGCTGGATTTCAGGCGATATTTCTGTTTCTCGCTGTCTATCGCTGGAATTACATTGCCTGTTCGCAAAGCGCTGATTATACGCCGCTAACGCGGCAATGTAATTCAGTGATGTACGGCAATAAACAGAAACGCGCTAAGTGCACTTAGCAATGTTTATCGCACTTCTTTGTTAATATGCCCCCAACCTGAGTAATTATCTGGAGAAGCCTTCTCTTACACACACCTGCTGAATGCCATTATTCACGGCCAGCAGATGTGCAGGGAAACAATGCACAAGATTTCATCAGAATACTTGCATGTGGGTTACCCTTATTTGAGGTAAAAGTAACAAAATAACAAAGGGGCATATTAACAAGGGCTTTAGCTCTGCCTTTTTGGCTTAAAAAGACAAAAAAGCAGAGATAAAACTATCGCCCTATTTACAAGAGGGTGCTAACTTGCATAATTGCATGTTAGCACCCTTTTTCCCGACGCCTAAATTTGTGCAACTGTTACTGAGCCTTTATTTTTAATGATTTGTAGAAAAGGGATCTTTACCACCGGAGACATTTAATTCCATAAGAACCCTCCAGGGCTAGTGGCTTTATCAATAACCTCAGGTACGCTATTGCTGATTTGCTACCTGCCTTGTCAAATTCTTTTACTGTATAAGTTGGTGACCCTTTCGCCAATCCACTTCTTGCAGGATTCTGACCTGCGTGGCGGCTTCCCCATCTATCAAACGATCTTGTTGTATTGATGAGGTAAATAATTCAATGTGCTCCGTGCCAACAATTGTTGTCATTGGACATTACTTTTTGATAACTAACCTATGTCCAACTGGAAAGATCCCATTCCCAGTGAGTTTCAATACATTTCGTATATTCTAAATCACTGAGAGACCTTGGCCTATGTTTGTAACAAACTGTAGAGTCTGATACTATATGCATTGATGCAAGCAACCACAATATAATCTTTGTGGCCATTTATTTATGTAGTACAGGCTCATGATATCGTTCCCCCTGTGATACTTCACCTACCTCTCGTTAACATTGGGTATATTCCAATATATTCCACTCATTGCCTTGAGTTCAACAATTGTGTTTTCAGGGCAATGTTCTCTCACTGACCATGCACAATACTTTTATAATTAATATGGATCAGCTGGACCATAACTAATTTTGATAAATTTCTTACGCAGATTGACTGCCCCTTATCCGTCCCTGTCCTGATGAAGACCCTCTAGCAAGGTTCCATCGTATACCTGCATCAATTTGGGTCGAAACGTCGACACTCCTTTCTATTTTCAGCCTCTTTCCCGATGTATCATTTATGATTCTGTTTTTGTGAGGCATGAGTTTGTTTAGGTAATTATTTCATGAATTGGGATTTTTAGTTTGTAATTTTTATTGAGGTCATAATGAGCATTGTTTCATTATTTGTATAGTTTCCTCACCTTCCAACCACTACCTTTCCCTTCCCTTTCCATTAGGAGCAGTAATTGTGAATAAGTATCGATGTATTTTATGAATATTTTTCTACTGTACACGTTGTGATTAAAAACAATGTTGTGATATCCTTCTTTGAATTTATTCAAGATAGTATCCATCTATAGTATCTGGGACCACCTTGTTTGCATTACTGTCTGAGGTGGGGGCGCAGGAATCTACCTGGCAGTCTGAGGTGGGGGCGCGGGAATCTACCTGGCAGTCTAAGGTGGAGGTGCCACCAAAGGGCACATGGCGTCAGTAAACTTGTAAGGGGGCCGCACGGAGTCAAACCAAAGATTTCTCAAATGTATCTTTCCTGTTGGTGATGTGAATCTAGGTTGCAGCGCTACTCGGTTACTAGCAGTGTAAAACGGGTGCATAGGTGCAGAAACAAAAACAACAGTTTTACATTATGCCTGCCCTAAGATAATATGCTCCCTTGTAAGCAAGGCTACTAGATTTAGCTGAGTTTTTCGCATAGTTATAAATTTGCCACATAGTCTATCATCTGTTGCATAATCTGCAGATTTTAACAAAAAATATTGTGCTTCTAGTGTAAAGCGTTAAAAAGTTCCTAAAAATGCATCAACATGTGTTGCCGTGCAGTGGAAGGCACTTTTACAAAGGTTTATTGGTCACCTTTCTATTGGCAATTGCTATATTTGAGTGTGAAACTGGTAATAATGAGGTGTAACCAATGCCCAGAGTATAAAAAAATAACAAAATAATGAAGTAATACTATCACAAAATGTACTACATTACGCCGCATAATTGTAATTTATCCTGCTGCATAATTTGGCCCTCCACTGCCACACAATTACAGTGGCCCTGTTTGTAAGCACTGTGCACTAAAAGAGTGACAGGCTTGTCACGTACATAGAAATCTGAGGGGACTGTGGGAGGTTACTAGAGAGTTCTCAGGCCTCAGTGTAATACAAAATCAGTGCACAGAGTGGGCAAAAGGTTTGCGGAGCCGAGTGGGACCTGTTGTAAGGCTAAACATAATATGGTGCCCTCACCTCAACCTTAGAAACACCCTGAGAAGAAATCTGAAATGCATGGTTCTAGTTCCAACTCTGAACATATTCTTTACTCACCCAGTACCAGCAGCAGGGGGCGCTGTGGTGTAGCAGTGAAGGGCACAGGGCTGAAAGGCAGATTTGATTTTAAATACCTCAAGATTCCGCAAGACTCTGCATCCTTATAAGGTATACGGTAACAGAATATCGATGCCTAACGATCATCTGGCAAAATATTTTGTCCTAAACATCGTTTACAGAAATATCACCCAGTGGAGATAAGAATAAAACAGCAATGGCAAATAGATTATTCTTTTTGTAAAAGATATTTAGGCCACAATATGCAGGTCAGACGATATTTTTGTTATCGATAGTGAACTCTCGCCAAGAAAAGTTGGGAAAATAGGGCCAAACAGTGCTATTCACAGGACAAATCTCACATAAAATCATTAAAAGACTTAGGGGGCGTGATCTGACCGGTGATGCGGTGAGACGTGCCTTGGGGGAGCTCCGGCGATCCGCTGCTGTCCTCTTTGCTCTAGGACATCGGCGGTGGGGCAGCACCTTCCCTGATGGCGATTTTCAGGCTTCCGGAGCGGGAAACCTGCAGGCCTGGAGGGGCGACCCGCCATTTTGCGAGAGCCCGCAGGAGGCCAGTCTGGCTGTCCCTCGGATCTGCGGGGGCCCTGCCCGCCGGATACGCTGTGACCTCTGGTGATCGGGCGGAGGCGAAGCAAGCTGGCCCGGTAGCAGCACCCATATCGGCCGCAGTGGAGAAGCCCGTGCTGCAGTGGGACCAGGAGTGAGGTGATAGTGGGGCCTAGAGGAGAGGAGGCAGCCGCTGCTCCTGGTGCGGACGGCGGGCGTGGGGCCTGCGGAGGGTCTGTATATGACCTGGCGCTATCTGAAGATCCAGGGCGCGACCAGGGGCTGGCGATCTGGCAAGGCGAGCCTCTGTCTCCTGAAAGGCCTGGGGGTGTTCCCCCTGCACCCGGGGGGTGCACTGAAGCTCTGAGCCAAGTCCAAGTGGAGGCAGCCCATCGGGGGACGCCCTACTGAGGCATGCCCCAGGGCGGACAGCTGAAGCAGAGGTCTGGCCTAGAGGACTATTGAGGAGCGGGTCCCGCAGCAGGTACAGGGAGGCTGAGAGCTGAGACTGTGGTAGTGGGATACTGCGGAAAGCACGCTCCCCCGCCATTTTGAGTTGCATATACTTGGCGGCCCTGACCCGCCGGGCCATATGAGCTGCGGCAACTTGGGGACCCAGGCTCTGACCATTGCCACAACCCCCTGCACCACTATTTGGGGGGGGCTGTTAAGGACTGCAATAGCAAACGGGCACACGGCGGGGACATTACAGGGGGGTACGCCTGTTGTGCGCCGAGGATACCGCCATTTTGTGATCAGGGAGCGGCCTAGGGGCTCCGGGTGCCTTGCCCTGGTGGCACGAGGACCCTCTGCAGGTGGCACGCAGGTTGGTGAGGTGGAGAGGGTGGCTGAGACATCTCCATTGAGGTCAGTGGACGGCTGGGGGCAGAGAGGAGGAGCGCAGGTTGCCGAGAGCTGGGACTGCGGGAGAGTGGCACAACAGGGCGCGCGCTCCCCCCATCATTTCGGGTCTCCTGCGCTGGGTGACCCCCAGTTGATGGATCGTAAGCGCTGTTACACCTGGGGAGACAGAGCCCTGACTATAGTCCCTGCCCCCCTGGGCCACTGCTTGGGGAAGGGCCCGGGGGCTGGCTGTACAGCATTGCCGGGGGAGGCACTTGGCGTGGATTGGAGGTGCCGCCATTTTGGGACTGGTGAGCGGCCCGGAGGCGATGGGTGGAATGCTTTAGCACTGCAGAAGCTCATCTCGGGGTAGCAAGCAGGTTGGACTCTGTGGAGGGACGCTGCGTAGAGGTGAGGGGAGACTGTTTGATGGTTGAGTGGGCCCGCAGGACACGCAGCTTCTCCCTGTCCTTCGCTGGTGGAGCTTTGAAGGTCGCTTGCATCGCAACCATGACGCGTACTGGCAGGGGCAAGGATGCCCCGACTCCAGCTTCTAAGGACACCACGGTGCCCGAGCTGTGGGGTAAGGCGGGGTCCTCTGCCTCCACGGGGGGACACCCACAGACTGGAGGGGACTCACCACCGGTGACGCAGGCGTTCATGGCCTCCTTTATGTCTGAATTGAAATCCGAAATTGGCTCTTTGCGTACAGAAGTACACTCCTGCGTTCACAAACTTTTTAAAGGAGGTCTCGGATCTGGGTGAGAGAGTAGATGCCTGGAAAAGACGGTGGATGCCCGCACGGAGGACCAGGAGCAGCTGCGGCCGCGTGGCCGCGTCTGGCCACCTTTGAAGACCAACACATTGAGTCACAGATGAAGCAAGAAGATTTGGAGAACCGCAGCCGCGGGAACAACCTCCGCATCCGAGGAGTTCCTCTTAGGGCCGAAGGGACGGACATCATGACATGTGGTGCAACTGCTCCACACGGTCTGGGGGGACGAGAACGCCTCCTCGCCGGCTTTGGACCAAGCTCACTGTGTTTCCGGGCCCGTGGGACGGCCGGGTCTCCTCCCTGATATTTTAACCAGAGACCACTTCCATACAGAAAAAGAGGCTATTCTCCGGGTGGCGAGAGCCATGCAAGACCTTACATATGATGGGCACAAGATACAAACCTTTCAAGACCTCACACCTAACACCCTGCGGCGCCATCGTGCCTTCAAGCTGGTGACGGACAAGTTGCGGAGTCTGGACATCTCCTATCAGTGGAGCCATCCTTTCGCTCTCATCTTCACCTGGGAGTCAAAGCGCAGAATGGTCCGGTCCTACCACGAAGCGGCACAACTGCTGTGGCTGTCGCCATCACGCTCTATCAGCGCTAGCCGTCCCTCACCGCCCGCAAGAATTCCGGCCAAACCGTCCTGGTCTACTGTGCGCAGGCAGAGGTGCTCCCCACCCCTGGATGCCCAAACAGCTCCGCAGGCCAAGCAAGATATTATCGACCATATCAAATCCTTGGCAGGGGATCAGTCGGAGGCGTGTCAGGATCCCCCCAGCCCCTGACTGGTAGTCATGGAGCCTGTATCGGCGCACACACTGGACTTTGGGAGATCTGGTCCCCACTTGGCTAAACTCACTGCTTATGGCTGCTCGCTGGGCGCCACCCCGGCCTTTGTCCTGCAAGGTAGTGGGAGCTGGAGTCCTCCACTGGGTTGATCTTAAGAGCAGCGGAAAGACTTACCCCCATCTGTTCCTGAGAGAGTGACGTCTCTGGGCTTCCCAAACCCACGGGTGTAGGCTAGCCCACAACAGGAATAGGAAATTGTGGCCCGGTTGGCCAATGTTGCTGATGTTGCCTGTTCTTCTTTTTCTCTTTTTTCTCACTGTTTTTCCGCTCTTCTCTATTGCCCTTCCCCAGTCCCTGAGATGCGGTGTGGGGTTGTCTGGGTGGCTACTGTGGATGACGGCGCGTAGGAGGGGTCCCCCTTTACTACCTTCCTTTAGGGCCCTCCTGTGGATCCGTGGGAGGTTTAGCGCTCTAATCATTGGCCTGCGATGTTAATGGCTCTTATTGACCCTTTCAAGATCCTTTCCCTCAATGTTAAGGGGCTTAACTCCCCCAATAAACGGCAACAGGTGTGGCGCTACATCCTACTGCACGGCCCGACATTGTTTTCCTTCAGGAAACCCATCTGCTTAAGAACGATACCCTGCGCATGGCACATCCTAAATACCCCCTTCAGTTCTGGGCAGCTGCAGATACCAAAACGGCGGGAGTGGCTATCCTCTGCAGACGGGCCTTCTGTAGCGCAGATGGGCGCTTCCTCAGGGTGGGAGTGGTGGTTGGCAGACGTCCGCTCACACTATGTAATGTGTATGTGCCAAACCAGATGCAGGGCCCCTATCGCTTAACGCTCTTTAGGGAACAGGTGCCACAGGGCGACACCTCTCTCATTGTGGGAGGAGATTTTAAATTGGTGTGGGATCCTGCGTTGGACCGTAGTGAAGCAAACGGATCGGGTGCCATGTCCTCCGCGCTGCGGAACCAGATCTCCGACCTTGGCCTTATAGACTCCTGGCGGTATCACTCCCCGGAAGTGCGAGACTACTCGTACTATTCGCATGTGCACCGCTCGTACTCGCGCATCGAACATTTATTTATCTCGCATGCCATCTTAGGGGTATGCTATGGGCGGCTATGTCGGACATCTCGATTTCTGACCACGCTCATGTCGAGCTTTTCCTGCAAGGCCTGGCCTCTGGCCCAGCCCGTCTGCCGCGGTGGTGCTTACCGACGTATATCCTGCAAGACCCGGATGCTGTGGACTCAATACGAACAGCCATAGACTTTTATTTTGCAAACAACGACCTCCCCGAGACTCCATTCCCCGTGGGGTGGGACGCCTTCAAGGCGACAATCCGTGGCCACATAACATCTCTGGCGATTGCAATTTCCTCGGGGCCCGCAAATTAGAGGGCGACCTCTCCGCGGACATAAAGAAGCTTGAGGTGCAAGATTGGGAGCACCCTTCCCTCGTGTCCCGGCGGAAACTTGCAAACCTCAGGGGTCAGCTTTGTTGTTTGCGGACTAACAAAGCTGAACACTCGCTGCTGGCCTTGAAGCAACGGTACTTCGAGAGGGGGGAGAAAGTGGGGCGTTTGCTGGCGCGGCGCCTGCAGGTACGGTCAGCGAAGGCACACATCGCGAACATCCAGGTGGGCGGATTACGGCAGAGCAGGCAAAATGTGAGGCCTTTAAGGAATATTACACTGCCCTCTATAAGGCTGACACACCCTCTCAAACCCATATTGATGAGGTGCTGGACCACTGCCCGTGGACCCCAATACACCCACATCATGCAGCCCAGCTGGAGGGCCCTCTTTTGCCAGGAGAACTGACTGCAGGGCTGAACGACCTTCCCCTGGGCAAGACGCCAGGCCCGGATGGCTTGCCGGTAGCCTTTTATTGAATGTTCGCATCACAGCTCCAGCCCCCTTTACTGCATCTATATAACTCCTTCTCGGATACGGAGGGGCCGTTGCCTTCTTTGGGCATGGCTGAAATAGCTCTTATCCCCAAGCCGGGAAAGGACCCCACCCTATGCGCCTCGTATCTCCCCATAGCACTATTGAATACAAATCTCAAGCTCTATACCAAAATGTTAGCCAAATGCCTGGAACCACATCTGCCGGGACTCGTGGCACCTGATCAGGTTGGCTTAATCCGCAAGCGGCAGGGGGCAGATAACGTGCACAGGATTGCTCATTTGGTAGGGAAAGTGCATCATTGGAAGATACTGGCTTGCCTTCTCTCGCTTGATGCGGAGAAGGTCTTCGACCGGGTGGAATGGAGCTTTCTTCGCTCGGTTTTACACAAGGTCGGTCTGGGACATAACATGGTCTCGAGAATTATGGCGCCCTACCGCTCCCCCCAGGCACGGGTCCGTGTTAACAGGCAGCTATCGGATCCCTTCTATATCCACAGGGGCACTCGGCAGGGTTTCCCCCTATTACCTCTGCTTTTTGCTCTGGTAGTGAAGGCCCTGGCGGAAATGATTCGGCAACGTGAGGACATCTGTGGCATAAATTTAGGAGGTCGCCAGAATAAAGAGGCATTATTCGCGGACAATCTTATTCTTACATTGTCGTGCCCACACACTTCCCCTCCAGGCGCTTCATGCCCTCCTGCAGACCTTTGAAAGAGCGTCCGGCATTAAAATCAATCATGCCACGTCCTGGGCCTTAAACCTCACGATCCCGAAAGAGGAGCTGCCAGCCCTGGAAGCGTTGGCTCCGTACCGGTGGACTGCAGACCATGTTCGCTACTTGGGTCTGAAGCTGACCCCCTCCCTAGCCACGTGGTCCCAGGTAAATTGGCGTGAATGCCAGGCAGCTGTCCGGGAGGACATGAGGAGGTGGAAGTCTCTGACTATCTCCTGGCTTGACAGGCTCCACGCTGTCAAAATGACTATCCTCCCGAAAATGTTGTATCTGTTTCAATGTCTCCCCACCCCCATACCACAACAAAAGATATTGGACCTTCAGAAGAAGGTCACCAAGTTTATCTGGTGTGGTCGGCGACCACGGTTCTCCCACAAGACCCTTATGTTGCCCAGAGATAGGGGGGTTCTGGCATGCTCTAACCTCCTGGACTATTACTGGGCCTCGCACCTTCCTATTGTCTCGGAATGGACAACTACGGAAAGCGAAAAGGTGTGGTTCCCCTTGGACCAGATGGTAACAGGCCGCACTATCTGGGATCTCACTTGGCTCCATCGGACTGCGCGATCCTGCAGCGCCTATATGGCAGTGCCTACCAAAACAGTTCTTGATATTTGGGACAAAATAGCAGTACGCAAGGGGCTGACGACATTCCCTTCGCCCCACACCCCGATAGCAGGCAATCCGCTCTTCCCTCCGGTCTGCCGCACGCAAGCCTTTGCCAAATGGACACAGGGAGGGTGCAGAATTATTGGGGACCTGTTTGAGGGGGGACTCTTAAAGACGTTCGCCCAGTGCAGGGACAAATTTCGTCTCCCGCCAGCAGGGAGTTTACAATATGCGCAGTTGAGGCACTGGGTATCGTCGCCCGCTTTGTGGCAGGCGGCTACCCGTACCTACATTCCATTCGAGCGGCTGGTCTGCTCATTCGATGATTCGAGGGGCCTTGTCTCATGGACCTATCAGATCCTTCAGCACCCGCCGACATCAACACTACACCCGGATCAACATCAATGGCACCTAGCGTCGGGAATATGCATCACACCTGGACAGTGGAATCGTCTCTGGCACAACATTCCTAAGGTCTTTCGCAGTATCCCGCAGAGAGAAAATGCATAAAAAAAATTATGACCCAAGGGTATTATACGCCGGTTCAGCTACATCAAATGTTCCCTGCCACGTCCCCTTTGTGCTGGAGATGTTCGACTGCATCTGGTGACTTCATTCACATCTGGTGGGCCTGCCCGCTCCTGACCCTGCTATGGAAGGAGGTCCTCAGTCGCATCAAGAGGGTGTTGGGGTTCCCCCTGCCAGATTCCACAGCCACGGTCCTCCTGGGCATCAAACCTGCCGCCTTAAAAGCACTCATGAACAGCGATTGGACCATAGCCTTGCATATGCTTGGGGCGGCCAAACAACTCATTGCTCTCTATTGGAAAAGGCAGGAGGCGCCTCCGATCGCTGCTAGGTTTGTGCGACTGTGGCATGTTTTAACTATGGAGCTCTTCACGGCGCGTTTGCAATTGCGAGAAACTCGTTTTACTATTGTGTGGCGTCCCCTGGTCCAACTCCTCAACACCTCTGTAAAATAGAACATGCGTGATACCTTCCTCTTAAGCTTAGAGCACTGCGTCTTTTTGAGGATGCCCTGGTCCCTTCAACTCCTGCTAAACTCATACCGTGTCCAGACTAACTATAGTCACCCAGCCCTCAGCGTGCTCCCTCAGACCCCCATAGTGACTCCGGTTAGCTACGACTGCGCGCTAACCAAGACCCGCTCACTCGCTTACCCAGATAGCTGTCTCCAACTCCCATCTTTCCCCTCCACAACTATCCCTGTTTTGCTTCTGTCTGTCTTTCACAATCTACTTTTTAGGGGCATTTCGCCTGTGTTCGCAATGTAATTGTTCCTTTTAATAGGGCCTGCACTGGAATACAACCTGTAACTGTTGCCACATCTATTGGTATACGCAGCTGGCTCACCATGAGTAGTAGACGTGACGCCATTCCACCATGGGTTCTTTGTTGCCTGGGCCCCAAGTTCGAACCTTTGCCATTAACGCGGCTGGCCCTGCATGGGTTGTAGGCTTATCGTTATGTATATAGAGACCTGAGTTAAACTCTTCAGAACGTTGTTGCTTCCAGACAAGCCGCGTGTCACCCTACAATAAGCTGTTATAGCGACACACCCTAGACCACGCGGCCGGCCCTACAAGGGTTGTAGGCGACTTGCTGTGTTTAAATTGACCTCTTACAGTTTTTTTTTTTTGCTGGTAAACAATGATTGCGAAAGGTCCGCGGCCGGCCCTGAATGGGTTGTAGGCTTAACGCTGTGTATCTATGGCCCTTTCATTCTTCCTTGCCTTTGAAAATAAAACAGATTTTCAACAAAAAAGACTTAGGAGCTGTGATATCGTGTCCATGGCCTGGGGCAGCGGGTATAAAGACACTCGGAGGCACAGTTGGATTAGTGGCCAGCTCCAATCTGAGTCACGCCCAGAGCACTGGGCTATTTATTCAGTCTAACACGTAGTGCCGGCATACGCCGAGCCAACATATTCAGGTACGCTCACACAGGGCGGTGGTCTAGCGGGACAACCCCCCAGTACAGGAGGAGACGTGGACTGTTCCACTGTCTCCACAACATTACATACCTCCTTCACCAGGAGGGACATGTTAACTGAACATAAACACTAACAGAAGTATAAGATAGAACAAAATGAAACGTGCAGTCCACACAACTTCTGGGGCAAAGTACAAACGGAACAGTCTTACTTGGTTATCTTTCTCGGCGGTTCATTCAGCCTGCGACCCGCCCTACGGTCGCTGACTAGCCACTGGATACATAGTCTTTGTACTTCTGAGTTGGCTTCGGGCGGGGCCGGAGGTTGTATATGTTCTGGCTGTACCGCGGCTGAGGTGCTGGTGACTCTTCAAGTGGGTTGCTGCATGGGGCTGGGCTCCGGTCACTTTCAGGATCCCGGTCTTGGGTCGATGCGGCCACAGGACTGGGGATTGGATCCACGGTGGCTGGTTGATCAGATCCAGATACTTTGCTGTCAGGACTTGAGAACCCATCGCAGGAGGTCTTGTTGCGTCCGTTGGACACTGGGAAGTCGCTTTCGTAATCAGATGGGACTCTTTTGAGGAAAGACACATTGCTGGTTACTTTCTCGTGCCCTCTTTGGGCAGTCACCATAGTGCTCTTTACTGCCTCAACAGTCCAGTGGTGAAGCTCGAAGGGCAGACAGAACTTTCCTCCGGGGTGGCGATCTTGCACTAGCACTTGGTCACCCACAGCAATGGGGCTTTCTCTGGCGTGTCTCTTCAGGGACGCTGCTTTGTTGCTCTTATCTCGCCGGTAGTCTGACTGGTTCAGGGGGTTGGGTGCTTCAGCCCATATCGTATGGTGTGGAATCGTGTCTGTTACAGTCCGGTCACAGCACAATCGACTTGGGGATATGCCAGTAGTGCAATGGGGGTGAGCCAGTACTCCCTGAGGATCTAGTACACTGCCTGTTCAAGATTGAGCCCATCGGCTAGGGCGATTTGAATCGTTATGTTCAATCTCCGCATTAGCCGTTCTACTTCCTCATTGGCTTGGGGCTATCTCGGTGTGAATTTGCGGTGCTTTACTTTGTGGGAGGCAAGGTATTTTCGTGCTGGTGAATGGTGGTCCATTGTCGGTGCGGAGTTCACTGAAGTGCCCGTGGGTCGCTATCAGCTTTTCCAGTTTAGGGATCACTTCTGCTGCAGATGTAGATGTAACAAATTCGACTTCTGGATACCGTGAGAAGTCATCTACCCCTACTAACATGTACTTTCCTCCCGGCAGACTGTCAAAGTCAACACTCACCCTCTCCCATGGGGCGCTCGGAGCTGCTTCAGTGATCACTGGTGCCAGTTTGCTTGGTAGGTTCTTTGCTAGGCATACAGGGCAGTGCTGCACCACTGACTTTATTTGTTGGTCCAGGCCCGGAAACCAGACTTTACTGCGGATTCTGTTCTTCGATTTGACAATTCCCTGGTGGCTGCCATGTGTCAGAATGGCTGCTTGTCTAGTTAGGCTCTCTGGCAGGACAAGGCGCGGGCTTCGTACTAGGCAGCCATCAGCTGATACAGACAGTTCATGACAGACCTGGTGCAGGGACTTCAATGTTGCTTGGGACGTTGCGGTCCGTAGTGGTGAAGGACTCTGTAGGAGTCTCCAGTCGCCTGAGGAAACAGCCTGGATAGCGATTTGGAGGCAGTCATCGTCCTGTGTGGCTGCTATGACTTCTTGCAGGGATATTGGGAGAGGCCGGGACCTTTCTACCACCATCCGCACGTAGTCTTCCGTGGCTGCCACCTCGGCTGCTTCTGGAGGGGTGGCTGGCCGAGCGTGCCGCGACAAAAAGTCAGCCGGATTTTGGGTGCCAGGTCTGTATTCCACGGTGAGCTGGAACTGTTGCAGCTGTAGGATCCATTTCTCAATTTGCGGGGGAGGGCAAGATGAGGAGCCTTGGAACTGCGGGATCAACGGTTTGTGATCAGGGATGACTGTGAATGGTTGGTCGTACAAGTATATGTGAAAGTGGCCGGATCCCCATAGGATCGCGATGGCTTCTTTCTCGATCTGAGAATACCGTTGTTCAGTAGGTGTAAGGGCCCGGCTTCCTGTGGGGCTGGCGTCGACCACTTGCTGGGAGTCTTGATGCGGATCAAAATAGACTAGCGTGGTATCAGCAGAGTGTAGTGTAGTTCCTATATTCCCAATAGGCTCTGCGCATTGGAATAATATATACTATAGAATCGACGTAGGACTTCAGTCGACTAGGTCTCTATCGAATATATTAGACTTAATTGTGAGTGCCAGCTTACACAGAGGTCACTAGAAACTTTCTCGAATTCACAAGGGATTCGTTTCTGACAACCGCATAAACATGACAACTTTGTTTCCCAAGAATAAGAAATGTATCTCTAGAGTCGCGGAAACAGTAGATAGATATTTCACTCAGTCAATCGAGCATGCTTCGTTTCACCAGAGGTGCAGAGAAATAGAGATGGGCGTTTTTAATAAAAGTATTTATTGAACAGTCTTCTTTCTCATGAAGAAGAAATGAACTGCTACAATCGTAAGACTGGTTGCAAAGTATAATGCGTACAGTATGAAGAGTATTATGAAATAATACTGTAAAAGCATGGTATCGTTTCTAAGCCATAAAATACATAGAATACATACATTAAATAAATAAAGACTAAAAAGTACTCAACTGGTGCTTCTAAAATACACCTACCCCGGTGTACCTAACCTGGGTCTATTACAAGGGATGAAGTAAGTGAGGTGTAGCTTAGTTTTAGTATTCTTTGCCAAGAATCTATCCAAGAATTCTCTAAGGGTCTAATCAGCTCCGTACCTTGGTTTAGAATGAAGGAGGTCTGGTATCTCTCTCAGGACTCGATTTCCCAACACCCCGCAAGGGGAGCTTGGAAACACTGGAGCTGGATTTCTCGGCAAGAGAAAAGACAGCGTCTTTCTCAGTGCGTCTGCTGGAGGGTCGGCTTCCTTCGGCACTTGCTGCGGCAAGCTGTGTTGTGTAGGTAGATAGTCAAACTGCTCCAAAACACTGTGTGTTTGCCTGGGCAAGTGAGGGCATATTTATACCTTGAAGGTGCCGAGTTTCACGTAAGGTTGGACATAATAACGTCATCAAAGACTCAGTTCTTTGAAAACTCCATGAGTTCTTGGACAAATCAATATTCAAGCAAGGGAAAGTCCCTGACTGCTGAAGGCAGGTTTTTCCAAGAAATCATTGTGGATTTTCGGAACTAGTGGAAGTAGCCATGCCGTATTTGGACTGTACGGGCTAAGTCTAAATATGGTTATGATTTCTATGCCTATATAAGGATAGGGTGATTTACACGTATATAAGGGCATGAATCTGGAAACTTACACTAGGGTCCTAAAATGCTCTACAACAAGAGAGGGCAGCTTTTGTTTGCTGGAATGCCTTTTCTTGCTCCGGACCCCACATCCAGTGGGTGGTGGGTCTGGTGAGATCCCGCAGAGGGCCAGTCAGATCCGGGAGGTTTCTGATTAAGCGTCCGCAGTATGTGAGCATACCCAAAGAGCTGCGGACTCCTGATACTGATGTGGGGGTGGGCACCTCCTGGACGTCTTTCACTTTGTCTGGGTCTGGCCGATGCCTTTGTCTGAGAATCGATATTTGAAAAAACTGATGTCTTGTTGCAGGAATTCACATTTCTCCCTGTGCAGGATCAATCCACAGTCTCGAAGGCGAGTGAACACAGCATTAGGGAGTAGGAGATGTTCTTCCAGGAAGGGAGCATGCACTAAGATATTATCGCTCACGTTGTGCACTCCATCCAGCACTGCAGCGCGGTCTTGATAATGTCTGGAATACTTCGACTGCACTTGAGATACTGAAGTAGAGGCGTGGGTGGAGAAGGTAGTGATTGGGCGAGAGTCTGGGTGCAGAGGGATCTGATTGTACCCGGAGTGGAGGTCCATCTTTGAGAACCACTTGGACCCCGCGAGTTCGCCAATGATGTAATCTACTGTGGGTGTCAGGTGGCGCTCTTGTTTGATGGAGAGGTTTGTTATCTGCATGTCCACACAGATGCGGACCGCGTCAGGCTGCTTCGTCTTCTTCATGACCACGATGGGGGACACACAAGGGGTGGGGCCGTGGACTTGTTCAATGATTCCAGCTGCTTCCAAGAGTTCTGCCTCAGCCTTCAGGCGGAGATGGAAGGCAATCTTCCTGTGTCTGAGGGCAATCAGGGCCATGGACTTGTCTATGAGGCCTTTAAAGGCATCCAATCCCTTCGAATAGAGGTGTGAACTCGGTCAGTAGGCATTCCAGGTAGTAGGCCAGCACGGTGAAGACAAAGTGGATGAGGGAAAGGTCCTGTGCAGTACGGCAACTGAGTAAGAAACCAGACCCTTCTTGTGAGACGTAGATCTTGGACCGTTGGTGAATTTGGCCGTGAGGGAGATTGGCTTGGAAGACACTGCATATCTGGAGCGGGGTGCTGGTGCTGAATGTGTACACTTGGACGTTGGCATTGCGAAGGGCTGACAGGTTGGGCAGGAGCCGGTAGATGCTGGCAGACATGAGGTTGATGGTTGCACCTGTGTCGATGAGCGCTGCTACAGGGTGGTCTTGAACGTTGATAATGCACATGGGCGCTGCCTGCGGGAAGGCAGAGAGGGAGTGTAGCATGTGTCCAACGTGCACAGTCGCGGCCTTGTCTTCGTCCATGTCGCCGCTTGTTGAGTCATGTGGGAGAGGTTCAAGTGCATGCACGTGGCGAGGTGGGTTATGCGGTTGCCGTTGTGGCTTTGAGCCGCAGACCTTGGAAAAATGGTTGAGCTTTCCACGCGCATTGCAGGGTTTTCCTTGGGCTGGGCAGGTGCCATTGTGTGGGAGTGGGCCGCCACACCATCCACAGAGGTGAGTCTTTGAGCTCTGTCTGGAGCTTTGGGTCGAGGATCTTCTGGGCTTTTGTCTGGGATCACGGGTTTCAGTGCGGACGACGCAGACCGGTTCCTCTTTGATGGTCACAGTAGCTCTGAGCTCCATGTGGGCCGCCCTGGCTTTGAATAGTTACTTGGAGCATCCTAGGGTCAGGATGTCCCTCATCTGCATTTCGAAGCTATTTTTTCATTTGTGCAATAATGACTATAGGACAATTACAAAATGTGTAAGTGAACTCAGCTACACTCTATTAGAAATATGCCATTGGTAAATCATTGTAATTGTGTATTGTGCGCATTGATTTGCAACTGACAGGTTTTCTTCTCTACAGTCATAGCAGTAAAACAAATGTATGTCATTTTGTGAGCGTACGTTGGCGTGTTTGTGAAAGTGTATTAAGTACTTCCGTGTGTGAGTTAAGAAGGTCTGACATGCTTGCATAATTCACTGGAGTGAGAAAGGGGTTTTGAAGTGAGGGGCAGGAGCCTTTCGGGGCAGATGCCAGAGGGAACCAGGCACGATCACAGGCGGCCATACACTCCGACTCCCCTTCCCTCTTCTGCCCTGCGGGGTGTCCTGCCCCTTCTCGACTCTGCCGCTCCGTATCGACCCGACCCCAGCCTTCATGCACATACACCAGCTGCGGCCGACAGCAGGCAGGATCGAGGGCGCTCCAAAAAGCTTTGCAAAGTCCTTTCAAAGCGGCAGACAGGGGCGGTTACGCCCCCGCAGGCCCCATGGTGCAGGGGGGGGCCCCACTCTCTTTATTAAATAAAGGGGGCCCCGGACACCCCCCTCAGCTCTTCAGTGAGAGCTGTGAGAGAGGCTCACGCTGAAGCAAGCCTCTCTCCCTCAAAAGCAGGTGCAGGCTGTCTGCAGCCTGCTCTGAACCCCTCGCCCCCTCCCTCTGACTAAAGAGAAACAAAGTATCAACTTACATTGTTTCTCTTCAGTCAGAGGTGCCAGGCCCAGAAAGAGGATGGGGTGGGGGTCCCAGAGAGCAGGAGGCAGTACATTGCACTGCTCAGGACCCTGACAAGGACAGGGGCTGGGGGCCCCAGAGAGAGAGAGGGGATGCAGGACAGAGAACTGCTCGGAACCCTGACAAGGAGGGGAGCGGGCCCAGAGAGAGAGCAGGAGGCACCACCGAGCACTGCTCGGGACCCTGACAAGGACGGGGGCTGGGAGCCCCAGAGAGCAGGAGGCAGCACAGAGCACTGCTCGGGACCCTGACAAGGACGGGGGCTGGGAGCCCCAGAGAGAGAGGAGGCAGCACAGAGCACTGCACGGTACCCTGGCAAGGACGGGGGCTGGCGGCCCCAGAGAGAGAGGAGGCAGCACAGAGCACTGCTTGGGACCCTGACAAGGATGGGGGCCCCAGAGAGAGAGAGGAGGCAGGACAGAGAACTGCTCGGAACCCTGACAAGGAGGGGGGGCCCCAGAGAGAGAGAAGGAGGCAGCACCGAACACTGCTCAGGACCCTGACAAGGACGGGGGCTGGGGGCCCCAGAGAGCAGGAGGCAGCACAGAGCACTGCCCAGGAACCTGACAAGGACGGGGGCTAGGGGCCCCAGAGAGAGAGGAGGCAGCACAGAGCACTGCTGGGGACCCTGACAAGGACGGGGCTGGGAGCCCCAGAGAGAGAGGAGGCAGCACAGAGCACTGCTCAGTACCCTGACAAGGACAGGGGCTGGGGGCCCCAGAGAGAGAGGAGGCAGCGCAGAGCACTGCTCGGGACCCTGACAAGGACGGGGGCTGGGGGCCCCAGAGAGAGAGCAGGAGGCAGCACCGAGCACTGCTCGGGATCCTGACAAGGACGGGGGCTGGGCCCCGGAGAGAGAGGAGACAGCACATAGCACTACTCTGGACCCTGACAAGGACGGGGGCTTGGGCCCCAGAGAGAGAGGAGGCAGCACAGAGCAGTGTTCGGGACCCTGACAAGAATGAGGGCTGGGGACCCCAGAGAGAGAGGAGGCAGCACAGACCACTACTCGGGACCCTGACAAGGACGGGGGCTGGGGGCCTCAGAGAGGGAGCAGAAGGGACCACCGAGCACTGCTCGGGACCCTGACAAAGATGGGGTCTGTGGCCCCAGAGAGAGAGGAGGCAGCACAGAGCACTGGTCCGGGACCCTGACAAGGGCGGGGGCTGGGGGCCCCAGAGAGAGAGGAGGCAGCACAGAACACTGCTCGGGACCCTGACAAGGACCGGGGCTGGTGGCCCCGGAGAGAGAAAGGAGGCAGCACAGCGCACTGCTTGGGACCCTGACAAGGACGGGGGCTGGGCGCCCCAGAGAGAGAGCAGGAGGCAGCACCGAGCACTGCTCAAGACCCTGACAAGGACGGGGGCTGGCGGCCCCAGAGAGAGAGGAGGCAGCACAGAGCACTGCTCGGGACCCTGACAAGGACGGGGGCTGGTGGCCCCAGAGAGAGAGGAGGCAGCACAGAGCACTGCTTGGGACCCTGACAAGGACGGGGGCTGGGGGCTGGGGGCCCCAGAGTGAGAGGAGGCAGCCCAGAGCACTGCTCGGGACCCTGACAAGGACAGGGCTGGGGGCCCCAGAGAGAGAGCAGGAGGCAGCACCGAGCACTGCTCAAGACCCTGACAAGGACGGGGGCTGGGGGCCCCAGAGAGAGAGGAGGCAGCACAGAGCACTGCTCGGGACCCTGACAAGGACGGGGGCTGGTGGCCCCAGAGAGAGAGGAGGCAGCACAGGGCACTGCTTGGGACCCTGACAAGGACGGGGGCTGGGGGCCCCAGAGTGAGAGGAGGCAGCCCAGAGCACTGCTCGGGACCCTGACAAGGACAGGGCTGGGGGCCCCAGAGAGAGAGCAGGAGGCAGCACCGAGCACTGCTCGGGACCCTGACAAGAATGGGGTGGGGGCCCCAGAGAGAGAGCAGGTGGCAGTACAGAGCACTGCTCGGGACCCTGACCAGGGTGGGAGTCCCCAGAGAAACAGGAGGCAGCACAGAGCACTGCTCGGGACCCTGACAAGGACAGGGGTGGGGGCCCCAGAGAGAGAGCAGAGAGAGCATTCTCCAGGGCAAAGCTCATATGAGAAGGGATGAGGCAGCAAAATGGTGCCCTCAGGTAAGCAATCTTGTTAGAAGCACCATGTGGGCGTCCGCAGGGGGGGCAAGGGGGCAGAGAAGGGTGCAAAGCATAGGGGAGAAGGGTGCAAGGTAGAGAGGCGAAGGGTGCAAGGCAGAGAGGAGATGGGTGCAAGGCGGAGAGGAGATGGGAGCAAGGCGGAGGGGAGAAGAGTGTTAGACGGACCGGGAGGGTCGGCCGAGATTACGGGGAGAGGTCTCCAGGGAGAGCCGTCTCCAACGACTGTACAGATAAGTAACTTCCCCCCCACAGACGGACACCACACAAGATTGAAGGTTAACGAGACTTTATATGCACTTCTTAGGTTACGTTGATATAATACAAGGAGGTCTGGACTCAGGGGTCCCCTCGGTTCTGATCTCTGGTTGAGGAAAAGGGTAGCGGGACAGTCTTAGTTACCAATGAGTTCAATAGCTCTCAATCCTCGAGCTCGGCGTGGTTGCGGATCGGGCCGTGGAGGAGCCAAGCAGGTCCCGAGATGGATGAAGGATGGTCGACGGGCCGTGGAGAAGCCAAGCAGGTCCCGAGATGGATGAAGGATGGTCGACGGGCCGTGGAGAAGCCAAGCAGGTCCCGATGCAGATGACAGTTACAACGGTCCGCGGCCTCGCCAGCAGATCCGGACGACGGTGAAGGATGAAGGTTACGACGGCTGTGGCAGCGCCACCAGGCAGGATGATGGTGCACAGGACAGAGCTACGGCAGCGCCAGTAGTCCGTCCAGGATGAGTTCTTCTTTCGTCTCTCGACTCCAAGATACAACTGCCTTCCTGTTCTGGAGCTGCCCCAGTTATAGGGCTGGCGTGCTTTGATGTCCGGACCCTCGCACTTGGAGGTCGGGAGGTCCGGGATGAGGGAGTCCAGACACCCAGCAGGGGGGGGGAGCCAGCGCCCGGGGAGGCGATGGGCGAGCGGCACTGGCCGGGGGAGAACCATCGACACCTCTTTCTCCCATTGACTGGCCAAGTAGCTCGCTCACCTCCTGGGTGGAGGGTGGTGCCGGAATGTCTGAGGCCGGGCTAGGCCCAGGGTTGAGGTCGATCGGGGGCCAGGCGGCCTCGTGGCGAAGTGTCCAAGATGGCGGCCCGGGCTGGGCGCGTGGGTCGGCCGTGGATCGGACCCACGAGGTTATCATGCTCGGGGGCAGGTGTCCCTGAGGGGACGTAGGACGTGCAATGGTGGGGTGTGGTGCTTGTATGACTGGCTCGGGCTTGGTCGAGCCGGGGGAGAGCGGCCCGTCACGTGGCCTGTCCAACATGCGTCCCCCCCAGCTGAAGGCGGGGAGAGTTACCCATCCTCTTGGGGACTCTCTTCGTCGAGGCGGAAAAACCGGGACAGGCCATCCGCGTTGGCGTGGTCAGACCCAGGCCGGTGTTCAACGGTAAAGTCCATACCTTGCAAGGAGATGGACCAGCGTAGCAGTTTTGGGTTTTCCCCCCGCATATGCATCAACCACTGCAGGGGTCGGTGGTCAGTCTGCACCCGGAAGTGGGTGCCAAAAAGGTAGGGTCGGAGCTTCTTGAGGGCCCATACCACAGCGAAGGCTTCCCTCTCTATGGTGCTCCAGCGTTGCTCCCGTGGTAGGAGTCTCCGGCTGATGAAGGCCACCGGTTGATCAAGGCCTTCGGTGTTCACCTGGGACAGGACCGCCCCAATGCCCTGGTCGGAGGCGTCCGTCTGGACGACGAACTCCCGGCTGTAGTCTGGGGCCTGGAGTACAGGAGCGGAACACATGGCGGCCTTTAGCTGTTCGAAGGCCGCTTGACACTCTGGGGTCCAGTTCACCTTCTTGGGCTGATTTTTCGACGTGAGTTCGGTGAGAGGCCCCACGATGGTACCATAGTCTTTCACGAACCTTCGGTAGTAGCCCGTGAGGCCCAGGAAGGCTCGCACCTCAGTTTGAGTGTTAGGGGGTTGCCAGTTCTGGATGGCGGCAATTTTCAGTTGAAGAGGGGCCACTAGACCGCTTCCCACTTGGTGTCCGAGGTAGGTCACTGACCCTTGTCCAATTTGACATTTGCTGGCCTTGATCGTGAGGCCAGCTCGCTGAAGGGCTTGCAACACTGCCTGGAGGTGTTGGAGGTGCTCGGTCCAGTGGTGGCTGTACACAGCGATGTCGTCCAGGTAGGCGGCGCTGAACTCTTCGAGCCCCGCCAGGACCTGATTGACGAGCCGTTGGAAAGTCGCTGGGGCATTTTTCATGCCGAAGGGCATGACCGTGAAGTGATAGTGGCCATCGGGGGTGGAGAAGGCAGAACGTTCTTGTGCTCGGGGTGTGAGGCCGATCTGCCAATAGCCTGCCGTCAGATCGAAGATGCTGAGGTAACGGGCAGCGCCCATTCGGTCGACCAGTTCATCTGCCCGGGGGATGGGGTGTGCGTCCGTTCTGGTGACTTCATTCAGGCCCCGGTAGTCGACACAGAACCGGAGTTCGGGTGTGGTTCCGGGGGCGGCTGCTTTGGGGACCAGTACGACCGGGCTGGCCCATGGACTGTCGGAGGGCTCGATGACCCCGAGCGTGAGCATCTTAGTTACTTCCGCCTGGATGCAGGCCCGTACCCGATCAGGTACGCGGTAGGCCCGGTGGCGGATAGGAGGGCTGTCTCCGGTGTCCACATCGTGCACACACCAGGAAGTGACACCTGGGGTGAGGGAGAACAGGCTGGCAAATCGTGATAGGGGGGCTTGGCACTCTTGGCGTTGTTCCTGGGTGAGGGTCTCCGAGAGTCGGACCCCATCCACGGAGCCGTCTTGCTCCTGGGTCCGCAAGAGGTCAGGGAGAGGCTCGGAGTCGTCCTCAACCCCGTTGTCTGTGGCCATCAAGAGGCTGAGTTCTGTTCGTGCAAAGTGGGGTTTCAGTCTGTTGGTGTGGAGGACTCGGAGCGGATTCCGGGCGGACTCCATATCGATCAGATAGGTGGCGGGTCCCTTGCGCTCGATTACCTTGAAGGGTCCCGTCCATTTGTCTTGGAGAGCGCACGGTTCTGTGGGGGACATTACCCAGACCTGTTGCCCCGGCTCGAATTCAATAGATGAGGCGTTCTGGTCATACCATCTCTTCATGTCCTCTTGACTGGCCTCTAGGTTGGCTTTCGCTAGGTCTCTGAACCGCTGGGACTGGTTGCGGAGGGTGAGGCGGTACCGGAAGACATCTGGAGGACTCTTGGCCGGAGGCAACTCCCAGCCTTCTTTGATCAGGCTGAGTGGCCCCCGTACTGGGTGCCCATAGAGCAGCTCGAATGGGCTGAAGCCTAGGGACTTCTGTGGGACCTCCCGGTAGGCGAAGAGGAGGCACGGCAGCAGCACGTCCCACTGGCGACGGAGGGGTTCTTCCAATCCCCCGATCATCCCTTTTAGTGTGCGATTGAACCGTTCAACCAGTCCGTTTCCTTGGGGGTGATAGGGGGTCGTGAAGCGGTAGGTGACTCCACACTGTTGCCAGAGGGACTTCATGTATTTGGAAATAAAGTTCGTGCCTCTGTCACTGACGACTTCTCGGGGGAACCCCACACGGGAGAAGATCCCCATCAGGGCCCTGCCGACCACTGGGGCTGTGACGGTCCGGAGAGGAATAGCCTCAGGGTAGCGGGTGGCGTGGTCCACTAGTACTAGGATGAAGCGATGGCCTTGTCTTGTACGTGGGTCTAGGGGTCCCACAATGTCTATTCCGACCCTCTCAAATGGGGTTGTGACTACGGGAAAGGGTTGCAGGGGGGCCTTTAATTTGCGGCCGCTCTTCCCACTGGCTTGGCACGTGGGGCAAGATCGGCAATGCTGGTGCACATCGTTTCTCATTTTTGGCCAGAAGAAGTGGGTCACTAGGCGGCTGTAGGTTTTATCTTGTCCCAGGTGCCCTGCCAGGGGGACATCGTGGGCCAGATTTAGCAGGAAGTCTCTAAAGCGGAGTGGCACCACTAGTACTCGGTTGGCCCCCAGCTCGGCGATTCGTTGCTCGCTGTACAGTAGGTCATTGTCCCAGTAGACCCAATGAGCTCCGGAGGTATCCCCTGCGCTTTGGGCGAGCGCTTGTTGTCGGAGTCCCTCAAGGGAGGGACAGGTCTTCTGCTCCTGACGAAATTGTTCTTGTGTGGGTCCCCCTCCTTGAGCCCACTGGTCGAGATTAGCAAGGTCGGAAGGTTGAGCAGGTTCGAGGGGGATGCACTGGTCGGGGGTCTCGGCGGGGGCGACCGGAGGCGGAGGCGCCGGCCATTCTGGTTCTTCCGGGTGATGGTTGGCACGGGCGGCCATAGACCGGGTGGTGACGCACGCCCAGTCTGGGACGCCCAACATCCCCAAGTGTTCTTTTCGCTCCACGGCTGCCCACGGGGAGCTTTCCAGGTCATTTCCGAGGAGGCAGTCCACGGGGGCGTCGTCTCGGACCGTTACTTTCAACATGCCGGAGACCCCTCCCCATTCAAAGGGGACGCAGGCCATCCGACACAGACTCTCCGAGTTGTCGGCTGATCGTACAGGGCAGAGAATGTTCGGTAGATATTGCTCTGGGGTCACCAGATGACAGCGGACGGCTGTCACACTGGCCCCGGTGTCTCGAAGGGCTTCGGCCCGTTGTCCATTGATGCTCACCCATTGGCCGTACTTCTGGGTGTTAGCGGGTAGGGGGACCCGCGGGACCATGTCTCTTCCCCCTAAGCACGCGAGAGTCATGGCGGCTGGCTCCCACCCTTGATACTCTTGCTCGTCTGTTTCTTGTTCCTCGGAGATCTGTTCTTCCCCTAGTGCCGCGGCGGTCACCTGGCGGGGTCTTGGGCTCTGATACTGCGGGCAGCTTGGGTCATTTGCATAGTGGCCGACTCGTTGGCATCGGTGACATGTAACATTGGCTCTGTATCCCGGTCGCGCCGGGGTGCTGCCCCGGTTGGCCGGGGGGGTGATGCTGGTAGTGGGGCCGGCCGGAGTGTTGTCTCTTCCTCGTCCTTGGCCCCCTCCTCCTCCTCTGGATCGGTGGTGACCATTGTTGTTCCTGTTCTGCTCGTAGGACCCATTCCGGCCTACTCGGGTGATCTCCCACCGGTCAGCTTCGGCTGCGAGCTGCCGGGGATCGGTTAACTTGCTGTCGAGGAGGTGTTGGCGTAGTTCAATGAAGCAGTTGTTGGACAGATGCTCCCATACCATCAGATTGAACAACTGCTCGTAGGTCGTGACGTTGTTCCCTCTGATCCAGCCTTCGAAGGCTCGGCTAAAGTACGTTACATAGTCCACCCAAGTTGTACCTGGAATGCGTGTGCAGTCTCGGAACCTCTGACGGTACATCTCGGGCGTGAGGCCATAGCGAGTGAGGAGGGCCGCTTTCATATGGTCGTAGGAGGTCATCTGGTGGTCTGGGAGCTGTAACAGTGTATCGCGGCCCTCATTGAGGAATTTGCCCCATAGGCCGGCTCCCCAGTCGGCTCTATCGATCCGGTGCGCAGTCATCGCGATTTCATATGCTTTAAACCATTGCTGGATGTCGTCTTCTCGAAAATATTCTCGGACCACATCCTTGGGGATGTGCACTTTTTTGTCCGTGGTCCCGGGGGTGGACGGTCTGTCGGGCACCCCTAATTCTTTATTCTGTTTGCGCAGGTTGATCTCGGCTAGGTTCCGCTCGTGCTCGTACGTTAGTCTTTTTTCCTCGAGCTCCCTTTGCCTCTGTTTCTCCTCTCTTTCTTCTCGGAGGCGAAGGTGCTCTAAGTTTATTTTTTGCTCGGCCAATTTGAGTTCTATGTCCATCTTGAGTCGGGCCATTTCAAGTTCGTGTAGTCGGGCTTTTTCTCTTTCTTGGATCTCGTCTTGCGAGAGACCCGTTCTTTGCTCTTCAGGGGCCGTGTTGGTCTTTTTCGCGGTGCTTTGCTCCGGGGCTTCGACATCCCCGGTCTCTGGCCAAGATTCTAGGGCATGCTTAAAATCGTCCTTGGTACTTAGTCCGGTGGTAGCGATACCTAGTTCGATGCAGAACTGCTTTAGTTCACGATGGCTGTATTCCTCTAGCTTTTCCATTTGGAACTTCTCAGTTGATCCGCTCTCTTTAGTCGACATTGTTGTTCGTTGTGGGGTGAGCTACTCTCTGTACGTTATGCGGTGATTCGGATCGCGCCGCTGGCCACCAATGTTAGACGGACCGGGAGGGTCGGCCGAGATTACGGGGAGAGGTCTCCAGGGAGAGCCGTCTCCAACGACTGTACAGATAAGTAACTTCCCCCCCACAGACGGACACCACACAAGATTGAAGGTTAACGAGACTTTATATGCACTTCTTAGGTTACGTTGATATAATACAAGGAGGTCTGGACTCAGGGGTCCCCTCGGTTCTGATCTCTGGTTGAGGAAAAGGGTAGCGGGACAGTCTTAGTTACCAATGAGTTCAATAGCTCTCAATCCTCGAGCTCGGCGTGGTTGCGGATCGGGCCGTGGAGGAGCCAAGCAGGTCCCGAGATGGATGAAGGATGGTCGACGGGCCGTGGAGAAGCCAAGCAGGTCCCGAGATGGATGAAGGATGGTCGACGGGCCGTGGAGAAGCCAAGCAGGTCCCGATGCAGATGACAGTTACAACGGTCCGCGGCCTCGCCAGCAGATCCGGACGACGGTGAAGGATGAAGGTTACGACGGCTGTGGCAGCGCCACCAGGCAGGATGATGGTGCACAGGACAGAGCTACGGCAGCGCCAGTAGTCCGTCCAGGATGAGTTCTTCTTTCGTCTCTCGACTCCAAGATACAACTGCCTTCCTGTTCTGGAGCTGCCCCAGTTATAGGGCTGGCGTGCTTTGATGTCCGGACCCTCGCACTTGGAGGTCGGGAGGTCCGGGATGAGGGAGTCCAGACACCCAGCAGGGGGGGGGAGCCAGCGCCCGGGGAGGCGATGGGCGAGCGGCACTGGCCGGGGGAGAACCATCGACACCTCTTTCTCCCATTGACTGGCCAAGTAGCTCGCTCACCTCCTGGGTGGAGGGTGGTGCCGGAATGTCTGAGGCCGGGCTAGGCCCAGGGTTGAGGTCGATCGGGGGCCAGGCGGCCTCGTGGCGAAGTGTCCAAGATGGCGGCCCGGGCTGGGCGCGTGGGTCGGCCGTGGATCGGACCCACGAGGTTATCATGCTCGGGGGCAGGTGTCCCTGAGGGGACGTAGGACGTGCAATGGTGGGGTGTGGTGCTTGTATGACTGGCTCGGGCTTGGTCGAGCCGGGGGAGAGCGGCCCGTCACGTGGCCTGTCCAACAAAGAGGGTGCAAGGCAGAGAGAAGAAGGGTGCAAGGCAGAGGGGAGAAGGGTGCAAGGCAGAGGGGAGAAGGGTGCAAGGCAGAGAGGAGAAGGGTGCAAGGCAGAGGGGAGAATGGTGCAAGGCAGAGAGGAGAAGGGTGCAAGGCAGAGGGAAGAAGGGTGCAAGGTAGAGACGGGAAGGGTGCAAGGTAGAGAGAAGGGTGCAAGGTAGAGAGGAGAGGGGTGCAAGGCGGAGAGGAGATGGGTGCAAGGCAGAGAGGAGATGGGTGCAAGGCAGAGGGGAGAAGGGTGCAAGGTAGAGAGGAAAAGGGTGCAAGGCGGAGAGGAGATGGGTGCAAGGCAGAGGGGAGAAGGGTGCAAGGTAGAGAGGAGAAGGGTGCAAGGCAGAGGGAAGAAGGGTGCAAGGCAGAGGGGAGAAGGGTGCAAGGCAGAGGGGAGAAGGGTGCAAGGTAGAGGGGAGAAGGGTGCAAGGTAGAGGGGAGAAGGGTGCAAGGTAGAGAGGAGAAGGGTGCAAGGTAGAGAGGAGAAGGGTGCAAGGCAGAGGGGAGAAGGGTGCAATGTAGAGGGGAGAAGGGTGCAAGGCAGAGAGGAGAAGGGTGCAAGGCAGAGGGGAGAATGGTGCAAGGCAGAGAGGAGAAGTGTGCAAGGCAGAGGGAAGAAGGGTGCAAGGTAGAGACGGGAAGGGTGCAAGGTAGAGAGAAGGGTGCAAGGTAGAGAGGAGAGGGGTGCAAGGCGGAGAGGAGATGGGTGCAAGGCAGAGAGGAGATGGGTGCAAGGCAGAGGGGAGAAGGGTGCAAGGTAGAGAGGAAAAGGGTGCAAGGCGGAGAGGAGATGGGTGCAAGGCGGAGGGGAGAAGGGTGCAAGGTAGAGAGGAGAAGGGTGCAAGGCAGAGGGAAGAAGGGTGCAAGGCAGAGGGGAGAAGGGTGCAAGGCAGAGGGGAGAAGGGTGCAAGGTAGAGGGGAGAAGGGTGCAAGGTAGAGGGGAGAAGGGTGCAAGGTAGAGAGGAGAAGGGTGCAAGGTAGAGAGGAGAAGGGTGCAAGGCAGAGGGGAGAAGGGTGCAATGTAGAGGGGAGAAGGGTGCAAGGCAGAGGGGAGAAGGGTGCAAGGCAGAGGGGAGAAGGGTGCAAGGTAGAGAGGAGAAGGGTGCAAGGTAGAGAGGAGAAGGGTTCAAGGCAGAGGGAAGAAGGGTGCAAGGCAGAGGGGAGAAGGGTGCAAGGCAGAGGGGAGAAGGGTGCAAGGCAGAGGGGAGAAGGGTGCAAGGTAGAGAGGAGAACGGTGCAAGGCAGAGGGGAGAAGGGTGCAAGGCAGAGGGGAGAAGGGTGCAAGGCGGAGAGGAGAAGGTTGCAAGGTGGAGGGGAGAAGGGTGCAAGGCGGAGGGGGAGAAGGGTGCAAGGCAGAGGGGAGAAGGGTGCAAGGCAGAGGGGAGAAGGGTGCAAAGCAGAGGGGAGAGGGGTGCAAGGCAGAGGGGAGAAGGGTGCAAAGCAGAGGGGAGAAGGGTGCAAGGCAGAGAGGAGAAGGGTGCAAGGCGGAGGGGGAGAATGGTGCAAGGCGGAGAAGGGTGCAAGGCGGAGGGGGAGAAGGGTGCAAGTCAGAGGGGAGAAGGGTGCAAGGCAGAGGGGAGAAGGGTGCCAGGCAGAGGGGAGAAGGGTGCAAGGCAGAGGGGAGAAGGGTGCAAGGCAGAGGGGAGAATGGTGCAAGGTAGAAAAGGGTGCAAGGCGGAGGGGGAGAAGGGTGCAAGGGGGAGGGGGAGAAGGGTGCAAGGGAGAGGGCGAGAAGGGTGCAAGGCAGAGGGTAGAATAGTGCAAGGGGGATGGTGATGAAGTCAAAAATGTGCCCCCCCTGGAAACATTTCTGCGGACACCCATGGCAACGCACACTACTTTGTGAGAGAGAGTGGAGAGAGAGTGGAGAGGGAGAGTGGGGAGAGAGTAGAGAGAGTGGAGAGAGAGAGGAGAGAGAGTAGAGAGAGAGAGTGGAGTGAGAGAGAGTGGAGAGAGAGAGAAAGAGAGTGGAGAGAGAGAAAGAGAGGAGAGAGAGAGAGGAGAGAGAGAGTGGAGAGAGAGAGAGAGAAAGTGGAGAGAGAGAGAAAGTGGAGAGAGGGAGTGGACAGTGGAGAGAGAGAGTGTGGAGAGAGCGATAGAGTGGAGAGAGAGAGTGGAGAGAGAGAGTAGAGAGAGTGGAGAGAGAGAGGAGAGACAGTAGAGAGAGACAGCGAAGAGAGAGAGAGAGAGTGGAGAGAGAGTGGAGAGAGAGTAGAGAGAGAGAGTGGAGTGAGAGAGAGTGGAGAGAGAGAGAAAGAGAGTGGAGAGAGAGAGAGAGAGAGGAGAGAAAGAGAGAGTGGAGAGAGAGAGAGAAAGTGGAGAGAGAGAGAAAGTGGAGCGAGAGAGTGGACAGAGAGAGAGAGAGAGTGGACAGAGAGAGAGTGGAGAGAGAGTGGAGAGAGAGAGAGTGGTGAGAGTGGAGAGAGAGTGGAGAGAGAGTGGTGAGAGTGGAGAGAGTTGAGAGAGTGGAGAGAGAGTGGAAAGAGTGGAGAGAGAGAGTGGAGAGGGTGGAGAGAGCGAGAGTGGAGAGGGTGGAGAGAGTGGAGAGAGAGAGTGGAGAGAGAGAGTGGAGAGAGAGCGAGAGTGGAGAGAGCGAAAGTGGAGAGAGAGAGTAGAGAGAGTAGAGATAGAGTAGAGAGAGTAGAGAGAGAGTAGAGAGAGTAGAGAGAGAGAGTAGAGAGAGAGAGAGAGTGGAGAGAGAGTGGAGAGAGACAGTGGAGAGAGAGACAGTGGATAGAGAGACAGTGGAGAGAGAGATCATGGAGAGAGAGAGTGGAGAGAGAGTAGAGAGAGACAGTGGAGAGAGAGAGAGAGTGGAGAGAGTGTGGAGGAAGAGTGGAGAGAGAGTAGAGAGAGTAGAGAGAGAGAGAGACTAGGAGAGAGTGGAGAGAGAGAGTGGAGAGAGACAGTGGAGCGAGAGAGAGTGGAGAGAGAGAGAGAGTGGAGAGAGAGAGAGTGGAGAGAGAGAGTGGAGAGAGTGGAGAGAGAGAGGAGAGAGAGTAGAGAGAGACAGCTAAGAGAGAGAGAGAGTGGAGAGAGAGAGTGGAGAGAGAGTGGAGAGAGAGAGCGGAGAGAGAGAGAGTGGAGAGAGAGAGAGAGAGAGAGTGGAGAGAGAGAGAGAGAGGAGAGAGAGAGTGGAGAGAGAGAGAGAGAGTGGAGAGAGAGTGGAGAGAGAGAGAGAAAGTGGAGAGAGAGAGAAAGTGGTGAGAGAGAGAGTGGAGAGAGAGAGAGAGTGGAGAGAGAGTGGAGAGAGAGAGTGGAGAGAGAGAGAGTGGAGAGAGGAGAGAGAGAGAGTGGAGAGAGAGAGGAGAGTGAGAGAGTAGAGAGAGTAGAGAGAGTGGAGAGAGAGTAGAGAGAGAGAAGGGAGAGTAGAGAGAGAGAAGGGAGAGAGAGAGTAGAGAGAGTGAGAGACAGTGGAGAGAGAGCCAGTGGAGAGAGAGCCAGTGGAGAGAGAGAGAGAGTGGAGAGAGAGAGAGAGAGTGGAGAGAGAGAGAGAGTGGAGAGAGAGTGGAGAGAGAGTGGAGAGGGAGTGGAGAGGGAGTGGAGAGAGAGTGGAGAGAGAGTGGAGAGAGAGTGGAGAGAGAGTGGAGAGAGAGTGGAGAGAGTGGAGAGAGTGGAGAGAGAGTAGAGAGAGTGGAGAGAGAGTAGAGAGAGTGGAGAGGGAGTGGAGAGAGAGTGGAGAGAGTGGGGAGAGAGTAGAGAGAGTAGAGAGAGTGGAGAGAGAGTGGAGAGAGAGTATAGAGAGAGTATAGAGAGAGAGAAGGGAGAGTAGAGAGAGAAGGGGGTGAGTCAGAGGCGGTGGAGAGAGAGACAGTGGAGAGAGACTGGAGAGAGAGTAGAGAGAGTTATGTTATGTTATGTCATTAGTTTTGTAAAGCGCAAACAGCTGCCCCCGCAACGGGGCGTCCCGGCGCTGGAACCATAACACAACCAACTGAAATGAAGGGAGGGGGGGGACCTAAAGGGCAGGGAAGAGATAGGTTTTGGTCGCTCTGCGGAAAGCTAAAATATTGTCAATGCATCGGATGTGGAGGGGAAGGGAGTTCCATAATTTGGCCCCCAATAGCTTGAAGGAGCGCCCTCCGATGCGACAGAACCTAGTGTGGGGTACCACTGCCAGGTGTTGCCCCATAGACCTGAGATTACGTTTGGGATTGTAGGGGGTCAGCAGCGAACGGAGTAGCTCAGGGCCTTCGTTCTTCATAATTTTAAAGGCGAATATGAGGGCTTTGAACTGGATGCGGGCTTCCATGGGTAGCCAATGTAGTCTGTGAATGGTCGCTCTCGCCGAGCACCTTCTTGGGAGACCTACTATTGCCCTTGCCGCCGAATTTTGGATCCGTTGGAATCTCTTTACTTCAGTTTTATTTGCTCCTAACAACAAGACACTTGCGTAGTCCAATCTGGACAGGATGGTGGATTGTACGATAAGTTGTCGTGTTTTGGAGTCAAAATAGCCTAAGATGGGGTTGAGGCTTCTCAGTAAGCCAATGCAGGTTGCGGCAACTTTTTTTGTGTGCGACTGGAAGCTGAGAGCAGAGTCCAGCCACACTCCCAGGCTTTTAGCTAGAGTCTTAGGGGGGGGGGGTGCTGGGCCCAGTGATTGGGGCCACCAGAGGTCATTCCAGTTGTCACTATTTTTCCCCATTATCAGAACCTCGGTTTTGCCCCCGTTAAGTTGGAGGCAATTAGCCGTCATCCACTTAGCAACGGCAGTCAGACCATCCCTGAAACTCGTGGCCTCGGGAGAGGGGGCCTGGTTGAGGCTGATGACCAACTGGGTGTCGTCGGCGTACGACACCATAGTAAGGCCCCATTTCTTGGCAACCTCCGCCAAGGGTTGCATATATAGGTTAAACAAGGAAGGACTAAGGGCAGAGCCCTGTGGAACTCCTTGTCCTATGTCTTGGGGTTGGGAAATAAACGGAGGGGCAGATACCTTAAATGATCTATTGGTTAGAAATGATCTGAACCATTGAAGTGCCGAGTCTACGATGCCTATGTTTTCAAGGCGTTTCAGTAGGATGGCATGAGAGACCGTGTCAAAGGCCGCGCTGAGGTCGAGTAGTATCAGCGCGGCACTTTTGCCGGAGTCCATGATTTCCCGTAAGCTTTCTGTGGAGGATAGGAGCGCGGATTCCGTGCTATGGCCCGGTCTGAACCCGTGCTGGGAGGGGTCCAGGATGTTATTAGTCGCCATGTGCTCACTGAGAATTTTGTTCGCGTGAGCTTCCGCTAGTTTCGCGACCCATGGGAGCAATGAAACGGGTCGGTAGTTCTCAGGTTTGGAGGGGTCTAGGGAGGGTTTTTTTATGATTGGTGTTACCCAAGCCTGTTTCCAGCAGGTGGGGACCGTAGCAGTGGCAAAAGAAAGATTAAGGAGTGAGGTCAAGGATGGGAGGAAGAATTCCAAGGCTCCCAGAAAATGAATTGGCCTCATCGGATCTGAGGGTGCGCCAGATTTCACCTTCCTACAAAGTTTGGAAAGTTCTTCACCGGAGATGGCGGGTATGCATGTGAGTCTGGAGTCTCTGAGGATAACCTTGGAGGGGTTGATGTCCTCTGGACTCTTCTGAGTGAAGGCGTTGTAAATTTTCTTCACTTTTTCCGTGAAGAAAGTAGCTAGGTCTTCACATTGCTGCGTGGAGGAAATGTGAGAGGCCGGCTTGTCTCCGTTTTGTAGTTTTTGTACGATTTGGAATATAGTTTTCGTGGGGATTGGGCTTGCTTTTATCTCAGCGGCGTAGAAGGCAGCGCGTGCTACCCGGATTGCCTTATGATACGTTCTGAGAGTGATCAAATAAGCATTTTTGTCCTCCTGCTTGTACTCCTTCCTCCATTGTCGTTCCCTTTTTTTACAGGTTTTCCTCATTGTTTTGAGGTTCTCATTGTACCATGGATTGGAGGGGGTGTTACGCCCTTTAGTCCATTTCGCTGGTATAATGGCGTTCAGTCCCTTGGTAATCCAGTCCTGGAAGGACATATATGATTTTTCAATGTCATCAATATCCTCCAGGTTAGGTTCCCCTAAGCTGGCTGCTAGGTCATATTGTTGGAGTTTGTGCCAAGGTCGTTTTAGGCAGGAAGTGGGAGACTTTTTTGTGATGGGAGAGTTATTAGGGATGGAGAAGGTTACTAGCGAGTGGTCCGTCCAGGCCATGGGTATAGGGTCGTCAGCTCTGGCCTCGGGAATATTCGTGAATACTGGGTCCAGCAGATGGCCCGCAACATGAGTAGGGGATTGGACGAGCTGAATTAGCTGCAAAGCAGCTAGGTCTGCTGTAAGGTTGCTGATTTTAACATCAGACGAATTGTCTATGTGGAGATTGAGATCTCCTAAGATCGTGAAGTTGGCCGCGTCAGTGATCATAGCATGCGTTACCTCAATGAGCTCTTCCATGAATTTCGTCGAAGGCCCCGGCGGTCTGTAGATAAAAAGGCCTGAGAAAGTACAATGTGGATTTGTGGAAATTTTGAAGCGAGCACATTCACAATCCGCGATATTTTCCTTTTGAAAGGAGCAGGTGAAGGAGGATCTGTGGATGGCAGCGATGCCCCCTCCTCTTGAGTCTCTATTGATACAGGTCATAGCGAACCCATCTGGTATGGCTAGATTGGGAATTTAGGTTAGGTCGTCTTTAAGCCAGGTTTCGCTCAGAAACATTATATCTGGGTTCTCATCCATTAATAGCGTTCTTACCTCCGCGTGGTGTTTGACCAGGGATCTGACGTTCAGCTGCATGATGGTAAGCGACGTTTCCTTCCTTTGGTGCTCTTTCTGGCTGATAGGGCGTGGTACAGGTATGACCAGATTACAGTTTTTACAGTGGAGGGCGGTTCGACCAATGCAGCCCTCTAAGTTGTAGCATCTAAGGCCAGGGTTAAGTGACCACAGTGTATTACTGTCGTATGCGTATGACTTTTGGACAGGGGGTCTGGCGAGAGGCGAGGACTTGGCGAGGACGGGCGAAGACGGGCTTGCCTTAGGCGCGCCCGCTGCGCCCGTCCGCTGCGCGTCCGGTGATTGCACATCCTTTAAGGCTGAAGAGGGGAAGGGTGGGTGTGGCCTGCAGGTAGGCGTGGCCTCTGTTCCTCGCCGTGAATGGCGGCAGAGCAGTTTGTTTTGGTGGACTCGGTGCAGCGAAGGGGTCGCGAGAGTGGAGAGAGAAACAGTGGAGGGAGAGACAGTGGAGGGGGAGACAGTGGAGAGAGAGACAGTGGAGAGAGAGTGGACAGAGTTGATAGAGAGAATGGAGAGAGTGGAGAGAGAGTGGAGAGAGAGAGAGAGAGAAAGTGGAGAGAGAGAGAAAGTGGTGAGAGAGAGAGTGGAGAGAGAGAGAGAGAGTGGAGAGAGAGTGGAGAGAGACAGTGGAGAGAGTGGAGAGAGAGAGTGGAGAGAGGAGAGAGTGGAGAGAGAGAGAAAGAGAGTGGAGAGAGAGAGAGAGAGAGGAGAGAGAGAGAGAGAGAGTGGAGAGAGAGAGAGAGAAAGTGGAGAGAGAGAGAAAGTGGAGAGAGAGAGTGGACAGAGAGAGAGAGTGGACAGACAGAGAGTGGAGAGAGAGTGGAGAGAGAGAGAGTGGTGAGAGTGGAGAGAGAGTGGAGAGAGAGTGGTGAGAGTGGAGAGAGTTGAGAGAGTGGAGAGAGAGAGAGTGGAAAGAGTGGAGAGAGAGAGAGCGGAGAGGGTGGAGAGAGCGAGAGTGGAGAGGGTGGAGAGAGTGGAGAGAGTGGAGAGAGAGAGTGGAGAGAGAGAGAGTGGAGAGAGAGAGAGAGTGGAGAGAGCGAAAGTGGAGAGAGAGAGTAGAGAGAGTAGAGATAGAGTAGAGAGAGTAGAGAGAGAGTAGAGAGAGTAGAGAGAGAGAGTAGAGAGAGAGAGAGAGAGTGGAGAGAGAGTGGAGAGAGACAGTGAGAGAGAGACAGTGGATAGAGAGACAGTGGAGAGAGAGAGCATGGAGAGAGAGAGTAGAGAGAGAGTAGAGAGAGAGTAGAGAGAGACAGTGGAGAGAGAGAGAGTGGAGAGAGTGTGGAGGAAGAGTGGAGAGAGAGTAGAGAGAGTAGAGAGAGAGAGAGACTAGGAGAGAGTGGAGAGAGAGAGTGGAGAGAGACAGTGGAGAGAGAGAGTGGAGAGAGAGAGTGGAGAGAGAGAGTGGAGAGAGTGGAGAGAGAGAGGAGAGAGAGAAGAGAGAGACAGCTAAGAGAGAGAGAGAGTGGAGAGAGAGAGTGGAGAGAGAGAGCGGAGAGAGAGAGAGTGGAGAGAGAGAGAGAGAATGGAGAGAGAGAGAGAGTGGAGAGAGAGAGAGTGGAGAGAGAGTGGAGAGAGAGAGAGAAAGTGGAGAGAGAGAGAAAGTGGTGAGAGAGAGAGTGGTGAGAGAGAGAGAGTGGAGAGAGAGTGGAGAGAGAGTGGAGAGAGAGTGGAGAGAGTGGAGAGAGAGAGAGTGGAGAGAGGAGAGAGAGAGAGTGGAGAGAGAGAGGAGAGTGAGACAGTAGAGAGAGTAGAGCGAGTGTAGAGAGAGTGGAGAGAGAGTAGAGAGAGAGAGAAGGGAGAGTAGAGAGAGAGAAGGGAGAGAGAGAGTAGAGAGAGTGAGAGACAGTGGAGAGAGAGCCAGTGGAGAGAGAGCCAGTGGAGAGAGAGAGAGAGAGTGGAGAGAGAGAGAGAGTGGAGAGAGAGAGAGTGGAGAGAGAGTGGAGAGAGAGTGGAGAGGGAGTGGAGAGGGAGTGGAGAGAGAGTGGAGAGAGAGTGGAGAGAGAGTGGAGAGAGTGGAGAGAGTGGAGAGAGTGGAGAGAGAGTAGAGAGAGTGGAGAGAGAGTAGAGGGAGTGGAGAGGGAGTGGAGAGAGAGTGGAGAGAGAGTGGAGAGAGTGGGGAGAGAGTAGAGAGAGTGGAGAGAGACTATCGAGAGAGTATAGAGAGAGAGAAGGGAGAGTAGAGAGAGAAGGGGGTGAGTGAGAGGCGGTGGAGAGAGAGACAGTGGAGAGAGACTGGAGAGAGAGTAGAGAGAGTGAGAGAGTGGAGAGAGAGACAGTGGAGGGAGAGACAGTGGAGGGGGAGACAGTGGAGAGAGAGACATTGGAGAGAGAGTGGACAGAGTTGAGAGAGAGAATGGAGAGAGTGGAGAGAGAGTGGAGAGAGAGAGAGAAAGTGGAGAGAGAGAGAAAGTGGTGAGAGAGAGAGTGGAGAGAGAGAGAGAGAGTGGAGAGAGAGTGGTGAGAGAGAGTGGAGAGAGTGGAGAGAGAGAGAGTGGAGGGAGGAGAGAAAGAGAGTGGAGCGAGAGAGGAGAGTGAGAGAGTAGAGAGAGTAGAGAGAGAGTAGAGAGAGTGGAGAGAGAGTAGAGAGAGAGAAGGGAGAGTAGAGAGAGAGAAGGGAGAGAGAGAGTGGAGAGACAGTAGAGAGAGTGAGAGACAGTGGAGAGAGAGCCAGTGGAGAGAGAGAGAGAGTGGAGAGAGAGAGAGAGTGGAGAGAGAGTGGAGAGGGAGTGGAGAGGGAGTGGAGAGAGAGTGGAGAGAGAGTGGAGAGAGAGTGGAGAGAGTGGAGAGGGAGTGGAGAGAGAGTGGAGAGAGAGTGGAGAGAGTGGAGAGAGTGGAGAGAGAGTAGAGAGAGTGGAGAGAGAGTAGAGAGAGTGGAGAGAGAGTGGAGAGAGAGTATAGAGAGAGTATATAGAGAGAGAAGGGAGAGTAGAGAGAGAAGGGGGTGAGTGAGAGGCGGTGGAGAGAGAGACAGTGGAGAGAGACTGGAGAGAGAGTAGAGAGAGTGAGAGAGTGGAGAGAGAGACAGCGGAGGGAGAGACAGTGGAGGGCGAGACAGTGGAGAGAGAGACGGTGGAGAGAGAGTGGACAGAGTTGAGAGAGAGAATGGAGAGAGAGAGATAGAGTGGAGAGAGAGTAGAGACTGACTGACTCAGAGTCTGAATACTGACTGACGGAGAGACTGACTGGCTGAGAAACTGACAGAGAGAGAGAGACTGACTGACTGTGAGAGACTGACTGACTGAGAGGTAGAGAGGCTGACAGAGAGAGAGAGAGACCGAATGACAGACAGACTGACAGAGAGAGAGACTGACAGACTGACTGACTGACTGAGAGAGACTGAATGACAGAGAGAGAGAGACTGACTGAGAGAGAGAGAGACTGACTCATTGAGAGAGAGAGAGAGAGAGAGAGAGAGAGAGAGAGAGAGAGAGAGAGAGAGAGAGAGAGAGAGAGAGAGAGACTTTGATGGAATTGGGGTCACAGTGTGTATGAAGCTATGCAATGCCTCTTAAGATTGTGGTTCCGTGAATTCTGGACCCATGTCATAAACATGTTCGTAGCATGATGACTTTGGTATCAGCAGACCGAAAATGACGCGTATGCTATATACAAGTATTTTCGGCGTATTCGAGTGACAAGATCACCCTGAAATCAGAGATTCCGTCCTGAACCCTCGGGTTCCATTTTGTGCATGGCAGCCATTTTGTGGTTGCCCTCACATAGGCTTATGACTAATGCCGAACGAGTCCTTGGGACACATACACCTTTAGCTGACTTCTGCACGACCTGGGCAAGCTGACTCCACTGCCCGAAGCCAAACCTGTTCGGCCAGTTCCTTTCCCAGTGGCCGCTCGAGATTAGAATCAAGGCACAGCATACCATAAACCCTTCATTGCACACAACTATGTCTAATCTTACTTACACCTGTCTCTGTTCTTTACTTTATGGCTTGCTTTACGAGGAGGAGGTGCCCGATTTTATTAGGGGTCCGTCGATATCTGATGAAAAGTGTTTGGCCTTGCCGGGTAATTGATTGTGGGCTGGACAAACTGAAAATTATTATTATTATTATTATTATTATTTAAGAAGCTTATAAAGCGCGCAGCTACCCCCGTCGGGGGTGTCCCGGCGCTAAGAGAACAAGTAAATCACCAGAGAAGGCAGCCAGGGTCCTACCATCCAGCCTAGTGCTGCAGAGGCACTCCTAATCAAAGTTGGGTGAACAGCCAGGTTTTTAATTTGCGTCGGAAGATCTGCTCTGACTCGGTAAACCTAAGGTCCAAAGGGAGGTCGTTCCAGTATTTAGCCGCCGTCACACGGAACGTTCTGCCACCACTCCGGGCGATCCTAAATCTGGGAACAATCAGTAGACATAGGCTTTTTCAGTACTGGTTCCCCAGTTGTGGAACAGTCTGCCTGGAGGGTTGCGCGAAGAAGGAAACCTCCTAAGATTCCGAAAGAGCTTAAAAACACTATTGTTTAGGAGAAGCCTGAGCATAGCATAACCGGAATGCTGCTCTTTGCTCTGACTTCGTTATGTTGTTGTCCTGTACCATCTTTTCCTGGCGCTTAGAGGCCTGCAGGTGATTAGGCGCGGTATAAAATTAAAATAACAATAACAATAACAACAATAGGCTATTGGATCTTAGGTGTCTTTCTGACTTAGATAGTTTGAGTCTTTTGCTCAGGTAGGTTGGGCCGATTCCGTGAATGGCTCAAAAGGCAAGGGTCAGGATTTTAAACTGAACCCTTCGGGCGATTGGGAGCCAGTGTAAATCATTCCGATATGCTTTAACCGAATTGCGGGTAGGGATGTTTCCAATAAGCCTAGCTGCCGCATTCTGAACGATTTGCAATCGGTCAATGAGATAGAGGGGGGCTTCAGCATATAGGCTGTTGGCGTAGTCCAGATGTGCCGTAATGAGAGCATGGACAATTGTTTTGCGGGAAGTCTGAGGGAGGTAAGGAAAGATCTTCCTGATCATGCGCAACTTGCCAAAGCAAGCTGCGGTGACTTTGTTAACCTGAGCTTTACATGACATGGTGTTATCAAAAAGGAAGCCGAGATTACGGGCTGACTGTACTGGATTGGGAGGGGGGTTCAGCATGGTAGGCCACCACAAGTTGGCTGGGGGGGCTGATTTCTGACTAAAAAAGAGCACCTCAGTTTTGTCTGTATTTAGGGCCAGATGATTAGAAGCCATCCAGGTACAGATGTTGCCAAGGCAGTTACGAAAGTTGGAAAAATGCGAGTCAGAATGGTCTCTAAAAGAAAAAACGAGCTGAGTATCATCAACGTAAGAGACCACTCTGACTCCCCATGATTCGACTACCCTGCCAAGAGGGCCCAAATACACGTTAAACAAAAGAGGGCTTAAGGCGGAGCCCTGAGGCACACCGCATACAAGGGGTTTGTCCTCTGATTCAAAAGGACGCAGAAGTACCCTTTGGGATCTCCCTGAGAGAAATGATTTGATCCATGCCAAGGCCGTGCCTCCAATCCCCAACTGCTGAAAATGGGCTTGTCATAATGAATCTGCTTTTCTTTATCGTAGAAATATATGAATGGTCAACTGTAAAATAAGGAATGTTTGCCTAAGGCACAATATTTCGTATAAAAGGGATGGCTTGCTTTGTAAGATTGAGCAGTCTCCTGAGAACATACACCCTGTTGTACTTCTAGGATACCTGTTACTGGCTGCAGCCAATAAATTCGATCTTTGACTTCACCAAGAAGACTCTGTGTTTCTGTAGTGTGAGACAGGAGAACTCGAAGTCTTTGGGTGTGTTCCCTGGCACCGCTGGGTTCTTAAAAACCCAGTACTTCAGTTGGCGCCCAAAGTGGGGCAATTTCAGCGGTACTGGTCCAAGCCAGAGGTTCGTGAGGAGCTTCTTGTGAAATTCTGGAGGAAGGCCACCCACTTCATCGACCCCTGTATGTTGTCGTGGTCTGATAGTCTTTGCTGTGAGGTTCCCCGCTTTCCAATGGCTACGAAGGACTGCTGCCCTGACTAGCCCCCTGTCTTGGACCCTTTTGATGATTTGTAGAGCGAGAAGATAGACGAGTCTTCTGGTGACGTCATCGATACCTCAATTAAGTATGAGTGGAGCGTCTCCCAGTCCTTAGTTTTGGTTCTTAGTTTGGTTATCCCTTTGGGATCGCTTTGATTTGGAACTTGCAAGTGCCAAAGCCGAGGGACTCGTGTATTCACGAGACTATCGTATTCGATAATCCTTTGAAGTTTGAAGCTAGACTAGTGAGCGAAGATGTTTGGTCTTAGCAGACTTGGAAATTTGTTTTGTCTTGGTTGTAATAGGGATTCCCGCTTGGAGGACTCATGTCCGGTTCCTCCGATTGGAACTCCAACATATGAGCTTTATGTGAAGCATGACGTAGGCCCCATCACATATAATGAAGTATGGATCCGATACACCAGGAAGGATGGTGTTCTAAAATGGCCCCAATATGGTAGTTTTGACACAGATATTTTAGATAATCTAGAGGTTAGACTTTTTAAGAAGAAAGCCCGGCCGGCGATGTTTGACTCTTTCCGCCTATGGCGAAAAGAAGCTAAACAGAAAGAAATTAAATTAGCGCAGAAAAATAAAAGAGAAAAGGGTATCTCGATATTGCAAGCTGCTATGCAGTATAAAGATAACGAAGAAGAACAAGAGAGTGAACGGTTGCACAGGCAACTTAAAATGGTGATTGATAAGTGCTATCCAGCTTTACCTAAACTGCAAGATAAAAAACAGGACCTTGAGAAAGATCCTTTGATGTCCCACCTGTTAAGTTTGCCGCCACCTTATGCGTAAAGTGCTAAAACCTTTAGTTGCGCAACCTGCGCAACCTCCACAACCTCTGATTGTTTTACCTCCTGTTATCGTGCCACCACTAGCCCCTCTTCAGCTGGCTCCTACTATTCTGGTGCCGCCTTCTCAAGGGCCGCTGACTTTGCTACCTGCTCCGTCTTTAATTTCCACGACTTTTCCAACTGTTCTCGCTGCCTCCTCTGCTACCGCTCCTACATTGGCTTCCTCTCAATCCGCTTTATCACCTGTTCTGTCAACTTCTCCTTCTGTTCGACAGAGAATGACAGATACTATTACTAGCCTTCTAACTCCTCTTTTTGGGTCACTAGGTATGACCCCTGTTTTAGAGCGTAAACAATTACGTAGCCATTTGCCTGGTTCCAAAGAGCGAACAGTGTTGGATAATTTAGCACGTAAATGGGTTACTAATACTTCGAGGTATGATCTAGAGTCTGTTATGGATCTTTTCCGGCAATGGGAAGAACCAAAGCAGAGATATGTCTTTGGGATGATGTGTACTTTCCTTCGTGAAGAATGGGAAGATGGTGATTTGGGACAGACTCCGCCAGAATTGTTCCGTGTACAATACGAGTTTGCGAAAGGTACGATTATAGGTCCTAATGTTGAAAAAGCAGTAGCGACACTGCTTTCGTTTAGGAGTGAGTCTCCTTCTCATCCATTATTTGAGCCTGATCCTTCTGTTAGGAGGGACGTGCGACAATATCCAATGAGGGAAGTTCCACCAGTTTGGAGAGAAGGGAACCAAAATGCTGTTCCATCTATTTTGCCTCACTTTCAGCGTGTTTGGGTACATGTTCCATGGAAGAGAGCTGAAGTTTTGGCTCTTAAACAAACCTTACCTGACCCTCGTAAAAATCCTGCAGGGTATTATAAGGAATTATCACAGACCGCAGACTCATGTATTATGAATCTAGCTGATATAGACATGTTGTTTGGAAATGTGGTTCCACAGCCTTTTTGGGGTTTGATTCGTCACACGGATCATGCGCAGGAGTTAGGTGATACCTGGGTTAATATTGCTGCTGCAGATGACAGACAAGTTGGTGGTGCTAAACGTGAGCCTTTTGTAGCAGAACTTCCTGGTAGGATCGTTAATTACATGAAGACTTTAATGCCTGCTATGCGAGTGAATTGGGATAAATTGTCTGCGTGTAAGCAGAAGAAAGATGAAACTGTGTCCAATTTCTTTAGTAGGTTTGAAGAAACTTTTATCAACCACAGTGGTCAAGATATGAGTACAGAAGGTGGTCAACGGTTGTTCGTTGACAAGTTAGTGCACAATTTGCTTCCCGAGCTGGGTAAGAAATTGAAAGATTCAGAGATTTCTTGGGCCGTTTCCTCTTCAGCACAGATATTGGCTACGGCGCAGTACTACGAAAATAGAGATAAGGATGAGAAGGATAGAGCAGACAAGAAAACTAAAGAGCTGAAAACGAAGGTTCTTTTACAGCAGGCGTATCCGCCTCGTAGTAACCAGCGTGATTATCAGCAGCCTCTGCTAGGACGACTCAGTACTATGCTGATGACTACTATGCAAAAGATGAGAATATGGAAGGTAATGATTGCTAGGACAGCCATAGACAAAGAGAGGGAGTTGTTTCAGTTCCAGTAGATCAGAGTGGACCTTATGTTGAGGTGATTACATCAGGTGTGTCAGAGCCTTTTCTGTTGGATACTGGTGCTACAAAGAGTTCTATTATGCACTCTAAACTCCCTGGCGCACCTTTGTCTGGCGAGATGAATGTTTCAGTAGGTTTTTCTGGCGCCCCGGTTAGGAACCCGATTTTTAGTCCTATGTCCCTTTCTGTTGGACCTTGTGAATTCGAAGCACCGCTTATTCTGACGACAGGTTGTGGTGAGAACTTGTTAGGATTGGATCTGTTGAAAAGATTGTATGCGACATTGTATTGTTCTCCTTCAGGAGTACAACTTACACTGGGTAAGAAAGTGGTCTCACCGATGTATTTGTCGAAGGATGAACTTCCGACAGAATTGTCGTTTCTTCCGGATATCCTTTGGGCTACTGGTCCTAATGATGTGGGTCTTTTGGAAATACTGCCATATGTTGTGACATTGAAAGCCAATGTTAAAATGCCACGCATTCCCCAATACAAGATCTCTAGCGAAGGTGAAAAGGCGTTGCTAGCGATCATTTATGATCTGATTGAAAAAGATGTAGTTGACGAAACAAGAGGCAACGTTTGCAATAGTCCTGTTCTGCCTGTTTTGAAACGTACCGACCCTTCTCAGCCACCTGTTTACAGGTTTGTGATTGATCTTAGAGAGGTGAATAAAATAGTTGTGCCACAATTTCCAGTTGTTCCTGATATCACTGCCCTATTGACTATGATTCCAGCTTCCGCAACTTGGTTCTCGGTGATTGACTTGAAGAATGCTTTCTTCAGCATCCCGATTGCCGAGGAGAGCAGGGATATTTTCGGCTTCTGTCTAGGAGGTCGAAGCTTCCGGTTCAAACGCGCTCCTCAAGGCTACTGTGAAAGTCCATCAATATATAGTCAGACTTTAAAAACACAGCTTGATACGATTGTTTTACCTGATGGCGCTACCCTTATTCAGTACATTGACGATTTGCTAGTTGCTGCAGATACTGAGGAGATTTGTAAAGAAGCCACGTTGTCGTTGTTGCGTCATTTGTCTGATTTACATCACAAAGTGTCTCTTTCAAAATTGCAATATTGTCGACAAGAAGTGACCTATTTAGGTCATCTCTTATCGAAGGAGGGAAGGAAACTGACCCCAGAAAGAATTCAGGCAATTGCAAAATTGAGTGTGCCAATGACACAGAGAGAAGTGCGTGCTTTCTTGGGTATTACATCATATTGCAGACAATGGATACCGAATTTTTCTTTGCTGGCCAAACCTTTGGTAGCATTGACCTGTAAAGATACACCAAATCCCCTTCCGTGGTCTGAAGATTGTCAGAAAAGCTTTTCCGAATTGCATGATGCATTGTGTTCGGCTCCTGTGTTGGGTACCCCCGACTACAGTAAGCCCTTTACACTGTATGCCCATGAGAAAGAAGGATGTGCATTGTCAGTGTTGACACAGTCTTTTGGGGACAAACAGCGTCCATGCGCATATTTTTCGTCGACTTTGGATCCGGTAGCTAGAGCTTTGCCGAGTTGCTTGAGAGCCACAGCGGCAGCAGCTGTTTCTATTCGACAGTCTGCTGGTTTGGTGATGAATAATACATTGATTTTAATGGTTCCACATGCAGTGGACACTTTGTTAAACAGGACCAAGACACAGCACTTAACTAGTGCTCGATTGTCAGGTTACGAGTTGACACTTTTGGCGAGTCATGTGCACATAAAGAGATGCAACACGTTAAATCCAGCTACGTTGTTGCCGATTGTAGCAGAGAGTGATGTTTCTGAACAGCATGATTGTTTTCTCAGGACAGAAGAAGAAACGAAAGGGAGAATAGGTCTTAAGGACACTCCTCTTGTGAAGTGTGATGGTACCTTATGGGTGGATGGTTCATGCTTCAAGCTTCCAAATGGTGATACGACTGCGGCATATGCTGTTACGACTTTGCATACGATTGTTTAAGCTGCACGTATCCCACAAAATTCAGCTCAAGCAGCAGAGTTGATTGCACTTACGAGAGCGTGTGTGTTGTCGAAAGGAATGAAAGTGACCATATATACTGACAGCCAGTATGCGTTTGGTGTGGCTCATAGTTTTGGACGTTTGTGGAAGGAACGTGGGTTCCTTACGTCACATGTGACAAAAATACAGCATGGTCAATGGTGAATGAGCTCCTGGAGTCGCTTACCTTGCCGTTACAAGTGGCGATTATGAAATGCAGTGCACACAAAAAGGTTACCGACGACGTTGGTCGCGGTAATGCATTTGCAGATGAATTCGCAAAAGAAACAGCAAGGGATGTGATGAGTCGAATGTATGTTGCAGGCCCTGCAAGATGGGTTGGTGACGTTGGAATGTGTGAGGATACGATAGAGAGTGTGAAGTCGATTCAAGCTGAAGCTACAGAGAAAGAGTTGAGTGTGTGGAGAGAGAGTACGGGTAAATTGGATGCGAATGGTTGTTGGGTTGAGCTGTCAGAGCATCAGCGTTGGTTGCTACCCGATGCGTATGTGCTTGCAGTGGTTACAATGGCACATGGAATGGCTCATACCAGTGTGAAAGGGATTTGTAAGTTGTTGGCTCCAGTATGGCAAAATGCTGGAATTCCTAAGTGTGCAGAGAATGTGGTCAAGAATTGCATGGTGTGTCTGAAATACAATCCTGGTAGGGGAACCCCAACTCCAGCTGGTCATTTTGCACCTCCTACGTATCTGTTCGAGGTTTTGCAGCTAGATTTCATCCACATGGAGAGGTGCAACAACTTAAAATACGTACTCGTTGTTGTTTGTGCCTTTTCAAGATGGGTGGAAGCATACCCCCTAAAAGAGAACACTGTCTTATCCACAGTTAAAGCCCTTGTCAAAGAATTTTTCCCTAGGTTTGGTTTGTCGAGAATTGTCTCGAGTGATAATGGGAGTGAATTTGTGGGTCAAGTTATGAAGAAAGTATGTGAAGGGCTAGGAATCCGGCAAAAGTTTCACGCTGCAAATCACCCCAATCAGCTGGATTAGTTGAATGCTATAATGGCACCCTCAAATTGAAACTGGCCAAGATACAAGCAAGCTCTGGCCTTAAATGGCCCGATGCTTTACCATTAGCACTTCTATCGACAAGAATGACTGTGCATTCACGAGTGGGACTTAGTCCTTACGAGATAGTATTCGGCCGCCCGGCCAACATATGGCGAGTGCCAAGGCCGGCAAAATTCAGCGACCTTGAACACCCTTTACTGCTTGATTACTTGTATGATTTGACGGCTAAATTGCGTGTTTTACACCAACAGGTTCACGATACTTTGCCTCAGGTGTCTGAAGATTCAGGGCACATCATCGATCCTGGATCATGGGTCCTAGTCAAAAACTTCCAGCGGACAAAGAATGATCAGCCCCGTTGGACCGGCCCCCACCTAGTCCTTTTGTCAACGAGATCAGCCGTTCGAGTGGAAGGAAAGAAGAACTGGATCCACGGCGTACATTGCAAGAGGGTCCCTTTGCCTCTGCCGTATGACCGGTGGGTCCAGGAGGGTATTGATGACTCTGAGACTGAGACTGTGCCTCGTTTTCTGCCTTTCAGCGTTGCACGTGTAAAAGGAACAAATTCTGAACGTGAAAGTGACAATCTTTTGCAAGAAGCTGTGCCACCGTCAATTCGATTGGACACTACAGAGCCTGAACTTCTTTTCCAAGACCAAACCTTATCTGGAAAAAGCCGTTATAATCTGAGGCCAAGAACTATGGACAAATAAATTCCTTTTCTTTGCTATTTTTGAAAGTGCAGCTCTCTCATCTGAGAAACTTTTTATTTTTGTTTTTCGAACCACCATCCGGGTTCAGCTGTAGGGTCGTGGTTGCCCAAGTCTCTGGGGTACAGCCAAAGACGTTAGGTCGATGGTTCCGGTTGGTCTAAGGGAGTTGCCCTGGACTGACAGAAGCATTCCTTAGCATAGAACACCCTACCACCGCGAGCAGCAATTAGAGAGGATGGAGTTTTTCGAGATGGAGAGACCTGCCAAAGAGATGAACTTTAAAGCTAAAATGTGTATAATGATGACCAGGAAACGTTTTTTGATGTTATGCATTTTCATGTTGCTTAGTGTAATGACGTTTTTAATAGGATATATTTTATTCTCTTTTCAAGTGACATTTGCACCCACTACACCGCCCATACCTCCTTCTACTGTTTCCTCGCATTCTTTTCATCCTCTGCCTGAACATGAGTCCGCTAGAAGATTAGAGTTCGTTAATAACTCTTTTGTTCAGCTTTTGCACCAACATCAGCTAGTAGTGAACACGACTAACTGTTGGGTGTGTGGTCTTATGCCTCATACTACTGATAAAGGTATTCCTTATCTGGTCCTGCCATTCAGCCATAATGTATTTACAACAAGGGGGGGTGAGGGACAGAGTCTCTGAATTAAACAGAATACTCTCACCCAGTCAAGAGATCAGGGCTAGATCAAACACCGTTTTTTAGCTCACTGCACCATCCCAGTTTCAGAACCTGGCTGTATGCAAATTAGTCTGTTCCTGTCCCAGTGCATGATGGGAACAGGGCAAACCAAACTACAAAAGCCAATTCTTACACTGGGAAGGAAACAAGCTACCGGGGACCGGTTTCTGGCATTTCAGCCGTCTTCGGCCCGGCTTGCTTGAATCCTGATGGTGCAATGAGCAAGGGACTCACATCTGAGTATACCCTTCCACGCTTAGGGTGGACAAAAATATTTACAACAAGGGGGGGTGAGGGACAGAGTCTCTGAATTAAACAGAATACTCTCACCCAGTCAAGAGATCAGGGCTAGATCCAACACCGTTTTTTAGCTCACTGCACCATCCCAGTTTCAGAACCTGGCTGTATGCAAATTAGTCTGTTCCTGTCCCAGTGCATGATGGGAACAGGGCAAACCAAACTACAAAAGCCAATTCTTACACTGGGAAGGAAACAAGCTACCGGGGACCGGTTTCTGGCATTTCAGCCGTCTTCGGCCCGGCTTGCTTGAATCCTGATGGTGCAATGAGCAAGGGACTCACATCTGAGTATACCCTTCCACGCTTAGGGTGGACAAAAATATTTACAACAAGGGGGGGTGAGGGACAGAGTCTCTGAATTAAACAGAATACTCTCACCCAGTCAAGAGATCAGGGCTAGATCCAACACCGTTTTTTAGCTCACTGCACCATCCCAGTTTCAGAACCTGGCTGTATGCAAATTAGTCTGTTCCTGTCCCAGTGCATGATGGGAACAGGGCAAACCAAACTACAAAAGCCAATTCTTACACTGGGAAGGAAACAAGCTACCGGGGACCGGTTTCTGGCATTTCAGCCGTCTTCGGCCCGGCTTGCTTGAATCCTGATGGTGCAATGAGCAAGGGACTCACATCTGAGTATACCCTTCCACGCTTAGGGTGGACAAAAATATTTACAACAAGGGGGGGTGAGGGACAGAGTCTCTGAATTAAACAGAATACTCTCACCCAGTCAAGAGATCAGGGCTAGATCCAACACCGTTTTTTAGCTCACTGCACCATCCCAGTTTCAGAACCTGGCTGTATGCAAATTAGTCTGTTCCTGTCCCAGTGCATGATGGGAACAGGGCAAACCAAACTACAAAAGCCAATTCTTACACTGGGAAGGAAACAAGCTACCGGGGACCGGTTTCTGGCATTTCAGCCGTCTTCGGCCCGGCTTGCTTGAATCCTGATGGTGCAATGAGCAAGGGACTCACATCTGAGTATACCCTTCCACGCTTAGGGTGGACAAAAATATTTACAACAAGGGGGGGTGAGGGACAGAGTCTCTGAATTAAACAGAATACTCTCACCCAGTCAAGAGATCAGGGCTAGATCCAACACCGTTTTTTAGCTCACTGCACCATCCCAGTTTCAGAACCTGGCTGTATGCAAATTAGTCTGTTCCTGTCCCAGTGCATGATGGGAACAGGGCAAACCAAACTACAAAAGCCAATTCTTACACTGGGAAGGAAACAAGCTACCGGGGACCGGTTTCTGGCATTTCAGCCGTCTTCGGCCCGGCTTGCTTGAATCCTGATGGTGCAATGAGCAAGGGACTCACATCTGAGTATACCCTTCCACGCTTAGGGTGGACAAAAATATTTACAACAAGGGGGGGTGAGGGACAGAGTCTCTGAATTAAACAGAATACTCTCACCCAGTCAAGAGATCAGGGCTAGATCCAACACCGTTTTTTAGCTCACTGCACCATCCCAGTTTCAGAACCTGGCTGTATGCAAATTAGTCTGTTCCTGTCCCAGTGCATGATGGGAACAGGGCAAACCAAACTACAAAAGCCAATTCTTACACTGGGAAGGAAACAAGCTACCGGGGACCGGTTTCTGGCATTTCAGCCGTCTTCGGCCCGGCTTGCTTGAATCCTGATGGTGCAATGAGCAAGGGACTCACATCTGAGTATACCCTTCCACGCTTAGGGTGGACAAAAATATTTACAACAAGGGGGGGTGAGGGACAGAGTCTCTGAATTAAACAGAATACTCTCACCCAGTCAAGAGATCAGGGCTAGATCCAACACCGTTTTTTAGCTCACTGCACCATCCCAGTTTCAGAACCTGGCTGTATGCAAATTAGTCTGTTCCTGTCCCAGTGCATGATGGGAACAGGGCAAACCAAACTACAAAAGCCAATTCTTACACTGGGAAGGAAACAAGCTACCGGGGACCGGTTTCTGGCATTTCAGCCGTCTTCGGCCCGGCTTGCTTGAATCCTGATGGTGCAATGAGCAAGGGACTCACATCTGAGTATACCCTTCCACGCTTAGGGTGGACAAAAATATTTACAACAAGGGGGGGTGAGGGACAGAGTCTCTGAATTAAACAGAATACTCTCACCCAGTCAAGAGATCAGGGCTAGATCCAACACCGTTTTTTAGCTCACTGCACCATCCCAGTTTCAGAACCTGGCTGTATGCAAATTAGTCTGTTCCTGTCCCAGTGCATGATGGGAACAGGGCAAACCAAACTACAAAAGCCAATTCTTACACTGGGAAGGAAACAAGCTACCGGGGACCGGTTTCTGGCATTTCAGCCGTCTTCGGCCCGGCTTGCTTGAATCCTGATGGTGCAATGAGCAAGGGACTCACATCTGAGTATACCCTTCCACGCTTAGGGTGGACAAAAATATTTACAACAAGGGGGGGTGAGGGACAGAGTCTCTGAATTAAACAGAATACTCTCACCCAGTCAAGAGATCAGGGCTAGATCCAACACCGTTTTTTAGCTCACTGCACCATCCCAGTTTCAGAACCTGGCTGTATGCAAATTAGTCTGTTCCTGTCCCAGTGCATGATGGGAACAGGGCAAACCAAACTACAAAAGCCAATTCTTACACTGGGAAGGAAACAAGCTACCGGGGACCGGTTTCTGGCATTTCAGCCGTCTTCGGCCCGGCTTGCTTGAATCCTGATGGTGCAATGAGCAAGGGACTCACATCTGAGTATACCCTTCCACGCTTAGGGTGGACAAAAATATTTACAACAAGGGGGGGTGAGGGACAGAGTCTCTGAATTAAACAGAATACTCTCACCCAGTCAAGAGATCAGGGCTAGATCCAACACCGTTTTTTAGCTCACTGCACCATCCCAGTTTCAGAACCTGGCTGTATGCAAATTAGTCTGTTCCTGTCCCAGTGCATGATGGGAACAGGGCAAACCAAACTACAAAAGCCAATTCTTACACTGGGAAGGAAACAAGCTACCGGGGACCGGTTTCTGGCATTTCAGCCGTCTTCGGCCCGGCTTGCTTGAATCCTGATGGTGCAATGAGCAAGGGACTCACATCTGAGTATACCCTTCCACGCTTAGGGTGGACAAAAATATTTACAACAAGGGGGGGTGAGGGACAGAGTCTCTGAATTAAACAGAATACTCTCACCCAGTCAAGAGATCAGGGCTAGATCCAACACCGTTTTTTAGCTCACTGCACCATCCCAGTTTCAGAACCTGGCTGTATGCAAATTAGTCTGTTCCTGTCCCAGTGCATGATGGGAACAGGGCAAACCAAACTACAAAAGCCAATTCTTACACTGGTAACTCCCCGGTAGCTTGTCTCCTTTCTGGTAAAGAATTGGCTTGGTAGTTTAGTCTGCCCTGTTCCCATGATGCACTGGGCCAGGGACAGACTGATTTGCATATAGCCAGATTCTGAGCTGGGATGGGGCAGTGAGATAAATAACGGTGATGTATCAAGCCCTGATCTTTGGACTGGGTAAGAGTGGTCTGCTCAATTCAGACACTCTGTTCATCACCACCCCCTTTTGTAAATCGATTTTGGCCACTATAGGTGTGGCAGGGTATGCTCAGACATGAGTCCCTTTCTCACTGCTCCATCAGGATTCAAGCAAGCCGGGCCGAAGAGGCTGAAATGCCAGAAACCGGTCCCCGGTAGCTTGTCTCCTTTCTGGTAAAGAATTGGCTTGGTAGTTTAGTCTGCCCTGTTCCCATGATGCACTGGGCCAGGGACAGACTGATTTGCATATAGCCAGATTCTGAGCTGGGATGGGGCAGTGAGATAAATAACGGTGATGGATCAAGCCCTGATCTTTGGACTGGGTAAGAGTGGTCTGCTCAATTCAGACACTCTGTTCATCACCACCCCCTTTTGTAAATCGATTTTGGCCACTATAGGTGTGGCAGGGTATGCTCAGACATGAGTCCCTTTCTCACTGCTCCATCAGGATTCAAGCAAGCCGGGCCGAAGAGGCTGAAATGCCAGAAACCGGTCCCCGGTAGCTTGTCTCCTTTCTGGTAAAGAATTGGCTTGGTAGTTTAGTCTGCCCTGTTCCCATGATGCACTGGGCCAGGGACAGACTGATTTGCATATAGCCAGATTCTGAGCTGGGATGGGGCAGTGAGATAAATAACGGTGATGGATCAAGCCCTGATCTTTGGACTGGGTAAGAGTGGTCTGCTCAATTCAGACACTCTGTTCATCACCACCCCCTTTTGTAAATCGATTCAGCCATAATGGTTCTGTTTGGGCTTACAGAACGATGTTCATCTATCCTCGTGAAGTCCACCCCCTACGTTCTATAAAAGACAATCCAAAGAATAGTGCTCTAGTTAAGGTTATAGTAGATATGATTAGAGGAGCTACTTCCTATGAGACTATCCCGAGAGATGAGACACTAGCGTATATTGGATGGAACGTGACTGGATATGGAGTTACTCTGAATGAGAACCAGCGAGCAAAGAGATCCTCCCTGATTTGGATTGTACCCCATCAGGGTCACCTATGTCTGCAAGGTAATGGCAAGAATCCCAGAGCTCAGTTAGGGAAGAGTATCTGCACTGAGACATATGTTTTTGCGTCTCAGACTTCCCCTTCGTTCCTAGCAGCTAAAGGTACCTATTTCATCTGTTATGATAGAGCCTACACATGGTTGCCCCCTAACTTCTCGGGCACATGTTTTGCTTCGTTCCTGTTGCCTCCCACCTACACAGCAGCGGCAGATTACCACAAGACAAGGGTAGTTAGAGGTGTCTTCAGCAAGGAAGACATTGCAGGACAAGAATTGGGAGATTTCTTGGAGGGTTTTCTGCCGTTTTGGGGACCTATGGTTAACAGCAGGAACATAAGGCAATTAACGAGGGTGGTTGAGTCCACCGTAGTTGAAACTGCCGGTGCCCTTAGTAACCTGACTGCTGAGCTCCAGTCGAATCGTCTTATGACTCTTCAGAACAGAGTTGCGTTAGATGTCATACTTGCAGACCGAGGTGGGGTATGTAAAGTGATCCAATCCAGTTGCTGTGTTTTCATTCCGCATAACGCTCCGACAGTGTACGAGGCCATTTCCAAACTGCATAAGATCTCTGAATCTATTCATGTGGGTAAAGGAGATTGGTCGTTGATGGGATGGTTCTGGGAACTGTTATCTGCCTGGGAATGGAAGATTCTAATGGTCATTGGGATGATCTTAGCCATTCTTTTCCTGTTCTGTCTGTGTGTACAGTGTGCTCCTGCTATATGTGGCCTCTGTGCTACATCGTGTCTAAGGAAACCTGTATCAAGGGACGAGCTAAGTCATAGGATGATGCTACAGCAACATCTCAATGAAGTTATGAATATAGACCTGGACTCAGATTAGCCTGAGTGTGGGTTAATTGCCTATGTAAGGGCAAAAGGAGGGTCTGTGGTTCCGTGAATTCTGGACCCATGTCATAAACATGTTCGTAGCATGACGAATTTGGTATCAGCAGACCGAAAATGATGCGTATGCTATATATGAGTATTTTCGGCGTATTCGAGTGACAAGATCACCCTGAAATCAGAGATTCCGTCCTGAACCCTCGGGTTCCATTTTGTGCATGGCAGCCATTTTGTGGTTGCCCTCACATAGGCTGATGACTAAGGCCGAACGAGTCCTTGGGACACGTATACCTTTAGCTGACTTCTGCACGACCTGGGCAAGCTGACTCCACTGCCCGAAGCCAAACCTGTTCGGCCAGTTCCTTTCCCAGTGGCCGCTCGAGATTAGAATCAAGGCACAGCATACCATAAACCCTTCATTGCACACAACTATGTCTAATCTTACTTACACCTGTCTCTGTTCTTTACTTTATGGCTTGCTTTACGAGGAGGAGGTGCCCGATTTTATTAGAGGTCCGTCGATATCTGATGAAAAATGTAGGGCCTTGCCGGGTAATTGATTGTGGGCTGGACAAACTGAAAATGGGCTTGTCATCATGAATCTGCTTTTCTTTATCGTAGAAATATGTGAATGGTCAACTGTAAAATAAGGAATGTTTGCCTAAGGCACAATATTTGCTATAAAAGGGATGGCTTGCTTTGTAAGATTGAGCAGTCTCCTGAGAATATACACCGTGTTGTACTTCTAGGATACTTGTTACTGGCTGCAGCCAATAAATTCGATCTTTGACTTCACCAAGAAGACTCTGTGTTTCTGTAGTCTGAGACAGGAGAACTCGAAGTCTTTGGGTGTGTTCCCTGGCACCGCTGGGTTCTTAAAAACCCAGTACTTCAAGATTGCTATTGTCTACTAATAAAAATGTATTATCAAAATGTGCTCTTTGTAGTTACATCTGCTTTTGAAATACTGCATTGTAGCTTTGTCTAATGTTTTAAAACGGAAACGAGAAGGAGCAGTGAATGCACTTTTTCCAAAACTGAACAATGAGTGGGCCCGATGTTGTATATCATGACAGGAGTCTGCATCAGGAAACCCACCTAAAATTGGGCAAACTTCCCTGGCGTACTGATGGCAGGGACCCTGTAATACATGGACCACCACCTATGATAGCCTGCTGGCAGACTAAGCCCAACCTTTAACTCCACCATCCAGTGTTACTTATAACGGCTGTATTGGTGACAGTGGCGTAACAATAGCCTGCATCCCCTGCAGTATGGCGGGTCGCTGGCCTGAGAGCTCTAGACTGGCGCGGAGGATGGGAGGGGGGCCCCCTCCATGTAGTTTGCAGGGGGCCCCCTCAAGTTTCGTTACGCCTCTGGCGGGAGACAGGGGCCAGAGGTACTGCCCAGGAGATGGAAGGGCGTGAGGGGGCAGGGGGGGTGTGTGAGAAGGAGGAGGGGTAACCTGCTATGGGGCAGGAGGGAGGAGACGGGGTAAAGCAGGTCATGGTGTCATCATAGCACAGTAACCTTTCCGTGAGATGTCTGTCGTTTCTTCTCAATCCTCCTATTTGATAGACAGTGAAGATAACACCAGTTTGTTGGTGCTCCAAGCCTTACCTGCGCAGTGTCGAGTATAGGCACTTGACACCACAGGAGGACTACTGTAAATATTAGTGTCCAATAAGAACAGACCAAGTTCCCTATCATTGCTAAAGATTTGTAATGGGCACAGCTACCCCAAGTGGTTTCCCGGTGCAGAGCAGAAAGGGAGGATGCAGAAGAGCCTTGGATAGAAAATTTGGGATTAAAATTGGGAAAGAGCCAAGTCTCCCAACCTTTACCTAAGCATTGGCATAGCCAATAGGTCTCGCCTTTGGGACCTTATAAGTGTTTAGCCATTCAACAGTTGATGTTGCAGAACCTAGGATATTGCGCTGCATAACTAAATACTTAGGTCCCAAAAGCGAGACCTATTGGCTATGCCAATGCTTGTTTCTGTACAAGCATGCCACATTCATGTGTCAGCGAATCTTGTACATACATCGAGTAACCACCCATAGGCTACAGATATTGAAAGTTTGCCTGAAAACCTTTGGTATCCCAACAAGCCACAGTAGTGTGTTTGTTTGCAGCAAATGCCCTTCTCTCCATGGAAACACATAAGCAATGCACAGTGCCAATGTCTTTTAGAGGTTGAGGGGGTACCCCCTTGCCAAACTCTGGCTGAGGTATGCTGTACCTCCTGTGTCCCTCTGTTGGTGGTATTCTTGTGTTTACATTTTTTACCTATTTTCAATTACAAGACCACATGTCAACCTTTTGCGTATTTGAAAGTTGAATTGAATTTGTGACTGTTTTCACCGACTTCCAATGTCCTTTGCCGATCCTATAAAAGGCAGACACGTTTGTTCCAAATGTGGAAGCAAGCCCACAGGATCATCAGTCAGACTATTTTTTCCCCTGACCCTTTGAGCAACGGGGTTTTTATGGTTTTTAAAGTAATTTTTGCCACTTCCCTAAAATGATACACCCAGCGCCTGCTTTTGTTCTCTTTTCTCCTTTCTTTTAATTTATAATCCCGGCTTGTTTAATGCTGAGGTGAGACTACGAAAACAGCCAGCAGGCAGCTAACCCCTCCTGCGTCCTTCAAAACACTATAGTGCATGAAGGTGGCCCTCAGCCACCACCCGTGTGCAGTCCCTGAGGGAGCCCCTGAAGCTCCCCCCTCCGCACTGCGGGCTGTTGTTACGCCACTAGATATTTCTTTAGGTCTATATTTTCACCCCCACATCATGGTAGAACATTGTGTTGACATTTAGATCTACGCACACTAAATTCCATTCAAAAACTATATGAGTGGATACAGGAAGCTTTTGATATCCTAATACTACTAAGAACAACACAACAGAACAAAAGAAAACTGAAAATACAGAGCTAAAAGAGATATAAAGGCAAATTAGAAAGCTGCAACGCACCTGGCTCAAAACAAACACCAATCAAGACTTACTTCACCTACAGAAACTTAACAGATCATACACGTCAGCTATCAAAAAAGCTAAGAAAAAATACTAGTCAGACAGAATTCAAAATGCTAAATGTGCAAATAAAGAATTCTATAACACCAAATTTTGTAAACCAAATTGCCTCGAAGAAGCTCATCCCATTACTCAAGATTTCACAGACAAACTGGCAAATCATTACAAAACCAGATCAGACATGTTGGACTTCTATTTAAAACAAAGAAAAGCACCGACCCTTTTCCAAAAAGAACTCCAAGATTAGGCTAACCTAGCCTCTGCATTCCTTCCAACAAATACCACACAATGAATTTATGGACCTCGGCAAAGCAAGCAGGCCTGCTGGCAGCCCTTCTTACCCATGTCCACCATAAACCTTCACGAAAATTCTTCTAACTACCTCTGCTGCCACACCAAGAAGAAGAATCAAAAATTCTTTAACTACAGGAATATTTCCGAAGATTTAAAAAAAGTCACACATACGCCCATTACTAAAGAAAACAAATCTGGCCCCTGTAACCCTGACAACGGCAGACCAAATTACAAATTGACATTTCCAGGGCAAACTGATAAAAAGAGCAGCATTCACCCAGATGTCACAGTTAATTTTTTTTTATCACTACACCCAGGGCTAGCTAAGAGGGGACTGCTCTTGACTGGATCTCACCCAACCTTTAAAACAGAACTAATGTTATACATACTCCACTTTTCTCATCCAAACCGTACTCCACAAAAGCAGGGGCCCCTCAAGGCTCGATCATCTCACCCATGATTTTCAACATCTACATGAATTTATTACCAGCACTGATCAATCAATTTCACCTCACGTGCTATAACTATGCAGGTGACATGTAAATACTCCTTAAACTGGAAAGCCCCAAAGACACTGGAAACTCACAAATTTTCAGGTGCCTCAGAGGATGGCAGTGGATGACGTGGAGCCATCTCAAACTGAATGCTTTCAAAACAAAAATACTCATGTGGCGATTAGAAAAATGAGGACCCACTCGCTGCCTGACGATCTGAGAACACTGCCTAAAGTGTCTAAGGGAGTAAGAAAGATCCAGAATTACCAAGGACGACAACCTATATATGTGTACCTAGATACATGCATTCCTTTGTATAAAAATGATGTTTATAAATATATAGATATTTGATAGTTCTGCTTAACAAATGTACATATTACTCATGGTTATATCATTCTGTGTTTACCATGTAAATAGGTCACAGCATAAATAAGTTTATTTTTATCATAACTATTTATCTACAATTGCTTCGCTATTGGATTACAAAAAAAATATTAATTAGAAAAACAAATAAATTAGCTCAAAGTACAGCACCAATTAGAAAGTCTGAGTTTATTAAATACAACTTAAATGTACATATGTTACTTTTCTTATATATACATATCTTACATGTACTTATGGATCTTTATATTTATTACTTTACTACTAATTCAGCATCACCAATACACTACCCTATATATATCATCCTATACCTCTCTCAATGTTTCCTCTACCTCCACTGTCTGACTCATCCCAACCCCCATTCTACTACTATGATCCCCAAAATAAGCCTTTCTAGACTCTTTCCTGCTCTACCCCTCCTTGCATCAACTCAAACTTCTTTCAATATTGAGATCTCCCAAATAAGCACTTTTTAGACTGGACCTGGACCTGCACCTCATCCAGCACGGTCGCTCCCCCCACGCTCCCTGATCCCAGCTCCTGTTGACGATCTGGCCTGCTGGTGGTACCGCTTCGAGACTGCAGAGCTGTAACTGCTTATTTATTTAATTTAGCCTCGCGCTGTGTTTTATTTATTTAATTTAGCCTCGCGCTGTGTTTTATTTATTTAAATAGCCTCGCGCTGTGTTTTATTTATTTAAATAGCCTCGCGCTGTGTTTTATTTATTTAAATAGCCTCGCGCTGTGTTTCATGTATGTAATTTACCTAGCGCAGTGATTTTGTTATTACTTGTGCTTCAGGCTGGGAACTGGTTTGTGCCCCCGGTGCCCTGGTGCATCTGCTGCCCCTGCCTTACTCTCCCTTTGACCCTCCATCTTGTTGTGTGTTCCCTGGCCCGCCCCTCCTCCCTGCTACCGCCTCCCAGCTGCTGCCCCTCCCACCCACGAACAGAGTGCTCCCTACCTCCTCTGACGCGCTGTGATCACCTGGACCTCATCCAGCACGGTCGCTCCCCCCACGCTCCCTGATCCCAGCTCCTGTTGACGATCTGGCCTGCTGGTGGTACCGCTTCGAGACTGCAGAGCTGTAACTGCTTATTTATTTAATTTAGCCTCGCGCTGTGTTTTATTTATTTAATTTAGCCTCGCGCTGTGTTTTATTTATTTAAATAGCCTCGCGCTGTGTTTTATTTATTTAAATAGCCTCGCGCTGTGTTTCATGTATGTAATTTACCTAGCGCAGTGATTTTGTTATTACTTGTGCATCAGGCTGGGAACTGGTTTGTGCCCCCGGTGCCCTGGTGCATTTGCTGCCCCTGCCTTACTCTCCCTTTGACCCTCCATCTTGTTGTGTGTTCCCTGGCCCGCCCCTCCTCCCTGCTACCGCCTCCCAGCTGCTGCCCCTCCCACGCTCCGCCCCATCCTCTCTCCATTTATGGCAGATGTCCGCACGCGCTGCGGCCACGCCGAAGGTGCGCCAAAGGTAAGCCCGTCTACGCCCGTCCGCGCCTGGACCGCGCCCAGCGCCAGACCCCCTGGTCCTCGTGAAGTCCACCCCTCCCGCATTACTTACGATGCCACCACCCTCCTAGCCCTCAACCCCGGCCGATCCCTCACCTGCGTCCAAGCTGCTCCTGGCCACACCCATGGACCCTTTTCCTGCAACTCCTGCAAGTTCGACGCCACCAAGAACTACTTCTCATCTACGAACACACAACAGATATCCGACCCCAACCACCTACAATGCATCCTGCTCAACACCCGATCGGTCCACAGGCACGCCATTGACCTCTGGAATCTACTCGACACCATCTCTCCGGACGTCGCCTTCCTAACAGAAACATGGATGAACGCCACTTCTGCCCCAGACATCACCATTGCCATCCCGAAAGTCTATAAGATCATTCGCAAGGACCGCACCGGCCACACAGGAGGAGGCATCGCTATCGTCCACAAGAAATCCATCTGCATCTCAACCAGCTCAGACATCAATCTCGCCAACTCTGAACACCTTCACTTCCAGATCCACATCAACCCCAAGACCACACTCAGAGGCACCCTCCTTTACAGGCCACCAGGACCCCGCGCACAATTTAGTGAAGACATCACGGACTTCATCACTCCACACGCGCTCCCCTCCGAGGACTACATCCTTTTGGGAGACCTCAACTTTCACCTTGAAAAGAACAACGACCGCAACACCTCCACCCTTTTGGACAACCTCGCAAACCTCGGACTTAAACAACTTGTCACTACCTCCACCCACATCGCAGGTCACACACTCGACCCTATCTTCACCTCCAGCAAACATGTTTCCTTCAGCCACACCACAGCTCTCCTTTGGACTGACCACAGCTGCGTTCACTTCACCTACAACAAGCCCACATCCAACAACCACCCCCAACCCACTCTGCAAAGAAACTGGAACAAAATTACCATCGACCAGATCTCCTCATCGCTTCTTCAAAAGCCCCCCGCCCATTCCTCAAACCCAGACCAAGCAGCCACCAACCTCACCCAATGGTTATCCAACAGCGCCGACATCCTAGCACCACTGAAAAAACGACAAATCAAACTAGGCAGCAAGAAGGCCTCCTGGTTCAACGATGACCTTAAGAAATCCAAGAAACTCTGTCGCTCCCTCGAAAAGGCCTGGAAAAAAGACCCAACCACCAGCACCAAGGACGCCGTCAAAAACGCCACCCGCATACACCACCAACTAATCCGAAATGCCAAGAAAGCAGCCTTCAAGGACCGTCTAGATAATAACGCCCACAACAGCCAGGAATTATTCAACATCGTCAAGGAATTTACCAACCCCTCAGCCAACTCCAACGACATCACCCCCTCCCAAGCCCTCTGCGACTCCCTAGCCTCATTCTTCCACAACAAAATTGCAGACATCCACAACAGCTTCGACAACCAACCCGGAGACCAACCCTCCCAATCCCCTGCAGGAACCCCACCCCCCCTGAACATCCTCAATGACTGGAAGCCAATCTCCACTGAGGACACCATCCGTCTGATGAACTCTATCCACTCAGGATCCCCCACTGACCCTTGCCCCAACCACATCTTTAACAAAGCAGACTCCATTATTGCACCGCACCTCCGAGACGTCATCAACTGCTCCCTCAACTCCGCAACCTTCCCGGAAAGCTGGAAACATGCCGAACTCAGCGCCCTCCTGAAGAAACCCACAGCTGACCCCAGCGAACTCAAAAACTATCGCCCTATCTCACTCCTTCCATTCCCAGCCAAAGTCATCGAGAAAGCTGTCAACAACCAGCTCGCCGCATTCCTCGAAACCAACAAATCCCTCGACTCCTCACAGTCCGGCTTCCGAGCCAAGCACAGCACCGAAACCGCCCTCATCGCAGCAACAGACGACATTCGAACTCTACTGGACAATGGAGACACAGTCGCCCTCATCCTCCTCGACCTCTCCGCAGCCTTCGACACAGTCTGCCATAGCACCCTTCTACAGCGCCTCAAAAACATCGGAATCCAAGGAAAAGCACTGGAATGGATCACCTCGTTCCTCTCCGGAAGAACGCAGAGAGTCCGCCTTCCACCATTCAAGTCAGAGGCCACTGAAGTCATCTGCGGCGTACCTCAAGGGTCCTCACTCAGTCCCACCCTCTTCAACGTCTACATGAGCCCCCTCGCGGCCATCGCACGCCAACATAACCTCAACATCATCTCCTACGCCGACGACACTCAACTGATCCTATCACTCACCAGAGACCCTAACACAGCCAAAACCAACCTACACGAAGGAATGAAAGAAGTAGCCGAATGGATGAAGCACAGCCATCTGAAACTGAACTCAGACAAAACAGAAGTCCTCATCTTAGGTTCCTCCCCCTTCGCCTGGGACGACTCTTGGTGGCCAGAGGCCCTTGGAAAAGCACCCATCCCGACGGACCACGCACGGAACCTGGGCGTCATCCTGGATTCCTCACTCTCGATGAACAGACAAGTCAACGCCGTTTCTTCATCTTGCTTCAACATTCTTCGCATGCTCAAAAAACATTTCGCTGGATCCCTACCGAAACTAGAAAAACAGTCACCCACGCTCTGGTCACGAGCCGACTGGACTACGGAAACACCCTCTACGCCGGCACCACCGCAAAACTCCAGAAAAAACTACAACGCATCCAGAACGCCTCAGCCAGGCTCATATTAGACATTCCGCGTAAAGAACACATCTCTGATCACCTGAAAAACCTCCACTGGCTCCCCGTCAATAAGAGGATCACTTTCCGGCTCCTAACCCACGCACACAAAGCACTCTACGAAATCGGACCCGAATGCCTCAACACACGACTATCCTTCTACACCCCCTCCCGCCAGCTACGATCCTCCAACCAAGCCCTTGCCACTGTACCCCGCATCAACAAAACCACCATGGGAGGTAGATCCTTCTCCTACCTAGCAGCTAAAACTTGGAACTCACTTCCCACTGACCTTCGCCTTACTCAGAACCACCTAGCTTTCAGAAAACAACTCAAAACGTGGATATTCGACAAGTAACTCCCCACCCTTCTTCAAGCGCCTTGAGACCCTCTGGGTATGTAGCGCGCTATATAAATCTTTGACTTGACTTGACTATCCCTCCACAATCCTTTTCAATCTAACTAACAGACCAACATGCCCACAGCTCAAAATAATTTTTAAGTTCAAAAGAATTTTATTTGGTAGTAATAAAAAGAGAAAATCAGGTGTCAAAACAGAATACAATGGGATACAAAGTTAAAGACTCTTAAGCAATAAAAAAGAAATCTGGGTGCAAATTGAAAAATGAAGAAGAGATAAAGAAAAAATACATGAACATGAAATATGGCAATCATAAAAACATCAAGAAACTTTGAGAAAATAATATATTGAAGGAGAAATGGAATGTATCGGGCAATTAAGGGGGTTTGGGAACCTCTTGTTGTGGAGGTAGAGGATGAAACAAACGCTTACTACAAGAGTCCAAATAAAGTGTAACTGGGGTCCATAAGTTTCCCCATGCTAATTCTCCACTAATCCTGTTTCGGTTCCGTAGTAGCGTGCTACCCACCGAAAAGTGTTTCAGCACCTCATCAGGGGTAGCAGCGCTATATAAATAATGTAAGTATTTGTAAAGCGCTGAATAACAGATGTTTATTGTTACACAACTCAATGGTACTCATTTTATCGATCTCAGATGGATGAAAGACTGAGTCGACCTGCCGGCATTTAAACCTGTGACTTTGAGATTAAACACAGGCCCCTGTAGTGGATGCATTAGTCCACTGAACCACCAGACCCTTCCGTCTTCTATCCCTCCACTATCTTTTTTCAATCCAAATAACAAGCTCACATGTCCACCACTCAAATTAGTTTTAGATCTCCCTATACTAATTCACTTCTAATCTTTTTTGGATTCCAGAGTAGCGTGCTAGTTGCCGAAAAGCACTTTGACGCCGTGTCACATTTAGTATAATATTACATAATCGAGAAACCAGGACAAATCAGACTATACGTGTCACTAAGAGTCCATAATACTACTAACCCTGGGCGAAGCACTACGCTACGCTTGCGTAGTTTGCGAAGTTTGCGCAACTTCGCACTAAGCGAGCTGCACGTAGCACAGTGCGAACACGCGTAGTGCAGCGTAGCGTAGTGCAGCGGTCATTTTTTGCTTGTTCGCGGTCCTCAACGTCATGTTCGCGACCGCGAGCAAGCAAAATGACATTCCAGCGAGATTCTCAACGCTGGGAGGTCAGGTTTCTCATTGCGAGTGGTTGCACATGCTCGCGGCCGCTCGCGATGAGAAACTACCAGTTCGCGTTGAGAAAGCTGCCGCTCGAGTAAAAATCTACTCGAGCAGCAAAAAACTACAGCTCGCACTGTGCAAGATGCCGTTTTCAATAATTGCACAGTGCCGGATGCTTGTCCGCACTGTGCAATCATTGAAAACGCATCTTGCACAGTGCGAACATGCTACTACGCAGCTCGCGTAGTGCTACGTGAAGTTCGCGTAGCGCGAAGTGCGCTTTGCGTAGCTTCGCGTAGCGCTACTCCGTGAACTACGCCCACCATTAAATACTACACCCCTCGTTGAACCTCCTGGACCAAGATACCATAAGATTTGCAATATTTGGGGCAATTTTGCAGTTACACGTGCACTGACTAGTTGGTGCATAACTGCTATTTACCTTCACTCGCCTAACAAAACTGACCTCCCTGTGCAGCGATTATGCTTTTGTACCATTAGGTCCAGGGCACAAGTCCTAAAAAACAGAAGTGGGGGGAAAAACCTAGTTAATCAGTATGCTAGTGACATCATGGCACATGACATCACGGAGCATGACATCACAGGAAGTGGCATCAAAAAAAGTGACATCAGACCTTAAGCCCTCACATATATGTTTAACATGTGTATCACAAGTACATTGGAGCACATTCTGATTATACAGGCAAACCCTCTTTATTCATGCAGAAGACTTTTGGAATCTACACATAAAACAATGTTGCCTTTTGTCAGTGTAAACTTCCTCTACCCATAGTGCTTTACAAGAAAAAATAGTGATATGTAAATTATTACAACGCCTTCTCTGGGGTAATAAGCACTATATACATGGAATTTATTTTGTGTAAATACTGGGAAAGACCAACACATCTGATGTTCTTACAGTGCATGCATATCTCCTAAACAGTGCCAGAACAAAGTGAAAAGTTGCCTCTCTTAAGTATGTCTTCTGCATTTGCATCTAGGTGTGAGGCTCCTGACTGCTCCCAGCCAAGAGACTCCAACAAAAGGAGCCCGATGACCCCTCAAATTACGTCTACAACAAACAAGAGCAAAGAGATCTTTGGGATCGTGAAGTCTTTTATGGCCCCAAAGGTAATTAGCAGAGCAGCCCCATTGTCAGAGGACTGGACGCACCTGTTGGCCCAATCCTTCCACTCCAAAATAGTGACAATTCAGGAGGTCTTTTGGCATCATCCAAGGATAATACGGCTGTGCTGGAGACAGCTAGTGACTTAAAAGGGACCTCTCCACTAGGGCTGCCCCCACAAGGCCCTCTGTTGTTACATTTTCAGGCCATCGAAATTGGGGACTCACTGTCCTATCTAATGAGCCTGAAATCAGGCTCACCAGTGGATGCCTGTCCAGCAAAGCTGCTACCAGCTCTTGCTCTCACCATTGAATGAAGGATTTTTGTGAATGAATGAAGGATTTGTAAAGCGCATGGCTGCCCATAGGCTTCCCAGCGCTGCGCAACCAGATACTGTAATTGACAGTAGACCCTATGGGTATTGCATGAGCAGCCATGTTTTTACCTTTTTGTGGAATTGTAGCTCCCCCTCAATTAGCCTCAATTCCAGTGGGAGGGAGTTCCATAGTTTAGGAGCCAAATGGGAAAAGGATCTTCCTCCCCATTTTTTCCTACATGCTCTGTTTTGAACTAACCTCTCTTCTGTGCTAGATCGCAGTTGTCTCTTTGGGATGTAGGACGAAATCAGATTTCTTATTTTTTTGGTGCCTTTTTTATGTCGTGCTCTGTGGACAATGATTAAGGTTTTTAATTTTATTCTAGCTTCTACTGGAAGCCAGTGAAGTTTCCTCAAATGCTTTTTCGCTGATTCCCGCAACGGGATGTTGCACAGCAGTCTTGCAGCTGCATTTTGGGCCATCTGCAGCTTCTGGATGACATATTTGGGTGCCCCTAGGAAGAGTGAGTTTCCGTAATCCAGTCGCGAGGTGACCAGCGAGTGGATCACTGTTTTCCTTAGTTGAGTGGGTATTCTGTCTAGAATTTTCCGTAGGCTTCTAAGAAGCCCGAAAACAAATTGCCACAACTTTATTGTCTTGTGTGGTCATGGAAAGGATAGTATCTAGCCAGAATCCCAGATTTTTCACTGTATCTGCTGGGATGGGTGGCTTGCCCAGACAGGCTGGCTAGTTTATTATTGGTCTTGGTATTGCCTTATTTCCGATAAGTAGCAGCTCTGTTTTTCCACCATTTAACTTTAGACAACTTGCCCTCATCCATTCCTTGATTTTAGTCAGGCATGAGGACATCCTCTCCCCATCCCTGCTGTTTTTTGGATCCTGGGAAATGACCAGCTGCGTATCGTCAGCATACGAGGTCATCGAGATATTGAATTCCTGTCCAATCTTGGCAAGAGGTTCCACATAAACATTAAAAAGTGTAGGGCTCAGGGATGAGCCCTGAGGGACTTCACACTTAAGTGACATAGTTTTTGAACAGATATTATTTTCCTGTACTTGAAATGAATGTCCGTCCAGAGTGGCCACTTAAGTGCTACACCTTTTACTCCCTTATCTGACAGCCTTCTACACAATATGCGGTGATTCACCGTATCGAAGGCTGCGCTTAAGTCGAATAGGAGCAGTGCCGCCAGTTTTCCTGTGTCTAGAGACTGTTTTAACTCTTCAACCACTACCAACAGAGCGGATTTGGTGCTGTGTTGCGTCCTGAAGCCCATCAGTGAGGGGTGGAGGCAGTGGTTGGTTTCCAGGAAATCTGTCAAGTTCTTGTTGACATGTTTTTCCAGTAACTTGCCCGCATAAGGTAGTAAGGAAATAGGGCGGTAATTTTCTGGTATTGATTGGTCAGCATTGGCTTTTTTTAGTAAAGGTTTTATCACAGCGGGTTTCCACGCCCTTGGGACTATACCAGTGTCAAGAGATGGATTCATAATCTTTCTAAGAGTGGATGCCACAATTGGTGATATAGTTTTTAGGATATGGGGTGGTGTTAGGTCCAAAGGCAATTCCTACTTCACTATGTCTAGTAGGGATTCAAGGTCCTTTTGTTCCATGTTGGGAAAGTTAGTAATGACCTGTTGTGAGGGTACCCCTGTATGATTTTCCTCCTTCTCCAATTGGTGGTCATTATCTGATTCAAAACCACTGTAAATATCTGTCACCTTCGAGAGGAAGTATGAGGCTACTGTATTACACCTGTTCTCTGATGATTCAGGCGGACCACTATAGTGGGAAGGAGTAGTCAAGGACTTGATTATTGCAAACAGTTCACTAGTAGAGTTCTGTGCCTCCCTGATTTTCTCTTCAAAAAACTTTGCTTGGTTCGTCTTGATGTTGTCATGCTACTTCCTTGATAGACTGGAAAGAATAGGTTTTGAGGGACGAGCTCTAGACTGGTTAACCTCTTATTTGGAGGATAGAGAGCAGGTGATTTGGACCCCCCCTTTTTCATCGCCTATGCCCAGCCTACAAGTAGGAGTCCCTCGGGGCTCCTGCCTTACTCCAACTTTTTGTAATGTATACCTGTCCCCTTTGCCAACACTGGTGGAATTGTACGGGGTAAAGAAAATTTCATATGCCGACAACACACAGCTGGTTTTCTCTTGCAACAGAGGCAAGAAGTTTGATGGGGACTTGATCAGATCCTGCCTCACTGATGTCTTCAGGTGGCTGGAGGAAAACCAGCTGAAGTGCAACCCCGACAAGTCAGAAATGGTCCTTTTCAGCCAGCCCACAGTGCAGGACTTGAGTCAATAGTGGCCGGATTAATTTTCTCCTCCCAGTGTGGCTCAACCTATAGTTAGAAACTTGGGAATCCGAATGATGATGCTTTCTATGCACGCCCAAGTTCAGGCCTTGGTTGGGACCTGTAATGGACTACTTCGGATGGTGAGAAAGTTCCTTCCACTTCTTCCGTTGGAATGTAGGAGGACCGTGGTACAGGCACTGATTACATCAAGACTGGACTACGGGAACATCGTCTATCTAGGTCTGCAAGACTGTCTCCTACAATTCCCTCAGGGGGTGAAAAATGCAGCAGCCTGGGCTATTCTTCGCTAAAAACCGAGGTCTCATATGGCACCTCATCTTAAGACCCTCCACTGGCTCCCAGTCAGGGAGCAGATACAGTTTAAGGCGTTGGTAATGTTCTTTAAGGCTCTTCACGGTAAGGGACCTAGTTATCTCAGAAGACGTGTTGGTTGGTACACTCTGAAAAGGGCACTCAGATCAAACTTGGGGGCGTATGTATGTGTCCCTAAGGTGTGTCTGGCATGTAGGGTAGGTAAATCCTTCAGCCGTCTGGGGGCACAGGCATGGAATAAACTTCTGTTGCCCCTCAGACTTTCCAGGATCTGTTGAATTTCAGGAAACTGCTGAAAACTTGGCTCTTTGGGAGCTAAACCATAGTTTTAGGTCTCGCCTGGCCAACGCAGCAGATGCGCGTTGCTCGCCTTTGCAAGACCTCTTGTTGTGGCTTTACTGTGCGAAGGGAGACAAACCATGTGCGTGCGCGGACAGCCGATGTGCGCATGCATGGTGTCTCCTTTCTGCCGTCTCCTCTGAAGGGGGAGAGGAGATGTGCACTCCCTACGCATGCACGTCTCCTGTCCCGGAGTAGGGCTTACATAGCGCGTGCATCGCGTGCTTTCACTTTCTCTTTCCACTGCAACAACTAGTTTAGTTTCCAGTGGCCTGAGAAGCTTGCAACTGTTATCAGAAGGAGCCTTGCCTAAGTGAGTTAACCATATATGAGATACGCATGCTTTTACAATGCACAAACACATATGTGTGCCTTTTATTCATCTGAAGCAGCAGCGTAACCTCAATTCATGTCTCCTTGTAGCGCTGCTGCACACCAGCTTTGCTCTACAAACTGGCGAGGAAGCAGCAAAGCTACACCTATTCAAAGAAAGGGATATTTGGACTGTTTTTCCCAGCACTTGTTTTTTTAAACTTTTTGCCTAAACGATACTATAAGAAAGGGTAGGTTGTTTTGAGCATGCCTTTGGAGGACAGAGACAAGAACTTTACATTCGCCTCTACTGGAAAACGTCACGAGAAGAAACGCACAGAAGGGTGTCAGTCTAGACCCAGGTAGGGTCAGAGAGAGGCCGGAGGGGTCACAGAAAGGTCAGATGGTGGTTACAGACAGGTCAGAGCAGGGTCAATGGCCTACTGTAAAAACTGCTGAGGAATTTTCTGGATAGCTTATCTGACACTTATGGACAAGCGTGCCACACTTACCTACGCATTGTTCGAAGAAAAGCTCTCTTTTGAGGAGTTTGGCAGCTGCAGTTGTAGGTTCAACGATACCTTAAAAAATCTGAAGCAGGGTTGCAAACAAGCTGAGAGAAGGTGGAGACGTGATTACATACAAACCTTTAAGGAGGTATGGAAAAATAAAGTTCGTGAATATGAGAACTTGATTAAGAAATCAAAAGCAGAATATTATTCCTCTATGATTTGTAACTCCGCCAATAATTCTAGAAGCATTTTTAATATACTGAATAGTGTTAATAACCCCGAATGTGCCAAAAACGCCATCATCCCGTCCCAAGAACTCTGCGAGAACCTCGCTGTATTCTTTAAAGAAAAAATTGAACACATCATTAGGGACCTGGAAGTCTCTCCGGATTCTGGCCCTCTCTCCGACCTGAGATTGGGGTCCTCATTGGACCAGTTGATGCCGAATGAACTTTTACTCGAGTTCCTACCTCTTACGTACGAGGCCTTCAGTAAACTAGCCAGAGGGATTTCCTCAGGGTCTCCCCTAGACCCTGCTCCTCATAAAATTTTGAAAAGGAATTTGAGAAGGAACTTTTCCCCTCACTCCATCTTATTTGTAATCAATCTCTTGTGACGGGTACTGTTCCAGCTCAATGGAAGCGGGCGTTAGTATCTCCGTTGCTAAAAAAGCCCTCTCTCGACCCAGACCGCTCTAAAAACTACTGACCCATCTCCCTGCTACCGTTCCCAGCCAAGATTGTTGAACGGTTGGTTAGTAACACTCTCTCCAACCATCTGGAATGTCATCAACTACTAGATATTGATCAATTTGGTTTCCGGCCTGCCCATGGAACCGAAACCGCCCTAATCACCGCTATGGACGAGCTTCAGAGACATGCAGACAGAAAGCAGGCAGCGTTTCTGATCCTGCTTGATATGTCTGCCGCCTTTGACACGGTGAACCATAAGATTCTGCTGAAACGGCTGTTTGAGGCGGGAGTAAGAGGGTCGGCGTTGCAATGGTTCTACTCATTTCTGTAAGACAGGCAGCAGGCGGTGTCTATCCCCCCTTTTCAGTTAGCTTTTACTCTGATTTTTCATGGGGTTCCCCAGGGCTCAGCAATCAGCCCAATCCTTTTTAACCTTTACCTTAGACCTTTGATTACGCTTATCAAAAGCTTTAACATTAAGAGTGTCAACTACGCCGACGACACTCAGTTGATCCTCTCCTTGGAAGGAGAGGATTCTACATCTGTGGATGTTTTCCACAATTGTCTGCGTGATTCGTCTCGTTGGCTAAAGGACAACTCCCTCCAATTTAACGCGGGGAAGACGGAGGTGCTCTTCAGCGCAGGATCTAAGATCCCCCGGCCATTTCCAGATAACTTCTGGCCCCTGGAAATAGGAACCACAGTCCGTCCGGTGGAATCAGTCCGCAATCTAGGGGTCATGCTGGATCACAGGCTCAGTATGGAGACGCATATACAAAAAACGACTGCCTGTTGTTTTGCCATCCTCCGCTCCCTAAGGAAAGTCCTGCCCCTCTTACCTTCCCACGCTCGTGCCCAAGTGGTAAGATGTACCATCCTCAGCAGACTGGACTATTGTAATGCCCTTCTGCTGGGATCCCTTATGGTTCCTGCTGGATAGGCTCCAAAGGGTACAATCAGCAGCTGCTAAACTGGTCTTGGGGCTTCCAAGAAGAGCACACGGGCCATCCTCTCTGGGCAAACTACACTGGTTACCGGTGAGACAGAGGATACAATTCAAGCCCCTTTGTATAGTCTTCAGGGCTCTTCATGGAATTGGCCCTGCTTCCCTACAATCGAAATTTGCCTGGTATACCCCGACTAGGCAGCTTCGTTCTTCTGAGGCCAAGCTGGCAGTTGTTCCCAGATTCAGAAAAGTTAGAGCCGGAGGCAGATCCTTCGAGGTTGCAGCTGCTAAACTCTGGAACACGCTCCCGGCCGACATTCGGCATATTACTGATCTTCTCCCATTTAGGAGAAGGATCAACACCTGGTTATTTCCCACGATTACCGCCTGATAACTCACGCCCCTGTGATCACTTCCATTCTCTTCTGATCTAGTCAGTGCCAGGATGCCTGCAATGGTGGTAGTGCGCTTAACAAATTCCTAAAATAAATAAAATAAATTAAGCCAGGCTGCATCAATGCTTCAAACTTCTATGGAAGACATTAAAATGATGTTTCCAACTTGGTCTAACCTCGTGAAAGGCAGAGCACTTTTGGGACAGGAGCTAGCCTACCCTGGGAAAAGCAGGCCTCCCCTGAGACTAGGGTTAGCCGCCCGAGTAAAGGCAACGCTCCTCTGGAACGGGATGCTCCTCCCTCGGTAGAGGCAGGGTCCCTGGGAGGAAAAGACAGTACTATCTAGAGCCCCTCGAAAAGGTCATGACTCATAAAAAACAACACAACCTCTCTGCACGACTGTGTCTTCTTTCAATATGCTGGTGGGGGTGAGTGTGTGTTTATAGGTTGAATGACATGACCACTCCCAAACATCTTCAGACATATCCTGAGAGCATCACCTATCTCAGAGGGGAGCCTTGGAGTGTACACAGCTGCTAGTGAACATCGCTGCTGAATTCCAGCATCGTTTGCAGCACATCCTGTATGTCCAAGGCCCTTTACAAAGTAGAACCACACACACTCCCAAGCCTGCTGGATTTTTGTGCAGTGGTTTTAGTACAGCACCCAGTACTCCTTCAGTGTCTAGTCATTAGAGATTATGTACCAGTACCTCCCTAACCAAGAGTTAGGAGTTAGTCTGCAAAAGTAGAATGTATTTCCAAAAAAAGCTACACCCACAAAAGAGGAATAGTTTACACGAGTAACAACGCACCGATTCACAAAATAAAATAGGATGGAAACTGCAAGGGGGATCTATACTACAAGCCTAAATGAAGGTAAAGCGGGGTTGGTCGTGGCAGGCAATGCATATGGGAACTTTTCAATCAAAAAGACCACTGCAAGAGAAACAGTAGAAAAGTTTGTTTATTCTACTCTTGAAAAGTGGACTTTTGCAATGGGTTAGGAAATCATCTTTTAGAAAAGAAACAAAATAATCCAAAGTACTTTCTTCAGCCATGTGGAGCTTTGGACTTCCAGAGGTACCTCTTGGATACAATCCAAACAAGCCTTTGCAATGCAACAGGTTTCGCATCTTCGCGAATTCGAGCAACTGGCATTGTAAATGATAATGCCTTTTATTTATGTTTTCGTTTTTTGAAACATAAATAAAAGGCATTGTCATTTACAATGCCAATAGCTTAAATTTGCGTGAATGCGAGACCTATTGCATTGCAAATGCTTGTATGTTATAGCCGTACTTTTAGAGCGCACGGCTACCCCGAGGGGTGTCCCGGCGCTTTAGCAAAGAGGCCTGAAAAACTCAGAAAACAACAAAGCAGAGACGCAGCAGTCCCAGAGATCATGTAGAGAAAAGCACGGTCTTCAGCTCCTTCCTGAAAGCCAGAAGGTTATTGGCTTTGCGGAGGGAGAGAGGGAGCTCATTCCAATAACGAGCCGCCACGTATTGGAAGGACCGGCCTCCCATCCGGACTCGTTTCACAGCAGGAACTACCATTTTTGCCAAATCGGCAGACCGCAACATCCTCCGCGGAACATAGGGAGCAATGCGCTTCCTGATGTAGCCGGGGCCAATAGAATGAAGGGCTTTAAATGCCAACGTGAGGATTTTGAACCTAATTCTACTCGAAATAGGAAGCCAATGCAGCCTTTTAAGCAGCACTGAGGCGCTGGCTCTCCTTGGCAGGCCAAATATGGCTCTAGCCGCCGAGTTTTGGACGATTTGTAGTCTGGACAAGAGGTATTTTGGCAGACCTGCAAAGAGCGCGTTAGCGTAATCTAATCTAGATCCCACAAGCGCCTGGACTACGGTCTTACGGTATTGTAGGGAGAGCAGTGGAAGGAATTTCCTAAGCATCTTAAGGATGCCGAAGCATTTCCCCGATAGCCCCAAAATGTGGGGTCGAAAAGAGAGATCGTCATCGAATACAACTCCAAGGTTTTTCACTTGGGAAGATGACGTCTCAGGAGGAAACATATCCTGGGGCCACCACGACTTCCAGCCAGGATCAGGGGCACAGCCGAAAAAGAGCAGCTCAGACTTGTCTGAGTTGCATTTCAGGCAGTGCCGCTGAAACCACTTGAAAACTGCACTCAAACAGTCTTTAATTCTGTCGCCGTCAAACACCTCTCCCTTCCTGCATGTAAACAGAAGCTGAGTGTCATCAGCGTATGAGATGACCCGGGCCCCATAAGCCTCCGCTACCATCGCCAGAGGGGCCATATAGATGTTAAATATGGTGGGGCTCAGAATGGACCCTTGAGGCACCCCCACCTCTAGCGATGGCATTTCCGCGGAGAACGGTGGAGCCCAGATCACCTGCCGACGGTCGGCTAGAAAGGATTGGAACCAGTCCAGCACCGTCCCCCTCAGTCCTATCTCCCTGAGTCTTAAAAGGAGGCCTGCGTGGGGGACGGTGTCGAACGCCGCCGACAGGTCGAGCATGACTAACATAGCCTTTCCCCCCAGGTCGAGCGTCTCTCTGATGGCGTCGGTCACCTCCACGAGGGCTGTCTCCGTGCTGTAATTAGCCCGGAAGCCAGATTGAGAATCGTGGAGCAGGTTGTTATTCTCGATAAAGGTGGTGAGAGAGTGTTGAACATGTTTCTCAACCACCTTCGCCAGAGCAGGAAGGAGGGAGATTGGTCTATAGTTAGCCAGCTGCAGGGGATCTAACAAAGGTTTTTTGATCAGCGGCAGAATGAGTGCATGTTTCCATTCTCGAGGTACCACCCCGGAGCTCAGTGACAAATTGAGCAGGGGGTTCAGCAAGCTGTTCACTGCCGATGCCACCTTGGCCAGACACTTAGCTGGACATGCATCCAAAGGTGAACCGGATTGAAGCCGGGATAGTAGCTCAAGGGAGGTTTCATAGGACAACTGGGGAAAGACCGATAATGTGGGCCCTGGCTCTACCTCTGAGGTAGAAGCCGACCTCCAGTTGGAAACTGGGGCAGAGGCAACCACAGAAGGAGCCACAGGGGGAAAAGAGTCCTGAATCTTTATGATTTTTGTGACAAAAAAGTCAGCAAGCTGCTTAATCCAATCTTCCGTGTGAGAGTATGAGAGGGCGCCTGCAGCCGGATCTACAAACTCCTTCACAATTCTGAACAGTTCCCTGCTCGTGTTATCAGCTTGGTCTATTCTATGTTCGAGGTAGTCCTTTTTGGCTACGGCGATCTGTTTGTGATACAGTTTCATAACATCACGATACTTGGTCTTCTCCACAGGATCGTACATACGGCGCCAGAGTCTTTCCGCCTTTTTGCAATCTTGGCGCATTGTACGTAGTGTGGGGGTAAACCAAGGAGCGGAGTCATGGCAAGGGGCTGTTCTAGCTGCCTTCAAAGGGGCTAACTTCTCAAAACTTGTTTGTAACCAGTTCTGTACCAAAGTTACATCAACTTCTAGGTGCCCTGTCAGTTGACACGGGTGTTGATATAGCGCATCAGAGAGCATGTCAGCTGTCACTAAGTGAAAAGCTCTAGACTGTCGAGTCTTCTCCCTCTGTGATCTTTGGCTGGTCCTAGACTCATGTATTATAACAAAATTAATTATAAAATGGTCTGACCAGAGAACAGGGAGCGGCGGGGACACCTCGATAGGCACCGTAGAAAAAATTAGGTCAAGCGTGTGGCCTTTGACATGGGTGGGACTATATATGAAAGGGGCAAGGCCCAACAGTGTAGTGATGTCCCGCAGTTTAGACGCTTCAGCGTCTGTTATTGAATCCATGTGCAAGTTTAAGTCGCCCAGCAGCATGCAGTGCTCTGCTCGCATGCAGGGTGTAGCTAAAGCAGACTGCAGATCCTCAAAAAAAGAGCCAATGGGACCCGGTGGTCTATAGATGAGAATCCCTGTACACGTCTGGGTGGCCGAAAGATGGAGATTGAAGCCAAGGGCTTCACATCCTGTGATATTGTCCACCGGGAAGGACGAACACCCCAAAGCTTTGTCTACTATCAAGGCCACTCCACCACCTCTGCCCCCAACTCTGTCCTTCCTTAAGATGGTATAGTTAGAAGGCAGGGCTTCAGTAGTCGGTGGTGTAACTAATAAATGTATTTCTGGAACCCATAAATTGGGGGTCAAGATGTGGCAAGATGTGGCAGAGAGGGGGTGGAATCAGGAGGGGCGGAGTCATGCAATGTAGAGTCTGACAGAACATGTAAAACATTTTTAGGTCTCGCTATCGAACGCAGCGCATGCGCTGCTTCATCCTGCGAGCCTCTATTGTCGTCGCTTTCCTTCGCTAAGGGAGACAAACCATGTACACGCCGGACTGGCGATGGGCGCGCGCATGGCGTCTCCCACCGCGCTTGTTTGTGTGAGAACTGGGATGCGGGCTGTGCACAGGGAAGTGTCTGAGACCATCTCTTCCTTGTGTGATGGTGGGGTCGAGGCGAAGCTGGGAGCAGCTGAAGGTCACCAAAGGAATGTCACCATTGGCTCCCATGGGCAGCAGCGCATCAGTGGAAAAAATATACACTCTGCAGTGTCACTTTAATGCCCTGCCAAAAAATATACGAGATTGAAACATTATATTAACTTTCTCAGGATCTGTGCCACTGTTAGATATGTTAGTCTATGTGCTATCAGAGTCCATTCACATTATATCGAGATATTTATTGAGTTCTTTTTTTTACGAAATAACAGCCACACAATGCATAATAATGTGTTCAAATAACGTGTCAGAAACAGAAGTGGCGACTTCTTTCATGTTGGCTGGGATTTGTTCTAAGGCTTATAGATAAGAAGATAAATTGAAGTACGCAAAGGTCAGATTTTATGATTAAAAATATCAATTAAATAATGTGAAAGAGGCAGTGTACACCTGTGAAGGGCGAGGAGCATAATGATGAAGCTTAAAAGTGAATAATTCTTTATGTAGAAGACCAGTCAAACTGAATTGCCTGGTACTTAATAAATGTTTGTTACTCCTCATGGATACCAATACTAAGCAAACCCTTGCAAACTTTCACTCTAATTCTTTGCAGCTCATATGAATCTGTTTGAGGCGGGGCATTGCTCAGTGATTTATTTCACCAGCTCTGCAGTGTTAACAGCAAATATCACATTGATCTCTGCAACAAAAGTGTTATATCTTCCATATTAGAAATCAGTATCATACACATACAGAATATGCTCTACAGTAAGCGCATTATCAAGCTGAGCTATTATATGATGATTCAAGCCTGTGACCAACTACTGTAAACAGATCTCCCCCAGTAAATGCCCTGGCCACATCTTTCTTACCAATATTATACTACAAAACTTGCTGCACACACATGGATCTGTGCAGATGGGTATTTCAATACCCAACTAACAAAAGAACAGGCAGCAAGATTGTGACCAATTAAGTAACACAAACCATATTTACAATCAAATTTTAATTTCTTACCCATTTCTTTGGGGCCAGAGTATGTAAAGAAAAAGGCACAACTAACAGTCGTTGACACCATTCTTCATGACGCTGTAGGCGCACTGTACCCCTAAAAGATCAATAATTCTAAGGGTAATTTTTCTATATAACTTTTCTTGAAGCACCATGTCTATGCACTGTAAACAACAGATGGTGCTATTACACAGTATCAAGGCGCTAGAGTTCACTGACTTTGGGAGGATGAAAGTCTGAGTGGGCCATGCCGTTTTCCATCTTGTCACCTACAGATCACTGCATGTATCAGCCGCGAGCGTTCGAGTCGCTGAGCTATCTGGCCGATTTATAGTACTTATAATCTATACTTATTTACAGCGTTTATGAGGGTTAACAGTTATAAGCTAGGATATTACCTTGAGGCCTATGTGTGAGAGACAGCTTCAGGAATTGACACTTCCATGAGCAACAGGCATCCTTCTATTGGCGTGTGCCTACAGACACCTCTGCCCATTCAGTGAAAGACTTTGTGACAGAAGAGATGGGGCCGCCATGGGTTAACGCATCGGGGAAGAGGTATTGCATGGGCGCTGGTCAAGTCAATCAAAGGATGTGCTTGCTACACACAACAACCAACCATCATTCCTACTTCTAAGTGGTTGTATGACGTTAATTCATTAAATTAATTTAAGTTAATTAATCCAGTCGAATGTCGAGTACCCCGACCCCGCCCTGACTCGCTGCCCCCACCGCTCTTACCTGTGGTGGCCGCCACTAACTGAAACACAATGAACCCAGGACCGGTTTTGGACTTTTTTTAGGGCTCACCAACCAGATATAGTTTGATTCTAGTGACACAGTGTGCACAGGACCCACGCCTGGGCATACCCACCCCACTTAGGGAGACTCACTAAAGTATACGCCAAGGTGATGGATGGAATGTTTTAATTAACAGCAAAAATCTACTACCAATTCGCATCATACATTATACATCTGTCCAGTAACTGAGAGTGCCTGTAAATTGGCGGGAAGCAATGTTTGATATATGTTGCCGTCATAGTTGTTATGTGGAAAGACTGAAGAAATTGTGAAAACAATAAGGAGGACCCCACTCTAAATCATAGAGGACGGTGGGGAAAACAATTTTGAGAAAAAACAGACGTCCGAAGTCGGTGGACAGTGAGGATGGTGTCTTATTTTAGTGTTGGACAGATGGGCATCACAATTGTAGACTATAATAATTGTCGATAAGCGAGGGGCGTAAATTCCATGGGAAAGGCAAAAAGTACACACTTATGTAATTGTTTATCCCTATGGGGAAAATTGCGCATTTATAGTTTGTAGAGCAGACACGGGAAAATGACAGATTCTTAAGAAGTTGCTTCAGTTACCTTCAACCAATATTGCAAATCTAATTATAACATTATGACAAGCATTAAAAAAGTTTTTTGATTAAAAGCATATCACCACATGTGTTTGGTAACAATATATAAATTTTATTACACTTTATCCATTCACAAAATACCTTAAAATCCACTTTAAAAACATTTAGCAATAAACATGATCATCACAATATCTTTGGTAAAATATCAATATGAACAAAGATATTGTGATGATCATGTTTATTGCTAAATGTTTTTAAAGTGGTTTTTAAGGTATTTTGTGAATGGATAAAGTGTAATAAAATTTATATATTGTTACCAAACACATGTGGTGATATGCTTTTAATCAAAAAACTTTTTTAATGCTTGTCATAATGTTATAATTAGATTTGCAATATTGGTTGAAGGTAACTGAAGCAACTTCTTAAGAATCTGTCATTTTCCCGTGTCTGCTCTACAAACTATAAATGCGCAATTTTCCCCATAGGGATAAACAATTACATAAGTGTGTACTTTTTGCCTTTCCCATGGAATTTACGCCCCTCGCTTATCGACAATTATTATAGTCTACAATTGTGATGCCCATCTGTCCAACACTAAAATAAGACACCATCCTCACTGTCCACTGACTTTGGACGTCTGTTTTTTCTCAAAAGAAAGACTGAAGAAAAACATTACAAAGAAGCCATTGTTCAGTTCCTTAGCTACAAAGGTGCCTTCAAATCCTTTGAGATGCCCCATGTCATCTTTTAGCAGGTCCTCGTTTGCTGGGATCTTCACGGAACTCAGTAGGAAAGAGGTCATTGGCAGAGTCCACCGAGTCACTTCCACCTCTGCAAATAGGAAGGAGTGAAGCAAAATATTGTACCCAAATGTGTAGTGATTTCAATATCGCCTTGGGCTCTCACAGATCCACTTTATAACTCTGTGTGTATGTGGGGGAAGGGGGTGGAAGTAAGGACAAGGGCTCACTGCTGAACCTATCAAAACTGGGTGCACGCAGGAGCATAGGCCAACCACTAAGTCCCACTGTCTCCTCTCATTGGCTGTTCTACACTGGTTCAGCTAGCGAGTGAAGGGTGTAGGCTGCTGTGTGGAACAGTGAGTGCCTGGCAGTCGTCTCTACAACTCCTCACTGCTGTTTATTTTTTCTCCATGTCCGACTCCTTAACAGACTGCCATGCCTGTCCACTGGGCAAGGTGTGAATGGATTGATGCTGGGTTGTGACCTTTTTCCCCTAGGGGAGCTTGGCGCTGATTGGCTGCAGACTTTGCATAGTTTGTTGCCTCATGAACATTATGTTGAATCTGGCATATTGTTCACCTTTTGCATAATAGTTGTTGCCAGTACACATAATGAGGCACTGTCAGGCATATTGTGGCCACAGCTGACTTAATGTTGCTCCCAGTTATATTGTGTCCTCCTTGATATTATGGCGGCCCTTGAGAATAGTGGTCGTATTGCAGTAATGGTGACATGGCCTATAGGAGCCACTGTGGCATGATGGTGGCCCTGCTGTATTGTTTTCTCTTAAACATTATGGTGGCATTGGCATGCGAGCTTATAATCTTCATATAGGGACAGTGAGACAGAATAAATGTGGTACATCGGACTACTTGATGAAAACAAGCATTTGCAATGCAATAGGTCTTGCGTTTGCGAGAGTTTAAGCTATTGGCATTGTAAATGACAATGCCTTTTATTTAGGTTTAAAAACCAACACATAAATAAAAGGAATTGTCATTTACAATGCCAATAGCTCAAACTCCCACAGCTGCGAGACCTATTGCATTGCAAATGCTTGTTTCAGTAGTCCTGTGACTCTGCGGTGCGAGGACACTCCGTTTGGAGTGGCTGTGCGATTTATAAACTCTCTCATTCATTCATGACCCCTCAAATTCGCCCTTTGTTATGGGCCCAGCTGGAGACTGAACTAAGAAAGCCCCATCATCCCTTCCTGCACGTTGTTGATCGAAAGCAGACAACAACGTGCAGGCGCTGCTGAATGTGTCCCCGTGTTTGCAAATTACGCCAGGACAAATTCAGCATATTTTTCAGTGGGGCCCAAGTTCTTGGCAGGGTGGACAGCATCCACCCTGTGAAAATAGTGGGTGACGTGTACCCCCGACTTCTGTCCTGACTAGCTCAGAACAAATCACTATTTTGCACTGATCACTTTGCAGAATAGTCGGTGCTAAACTACGCTACAGGTGCAGAATTTATCTACTCAGACACATGGTCGTCCAAAAATATTTAGCAGCAGGTGTCTCTCAGCATCACCATTCACTACATATCTGCTCTGATTTCTACTGAAGCGAAATGTTAAAAAAGCCTTCACCACATAGCGTTCATCAAACAAAATTTAAAACAATAACCCAATGGATTCTGCGTATAAATCTTAACACTGTTAGATGTCGCCAAGAAGCCACAGGATGTGCATGTAAGCACTAGGCACTAAAAATAAAACAACAGGCTATCCTTAAACCTCAATATTACAGCTGAGAAAAAATAACTAAAAGAGATCGTTACCTGTCAGCATGGGAGGGACCTCTGGAAGCCGCAGACTCCCAGACCTGTATTTATGGCCTACAAAATTCTTCGGTATGTTTGCACTTTGGCCCAGAATGAGTACTTAAGAGGAGGTGACAGGTGGGTGATGGACGATATTGGCAAGGATTAAGGTGTGGGTCAAGAATGTCTATTTGACTAGTGTGGGAGCTGTCGCCTAAAAAAGCAAACACGAGGGGGCATATCATCAAGACAGGCATGTTAGATGTCCTTCACATCTAACAGGTGCTTCAATTGGAATTCCATAGAGCATATTATCAAGCCCATTATCGCCGTTTTAGCAGCAGTTTTCTGCCGCTAAAGCGGCGATAATTTTATCACCAGATCTTTTACCGACAGCTCCCTCGCAAGGTGAATCTCCGCCCATGTAAATGGCGCCTTCTCTAGAAGTTGTGTTCATGGGCAGAGTTTCCTGTACTTAGTATCCCCGTGTGCTCGTCGTACAGGTTCCTCTACTGGTTGTATGGACCTCTGGTAGTTGACTGAAAGCGTATGAAAGAGCTAGAATCACTATCCCTTTTCAATCCCAGTACCAGCATTGGCAAAGCCAATAGGTCTCGCCTATGCAAAGGCTATTAGCAAAGCCAATATGTTTTAGCCATGTTGTACACCAGCGTGGCTGCTGTTCAGCACGACTAAAAGTTAGTAGGATAAAGGAGAGTGGTGTAGAGTGGTGTGCTGTAAAGTGAGTGTTATGTCGTAGAGTGGTCAGGGCTGGACTGGCAATAGTGGGGAGTCAGCGTTTCCCTAGTGGGCTGCCAGGGTGGGGGCCGGTTTTGGACCCGTGGGGTGCCGTTTTTGTTACCGGGCCGGTTTTGCAGCACAGCTGCAATATCGGCCCCCTGTAAAAAAAAGCATCCGAATCCAGCCCTGGCAAACAGCTAAACAGAAAAAAAAAACAGCTCACCCCCCTACTCCCCTCACCCTGCCGCCCCTCTGGGGGGTCCGGCCTAGGCTATTTGCCAGGACCGGTTTCAGTTCCCAGTCTGGCCGTAAGAGTGGTGTGGAGTGGCGTACAGTAGAGTTGAGTTGTGTGGAGAGGAGAGGAGAGGAGAGGAGAGGAGAGGAGAGGAGTGAAGTGGAGTGTCACGGAGTAGCATGCAGTGTTGTAGAGTGTTGTGGAGGGAGTAGAGTGTCATAGAGTGGATGAGCGTAGAGTTGAGTGGTGTAGAGTCGAGCACAATTTTAGAGTTGAGTAGAGTGCTGTAGAGTGGAGTAAAGGGACATGGAGGGACATAGAGGGAGTTGCATAGAGTGTGGTAGAGTGGAGTAGTGTCGTAGAATGGTATTGAGTGGAGCTGAGTTCTGTAGAGTGAAGTGGAATAGAGTGCAGTAAAGAGTGAGTGGGGCAGAGTTTAATGGAGTACAGCATCAGAGAGTGGAGTATCACGGAGTATAGTATTGTAGAGTAAAGTGTAGTAGTTTGGAGTAGAGTGGCCTAGAGTGAAGTGGCGTAAAGTACAGTGGTGTAGAGTAGATTGGTGTAGAGTGTAGTAGCATAGAGTACATTGGTTTTGAGTAAAGTGGTATAGAGTGCATTTGCACAAAGTGCAGTGATGTAGAGTAGTGTAGAGTACAGTGGCATAGAGTAGAGAAGTGCAGAGTAGATTGTATGAATGAATGAATGAATGAATTTGGGATTTGTATTGCGCGACTTAATCCGGAGGCATCAAGGCGCATTTGATGGAAACAGCTGAGAGGTGGGTGTCACCAGATGAGGGGAGTTACAGGTAGGCTTCTGTGAAAAGCCAGGTTTTTAGACCTTTACAGAAAAGGGCGAGGGACGGCTGGCCCTTAAGGTCGGCTGGAAGCGTGTTCCACAGTTTAGGGGCAAGGGTGAAAAAGGCCCTACCTCCTCACCTAGCCTTGAAAGTTCGAGGGATAGACAAAAGGTTTTTGTTAGCCGATCGCAGGGTCCTGCCCGGAGTGTAAAAGGGCACGAGAGACCCAATGTCCTCAGAACCCAATCCGTGTAAAGCACGGTAGGTAAGGACTAGTACCTTAAAGTTTATTCTGGCCTGTACGGGCAGCCAGTGAAGGTTTTTTCTGATCCCGGATCCAGAGGAATATCTGTGGGCATCAACTACAAACCTAGCTGTTGCATTCTGGACAACTTGTAGACGATGGATGAGTTTTTTGTTTATACCTCGGTAGAGGGCATTACAATAGTCCAGTCGAGGAGAAATGAGAGCCACCGCAACCTGTTTCCTGGCATCCGGGGAGAGATAGTGTGCAAGTTTCCTAAGGATCCTTAAGACACCACAACAGGTGGAAACAGTCCTATTGATTTGTTTATCAAAAGCAAGTGTGGTGTCGATGATAACACCCAGGTTGCGGGCAACTAGAGACGGCTTGGGGCATGTTCTGAGGGCAGGCGGCCACCAATCAGCCGACCAGACATCTTGTTTGCCGCCAAAGATGAGGACCTCGGTCTTTTCCCCATTTAGTTTGAGGAAATTTGAAGTCATCCAGCCTGCCACGGTTTCCATGCAGTTCCTAAACTTTAAGGCCGTGGTCTCAACCAAATGAGATAGGGAGACCATTATCTGAATGTCGTCAGCGTACGACAAAACTTCCAGTCCGAAGGATCTTACAAGTCTCGCTAGTGGGGTCACATATATGTTGGAGAGTGTGGGGCTCAAGGATGAGCCCTGTGGGACCGCACATTGCACAGGCTTGGCGGATGAAAGGAAGTCTCCCAGTTTGACTCTTTGTGCACGATGGTTGAAGAAGGATGTCAGGAGACCCAGAGCCAGTCCTTCCACTCCCATCTCACCAAGACGAGAGGCCAGGATGGAGGGGGACAGGGTGTCAAAGGCGGCCGTAAGGTCGAGCAGGATCAGAAGGGTAGTCTGACCACTGTCGACCTTGGCGCGGATGTTGTTGACCACCACTGTAAGGGCTGACTCTGTGCTGTGCGCCTTCCGAAAACCATGCTGAGAGGGGTCTAGCAGGCTAGTTTTGTCCAGGAAGGCGCTAAGATGGTGATTGAGGTGGGCCTTGAGCATCTTGGCGGGGGCAGGAAGAAGGGATATGGGGCAGAAGTTTTTTAGGATCCCGGGATCCAAGGTTGGCTTTTTCAGAAGAGGCTTGACAATAGCCAACTTCCAAGTGGCGGGAAAAACACCATTAGAAATGGCCAGATTCATTATATCTAGAACGGGGGGAGCAGGACCTCTCTGCAGTTCTTCAGAATTTTAAGAGGGCAGGGGTCCAGAGGGGATCCCGATTTGAGTTTGTTGAGAAGCTCATTTAAAACTTCAGCGGTCAGAAGGGGAAAATTGGACAAGATACCTCAGGGAGCCAAAGGCGGACTCGGCCAATGGGGAGAGACAGGTGGCAAGACGGGCTCCTGGATAGAATTAAGGGCTTCTAGTGCGGAATAGATGTCCACGATTTTGGTGTGAAAGAACGAGGAGATCTGATCACAGAGTTTTTGAGATGCGACAATGGGATCGGGAAGCTGAACAAGAGAGAGGGAATCCACAATTTTGAAAAGGTCTCTAGGGGAACTGAGGGAGGTTGTCAGATTGGAAAAATATGACTGTTTGGCTGCCAGGATTGCAGCTTTATATCCTGCTATAAGGTTTTTGTGTTTAGTTCTTTCATCTATCAGTATCAATTTTGGGAGAGAACTTAAAATTGGTGATGATAGGGCCAAGAGACTCGTTGTTCAGTCCCCTATAGTTCCTTTTCAAAGCCCAGTTGTTATTGTCCTTTGCGGGCAGGTCCTGCAGTCCAGATGGGAACTTGATAGGGACTGCCTTATGATCAGACCAGGACAGGGGGAGGGGAAGGCCTACTTCCAGTCGAGGATCATTGGTAAAGACCCCGTCCAGTGTGTGGCCGGTGGAGTGTGTAGAACTTCCCACTCTTTGTAAAAGACCACAAGAGGCCAGTGAATCTACCAAGGATATGGTGTTAGGCGATTTAGAATTTGCCAAATGAAAATTGAAATCACCAAGGATGGTGAAATTGGGCTTATCAATGAAAGGTTCAAGAGTTTCTAGGAGTTCCGCGGTAAAAGAGAAGGTAAATGCGTGCTGCATAGTGCTTAGCGCCCTTTGCACAGCGCTACTATTTTAAAAACTTCCTATTTGGTATTTTGGTTCATCTTACATTGTATTATCCCTTGATTTTAACGTGCTGCTGCATAGTGTTAAGCGCCCTTGTACAGCGCTATTATTTCAAAACTTCCCTTTTATGTATCTTGGTCATTAGTGTTCTGTTCTTCCCTGTTCTTAAATGGGTAATTTAAATCGCCCTCACTTGCACTCTAAATTGGATCCCCCACCGCTGTTTGGCGGGCCAGGCTCCTCGGGTGGGATTTGAATTTGGGCGCCATATTGTTGTGGTGCTATCAGGGTAGGTCGGCGAGCGCTCTAGCGCTCTGGCTGAGGCAAGGGACGCCTACTTAAGGCGAGCAGAAGCGCGAGCGCCTGAGAAGGTAAATGCGTGCTGCATAGTGCTTAGCGCCCTTTGCACAGCGCTACTATTTTAAAAACTTCCTATTTGGTATTTTGGTTCATCTTGCATTGTATTATCCCTTGATTTTAACGTGCTGCTGCATAGTGTTAAGCGCCCTTGTACAGCGCTATTATTTCAAAACTTCCGTTTTATGTATCTTGGTCATTAGTGTTCTGTTCTTCCCTGTTCTTAAACGGGTAATTTAAATCGCCCTCACTTGCACTCTAAATTGGATCCCCCACCGCCGTTTGGCGGGCCAGGCTCCTCGGGTGGGATTTGAATTTGGGCGCCATATTGTTGTGGTGCTTTCAGGATCAGGGTAGGTCGGCGAGCGCTCTAGCGCTCTGGCTGAGGCGAGGGACGCCTACTTAAAGCTCCCTCAACCGCGCAGCGGATCAGCGCAGCGGGCGCGCCTTCTCTGCGCCTGAGTCACGCCAGAGTCCTGCCCGTCTGCGCCCGTCAGCGCTAAGGAAGCGCGGGGTGCGGCAGGACTCTGTCTTTTACGGCTCACTACATGGCCTCATCCACTATCAGGTATTACAGAGAAGATCTGCTGGCTATACGAGAACGGCTCTCTACCTGCTCCCTACCGCTTGTAGCACCGCTATGTGGCCCTTACCGCTGCACTTGCTGCTGCTGGCGACTACCTTCCCCCTCCAGTATCTGCTCCTTAGAAAAACCATCCCGGCAGATTCACGTGTCTGGGGTGAGTGCTATTAGTATATATAGCTTAAATGTCAGATCTCTGGTCAAACATCATGCGGAGATCTTGGATATCCTTACTAATGATTCTCCGGATGTGTTTTTTATGACCGAGACCTGGCTACAGGATGCAGATACGTCGATATTAAACTTAGCCTTCCCCCGGGACTAAGCCGTGGTTACCCTTAATCGCGGCTCGAGAGGGGGTGGAATTGCCATGGCAGTGAAGCGCCGTTACCCCTGTGAATGGAAAGAATTAAAACTTCCGGGATGTGAATGTGCCCGGTTTAAAATTTCCTTCACTCACTGCTATAGCTTTACTGGTCTTTTAATATATCGGCCTCCGGGTTGCGATGCCACCTTTAGGGCCGCTCTCCCGGACGTTATCAGCTCAGAGGCTCTTGGCTGTGCTAATTTTAATGTGTTAGGTAACCTTAACCTGCACTTCGATTGCTCATCCCAACCCTCCATTCGGAGCTGTCGAGCCGATCTAGAAGCCTTGCAGCTTTCACAGAGGGTGACTTCCCCCACGCATCAGGGTGGGCATATACTGGACCCGTTTTTCACTAATTTAGAGGAAATAACTATATGCCCACCTATCCAGCTGATATGGACTGACCATATGCTTGTGAAGGCATCTATTCCTATGTCTGAACCCCTCTTTTTGATGCAGAACAAAATCACTCTCATACAACAGTGGAATAAATTAAAGTTAGAAGATTTTTATCTTCTACTGGAGAAGGCACCCTTGCCTCCCTTCTCTGATGTCAATTGTGGCTATGAATCATTCTGTAACTGGATTGTGATGGCCCTTGACTCATTAATTCCTCTGGTCCGATCCAACTGTCGGACTAAAGTCCACAGTCCTTGGTATGATGAGACCTTAGCGTCTCTTAAGAGAGACTGTAGGCAAGCAGATAGACGGTGGAGAAAATCTTTTGACCCTGCAGTTAAAACCTGCTATTTAACTCAAACTAAGGCATACCATAGAGCGATCGGTAGAGCTCGTGCCGCCTACTATGCGCAGGAGTTTCGGAATAGTCCCAACCCCTCTAAACTGATTTTTAAGGTCCTAAAGGACCTCATGACCAAGAGGGCCACCGCAGCGGAAATATGCACAGACTCCCACTGTGAAAGTCTGGCATCCTTCTTCATCGAAAAGGTGCAAGCAATTTACCGCACCTTTCCAACTAATCTGCAACATTCGGATCCAGCTGATTGCCCTATGGGCGATGATGTGATTCTGGACCTGCTGGCCCCTCTCTCCGAGGAGGGGTTTGATTTATTTAGCCAAAAAATTAAATCTGGCTCCCCTGTGGATCCACTCAAACCTGCCCAGTTTAAGAACATGCAGGCGACATGTCGCAAACCCGTGCTAGCTCTTATCAACCTGTCGCTGGCCTCAGGGACTGTGCCTATCAGATGGAAGCAAGCGGTAGTGACACCTATTTTAAAAAAGCCTTCCCTAGATCCGGTAAACCTGAGAATTACCGCCCCATTTCACTGCTGCCGTGGGCCGCCAAAGTCACCGAGGCCCACGTGAATGGGATCCTGGCTAACCATCTCGCCAAAGCCAACATCTTGGACCCCACTCAAAATGGATTTCGGGCGGGCCACAGCACGGAGACTGCCTTGCTGTTTATGGTTGAACATCTGCGCTCCGTGCTGGACACCGGTCGAACAGCGGCACTCCTGTTATTAGATTTGAGTGCCGCGTTCGACACGGTTTCTCACGAGATCCTTTTGCGGCGGCTAGAGGAAGCAGGCGTTAGGGGGTCCGCCTTGTGTTGGTTCCGGTCCTTCCTCTCTGACAGATCATTCCAGGTCGCTATCCCACCCGGTAAATCTACCTCCTACCCGCTGACACTGGGGGTCCCACAGGGATCATCTTTGAGCCCCACCTTATTCAACCTATACGTTAGACCGCTGGCTGCGGTAGTCAAGCGTTGGGGCCTGACAATGGTATCCTACGCGGATGACACGCAGCTGGTGGTCACGTTGAGTGGGGACTCAGATGTGGAGGCCCTCAGGTTTCGCGAGGGGCTACGTGCGGTGGCCAATTGGATGAATCAGAACTGTCTCCAATTGAACACTAAGAAGACTGAGGTCATGGTGGTTGGAAAGCAGGCAGGATGGTGGAATGATAACTGGTGGCCTCCCAAATTAGGAATGACCCCTTCTCCTGTAATGGAGATAAAAAAATCTTGGGGTCTGGCTGGACTCTACTCTTAGTTTCACCTGCCACACTAAGAGGGTGGCAGCCTCTTGCTTTGGCATCATCAGGGGCCTTAGACCTGTACTTAAATTCTTCGATGCCCCCACCAGACAGTTAGTGGTCCAAGCCTCAGTACTATCTAGGATAGATTATGCCAGTGCGCTGCTAGCAGGAACAAACCAGGCTGAACTCACGCGGCTGCAGCGAGTGCAGAACGCCGCAGCCAGAGCGGTGGTAGGACTGCCTAGGCGTTGTCCGGTTTCAAGAACACTGCAAGCGCTCCACTGGCTGCCTGTTGGTCGGAGGATTGAGTTTAAGGTGCTTTGCTTGGCTTTTAAAATCTTAAAAGGCACGGCCCCCCCTATATTGACAAACCTACTGACCCCTTATGTCCCCTCTCGGTCCTTGAGATCAATGGGTCAGAACCTGTCTGTTGTCCCACGCTTCTTGTTGAGTAGGACAGGTGGTCGCTCCTTTCGAGTAGTGGCCGCAAAACTGTGGAACTCTCTTCCTGCTGAAATTCGGGCTTTGGACGACTTATTCCAGTTCAGACGTGCCATTAAAACCTTCCTCTTTAATAAAAATCTCTGATGAAGTATCTTTTATGCTGTGTTGTGTATACCTTCTTATGGAGCCAGGACGCCCCTTTGCTGGGGCAGCTGTGCGCGGTACAAAACCAGTTAACATAACATAACATAAAAGCAGGCCTGGGGCCAGGGGGTCTGTAGATGAGAATGCCCGTAAAGGACACCGTGGGGGAGGGGCTAAGGGAGAAATGAGCAGCCTGGAAGGAGTTCTGAGGGGAAGGGAGGCACTCAATACGGCAGGTTGATGAGATCTTATGTAGAATGCCAATTCCCCTCCCTTTTTGGCCCTCTCTATCCAGTCTTACAAAGGCATAACCATTGGGGATGGCGTCAACCAGGCCAGGACCAGCTGATTCTGAGCCCCAGGTTTCGGTAACAAAGGCCCACAAAGGCTTCCTCTCTGAGATGAAATCTCTAAAAGCAATATTGTTCTTCACTAGGGAGCGAGCATTTATAGGAAAGCCCGCCTCCCCATTGTAGTGGCCTAGAGTGGCCTAGAGTGGAGTGGCACAGAGTGGAGTAGAGTGGTGAAGAGTGGAGTCGTGCAGGGAAGAGTACAGAGGTGTAGGGTAGAGTGGCTTAGAGTGTGGTGGCTTAGAATGTAGTGATGTAAAGTGCAGTGGTGTAGAGTGTAGTTGTATAGCATAGAGTTCAGGGGTGCAGAGTAGAGCGCAGTGGCATAGAGTGATGTGGCATAGAGTGCCGTCATGCAGAGTAAAGTGCCAGAGTGTAGGGTCTTTGCAATGACGCGTGGACCAGGGTAGGAAAAGTAATTTATTGGTAGTCAACGGAACGTTGAAACAGCTCCTCTTCCGACCTCCTTCAACCGTCTCCTCCCGAACCCCCTCTCCATTCTCCCGATGCCTGGGCATTCCACACGTCTAGAGATTGGGAGGAGAACCCAACACATCTCTCCCCCGTACAAAATGAAACAGTTATAAACATGTGCAAAGCGTGGGTATCAACACTCTAATATCTAAGAAGGAAGCAAATACACAATGGAGCTAGGAATAATTGAAGCAAAATAAAGGCATAGTCCCTGGATTTAGAAGGTAATCTAATGGACCTGGATGACAAGGAAGGAGTCATGACACTGGCCTTTTTAGGATCTTCCACGCAACCAGGTTCTTTGGATAGAACAATCAAATTCATTTTTGACACAGCAATCTTCCCTTTATTCCATCAATTACCATGATCCAACTTAACAGCGCCTTTGTCGACCTTCACAACCTTTTTCAAAACTGAGAACTTGGATTCTCCTTTGGGTAAGATCCTGGAACACTACACTCTTACCATATCCCCCACACTGACATTCAACTGTCGGAACACAAGCCGACTCTTCTTTGATTGTATTTGTTCTGTGCTTCCACTCGTTTTTGCCAACCTCCTCAATTTTCTGCCCAGGCAACATGAACCCACCATCACCCATCCATCTCCTCAACAACTTGGAAGTAGAAACACGCCCTTTAACCAGGACAAAAAGAGACACGCCAGTGTCAGAATTGACAGTCGTGGGAAGCGCTCAAAGAAGTTTACTCAGTTCTGCATTACAATTCAGACCACTCGCTCCTGACAATTGTACATTTTGTTTAATGACCCTGCTAAAGCGCTCAAAAGGCCATTACTTCTAGGACGATAAAGAGAAGTTTTGACATGCTTAATGCCTAAAGACTGTAGAAATTCTTCAAACCGTAAGGAAACATATTGGGGGCAATTGTCGTTGAGTAACTCTTCCCGTACACCTTGCCTGGCAAATAACAACTCAAGGAACTTGATAATAGAGGTAGAATCAGATGTTTTCACCCATTTGATTTCTGGCCAGCGACAGTGAAAATCCATGAGGACTATACCATACTCAGACACACTACCAAACATGCGCACAGGACCAATAATGTCTATGGCTAATTTGACCCAGGGTTTGTTAGGAACTTCAATGGCCTCCACGGGACACGGAGTAGTTATTTGCGACTTGTCGCTAACCGCACACTCCATACAATCCCTTCCAAAATGCTCCACCTGCTTGTCCAAGGCTAGCCACCAGAATTTTTCCCTTACTCTCCTCTTCATGCCACGCATGCCAATGTGACCTTTGTGAGCAAGGGTTAGTAATTTGTTTCTCATGACATCCGACACTACTGACAGGGATGACCTATACAATAAACCCTTCACCACTGATAGCTCTTCGAAGACATGCTTGTACTTGCTGACACAACTCAGCTCATTAATTTCATTCGACAACCCCTTGCTTAACATCCTTACAACTTCCTTAAATTCTTGCTCCTTCTCAGAGGCTTCACTCCACTCTTGTTCAGATATGGCATCTTCAGAATGGCCAAATACACTGCATACCAATTCAAAATTTTCATGTTCACTCTCTGTTACCACAGCATTACTGTAATCAGAGCTCAGGCGAGGCAAGCAATCAGCCAAGAGATTTATCTTACCAGGCATATACTAAACTCTGAAATTGTGTTCCATGAGTCTATACTACCATCATACAATTCTGAGATTCGCTTTACCCCCACCCCTTGTATTGAACAACTCTACCAGGGGGTTATGGTTAACACGTACAAAACATTTAGAGCCATACAGGTTTGAAATGAGTAATGCCCCACCAACCATGCAGACTCCTAGATGTGAAAGCAATCATCTTGACCCTGCAATCTCTATGCTGCATGAGCACAGCACCTAGACCCTTTTAACTGGCATCAGTCATTATTATAGTTTGATCTGTCGTACTGAACGCCTTGAGGGGAATGGCTTGAGCCACCTTATGTTTGAGTAAATCAAACTCCTTAGTGCATTCAATATCCCAACAAAACTGGGCATTCTTCTTGACTAACAACCTGATGTGGAAAGTCTTAGATGCACAATTGAGTATGAATCTGGCATAAAATTCACTGAGACCCATGAATGATCTCATTTGATCTTTGTCAGTAGGAACACAGAAATCTTCAATGGCCTTTACCAGACGTTGTTCAGGCTGCACCCCTTCTGAAGATAACATATATCCCAGGTCGTCTACAGAAGTTACATTCAATCTGCATTTGTGAATATCCAGTGTTACACCTTTTTGCTTTAACAAAGACAAAACACAATTTAATCTTTTGTTGTGTTGTATTTTATTCACCCCGTATATCAAAACATCATCCTGGAAAGCCACTACCCCAGACATGCCCTTGAACATGCTCTCTACAACTCTCTGAAAAACAGCAGAAGCAGAGGCAAGGCCAAAGGGCATGCGCTTAAATTGAAACAGACTCTCCGGAATAATGAATGCAGTAAGATGTCTTGATTCAGCATGCAACTCAATTTGATGATACGCCGACGACATGTCCAATAAACTGAAGTACCTGGCACCTTTGAGAGTCATCTGAGTAATGTTGGGTAAGGGATGTTGGTCGATCCATATATTTTTATTAAGGTCGCGCAAGTCCCCACACATGTGCAGATTGCCATTGGTCTTCTTGTCCAGAACCACAGGGGACACCCAATCAGAGGACTCTATAGTTTCTATGACATCAGATGAGCACAATGTGTCCAATTCTTTTTTAAAATCGACTTTCAATGCCAAAGGCACTCTCCTGACCTTGTGTACCACAGGTCGAGCACCTTTTGTTAACTTCATTTCATGCTTAAAACCCTTGAAGAGGCCTAATTCTTTTTGAAATACATCAGGGTACAATTGGTCCCACAAATTCCCTAAGATGCCCTGCACGTGGAATAAATCTTTTTTTAACACTATTTGTTGAGCATTATTGGGATCAAGTCCAAAACTAAGGTTGCCTTGATCTCTCCATCCCAGGAGACACGCCTCATCTTTAGCTACATACACAATGCCTTTAGCCCTGTTGCCTTTGAACTCAAAACCAGTGTTAAATTCTCCAACAACATCAATGGCCTTTTCGCCATAACCAATGGGGTATATATTAGATTGCTTTAAATTTTGCTTTGAAAATAATTCCATCCAAACAGATTCGCTGATCAGAGTCAAAGGAGACCCTGAATTGGCTAACATTTTAACACATATATTGTTCACTTTTATAGAACATAGAGTTTGTCTCAGACCTTGTGAATTGACTCCCCAAATGCCACTAAAGTCATTCATTTTTTTTAACATATCTTTTTATTGATTTTCCGACTATTAACATACCAAAATACCGATCTTCCCATGTACCACATACAACGTCCGTTGAAATCTATTATCGAAGATATCATCAATCAAGTTGTGGTACATCCCCACTCCCCTATCCCTCCCCCCCACCACCGGTGTGCCTCTACAGCATAATCTTTCAGCTATTATTGGACATTTCAATTTCTTGTGCTTATGATCGTGAAACGGTTGTGTTACAGTGCAGGTCAAACTTAGTTGCTCAGTTATCACCATTGAGTCCATCAATCAAGTCACGGTTCCTTCACCTTGAATCAACGCTTCCTGAGGGTTTTGCTCCACTTCCAGTTCCGACCCCTCCACTGATTCTGACTCCGGGGTCAACAATAGTCCCACTAAGACCTCCCATGCCCTCGCCGCCTCCAGCACCTTCTCATTCTTCGTTCTCAAGGCCAGTTGCAGCCTAAGCACACTTTCACTCTGCGCGCATTTTAGCATCTCCGCCCTCCACCTTCCCAACCCTGGCCCCCTTGCCGATTTCCAGCGCATTGTGATTTCTCTTTTAGCCAGTACGAGGCCCAGGTCTATAAATTTACTTGTCACTTTTGTTCTGGTGGTATGTGGGAACCAATGCAACAAACAAACTCCCTCATCTAGTTCTAATGTCCTATCTGTTACACAGCACAGTAGATCCAATACCCCCTTCCAATACGCCCCTAGGCTTGTACATCCCCACAACATGTGCTGAAAGTCGGCTCCCTCCAAACTACAACTCGGGCACTGAGCAGCTACCTCCCCAAAGTATTGATTGAGGGTGGCTGGTGTCAAATACGCCCTGTGCAGGATGTAGAACCAGTTGGAATCTAGCATTCCTCGTAAATTTCCAGGCCCTCCTAACTAGCTGGTCCCACGCTGTCTCTGGAATTTCTCTACACAGGTCTCGCTCCCACTTCCCTCGCAACGTATGCAGTGGCTCCTGAGGGTCAGTTAACATGCGCCTGTAAAGGCATGTAATGGCCTTAACGGTACTAGAGTAATTCATGTCCACTATAGTAAGAATGTCATCTCCCTCGCTGGATAGGGATGCTTCCTCAGTTGTTGATTCTACATTATGTGCTTTTCTAGATGGTTATCTACCAGAGGACTTGCATACCTTGGCGAAACACCCTCGCCGCCAGTGTAAAGATGCGTGGACCATGGTAGGATAAGTAATTTATTGGTATTCCAACAGGACATAGAAACAGCTCCTCTTCCAATCTCCTTCAACTGTCTCCTCCCGAATCCCCTCTCCGCTAAGTTCTCTCCATTCTCCCAACGCCTGGGCATTCCACACATCCAGACAATGCAAGAAGAACCCAACAGTCTTAGATTGCAGGGTCAGACTGGCGCAGAGTAGAGTGGTGCAGAGAGCAGTGACGTAGAGCGCAATGGCTTAGAGTGGTATAGCACGCAGTGGCATAGAGTACAATGTTGTAGAGTATAGTGGTATAAACTTCAGTGGTGTCAAGTCTTTGGAATAGGTGCAGTGGGGCAGGGTGCACTGTTTTTTTAGTAAAGTGGTGTAGAGTGAATTGGCATAGAGTACAGTGGTTTAGAGTAAAGTGGCATAGTGTAGAGTGCAGTGACGTTGAGTGGTGCAGTGTAGAGTGCAGGGGCATAGAGTGGAGTGGCACAGAGTGGCGTAAAGGGCAGTGTCATAGAGTGCAATGGCATAGAATAGATTGTTTCAGAGTAGAGTGAAGTAGAGTGGTGCAGGGTAGAGTATAGTGGTGCAGGGTAGAATGGAGTGGCATAGAGTAGTGGCGCGGAGTGCAGTGTCTTAGTACAGTGGTGTCAAGTAGAGTGGCGCAGCGTTGATTGCAGTGGCGTAGAGTAGAGTGGCATGAAGTGCAGTTGAATAGAGCGCAGTGGCATGGAGAAGATCGTTTCAGAGTAGAGTGCAGTAGCATAGAGTGGTGCAGGGTAGAGTGGAGTGGTATAGAGTAATCTGATAGAGACTTCTAGCTGCAGATTCCTTAACTAAGAATATCACCAGGCGTCAGACTGGATCTGGAATTCTTTTTGCAGCAGCACCTCTGCGCGCTGGGGTACTGCACCACACGAACCCGCCCTGATGTCGTCCACGCATGTGACGTCAGCGAGGTCATATAAGTCCCTCACGGCACGCTGACGTCAGTTTCCTTCTTTTCCGCGTGCAACGCGGATCCTGAGTAAGCGGTTCCTCTGGCCTGTTTTCAGGCCCCTTTTTGAAGCTTCGCGACTGGAACAGGGTCCGATGCCTTCGGGCTTTAAAACGTGTACCTCCTGTTCGCGGCAAATGTCAGCTACAGACCCACACTGTATGTAGTGTCTGGGGGAACACCACGACTCGACAGATTGCAACACCTGCCAACACCTCAAACCGAAGTCCCGGCGGAAGCGCCGGATGAAGATGCTTTCTGCTCCCCTGTCCCGGTCGGTGTCGTCTCGACCTCCAGCCTTCTCATCGGTGGCAGGTCCCTCTGGCAGTGGTTTCCAGCTGCGGCGTTGGTCGCCCTCTGGGGCCCGGGGGAATTGTTTGCCCCTTCTGGGTAAGTCGCAGCGCATGTCGCTGAGGTCCACGATCTCACTTCCCTCTGTTGCCGAGGGCACTTGTTCCCGGAACCCTCTGGACGTGTGCCGCCGGGAGTCGCCCCTCCCCTATCCGCCTTATCACAGGCGCGGGGGCGACTCAAACCCAGATGGAGGCTTTTGCAGTGGAGCTGCAGGCCTTCCTTGGGTCCTCTACTCTCCCTGGGGTGTCCTCGGTGCCTCCGCTACTTATGGGGTCTCCAACCGACTCACCGGTGGGTTCGCCCCGGCGCCAAATGAGCCCTTGCCCTCTAGGGACAAAGGAGATATGACGTTGTCAGGGTGCGGCCCGGCTGGGTTCCCCTCTATGACTCATAGCACCCCTGCCACACCACATAGTCCCGTGGGGCTCCCTGTGGATTCGCAGGTGGTTGCTGGTGCTCAAAGCCTTGCTTCGAGCACACCTCGGCCTTCCGGGCAGGCGACCGCCTGTCCGGAGCTGGGGTTGGCGCCGTTCCGGCTCCGTAGACTTACCTCCCCGGCTCCGATTCCACTTCTTACTTTGGAGTCGGAGCCTGTTGTGGTTGAGGCTGAGTCGGCATCGGTCCGTCGCCGTAGGCTTGCCTCCCCGGCTCCGGGGCTGTCCCCTTCTTCGGAAGCGGAGCTTGTCGTGGTTGACTTGGAAACGGCACCAGACGAGGCCGAGTTGGCGCTGGATGGAGCAGAGTCGGCGCCAGACAAGGCAGGTCGGCACTGACTGAAGTCGCCTTTGCGCCGCCCCAATGCTGGATTGTTGACTCTTCTCCAGAGGCCTCCTGGGAGAGTTTGGCATCGCTTTCACGTCCGGAGACGCCGGATCTGTCCTTGCCTGTTCCCCCCCTTAGAATTTGTTGACCCGGCAGGGTCCCCGCCTCCTAAGGAGCCCCATCAAGACCCTCATTCATCAATGGGGCTTCCTTCATTTGGGCATTGGTGGCACCCTCAGTTTCTTGGTCAACCTCCTTGGGGTGGAAGACTTGGTTTACAGCCCTCACCTACGGATGAATTGCTGTCCCCTCCTCGGAGGGCTATCGAGGCGGTGCAGCGTTCATTAGCGTGGTCTCCTTGGCCGCTCGTGTTTTAAGTATGTGACCCCCTTTGGTCCCTTTGCCTGGGGACCCTCTGCAAGATGTCCTCCACCACGGGTCGGTGAATGTGGAGCCACTTCTGCCCTTTGAATCTTCTCTTTATGATGCCCTTTTGGGCACCTGATCTCGGCCAGCTTCTGGTGATCCGGTGGCTCGTTCTGTCTTGCACCGCCACCGTCCTGCTCCACATGATCCAGTTTGCTTATTTGTTCACCCAGACGTGCAGGGGTTTATTCTGCAAACTGCCTTACCTTCCTTGCCTCAGCTGATGCTTCCTCCCACCCGGTAGTCCAGATGGCTTGAGTCGTGGGGTTGAAACATCTTCGCCTCTGCTAGTGCCACCCTTCGCTCACTAAATACAGTGTGTGTCTTGGCTCGGGCTACCTCTGCCCTTTGGGACTCTGCCGAGTCTCTCCTTTCGGCCACCTCTGAAGGCGCTCGGGTTGACCTCCTTCATCTTCTCCAGGATGGCCGTGACTTGGTTGAATTTACCATCCGCTTGGCCTTAGATACTGCTGATTTCTTAGGCAGAGCTATAGCTATTTCGGTTGCCTTCCGACGCCATGCTTGGTTGCGTGATGGCGTCTTCCCGTATAATATCTGGGAGCGCCTTGTTGATCTGCCCTTTGATGGGGTCCTGTTGTTTGATGCCCACGCTGAATCGGCTGTTCAGCGCCTCCTTGCGGGCCTTTGGCCTCCCCCATAGGTCTGTATTTCACAGGTCTTCTTTTCGCATGTTCTGGGGTGGTTACCCTTTTATTTAGCATCCTAACAGATGCATTATGCATTTAAGGCTGGCAGTAAGCTTACTGTGGGGGTGTTCCACAGGTCGTTTGTGTTTGGGCCTATGACTGTGATTTGCCCTAAGAAGTGTTCCCCGTTGTTTAGGGGTGTGCCATACACCAAGTGGGATACTTGTATGCTATTGTACAGCTCTGCTATCTGTCAAGTGGGCCATTATCTTACCGTTGTACGGTAATCAATGTTGTGAATTTTGGTGCCATCTTCTTAATACGCCATAGGTCCTCCTGTGGCACCCGTATGGCATGGTCGTTGATCATTCACCTCCTTTTTTAATATGTCTCTCTCTCTCTCTCGGGGTTGCCCATGGATACCCTTTTTTCTATTCTTTCGCAGAACCACCTCCCTCTTGAGGTATGGCTGTGGTATCTATTCTAAGTTAGGGAACCTGCGGCTAGATGTCTCTGTCAGATGTACAAGTTACTTACCTTCAGTAACGATGTATCTGGTAGAGACGTTGTCTAGCCGCAGGTTCCTTAATGCCCACCGATCCTCCCTGTTCTGCGAGGACCTTGCCAATGGGGTTGCTCAACTTGCCTCTTTTCAATGCCATTGGTTTTCTTTCACGGGTGCTCAAATTGTTACACCCCTTTGAGATTTGCCAAATGCGGCTTCTTTCCTGTAAGATGGTGCATTTTGATTCACCTTCATCAGGAGATTCTTCTTTTTCTTCTATTCTTCTCCTGCTGTCTTCCCTCCCTCCCGCCTTCTCTATTGACTCAGGGCTCTTGTCTCCTCTATAGTCGTCTTCTTCGGGGAACTGTTGAGCTCTGTTTCAGGCCTCCATTACTATAGGGGAAGTGCCAGTCTTTTCATACCTTCCTGCAGTGGATTGCTGCTTTTTCTGTGCTCCGTCCTTGCTGGATGGCACAGTTCTACATGGTAATAACAGTCTATTTTTGTCTGTTGAGATATACTTCCCCTGTTGCTCACTCTTGGGGAAGGGTCTGCGCTTCGCTTTGCGGGGTTCTTTCTCACAGCTTTGTTCCACTCTTGCTTTTTACTTATATGTAGACACGGTCTGATACTGCCTTTTACGATGGTGTCTTGCACCATCCTCCTTCTTTATTTCACGCATTTTTCATCCTTCGCACACTGTTCCCATACTTTCACCGTTTATGTTGGTGGCTCCGTGTTGTGCCACAGAAAAGTGTCTCCAAAGAAAACTGACGTCAGTGCACCGGGAGGGACTTATATGACCTCGCTGACGTCACATACGTGGACGACGTCAGTGCAGGGTCGTGTGGCACAGTCCCTCGGCACCACATGGTGCTGCAAAAAAAAATTCCAGATCCAGTCTGATGCCTGGGGATATTGTGAGTTAAGGAATCTGTGGCTAGACAACGTCTCTACCAGATACATGATTACCGAGGGTAAGTAACTCGTAAGTTGTGAAGAGAGCCGACAGTGGCAACTCCTCAGTACTTGTGCTGCTGGATATGTCAGCCGCATTCGACACGGTTAGCCATGCAGTTCTGTTAAGCAGGCTGGAGAAACTGGGCGTGAAAGGCAAAGCTTTAAAGTGGCTACAATCCTACATGATGGGTAGACAGCAGGCCGTGACCCTGGCCCCCTATACTTCTCTGGTCTGTCATGGAGTACCGCAAGGTTCTTCGATTAGCCCAATTCTTTTTAATTTATATCTGCAGCCCTTGATCCCTATGATAAAATCATATGGGATCGATTTAATAAACTATGCCGACGATACCCAATTGGTGTTCTGCTTAGAAGGAAAGCAGGCAGTAAACATGGAGACCTTCCAGAATTGCATGAGTAAGGTCTCTAGATGGCTGAAAATAAATTCCCTCCAATTCAATGAGGGAAAGACGGAAGTAGTTTACTGCCCGTCAGTAAAACTGAGCCAGCAACCGTCCTGTGAGATCAGGCTTGCGCCGGGAGCTGAGCCCTGCATCCCAGTTAAGACCGTGCGCAATTTAGGAGTATTGTTTGATGCCGATCTCCAAATGACCTCGCAGACCAATAAAACCATCAGTGTCTGCTACGGTTTGTTGAAAGCGCTCAGACAGATCTTGCCCCTTCTGCCAGATGAGACTAGACCGGTAGTGGTCAGAAGTGTGATCCTGGCTAGACTGGACTATTGTAATTCCTTATACCTGGGAGCCCCCTTCTTACGGGGGCTCCAGAGAGTCCAGTCTATAGCGGCCAAGTTGGCTCATAACAGACCCTGTAGCTCCTCTACCAGGCTGGCGCTCAGAGACTTACACTGGCTGCCAATTGGTAGCAAAGTGGCATTCAAGTCTCTATGTATCGTCTATAGAGTATTACACAGTATGGGACCCATTCCACTGCAGGAAAGGCTCACTTGGTATAAACCTACCAGGTCCCTGCGTTCCTCCAGCCTGGGGCTGGTAGCAACCACCAGGATTAGGAGGTCAAGGATGGGAGGTAGAGCCTTCTGTACTTCGGCATCAAGGCTGTGGAATGAGCTACCCCAGAATATTAGGCAAATCGACACCTTGCTAGGATTCAGAAAGAGTCTAAAAACATGGCTCTTCGCCAAAGTTTCATTCCCAGGCTCCATCAAATAGTGTTCGGTTGTCTTTTTCATCTGACATAATTACCTCTGTATTGTTGCTTCATCGAACTACATCCTTATCAGGCGCCAGGATACCCGTAGGGTGGCAGTTGCGCGGTATAAGAAATAAATACAATACAATACAATACAATACAAAGTGGAGTGGCATGGAATGGTGTACAGTGCAGTGGCGAAGAGTGCAGTGGTGCAAAGTAGAGTGGGGTAGATTGCACTGACATAGACTAGAGTGGTGTAGGGTAGAGTAGAGAGACGTAGAGTGAAGTGGCATAGAGTACACTGTCAGAGTGCAGAGGCACACAGTAGATTAGAGTGGCGTAAAGTGCAGAAGAGTAGTGCAGAGTTGAACGCAGTGGCATAGAGTAAAGTGGTGCAGAGTAGCGTGGAACAGAGTAGAGTTACATAGAGTTCAGTGGCAGAGAGGGCAGAGTGCAGAGTACAATGCCATACAGTGCAGTGGGGTAGAGTAGTGAGGCATAGAGTGCATTGGTGTAGACGCAGGCGTCTCCAACTGGTCGATCGCACGCTACCGGTAGCTCGTCGAACCCCTGGGAGTAGCTCTCCCGGCATCTAATAATTAAGGTTTCATTCTGGGTTCCGGCATTTATTTATCAGCCCTTGTGAGAGGCTGGCCTGGTATATGATGTCCACTAATGTAAGTGGGCACCCTGCACCAGTCCAGACAACCCTTATGGTGATTTAAGAGGTCTTAGACAACCTTAGAAAGCTCTCTTAGTGGTAGATGTGGAGAGCAGCCTTCAGGCTTAGTCCAGAAGGAGTGTAAAGCAGCTTGCTATACCAGAATGCAATCTTATATGTATAGATTAAGTGATAAAGAACCACATGTATTTATAAAAAATATTTAAGTTTTATCTAACTCTCACTAATACGTACAGTTATCTCCTACCCGGAGATATACACAATGCACACAATACTTTGCATAGAAATCAAGTAAATAGCACAGAATTCACTGTGGACCCCAGGAGTACCAAACCATATACTAAGAAAGTGGTATAAGAGCCACCACTCGTGTCAAGACTATGTCCAGAGGATGTAGAAGTGCTGGGGACCTAAGGTGAGTGACTAGGAACCCCATGGAGAGCATGTGCAGTGTGAGAACACGACTGCATTCTCCGTGCAAATCACTGTGTAAGTCGCGGCTGCAATTTTAAAGATTAAGGACCCTTCCCAGTGGACCCTGAAGAAATCCTGTGGAAGACAGAAGGTTGGAGGACTATCCCACCTGTGGATACCCTAGTACCTACTTTACCTAAACCAGGGATGCCGGGTGCATAGGTGGGAAGTTGTATTGGAAACCGCCGTCAAACCAAATGGAGGACTTCAGGAAAGTGCCGCTGCTCGAGAAGGAGAAAGTGTCCGGTGGAATCCGAAGGTGGATTCAGGATGAGAAGTACCTGCAAGCAGTGGGTACAGAGTCTGTGTCACCCAGAAGTGACCTGGAAGACGAATGGCCACCTATGTCTGGTGTTGCAGGAGAGAATTGACTGTGACCGTGACTCTGCAGCTGTGAGGACCAGGCGATGATGAGGAAGACCAGAAGCCGTGCACAAGCTGTCCCACGTCGGTGTCTGTCGGGAGCCCCAACAAGCCTTGGCAGCAGCAAACAATGTAGAAGTCAAAGAAGGTGTAATGTCGGGACCAGCAAGGCAGTGGCGTCACTAGGGTTGGTGTCACCCGGTGCGGGTAGCTCATGGTGTCACCCCCTCACCACTTACCGCATGGACCTCATGTGCCATCAGCGGGTTTCGCCTTCCAGTCTGCACCCTTTCCACTGTTTACCTAGGGGTACCCGGCGCGAGTTTCAGGATGCTCATCTGCGTGTCCAGAGTTGTCCCCTGTATTTTGCAAGCATTTGTGCCTGTATTTGCTCAATATAAACTCACTTGACTGCAGTTTGGTTCACTCTGCGTCTGGGCGTTATACTTAGTTCACTGGTTTCCACCGCATTGAATTATTCTCTGGTTCAGGCCTTTCCTGAAGCCACGTTTAATAGCCACTAACTATGTGTTGATACCACCATTGCCAGGCATTTTTCTGTGTCTCAACCCACTGCCCACTAAGCAAACTAAAATGATCGCCTTATTGTAAATGGTTCCATTTATTCTGTAGCGCCAAGAGGCCTGCATAGTTAATGTGTGCCATCTGACATACATTGATAGTGAAATGAATGTCACAGCGCCCAAGTAAAGACCGGAATCATTTTTACAGGTTTGAAGCGGCCTCGGGCCATGTGTTTAGTTCTCCTTACAGTATCCGTTCTCTCTTTATTATTCATATTCCTTGCTTTACTTTTTGCTCTCTCGCCTGCCCACTGACCTCTCAATTCTCACTGTAGCCTATCCATCCATGTCCACTCCTTCCTTACACCCTCCTTTGCCATTATGTGTTCTCCTTTCCCTCCCTAACCCATATATACAATCTGGAATGTTTCTGAGTTGCATGTATGAACTTTAGATGCCTTAGACGCAAAAATGCAGCTACTCGGCTGCGCGCTGAGCCAGTGCACCTGATCGAGTATGGGCCCAGATCTCTACATAACATAAAAGCATAAGAACTACAGCCCCAGGCTGTCATGGTATTTCTTAAGAACAACACTAATGTGTAGAGTCCTGCTGAAAAAGGTTCAGCTTTCTCTGATAACACACCAAAAGCAACTATATGTTCGTCAATCTGTGATGTTTTGACATCTTCACTTTCTAGTTTGCTGTACTGTCACTTTTGTACAGTTTATTTATCTTTTTGGTAAAAATGATGAGAATGAAAGGAAATAAAACACCATAACATGTCGTAAAGAAGACACGAATATCCGACACAACAGCATTGATCTCATTAACTACAGTCTGGTACAGCCATATCGTGTTATCAATGCCATAAAGACTAACGTAGAATGAGAACAAAACAATGACGGTTTTTGTTGCTTTTATCTCTGCACTGTTGCCCTGATCCAGGGTCCTGACAGCCTCCATTTTCTTTTTATGTTTGTGCAAGATGAGGAAAATGCGACAGCTTGCCAGGGCTATTAGAATGACAATATGAGAACAAAAGCAAAATCTACATATCCTGTGGCTTCTAATGAAATATTTTCTGGATAAATCACCAAGCAGAATCGCGGGTTGAACACATACTTGAAGGTCGAAGCATTAAAAGCGTTGGTCGCCATGATGGCCACGTCAGCGTTCACTGCCATGTTAGCTAAATACAGAACAAAAATCATAGGGTTAACAGAACGTTTAATTTTGTCTTTCTCAATCATGCTGGCCTTGGTTATGCTGAGGATACCTGGCGAGCACTGGAACTTAAGTGTGCCCTGTCATACTGATTTATGTCAGTCGGGCCCAAGCGCGCACTGACACAATCCTCAGCACACCAAGGACTCTTTCAGAGCAGAAAACAAGCCCAAGAAGTCACTATCCTTGTCCCTCCCCCACTCTCTGCTGAATACACTCTGACTCCCTACTGTACACACATGTCTTGGTAAAAAAAAAATGTCTGATGTCAGATACTTCCCAGAGCGACATAGCGGCATGTCAGACTCAAAAGACAAGGGGGAACACGGACATAAAAGTAACAGAAGACAGTTCTGGATAGGAACAACAGCAGGGTCAATTGAATCACCACCAAGCCATGCTGTTAAATGGGAAGCCTGGCTCAGACAGAGGTGCAAAATACAGCAAAAAAAACATTCTGTGTTTGCAGCAAAACAGGTTATTACACGAGATGACTCTCGACTGAAAGAGAGAGAACAGCACACATTATTAATAAGGTGGGGCGATACCTCCAGCTCCAATATTAGGATAATGCCACTAAGCCATTAATTAAGGAGCCACGGCAGTACACACAAACACGGCTGAAATAACTGCCTGTTAGGACTATTTTCTCACAACTTGAAAGAGAAATGGGCCTCAAAACACTTTGCATCATTATCTTGGCGCTGAAACACGCACCTTACAACAGCCGTTACTTAATTAACTTGTAACTGTACCATAAGCATTTATTTTAAGGATTTACTTTTCCAGCATCCGGTTTATTCTTGAGAACACAATTTAAATCTACAAGCCCCAACATTTTGGCCACTATACATGGGTGCTGATGGGTTCCTGTATAGGTAGGTGCTACCAAACGGCCTTATTACCAACCAAGAAATGGGTTCCAGATGCAACAGCTATTATTTAGATAGTGGGTTTGAAAGTTAAAGAATACAGTTGCACAGATTACTATAAAGGTTCTTATGCTAAATCCATCTCAGATTCTTTGCATTTGGAGGGTGTGCAACTCACGGGGAAGCGTTTGTATTTAGAAGATGTGGAACACACTCGAAAGTCTCACTGATCTTGCTTAATATTGTGAAAGTAAGCCGGCATCCTCTTAAATATAGCATGAAATGGTGGATTCGTATTTTGTGCAATTAGGTGTAATTTGGTGCAAATCTGCAGTAATTCTGTGTAATTATGCAACAGCAAACCGCGCACATTTCCCTAACCCCTGCTAACAACCACATATTCCATGATTTTTAGGATGCATAAATTGTTTTTTTCACAATCACGGTGAAAACTCTAGAGAATTCAAGCTCGTAATAAAAAGCCACTTTTAACTTTAACTCACACTTTATAAACGTTTCTTTAATAAAAAAAAAAGTAGTCACCCCAGTTACCTCTTAATGTCAGAACAGGAATAATAGGAGATATCAAATACATTAGATAACAAAGCTCCCTCGGAAATGCACTTCACATAAATTCAAACAAACGGGACACCGTTTAACCTCTGAAAAACAAAAGGTCGGGTTCTGAAGAGCAGAAAATTATGTTGCCATGAGAAGAGACAACTACTTCCACCACAGGCCTGCAAAAGTTCCCATGAATCTGGAGATATAAAAACAGAATGAGAAATGACAAGAGCGAGGCTTACTTTGTACTATTTGCGTGAATTCCTGCAGTTATGGTATTGTACCGAGCTGCAGTTTAAATCCATTTTGGGGTTTCTACTGTAAGTTAAGCTACTTATATCATGCATGTGTACATGAGCACGAGTCTGGGAATTGTCAGTCCAGCGAAAGTCTAAGAGTGAGGATTTGCCCTTTGAACAGGAAACAGGCGCGTTCTTTACCTCAGTCTGCACACGAGGTCCTGCGGGCCCCGGCCGGTCTCGGAGGCCCCCGCCTGTGAGCCATGGTGTGGGGGCACAATCAGGAAAATATGGGGTAAAACCCAGAGCCCCGGGAACTAAACTCTCCGGCGGGGCCAGGTGGGGATCGGCCGCGTGGTACTCCTGGGTTCAATGCATCAAGCAAAAGCATTCCGCCGCTCCGTGCGTGAGTGACGTTTGGAAGTTGAACGTCATTGACGTCCGGACGCTGACGTCGTACATCAACCTAATAATAATCTTGGCCTGCCCGGCCCGGGTAATGGGTTGGGTGACACCGTGAGCCTCTGCTTTAAATAATCTTATAGCTTTGCCACATATCAGGAGGCGAGGAACAATGGGTTCCTCACCTCCTGATATGTAGCAAAGCAATAAGATTATTTAAAGCGAAGGCTCACGGTGTCACCCCATGTGACGGTGTCACCTGGTGCGGGCCGCACCCCCCGCACCCCCCTAGTGACGCCACTGCAGCAAGGTCCAGGGGACTCAATACAAGCAGGGGAGTCAGGGCAGGCCCCGAGCAATCAGGGAAGCCCCAAAAAAACAAAGGTGACCCTCAACAGGACCCACAGGCCGGAGACACTGGAGTCGCAAGAGGACCTCAAGCAGCTCACCAAAGATGCAATGCGGTGTGGATGAAGATTCTGATTACTGTAGATTCTTGAGGTTGGGGCTACTTGGAGCCCGAAGATCTTGAGGGAGGCCATAATCCTTTGTAACAGCAAGATGATGCAGTGCACAGGGGTTCGGTTTATGGGGCTCCCACGAGGGTTACTGGCCTCAAACTTGGTGAGAGGGCCGGGCAGGCCTAGAGCCCATTGGAGAACCACCACCTGTGTTGTTGAACCTTTCAGAGTCCATAGGAGCTAAGGATCAGCAGACCGGTCAGCTCAGTTGCGGTGCCTGCAGATGCAGGGAAGTGACTCCTTCACTTCAAGGGAGATTCCTTCAGGTGTCTTTGATGCCCACAGGCCTTGGAAGGTTTCTGTATGGTGCACAGGCACACACGATGCAGCAGACTGAAAGGGGGACATAGTCGTGCCCAAACTAAGTCCAGCGAAGACCAGAGTGCCCAGACGATAGAAGTTGAAGTAGTGTCCCATGATGAATCTAAGGACCTACACCCGGGTAAGCCCCTAAGTACCCTGAGGAAAGGGTTGGGACGATTTAGGGGACCCTCCCAGGGGAGGGTTTGGGCAGGGGGAGGTTACTTCCATGCCCTTTGTCCAGTTTCGCGCCAGAGCCGGAGCCAACGTCTCCCACAGCTGGTTTGAACTGGACTATGCAAGGAGGCACCAAATATGCCCCTCATGCAGACTGAGTGGCGCTGGCAAGTGCACCCGCCTGGCCACAATACACTAAATCCTGTCTGGGAGGTGATCACACCTCCCTGTGACAGGATACCTATTGTTCTGCCTTCGCCTGCTCGAGTTTGGCTCAGCAGCAGGAGGGCAGAATCGTGTCTCTTGTCGGCAGCAGCTATGTTGTGCCGTCCGAGTCTAGCAGACTGGTACCGGGAGCACTAAGAGCCTAACAGCGGCCTGTTCCAGTACTTGGAATCATACCCCCACACTGTTTACTGCGTGGGGGTATATTTACAAAATGTTTGATACCAAACATGATAGGATTCGTTGCAGCCGATTTTGAGATGGTCATTGCGCAGTTACGCAATGCCCCCCTATATGGTATATGGCTGCTTCACTAATAACCCGGGAGAATGGACTAAGAAATAAGCATCCTGCCTTCAGGATTAATATGGGCTGCTACAGGGGTGACTTATAGGTTTTAAGTGCAGTGACCCTAGATATAGGAAACCTATATCTTTTGTAAGTGGTACTAGTAGCAGCGTACACAGGCTGCAATTGCAGGCCTTTAGTTGCATTTTGAATGGTCTCCCAAGGTGGTATAATGCAAGCTTTAGCCCATTGGGGATCTCTGGGGTACCTATGCCCTGGGTACCTAAGTACCATATACTAGAGACTTATAAGGTTAACCCGGGTTGTACCTAAGTACTGACCTCAACAATTTAAGTGAGAAAGCATTGAGACTGGGGTCCTGATTAGCAGGATCCCAGTCAGACTAGTCAAAAACAACTTAGCACCAGGTAAAAAGTGGGGGTAACCATAAAAGCAAACCCTGCTTTCCTGCAGCCCTTCATTGTCTTTTAAGGTTTTTATCAGCGTTTGCGGCCCTCATGCAAACCCGCTGCTCAGATTTGCTGAAGTGAGCTTAGCTGGGGCGGGACAGGCAGATGAACATGCCGCTCTTCCTGAAGTCCCGCGCAATCAGGAACCGTGCCACCTGCCTTTTTCAGGCATGCACCGTGCTTTAAATCTGCCTTTGATCCTGCTCGGAGCAGAGTAGCAGATCGGTAAGTGAGCCCCTGCCTAGTAGCCGCATAGTCGGCAAAACCGGCTCTTGTAAGGTTTTAACTGTCCCTACCATGTTGTGGGGCCGAAACGTCGACAACCGGTCCGCCTGCCAGCTTCTAACCCGAGCCTGTTTCACTGCTATTTTAGAAGCATGGTCAATCATAATTTATGAAGAAATCAAGAACCCACAGTAACTGGAGGCCGACCTAGCTTTGTTTATCCTCCTCCTCCCTCTGTTTCGTACCAATCATACTTTATGATCATTTAGTGTATATTTGTCTAGCTCTGTTCTGAAGCCAGAATTGAAAATTGTTTTGATTAAGGTCACTTGACCTGCACTGTATCACTTCCCTTACCCTGCACTACTTCCTGTCACCAGCACCCTCCTTCCCTCATCCTGTTGGGCATTACTACTTTTTATAATGATAACATGCATTGTGTGTACAATGCTCTGTGTTTTTGTGCATTGTGATTAAATAACAATTTTCTTTGAAGTTGACCGTATTTGTTTTCTATTTTGACACTAAGTTATATCTATTGCGTATCAACAGTGTTCTGGGTCCTCTGCAGTGGGTCAGGGTGCATCTGTGGTACTCCGCAGTTGGTGTTTTTTCAGTGACATTTTACGTCTGCTGTTCTTGTGCTTTTTCACGCATTACGCGTGGGTATTGCTAGCCTCGCGCTGGTTGTCACTGTTTTCTTACTGTGTTTGGGCGCATTGCTTGTTTTTTCACGTTGTGGTTTGTGTTTTTATCTGCGTTGCGGTGGTTGTATCGCAGACATTGGCCGCGGTTTCGGCAGTCTATCGCATGCTACCGCCTTGTTGTGAATTCCACATCAACACAGGGTTATTTTCCCGCGATTGGCTGCGATGTGTATATGTGCGTTTGCATTTCCTGGTGCATTTCCAGCTCGGACGTCTTAACATTGGTTAATGACGCACATTCAAGCCAGACTTAAGAGCTGATGCTGAGGAGGTGCTATTCCTCGAATTGTTGCAGAGCACGTGCAAGTTAACTGCAAAATGGCATTGTGGGGAAGGTTAACCTGATCGCAACAATGCATTGCTATAGTAGATCCCAGGGCAATCCCTGTCTCCACGGGAAATAAATGACTATGTTTAGTTTGTTGGGGGTTGCCTTATGTCATCTGACGGTTTCCATCCTGTCTCATTCATGCCGCCCTTCACCCCTTCGTTCAGACTTGTTTTTATCATCATTCCATGGGCCGATGGTTGTCCTGCGAGTGGGCATGGAGCTTGGTTAACTAGAAATACATGATCGCAATGGGACTGGTAGCCCAGTTGGTTGCAATTGGTGCCAACATTCCTCTGTCGACTGTCTGAGAACGCCAAGACCATTGTATATTTGGCAAATCAATTAATATTCCCCTATTTCCATTTTACTAACAGTTTGGCAGTTAACATGGTAACATGGTAACTGCGGCACACGTTTTGACCAGAGCAAGGTGCAATGTCCTTTGATTTTGGGCAAATCAAATAAGCTTCCATCTTTTCAATGTCCTCAATAAATTAATTATTACGGGCCTACGTTTACCTGCGGTGCAGTTGGGTGTTCGCTTTGGTTTCCGCGCCCGACTAATATGTGATCCTGGGCAAATCAGATGAGCTTCATCTGTCTTTTGCTTATATATATATATATATATATATATATATATATATATATATATATATATATATATATATATATATAAATATATATATATGTATATGTATGTATATGTATATGTGTAACGCGGAACCAACAGACACTTTTAAACAACACCGCCTAATGGAGGGCAGATAAACTACTGCTGCCAAAAAAACTACAGGATCCAGCATGCCCCGAAAAACCACGTAATGACCATTGAAGGTCTTGACCACTGGGGGTCAATAAAAGGAACTTTGGCAATTACCTGTGGTTTGGCAGCAGCAATGGTGTAAGGGGTAACCTTTGAAAAAGTCCAATGGTGGACGAAACGCGTCAGGAAATTCCCCCGCAAAGTGAATAAATTACCTGTTTGGCAATCCGTTGGTGTGCGACTCCGTTTCCTGCGTTGGTGGGAGTTTGGTGTTAATATTTGGCGGCGTGGTTCTGCCGCGGGAGGACGCACAGTCAGCAAGCGCGCCAGAGGCTTTCCCGACCTGAACCACCTCTTCTTGGTCGTGACGCACGAGAGGGAAAGCGGTTGCCACCGATGACCGGCATCGGTATGACTCTGAAAGCGGACTTGAAAGTGGTTCGCCAACAGCAACGCGGAACCAACAGACACTTTTAAACAACACCGCCTAATGGAGGGCAGATAAACTACTGCTGCCAAAAAAACTACAGGATCCAGCATGCCCCGAAAAACCACGTAATGACCATTGAAGGTCTTGACCACTGGGGGTCAATAAAAGGAACTTTGGCAATTACCTGTGGTTTGGCAGCAGCAATGGTGTAAGGGGTAACCTTTGAAAAAGTCCAATGGTGGACGAAACGCGTCAGGAAATTCCCCCGCAAAGTGAATAAATTACCTGTTTGGCAATCCGTTGGTGTGCGACTCCGTTTCCTGCGTTGGTGGGAGTTTGGTGTTAATATTTGGCGGCGTGGTTCTGCCGCGGGAGGACGCACAGTCAGCAAGCGCGCCAGAGGCTTTCCCGACCTGAACCACCTCTTCTTGGTCGTGACGCACGAGAGGGAAAGCGGTTGCCACCGATGACCGGCATCGGTATGACTCTGAAAGCGGACTTGAAAGTGGTTCGCCAACAGCAACGCGGAACCAACAGACACTTTTAAACAACACCGCCTAATGGAGGGCAGATAAACTACTGCTGCCAAAAAAACTACAAGATCCAGCATGCCCCGAAAAACCACGTAATGACCATTGAAGGTCTTGACCACTGGGGGTCAATAAAAGGAACTTTGGCAATTACCTGTGGTTTGGCAGCAGCAATGGTGTAAGGGGTAACCTTTGAAAAAGTCCAATGGTGGACGAAACGCGTCAGGAAATTCCCCCGCAAAGTGAATAAATTACCTGTTTGGCAATCCGTTGGTGTGCGACTCCGTTTCCTGCGTTGGTGGGAGTTTGGTGTTAATATTTGGCGGCGTGGTTCTGCCGCGGGAGGACGCACAGTCAGCAAGCGCGCCAGAGGCTTTCCCGACCTGAACCACCTCTTCTTGGTCGTGACGCACGAGAGGGAAAGCGGTTGCCACCGATGACCGGCATCGGTATGACTCTGAAAGCGGACTTGAAAGTGGTTCGCCAACAGCAACGCGGAACCAACAGACACTTTTAAACAACACCGCCTAATGGAGGGCAGATAAACTACTGCTGCCAAAAAAACTACAGGATCCAGCATGCCCCGAAAAACCACGTAATGACCATTGAAGGTCTTGACCACTGGGGGTCAATAAAAGGAACTTTGGCAATTACCTGTGGTTTGGCAGCAGCAATGGTGTAAGGGGTAACCTTTGAAAAAGTCCAATGGTGGACGAAACGCGTCAGGAAATTCCCCCGCAAAGTGAATAAATTACCTGTTTGGCAATCCGTTGGTGTGCGACTCCGTTTCCTGCGTTGGTGGGAGTTTGGTGTTAATATTTGGCGGCGTGGTTCTGCCGCGGGAGGACGCACAGTCAGCAAGCGCGCCAGAGGCTTTCCCGACCTGAACCACCTCTTCTTGGTCGTGACGCACGAGAGGGAAAGCGGTTGCCACCGATGACCGGCATCGGTATGACTCTGAAAGCGGACTTGAAAGTGGTTCGTCAACAGCAACGCGGAACCAACAGACACTTTTAAACAACACCGCCTAATGGAGGGCAGATAAACTACTGCTGCCAAAAAAACTACAGGATCCAGCATGCCCCGAAAAACCACGTAATGACCATTGAAGGTCTTGACCACTGGGGGTCAATAAAAGGAACTTTGGCAATTACCTGTGGTTTGGCAGCAGCAATGGTGTAAGGGGTAACCTTTGAAAAAGTCCAATGGTGGACGAAACGCGTCAGGAAATTCCCCCGCAAAGTGAATAAATTACCTGTTTGGCAATCCGTTGGTGTGCGACTCCGTTTCCTGCGTTGGTGGGAGTTTGGTGTTAATATATATATATATATATATATATGAACACAAACTCCTTCTTCCAAATGAGCAGAGACCACGCAGGGGAACACTTTGGAGACACACTTTATATATATATATATTTAAGTTGGTACCTGAGATGCTGGGCAAATCGATTTCTTCCCGGTTTCATCGTTCTATTGCTCACCATGCCACCCCAGTTTAGACCGAGCCAAATGCAAATCAGTCTTGACTCTCTGCCTCATGGGAACAGTCCAGACCGAACTGCCAAGCCAGGTCCTCCCTGGACCGCCGGAAACAAGCATCCTGGGACCGGTTTCAGGGTATGTCACCCTTCTTCAGCCAAGCTACTTGAATCCAGTGGCACAGTGAGCAAGGGACCCACGTCGGGGACATTCCCATCCCACATAGGGCGAAAGTGGAGGACCTGGCTTGGCAGTGCGCATGGAGAGCAAAAAAACTATGGATTTAGGCCCAGATCTCTGTACTGGGGTGATCTTATGAGATTGTTCTGCGTTCTGTCCATCAACTGTTGTTTTTGCATTTGTCACCCTGAGTGGGACGGGTATGCCCAGAGTGGGTCCCGTGCTCTCCATGCCACTGGAATCAAGATATCCTGGCTGAAGAAGGGTAAAACCCCTAAACCTTTCCTAGGATGATTGTTTCCAGTCCAGGGAGGACCTGGCTTGGCAGTTCGGGCTGGACAGTTCCCCTGAGGCACAGGGTCAAGACTGATTTGCATATGGCTGGGTTCAAACTGGAATGGCCTGGTGAGGAACAAAACAATGGAGTTAGGTCCAGATCTCTGTACTAGGGTGAATGTTTGACATTGTTCTGCATTTTGTCCATCAACTGCTGTTTTTACATTTGTTTCCCCGACTGGGACGGGTATGCCCAGACATGGGTCCCATGCTCTCCTTGCCACTGGAATCAAGCTATCTTGGCTGAAGAGGGGTGAAACCCCAAAACCGATCCTAGGAGTCATGTTTCCAGTCCAGGGAGAGCCTAGCTTGGCAGTTCTGGCTGGACAGTACCCATGAGGCACAGGGTCAAGACTGATTTGCATATGACTGGGTTCAAACTGGACTGGCATTGTGAGAAAAAAAACTATGGATTTAGGCCCAGATCTCTGTACTGGGGTGTATGTAAAACATTGTTCTGCATTCTGTCCGTCAACTGTTGGTTTTTGCATTTGTCGCCCCTATTGGGACTGGTATGCCCAGAACATGGGTCCCGTGCGCTACAGGCCACTGGAATCAAGCTATCCTGGCTGAAGAGGGGTGAAACCCCGAAACAGGTCTTAGGATGCTTGTTTCCAGTCCTGGGAGGACCTTGCTTGGCAGTTAGGGCTGGACTGCTTCCATGAGACACAGGGTCAAGACTGATTTGCTTATGGCTGTGTTCAAACTGGAATGTCATGGTGAGCAAAAAAACAATGGATCTAGGCCCAGATCTCTGTACTGGGGTGAATGTACGACATTGTTCTGCATTCTGTCCATCAACTGTTGTTTTTGCATTTGTCACCCTGACTGGGACGGGTATGCCCAGACGTGGGTCCCGTGCTCTCAATGACTCTGGAATCAAGCTATCCTGGCTGAAGAGGGGTGAACCCCCAAAACCGGTGCTAGGATGCTTGTTTCCAGTCCAGGGAGGACCTGGTTTGGCAGTTCGGGCTGGACAGTTCCCATGAGGCACAGGGTCAAGACTAATTTGCATATGGCTGTGTTCAAACTGGAATGGCCTGGTGTGCACAAAAACGATAGATTTAGGCCCATATCTCTGTACTGGGGTGAATGTATGACATTGTTCTGCATTCTGTCTATCAGCTACTGTTTCTACATTTGTTTCCCCGAGTGGGATGGGTATGCCCAGATGTGTGTCCCAGGCTCTCCATGCCACTGGAATGGAGCTATCCTGGCTGAAGAGGTGTGAAAGCCCGAAACCGGTCCTAGGAGTCTTGTTTCCAGTCCAGGGAGGGCCTGGCTTGGCAGTTCTGGCTGTACTGTTCCCATGAGACACAGGTTAAAGACTGATTTGCATATGGCTGGGGTTTAAACTGGAATGGCCTGATGAACAAAAAACAATGGATTTAGGCCCAGATCTCTGTACTGGGGTGAGTGTATGACATTGTTTTGCATTCTGTCCATCAACTGGTTTTGCATTTGTCAACCCGATTGGGATGGGTGTGCCCAGAGGTGGGTGCTCTCTATGCCACTGGAATCAAGCTATCCTGTCTGATGCGGGGCAAAACCCCGAAACCGTTCCTAGGATGCTTGTTTCCAGTCCAGGGAGGACCTGGCTTGGCAGTTCGTGCTGGACAGATCCCATGAGGCACAGGGTCAAGTCTGCTTTACATATGGCTGGGTTCAAACTGGAATGGCATGGTGAACAAAATACCAATGGATTCAGGCCCAAATCTCTGTACTGGGGTGAATGTATGACATTGTTATGCATTCTGTCCATCAACTGTTGTTTTTGCTTTTGTCACCTCGAGTCGGCCGGGTATGCCCAGACGTGGGTGCTCTCCATGCCACTGGAATCAAGCTATTCTGTCTGAAGAGGGGTGAAACCCTGAAATCAGTCCAAGGATGCTTGTTTCTAGTCCAGGGAGGACGTGGCTTGGCAGTTTGGGCTGGACTGTTCCCATGAGGCACTGGGTCAAGACTGATTTGCAAATGGCTGGGTCTAAACTGGGGTGGCATGGTGAGCAAAATACAGATTGATTTAGGCCCAGATCTCTGTACTGGGGTGTATGTAAGACATTGTTCTGCATTCTGTCCGTCAACTGTTGTTTTTTGCATTTGTCTCCCCGAGTGGGACTGGTATGCCAAGAACGTGGGTCCCGTGCACTACAGGCCACTGGAATCAAGCTATCCTAGCTGAAGAGGGGTGAAACCCCGAAACCGGTCCTAGGATGCTTTTTTTCCAGTCCAAGGAGAACCTGGCTTGGCAGTTCATGCTGGACTGTTCCCATGATGGTACAAAAGGGGGTGGCGATGGACAGAGCATCTGTACCAATCAAACACTCACACCCAGTCAACAGATCTGGGTTTAATCCATCACCCTTCTTTAGCCCACTCTGCCACCCCAGTTTAGACATGGTCATATGCAAATCAGTCTGACTCTGTGCCTCATGGGAACAGTCCAGCCCGAACTGCCAAGCCTTGCCTTCCCTGGACCGGAAACAAGCTTCCGAGGTCCGGTTTCTGGCATTTCAGCCGTCTTCAGCCCGGCGTGCTTGAATCCAGTGGCAAAGTGAGCAAGGGACTCACGTCTGAGCATACCCTTCCAACTTATGGCAAACTAAGCGGTACAAAAGGGGGTGGCGATGGACGGAGCATCTGAACCAATCAAACACTCACACCCAGTCAACAGATCTGGGTTTAATCCATCACCGTTCTTTAGCCCACTCTGCCACCCCAGTTCAGACATTGCCATGTGCAAATCAGTCTGACCCTGTGCCTCATGGGAACAGTCCAGCCCGAACTGCCAAGCCATGCCTTCCCTGGACCGGAAACAAGCTTCCGAGGACCGGTTTCTGGCATTTCAGCTGTCTTCAGGCCGGCTTGCTTGAATCCAGTGGCAAAGTGAGCAAGGGACTCACGTCTGAGCATACCCTGCCAACTTATGGCGAACAAAGCGGTACAAAAGGGGGTGGCGATGGACGGAGCATCTGAACCAATCAAACACTCACACCCAGTCAACAGATCTGGGTTAAATCCATCACTGTTCTTTAGCCCACTCTGCTACCCCAGTTCAGACATGGCCATGTGCAAATCAGTCTGACCCTGTGCCTCATGGGAACAGTTCAGCCCGAACTGCCAAGCCATGCCTTCCCTGGACCGGAAACAAGCTTCTGAGGACCGGTTTCTGGCATTTCAGCCGTCTTCAGCCCGGCTTGCTTGAATCCAGTGGCAAAGTGAGCAAGGGACTCACGTCTGAGCATACCCTGCCAACTTATGTCGAACTAAGAGGTACAAAAGGGGGTGTCGATGAACGGAGCATCTGAACCAATCAAACACTCACACCCAGTCAACAGATATGGGTTTAATCCATCACCGTTCTTTAGCCCACTCTGCCACCCCAGTTCAGACATGGCCATATGCAAATCAGTCTGACCCTGTGCCTCATGGGAACAGTCCAGCCCAAACTACAAAGCCATGCCATCCCTGGACCGGAAACAAGCTTCCGAGGACCGGTTTCTGGCATTTCAGCCATCTTCAGCCCGGATTGCTTGAATCCAGTGGCAAAGTGAGCAAGGGACTCACGTCTGAGCATACCCTGCCAACTTATGGCGAACAAAGCGGTACAAAAGGGGGTGGCGATGGACGGAGCATCTGAACCAATCAAACACTCACACCCAGTCAACAGATCTGGGTTTAATCCATCACTGTTCTTTAGCCCACTCTGCCACCCCAGTTCAGACATGGCCCTTTGCAAATCAGTCCGACCCTGTGCCTCATGGGAACAGTCCAGCCGGAACTGCCAAGCCATGCCTTCCCTGTACCGGAAACAAGCTTCCGAGGACCGGTTTCTGGCATTTCAGCCGTCTTCAGCCCGGCTTGCTTGAATCCAGTGGCAAAGTGAGCAAGGGACTCACGTCTGAGCATACCCTGCCAACTTATGGCGAACAAAGCGGTACAAAAGGGGGTGGCGATGGACGGAGCATCTGAACCAATCAAACACTCACACCCAGTCAACAGATCTGGGTTAAATCCATCACTGCTCTTTAGCCAAACTCTGCTACCCCAGTTCAGACATGGCCATGTGCAAATCAGTCTGACCCTGTGCCTCATGGGAACAGTTCAGCCCGAACTGCCAAGCCATGCCTTCCCTGGACCGGAAACAAGTTTCAGAGGACAGGTTTCTGGCATTTCAGCCGTCTTCAGCCCAGCTTGCTTGAATCCAGTGGCAAAGTGAGCAAGGGACTAACGTCTGAGCATATCCTGCCAACTTATAGGCGAACAAAGCGGTACAAAATGGGGTGGCGATGGACGGAGCATCTGAACCAATCAAACACTCACACCCAGTCAACAGATCTGGGTTTAATCCATCACCATTCTTTAGCCCACTCTGCCACCCCAGTTCAGACATGGTCATATGCAAATCAGTCTGACCCTGTGCCTCATGGGAACATTCCAGCCCGAACTGCCAAGCCCTGCCTTCCCTGGACCGGAAACAAGCTTCCGAGGACCGGTTTCTGGCATTTCAGCCGTCTTCAGCCCGGCGTGCTTGAATCCAGTGGCAAAGTGAGCAAGGGACTCACGTCTGAGTATTCCCTGCCAAATTATGGCGAACAAAGCGGTACAAACGGGGGTGGCGATGGACGGAGCATCTGAACCAATCAAACACTCACACCCAGTCAACAGATCTGGGTTTAATCCATCACTGTTCTTTAGCCCACTCTGCCACCCCAGTTCAGTCATGGACATATGCAAATCAGTCCGACCCTGTGCCTCATGGGAACAGTCCATCCCAAACTGCCAAGCCATGCCTTCCCTGTACCGGAAACAAGCTTCTGAGGACCGGTTTCTGGCATTTCAGCCGTCTTCAGCCCGGCTTGCTTGAATCCAGTGGCAAAGTGAGCAAGGGACTCACGTCTGAGCATACCCTGCCAACTTATGGTGAACAAAGCGGTACAAAAGGGGGTGGCGATGGATGGAGCATCTGAACCAATCAAACACTCGCACCCAGTCAACAGATCTGGGTTTAATCATTCACCGTTCTTTAGCCCACTCTGCCACCCCAGTTTAGACATGGCCATATGCAAATCAGTCCGACCCTGTGCCTCATGAGAACAGTCCAGCCCGAACTGCCAAACCATGCCTTCCCTGGACCGGAAAAAAGCTTCCGAGGACCAGTTTCTGGCATTTCAGCCGTCTTCATCCCAGCTTGCTTGAATCCAGTGGCAAAGTGAGCAAGGGACTCACGTCTGAGCATACCCTGCCAACTTATGGCGAACAAAGCGGTACAAAAGGTGGTGGCGATAGACGGAGCATCTGAACCAATCAAACACTTGCACCCAGTCAACAGATCTGTGATTAATCCATCACCGTTCTTTAGCCCACTCTGCCACCCCAGTTCAGACATGGCCATATACAAACCAGTCTGACCCTGTGCCTCATGGGAACAGTCCAGCCTGAACTGCCAAGCCATGCCTTCCCTGAACCGGAAACAAGCTTCCGAGGACCAGTTTCTGGCATTTCAGCCGTCTTCAGCCTGCCTTGCTTGAATCCAGTGGCAAAGTGAGCAAGGGTCTCACGTCTGAGCATACCCTGCCAACTTATGGCGAACAAAACGTTACAAAAGGGGGTGGTGATGGACGGAACATCTGAACCAACCAAACACTCACACCCAGTCAACAGATCTGGGTTTAAACCATCACCGTTCTTTAGCCCACTCTGCCACCCCAGTTCAGACATGGCCATATGCAAATCAGTCTGACCCTGTGCCTCATGGGAACAGTCCAGCCCTAACTGCTTTTTTTCAAGCCATGCCTTCCCTGGACCGGAAACAAGCTTCCGAGGACCGGTTTCTGGCATTTCCGCCGTCTTCAGTCCGGCTTGCTTGAATCCAGTGGCAAAGTGAGCAAGGGACTCACGTTTGAGCATACCCTGTCAACTTATGGCGAACAATGCGGTACAAAAGGGGGTGGCGATGGACGGACCATCTGAACCAATCAAACACTCACACCCAGTCAACAGATCTGGGTTTAATCCATCACAGTTCTTTAGTCCACTCTGCCACCCCAGTTCAGACATGGCCATATGCAAATCAGTCTGACCCTGTGCCTCATGGGAACAGTCCAGCAGGATCGGTGATGGATTAAACCCAGATCTGTTGACTGGGTGTGAGTGTTTGATTGGGTCAGATGCTCCGTCCATCACCACCCCCTTTTGTACCGCTTTGTTCGCCATAAGTTGGCAGGGTATGCTCAGACGTGAGTCCTTTGCTCACTTTGCCACTGGATTCAAGCAAGCCTGGCTGAAGACGACTGGAATGCCACAAACCGGTCCAAGGAAGCTTGTTTCCGGTCGAGGGGAAGGCATGGCTTGGCAGTTTGGGCTGGACTGTTCCCATCAGGCACAGGGTCAAACTGATTTGCATATGGCCATGTCTGAACTGGGGTGGCAGAGTGGGCTAAAGAACGGTGATGGATTAAACCCAGATCGGTTGACTGGGTGTGAGTGTTTGATGGGGTCAGATGCTCCGTCCATCACCACCCCCTTTTGTACCGGACTGTTCCCATGAGGCACAGGGTCAAGACTGATTTGCATATGGCTGGGTTCAAACTGGAATGGCATGGTGAGCAAAAAAACGATGGATTTAGGCCCAGATCTCTGTAGTGGAACGAATCTATGACATTGATCTGCATTCTGTCCATCAACTGTTGTTTTTGCGTTTGTCACCACGAGTGGGATGGGTATGCCCAGATCGTGGGTCCCGTGCTCTCCATGCCACTGGATTCAACCTACCATGGCTGAAGAGGGGTGTAACCCCAAAACTGGTCTTAGGATGCTTGTTTCCAGTCCTCAGAGGACCTGGCTTGGCAGTTAGGGCTGGACTGCTTCCATGAGACACAGGGTCAAGACTGGTCTGCATATGGCTGGATTCAAACTGGAATGGCATGGTGAGCAAAACAACAATGGATCTAGGCACAGATCTCTGTACTGGGGTGAATGTATGACATTGTTCTGCATTCTGTCCATCAACTGTTGTTTCTGCATTTGTCACCCTGAGTGGGACGGGTATTCCCTGACGTGGGTCCTGTGCTCTCCATGACTCTGGAATCAAGCTATCTTGGCTGAAGAGGGGTGAAACACCAAAACCGGTGCTAGGATGCTTGTTTCCAGTTCAGGGAGGACCTGTCTTGGCAGTTTGGGCTGGACAGTTCCCATTAGGCACAGGGTCAAGACTACTTTGCATATGGCTGGGTTCAAACTGGAATGGCCTGGTGAGCAAAAAAACAATGGATTTACGCCCAGATCTCTGTACTGGGATGAATGTATGACATTGTTCTGCATTCTGTCCATCAAGTACTGTTTCTACATTTGTTTCCCCGAGTGGGATGGGTATGCCCAGCCATGGGTCCCATGCTCTGCATGCCACTGGAATCAAGCTATCCAGGCTGAAGAGGGGTGAAACCCCGAAACCGGTCCTAGGAGTCTTGTTTCCAGTCCAGGGTGGGCCTGGCTTGGCATTTCTGGCTGTACTGTTCCCATGAGGCACAGGGTCAAGACTGATTTGCATATGGCTTGGTTCAAACTGGAATGGCATGGTGAGAAAAAAAAAACAATGGATTTACGTCCAAATCTCTGTAGTGGAGGGAATGTATGACATTGTTCTGCATTCTGTCCATCAACTGATGTTTTTGCATTTGTCACCCCTAGTGGAACAGGTATGCCCAGAACGTGGGTCCCGTGCTCTCCATGCCACTGGAATCAAGCTATCCTGGCTGAAGAGGGGTGAAACCCCAAAACCAGTCCTAGGATGCTTGTTTCCAATCCAGGGAGGACTTGGCTTGGCAGTTCGGGCTGGACTGTACCCATAAGGCACAGGGTCAAGACTGATTTACATATGGCTGGGTTCAAACTGGAATGGCATGGTGAGCAAAAAAACAATGGATCTAGGCCCAGATCTCTGTACTGGGCTGAATGTATGACATTGTTCTGCATTCTGTCCATCAACTACTGTTTCTACATTTGTTTCCCCGAGTGGGATGGGTATGCCCAGACGTGGGTCCCATGCTCTCCATGCCACTGGAATCAAGCTATCCTGGCTGAAGAGGGGTGAACCCCCGAAACTGGTCCTAGGAGTCATGTTTCCAGTCCAGGGAGGGCCTGGCTTGGCAGTTCTGGCTGTACTGTTCCCATAAGGCACAGGGTTAAGACTGATTTGCATATTGGGTTCAAACTGGAATGGCATGGTGAGAAAAAAAACAATGGATTTAGGTCCAGATCTCTGTACTGGGGTGAATGTAGGACATTGTTCTACATTCTGTCCATCAACTGATGTTTTTACATTTGTCACCCCGAGTGGGCCGGATATGCCCAGACGTGGGTCCCATGCTCTCCATGCCACTGGAATCAAGCTATTCTGTCTGAAGAGGTGTGAAACCCCGAAACCGGTCCTAGGATGCTTGTTTCCAATCCAGGGAGGACCTGGCTTGGCAGTTCGGGCTGGACTGTACCCATGAGGCACTGGGTCAAGACTGATTTACATATGGCTGGGTTCAAACTGGAATGGCATGGTGACCAAAATACAGATTGGTTTAGGCCCAGATCTCTGTACTGGGGTGAATGTATGACATTGTTCTGCATTTTGTCCATCAACTGTTGTTTTTGTATTTGTCACCCCGAATGGGCCGGGTATGCTCAGACGTGGGCGCTCTCCATGCCACTGGACTCAAGCTATCCTGGCTGAAGAGGGGTGAAACCCTGAAACCGGTCCTAGGATGCTTGTTTCCAGTCCAGGGAGGACCTGGCTTGGCAGTTCGGGCTGGACTGTTCCCATGGGCACAGGGTCAAGACTGATTTGCATATGGCTGGGTTCAAACTGGAATGGCATGGTGAGCAAAAAAACAATGGATCTAGGCCCAGATCTCTGTACTGGGGTGAATATATGACATTGTTCTGCATTCTGTCCATCAACTGTTGTTTTTGCATTTGTCACCCCGAGTGGGACGGGTATGCCCAGACGTGGGTCCCGTGCTATCCTTTTTAAAAAAAATATTTTTATTATTTTCATTAAACCAAACCAATACATGCAATCATGCAATATAATGCTTATCTGTTTACACATTGTACATCCCATTTCAGTAAAGATCTAATTACTGAGGAAACTCCCACACTTCCGCTCAGGCAATAATTGACATATAAGACAGTATTCAAAACATATTTGACAAAGCCCATCTCTTCATATCATCATTCGAATTCTCCAAAAATAGCAGCTTCATTTTCCTCAAGCGGTAGTGAGTATCAATATTTTACTGTACTCGTAATGCAACTCCAAGCCCACCCTCTTATCCCTTCCTGCCCCCTAATGGCGTAACAATAATTTGAAAATAAAGTTTATCCATAAGTCATGGTTAAGTCCACATTAATTGGGTCAACCACAGTAATCTGATAAACCAGTCCATGCTGTCAGAGGTAAAGGCACTAGAGTAAACATTGGAGTCATCCTCCTAAGGAGGGGCAGGTTCTCAGGGAGGAGTCTCTGACCCTGGCGTGCTTAAGTCTCCATCAGTGTGCAATAATTGTACTAGTGCCTCCCAGGCCCTCGCCTGTTCCATCCCCTTATCATTTTTAGTTTGGGCTGCCATTTGCAGACGTGCGGTACCTTCACATTCTGCCCATTTAATAATTTCAGTCAGCCATCTCTGGAAACTAGGGCCCCAGGTCTTTCCAATGGGTTGTTATTTCTCTTCTTGCCAGTAAAAGCCCCAGGTCTATAAATGTACTGGTTACTTTAGTTTTAGCAGTATGGGGAAACCAGTGCAACAAAAAGAGACCTATAGTGGGTTCTATATTTCTATCTGTAATAACATGCAGAAGGGCAACCACGTCTTCCCAGTATGTACCCAGGTGAGGGCAATTCCACATCATGTGGCAGAAGTCTGCCCCTACTACTCTACATCGCGGACACATTGCCGTGGTCACGTTAAAATATTTATACATTTTCCCAGGCGTAAAGTATGCTTGATGGATAATGAAGAAGTGTACCAACTGAAAACGAGCATTCCGGGTGCTCTTCCATGCACGTTCTACCTAACCCTCCCACACCTTCACAGGAGTTTCGGCGCCTAGATCCACTTCCCACCGCTGTCGGAGCGTTACCAGTGGGGTCAGTCGCTCATTCGTCATTCAACGATATAAGCAAGTAATTGCCTTTATGGTGCCAGCAGCTACAACCACATATTGACAAACCATGGAGGTGGGCGGTTCTCGAAGTCCGCCCTTCCAATGCATCTGGATGGCCGCTACAAGCACTAGGTGTAATAAGTAATCCCCGAGCCAGCTCGTACCTGTCTTGTAATACCTCATATGGAATCATGGTACAATCGTCATACAGACCCCTACAGTGAGCAACCCCTTTCCACCCATCCTGCCAGTGCCGCCCAGTTGCCGCCATGCGACAGAGCATTACATACCACCAGCAGTATTTCAGGGGCATATGGGCGCACTATTTGTGCCGCCTGTGACTCCTGTTCCAGCAGAGCTTAAACGTCCCTATCTCACGAGTCAACAAAGAGATTGGGAGTGGCAGCTGTAAAAGCAATTTAGAAAGCATCTGCCTCATCCGTTGAGACCCCACTCTATCCCCACCACTGCATCACAGCCTGAGAAAAGCTATTGCAGTTGCACCGCCAGATAATAAGATTCGAAATCAGGAACTGCCAGCCCCACCTCCGATCGCAGTCTCATTAGTGTATTGAGGGTTACTCTCCGATGTCCTCCAGCCCAAAGAAACCCAACCACCATCGACTGAAGCTGCTTGAAAACCGACGCCAGAACCCAAATCTGTAGTCTTCTAAAATAATACAACAGCCTGGGTAGCACTATCATTTTGAGAATGGCCACTCATCCAGCCACAGAGTGTGGGAGTGTACTCCAAAACTCCATGCAATCCTTAAGCGACCTAATGGCCCTGCCCACATTACCCTCCAGTAAGTCGGCTTGAGTGTGATAAATATGAGTGCCAAGATACGTCAGACACTGTTGCTCCAATCGTACCTCCTGTGTATACTCTCAGCCAACAGCCTGTTTGACTGCCGGAAATAAACAAGTCTTTGTCCAATTTACCTTCAAACCGGCAATATTGCCAAGATCGTCCAACAACACCTTTGCACCGCGAAGGGCACCCTCTGTGTCCGCCAAAAATAAAAGGAGATCGTCAGCGTACAATGCAATATGATGGATTTGCTCTTGTACATTCAACCCTGTATAATGCAAACCCGTCCTAGCCTGTGCCGAAAGCGGTTCCATGGCCAGGGCAATCAACAGAGGAGAAAGAGGACAACCCTGTCTCATCCCGTGACCTATTGGGCAAGTATCCAAAATCATCACTCCCGTCTTTGCACTCACTGTAGCCTGTTTATATAACAATGATGTCCATTCCACAAAACCATCTCCCAACCCAAAGTGCCTCAGGACGTAGAACAAATATGGCCATTCTAAGCTGTCAAAAGCCTTCTCAATATCTATCGCCAGTATGGCAACAGTATCTTTACAATATGGGTCAGCTTCCAGGACATTATTAAGGCGTCGGACATTCTGAGTCGTATTTCGTTTGGGTATAAAACCCGCTTGGTCCGTATGTATTAAGTGGACCATAAAAGGGAGCAGACGAGTCGCTAGGATGCAGCTCAAAATGTTATAATCTGTGGTCAGCATTGACAACGGGCGATAGGCGGTCCTATCGTGGGTAGGTTTACCTGGTTTAAGCAACGGTATGATTAACGCCTCACGAGTAGTGGCAGGCAAAAGGCGCTCTCTCTTGGCAGTATTATATAACGTCACCAACCTAAGAGCCAACAGGTCTACATACGCGCTAAGAAACTCCACCGGTAGGCCATTCACACCAGGGGTTTTCTTCCGGGCCATATGTTTATTCGCGCCTCGGACCTCTCCTAGGGTAATGTTCTGCCCCAACAGCTCCGCTCTGTCATGATCTAAGACAGGGAGAGCCTCCCCCTCCAAAAACTCCTGGATAGCCACTTCGTCTGGGGTCACTATGCTTTGATATAAAGCATTATAATAACCTAAAAATATGTAATTTATCCCCTTCTGCGTATAGCACGCTTCCATATCAGGCTCCGCTAAGTTCTAGTATGACCGTACCTCTATGTGCTGGGTTGGCTAGCCACGCCAACAATGCCCCAGATTTATCGTGCTCCACATGCGCTCTTACAGCATATTTTTTATAATCAAAGCAGCGCAAGCACTCTACTTGCACCGCAACCTCCTCCCTTGCTGCTATCAAGTTGCGCTGGCAATCCGGGCGCTCAGGCCTCTCCCTCTCAACCTCCCGCAGCCTCCCGTTTCGCTCTCTAACTCCTGCAGTAATTCTCTGCGCACTCCCAATACGCTATGCACTGTCCCCGAATTACACTCTTAAAGGCGTCCCATTCCACCATTAACGATGAGGCAGTGCCCGTGTTGCTGTGAAAATAATCAGTAATGCCAGTGCGCACCGTGTCGCGGAATACGTGATCTTCTAGCAATTCAGGGTTCAAACTCCAAGTCGGAATTTTGGGGCGTTCGGGCAATAGATTCACACGTATTGACAGAGGATTGTGGTCTGATAACGTTCAAGTTAGGTACTCGCTATGCTGTACCACAGCATGTGTGTCAGGAAAGCAAAGCATTGCATCAAGGCGGACATAGAGGTCATGCAAGGCAGAAAATAATGAATAATTCCGGGCAGTCTTGTGCGAAATCCTCCAGGTATCTATCAGCCCCCACCTATGCTGCCAGTCCCACCTGACCCTTGAAAGTGCATGAGTAGGCGCCTCTGAGAGGGAAAGATGGGATCTATCAAACTGGACATCCGTGACCGAGTTAAAATCCCCACCCAGGAGCACCGACCCAGTTAAAACGGAGCGGGTTTCCCAGACATTTGTGCGAAGAATGCCGCTTGGTCTGTGTTTGGTGCATATATGCTGCCCAGTACTACATCCCTACCTCTTAACCTCCCCGCGCCAACACATACCGGCCCTCAGGATCCCTGAGCTGACGAAGGGGCTGAAAGGGAACTCCCGCCCTTACCCATATTAAAACCCCTCGCGCAAAGGCGGAATAAGTTGTGCAGAAAATCTGACCTCTCTACCTACGCTGCAATGCCGCATCTTCATTTGGTGCTATATGTGTTTTTTTTAGGAAAGCCAGGTGGACCCCCCTCCGAACTAAATAGGTATGTATTTTATGTCTCTGTACCATGGTGTGCATATCCTTAACATTCCAATATAAACACTTCAAATCAGATACCAAACCCATGGCATCGATCCACACTGACTCCACATAGCTAGTCTCAACAGGTTACACCATTTCCACCCCCATCATTTCCGTAACACAAAAAAAAACAACAACCCCACCCCAGGACAGGCACTAGAACATTAGTCCCCATCCAAACTACACCAAACTAGTTTCCCTAGGGCAACTACAGAGGAACCGTGGGGGACAGTGGTTGCAGTCCTTCAAATACCAGCGATCAGCGCACAACGCAAAACCCCCCATTCATGCCCCTCAGTGCACGTACCGTACCCACCTCTGAGGGGCACCGCATCTACATAAACACTTAACTTCCCATCTAATTCCGACCCACAATCCTTACCACACCAAAAATCCAGCATTTAAAGTACCAATAACATAATGCACATAGTTTGATGAACAACCTGCCAAGCAATCAAAGCAGTGAAACAGAATGAGAACTTTCAAACAATATCATCTGCAGTGCCTGGTGTGACATGCGGTATCTGCAGATTACTAGCCTGTGTGTCATCCGTGTCTGTGCCTTCAGCTGAGACATTCGTGTCCGTGCCAGCCTCTGAGTCATTTGCAGGGCCCGGAGCAAGTCCGAGACCGCCCTTAGGGCCTCTTGTCTGTCTCTCTCAGTCTGGGAAGCGTTGGGCACCTTCAAAGTAGCAGGAGGTCATTGCAGCCTCTGCCGGCGCTGTGGCAGCTGTTTCGGAGGCAGAGCAGGCACATCCGTCACAGCTGGTTACCTGACAGTCCTATACATTTCCAGCCAATCCCATGCCTCTGACGGATCCCTGCAAAAGTGGGTTGATCCATCCAGGATAATTCGCAAGCGGGCCGGGAACATCAGTGAACACTGTAGCCCCTCATCACAAAGAGCTCGTTTGACAGCCAAGAAAGATGCACGGCGGCACTGAACCTCCAGTGTATAGTCTGGAAAGATCGAGACCTTACTTTTGCCCACTGTATACGGCCCAGCTGTGCGTGCCGTCTGGAGAAGATGGTCTCTATCCTTGTAGTGGAGGAGCCTGGCCACCACCGGTCTTGGAAGACGACCCGGCGCCAGGGGAAGGGCCGGGACTCTATGCGTTCATTCCAGCGTGTAGAACTGCGTCAACCCTTCCGGCGCCACTGTATCGCGGAGCCAGTCCTCCAAGAACTGGACCATATTGGATCCCTCAATCCCCTCCGGAAGACCCAAGACTCGGATGTTATTCCTCCTATTTCTCCCTTCGGCATCCTCAGCTCTTTTCTCCAACACCAGGAGTCTTCGTTTAACGTCGCCCAACTGTTCAGCAATGGACTTCTGCGCTGGCTCCAGGGTCGCCAGGGAAGACTCTGTCTGCTCCATTCTGTCTGCCAATTTGGCATGCTCGACTCTCAACAGCCCCAAGCCCACTGAAACTGTCGCAATATCCTGATGCAGTGACTCCAGCGTGTCCGTAATGGCCTGAAGTGTTCGGGCCAGCTACTGCAGCACTCCTACATCATCTGGCCCCTCAGGAGAAGGTGGGCGCTTCTCTTCCTGACTCGCATCCCCTGGTTCCAGCTGAGCCACCTGTATCTTTCCCCTAGGCTTCCCCATAGTGCCACTGCAGATTAGGTGCGCCTCCTCGAAGCTGTGTATTTCTTGCCCACCACGAGGCCTCCTCCAGAATAAGCACTCACCAGTGTTCGATCGATGCGGCAGGAAACTCCATGGGAGGTCGCACTCACTGAACTGTCTGAGACGACCGGCCTCGCACTCCATTAGAGACGCAGCCGGACCCCCAACTCACAGGACCATCCAAGTTCGTGTCAGATTTAGAACAAGAGTAAGTCCAGTCGTCCCAGGAAATCACTTGTTATCCTGCTGTGCGTTTAGGCCACCCCACGGTTCAATCCCCCCAAGTCAGCGCCAGGACCCGGAGGACCCCGGATATGATCTGATTCAAGATGGTCCTCAAAGCACCAGTGGTATAGGCTCCAACAGAATCAATGCGCGGGTCACGCAGGGCGCCCGTGCAATCCACCATCCACTAGCGCCTCTGATGCAATGCTGCCTCCCATTGAGGGTCCCCTCCGTCCCTCAGCAAAGGGGCCTGCTCCAAAGTACCCCAAGAGCTGTGGCTGCTGAAATAATCCCCACTGCCTCATCACTCGCTCACTCAGGGAGCTCACTTTGCTGGGCAATGACCCATACAATCAGACCGGCAGCAATTGTAGGGCATCTGCCATTCAGGTCGGCGCAGGCATTGAAATACCCGGCTGCTGCCTCTCCATGTATGCGGGATACTACAATGTAAGCTTGCAGTCTCTTGCACCATTCAGGCAGCAGCCCCTCTTCACTCCACAGTAGGCCACCCGACTCCGCCCACATCTCTGCTGTTCGCCAGCATTCGCTCTTACCTCTGGCAAGCACTGCAGGGCGCCGCGACACCCCCTCCAAGGCACCACCGCAGCGCCGAGACTGTCTCGGTTAATCTCCTCTATGGGGTCCCAGCGGGTCCTTCTCACATGCATAAAGCGGGGCAATCCACCCAAACCAGCCCACTCCAGCTTACGACCGCCGCAACCTATGTCTTGTAGCCCGGGCAGTCCGCCTCATCCAGCCAATGCAAGCAGGGGTTCACCTCAGGCAGCAGTGGACTTCATGTACACATCACCTCAGTCCACATCTCAGGAGGCACCGAGAGTGGTGCAATCACTCGCCGCTCTGCTGTTGGGTCTCTCACTCCACAAACCAGGACAAGGGATCAGCCTTATTCTTTCCGCTCTCAGGCCAACGCCATCTTGTCTTCCCTCAGCTGGCCGTCTTCTTTAGTCACCACCGCAGTCTCACGGCGGAGCGCAGTCAGTGGAGGGCCACAATCAACTCCACCAAGCCTCTCGCTGCTGTTAGTTCCCTCTGCGGTTGCCCCTCGGGGACAGGTTGGCCGCGAGGTTGGATAAATCACAGTCCCGGCGCGGAGCTGAGAGATCACGCGTCTGCCTCCATCAGGCTGCAAGCCATGCCCCCCCTGGGTCCTGTGCTCTCCATGCCACTGGAATAAAGCTATCCTGGCTGGAGAGGGGTGAAATCCCGAAACCGTCCTGGATGCTTGTTTCAAGTCCAGGGAGGACCTTGCTTGGCTGTTCGGGCTAGACGGTTGCCACGAGGCACAGAGTCAAGACTGATTTGCAAATGGCTGGGTTCTAACTGGAATGGCATGGTGAGCAAAAAAACAATGGATTTAGGCCCAGATCTCTGTACTGGGGTGAATGTATGACTTTGTTTTGCATTCTGTCCAATCAACTGTTGTTTTTGCATTTGTCACCCCGAATGGGACGGGTATGCTCAAACATGGGTCCCATGCTCTCCAGGCCACTGGAATCAAGCTATCCTGGCTGAAGAGGGGTGAAACCCTGAAACCAGTCCTAGGATGCTTGTTTCCAGTCCAGGGAGGACCTGGCTTGGCAGTGCGGGCTGGACTGTTCCCATGATTTGCATATGGCTGAGTTCAGACTGGAGTGAGCAAAACAACTATGGATTTAGGCCCAGATCTCTGTACTGGGGTGAATGTATGACTTTGTTTTGCATTCTGTCCATCAACTGTTATTTTTGCATTTGTCACCCTGAGTGGGACGTGTATGCCCAGACGTTGGTCCTGTGCTCTCAATGCCACTAAAATCAAGCTATCCTGGCTGATGAGGGCTGAAAGCCCGAAACTGGTCATAGGATGCTTGTTTTCAGTCCAGGGAGGACCTGGCTTGGCAGTTCGGGGTGGACTGTTCCCATGGGGCACAGGGTCAAGACTGATTTGCATATGGCTGGGTTGAAACTGAATTGACATGGTGAGCAAAAAACGATGGATTTAGGCCCAGATCTCCGTACTGGGGTGAATGTATGACATTGTTCTGCATTCTGTCCATCAACTGTTGTTTTTGCATTTGTCACCCCGTGTGGGACGGGTATGCCCAGACGTGGGTCCTGTGCTCTCCATGCCACTGGAATCAAGCTATCCTGGCTGAAAAAGGGTGAAACCCCGAAACCAGTCCTAGGATGCTTGTTTCCAGTCCAGGGAGGACCTGGCTTGGCAGTTAGGGCTGGACTGTTCCCTTGATTTGCATATGGCTGGGTTCAAACTGGAATGTCATAGTGAGCAAAAAAACTATGGATTTAGGCCCAGATCTCTGTACTGGGGTGAATGGTCTATAGTAAGCTCTGACGGGCTGTCCCTTTGCTGTAAATATCAATAGGTACATCAAAAACGCATTCGTTGCATCTTTGCAGCTAAATTGTAAAAATTCTAAACCATATTTGTTATGATTTAACTTTTTTTGAGGTATTATAAAACCATCATTTTTTCTGTGTTCATATATACAGTACAATTCATAAATAATTCGACATTAATCCAATTCTCCTAAACGTGCAATATATATTCCAGTACTGCGATGCCCGGATACTGGCAGACTCTGTCTGAGAACCGACCTGTCTGTAGGGCTTCAGTCTCAGGCTAAGGCCGCCTGTAGTCTAACCTCCAAGGCTGAGGACACTGAAGAAGGACTGGCCAAGGGAACAGACACCTGTGACTCGCCGGGAGGAATGTCTGGGAGGCAACAGACAGGGAAACACCTGAATCAACAATGAGCAACTTCATAATCTGATCGTGGTTTCTTTGTGATAACATGATTACAAAACCTTTAACTAGTTTTATTTCAGCTGTGTTTTGAATTTGCCTTACAGGCTGTTTGCTGTTCAAAGTCCATCAGATGATAGGTGTTGCGAACTTGTTTGCTCTTCAAAGTTCCTCTGAAATGTTTATTTTTCCTTGTAGTGCTGTTCCTTGGAAGAACTGTACTCCCCTTCCGCTATGCCAACACGATGCTGCCCGGTAAGGTGGAACGATATCAGGAATAGTAAATAGATTAGTGAGATAACTACATTACTGAATAAGCATAAGTGATATTTTCACTCATTAATTTTTTTTTTACATGAATGGGTAGTAACCATCCCAGTGTAGTACCCAGTGGCGGCTCCTCTTTTGAGGCGGAGGAGCGTCGCCCCACTGCTACTGTGCAGCAGGACAAGAAAGGAAAAATAAAATGATAATAACACGATGTTATTATCAGTTTTGTCTTTCCTGCTGCGGCAGCATGAGGACGAGACTGCTCTGCGGACAGAGCAGAGGAGGAGTGGTGGGCAAACTAAAGTGCACATGATGCTTTGACCTGCCCTCTTAGGCTGGCCAAACAGTCATTCACATTTAACATGTTCTCCATGTAGGCTGCATTACAGCCTGCATGGAGAACATGCACAGGTCCCCAGTTCCCGTCTTAGCGCCGAACCACTGCATTCAGACCAATCACAGCGCGGCATTGCAGCGTTGTGATTGGTTTAAGAGATCCAATCACAACTCTGCAGCGGAGCGTTGTCATTGGCTAAGGGGAGCATGGCTGCTCCCTGTCCAGCAGAGGAGAGACAACATGGACAGACCGGTGAGGATGTAAGTGAATTTTCTTTTTTTACAATTATAATTATATCTCCTTACCCCCTCGCCGAACCACCCCAAGTCCGTGTTGGCCGCCACTGGTAGCACCGCCCATCAAGAATCGCATCAGCTGGTGCGCCTGCAAAGTAGCACCAAGCTAGGGATCCACTGAACCCAATTGTGAGTCTTTTACCGACCACCTGAGGACATAGGAACCCAACTGGCTAGAATTAGGGCCCTTGGCTCTCTTTTTATGGCATGCCTGTCATACCGAAGTGGCTAGGAGTCACATAGAAACTTGCCACTTGGCCCATAAAACAAACTCATCCTTACAATCCCTGAAGAGCTTAGGGAGAAGGCCTCAAACCGGCACCCCAACATGCCCGAAACTGGATGAACAATAGCACACCAGCCCAAGCTTGGTACAAAAAGACAACCAAAGTGAGTTGCACACCACCCTCAAATGTGCACCTCCCCACACTAGAGCACAAGTGAAACTGGTCAAGTACAGGACGCAGTCTATAGGTCAAATGGGCCATATAAACATGCAAAAAAAACCTGAAGCAAGGAACCAAACAGCCCAAGCCGGAACAAGTGTAAATCTCCCCTTTGTTAAGGGTTTGGCCACTTGGAGCACAAAAGCCAACAAAAAGGCATGCAAGAGCAGACAATGCACACAAAGAGCAGACTAAGTCTCAGATCCATTAGAAAGCCCACAGGGAGTCCAGCAAGGGTAGAGTATCTCTTAGGGTGAGGCATGCGCTCAAGGCAAAAATTAAGCATAGCACATAACACATTAAATACAAGTCAGCAACCCAGGATCAGGGGCACCCAGCTTGAGCTTCACGGGGAAGCAAGGCAGGAACCGCACAGCTGAGAATCAGTGTGTCCCAGCGATTCACAATGCCCCATTAATGCAATACAAACAAAGGGGAGGAGGTCAAATGGAAATGGGTGGTCTTAGGCCCTTATACAGGGCCAGAATACCATGGCAACAGATTCCTTAGATGTCAGAAGCTCAAAAGAGGATCACAAGTATCCCTAGTATTTTAAGGTTTCAATACCCCCTGTAGAGATGGACTGGTGAGCAACCCTGAGCAAAATTGAGCCATGGGACAAGTGGCCAGCCAAAACATTGTGGTGCACAGGAAACACTGTAACAAAAGCTTTCCATGCCCAGAGAAGGCTACTGTCAACATGAATCTCACAACACTGCCACTACCAGCCCACATGCTGAAACAAATAGGAGATGGAATTACTGCCACTAGTGAAAACTGCAAACTTAGAGGAACACTAAAACAACAAACCAAGGAAGGGAGAGCGGTTAGAAATAAGAACTGGTCATGGGGGTAGCTCTCTTGCTAGAAGCCAGGCGCTGCCTGTTGAATGTTTGGGAACCCACCGATCATAATGTGGCGCAAACTCAATGGGTGACTCTAGGGGCCATGATCGCTAAACGTGATATTGCACAATTGTCGGGGTCCCAGAGGTCTCCAACTCTTGAGGTGTGGAAGGAAAACATGGATTGGTGCATGTTCAGGGAAAAAACTGTGTATCTGGCTCGGGGTCGTCCCCGGAAGTGGCATAAGGTCTTGGGCCCTTGGAATCGATACAGGGGGGACATATGTGTGCCCCCAGTAACGGCTGTTCTTGAAGTCCCCTTTTCCCCCTGACCCTACATCATTTTTTTAACTTATTACTGTATTTTGCTGCCTCCTCTGCTCCTTCCCCCTCCCCCTGTTAATGTGGTGATTATTATATTGTCTATTGCAATGATGTTCCGCCCTAGTATGGTCTATGCACCTCCTGCATTTTGTTGCTGCCTTGCTTTTTTTTGTTATCTTTTCAATAAAAAGAAATATTAAAAAAAATGTTTTAAAAAAGAAATAGGAACTGGTTGCAGCAATGCTCCTAGGCGCCTGCACCTTCTTCCACTCACCCTTCCAAATCTGCTAGAAATTCAGCCCCTTGGTTTAATGAGGCTCTCAGGAATAGCAAAACGCCTGCAAACAGCTAGAGAGAGTATGGCGGAATTTTTTTAATATTGAGGATAAAGAAATCTATAAACATACCCTAAAGGTCCATCACAATAAAATTTATGAGGAAAAAAATAAAAGTAAAGACCTTTTCAAAATAGTGAAGGACTTTTCCTCCCCGAGTGCGGCTGCCAACATTTTTAACCCTACCAGCGAATGGACAAGCCACCTGGCCTCATATTTTCATGGTAAAATTAAAACCATCCAAGACACCTTTAAGGAGTCCATCCCGGTTAAGGGAGAATGCGCTGATTCTCTACCCTCCAGCGTTCTGGCAGTGGGTCCTTCTTTCACACAGTCTCCCCTTCCTGTGGAGACGTCCTTGGAGATTATGAAAGGCCTTAAGTCAGGCTTTCCCTTAAACCCATGCCCGGCCAAAGTTCTAGCATCCGTAGCAGAGAGTATTAACCCAGCCACCAATATTGTCCTAAACTCCTTGCTGGAAAATGGCCAGGTGCCACGCATGTGGAAAAGTGCGAAAATGCTCCCACTGCTAAAATAGCCTCCTGCAGACCCCTTGGTGGCACTCAACTATAGATCAATATCACTCCTTCCTTTCTTCTCTAAAACCCTTGAGAAATATGTAAATTTAGTTACCACAGAATACGTGTCTATCAAGGAAAAGTTAGATAGAGGAGGTAAGGCGGGGCTGATTTTACCAGTTCTCTCTGCGGCTTTTGACACTGTGCCTCATGACCGACTTCTACATAGATGACAGGAGTGCGCCTGGGAGGCATGGTGCTCAGGTAGTTTTCCTCCTTTTTGATAGTCAGAAACCGGTCCTAGGATGCTTGATTCCGGTCCAAGGAAGGCATGGCTTGACAGTTCGGGCTGGACTGTTCCCATGAGGCACAGGGTCAGACTGATTTGCATATGGCACTGGGGTGGCAGAGTGGGCTAAAGAACGGTGATGGATTAAACCCAGATCAGTTGACTGGGGGTGAGTGCTTGTATTGTCAACGCTCCGTCCATCATTTCCTTTTGGTTTTACACCTATAACATAACTCAGCTGCAACTATGCCGAACCTAGGATTGATCCAGTAAGCGCAAAAGAGATGGACCATGGCGTCTCAACCTATGTGGGTGGTACCATGGAAATAATGTGCCATGTCCGTTGGATACATCTGCCTGTGGATTCCTCACCTTGTGAATATCCCCTGCGCCAGCAGCATTCGGAAATTTGTCATACCTCTCCACGCCGACGAGGACGATGTCCCAATAGCATGGCTCCGCTCGCGGCTCTGCTGACGTCACCAGAGCCATAAGAGAGCCTCGTCGACGTGATGATGTCAGTTCCCTTTTTTCTGCGCCATCGACACTAACGGTTTTCTGGGACTCTCCGTAGCTTCTGTTGTTACTTTGTATTTCTGACTTGATATTCTTGTTGCCTTTTCAAGATGTCTTCAAGGACATTGGGTTTCAAACCCTGTAGGGAGTGTGGGGGTCACATGTCGATTACTGACCCCCACGAAGACTGAGTCTGCTGCTTATCGTCGGACCACGATGTCGAGGGTTGTTCTTGCTGTCGGAAGATGAACCCTAAAGCTTTAAAGGAGAGAGAGGCCAAACTCCTTATGGCGAAGATGAGAAAAGAGAAGAGAGGTCGGAGGAGATCAATATCAAGGTTCAGGTCGAGGTCGAGGTCGAAGTCGACGTCATGCTTCGAAGTCGAAGAAGCACAAGAAAAAGAAGAGACACGGCTCTCGGCACCGTTCTGACAAGGATACGGCTCTGAGGTCGACTTCACCAGCTCCTCAACATTGTAAGGACTTCGTTTCACCATCTCCTTCAGGTTCCAATCAGGTATCTCCAGTTCGTTCGGCTTCACCTGAAAGATCTCCGGTTCACTCTCCGACGCGGTTCAGTCTCCTGTCCCAATAGAAGAATCTCCAGTTCCTGATGAGTCTGCGGCTCCATTGGCTCCACCGTCGGCGCTGGCTGGCCCGAGTCCGGTAACGCCTCAAGTGGATACTGTCCCGGGGGCCTACCCTCCTTTCCCTGGCCCGGGTACAGATCCATCACATTACTTAAACGCAATGTATGGAGTCTTCACTAGAGCCATATACCTCTCTGGAGTGCCTTCGGGTCCCATGGGTCCAATGGCCTTTAATCTGGGAGTTCCTCAGGCTTATGCTCAGGCTCCATTTATGCAGTTTTTACCTGCGGCTCCATCCTGGCATTTTGCATTTCGCTGAGGACATCAACGCTGTATCCTTCCTCTCCGGCACCTTCAGTTCGACCTTGTTCGACTCCAATTGTGCCTCCACATCCAGGCTCGACGCCGGCTCCGGATCCGCGTCTGGCACCACCGATGCCGATCTCGAGGATGAGTTTGAGGTGAGAGGGACAGAGAATTTTGGAGCAACAACGATATCAGGCAGAAGAGGAAATGGAGGAAGGTGAGATTGAAAAGTCAGAGGACTTATATGAAGGGCTGAAGGAAGCTAGTGGACTGGATAAGTCCCCGGAGTGGGAACTCTCTCTTACTACAGATGCTCCTTCTAAGGATGTGGCTCGTTACCACACAGTGATTAGAAAAGCAGCAGAGCTTTTAGATCTGCAACTTCCAACTGCTGAATTTAAATCTAACATTTTAACTGAGGTTCTGCACTCTCCATCCACTGTGATTGAGCCATTATTGCCCTTTAATGATGCTATCACTGAACCAGTGTTGGAAGTCTGGCTTCAACCCTTTTCAGCTCCAGTAGTATCAAAGTCTGTCGCTAGGAGGTACAGGGTGGCTCCAGGAGACCCGGATTTCCTTACATCTCATCCTTCCCCTGAGAGCCTGGTGGTTCAAGCTGCTTGTTCTAAAAAATCATCTGGGGCTTTTCCTCAAGTCCCTGGGGACAGAGATTCTAAGAGACTTGATCAATCGGCTAAAAAGGTCTTTTCATCGGCAAGTATAGCCTTGAAGTCCACTAATGCCACTTGTCTATTGGGCTGTTACATACATGCTCTTATGAACTCCGCGAAGCAGATTGTCCCGAAATTGTCTGAAGAGGACAGACTGAATTTCAATGAAATCTTAGTGGATACTCAGGCGGCTGCACGCCAAGTTATACAGAGTTGTCTGGACACTGCTGACTCTGTTGCTAGAATCATGGGTTCTTCTTTTGCCACGAGGAGAAGTGCTTGGCTTTGGTCGTCGGAGTTCTTTCCTGATGTACTGGCTGTTCTTCTTGACCTCCCTTTTGATGGCTCCGGGCTGTTTGGTAAAAAGGCAGATGCAGCTTTGTAGAGGCTCAAGGACAGCAAAGCCACTGCAAAATCTTTGGGCCTTCAGGCACAGCATAGACGTTCTGGCTACAGAAAATTTTGAGGCTTCGGAAGGTCATCCTTTTGGACCTACAGGCAGTCTCAGCAGCAATAACAGCAGCAGAATCCTCTGTATAAGACCTACAGAGGCAAGAACATAGGTCATCCACGAGGTCGTCAGCCCTCCTCCTCATCCTACTCTTCTACCTCACCTCCTATTGCCGGTTCAGCAAAGCAGCCCTAGATCCACCATTCTGGATCATGTGGGTCCTGTGGGGGGTCGGCTTACCCATTTTCTTCAAGATTGGGAATCGGTCACTACGGACCTTTGGGTTCTAAATCTTGTGGAAAATGGGTATGCCCTTCCCTTTCGGGAATTTCCTCCAAATTACCCTCCTTGCCAAGGAGTATGTTCGAAGGAACATCTTCCACTTCTGCAGGAGGAAGTCCTTACATTTTTACAGAAAGGAGGGATAGAGGTGGTCCCGGAGTGGGAGAGGGGACAAGGATGCTACTCCCGGTATTTCCTGATTCCCAAGAAGGATGGCAGATTACATCCAATCCTGGATCTCAGGATCTTGAACCTTTTTCTGAAGCAGGAGGAGTTCAAGATGCTCCCCATTGCGCTGGTTCTTCAAGCACTGCAACAGGAGGACTGGATGGTGTCCATCAACTTGCAGGATGCGTATTTTCATATTCCTACCTTGAAGTCGCAGAGGACTACTCAAAGCGGAGTAGCCAGAGAAGGTGCTTCATCATCTGCAGGTGACAACCCAGCTGTTGTACAAATTGAGTTTCTTGATAAACGTGCCCAAATCTCACCTGGTGCCCTCTCAGCCCAACCTGTTCATAGGGGCAGTACTGGACACTACGGTGTGTCGAGCATTCCCACCTCCAAAAAGGATTCTCGACATTCAGGAAATGATCCCTTTATTCTACAATGGAGCGGTCGTTCAAGTCCTGAAGGTCCTTCACCTGCTTGGTCTGTTTGACTCATGCATTCTGCTGGTCAACCATGCACGCTGGCACATGAGGGCACTCCAGTGTTGCCTCCGAAGGCAGTGGTTTCAACACAATGGAGATCTTAGGGAGTAGATCAGGATCTTCAAAGACAATGCAGCGGATCTGTCTTGGTGGAGCGTGGAGGGCAATCTGTCTCAGGGAAAGCCCTTCCATCTTCCTCCTTCGGTGACCACAGTGATAATGGATGCATCCACTCTAGGGTGGGGTGCTCATCTGGGGGACCTGGAGATCAACGGTCTTTGGTCACCAGAGGAAAGGTCTCTTCACATCAACCTTCTAGAGTTGCGTGCGATACGTTTGGCGCTCAAGGCCTTTCTCCCCTCCCTTCGCGGTCGGTGGGTTCAGGTCCTGACGGACAACACTGCCGCTATGTGGTATGTCAACAAGCAGGGAGGAGTAGGGTTGCATCATCTCTGTCTGATGGCAAATCATCTGGCCAGGGTTCTGAACGTACATGCGGACAGTCTCAGTCGGTAGTTCTCCGACGACCACGAGTGGAGGCTTCATCCTGAGGTGATTCATCACGTCTTTCTGACGTAGGAAACCCCCACGGATGGACCTGTTTGCCACTCATGAGAACGCTCACTGCCAGTCATTGTGCAGTCTCCAGTATACGATGCAGGGAGTTTTGGGTGATGCGTTTCAGTTCAGTTGGAGCTCACAACTCCTTTACGCTTTTCCTCCCATACCCTTGATTCCTCGGGTTCTGAGGAAGATTCGTCAAGACCGGACCCAAGTCATATTGATCGCCCCAGATTGGCCAAGAAGGGTGTGGTATACAGACCTTCTTCACCTCTCGTTGCACCCTCCGCTTCGTCTCCCTCTCAGGGCAGACCTCCTCTCGCAGTCGCAGGGGCAGGTTCTACACCCCCACCTCCATAGCTTACACCTTCATGCCTGGAGATTGAACGGGGCAACCTGACCTCTTTCTCTCTCCCGTCTGGCGTGGTGGGCGTTATTTTATCGGCCAGGCGACACTCCACCAAGTCTATCTATTCCTACAGGTGGTCCAAATTTGCCGAATGGTGTGGAGAGAAGTCTATTGACCCTTTGAGGGCTTGTTTATCCGACATCCTTCAGTTTGCACTCTCTCTAGCCCAGCAGGGCTGTGCTGTGGCTACTGTGAAGGGTTATTTATCGGCTTTGTCAGTGTTCATTTGCTTGCCGGATCAGCCGTCCTTGTTCAAACCGCCCATTGTGTTAAGGTTCATTAAGGGCCTTACCAACATGTTTCCGCCCACTCCATTTCGTGTGCCTTAATGGGACTTAAATCATGTCTTAACCTACTTGATGGGTTCTCCCTTTGAACGCTTGCACAAGTGTCCCTTGAGACTTTTGTCCTTTTCTTGTAGCCATTACCTCAGCAAGGAGGGTAAGTGAGGTTCAAGTTCTAAGTTCGAAACCCCCGTACTCAGGACCAGGGCTGCTTTTCTGCCCAAGGTGGTGACTCCCTTCCATCTGCGGCAGTCCGTTACCCTATACCCTTCCTACCTTCTATCCTCCCCCTTACCCTTCCAAGGAGGAGGAGCGGCTTCACCGCTTGGACCCTAAAGGGCGGTGAGTTTTTACCTCGATAGGACTAAGACTTTCGTGTGGATGACCAGCTCTTCGTGGGCCTCATTGGTCGCAGGAAAGGCAGAGGGGTGCACAAGCGCACCCTTTCCAGATGGATTATCTTGTGCATCAAGATCTGTTACTCTTTGGCTGGTAAGGATCCTCCAGAGGGTAGAAGAGCTCACTCTACCAGATCAAAGTCTTCTGCATCTGCCTTGTCTGGATGTGTTCCTGTGGAGGACATTTGTAGAGCGGCAACTTGGGCCTCCCTCCACATCTTTGCAAAGCATTACTGCTTAGATTCCGAGGTGAGGAGGGATGGACACTTTGCGCGCTCTGTCCTGAAGGTCTTTTTGGTATAGAAGGGTGGACACCCTCCTCCGGGAGTGGGGACTGCTGTGGGACTCTATTCACAAGGTGAGGAATTCACAGGCAGATGTATCCATCAGAAGAACAAGTTACTTACCTTCGGTAACGCTTTTTCTGGTGGATACAGTATCTGCCTGTGGATTACTCACTGACCCGCCCGCCCCCCGTTGTCCACCCTTGTATACCTTCAAAAGTGACAATGGTATAATGTTTGTCTGTTACTTTCATGGCAAGTGTATTATTATATTGTTTCCTGCTTTAATTTGATACTATGTGTATTGGTTTATATGCTGTGTACTGTGTATAGTTTATATTTGTGGTCAATATGCCTCGAAGGCACAGAAAAAAAGGGCGGACCTGACGTCATCACGCCGACGAGGTTCTCTTATGGCTCCGGTGACGTCAGTGGAGCCGCGAGCAGAGCCATGCTAATGTGACGTCGTCCTCGTTGGCGTGGAGAGCTACGAAAAATTTCCTCATGCTGCTGGCGCAGGGGATATTCACAAGGTGAGGAATCCACAGGCAGATACTGTCTCCACCAGAAAAAGCGTTACCGAAGGTAAGTAACTTGTTCATTAGGCAATATACTGACGGGCGACAGAGGACAATCATCTACAGAAGCCCACACCTCATACTCATTCTTAGTACACCCTGCTCTACTCCATCTCTCCTGCTCACATTGTGGTGCTTATTCTTTAATCTCTTCACCTCTTCCCATGTATCAGCAATAGCCAGCAAAAGGTTAAAAAATGTGCCATGTTCAGATTAATTTTAATAGCCTCCATCGAATGTGCAAGACCCAAGAGCGCAGTACCTGGCCACCTCATCGGTTTATCTATTGCGGGCTGTTACAAAATCATTTCCGCTCTTGTGTGCTGCACACTTTACAACCACCACTTCAATTGGTTTCTACAATGCATCAAGGAGTTTCGTTACGTAGTTTCCATTACGGATAGGGGAGCTAGACAAGGTCATGAAACCCTGATGGGACCACAACTGTCCAAAATCACGGACCATGCCAAACCTGTACTGGCTATCAGTGTAGATAGTGACTCTAATATAGTCACAGACACAGCACGCTCTGGTAAGAGTGACCACCAATTCTGTTCCCTAGGCGTGTCCCCTCTCAGCCACCTGTGCAAAGAACACATTATATAAACAACAGGCTTCCACTATACCCTCTAAGATGCAGATGGCGATGCTACTTTCAAAATCACTCTTTCAATTCTCAAAGAAGAGCCGTCCACAAACAACATATAATCAGGCTCTTCCAGAGGGAGATCTCGAATATCTGGCCTTGGTACACAATCCTGTGACATCTGGACAGCCAGGGTCTACTCCATCAACACTTTCATCATCAACTGGCTAGGGCATCAATGTGTAGGAGGCATCAATATCTTCGCAAAGAAAGGTTCTCATCAGCTAGTATAATCTGCTCATGTAAGCCTACTATAGGTCATGTTTTGAGATAGAGTGCGGGTAAGTAGGATCTCTACAGAGTGAGGGACTAGGACTGTGAGAGGATTTCCCATAAGAATTCCTTCATAGTGCTGAATACCGACACCAGTTGCAGCCACCACCTTTAGGCAACCCGGTAACACTGCGGATATGGGGTCTAGAGTGGATGAAAAATAATCAACAGAAATATGAATTTTCATGCATTTCAGTGAGCACTGGTAGAGAGCACCCCTCCCTCTCAGAGCAATACAGAGTGAATTTTTTATCTTAATCTGGCATTCCCAGAGCCGGGGTGCGACAAACACTCTCAGCCCAAGGCAGACTGTTCACAATCGTGTCCCGGTAGCTGATCTGGCACATCCTGGTGTGTAAGCCTATGTAGAGTCTTAGCAATTAGGGAAAAGTGGTGAATACACTGGTGACAGTAACTCGCCATTCTTAGGAGCATCCTGGCTTCTCTGTGCATTTTGTGATTGTTTATCTGCGATATAACAGAAATGCTCTACTAAGACATTTTTCTTGCTCTTCTCTCAGTGTGTTGTCCTAGATACAGGACTTCTTTCTGACAGTACTTCAGTTTGACTGGAGACAACATATGTCCATTATCATCCAAATGATTCAACAGGGCAATGGTATCTTGTTTGCAAGCCTTTTGCATTGTCTACGCCACCAATAGTATGTCAATATATTTGAACAAGATTGAGTTATATGGCAACTTTGTGGTCTCCAGAATCTTTTTCAAGATCTGTTTAAATATTGAGGGCTCTCTGTATACCCTTGAGAAACTCAGCACCATGCCAAAGCTTTATTTTGGAACTGAAGCAAGAAGAGGAATTGGCTGACTTGATGCAATGGAATATAAAAGAACGATGTCCAGTACAGTAATTTACAGAGCTGAGCTTGCAAAGCAAGCCTCAACACAATACATTAACAGGGCTTGAGTCAGAACACAAACTGATGGCTCTCTCCAACTGGATGTATCTTTATGGGGAATTTCACTTTTACAGGATTCACTATCTGTTTCCTTCAACTTGAACTTGTTATCCCAAAAGTGTAGGTTTGGCACTTCCACTGTATGTACTGTAGACTGGGTAGCACCAGTCTCAATGAGGAAGGACACAGAGTGATCATTGACCTCTTCATATGCACATGTGGATCACTCTAACCTTCCTCTAGGGTTGCGCCAAGCACACAGCACTCCTCACCTCTCGGGCACCATCATTGTGATCGATCCGATCCAAGGTCTCCAAAAATGTCAAAGACTAGGAAATGTTGGAAAGTATCTTAATTCTGAAAAGCGTTCTGTTGGTTTCAAACCTTGGAGTATTCAGATCGTCTTTGGGGCTTGGGGAATGTTAGGATTAGTAGGTCCTTATATTTTCACACTTGGAACTGACATAACATTCAGATTAAGCCTTTTGCCATCAAACTGTACTCAGTCAGGGTTGGATCAGCATTCCATTTTCCAATGGGCCAATTTGTTTCAAGAATGAAATGGCGTAATTATTTCCATGTATCTAAATCCATTACTGAATTTGGGTTAACTGTGAGTCCTCGTCTTCTCACTTTTCCGCCCTGCATTATCTAACCACCACCTTGATATCCAAATCCCTGCATTCCAATGCTTGGACGTAGCCAGGTTTTGCTATGTGAAGACTATTATGAAATCCTTTATGAACTAACTCAGTCTGTGCCAACATTAATTTCTCCTTAATCCTCTTTTGTCTAGCTTCCAAGTCATCACTGCAATACTTTGCATAGCTCAAGATTGTTAGAAATGGGGGTCTCTAGTTGGTTGTGGCTTGCACCCTGTTCAAGTAGAGACACTTATTCTAGTCAGGATACGGGGATTACACTGCCAAGGTAACCTCTGCGCACCTCCTTGATAACTTGACACGAGCAGTGAGGCTTATTTTAGAGGCATTGTGTAAAGCATTCGTACAAAACACACACAGTAATACAGTAAAAATACTACAAATGGACACCACACCAGTTTATAAAAATAACCAATGTTTATCTGAATAAAAAAAGACCACTACCAAAAAAAACCAATACACAAGCAAAGTTATCACTTTTAAAAGGATCAAAACAGTCCGGTCCATAGGAAACTATGGTTGCGTCTCTTTTATGGAAAAGTTCCTGGGATGTATTAAAATCAAAGACGAAAACAGATGCAGGGGAGATGAGGTGCTGGTAAACAAAGCAACGCATTAATTCCTTATTCGCAGTGGAGGTGATGCGTCGATTCATTACTCCCAGAGGCGGTGATGTGTTGATTACTTGCTGTCAGGGGAGGTGACGCATTGATTACTTACTCGAGGGGGGCAGTGGCGTAACGAAACTTGAGGGAGCCCCCCTGCAAGGTACGTGGAGGGACCCCCTCCGGACTCCATCAGGAGCTTACCTGCCATGGTGTCATGTTATGTTGTAAGGATTTATAGAGCGCATGGCTGCCCCAGCAGCAAGGCGTCCCTGAGCTATATCTAGCAGAGCGGATAGCGAGGAGGCTAGTGGATGGAAAACAGCCACGTCTTGATCATTTTCCTAAAGATCCAGTGGTCTTGGGTACTTCGGGAGGCAAGAGTGATGGAGTTCCAGAGGGCAGATGCCAGTCCCCTAAACGAGCGCCCTCCTGTTCTTGTCCTGTGCACCTTTGGTCCATGAGCTAGATACCGATCCGCAGAGCGCAAGATCCGTGCAGGGATGTACAAAGAGCACAAATTGCTCAAGATTTGAGGACCAAGGTCATAGAGGATCTTGTGAGTCGTACAGAGGGCTTTAAATTAGACTCTCTGCTCTATAGGTAGCCAGTGGAGCTGGCGAAAAAGGTCTGAGGCATGGCAGTACTTAGGTAATGCAAAGAGCGCACTGGCAGCCGCGTTCTGGGCCCTTTGAAGTCTTTTAGTCACAGATTTATTAATGCCCAATAACAACCTATTGCAGTAGTCTAGCCTTGACAGCACGGTGGATTGGACGATCAACTGTCGAGTAGGTGCACCAAAAAGTCCTAAGATAGGCTTCAGGCCGCGTAAAAGACCAAAGCAGGTACCTGCCACTGCTTTAGTGTGCCCCTCAAATGAGAGGGCACCGTCCACCGGCACTCTCAGGTTCTTGACCACAGATTTGGGTTGAGGGGATATTCCAAGGACCGCGGGCCACCATAGACTGACCCACAGATGGTTATCTCTGCCTACCAGGAGCACTTCTGACTTCGTGCAATTTAGTTGTAAATAGTTATCAGCCATCCATTCAGAGATGGCCATGAGGCCGTCTTGGAATTTCAACTGATACTGGTTGGGGTTGATGGGGAAGGTGAATACCATTTGAGTATCATCAGTGTATGATACCAGGGCGATGTTCCGGGCTTTGGCCATAAGGGCCAGAGGGAGGATTTAAATATTAAATAGAGTGGGGCTCAGGGCAGAGCCCTGAGGTACACCACAGTAGAGAGGGTGGGCACAGGAGATAAAAGGGGAAGTAGAGACTTGGAAAGACTGATCGGCTAGAAAGGACGAGTACCAGGTGAGGGCCTTGCCATTGACACCGATCTTCTCTAGCCAGAGTAGCAGGATCTTATGGGAGACCGTGTTGAAGGCCGCACTAAGATCCAGCAGGATCAAAACTGCGGTTCTGTCCTCATCCACGGCGGACCGCAATTGCTCCATGACCGCAAATAATGAAGATTCCGTGTTATGTCTGGGACAAAAAACGTTTTGTGACTTATCTAGGATTGAATTTTCTTCCAGATATTGAGTCAGGATGGTGGTGACATAAGATTCCATGATTGTAGCAAGATAAGGGAGCAGAGATATCGGGTGAACGTTTTCCAGCAGAGACGTGTCTAGTGTAGTTTTTTTTAACAGTGGAACCACTTTTGCATGTTTCCAGGACTTGGGGATCGCTGCTAATAGTAGTGACGTATTAATCAGCTCCCAGCCCTCTGGTAGGAGGCAGTGTTGAAATTTTATGAAGATATTCGGTTTCAGGGGGTTGTCAGGGGATCCTGACTTTACCTAGGCCGACAGGGTCTCCATGTCATTTGAGGACATGGGCGGGAGAATGTGGAGGGAGTGAATAGCAGAGTCTGAGAGTGGACTCTCCTGAAGGCCGGAGGGAGCTTTCCCTGGGCAGAATGTATTGTAGATTAATTCGACCTTGCTGATAAAGCATTTGGCCAATATCACACATTGTGAATTGAAGGATATGGTGCCGTTAGCAGCAAATGGGGGATTTAGCATTTCTTGCAACAGTGCGAAGATGGTTTTGGTTGGGTTGCTGCTAGTAGTGATCATGTTGACATAGTACGCCGCCTTGGTCTTCCGGACCGATTTATGGTATACTTTGACTGCGTTCCAGTAGTTTGCCTTTGTTATGGGATCGTGAGACATCTCCAGGCCCGTTCTAGAATCTTAAATGTTTTCTTTTCCGCAATCAGAGACTGATCATACCAGGCATTGGTTTGTATACGCTTGGCATGTGTAACTTTTGCCGGAATGCAGCTGTCCAATGCTTTGTTGACCCATCCCCGGACGGGCGTGTCAGCTGCCTCTATGTCAGTTGGCCATTCTGGGCAGTGAGAGTTTAAAAGAGCTGTAAAGGTGTTTGAGTCTAATTTGTGCCACGGGTGCTTCATTGAAGGCAGGCGGGAAGATTGAAGTAGAGGGCCTTCTAAGTAAAGTTGTAGGGAGATGAGGAAGTGATCCGTCCAGAGCCTAGGAAAGGCGGCTTGGCCTCTAAGATCAGGAGATTCAAAAACACGGGATCAAGGAGGTGACCAGCTACATGTGTTGGTCCCACGACCAACTGCATCAACTGGCACGCTGCCATATCCCCCAGGAAATTGGCGACATCAAGGGACTCTTGGAGTTCCAGATGTAAATTAAGGTCACCTATGATACTGAAATTGGCTGCCTCTAAAGTTAACGTGGAAGCAATGTTAGATAGGGCTTTTTGAAAGGCTTTTGAAGGGCCTGGTGGGCAATAAATAAGTAGCCCAGATAGTGTAAAATTATATGTCAATGCAATTTGAAAAAGAGTGCTTTCACAGTCTGGAATATCCCTCGGAGTGAGGCTGCAGGTGTAAGGTGATTTAAATGTAATAGCTTAACTCCCCCACCCGAACTCGCTGTTGTTAGTGCACATCGTGTAGCCTGTGGGTAGGGCCAGGCCCGGAAAGGCCACAGAATCAGAGGTGAGCCATGTCTCTGTAAGAAATAGAACGTCCGGGGCAGTTTCTTACAGGAGGTCCAATACCACTGCATGATGTTTAACTAGAGACCTACAGTTTAGGATGCAGATGGTGAACTCCTTCAGCCCAGAGCCTGGAGGCGCTGTTCGGGGCAGCAAGCTCACCCTGAAGCTGCATAGATTGCACTGCAGGGGACAGGAATCAGGGTGCCAGCAATGGTGTCCGCAGGTGGTAGTGGGTCGTAGTACGAACAGGAATTCCCGTGTGAAGACTAACCTGCGGGGTAATCCGGAACCAGGGTTCCTGGCGTCTCGCGACGTCTAGGCGCGGATGGGCGCAGACTAAGCATGGGCGAATTTTGCGAATCTCGCGTTCGCGAATTTTGCGGATTTGCGAACTCGCAATCCGCAAAATCCGCGAATTCTCGCGAATTTGCGGATTTTTTTTTTGTGTGTTTGCGCGGGTTTCTGCCAGTTCGCGAGGGTTTTGTACAATTTCGCAAATTGCGAACTTACCTGTCGGGTCGCAAGTTTCGCGAACTTGTTGTTTCTACGTGTCCAGCCTGTTTGGGACACTCTTCTTCATCACTGCCACTCTCTGTCACCACTGCCACTCTCTGACTACTCATGCCACCCTCTGGCCCACCCATGCCACCCTCTGTTTCATCACAGCACCCTCTGGTTGTCCAGGCAGTGTACATTATTGTGGCAACGCAAGCACACCTTCCCTGCCTCAAGTGACCTGAATTAATTTGGGGCTGATTAATGTGTCACAGAATATTTTTTTAGCTGGCACCTGCTTCCTTAGTGCTTCCTGATTAGTGATCTTTTGCACTTGCTAAGTGCTTTCATTGTTGCAAAATTAGTTACAACACCTGCCCTGCCCCAACTGACAATAATGAATTAGGGGCTGATTAATGGATTTGAACTTCCAGCCTGGCTCCTGCTTGTCTCCCTTAGCTGTAATTCAGGACCTTTGTGGCATATGTGTAACTATTCTGAGGTTCAGAGCAGGGTCACATAATAGTTGCAACTGGCAACTGAACTCTGGAGGGGCCCCTCAGGAAGCACTACAGGAAATGGCTACTAATGATGAGCCTGAACTTTTGAACCTGGTAAGTAGTTTCAGTTTTGCTAAGATCGTATTTCTGCAATTTTGCACTTATTCGCGGGGCGCGAAGTTGTACTGGGAAGCCGCGAACTCACGCGAACAGTGCGAGCAGTGCGAGCAAAATCCGCTGCTCGCGGATTTGCGGATTTTGCGGGAGATTCGCGAATCTCGCGGATTGCGAATTTACCGAAAATCCGCAAAATCCGCGAGCGAAACGGATTTTCCGCCCATGCTTAGCGCAGACAGGCTTGCCTTTGGCGCACCTTCTGCATGCCAGTGGCGCACCCGCTGCGTGCATCCGCTGCGCGCCCATGCTGCGGCGTACATTTAGTACCTGGGGGAACAACTGGCTTCTCCCAGGCTAGACCAGATTTGTTGCCACTGGCCAATCGGGTCGTGGGACGCTGGTGATTAAAGCACAGTTTCTAAAATGCGCAAGCAGCTTGTAATTACAAATTCAATAATTGATTTAATGCAAGTTGCAGCGTTTAGGCTACAATACCACCAGCAGTTTCCCGGAACCATTCCTGTTAGATGCGCATTCGCGCTGAGCATGCATTTAGTAACTGGGGGGCACAACTGGCTCCTCCTAGGTTGGACCGGATTGTTTCCCACTGGCCAATCGGGTTGCGGCACGCCGGTAATTAAATATTCAACAAAGCACAGTTTCTAAAATGTGCAAGCAACGTGCAATTACAAATTCACTAACTGATTCAATGCAAGTTGCAGCTTTTAGGCTAAATTCCCACCAGCAGTTTCCAGGAACCACTCGTGCTAGATGCGCGTTCGCGCTGCGGCGTGCATTTAGTACCTGGTGGGCACAACTGGCTCCTCCAGGCCCAGACCGGATTGGTTGCCATTGGCCAATCGGGTCGAGCACGCCTGTGATTAAAAATTCAACAAAGCACAGTTTCTAAAATGTGCGAATAGCGTGTAATTACAAATCCAATAACTGATTCAATGCAAGTTGTAGCGTTTAGGCTAAAATCCCACCTCACATTTCCAGGAACCACTCGTGCTAGTTGCACGTCCACGCTGCGTCATGCATTTAGTATCTGAAGGGGCACAAATGGCTCCTCCCAGGCTAGACCGGATTGGTTGATCACTGGCCAATCTGGTCACGGCACACCGGTGATTAAAAAATTCAACAAAGCACAGTTTCTAAAATGCACAAGCAGCGTGTAATTCCAAATTCAATAACTGATTCAATGCATGCTGCAGCATTTAGGCTAAAATCCCACCAGCAGCTTCCAGGAACAACTTGTGCTGTGCTAAGGGGGGCCTCTGGTGTTTGGGGGCCACCCGCACCACAGGGGCTGCGGGCCTATGTTACGCCAGTGGAGGGGTGGTGATGCGTCAAACTCCAGACACACGGCCTCGATTCCTTACTGCTGGGCAATGTTGATGAAGTTCTTGAAACCAAGGAGAGGGGCTCTTGGAGTCACAAAGGGACAGAGCACCAAACAATATTTGTTAAAAAGATTTTACCCTTTGGACTATAACACAAAATAATTCATCTAGACCATACTCGCCTGACTCATACGCTTGGAACAGCTCCAAAGACAGTGAAAAATGTTTGTATTACAGATTTTTTATTCAGTACAAAGAAAAAAAGTTAAAAAGAGGTTTTCAACCTCCAATACATGGCCTTTCAATATTAAAAATACATAGCTTCACAAAAGAAGAACAGTTAAAAAATTCATCATCACCCCACACTGAGAGATCAAATAGCAACAATATTACACCAGTAAATAATACTATATGCAGAAGGAAAACAAAGAGATTAGGCAACTGAAGTTGGCCTTTGCAATGTTAATCTGTAAAAAACTAAGGACACTGCATGAAACCAAAACTTGATAACTATGCTGTTTGTCCTGTTTTCAGAGTTAACAGTAATATTAGCGTTGATGTGTTTCGGAGGAGCTATATTGTTCCTCCCACCTTCTTCAGGACAAGAAATAAAGTAATCCTTCCTCCTTTACTTCCTTTATCTTAATCCACCAAAAAAATTATGTAATAAATATATTAAAAATCATTCTTATTCATTTAGATTTTATACACCATATTCATCTTATAAACAAACATTTTATTCAAACAAACGCTTTATTGCTTTCACTAGATAGTCCCTATCCATTTCCTATCTAATACAATTAATACACAGTACACATCATGACTTTTTATCAACATATATAATATATATCTCTTGAACCGGATGATCTCTGTAGAGTCACCATTATTCTACTTATACAAAAGTTTAATTGTATTGACGATCAAATTGTAAATGAAATATAGCAGAAATCTGAATGTGTTTGGGGATGTTCCAACTCTCTCAAGTATCAACTCTCATTTATACTACTCAAGCATACAACACCAATTGGTTATGCCTGTCTTATCGGACCTGGTTACGGACCATCTAAAGCCTCAGATTTCCTATTGAGTATCCACTAATTAAATGGTATACATACATATATATATATATATATATATATATATATATATATATATATATATATATATATATATATATATATATATATATATTGATTTTTACCTTTATGGGGTGTTTCATAAATCTGCCCCTTTATGGCTTCAGGTATGCTGTATCCTATCTGCTGCTTATTTGGCATATAACCTATGGCATAGAGAGGATGATATTCTATATATTATATCATAACTTATCAGTGTTTAGGCAAACTAACTATTAGGCATATCACCAGTAGTATTGTTCCAAATCTACTGAACAAGGATCTCACCTCATTTTTATTGCTCATATAGCTTCATATAAAATAAGTTTCTTCTCTGCTCTACTTTCTGAATTTGAAAGCAATTTCGTCAATGGGTGATCTTCATAAAAAATATATATATACAAATGTATGTGTTTACACCCAATCATTTCTCCATAAGGCTATCATACTGAAATTCTACACTTGCCCTAATTCTTTCCTGAAGGAAGCTTACCTTATGCTTTTTAGAAATGGTGTATCGGTATAGATTCGCCCATCAATTTGACCACCATTTATGCAGATAATCACCGTGGTTGATCGAGACCAGCCCAATTTACATGTGTTTAGCAGGGCTAAAAAGGGAGTGAATCAATAAAAGGAATACTTAGACTCTCCCATTATCACAGTTTGTCTAAATGACATCTACATCCCCCGGTACTGCTCCATTTAAAAATCGTTTTCCTCATGTACTACTTTTTGCTAGCTACGAGCCTCTGAATATTTCAAACTGCCACTCGTAATTTACATTGCTCGCTTTAAGCCTCCATATTACACAATTTTTTTTCTCTTCTTGTGCCCTAACTAAATTGTAGACAGTACCCCATTTGCGTCTCCCTCCCGGGCTGCTTTTTGTAAATTACGAGCCAATGTGTATTTCAAACTTCTGCGCATCGTGCACATTACACGTTTCGAGTCTCCGTATTATTTAAACTACTGTGCATATAATTTATGTTTGTTTTCAGCACTCCCCGATTACATTACGGTAAAATGACAACTTCCATATTATGCAATTTGTTTTTTTCTTCTTGTGCCCTAACTAAATTGTAGACAGTGTAATGTTGTATAATTCTCCCCACAGAGTACACGATGCTTGGATAAGTAAACAACTTGCATTTATTATGCCTTTACAAGAATGCTATTATATAGAGCGCCGAGCGTCTGACTCTCCCCTGCTCCGCTCGCTTCTGACGCTTTTCCTCACTTGCGCGCTTTTCCCTAGCCTTTGCGCGCATGCGCCAGTCTCCCGCTCTAGCTCCGGCGCGGCACGTCATCACGCCGGGCGCCGGAGACTAGAGCGCAACACCACATATCTCCTCCTTTTTCCAATAACACAACAACAACTGGAGTCCCATTTCAATAGTCACTCATATCATAGTCTTTGAAACGAGGAGGCAGGGTAACTGCCCTCCCGGCACGGGTACGTCTTACCGGGTTGAGCTCTTCCCTGTTACCTTCACTGGGAAGACTCCTTGTGGCCATCGGGGTGCCTTTCTCCTTCTCCCCAGCCGGGGTTCCGTTGGTCACTGCTCCTTCAACTGTCTGTGATTCTCCGTTCCCCCCATCGTCCTCTACAACAAGTCTTTCCTTCTGCCTCTCATTACTTATCTCCATCTCACCCTCTCCATTGGGTTGCCTCTGTTCTTCAGTCTCTTCTTCCTTGACCGCCGACCACTGCATGATCCTGTTGACCCTTGCCATGCGGTCTTGGGACCATACTCTCCCATCGCTGAGCAAGGCCGCTCTTCCGTACACTTCTTGAACCTGCAAGGGTTTGCTGTACTTGCTTTCGCCTTTCTTTTGGAGAGTTGGGAGTTTAACTCTAACCCACTCCCCTTTTTCCAGAATGGTGTCTTTGGTGTTGTGCCTCTTGTAATGTGCAGCGTACACTTTTTGAGCTTTTTCCATGTTGTGTTGCACCACTGCCGGTGACCATTTACTAGTCACTGTTTTTTCTCTCCACACCACATTGTCTCTTGTAAAGGGGAACCTGCCTCTCAAGATTTGGAAGGGGCTGTATCCTAGTACCGTCGGAGTAATCCTGTATGCCCACAACATGTTTTGGACTTCCATTTCCCACTCTTTCCCCTGCATTATGGCGGCCTGTATGGACCCCATCAGTACGTGGTTGAACCGTTCTACTTGTCCATTACATGCGGGGTGATAGACTGCAGTGTGCTTGGACTTTATTCCGTTCCTCTCCATGTACTTGGTCCATTTGTCAGAGGTGAACTGTGGCCCATTGTCACTTAATATAGTTCTTGGTATTCCTTCCCTCAAGAACAGTGAGTTGAGAAATTTCAACACTGTGTCCGTGTCCATGGATTCCTGCACATCTATCTCAGGCCATTTTGAGTATTTATCAATGACTACGCACAGGTATTTGTCAATACCTCTGTTGTCGAGGACAGGACCTAATATGTCCACTGCAATATCTTCCCATGGGTTCTGGGGCCGCTCAAATTCCCCCAGCGCGGGTCTCAGTGGTCTCAGTATTTTATCTGCTCCTTGGCACTGGACGCACTCCCTCACTTGCCTTTCTATCTGACTGTCCATTCCGGGCCACCAGTACATTTGTTTCACCCTGACCTTCGTTTTCACAATGCCTAGGTGACCCTCGTGAAGTTGGTTTAGTAGCACTGGGATTACCGTCACTGGTGGTATCACTTTATCACCTCGGTACAAGAAAATTCCTGAGTCACTCATCGACAATTCTTCCCGAATCTCGTAATACTTCCTCAGGTCCGCTTTGAGATGCCGTTTTTCTGGCCATCTGGAGATGAGATATTGTTTGACTTCCTCTATTTCACTGTCATTCTCATACGCCTGGGCCCATTCTTGCCTGCTGATTGTCCTCTCCGAGTCAGCCATTTCTGCCACCATCTCGTCCGTGTCCGGTGGGGTCACTGGTGCGTCTTCCATGGCGGAGGCTTTGCTTAAGTAGTCGGCTACTTTATTCTGTGTCCCTGGCAAGTACTCTACATCATAAGTATAGTCTAGCAGCTTGAGCGTCATCTTAGCAATGCGTGGTGTGGCTGTATCGTGGCCGCAGGAAGTCAACACCTTAACCAACGGTTTATGGTCAGTTTGTAGTTTGAAACGGGTGCCCCAGATGAATTGTCTAAATTTTCCCATGGCCCATGTGACCGCCAGCATTTCTTTTTCAATTACGCTATATTTCTGTTCGGTGGGGGATAGCGCCAGGGATGCAAAACTGATAGTCTCTATTGTGCCATCCCTCCTTTCCTGTGCCAGCACTGCACCCAATCCTTTTTCACTGGCATCCGTTGTCAATATGGTGCTGCCCGTGGGGTCATATCGATGTAGGGGCACTGCTCCACTTATGTCGTTCTTCAGTCCTTCGAATTCGCTCTGTGCCTCTACATCCCACTTAAATGTCGATTTGTCCCTGATGAGCTGACAAAGTTTATGAGTCTTGGTGGCAAAGTGTCTTACAAATTTGCTGTAGTACTCCGCCATTCCGAGGAATGACCGTACTTCTTCCTTGTTGACTGGGGCTCTGGCATCACAAATGGCTCTCACGTTCTGTCTTTTGGGGGATATTCCTTGACTCCCTATTTCATGGCCTAGATATGTGACCGATGACATGCCCAGCCTGCACTTACTCCACTCAGCGGTGAGACCTTTTTCTTGGAGTACTGTTAGCACCTTTGTCAGTTTATTGTCATGGTCTACTTGGTCTGTTCCCATGATCAGGATGTCGTCCTGGAAGTACAGGACGCCAGGTAGATCTTTAAATAGATGGTGCATTAGCTTCTGGAACACCGCAGCCGCAGAGGCCAGGCCAAATGGCATGCGGCGGAACTGATAACACCCAAAGGGTGTGATGAATGAGGTTAATTTCCTGCTCGATGGGTGCAAGTCGATCTGATGATACGCTGAAGTGAGGTCGATTGTAGAGAACCATGACACTCCTTTCGTTCTTGCTAACATTTCCTCGATCCTCGGCAGGGGAAACTTCTCCACTATTAAGCACCTGTTGAGCTCGCGGAGGTCCACACATAAACGTACCTTGCCATTGGGCTTCCTGGCTACGACCAAGGGGGCCAACCATTCGGAGCTGTCAATCGGTTCAATTATCCCCTGGTCTTCCAATCTTTGGAGCTCCAGCTGGACTGCGTCTTTAATAGCAATGGGGATGTTCCTGACCTTGTGGGACACCGGTCGGGCATCCTCCTTGAGGAGTATTTTGTGCACAAACGTTTCCAGTTTTCCTACCGTGCCTCCGAATACTTTGGGGTAGGCTTGCTTCAGTTTGTTTTGCTGTGGCCAGTGGCCGTCTTCTGTCAAAAGGATTTGCTCTTTGCCACCGGGATCCAACTTAATTCCCAGGTCACCTTGGTCTCTCCAGCCTAGCACGGAGGGTCCCCGCTCCGCCACATATAGCTTGCAGATCGCTGATCTACCTCTGAATTCGAACCATAGGGTGCGGAAACCTACCATGGGAATTGCGTTGCTGGTGTACGAAATGGGACGGATGTCTGGCGGGTGTAACATCGGACCCAGGGTGGGCACAAAGTCTTCTTCCCACACTGATCGCTGTACTATGGAATACAGTGATCCTGAGCCAATTGCTATGTGCACTTTCACCCCACCAATCAGCATGTCCGTGCGCGGCTTGTCTGAGCGCTTGCCTGTTACATCCAACACATGGTCATCAACGCATAAGACCATATCGTCGTCCTCCAGGTCTTCTTCAGTCAGGTCCTCCGACTGGGACTGCCCAATGCACTTCACCATTCTTTTCTTTCCTCTCTTGTGGCACACTTTCTCAAAATGGCCGACCAGGCCACAGAAGGCGCATCTGGCGCAAAACGCTGGGCACCGTTTGTCTTGCGCAGTGTGGGCTGTACTCCCGCACCTGTAGCAGGAAAACTTGTTGTCCGTGGGCTGTCTTCCTGGAACTGTTTGCTTCCCTGTCCACCTGGAATCTTGCTTTCTTTCACCTGTGGATCCCTTTTGCTTGTAGGCTGAAGGAGCCTCGTCGATTTTGTTGACCATCTGCCTCTGCGCGCCCTCCTTTTTAGCCGCTTCTGCGCAGCGTATTGAAAGTTCCGCCTTCTTTACCATGGCAATTACGTCTTTGAGCGACGCTTCTCCTTGTGCCCACAACTTGTCTTGGATCGACTTGTTTGTTGTGTGCATGACTATTTGGTCCTTGATGTATTCGTCCTGTAGCTGCCCATATTTGCATGTGATGGCCAGACGTCTCAGGGCTGCCACGTAGTCATCTATCGATTCTCCTTCTTCCTGTTTTCTTTGCTGGAAGTTGTACCGGTCGATGGATACGCATACAGCCGGGCGATAGTGGTTGTCTAGATCTTCCAGAGCGCTCTTGAAGACATCATCGTCCGTGTCAGGTCTCTCTTTTGGTACAATGTTCGCAAACACACGTACACCTTCTGGGCCCAGGTTATGCAGTAGCAGCCTTTTCTTCCGGGCGCTGGGGAATGGCTCACCATTTTCATCTTCCAAGGCTTCCACGTAGTTCTTGAAATACTCCCTCCAGTCCTCCCACTTCATCAGGGGTTCACCCGGTCTGGGTAGAAAGGGGATGGGTGCAGTTAGTGAAGACGATTGGTTGGCCATTCTGGGCGCTGTTCTGGGTCCTCTGTCTGGGTTCCCTGGGCTGCCTGGCGCACTGGGGTTCCCTTCACTGTCAGAGTCGTCTCCTTGGCTTTTGGGACTGCCCGGTGCACTGTTAGTCACACCTTGTGTGGTGCTGGGGAGGTGTGTTCCTCCGTCCTCCTTATCACTGTCCCCTCTTTCTGCCAGGGTCCTAGCTGTGTGCCCCTCTGCGCGCCGTGTTGGCTCTGACTTTCTCTAATGTGGCTTGGTGCCACGTGGATGCAGGCTGCTGTGGAGTTTCGCTGCTGCCACGCTCTATAGTGAATAGCGCTGCTGCTCTGATCAGGCTCACACTGAGATGCTTTTGTTTACTGCCTCTGACCTGCTTCTGAGTCCTTGTGCTCCTGTAGCAGCTTCTCCAGCGTAGCTGCGTGAATGAATGAATGAATGAAGTGGGTTTTATCATGCGCAAACTTTGCCCAATGGGCGTCAAGGCGCCTAAATCAAATAGTTCAGCTTGCAAATCAAAACCAGCATTCGTAGGCTTTGGTAAAATACCACGTCTTAAGGGCCTTTTTGAACAAATCAATTGAGGGTAGGATTTTGACCTCAATTGGGAGAGAATTCCAGAGCTTGGGGGCGGCGACAGAAAAAGCTCTCGCTCCCCATCTGGCTAGCCTTGTACGGGGCACTACCAGTTGAAATAGCCCTGCAGATCTAAGGGATCTCGTTGGAATATAGCGGGTAAGCAGAGACCTAAGTGCATCATCCGTGCCAGCCGCAAGAGCTCTATATGTAAGACATAGAATCTTAAAAGAGACTCTATGCTGAACAGGGAGCCAATGAAGATCTCTCCTAGCAGTCGTGGCTGAAGATGCTAAGGGAAGGGCCAGAACAAAATGCGCTGCAGCATTCTGCACGATTTGCAGTCGATGGATAAGGCCCTTGTTGGACTCCACATACAAGGAGTTGCAATAGTCGAGCCTGGAGCCGACAAGGGCGACTGCAATCTGCTTGCGAGCCTGGAGGGAAAGATAGTTACGGATCCTATTTAGAATCCTGATAACACCCCAGCATGTGGCCACGGTCCTATTTACTTGGAGCGTCATAGAGAGTGAGGTGTCAAAGACCACGCCGAGATTTCTGGCTGATTGGGAGGGAGTGGGGCAGATGCCAAGAGATGAAGGCCACCACTCGCTCGACCAAACATCTTGGTCTTTCCCAAAGACCAAGACCTCCGTCTTGTCCCCATTTAGCTTTAGGGAATTGATGATCATCCATTCTGCCACATGCTGCATGCATGACCTAAAGCTAATGGCGGATGTATGGACAGAGGAATGAGCCAGTGACACCATGATCTGGGTGTCGTCGGCGTAGGACACCACCTCCATCCCCTGCGATCTTACTAGTCTAGCAAGGGGGGCCACATAGATGTTAAACAGGGTCGGACTGAGGGCCGACCCCTGTGGCAACCCGCATTGCAATGACTTGGCGGGGGAGAGGAAATTTCCAAGCTTTACTCTCTGTTCTCTACCATGGAGAAAGGAGTTGAGAAGATTCAAAGCCGGTCCAGTGACCCCTGCCTCCCTAAGCCGACATGTTAAAATGGCGGGAGACAGGGTATCGAACGTGGGGGGCGTGGCTTACGCGCCGGCGAGTGATGGCGCTGCCTCCTTGAGCTCCGAGGCGACGCAGGACTCTTCAAAGTTTTCCCGATACTTTCCCCGGTCCCGGAGACCAGCTACACGCATCCCCGCACGGCGGAACATGGTCCCCGTGTGTTGCGAGATGCGGCGGCTATTTTAATTGCCGCTTTTGTCACTTTTTACCGCTTTATCCTCCTCAGCTGTTACGGGACGCGAGCGGCCGCCATTTTGTGCCGCTGAGCTCGCGTCCCGTTTTTCTCTCGTCTCTGCCTCCTCGGCAGCCTGAACTCCTCCTGTTTCATCGTGTGGACACATTTCCACAAGGTATGTTGTAGGGCAAACACAGCATGCTACTCTGCTCTACTTTCTTGACTTTTTGCGCCTCAACTCCCTTCCTAGCTTGTGACTTCATCGCTACTTCATAACGGCGGCCATTTTGTGGTGTTTTTCCTGCGCAATGCTCAACATCTTCCTCTCACCTGCCTACAACCCTCTGTGGAATATCAATTGACCCCCCTGGGTCTCACATATTATGGACGCTTTGCTGTTTCTCTAATGCCCTTTTACTGGATGGTCTTTTGCCTGCGTATTGCACTGATTTTCACTCAATTTTGACGCCTACCCTTTGGGTTTGAGGTATTGCTTCTCCATTGCTCCTTTTTACCTCATGTGTGACCTCTTCCTTCTATTGCCTCTCCTAGCTCTACATATAGGGTCTCAGCTTTTTGGTCCTTGTGGTGTGGCTTCCATCCCTGCGGTCCACCTAGTGTGCCCCTCTGTTGGCATAATCTCTCAGGACGTGGGCCATGCGAGATCTTCCGTCACTGGTACCAAACAGAAACGCCCTAAGAATGACCCTCCATCTCCAATTCGCACCTCTCCGAACCCTGTGTTGGATTCCATCCTAGAAGAGGTTCGTGGCTTACAACCTTTTATGTCTGCAACCAACGAGAAGCTCAAGCAGATAGAAGATAGATGGGTCGTCATGGAGGGCAAGGTTTTGGAACTAGAACAACGCATCAGTGACGTCCAGGATGTGTCTACTAAAATTCCTATTCTTGAAAAGGAGATTCAGCAGTTGAAATTACACACAGAGGACCTTGAAAATCGTAACAGGAGGAATAACCTACGTATTTATGGTGTTCCGGAGTCCCTTGAGGCGGCTGACATGGTGTCCTTCATCCGCAAATTCCTCTATGAGCTTTTGGAACTCCGACCAAAATCTAATCCTCTAAACATACAGCGTGCTCACCGTCTGGGCCGTCTCATGTCCAACCCGACCAAACCTAGAGGTATTATCCTACTATTTCTTGAGTTCACCGAATTGATGACTGTTCTTAAAGCTGCAAGACTAAAACGTCGCCTCATTTGGTCGGGCCATACCATCTTTATTGCCCAGGACTTATCAAACGCTACGAATGCACGTCGCAAGGAGTTCCTCAATCTAAGACCACACATGAGGGACTTGAACATTCAATATGGAATCCTACATCCCTGTCTCAGCAAAATAACTCACAACGGTCGTTCCCGTACATTTGATGACCCTCTGAAGCTTCGGGAGTATCTCCAAACTGTCTCTGCTTCAACTATGGACACTAATGGCTGAAAATAAGTATTTTCTATTCCCTGCACTCACGTATCTTATGTCTTGACGACTGTTGTGGCCTTGTCCTGGTCTCTTCCATGTAATTCTTTCCTACTTCTCTTATTTTTTTATCTCCTATCTATATTCCCATGTTTCCCTCGCTCTGTGGGGTTGGTGCCTTCGCCGGCGTCTCCATGCTCCTAATGTCTTGGTATTCTCTTTTCTCTCAGATCTGGCTTCTTTGCCCTGATCTGTTTGTTATCTTTTTCCTTCTCTATCTTTCCTCTCTTCTTCTTCTTTTCACAGGCCGTGCATGTTTTCCCCTTGTCCATTTATGTTTCGTTTTCTTTTCTGTTTACCTCTATTCCTTGCTTATTGTTTCTTCCCGTACTTTTCATTGCTCCCCTTCTCTTTTCCTTATGCTTGAAATGCTCATTTGTTTACTGTTTCTCTCTATTTACCCGATTTTCCTTGCCTTTCTTCATATTTTGTATTTGATTCTCATTTGTAACATGTTTGTCTCCATTGTCTTTCCTTGTAGTTGTTTACCCGCAGTGTATTGGACCCAGATATTACCCTCCTCTCTTGCCTTCCATCATGTGTAATTTTGTAACGTGGAATGTTCGTGGTCTTGGTAACCCTGTTAAACGTCAAAAGGCGCTGTCCCATTTATCCAAGTTAAATGCTCAGATTGCTTTTCTTCAAGAGACTCATTGTACAGATGTTGAATCGTTGAAACTTAAGAGGGCTTGGGTGGGTCAAGTAGTATTTTCTCCGGCTGTTGATAAAAAAGGTGGTGTTGCTATACTATTTCGTAAAGGTTTGAATGTTCAAATTCTCTCTTCTCAAGCGGATGATGGAGGTCGCTGGGTTATGTCCAAGGGGATCATACAAAACAAAACTATGGTGCTCCTGAATATTTATGGTCCTGTCCGACCAGACCCTAAATTTTGGTCTGACATCAAAATCCTCATCTCCTCCATTGACTGCCCTAACATTATCATAGCTGGTGACCTTAACCAATGGTTAGATCCCTTTTCAGATAGATTATCTTCCTCCAAATTCCAGCCTGGTAAGACACACAAATCCTTTCAATCAGCCATTGCCTCACGTCCCCTTTTCGATGTATGGAAAACATGTAATCCGAACTCACTGGAATATACATTTTACTCGAATGTTCACCACACCCGGTCCAGAATCGACTATATCCTAGTCAGCAAATCCCTTCTCCCTGCGATTCAGAAGTCCGAAATTGGTTCTATTTTTTTGTCGGACCATGCACCTGTCTATGCCACTTTTGACCTAACCCAAACCTCCTCATCTTTTAACCGATGGAAATTTAACACTTTCCTCCTCTCTGATTCTGTTTTTATGTCTAAAGTTAAGGATTTTATCTCTGAATACTTTTCCCTCAACTTACCCCATGACACTTCAGTTTCGAATAATTGGGATGCCTTTAAAGCTGCCTTACGCGGCTTCACAATTTCGTATGTATCTAAAAAAAAGAAACTCAACCGCGCTAAATATACCGCCCAACTCTCCAACATCAAGACCCTAGAACACTCTTACTTTTCTTCCAAGAATCCTGACGCTCTCCTCCAACTTATCAAAGCCAAATCTGACCTCAATCAAATTGCCACAGTTGAAGCCTGTAATACCCTTTTGAAGATTAAATCTAAATTTCACGGGGGTCAGAATAAAGCTGGCAAAATGCTAGCAAATTATCTCAAAATTAAATCTGAACGAAAATCAATTGGCCCTATTCTCAATGAAGCAACCAACTCACTAGTTTCTTCTGACGAGGATATTGCACAAGTCTTCCATAACTACTACAAACTCCTATATACTGATGATACTCATCCTGATGATGATGACCTCTCCCGATTTTTCAAAGATCTCCCCCCTCCCCCATCTCTCCCTTCCGAATTCCATCAATTAGAGACTGACATTACACCTCAGGAAATTCTCAAGGTAATTACTTCCCTAAAGAAATCGAAAGCTCCTGGCCCAGATGGTCTCCCAATTGAATTTTACTCCACCATGCATTCTATTTTTGTCCCCCATCTTTTACAACTTTTCAACTTCTTCGTTGCAAACGCCAAGGCCTCTGGCTCCTTTTTAGATGCCCTGATAATCATAATCCCCAAGCCTGACAAAGACCATTCTCTGTGTAAAAACTTTCGCCCCATCTCCCTGATTAATTACGATTGTAAGATTTTTGCCAAAATTTTAGCTGCCCGTCTCGAATCCCTTATCCCTCTGTTAATCAGCACAGATCAAGTCGGTTTTGTGAAAGGTAGACTTGCTGCTGATAATGCCCGTGTTTTTGCCAATATTATTTCACACAGTAAACGATTTAAAGCCCCCCTAGCTGCCCTATCCTTGGATGCTGAGAAAGCTTTTGACCGTATTAATTGGAATTTTATGTTTAAATCATTACAATGGTTTGGTTTTGGCCCCTCTTTTATCTCTTTAGTTAAACTCCTTTATTCAGCTCCTCGTGCCAGCGTTTTTGTCAATAATCAATTCTCCAAATTTTTTCCTCTATCAAGAGGAACGAGACAAGGATGCCCTCTTTCCCCTTTATTATTTATTCTTTGCCTTGAACCCTTCCTCATTAAAATCCGCTCAAACCCCCTAATTAATGGGTTCAAATTGTCGTCGATTGAGACGAAAATTTCGGCCTATGCCGATGACGTCCTGGTTTATATGGCTAATCCTGTATCTTCCCTTCCTCCATTTTTAGAAGAAGTCTGCTTATACTCCTCTGTCTCTGGCTATAAGCTTAATCTCTCCAAAACGGAGGTTCTTCCCCTAAATTCGACTTGTTACCAATATATGTTTGCATCAACTGATTTTGCCTGGTGTCCTTCCAAGATCAAATACTTGGGTATTTGGTTCTCCTCTTCCTTAGGTGAAACCCTTAAATTGACCTTTACCTCTCTTACTCAAAAAATTCAATCACTTCTTCAATCATGGTCTCCCCTTTTCCTTTCATGGTGGGGTCGATTAGACACCATTAAAATGATGATTTCCCCACATATTTTGTGCACTGTTTCCATGCTTCCCGTGAAAATCCCTAAAATATATTTTAACCGGCTGAACTCCATCTGCTCCAAATTTTTGTGGAATAATAAAAGACCCCGTATTGCTTTACATAAGCTTATTCGCCCGAAATCTGAAGGTGGAGTTCGCTTTCCTAACTTTCAATCATACCACTCTGCCTTTTTAATAAAGCAAGCTTTTTCATTGGCTTTCGATTTCAATGACACCCCTCTGCCTAGATGGATTGAAATTGAACGGTCCTTGTTAAAAGATTTTACTTTTCAACAATCTCTTTTTATGTCAAATTGTTCATTTCTGACTAACCATCCTGTACTGAAATATTCGCATACCCTGCTGCACACTGTATTCTCGAAAGATTCATCCCCCTTACAATGTTTTCTCTCATCTAGTGTGTGGGACAACAAATATCTTAAGTACAAGGGTAAATCTTTTTATTTCAAGTATTGGAAAGAAAAGGATATTATATTTGTATACCAATTTTTCTCTGATTCCTCCATTATTTCATTTTCTGTAATGCAAACCATGTTTGATTTACCTGTCCATTTTCGCAAAGAATATGACATTATTACTTCCGCCATTTTATCTCATTTATCTACCCTTCCTACTTTTGATTTCCTTCCTTCCCTTACTCCTTCCACTCCTCTATATCCCCTGTTTACCCAACAAATCCCCAAAGCTGCTCTAATTTATAAATTGTTGTTAGATAATATTGTTCTTAGACCTAAAACCATTACTGAAACTGTTTGGGAAACTAATCTTTCTTTCTCGTTATCTGTTGATGTTTGGGATCACTTATGGTGTAAATTGTTTAAGACATCGATTTCAGCCCGACTTACTCAATCACTTTTTTTATATACCATAGAGCTCTTATCACCCCTGTTAGCATAACAAAATTCTCCTCCTCTTCCTCCCCCCTTTGTTGGTCCTGTTCCTCTCACCCCGGCACACTCAAATACCTCTTGTTTGATTGCCCCTCTGTTCTTGCTTTTTGGAGCTCAGTTTGGGATTTTTGCATGCGTATTTTTCATTTTTCTGTACCATTCTCATCGCTGCACGTTTTTTTAGGTTCCCTATCTGATGTTTTAGACTTAGATTCATATAATGCTAAATTATTTGATCTTTTCATTGCAACTGCTTTCAAAGTAATTTTGTCATGTTGGAAGGATAATACTAAACTGTCTGTGCATACATGGTGGAATTTCATATGTGATGAGCATAGAATTGCAATTGCTTCTTCTTCTTCTGTCACTTTAAAAATTAAATCCGATCTCACCTGGCTGCCTTTCTCTACCTTCTTATCTTCTCCTCCCCCTCCCTAACCTTTCCTTCTTCTTTCTCTCCCCTCCTCTTTTTTCTTTTCTTTTCTTTTCTTACTTTCTTTCCTCCATTTTCTTCTTTTTCACACTTTCTCTGAACCATTTTTCCTCTTCATCTCTCTCTCATTGTTCTTTCATATTGGTTCTGATTTTTTATATACTGTTATACTATGCTGTACTCTTTCTTAAACAAAATAAAACTTTACTAAACTGAAAAAAAAGGGTATCGAACGTGGCTGTGAGATCTAGTAGGACCAGTATCGTAGTTTGGCCACTATCCACTTTGCGTCGGATGTTGTCTGCAACAACAGTGAGTGCGGATTCGGTACTGTGGTACTTTCGGAATCCGTGCTGTGTGTTATCAAGATACTCACTGGTCTCAAGAAAAGTGGAGAGGTGAAAGTTGAGGTGTGCCTCCAATATTTTTGCAGGGGCCGGGAGCAGAGAGATTGGCCTGAAGTTTTTAAGAAGGCCAGGATCCAATGACGTTTTTTTTAGAAGAGGCTTCACAATAGCCTTCTTCCACACTGATGGAAAAGAACCCTGGACAATAGCCCTATTCATGACTTCCAGCATGGGCGGAAGAATGCTGTTTCTGCATGGGGTTAGTGGGGTGCTCCCAGTCCTCGTCGCCACTGTAATGTTGTATAATTCTCCCCACAGAGTACAGGATGCTTGGATAAGTAAACAACTTGCATTTATTATGCCTTTACAAGAATGCTATTATATAGAGCGCCGAGCGTCTGACTCTCCCCTGCTCTGGTCGCTTCTGCCGCTTTTCCTCACTCGCGCGCTTTTCCCTAGCCTTTGCGCGCATGCGCCAGTCTGCCGCTCTAGCTCCGGCGTGGCACGTCATCACGCCGGGCGCCGGAGACTAGAGCGCAACACCACAGACAGTACCCCATTTGTGTATCCACTTTTGGGTTGCTTTTTGTAAATTACGAGCCACTGTGTATTTCAAACTTCTGCGCATCGTGCACATTACACGTTTCGAGTGTCCGTATTATTTAAACTGCGGTGCATATAATTTATGTTTGTTTTTAGCACTCCCCGATCACATTACGGTAAAATGACAACTTCCATCTTTCATATGTACCGTTCTTTTTAAGAAACAACAACCCTCAGTCCAAGACGTAGCTAAAGCGGGTCAGGGGAACGAACACGTCTGCTGTTTTCTAAATGTGGAGCGTGTCCTGTTTCTACTCCTACCTTCATTTACCGTAGCTCAATGTACCTTCGTATATTTATTAATTGTTTAAACGGTATGGTAAGATACTCATGGCTACCCTTCCCTAGGTCCCTCTATTATATCCACTATCTAAAAGGGCATGCCACCCTTTTATCTCCACCCTTACCTCTTTTGCTCCTGTGCCTCACGCAGCTTTCGGCGTCCGTTTTTCAATTTAGGCGCCAGGTAGACGAATCACGCGTTCCGCCCACTTCATATACGTGGTTGACCATGTGACATATTACAACTACTGCAAGTATCTTAAAGCAACAGGGCACTGTTGCGTGCCTCACAATCTCCGTATATTAGATTTGCCTATTAAAAGCTAAATTCGATATATTATAAACCTCAATATGCTCACCAACGTTGAAAGTTTTCGGCAAATATATTGTCAGACTAATGTTACCAGGGCGTCAATCACTGTTGTATTTACTCCTTTCCGGACAGAAACAGTAACCTCTTATTTGAATAAAAACAGCTTTATTGCACCAATTGCTTGCTACACTCGAGATATGACACAGGTGTACTATAACGTTAAGGTTAGTCACCAGGAAAAAAGGAGTTTAAAATTTCCATAATGGTATGTCCTGGAACCGTTTCACAAATTTTTATTATTATTAACCCATAAGGAATTACCACTGACAGCTCTAAATTTATCATCATAGGGGACCATCATTTTTGGAACAGAGACCTAATTATCCGTACTAGTTAACAGCTATTTCTGTGTCTGATTAAACAGCTACATGTGTTAAGCTTGTTATTAAACAATAAATAAATAAACATAAAAATAAAAAATCAACATATAATAAGTCAGTAAATGGTTTTTGCTAAACTCAGAGCGTAGGAGAGATTTATTAAACAATCAATCTCATCCAGTCTTCCTTTGAGTTAAGCCCTAATTCAATGGTATTTAAGGTGGAAATATACCACTGCTCCCTGTTTTTTCTCTTGATTTCAGTGCTCCCGCCCCTGAGACTACAAGTGATCTTTTCAATTATAAACCACTTGATTTCAGTACACTTATGTCCTGCTGTGATGTAATGTTCCACTAAGGGGGCATTGACCTTTCTGGTTTTGATGGCAGACCTATGCTCCAGCATTCGTAGTCTCAATTCTCTCCCTGTCTCTCCTACGTACGCTAACCCGCAGGGACAGCGCAAAAGATAGACTTTTGCTACTCCTACAATTATTAAAGCTCTTTGATGACTGAGTAAACTCATTATGGCTAACCTGTTTTGTGACCAATCAGTGTTCACAGACACTGCATGACCCACATTTGAAGTTGCCCATTAATTTATTCATCTGTAAATCAGCCTGTATTTGTGGTTTGTTTGCTCTATATGTATTAACTAGGCCTTTTCTGATGTTGTCGTTCTTTTTGAACGCAAACAAAGATTTAGGAAGTTTAATGTCTTGACCTTCATTTCGAATATTCCAATTGGAATTAACCACATTCTTCAGTTTATTGCTTATATTTGAGTACTGTGTCACAAAGACAATGCGTTTATCAGTTGTTGTCTCTTTGTTTTGACTACTGGCTTGCTTTTGATCAAACATTCTTTCGCGATTGTAAAATCTTGCTCATTTGAACGCATGTTTAATCAATCTTTTAGGGTAGCCTCGATCTAAAAGTTTACTTTTTAAAGTTTCCAAATGTCTGTAAAAATCATCAAGTGCCGTGCAATTTCTCCGCAAGCGGAGAAATTGACCAAAGGGAATATTATCCCTCTGTCCTCGGGGATGATAGCTCCTGTAATGCAGAAGGGTATTTTTGTCCGTGGGTTTGGTATTCAGTTCAACGGACAGCAATCCCAATGTATTTTTAAAAGTAACATCAAGGAAGTTGACAGCTGATTTTTCATATTGTGCTGTGAATCTCAAATTAGAGTCTCCTAGATTTAGCCATTCCAGAAACTCCATAAATTTATCTTCTTCACCTTCCCATATGAAGAAAATATCATCTATGACGCGGCGCCACATCTGGATGTTTTCATAGAAGGTCGCCGCCTCATTATAGGTATGTTTCTCCTTAAAACTACTCACGTATAAACAAGCCAGACTCGGTGCACAAGTTGCACCCATGCTGGTACCCTTGCCCTGCAAATAAAGGTCCTCCTTAAACAGGAATAAATTATTTTTCAAGACCAAGGTCATGCAAGTAACGATAAAGTCCTTACTGGCACCTCTGACAACCTCCAGTGTCAACAGGTCCGTAATACCTTTAATTGTATCGTCCTGTGGTATGTTAGTATACAATACTTCTATGTCGAGGGTCACCAGCCACTGCTTGTGATCATAGAAGCTGGTGCCCTCGACCATAAAGATTACATGTGCAGAGTCCCTAACATAGGATTTCTGTCTAAATACCAAGGGCTTCAAAAATGCATCCACATATTGGCTATAAGGTTCCAATAAGGAACCTATGCCACTAACTATTGGGCGCATATGTGGTGAAGAGGAGAGCTTTTGGATTTTAGGAAGCCCATAGATTGCTGGTGTTTGGGCATTTTCATTTCTCAGGTATTTCAGTTCTGCATCACTTAACGACTCCTTACTTTCTGCCTGAAGAAGAATCTCATTTACTTGTTTCTTGAGTCCTTCAAGTCTTGAATGGGGAACTATCAAATAATGATCAGTGACTTCCAATAGGGTCATCATACGCTGGTCATAGTCGCATGTGTTAACCACAACGACCCCCCGCCCCCTTGTCAGCAGGTTTAATTGTCAGACTCATATCTTTCTTTAGTCCTTTAAGGCGCTCCTAAGGGCAAAAGACATATTGTTTGTATCTGGAAAAGAGTTCCTAATGATCTATTTGACCTTTGTGTCCACCACATGTTCAAATATATCTACACTATTACAAACAGAACCTATTGGGGGAATGAAAGTTGATTTCCCTTTTAGACCCGAAATATTTTCAGGAGCTATAAATTCCCTATTTTCAAAAAATCTAGTCAGTCTGATCTTTCTAAAAAAAAACATCAGGTCCTTTTCAAGGGTAAACTTATTAACTTTGGACCTAGGTGCAAAAGTGAATCCTCATTTTAGTACTTCTATTTCCTCACTAGTTAATAGTTTGTCTGACAAATTAATAATAGGAATAGTATTATTTACCTTGCATTTTGACGCCAGTATTGCTGATTGCGAGTTTTCAGATATTCCTGAGGAGGAGCTCGCTGATATTCTTGGGGATAAATCCTCTGATAGTCTTGGGGGGAATTTCGTTTATTATTGCCCCCTCCCATATCCCTGGGTTATCCTTGTACCTTTCCTGTGGCGTGGTTCCTAAAAAAATTACCACTATAGTTGTTATGAGGTGTATGGACTCACTCCTCACTACTGGACCCTGATGTGTCTGAAAATGTGACTCCTTTCCTACCATCTCTTGTGTAAGTGGGTCTGGGTTTGTATTGTCCAACACTTCTCTGTTCATTACTTTGTTGAAAATAATCTTTTCTGGTGTACGGATAAATCAATTCTAAACTGAACTTATTAACATCCTTCTTAAGTTTCATGGTCTTCTTGTTTATCAGATACTCTCTATATCCATTCACCTCCGAGTTGAGCTCCTCTAACCTTTTAATGGCTTCTTCCAAAGCTGTACTTTCCTTATGTAATTTCTCATGTTCCTCAATTTCCTTTTCTTCAAGAATAATCATTTCTTGCGCAGTCTCGATAATAAGAATGATCCATCGCGACTGCATCTATTTGCAATATGCGACCAAATCTCGAGGAATTTGGGGTTATCTATAAATAGACCGGGCTCATTTCTTACTTGTAATCCAATAGGGATTACTCCGGCTCTAAGATATTGAGTGAGAAATTCAGCATGGAGCTCTGTGCGAGCTAACTTCTTTTTAAGATTAAGAGGCTTACCCCACTTGTCATTATTACCTGTCAAAACTGTTATTTTGTTCCCTGACTGTACTGCTGAGCCAATGATCTTATTATATTGGTCCTCAGAAAAAACAAATGTTTTAAAAGGGTCCATGATAATATGTGCCATTAACAACGGTCAGAAATTAAAACTCTCCAACCCGTCGGTTGTACTCAAGACCTTGAAACCAAGGAGAGGGGCTCTTAGAGTCACAAAGGGACAGAGCACCAAACAATTTTTATAAAAAAGATTTTACCCTTTGGACTATAACACAAAATAATGAATCTAGACCATTCTCACCTGACTCATACGCTTGGAACAGCTCCAAAGACAGTGAAAAATGATTGTATTACAGATTTTTTATTTAGTACAAAGAAAAAAAGTTAAAAAGAGGTTTTTGACCTCCAATACATGGCATTTCAATATTAAAAATACATAGCTTCACAGAATAAGAACTGTTAAAAAACTTCATCATCATCCCACACTGAGACATCAAATAGCAACAATTTTACACCAGTAAAGAATACCATAAGCAGAAGGAAAACAAAGAGATTAGGCAACTGAAGTTGGCCTTTGCAATGTTAATCTGTAAAAAAACAAGGAAACTGCATGAAACCAAAACTTAATAACTATGCCGTTTGTCCTGTTTTCAGAGTTAACAGTAATATTAGCGTTGACGCGTTTCAGTGGAGCTATATTGTTCCTTCCACCTTCTTCCGGACAAGAAATAAAGTAATCCTTCCTCCTTTACTTCCTTTATCTTAATTTAACCAAAAAATAATGTAATAAATATATTAAAAACATTCTTATTCATTTAGATTTTATACACCATATTCATCTTATAAACATTTTATTCAAACAAACGTTTTATTGCTTTCACCAGATAGTCCCAATCCATCTCCTATCTAATACAATTAATACACAGTACACATCATGACTTTTTATCAACATATATAATATATATCTCTTGAACCAGATGATCTCTGTAGAGTCACCATTATTCTACTTATACAAAAGTTTAATTGTATTGACGATCAAATTGTAAATGAAATATAGCAGAAATCTGAATGTGTTTGGGGATGTTCCAACTCTCTCAAGTATCAACTCTCATTTATACTACTCAAGCATACAACACCAATTGGTTATGCCTGTCTTATCAGACCTGGTTACGGACCATATAAAGCCTCAGATTTCCTATTGAGTATCCACTAATTAAATTGTATATATATATATATATATATATATATATATATATATATATATATATATATATATATATATATATATATATATATATATATATATATATATATATATGTATATTGATTTTTACCTTTATGGGGTGTTTCATAAATCTGCCCCTTTATGGCTTCAGGTATGCTGAATCCTATCTGCTGCTTACTTGGCATATAACCTATGACATAGAGAATATGATATTCTATATATTATATCATAACTTATCAGTGTTTAGGAAAACTACTTATTCAGCATATCACCAGTAGTATTGTTGCCAATCTACTGAACAAGGATCTCATCTTATTTGTATTGCTCATATAGCTTCATATACAATAAGTTTTTTATCTGCTCTACTTTCTCAATTTGAAAGCAATTTCCTCAATGGGCGATCTGCATAAAAAAATAAATATATATATATATATATATATATATATATATATACACACATGTATGTGTTTACACCCAATCATTTCTCCATAAGGCTATCAGACTGAGATTCTACACTTGCCCTAATTCTTTCCTGAAGGAAGCTTACTTTATGCTTTTTAGAAATGGTGTATCGGTATAGATTCTCCCATCAATTTGACCACCATTTATGCAGATAATCACTGTGGTTGATCGAGACCAGCCCAATTTACGTGTGTATAGCAGGGCTAAAAAGGGAGTGAATCAATAAAAGGAATACTTAGACTCTCCCATTATCACAGTTTATCTAAATGACATCTACATCCCCTGGTAATGCTCCATTTAAAAATCGTTTTCCTCATGTACTACTTTTTGCTAGCTGGGAGCCTCTGAATATTTCAAACTGCCACTCGTAATTTACATCGATCGCTTTAAGCCTCCATATTATACAATTTGTTTTTCTCTTCTTGTGCCCTAACTAAATTGTAGACAGTACCCCATTTGCGTCTCCCCTCCAGGGCTGCATTTTGTAAATTACAAGCCACCGTGTATGTCAAACTTCTGCGCATCGTGCACATTACACGTTTCGAGTCTCCGTATTATTTAAACTACGGTGCATATAATATATGTTTGTTTTTAGCACTCCCCGATTACATTATGGTTAAATGACAACTTACATATTATGCAATTTGTTTTTCTCTTCTTGTGCCCTAACTAAATTGTACTGTGAAACAGTGAAGGTATTGGATCCTACATCTGACCAGCCCGGATCTCGACAATAGGGAAAAACAGAACAAGGTGGCTGGACAGGATAATTCACAAAACAATTCTCAAGACACACAGTCAATATGTACCGTGTGACCGCTGGATTTAAATTCCCAAAAATTTAGTTTCTTTTTCACATAATTTCCAAATGATTTTTTAGAAAAACAGGCACAAACAGAAATACTGTCAGATCAAAAGGTTCATATGTACAGTATCTACAAACATACACATTTACAAATTTACAATAACGAATCAAGCAAATCAAATATTGACAAACCAAAAAACGCTAGAATATATAATGATCCAATTGAATTGCAATTATATACAGTGCAAAGTTAGTACATGAACAAAGGGAGAAATCCAGTCCTTAGAACTAAGAAACCAAGAGACAGGTGGGATTGAGATCGAAAAAATGGGCCTGCCTGTCTGCAAACACCTGTGGTGTAGTATTTTTATAGGGTTGCGATGCTAGGGTCCAGAGTGGTGATATAATTTACATCCTAGCGACACCCTTTAATATTGCCACAGGGTGGTAATGTCGACGCGTTTCGAACCTGGATGTTGTAGGTTCTCTTCAGGACGGGGACTGGGAGAGTGATTCTGCAAAAGAATACGGGATTGGTGTCAGGATAGTAGATCATAGTACTGCAAAAGCCTACTCTGACTCCGAAGGAAAAAGAAATTATTACCTGCACGGGGGCACAGAGGTTGCCGTAGTGTAGGTATATCGTGGTTCACAGTCAAACCTGGAAAAACATGTAAAGAGGTGCTCAGCACAGTGGGGGGCGTTAGGTCACACTCAAATGGCACATAGCCTGGTCTGTGTAAGAATCATACCTGCAAATTACACAGAGAAGGACTGGAGAGGAGATATCTGCCTCACGGAGAACACTCGAGTATATAGACAACTCACATTTTTGGTACGCGGAATCGTGGGCTGGGTAAATGACAAGAAAAGAATTTCCTATATGAGCATCAGTGCAAGGTTTTTAAACCCATGTAAACCACCCCGCTGACCAAAGACAAGTGTCACAGGGATTGCGTTCCTACCTGAGTGCGAGAAACGGAGAGTGGAGTGCCTAGTCACTGAACCCAATTCAGGCCGGCAGGCGGAGTCGGTTTAACCGGGACCCGCTACAAAAGAAACGAGTTTGTATAAATCACAGTGTCTAATGGCAACATTGATGCTAATGTGGAAGCCGCTCACACGGGACACTTACTCGTGTGAAGGAATAAATCCAACGTTTCACTTCAGTCACTAGTCCATGAGTCATCCCTCTCTCCGAGCGACGTGTAGTCTGTAGGTGAAGCGCCGCGCCTGCAAAGAGTATTTGAGTAACCGAGTCAGAGCATCAGGGGGTGTGGCCATAACGGAAAAGGCCCCTATGGAATGCTGGTATATGTAGTTTAAAGGTATACCCTACTGGCATTAGTGAAGGAAACGTGGGTGTCAGTCTCCAAGGACGTTTGACATGTCACATTACTGTTGGATTTTTGATAAATAACATCATAAACAGTACAGCAAGGAAATAAATAATGTAGCAATTCAAAGAACTTCTAAACGCACATAGTTATAACAAAAGTAACAGTGCATGGGCTTATTCACAACACAAATCTGTTGTAAACATTAGCATAAATGTTCACTTGGCTAGCACATGTCGTGATGATCAGTACAACACGGAAATATACCTTCATTATACAGTTCAACAACTCTAGAGGTTCTTTTGCAATTCACCTGGCTGAATCATCACAGAGATAGCAGTACATAGGGATGATCACAATGCAAGTCCGTTATACTCATAAGCATACATATGACTCATAAACACTTAGCTATCACCTAAATATGTGGACCTAACCCCATAATCTCATGACCGATTTTATGATCATGTGAGACTAAGTGAAAACAAAGCAACAGTATTAGAATTTAAAAGCAAAAAGTGAAAAATGAAAGTATTGAGAATGCAGCACAGCCAAACTCAACGGCATGGGTCAAGGAAAAGTTCATAAGCTGGAAGTTTCGGACATTTCAGTCAGACCAGAATTGGATGTATCAAATTTCAGTATAAGATACGCCTCTTTCTGGGAAAGGCGGAGGTCGAGATCTCCACTGCCCCCCCCTGATAACAGCCAGGACAGTCCATCTTATGTCATGACAGGAATGTTTTTGTTGCAGGAAATGGGAGACCAGAGGAGCAGTCAAGTTTTTGTTATTGATTCGTGAACGATGTTGAATAATTCTTTGGCGGCCCTCCTGCGTGGTTTTGCCAATATACAATTTTTTACACGGGCATTGGATAGCGTACACAATGTATTTGGGCTTACAGTTCGTATGTTCGTTGTGACGCCAAAACTTATTACCATCCGTGAAAAGTGAACCTTCTATTGTGAGGTCACAGACGGAGCATGTTCCACACTTCCGGTGCCCCTTAACTGGATTGGCTCCAAAGATCGTACTTTGTGACTCCTTTTTTGGGGGAGGTCGAGTAGATGTAATCATCTGGCCAATACTCCTGTTCTTTTTTAGGGCAAAGAGAGGAGCACCTATCTCTGGAAGTATTTCCTGGACCAAATGCCAACTTTTTTTGATAATTTTTTGGAGCTGGTTAGTATAGGGACCAAAGGTGGACACGCATACCATCCTTTCCGTCGCTGGTCTAAGTCTCTTCTCAAGGAGATGTTCCCTCGGTGTCCATCTCGCTCTCTTCATAGAGTGCTTTAATAGCTTATGAGGGTATCCTCGTTCTTGTAATTTTGAGGTCAAGCCTTGTCCATGCAACTCAAACTGTTGGATAGTGGTACAATTCCGTCTCACCCGGAGGTACTGTCCATAAGGGAGATTGTCCCTTAAACTTCGCGGGTGATAACTCTTATAATGCAAAGCATTATTCTTGTCTGTTTTCTTCTGGTATAGTGAACATGAAAGCACGTCATCTCTAACTGATATCTCAACATCCAAGAATGGTAAGGATTTGCCATGATAGGTCAAACTGAACTTTATGTCCGGGCTCCTGTCGTTCAACCACACATGGAATTCTTCAAGTTGTGTCGACGTTCCATTCCACACACACCACACGTCATCTATATATCGGAGCCATTGTCCGATATGGCCTCTATATGGGTTGTTGTTCAGAACATATTTCTCCTCAAATTGGCCCATATACAGAATCGCCATTTCGGGGGCAAAGGGACAGCCCATTGCCGAGCCTTTGATTTGTAAGAACATCTCATCCTCAAAGGTGAAAAAATTCTTCTTCAAAGCCAAAGTTGCAAAAGAGATTATCAGTTCAGTTGGAACCCTGTGTGGACGTGGTCGGTTCTCCAAGTATAGTTCCATGACGTCCAGGCCATCTTGCTGAGGAATCTGTGTGTATAAAGATGACACATCCATAGTGGCTAACAATTGACAAGTGGGATCAAACGACAAACCTTCGACTTTGTTTATAAAATCCATGGTGTCCCTGAGGTAGGATGACACCTGAACCACAAGGGCTTTCAAGAATATATCCACGAATTTGGAAATGGGTTCAAAGACCGAGTCACAGCCGGACACTATCGGACGTCCTGGAGGTTTTAAGGGGTCTTTATGTACTTTAGGAAGAAAGTACAAATGGGGAGTCCGTGGATGTAGCTTGACAAGATATTCTGATTCTTTAGGTCCAAGGATCCCTGCTTCTTTGGCAGTATTGACCAGTCTTCTGATTTCATCCTGGATCTGGGCAGTTGGATCATGAATGATCCGGTGGTACCACTCCTGATTGTACACGTGATTACGCCCTTCTGTTCGATACAAGTCTTTGGACCAAAGAACCACTGCACCCCCTTTGTCAGCTTGCCTGATGACTGCTTCCTGTTGAGTCTTCAATTCTTGAATAGCTTCTCTATGTTTTTTCGTGATGTTTCTAGGAACAAAAGGGCGTTTCTTCTCCAATGTATTCAGAGATGACATAACTGAGCGTTCAAAGGCTATGATGTTTTTGGAGACATTATGGTTGGGTGGACAGAAGGAAGATTTGTTCCTCAGGCCTGAGGCTTCGGTGGAGACTTGATCGGTTGAATCCTTAAAGAACCATCGCAAACGGACTTTGCGGAAGAATTCCATAACCTCCAGTTTGATTTTTGTAAAATCCATGGCGACCCCAGGTACAAAAGAAAGACCCATTTCCAACACTTCTTGTTCAGCTCTTGACAAGACTTTTTCAGAGATGTTAATAATGGCAGATGGTTTTACGAGTTGTAGTGTTTTTTGCGTGTGGTCATCTCCCATTGGGGTTTGAATCTGGTCCGCTTCTGCTGTTGGCCCTGGCCTAAAAAAGGCCTCTTTGGAGTATTTCTGTTTTGTTGGTTCCTGTTCGAAGTGCCTTCTCCTGCATCGGAGTCCTCCATTGATTCAGACGAGGATGTCTCAGAGAATGTGGTAAATCTTCTCTTGGATCTCCCCTGATTGGTATTCAGGTATCTAATGGAGTCAGATCTACTGTAAAAGTCATCTTTCAAGTAGGGATACACAATCTCAATATTAAAGTTTTTTTGGTCTTTCTCGAACTTTGAGGTCTTGAAATTGATGGTATTATCCCTAAATGTAACCAGTTCTTTTTCGATCTTTTCTAAAAGAGCTTTTGCCTCCATTTCAGTGTGGTTATCTCTGATGGCTTGGAGTTGTTCTTCGATTTCCTCCTCCTCTTTTTTAAGGATTCGCTGGGCGGTTTCCACTGTATGTACCATCAAATCCCTACTACATTTGGTACTGATAAAGCTGAACCCTTTACGATAGACCGGATCATCAAGATGACCGGGACATTCTTAATTTGAAGACCCCATGGAATGGTTCCGGCTCTGAGGTTCGCAAGTAAAAAGTGACCATGAAGCTCGGTTCGAACATGTTTTTTCCGAAGTCTGGTCAGTTTTTCCGCAAAGTTGAGTTGTTTGGCTGTGCTGCTAAGTTTAACAGAAGAGAAAAGAGTGGAATCAGAGAGGAGTTTTTTAATGTGATCCTCACTGGACGACAGAGTGTCCTGTTCAGCCATGTTGATTTAACAGGAGGGCGCACCCCCCTAAAAACAATCAATGTACAGAATCGACCATAGATTTATACGTCAAAACGAAATGAAACACCATACGAGCAAAAGCCCGCTCTACCAAACTGTGAAACAGTGAAGGTATTGGATCCTACATCTGACCAGCCCGGATCTCGACAATAGGGAAAAACAGAACAAGGTGGCTGGACAGGATAATTCAAAAAACAATTCTCAAGACACACAGTCAATATGTACCGTGTGACCGCTGGATTTAAATTCCAAAAAATGTATTTTCTTTTTCACATAATTTCCAAATGATTTTTTATAAAAACAGGCACAAACAGAAATACTGTCAGATCAAAAGGTTCATATGTACAGTATCTACAAACATACACATTTACAAATTTACAATAACGAATTAAGCAAAGCAAATATTGACACACCAAAAAACGCTAGAATATATAATGATCCAATTGAATTGCAATTATATACAGTGCAAAGTTAGTACATGAACAAAGGGAGAAATCCAGTCCTTAGAACTAAGAAACCAAGAGACAGGCGGGATTGAGATCTAAAAAATGGGCCTGCCTGTCTGCAAACACCTGTGGTGTAGTATTTTTATATGGTTGCGATGCTAGGGTCCAGAGTGGTGATATAATTTACATCCTAGCGACACCCTTTAATATTGCCACAGGGTGGTAATGTCGACGCGTTTCGAACCTGGATGTTGTAGGTTCTCTTCAGGACGGGGACTGGGGGAGTGATTCTGCAAAAGAATACGGGATTGGTGTCAGGATAGTAGATCATAGTACTGCAAAAGCCTACTCTGACTCCGAAGGAAAAAGAAATTATTACCTGCACGGGGGCACAGAGGTTGCAGTAGTGTAGGTATATCGTGGTTCACAGTCAAACCTGGAAAAACATGTAAAGAGGTGCTCAGCACAGTGGGGGGCGTTAGGTCACACTCAAATGGCACATAGCCTGGTCTGTGTAAGAATCATACCAGCAAATTACGCAGAGAAGGACTGGAGACGAGATATCTGCCTCACGGAGAACACTCGAGTATATAGACAACTCACATTTTTGGTACGCGGAATCGTGGGCTGGGTAAATGACAAGAAAAGAATTCCCTATATCAGCATCAGTGCAAGGTTTTTAAACCCATGTAAACCACCCCGCTGACCAAAGACAAGTGTCACAGGGATTGGGTTCCTACCTGAGTGCGAGAAACGGAGAGTGCACACAGGGTTCCAACTGAACTGATAATCTCTTTTGCAACTTTGGCTTTGAAGAAGAATTTTTTCACCTTTGAGGACGAGATGTTCTTACAAATCAAAGGCTCGGCAATGGGCTGTCCCTTTGCCCCCGAAATGGCCATTCTGTATATGGGCCAATTTGAGGAGAAACATGTTCTGAACAACAACCCATATAGAGGCCATATCGGACAATGGCTCCGATATATAGATGACGTGTGGTGTGTGTGGAATGGAACGTCGACACAACTTGAAGAATTCCATGTGTGGTTGAACGACAGGAGCCCGGACATAAAGTTCAGTTTGAGCTATCATGACAAATCCTTACCATTCTTGGATGTTGAGATATCAGTTAGAGATGACGTGCTTTCATGTTCACTATACCAGAAGAAAACAGACAAGAATAATGTTTTGCATTATAAGAGGTATCACCCGCGAAGTTTAAGGGACAATATCCCTTATGGACAGTACCTCCGGGTGAGATGGAATTGTACCACTATCCAACAGTTTGAGTTGCATGGACAAGGCTTGACCTCAAAATTACAAGAACGAGGATACCCTCATAAGCTATTAAAGCACTCTATGAAGAGAGCGAGATGGACACCGAGGGAACATCTCCTTGAGAAGAGATTTAGACCAGCGACGGAAAGGATGGTATGCGTGTCCACCTTTGGTCCCCATACTAACCAGCTCCAAAAAATTATCAAAAAAAGTTGGCATGTGGTCCAGGAAATACTTCCAGAGATAGGTGCTCCTCTCTTTGCCCTAAAAAAGAACAGGAGTATTGGCCAGATGATTACATCTACTCAACCTCCCCCAAAAAAGGAGTCACAAAGTACGATCTTTGGAGCCAATCCAGTCAAGGGGCACCGGAAGTGTGGGACATGCTCCGTCTGTGACCTCACAATAGAAGGTTCACTTTTCACGGATGGTAATAAGTTTTGGCGTCACAACGACCATACGAACTGTAAGACCAAATACACTGTGTACGTGTAGCGATCGTGGTGCCCGGGGGACGTGGAATGATTCTGCTTTCAAGATCTAGGAGATGGTATGCCTGCGGGGATGTGTGTAGGAGGAGTAGAGCGAACTACAGTGACCAGCATTCCAAGGGGCAAGCAGGAAGAGCCACGAGACCAAAAGCATATTAGCACCTCCCATCCTCACGGACGGTGCTTGTCAATGTGATTCTCGAGTCTATCGGAGTGGCGGATGGTGTTCCCCGCCGGATCTCAGCTAGAAGAAAGAAGTTTCCAAGAGAAAACCCGTGATTCCCCCAGCGCTTGGCTGATGACAACGCTCAGCGGCTAAGTACTATTGTAAACGAAAGCGGGCTCGCTTTCGTTTCTTTCCGTCTTCCTTCGTGATCTTTTCTAGTCAGTTAGATTAGGGCGGTTCTGAGACATTTCGTTTGTTTTTGTATTCATTTATCAGGGAGCGTTCTGTTTGAAGACGCGCTGCGCTGATATTCCGTGTTTGTTCTCCCCAGGAGAAGGATTCTGGGAGATGTAATTCAAAGTTGTTTTTTGTTTTTGATTCCACGGACGACATTGCCATAGAGACTGAGCCATAATTCCTGTGAGGTTCGTTTAGCTGGTTTCTTGTCTTCAATTCGTGGCAAACCTCGAAGGGCGGTTTGTGCTTCTAAACAACCGCAATTATTTTCTTTCCTTGTGACTACTGCCTGTTGCAGCCCTGAACACTTGGCAGAACTATTATTGGTCAAGCAGGATTGCTGTGGGGCTTTTCTTTCACGGCCTGGGTTGTGTATGATTCCGGTGAGTGTGGTGCCTAAGAATTGTTTAGTCTACGACCCGAGACACATGAAATACAGTATTAATGGTGTTCATTACTCTTCCCTAATTAGATGGGCTCTTCCTTGCTGTCTTCCGCATCTTGGTGACCAGACTCCCGGGGGATCCCAACGAATCATCGCTACCCATTTATTATTTTATCCACTTCCCCTTTCCCGGCTATGTACGAGGGCACACAGTGAGTTTTGCTTCCACTGTGGGTTTCGTGGTTGGCTGGGGGAGGAGAGCTTAGCATCTGAAGTCGTTTCTGCCGGACACCCTGCACAAAGGTTAGTGGCGTGTGTGAGCCTGCGCTGCTGCCTGTCCATGACAGATTGACAAGCCCAAGTTTACACACCGGCCCGAACGATGAATGTTGAAGCATTCTTGGCTTCCCTGGTGGAAGGCATGGCCTCTTTACAACAGGAAGTAGCTACTTCTAGAGCAGAAAACCAGACCCTGTATAAAGAAGTTGGTACCTTAAGAAGGGAAGTCGCAGGACTAGCCCAGAAAGGAACAGGAGGTAGCCCTTATATTAAACCAGCTACCTTACCCCCCCCTGGTGCAAAAAAGTCTGTGGAAGCAGAAGGGGGTGGATTCTCTGTTCCCCCTCAATTAGCCACCTCTAGTGCTTCATCGGCTGAAGCTGCTCATACTGTACATGTGGTACAGACCGTAGGCGTTCCTTTAGCTGCCCCTGAACGTTTTTATGGAGACCCCCGCAAATTTGAAACATTCTTGAATCAGTGCAGGTTACATTTTTTATGTAAACCCGGGGTTTTCCAAGATGATTCGGCGAAGACAGCTTTTATGATGTCTTATATGGGGGGTAATGCTGCCAGTTGGAATATCCCATTGCTAGAGAAGAATGACCCAGTGTTGCACGATTTTTCAGCTTTTTGTGTTGAGTTGCGCAAGCTTTTTGATCGTAAATTCATATGCTGACCCTGGATAGAGAACTACTCACTATACGTCAAGGTTCTCAGGACTTGTTGTCTTATATCACCTCATTCAATAGGCTGGTGGTAGAGACCGATTGGCCTTCTGCAAAACGTATCTCATTGTTTTATCAAGGCCTTCGTGGAGAATTAAAGGACGTCCTTGCACAAGTGGTACAGTTGCCCGATACCTGTGAAGAGTTCATCCATTTAACAGTCCAATTGGATCACAGACTCCTCGAGAGGAGAGGGGATAGATCAAGAGGAGACACTCGCCCTTTCTACCCTCGCTTTCGGGGTCCTATGGAAGAACGTGCTAAACCCTCCGAAGGCCCTGAACCCATGCAAATCGGTGGTATCCGGGGACCACTGACACAGGAAGAGAAAGAGAAAAGACGTCGTTTGAAGCAATGCCTTTATTGTGGAAAAGGAAGCCACTTCATTAAGGACTGCAGAGCCAGAAATACAGTCCCAGCCAGAAACCCCGTTCCAAGGGTGCAAGCCCTTGTAGAGTCCGATCAACCGACGGAAAACTGAAGAACCCAAACCAGGAAGAGGTCTCTGTCTTGGGTTGTTTGCCGCAAATGATCTCCCCCTGTCTTGCAAATACCTTGCATCCTGCAGTGGCACATATGAATCTTCAAATCATCCTCTGGGTCACCCCTCAGAAATCATTGAATATTGACGCCTTAGTAGATTCAGGAGCCACCGGAAACTACATTGATCAGGAATTCGCCCTGAAGATCGGTATTGCTTGTGAGAAAAAGGAAAAACCGGAGTTGGTGAAAGCCGTGGATGGTACGGTCTTATCATCGGGTCCAGTGGCCTATCACACCTGTCCCATGCTCATGCAAACCGGAAAAGATCATTAGGAATATATCCAGTTTGATCTCATTGATGCACCCCAATTCCGGCTCATCTTGGGAATGCCCTGGTTAACTCTCCACGATCCAAAGATCTGTTGGGCAGCGCGCACTATCACCTTGTCATCCGCATATTGTCAGGAGCATTGTACTCAGGTTACTGCTGTTCCCTGCATTCCAGAACTCTCGTCTTCTCTCTGTCTGGCGGCTTCATGTTCTACAGAGCAATACTGTTGTGCCACCATACTCCCCTCGGAGTATCAGTCGTTCTCCCCTGTGTTTGACAAACAACAGGCTACTCAATTGCCCCCACACAGGGTATACGACTGCAGAATCGATCTCGTACCAGGAGCAGATATTCCATGTAGCAGGGTCTATGCCATGACCGAGAAGGAGACAGAATATCTGAAGACATACATTGAAGAGAATTTAGCATCAGGATTCATCAGACACTCGTCATCTCCCGCCTCATCCCCTATGTTTTTCATACCCAAGAAGGATTGTGCCGAATTAAGACCCTGTATAGACTATCGAGCTATAAACCGTGTGACCATCAAAAACCGGTACCCTCTCCCCTTGATACCAGTGCTCATGGATCAACTTAAAGGAGCCAGGTACTTTACCAAACTCGATCTACGCGGAGCCTATCATCTGGTGCGTGTCAAAAAAGGGGATGAGTGGAAGACTGCGTTCCGAACGAAGCTGGGCCTATTCGAATATAGGGTGATGCCCTTTGGGCTGTGCAATGCCCCCGCAGCATTTCAGTTTTTTATGGATGAGGTGCTGCGGGGATGTCTGGAGACCTATTGCATAGTCTACATAGATGACATCCTGGTGTACTCCTCCACTCTTTCGGAACATGTTGGACATGTGAAGTCCGTGCTGGACCGTTTACAACGGAACTCTCTATACGCCAAGTTGGAGAAATGCTTATTCCACGTCCAGGAAGTGTCTTTCCTTGGGTACATCATTAATGAGAAGGGTTTTCAAATGGACTCGAACAAAGTGGATGCGATCCTCACATGGACTACACCGAAAACTGTGAAAGCTATACAAAGCTTTCTCGGTTTTGCAAACTACTATCGTAGGTTTATCAAGGATTTCTCCAAAATCATTCATCCGATTTCTAGTCTGTTACGGAAAAATATGCCTTTTGTGTGGAGTAAGGAGGCTGATACATCCTTTCAATACCTGAAGAAGCAGTTTACTCAAGCTCCCATTCTTCGTCACCCTGACCCGCAATTGCCATTCATCCTGGAGACCGACGCGTCCCAATATGCTGTGGGAGGAGTGCTTTCCCAAAGACACCCTAGTACAGGCCAAGTACATCCTGTTGCCTTCTTCTCCAAGAAGCTCACGCCCTGTGAGGTGAATTATGCCATAACGGATAAAGAACTCTTGGCCATCAAAAGGGCATGTGAGGAATGGCGTCACTATCTACTAGGAGCGGTCCATACAGTAGAGATCTACACGGATCACCGGAATTTGCTATTTTTGAAGACAGCGAAGGCCCTCACTCCCCGACAATTACGGTGGTCTCTTTTCTTTTCCGACTATGATTTCATAATCAAATACAAACCTGGACCCCAAAATGGGAAGGCCGATGCTCTATCACGTTTGGAGGATGGAGAACAGAGAAAGACCGAAGAGGTAGAAACACCTTTGATCCTTCAGGAAACAACTGCCAGAGTAGGGGCTGTAGCTCTCCTGTCATCAAACAACTTTCTTGAAGACGTGAAAATAGCCCTTGCAGATATGAACATACCTGAATGGATACAAGAAGATCCGGAGCATCGCACTATAAAGGATGATCTCGCCTATCAGGGTACTGCATTGTTCATTCCCACTGAAGCCCTACGGCAACGAGTATTGGTTTGGTCTCATGATTCGGTCCTGGGAGGTCATATGGGAATGTACAAAACCATTGCCATCGTGGAACGTTCCTTCTGGTGGCCCCAGCTAAGAGAAGAAGTCCGGTCTTATGTGAGGAATTGTGCCATCTGTACGCAAGGAAAAGCTGTGCATGCCCGCCCGGTAGGTCTACTGAGACCTTTGCCCATACCTCCCCAACCTTGGCACACTCTCTCCATGGATTTTATCGTTGAGATGCCACCGTGTAATGGAATGACAGTGATATTGGTTGTCGTTGATCACTTGACGAAGATGGGCCATTTCATAACTTTGAAGGAAGTACCCACGTCAGTAGAATTGGCAGAAGTGTTTCTTCAACATATCGTCAGGGCTCATGGTCTTCCTTGTGTATTGATCACCGACAGGGGTTCTCAGTTCACTTCCCGGTTCTGGAAGGCATTATGTACCACCTTGAACATTGATGCCCGTCTGTCATCCAGCTACCACCCTCAGACGGATGGCAAGACAGAACGCCTGAACCAAACCCTGGAGCAATATCTTCGTTGTTTCTCGTTGAGGAATGATATGGAATGGACTGTGTTACTCTGGATGGCCGAATTCGCATATAATAATGCTGTGCACTCAACACTGGGTTGTTCACCTTTTTTTTGTCTCCATGGGTATCATCCACATATACTTCCCTTTGAGTGGCCTGTCCATTCCCCTGTTCCTAGCATCCACGAACACCACGCACATCTAAGAGCGGTGTTGTTGGATGCACGGAACAACCTGGCCGATGCACAGTCCGCGCAGAAACGCTTCGCTGACAGGAAAAGGAGAGTAGAACCATCGTATGGAGTGGGAGACAAGGTGTGGCTCTCCACCAAGAATCTCCACATTAAAGGGCATACTAAACTGACACCTAAATATGTAGGACCCTACAGTATAGTTGAAGTGATTAACCCTGTTGCAGTGAAACTCCTGCTCCCGGTGGGTTGGAAGATACATCCAGTGTTCCATGTCTCCCTCCTGGTTCCTTGCCCTCCCACTATGAGAGTACCAGTAGCTCCACTTCCGATTGATGTGGATGGTCAGGAGGAATTTGAGGTGCAATCCATTCTAGATTCCCGTATGGTGAGGGGTAGAATCCAGTACTTGGTGGAGTGGAAAGGTTATGGCCCTGAAGATCGGTCCTGGGAACCTCTGGGGAACCTGCACTGTCCTGAGCTAGTTGACCGTTTCCATGCCCTACATCCGGGTAAGCCAGGTCGACCGCCGAGTCGGCAGTCCTCGAGAGGGGGTTCTGTAGCGATCGTGGTGCCCGGGGGACGTGGAATGATTCTGCTTTCAAGATCTAGGAGATGGTATGCCTGCGGGGATGTGTGTAGGAGGAGTAGAGCGAACTACAGTGACCAGCATTCCAAGGGGCAAGCAGGAAGAGCCACGAGACCAAAAGCATATTAGCACCTCCCATCCTCACGGACGGTGCTTGTCAATGTGATTCTCGAGTCTATCGGAGTGGCGGATGGTGTTCCCCGCCGGATCTCAGCTAGAAGAAAGAAGTTTCCAAGAGAAAACCCGTGATTCCCCCAGCGCTTGGCTGATGACAACGCTCAGCGGCTAAGTACTATTGTAAACGAAAGCGGGCTCGCTTTCGTTTCTTTCCGTCTTCCTTCGTGATCTTTTCTAGTCAGTTAGATTAGGGCGGTTCTGAGACATTTCGTTTGTTTTTGTATTCATTTATCAGGAAGCGTTCTGTTTGAAGACGCGCTGCGCTGATATTCCGTGTTTGTTCTCCCCAGGAGAAGGATTCTGGGAGATGTAATTCCAAGTTGTTTTTTGTTTTTGATTCCACGGACGACATTGCCATAGAGACTGAGCCATAATTCCTGTGAGGTTCGTTTAGCTGGTTTCTTGTCTTCAATTCGTGGCAAACCTCGAAGGGCGGTTTGTGCTTCTAAACAACCGCAATTATTTTCTTTCCTTGTGACTACTGCCTGTTGCAGCCCTGAACACTTGGCAGAACTATTATTGGTCAAGCAGGATTGCTGTGGGGCTTTTCTTTCACGGCCTGGGTTGTGTATGATTCCGGTGAGTGTGGTGCCTAAGAATTGTTTAGTCTACGACCCGAGACACATGAAATACAGTATTAATGGTGTTCATTACTCTTCCCTAATTAGATGGGCTCTTCCTTGCTGTCTTCCGCATCTTGGTGACCAGACTCCCGGGGGATCCCAACGAATCATCGCTACCCATTTATTATTTTATCCACTTCCCCTTTCCCGGCTATGTACGAGGGCACACAGTGAGTTTTGCTTCCACTGTGGGTTTCGTGGTTGGCTGGGGGAGGAGAGCTTAGCATCTGAAGTCGTTTCTGCCGGACACCCTGCACAAAGGTTAGTGGCGTGTGTGAGCCTGCGCTGCTGCCTGTCCATGACAGTACGCTATCCAATGCCCGTGTAAAAAATTGTATATTGGCAAAACCACGCAGGAGGTCCGCCAAAGAATTATTCAACATCGTTCACGAATCAATAACAAAAACTTGACTGCTCCTCTGGTCTCCCATTTCCTGCAACAAAAACATTCCTGTCATGACATAAGATGGACTGTCCTGGCTGTTATCAGGGGGGGCAGTGGAGATCTCGACCTCCGCCTTTCCCAGAAAGAGGCGTATCTTATACTGAAATTTGATACATCCAATTCTGGTCTGAATGAAATGTCCGAAACTTCCAGCTTATGAACTTTTCCTTGACCCATGCCGTTGAGTTTGGCTGTGCTGCATTCTCAATACTTTCATTTTTCACTTTTTGCTTTTAAATTCTAATACTGTTGCTTTGTTTTCACTTAGTCTCACATGATCATAAAATCGGTCATGAGATTATGGGGTTAGGTCCACATATTTAGGTAATAGCTAAGTGTTTATGAGTCATATGTATGCTTATGAGTATAACGGACTTGCATTGTGATCATCCCTATGTACTGCTATCTCTGTGATGATTCAGCCAGGTGAATTGCAAAAGAACCTCTAGAGTTGTTGAACTGTATAATGAAGGTATATTTCCGTGTTGTACTGATCATCACGACATGTGCTAGCCAAGTGAACATTTATGCTAATGTTTACAACAGATTTGTGTTGTTAATAAGCCCATGCACTGTTACTTTTGTTATAACTATGTGCGTTTAAAAGTTCTTTGAATTGCTACATTATTTATTTCCTTGCTGTACTGTTTATGATGTTATTTATCAAAAATCCAACAGTAATGTGACATGTCAAACGTCCTTGGAGACTGACACCCACGTTTCCTTCACAAATGCCAGTAGGGTATACCTTTAAACTACATATACCAGCATTCCATAGGGGCCTTTTCCGTTTTGGCCACACCCCCTGATGCTCTGACCCGGATACTCAAATACTCTGTGCAGGTGCGGCGCTTCACCTACAGACTACACGTCGCTCGGAGAGAGGGATTGACTCATGGACTAGTGACTGAAGTGAAACGTTGGATTTATTCCTTCACACGAGTAAGTGTCCCGTGTGAGCGGCTTCCACATTAGCATCAATGTTGCCATTAGACACTGTGATTTATACAAACTTGTTTCTTTTGTAGCGGGTCGCGGTTAAACCGACTCCGCCTGCCGGCCTGAATTGGGTTCAGTGACTAGGCAATCCACTCTCCGTTTCTCGCACTCAGGTAGGAACGCAATCCCTGTGACACTTGTCTTTGGTCAGCGGGGTGGTTTACATGGGTTTGAAAACCTTGCACTGATGCTGATATAGGGAATTCTTTTCTTGTCATTTACCCAGCCCACGATTCCGCGTACCAAAAATGTGAGTTGTCTATATACTCGAGTGTTCTCCGTGAGGCAGATATCTCGTCTCCAGCCCTTCTCTGCGTAATTTGCAGGTATGATTCTTACACAGACCAGGCTATGTGCCATTTGAGTGTGACCTAACGCCCCCCACTGTGCTGAGCACCTCTTTACATGTTTTTCCAGGTTTGACTGTGAACCACGATATACCTACACTACGGCAACCTCTGTGCCCCCGTGCAGGTAATAATTTCTTTTTCCTTCGAAGTCAGAGTAGGCTTTTGCAGTACTATGATCTACTATCCTGACACCAATCCCGTATTCTTTTGCAGAATCACTCCCCCAGTCCCCGTCCTGAAGAGAACCTACAACATCCAGGTTCGAAACGCGTCGACATTACCACCCTGTGGCAATATTAAAGGGTGTCGCTAGGATGTAAATTATATCACCACTCTGGACCCTAGCCTCGCAACCCTATAAAAATACTACACCACAGGTGTTTGCAGACAGGCAGGCCCATTTTTTCGATCTCAATCCTGCCTGTCTCTTGGTTTCTTAGTTCTAAGGACTGGATTTCTCCCTTTGTTCATGTACTAACTTTGCACTGTATATAATTGCAATTCAATTGGATCATTATATATTCTAGCGTTTTTTGGTGTGTCAATATTTGCTTTGCTTGATTCGTTATTGTAAATTTGTAAATGTGCATGTTTGTAGATACTGTACATATGAACCTTTTGATCTGACAGTATTTCTGTTTGTGCCTGTTTTTCTAAAAAATCATTTGGAAATTATGTGAAAAAGAAAATAAATTTTTGGGAATTTAAATCCAGCGGTCACACGGTACATATTGACTGTGTGTCTTGAGAATTGTTTTGTGAATTATCCTGTCCAGCCACCTTGTTCTGTTTTTCCCTATTGTCGAGATCCGGGCTGGTCAGATGTAGGATCCAATACCTTCACTGTTTCACAGTTTGGTAGAGCGGGCTTTTGCTCGTATGGTGTTTCATTTCGTTTCGACTTATAAATCTATGGTCGATTCTGTACATTGATTGTTTTTAGGGGGGTGTGCCCTCCTGTTAAATCAACATGGCTGAACAGGACACTCTGTCGTTCAGTGAGGATCACATTAAAAAACTCCTCTCTGATTTCACTCTTTTCTCTTCTGTTAAACTTAGCAGCACAGCCAAACAACTCAACTTTGCGGAAAAACTGACCAGACTTCGGAAAAAACATGTTCGAACCGAGCTTCATGGTCACTTTTTACTTGCGAACCTCAGGGCCGGAACCATTCCATGGGGTCTTCAAATTAAGAATGTCCCTGTCATCTTCACTGATGATCCGGTCTATCGTAAAGGGTTCAGCTTTATCAGTACTAAATGTAGTAGGGATTTGATGGTACATACAGTGGAAACCGCCCAGCGAATCCTTAAAAAAGAGGAGGAGGAAATCGAAGAACAACTCCAAGCCATCAGAGATAACCACACTGAAATTGAGGCAAAAGCTCTTTTAGAAAAGATCGAAAAAGAACTGGTTACATTTAGGGATAATACCATCAATTTCAAGACCTCAAAGTTCGAGAAAGACCAAAAAAACTTTAATATTGAGATTGTGTATCCCTACTTGAAAGATGACTTTTACAGTAGATCTGACTCCATTAGATACCTGAATACCAATCAGGGGAGATCCAAGAGAAGATTTACCACATTCTCTGAGACATCCTCGTCTGAATCAATGGAGGACTCCGATGCAGGAGAAGGCACTTCGAACAGGAACCAACACAACAGAAATACTCCAAAGAGGCCTTTTTTAGGCCAGGGCCAACAGCAGAAGCGGACGAGATTCAAACCCCAATGGGAGATGACCACACGCAAAAAACACTACAACTCGTAAAACCATCTGCCATTATTAACATCTCTGAAAAAGTCTTGTCAAGAGCTGAACAAGAAGTGTTGGAAATGGGTCTTTCTTTTGTACCTGGGGTTGCCATGGATTTTACAAAAATCAAACTGGAGGTTATGGAATTCTTCCGCAAAGTCCGTTTGCGATGGTTCTTTAAGGATTCAACCGATCAAGTCTCCACCGAAGCCTCAGGCCTGAGGAACAAATCTTCCTTCTGTCCACCCAACCATAATGTCTCCAAAAACATCATAGCCTTTGAACGCTCAGTTATGTCATCTCTGAATACATTGGAGAAGAAACGCCCTTTTGTTCCTAGAAACATCACGAAAAAACATAGAGAAGCTATTCAAGAATTGAAGACTCAACAGGAAGCTGTCATCAGGCAAGCTGACAAAGGGGGTGCAGTGGTTCTTTGGTCCAAAGACTTGTATCGAACCGAAGGGCGTAATCACGTGTACAATCAGGAGTGGTACCGCCGGATCATTCATGATCCAACTGCCCAGATCCAGGATGAAATCAGAAGACTGGTCAATACTGCCAAAGAAGCAGGGATCCTTGGACCTAAAGAATCAGAATATCTTGTCAAGCTACATCCACGGACTCCCCATTTGTACTTTCTTCCTAAAGTACATAAAGACCCCTTAATACCTCCAGGACGTCCAATAGTGTCCGGCTGTGACTCGGTGTTTGAACCCATTTCCAAATTCGTGGATATATTCTTGAAACCCCTTGTGGTTCAGGTGTCATCCTACCTCAGGGACACCATGGATTTTTATAAACAAAGTCGAAGGTTTGTCGTTTGATCCCACTTGTCAATTGTTAGCCACTATGGATGTGTCATCTTTATACACACAGATTCCTCAGCAAGATGGCCTGGACGTCATGGAACTATACTTGGAGAACCGACCATGTCCACACAGGGTTCCAACTGAACTGATAATCTCTTTTGCAACTTTGGCTTTGAAGAAGAATTTTTTCACCTTTGAGGACGAGATGTTCTTACAAATCAAAGGCTCGACAATGGGCTGTCCCTTTGCCCCCGAAATGGCCATTCTGTATATGGGCCAATTTGAGGAGAAATATGTTCTGAACAACAACCCATATAGAGGCCATATCGGACAATGGCTCCGATATATAGATGACGTGTGGTGTGTGTGGAATGGAACGTCGACACAACTTGAAGAATTCCATGTGTGGTTGAACGACAGGAGCCCGGACATAAAGTTCAGTTTGACCTATCATGACAAATCCTTACCATTCTTGAATGTTGAGATATCAGTTAGAGATGACGTGCTTTCATGTTCACTATACCAGAAGAAAACAGACAAGAATAATGCTTTGCATTATAAGAGTTATCACCCGCGAAGTTTAAGGGACACTCTCCCTTATGGACAGTACCTCCGGGTGAGACGGAATTGTACCACTATCCAACAGTTTGAGTTGCATGGACAAGGCTTGACCTCAAAATTACAAGAACGAGGATACCCTCATAAGCTATTAAAGCACTCTATGAAGAGAGCGAGATGGACCCCGAGGGAACATCTCCTTGAGAAGAGACTTAGACCAGCGACGGAAAGGATGGTATGCGTGTCCACCTTTGGTCCCCATACTAACCAGCTCCAAAAAATTATCAAAAAAAGTTGGCATTTGGTCCAGGAAATACTTCCAGAGATAGGTGCTCCTCTCTTTGCCCTAAAAAAGAACAGGAGTATTGGCCAGATGATTACATCTACTCGACCTCCCCCAAAAAAGGAGTCACAAAGTACGATCTTTGGAGCCAATCCAGTCAAGGGGCACCGGAAGTGTGGGACATGCTCCGTTTGTGACCTCACAATAGAAGGTTCACTTTTCACCGATGGTAATAAGTTTTGGCGTCACAACGAACATACAAACTGTAAGACCAAATACACTGTGTACGCTATCCAATGCTCGTGTAAAAAAATTGTATATTGGCAAAACCACGCAGGAGGTCCGCCAAAGAGTTATTCAACATCGTTCACGAATCAATAACAAAAACTTGACTGCTCCTCTGGTCTCCCATTTCCTGCAACAAAAACATTCCTGTCATGACATAAGATGGACTGTCCTGGCTGTTATCAGGGGGGGCAGTGGAGATCTCGACCTCCGCCTTTCCCAGAAAGAGGCGCATCTTATACTGAAATTTGATACATCCAATTCTGGTCTGAATGAAATGTCCGAAACTTCCAGCTTATGAACTTTTCCTTGACCCATGCCGTTGAGTTTGGCTGTGCTGCATTCTCAATACTTTCATTTTTCACTTTTTGCTTTTAAATTCTAATACTGTTGCTTTGTTTTCACTTAGTCTCACATGATCATAAAATCGGTCATGAGATTATGGGGTTAGGTCCACATATTTAGGTGATAGCTAAGTGTTTATGAGTCATATCTATGCTTATGAGTATAACGGACTTGCATTGTGATCATCCCTATGTACTGCTATCTCTGTGATGATTCAGCCAGGTGAATTGCAAAAGAACCTCTAGAGTTGTTGAACTGTATAATGAAGGTATATTTCCGTGTTGTACTGATCATCACGACATGTGCTAGCCAAGTGAACATTTATGCTAATGTTTACAACAGATTTGTGTTGTGAATAAGCCCATGCACTATTACTTTTGTTATAACTATGTGCGTTTAAAAGTTCTTTGAATTGCTACATTATTTATTTCCTTGCTGTACTGTTTATGATGTTATTTATCAAAAATCCAACAGTAATGTGACATGTCAAACGTCCTTGGAGACTGACACCCACGTTTCCTTCACTAATGCCAGTAGGGTACACCTTTAAACTACATATACCAGCATTCCATAGGGGCCTTTTCCGTTTTGGCCACACCCCCTGATGCTCTGACCCGGTTACTCAAATACTCTGTGCAGGCGCGGCGCTTCACCTACAGACTACACGTCGCTCGGAGAGAGGGATTGACTCATGGACTAGTGACTGAATAGAAACGTTGGATTTATTCCTTCACACGAGTAAGTGTCCCGTGTGAGCGGCTTCCACATTAGCATCAATGTTGCCATTAGACACTGTGATTTATACAAACTCGTTTCTTTTGTAGCGGGTCGCGGTTAAACCGGCTCCGCCTGCCGGCCTGAATTGGGTTCAGTGACTAGGCACTCCACTCTCCGTTTCTCGCACTCAGGTAGGAACGCAATCCCTGTGACACTTGTCTTTGGTCAGCGGGGTGGTTTACATGGGTTTAAAAACCTTGCACTGATGCTGATATAGGGAATTCTTTTCTTGTCATTAACCCAGCCCACGATTCCGCGTACCAAAAATGTGAGTTGTCTATATACTCGAGTGTTCTCCATGAGGCAGATATCTCGTCTCCAGTCCTTCTCTGCGTAATTTGCAGGTATGATTCTTACACAGACCAGGCTATTTGCCATTTGAGTGTGACCTAACGCCCCCCACTGTGCTGAGCACCTCTTTACATGTTTTTCCAGGTTCGACTGTGAACCACGATATACCTACACTACGGCAATCTCTGTGCCCCCGTGCAGGTAATAATTTCTTTTTCCTTCGGAGTCAGAGTAGGCTTTTGCAGTACTATGATCTACTATCCTGACACCAATCCCGTATTCTTTTGCAGAATCACTCCCCCAGTCCCCGTCCTGAAGAGAACCTACAACATCCAGGTTCGATACGCGTCGACATTACCACCCTGTGACAATATTAAAGGGTGTCGCTAGGATGTAAATTATATCACCACTCTGGACCCTAGCATAGCAACCCTATAAAAATACTACACCACAGGTGTTTGCAGACAGGCAGGCCCATTTTTTCGATCTCAATCCCGCCTGTCTCTTGGTTTCTTAGTTCTAAGGACTGGATTTCTCCCTTTGTTCATGTACTAACTTTGCACTGTATATAATTGCAATTCAATTGGATCGTTATATATTCTAGCGTTTTTTGGTGTGTCAATATTTGCTTTGCTTGATTCGTTATTGTAAATTTGTAAATGTGTATGTTTGGAAGGGAGTATTGTACCGTACCGTTTAAACATTTGATAAATATACCGAAGGTACATTGAGCTACGGTAAACGAAGGTAGGAGTAGAAACAGGACATGCTCCACATTTAGAAAACCACAGACATGTTCGTTCCCCTGACCTGCTTCAGATACGTCTTGGTCTGAGGGTTGTTGTTTGTTAAAAAGAACAATACATATGAATGAAGGAAGTTGTCATTTTACCGTAATGTGATCGGGGAGTGCTAAAAACAGACATAAATGATATGCACCGCAGTTTAAATAATACGGAGTCTCAAAATGTGTTATGTGGACAATGCGCAGAAGTTTAAAATATATGGTGGCTCGTAATTTACAAATAGCAACCCAGAAGGGGATACACAAATGGGGTACTGTCTACAATTTAGTTAGGGCACAAGAAGAGAAAAACAAATTGCATAATATGGAAGTTGTCATTTTACCGTAATGTAATCGGGGAGTGCTAAAAACAAACATAAATTATATGCACCGTAGTTTAAATAACACAGAGACTCGAAACGTGTAATGTGCACGATGCGCAGAAGTTTGAAATACACAGTGGCTTGTAATTTACAAAAAGAAGCCCGGGAGGAGAGACGCAAATGGGGTACTGTCTACAATTTGGCCATGGAGCGGAACTGGGGGAGGCGGACTCTCTGGGTTCTTCCGGCAAAGAACGAGATGATCCATTCCAAGGCGATCCTTGGATGCCAGTGTTGCTGAGGCGCTGTATCAGGGTGCGGTGGCATACGGTGTCGAAGGCTGCAGAGAGGTCCAGGAGGATGAGGGCAGCTGTTTCCCCGTTGTCGAGCAGGGACCTGATGTCGTCGGTAGCTGCGATGAGTGCGGTCTTGGTGCTGTGGTTGGCTCAGAAGCCGGACTGCGAGGGGTCGAGGGATCCGTGGCGGAGAGTTGTTTGTTGACGGTCTTCTCGATGACTTTGGCAGGAAAAGGGAGGAGCGAGATGGGTCGGAGGTTCTTGAGGTCCGTAAGGGTCTGCAGTGGGTTTCTTCAGGAGGGCGCTCAGCTCGGCATGTTTCCAGCTCTCCGGGAAGGTGTCAGATGCGTAGGAGCTGTTGATGATGTCCCGGAGTTGGGGTGCAATGATGGAGCCGGCTTTGTTAAAGATGTGGTGTGGACAGGGGTCGGTAGGGGAGCCGGAGTGGATGGTGTTCATCATGTGGGTGGTGTCTTCAGTGCTGACCAGGGTCCAGGTGCAGAGGGTGGTGGTGGGGGGCGTTGGTTCGGTGGTTGGGTGCGTGGTCTGTGCGCCAAAGCTGTTGTGTATGTCGGCGATCTTGCGGTGGAAGAATGAGGCGAGTCAGTCGCAGAGGTCTTGCGAGGGTGTGATGTCGTTGTTGCAGGCACTGGGGTTGGAGAGCTCTTTAATGATGCTGAAGAGTTCTTTGCTGTTGTGGGTGTTGTTGTCCAGTCGTTCTCTGAATGTTGTCCTTTTGGTGGTGCAGATCAGCTGGTGGTGTTTGCGGGTGGCGGTCTTGGGGGCTGTCATGTTTTCTGTAGTCTGGTCGTGGCGCCAGGCTTTCTCGAGGGTGCGGCAGTTTTTCTTGGAGTTTTTGAGGTCGTTGGTGAACCACGAGGCTTTCTTGCTGCCGGCTCTGCTGGGAGGGTTCTTCAGTGGTGCGAGGTCATCGGTGCAGTTGGTCAGCCACTGTGTGAGGTTGCGGGCTGCTTCTTTGGGGTCCGTCGTGTTGGCGGGGGGGTTCTGGCTGAGGGAGGTGGTGAGCTGGTCGGCGGTGATCTTGCTCCAGCTTCTGCGGGGAACCTGTTGCGGGTGGTGGTAGGTCGTGGTTCTCCTGAAGTTGAAGTGGACACAGCTGTGATTTGTCCAGTGTAGTGAGGTTGAGTGCTGAAGGAGATGTGCTTGCTGGATGAGAAGACGGGGTCAAGCGTGTGGCAGGAGTAGTGGGTGGGGGTGTTCACCAGTTGCTTGAGTCCGAGGTTGGCGAGGTTGTCCAGCAGGGTGGCGGTGTTGCTGTCATTGTTGTTCTCCAGGTGGAAGTTGAGGTCCCCGAGGAGGATGTAGTCTGAGGAGGTGAGGGCGTGCGTACTGACGAAGTCTGTGATGGCTTCGCTGAATTGTGTGCATGGTCCCGGGGGTCTGTAGTTGAGGGTGCCTCTAAGGGTGGTCTTGGGGTTGGTGTGTATCTGGAAGTGAAGGTGCTCTGCGGCGGTGAGGGGGTCGTCGGAGTTGGTCGTGATGCGGATGGTGTTTCTGTGGATGATGGCGATGCCTCCTCCGGTTTGGTTGGTGCGGTCCCTCCGGGTAATCTTGTAGCCCTCTGGGATGGCTATGAAAAATGTCGAGGGCTGAGGAGGCGTTCATCCAGGTTTCCGTGAGGAAGGCGACGTCCGGTGATGTTGTGTCGAGGAGGTTCCAGAGTTCGACGGCGTGCCTGTGGACGGAGCGGGTGTTGATCAGGATGCACTTGAGGTGGTTGTTGCTGGTGCTTGGCTTGGCGGGTGCGGTGCAGGTTCGGAGGCAGGCGAATTTGCAGGCGTGGCAGGTGAAGGGTCCGTGGGTGCGTTTTGGGGTGGCTCGGTAGCAGGCGGGGTTCCGGTCGGTGTTGAGTGCGTGGAGGGTGGCGGCGTCGTAAGTCCGTCGGGTGGGTAGGCATCGTCGAGGGCCAGGGGTCCTGGCGCTGGGCGCGGTCCAGGCGCGGACGGGCGCAGAAAGAGCTTCATTATTTTCTTTGAACTATCATTTACAGTCTTGGGTTGTTGTCTAATGGGATTGTAATTTGAAGTAGTTGGGACATACAAATTCTGAACATCTTAAGTCAATGACTGGAATTGATTAGTATCTTCATACACTGCGTTTACAGGCTGTGAGATTTGAGATTTTGCTTCACCCTCAGGCTAACTTTTGAGGGCGATTTTTATTTTTCTTCTTCTTTTTAATTATATATGTTCTAAGTGTTTTTATTTGGGCATGTTTTCCTAGGTTTTTATATCACCCAGATTGTTGTGGTTGGAACATCACTGACCCAAATGAAAAGATATAATTTTCCGTATTACCAATTTTTTAGCTGCTCACTTGCCAATAAATGTATTTTTTCTAATGTATTTGGGATTTGTTGGATACTTGACAATATTATCTGGTCCACAGCTTAATTTTATATGGGTATTACCATATATTGATTGGCCTATAGTGCTTATTCTGAATAGATATTGTTCTGTGAATCATGCATTGTGGTATGCGGTTGAAAATTATTATCAGTATATCCTGCAGCACTTTTTCGGCCTATGATATTAGTATTTGAAGGCTTCATGCTATCTTACTGTCTTTTTGGGGTGATGGATGAATTTTCGCTCCTAATAACAATGAATTGGTTAGCGATTCGTTCTTGGTAGCAACAACACATCATGAAGGAGATATTGAGGAAATGAGTTTTGGTTAAGGATATATTTCAGGCATTAAACTTCAATTATCGTAGGATTTAGACAGAAATTGTCTCACGTCAATAATACTTTAAACATTTTGTCTTAACTTATCTATTTTTCGGGCAGCGTCTTAAATTTAACTTGTGATTTTGACAGACTAATTTTACATCGGAACAATTTCAAGCGTTATGTTTTAATTCAACTTTTGATTGGGCAGCGGTTTATTTACGGTAATGACGGTACACCGTGACCAAGACATTAGGGTACGATGATTGGCCGGGGACAGATCTCCGGAACTAATACAAGTGGCAGACTAGACAGGAAACTATCAGAGTCCTGCGGGCTTATTTTCGTTGGTTGAATACTCACTCGTGACTTTCGTACATAGACTCAGAAACTCATTGGACTGATATTAGCGGATCAGATAGAGCATACTTTTGAGAGAATTACTCAGGGGCGTACACTTCTATTTGATTGGAGGGGACGGGGTTTAAAAACGCGAGCAGCGTAGACTTTTTTGTGCAGCGGGTTTATCAGGACCAGTTGACGCCGAAGGGGGTTATTTTGCCGTTCCTCTACACGATAGCAATGAGGTGAGACTGTTTGAATGAGTGATGCGTTTCTGTGTTTAATTTCTTTGCAATTGGAACTAGTTTGTAATAGTTGATATATATTTTCTTTACTTCTTTAGAATAATCATTCTTGACACAAAAGGAGGACTCTGTTTGGGCCAGTCATCACACAAAAAGACACTAATAGGTGAGAATGCGAGCAAATAATACATATATATTTTTTCTGGTCGTTTTCAAATGAGATTTGGTATGAGAATAGGTAAACTGGAGGTCGAAATAATGAGACATTGAATAAACGGGGAGGATTAAGAAGAGATTATTACATAATATAAAATTAATCTTACAGTAAGTGGTATTGGAGATCTACAAGATACTGATAGTGTATCTCAAACTCACAGGCTCTGGAGAAAATGAAGAATATCTCTTATTTACATGGAGTGTGACACAGTTCCACAGCATTCTATGGCTGTTTTCATTTACTAGGTATGTTACTTTGGATATTCTCGAATATGTACATTGACTTTCTACAAACCAAACTTAAATGAAGAAGCGTGTTTCTTTTCAACAATGTGCTAACATTAGATAATTAATTTTGAACCCAAAAGAGGTGTAATCTATTTTAGTCGGTGGGTTCTGCAATATGGGGTCTTTTCAATTTTTCGTTTTATAGATTGTGATATAGACAGGTGTGTTTCCAAATTTTTACAATTTTTATGAATAATATGTAATTTCAGAAAATGTGAAATTAATAATATCTTAGCTTGGCATGGATTTTGAGGATGGCAAAATTGTTATATTATTTGAAATTGTAGAATGTGATATCAAAAGAAGGGGGAAAGGGGGTAGGACAATTTTTAAGGGGGTCCAATGCACTCGTCCTAGCAGCAATGAACAACAAAATGGTGTACAGAGTTCCCCCGGGAGAGCTTTAAGAAATTTGGCTCAACCTGTAATTCTCTCTCATAATACCTAGACATAGGGTGAAGAAAGGGTCTCAAGTGTGCAGTGTCGACCCATATTCCAGAATGAAGAGGCACCTCACACAGGCTATCAACAGGACCACAACTGTAGCCCCAGTCGATAGTTGTTCAGCCTCATCATCGGTGCCTTGCTCCTTCGGCGGGCTGGCGGTGCAATGCCCGTCGGGCAGCGGTGGAAGCTGCACTTTTAGTGGAGATCTTTAATTCTGGGCCAGCGGGTGTGTGCGTGTGAGGGGCCAGAGGGAGTGTAATAGTGAGCGTGGTGGTGAGTTTAAAAGAAGTCAGGGAAGTCCTGTTGGTAGACAATTTATTGGTCAGGCTTCCTGCTTCAGTAAAATGAAAAAGGGGTACTAGGGGGTGGCAAGTAATGGGACCAACCCGTATTCAACCCTTTGTGTGCAAATAGTGGTCAACATGTTTCACGCCCTAAGGGCGATTCTTCAGGACCTGGGTGCTCATAAATTACTTGGTTCCTTAAAAATTGATTAGGACACCAGTATACGACCTGAATTAGTGTCGTATCGTAATGGTTCCACAGAGGGGACTTTCTGGAACCTTAGTGTTTCTTCCTAGAAACCTCACGGGCCATCCAAGTGGGGCCAACAGCGAGATGAGGGAGCCCTCTAGCGTCGCTGCAGACAGGCTACTGCACCTACCCCTCCCACAGGACAACAAGGTCTGGCCATAAGGAAATGATTGACTTCGGAAGTGTAACATCCTCAGATTGGATCATTGATATTGGACTGAATTATTTTTTCTGTTGGAAATATGAACTTTATGTTACACGATTGAGATAATAAAAAAGAACAAGGACTACAACAGGGACTGTTGACCTTTTTACTTTGTGAACTTGGCGCTCATTCCGTTAATATTGTCATTTAGATAAACTGTGATAATGGGAGAGTATAAGTATTCCTTTTATTGATTCACTCCCTTTTTAGCCCTGCTATACACACGTAAATTGGGCTGGTCTCGATCAACCACTGTGATTATCTGCATAAATGGTGGTCAAATTGATGGGAGAATCTATACCGATACACCATTTCTAAAAAGCATAAGGTAAGCTTCCTTCAGGAAAGAATTAGGGCAAGTGTGGAAGCTCAGTCTGATAGCCTTATGGAGAAATGATTAGGTGTAAACACATACATGTATAATGTATAATATATATATATATGTATATATATATATATATATATATATATAGATATATTTTAAATATTTTTTTATGCAGATCGCCCATTGAGGAAATTGCTTTCAAATTGAGAAAGTAGAGCAGAGAAGAAACTTATTTTATATGAAGCTATATGAGCAATACAAATGAGGTGAGATCCTTGTTCAGTAGATTGGGAACAATACTACTGGTGATATGCTGAATAAGTAGTTTGCCTAAACACTGATAAGTTATGATATAATATATAGAATACCATCTTCTCTATGTCATAGGTTACATGCCAAATAAGCAGCAGATAGGATACAGCATACCTGAAGCCATAAAGGGCCAGATTTATGAAACTCCCCATAAAGGTAAAAATCAATATATATATATATGTATCTATACCATTTAATGAGTGGATACTCAATAGGAAATCTGAGGCTTTATATGGTCCGTAACCAGGTCTGATAAGACAGGCATAACCAATTGGTGTTGTATGCTTGAGTAGTATAAATGAGAGTTGATACTTGAAAGAGTTGGAACATCCCCAAACACATTCAGATTTCTGCTATATTTCATTTAAAATTTGATCGTCAATACAATTAAACTTTTGTATAAGTAGAATAATGGTGACTCTACAGAGATCATCTGGTTCAAGAGATATATATTATATATGTTGATAAAAAGTCATGATGTGTACTGTGTATTAATTGTATTAGATAGGAGATGGATAGGGACTATCTGGTGAAAGCAATAAAACGTTTCTTTGAATAAAATGTTTGTTTATAAGATTAATATGGTGTATAAAATCTAAATGAATAAGAATGTTTTTTAATATATTTATTACATTATTTTTTTGTTAGATTAAGATAAAGGAAGTAAAGGAAGAAGGATTACTCTATTTCTTGTCCTGAAGAAGGTGGAATGAACATTATAGCTCCACCGAAACGCGTCAACGCTAATATTACTGTTAACTCTGAAAACAGGACAAACGGCATAGTTATTAAGTTTTATTTCATGCAGTGTCCTTAGTTTTTTACAGTTAACATTGCAAAGGCCAACTTCAGTTGCCTAATATCTTTGTTTTCCTTCTGCATATAGTATTCTTTACTGGTGTGATATTGTTGCTATTTGATGTCTCAGTGTTGGATGATGATGAATTTTATAACAGTACTTATTTGTGAAGCTATGTATTTTTAATATTGAAATGCCATGTATTGGAGGTTAAAAACCTCTTTTTAACTTTTTTTCTTTGTACTACAAACATTTTTCACTGTCTTTGGAGCTGTTCCAAGTGTATGATTCAGGCGAGTATGGTCTAGATGAATTATTTTGCGTTATAGTCCAAAGGGTAAAATCTTTATTACAAACAATGTTGATGAAAAACTTGGTGCACAGGTGTGATGCATTAAAAATCCTGACCTGCTGGTTGATGCGGCGGCGTCAAAACAGACGCTGCGTCAATTTTCCAACCGCGTGCCTGCTGATGCGTTGATTTTTTCAGCCATACAGCAGGGGCTGATCAGAGTCGGAGCGGGTGCCTCGGACATCGGAGACACAGTGCTCAGGACTCAGGCTGTGGTGATCTTTCTGCCACACGGCAGGTACTGCTCCAATTCTTCGGCCATACCACAGCATTTTCAAACACACAACTTAAAATCCAACTAGACTAAAAGATGTCTTTTTAAATTGTGAGTTCAGGGACCCAAAACTCCAAATATCCATCTCTTCCCAATTGAAAGTTACACTTGTACGAGGTTAGAAAGCAGCTCCAATGATTACCTATGGGAGAGATAGACCTTGCAAACGTGAAAAAACAAAATTGGCAATATTTCACTATCAGGACATGTAAAACACACCAGTACAAGCCCTACTTTTCACATATACTGCACCCCGCCCTTGAGCCAACCTTAGTGGTGCCTTACTTGTAGCAAATATAACAAGGGAAGGCTTTGGCCGGGCAAGTGTGGACACTTGCCAGGCTGACCTGGAGTTTAAAACTGCCCCCTCAGACACTGCAGTGGCAGATGTGAGCCATGGTTGCAGGGCTACTTCTGTGGGTGGCACAACCCGTGCTGCATGCCGACTAGTAGCATTTGAATTCCAGGCCCTGGGCACCCACAGTGCACTGCACTAGGGTCTTAACATTAAATCAAACATGGCAATCATGGATACCCAATCATAATAACAATTTAGATAGGGAGCACTTGCACTTTAGCAGTAGTTACCAATGGAAAAGTGCCAAGAGTTCTAAGACCAGCAAAAACAAAATGCGCACAGTCAAAAACAGGAGGTCAGAAGCAAACAAGACAGAGGAAAACACGCCAAAAATATCAGCTCTACAGAGATCTCTTCTGAAGGCTTTGCTTGCCAACAGGTCATTTTCTGCTGGATGTGTGAGTTAATCTCCTGGTACAAACCAAGTACGAAATTGGACACAAAGTGCTCAAATTCCCCCTCTTGGTGTTTTCCACACCGCTTTGCTGACGGTAAACTTCCATAGGTCTTTAAAAATAGGCAAGCACCAGCTCTTTAGATTACTGTAGCTCTCGAGATTTTCAGCCAATCATTCTCCTTCTACTGAACCGTACTTTAAAAAAAATGTATCACTTGATTATACTTCTCCATAACCACTGTAGAAGGAGCGTGAGTTGCACATCCCTCAGTGGCTAGGTATTCGGCCCCTGGACAGATAACTTACACTCAGCCCACTAATTACCGGGAACAGCAATGTCAAAGAGGGTATTCAAATCCTCCCAAAGCAGTTTTAAAATCTTGACAGATATGTCAGTCTACGTATACTACTGGTCAGGGATTTCTCTCAATTTTGGGAATTGTTTTGTAAATGACTTTAAGGCACATGCACATAGGCTCCTCCATAAACTCTTTTAAGGAAAAATCCTTAGCTTCTGAATCACGTTTTCTGCTTCCTTGTATGACCCTTCTGTATCTTCAGTTTTTCTTTATCTGAACTAATCTATCTCTAAATTTCTGAGTATTACTCCTCGATTAAATGTTAACCAATTCCTTTACTTGCAGTTTCAACCCAGGAGTTCATATGTTCTTAAGTGCGCGGTCCATCATGAAAATTCTAAAAGGTTTTTCTGAGGTCGGAACCTTTGTAATGGTCAATCCCAAATTCTATAACTATACACTCAAGAACCTCATCATTCCCACAAGCATGCCCAGCGGCTTCTTTGCAAAGAAACAAAAGTTCATCTTCATTGTACTCATCTATATATCCCAAATGAAGGGTTCCCTTGATGATTTCTTCCAACTCTACCTTTACCCTTACTACATCTAAGTTTTGTAAAAGGGAATCAGTCTCTGAGGACCGAGACTCAGGACTGTCAATCTCTATAGGTGGCACTTTTCCAATAGTAGTTGTTCCTGTTTGGGGTCTTGCTCCCAACTCTGCCTAGCTACCTGTCCCAACACAACCACATTTTTGGGGGCTGCAAGGATAGTAGCAGCTCTGGCATTGTCTGGGGACATTGTCGGTAGACCTGGCAATGGGGTTTGGGGCATTATCTGTAGGACTGGAAGGGGTATAGGCCCCAATCGTAGATCGGAAAGTGCAACAGGCATTAACTGAGGAGGTAGAAGTGTACCAGGCATCCCCCCCATCAAGAAGACTTTGATCTAAAAGCGCACTGTTAATTTGCTCAACCACATTATAGAGAGGTGGTCAGGGAGCCAACAAATCATGCACTAAGTTGTCACTGGAATCAGTATTGCTATCCTCGCTCTTCTTCATTTCGACCTCACCCACTTTCTTTCTTTCTTCCTGTTTTCTCACTAGACAGAACATATTAAATCCTAACTCCCTCAATCACATCTTTCCTTAATGCTTGCTGTTATGCATCCCACTTCACTTCCACCCAACTCTTTAACTATTCTATTTCTATTTCTCTCTAGCATGTGCTGCATGCTCCCATGTATTCACGGATTCATACTGAGCCGATAAGCACCAATCACTTAATATAATGTAATGCCGCTTCATTATATATAGATATATCTTATGTGGATTCCTGGAAAAATCTGGCATGGTTGCAGGCCCCCTCGACTTATGCTAGATACTAATTCTCTGAGCCCCTCTGGTGTCCTCTGTACCTCTGACCTACAAACAGTAACCACAGCAGAGATAGTAAATACCACCCTACAGCCGGGCTCGTTGGTATTGGGCCTTCCGTAGAAGAGCTACATTTAAAGTCCCTTCTGCAGGTGGAACAAGGGACTTCCCTCCACCCTTTAAAAAGATTCTGCTACTGAATATCGACCCTTAGAATATCGTGGTACAAGAATATCAAGGACAGAATATCAAGGGGAAAAATATCCAGAGGCAAGTGCATATATGGAAGTATAGATTTACTTTTCTTAACTTCACATCTACGTACCTTCCAGATATATGTACAACATAGGTACACATATGTGGATTTAGGTATAGACAATCTAGACTTATCTGTCAATATTGTTTTTTGATATATTGTCCTCAATATTGTGTCCCATCGATATATTTAAAGGCTGATATTCTGCGTACAAAACTCTGAAAAGGAATGTTCCAAATGCTGATTAATTTTCTTGTCTATGATTGATAGACACTGTGGACAATCAGATTAAATGACTGAAATTTCTTGATAATTATTTGAAGATTCACGTTACTGCCGATCTGATTAGTGGAATCGGCTGCAGAAGAGTTTTTTCAAAAAATTAAATACTTTAAAGTCATATAATACACTTAACAGCCCTAGGCGCTTCCCCTGAATCTTTGTGCATTTTAATCCCTTATAACTGTTATGCGGAGTAAAATGGAAACGTTCTGCTCATCCCTAGTGCTCCAGTGATCATCATGTTTGGAGATGATGCCCCTATATTGCAATTAGGATATAATAATACTTTTTCAGAATTGCTGGCTAAGATACATAAAACATTATTTTTGCAGTCCACCGTTCGGATAGCCAACATTAGACCCTCTGCACCTTTCAGGCTGCCCTTTAAACAAATCGTCAGACCAAGTTCTTCAAAAAAATCCAAATAGATGGAAGGCATTCTAACCAAATCAAACAGATTGAAAACCTACCCAGCCTGAACCTGTTGAAGATCTTTTAAACAAACCAACATGTTAAAGACCTAACCAAATCCACCAGACTGAAGACCTTCAAACAACCAAAGAGACTAAAGACCTAACCAAACCCAGCAGACTAGAGACCTGCTAAGCAAACCAAAGAGACTAAAGCCCTAACCGAACCCAGCAGACTAAAGACCTTCTAAGCAAACCAAACAGACTAAAGACCTTCTAAAAAAACATAGACCAAAGACCTACCAAACCCAGCAGAGTGAATACCTTCTACAAAAGAAGCAGAGACTGAAGGCCTACCAAACCCAGCAGACTAAAGACCTTCTTAGCAAACCAAACAGGCTGAAAACCTTCTAACCAAATTAAAAACAATTATCATTTCTCCACATGACTGATCACTTTCTCAGTGTCAAATGAAACCAGTATCCTTTAATTGGGATTTAATTTGAGATTTAGTTTGTCAGACGAGGTATGCAAATGACCTGGTATGATTTATAGAAGTTTGCTCCAGCACAAAGTCCATCTGGAAATAATGCATGAAGCTTTGTATTACCTGCTTAAAGTTGTTAGCCCGCGTTTTTACCAGGATCTTCACATTCATGTTAATGAGGGAGAGGGGTCTGAAACTGGCAGCTGCAGGGGACCCATCACCGATTCGGGGATGAGGCTTATTCGGGCACTGTTACATTTGTCTGAGGGATGGCCTGTAGTTTTCTCCTCGTTGTAGGCAGCTTGCATAATGGGGAACACTAAGCATTTATAAAAAACTGTTGCATTCCCTGGGTAATCCATCATTGTAATGCACTTGTAATAATGCAGACAGGATATCTGCCATGTTTGTGACTGAGGACCTATCGATCAAACTCCAAATCAGGCCCTACATTTTCTAATCTGGGTTTCCAAAGTGATTTCATTAGGAGTCGTTGAGGTAAAATCCAATATCCCTGTACACACAGGAAAATTTGTTTGGAACATATTTTATAATCAGTTTGCATGGTACAAATAATCTTTAAATGATTCCTTTTAAACCATCCACGTACAGGAAAGCTGATTTTCTGTATTTTAGAGTTGGAAAAACTGTAAGCAATATGAATGTCAAGCTTGCTGATGTTTTTGTGGAATTTTTCAAGAATTCTAAAAGGAATCCTAAATGTGCTTGAACTAGGTGTAAATTAATGAAGGAAAATCTTTGATTTTTATTTGTGAATGGAGCCTCTAGAGAACCAGTCACCTTAGGCCTATCTTGCTTTCCATGGTGAACTTGACATCCTGACAAAGTCAAACAGAAAAGGTGACATATTGGCTGCTTCATGGATCTTTATGGATAATTTCTTGCTTATCTAGCGTGGTTTGTTTTGATCGTCTTTGTAATATTTATTTTGACTGCTTAACTGATGAATGTCTTTTTGTTACCATAGATTTGTTTTTTGTATATTACAGATTTTTTGTATTAGGGCTGTGTGCCATTAATATTTGCAAAGGCACATTTCCAATCTGTTAAGTGCCTGTGTATTCTTTGTGATCTGTTGGACATGTACTTTCTCAGTGGAGTATTAATTATATATTAAAAATGTAAAGAGAAAGAGAGGCAGATAGAGTGAGGCGACTTTACAAAGTGCATCTACTATGGACTAAGGGATCTGACCAGAGAAGTGCAGAGCTGTCTCACCCCACACTTCATAGCGCTGTCTCAACCCACACTTCATAGCGCTGTCTCACACCACACTTCATAGAGCTGTCTCACCCCACACTTCACAGCACTGTCTTACCCCACGCTTCATAGCACTGTCTCACCCCACACTTCATAGTGCTGTCTCACCCCACACTTCATAGCGCTGTCTCACCCCACACTTCATAGCGCTGGCTCATTCACAAGGGGGCACAGAGGTGGCTGGTTCCATCCCTGAACAGGCTGCTCTGTGCCCCCCCTCCCCTCTGCACTAGCAGCACTGTAGTGAGAAATGGCCATGGCAGACGGACCCTCGTGATTTGATTTGATTTGATTTGATTTGGACTTATAGAGCGCATGGCTGCCCTGGAGCGTCCCAGCGCTAATCCTAATCTGAACCTGAAGAACTCAAGCGAGAGGCAGAGTTAGGGGATGATAGGGAACAGAAAGGTTTTGAGTGCTCTTCTAAATTTCAGATGACCCGGTTCCATTCGGAGTTCTCTAGGAAGGGCATTCCATTTATTTGACACATTCAGTGAGAACCGGCGGCCTCCTGTTCGTGCCTTCTTCACTCTTGGAACAATGGCCAGATTTTCTCTATCTGAGCGAAGGGCCCTGGTCGACTTGTAAGGTCGGATCAGTCCTCTTAAGGCCGGAGGGCCTTTACCCTGCAAAGTCTTATGTGCGATGCAGAGAGACTTAAAAGTGATCCGCTCTTGGATGGGGAGCCAGTGCAGGGCTTTCAGCAGTGGTTTGGCTGAGGCCCGTCTCGGCGCCCCCATCATCAGCCTGGCTGCGGCGTTCTGAGCTCGCTGAAGAGTATTAATAGTGGCATGAGGGGCTGCGAGGAAGAGGGAGTTGCCATAATCCAGTTTGGACAGAATCAAACCCTGGATTAGCAGCTTTCTGGATTGAAATGGAAGGAGAGGGAGGACCTTCCGGGCTGCTCGTAGCAGGCCGAAGCAGCCTCCAACCACCTTCTGCGCATGGGTCTTGAAGGTCAGTTGGGGTTCGAACCAGATCCCTAGGCTTTTGATTTGCTGCTTGGGGGGTGGAAGATCTCCCATACAAGCAGGCCACATCTCAGGGGGCAGAGAGGTGAATTGATTGCCTAAGAGCATGATCTCCGTCTTAGATCCATTTAGCTTAAGTTTCGAGCTAGACATCCAGGAAGAAATGGCTGTAAGACAGTCCGGGAGGTCGACCGGGCGGCCCCCGTGTTGTGACAACGAGACGACAAGCTGGGTGTCGTCTGCGTAGCTTATGGATTTAATCCCGAATGGGGCTACTACCTTCTCTAGCGGGGCCATGTAGACATTAAACAGTGTGGGGCTGAGGGAGGAGCCCTGCGGCACCCCACACTGAAGAGGGAAGGCCTTCAACATGGACCCATTTTCCCAGATCCTGAAGGATCTCTCCGCCAGGTAAGACTGCAACCATTTAAGGGCTGATCCTGTAATGCCCAGCAGGGCCAAGCGTTGGGCCAGGACTACATGATCTACAGTATCGAATGCAGCACTCAGATCCAGGAGGATCAGAGCTACTGATCCCCCTGAATCCAAGATGCATCTTACCTCTTCAGTCACCGCCAGAAGGGCGGTGTCTGTGCCCTGACCCGGGCGAAAACCAGTCTGAGAGTCACTGAGGAGGTGGTTAGACTCTAGGTACTCTGAAATCTGCCTATTCACCACTTTTTCGGCCACTTTGCTCAATCCAGGTAGGAGCGAGATTGGGCGAAAGTTGGCCAAATCGGAGGTGTCTAATCCTGGTTTCTTTAAAAGCGTTTTGACTCTGGCCTGTTTCCAGCTCGGGGGCACTATGCCCGAAGATAGTGACGAGTTAAGTAGCTCAGTGGCTACGGGGGCAATAGTGTTTAGGGTTTGCTTTAGAATGTGCATCGGGACTGGGTCTGAGGGAGAGCCGCTTTTAATAGTGGAAAAGATGTTACAAAAGTCTTCCTTGGATATAAGACTGAAAGCCTCAAATTGAGGACAGGCAGGGTCAGGAGAAGGGGTCTCGATGGGTTCAGTGGCAGAGGGTTGAGGAAGGCTGTCTAAAATTTTCCGAATTTTGGTATCGAAAAATTCTGCTAACTGATTGCATTTCAGTACTGGGTCATTATGGACCAGGGTGGGGGCTGGGACTTTAAGAAGCTGGTTCACAATTTTAAATGTTTCTCTGGAAGAGTTAGAAGAGAGACAATTTTTTTCTTCAAAAAAGGCAGCTTTGGATTTTTGCCGTCCTAGTTTGTAGAGTTTTAGGGCCGCTTTATATGCAGCTTTGTTAATAGGTGCCGAGTCTTTGCGCCATGCGCGCTCTGCTCTTTTGCAATCTTTTCTAAGTTCTCTTAGTTCAGGCGAGAACCAGGGGGATTTGAAAGTATTGCTCTTTTTAGTGCAGAGTTTAAGAGGCAGAACCGAATCCAGGGACTTAGTAACCCAGTCTAGAGAATTTGTATCTGCCTGTAGAACGTCAGATTCTGTAGGGGGTGTAGATTGTTCAAGAGCAGTTGACAAATTCTCTACTGACAGCCTTGGCCATGGCCTTTGAAGCGTACGGGAGCAGGGGACCTTGGTTTTTTCATGGTAAAATTCCCATGAAAAAGGAACTAGGAAATGGTCTAACCATAATAGGGGCAGCGGGGGTTTGGCTGCGAGCTGGGGGATGTTGGAGAAGATCGGATCCAACAAATGACCTTTATTGTGAGTGGCTTCCTTATTTGCCAGATCCAGGTCAAAGGAGTCGAGGTTGGTGATCAGTTCAGCAGCAGAGTTATCCTTGGGGTCGTCGAAATGTAAATTCAAATCGCCCAGGATCAGAAAATTCGGGGCCTGAGAGGCAGCTGATAAGGAGATTTCTAGAAGGGAGTCAGGGAAGTGTTTTAGGCTCCCCGGGGGTCTATAGATGAGGAGACCTGACAGGGAGTGAGTGGGTGAAAGCTGAATGTTAAAGCTAGCGATTTCAGCGTCTGAAATTCCACCCTCCTTCAGTCTGCAGGTCAGAGACTCCCGATGGATTATGGCGAGTCCCCCCCCATACCTTTATCTCTATTCGAACATTGAATATTGAAACCACTGGGGAGCGCAGAGACAATATCAAAGTCTGAATGAGGGGATAACCATGTCTCCGTCAGGAAGAGCAGGTCAAAATTGCTATCTTCTAACAGCACGTTGATCTCGATCACATGCTTCGGCAGCGATCTGCAGTTAAGGAGGGCCATCTGCAAAGTTCTACCCACTTTCTTACCAACCGTCTCCCCACTGCAGGGGACCGGACAGGCAGGGCATCGGCAGAAAGGGAGGCTTGAACCAACCCAATGAGGGCATCCAGGGTTGCCCGTGAGTCGTATTGATAGTAGTTCCTCCTTAGAGAACCTTATGGGTCCAAGGGGGAGCACGGGCATAGTGGCTGGCCCTAGGCCCGGTCTGGCCCGGACGGGCCCAGACGGGCTTGCCTCTGGCGCGCCTCCGGCGCGCCATCGGCGCGCCCGCTGCGCCCGCCCGCTGCGCGGACGGAAAACAGACTTCATTAAGTAACGCCCGGGCTGTGATTCGCCCGACCGCTAGAACGCTGACCGTGTTATTTCTCCTGCAATGGCGGCCAAAGTCGTCGCCCTTTGCAAGCCTGTAGTTCCACCGAAAAGGCCCTAAAATCGGCCCCCCGGTGCGTGCAAATGAGGTGGGAGGAAGCGCCCGGCTGAGACAGACAGCGAGAGAGCAAGGAACAATTAAAAACGTAATTTCGTTGCCAACACAATTTTTAGATTCAAAGTGCGATAGTGCTTTTTTTAAAAAGAATAAAACAGAGGGGAATGCCTAACTCCCGGCTTCCGCCTCAGGAGCGCTTAATGTTCACAAGGTGCAAAAATAGCAAAGTGTCCATGCACAAGGGGTGAGACAGCTCTCACTATCAGCAGCAGCAGAATAGAGAGCTCAGAACTCAAGGGGCAAAACAGAGCATTGACATGAGAAGAGGTGGGAGCCACACACCAGTGCCTTCTACTACAATAAATACAACAATGATTCAGCAAAGTGTTTTATTTTATTTGTCTTGTAACAGGATATACAATGGCTGAACAATTCTTCGGAAATGACCCCTTTATTTAAATTCAGTCCCTCAGCTATTGATTATTTAATTAGAACCCCAAGCATGGGTCTTATAATTATCTATTCACCAAGACTGTTTCAAACAGTGTGGAGTAACACAACATGTACACACAAAGAAAAGCATATGAGCTGCACAAAGCAGTGAATAGATGTGCACACAATCACAGCTTGACAATGGATGTATGTGTCACACCACGCAGATCACAAAAACGAGACAAGAAATACATGATTACCTAGATGACATAGGACTGGCCTGGCTATCAGACACACATGAAGAATTCCTAGGACATCATCTGACGGAGGATGAAATTAAGGACGCTATTAATTCGCTCCCAAATAACAGGGCTCCAGGACTGGATGGACTACCGGGCAAATTTTATAAGGAATACAGAGACTTGTTATTACCGCACTTGGTCCAAATGTTTGAGGAATCTTACAAGAAAGGGGTCCTGCCAGAGTCATTACGAGAGGCGTTGCTGTTAGCACTTCCTAAACCAGGAAAGGATCTTAAAAAGTGCGAATCCTACCGCCCTCTTTCCATTATAAACATAGATGTTAAAATCCTCGCAAAGATATTAGCCACTAGAATACAATTACTTCTGGGATCCCTAGTGCTTCCAGATCAGGCAGGCTTCATCCCCACCAGATCTACAACACAAAACCTACGAACCATATTTACAATGTATCAAAGCCTGAGCCCGGAATTGCCGGCAGCAGCGGCACTCTTAGACGCAGCGAAAGCGTTTGACTCGGTGGAATGGGAGTTCATGTTCACCGTGCTGACGAGAATGGGATTCCCACCCTCCTTTTAAAAATGGATAGCCTTATTATACAAGGAACCCAGAGCTAGAGTTCGAATTAACGGTGGCACCTCAGAACACATGGAAATAAGCCACAGATCTAGACAGGGTTGTCCATTATCCCCTATACTATTCGCAATCACACTGGAACCACTGGCCTGTAAAATTAGACAGAAACACCCAGAAACGGCGCTACAGTTCTCTCTACGCCCTATAGGAATTTCACTCTATGCAGACGACATGGTGCTATACACTAGGTATCCAGATGCAAACCTAAACCCATTGATAAGGGAGTACATAAAATATAAACAATACTCTAGCCTAAGTATAAATTGAGATAAATCGGTAGTGATACCACTGACGGCAGAGACCCCGCAGCCCACATTAGATTATCCATTAAAATGGGAGACAGGTCCAGTGAAATATTTGGGAATATGGGTGCACCGGGACCCGGAGGTAGTTCTTAAAGAAAATTATGGAGTCGCCATGACCAGACTGGAAGAAACAGTAGAAAAGTGGATTAAACTTCCTCTATCGATGGCTGACAGAATCGCACTCCAGAAAATGATAGTCCTACCCAGATTCTTGTACTTATTCTGGAACATCCCAGTGTGGCTAACAAACGCATTCTTCAGTAGGCTGCGCACAGCGCTATAACGTCTCACATGGGCGGGGAAACAACCAAGAGTAAGCTGGTAAACGCTTATGAAACCCTATCATCATGGAGGGTTCGCAGCTCCCGATCTACAACTGTACTACTATTGTGCACAGGCACAACATGCACATTATTGGTAACAACTGCATGCACATATACCACACATAGCGGTGAAAACGGATAGCATTCATCCGAAATGACTTACGCAATATGTAGCAGAGCCTGTGAGATACTATACCAACGACACGATACAACCAGTTAAATGCACATCAAGGGCTTGGCACACACTGGCAGCACAAGCACAAAAACTACCGCTTTATGCACCGGCACTCCCAATGGGGAACCATCCCAAACTGTTGGTCACACAAGAACAGAAGATGAATAGGGTACTAGGAGACATGGGACTCCGGACAATGAGCTCGGTATTCCCACACAATAAGTTTATATCTTCCCAAAGCCCATCCCTATGCGCCCACCAAACGCCATTAAAAATGTTTGCTTATTACAGACTAAGGGCTGCGATTAAAGACCTGTACGAAACATTCCCGGCAGAACCACCAACACTACAGGCCTGGCAGATTTTATTAACAGCGCCAACGCGCTCGAAATTAGTTACTAGACTGTATGCAGCATCCCAAAATAAACAGGGGGTGGACATGAATAGATCGCTTGTCAGATGGGAAGAACAGACGGGTATGACTATCTCGGAAGAAGATTGGAACTATAGCTGTGCGCAAATTAGCTTACTCACATCCAATTGTAATTTGCGAATTATCAACTTTAAATTTCTACATCAAACGTACTATACACAGGTCAAGCTGCATAAATTCGGCCTTAGAGCAGACGATAAATGTCAACGGTGCTCTGCGCCGCAAGCTGATTTCCTACACATGGCATGGGCCTGCCCTGTTCTCAACAAGTACTGGCAAGAGGTGACGACCGCACTTACACACATGTTAACTGAACATATCCCGAATTCCCCATTGGTATGCCTGCTGGGCACGTACAGGCTCAAACAGATTAGAAGGAGGAAACTGCTGGCAGTAGCACTATTACTTGCAAAGCGACGAATAGCGATAAAGTGGGGTAGCAAACGCCCGCCAGGATTCAAAGAATGTATAACAGATATGCTCTATTGTAGGGAAACGCTAGGTACATATGAGGAGGAACTACCTCAGGCCTCCAGACCAAAAGATTTCTGGCAACCACTCGTGGATTACCTGCAGCAACGACAGGAAGAGTCTTAACATGAGCCTAGATTGGGCTCTCAGAAGCACCGTAAGATACTGTACCCGAGGGTTGATGTGGTCAAATAGTCACACATGTAAATATCTCACTGCTCTACTGAAAAATCGTATAGGATTGAATGTCAGATGTCCTGGTTTCAATGTTGAATATGAAGAACTGCTGGAAAATATGTAACTGACAGAAATAGTAAAATGTTGCATGCTCGAAGTGAGAACAGAATGTAATAAGAAGGGGGGATTGAAGCAGGGCCGTTTCTGCCATTAGGCAGGACTAAGCGGCCGCCTAGGGCGGCAAAATGGTGAGGGTGGCATTTTTTTGTGTGTGGCACTAGTCTGGAAGGATGAAACCCATCCGGTGGAAGACGTCTCCTCGAGAGCACCCATAAACCTATGGTTGAACATATAAAACTGAGTATAAATCCAAAAGAAACGGGCTGTGCACCTAGAGCGCAATTTTGAACTAGTCTGGAAGGAAACAGGAAATCAATCATGCAGTGGAGTCCGAGTGCACTGTGCAATCGCACTGCTGTTTGCAATTGCTGCCTTGTGACATCATGATGTTGAGCAGACAGTTTAGAGCAGAGCGGCACACCCTAGCATAGTGGCGGGTGGTGGGGGGGGGGGGCGGCGCACACCGTAGCGTGTGTGTGTAGAGCGGGGTGCGGGCCCGGACACACTAGTGTAAGTGTGGGTCCCCAGGGCCGTCAATCTTGTAGCGCTGGATAGCGCTACCAATGACGGCCCTGGGGAACATTTTTAGCCAATCCATGAGCAGTGCTTCAGCCAGGGAGGGCAGCCTGGTGACGCGCACGGCGCACCAGTGCCACCATCTCTCTTGGCGCGCGCGGGGGACAGTCGGACTGTGTGTGTCAGCTGGCGCGCTGCTCCCCCTGTGATGGCCGTGAATTCAATTGACCATAAATAGTATAGTATACTGCAGCTGCCACCCTGCTGCTGCCAGTGCCACACACAGTCTTGTTGTCCGGTCCCGACTCCGTCTCCCACCCGCCCTCCAAACAGCACAGTGGTCGTGGGCAGGCCTGGACGTGGGGACATACGTAACGTCGTGACTGAGCAGTGCACGCACCGGTGAGTCAGGCCACTGGCTGCGAAAATAAATTTAAATACATATTTCGGATCGGATGCATTGCATGCAAATTCAATTGCAAATGAATCATCATGTAATAATGACGTTGTTCATCATCACTCAGGCCTGCTTGCTAATGTTGTAAATGAGGCGGCGGCGGGGGAATCATTATCTGTTTCTGTTATCTCCGAGCCTGTCCGAGCCCGTCCACTCCTCGCGGTCATGGCCGGAGTGCGCCTGGCTGGGGCAAAACACTGAGTGAGTGTAACGTACAACACAACAGGAAGCTGATGGTGTTGAAAGTAGTAGATTTATTATAACAACAAGGACCCGCAGTAGCGGGACAAACAACTAGCGTGAAAGTAGTCAGCTGTCATCTGACAACCAGAACAGGTGACGTCACTTAAATACATTCCTAACATTCTATGGTGATGCGTTATGACGCTGACAACAGAAATGGAAAACATACTGTATGACAAATGTCCCATAACAGCATAACATACAACATCTCCCTTCCTCCATGAAAACATAACCTGAATTTATTCCATAACATAGTCCTTAAATCTGGTAGGCAATTTTATAATTCTGCCCGTTCTTGAAGGTTGCCCCCCATTAAGATGGTTACCAACGTCACTCATACCAGTTACAGTATTTTCATTCCTCTCTGCTTCATTGTCTATCATGGAATCTTCCTGAACTAAAGCAGTGCCCTCAAAACTGGAAGAATGTCTGGCCGAGTTTCCATCAGAACCCAAAGACGGTCCTCGACCGGCATTGGAATGTAACATTTCGGGGCCACTAGACACATCATCCCATCCTAGGACACTATCATCTAGACTTCCTTCTCCCTCTTCTGCTTTTCTCATTATGATTTGTTCTTGACCTTGTTTCAGTTTTACTATATCATCTTTACTACGCCATCCTTCTCCTTCGACAAACACAGCTCCTCCTGACGCTTTACCAACTCTCATTGGTTTGCTGAGCTTAGACTCTCCCTTGCTCACCAAACCAGGCTTTTTCACTAGCACCCAATCACCAGGTGCAATGATCTTATCCTTAGCTCTGTTCACCTTGTCAGAATATGTCTTGTTCTGCATTTGTTTACACATTATGTTCTCCCTCACATTGAGTTCCTTTTCACACACTTGTTCCGCTTCAACATCTGTTTTTTCCCATCCACCTATTTTCGGTGTCATAGCATTGTTGCATACTCTTCCTCTCATCAAGAAAAACGGAGTAAACCCCGTAGCTTCCTTCGGCGTATTATTGTACGCATTGATCTTTGTCTTAATAAATTCTTTGACATCCATTTCATTTGCCACAGCCATTTGGATTCCTTCTTTGAAGAACCTGTTTATCCTCTCTACTTGACCATTGCTCTTGGGACTGTAAAGGGGAGTTTTCTCCTGTTTTATTCCACGTTTTCCTAGAAATTCTACCATTGCTCGTGATACCAGTTGTGATCCATTATCAGACACCATAACTTTTGGTTGCCCTTCTCTCTCAAAAGTTTTTTCTAAAAATTTTATTACCACTTCCGTCGTGACCATTTTCACGAATTTGTAACACACCCACTTAGTGTAGTAGTCCGTCAAAACTATCAAATGTTTGCACTCATCTGGCAAAATATTGAAAGGTCCAGCAAAGTCTATTGCTATTTTAGCCCAGGGACCATCAGGGATTTGCACCATCTGCAATTCATTTTTCTCCATTCTCCAATGTTTGTCAGATCTCAAGCATTGCTCACATTTGTCAACAAGATTCCTGACTTCACTGTCCACACCCGGCCACCAATAGTGCATTCTTAGAACGTTCCTTGTGGCCGTGGTGCCAGGATGCCCTCTGTGAGCCATCTGAATTATTTTATTTCTGAGTCCCAATGGCGGCACAAAGACCTCACCCCTTTTCAAGAATCCATTCTCAAGAGTTAATTCATCACTCACTTGTTGATAATTCTTTAGTTCCTTTGGTATGTTCCTCACATGTGGCCATTTGGTTTATACATACTCTTTCACCTTGCCCAAAACGGTATCTCCCTTCATACTTTCTTCCCATTCTTTCTCACTTATTGATCCTTCACACATTATTGTTGCGTCAATATGCGCAACTATGCATTCGTTGTCGTCCATTTCCTCATCTTTTTTCTCTCTCACTGGCAATCTGGATAAGCAATCCGCCCTACTATTCTTACCTCCTTTTATGTGTTCTATTTTGAAGTTAAATTCCTGAAGCTTTGACATCAGTCTGATCAGCCTGGAACTTGCGTTGCCATTGCCCCGACCCTTGCCGTCCATCATATACACAAGCGGTTTATGGTCGGTTACAAGTTTGAAACTCTTACCCCACAGATAGTCTTTTAGTTTGTGCACAGCCCATACACAAGCTAAAGTCTCCCGTTCAATAGTGCTGTAATGAATCTCTGTGTCATTCAGCTGCCTCGAAATAAAAGCTATTGTGTTCTCTTCGTTTCCTTTCCTTTGGCAGAACACAGCACCTATTCCTTCATTACTTGCATCTACAGTCACTATGTTGTCAAGTTGTGGATCGTAGGGTTTCAGTGCTGGCGCTCTGGCTATTTCCTCCTTGACTGATCTGAATGCCTCAACTTGTTCGTCATTCCACTCATATTTCACATTCTTCTTCAGTAGTTTCCTGAGTGGACTCACCATTTCTGCATATTTTTGAATAAACTTCGCATAATATTCACTGAGGCCAAGGAATGACTTGAGTGTTTCCTTATTTCTAGGTTCAGGCGCCTCCTTTATTGCACAAACTAAATCGTCCTTGGGTAAAATACCTTCAGCAGTTAGAACGTGCCCTAAATATTCCACCTCTTTTGTCATGAATTTGCATTTGTCTCTTGCAACTGTCATGCCTTTGTCTTTCAAGACCCCCAGAACTGCTCCAATTAATTGCACGTGCTCACTTTCAGTTTTTGAATGTAACAGAATGTCGTCTTGAAAGGCTTCCACCCCTTTCATTTTTCCAAACAAGACATCCATGAGTTTCTGGAAAACTCCTGAAGATGACGCTAAGCCAAAAGGAAGTCTCACATACCTGAATGCTCCAAATGGCGTGATGAAGGTTGTTAATGGTTTAGACCTTTCAGACAGGCACACCTGATGATAAGCGGCCCTTAAATCTATGAGCGAAAAATATTTTGACCCTGACGTTGACTGAAGAATATCTTGAATCTTTGGCAAAGGATGACAGTTTACTATAATGTTTTTATTGAGTGACCTGAGGTCGACACACAACCTAATGTCCCCTGTTTTTTTCTTCTATGATACCACTATAGCAGAAACCCATTCAGATTCCTCAGCTTCTTCAATCACACCTTCTTTCTTTAATTTTTCAATTGCTTCCCTTAACTCACTTTTTACAGATAAAGGCACTGATCTTACCTTGTGCTTACATGGAATTGCACTCTCTTTTAACTTGATGCCATGACTGAACCCCTTTACGCATCCAATTACATTTTTGAACACATCTTCATGTTTTTGAAAAACAGTATTCAAATCATTGTCTTCTCTCTCCGCAGAAATACTATTCATCCACTCTTCCCTTAATATCACTGGGTCTTTTGCCCCCGGCACTAAAACCACCCCCAGCTGGGCTAAATCTCTCCATCCTACTAGTATTCTTCCCTTCTCAGCTACATAGACCTTTGTCTCAATCACTCTCCCCTTAAAGGTCACCGTGTCAACAAAATACCCCAACATATTTATGTCCTTCTCTCCAAATGCCTTCGGGTTCATATCAGACTCTGTTAATTTCACATCTTTCCACTTTTCCTCGAAAAGAGTATCAGATATAGTCGTTATTGGGGCACCTGAATCAGCAGTAAATTTCAGTTCAACCTCCCCAATCTTGACATCACTAATAGGACCTTCTATCTTCCCATCTTCCATTTCTATGTACAAAACAATATTCGCACACATTTCCTCATCGAAATTCCCTACTGTATTTATACTCGTGGTACTACTATTTCTTTTGGTCTTACATAGGGTTGAATAATGACCATACCTCTTGCATTTAATACATTTCTTCCCTGCCGCAGGGCAATTTTTAAAATCTGCTAGGTGATCACTTGATCCACATCTAAAACAGCTTAACTGCTTACCTCCCACCTTTCTTTCATTCACATTTCTTTCATATGTCTTACCATCACCCTTCTTCTTCTCCTGCAAATAAAACACATTAGTATTACTTCCTGTTGAAGACAGTTCTTTAGTGGAAGTTAGAGATCTCTCAATACCTCTAGCAATATCTATGACTTCCTGCAAGGTTGGTCTTTTGCATGCCAACAGTCTTTCCTGCACCTTCTTAGTATAACAGTAAAACACAATCTGATCCCTGATGTATACATCTGTCATTTCCTCATACTCGCATTCTACTTCTAAAACTGTTAAACATGCAACATAGTCTTCTACAGACTCTCCTTCTTGCTGTCTCCTTTGAGCAAACTTATGCCTGGCAACCATGATGTTGTTCTCCTCATCAAATTGCCTCTCCAATCTTTTCAATGCTTCCTGATACTCATTCATAGGAATAAATGTTCCAGGTGGACTTTCATATTCGGGCAAGCTGTCAAAGATGTCCTGTCCTGCTTTACCTAGTAGCCCAAACAACAAAGAACATTTCCTTTCTGCATCGAAAGCTTTTCCATCTATTGAAACGATATAATTTTCGAAAGCCCTCACCCACTTTTTCCACTTCATGGTGGGTTTACCGGGCTCATCCAAGAAACGAGGAGGAGCACATATATTATTGCATTCTGCCATGTTCTATCTTATTGTTTCCTTTTACTGCCGATTTTTTTTTTTCCTCAGAAGAATTTTTTTTACTACAATTCCTTCCTTCCGATTTAACTTAAAAGCTTACTTGAGTTATTACTTTCACTCTTTCACTCCTCGATGTTTTTACTCTTGCGCGCGTGATTTCCTTCTAGTGCATTCACTGCTTTGCACTCGTACGATCTTCTCACAGAACCAAATTAAAGATGGCTGCGCGCTGTTTATTTCGATGACGCGCTCCGTTTTCTCCAATCAGCGCGCTCCCGGCATGCTTCACGCGACTCAGCTGAGGTAACTGACTGACGCCTCAGCTGAGCGCTGTCACCGAAGCGCGCCCTCTCCTTTCTAGTCAGGTTTCGCGCTGCGTCGCTGCCAGGCTAGATTCCTTTTGTTACATTAACTCTGCACTCCCTTCTTTTGAGAAGCTTAACACAGCGTCGCAGCCCGGCAATTTTTTCCTCATGCCACATTAAACGCTGCACTTTCCTTCTTTGCGCATATTAAGGCATCAGAGTCTTTGAAGCTTCAATTTACGTGCTGCCGCTTCTTTTAACTCTTTAAATTCTCCTATTCAGCGCTCATCTTTTACGCATAGTACTCACTCCGTGTGCTTTGTCATCCGTTTATTCCCCGCAATATTTCACAGATCGAAACACGATCATCAATCATCGGCCGATCCTTTAATTTCCTCCGCTGGCCCTTGTTGTGGAAAGACCCTCGTCGCCAATTGTAACGTACAACACAACAGGAAGCTGATGGTGTTGAAAGTAGTAGATTTATTATAACAACAAGGACCCGCAGTAGCGGGACAAACAACTACCGTGAAAGTAGTCAGCTGTCATCTGACAACCAGAACAGGTGACGTCACTTAAATACATTCCTAACATTCTATGGTGATGCGTTATGACGCTGACAACAGAAATGGAAAACATACTGTATGACAATGTCCCATAACAGCATAACATACAACAGTGAGCATGAGCAGGGGTTAGGTAGCACTGACGCCGGGTGTCTGAGTGAGGTTTGGTTTGGATGGTGGCGGGGGCGGGGCGGGGCGGGGCGGGTCTGTTTGTTGCAGCAGGCCAGGCAGGCTAAAAAGATCTGAGACTGATTTGAAATCATAAGATGGCGGTGGTTGGGGCCCCATGTCCAGGCCTCCGGCCTGTGACTGAGGTGAGGTGATGATGGCTGATAGAATAAATCTCCCTGCATGTGAGCGAGGCTGGAGCCTGGAGGAGTAGTAGGACACGGGAGAGGGGGTCAAGGAAGCACAAAGAGAGTGTGCAGAAGAAAGAGCAGAGGACCCCTTACCTTATTTATGCGTTTTTATGTATCGGTGACTTTACCCGAAGGTGTCAGAGCGCTTCCCAATAGGAACAGAACTGATACATGAGAACATTACAAGTGAACAAATTACAAAAGCAAATGTTACATTAAATGAGGCAAAAGTGACAATCGTGAGCCAACAAAATACAAGAGGTAGCAAACGGTGCTTTACAGGAGGAAAAAGTGACATGTGTGCAGGTTACAAAAGCGTACAAAGTAAACATAGAGGTATAATACTGCAATAAATGGAGGACACTCAAACACAAGAACAAACGTTACGTAGGCACTGGTGGCCCTTGTGCAGGCATCGAAAGCAAAGAAAATGTAAGAGGTAGAAAACAGTGTGTTACAAGAGAAAAGTGACGTTTGCATGTTACAAATGAGTACCAAACACAGGTAGAAGGATAATACTGCAATAAATGGCAGACTATCTAATGCATTTATTCTTCCAACCTGGATGACGGGGGAGAGAGTGATGGTAGAAAAAGGGAGGGGGCGGCATTTTTCAATTCTTGCCTAGTGCGGCACAACACTTAGAAACGGCCCTGGATTGAAGAACACTGTATATAAATGAAAGAATGCTGCACAATGACTGCACTTTAAAACACAAAAAAACAACATTTTGATTATGTTCCTAAACATTTTAAAAACCAAGGCGAACATTTTGAGAAACCGTAAGATAAGTGACCTGCTGCTAGAATACACAAGTTGAACAAAAACATCTGCCTCACAACTTAATGATGCTTAGCAGATAGTGTGGACCATGGTCTCACACCTAATGTCAAATTGTGAGGTACCCATAACTTCTCTGCAGTCTTACAGCACTGGAGTGTGCATCCGTGGCTCTATGTTTATCTCAGAACTGGCAGCCCGCACCACCAATCAAAGAGAAATAAAGAGGAAGTCCACAGCAACTGATTCAAAGGGTTGCTGCTAAGAACCGGATACATAAAAAAGAGAAGAACATGTGGGACAATTCCTAAAATCAGACAAGATGGGTCTGCCATTAGTATTGGAATGTATTGTGTACCTGGGGAGTTTTCTCATCAGAGAGGAGAGAAACAGAAGAGGCACTGTCAAGTGGCTGAACAAGCAGCACCCACCCACCTTGGAAATCTCTGCTAGTGCAATGTTATGTTAACTTTATTTTTGTATAAGGCACGGCTACTCCAACGGAGTGTCCCGGCGCTTTATAGTGGCAGCTCATAAAAACATAACAAACACAAAGATCCAGAAAACAGCTAAACAGCGTAACTAAAGAGTAAAAAGCCCATGATCCATTGTTGTGGTTGTGAAGGGAGAGCAGGGTCCAGATCCCTTGGAAGGTTGTGCTGGGCAGTTGCCCACTCTGTCCATGTCTTAAAATGGTTTTGTAGTCAAGCCAAGACCAAATCAGTGATCTGGCTCATGCCTAATTACCAAAGTACACGTTGAATCTTTAAAATATTTAGGATGTAAATTACATAAACAAAATGTAAGAACTTGATAAATATTTTAAAATGCAAGGAGTATTTCTTTAGCATATGGTGGTGTTTCCCTTTTATATTCAATAAGACCCCAGATTGAACTGGGAATCAGTTACGTTTCCATACCCAGAGATTAATATCTACTATTCCCCCACTGATTTGCAAGATGGAAATCTGGGCAGAGTGACACAATCCCTCCAAGCCAGTTTGCTTTTTGGTCTTCTCTTCCACTTTCAGTAATGACCACGTGGCACTAGTGAAGAAGGTGGTGCTACCCTGGTTATTGTATTATTTTGAAAACCTTCCCCTGCTCATCCATCTTTCTCTCTTCAGACATGTCCTATGTCTGATTTGGGGGCTAGGGTGCAGTCGGATAGCTCTTTCCACTCTAAAACGACCTGTGACTAAAGGTGGATGAGTCCTCCTGGACTTAAGAGGTTATTATTTAGCTGCACAGCTCCAATGGGTGGCGCACTGACTGTCTGGCTGCCCTCTGCATGATATGGGGTTGACCCATAACTTCATAAGTGCTGCGCCAGTCCAACGGCCGACGGCACCACTACCTCGGGAGTGCTGCCGTCGGCCGTTGGACGTTCCAACTGCACCTGCGCAATGGAATGTTCAGCACTGGAGCTGGACGTTCCATAGCTGCTAAGGTGTTAAAGACTTAAAGCAGAGCTTACTGCACTACTGATTGTTTCCTACTGACACAGGGTTGTTACACCCAGCTTGCTCTTGCCTTACTAAAACCTGTAAACTCACAAACACAAATAATCCCTACGCTCCTGCACTACCTTTACTAGGCCTTCCCATTCACACAGGATGGCTACGTTCAGGGTACCTCAGTCAGCAGCAAGCTGCAGGCCCCTCAAAATTGGGGGATTTATTAGTTGATGACAAGCTACTAGATTTTCAAAGCCTTATGGCTGATGACTATCTTCACCTGCGGCGACTCCTTACTTACAAACATCTTCAACAATCATTAAATGCTCTATCCCCTGCGTCATGTCTTTTACCTGGCACCAAACCCACATGAAGACACTCTTCACCTTAGGGATTGGCGGCAAACTGATAAGATGGGTGTACAGGCTTCTCTCCGAACTACTTGGGAGACTGACATGGCCAAACTTCTGCACTTTATGGAGTGGTCTAATATATTGCCCTCTCCCCACAAACTATCCTGCGGCTGACATTTAATGTATATTCAGTTTAATAATCTGAACTGAGTCTGCCTTCTCCTCCCCGAATTAACAACTTATACCCGGGAGGCGCAGCTACATGTCCTTTGCTGTATGCAATTAGATGCTGATTTGCTTCATTTGCTTTGGTCTTGCCCGCACTCCTTTCATATGGGGGGAGAGTTCTCAAGGTTCTGTCGACCACGATGGGCCATGTAATATAATAACGAATTCCCCAGAAGTGGTCCCATAGAGCGTACTCCCCCAGCCTAAGCAGGGGCGGCTCTAGGGTCATGGTGGCCCTGGGCAGGGAGCGTAAGTAAGGGGCCCCGGAAGGGAGGGTCCGGGTGGGGCAGAGCGCGGAGGCCAGTAAAGAGGGGGGAGAGGGGGGTCAGGGTGTTTAGAAGTGGAACTGAGCCGGAGGCCGCCAAATCCCTGCCAGGGGCCGCCACACAAATATGTATCCCTCCTCAGAGGATACATATATTAAGGATATATATTGGTGTGGTGGCCCCTGGGGTTTGGTGGCCCTGTGCAGGTGCACAGCTTGCAAATGCCTAAGGCCGGCCCTGGCCTAAGTTCGAAAAACCCTCCACCAAGTTCCTCGACCAGGCTCTTGTCTAGCAAAACGAAATATCACACTGCACTGGAAGGATTCACTTCTTCCGACTATCATACATTGAACCGAGGACGTGCTCTCTTGGTTTTGATCTGAGAGCAGCCTGTTACAAAGAGAGGAATGAGCAGATCTAAGAAAATATTTTATAGCACATAGGTGGGATATATTGGTCGAGGGCTTAAAGACTGCACCAAAGATGATACTTACCTCCCATCCCTGTAAACCACCCCGACACACACACTCTTGGATTCTATGTACTAATTATTCTTGCTACATCTAGACAACTACACAAGGCAATGGTCTTAGGGTGCCTATCGGACACACTGTCAAGATTTCCCCACTAGGACAGGGTCTTCTTAGCACCACAGGATTCATCGCTCTGCTTCCCTGTGCTGATACGCGAGGCAGCACCAACTGGGCAGGGTGTGTGGAGGGACAGTTTCTTATGGGTCATTTTGTTACAGAAAAAGTTAAAATTGTGTGCTAACTCTTCCTAAATGTATGTAGCCCAGCACTGTTCTGTAAATGTACAACAGAATTTGTTGCTACATACCTGGCTACTATCCTGCTATGTAACCTCTTTTACCATAAACCAATAAGATCTTCAAAACAAGATATGGTAGTGTTTCAATTTAGCACATCAGATCACAACATTGCACTGACATTTATATGAAGTCAAAGTTTATAAACATGAACTTTCAAACATTCATTAACCCACCCTCTTGACAACAAAACGAGTGAACATAGTGAAGCAATTGTCTGGTTTCCCTTAGATCATGGCCAATATTATTTTTTATAGATGGTGGAACATTGCAGGCCAATAAAACATACAAGTGAGTGTTTTGTACACAGTCCGTGTTAAACTGATTTACTCACAAGTGCTCTCAAATGTCCCTTTTCAGGTAAAATAGACACATGGAGTAAATTGATTTGACTTAGAACACACAATTTAGTCATGCAGGAAATCCGGGATTGGAACCCTGGCTTTCCAGTCATATGTAGTGCACTTAAGCCACTGTTAACATAGGTTAATTTATTTTTCTCAATCCCCTTTCAAACCAGATGACAGTGTTTTTTTGTACAATGCTGTAGGATGAATAGCATACTGTGTTAAATAAATACAGGTGATATTGGGTAATCTGACACAATATCTAAAAAAAGTAAACATTATATAATGAAGGCAAGGAAAGGCAGGACACCATATGCTAATATCACAAATGTTTTCTGACATTACATAACTCTTCAATGCAGTGGATCAAGTGCATTAAAAATGTATGGATGCTGCAGTGGGGACAGGGTCTTTGAGCGCAGAGGTGGAATCAGAGGGAAATGAATGGAGTGTCCCCCAGGGCTCATCCCTCAGCTCCACACTCTTCAACGCATATATTACCCCCTGTAAATCACCCTGATACATCCACCACAGTGAATAAATTAAAAATAAATGAAAGGTGGACTACTTGGTGGCAAATGCACTATTTTATGTTATGAAAATGTTATTGGTTAATGCTATAACTACAGATGTCTACTTGTGCAATCAGAGGCCAATAAAATTGAATCCTGTTTGGTGCAGCAGAGAAAGTGACTTGTGTATTCTAAGTTCTAGGAGGTCCCTGAAAGGATTTTGAATGTGCAAGTCATTATTTTAAACGTGCATTACTCACAGTATAATATAGGCTGCCAGAAATGTGCATATAAATATAGGTTAAAGAATAGATTTCAATAATATGCAGATTATACCTTGTCACACATTTTTTATAGCTGCCTACTAAAAGCACACACTCCACAGCTCAGCTTGGAACACTCTTTCAGTACCTCTGAAAAAGAAAATATATTTGTCATTAGATAGCTTCAAGTGACTCAATCAATGAATGCCTATATCGGCTCGCAAGCAGCCTTTACATTTGCATATTTACCAGTTGAGCACATTTGCATGTGTTTCAGGAAGCAGGCATCCTGACAAGAAGGTATGTTTGTTATCTGTCTGCCCCTCCCTCAGGATCCTATCACCGGAGACTCCCTTCCTTCCACTCCAGATGGGAAACATAAATTGTCTCAATTAACTTTTGTTGTGGACAAATGCCAGACATTGGCTACATTACAAAAAGTCCAATAAAATTACAGATGGGTGGTTACCCTAATCTCAGGTCTTATCCGAACAAAAGGTAAAAGTAGTGTGTAGATGAATTATTGAGTTTGTGAGACCAGGAGCTCATCTTTGCTACCTGCAGGAAGCTGACTCTGTATATACTATACCAAAGTAAGGTATAGTGTGCACAGGAATATATGACTTTACAATGCAAACAATTACAACACATGCCTTTTCAACGTGGTTTTTACATCGCAACTACCATTACAGCACATGATTTTACAATGAATGCCATCACAACGCATTTTTTGAAATTACTACGCATAGCATTGCAACGCATAATACTTTTAGGGCAATAGTGGGGTAAGTGTTGGATAGTGTGGGGGTAAAAATTACTATTCCCTCTCCAGTGAGTGCAACAGTAGGGTAGGTTTTGGATAGTGTAGGGGTAAAAATACTATCCCCATGTACCCAAAAAACCCATACCCACCATACAACTAAAATATCCCCATTACTTACCTGATAATGCGTTGTAATGGCATGCATTGTAATGGTATGCGTTGTAATGGCATGCGTTTTAGTGACATGCGTTGTAATGACATGCGCTGTAATGGCATGTGATGTAAAGGCAGTTACGTTGTAATAGCTGTGTGGTAAGGTAGTGTGTTGTAATCACTGCGTTGCAATGGTTGTTTCCCGTGCACAGAGTCCAGTGGATTCCCAAAGTTAGACAGAGGCTAAAGTAGATTACACCATACTCTGTTTGTGGTAGTGTGGGTGAGCAGTAAGGCTTTATCAGAGGGTAGAGCAAAGCATTTGTTGTACACACCCAGGCAAGAAATGATGTCACACACTCAAACACTGAACTCAGACCAATTTGTTTGTATAAAAATATTGTTGTATTTTATTACTAGAACCAAATCATAGTCAAAATCATACTCTCAAAGGCAGATTTATCACAAATATGCATTTGACATTAACTTGGTTTTGTAAACTTTGGCAAGAAACAGTCAAAATTACTTTTCAGTTATTTTTCTTACTCAGCGAGGTATCCCTAGATACCATGTTGGTACATTTCCTAAGAAAAAGGAAAGAAGATAATTTGTTTTGCAGTACAATTACAGTTTTGCAGGGTTAGTCACAAAACACTCTTAGTCCTGGAAGAACAACAATGAGGTTACATGTCCGTAAGTAGTGCTCGTCAGATAGGCACTCGCATCGCTCCACCAGCGGCACAAAGGCGACTGGGTGCAGAGTGCAGAGACCGTATGTTAGCCAACGGGCTAAGAAAGGTCATTGGTTTGGGACTGTGGACAAGCAGGCCTGTGATTGGTTGAACACAAAGCTCCTGGGGTCGAGGTCAGCACTGAAGGACCCAATCGCCAGCACAAGAACTGCACTGCCAGCGGCACAGAGGTGGCCGGGTGCAGGATACGGTCATCGGGGATCCCAGGGTTTCTCAGTGGAGATATTCGGTCTTGGTCTAAGCTGCAGGTGCGGTCGGGGATTCCTGGAAGGCAGTCAATGACTAAATAGGTGAATGGGGTCTTTGGGAGTTGAAGTCTTGTGACTGCAAGCGGTCGCAGACAGTGTCAGTTGGGCGGTCGGACTTCTTGGACCGTTTTGGTCAGAGAGACGGTCGGGGTGTTGCCTTCGGTTGTGGTTGGATGGGACCTCCCAGATAATGGCTTTAGTCTCAATTTAGAAGCTTGTTGGTGTTCAGGGGTCCCCGTTACCCAGGCTAGGATCACCGGAGGGACCTTCCTAGGATATTGGGCCACTCGGGCTCAGGGCGCTGGCTGCTGAGTGGTGGGACTCACAAAGTCGGACGGAGTCAGAGTTGGTTGGTTTTAAGCAGGGCTGGTGCTCACGGGAGACAAAGTCTTTTGATTGCGAAGGCAGGGCAGGTCCTCCAGGTTCTTGAGGGCTGCTGGCTGCAGGACACACCAAGGTTTTGCTGGAGGAGTCTGAGGTCCGGACAGGCCGGTAGGGTTGGGGCCAAGTTAGTTGGTGTCCTCCTCTTCTTCTCTCAGTGCAGCTGTTTGGTCCTTCTTCTTCTTGGTTCTTCATGTCCCTCTGGTCTGAGGAGGCAAGGTTCAGGGTTGCCCCTAAATACCAAATTTAGGGGCGTTACAGGTAGGTACAGGTTGGGATCAATGGGTCCCTTCCTTGGGGTGGGTGCACCCCCTATTATGCCACCCTACAGTGGGAGGGGGGCATAAGCCACACTTTGGTTGGCTGGGTACCCCCATCTGCAAGATGGCAGGGACTGAGAGCTGTGCTTCACCTTGTCTCCCCACCTGAGGGGTGGTGTTGGCAAAGGTAGGCACACCTCAACTCCTAACTTGGTTTTCCCGCCGATTCTCCTGCCCAAAGGTCGGGCCAGAACCCATGGGGGCCAGTTGCTGGAAGCAGCAAATGGTACACAAAAGTGAGCAACCCAATATACCCTTGAGGGTTTGGGCAATAGATATGTTATGGTAATTGAACCTTCAAGGGTTTTAATTGTCTTAATGTTTCGAATATTATTTTAAATATCTACAATTGTACGACCTGATATATTTGATGCCGTTAATGCACAACAACTGTGAGAAATGTCTTTTTAAGTTAATTTCTGTTTGTCACTGAACAGTGATCTTTTTGAGACAAAAGAGAGCAAGAGAGAGGGTGTATATGAAAGAGTATTCGGATTTAATATTTGTTACAAGGGTACATGATAGATAAACAACGTTGTAAGAGAACATACAAATAAATTGATCTATAAAAATTCTCTATACAACAATTGCAAAAGCTTTTCTACCTATTTACAATCTAATTTATTATCCGGTAGAAAAAGCAATCGTCGACGTTTCGGTCTCTATTCTTGTGTTTCCGAGACCATCCTCAGGACATAAAAAATCATATCTTGGGAGACCCTCAATCACGAAAATTCTGAATATGGTGGTAATGTGCGACACAGCATAAATCAAAATGATTGTATGTCTCTTAGTAGAATAACCTGTTTGAAGTCCTTATTCGCCTGACTTCATAGATGTATAGAAAAGAAATTGGGCAGATAAGATATCTAAAAAAATTGGTGAAAATCTCCTATCGTATTATTCTGGTGTTTGTAGTTACAACGTTGAGTCTATCGCAGTCAGCTCTCAACAACTGAAATTAATTTGCTGCAGCCCGTCACTTCCAAGTCAGTTCAGGAGCAAGAACTGACTTGGAAGTGACGGGCTGCAGCAAATTAATTTCAGTTGTTGAGAGCTGACTGCGATAGACTCAACGTTGTAACTACAAACGCCAGAATAATACGATAGGAGATTTTCACCAATTTTTTTAGATATCTTATCTGCCCAATTTCTTTTCTATACATCTATGAAGTCAGGCGAATAAGGACTTCAAACAGGTTATTCTACTAAGAGACATACAATCATTTTGATTTATGCTGTGTCGCACATTACCACCATATTCAGAATTTTCGTGATTGAGGGTCTCCCAAGATATGATTTTTTATGTCCTGAGGATGGTCTCGGAAACGCAAGAATAGAGACCGAAACGTCGACGATTGCTTTTTCTACCGGATAATAAATTAGATTGTAAATAGGTAGAAAAGCTTTTGCAATTGTTGTATAGAGAATTTTTATAGATCAATTTATTTGTATGTTCTCTTACAACGTTGTTTATCTATCATGTACCCTTGTAACAAATATTAAATCCGAATACTCTTTCATATACACCCTCTCTCTTGCTCTCTTTTGTCTCAAAAAGATCACTGTTCAGTGACAAACAGAAATTAACTTAAAAAGACATTTGTCACAGTTGTTGTGCATTAACGGCATCAAATATATCAGGTCGTACAATGGAAGCAGCAAATGGCTGGGGTATCTCACAAAGGCGGCAAGCCTTTGAAGCGTTCCCTTCGTGGGCTCTGCCCATCCCGGTGGTGGATCGCTTGGCACCTCGTCCAAGGATGTGCTTTGTGTCAGGACCCCGAGAGCGCCCAGAAACCTGTCTGAAGGGGGCAGCCGGTGAGAAGCCACTCAACCAGGACACTAGTGTTAAGTCATTTTTCAGGGGGGCATCTCTAAGATGCCCACTGAGTGTATTTTTCATTAAATCCCACACTGGCATCAGTGTGGGTTTAATGTGCTGAGAAGTTTGATACCAAAGTTCCTAGTTTTTAGGAAAGCCATTATGGTGCTGTGGAGTTTGTAATGACAAACTCCCAGCACCATATACCCTTGATGGCATTGCTGAACTTACAATGTGTAAGAATTGATTTAAACACTGTAGGGGTACAGGGCTCATGCACTGTACTCTCAGTACTGCTATAGTCCACCCAGCTTAAGGGGTGGCTTAACTATGCTAGGGCAGTGGATTAAAGGCATGGCACACAGGGATGTGTGCCATGTTAACTCTTCACTTTGTTATGCACCAAAACACGCAGCCTGCAATGGCTGTGTGTGTGTGTGTGTGTAAAGGTACAGGGCCTCTAAGGGTGACACAATAAGTGCTTCAGCCCTTAGAGGCCTTCCCTGGTCACAGTGCCCTTGGTATCTATGTTACCTTTTACAAGGGGCTTGCATGTGGCCAGAGAGTTGCAAATTGGGTTTTGCAACATCACAGTTTAGGGAACGAACATAGGCCCTGGGTACCTGGTTGGCAGGAACCCAGGGCTCACTCAGTCAAAGTACATCAACATTAGGCAAAAAGTGGGGGTCAACCATGCAAAAAGGGGCACTTTCCTACACTACCCCTTACACAAATCTGCTTCAGCGGCAGAACACTGTAAACCTCCACTCCGCAACCGTGAGGGATTCGCTGCATTAGAGGATGACGACACCGACATAGCGACCCACCAACTCTGTACAGCAGAGCCCAGTAATAGATCCTGCACTCAGGTCAGTGATGATGCCACACCTGTAGAACCAGAGAGACAAGCAAAAGGCCAGGGTTAGAGATGCAGTTTCACTTATAATGAAATGAAATGAAATACCAGCATTTGTAAAGCGCACAAGCTACCTCTGGAAAGGTGTCCCGGCGCTGGGGGCCGTTGGGAAGATTAAGCGAGCTAATGCCCAGAGTCACATGGTGCAGGGCTTACCTACTGCCGGTGACCAAACCGTGAACCCCAGGGTCCGGAGTCAGGCTGCAACACACCTCTTCCACCTTATGTCCTTTCCTATATACAGAACATTAGACCATGAAACTAGGATGCAGTTTAAGATTGTAAATCAAGATTGTGAATCAATGGGGCTCAAGCCTGATCTATTGCTGCTACCTAGACAACCCTACATAGCACAGTGTGTACCCTGGATATCGAAACCACAGTATTGATGGGACATAATATCGAAGACTCAATCTCGAAAATAAATTAATCGACAGGTAAGTATGTTTAGATTTTCTATACCTAACTCCACATATATGTACCTATGCAGCACATATATCTTCAAGGTATCTAGATATGGAGTTAGGAATAGTGACTCTATACGTCCCTATGTGCACTTACCTTTTGATATTTTGTCCCTCGATATTCTGTCCTTGATATTCTTCTATCTCTATATTGATGCTGTCGATATTTAGTAGCACAATCACATAGCACAGTTATTTAGCTGAATATGACAAATTAGCCACTCAAAATAAAGAGATGCCGTTAGCTGCCAGGAGAAGATTTCAAACCTGATTTAGAGGTCTGGGGTAACAGAGAATCTTTTATTTTTGCATGATGTGTAATATATAGGGAAAGATATGCCATCAGAATTTCCTCCACCATTGGGATGAGATGGTATAATTTGACATTGTATGATACAAGAGTACAAACCTACATACTAAGTAATGTATGGATATTACGTTGAAAGATTTTCTGCTGCAGGAGTTTCCGTTGCAACCCAACTTTTTTTATTTTTTTTTACATTTTTCAAAAACCTTTATTGAGAAAAGTCAAGTCAGACACATTACACTGTGCAACATTGCAGCTCAAAACGACACAGTACAAATCAAGTGAAGCATTTGGTAACAAGTAGACTACATCTTACAGCGAGCGGAAATACGTGAAGGTTGAGTTCACAGCTCCACTACACAGAGGTCCCTCCCCTGAAAGGGGGACACACATATGATAATAACATTAGTGGGGAGTGTCAAGGGGCAGGGGCGCCAACAGAAAGGGCACCCAACTTCAAATTATGCCCTTTGTTCTAAACATAATGGTAAAATCTTACCTAACTCTGAGCTCTACATTGTTCTCCATTTGTCGCTGGTAAGTGTGGTTTCTGTTTTCTTCCTTGTCAAGTTGCCTCACATAGTTTACATAGTTTTATTATAAGTTCTTATCTTCTGGAATTTAAGACTTCAATCGTCTCTTTATCGGACACTGCACTACAATATAATCCTCATTACTATCACTACCATGATCCTCCCCCCAAACACACTCCAGGATCACCTCCTTCTTCCACTGGGTGAAGATCGTGATTTTCTCCCCATCACCACCTCCTTTCACTGACGTCTGACTCTACCATGGTTCTCCTCCTGACTCACTCAATGGTCATCTCCTACTTCTAATGACATCTGGCTCCTTCAGTCACCTCCTTCTTTTACTGATGTCTGGCTCTATTATTATCCTCCCTCAGACTCCTTCTCCTTCCACTGACGCCTCTATCATGATCCTCCCCAAGTCTCCTCTGCATTTCACTGACATCTAGCTCTATCATGGTCCTCCTCCAGTCACCGCCTTCTTCCAATGACATCTGTCTCTATTATGATTTTACCCCAGGCAGACTCCATGTCCACCTTATTCATTCACTGACCTCTGGCTCTGTCATTATCCCCCCGCCCAGTCTCCTACTTCTTCCACAGACATATGGCTCTATCATGATCCTCCCCAAGTTACTGCTGTCTTCCACTGACGATTCAGAAAAGGGGGTGGTAATGAACAGAGTGTCTGAATTAAGCAGACCACTCTTACCCAGTCCAAAGATCAGGGCTTGATCCATCACCGTTATTTAGCTCACTGCCCCATCCCAGCTCAGAACCTGGCTATATGCAAATTAGTCTGTCCCTGGCCCAGTGCATCATGGGAACAGGGCAGACCAAACTACCAAGCCAATTCTTCACCAGAAAGGAGACAAGCTTCTGGGGACCGGTTTCTGGCATTTCAGCGGTTGTCGGCCCGGCTTGCTTGAATCCTGATGGAGCAGTGAGCAAGGGACTCATGTCTGAGTATACCCTGCCACACCTATAGTGGCCAAAAACGATTCAGAAAAGGGGGTGGTGATGAACAGAGTGTCTGAATTAAGCAGACCACTCTTACCCAGTCCAAAGATCAGGGCTTGATCCATCACCGTTATTTAGCTCACTGCCCCATCCCAGCTCAGAACCTGGCTATATGCAAATTAGTCTGTCCCTGGCCCAGTGCATCATGGGAACAGGGCAGACCAAACTACCAAGCCAATTCTTCACCAGAAAGGAGACAAGCTTCCGGGGACCGGTTTCTGGCATTTCAGCCGCCGTCGGCCCGGCTTGCTTGAATCCTGATGGAGCAGTGAGCAAGGGACTCATGTCTGAGTATACCCTGCCACACCTATAGTGGCCAAAAACGATTCAGAAAAGGGGGTGGTGATGAACAGAGTGTCTGCATTAAGCAGACCACTCTTACCCAGTCCAAAGATCAGGGCTTGATCCATCACCGTTATTTAGCTCACTGCCCCATCCCAGCTCAGAACCTGGCTATATGCAAATTAGTCTGTCCCTGGCCCAGTTTATCATGGGAACAGGGCAGACCAAACAACCAAGCCAATTCTTCACCAGAAAGGAGACAAGCTTCCGGGGACCGGTTTCTGGCATTTCAGCCGTCGTCGGCCCGGCTTGCTTGAATCCTGATGGAGCAGTGAGCAAGGGACTCATGTCTGAGTATACCCTGCCACACCTATAGTGGCCAAAAACGATTCAGAAAAGGGGGTGGTGATGAACAGAGTGTCTGAATTAAGCAGACCACTCTTACCCAGTCCAAAGATCAGGGCTTGATCCATCACCGTTATTTAGCTCACTGCCCCATCCCAGCTCAGAACCTGGCTATATGCAAATTAGCCTGTCCCTGGCCCAGTTTATCATGGGAACAGGGAAGACCAAACTACCAAGCCAATTCTTTACCAGAAAGGAGACAAGCTTCCGGGGACAGGTTTCTGGCATTTCAGCCGTCGTCGGCCCGGCTTGCTTGAATCCTGATGGAGCAGTGAGCAAGGGACTCATGTCTGAGTATACCCTGCCACACCTATAGTGGCCAAAAACGATTCAGAAAAGGGGGTGGTGATGAACAGAGTGTCTGAATTAAGCAGACCACTCTTACCCAGTCCAAAGATCAGGGCTTGATCCATCACCGTTATTTAGCTCACTAACCCATCCCAGCTCAGAACCTGGCTATATGCAAATTAGTCTGTCCCTGGCCCAGTGCATCATGGGAACAGGGCAGACCAAACTACCAAGCCAATTCTTCACCAGAAAGGAGACAAGCTTCCGGGGACCGGTTTCTGGCCTTTCAGCCGTCGTCGGCCCGGCTTGCTTGAATCCTGATGGAGCAGTGAGCAAGGGACTCATGTCTGAGTATACCCTGCCACACCTATAGTGGCCAAAAACGATTCAGAAAAGGGGGTGGTGATGAACAGAGTGTCTGAATTAAGCAGACCACTCTTACCCAGTCCAAAGATCAGGGCTTGATCCATCACCGTTATTTAGCTCACTGCCCCATCCCAGCTCAGAACCTGGCTATATGCAAATTAGTCTGTCCCTGGCCCAGTGCATCATGGGAACAGGGCAGACCAAACTACCAAGCCAATTCTTCACCAGAAAGGAGACAAGCTTCCGGGGACCGGTTTCGGGCATTTCAGCCGTCGTCGGCCCGGCTTGCTTGAATCCTGATGGAGCAGTGAGCAAGGGACTCATGTTTGAGTATACCCTGCCACACCTATAGTGGCCAAAAACGATTCAGAAAAGGGGGTGGTGATGAACAGAGTGTCTGAATTAAGCAGACCACTCTTACTCAGTCCAAAGATGAGGGCTTGATCCATCACCGTTATTTAGCTCACTGCCCCATCCCAGCTCAGAACCTGGCTATCTGCAAATTAGTCTGTCCCTGGCCCAGTGCATCATGGGAACAGGGCAGACCAAACTACCAAGCCAATTCTTCACCAGAAAGGAGACAAGCTTCTGGGGACCGGTTTCTGGCATTTCAGCGGTTGTCGGCCCGGCTTGCTTGAATCCTGATGGAGCAGTGAGCAAGGGACTCATGTCTGAGTATACCCTACCACACCTATAGTGGCCAAAAACGATTCAGAAAAGGGGGTGGTGATGAACAGAGTGTCTGAATTAAGCAGACCACTCTTACCCAGTCCAAAGATCAGGGCTTGATCCATCACCGTTATTTAGCTCACTGCCCCATCCCAGCTCAGAACCTGGCTATATGCAAATTAGTCTGTCCCTGGCCCAGTACATCATGGGAACAGGGCAGACCAAACTACCAAGCCAATTCTTCACCAGAAAGGAGACAAGCTTCTGGGGACCGGTTTCTGGCATTTCAGCGGTTGTCGGCCCGGCTTGCTTGAATCCTGATGGAGCAGTGAGCAAGGGACTCATGTCTGAGTATACCCTGCCACACCTATAGTGGCCAAAAACGATTCAGAAAAGGGGGTGGTGATGAACAGAGTGTCTGGATTAAGCAGACCACTCTTACCCAGTCCAAAGATCAGGGCTTGATCCATCACCGTTATTTAGCTCACTGCCCCATCCCAGCTCCCAACCTGGTTATATGCAAATTAGTCTGTCCCTGGCCCGGTGCATCATGGGAACAGGGCAGACCAAACTACCAAGCCAATTCTTCACCAGAAAGGAGACAAGCTTCCGGGGACCGGTTTCTGGCATTTCAGCCGTCGTCAGCCCGGCTTGCTTGAATCCTGATGGAGCAGTGAGCAAGGGACTCATTTCTGAGTATACCCTGCCGCACCTATAGTGGCCAAAAACGATTCAGAAAAGGGGGTGGTGATGAACAGAGTGTCTGAATTAAGCAGACCACTCTTACCCAGTCGAAAGATCAGGGCTTGATCCATCACCGTTATTTAGCTCACTGCCCCATCCCAGCTCAGAACCTGGCTATATGCAAATTAGTCTGTCCCTGGCCCATTGCATCATGGGAACAGGGCAGACCAAACTACCAAGCCAATTCTTCACCAGAAAGGAGACAAGCTTCCGGGGACCGGTTTCTGGCATTTCAGCCGTCGTCGGCCCGGCTTGCTTGAATCCTGATGGAGCAGTGAGCAAAGGACTCATGTCTGAGTATACCCTGCCACACCTATAGTTGCCAAAAACGATTCAGAAAAGGGGGTGGTGATGAACAGAGTGTCTGAACTAAGCAGACCACTCTTACCCAGTCCAAAGATCAGGGCTTGATCCATCACCGTTATTTAGCTCACTGCCCCATCCCAGCTCAGAACCTGGCTATATGAAAATTAGTCTGTCCCTGGCCCAGTGCATCATGGGAACAGGGCAGACCAAACTACCAAGCCAATTCTTCACCAGAAAGGAGACAAGCTTCCGGGGACCGGTTTCTGGCATTTCAGCCGTCGTCGGCCCGGCTTGTTTGAATCCTGATGGAGCAGTGAGCAAGGGACTCATGTCTGAGTATACCCTGCCACACCTATAGTGGCCAAAAAAGATTCCGAAAAGGGGGTGGTGATGAACAGAGTGTCTGAATTAAGCAGACCACTCTTACCCAGTCCAAAGATCAGGGCTTGATCCATCACCATTATTTAGCTCACTGCCTTATCCCAGCTCAGAACCTGGCTATATGCAAATTAGTCTGTCCCTGGCCCAGTGCATCATGGGAACAGGGCAGACCAAACTACCAAGCCAATTCTTCACCAGAAAGGAGACAAGCTTCTGGGGACCGGTTTCTGGCATTTCAGCGGTTGTCGGCCCGGCTTGCTTGAATCCTGATGGAGCAGTGAGCAAGGGACTCATGTCTGAGTATACCCTGCCACACCTATAGTGGCCATAAAAACGATTCAGAAAAGGGGGTGGTGATGAACAGAGTGTCTGAATTAAGCAGACCACTCTTACCCAGTCCAAAGATCAGGGCTTGATCCACCACCGTTATTTAGCTCACTGCCCCATCCCAGCTCAGAACCTGGCTATATGCAAATTAGTCTGTCCCTGGCCCAGTGCATCATGGAAACAGGGCAGACCAAACTACCAAGCCAATTCTTCACCAGAAAGGAGACAAGCTTCTGGGGACCAGTTTCTAGCATTTCAGCGGTTGTCGGCCCGGCTTGCTTGAATCCTGATGGAGCAGTGAGCAAGGGACTCATGTCTGAGTATACCCTGCCACACCTATAGTGGCCAAAAACGATTCAGAAAAGGGGGTGGTGATGAACAGAGTGTCTGAATTAAGCAGACCACTCTTACCCAGTCCAAAGATCAGGGCTTGATCCATCACCGTTATTTAGCTCACTGCCCCATCCCAGCTCCCAACCTGGCTATATGCAAATTAGTCTGTCCCTGGCCCAGTGCATCATGGGAACAGGGCAGACCAAACTACCAAGCCAATTCTTAACCAGAAAGGAGACAAGCTTCTGGGGACCGGTTTCTGGCATTTCATCGGTTGTCCGCCCGGCTTGCTTGAATCCTGATGGAACAGTGAGCAAGGGACTCATGTCTGAGTATACCCTGCCACACCTATAGTGGCCAAAAACGATTCAGAAAAGGGGGTGGTGATGAACAGAGTGTCTGAATTAAGCAGACCACTCTTACCAAGTCCAAAGATCAGGGCTTGATCCATCACCGTTATTTAGCTCACTGCCCCATCCCAGCTCAGAACCTGGCTATATGCAAATTAGTCTGTCCCTGGCCCAGTGCATCATGGGAACAGGGCAGACCAAACTACCAAGCCAATTCTTCACCAGAAAGGAGACAAGCTTCCGGGGACCGGTTTCTGGCATTTCAGCCGTCGTCGGCCCGGCTTGCTTGAATCCTGATGGAGCAGTGAGCAAGGGACTCATGTCTGAGTATACCCAGCCACACCTATAGTGGCCAAAAACGATTCAGAAAAGGGGGTGGTGATGAACAGAGTGTCTGAATTAAGCAGACCACTCATACCCAGTCCAAAGATCAGGGCTTGATCCATCACCGTTATTTAGCTCACTGCCCCATCCCAGCTCAGAACCTGGCTATATGCAAATTAGTCTGTCCCTGGCCCAGTGCATCATGGGAACAGGGCAGACCAAACTACCAAGCCAATTCTTCACCAGAAAGGAGACAAGCTTCCGGGGACCGGTTTCTGGCATTTCAGCCGTCGTCGGCCCGGCTTGCTTGAATCCTGATGGAGCAGTGAGCAAGGGACTCATGTGTGAGTATACCCTGCCACACCTATAGTGGCCAAAAACGATTCAGAAAAGGGGGTGGTGATGAACAGAGTGTCTGAATTAAGCAGACCACTCTTACCCAGTCCAAAGATCAGGGCTTGATCCATCACCGTTATTTAGCTCACTGCCCCATCCCAGCTCAGAACCTGGCTATATGCAAATTAGTCTGTCCCTGGCCCAGTGCATCATGGGAACAGGGCAGACCAAACTACCAAGCCAATTCTTCACCAGAAAGGAGACAAGCTTCCGGGGACCGGTTTCTGGCATTTCAGCCGTCGTCGGCCCGGCTTGCTTGAATCCTGATGGAGCAGTGAGCAAGGGACTCATGTCTGAGTATACCCTGCCACACCTATAGTGGCCAAAAATGATTCAGAAAAGGGGGTGGTGATGAACAGAGTGTCTGAATTAAGCAGACCACTCTTACCCAGTCCAAAGATCAGGGCTTGATCCATCACCGTTATTTAGCTCACTGCCCCATCCCAGCTCTGAACCTGGCTATATGCAAATTAGTCTGTCCCTGGCTCAGTGCATCATGGGAACAGGGCAGACCAAACTACCAAGCCAATTCTTCACCAGAAAGGAGACAAGCTTCCGGGGACCGGTTTCTGGCATTTCAGCCGTCGTCGGCACGGCTTGCTTGAATCCTGATGGAGCAGTGAGCAAGGGACTCATGTCTGAGTATACCCTGCCACACCTATAGTGGCCAAAAACGATTCAGAAAAGGGGGTGGTGATGAACAGAGTGTCTGAATTAAGCAGACCACTCTTACTCAGTCCAAAGATGAGGGCTTGATCCATCACGGTTATTTAGCTCACTGCCCCATCCCAGCTCAGAACCTGGCTATATGCAAATTAGTCTGTCCCTGGCCCAGTGCGTCATGGGAACAGGGCAGACCAAACTACCAAGCCAATTCTTCACCAGAAAGGAGACAAGCTTCCGGGGACCGGTTTCTGGCATTTCAGCCGTCGTCGGCCCGGCTTGCTTGAATCCTGATGGAGCAGTGAGCAAGGGACTCATGTCTGAGTATACCCTGCCACACCTATAGTGGCCAAAAACGATTCAGAAGAGGGGGTGGTGATGAACAGAGTGTCTGAATTAAGCAGACCACTCTTACCCAGTCCAAAGATCAGGGCTTGATCCATCACCGTTATTTAGCTCACTGCCCCATCCCAGCTCAGAACCTGGCTATATGCAAATTAGTCTGTCCCTGGCCCAGTGCATCATGGGAACAGGGCAGACCAAACTAACAAGCCAATTCTTCACCAGAAAGGAGACAAGCTTCCGGGGACCGGTTTCTGGCATTTCAGCCGTCGTCGGCCCGGCTTGCTTGAATCCTGATGGAGCAGTGAGCAAGGGACTCGTGTCTGAGTATACCCTGCCACACCTATAGTGGCCAAAAACGATTCAGAAAAGGGGGTGGTGATGAACAGAGTGTCTGAATTAAGCAGACCACTCTTACCCAGTCCAAAGATCAGGGCTTGATCCATCACCGTTATTTAACTCACTGCCCCATCCCAGCTCAGAACCTGGCTATATGCAAATTAGCCTGTCCCTGGCCCAGTTTATCATGGGAACAGGGCAGACCAAACTACCAAGCCAATTCTTTACCAGAAAGGAGACAAGCTTCCGGGGACCGGTTTCTGGCATTTCAGCCGTCGTCGGCCCGGCTTGCTTGAATCCTGATGGAGCAGTGAGCAAGGGACACGTGTCTGAGTATACCCTGCCACACCTATAGTGGCCAAAAACGATTCAGAAAAGGGGGCGGTGATGAACAGAGTGTCTGAATTAAGCAGACCACTCTTACCCAGTCCAAAGATCAGGGCTTGATCCATCACCGTTATTTAGCTCACTGCCCCATCCCAGCTCAGAACCTGGCTATATGCAAATTAGTCTGTCCCTGGCCCAGTGCATCATGGGAACAGGGCAGACCAAACTACCAAGCCAATTCTTCACCAGAAAGGAGACAAGCTTCCGGGGACCGGTTTCTGGCATTTCAGCCGTCGTCGGCCCGGCTTGTTTGAATCCTGATGGAGCAGTGAGCAAGGGACTCATGTCTGAGTATACCCTGCCACACCTATAGTGGCCAAAAACGATTCAGAAAAGGGGGTGGTGATGAACAGAGTGTCTGAATTAAGCAGACCACTCTTACCCAGTCCAAAGATCAGGGATTGATCCATCACCGTTATTTAGCTCACTGCCCCATCCCAGCTCAGAACCTGGCTATATGCAAATTAGCCTGTCCCTGGCCCAGTTTATCATGGGAACAGGGCAGACCAAACTACCAAGCCAATTCTTTACCAGAAAGGAGACAAGCTTCCGGGGACCGGTTTCTGGCATTTCAGCCGTCGTCGGCCCGGCTTGCTTGAATCCTGATGGAGCAGTGAGCAAGGGACTCATGTCTGAGTATACCCTGCCATACCTATAGTGGCCAAAAACGATTCAGAAAAGGGGGTGGTGATGAACAGAGTGTCTGAATTAAGCAGACCACTCTTACCCAGTCCAAAGATCAGGGCTTGATCCATCACTGTCATTTAGCTCACTAACCCATCCCAGCTCAGAACCTGGCTATATGCAAATTAGTCTGTCCCTGTCCCAGTGCATCATGGGAACAGGGCAGACCAAACTACCAAGCCAATTCTTCACCAGAAAGGAGACAAGCTTCCGGGGACCGGTTTCTGGCATTTCAGCCGTTGTCGGACCGGCTTGCTTGAATCCTGATGGAGCAGTGAGCAAGGGACTCATGTCTGAGTATACCCTGCCACACCTATAGTGGCCAAAAACAATTCAGAAAAGGGGGTGGTGATGAACAGAGTGTCTGAATTAAGCAGACCACTCTTACCCAGTCCAAAGATCAGGGCTTGATCCATCATTGTTATTTAGCTCACTGCCCCATCCCAGCTCAGAACCTGGCTATATGCAAATGAGTCTGTCCCTGGCCCAGTGCATCATGGGAACAGGGCAGACCAAACTACCAAGCCAATTCTTCACCAGAAAGGAGACAAGCTTCTGGGGACCGGTTTCTGGCATTTCAGCCGTCGTCGGCCCGGCTTGCTTGAATCCTGATGGAGCAGTGAGCAAGGGACTCATGTCTGAGTATACCCTGCCACACCTATAGTGGCCAAAAACGATTCAGAAAAGGGGGTGGTGATGAACAGAGTGTCTGAATTAAGCAGACCACTCTTACTCAGTCCAAAGATGAGGGCTTGATCCATCACCGTTATTTAGCTCACTGCCCCATCCCAGCTCAGAACCTGGCTATATGCAAATTAGTCTGTCCCTGGCCCAGTGCATAATGGGAACAGGGCAGACCAAACTACCAAGCCAATTCTTCACCAGAAAGGAGACAAGCTTCCGGGGACCGGTTTCTGGCATTTCAGCCGTCTTCGGCCCGGCTTGCTTGAATCCTGATGGAGAAGTGAGCAAGGGACTCATGTCTGAGTATACCCTGCCACACCTATAGTGGCCAAAAACGATTCAGAAAAGGGGGTGGTGATGAACAGAGTGTCTGAATTAGGCAGACCACTCTTACCCAGTCCAAAGATCAGGGCTTGATCCATCACCGTTATTTAGCTCACTGCCCCATCCCAGCTCAGAACCTGGCTATATGCAAATTAGTCTGTCCCTGGCCCAGTGCATCATGGGAACAGGGCAGACCAAACTACCAAGCCAATTCTTCACCAGAAAGGAGACAAGCTTCTGGGGACCGGTTTCTGGCATTTCAGTGGTTGTCGGCCCGGCTTGCTTGAATCCTGATGGAGCAGTGAGCAAGGGACTCATGTCTGAGTATACCCTGCCACACCTATAGTGGCCAAAAACGATTCAGAAAAGGGGGTGGTGATGAACAGAGTGTCTGAATTAAGCAGACCACTCTTACCCAGTCCAAAGATCAGGGCTTGATCCATCACCGTTAATTAGCTCACTGCCCCATCCCAGCTCAGAACCTGGCTATATGCAAATTAGTCTGTCCCTGGCCCAGTGCATCATGGGAACAGGGCAGACCAAACTACGAAGCCAATTCTTCACCAGAAAGGAGACAAGCTTCTGGGGACCGGTTTCTGGCATTTCAGCTGTTGTCGGCCCGGCTTGCTTGAATCCTGATGGAGCAGTGAGCAAGGGACTCATGTCTGAGTATACCCTGCCACACCTATAGTGGCCAAAAATGATTCAGAAAAGGGGGTGGTGATGAACAGAGTGTCTGAATTAAGGAGACCACTCTTACCCAGTCCAAAGATCAGGGCTTGATCCATCAACGTTATTTAGCTCACTGCCCCATCCCAGCTCCCAACCTGGCTATATGCAAATTAGTCTGTCCCTGGCCCGGTGCATCATGGGAACAGGGCAGACCAAACTACCAAGCCAATTCTTCACCAGAAAGGAGACAAGCTTCCGGGGACCGGTTTCTGGCATTTCAGCCGTTGTCGGCCCGGCTTGTTTGAATCCTGATGGAGCAGTGAGCAAGGGACTCATGTCTGAGTATACCCTGCCACACCTATAGTGGCCAAAAAAGATTCAGAAAAGGGGGTGGTGATGAACAGAGTGTCTGAATTAGGCAGACCACTTTTACCCAGTCCAAAGATCAGGGCTTGATCCATCACCGTTATTTAGCTCACTGCCTTATCCCAGCTCAGAACCTGGCTATATGCAAATTAGTCTGTCCCTGGCCCAGTGCATCATGGGAACAGGGCAGACCAAACTACCAAGCCAATTCTTCACCAGAAAGGAGACAAGCTTCTGGGGACAGGTTTCTGGCATTTCAGCAGTTGTCGGCCCGGCTTGCTTGAATCCTGATGGAGCAGTGAGCAAGGGACTCATGTCTGAGTATACCCTGCCACACCTATAGTGGCCAAAAACGATTCAGAAAAGGGGGTGGTGATGAAGGGAGTGTCTGAATTAAGCAGACCACTCTTACCCAGTCCAAAGATCAGGGCTTGATCCATCACCGTTATTTAGCTCACTGCCCCATCCCAGCTCAGAACCTGGCTATATGCAAATTAGTCTGTCCCTGGCCCAGTGCATCATGGGAACAGGGCAGGCCAAACTACCAAGCCAATTCTTCACCAGAAAGGAGACAAGCTTCTGGGGACCGGTTTCTGGCATTTCAGCGGTTGTCGGCCCGGCTTGCTTGAATCCTGATGGAGCAGTGAGCAAGGGACTCATGTCTGAGTATACCCTGCCACACCTATAGTGGCCAAAAACGATTCAGAAAAGGGGGTGGTGATTGATAGAGTGTCTGAATTAATCAGACCACTCTTACGCAGTCCAAAGATCAGGGCTTGATCCATCACCGTTATTTAGCTTACTGCCCCATCCCAGCTCCCAACCTGGCTATATGCAAATTAGTCTGTCCCTGGCCCAGTGCATCATGGGAATAGGGCAGACCAAACTACCAAGCCAATTCTTCACCAGAAAGGAGACAAGCTTCCGGGGACCGGTTTCTGGCATTTCAGCCGTCGTCGGCCCGGCTTGCTTGAATCCTGATGGAGCAGTGAGCAAGGGGCTCATGTCTGAGTATACCCTGCCACACCTATAGTGGCCAAAAACGATTCAGAAAAGGGGGTGGTGATGAACAGAGTGTCTGAATTAAGCAGACCACTCTTACCCAGTCCAAAGATCAGGGCTTGATCCATCACCGTTATTTAGCTCACTGCCCCATCCCAGCTCCGAACCTGGCTATATGCAAATTAGTCTGTCCCTGGCCCAGTGCATCATGGGAACAGGGCAGACCAAACTACCAAGCCAATTCTTCACCAGAAAGGAGACAAGCTTCCGGGGACCGGTTTCTGGCATTTCAGCCGTCGTCGGCCCGGCTTGTTTGAATCCTGATGGAGCAGTGAGCAAGGGACTCATGTCTGAGTATACCCTGCCACACCAATAGTGGCCAAAAATGATTCAGAAAAGGGGGTGGTGATGAACAGAGTGTCTGAATTAAGCAGACCACTCTTACCCAGTCCAAAGATCAGGGCTTGATCCATCACCGTTATTTAGCTCACTGCCCCATCCCAGCTCTGAACCTGGCTATATGCAAATTAGTCTGTCCCTGGCTCAGTGCATCATGGGAACAGGGCAGACCAAACTACCAAGCCAATTCTTCACCAGAAAGGAGACAAGCTTCCGGGGACCGGTTTCTGGCATTTCAGCCGTCGTCGGCCCGGCTTGCTTGAATCCTGATGGAGCAGTGAGCAAGGGACTCATGTCTGAGTATACCCTGCCACACCTATAGTGGCCAAAAACGATTCAAAAGAGGGGGTGGTGATGAACAGAGTGTCTGAATTAAGCAGACCACTCTTACCCAGTCCAAAGATCAGGGCTTGATCCATCACCGTTATTTAGCTCACTGCCCCATCCCAGCTCAGAACCTGGCTATATGCAAATTAGTCTGTCCCTGGCCCAGTGCATCATGGGAACAGGGCAGACCAAACTAACAAGCCAATTCTTCACCAGAAAGGAGACAAGCTTCCGGGGACCGGTTTCTGGCATTTCAGCCGTCGTCGGCCCGGCTTGCTTGAATCCTGATGGAGCAGTGAGCAAGGGACTCGTGTCTGAGTATACCCTGCCACACCTACAGTGGCCAAAAACGATTCAGAAAAGGGGGTGGTGATGAACAGAGTGTCTGAATTAAGCAGACCACTCTTACTCAGTCCAAAGATGAGGGCTTGATCCATCACCGTTATTTAGCTCACTGCCCCATCCCAGCTCAGAACCTGGCTATATGCAAATTAGTCTGTCCCTGGCCCAGTGCATCATGGGAACAGGGCAGACCAAACTACCAAGCCAATTCTTCACCAGAAAGGAGACAAGCTTCCGGGGACCGGTTTCTGGCATTTCAGCCGTCGTCGGCCCGGCATGTTTGAATCCTGAAGGAGCAGTGAGCAAGGGACTCGTGTCTGAGTATACCCTGCCACACCTATAGTGGCAAAAAACGATTCAGAAAAGGGGGTGGTGATGAACAGAGTGTCTGAATTAAGCAGACCACTCTTACCCAGTCCAAAGATCAGGGCTTGATCCATCACCGTTATTTAGCTCACTGCCCCATCCCAGCTCAGAACCTGGCTATATGCAAATTAGCCTGTCCCTGGCCCAGTTTATCATGGGAACAGGGCAGACCAAACTACCAAGCCAATTCTTTACCAGAAAGGAGACAAGCTTCCGGGGACCGGTTTCTGGCATTTCAGCCGTCGTCGGCCCGGCTTGCTTGAATCCTGATGGAGCAGTGAGCAAGGGACTCGTGTCTGAGTATACCCTGCCACACCTATAGTGGCCAAAAACGATTCAGAAAAGGGGGCGGTGATGAACAGAGTGTCTGAATTAAGCAGACCACTCTTACCCAGTCCAAAGATCAGGGCTTGGTCCATCACCGTTATTTAGCTCACTGCCCCATCCCAGCTCAGAACCTGGCTATATGCAAATTAGTCTGTCCCTGGCCCAGTGCATCATGGGAACAGGGCAGACCAAACTACCAAGCCAATTCTTCACCAGAAAGGAGACAAGCTTCCGGGGACCGGTTTCTGGCATTTCAGCCGTCGTCGGCCCGGCTTGTTTAAATCCTGATGGAGCAGTGAGCAAGGGACTCATGTCTGAGTATACCCTGCCACACCTATAGTGGCCAAAAACGATTCAGAAAAGGGGGTGGTGATGAACAGAGTGTCTGAATTAAGCAGACCACTCTTACCCAGTCCAAAGATCAGGGCTTGATCCATCACCGTTATTTAGCTCACTGCCCCATCCCAGCTCAGAACCTGGCTATATGCAAATTAGCCTGTCCCTGGCCCAGTTTATCATGGGAACAGGGCAGACCAAACTACCAAGCCAATTCTTTACCAGGAAGGAGACAAGCTTCCGGGGACCGGTTTCTGGCATTTCAGCCGTCGTCGGCCCGGCTTGCTTGAATCCTGATGGAGCAGTGAGCAAGGGACTCATGTCTGAGTATACCCTGCCACACCTATAGTGGCCAAAAACGATTCAGAAAAGGGGGTGGTGATGAACAGAGTGTCTGAATTAAGCAGACCACTCTTACCCAGTCCAAAGATCAGGGCTTGATCCATCACTGTCATTTAGCTCACTAACCCATCCCAGCTCAGAACCTGGCTATATGCAAATTAGTCTGTCCCTGGCCCAGTGCATCATGGGAACAGGGCAGACCAAACTACCAAGCCAATTCTTCACCAGAAAGGAGACAAGCTTCCGGGGACCGGTTTCTGGCATTTCAGCCGTTGTCGGACCGGCTTGCTTGAATCCTGATGGAGCAGTGAGCAAGGGACTCATGTCTGAGTATACCCTGCCACACCTATAGTGGCCAAAAACGATTCAGAAAAGAGGGTGGTGATGAACAGAGTGTCTGAATTAAGCAGACCACTCTTACCCAGTCCAAAGATCAGGGCTTGATCCATCATCGTTATTTAGCTCACTGCCCCATCCCAGCTCAGAACCTGGCTATATGCAAATGAGTCTGTCTCTGGCCCAGTGCATCATGGGAACAGGGCAGACCAAACTACCAAGCCAATTCTTCACCAGAAAGGAGACAAGCTTCCGGGGACCGGTTTCTGGCATTTCAGCCGTCGTCGGCCCGGCTTGCTTGAATCCTGATGGAGCAGTGAGCAAGGGACTCATGTCTGAGTATACCCTGCCACACCTATAGTGGCCAAAAACGATTCAGAAAAGGGGGTGGTGATGAACAGAGTGTCTGAATTAAGCAGACCACTCTTACTCAGTCCAAAGATGAGGGCTTGATCCATCACCGTTATTTAGCTCACTGCCCCATCCCAGCTCAGAACCTGGCTATATGCAAATTAGTCTGTCCCTGGCCCAGTGCATAATGGGAACAGGGCAGACCAAACTACCAAGCCAATTCTTCACCAGAAAGGAGACAAGCTTCCGGGGACCGGTTTCTGGCATTTCAGCCGTCGTCGGCCCGGCTTGCTTGAATCCTGATGGAGCAGTGAGCAAGGGACTCATGTCTGAGTATACCCTGCCACACCTATAGTGGCCAAAAACGATTCAGAAAAGGGGGTGGTGATGAACAGAGTGTCTGAATTAAGCAGACCACTCTTACCCAGTCCAAAGATCAGGGCTTGATCCATCACCGTTATTTAGCTCACTGCCCCATCCCAGCTCAGAACCTGGCTATATGCAAATTAGTCTGTCCCTGGCCCAGTGCATCATGGGAACAGGGCAGACCAAACTACCAAGCCAATTCTTCACCAGAAAGGAGACAAGCCTCTGGGGACCGGTTTCTGGCATTTCAGCGGTTGTCGGCCCGGCTTGCTTGAATCCTGATGGAGCAGTGAGCAAGGGACTCATGTCTGAGTATACCCTGCCACACCTATAGTGGCCAAAAACGATTCAGAAAAGGGGGTGGTGATGAACAGAGTGTCTGAATTAAGCAGACCACTCTTACCCAGTCCAAAGATCAGGGCTTGATCCATCACCGTTAATTAGCTCACTGCCCCATCCCAGCTCAGAACCTGGCTATATGCAAATTAGTCTGTCCCTGGCCCAGTGCATCATGGGAACAGGGCAGACCAAACTACGAAGCCAATTCTTCACCAGAAAGGAGACAAGCTTCTGGGGACCGGTTTCTGGCATTTCAGCTGTTGTCGGCCCGGCTTGCTTGAATCCTGATGGAGCAGTGAGCAAGGGACTCATGTCTGAGTATACCCTGCCACACCTATAGTGGCCAAAAACGATTCAGAAAAGGGGGTGGTGATGAACAGAGTGTCTGAATTAAGCAGACCACTCTTACCCAGTCCAAAGATCAGGGCTTGATCCATCACCGTTATTTAGCTCACTGCCCCATCCCAGCTCCCAACCTGGCTATATGCAAATTAGTCTGTCCCTGGCCCAGTGCATCATGGGAACAGGGCAGACCAAACTACCAAGCCAATTCTTCACCAGAAAGGAGACAAGCTTCTGGGGACCGGTTTCTGGCATTTCAGCGGTTGTCGGCCCGGCTTGCTTGAATCCTGATGGAGCAGTGAGCAAGGGACTCATGTCTGAGTATACCCTGCCACACCTATAGTGGCCAAAAACGATTCAGAAAAGGGGGTGGTGATGAACAGAGTGTCTGAATTAAGCAGACCACTCTTACCCAGTCCAAAGATCAGGGCTTGATCCATCACCGTTAATTAGCTCACTGCCCCATCCCAGCTCAGAACCTGGCTATATGCAAATTAGTCTGTCCCTGGCCCAGTGCATCATGGGAACAGGGCAGACCAAACTACGAAGCCAATTCTTCACCAGAAAGGAGACAAGCTTCTGGGGACCGGTTTCTGGCATTTCAGCTGTAGTCGGCCCGGCTTGCTTGAATCCTGATGGAGCAGTGAGCAAGGGACTCATGTCTGAGTATACCCTGCCACACCTATAGTGGCCAAAAACGATTCAGAAAAGGGGGTGGTGATGAACAGAGTGTCTGAATTAAGCAGACCACTCTTACCCAGTCCAAAGATCAGGGCTTGATCCATCACCGTTATTTAGCTCACTGCCCCATCCCAGCTCCCAACCTGGCTATATGCAAATTAGTCTGTCCCTGGCCCGGTGCATCATGGGAACAGGGCAGACCAAACTACCAAGCCAATTCTTCACCAGAAAGGAGACAAGCTTCCGGGGACCGGTTTCTGGCATTTCAGCCGTTGTCGGCCCGGCTTGTTTGAATCCTGATGGAGCAGTGAGCAAGGGACTCATGTCTGAGTATACCCTGCCACACCTATAGTGGCCAAAAAAGATTCAGAAAAGGGGGTGGTGATGAACAGAGTGTCTGAATTAGGCAGACCACTTTTACCCAGTCCAAAGATCAGGGCTTGATCCATCACCGTTATTTAGCTCACTGCCTTATCCCAGCTCAGAACCTGGCTATATGCAAATTAGTCTGTCCCTGGCCCAGTGCATCATGGGAACAGGGCAGGCCAAACTACCAAGCCAATTCTTCACCAGAAAGGAGACAAGCTTCTGGGGACCGGTTTCTGGCATTTCAGCGGTTGTCGGCCCGGCTTGCTTGAATCCTGATGGAGCAGTGAGCAAGGGACTCATGTCTGAGTATACCCTGCCACACCTATAGTGGCCAAAAACGATTCAGAAAAGGGGGTGGTGATGAATAGAGTGTCTGAATTAATCAGACCACTCTTACGCAGTCCAAAGATCAGGGCTTGATCCATCACCGTTATTTAGCTTACTGCCCCATCCCAGCTCCCAACCTGGCTATATGCAAATTAGTCTGTCCCTGGCCCAGTGCATCATGGGAATAGGGCAGACCAAACTACCAAGCCAATTCTTCACCAGAAAGGAGACAAGCTTCCGGGGACCGGTTTCTGGCATTTCAGCCGTCGTCGGCCCGGCTTGCTTGAATCCTGATGGAGCAGTGAGCAAGGGACTCATGTCTGAGTATACCCTGCCACACCTATAGTGGCCAAAAACGATTCAGAAAAGGGGGTGGTGATGAACAGAGTGTCTGAATTAAGCAGACCACTCTTACCCAGTCCAAAGATCAGGGCTTGATCCATCACCGTTATTTAGCTCACTGCCCCATCCCAGCTCAGAACCTGGCTATATGCAAATTAGTCTGTCCCTGGCCCAGTGCATCATGGGAACAGGGCAGACCAAACTACCAAGCCAATTCTTCACCAGAAAGGAGACAAGCTTCCGGGGACCGGTTTCTGGCATTTCAGCCGTCGTCGGCCCGGCTTGTTTGAATCCTGATGGAGCAGTGAGCAAGGGACTCATGTCTGAGTATACCCTGCCACACCAATAGTGGCCAAAAATGATTCAGAAAAGGGGGTGGTGATGAACAGAGTGTCTGAATTAAGCAGACCACTCTTACCCAGTCCAAAGATCAGGGCTTGATCCATCACCGTTATTTAGCTCACTGCCCCATCCCAGCTCTGAACCTGGCTATATGCAAATTAGTCTGTCCCTGGCTCAGTGCATCATGGGAACAGGGCAGACCAAACTACCAAGCCAATTCTTCACCAGAAAGGAGACAAGCTTCCGGGGACCGGTTTCTGGCATTTCAGCCGTCGTCGGCCCGGCTTGCTTGAATCCTGATGGAGCAGTGAGCAAGGGACTCATGTCTGAGTATACCCTGCCACACCTATAGTGGCCAAAAACGATTCAAAAGAGGGGGTGGTGATGAACAGAGTGTCTGAATTAAGCAGACCACTCTTACCCAGTCCAAAGATCAGGGCTTGATCCATCACCGTTATTTAGCTCACTGCCCCATCCCAGCTCAGAACCTGGCTATATGCAAATTAGTCTGTCCCTGGCCCAGTGCATCATGGGAACAGGGCAGACCAAACTAACAAGCCAATTCTTCACCAGAAAGGAGACAAGCTTCCGGGGACCGGTTTCTGGCATTTCAGCCGTCGTCGGCCCGGCTTGCTTGAATCCTGATGGAGCAGTGAGCAAGGGACTCGTGTCTGAGTATACCCTGCCACACCTACAGTGGCCAAAAACGATTCAGAAAAGGGGGTGGTGATGAACAGAGTGTCTGAATTAAGCAGACCACTCTTACTCAGTCCAAAGATGACGGCTTGATCCATCACCGTTATTTAGCTCACTGCCCCATCCCAGCTCAGAACCTGGCTATATGCAAATTAGTCTGTCCCTGGCCCAGTGCATCATGGGAACAGGGCAGACCAAACTACCAAGCCAATTCTTCACCAGAAAGGAGACAAGCTTCCGGGGACCGGTTTCTGGCATTTCAGCCGTCGTCGGCCCGGCATGTTTGAATCCTGAAGGAGCAGTGAGCAAGGGACTCATGTCTGAGTATACCCTGCCACACCTATAGTGGCAAAAAACGATTCAGAAAAGGGGGTGGTGATGAACAGAGTGTCTGAATTAAGCAGACCACTCTTACCCAGTCCAAAGATCAGGGCTTGATCCATCACCGTTATTTAGCTCACTGCCCCATCCCAGCTCAGAACCTGGCTATATGCAAATTAGCCTGTCCCTGGCCCAGTTTATCATGGGAACAGGGCAGACCAAACTACCAAGCCAATTCTTTACCAGAAAGGAGACAAGCTTCCGGGGACCGGTTTCTGGCATTTCAGCCGTCGTCGGCCCGGCTTGCTTGAATCCTGATGGAGCAGTGAGCAAGGGACTCGTGTCTGAGTATACCCTGCCACACCTATAGTGGCCAAAAACGATTCAGAAAAGGGGGCGGTGATGAACAGAGTGTCTGAATTAAGCAGACCACTCTTACCCAGTCCAAAGATCAGGACTTGGTCCATCACCGTTATTTAGCTCACTGCCCCATCCCAGCTCAGAACCTGGCTATATGCAAATTAGTCTGTCCCTGGCCCAGTGCATCATGGGAACAGGGCAGACCAAACTACCAAGCCAATTCTTCACCAGAAAGGAGACAAGCTTCCGGGGACCGGTTTCTGGCATTTCAGCCGTCGTCGGCCCGGCTTGTTTAAATCCTGATGGAGCAGTGAGCAAGGGACTCATGTCTGAGTATACCCTGCCACACCTATAGTGGCCAAAAACGATTCAGAAAAGGGGGTGGTGATGAACAGAGTGTCTGAATTAAGCAGACCACTCTTACCCAGTCCAAAGATCAGGGCTTGATCCATCATCGTTATTTAGCTCACTGCCCCATCCCAGCTCAGAACCTGGCTATATGCAAATGAGTCTGTCTCTGGCCCAGTGCATCATGGGAACAGGGCAGACCAAACTACCAAGCCAATTCTTCACCAGAAAGGAGACAAGCTTCCGGGGACCGGTTTCTGGCATTTCAGCCGTCGTCGGCCCGGCTTGCTTGAATCCTGATGGAGCAGTGAGCAAGGGACTCATGTCTGAGTATACCCTGCCACACCTATAGTGGCCAAAAACGATTCAGAAAAGGGGGTGGTGATGAACAGAGTGTCTGAATTAAGCAGACCACTCTTACTCAGTCCAAAGATGAGGGCTTGATCCATCACCGTTATTTAGCTCACTGCCCCATCCCAGCTCAGAACCTGGCTATATGCAAATTAGTCTGTCCCTGGCCCAGTGCATAATGGGAACAGGGCAGACCAAACTACCAAGCCAATTCTTCACCAGAAACGAGACAAGCTTCCGGGGACCGGTTTCTGGCATTTCAGCCGTCGTCGGCCCGGCTTGCTTGAATCCTGATGGAGCAGTGAGCAAGGGACTCATGTCTGAGTATACCCTGCCACACCTATAGTGGCCAAAAACGATTCAGAAAAGGGGGTGGTGATGAACAGAGTGTCTGAATTAAGCAGACCACTCTTACCCAGTCCAAAGATCAGGGCTTGATCCATCACCGTTATTTAGCTCACTGCCCCATCCCAGCTCAGAACCTGGCTATATGCAAATTAGTCTGTCCCTGGCCCAGTGCATCATGGGAACAGGGCAGACCAAACTACCAAGCCAATTCTTCACCAGAAAGGAGACAAGCCTCTGGGGACCGGTTTCTGGCATTTCAGCGGTTGTCGGCCCGGCTTGCTTGAATCCTGATGGAGCAGTGAGCAAAGGACTCATGTCTGAGTATACCCTGCCACACCTATAGTGGCCAAAAACGATTCAGAAAAGGAGGTGGTGATGAACAGAGTGTCTGAATTAAGCAGACCACTCTTACCCAGTCCAAAGATCAGGGCTTGATCCATCACCGTTAATTAGCTCACTGCCCCATCCCAGCTCAGAACCTGGCTATATGCAAATTAGTCTGTCCCTGGCCCAGTGCATCATGGGAACAGGGCAGACCAAACTACGAAGCCAATTCTTCACCAGAAAGGAGACAAGCTTCTGGGGACCGGTTTCTGGCATTTCAGCTGTTGTCGGCCCGGCTTGCTTGAATCCTGATGGAGCAGTGAGCAAGGGACTCATGTCTGAGTATACCCTGCCACACCTATAGTGGCCAAAAACGATTCAGAAAAGGGGGTGGTGATGAACAGAGTGTCTGAATTAAGCAGACCACTCTTACCCAGTCCAAAGATCAGGGCTTGATCCATCACCGTTATTTAGCTCACTGCCCCATCCCAGCTCCCAACCTGGCTATATGCAAATTAGTCTGTCCCTGGCCCAGTGCATCATGGGAACAGGGCAGACCAAACTACCAAGCCAATTCTTCACCAGAAAGGAGACAAGCTTCTGGGGACCGGTTTCTGGCATTTCAGCGGTTGTCGGCCCGGCTTGCTTGAATCCTGATGGAGCAGTGAGCAAGGGACTCATGTCTGAGTATACCCTGCCACACCTATAGTGGCCAAAAACGATTCAGAAAAGGGGGTGGTGATGAACAGAGTGTCTGAATTAAGCAGACCACTCTTACCCAGTCCAAAGATCAGGGCTTGATCCATCACCGTTAATTAGCTCACTGCCCCATCCCAGCTCAGAACCTGGCTATATGCAAATTAGTCTGTCCCTGGCCCAGTGCATCATGGGAAAGGGCAGACCAAACTACGAAGCCAATTCTTCACCAGAAAGGAGACAAGCTTCTGGGGACCGGTTTCTGGCATTTCAGCTGTTGTCGGCCCGGCTTGCTTGAATCCTGATGGAGCAGTGAGCAAGGGACTCATGTCTGAGTATACCCTGCCACACCTATAGTGGCCAAAAACGATTCAGAAAAGGGGGTGGTGATGAACAGAGTGTCTGAATTAAGCAGACCACTCTTACCCAGTCCAAAGATCAGGGCTTGATCCATCACCGTTATTTAGCTCACTGCCCCATCCCAGCTCCCAACCTGGCTATATGCAAATTAGTCTGTCCCTGGCCCGGTGCATCATGGGAACAGGGCAGACCAAACTACCAAGCCAATTCTTCACCAGAAAGGAGACAAGCTTCCGGGGACCGGTTTCTGGCATTTCAGCCGTCGTCGGCCCGGCTTGCTTGAATCCTGATGGAGCAGTGAGCAAGGGACTCATGTCTGAGTATACCCTGCCACACCTATAGTGGCCAAAAACGATTCAGAAAAGGGGGTGGTGATGAACAGAGTGTCTGAATTAAGCAGACCACTCTTACTCAGTCCAAAGATGAGGGCTTGATCCATCACCGTTATTTAGCTCACTGCCCCATCCCAGCTCAGAACCTGGCTATATGCAAATTAGTCTGTCCCTGGCCCAGTGCATAATGGGAACAGGGCAGACCAAACTACCAAGCCAATTCTTCACCAGAAAGGAGACAAGCTTCCGGGGACCGGTTTCTGGCATTTCAGCCGTCGTCGGCCCGGCTTGCTTGAATCCTGATGGAGCAGTGAGCACGGGACTCATGTCTGAGTATACCCTGCCACACCTATAGTGGCCAAAAACGATTCAGAAAAGGGGGTGGTGATGAACAGAGTGTCTGAATTAAGCAGACCACTCTTACCCAGTCCAAAGATCAGGGCTTGATCCATCACCGTTATTTAGCTCACTGCCCCATCCCAGCTCAGAACCTGGCTATATGCAAATTAGTCTGTCCCTGGCCCAGTGCATCATGGGAACAGGGCAGACCAAACTACCAAGCCAATTCTTCACCAGAAAGGAGACAAGCCTCTGGGGACCGGTTTCTGGCATTTCAGCGGTTGTCGGCCCGGCTTGCTTGAATCCTGATGGAGCAGTGAGCAAAGGACTCATGTCTGAGTATACCCTGCCACACCTATAGTGGCCAAAAACGATTCAGAAAAGGAGGTGGTGATGAACAGAGTGTCTGAATTAAGCAGACCACTCTTACCCAGTCCAAAGATCAGGGCTTGATCCATCACCGTTAATTAGCTCACTGCCCCATCCCAGCTCAGAACCTGGCTATATGCAAATTAGTCTGTCCCTGGCCCAGTGCATCATGGGAACAGGGCAGACCAAACTACGAAGCCAATTCTTCACCAGAAAGGAGACAAGCTTCTGGGGACCGGTTTCTGGCATTTCAGCTGTTGTCGGCCCGGCTTGCTTGAATCCTGATGGAGCAGTGAGCAAGGGACTCATGTCTGAGTATACCCTGCCACACCTATAGTGGCCAAAAACGATTCAGAAAAGGGGGTGGTGATGAACAGAGTGTCTGAATTAAGCAGACCACTCTTACCCAGTCCAAAGATCAGGGCTTGATCCATCACCGTTATTTAGCTCACTGCCCCATCCCAGCTCCCAACCTGGCTATATGCAAATTAGTCTGTCCCTGACCCAGTGCATCATGGGAACAGGGCAGACCAAACTACCAAGCCAATTCTTCACCAGAAAGGAGACAAGCTTCTGGGGACCGGTTTCTGGCATTTCAGCGGTTGTCGGCCCGGCTTGCTTGAATCCTGATGGAGCAGTGAGCAAGGGACTCATGTCTGAGTATACCCTGCCACACCTATAGTGGCCAAAAACGATTCAGAAAAGGGGGTGGTGATGAACAGAGTGTCTGAATTAAGCAGACCACTCTTACCCAGTCCAAAGATCAGGGCTTGATCCATCACCGTTAATTAGCTCACTGCCCCATCCCAGCTCAGAACCTGGCTATATGCAAATTAGTCTGTCCCTGGCCCAGTGCATCATGGGAACAGGGCAGACCAAACTACGAAGCCAATTCTTCACCAGAAAGGAGACAAGCTTCTGGGGACCGGTTTCTGGCATTTCAGCTGTTGTCGGCCCGGCTTGCTTGAATCCTGATGGAGCAGTGAGCAAGGGACTCATGTCTGAGTATACCCTGCCACACCTATAGTGGCCAAAAACGATTCAGAAAAGGGGGTGGTGATGAACAGAGTGTCTGAATTAAGCAGACCACTCTTACCCAGTCCAAAGATCAGGGCTTGATCCATCACCGTTATTTAGCTCACTGCCCCATCCCAGCTCCCAACCTGGCTATATGCAAATTAGTCTGTCCCTGGCCCGGTGCATCATGGGAACAGGGCAGACCAAACTACCAAGCCAATTCTTCACCAGAAAGGAGACAAGCTTCCGGGGACCGGTTTCTGGCATTTCAGCCGTTGTCGGCCCGGCTTGTTTGAATCCTGATGGAGCAGTGAGCAAGGGACTCATGTCTGAGTATACCCTGCCACACCTATAGTGGCCAAAAAAGATTCAGAAAAGGGGGTGGTGATGAACAGAGTGTCTGAATTAGGCAGACCACTTTTACCCAGTCCAAAGATCAGGGCTTGATCCATCACCGTTATTTAGCTCACTGCCTTATCCCAGCTCAGAACCTGGCTATATGCAAATTAGTCTGTCCCTGGCCCAGTGCATCATGGGAACAGGGCAGACCAAACTACCAAGCCAATTCTTCACCAGAAAGGAGACAAGCTTCTGGGGACCGGTTTCTGGCATTTCAGCAGTTGTCGGCCCGGCTTGCTTGAATCCTGATGGAGCAGTGAGCAAGGGACTCATGTCTGAGTATACCCTGCCACACCTATAGTGGCCAAAAACGATTCAGAAAAGGGGGTGGTGATGAAGGGAGTGTCTGAATTAAGCAGACCACTCTTACCCAGTCCAAAGATCAGGGCTTGATCCATCACCGTTATTTAGCTCACTGCCCCATCCCAGCTCAGAACCTGGCTATATGCAAATTAGTCTGTCCCTGGCCCAGTGCATCATGGGAACAGGGCAGGCCAAACTACCAAGCCAATTCTTCACCAGAAAGGAGACAAGCTTCTGGGGACCGGTTTCTGGCATTTCAGCGGTTGTCGGCCCGGCTTGCTTGAATCCTGATGGAGCAGTGAGCAAGGGACTCATGTCTGAGTATACCCTGCCACACCTATAGTGGCCAAAAACGATTCAGAAAAGGGGGTGGTGATGAATAGAGTGTCTGAATTAAGCAGACCACTCTTACGCAGTCCAAAGATCAGGGCTTGATCCATCACCGTTATTTAGCTTACTGCCCCATCCCAGCTCCCAACCTGGCTATATGCAAATTAGTCTGTCCCTGGCCCAGTGCATCATGGGAATAGGGCAGACCAAACTACCAAGCCAATTCTTCACCAGAAAGGAGACAAGCTTCCGGGGACCGGTTTCTGGCATTTCAGCCGTCGTCGGCCCGGCTTGCTTGAATCCTGATGGAGCAGTGAGCAAGGGACTCATTTCTGAGTATACCCTGCCGCACCTATAGTGGCCAAAAACGATTCAGAAAAGGGGGTGGTGATGAACAGAGTGTCTGAATTAAGCAGACCACTCTTACCCAGTCCAAAGATCAGGGCTTGATCCATCACCGTTATTTAGCTCACTGCCCCATCCCATCTCAGAACCTGGCTATATGCAAATTAGTCTGTCCCTGGCCCAGTGCATCATGGGAACAGGGCAGACCAAACTACCAAGCCAATTCTTCACCAGAAAGGAGACAAGCTTCCGGGGACCGGTTTCTGGCATTTCAGCCGTCGTCGGCCCGGCTTGCTTGAATCCTGATGGAGCAGTGAGCAAGGGACTCATGTCTGAGTATACCCTGCCACACCTATAGTGGCCAAAAACGATTCAGAAAAGGGGGTGGTGATGAACAGAGTGTCTGAATTAAGCAGACCACTCTTACCCAGTCCAAAGATCAGGGCTTGATCCATCACCTTTATTTAGCTCACTGCCCCATCCCAGCTCAGAACCTGGCTATATGCAAATTAGTCTGTCCCTGGCCCAGTGCATCATGGGAACAGGGCAGACCAAACTACCAAGCCAATTCTTCACCAGAAAGGAGACAAGCTTCCGGGGACCGGTTTCTGGCATTTCAGCCGTGGTCGGCCCGGCTTGCTTGAATCCTGATAAAGCAGTGAGCAAGGGACTCATGTCTGAGTATACCCTGCCACACCTTTAGTGGCCAAAAACGATTCAGAAAAGGGGGTGGTGATGAACAGAGTGTCTGAATTAAGCAGACCACTCTTACCCAGTCCAAAGATCAGGGCTTGATCCATCACCGTTATTTAGCTCACTGCCCCATCCCAGCTCAGAACCTGGCTATATGCAAATTAGTCTGTCCCTGGCCCAGTGCATCATGGGAACAGGGCAGATCAAACTACCAAGCCAATTCCTCACCAGAAAGGAGACAAGCTTCTGGGGACCGGTTTATGGCATTTCATCGGTTGTCCGCCCGGCTTGCTTGAATCCTGATGGAGCAGTGAGCAAGGGACTCATGTCTGAGTATACCCTGCCACACCTATAGTGACCAAAAACGATTCAGAAAAGGGGGTGGTGATGAACAGAGTGTCTGAATTAAGCAGACCACTCTTACCCAGTCCAAAGATCAGGGCTTGATCCATCACTGTTATTTAGCTCACTGCCCCATCCCAGCCCCCAACCTGGCTATATGCAAATGAGTCTGTCCCTGGCCCAGTGCATCATGGGAACAGGGCAGACCAAACTACCAAGCCAATTCTTCACCAGAAAGGAGACAAGCTTCCGGGGACCGGTTTCTGGCATTTCAGCCGTCGTCGGCCCGGCTTTCTTGAATCCTGATGGAGCAGTGAGCAAGGGACTCATTTCTGAGTATACCCTGCCGCAACTATAGTGGCCAAAAACGATTCAGAAAAGGGGGTGGTGATGAACAGAGTGTCTGAATTAAGCAGACCACTCTTACCCAGTCCAAAGATCAGGGCTTGATCCATCACCGTTATTTAGCTCACTGCCCCATCCCAGCTCAGAACCTGGCTATATGCAAATTAGTCTGTCCCTGGCCCAGTGCATCATGGGAACAGGGCAGATCAAACTACCAAGCCAATTCTTCACCAGAAAGGAGACAAGCTTCTGGGGACCGGTTTATGGCATTTCATCGGTTGTCCGCCCGGCTTGCTTGAATCCTGATGGAGCAGTGAGCAAGGGACTCATGTCTGAGTATACCCTGCCACACCTATAGTGGCCAAAAACGATTCAGAAAAGGGGGTGGTGATGAACAGAGTGTCTGAATTAAGCAGACCACTCTTACCCAGTCCAAAGATCAGGGCTTGATCCATCACCGTTATTTAGCTCACTGCCCCATCCCAGCTCCCAACCTGGCTATATGCAAATGAGTCTGTCCCTGGCCCAGTGCATCATGGGAACAGGGCAGACCAAACTACCAAGCCAATTCTTCACCAGAAAGGAGACAAGCTTCCGGGGACCGGTTTCTGGCATTTCAGCCGTCGTCGGCCCGGCTTTCTTGAATCCTGATGGAGCAGTGAGCAAGGGACTCATTTCTGAGTATACCCTGCCGCAACTATAGTGGCCAAAAACGATTCAGAAAAGGGGGTGGTGATGAACAGAGTGTCTGAATTAAGCAGACCACTCTTACCCAGTCCAAAGATCAGGGCTTGATCCATCACCGTTATTTAGCTCACTGCCCCATCCCAGCTCAGAACCTGGCTATATGCAAATTAGTCTGTCCCTGGCCCAGTGCATCATGGGAACAGGGCAGACCAAACTACCAAGCCAATTCTTCACCAGAAAGGAGACAAGCTTCTGGGGACCAGTTTCTGGCATTTCAGCTGTTGTCGGCCCGGCTTGCTTGAATCCTGATGGAGCAGTGAGCAAGGGACTCATGTCTGAGTATACCCTGCCACACCTATAGTGGCCAAAAACGATTCAGAAAAGGGGGTGGTGATGAACAGAGTGTCTGAATTAAGCAGACCACTCTTACCCAGTCCAAAGATCAGGGCTTGATCCATCACCGTTATTTAGCTCACTGCCCCATCCCACCTCCCAACCTGGCTATATGCAAATTAGTCTGTCCCTGGCCCGGTGCATCATGGGAACAGGGCAGACCAAACTACCAAGCCAATTCTTCACCAGAAAGGAGACAAGCTTCCGGGGACCGGTTTCTGGCATTTCAGCCGTCGTCGGCCCGGCTTGTTTGAATCCTGATGGAGCAGTGAGCAAGGGACTCATGTCTGAGTATACCCTGCCACACCTATAGTGGCCAAAAAAGATTCAGAAAAGGGGGTGGTGATGAACAGAGTGTCTGAATTAGGCAGACCACTTTTACCCAGTCCAAAGATCAGGGCTTGATCCATCACCGTTATTTAGCTCACTGCCTTATCCCAGCTCAGAACCTGGCTATATGCAAATTAGTCTGTCCCTGGCCCAGTGCATCATGGGAACAGGGCAGACCAAACTACCAAGCCAATTCTTCACCAGAAAGGAAACAAGCTTCCGGGGACCGGTTTCTGGCATTTCAGCCGTCGTCGGCCCGGCTTGCTTGAATCCTGATGGAGCAGTGAGCAAAGGACTCATGTCTGAGTATAACCTGCCACACCTATAGTTGCCAAAAACGATTCAGAAAAGGGGGTGGTGATGAACAGAGTGTCTGAACTAAGCAGACCACTCTTACCCAGTCCAAAGATCAGGGCTTGATCCATCACCGTTATTTGGCTCACTGCCCCATCCCAGCTCAGAACCTGGCTATATGAAAATTAGTCTGTCCCTGGCCCAGTGCATCATGGGAACAGGGCAGACCAAACTACCAAGCCAATTCTTCACCAGAAAGTAGACAAGCTTCCGGGGACCGGTTTCTGGCATTTCAGCCGTCGTCGGCCCGGCTTGTTTGAATCCTGATGGAGCAGTGAGCAAGGGACTCATGTCTGAGTATACCCTGCCACACCTATAGTGGCCAAAAAAGATTCAGAAAAGGGGGTGGTGATGAACAGAGTGTCTGAATTAAGCAGACCACTCTTACCCAGTCCAAAGATCAGGGCTTGATCCATCACCGTTATTTAGCTCACTGCCCCATCCCAGCTCAGAACCTGGCTATATGCAAATTAGTCTGTCCCTGGCCCAGTGCATCATGGAAACAGGGCAGACCAAACTACCAAGCCAATTCTTCACCAGAAAGGAGACAAGCTTCTGGGGACCGGTTTCTGGCATTTCAGCGGTTGTCGGCCCGGCTTGCTTGAATCCTGATGGAGCAGTGAGCAAGGGACTCATGTCTGAGTATACCCTGCCACACCTATAGTGGCCAAAAACGATTCAGAAAAGGGGGTGGTGATGAACAGAGTGTCTGAATTAAGCAGACCACTCTTACCCAGTCCAAAGATCAGGGCTTGATCCATCACCGTTATTTAGCTCACTGCCCCATCCCAGCTCCCAACCTGGCTATATGCAAATTAGTCTGTCCCTGGCCCGGTGCATCATGGGAACAGGGCAGACCAAACTACCAAGCCAATTCTTCACCAGAAAGGAGACAAGCTTCCGGGGACCGGTTTCTGGCATTTCAGCCGTCGTCGGCCCGGCTTGCTTGAATCCTGATGGAGCAGTGAGCAAGGGACTCATTTCTGAGTATACCCTGCCGCACCTATAGTGGCCAAAAACGATTCAGAAAAGGGGGTGGTGATGAACAGAGTGTCTGAATTAAGCAGACCACTCTTACCCAGTCGAAAGATCAGGGCTTGATCCATCACCGTTATTTAGCTCACTGCCCCATCCCAGCTCAGAACCTGGCTATATGCAAATTAGTCTGTCCCTGGCCCATTGCATCATGGGAACAGGGCAGACCAAACTACCAAGCCAATTCTTCACCAGAAAGGAGACAAGCTTCCGGGGACCGGTTTCTGGCATTTCAGCCGTCGTCGGCCCGGCTTGCTTGAATCCTGATGGAGCAGTGAGCAAAGGACTCATGTCTGAGTATACCCTGCCACACCTATAGTTGCCAAAAACGATTCAGAAAAGGGGGTGGTGATGAACAGAGTGTCTGAACTAAGCAGACCACTCTTACCCAGTCCAAAGATCAGGGCTTGATCCATCACCGTTATTTAGCTCACTGCCCCATCCCAGCTCAGAACCTGGCTATATGCAAATTAGCCTGTCCCTGGCCCAGTTTATCATGGGAACAGGGCAGACCAAACTACCAAGCCAATTCTTTACCAGAAAGGAGACAAGCTTCCGGGGACCGGTTTCTGGCATTTCAGCCGTCGTCGGCCCGGCTTGCTTGAATCCTGATGGAGCAGTGAGCAAGGGACTCGTGTCTGAGTATACCCTGCCACACCTATAGTGGCCAAAAACGATTCAGAAAAGGGGGCGGTGATGAACAGAGTGTCTGAATTAAGCAGACCACTCTTACCCAGTCCAAAGATCAGGGCTTGGTCCATCACCGTTATTTAGCTCACTGCCCCATCCCAGCTCAGAACCTGGCTATATGCAAATTAGTCTGTCCCTGGCCCAGTGCATCATGGGAACAGGGCAGACCAAACTACCAAGCCAATTCTTCACCAGAAAGGAGACAAGCTTCCGGGGACCGGTTTCTGGCATTTCAGCCGTCGTCGGCCCGGCTTGTTTAAATCCTGATGGAGCAGTGAGCAAGGGACTCATGTCTGAGTATACCCTGCCACACCTATAGTGGCCAAAAACGATTCAGAAAAGGGGGTGGTGATGAACAGAGTGTCTGAATTAAGCAGACCACTCTTACCCAGTCCAAAGATCAGGGCTTGATCCATCACCGTTATTTAGCTCACTGCCCCATCCCAGCTCAGAACCTGGCTATATGCAAATTAGCCTGTCCCTGGCCCAGTTTATCATGGGAACAGGGCAGACCAAACTACCAAGCCAATTCTTTACCAGGAAGGAGACAAGCTTCCGGGGACCGGTTTCTGGCATTTCAGCCGTCGTCGGCCCGGCTTGCTTGAATCCTGATGGAGCAGTGAGCAAGGGACTCATGTCTGAGTATACCCTGCCACACCTATAGTGGCCAAAAACGATTCAGAAAAGGGGGTGGTGATGAACAGAGTGTCTGAATTAAGCAGACCACTCTTACCCAGTCCAAAGATCAGGGCTTGATCCATCACTGTCATTTAGCTCACTAACCCATCCCAGCTCAGAACCTGGCTATATGCAAATTAGTCTGTCCCTGGCCCAGTGCATCATGGGAACAGGGCAGACCAAACTACCAAGCCAATTCTTCACCAGAAAGGAGACAAGCTTCCGGGGACCGGTTTCTGGCATTTCAGCCGTTGTCGGACCGGCTTGCTTGAATCCTGATGGAGCAGTGAGCAAGGGACTCATGTCTGAGTATACCCTGCCACACCTATAGTGGCCAAAAACGATTCAGAAAAGAGGGTGGTGATGAACAGAGTGTCTGAATTAAGCAGACCACTCTTACCCAGTCCAAAGATCAGGGCTTGATCCATCATCGTTATTTAGCTCACTGCCCCATCCCAGCTCAGAACCTGGCTATATGCAAATGAGTCTGTCTCTGGCCCAGTGCATCATGGGAACAGGGCAGACCAAACTACCAAGCCAATTCTTCACCAGAAAGGAGACAAGCTTCCGGGGACCGGTTTCTGGCATTTCAGCCGTCGTCGGCCCGGCTTGCTTGAATCCTGATGGAGCAGTGAGCAAGGGACTCATGTCTGAGTATACCCTGCCACACCTATAGTGGCCAAAAACGATTCAGAAAAGGGGGTGGTGATGAACAGAGTGTCTGAATTAAGCAGACCACTCTTACTCAGTCCAAAGATGAGGGCTTGATCCATCACCGTTATTTAGCTCACTGCCCCATCCCAGCTCAGAACCTGGCTATATGCAAATTAGTCTGTCCCTGGCCCAGTGCATAATGGGAACAGGGCAGACCAAACTACCAAGCCAATTCTTCACCAGAAAGGAGACAAGCTTCCGGGGACCGGTTTCTGGCATTTCAGCCGTCGTCGGCCCGGCTTGCTTGAATCCTGATGGAGCAGTGAGCAAGGGACTCATGTCTGAGTATACCCTGCCACACCTATAGTGGCCAAAAACGATTCAGAAAAGGGGGTGGTGATGAACAGAGTGTCTGAATTAAGCAGACCACTCTTACCCAGTCCAAAGATCAGGGCTTGATCCATCACCGTTATTTAGCTCACTGCCCCATCCCAGCTCAGAACCTGGCTATATGCAAATTAGTCTGTCCCTGGCCCAGTGCATCATGGGAACAGGGCAGACCAAACTACCAAGCCAATTCTTCACCAGAAAGGAGACAAGCCTCTGGGGACCGGTTTCTGGCATTTCAGCGGTTGTCGGCCCGGCTTGCTTGAATCCTGATGGAGCAATGAGCAAAGGACTCATGTCTGAGTATACCCTGCCACACCTATAGTGGCCAAAAACGATTCAGAAAAGGAGGTGGTGATGAACAGAGTGTCTGAATTAAGCAGACCACTCTTACCCAGTCCAAAGATCAGGGCTTGATCCATCACCGTTAATTAGCTCACTGCCCCATCCCAGCTCAGAACCTGGCTATATGCAAATTAGTCTGTCCCTGGCCCAGTGCATCATGGGAACAGGGCAGACCAAACTACGAAGCCAATTCTTCACCAGAAAGGAGACAAGCTTCTGGGGACCGGTTTCTGGCATTTCAGCTGTTGTCGGCCCGGCTTGCTTGAATCCTGATGGAGCAGTGAGCAAGGGACTCATGTCTGAGTATACCCTGCCACACCTATAGTGGCCAAAAACGATTCAGAAAAGGGGGTGGTGATGAACAGAGTGTCTGAATTAAGCAGACCACTCTTACCCAGTCCAAAGATCAGGGCTTGATCCATCACCGTTATTTAGCTCACTGCCCCATCCCAGCTCCCAACCTGGCTATATGCAAATTAGTCTGTCCCTGGCCCAGTGCATCATGGGAACAGGGCAGACCAAACTACCAAGCCAATTCTTCACCAGAAAGGAGACAAGCTTCTGGGGACCGGTTTCTGGCATTTCAGCGGTTGTCGGCCCGGCTTGCTTGAATCCTGATGGAGCAGTGAGCAAGGGACTCATTTCTGAGTATACCCTGCCGCACCTATAGTGGCCAAAAACGATTCAGAAAAGGGGGTGGTGATGAACAGAGTGTCTGAATTAAGCAGACCACTCTTACCCAGTCCAAAGATCAGGGCTTGATCCATCACCGTTATTTAGCTCACTGCCCCATCCCAGCTCAGAACCTGGCTATATGCAAATTAGCCTGTCCCTGGCCCAGTTTATCATGGGAACAGGGCAGACCAAACTACCAAGCCAATTCTTTACCAGGAAGGAGACAAGCTTCCGGGGACCGGTTTCTGGCATTTCAGCCGTCGTCGGCCCGGCTTGCTTGAATCCTGATGGAGCAGTGAGCAAGGGACTCATGTCTGAGTATACCCTGCCACACCTATAGTGGTCAAAAACGATTCAGAAAAGGGGGTGGTGATGAACAGAGTGTCTGAATTAAGCAGACCACTCTTACCCAGTCCAAAGATCAGGGCTTGATCCATCACTGTCATTTAGCTCACTAACCCATCCCAGCTCAGAACCTGGCTATATGCAAATTAGTCTGTCCCTGGCCCAGTGCATCATGGGAACAGGGCAGACCAAACTACCAAGCCAATTCTTCACCAGAAAGGAGACAAGCTTCCGGGGACCGGTTTCTGGCATTTCAGCCGTTGTCGGACCGGCTTGCTTGAATCCTGATGGAGCAGTGAGCAAGGGACTCATGTCTGAGTATACCCTGCCACACCTATAGTGGCCAAAAACGATTCAGAAAAGAGGGTGGTGATGAACAGAGTGTCTGAATTAAGCAGACCACTCTTACCCAGTCCAAAGATCAGGGCTTGATCCATCATCGTTATTTAGCTCACTGCCCCATCCCAGCTCAGAACCTGGCTATATGCAAATGAGTCTGTCTCTGGCCCAGTGCATCATGGGAACAGGGCAGACCAAACTACCAAGCCAATTCTTCACCAGAAAGGAGACAAGCTTCCGGGGACCGGTTTCTGGCATTTCAGCCGTCGTCGGCCCGGCTTGCTTGAATCCTGATGGAGCAGTGAGCAAGGGACTCATGTCTGAGTATACCCTGCCACACCTATAGTGGCCAAAAACGATTCAGAAAAGGGGGTGGTGATGAACAGAGTGTCTGAATTAAGCAGACCACTCTTACTCAGTCCAAAGATGAGGGCTTGATCCATCACCGTTATTTAGCTCACTGCCCCATCCCAGCTCAGAACCTGGCTATATGCAAATTAGTCTGTCCCTGGCCCAGTGCATAATGGGAACAGGGCAGACCAAACTACCAAGCCAATTCTTCACCAGAAAGGAGACAAGCTTCCGGGGACCGGTTTCTGGCATTTCAGCCGTCGTCGGCCCGGCTTGCTTGAATCCTGATGGAGCAGTGAGCAAGGGACTCATGTCTGAGTATACCCTGCCACACCTATAGTGGCCAAAAACGATTCAGAAAAGGGGGTGGTGATGAACAGAGTGTCTGAATTAAGCAGACCACTCTTACCCAGTCCAAAGATCAGGGCTTGATCCATCACCGTTATTTAGCTCACTGCCCCATCCCAGCTCAGAACCTGGCTATATGCAAATTAGTCTGTCCCTGGCCCAGTGCATCATGGGAACAGGGCAGACCAAACTACCAAGCCAATTCTTCACCAGAAAGGAGACAAGCCTCTGGGGACCGGTTTCTGGCATTTCAGCGGTTGTCGGCCCGGCTTGCTTGAATCCTGATGGAGCAGTGAGCAAAGGACTCATGTCTGAGTATACCCTGCCACACCTATAGTGGCCAAAAACGATTCAGAAAAGGAGGTGGTGATGAACAGAGTGTCTGAATTAAGCAGACCACTCTTACCCAGTCCAAAGATCAGGGCTTGATCCATCACCGTTAATTAGCTCACTGCCCCATCCCAGCTCAGAACCTGGCTATATGCAAATTAGTCTGTCCCTGGCCCAGTGCATCATGGGAACAGGGCAGACCAAACTACGAAGCCAATTCTTCACCAGAAAGGAGACAAGCTTCTGGGGACCGGTTTCTGGCATTTCAGCTGTTGTCGGCCCGGCTTGCTTGAATCCTGATGGAGCAGTGAGCAAGGGACTCATGTCTGAGTATACCCTGCCACACCTATAGTGGCCAAAAACGATTCAGAAAAGGGGGTGGTGATGAACAGAGTGTCTGAATTAAGCAGACCACTCTTACCCAGTCCAAAGATCAGGGCTTGATCCATCACCGTTATTTAGCTCACTGCCCCATCCCAGCTCCCAACCTGGCTATATGCAAATTAGTCTGTCCCTGGCCCAGTGCATCATGGGAACAGGGCAGACCAAACTACCAAGCCAATTCTTCACCAGAAAGGAGACAAGCTTCTGGGGACCGGTTTCTGGCATTTCAGCGGTTGTCGGCCCGGCTTGCTTGAATCCTGATGGAGCAGTGAGCAAGGGACTCATGTCTGAGTATACCCTGCCACACCTATAGTGGCCAAAAACGATTCAGAAAAGGGGGTGGTGATGAACAGAGTGTCTGAATTAAGCAGACCACTCTTACCCAGTCCAAAGATCAGGGCTTGATCCATCACCGTTAATTAGCTCACTGCCCCATCCCAGCTCAGAACCTGGCTATATGCAAATTAGTCTGTCCCTGGCCCAGTGCATCATGGGAACAGGGCAGACCAAACTACGAAGCCAATTCTTCACCAGAAAGGAGACAAGCTTCTGGGGACCGGTTTCTGGCATTTCAGCTGTTGTCGGCCCGGCTTGCTTGAATCCTGATGGAGCAGTGAGCAAGGGACTCATGTCTGAGTATACCCTGCCACACCTATAGTGGCCAAAAACGATTCAGAAAAGGGGGTGGTGATGAACAGAGTGTCTGAATTAAGCAGACCACTCTTACCCAGTCCAAAGATCAGGGCTTGATCCATCACCGTTATTTAGCTCACTGCCCCATCCCAGCTCCCAACCTGGCTATATGCAAATTAGTCTGTCCCTGGCCCGGTGCATCATGGGAACAGGGCAGACCAAACTACCAAGCCAATTCTTCACCAGAAAGGAGACAAGCTTCCGGGGACCGGTTTCTGGCATTTCAGCCGTTGTCGGCCCGGCTTGTTTGAATCCTGATGGAGCAGTGAGCAAGGGACTCATGTCTGAGTATACCCTGCCACACCTATAGTGGCCAAAAAAGATTCAGAAAAGGGGGTGGTGATGAACAGAGTGTCTGAATTAGGCAGACCACTTTTACCCAGTCCAAAGATCAGGGCTTGATCCATCACCGTTATTTAGCTCACTGCCTTATCCCAGCTCAGAACCTGGCTATATGCAAATTAGTCTGTCCCTGGCCCAGTGCATCATGGGAACAGGGCAGACCAAACTACCAAGCCAATTCTTCACCAGAAAGGAGACAAGCTTCTGGGGACCGGTTTCTGGCATTTCAGCAGTTGTCGGCCCGGCTTGCTTGAATCCTGATGGAGCAGTGAGCAAGGGACTCATGTCTGAGTATACCCTGCCACACCTATAGTGGCCAAAAACAATTCAGAAAAGGGGGTGGTGATGAAGGGAGTGTCTGAATTAAGCAGACCACTCTTACCCAGTCCAAAGATCAGGGCTTGATCCATCACCGTTATTTAGCTCACTGCCCCATCCCAGCTCAGAACCTGACTATATGCAAATTAGTCTGTCCCTGGCCCAGTGCATCATGGGAACAGGGCAGGCCAAACTACCAAGCCAATTCTTCACCAGAAAGGAGACAAGCTTCTGGGGACCGGTTCCTGGCATTTCAGCGGTTGTCGGCCCGGCTTGCTTGAATCCTGATGGAGCAGTGAGCAAGGGACTCATGTCTGAGTATACCCTGCCACACCTATAGTGGCCAAAAACGATTCAGAAAAGGGGGTGGTGATGAATAGAGTGTCTGAATTAAGCAGACCACTCTTACGCAGTCCAAAGATCAGGGCTTGATCCATCACCGTTATTTAGCTTACTGCCCCATCCCAGCACCCAACCTGGCTATATGCAAATTAGTCTGTCCCTGGCCCAGTGCATCATGGGAATAGGGCAGACCAAACTACCAAGCCAATTCTTCACCAGAAAGGAGACAAGCTTCCGGGGACCGGTTTCTGGCATTTCAGCCGTCGTCGGCCCGGCTTGCTTGAATCCTGATGGAGCAGTGAGCAAGGGACTCATTTCTGAGTATACCCTGCCGCACCTATAGTGGCCAAAAACGATTCAGAAAAGGGGGTGGTGATGAACAGAGTGTCTGAATTAAGCAGACCACTCTTACCCACTCCAAAGATCAGGGCTTGATCCATCACCGTTATTTAGCTCACTGCCCCATCCCATCTCAGAACCTGGCTATATGCAAATTAGTCTGTCCCTGGCCCAGTGCATCATGGGAACAGGGCAGACCAAACTACCAAGCCAATTCTTCACCAGAAAGGAGACAAGCTTCCGGGGACCGGTTTCTGGCATTTCAGCCGTCGTCGGCCCGGCTTGCTTGAATCCTGATGGAGCAGTGAGCAAGGGACTCATGTCTGAGTATACCCTGCCACACCTATAGTGGCCAAAAACGATTCAGAAAAGGGGGTGGTGATGAACAGAGTGTCTGAATTAAGCAGACCACTCTTACCCAGTCCAAAGATCAGGGCTTGATCCATCACCTTTATTTAGCTCACTGCCCCATCCCAGCTCAGAACCTGGCTATATGCAAATTAGTCTGTCCCTGGCCCAGTGCATCATGGGAACAGGGCAGACCAAACTACCAAGCCAATTCTTCACCAGAAAGGAGACAAGCTTCCGGGGACCGGTTTCTGGCATTTCAGCCGTGGTCGGCCCGGCTTGCTTGAATCCTGATAAAGCAGTGAGCAAGGGACTCATGTCTGAGTATACCCTGCCACACCTTTAGTGGCCAAAAACGATTCAGAAAAGGGGGTGGTGATGAACAGAGTGTCTGAATTAAGCAGACCACTCTTACCCAGTCCAAAGATCAGGGCTTGATCCATCACCGTTATTTAGCTCACTGCCCCATCCCAGCTCAGAACCTGGCTATATGCAAATTAGTCTGTCCCTGGCCCAGTGCATCATGGGAACAGGGCAGATCAAACTACCAAGCCAATTCTTCACCAGAAAGGAGACAAGCTTCTGGGGACCGGTTTATGGCATTTCATCGGTTGTCCGCCCGGCTTGCTTGAATCCTGATGGAGCAGTGAGCAAGGGACTCATGTCTGAGTATACCCTGCCACACCTATAGTGGCCAAAAACGATTCAGAAAAGGGGGTGGTGATGAACAGAGTGTCTGAATTAAGCAGACCACTCTTACCCAGTCCAAAGATCAGGGCTTGATCCATCACCGTTATTTAGCTCACTGCCCCATCCCAGCTCCCAACCTGGCTATATGCAAATGAGTCTGTCCCTGGCCCAGTGCATCATGGGAACAGGGCAGACCAAACTACCAAGCCAATTCTTCACCAGAAAGGAGACAAGCTTCCGGGGACCGGTTTCTGGCATTTCAGCCGTCGTCGGCCCGGCTTTCTTGAATCCTGATGGAGCAGTGAGCAAGGGACTCATTTCTGAGTATACCCTGCCGCAACTATAGTGGCCAAAAACGATTCAGAAAAGGGGGTGGTGATGAACAGAGTGTCTGAATTAAGCAGACCACTCTTACCCAGTCCAAAGATCAGGGCTTGATCCATCACCGTTATTTAGCTCACTGCCTTATCCCAGCTCAGAACCTGGCTATATGCAAATTAGTCTGTCCCTGGCCCAGTGCATCATGGGAACAGGGCAGACCAAACTACCAAGCCAATTCTTCACCAGAAAGGAAACAAGCTTCCGGGGACCGGTTTCTGGCATTTCAGCCGTCGTCGGCCCGGCTTGCTTGAATCCTGATGGAGCAGTGAGCAAAGGACTCATGTCTGAGTATACCCTGCCACACCTATAGTTGCCAAAAACGATTCAGAAAAGGGGGTGGTGATGAACAGAGTGTCTGAACTAAGCAGACCACTCTTACCCAGTCCAAAGATCAGGGCTTGATCCATCACCGTTATTTAGCTCACTGCCCCATCCCAGCTCAGAACCTGGCTATATGAAAATTAGTCTGTCCCTGGCCCAGTGCATCATGGGAACAGGGCAGACCAAACTACCAAGCCAATTCTTCACCAGAAAGTAGACAAGCTTCCGGGGACCGGTTTCTGGCATTTCAGCCGTCGTCGGCCCGGCTTGTTTGAATCCTGATGGAGCAGTGAGCAAGGGACTCATGTCTGAGTATACCCTGCCACACCTATAGTGGCCAAAAAAGATTCAGAAAAGGGGGTGGTGATGAACAGAGTGTCTGAATTAAGCAGACCACTCTTACCCAGTCCAAAGATCAGGGCTTGATCCATCACCGTTATTTAGCTCACTGCCCCATCCCAGCTCAGAACCTGGCTATATGCAAATTAGTCTGTCCCTGGCCCAGTGCATCATGGAAACAGGGCAGACCAAACTACCAAGCCAATTCTTCACCAGAAAGGAGACAAGCTTCTGGGGACCGGTTTCTGGCATTTCAGCGGTTGTCGGCCCGGCTTGCTTGAATCCTGATGGAGCAGTGAGCAAGGGACTCATGTCTGAGTATACCCTGCCACACCTATAGTGGCCAAAAACGATTCAGAAAAGGGGGTGGTGATGAACAGAGTGTCTGAATTAAGCAGACCACTCTTACCCAGTCCAAAGATCAGGGCTTGATCCATCACCGTTATTTAGCTCACTGCCCCATCCCAGCTCCCAACCTGGCTATATGCAAATTAGTCTGTCCCTGGCCCGGTGCATCATGGGAACAGGGCAGACCAAACTACCAAGCCAATTCTTCACCAGAAAGGAGACAAGCTTCCGGGGACCGGTTTCTGGCATTTCAGCCGTCGTCGGCCCGGCTTGCTTGAATCCTGATGGAGCAGTGAGCAAGGGACTCATTTCTGAGTATACCCTGCCGCACCTATAGTGGCCAAAAACGATTCAGAAAAGGGGGTGGTGATGAACAGAGTGTCTGAATTAAGCAGACCACTCTTACCCAGTCGAAAGATCAGGGCTTGATCCATCACCGTTATTTAGCTCACTGCCCCATCCCAGCTCAGAACCTGGCTATATGCAAATTAGTCTGTCCCTGGCCCATTGCATCATGGGAACAGGGCAGACCAAACTACCAAGCCAATTCTTCACCAGAAAGGAGACAAGCTTCCGGGGACCGGTTTCTGGCATTTCAGCCGTCGTCGGCCCGGCTTGCTTGAATCCTGATGGAGCAGTGAGCAAAGGACTCATGTCTGAGTATACCCTGCCACACCTATAGTTGCCAAAAACGATTCAGAAAAGGGGGTGGTGATGAACAGAGTGTCTGAACTAAGCAGACCACTCTTACCCAGTCCAAAGATCAGGGCTTGATCCATCACCGTTATTTAGCTCACTGCCCCATCCCAGCTCAGAACCTGGCTATATGCAAATTAGCCTGTCCCTGGCCCAGTTTATCATGGGAACAGGGCAGACCAAACTACCAAGCCAATTCTTTACCAGAAAGGAGACAAGCTTCCGGGGGACCGGTTTCTGGCATTTCAGCCGTCGTCGGCCCGGCTTGCTTGAATCCTGATGGAGCAGTGAGCAAGGGACTCGTGTCTGAGTATACCCTGCCACACCTATAGTGGCCAAAAACGATTCAGAAAAGGGGGCGGTGATGAACAGAGTGTCTGAATTAAGCAGACCACTCTTACCCAGTCCAAAGATCAGGGCTTGGTCCATCACCGTTATTTAGCTCACTGCCCCATCCCAGCTCAGAACCTGGCTATATGCAAATTAGTCTGTCCCTGGCCCAGTGCATCATGGGAACAGGGCAGACCAAACTACCAAGCCAATTCTTCACCAGAAAGGAGACAAGCTTCCGGGGACCGGTTTCTGGCATTTCAGCCGTCGTCGGCCCGGCTTGTTTAAATCCTGATGGAGCAGTGAGCAAGGGACTCATGTCTGAGTATACCCTGCCACACCTATAGTGGCCAAAAACGATTCAGAAAAGGGGGTGGTGATGAACAGAGTGTCTGAATTAAGCAGACCACTCTTACCCAGTCCAAAGATCAGGGCTTGATCCATCACCGTTATTTAGCTCACTGCCCCATCCCAGCTCAGAACCTGGCTATATGCAAATTAGCCTGTCCCTGGCCCAGTTTATCATGGGAACAGGGCAGACCAAACTACCAAGCCAATTCTTTACCAGGAAGGAGACAAGCTTCCGGGGACCGGTTTCTGGCATTTCAGCCGTCGTCGGCCCGGCTTGCTTGAATCCTGATGGAGCAGTGAGCAAGGGACTCATGTCTGAGTATACCCTGCCACACCTATAGTGGCCAAAAACGATTCAGAAAAGGGGGTGGTGATGAACAGAGTGTCTGAATTAAGCAGACCACTCTTACCCAGTCCAAAGATCAGGGCTTGATCCATCACTGTCATTTAGCTCACTAACCCATCCCAGCTCAGAACCTGGCTATATGCAAATTAGTCTGTCCCTGGCCCAGTGCATCATGGGAACAGGGCAGACCAAACTACCAAGCCAATTCTTCACCAGAAAGGAGACAAGCTTCCGGGGACCGGTTTCTGGCATTTCAGCCGTTGTCGGACCGGCTTGCTTGAATCCTGATGGAGCAGTGAGCAAGGGACTCATGTCTGAGTATACCCTGCCACACCTATAGTGGCCAAAAACGATTCAGAAAAGAGGGTGGTGATGAACAGAGTGTCTGAATTAAGCAGACCACTCTTACCCAGTCCAAAGATCAGGGCTTGATCCATCATCGTTATTTAGCTCACTGCCCCATCCCAGCTCAGAACCTGGCTATATGCAAATGAGTCTGTCTCTGGCCCAGTGCATCATGGGAACAGGGCAGACCAAACTACCAAGCCAATTCTTCACCAGAAAGGAGACAAGCTTCTGGGGACCGGTTTATGGCATTTCATCGGTTGTCCGCCCGGCTTGCTTGAATCCTGATGGAGCAGTGAGCAAGGGACTCATGTCTGAGTATACCCTGCCACACCTATAGTGGCCAAAAACGATTCAGAAAAGGGGGTGGTGATGAACAGAGTGTCTGAATTAAGCAGACCACTCTTACCCAGTCCAAAGATCAGGGCTTGATCCATCACCGTTATTTAGCTCACTGCCCCATCCCAGCTCCCAACCTGGCTATATGCAAATGAGTCTGTCCCTGGCCCAGTGCATCATGGGAACAGGGCAGACCAAACTACCAAGCCAATTCTTCACCAGAAAGGAGACAAGCTTCCGGGGACCGGTTTCTGGCATTTCAGCCGTCGTCGGCCCGGCTTTCTTGAATCCTGATGGAGCAGTGAGCAAGGGACTCATTTCTGAGTATACCCTGCCGCAACTATAGTGGCCAAAAACGATTCAGAAAAGGGGGTGGTGATGAACAGAGTGTCTGAATTAAGCAGACCACTCTTACCCAGTCCAAAGATCAGGGCTTGATCCATCACCGTTATTTAGCTCACTGCCCCATCCCAGCTCAGAACCTGGCTATATGCAAATTAGTCTGTCCCTGGCCCAGTGCATCATGGGAACAGGGCAGACCAAACTACCAAGCCAATTCTTCACCAGAAAGGAGACAAGCTTCTGGGGACCAGTTTCTGGCATTTCAGCTGTTGTCGGCCCGGCTTGCTTGAATCCTGATGGAGCAGTGAGCAAGGGACTCATGTCTGAGTATACCCTGCCACACCTATAGTGGCCAAAAACGATTCAGAAAAGGGGGTGGTGATGAACAGAGTGTCTGAATTAAGCAGACCACTCTTACCCAGTCCAAAGATCAGGGCTTGATCCATCACCGTTATTTAGCTCACTGCCCCATCCCACCTCCCAACCTGGCTATATGCAAATTAGTCTGTCCCTGGCCCGGTGCATCATGGGAACAGGGCAGACCAAACTACCAAGCCAATTCTTCACCAGAAAGGAGACAAGCTTCCGGGGACCGGTTTCTGGCATTTCAGCCGTCGTCGGCCCGGCTTGTTTGAATCCTGATGGAGCAGTGAGCAAGGGACTCATGTCTGAGTATACCCTGCCACACCTATAGTGGCCAAAAAAGATTCAGAAAAGGGGGTGGTGATGAACAGAGTGTCTGAATTAGGCAGACCACTTTTACCCAGTCCAAAGATCAGGGCTTGATCCATCACCGTTATTTAGCTCACTGCCTTATCCCAGCTCAGAACCTGGCTATATGCAAATTAGTCTGTCCCTGGCCCAGTGCATCATGGGAACAGGGCAGACCAAACTACCAAGCCAATTCTTCACCAGAAAGGAAACAAGCTTCCGGGGACCGGTTTCTGGCATTTCAGCCGTCGTCGGCCCGGCTTGCTTGAATCCTGATGGAGCAGTGAGCAAAGGACTCATGTCTGAGTATACCCTGCCACACCTATAGTTGCCAAAAACGATTCAGAAAAGGGGGTGGTGATGAACAGAGTGTCTGAACTAAGCAGACCACTCTTACCCAGTCCAAAGATCAGGGCTTGATCCATCACCGTTATTTAGCTCACTGCCCCATCCCAGCTCAGAACCTGGCTATATGAAAATTAGTCTGTCCCTGGCCCAGTGCATCATGGGAACAGGGCAGACCAAACTACCAAGCCAATTCTTCACCAGAAAGTAGACAAGCTTCCGGGGACCGGTTTCTGGCATTTCAGCCGTCGTCGGCCCGGCTTGTTTGAATCCTGATGGAGCAGTGAGCAAGGGACTCATGTCTGAGTATACCCTGCCACACCTATAGTGGCCAAAAAAGATTCAGAAAAGGGGGTGGTGATGAACAGAGTGTCTGAATTAAGCAGACCACTCTTACCCAGTCCAAAGATCAGGGCTTGATCCATCACCGTTATTTAGCTCACTGCCCCATCCCAGCTCAGAACCTGGCTATATGCAAATTAGTCTGTCCCTGGCCCAGTGCATCATGGAAACAGGGCAGACCAAACTACCAAGCCAATTCTTCACCAGAAAGGAGACAAGCTTCTGGGGACCGGTTTCTGGCATTTCAGCGGTTGTCGGCCCGGCTTGCTTGAATCCTGATGGAGCAGTGAGCAAGGGACTCATGTCTGAGTATACCCTGCCACACCTATAGTGGCCAAAAACGATTCAGAAAAGGGGGTGGTGATGAACAGAGTGTCTGAATTAAGCAGACCACTCTTACCCAGTCCAAAGATCAGGGCTTGATCCATCACCGTTATTTAGCTCACTGCCCCATCCCAGCTCCCAACCTGGCTATATGCAAATTAGTCTGTCCCTGGCCCGGTGCATCATGGGAACAGGGCAGACCAAACTACCAAGCCAATTCTTCACCAGAAAGGAGACAAGCTTCCGGGGACCGGTTTCTGGCATTTCAGCCGTCGTCGGCCCGGCTTGCTTGAATCCTGATGGAGCAGTGAGCAAGGGACTCATTTCTGAGTATACCCTGCCGCACCTATAGTGGCCAAAAACGATTCAGAAAAGGGGGTGGTGATGAACAGAGTGTCTGAATTAAGCAGACCACTCTTACCCAGTCGAAAGATCAGGGCTTGATCCATCACCGTTATTTAGCTCACTGCCCCATCCCAGCTCAGAACCTGGCTATATGCAAATTAGTCTGTCCCTGGCCCATTGCATCATGGGAACAGGGCAGACCAAACTACCAAGCCAATTCTTCACCAGAAAGGAGACAAGCTTCCGGGGACCGGTTTCTGGCATTTCAGCCGTCGTCGGCCCGGCTTGCTTGAATCCTGATGGAGCAGTGAGCAAAGGACTCATGTCTGAGTATACCCTGCCACACCTATAGTTGCCAAAAACGATTCAGAAAAGGGGGTGGTGATGAACAGAGTGTCTGAACTAAGCAGACCACTCTTACCCAGTCCAAAGATCAGGGCTTGATCCATCACCGTTATTTAGCTCACTGCCCCATCCCAGCTCAGAACCTGGCTATATGCAAATTAGCCTGTCCCTGGCCCAGTTTATCATGGGAACAGGGCAGACCAAACTACCAAGCCAATTCTTTACCAGAAAGGAGACAAGCTTCCGGGGACCGGTTTCTGGCATTTCAGCCGTCGTCGGCCCGGCTTGCTTGAATCCTGATGGAGCAGTGAGCAAGGGACTCGTGTCTGAGTATACCCTGCCACACCTATAGTGGCCAAAAACGATTCAGAAAAGGGGGCGGTGATGAACAGAGTGTCTGAATTAAGCAGACCACTCTTACCCAGTCCAAAGATCAGGGCTTGGTCCATCACCGTTATTTAGCTCACTGCCCCATCCCAGCTCAGAACCTGGCTATATGCAAATTAGTCTGTCCCTGGCCCAGTGCATCATGGGAACAGGGCAGACCAAACTACCAAGCCAATTCTTCACCAGAAAGGAGACAAGCTTCCGGGGACCGGTTTCTGGCATTTCAGCCGTCGTCGGCCCGGCTTGTTTAAATCCTGATGGAGCAGTGAGCAAGGGACTCATGTCTGAGTATACCCTGCCACACCTATAGTGGCCAAAAACGATTCAGAAAAGGGGGTGGTGATGAACAGAGTGTCTGAATTAAGCAGACCACTCTTACCCAGTCCAAAGATCAGGGCTTGATCCATCACCGTTATTTAGCTCACTGCCCCATCCCAGCTCAGAACCTGGCTATATGCAAATTAGCCTGTCCCTGGCCCAGTTTATCATGGGAACAGGGCAGACCAAACTACCAAGCCAATTCTTTACCAGGAAGGAGACAAGCTTCCGGGGACCGGTTTCTGGCATTTCAGCCGTCGTCGGCCCGGCTTGCTTGAATCCTGATGGAGCAGTGAGCAAGGGACTCATGTCTGAGTATACCCTGCCACACCTATAGTGGCCAAAAACGATTCAGAAAAGGGGGTGGTGATGAACAGAGTGTCTGAATTAAGCAGACCACTCTTACCCAGTCCAAAGATCAGGGCTTGATCCATCACTGTCATTTAGCTCACTAACCCATCCCAGCTCAGAACCTGGCTATATGCAAATTAGTCTGTCCCTGGCCCAGTGCATCATGGGAACAGGGCAGACCAAACTACCAAGCCAATTCTTCACCAGAAAGGAGACAAGCTTCCGGGGACCGGTTTCTGGCATTTCAGCCGTTGTCGGACCGGCTTGCTTGAATCCTGATGGAGCAGTGAGCAAGGGACTCATGTCTGAGTATACCCTGCCACACCTATAGTGGCCAAAAACGATTCAGAAAAGAGGGTGGTGATGAACAGAGTGTCTGAATTAAGCAGACCACTCTTACCCAGTCCAAAGATCAGGGCTTGATCCATCATCGTTATTTAGCTCACTGCCCCATCCCAGCTCAGAACCTGGCTATATGCAAATGAGTCTGTCTCTGGCCCAGTGCATCATGGGAACAGGGCAGACCAAACTACCAAGCCAATTCTTCACCAGAAAGGAGACAAGCTTCCGGGGACCGGTTTCTGGCATTTCAGCCGTCGTCGGCCCGGCTTGCTTGAATCCTGATGGAGCAGTGAGCAAGGGACTCATGTCTGAGTATACCCTGCCACACCTATAGTGGCCAAAAACGATTCAGAAAAGGGGGTGGTGATGAACAGAGTGTCTGAATTAAGCAGACCACTCTTACTCAGTCCAAAGATGAGGGCTTGATCCATCACCGTTATTTAGCTCACTGCCCCATCCCAGCTCAGAACCTGGCTATATGCAAATTAGTCTGTCCCTGGCCCAGTGCATAATGGGAACAGGGCAGACCAAACTACCAAGCCAATTCTTCACCAGAAAGGAGACAAGCTTCCGGGGACCGGTTTCTGGCATTTCAGCCGTCGTCGGCCCGGCTTGCTTGAATCCTGATGGAGCAGTGAGCAAGGGACTCATGTCTGAGTATACCCTGCCACACCTATAGTGGCCAAAAACGATTCAGAAAAGGGGGTGGTGATGAACAGAGTGTCTGAATTAAGCAGACCACTCTTACCCAGTCCAAAGATCAGGGCTTGATCCATCACCGTTATTTAGCTCACTGCCCCATCCCAGCTCAGAACCTGGCTATATGCAAATTAGTCTGTCCCTGGCCCAGTGCATCATGGGAACAGGGCAGACCAAACTACCAAGCCAATTCTTCACCAGAAAGGAGACAAGCCTCTGGGGACCGGTTTCTGGCATTTCAGCGGTTGTCGGCCCGGCTTGCTTGAATCCTGATGGAGCAGTGAGCAAAGGACTCATGTCTGAGTATACCCTGCCACACCTATAGTGGCCAAAAACGATTCAGAAAAGGAGGTGGTGATGAACAGAGTGTCTGAATTAAGCAGACCACTCTTACCCAGTCCAAAGATCAGGGCTTGATCCATCACCGTTAATTAGCTCACTGCCCCATCCCAGCTCAGAACCTGGCTATATGCAAATTAGTCTGTCCCTGGCCCAGTGCATCATGGGAACAGGGCAGACCAAACTACGAAGCCAATTCTTCACCAGAAAGGAGACAAGCTTCTGGGGACCGGTTTCTGGCATTTCAGCTGTTGTCGGCCCGGCTTGCTTGAATCCTGATGGAGCAGTGAGCAAGGGACTCATGTCTGAGTATACCCTGCCACACCTATAGTGGCCAAAAACGATTCAGAAAAGGGGGTGGTGATGAACAGAGTGTCTGAATTAAGCAGACCACTCTTACCCAGTCCAAAGATCAGGGCTTGATCCATCACCGTTATTTAGCTCACTGCCCCATCCCAGCTCCCAACCTGGCTATATGCAAATTAGTCTGTCCCTGGCCCAGTGCATCATGGGAACAGGGCAGACCAAACTACCAAGCCAATTCTTCACCAGAAAGGAGACAAGCTTCTGGGGACCGGTTTCTGGCATTTCAGCGGTTGTCGGCCCGGCTTGCTTGAATCCTGATGGAGCAGTGAGCAAGGGACTCATGTCTGAGTATACCCTGCCACACCTATAGTGGCCAAAAACGATTCAGAAAAGGGGGTGGTGATGAACAGAGTGTCTGAATTAAGCAGACCACTCTTACCCAGTCCAAAGATCAGGGCTTGATCCATCACCGTTAATTAGCTCACTGCCCCATCCCAGCTCAGAACCTGGCTATATGCAAATTAGTCTGTCCCTGGCCCAGTGCATCATGGGAACAGGGCAGACCAAACTACGAAGCCAATTCTTCACCAGAAAGGAGACAAGCTTCTGGGGACCGGTTTCTGGCATTTCAGCTGTTGTCGGCCCGGCTTGCTTGAATCCTGATGGAGCAGTGAGCAAGGGACTCATGTCTGAGTATACCCTGCCACACCTATAGTGGCCAAAAACGATTCAGAAAAGGGGGTGGTGATGAACAGAGTGTCTGAATTAAGCAGACCACTCTTACCCAGTCCAAAGATCAGGGCTTGATCCATCACCGTTATTTAGCTCACTGCCCCATCCCAGCTCCCAACCTGGCTATATGCAAATTAGTCTGTCCCTGGCCCGGTGCATCATGGGAACAGGGCAGACCAAACTACCAAGCCAATTCTTCACCAGAAAGGAGACAAGCTTCCGGGGACCGGTTTCTGGCATTTCAGCCGTTGTCGGCCCGGCTTGTTTGAATCCTGATGGAGCAGTGAGCAAGGGACTCATGTCTGAGTATACCCTGCCACACCTATAGTGGCCAAAAACGATTCAGAAAAGGGGGTGGTGATGAATAGAGTGTCTGAATTAAGCAGACCACTCTTACGCAGTCCAAAGATCAGGGCTTGATCCATCACCGTTATTTAGCTTACTGCCCCATCCCAGCTCCCAACCTGGCTATATGCAAATTAGTCTGTCCCTGGCCCAGTGCATCATGGGAATAGGGCAGACCAAACTACCAAGCCAATTCTTCACCAGAAAGGAGACAAGCTTCCGGGGACCGGTTTCTGGCATTTCAGCCGTCCTCGGCCCGGCTTGCTTGAATCCTGATGGAGCAGTGATCAAGGGACTCATTTCTTAATATGCCCTGCCGCACCTATAGTGGCCAAAAACGATTCAGAAAAGGGGGTGGTGATGAACAGAGTGTCTGAATTAAGCAGACCACTCTTACCCACTCCAAAGATCAGGGCTTGATCCATCACCGTTATTTAGCTCACTGCCCCATCCCATCTCAGAACCTGGCTATATGCAAATTAGTCTGTCCCTGGCCCAGTGCATCATGGGAACAGGGCAGACCAAACTACCAAGCCAATTCTTCACCAGAAAGGAGACAAGCTTCCGGGGACCGGTTTCTGGCATTTCAGCCGTCGTCGGCCCGGCTTGCTTGAATCCTGATGGAGCAGTGAGCAAGGGACTCATGTCTGAGTATACCCTGCCACACCTATAGTGGCCAAAAACGATTCAGAAAAGGGGGTGGTGATGAACAGAGTGTCTGAATTAAGCAGACCACTCTTACCCAGTCCAAAGATCAGGGCTTGATCCATCACCTTTATTTAGCTCACTGCCCCATCCCAGCTCAGAACCTGGCTATATGCAAATTAGTCTGTCCCTGGCCCAGTGCATCATGGGAACAGGGCAGACCAAACTACCAAGCCAATTCTTCACCAGAAAGGAGACAAGCTTCCGGGGACCGGTTTCTGGCATTTCAGCCGTGGTCGGCCCGGCTTGCTTGAATCCTGATAAAGCAGTGAGCAAGGGACTCATGTCTGAGTATACCCTGCCACACCTTTAGTGGCCAAAAACGATTCAGAAAAGGGGGTGGTGATGAACAGAGTGTCTGAATTAAGCAGACCCCTCTTACCCAGTCCAAAGATCAGGGCTTGATCCATCACCGTTATTTAGCTCACTGCCCCATCCCAGCTCAGAACCTGGCTATATGCAAATTAGTCTGTCCCTGGCCCAGTGCATCATGGGAACAGGGCAGATCAAACTACCAAGCCAATTCCTCACCAGAAAGGAGACAAGCTTCTGGGGACCGGTTTATGGCATTTCATCGGTTGTCCGCCCGGCTTGCTTGAATCCTGATGGAGCAGTGAGCAAGGGACTCATGTCTGAGTATACCCTGCCACACCTATAGTGACCAAAAACGATTCAGAAAAGGGGGTGGTGATGAACAGAGTGTCTGAATTAAGCAGACCACTCTTACCCAGTCCAAAGATCAGGGCTTGATCCATCACTGTTATTTAGCTCACTGCCCCATCCCAGCTCCCAACCTGGCTATATGCAAATGAGTCTGTCCCTGGCCCAGTGCATCATGGGAACAGGGCAGACCAAACTACCAAGCCAATTCTTCACCAGAAAGGAGACAAGCTTCCGGGGACCGGTTTCTGGCATTTCAGCCGTCGTCGGCCCGGCTTTCTTGAATCCTGATGGAGCAGTGAGCAAGGGACTCATTTCTGAGTATACCCTGCCGCAACTATAGTGGCCAAAAACGATTCAGAAAAGGGGGTGGTGATGAACAGAGTGTCTGAATTAAGCAGACCACTCTTACCCAGTCCAAAGATCAGGGCTTGATCCATCACCGTTATTTAGCTCACTGCCCCATCCCAGCTCAGAACCTGGCTATATGCAAATTAGTCTGTCCCTGGCCCAGTGCATCATGGGAACAGGGCAGATCAAACTACCAAGCCAATTCTTCACCAGAAAGGAGACAAGCTTCTGGGGACCGGTTTATGGCATTTCATCGGTTGTCCGCCCGGCTTGCTTGAATCCTGATGGAGCAGTGAGCAAGGGACTCATGTCTGAGTATACCCTGCCACACCTATAGTGGCCAAAAACGATTCAGAAAAGGGGGTGGTGATGAACAGAGTGTCTGAATTAAGCAGACCACTCTTACCCAGTCCAAAGATCAGGGCTTGATCCATCACCGTTATTTAGCTCACTGCCCCATCCCAGCTCCCAACCTGGCTATATGCAAATGAGTCTGTCCCTGGCCCAGTGCATCATGGGAACAGGGCAGACCAAACTACCAAGCCAATTCTTCACCAGAAAGTAGACAAGCTTCCGGGGACCGGTTTCTGGCATTTCAGCCGTCGTCGGCCCGGCTTTCTTGAATCCTGATGGAGCAGTGAGCAAGGGACTCATTTCTGAGTATACCCTGCCGCAACTATAGTGGCCAAAAACGATTCAGAAAAGGGGGTGGTGATGAACAGAGTGTCTGAATTAAGCAGACCACTCTTACCCAGTCCAAAGATCAGGGCTTGATCCATCACCGTTATTTAGCTCACTGCCCCATCCCAGCTCAGAACCTGGCTATATGCAAATTAGTCTGTCCCTGGCCCAGTGCATCATGGGAACAGGGCAGACCAAACTACCAAGCCAATTCTTCACCAGAAAGGAGACAAGCTTCTGGGGACCAGTTTCTGGCATTTCAGCTGTTGTCGGCCCGGCTTGCTTGAATCCTGATGGAGCAGTGAGCAAGGGACTCATGTCTGAGTATACCCTGCCACACCTATAGTGGCCAAAAACGATTCAGAAAAGGGGGTGGTGATGAACAGAGTGTCTGAATTAAGCAGACCACTCTTACCCAGTCCAAAGATCAGGGCTTGATCCATCACCGTTATTTAGCTCACTGCCCCATCCCACCTCCCAACCTGGCTATATGCAAATTAGTCTGTCCCTGGCCCGGTGCATCATGGGAACAGGGCAGACCAAACTACCAAGCCAATTCTTCACCAGAAAGGAGACAAGCTTCCGGGGACCGGTTTCTGGCATTTCAGCCGTCGTCGGCCCGGCTTGTTTGAATCCTGATGGAGCAGTGAGCAAGGGACTCATGTCTGAGAATACCCTGCCACACCTATAGTGGCCAAAAAAGATTCAGAAAAGGGGGTGGTGATGAACAGAGTGTCTGAATTAGGCAGACCACTTTTACCCAGTCCAAAGATCAGGGCTTGATCCATCACCGTTATTTAGCTCACTGCCTTATCCCAGCTCAGAACCTGGCTATATGCAAATTAGTCTGTCCCTGGCCCAGTGCATCATGGGAACAGGGCAGACCAAACTACCAAGCCAATTCTTCACCAGAAAGGAAACAAGCTTCCGGGGACCGGTTTCTGGCATTTCAGCCGTCGTCGGCCCGGCTTGCTTGAATCCTGATGGAGCAGTGAGCAAAGGACTCATGTCTGAGTATACCCTGCCACACCTATAGTTGCCAAAAACGATTCAGAAAAGGGGGTGGTGATGAACAGAGTGTCTGAACTAAGCAGACCACTCTTACCCAGTCCAAAGATCAGGGCTTGATCCATCACCGTTATTTAGCTCACTGCCCCATCCCAGCTCAGAACCTGGCTATATGAAAATTAGTCTGTCCCTGGCCCAGTGCATCATGGGAACAGGGCAGACCAAACTACCAAGCCAATTCTTCACCAGAAAGTAGACAAGCTTCCGGGGACCGGTTTCTGGCATTTCAGCCGTCGTCGGCCCGGCTTGTTTGAATCCTGATGGAGCAGTGAGCAAGGGACTCATGTCTGAGTATACCCTGCCACACCTATAGTGGCCAAAAAAGATTCAGAAAAGGGGGTGGTGATGAACAGAGTGTCTGAATTAAGCAGACCACTCTTACCCAGTCCAAAGATCAGGGCTTGATCCATCACCGTTATTTAGCTCACTGCCCCATCCCAGCTCAGAACCTGGCTATATGCAAATTAGTCTGTCCCTGGCCCAGTGCATCATGGAAACAGGGCAGACCAAACTACCAAGCCAATTCTTCACCAGAAAGGAGACAAGCTTCTGGGGACCGGTTTCTGGCATTTCAGCGGTTGTCGGCCCGGCTTGCTTGAATCCTGATGGAGCAGTGAGCAAGGGACTCATGTCTGAGTATACCCTGCCACACCTATAGTGGCCAAAAACGATTCAGAAAAGGGGGTGGTGATGAACAGAGTGTCTGAATTAAGCAGACCACTCTTACCCAGTCCAAAGATCAGGGCTTGATCCATCACCGTTATTTAGCTCACTGCCCCATCCCAGCTCCCAACCTGGCTATATGCAAATTAGTCTGTCCCTGGCCCGGTGCATCATGGGAACAGGGCAGACCAAACTACCAAGCCAATTCTTCACCAGAAAGGAGACAAGCTTCCGGGGACCGGTTTCTGGCATTTCAGCCGTCGTCGGCCCGGCTTGCTTGAATCCTGATGGAGCAGTGAGCAAGGGACTCATTTCTGAGTATACCCTGCCGCACCTATAGTGGCCAAAAACGATTCAGAAAAGGGGGTGGTGATGAACAGAGTGTCTGAATTAAGCAGACCACTCTTACCCAGTCGAAAGATCAGGGCTTGATCCATCACCGTTATTTAGCTCACTGCCCCATCCCAGCTCAGAACCTGGCTATATGCAAATTAGTCTGTCCCTGGCCCATTGCATCATGGGAACAGGGCAGACCAAACTACCAAGCCAATTCTTCACCAGAAAGGAGACAAGCTTCCGGGGACCGGTTTCTGGCATTTCAGCCGTCGTCGGCCCGGCTTGCTTGAATCCTGATGGAGCAGTGAGCAAAGGACTCATGTCTGAGTATACCCTGCCACACCTATAGTTGCCAAAAACGATTCAGAAAAGGGGGTGGTGATGAACAGAGTGTCTGAACTAAGCAGACCACTCTTACCCAGTCCAAAGATCAGGGCTTGATCCATCACCGTTATTTAGCTCACTGCCCCATCCCAGCTCAGAACCTGGCTATATGAAAATTAGTCTGTCCCTGGCCCAGTGCATCATGGGAACAGGGCAGACCAAACTACCAAGCCAATTCTTCACCAGAAAGGAGACAAGCTTCCGGGGACCGGTTTCTGGCATTTCAGCCGTCGTCGGCCCGGCTTGTTTGATTCCTGATGGAGCAGTGAGCAAGGGACTCATGTCTGAGTATACCCTGCCACACCTATAGTGGCCAAAAAAGATTCCGAAAAGGGGGTGGTGATGAACAGAGTGTCTGAATTAAGCAGACCACTCTTACCCAGTCCAAAGATCAGGGCTTGATCCATCACCATTATTTAGCTCACTGCCTTATCCCAGCTCAGAACCTGGCTTTATGCAAATTTGTCTGTCCCTGGCCCAGTGCATCATGGGAACAGGGCAGACCAAACTACCAAGCCAATTCTTCACCAGAAAGGAGACAAGCTTCTGGGGACCGGTTTCTGGCATTTCAGCGGTTGTCGGCCCGGCTTGCTTGAATCCTGATGGAGCAGTGAGCAAGGGACTCATGTCTGAGTATACCCTGCCACACCTATAGTGGCCAAAAACGATTCAGAAAAGGGGGTGGTGATGAACAGAGTGTCTGAATTAAGCAGACCACTCTTACCCAGTCCAAAGATCAGGGCTTTATCCACCACCGTTATTTAGCTCACTGCCCCATCCCATCTCAGAACCTGGCTATATGCAAATTAGTCTGTCCCTGGCCCAGTGCATCATGGAAACAGGGCAGACCAAACTACCAAGCCAATTCTTCACCAGAAAGGAGACAAGCTTCTGGGGACCAGTTTCTAGCATTTCAGCGGTTGTCGGCCCGGCTTGCTTGAATCCTGATGGAGCAGTGAGCAAGGGACTCATGTCTGAGTATACCCTGCCACACCTATAGTGGCCAAAAACGATTCAGAAAAGGGGGTGGTGATGAACAGAGTGTCTGAATTAAGCAGACCACTCTTACCCAGTCCAAAGATCAGGGCTTGATCCATCACCGTTATTTAGCTCACTGCCCCATCCCAGCTCCCAACCTGGCTATATGCAAATTAGTCTGTCCCTGGCCCAGTGCATCATGGGAACAGGGCAGACCAAACTACCAAGCCAATTCTTAACCAGAAAGGAGACAAGCTTCTGGGGACCGGTTTCTGGCATTTCATCGGTTGTCCGCCCGGCTTGCTTGAATCCTGATGGAGCAGTGAGCAAGGGACTCATGTCTGAGTATACCCTGCCACACCTATAGTGGCCAAAAACGATTCAGAAAAGGGGGTGGTGATGAACAGAGTGTCTGAATTAAGCAGACCACTCTTACCAAGTCCAAAGATCAGGGCTTGATCCATCACCGTTATTTAGCTCACTGCCCCATCCCAGCTCAGAACCTGGCTATATGCAAATTAGTCTGTCCCTGGCCCAGTGCATCATGGGAACAGGGCAGACCAAACTACCAAGCCAATTCTTCACCAGAAAGGAGACAAGCTTCCGGGGACCGGTTTCTGGCATTTCAGCCGTCGTCGGCCCGGCTTGCTTGAATCCTGATGGAGCAGTGAGCAAGGGACTCATGTCTGAGTATACCCAGCCACACCTATAGTGGCCAAAAACGATTCAGAAAAGGGGGTGGTGATGAACGGAGTGTCTGAATTAAGCAGACCACTCATACCCAGTCCAAAGATCAGGGCTTGATCCATCACCGTTATTTAGCTCACTGCCCCATCCCAGCTCAGAACCTGGCTATATGCAAATTAGTCTGTCCCTGGCCCAGTGCATCATGGGAACAGGGCAGACCAAACTACCAAGCCAATTCTTCACCAGAAAGGAGACAAGCTTCCGGGGACCGGTTTCTGGCATTTCAGCCGTCGTCGGCCCGGCTTGCTTGAATCCTGATGGAGCAGTGAGCAAGGGACTCATGTCTGAGTATACCCTGCCACACCTATAGTGGCCAAAAACGATTCAGAAAAGGGGGTGGTGATGAACAGAGTGTCTGAATTAAGCAGACCACTCTTACCCAGTCCAAAGATCAGGGCTTGATCCATCACCGTTATTTAGCTCACTGCCCCATCCCAGCTCAGAACCTGGCTATATGAAAATTAGTCTGTCCCTGGCCCAGTGCATCATGGGAACAGGGCAGACCAAACTACCAAGCCAATTCTTCACCAGAAAGGAGACAAGCTTCCGGGGACCGGTTTCTGGCATTTCAGCCGTCGTCGGCCCGGCTTGCTTGAATCCTGATGGAGCAGTGAGCAAGGGACTCATGTCTGAGTATACCCTGCCACACCTATAGTGGCCAAAAATGATTCAGAAAAGGGGGTGATGATGAACAGAGTGTCTGAATTAAGCAGACCACTCTTACCCAGTCCAAAGATCAGGGCTTGATCCATCACCGTTATTTAGCTCACTGCCCCATCCCAGCTCTGAACCTGGCTATATGCAAATTAGTCTGTCCCTGGCTCAGTGCATCATGGGAACAGGGCAGACCAAACTACCAAGCCAATTCTTCACCAGAAAGGAGACAAGCTTCCGGGGACCGGTTTCTGGCATTTCAGCCGTCGTCGGCACGGCTTGCTTGAATCCTGATGGAGCAGTGAGCAAGGGACTCATGTCTGAGTATACCCTGCCACACCTATAGTGGCCAAAAACGATTCAGAAAAGGGGGTGGTGATGAACAGAGTGTCTGAATTAAGCAGACCACTCTTACTCAGTCCAAAGATGAGGGCTTGATCCATCACGGTTATTTAGCTCACTGCCCCATCCCAGCTCAGAACCTGGCTATATGCAAATTAGTCTGTCCCTGGCCCAGTGCGTCATGGGAACAGGGCAGACCAAACTACCAAGCCAATTCTTCACCAGAAAGGAGACAAGCTTCCGGGGACCGGTTTCTGGCATTTCAGCCGTCGTCGGCCCGGCTTGCTTGAATCCTGATGGAGCAGTGAGCAAGGGACTCATGTCTGAGTATACCCTGCCACACCTATAGTGGCCAAAAACGATTCAGAAAAGGGGGTGGTGATGAACAGAGTGTCTGAATTAAGCAGACCACTCTTACTCAGTCCAAAGATGAGGGCTTGATCCATCACCGTTATTTAGCTCACTGCCCCATCCCAGCTCAGAACCTGGCTATATGCAAATTAGTCTGTCCCTGGCCCAGTGCATAATGGGAACAGGGCAGACCAAACTACCAAGCCAATTCTTCACCAGAAAGGAGACAAGCTTCCGGGGACCGGTTTCTGGCATTTCAGCCGTCGTCGGCCCGGCTTGCTTGAATCCTGATGGAGCAGTGAGCAAGGGACTCATGTCTGAGTATACCCTGCCACACCTATAGTGGCCAAAAACGATTCAGAAAAGGGGGTGGTGATGAACAGAGTGTCTGAATTAAGCAGACCACTCTTACCCAGTCCAAAGATCAGGGCTTGATCCATCACCGTTATTTAGCTCACTGCCCCATCCCAGCTCAGAACCTGGCTATATGCAAATTAGTCTGTCCCTGGCCCAGTGCATCATGGGAACAGGGCAGACCAAACTACCAAGCCAATTCTTCACCAGAAAGGAGACAAGCTTCTGGGGACCGGTTTCTGGCATTTCAGCGGTTGTCGGCCCGGCTTGCTTGAATCCTGATGTAGCAGTGAGCAAGGGACTCATGTCTGAGTATACCCTGCCACACCTATAGTGGCCAAAAACGATTCAGAAAAGGGGGTGGTGATGAACAGAGTGTCTGAATTAAGCAGACCACTCTTACCCAGTCCAAAGATCAGGGCTTGATCCATCACCGTTAATTAGCTCACTGCCCCATCCCAGCTCAGAACCTGGCTATATGCAAATTAGTCTGTCCCTGACCCAGTGCATCATGGGAACAGGGCAGACCAAACTACCAAGCCAATTCTTCACCAGAAAGGAGACAAGCTTCTGGGGACCGGTTTCTGGCATTTCAGCTGTTGTCGGCCCGGCTTGCTTGAATCCTGATGGAGCAGTGAGCAAGGGACTCATGTCTGAGTATACCCTGCCACACCTATAGTGGCCAAAAACGATTCAGAAAAGGGGGTGGTGATGAACAGAGTGTCTGAATTAAGCAGACCACTCTTACCCAGTCCAAAGATCAGGGCTTGATCCATCACCGTTATTTAGCTCACTGCCCCATCCCAGCTCCCAACCTGGCTATATGCAAATTAGTCTGTCCCTGGCCCGGTGCATCATGGGAACAGGGCAGACCAAACTACCAAGCCAATTCTTCACCAGAAAGGAGACAAGCTTCCGGGGACTGGTTTCTGGCATTTCAGCCGTTGTCGGCCCGGCTTGTTTGAATCCTGATGGAGCAGTGAGCAAGGGACTCATGTCTGAGTATACCCTGCCACACCTATAGTGGCCAAAAAAGATTCAGAAAAGGGGGTGGTGATGAACAGAGTGTCTGAATTAGGCAGACCACTTTTACCCAGTCCAAAGATCAGGGCTTGATCCATCACCGTTATTTAGCTCACTGCCTTATCCCAGCTCAGAACCTGGCTATATGCAAATTAGTCTGTCCCTGGCCCAGTGCATCATGGGAACAGGGCAGACCAAACTACCAAGCCAATTCTTCACCAGAAAGGAGACAAGCTTCTGGGGACCGGTTTCTGGCATTTCAGCAGTTGTCGGCCCGGCTTGCTTGAATCCTGATGGAGCAGTGAGCAAGGGACTCATGTCTGAGTATACCCTGCCACACCTATAGTGGCCAAAAACGATTCAGAAAAGGGGGTGGTGATGAACAGAGTGTCTGAATTAAGCAGACCACTCTTACCCAGTCCAAAGATCAGGGCTTGATCCATCACCGTTATTTAGCTCACTGCCCCATCCCAGCTCAGAACCTGGCTATATGCAAATTAGTCTGTCCCTGACCCAGTGCATCATGGGAACAGGGCAGACCAAACTACCAAGCCAATTCTTCACCAGAAAGGAGACAAGCTTCTGGGGACCGGTTTCTGGCATTTCAGCTGTTGTCGGCCCGGCTTGCTTGAATCCTGATGGAGCAGTGAGCAAGGGACTCATGTCTGAGTATACCCTGCCACACCTATAGTGGCCAAAAACGATTCAGAAAAGGGGGTGGTGATGAACAGAGTGTCTGAATTAAGCAGACCACTCTTACCCAGTCCAAAGATCAGGGCTTGATCCATCACCGTTATTTAGCTCACTGCCCCATCCCAGCTCCCAACCTGGCTATATGCAAATTAGTCTGTCCCTGGCCCGGTGCATCATGGGAACAGGGCAGACCAAACTACCAAGCCAATTCTTCACCAGAAAGGAGACAAGCTTCCGGGGACTGGTTTCTGGCATTTCAGCCGTTGTCGGCCCGGCTTGTTTGAATCCTGATGGAGCAGTGAGCAAGGGACTCATGTCTGAGTATACCCTGCCACACCTATAGTGGCCAAAAAAGATTCAGAAAAGGGGGTGGTGATGAACAGAGTGTCTGAATTAGGCAGACCACTTTTACCCAGTCCAAAGATCAGGGCTTGATCCATCACCGTTATTTAGCTCACTGCCTTATCCCAGCTCAGAACCTGGCTATATGCAAATTAGTCTGTCCCTGGCCCAGTGCATCATGGGAACAGGGCAGACCAAACTACCAAGCCAATTCTTCACCAGAAAGGAGACAAGCTTCTGGGGACCGGTTTCTGGCATTTCAGCAGTTGTCGGCCCGGCTTGCTTGAATCCTGATGGAGCAGTGAGCAAGGGACTCATGTCTGAGTATACCCTGCCACACCTATAGTGGCCAAAAACGATTCAGAAAAGGGGGTGGTGATGAACAGAGTGTCTGAATTAAGCAGACCACTCTTACCCAGTCCAAAGATCAGGGCTTGATCCATCACCGTTATTTAGCTCACTGCCCCATCCCAGCTCAGAACCTGGCTATATGCAAATTAGTCTGTCCCTGGCCCAGTGCATCATGGGAACAGGGCAGGCCAAACTACCAAGCCAATTCTTCACCAGAAAGGAGACAAGCTTCTGGGGACCGGTTTCTGGCATTTCAGCGGTTGTCGGCCCGGCTTGCTTGAATCCTGATGGAGCAGTGAGCAAGGGACTCATGTCTGAGTATACCCTGCCACACCTATAGTGGCCAAAAACAATTCAGAAAAGGGGGTGGTGATGAATAGAGTGTCTGAATTAAGCAAACCACTCTTACGCAGTCCAAAGATCAGGGCTTGATCCATCACCATTATTTAGCTTACTGCCCCATCCCAGCTCCCAACCTGGCTATATGAAAATTAGTCTGTCCCTGGCCCAGTGCATCATGGGAATAGGGCAGACCAAACTACCAAGCCAATTCTTCACCAGAAAGGAGACAAGCTTCCGGGGACCGGTTTCTGGCATTTCAGCCGTCGTCGGCCCGGCTTGCTTGAATCCTGATGGAGCAGTGAGCAAGGGACTCATTTCTGAGTATACCCTGCCGCACCTATAGTGGCCAAAAACGATTCAGAAAAGGGGGTGGTGATGAACAGAGTGTCTGAATTAAGCAGACCACTCTTACCCAGTCCAAAGATCAGGGCTTGATCCATCACCGTTATTTAGCTCACTGCCCCATCCCATCTCAGAACCTGGCAATATGCAAATTAGTCTGTCCCTGGCCCAGTGCATCATGGGAACAGGGCAGACCAAACTACCAAGCCAATTCTTCACCAGAAAGGAGACAAGCTTCCGGGGACCGGTTTCTGGCATTTCAGCCGTCGTCGGCCCGGCTTGCTTGAATCCTGATGGAGCAGTGAGCAAGGGACTCATGTCTGAGTATACCCTGCCACACCTATAGTGGCCAAAAACGATTCAGAAAAGGGGGTGGTGAAGAACAGAGTGTCTGAATTAAGCAGACCACTCTTACCCAGTCCAAAGATCAGGGCTTGATCCATCACCGTTATTTAGCTCACTGCCCCATCCCAGCTCAGAACCTGGCTATATGCAAATTAGTCTGTCCCTGGCCCAGTGCATCATGGGAACAGGGCAGACCAAACTACCAAGCCAATTCTTCACCAGAAAGGAGACAAGCTTCTGGGGACCGGTTTCTGGCATTTCAGCCGTCGTCGGCCCGGCTTGCTTGAATCCTGATGGAGCAGTGAGCAAGGGACTCATGTCTGAGTATACCCTGCCACACCTTTAGTGGCCAAAAACGATTCAGAAAAGGGGGTGGTGATGAACAGAGTGTCTGAATTAAGCAGACCACTCTTACCCAGTCCAAAGATCAGGGCTTGATCCATCACAGTTATTTAGCTCACTGCCCCATCCCAGCTCAGAACCTGGCTATATGCAAATTAGTCTGTCCCTGGCCCAGTGCATCATGGGAACAGGGCAGATCAAACTACCAAGCCAATTCTTCACCAGAAAGGAGACAAGCTTCTGGGGACCGGTTTATGGCATTTCATCGGTTGTCCGCCCGGCTTGCTTGAATCCTGATGGAGCAGTGAGCAAGGGACTCATGTCTGAGTATACCCTGCCACACCTATAGTGGCCAAAAACGATTCAGAAAAGGGGGTGGTGATGAACAGAGTGTCTGAATTAAGCAGACCACTCTTACCCAGTCCAAAGATCAGGGCTTGATCCATCACCGTTATTTAGCTCACTGCCCCATCCCAGCTCCCAACCTGGCTATATGCAAATGAGTCTGTCCCTGGCCCAGTGCATCATGGGAACAGGGCAGACCAAACTACCAAGCCAATTCTTCACCAGAAAGGAGACAAGCTTCCGGGGACCGGTTTCTGGCATTTCAGCCGTCGTCAGCCTGGCTTTCTTGAATCCTGATGGAGCAGTGAGCAAGGGACTCATTTCTGAGTATACCCTGCCGCAACTATAGTGGCCAAAAACGATTCAGAAAAGGGGGTGGTGATGAACAGAGTGTCTGAATTAAGCAGACCACTCTTACCCAGTCCAAAGATCAGGGCTTGATCCATCACCGTTATTTAGCTCACTGCCCCATCCCAGCTCAGAACCTGGCTATATGCAAATTAGTCTGTCCCTGGCCCAGTGCATCATGGGAACAGGGCAGACCAAACTACCAAGCCAATTCTTCACCAGAAAGGAGACAAGCTTCTGGGGACCGGTTTCTGGCATTTCAGCTGTTGTCGGCCCGGCTTGCTTGAATCCTGATGGAGCAGTGAGCAAGGGACTCATGTCTGAGTATACCCTGCCACACCTATAGTCGCCAAAACGATTCAGAAAAGGGGGTGGTGATGAACAGAGTGTCTGAATTAAGCAGACCACTCTTACCCAGTCCAAAGATCAGGGCTTGATCCATCACCGTTATTTAGCTTACTGCCCCATCCCAGCTCCCAACCTGGCTATATGCAAATTAGTCTGTCCCTGGCCCGGTGCATCATGGGAACAGGGCAGACCAAACTACCAAGCCAATTCTTCACCAGAAAGGAGACAAGCTTCCGGGGACCGGTTTCTGGCATTTCAGCCGTCGTCGGCCCGGCTTGTTTGAATCCTGATGGAGCAGTGAGCAAGGGAGTCATGTCTGAGTATACCCTGCCACACCTATAGTGGCCAAAAAAGATTCAGAAAAGGGGGTGGTGATGAACAGAGTGTCTGAATTAGGCAGACCACTTTTACCCAGTCCAAAGATCAGGGCTTGATCCATCACCGTTATTTAGCTCACTGCCTTATCCCAGCTCAGAACCTGGCTATATGCAAATTAGTCTGTCCCTGGCCCAGTGCATCATGGGAACAGGGCAGACCAAACTACCAAGCCAATTCTTCACCAGAAAGGAGACAAGCTTCTGGGGACCGGTTTCTGGCATTTCAGCAGTTGTCGGCCCGGCTTGCTTGAATCCTGATGGAGCAGTGAGCAAGGGACTCATGTCTGAGTATACCCTGCCACACCTATAGTGGCCAAAAACGATTCAGAAAAGGGGGTGGTGATGAACAGAGTGTCTGAATTAAGCAGACCACTCTTACCCAGTCCAAAGATCAGGGCTTGATCCATCACCGTTATTTAGCTCACTGCCCCATCCCAGCTCAGAACCTGGCTATATGCAAATTAGTCTGTCCCTGGCCCAGTGCATCATGGGAACAGGGCAGGCCAAACTACCAAGCCAATTCTTCACCAGAAAGGAGACAAGCTTCTGGGGACCGGTTTCTGGCATTTCAGCGGTTGTCGGCCCGGCTTGCTTGAATCCTGATGGAGCAGTGAGCAAGGGACTCATGTCTGAGTATACCCTGCCACACCTATAGTGGCCAAAAACGATTCAGAAAAGGGGGTGGTGATGAATAGAGTGTCTGAATTAAGCAGACCACTCTTACCCAGTCCAAAGATCAGGGCTTGATCCATCATCGTTATTTAGCTCACTGCCCCATCCCAGCTCAGAACCTGGCTATATGCAAATGAGTCTGTCCCTGGCCCAGTGCATCATGGGAACAGGGCAGACCAAACTACCAAGCCAATTCTTCACCAGAAAGGAGACAAGCTTCCGGGGACCGGTTTCTGGCATTTCAGCCGTCGTCGGCCCGGCTTGCTTGAATCCTGATGGAGCAGTGAGCAAGGGACTCATGTCTGAGTATACCCTGCCACACCTATAGTGGCCAAAAACGATTCAGAAAAGGGGGTGGTGATGAACAGAGTGTCTGAATTAAGCAGACCACTCTTACCCAGTCCAAAGATCAGGGCTTGATCCATCACCGTTATTTAGCTCACTGCCCCATCCCAGCTCAGAACCTGGCTATATGCAAATTAGTCTGTCCCTGGCCCAGTGCATCATGGGAACAGGGCAGACCAAACTACCAAGCCAATTCTTCACCAGAAAGGAGACAAGCTTCCGGGGACCGGTTTCTGGCATTTCAGCCGTCGTCGGCCCGGCTTGCTTGAATCCTGATGGAGCAGTGAGCAAGGGACTCATGTCTGAGTATACCCTGCCACACCTTTAGTGGCCAAAAACGATTCAGAAAAGGGGGTGGTAATGAACAGAGTGTCTGAATTAAGCAGACCACTCTTACCCAGTCCAAAGATCAGGCTTGATCCATCACCGTTATTTAGCTCACTGCCCCATCCCAGCTCAGAACCTGGCTATATGCAAATTAGTCTGTCCCTGGCCCAGTGCATCATGGGAACAGGGCAGATCAAACTACCAAGCCAATTCTTCACCAGAAAGGAGACAAGCTTCTGGGCACCGGTTTATGGCATTTCATCGGTTGTCTGCCCGGCTTGCTTGAATCCTGATGGAGCAGTGAGCAAGGGACTCATGTCTGAGTATACCCTGCCACACCTATAGTGGCCAAAAACGATTCAGAAAAGGGGGTGGTGATGAACAGAGTGTCTGAATTAAGCAGACCACTCTTACCCAGTCCAAAGATCAGGGCTTGATCCATCACCGTTATTTAGCTCACTGCCCCATCCCAGCTCCCAACCTGGCTATATGCAAATGAGTCTGTCCCTGGCCCAGTGCATCATGGGAACAGGGCAGACCAAACTACCAAGCCAATTCTTCACCAGAAAGGAGACAAGCTTCCGGGGACCGGTTTCTGGCATTTCAGCCGTCGTCGGCCCGGCTTTCTTGAATCCTGATGGAGCAGTGAGCAAGGGACTCATTTCTGAGTATACCCTGCCGCAACTATAGTGGCCAAAAACGATTCAGATAAGGGGGTGGTGATGAACAGAGTGTCTGAATTAAGCAGACCACTCTTACCCAGTCCAAAGATCAGGGCTTGATCCATCACCGTTATTTAGCTCACTGCCCCATCCCAGCTCAGAACCTGGCTATATGCAAATTAGTCTGCCCCTGGCCCAGTGAATCATGGGAACAGGGCAGACCAAACTACCAAGCCAATTCTTCACCAGAAAGGAGACAAGCTTCCGGGGACCGGTTTCTGGCATTTCAGCCGTCGTCGGCCCGGCTTACTTGAATCCTGATGGAGCAGTGAGCAAGGGACTCATGTCTGAGTATACCCTGCCACACCTATAGTGGCCAAAAACGATTCAAAAAAGGGGGTGGTGATGAACAGAGTGTCTGAATTAAGCAGACCACTCTTACCCAGTCCAAAGATCAGGGCTTGATCCATCACCGTTATTTATCTCACTGCCCCATCCCAGCTCAGAACCTGGCTATATGCAAATTAGTCTGTCCCTGGCCCAGTGCATCATGGGAACAGGGCAGACCAAACTACCAAGCCAATTCTTCACCAGAAAGGAGACAAGCTTCCGGGGACCGGTTTCTGGCATTTCAGCCGTCGTCGGCCCGGCTTGCTTGAATCCTGATGGAGCAGTGAGCAAGGGACTCATGTCTGAGTATACCCTGCCACACATATAGTGGCTAAAAACGATTCAGAAAAGGGGGTGGTGATGAACAGAGTGTCTGAATTAAGCAGACCACTCTTACCCAGTCCAAAGATCAGGGCTTGATCCATCACCGTTATTTAGCTCACTGCCCCATCCCAGCTCAGAAACTGGCTATATGCAAATTAGTCTGTCCCTGGCACAGTGCATCATGGGAACAGGGCAGACCAAACTACCAAGCCAATTCTTCACCAGAAAGGAAACAAGCTTCCCGGGACCGGTTTCTGGCATTTCAGCCGTCGTCAGCCCATCTTGCTTGAATCCTGATGGAGCAGTGAGCAAGGGACTCATGTCTGAGTATACCCTGCCACACCTATAGTGGCCAAAAACGATTCAGACGTCTGGCTATATTATGATCTTCCTCCAGTCTTCTCCTTCTTCACCAAACATCTGTCTCTATCATGATCCTCCCCAAGTTACCGCAGTCTTGCTCTATTATGATCCTCCTCCAGTCTCCTCCTTCCACTGACTTCTGGCTCTATTATGATCCTCCTCCAGTCTCCTCCTTCTTCCACTGACCTCTGGCTCTATCATGATACTCCCCCAGGCAGACTCCATGTTCACCTCCTTCTTTCACTGATGTTTAGCTCTATCATGAACCTCCCCAGCAGACTCCACTTCCACCTCTTTCTTTGACTGACGTATGACTCTGTCATGATTCTCCTTCAATCACCTCCTTTTTCCACCGATGTCTGGCTCTATCAAGATACTCCCCCAGCAGACTCCAATTCCATCTCCTTCTGTTGATGTCTGACTCTACCTTGATCCTCCTCTAGGCAGACTGTACAGCATATAAAGTGTTTCTTTCAGAGAATGAACTGGTACCATTACACACACTCCAGGTGACACTCTGGGAGATTGATGAGCCACAACTGGACTTGCTCCTCATATTCCACTTCCACATCAAGTTTAGGACAGATTGATTATTAGGTAGAAATTCTGAGCAGAAACGCAATACTGGTAATTTGAGAGTACCGCCGCTCCTTAGTATTGAGCAGGTACTATAGATATCGAATATATGCTCTTTGCCTATTTAAGTATTGTTCCAAACAACACAATTGCTGCTTTGACCAGCTCCTTGTAATCCTTTAGAACAGGCTAGGGCCATGATATGGCCCCCTCAGTGCCTTTAATGTAACCCACCTTTGTATGTATTTGTTTCAGTTAGGTCAGGCTGCCTCGGTAGTCAAAGAAAACTATGCTTGCACATATGCTGAAAGCATATAAATAGGCATTGGCAAAGCCAGTAGGTATTTTCTACGCAAGCCACTGGTTTTGTCCAAGTTTATAGCCATGATGCTCAGCAGCGTGGCTGCTGTGCAGCATGCCTGTAAGTTAAGAGGAAAAAAGTGGTATGACATGTACCCTGCTGGGCTTGTCATAGCACTGTTTTTTAATTGCTGGTGGTAGTCCCCTCATAGGAAGATGGGAGAGCATGCTACACAAAGGGTCTGATGCCTTCCACCAGCAATAATTAACAAGCATTTGCAATGCAATATGTCTCGCATTAGGAAAGTTTGAGCTATTGGTATTGTAAATGACACATTTTTTATTTATGATTTGTTTTTGAAAATAGCTAAATTAATAGCTTTGTCATTTACAATGCCAATAGTTATAATTTTCGCAAATGTGACACCTATAGCATTTGTAATGCAATATGTGTTGTATTTACGTGACTTACATGTATTGATATTACAAATAACAATGGCTTTTAATTTGTTTTCACTAATTAATACTTACCTAAAAGTTATTGTACTCTATAATGGCAATAGCTTAAAGTTTTGTAAATAACTTTTGTGAAGATTATTCTCAGTGTATTTTATTGTGACGAAAATCCAAGCACAGAAGTGAAATATTAACATCTTTTTGTTACATTTGTAATAAAGCTTGAAACATTGAGAGAACATATTTGAACCAGGTGTTGTTGAATAGTTGCACAGATTGATGCTGTGGTGGCGCTGAGTGATGTTGTGATGGCGAACGAGTGATGCTGTGGCGTTCAGTGATGCTGTGGTAGCACATAGTGATGTTGTGGTGCCCCTGAGTGATGCTGTGGTGGTGCGGAGTGATGCTGTATGCTATGCTATGTTTTGCAATCCTATGTCTTTTTTTGTTACGCTATGCTATGTTTTACTATCCTATGCTTTGATATGTTATGCTATGCTGGGCTGTGTTTTGTTATGCTATGCTATGTTTTGTTATGCTATGCTATGTTTTGCTATGCTATGCTTTGTTAAGCTATGCTATATTTTGTTATGCTATGCTATGTTTTGTTGTGTTTTATTATGCTATGCTTTGTTTTGCTATGCTATGTTATGTTATGCTATGCTATGTTTTGTTGTGTTTGGTATGCTATGTTTTGCTATGCTATTACATTTTTTGTTTCGCCATGCTATGTTTTGTTGTGTTTTGTTAAGCTATGCTATGTTTTGCTGTGTTTTGCTATGTTTTGTTATGCTATGTGTTGTTGTGTTTTGTTATGCTACGTTTTGTTATGTTATGCTATGCTATGTTTTGTTTTGCTATCCTATGCTTTGTTTTGTTATGCTATGCTATGTTTTTGTTGTGTTTTGTTATGCTACGCCATGTTTGTTGTGTTTTATTATGTTATGCTTTGTTTTGCTATGCTATGTTTTGTTATGCTATGTTTTGTTATGCTATGCTAGTCTTTGTTATGCTATGTTTTGTTATGCTATGCTAAGCTTCGTTTTGTTATGCTATGCTATGTTGTGTTTTGTTATGCTATGCTATGTTTTGTTGTGTTTTGTTATGCTATGCTGTGTTTTGTTATGCTTTGCATTGCTGTTTTGTTATGTATGCTATTTTTTTTGTGGAGTGGTGTGGCTCACTGGTTAGAGGCGGCAGACCCGGAAGCAGAAGTCGGCCCGGGACCAGGGTTCGATTCCCGACGCAGAAGGGTCGTGGACCAGGGTCAGCAGACTTGACAATTCTCGCCTTGGTGCCTACTCTAACCAGGGGTCCCACTCGGCAACTCTGGGCATTAGCTTGCCTAATCTCCACAACAGCCCCCCCAACACCGGGGATGCCTGGCTCCACCTTGGGGATTCCCAGCAGGGATCATCCCACAGGGAAAGCCAGGACGGGTTCCCCAGCGGTATACAGCGCCAGGACACCGGCTGGCAACAGTGCGCTTTACAGTATACACATTACTTTACATTGTGTTTTGTTATGCTATTCTATGTTTTGGTGTGTTTTGCTATGTTTTGTTATGCTATGCTTTGTTATGCTATACTTTGTTTTATGTTATATTATGCTATGTTTTGTTATGTTATGCTATGTTTTGTTCTGCTATGTTTTGTTGTGTTTTGTTATGCTATGCTATGTTTTCCTATACTATGCTATGTTTTGTTTTGCTATGCTTTGGTTTTTATGCTATGTTTTGTTATGCTATGCTATGCTTTGTTGTGTTTTGCTATGCTATGTTTTGTTATGCCTTGTTTTGCTATCCTATGCTTTGTTTTGTTATGGTATGCTATGTTTTGTTATCCTATGCTTTTTTTGTTATGCTATGCTATGCTGTGTAGCTATGCTATGCTATGTTTTGTTATGCTATGCTGGTGAGGGTGTGTTAGTGTGTGTGAGGGTGAGGGGCGTGAGGGTGAGGGGCTGTGAGGGTGAGGGGGTGTGATGGTGTGTGAGGGTCAGAGGGGTGAGGGGGATGAGGGGGTGTGAGGGTGAGGGGGTGTGAGGGTGTGTGAGGGTGTGGGTGTGTGAGGGTGTGAGGGTGGGGGGTATGAGGGTGTGTGAGGGTGAGGGTGTGTGAGGGTGAGGGGGTATGAGGATGAGGGGGTATGAGGGGTGTGTGAGGGTGAGGGGGTGTGAGGGTGAGGGGGAGTGAGGGTGAGGGTGAGGGAGGGTGAGGGTGTTGGGGGTGTGAGTGTGAGGGGTGCAAGGTTTGTGGGGGGTGTGGGTGAGGGTGTGTGAGGGCAAAGGGGTGTGAGGGTGAGGGGGTGAGGGTGAGAGGGTGTGAGGGTGAGGGCATGTGAGGGTGAGGGGGTGTGTGAGGGTGAGAGGGTGTGTGAGGGTGAGAGGGTGTGTGAGGGTGAGAGGGTGTGTGAGGGTGAGGGGTATGCTTTATTGCCAATGTGCATGTGTGATGTAAGGCGCTCTGACACCATGGACTGAGTTGAGTGGTGCTATAAAAGAAATCAGACAAACTAGTATCTAAATTGTTATTTACGTAAATATTAGGACAGACCAAAACATTTGACACCGAACAGAAGTGGGCTCAGAATGTGTCTGATACTAATTGTTTTTTATGTTCCCTGGCGAGGTTCGACTGCTCAAAATATACATTTCACCAAACATTAGCCTTTGAGCGGATACATTACGCAGTTAAAATAACTAAGTAGGGTCGGGGCTGAGGAGGTGCAGCATGCAGACAGCAATTAACAAACTGTCTCTCCTCCTTTGTCCTAGAAGTGCAAAGTGCAGGCAGCCATGGCGGGGAGGACAAGTTGAGAACATTCTTGGAGGCACAACAAAAGGGAAGGGCCATCGGCACGTGAAAGGCTTTGACAAAAGAATTTCCCCTGTCCCGTCTGTCAGTCGCAGCCATTGGCACCTCAAAGCACTTATTGGCACCTCAAAGCACCAGTGCTTGAGGTGCCAATGGCCTTGCGACTGACAGAAGGGAGAGGGGAAATTCTTTTGTCCCCTTGTCCCCCCCACTCTTGTCTCCCCACTACAAAATTTGGGGGGGATATATCCCCCGCGTCCCCCACACTTCCTACGCCCATGCTCGTACGCCCTGGAGACCCGGTTCACCTGCCGCACCAAATGTAGCTTCGCACCAGGGAGAGACCTACCACCTTTTAGAGGGTAACCATCACCGAGAAAATAATTTCTATGATGTCGGTAACAAGTGGCAGAGGATTGATTCTGGGACAATGGTGAGACAATACAGGGGGACAATTTACTGACATGTAATTGAACCAGCTCCTAATAATCCGCTTACTGATGCGGAACTGACCGATGTCCAAATTGCGCACCCTTAGAACTCAAAACTGCCTGCAAGTGCGCGGCGAGACCTGCCACCGCAAGGACATGGGCAGGCACTGTGCCCCCTCCGGTCGCGCCAGTTAGGGAGCAGGGGCATGCACGCGGCCCCCTCGGCGAGACAAGGAGGCCCAATGGCCTGAAACGGCAGCATGTAGGCAGACCCCCTGGGCAGATGTGCCGCCTGCCAGCCATTGTCACGGACATGGGCAGGCCTCTGCCCCTTACGGTCACAAAGGCCCACAAACCAGGAAATTACTGTTTTTCGCACTGCCGCTCGCCTTTTAAAAGCGGTGGCGCAAACTCTCTCCCGGGATGTGTGCGCTTCACTCAGGACACTGTGCGCTCAGTGTCACTAAGGTGCGCACATGGCCACATGCACCTTAGAGGGAACACTGGTCAGTGGCCCCTGGCAATGCCACAACATATGAATGCAGAGAGTCTACCTGCTTTAGTTGCGGAGATGGAGGCGGTTGGTGCAGAGTGCATCGGCTTCAGGATTTTCTTCGGCACCGAGCGGTGGTGGGCATCGGGTCCGAAGCAGAAGTTTGGTGCAGACAATGGACTGAAGGCAGTGGCGGTCTGGAAGCCTATCTGAGCCTTGAGCGCTGCTGTCTGGCTCTTGGAGGGGCCTTCTTCTGAGAGCGAGCGGTGTCGAGGGGGTAGGGGAGGAGGCATTGTACTCATGACCAGTTGAGCAGGAGGATGGTCTTCGATCTTCAAGTCAGAGCTGGAACTTGCTTCACGCAAGATGGCTTTCTTCTTGGCTGCCGATGGCTGCGGCTGATGATCCCCTGCACGGTCCCTGGTGCGAAGAAGTGTGGGGTGTAGTCTACAGCGCTAGGTGACATTTCCAAGCAACGAGCAAGATGGTCTTGTAGCGTCTTCTGCCACCGGAAGGAATGGCAGATGTCACAGGAAGTCCCATCGTGCTTGGACGAGAGACAAAGGATACAGACCTGACGTAGATTGGCCCTGTGGTATTCGGCACGACACAGAGGGCAGTATCAGAAAGGTGACCATTCCATCACAAGTGAGGCATGGTGATGACAGAGCGCAGTAGATGAGGGAGGCCCTGAAAGGGTGAGAGTCGGACTGATGCCCGTTCGATAGAGGCTGTGTGTCCCGAGACAATGCAAGAAAGGGAAGGCACAATAGCAACTAGAGCAAGAACTCGGAACGATCCGGAAAGAACTTGCACTCAGAAAACAAACAGCGATGAAGAGCACGTTACACGCAAGTTGCCTCTGAGACGACGGACACTAATGTTTTACATCAACAAGTCAAAACAAAACTGAAACCTACGAGTCGCGCGACTAGAGCTGTGTACGATAGAAGCTCACACGCGCGACCCAATCCCAAGGCGCATGGCAGAGTCGGATTCCGACGCGCGCGCCCCAATCCCAAGGCGCGCGTCAAAATCCGACTCTGCCATGCTTCTTAATGTGCACGTAGCCATCTCCTGTCTCCAGTCGTTGTCAGCTGAAGTCGGCTGAACTGATTGCTATAGTCTCTCAGCGCGCTTTTCGCAGCTCGACCTAAAAAAGGGACGGGCAAGCAACAACAAAGCAAGGGAAAGCAACCACAAGGTGGAAGAATGGCAAGGGGCAAGCAATAACACAGGGAGGGGCCAGAGGGTGAGAGGGGGCAAGCAACAACATGTAGAGGGATGGGAGGGGCCAAGCAACACTACAGAGAGGGATGGGAGAAGGGGAGGGGGCAAACAACAACATGTGGCGGGATGGGAGGGGGAAAACAACACTACAGAGAGGAATGGGAGGGGGCAAGCAACAACACAGAGCAAGACGAGTATATAAGCATGTGAGATGACCCATAAGCACATGCACTCATATGGGGTGCCTCAACTAAAAGAAAAATTTTGCTCCTCAAAATAATAATGAACAGCAAACTGGACATGAGTACACAAGTTAAAGCCATCACTGCATCCTGCTTCCACACCCTGAAAATGCTGAGGAAGATCTTCAAATAGCTCCCAAGCAACACTAGAAAAATTGTCATTCAGGGCCTAGTCACCAGCAAGTTGGACTATGGGAACACCCTCCACACCGGGATCACTAAGCAACTCACTAGAAGACTACAAACTATCCAGAACTCGGCAGCCAGACTCATCATGAACCTCCCACACATTACTCACATAACACCACACCTCAGGTAACAACACTGGCTCCTGATACACAAACGCACTCAAACACCTCACACACACATTCAAGGCATTAAACAACCAAACAACCCAGGCACCACCTACCGGAACAGTCACATCTCCTTCCATCAAACAGCCAGACAACTCTGCAGGACTCCTACCTGTACACATACCACACATACACAGGACCATATCAGGAGGACCGATGTTCTCTTACATCAATCCTAAAGCGCAGAACAACCCCCACTCCACTTCAAAGTCTCCTCCTCTCTTTTTGAAATCTGCAATAAGCTGGAGATCTGACTTTTGAATTAATGAACCTACCATAGGCAGGGCTAGGCACACACACCTGCGCAGTGCCATGATACCCTCATAGGTGATAGTGTGCTTTACAAATACATATATCATAACAAAGTGAAAGTACATGGGGCATGCTCTTGGGGAGGATCAAACTCAAAAGAGAAAGTGAAGCTGGCATGCAATGACCAAAAAGAAGCAAACAAATTAGAGTAATGATGAAGCCAACCAATGACAAGCAAGGGGGGGGCTCAAAGTACGCTGTAATCTAACAAAATGTCTGAAAGTGACAGTGCATGTGCTCTCTCAGGCAAGACCTAAAAATAGATTTTGCCCAGCCCACTTGTTATTGTAGAGTGATTTTGTGTTAACAGGCTATACACAATAACCATCCTGCACGCAACACAACATCACGTGAAACATTGGGTAACACCTTGTACAAAAGTTGGCCCGGAGCCCCAAGACACCTTCTATCTCCAGCCTGCAGCTTTTTCTTTGCAGTCTTTAGCTGTGAGAATGTCCAGAAATTCCTCGCATGTGCTCATGCCTTAATTCTAAAAAAACAAAAATAAAATACAGGGAGTCAAACTATTTCTTCAATGACCGCTGACAGAATACTGGGGTTGCCAAATAGCAAGGCTGCCTCTTCTTGATTCCACGTCCTTCTTCCTTCTTTCCCTTCTTGTCTTGACATCTTTTTCTTTCATTCCTTTTTAGGTCTCGCCCTAGAATTCGCATCCGAAGGATGCGTCCAAGGTCGGAGACTTATAGCTATCGGACACGGGGGAATGGAGGACAAGAAACTGTCACGAGCAGATTTGGGTGCGCGAACGCGCACGTTCCGTCCTGCGCCGCGCCGTGCACTTCCCTCCCATACTCCCAGCAAGTCAGCCTAACGAGCATGCATGCACACGCATTTACACTTACACGGACACGCAGGCACCCAGACAGGCAACCAACCCCCCACAGTCACACACACACACACGCATACACACAGACTCCAAGACACATACACACACACACACACACGCACGCTCACACACATACACAGCCCGCCGCCGCACCGTGCGCGCGCACACACATGCCCCCGCCCTCGCAGCCCAGCAACAAGGCGAAGCCCCACTCACCGGCTTCCTTGGTGCAGCGGCTCTCACCGGCAGCAGGACTCTTCCTCCCTTCTTCGGCACTGGGGCGCAGGGTAGGCTCCTGCCTGCTCCGGTGCTCCAAACAATCGCAGCTCTTCCGTGGGAGGCGGGGTAGGCTTCCGCCCTCCTACTTCCTGTTTCCGGTTGTCCCGCCCGGCCTGCCTGACTTCCTGGTCGCAGGCCGGCGGCGGACTGCAGCACGAGCTTAAGTTGCAAGTGAATCTCGCTGTAGGGGTGAAGATGCAATTTCTCGCTCATGCGTTAGATTGAAATAAATGAAACAGCCCACTGAATGCCCATATTAGGTTTAAAGTATTTTATTGAAGCAGGGTAAGGAAGGAATCAACAAAGTACATGAAAAAGAAAACCACAGGTGCCCTCATAATCAGTGCGTACGGTACATTAGATACATCAAAGCAATTCTTTTGCCACAATGGGCACCATCCTGCTTGGAAACACAGCTCGCGCACCTGTGGGTGAAGACAAAGAAAAAAGGGGGGGGCAGGAAGGAAAGGGAAAAAGGGGAGAAAGAAAAAAGGGGGTGGGGAAAACAGTCCTGCCCCAGTTCCTACCCAGCAAACAACCCCCCAACTCCCACACCCCGTCCCACCCCCTGTACTGTGCCGTCAACCATTCGCCCTTCCCTCATAGCAACCTAACGCGTGCCCCCGCTACTAGATGCCGTCTTAGCCCAGTCAAACAGGCGGGTCCGGCGGCGGCGTCAGCCGCAACAGTCTGAGATATCTAGGGCAGGTGATTTCCTTGAATTCAGAGCACAACAGGTTATGGAAAGGCGCCCACAGCTCCTCAAAAGTATCTACATCTCCTGCCACCACCAGAGACAGCTTCTCCATTCCAAGGACATGCCACAATCTATGCAACCAGCCTACAACAGTGGGGAGCGTGGTGGAGCGCCAGTGTATGAGTATGTTTTGTACAGCTGACCCCAAAGCTATCGGTATCTGTCTACCACGTTTAGATCTGAGAGGGTACATCAATCCATTCGGCAAACCCAATAGGACGTAGGCAGGGAATCGGGGCAGCTCTATCCCGAAACAGTTATCAACCTCATTGAGGACCTCCTCCCAGTAAGAAGCCAAAAGTGGACAGTCCCACAAGATATGAGTAAGCGTGCCATTCTGGCCACAGTTACGCCAGCACGTCCCTGGTATTGATCTATCCATCTCATGTAGTTTCTCAGGAGTGCAATACCAATAGGTTGAAATTTTGGTGAAGGTTTCCGTGAGCCCCGTGTGATAGGCAGAGTGGCGCGCCCAGTAGGAGATGTGGTCCCATTCAGTATGACTCAGCACACGACCAAGCTCCCGCTCCCAGCGCTCCCTACCCGGGCTGTGGATATGAAAGGGGGGGGGCTGCAGCATCTTGTACAAATCGGAGATAAGCTTAGCGTCCGACGTGCGAGTGATTAGCCAGTGCTCGTACACCGTGATCTCCCGGTCTGCCGTCTCGCGCACTTGAGGCTGTAGCGCCCAGTGGCGCGCCTGCATATACCGCATGCGCTCCGTCTCGGGGAGGCCATAATCCCTACGTAAGTCCTGGAAGTGGACGACACCCTCCGGGCCATATAAATGATACAAGGTACAGCAGCGAGCCGCCCGCCAGTGATCGTAGGCGCCAGTCTCCATACCCGGCCCAAAGTCCGGATTGCCAATCAGCGGCGTGAAGGGAGAGGGAAAGGTAGTGAGCTCATGTCTAGTAGCCACTGAGTCCCACACCCGAAGCGGGACCCGCGTCACAAAAGAGGCGTAAAGGTTAGGGGGCCGATGAGCCCGTCTCAGGAAAGGCACCTCCTGTAGCGTCCTGCCTGCTACCGCCTGGTCCTGAAACAGCCAGTGTTTATCCGACTCCCACCGGCTCCACTCCACCAAATAGCGCAGTTGGGCAGCCTGGAAATATTTCTGCAAGTCTGGTATCCCTAGTCCTCCAGACTCAGGCGCCAGCGTAGCTATAGTCCGTTTGAGTCGGGGCCTACGGCCCTGCCACACAAAACGTGCGATGGCCGATTGAGTCTCCGCGAGCCATCCTTTGGGGGGCTGTAGCGGGAGTGCCCTAAACAGGTATAGTACCCGAGGTAGAAGGGTCATCTTCACTGCGGCCACGCGGCCCAGCAGCGATAACGTGCCCTTATCCCACCGGGCCAATTCCTCTCTGATTTTCGCAAAGCCGTGTAATTGGCCGTGACCATCGCGGGGAGTGAGGGTGCCAAGAAGATCCCCAGATACGAAATCCGGTCCCCAGACCAGCTCAAAGGGAAAAGCCTCTGCAGGTCAGCTCTGGTGGCGCTAGTCAGCGAGACATCGAGGGCAGCAGATTTCCCGAGGTTCACCTTGAAGCCCGCCACCTCAGCAAAGAGGTCCAGTTCCGCGATACATGCAGGCACGGATCTACGTGGGTCATCAAGTGTCAAAATGACGTCATCCGCGTAGAGGCTAAGCGCGTGGTGAAACTCTCCCATCTTGACCCCTATGATATCGGGGTTCTGACGGACCCTTTGAGGAAACGGCTCCATATAAAGAGCGAAGAGCAGAGGGGACAATGGGCATCCCTGCCGCGTACCACGTTCTATTGGAAAGTGTCGGGAGCTGCCCCCATTCACCCGGACCACCGCGGACGGAAACCGGTAGCAGTTGAAAATCAGGTGCCGGAACTTCTCGCCGACCCCAAACTTGCTCAGGACCTTCTCTAGATAGGGCCAATGCACCCTGTCAAACGCCTTTTCCGCGTCTATGGAGAGGAGCATGCGTTCCCCGGGAATCCTGGAGGCCTTCTCAAGAATATGAGTCACCCTCTTCGTGTTGTCCACCGTCTGTCTGCCTGGCACGAAGCCGGCCTGATCCGAGTCGACCATGCCCGGGAGATGAAGTGCCAGACGCGCTGTCAGTATGCAAGTGAAAACCTTCAGGTCCGTGTTCAGTAACGAGATAGGGCGGTAGGACCCGCAGGCAGTCCGGTCCTTGCCCGGCTTCGGGATCACGGAGACCGTGGCCTGGAGGAATTCGGGGGGGATGGCACCCGGTTCCGAAAAAGTATTGAAGAGGCGCGTCAACAGAGGCGCAAGTTCCTGACAGAAGGTCTTATAAAAAAGAGGGATAAAGCCATCCGGTCCCGGGGCCTTACCTGTCTTAAGCCTGGAGATCGCCGTAACCACCTCCTCGATCCGAATCTCCCGCTCCAGATACTGGGCCTGATCCGGTGTCAACGATGGGAGCGACACCGAGTCCAGATAGTCCGCCTCTGCCTGGGCGGAGGAGGCCTCGCCAGTATAGAGGTCAGCGTAGAAGTTACGGAAAACATCCGCAATCTGCTCGTCCTCCGTAACCGTCCCTCCGGCGGGAGTAACCAGCTCTTTCACCCGGTACTGCTGGTGCTGTACCCTGAGCTTGTGTGCCAAGAGCCGGCCGCACCTGTCGCCACCGGTGTAATACTTGTGCTTCAGGCCAAGCACCGCGTACTCCGCCCGGTCTGTGTCAAGAGCAGACAGGAGTTTCCTGGCGGCCTTCAGTTGCCTCCAGACTCTGGGGGCGCCCGTTCTGTGATGTACCTGTTCCAGCTCCCGCACCTGCCGGGTAAGCTCGTCCCTCTTGAGCTGGCGATCCTTGTTCTCCGCCGAGGAGATAGCGATAAATTCGCCCCGGAGCACAGCCTTCAGGGCAGCCCATTGCGTCGCGCGGAAAGTGTCGTCGTTGTCGTTAACCCGCTGAAAGTCCGTTATGGCCGCGCGGATCTGTTGTACCGTCGAGCGCCTATGCAGCAATGTGTCCCGGAGACGCCAGACCCCTCTCGGACGAGCCACCGGAGTTATACTGAAGGTACCCTCCACCGGCGCATGGTCGGAGAGAGAGAGGACCCCCATGTCGGCCGTCGAGGCTAGTGCGAACATCGGGCCTGTCACTAGAAGATGATCCAGCCTCGCGTAGGACTTGTGTGCATGAGAGAAATAGGAATACGCGCGGGTCGCGGGGTGGAGGCGGCGCCACATGTCGTGCATGTCGAGCTCCTCCAGTCGGGTACGAACCGAGCTCGAAAGCTCTCCCAACTGGTGGCGCCGTTGCACAGACCTGTCTAGAGTCGCATCAAAGACCAAATTCAAATCCCCCCCTAGCACTATGTGCCTATCAGAGGTGGATGCCACGTCTTCCAATGCCCTGTGCAAAAATTGGTCTTGGTGGTCATTGGGGCCGTATATAGAGCCTACAGTCATCACCAAGCCCCCCACCCTGATCCTGTATGCCAGAAGTCTCCCCTTCTGTTCCGCTACCTTCTGCAAGACCTCCCCTCTGAACCCCCTAGAGAACAAAAGCGCCACACCTGCTGTTTTAGAAGCACTGGAGGAAAAAAGCTGCGTGGGGAACTTGGGGGTGCGCATTCTGGGACAATCCTTGGCCAGCAGATGGGTCTCCTGCAATAAGCAGATGTCGGCCTGAGAGTTCTCCAACAGAGACAGGACGGCCCGCCTTTTAACCGGGTTATTCAGAGTAACAACTTTAAGAGCCATCAAGGAGGGGGGTTCCAGAAACGCACATGAAGGTGGGCAAAGCCCAGCGGGCGAAACACAGAGGCCACAGCAAGAAACCTCAGCACACAGTGAAGGCAAACATCCCTACGGCACAGTACAGTCCCCGGACCCCAAAACCCCCCAACTAAGTGGACCCCCCCTCCTCGCCTCCCCCCGGAACTTCACACGCCCAGCTCCACATCGCCCCCAACTCCCATCCCCCCAACAAACCCCCCAACTCGAAACAGTCCCCTGCAACTCCCTTTCCCACCCCCCGCTTCTCAAGCCATTCAAAAAAGTCATTGTCCCAGTCCGGTCCTTATCGGACAAGGCCGTGGAAAGTCGATTGAGTGGACGTCCAGCCACCACCACCAGCACCCCCGTCCCTCCCTACCCCCAGAACCCTCGCACCTGCAGTGATGAAGAGCTAATGTAGACTCCCCCCGGAGTAAGTTCAGGCCGTCAAGGCCACATCTCCACTCGCTGTCGCTCTGGAGGCCTCCTGGATAGCGCTCGACATGTCCGCCCGAATCGTGGGCGAGTCAGGCCGCTCCGGTGGCGGGGAGCGTCTTTCCCCGATCTGCTGCCAACCGTCTCGAGTGCTTCGCCGGCGTCGCGGCGCCGGGGTGTCAGCATCCGAAGCCGTGATTCCCAATACTGCGCAGACATCCTGGAGGGACCGGAGCTGGTGCAATGTCCCGTTCCACCGGAAGATCAAGCGGAAGGGGTGCCCCCAAGAATACTGCGTTTCATGCTCCCGGAGGAAGTCCGTGGCAATTTTGAAAGATTTCCTCTTCTGCAGCGTGACCATGGACAAGTCTTGATAGAGAGCCACCGGGTGCTCTCTAAAGCGGAAAGGTTGCTGCCTCCGCGCCTCACGGAGAATCCGCTCCTTCAGGGGGAAGTCCGGCAGATAGGCCAAAATGTCCGGGGGGGGTGCCGAGGTTCTGCGAGGGCGGCCCACCCTGTGTGCCCTGTCGATACGGACCTGAAAGTCCTCCGATTCCCCCAAGATTGCACGGAAGAGAGCCACCAGGTAGGCGGTCACGTCGTCACCCTCCTCGTTGGACGGGACGCCCGGACCCTGATATTGTTCCGCCTGGACCGGTTTTCGAGGTCTTCAGCGTGGGCTTGCAGCTCAATCTGTTGCTCCCGCAGCCGCAGGACCTCCTGCTGCAGGTGGGTGATCTCTTCATCTCTGGAATGACCAGCCTCCTCCACAGTATTAACTCGCTCCCCCAGGGAGTCCACTTCTCTCCGGACTTCCCGGACCTCACCGGCCACCTCCTGCTTCAAAGTCTGAAAATCCTCCCTTAAGGAGCTAAACAGCGACTCCAGGAATGATCGAGTTACCGGGGGTTCTCCGCCGTCCGCGCCTCTGGAATGGGCCGGGGAGTTCGGGGCGGCCTGGCTCCCCCCGCTGCGCAGGGCACCACGTCCCAACATGTCCGGCAAAGTTCGGTCGCCTCTCCTCTGACCCCTGGCATTCGACATCTTGGCGGGGCGGGAGTCACCGATGGTCACAGCGTGGTGAAGAGGCGCCTAAGGTCCGGGCAGCCGAGCAGCGGAAGCCGGCCGGGCACTAGTCGTCGGTCAGGAAGCACTGCAGCGCAGAGGCCCTGATCAAGGCTGAGCGACCGGTCCGAGGTCTCCAAAATGGCCGCCCATTACAGCCAATGGGGCCAACGCCCAGGGAACGGGGCCTACCCTCGTCGCGGGTCCAAATACGGCACACACAGTCGAAGGACAGGTCCGCAAGGCGAGAGGCAACCAGGGCCGGCTCGCCTGGATGTGCAAATACTCCGGAGGTGCGGTTCAACTCCTCACGGCCAGGGCTGGGCCGAAGCAGCCACGTGGAGCAGGCGTTCTCGAGCCCCGGTCTTGCGTAGCAGTCGTAGGCCGGCTACGCCTCCGTCGCCTGTCTCCGCTCGGCTCCGCTCCGCCGGCGAAGGTCGCCTCGGCACCCACTCGGTCGCTGTAGCGCAGGCACTTCGGCAGGCCACTCGTAGTCGCTGGATCACGCCGCCGGGACCCCAAGCCTGAAGGTCCCGCGGCTCTCGGTCTTCCCACAAGCCGATCAGCGGGCACCGTCCCAGTCGATGTCCGGGCGGAATCACCACCGTGGCGGGACACCTGGGGCTCGCCGACTGCTCCACACCACCACGGGGGTCACCAGGTGCGGTTACCGCTCGATCCGGGGGGAATCAGCGGATGTAAGCGGTGCAGGATTTCCAGGGGCTCGGGAGCTCTCAGCAAGTGCGTCCTCTCAGCCCGCCATCTTGGCCACGCCCCCCCTGAATGCCCATATTAAAACTCATCCATTCATTAACAGGAACAAACGGTAGGTCAAACATAAACTGCAATCTCACGAAAGTGTCCTCGATTTCCTGCGACTGACACTGTTTCATTTATTCAGCAATTTGCACTGGACCAGAGGGCATTCGTTTGTGCATCTTATTTAGGCGGCCAGGGGAGTGCTGTTCACAGTCTGGTGGTGTTGTTTTTTTATTTTCTCAGTACTCTCTCGACTGCTTGGTCTAATCTGCATATAATTACTAGTCTCATTTTTTTCGATCTCTTCCTAGATAAGATGCAGGTGATGTACTATTGGGAATATTGCATAGACTCAACACTTTAAGGTTTGTTGAAAGCTGTCAGTGGAATTAAATATTTCCAGAGCCTGCTGATTTCTGCTGAGGGAGGAAATGTCTCGTTGTGGCCTGCTTAGGAGCTCCAAAGACCTAAAATGTAATCCCATGGGCCCAGGACAAAACCACTCATTACTAAGGATTCACAAAATCTAGTTTACTTTTCATAATTCCAGCCGATGCTTCAACCCTCCCCTTTAACCCCTCACCATCACTTTCCCATCACTCCATGATTCTTCTTGACTTTCATTAGAACGATCCCCAAGAACTTGCTGCTTTACTGATCTGCTGTAAGCGTTAGAATTTTCGGGTAATCTTTGGCCAGGTAAAAAGAGATCCATTTACAATTGTTGTGTTGAGATTTATATAATGATGATGATGTGAAAAGCTGACGTGGATGCCATTGTTATTTGTAATATCAATACATCTAAGTCATGTAAATACAAAACATATTGCATTACAAATACTATAGGTATCACATTTGCGAAAGTTATAACTATTGGCATTGTAAATGACAAAGCTATTAATTTAGGTATTTAAAAAAAAAACATAAATAAAAACTTTGCCATTTACAATACCAATAGCTCAAACTTTCCTAATGCGAGACCTATTGCATTGCAAATGCTTGTTTCTTCAGTGTCTGTCTTTTTCTCTCTTGCTCTAGGTCAAAATCTGACAATGAAATGATTCTACAGACACATACACAATGCTTAAGGTCTATTTGGCCTAACCAGTTCACTGGTTTAGGGATAACTTGTAATAGACTAACTGCTTTCACCTTGAAATGAATCAGTGCTGGATGAACACTGATCACAGAACTTTTCTCTTCTGATCAGGAAGAGATTGAATCTGGAATCTGCTAAAATTACAAAGCTCTAACCAATGACCAGAGGTTGCTCCTCCTTGTGGGCGGAGGAGCAAAACCCCACTGCTTTCTCGCAATGCGACAAACAGAAACATAAAATGGTATTTTAAATACCATTTTATGTTTCTGCTTATCACACTGCGAGAAAGTAGAAGGCAGCGGTTTGGTTGGGGGCAGGAGGGGGGGCGTCCTGCTCGAGTGCAGGGGAGGTGTGGCTTGCCCACCAGTCATACTCACTCTGCATTTTCTGTATGTAGGCTCATAGAGAAAATGGCCTCCCCATAGTTACCTGTGTGATCAGCGTCCCAGCCAATCACAACGCTACCATTGCAGCGTTGTGATTGGCTTAGGGGAGAGGAGGGAGGCTGCCTGCTTCCTGCTAGGAGCAGAGAGAAGCAGATGGGACGCGGGACTGGACTGGCCAGCGAAGGTAAGTTAAACTTTAAAAAAAAATAAAAAATACATCCCCATAGACCCCCCGCGTGCCCTGCTCCCCGCGCATTTCCCGCCCTCCCACCCACGAGTCATACCGACCGCGACTGCATGGCTGTCAATTTAATAGCATGCAAAAGCACTACAAATGACTGCCTTGGCAGGATTTATTGGCCAGCCCCTGCGGTGTTCGTTATTAAGAAACAATGATGTGGCACGTGCGGGTGACTGACGGGTCTCTCCGGAGTCAGACTCGTTTCTCAGACTTGAGTGTGAGTGACCAATGGACAATAATTTTGGTACAACAGTTGGGCCTGTGTCTTCACTCTCAGGGACATATTACCAAACCCATTGCACCGCAGTGCGTCACTTTTTCTCATATTAGTAGTGATGCACTGGCGGCGCAAGTGGCTTGTAAATAAGCCCCTCAGTGTCACACTAGATTGAGTCGGACCTTGGCCAGGGCGGGTCATGTGAGAGAGTGAGACCGACAGTAGACTAACTGACTGAGTCGGCGTCACTAGTCTCTCGACTCTCCGAGTCCCCTTGGTGCCCGGACCGGTGTTCGTTGTGGCTCCTGTGAGCCGCGGGTCCGCGGCAAACCTCTGCCGCTCTAAAGAAGCAGCAAGCTTCATTTTCTTTCCATTACCCATAAGTTCAAAGCTAGTGAAAAGTGCATAATTATGATTCTCCCTTGGGGCAGTGGCCACTGGTCAATGCATGGCCCGAAGTGACCACTTTGCCTCCGCTGTCTGCTCCCCGCCAGCCCCTGCCTAGAACACTGTCACAGTCTGGCTCTAACAAGGCCGGCCGGGTCCCACTCAGATTTATGGGGACAGCACGCCCTGGTCGGAAATAACATTTGCTGTTTGTTTGTGAACTCACTCTAGAGTATGTACTGTGCATCTAACAGTTTTTTTTCACTGCAACTAGTTTTTTTTGCTGTGCAAATTCTAAGTTTTGCAGTGCTTCCTACACCCTTGAGGCCTGGCCTGCACAGTCGAAAAACATGTAACTATGTGCATTTGGCTAATTGCCTGCCACATTACAAAATGTTGGCTTCATAGTACAATGGAACCTTCCACAATTTCAGCCTCACGTTCCTGCCATCACAGTACAATAGAACATTACATGTCTGCCGTACTGCCTGCAGTCATCATGATTGTACAACGTGCCAGTGTGTGCTTAGCACATCAGTCTGTCAGCGAAGCGTCAAGGTACAATGCCTTTAACACACCTACTCCCCATTTTCTGGTCCTGATTGCACTCCAACTTTCTCTTCTACAACACCCAGGTGCATATTTACAAGCCCCTTGTGCCACCGGAGCGACACTTTTTTTGATGCTCCGGTGGCGAACAATACTGAGCCATATTTACTAGGCAATGCAAAGCCACCCTGTTTGGCTTTTTGTGGCCTTGTAAATATGGCCCCCTTTCACTCAATACTCTACGTAAAAGGAGCATGCATGGTGTTCCTGTGGGTGTTCCCATGCAACACCCATGGATTCTGATGTATTTCCAGATTTACCATGTTTCGTAAACCTGAGATTGCGTCAGGTTCTAACGCCTCTGTAAAAGATGAGAGATTCCAGGATGAAGGTAAGATCCACATTTATTACAGTACTTTTAATCATGGTACGAAGGAAGCAGCAACTGTCGTTTGGAACATGGAACCAAAGATATACCCTCAGGTACACGGTTCTATGTTCTAAGCACGGGACAAGCCATGAGGGAAAGGGCAGGAAGAGGGAAGAAAGGAGCCAACAGGGAAACATGGAATAAATAAAATGTAACACATCTCACCCCTAACAACAAAAGAAATACGGACAGAAGATAAAATAAAAGAACAACAAATTAAGATAAGTCTCTCGCAGGAACAACACTAGGTCTATTGTTCCTCTTGACGCCACTGATTGAGGGTCACCTCCACAAGATGGCAAAATATCTTCATTGTCTACACCTAACTCACAACGCTTGCATTTGGCAACTCACCTAACATTCCATACCTTCCCATCTTGGATTACAACACTGTTCTTGAAGACTTTGACAATTTTGATAGGGTGGCCAAATTTAGAAACACCTTTCATTAAGAAACCAGGTTTCTTGATTCTAACCCATTCTCCAATAGAACAAGCATTGGCATAGCCAATAGGTCTCGCTTTTGGGACCTTCTATGTATTTAGTTATGCAGCACAATATCCTTGGTGCAACCACATCAACTGTTGCGTGGCTAAACACTTACAAGGTCCCACAGGTGAGTCCTATTGGCTATGCCAATGCTTGGTGTGGCTGTGTGTGTGGTTATCTGTGTGGCTGTGTGTGTGTGGTTGTGTGTGTGGTTGTGTGTGTGGTTGTGTGTGTGGGTGTGGTTGTGGGTGCGGGTGTGGTTGTGGGTGTGGATGTGAAGTTGGGTGTGGTTGTATGTGGTTGTGTGTGTGGTTGTGTGTGTATGACTGTGTGTGTGGTTGGGTATGGTTGTGTGTGTGGGTGGCTGTTTGTGTGTGTGGTTATGTGTGTGTGGTTTTGTGTGTAGTACTGTGTGGGGGTTGGGTGGTGGTTGTGTGTGTGGTTGTGTGTGTGGTTGTGTGTGTGGTTGGGTGTGTGGTTGGGTGTGTGGTTGCGTGTGTGGTTGTGTGTGTGTGTGGTTGTGTGAGTGTGGTTGGTGGTAGTTCCCTCATAGGAAGATGGGAGAGCATGCTACACAAAGGGCTTGATGTCTTCCACCAGCAATATTTAAAAAAGGGATGGGCAAGCAACAACACAGCAAGTGAAAGCAACAACAAGGTGAAAGAATGGCAAGGGGCAAGGAATAACACAGGGAGGGACCAGAGGGCAGAGGGGGCAAGCAACAACATGTAGAGGGATGGGAGGGACCAAGCAACATGGTGTGTATGGTTGTGTGTGTGGTTGTGAGATTGATTGTGGGTGTGGTTCTGTGTGTGTGATTGTGTGTGTGTGTGGTTGTGTAAGGTTGTATGTGTGATTGTGTGTGTGGTTGTGGTTGTGTGTGCGTGGTTGCGTGTGTGTGGTTGTGTGTGTGGTTGTGTTTGTATGTGTGGTTGTATGTGTGGTTGTGTGTGTGTATTTGTGTGTCTGGTTGTGTGTGTGGTTGTGTGTATGTGTGTGGTTGTGTGTGTGGTTGTGTGTGTGGTTGTATGTGTAGTTGTGGTTGTGTGTGTGGTTGTGGTTGTGTGTGGGTACGGTTGTGGGTGTGGTGCAGTTATAGGTGTGGGTGTGGTTGTGGGTGTGGATGTGTGGTTGCGTGTGGTTGTGTGTGGTTGTGTGTGGTTGTGGTTGTGTGTGTGGTTGTGTGTGTGTGTGTGTGGTTGTGTCTGTGGCTGTGTGCGTGGTTGTGTGTGTGGTTGTGGTTGTGTCTGGGTGCGGTTGTGTGTGCGAGTGCAGTTGTGTGTGCAGGTTCTGAGCAGCTTCTATTATGGTGGGGTCGCTTCATGCTAAATGCTAAATAGCGCATCACTGGTATCGCAGTGGTACTAGAATGCTGTGTAGGTCAGAACCACTTCCACTTCTTTTTCTACAAAATAGTGTGGGCTGTGGTGTCCAGCTGCTACTCAAAAAAATGTGCAGAGCTTCAGAAGATGCTGGAAGCGCACAGCCCACTTGACTCTAGTCTGTGTTACCCTTGTGGATGAAAGCGGTCAGTCCGTAGATGCTGTGCGTGGAGCTGTGTGTGAAAGAGTCTGTGACACAGTGTGTTAGCACAATTTGTGGAGCTGACTAGATGTTTCGGTGAGCTTGTTCTGTGGAGCAGGTTGAAGTATTCAGTGACAGCTATGGGTCCGTGAAGTCCGTAGAAGTGGTTACAAATGGTAGGTTCGTGTGGTTCACGAGGGTGGGCTGTGAAAATGGTGAGCGCATTCTGCAAAGTTAGCGAGAGGAGAGAATGAGCATGGTTGGTGGTTCCGGCTTGAAATGGATGCTGCAGTCTCTTTAGTTCAGATCCATTACCGCTGGGAGACGGGTGCGCAAAGTAACATGGATCTTACAGTAATTTGTACCCAAAAAGCACTTCTAAATGAGAGAGCTGAAACCAACAGAAACCCGGCACATCAGTGAGGGAGGGGGAGGGAGGGCGGAGGGCTCGTTAGCACAAGACTGGACTACGGCAACGCACTCTACGCAGGAATCCCAACCAAACACCTACGACGACTACAACGCATCCAAAACACCTCCGCCCGACTGATCGTCAACGTCCCCCGCCGCAGCCACATCACCCCCCACCTGAGAGACCTACACTGGCTCCCCGTCGACAAGAGGATCACCTTCAAGCTCCTCACCCACGCACACAAAGCACTCCACAATGCCGGACCAGCCTACCTGAACAGCAGACTCAGCTTCTACACCCCCACCCACCAGCTCCGCTCCGCCAGCCTCGCCCTCGCCGATGTCCCCCGGATCCAACGAATGACCTCCGGTGGCAGATCCTTCTCCTACCTCGCCGCCAAGACCTGGAACACCCTCCCTACCCACATACGGCAGACCCAAGACCTACTCGCCTTCAGAAGACTCCTCAAAACCTAGCTCTTCGAGCAGTAGCAGTACCCCCCCTCCCCATAGCGCTTTGAGACCCTCACGGGTAAGTAGCGCGCTTTACAAGTACTCTGATTGATAGAGAGGAGGCTCTGTTGAAATGAGTCAGAGCAACTCTGGAGAGTGTTAACTTTTTATAAACAGACATGTATACAATGGAAATGATACAAGACCATTGCTTACATGGTTGCAACATGAATGTGTACAGGATCATAAATGGGTTGGAGGCAATTCAAACACTCAAACAGAGGTCTCCCAGAGAAACTAGCAACTTTGCCTGCTTTGCCGTGCACATAGAGTGGCTGTGCCGATGGAAGTTAGTGATTTAGCAGTACTAAACGAACTCCCGTAGTAGGGTGAACACGATATTTAAAACTACAGGCAGAAAGCAACAATTAAAACACAGACGGGGAAGAAGTGCCGATGGAAGTCTGTGACAGGCGTAAAACAACAATTTAAAACAAGCCCTCACCGAAATGAAAAAAAACAAACGCACGGCTGCGAAAGTGAAAGCAGTAGCACACCTCTCCCACTTGCAAGTACAGAAAAAGCACGCTACAGTGATTAGACAGTAAACAAAGCGCGCGACGTGAAAGTGAAAGTGATCGCGATCAAGCGCCCATATGGCCCCTCTGCTTAAGCGCGCCCGCGCACATGCACTGCAAGCTGTAGCCTGTAGCATTTTTTGGGTAGCATTTTTTGAAGCCCTTCTTACTTAAGGTCTGGCCAGACCAGCGCAAGCGCTGGGTCAGGCGAGACCTAAAAATCAGGTACTTTCACTTTCATACCAGCATCAAATAAAGTTTTCATTTTATCTTGCTTGGCCTCTATGCGTTCCGCTACAAGGTTAAGATCAATGCTATCAACATTTGTATTAGCTTTCTTGATCCACCACGGGCAAATATCAGATATGGGTTCTCGGCCTTTAGGAAGCCTAAAAGGACTCACCCCAGAAACAGAATGGGGGGTGATGCGGTACATCCACAATCTCTTTCTTACCACATCTCTCCAAGGCACATTAGATTTACAAGCAGATTCAATACTATCTTTAAGAACCCTATTGAAACGTTCCACCTGTCCATTTTCCCTTGGTTCATACAGAGATGTGGTGATATGCTTGATACCACAATTATGGAGGGAACCTTCCATCTCCTGTGACGTTAGTTGAACCCCGTTGTCCGTTACAAGAACCTCGGGAAACCCCTCACGTGCAAAAACTTCTTTGAAAAAGGTGACAATGACTGGTGAAGTGGAGTTAGCTACAAACTTCACCTCTGGCCACTTTGAATGATAATCGAACATCACCAGAGGAAAATGTGCATTAGAAGGTAAATGGATGAATGGACCAGATATATCAAAAGCCACCTTCTCCCAGGGAAACATAGGCCAAGGCACAGGCTTAAGAGGGGCAGAAGCAACTCTAAGCATCTGGTCACTGCTGATGCAATCAGAATATTCTCTAACGGTTCTATCGACCATTTTATCAAGACCGGGCCACCAAAAATTGGCCCTGATGAGAGGTTTCATTGATGACATACCAAGATGTCCCTGATGAGCAAGCAATACAATTTTGTTCTGCATGGAGGCTGGGGGAATGGCCTTGCCCGCTTTAAAGAGTAGACCACAACTTTCCTCAATTTCCTCTGACACCTGGCAGAAAGGGGCAATATCAGCAATGGCAGACCTGTCTGTGGGCCAACCCGTCTTCAAACATTCAAAGATACGTTCACATACAACATCACTGCCCATTTCTGTGACCCACTCAGATTCAGACAGATTCATAAACTCGTCAGAAATAAAGACTTTGATGGTAGCAATTATGTCAACATCCTGCTCAACATGGGAAGTACAATCACTGGAACAGGGAAGCCTTGATAAGAAATCAGCAGTAACATTACTCTTGCCAGGAACGTAAACAATTTCAAAATCATATTCCTGTAATCTAGAAGTGAGTCTGTCAATACGAGCCATGGAGTTCCATCCCCCCCCAGGAGATAAAATTCCAACAAGGGGTTTATGGTCAGTCTTAAGTAGGAATCTGTTACCCCAGATATAGTGTGAAAATGTTCAATGGCCCAAATGCATGCCAGTAACTCCTTTTCTATAACAGCATACCTTCTCTCAGTAGCCGAAAGAGTTCTTGAAGCAGATGCAACACACCACTCTTCCTTACCGCAACACTGACTTAAAACTCCACTCAAACCATAAATGCTAGCATCCACAGTAATGATGCACCTTTTCCCTAAACAAAAGGATTTGAGAGTTGGAGCATTTACAATTTCATTTTTGATTTCCTTAAAAGCAGTTTCCTGCTTATCTGACCATTTAAATTCAGTTGACTTCCTGGTCAACTCTCTGAGAGGCTCCATTTTGGTGGCAAGGTTCTGTATAAACTTGCTATAGTACTCACAGAGTCCTGCAAATGAAAGTAGTTTCTCTCTGTTGTCAGAAGAGGGGGCATTAATGATGGCATCCACTAAGGACTTTTTGGGCACAACACCACACCATCAACAGATTTGCGGAAAAATTTACATTTTCCAGCTTTAAGTGTCAACCCACTCTTTCTCAATCTCTTAAAGACTTCCTTAACATGGCATAAATGATCATCATCATTTTTTGAAAATATAAGAATGTCGACCTGGAAACATTTGACATACTCACTGATATCCTTAAAAATATGATACATGGCCCTTTGAAACACCGATGCGGCCGATGTTAGGCCAAAAGGCATCCTTTTAAACTGAAATAAGCCATGAGGTGTGATAAATGCAGTTAATTGTTTAGAATCCTTCGTGAGCTCAACTTGGTGGTACGCAGAGCGAAGGGCAAGAGTGGGAAAAACACAAGCACCATCTAACATGCACACCATCTCGTTAATGTTGGGAAGAGGGTGACAATCGGTAACTAAGTTAGCATTTAACGCTCTCATGTCAACACACAATCTAAGACTTTTATCAGGTTTTTGGGCAAAACAATGGGAGAAACCTATTCTGATGACTCAATTTCCTCAATTATATCACTTTCAACCATGTCATCCAACATACTTTTTAACTCAGTTCTAATACTAATGGGGACTCCTCTAAGTTTTTGCTTGATAGGTACAGCACCTTCCTTAAGTTTGATCATGTGCCTGAAGTCCTTAAGTTTCCCTAGACTGCCTGAGAACACATCAGGGAACATGGTAAAAAAATCAACAGAAGTAGAAGTAATGGCGAGAACAGACACAGGTTCTTTCTCCCTGGGGTTTGACACAATGCCAAGTTTGGCTTGGTCACCCCATCCTAAAACAAGCACGCCCTTAATGGCAATGTAAAGTTTGATCAAAGCAATACTTTCTTTGAACTCAATGAAAACCTCCTTAAAACCAAAAAAAACTATTTTAGAACCATCAAAATTCCTAACCTCAATGTCCGGTTGCACAGGGAGTTCAAATCAATAATATCTCCAAAAGATTCCAAGCAGTATCTTTCTGTGATAATGGTCCAGGGCGAACCAGAGTCTGCCATTAATTCAAGTTTCTTCCCCAGAATAGACACCATACATTTAGGTGGATCAATCTTATCATTTTTGCAAATATCAAACGAACCATGAATGGAAATGACAATACCAGTCTCTAAGTTGTCCTGTGAGGGTATGTATCACTTACAACGCAACTTTTACGTCGTAATGCTGTTACAATGCAGCTATTACAACGCAGGATCCATTACATCGGATGACATTACAACGCATGGCATTACATAGCAGATGGTATTACAACGCATACCATTACATCGTAAGTATTGGTAAGTATATAATTTTTTTTAATGTTATTTAATATTATATAATTGATTTAATTATTATTATTTATAAATAAAAATAAATAAAAATATGTATTTATGTTTTTAAATATTATAAATTAAATATATTAATTTAAGTAATTTTTTTAATAAGTATGAGTATAGGAGTATATGTTTTGGGGTACTGAGGTATATGTTTTGGGGTGTTTGGGTATTTTTAGGTTTTAGGGCAGGGTTTGGGTTTTGGTGTACAGGGGTGTTTTTAGGTTTTAGAGCAGGGTTTGGGTTTTGGGGTACAGGGGTGTTTTCAGGTTTTAGGGCAGGGTTTGGGTTTTGGGGTACAGGGGTGTTTTTAGGTTTTAGGGCAGAGTTTGGGTTTTGGGGTACAGGGGTGTTTTTAGGTTTTAGGGCAAGGTTTGGGTTTTGGGGTACAGGGGTGTTTTTAGGTTTTAGGGCAGGGTTTGGGTTTTGGGGTACAGGGGTGTTTTTAGGTTTTAGGGCAGGGTTTGGGTTTTGGGGTACAGGGGTGTTTTTAGGTTTTAGGGCAGGGTTTGGGTTTTGGGGTACAGGGGTGTTTTTAGGTTTTAGGGCAGGGTTTGGGTTTTGGGGTACAGGGGTGTTTTTAGGTTTTAGGGCAGGGTTTGGGTTTTGGGGTACAGGGGTGTTTTTAGGTTTTAGGGCAGGGTTTGGGTTTTGGGGTACAGGGGTGTTTTTAGGTTTTAGGGCAGGGTTTGGGTTTTGGGGTACAGGGGTGTTTTTAGGTTTTAGGGCAGGGTTTGGGTTTTGGGGTACAGGGGTGTTTTTAGGGTTCAGGGGTAGGTTTGTGTTTTGGGTTAATTAAATTATATTTACCTTTTTTAAATTAATTAAAATATATTTAATAAATAAAATTAATTTTATTACATTAATTACATTTTTAAATTAAATTTATTAAATTAAATAAATTATTTCATTTAATTTAATTTAATTTCAATTATAAAAATATGTACAATAAGTTAATTTTATTATTTTATTTAAATTAAATTATTTCCATTTTTTAATAAAATTACATTTATTAAATAGATATTATTTTATTAAATTAAATTAATGGCTATTTTAAAATGTATTTTAATTAAATTATTTATATTAAATTAATTAAATTAACTTAATAACATTTTTTTTAAAAAGGTATACTTACCTATATTTACGATGTAATGCCATGCGTTGTAATACCATCTGCTATGTAATGCCATGCGTTGTAATGGCATCCGATGTAATGGATCCTGCGTTGTAAAAATTCCGTTGTAACGGAATACGTTATAAAAATCCGCGTTGTACTGACACCAATCCCCTGTGAGTCATCACATAGAGATATATCTTGAGATAAACACATCCGCACTTACTGCAATCTTTACCAATAGCAGGACAACATGGAAACGAGGCTAGGTGATCAGGATTTCCACACCTGTAACAGTAAAAGCTTTTGGAGTTGGAATTACTCTTGTGGTTAGAATTGTGAGAGTTCTTAGAGTTACCAGGGGTGATAATATTAATTTCACTAGACGAAGGAGATTTGATTTCTTTGTCGAGAGACTTCATCCATTTATCAGATTGCTCTAATGCTTTGGCCGTACAAATAGCAGTCTCTAAGTTAGGGTCTCCCACTATCCAAAGTTGCTCTTGAACTTTTTTACTGCTTACAGAAACTATAATTTGATCCCTGGTCATCTCATCTGTGATCAAACCAAAGTTGCAATGCAAAGATAGAGCACGAAGCGCATTCAAAAATTTGTCAAAACTTTCCCCTTCCTCTTGGGCTCTAGTATAAAACTTACACCTATTAAGGGCAATACTGGTGGAAGGTTTAAATCAGCCTTCGATACGTAAAACAGCTTCATCATAAACATTGTGATCACCTCCAGACCTGAGTTCTGTACACTACTTGTCCTTCAGACCCTAAGCAATGGAGAAAAATATTTTTTTTCCTTTCAGCCGACATACGTTCTCCGTCGATTGCTTTTAAAAAAGTGAAGAATTCCTCTTTACATCTGGTCCATGGAATGGGATGTTCTCCTTTGCTCTGTAAAAACTTGCTGGGTGTGTCAAATTGCATTGTATACGAAAGTAGCAAAGGAGTATATAAAAGCTACACAATACTAGAAAGAAACCAAGTAGATTCGCCAATAAGCAATAGGAAACTAATGCGTATTACAATAACATGTTAATAGTATAAATAATTAAAGCTTTGGAATATTTTGCAATAAATAAAACATTGAAATGTTTTCTCCCAAAAGTAAGTAAAAATAAAGTTATCACCCTGAAAAGTAACATAATGTGGAAACAAAATAAGGGAGGTGCCTGTCATCGAAGTGTGGACAGGCAATGACGAGCTATAAGAAATTTAGAGTCAAGTTACTTGACCCCAGTAAACTGGTCCTCAGTTTGCTGGGGTCAAGTAACTTGAGTCTTTTAGGGTGGCTTACTTGACCAAAGAGGCACCATTTGGAAACTGGCTTTAGGACAAAATAATTTTCCTTTTTCTCCTTTTTACCTTTTCACAATTGTATATAGAGCACTATTTATGTCACTAAAGTCACTGAATGTCACTATTCACTTTTTATATTGTTGCGCCGTTTAGTAGGAAGTACTAATTGCTTCTTTTGTCTTAAAAGCATTTACAGAGGGTCTATCACATGTAAGATATGAATGATAAATTGAACAAATACAATGATTAAAACGGCTTATGACCCTTATTCTTTTGGTTATTCTTTTGGTTGGTTTTGCATTTGGTGAATTTTTCTGAATTTTTCTGAATCTTTCTTGATGAAAACAAAGGATATGTTGATTTATAATGCATACGTTTGTTGAAAAGATTTGCTTCTTACTTAAAAGTGAGATTACCCAACGGAACCATTGTTTGTATCTAAACAGTAGCCCAGGCAACAGCAGAAAGAGACGGAAAGACGTCACTATAAATCTTGAAAGAAATCTGTTGATCCAGAAGACAGTGTGAGGGCGATAGACAGATAGAGTGAGGGCGATAGATAGAGTGAGGGCGATAGATAGATAGAGTGAGGGCGATAGATAGAGTGAGGGCGATAGATAGAGTGAGGGCGATAGATAGAGTGAGGGTGATAGATAGATAGAGTGAGGGCGATAGATAGAGTGAGGGAGATAGATAGAGTGAGGGCGATAGATAGATAGAGGGAGGGAGGGCGATAGATAGATAGATAGATAGATAGATAGATAGATAGATAGAAAGATAGATAGATAGATAGATAGATAGATAGATAGATAGATAGATAGATAGATAGATAGATAGATAGATAGATAGATAGATAGATAGATAGATAGATAGATAGATAGATAGATAGATAGATAGATAGATAGATAGATAGATAGAGTGAGGGCGAGAGATAGATAGATAGAGTGAGGGCGACAGAATATTTCACACTCTTAGCATTTGTTTAGTTGTGTTTTTTTTTAGAAAAGCATTTGATCATGATAAAATTGTGCTTGGCTTAAGGAAGGTCTTTCTTTGGGATGGGTTCTGCTTAACATGTTGAAATCCAACTTTGCAATGTTGTCTTAAGCATTTGTTGGTCCTGTTAATATAATAGGCATATCGCTGCTCTGGAGGCCGCCTAGAATAATGGTGGAGAGGTGAATCAAAACAAGGTTATGTTTATCTTTTTTAGAAATGATGCAGCCACGTAATGGCATGACTTGCACTAGTAATTGAAACCCAATTACTGTTTCAGTAACCTGACTGCTTTTAAAAACTAGAAACCTGGATTTCTCGGCGGACATTCGGGCACCCACAAACCCTGATCCTTCCTGCATTGAGGGGTGCAGCTGTGACGAGCTGTGTGTGCGCACGGAGAAAATTACTATTTTTATTACATATTTTATTCTGTTTGTGCATTACACACACGAAAACACATACACATATATATTCTGAATACCAGCCGACTTAAACACAATATTATAGTGACAGCGGTGTCTTAAAATTAGGTACAGGCTTTTAACAATTTAAAAAAAATTGGAACAAATGTGCAATGCTCTCGCACACACGCACTAAGTGCACGCTATCCAAATTATTTACATGTATATACTTTAGTTTGCATATAGTAAAAAAAACTCATGCATTCACATGCGTGTGTTTGTGTGTGAATATGTGATTTGATATGTACCTGAATATATTCGATATATATTTTGCATATTGTACATAAGTACATTATAATCACACATATATATTCATATAGTCACATATACATCTATGCTTAATACAGAAATATATATATATATATGTATATATGTATACACATATACCCACATGTATTTACAATTAATATATACATATAGTATATTCACGAACACACATACATCTTTATTTATTTATTAAGGACACGTGGTATAGCACAACTCATCCTGGTGGGGACTCTCGGCGCTGCTCCTGAGAAGTATAGACATTCTAAAACAACCAAAGCTTGAAACTGTTCTTGAGGGCAGTGAGAACCGGGCAGGAACGGCAATGAAGAGGGCGTTTATTTCCGTGATATGGGGCTGCATAATCTATGCTTATTTAGATATGTATATATTACATTTATATGTGGTTGTAGAGAGACAGTTTAACATAGTTATGCATTGGATATTATATACACACACGTATGTTCAATATGTAATCATAGCTGTGCAGACACGTCTGTGCACATTTTTCTCGTGTCTGCATTATGCACCCCCTCCTCTCACCTTTCCTTGAATGTGTGAAAAAACCTGAATTAAACCCTCTCTGGTGACGCGTGGCAGGTCCTGATAGCGTCCCTTCACCCGTTACTGCTCCTCTTAATAACAGCTGAGAGAGTGTGTGTGTGATATCTTATCCTGGTTGTGTCTTCACGAGCAACCCCCCCTCCGCCACCCCCCCTGACGCCTGTCTCCTGCAGGCAGGCTTCTCGGGGGTGAATTTGATTGTCACCTCTGTACTGTGTGTGTGTATGAGAGACTGGGGCAGATTGTGAGGTGGTTGTGTGTGTAACAGACAGATTATGTGCGCGTGTGAGAGAGATTGTGTACATGTGTGTGTGCGTGAGAGAGACTTTGTGTGTGTGCAAGTGAGAAATATTGTGTGTGTGGTACGTGTCCACATTCAATTATTACAATTACCTAATATACGGTCACTCAAATATGTCGGTCGTTCTTCCGTCCAGGATGTATTGTGACATGCGAATTGTGGAGGCTTTTACAAACTAATCGCGCAGGGCCTTTAAGCAAACAAAGAAAGTCATTATCAGAGGCGCCCCACGCTGCTAACTAATAGCACCTCTCCCAGAAAGGACCTATAATTAACACAGCAGGTCTTCCAGAGAGGAGCACTCTAATTCAATGAACGCGCAAAAGCTGATCATGTGAAGCACATTCACAGACCAGAATCTGCTCGTGGGAAGCGCGTTCACACAGTTTGCTACCTCGTACTTTTTGTTTGCTTTTGATACTTGCACAAGTGCCACCATTGCCTATGTAACGTCTCTTCTTGTGTTTCAGCGTCCTCCATGTATTGCAGCATTATACCTCTACTTATACTTTGTACGCTTTTGTAACCTGCACACATATCACTTTTTCCTCCTGTAATGCACCGTTTGCACCACTTGTACTTTGTTCACACACGATTGTCACTTTTGCCTCATGTAATGTAACTTTTGAAATGTGTTCACTTGTATTGTTCTCTTATATCAGTTCTGTTCCTTTTGTAAAGCGCTCTGGCACCTTCGGGTAAAGTCCGCGCTATATTAAAACGCATAAAGAAAGAAATAGAAAAAACCTCACAAGAATACAATGGGCCGCTTGCTGCTTGAATGGGGAGGGGTGGGAGAGCCGCGCACGCATTGTGGGCGTGCACATTGCCGTGGTCTGCGGCTCGTGCCCATTGGCGGCGCCTGCAGGCTTCACCGTGCTCAGGTCGGTGTGTGCTGCGCAGCTCGTGCGGCCCAGGGAGGGGGCCGCCGGGACAGGGACACATGGTGTGCCGCGGTTTGCAGAGGACTTGGAGGTGGGAGCCGCAGAGGTACTGCTACTGTGGTCGGGGGTGTTGAGGGGGATGCCGGGGTGTACTGTAGTGGCGGGGGAGGAGCGCTTTGCTGCGCGTTGATGGGCTGTCAACAGAGGCTGCCGTGTCGTAGAGAGGAGTTTAAGAGGCTCTGCTGCGGCGGTGGGGGGGCTCATCCTCAGCGCTGGAGTGGTGGAGAGTGCCACCATTGCCTATGTAACGTTTTTGTTTTTTTTGTATTTGAGTGTCCTCCATTTATTGCAGTATTACACCTCTACTTGTAGTTTGTACGCTTTTGTAACCTGCACACATGTCAGTTTTCCCTCCTGTAATGCACCAATAGCTTCCTCTTGTAGTTTTTCTAATGTTCTCTCACATTAGTCCTGTTCTTTTTGTGAGGCGCTCTGACATCTTCAAACAAGCATTTACAATGCAACGGTTTTGCCTTTGGAAATGTTAAAGCTATTTGCAATGTAAATGACAATGCCATTTATTTATCTGTTTTCAAAACCAACACATAAATACAAATGTTGCCATTTACAATGCCAATAGCTCAAACTTTTCCAAAGGCGAAACCGTTGCATTGTAAATGCTTGTTTAAATAGGTGTTGGCTTTGAAAATATATAAATTAATAGCATTGTTATTCACAAAGCCAATAGCTTACACTTTCCTAATGCGAGTCCTATTGGCTATAGCAATGCTTGTTGGTAGCAAGCAAGGACAGTGCTGTTGTGGTGCTGAGTGATGATGTGGTTGGGCTGAGTGATGTGGTGGTGTATTAGAGTGATGTGGTGGTGTATTAAGAGTGATGTGGTGGTGTATTAAGAGTGATGTGGTGGTGTATTAAGAGTGATGTGGTGGTGTATTAAGAGTGATGTGGTGGTGTATTAAGAGTGATGTGGTGGTGTTCCTGAGTGGTGTGGTGGTGTCCCAGAGTGATGTGGTGGTGTCCCAGAGTGATGTGGTGGTGTCCCAGAGTGATGTGGTGGTGTCCCAGAGTGATGTGGTGGTGCCCCAGAGTGATGTGGTGGTGTCCCAGAGTGATGTGGTGGTGCCCCTGAGTGATGTGGTGGTGCCCCTGAGTGATGTGGTGGTGCCCCTGAGTGATGTGGTGGTGCCCCTGAGTGATGTGGTGGTGCCCCTGAGTGATGTGGTGGTGCCCCTGAGTGACATGGTGGTGTCCCTGAGTGATGTGGTGTGTGAGGGTGTGTGTGGAGGCAGATGAAATTGTAGCAAACTGTGCCTGGCATTGCAAACTTTCAAGCTCAAATCAGATGTTTCGAATGACGAGGCAACAGAAGGCGCAGAAAAACAGCGGTATTTCATAGACATATTGAAGAGTGCCTGTCTGGTGGCTTAGTGGACTAATGCGTCCACTGTTGTGGTCTGTGTTTGACCTAATGGTCACAGGTTCAAATCTTTCAACTTGTTTTTAGCCACATAATTGATATGAGGGATTTCTGGCTGAAAACACAGTTTTGGGGCATGCCTCCTGAGCACACCCCTTCTCCTCTTCTTCTCGTGTCAGTAAGTGGTTCCTCATCAGAAATGGGAAGTCACCAGACTGTCTTTGGGCAGGATCTGCAGGGCATAAAATGCTTAATTCACAGGGACATCGACTGCGGTGCCTAAACGTGCCTCTGCAACATAAAGTTCAGAAGATACGAAGAAGGGACATTCCACTCTCTTCTGAGACCGTCGTAGAAGTAGATGACTCTATGCTCCCGAGAGACCAACACCACAAACATCCAAACTCGCAACAACGACAGCCGGATTCTCTGCTGATTTTTTTCTACCCTATCATACCAGCTTTTTGTAGCAAGAGCTACAACGAGACAAACAGAAGTGCTGCATAAACGGAAAAGGTCAGTGCACAATTCGCAGCCAGTTTAGCTCGCAGAGGAACACAGGCACACATGTGTACAGTATCAGGCAATGCTGGCCTGTGAGAGTGCCAAGGTGTCGGAGACCCTGGTATACATTATGAAAGCCTGCTTCGGAGCAGTGGACAGCCAGTGCCACCTGGAGATCACAGAACTGCTGCAGCCCCCGCGCAAATTGATTTCATGCTGCATCCATCATTTTTGCTGAAAGGTTTCCTTTCCCTTTAATTTTGTCACAGATATTACAAGAATAATGTAATGTATACATTGATTTCCCTTTCCCTCGTGTAATTGAAACAGGTTTCCCCTATTGCTTTTAAGGTAGCACCTGTAAATTAAGTTTACACAAAGCGAGACGGTAATGAGAAAATTGAAAAATCAATGCACAAGACTCGAAAACCACCTTACGGTGTGCAGCACGCAGAGAAATTAGTTTCCGATTTGTGTTTTTTTGTTGTCGTTTTATTTTGTTTTTAGAAATTAACAACAAAAATGCTTCAGGAAACATGCAAAAAATGTTCTACTTGCGTTACAAATAGTAGAACTAACTATTTTACATACATGTTATGTCGTGGGGATGTGTCACAGCTTGCGCACACTGACGCATTTGTGTCAAGGATTCAGTCATAGGGCAGAGTTCGAGATCTGGTTGTTTGAGTAGGATCACATGTAGTTTGGAGAGTGGGTAATATGCATGTGCGTAAATATTTCAGTGCACGCGTGTTAAAATGAGCATTAGACCAGTGAAATATCGGGCGCTTCTCTGAAAACAATGGGTGGCAGAGGGCCAAAGCGCCATCTGCATCGACATACTGTGCTCGTGTTTCTGTTTCTCCTCTTTAGTTTAGTTCCTTCTAGCCTCAGTGGATTGAATGTTCCAATAACATTACAGTCCTTCTGCCTCAGGCTCTACCAGTCGTTAATGGCCTGTTCTCTCTTAAGAGGCTGTTATTGTGCTTCGCGTTGAGTTGTAATGCAATGGTAATGTTAAGCGAGTGTACGAGGCGATATTCGACAATTCAGGAAGGATCATATGTGAGGATTCACTGGCTTGAATTAAGCCTCTGAGAGAATTGAGAGTATAGTCTCTTTTTAGGGCCCCGGGTTATCACTTTAAACAAGTTTAGTTGTGGGTCGTTGATGTATGTTGGTTTAGTATGTTGTGAGTTGGCACCAAAGTGTTATGCACAACTGCAGTACTAGAGAGGCTTCCACTGGTTCAGACCTGTGCTGGCGAAGAATAGAAGGGTCAAATCACGGTCCATAAAGGAGACTGGAGAGCTAGAGTTGGATGGTACTGGAAAATCATTGAATTTGGGAAGGAAGAACAATACCAACAGGAAAATACCCTGGCACAATCTCCTCCACATAAGGGGTAGTACGGTGAAGGAAATACCAATAATGGAGGATGGTCTTTCAGTCTGAGCACTTCCTTCAGATAGCAGAGCTTTTTCTGTTGCCACTCAACTCAGATCCTGAGTGTATGAAGGGCCTTCTAGCTTGTATGTTCTCAACAATACCGACTCCCCATACACTCAGGCCCTGGAAAGGTTGTATGAAGGCATCACGCATGCCATTACAATGCATGCCATAACAACACGGCATGAGTTTCTACCATGCATGCCTTTACCATGCAAACCTTTACAAAGAATATGCCTTTACCACGAAAACGTATTTATTTCACAGGTAACTATAAAGTCTTTTCATATATATATGTTAAAAAAAACACACCAGGCACTCACTAAGTTTTCGTTTCAACCAGCATATATTGCACCATTCAGATGCACTTTGGGTAATGCCTTCCGCAGTGTTTGCAACATAAACGAAGCGGGCTGAACTTAAATGCTTTCACTTGTCCTCATTCCAGGAACTACGTCAGTCATCAAAGTAGGACTGCGCCATTCAAAAATGCAATTCGGTCTTTTAGCCCGCCATGTCAGAGCGATGGTATATGTATCACAAGTTCCACATCCTATATTTTACTAATCACAGTCTCAGCCTTGGACCGGCAATTTAGATCACTTTTGCCACAGGCAGAGAACAATGTGGAAAAAAAACTAAGCGGCTGCAAGCTCAGATATGGCACGGTGCAATCAGTCCTCCAAAGTCAATCACACCCCAGTTGGGCTTCTCTTGTTTGCCCCCAAAATCCAAGCAATTCAAGTTGGCAAAATTGCTCTTCATTAAACCAAATATCCTGACAAAATCACCCCTTGTTGTAACCATATTGTAGCAATACGGGCACCAACCAGTCAGAATTGCCCAATGATTGACTTTGGAGGACTGCTTGCATTAGATTGGTCCAGGATCTCATTTGACAAACCCACATCACCCCCAACCATAGCAAACTCCACTGACTCCGGGTACAGCAAAGATACCACTTCAAGCTACTGAGCCACGCATACAAAGCCCTGCACAACTGCGGCCCAGCCTACTTGAACCATCGCCTTAACCAGACACCACCACTCCGCATCCCTTTTTCTAACCCTCACCCTCGCATCTGACATAGCAGAAGCAGCGGTCACTCCTCCTACCTACCACCAAACACATGGAATGAGCCATCCTCTCATCTCTGGACCTCCTCATCACTTCTAGAGTTCAGACAATCCCTGAAGATCGGTCTATTTAACTAATTAAATGGATCCTGCCAGCACCTGGATGGATTCCCTCACGGGTGACAAGAAGCGCTATACAAATCTACTGGTTGACTCATTCACCATAGGGCGTCTTTAAAGCAATTAGGAAGAAGTCCACACTTCTCACTGCAGGTAGCAAACAACTATTCACTGTAAGCTCATGTGCGCATCATAATTGCTACACAGTAACAAGGCAGCCGTAGGACGGTGTACTCCTTTTAACAGCTCTTTTTATTATTCCTTAGAGGAATCCATTTATTTGAAGTAACAATTATGAATTCTTATTGTGTGTGAGACACTCTCCGGGTGTCAACTCTTTGGTGGCACCAATGCTACTCCATACTCTGACTTAAATATATTTTTGTTTGTCCCAAAAATGAGCGCCATATATTTTGTTTTTTTTATATCCAAGTCATTTCTTCACTTTATAAGAATTTCTTGGTAGAGATGGGTCTCCGGGAGGTTTAAAGCATCCTCAAAGCAGCAACCTGACGAACAATTATTCCTGGTCAGCCAGTGCTTTCAATGGGCAGGTACAGTAAGGTGTTTAGTACCAGCACTTCTTTCATTTGAAAGAAAAAGTACATGCACTTCTCAGCAGGGGTCGAATAATGTTAATGGGAGGGTAACACTTCTCAGCAGGGGTCTAATAATGTTAATGGGAGGGTAACACTTCTCAGCAGGGGTCTATTATTTTTAAATGGGAGAGTGACAATTCTCAGTAGCGGGCCAACATTTTTTAACGGGAGAGTACTGGCACTTCTCAGCGTGGGTCCAATATTTTTTTACGGGAGATTACTGGTGTTTCTCAGCAGGGATTCAATATTTTTGAATGGAGTATACATGCATTCTCAGCAAGAGACCAATAATTTCAGTGGAGATATCAGCACTTTTCAGCAGGTACAAAACCTTTGATGGCAGAGTACCGGCACTCCTCAGCAGGGATGTAATATTTTAGTGGCACTTCTCAGTAGCACGCAGGCGCTCTGCGATGATGAGAACCAGCACTTCTATATTTCCATGTCAGGCACGGTTGTCAGCTGTGCTCTTCAGACTAGCATCTCAATGGGTGATACAATTATTTTAATGTCCCTCTTCCCATAAGCCCCAAGGTCTCTCCCGTCCGCCCCTTGCAGCATGGAGAACGCAAGGGGCGGCATTCTGCAGCGGCCCACTTCTCTAAAGACTCCAGGGTGAGAAGAACAAGAAGATATTCCAATCAGAGGGGGCAATTCTCTTTTTGGGAGGTTTAATAAGGATAAATATTACTCATATTTAAGGAGAGGGTATTAATTTGGGCAGGAGCGGACTCAGGAGTCCATTTTTTAGACCAAAACTCATTTCTCACCATCAGACTTTGTTCTAGACCAAGAAAGAGAAAGTCAGAAAAAGTAGAAGGGGAGGAAGAGAAATACAGGAAAAGAATGACCAGGAGGAAAGAAGGAAGTAAAGAGCCTGCGAGAGTTAGATAAAGAAACAGGAGGTGTTGGAAGCAAGAAGCAAGAGGCATGAGGAGAGATCAAGACCAGGTAAGCTTAAAATTCACAAACCAGGACATTCAACAGCACCTAAGCACAATATAGCGCCTGCAGTTATTTCTATTTTTTTTTTATTTTTAGCAAAGCAAGCACTGAATTTTACAAAGCCTAGTAGTCTTGATGGAAATAACATGCATTGTGGGATGTGCGCGGTGCAAAAAGACCAATAAAAGGCAATGAACCCTGCCAAAGAAAACATATTGTGGAAAAAATATCCCTGTGCACTTCTGATAACTCCAGAGAAATGGTTGGCTGGGGTGGGAGGTCAAGGTGAAGAAACCATTAATGGACTCAGGGTGGGGCAGCAGCAAAGTAAAAACCGGCAACTAAACCTTCACTTCAATGAAATGGAAACGGGGGTCGACTGAGGGAGGGCATCCTGGCGCACTTAGGCCTGCCCTCTCTTTTAGTGCTTGAAGGCCCATTCTGACACACCCAGGGAGCCCCCGAGCCCTGAACATTCCATTGGAGGCCCCGCAGCTGACGCTCTTTCTGCACTGCAGAATCAGCCGCCGCTGCACGGCTCTCCCTTTCACCCACAGCAAGCTGCGTCCTCCCCCGCTGCCTGGTCTCTGCTGAAACCTCCCAGTGATAGAAAAACAGTTTAAAAAAATGCAAATGCATGTAACTGAGTAATCAACAGATCTAAAGGCTGCCTGAATCTGAATTTACGGTGACAATCATTTTTCTTTAATCTTTTTCAAAGGTACAGTGAGCTGGTAACAGATGAGTAACAGATGATCAGGGCGGGCTCGCGACTTCCCTGGAAGCGGCTGCAGGTCTCACCTGTAGATGGGCTCGACAAATTTCCCAGGGACGAAGGGGGCGCCGCCCCGTGCGGGCAACTATCAAAAGGGGTCAGGGGCTGGTCTGGGCTGTCTCCCACGGTGGGGGGGGAGTGGAGGTGACACATGCCTTTCAAGTGTCAGTGCTGGGATGAGCTGCGCCACTGAAAGGCACGATAGCAGCATCTTACCTGTGCGTGTCTCGGCCGCTGCTGCTTAGGGAACCCGAAGGTGGAGCAGTGTCACCAGGGCGCATAGCGCTCCCCTCCAAGCCATGTGCTGCGGGAGAGGCTCTCCCACCTTGCCTGTGTGCCCTGGGCGCTTCACCGCCACCAGTCACATGGCGGCCTGGGTCTCGCTGCTGTCGGGAGAGAAGTGCAGATCTGAACACATTGCTCTCAGCAGGCAGCCGCCGCTCTTTCGCTTTCGGGGTCTTGTTGAGTGTCACTTAAGGATATTTGACTTTGAATGGGTGGGAAGAGGCATATTATTTTCGCGGTCGTTATGGCTAGGTAGAAAACTATTAATACTTTTTTTATTTTTAATCTTACAGCTTCTTGTTCTTAAAACGGAAAACGTACCCCAAGTTTTCAAAAACTGCGTGCATAGTGACTGCGGCCGTGTTTGCCTTTCTCCGCTGGCTTTCTTGCTGGCTTTCTCCGACGTGGAGCTTGACGAGCCTTAAATCGGCGAACTTTTGTGCTGTCGGCCTTCCACCCTTGGTCCGCCCTCACACGCAGCAGGAATGAAATAATCAACAAGCGCCCCACACCCAGGCACTTAAGGAGGCAGTGTGAGGTGCTGGCTTTCTCCGACGTGGAGCATGGCAGGAAAGAAATAATCAAGCGCCCCACACCAGAGCACTTAAGGAGGCAGTGTGAGGAGCTGGCTTTCTCCCACGTCGAGCATGGCAGGAATGAAATAATCAAGCGCCCCACACCAGAGCACTTAAGGAGGCAGTGTGAGGAGCTGGCTTTCTTATGAAAGGAAAACCGACTTCACATGTCTAATAGTCGGTAGTGATATAGCGCGTTTGCATATGAGTGGCATCAATTGACAATGCATAACAACAGTAATGCACGGTTTATATCAGAATCAGTTGCTGAAATATCGTACAGGAGAAAAAAGGAAGGGGTTGCAGTAGAGCAAGGCAACAACATTTATAACAAGTCAGGTCCCGGGCCGGCCAGCCAATCACAGCGCGGCCCGGGAATGACGTCACGGGGGTGTCCCGGGCCGGCAGCCAATCGCAGCGCGGCCCGGGACAAAGGGGCGGGGCTTAAAAAAAGCACCAGAAACGCCCCCAAATCGCGTTTTCTGGAGAAAGCGCGATTGACAGCCTCTGTCTCCCAATGGCTAGACTCCATTTATGGAGCTAGCCAATGAGAGACAGAGGCGGGTCATCAAGCCGATATTGAACTCAAGAGGTTTTTTAGCGCTTTCGCACTACGTGCGCAAACCGCAGGCAAAACCTAAAAACGCATAAATCTATACTAATATAATAAAGAGAGAGCCCAAACCTTTGAGGCGGGTAATCTCAGGAACCACAGCACCAATCACAATACCCAATACAGCGTTGGAAAGGGCAGTTGCAGCAGAAGGATATAGGCTATGCAGACGCCCACCATATACATTTAAAGGTAAAAGAACTGTGCCAGCAAAGTAGTCCCTTGTGGGCGTGTCTGCGTTGTGCTGTGGGCCTGTGCTGGGCGCGTGACAAACGCTGGGGGCGTGTGGTACGTCCCGCCCTTCATGCCATGTCTCATATCATGTGCTGTGGGCGTGTGCTGGGGGCGTGGCGTGTGCGGGGCGCGGGATTACGGAAGAAAAAGCGAGCGTTGTGCCCAATATTTCATTGTTTTTTCTTCCCAGGTTCTGTACTATCCAGCTCTAGTGTCCACCCTGCTCTCTTTAAATACCCCCGCACCCCTTAATCATAACCCACCCTTTCTCCTTAAAATACCCCAACACCATTAAACACTAACCCATCTTAACCCTATAAATATACCCTGTACCCCAAAACCCAAACCTATCCCTAAACCTTAAACATACCCCTGTACCCCAAAACCCAAACCTAGCCCTGAACCCTATAAATACCCCTGTACCTCAAAACCCAAACATACCCCTAAACCCTAAAAATACCCCTGTACCCCAAAACCCAGCCCTGAACCCTAAAAATACCCCTGTACCCCAAAACCCATACCTACCCCTGAACCCTAAAATACCCCTGTACCCCAAAACCCAAACCTACCCCTGAACCCTAAAATACCCCTGTACCCCAAAACCCAAACCTAGCCCTGAACCCTAAAAATACCCCTGTACCCCAAAACCCAAACGTAGCCCTGAACCCTTAAAATACCCCTGTACCCCAAAACCCAAACCTACCCCTGAACCCTAAAAATACCCCTATACCCCAAAACCCAAACCTAGCCCTGAACTCTAAAAATACCCCTGTACTCCAAAACCCATACCTATCCCTAAACCCTAAAACTACCCCTGTACCCCATAACCCGAAACTATATCTGAACCCTTAAAATACCCAAACACCCCAAAACATATACCTCAGTACCCCAAAACATATAACCCTATACCCATACTTACCTCATCCAAATATTTTAAAAAAAACATGCTTTTACCATTCATGCATTTGCAACGAATTTCGTTGTAAATGTATGCGTGGTAAAAGCATATAAAATGTAATGCCATGGGTTATAATGGCATTGCGGAGTCATGGTACTTTCGTAATTTAAGTATGCGGAGTGATGGTATGCGGAAAGAAAGTTGCGGAATAATGGGTGTTTACCCTCCCCCCGTAAGTACATTGGTGGCATGGCGGCCCACATCTCCAGCAACATATTCATATATTTTCACCACCGATTTGAAAAACGCACAGGTCTCTATCATTGATGGCCAGCGCCGACATACACTTTTAGACACACCTCCCGCCACAAGTTCTAGATTTGCGAACTTTAGAGCTGGGGAGCTACGTTTGAATCTCGGCATCAGCTCAACATCCTGTGATTCCAGGCAAATCGCTTTGTCTCCCCGTGCCTACCACAAATGAATGTGTTCTTCTGTAATGTAAATTGTGCTCATGCCATGTTGTCGAGTTTGTGCTATATAATATTGCAAGGAAAAATAAAGTAGGGAAACTCGAGTTCAAACACTACTGAACGTGCACTCTTAAGTGCATTAGCAGTGCACTGTGAATCGGAGCATTTCACAGGCCTGTCACAGATAAGAAATGCTATCAAAACGAAATCCTACAAAACAATATACTACTGGCCGGCAGCAATTCATACCCGGACAACGTCGGGACGGGCTGCTAGTATATGTATATAGAGATAACTCTAATCACTAGTATATGCAGTAGACCTTTGTACTATCTACCATTCCTATGTGACTCTTAGAGTATATCCATTCGTATCTCTTCCTTGAGTGACTTTACTACTTGTACATTTGCAATTTTCCTTTCTGTTTGTATCTCCTCCTTGTGTGACTTTACATCTTGTACATTTGCAATTTTTTCTGTTTGTATATTTTATGTAACGCATGTAATTCGAAGTCCTTATGTTTTGCAACTGGTTCTTATGTAAAGCGCTCTGACACCTTCGGGTAAAGTTTGCGCTATAGAAAATCGCATTAAATAAAATAAAATAAATAACCGGAAAACTTATGAGCTCTGCGTCTTTTATTTATTTTTTATTTTAAAAGTTTTATATAGGGCTAGCTTGACCCGTGGGTATCAGAGCGCTTTACATATACACAGGAAATAAAGGTTGCATTACAAAGCAAGATCGAGGAAGCAAAAAAGATATAGACAAACACATAATAATTAGGCAAACAGTGCCGCGAAGGGAGACAAAAAAATGGTTTTTTTTAGTGCTGTGTTTTATCATTCACACAGAGGCCAGGAGGCACATTTCCCTTCTTGTGCTAGGGCCCATGACACATTGGCTGCACTACTAGCAAGGTGGCACTTGGAGTGCACACCGGTTTACGCATTGATGTATGAGTGAAAGAACAGCGGCTGGATGTCCCCCTTAAATCAATCTAAAAACAAAGCATTTGGCCTCAGTTTCCTCCAGCACCCTGGTTAAGCGCCTTGAGGTAATTCAGATAAAAGGATGTATGCAAGAGGAGCGTGCACAGCACAGAAAACACAACATTACACGATAAAATAACCCACGAACATGGAACCTCTGAGGCAAACCAAAGAATACTGTCTTCACTCATGACAGAGTAGTAATAAATAACATCATACCCTACAGGAGTTGCCACAGTCTCTATATTCTATGTACATAATTCCCGGCGCGCGACCACTACAACAGAGCGGTATGTAATGTATGCTCACCAAACCATAGCAGAATGCGCCGAGGACAGGCAGGGTGTTTCTTGATTCCTTCCTGGCTGTGGTGCAGAGTGCCCCGCTGCTGTGTGTCCCCGGGGCTTGTTCCTGTGGGGTGCTCTGAGCTGCAGTGCCTGCTGCTCCATATGGTACTTTCGTTTCTTTAGTACTGCTAAGCATTATGACTCGCCACTATGTTCTTCAGAGAACATATCATTATTTATCCTTTCTCTTGTTGCCTCTAGCTGTGTCAATCATTCTGCTATTTTAAAAGCTCCTGCATTCCACTTTCTCTTCCGAGCCAGTCCTTCTAAATCTTGATTGAATTGTGCACCGAATTTCGGAAGCCCACGTGGACAGGCTTCGTCTTGAAACTAGGACTCCCGAACTTGCTGGCCCAGCGGCCCCGCCCTTCAAAGCAGCTAGAGTTTTGATTGCCCGAGCACAGCTTAAGCTCGCTTCCCATTGGCAGGTCGAACCCTCAGCTCCCGCAGCAGCTTGTGTGAGGCAAGTGTTGCTTTTCCATCCGTCCCTGCTCCGGCCCTTGCACGCCCCACTCCTACCATGGAGACCCTGATCCCGGACGTCTGGTTTCGGGAGGCCAGCATCCTGTGGCCGGGGCAGGCGCTGACCCTGGAGGTGGAGGAGGTCCTCTACCAGCGGAGGTCCGCCTATCAAGATATCCTGCTCTTCAGGAGGTGAGGTGCGCATGCGACCCCCTGGGTACACACTGCAGATTGGCAACCACAATATTGCCAGCGTTATTAGAGGCTTCAAACATGCTAATTACTATGGAACCACCGCGGATATTGGATTGGATTGCAGTTGCATTTACTTAGCGCTTTGTGTCCTTGATGATGCACTGAAGCGCACTCGGCAGACGTGTAGGAAGGTTGTGCTCTACATCATACCATACTATTGTATCATAGTATAGTTTTTAGTCTTCATGCAACGGCAACCGTGTTACCGACTTACTGCAGTACAGATTATGAAGTATAGAATTTACTGAAACCAACCTATATGCTCCCGTATTGTGAACTCTACCTAGTGAAGTAATAAAGAAAATTAAATGGGGCGTGCTGGTGTGGGACGGGACGGTGGTGGGTGCGGAGATGGTCAGTGGCGCTGTCGGGCACCGGAGGTAAATGTAGAGTGAAGCTTCCACATGGCGGCGCCCACGCATGCTTTGCGGCAGACGCGTCTCACGTTCGCGTCCACAAAGCAGAATCTGCAAGAATCTGCACATGCCCCAGTCTGTCTCCCTTGAGAGGCATCTCAACAACAATAGGTCTCGAGAGCGAGACCTAAAAAGTACAAAAATGGAGCAAGTAGACACCAGAGGGGCTATGAAGTCGCGGTTTCCACAGAAACGGCAGCAAAGTCATCAGCCCAGGGGCGTAACAAAGGCCCCCGCAGCTCCTGCGGCCGGGGCCCCCCCAGGCTTACACATACCGGAGGGGACCTCCCTCAGAGCCTACTGATGTGAGGGCCCCCTTCAGCACATCGTGCAGGGGGGCCCTCTCACGTTTTGTTAGGCCACTGGCAGCAGCTGGGGCATGAGTATTTTAAAGTTGTCCTACCAGCAGGACTCGACAGCCCTTTAGAGGCCTAGTTTAAACATTACCTCTGCACGCCCGCCTCGTCCCTTAGATGGGAAATTCAATTTCAGTGCAGGAACATGGTGCCTAAGTGCGAGTGCCAGGTGAGAGTGCTAGTTGAGTGATGTGTCTGTGAGTGGAGGCTGTGAGAGATGTGGCTGTAAATGCAGTGTAAGAGATGGGACTGCGAGTGCAGATTGAGATATGTGGCGCTGTGAGTGTACGGTGAGATCTGAAGTTGTGACTCCAGCGTGAGAGGTGAGCCCGTTGGGGACTGTTTACAATTCTAACCAGGAGCGCAAGGGTATCTATCATGAAAGACTTTCAGAAGCAGTGGAAATTACATTTAGACCAGTTTCCTGAGTTATCAGCCTGTGAGAACTCCGGAGGGAAAGTAAAATGCAGAAAATTGGCTTATTCCTTCCTCACATACTTATGCACCTCTGCCCCTATACGCAGCCTGCCTGGCTCACTCATCTTCTTTAATTAATTTATTTACAAGACAAGGCGAGCTGTATTTTCCAAGAGTTTCAAACCTAATTTCTAATTTCTAATTTAAAACATTTGTAGAGCGCAACGTTCACCGAGCGGTTTCTTGGCGCTAACAGGGTCCGAGTTACTGAGGGTTGCAGGGGTGAGCGAGTTTATGGAGGGAAGGCCTGTCTAAACAAGAACGTCTTGAGGTCTTTTCGAAAAGAGCCATAGTGTGTGGCAAAACGTAAGTGATCAGGCAGAGAATTCCAGAAAGCAGGGGCCAAGGTAGAGAAATTGGCACCACCCCACTTTTTTCGCTTAAAGCGTGGGGTTTGAAGGAAAGCTTTGGAGGAAGACCGGAGTTCTCTGGAGGGAACATATTCGCTTATCAGCGAGGAAATGAAGGCCGGGGCCGTGCCTTGCCGGGCCTGGAAGGTCATACAGGCGGTCTTAAATAGGGAGCGCTCCCTGATAGGCAGCCAGTGGAGCTCCCTGAGAAGGGGGGAGGAGTGATGGTAGCGTGGGAGACCGTAGATAAGCCGGGCCGCGTGGTTCTGCACCACCTGGAGCCTCCGTAAGCTGTATGCCTGTAAACCTGTAAAGCTGTAAACCTGCTAATGTTTGTGATTCAGAGCACCGGCAAACACCATCTCAAAGTAAGCATGCCTTTGCTCCTTTCTCCGGAGCCCTACTATCACTACTGCTGATCATGCCCATGTTTACAGGGCTGCTGGCGTCAGACATCCACACTTGATTGCCACAGGGCTTATGCCAGTTGCCTTGAGCATTGGCCAGGTACCCCTGGAGCATTTGTCATTGCCTTCTTCCATGGAGGTCAGAGGAGCAAATGATTGGAGTGCATTGTACTGGGATGGACGTAGTCCCACTTTTTCAAATGTTGCATGCTCTCCGGCATGTCTCCCAGGTGTCATCACATGCCCTGGGCTTGGTGCCAACTTTCAAAAGGTACTTTGCGAAAAGTAAAGAAAAACTGAAAACGGTACCCAGGGTAACAAGAATAGAAGCTGTTGGTACAGGGTGGCCTCCAAGTGACAAAGCAAGCTTCTAGGCTTGAATAAACTGGTTTGGCTGGGTTTTCAAATCAATGGTCGTCTTTGCATTTGTGGGAATACTAGCTTCTAGTGACTCCTCATTGGACCCATTGGGAGCTCTGGAGCCAAAAGTCTTACTGGTGCTTAATTTGTAAAGTATTACGTGGTGGCCCGCAGGTTTTTCTCAAATGCTGCCGGTGCCACTGGCGAAGATCGGGGTTATCGAACACTAAGGTGTGGCCCAGTCACGAGTACCACTAAGTATTTCAACTATGCACAGCAGAGAACACGCCCTACCCTCACACCTTTCAAGATGAGGTGGACGTCTGCATTTACTTCTATTTAAAGACTTAGCAACACTGCCTTTGGACTCATTACATCGAAGAGCAAGCAAGAACTCTCATTATAGAGAAGGTTGAGTGTTATGCATTTCTGTCAGCAAGTATTTTGTTTCCGTACGTTTGTTTTGCATCAGCCCATCTGAGCGGAGGGTGCATGATGTAACTGTCCGAGCGCCGAGTGAAGTTTGAGCCCACGTGAGTGCAGAGTGACAGCTGAGCCGTGCAAATGCAGTGTGAAAGGGGGGTCTCTGTGAATGCAGGGTGTGCCTGTGTGAGTGCCGGTTGAGATGTGAGCGGATGTCTATGTGAGAGAGGAGTCTGTGTGGATGAAGGGTGAGAGGCGTACCTATGATAGTACATGGTGAAAGGTGAGTGTGTGACAGTGCATGGTGAGAGGTGAACCTATGTGAGTGCATGCTTAGATCTGAGCTCTTGTAAATGCATGGGTGCCAAGGGGGATATTTGAGCCCTAGTAAATGCTTGATGAGAGATAAACCTTGGTGAGTGCATGGGGGAGGATGTTAGCACAAGGAAGGATGTGCCTTTGAGAGTGAGTAGTGGTCTACCCATGTGAGTAAAGAGGGAGAGGGGTGCCTATGTGAGCAGAGAGTGTGTGATGTCAAATGGGTGTGCAGGGTGAGTGGTGTGCCTGTGTGAGTGCAAAGTGGGAGGCGTGCCCGCTTGAGTAGAGGCCGGGTGAGTCATGTGAGTTCAGGGGAAGTGTGTGGCTGTGTGAATGCAGGGTGAGAGGCACGTCTGTCTGAATGCATGGGAAGAGGAGGGGCTGGGTGAATGCAGAGTGAGAGACATGCCTGTGTGCAACGGATTATCCAGAAAATTAGAATATCCTACCACTTCGAACCAAAGCTCTGAGGGCACCAAGCAAGCACAGCAAGTGAGTCCAAAACACCCTAGAAGTGCTCCTCTGTCTCTTCCATCCGAGCATCTATTCATTCATCCTTTCACCCTCCCATCCACCTTCTGCTATCAATCATTTCACCTTTACATTCTGTCATCCATTCATTATTTCATCAAACTTTCAATCGTTCACCATTCCATCCATTGGCCATTTTATCCATCCATCCTCTAAGATTTTCATTTACTCTGCCATATTTTCGCCCTTCCTCAGATTTCAATTTACTCTGTCATCCATCCACTCTCTAAAATTTCCCTTTACTCTGTCATCCTTTCATCCACCCATGTATCTATCCTCTCACTTACCTATCCTCTCACATACATATGTATTTGTAACATACACGTTCATGCACAAGAGTATCTTGGTGTTGAATAACAGATGTTTATTTTTACCCAACTCAATGGTATTCATTGTATCGACCCCAGAAGGATGAAAGTCTGAGTGGACCCGCCGGGATTTGAATCTGTGACTATGAGGCCAAACACAAGCCCCTACAGTTGACGCATTAGTCCACTGAGCTACCAGACCCACTCATTCACCTATCCTCTCACCAGTGACATAACAATAGCCCCCACACACCTATTGGTGCGGGGGGGGGGTGGTAAGCTCCAGAGGGCCCGCCCCAGCACTGTGCCTGAGTGACCGGCCCCTGGCCTGAGAGCTCCTGAATGGGTCCAGAGCATGGGTGCCCCTCCATGTACTTTGCAGGGAGGCCCCCTCAAGTTTTGTTACGCCACTGCATCAGCCACAATAAATGAGGATCCAGAATGCGTAGAATTCACCAGAAACACTCAAAAAAGTTCGGAAAATTTCGCTGTACCAGTGCCGCTATGGAGATGTAACTCACAAAATGTTCTTTTCCTTGTCGCCACTTGTAAAAGACGAGAGAGTCCAGGATGAAGGTAAGATCCAAATTTATTACAGTTGCGGCACAGTACATCTAATCACGGTACGATGGTATCAGTAATTGTCGTTTGGAACATGGAGCCAAAGATGTGCACGCAGGTACAAGGTTCCATGTTCTAAGCACGGGACAAGCCACGAGGGAAAGGGCAGGAAGAGGGAAGAAGGAGCCAACAGGGAAACATGGAATAAATAAAATTGTAACAACCTCCCCAGGAGTCAAAGTCAAAGTCAAAGTCAAAGTTTTTTTATTTGCTTTGGTACTCAACTGAGGACCACAAATTTAAAAACAGTTTACAAAAATAAACATAATCAATATAGTATTAGAAAAGATTTTAAAAATTTATAGAAATTATAGCAAACCCATTCGTCAGTCGGTCGTTTACATAATGCTAATAAATTGTTTACTGTAGTAATATTGCATTTCTGAGATATCGGCTTAAGATATCTAGCCCGCGCTTTAACTACACTTGCGTGTGGACAAACAAATAAAATATGCACAATGTCTTGAACACCACCAAGACAGAGATTACAAGTAGGGGAATCTCCTGGTGACCATTTAGATGTGAAGGCGGAAACAGGTAGAATGCCTAAACGCAACATGATTATAGACCTTCTTGCTCCATGTGTAAGGCAGAGCCCCAGATATGGCCGTAATTGCTTATATTCCAACGACTCTATGTAAGTTTTATATGTAGATAACTTATTACAATGCATATAATCAAGATCGTAACTTAATCTTGGGGTAAAGCATTTCAAGAAAAGTTTTAACTGGGGTTTTGTCCATGATAACAGAATATCTTCAGTCAGGTTCGCTGTTTTAAATGCTTCAGACATATTCTTGGAAAAGTTAAGTTGTCGAGAATCTGTTTTGAATATCTCGGTCTTCAACAAAAATCTCAATGTTCCTTCCTTTGCATGCAGGATGTTATAGGCCCATCGAATAACATTTGCCACAGCTGTTGCATATGAGCTTGTTAATGCAAATTCCAATCTGAGAGCCTGTACAGATGTTGCTGCAGAAACCTTTAGTATTCTTTTCAAGATCTTTCCTTCGGTAATGTCCATGAAAGACCATTGTTTTGTAGGTAAATGTTCAGTTGCATAAGACAAAACCGAGGGTATTTTAACTTTATACACTTTGAGCAAGGAGGAAAAATGCCTATTTCCTGTGGCAGTATACAATCTAGAGAGTGCCCCAGCATGGATCTCAGATTTTTTCTTTAAATTGTTTATATGTTTAAAATTTTGTAAATTCTTAGTAAAAATCCTGCCAAGGTAAGTATATTCATCTACTTCCTCTACTCTTGTCCCATCAAGGTTCCAGTGATATTTAGCGCTTTTTTTCCGGCCAGAAAACGCTACCACTTTTGTTTTCGTTAAATTAGGTATTAAAAAATGATCCTTCGAGTAGACATTTAAAGAATTCAATAAATTTTGAAGACCAAAGGGTGTGAGGTCTAACATAACTATATCGTCTGCGTATAGTAGCGCGTGTATGCTCTGAAAAGCAACCTTTGGGGGCAGACTAGAGCATTTTTGTAAGTAGGATGGTAAATCGCTCAGATATAGTGAAAATAGAATTGGTGCAAGAAGGCACCCTTGTTTGAGACCATTTAAAGTATTAATTGGTTTCGTCAGACCTTTTTCACTTCCCATTTGTACCTGGGACCAGGTGTTCGTATGTAATTTGATTATGATTTGCAGTAGATTTTCAGAAATCCCCAGTCTTCTCAATTTTTTCCATAACGTTGGTCTATCTACGCGATCAAACGCGGTGGAATAATCTATAAACGCAGCATACACTGGTTGTGATTTCCTCCCAATGTATTTGTCGAGAATAGTCTGAAGAATTGAGATATTATCTGTTACTGAGTGATTAGGACGAAAACCAGCTTGAAACATCGGTATTATTCCCTGAGAGAAGCACCAGTCTTTTAATCTATCCAGTACCTCCGCTGCGAAAATTTTACCTGTAGCGTCCATTAATGCAATTTGGCGGTAATTACTAGCAACATTTTGATTCCCTTTTTTATATATAGGGATTATTGTACTTCCCTGCCATGATTTTGGTATTCTCCTGGTACAAAAGATAAGGTTAAAAACTGATGTTAACATCTGACTCCATTCCTTGGGGTTTGACTGCAGAACTTTAATCGGTATCAGGTCAGGGCCTGACGCTGAAGTATTCCTGGCATTTCTGATATGATTTTCAATAGAATATGCTGTACTTTTCTCTATTGGTATTGAGTTACTTTCCAAACAAATTTCAGCAGCATTACTGTCAATCTCAGTTGAGTTTGCTTTATATAGGTCAATTAGATAGGTTTCCCATTCCTGGGGTGGTACTGGTATGGCATATAATTTCTTTTTTGTTCCAGTTATTTTGGCTATCAAAGACCAGTATTTTCTTTGATTGTATTGTTTCGCCGCCTCATGAATGTCCACCCAATTCTTGTCTTGTAGCAATCTTTTTTTGCTATTCTTCTCTCTTCTAAGTTGATTTTTTAACTTATTTATTTCTTGCTGTATGGCAGGTGAGTAATCTGAGAATTGCCCTCGTATAAGTTTGAGTTTCCTCCTGTTTATATTTTCATTGGAATCGTTATAGATTTTATTTTTGCGTGGTTTATCCCTGTTAAGAAGAAGAAATCTTTTGAGAGTTGTCATAATACATTCGAAGTTTATTATTTGATCTTCCGAGTGAATTTTTGGTTAAAATGTTGTTTTGTAGAATCTTTCTGTTTATAAAGTCTAGGGTCCCTGAATTCCAGAAGATTCGTCTCTGCTTATTATTAATTTCAATATTCCCATTAAGGTACATAATTGGATTCGACGAGGCTGATTTTAGCGACCAATTAGTGTTTAGGCATAGAAGCGCATGGTCGCTGTCTTCTGTAAAATTTATTTTCAGATGATGGAATGTATCCGATATCTCTATATTACATATTAGATAATCAATAATAGAGGGGGATCCATTTCCACGCCTTGTGTAAGATGCCGGTCTATCACCTTCTACATAGCCATTCAAGATTGAACCGTTTATATTTGGGAGTGATGCTAATAACATTTTCCCTCTTTTATCGGCGACTTTTCCTTTTGGAAATATTGGGGTAGGAAAATCTATTGTCTCATCTTCGTATGTTTTTGCCCATTTACAGATTTTTGAATTAGAGATTTTCCCGTTCACATCACCCACGATTAAGTACGGAGTGTTAGCTCGTTCTTCGATTATCTTAGATATTGAATCTATGGTTTCTACAAAAAAGGCATCCTGTGATGTGCCTGGAGGAATGTACATGTTGAAAAACAGTAGGGCTTTTTTTTGGTCAGAAATATTTGTTTTTAGTATGACCTTGATGCATTGAAAATTGTCAGATTTGGAATCGATTATTTCTTGAGACCATTGATGTTCCTCGCTTAAGAGAATAGCCAGACCTCCCTTGGCATGACCTCTGCTAGTTGTTATAGCTGGGATAGCATAGACATAGTAACCCTTCTGTTTGAACGATTTTATTGCCCATGTTTCCTGTATAGCTAGAATATCAGGATTGCCTTTTAGTGCTATATTCATTTTGTTGGATAGTTTTCCGGCTATATTCCACGAGGTAATCTTTAAGCTACTGTTAAACGGTGCATTGCGGTCGTTGTACTTGTTTGTTGCTGTTTAAGGCCTCAGATATCCAAGCCCAAGATTCTGTTGTTTTTCTGGCCTCTTTTTCTTCTTGATGTTGGGACCATACATTCCTTTGACCATTATTTATCTGAATTTTCAAACTATCCTTTCTAGAGCTGGTTCGCCCCCGATCAACATGATCAGAGATGTTTGTAGACCAATTATTTGAATGGGTTTTGGTGAAAATATTTTGAGGGCCAGTCGATTTGGATATTAAGTTCTTTGATGGAAATATTTCAATGACATCATAGCCATATTTATGCAATATTTCTTTTTCCCTTAGGATAATCCCAGGAACAACAGATGACCAGAAGGCTACTGTCGCGATTTTTTGATTTTCTTTTAGAGGGAATGTGACTAAGTCTATTTCTTTACTAGTGATGGATTGTAGCGTATGGATTTGTTGTAACAAGTTGATTATCCTTTCTCGATTTAACGACAGTTTATCAGTTGGAAATAGTTCTTCAAATTGTAGATATTTGGTCAAAGGTTGGTCGCCACCAGGGGATAGCATCTTATTGGTACTGCTTTCTTTATTTGTTTGATCAGTACTATTTTTTGTTCTGAAAGGAATATATTCAGGAGCTTTATGATTCAGTTGTTTTATCGGCAGTTTGTTTATTATTTCATTTTGTTCCTCTACCAACGAATGATTAGTTGTTACTTTTTCCAGAGATCCTTCCTCCTGATCAATGATTACGTTTTCAAATCTGATTTTTCTGGTTTTCTTTTTATTGATTCTTCGTAATGGCTTCCTATTGAGGATTTTTCTTTTTGATTTTTTGTTACATTTCTTTTGGCAAGATTTTTCATTTCCAGCCTCATCTGTTAGAGGTACGACGGTAGTTATTTCATTTCCTTCATCGCTATCTTTTGTCGTTTTGGTATTCTTAATGGAAAAGATCGGATACTCTTTGGTTATCGTAGAAGGTTCCTCTCTGAACAGTTTTTTTAGAGAGTATATTCGGACCCCCTTGGGATTTTTCTGGGTCTTAGTGTTAAATTGATTTACTGATTTTTGATCTGATGTTTGAGTACTATTGTCACATTTATTTTGAGATTCAGGAGTGAGAGTTTTGGTTGAAGGGAACGATTCAGAGAACTCTTTTCCTTCCTCTTGAGTCTGTGTATTTTTTGTTAATTCAATATGTTCTTTTTTCCTCTTTTCTTCTACCAAAATTTTCAGAATGCCAATTTGAACATCCAAAGTTTGATCCGAATTTTCTAAAATGTTACCTAAAAATGAGAGGACAGATTCAAGTATTTCCTGTAAAGTATGAAGGGCCTTTGAGACCGGTGTCGCCATATTAGTGGAGTTCATATTATTCGGAAGAAATGTATCCAATGATGTATCCAAATCTATTTTGAGATCAAACAGTTGTTCTTGAGATTCAGTTTGTAAATCAGCTGGATTTGGTAGTATCTCAGAAATATTTTCTAACGGTTTTGTGCCGTTTGGGCCGAGATCCTCGATGTCAGAAAAGTGATTTATTTGTTTTACCGGTGTGATGGTAATTAGTTTTGAAGAATCAAGAATCGATGTTTGAGACTCCTGTGTAGAGCGTAAAATCTGAGGTTTAGTATGAGAGCCTTGATCTCTTGAAATTGAGGTAGTCTGTGCATCCGTAGGAGGCAACTCAAAAGCCTCTTTGGGTGGAGTTTTTTCCATTATTATGGGCGATTCATGAACAGGTAAATAAGATTGATTTTTAGGAGTTAGAGCTGAGAAGTACTTACTAATAGCTGGTGTGCCAATTAACTGACCTTGTTTTACTGCTTTTACGGAACTTTGTCTTACAGCCTCCTCTGTACCCATTCTCTTCATAAAGATGGTACGAGATCTTAGTTTTTTATATGCCATAAAAAATTGTCACAATCAAATATATAGAGTATATTATCAGTAGTTACCTTGGTATAATCAGATGTGAGGTTAATCAGCGTCGGTAGTCAGCGGGCAGGTACTTAAAGAGAAGCCTTTCCACGGTTTAGCTAGTTTCTCCTGGAAACAAAGACTATATTTCTATGGAGCGTTTTAATCCTGATATAGGATTCACGGTGAAATATATGAAAACGAAAATGAAAAAGGAGTGGCCCGTCCCGTCCTTATGCGTCCTTAGACGGCCCGCCCTTTGCCCGGGCTTCGCCCCGGGCTCCGACCCGCGCGCGTTCCGCGATGCGCGTGCTGTAGGTCGCTTTTAAGGTGTAGGGGCGTGTCACGGAGGGGGGGCGCGGCACTCGCGGGAAGAGGACAAGCTGGAGATGTGGAATGCTGGTCCTCGCAGTCCCGGGGCCAGCGCCTCTCACTCCTCTGGACACACGCGGTAGATGGCGGCTTCCCAGCCGATCAGGCAGCCAGGCAGGCGGTGTTTTCTGCAACTCTGTCACGCAGTCGATTCAGGCAAGGTTCTTCTCTCTCAGCGCAGGCAATGTTAGCTTCAATCAGCGCTAACACTTCTCGAGTGGCACCCGCGAAGCGGGTGCCGTGAGAAGTAGACGGGCTCAGCTGGGGGCGTGTCACGGAGGGGGGGCGCGGCACTCGCGGGAAGAGGACCAGCTGGAGATGTGGAATGCTGGTCCTCGCAGTCCCGGGGCCAGCGCCTCTCACTCCTCTGGACACACGCGGTAGATGGCGGCTTCCCAGCCGATCAGGCAGCCAGGCAGGCGGTGTTTTCTGCAACTCTGTCACGCAGTCGATTCAGGCAAGGTTCTTCTCTCTCAGCGCAGGCAATGTTAGCTTCAATCAGCGCTAACACTTCTCGAGTGGCACCCGCGAAGCGGGTGCTGCGAGAAGTAGACGGGCTCAGCTGGGGGCGTGTCACGGAGGGGGGGCGCGGCACTCACGGGAAGAGGACCAGCTGGAGATGTGGAATGCTGGTCCTCGCAGTCCCGGGGCCAGCGCCTCTCACTCCTCTGGACACACGCGGTAGATGGCGGCTTCCCAGCCGATCAGGCAGCCAGGCAGGCGGTGTTTTCTGCAACTCTGTCACGCAGTCGATTCAGGCAAGGTTCTTCTCTCTCAGCGCAGGCAATGGTAGCTTCAATCAGCGCTAACTCTTCTCGAGTGGCACCCGCGAAGCGGGTGCCGCGAGAAGTAGACGGGCTCAGCTGGGGGCGTGTCACGGAGGGGGGGCGCGGCACTCGCGGGAAGAGGACCAGCTGGAGATGTGGAATGCTGGTCCTCGCAGTCCCGGGGCCAGCGCCTCTCACTCCTCTGGACACACGCGGTAGATGGCGGCTTCCCAGCGGATCAGGCAGCCAGGCCGGCGGTGTTTTCTGCAACTCTGTCACGCAGTCGATTCAGGCAAGGTTCTTCTCTCTCAGCGCAGGCAATGTTAGCTTCAATCAGCGCTAACACTTCTCGAGTGGCACCCGGGAAGCGGGTGCCGCGAGAAGTAGACGGGCTCAGCTGGGGGCGTGTCACGGAGGGGGGGCGCGGCACTCGCGGGAAGAGGACCAGCTGGAGATGTGGAATGCTGGTCCTCGCAGTCCCGGGGCCAGCGCCTCTCACTCCTCTGGACACACGCGGTAGATGGCGGCTTCCCAGCCGATCAGGCAGCCAGGCAGGCGGTGTTTTCTGCAACTCTGTCACGCAGTCGATTCAGGCAAGGTTCTTCTCTCTCAGCGCAGGCAATGTTAGCTTCAATCAGCGCTAACACTTCTCGAGTGGCACCCGCGAAGCGGGTGCCGCGAGAAGTAGACGGGCTCAGCTGGGGGCGTGTCACGGAGGGGGGGGCGCGGCACTCGCGTGAAGAGGATCAGCTGGAGATGTGGAATGCTGGTCCTCGCAGTCCCGGGGCCAGCGCCTCTCACTCCTCTGGACACACCAGTAGATGGCGGCTTCCCAGCCGATCAGGCAGCCAGGCAGGCGGTGTTTTCTGCAACTCTGTCACGCAGTCGATTCAGGCAAGGTTCTTCTCTCTCAGCGCAGGCAATGTTAGCTTCAATCAGCGCTAACACTTCTCTTCAACCTCCCCAGGAGAAGCGTTAAAGTGGCGCCCCGAGGAGAAATACCTTTGTTTCTCCACTGTTTTTGCTCTTTCTAAGTGTGTTGCATTCTGCATCAAACGTAGGGCTCATTTACAAGGGCCCTTGGGCACTTTTTTGATGCTCCGGTGGCGCAATGTGCCCCATTATATTTACAAGGCCACACAAAACAATTTTATGTGGCTTTTCTTGGCCTTGTAAATATGTTCACCTTTCACACAAAACGCTGCATGAAAGGGGCGTTCTATGGGTGTTGGTGTGGGTGTTCTCAAGCAACACCGATGGAATTTGAAGCCTTCCCAGATTTACGAGAAATCGTAAACCTGGGACGGCATCAGCAGGGCCGGACTGGCTACCTGGCGTTTCTGTGTGCTGCCGAGCTGGGGGCTAATTTCCCTGCAGTGCGGGCTGATTTCGTTGATGGGGACCTGCGTGCGTTTCGAAATAAAAAAAGCAAAACGAATTTTGTTCAGCACACGCAGGTCCCCATCAACGAAATCAGCCCCCAGCTCGGCAGCACACACAACCGCCCGGTAGCCTGTCCGGCCCTGTGCATCAGATTCTTACACCACCCCAGGGGTGGAGTTAGGGAGGCGCAACTAAGAGTAATGCTTTCATTTCTCCTAGTTTTTTTTCTTTTTTAGGTGTGCTGCATTGTGCAGCACACATAGAAAGAGGAAATCGCCTCAACTGATTGATTTTATGCAGAAAGGTGTCCCTTTCTGCACAAAATCAAAAAACCCTGCAACGCAGGCACCCTTGCACCATGGTGCAAGGGTGCCTGCGTTGCTGCATGACAGCCCATTGTGCGCCACTCAGGGGAAATGGACAGAAGTGTACCGTATCTCATAAATATGGTGCATTCCTGCCCTTTTCTGTTGACGGAGCGCAGCAAGATTCCCGGCAACGCTGCCCTGAACCAAAATCTCGTAAATGAGGCCCTTAGAAGGAGGAAAACACCATCAATTATTGATTTTGTTCAGGAAGAGGTGCATTATTATAGATTATTATTATAGAGGCTTTTATAGCGCGCTCAATTACTAAGAAAATAGTATCCTGGCGCGGAAGAGAGAGAAGGCAGAGCAGAAAGATTCCAGAGCAAAGAGAGGAAGGAGAGCCCTATACAATGATGTTGAAAAGGTGGTTCTTCAATCCTTTCTTAAACACAGTGATGGATGGGGCTGTTTTCAAGTGGAGGGGAAGGGTGTTCCAAGCTCTCGCAGCTCTGACAGAGATGGATTGGCCACCAAGTCTGCTGAATTTAAATTTTGGTACAGTCATTTGGCACAAATTAGCCGACCTAAGGGGTCGGTTGGGAACATAGAGGGAAAATCTTTTTCTCAGATAGACTGGACCAGTTTGATGGACAGCGCGATATGAAAGGACAAGGATTTTAAATAAAATCCTGTGAGCGACTGGGAGCCAATGGAGGGCACGAAGAGGTTGGCAGGCACTGGAGCTTTTGGGTATGTTAAACAAAAGTCGCACAGCGGCATTTTGAATAACATGGAAGCGATGTATCAGATAGGCCGGTAGACCACAGAAAAGGCCATTCGCGTAATCTAATCTAGATAGTATAAGGGCGCGAATGACGGTCTCCTTGGCCTCTCTCGGAAGAGGAAAAAACCTGCGTAACGTTTTGAGTGTGGAAAAACAGACCCCAGTGAGTTTTTTTAGATGATCCTCAAATTTGAGGTCATTGTTGAACCAGACTCCTAGGTTTCTTGCAGGGCCGCCGATAGATTTAGGGCATGGCAGGTCGGCAGGCCAAAGAGAGTCACTAAAGTTGTCTGGAAAAGAACCATACAGCAGGTTCTCTGATTTGCTTTCGTTGCATTTTAGTTGGGCGAGGGCTAGCCAACGAAAGACAGATGATAGGCAGGATTGGGCTCCCGACGTATCCGAGTTATTTTTTGGCCATGTGAACAGAAGTTGTGTATCGTCGGCGTAAGCCATAATTTTTGCTCCTAGCTGTTCTGCGAGATATATGAGAGGGGTAAGGTAAATATTAAAAAGCAGGGGGCTGAGGGTAGAGCCCTGAGGAACACCAGTTGTAAGTTTCTTGGGGGAGGAAGCAAAGGGCGGCATCCAAACTTGTTGTGTTCTGTTGTGCATTCCTGCACAAAAACAATCATCCCTGCAATGCTGGCACCATGGTGCACCATTGCTTTGGTGCTTGACAGCCATTTGTGCACTAACGCAGAGAAAAACACAGGGATGCATCGTATATTTGTAAATACAACGCATCCCTGCACTTTACTAATGATGGAACTCGGTGTAGAAAGATGGCTTGCAGCTCAGGGCTGCGTCATTTTCTTGTAAATATGCCCCCAATGCGCTAATACAATAGAAGAGAGCAGAAGCAGCATCACCTTCATTCAACCACCACAGCACCAAGGCCACAAAGATGGCAACGTGTTGACCTCCTATAGCAAGCATTTGCAATGCAATAGGTCTCGCATTTGCACGAGTTTGAGCTATTGGAATTGTAAATGACAATGCCTTTTATTTATGTGTTTTGAAAATCTGCAAGCGGTACTTATAGTTGTTGCTTATGAGAAGCAAGGCTGGCAGTAAAAGAGGTGAATTACTGACAGCCTTGCTTCTCTGAAGCAAGGACTATAAGTACAAAGTGCATGTTTATGCACCGCTTGTAGGTTTTTAAACACATAAATAAAAGGTATTGTCATTTACAATGGCAATAGTTGAACCTCTTGCAAATGTGAGACCTATTGCATTGCCCATCTAAGCTAGAAACAGGCTATGCAGCAGATGATGAATTATGTGGAACGTGCGGCAAACCCATAATTATATGTAAAATGCTGCAGCTGTGGAATCACATAAATCCAGTGACTGTGACAAAACCTATGCCTTGCAGTTTGCGTACAGGTCTTAGTGTTCAAAGCACTTACTGATCTACATAAAATAAAAATCTCATCTGCATGTTACAGGATGTGCTTTGCAGAATATACATTAACCCTCGATGCTGCTTTATTCGTCATGACTAAACAAAACACAGATCTCTCCAGCAATTGCATTAACCCCTAGTAATCTTATTATTATTATTGTTCCCTGAGATTTACTGGGCACCCAAAGATATCCACAGCAAGTGCCTTAACCCCACAAAATATCTTTAAATGCAGCTTTTGTGACCAATTATGGCATGTCTTAAGATCTGATGTCACTTCTTGGGATGTCACTTCCTTTGTGGTTATGGGGTGTGATGCTGATTCCTGTGATGTCACGGGCAATGTCACGCACCGTGATGTCACTTGCATATTGACTAACTTGGTTAGTCCGCCGCAACTTTTTGTTTTAGGACTTGTGCCCTAATGTGGTTAATAATTTGCAGATTACAGTAAAAATATGATGTCTGGCTCAAACAGATGATAAAATCTCAGAAAATGTAGCAAAGCATGCTGCTGTACAGAGGAAAGTCATTTGCAGTTCCCTACTGGTCACCTTTCTGTTGTTTATTTTTATATTTGGGTGTCAAAGTGGTATTAATGAGGTGAAACGTTTGTCTAGAATGAGTAAGAATGCCAAAATTACGAGGTAACACTAAACAAAAGGTGCCTCGTTGCGTTACATAATTCCACTCATCTTTCCACATAATTACTTCAACACTGCCACATAATACCAGTGGTCTAGCCTCCTCCTTCAATATTGTAAAGTGAGACTATTTCTGGTTTGCTTACACAGAAGCAGGTGTCTACATAATTGGATTAGATACACAACAAAAAGTGAGCATGTTAACTTCAAAAAGCAATTGTTCCGGTATTTCTGAATAATATTTTGGATTCCATTTTGAAGAGTACTTCAATCACCTCCACATATTTCATCACAAGTTATTAAGACAATGTTTTCCCTTAAATCACGATTTTCATAAAAGACTATTTGGAAAAGTGTAATGGTAATGGAGGACGTCATAAACACACACCAAGTCTGCAGCTACAGGTTTTTTAGGTCTCGCGCCTAGCGGTGCAGTGCGCAGCAAGAGACTTTTTGTAGGGGGTTTGGGAATGGACCTAGGAATCGCACACACGTGTGCTTTTTTTTTGGCCCACGCTATTGGCCTTTGCGTGCGTCTTTTTATCAAAGACAGCACGCAATTGGCCAAAGGCGAGCGCATTGCTCGGCCCATGGCCTATTGGTGTCTATTACGCACACCGTCCGTCATGTGGTTTCAATTATCGTTGCCAGACACGGGCGAGATAATTGTATCCACATGGCTCGCTGTGGCGCGCGCGCTTGTTCTTTTTAGGATCCATTTCCCAGGGAAGCAACTAAATGAAAGAAGGAAAGAGAGGTGGGCTGCTCGGGCGCACCACTCACGGGCTTGTTTTCTGGTGAGACGAACAGTGAAGCTGCTCGGTGATATGGTCAGAACATGAAAAAACAAAAACAAACACAGCAGGCTGTATTCATCACTGCCGCCCACGCCATTTTGACACTGTGCATTGGCTGTGGCGTGGTAATTGAACCTACTTGTTACAAATGTAAATGTCTTTATTTCTGGTTGTGCGGTCGGCAGGGTGCACGCTGGGGTTTGTAGTCTCGCGGAAGGTTGCCAGCTCGGGATGGAACTGCTGCCCTTGAGGTGGGATGGCGCCTGGACCGCTTTTCCTGTTGACCCCATACGATAATTAGCCTGCCCCAACTGTGACTTAACATTCAAGTGTTCATCTTCTGTAATGTCATGGTGCACACAGACCTAAACATATCTTTGCTGCACGAATATCGTATCAGAAAGAGGCGGAGGGAACACCCTTGAGGTGGGATGGCGCCTGGTCTGCTTTTCCTGTTGACCCCATACGATAACTAGCCCGCCCCGACCGCGACTTAACATTCAAGTGTTCATCTTGTGTAGATATCATGGTGCACACAGTACTAAACGTATCTTTGCTGCACGAACATCGTATCAGAAAGAGGCGGAGGGAACAGGCATGTTTGTGCCCATCTTCTAAGGCCCTCTCAGCAAAACTCTTGTAACCTCCACCGTGCATGCCAGAGTTGTTTTTTCGCAGACTACGCATTGTATTCCGGGAAATGCAGTCTTGAATGTATAATGATAAATGCCCCATGCTACGTTACAGGAGGCAGAGAAGAAACATGGGGCAGGATTAACTGGTCGTACTAAGCATATCGCAGCTTGAAACATACATATGTTAGGTTGTTAAGGTTATAATGAAAACTATTGAACAGCCCTGCCTAGTTTCCCAGGTCCGTGTGTGATGAGATGCTCCAGTCCATGTTTTTTTTTCAATTCTGTGACGTGTATTGTTACATAATAAAACTAAGACTACAAGTCCCACAATTCAAAGAACAAACCTGAAGTGGAGCATTGCATCACACGTGGACATGCTAAACTTAGTATCTATGATCAAACTGAATCAACTCAAGGTGAAATCATAAAAAAACAGGGCAATTATCTTAATGGAGTTAGCTAGTGCAAAGGAAAATACGTACTTTTTACTCAGTCCTGCATGACTCACAATCACCAGCAATAAACATTTTAGAATATTCCTTTGTTAGATAACGTCTGCTCTGGTTTTGAGACCTATTGTGACATCAGTCACCGGATAGCCCTTTCACCTCCTGCCCAGAAGTTGCAACACACCCTGGGGTTTTACGTGATGTTGTTATGTACCTTATAAGAAACATTAGCAATAGGGAAGTGAGACAAAGAGGGATTCAGCTGTATTGAAACTACCCTCACTTCCCCACTCCGGTACACCAAGGGAATATTTAGCAAGAGTACAAAGTTGTGTATTACCTTGCGTGTAATTTCTGCACTATAATAAACTGAATCAGCCAGCCACACCTCACGTGATGGGACTTTCAGACAATAGTTTTAATGGGAAAAGTACAATAACTCCCTGGATGCAAAGTGCTATGACTAGTTAAAGGTATCACAGCTCACACAGAGCGACTTGTCAGCTAAGCCTCTAGGCATAACAAAGCCACAGAAAGGAAGCATGCATGCCACACGTACACCCTTTAACCAGGGCTACAAGAATTATGTGATGAAGTAGCATTAATCCTCTATCTGCTGTATAATTTGCATATTTCACAAAAAAATTGCGTCTAGTTGAAATAGATCAAAAATTGCTAAAAATGCAACACAATCTTTGCCCTTCAGAAGCAGACCCTTCGGGAAGAGTTAACTGATCACCTTTTAGTTGCAGATTCAGCTGTTAGTTTAACAGTCATGAGGCAAAATCTTTGCCTAGAAAGTATTAATGAGTGTTAAAATGACAAAATATTGAAATAATACTGACACAGGATGTGGCACATTATGCTATATAGACCTTTGGTGCCGCATAATTTACTCAATCATCTGACGTAAACTGGTTGCCCATTTGCCTCTTAATTCCAGTTCCCTGGCCTACAATGGTTCACCCAGATATACCCAAAAAATGTTAGATCTGTGTTATTCTGTGTTTAGGGTTGCCAGACCACTTTATGCACGCCAAACAATGTACATACTGTCCTAGGTTTTACTTTTACAACTCTTGAGTCAATCTGACTGGGATGAAGGAGGGTAGAGTGGTTTTATTGCAAATGAAAGTCCATCGGACACCCTCTGTTTTTCAATATGATAGGGTAAATGTTGATTACTTTGAGGGGTTTCTGAATGCCCAGTTCATCAGAATCTAACTTGTTTGATTTTAGGCATGATGGTGCAGCTTAGGGTCAAACTGGCTGTTACATATATGAGCAGATGGTAGCCTCAAAAAACTTCTTCTAGGTTCAGGATATGATTTGGTTACTTGCTGGTATTCTTTATTTCCCTTAGTCCACCTCATCCTCGTCACAGTCATTATAAAATGAGATGGTGTCACCTCCTGACAGAACAAAGAATAGGAGGAACCTAGAAGACTAGCCTCACCCACCCAACCTGGGTGCTGTAAAGGGAGCTATATAGTATCCAAGCTCTTGTCAAAGAACTAGTAGGAGGGTAAGATGTAATGACTGTGACGAGGATGAGATGCACTAAGGGTAAAGAAGATTAACAGTAAGTCCCTCATCCCAGTCATTACAAAATGAGGTATACAAAAGCCAAAGTCATTTGACGAACTAAAAGGAAAGAACAGAACGAACCATGACAATTATGCAACAGCCCAGGTTTAATGCATGCCACAATCAACAAGCATTTGCACTGCAATAGGTCTCGCATTTACTAGAGTTCGAGCTATTGGCATTGTAAATGACAATGTCTTTCATTTACTTGTTGATTTTTAAAACATATTGTGTAGCTCTGATTCTTATAGGTTTTTTTAGGTGAAGGCCCAATTATCTGTTCTGAAATTTCTTCTCCTTGATCTTTTCATAAAAGTGCCAGCCAAGGGATTGTCCTTGGGATTCGTATCGTTTGTTGTCTGGTAATGGTGGAAAAGTGTGCTCCCACACCTCTGTGCATTACTGAAGAACCGGTTAAACCCACTTACTGGGTCTCGGTGGCGGGGGAACTGCCCAAGTCTTCCATACCTTCCATACTTAGTAAAAGGAGACACAGGAGCCTTAGTCTACAGGAGGAACCCAGATTTATTCAATAGCCCGGACTATGGAACAGAGTTTCAAGCTAGTCAGAGACAAGACAGAGGAGACTGCTGCTTCACTCTGCAGCTTACAAGCCTTTTATACTTTTCATCCTAGTCTTTTGGCTGTTAGTTCATTGTTTAATCAGGGCAGTGTTTGCAGTTGATAACCAGATCCAGACGATGTTTGTAGATGGTGACCTGGTCAAGGCTTGGTACACAAATCATTGTTCACTCGGCTTTGATCAAGGCTCAGTCTTTCAGGTCATTGTTCAATTGCCTTGATCGAAGCCTGGTCTTTCAAGTCATTGTTTAATCACCCTGATCAAGGCCCAGCAGTCAGACCATTGTCCAGATAACCTGATCACGGTGTCAAGGATGTTTACCAGGCTGGGAGCAGGAGATGGAAAACAAATAATTTACTCAGGGTGTGAGTTTCTCGTGGTTTTCAGTTGAACTGCAAAGAACAGGGGGTGTTGGGTGTGCAACAGTTCCTGGGCAGAAATGCAGGCTGCAAGATGGTTTTTGTTGTGTCAGTTAGAATTTCCTCCGGCATCAGCAGAAATGACCAAGTGGGTCGTGTGGAAGTGTTTGACATGAGATGGCAATTAAAAAGCAATGGAGTCCCGGTACAAATGATGCCGATCAGAAGAACACTTTTCCTCAGACCCTCCTTTTGCCATTGAGTGGCAAATACTTTAAGAAATGTCAATGTTCATAAGGCCATCCGTTTCTTGTTGGAGCATCATCATCATATTGGTGTTGTGAATGTTAGAGGGTGGAGGCTTGATGGTCTGGACACTGAAAGCACAAACAGCAGGAGACCAGGACAGTTACTCCCAAGGCAAGGAAGATGAGAATCTTCCACCCCCACTGGGAAAGGAGGCCCAGTTCCAGCCTGTGAGGGACCAGTTGTCTTTATCCAGATGAATTTCGGAAGAAAGGTGATGCAGACATTGGATGGCATCATACACTGTAGGTGCGTTGTCTGGGATGTACACGCAGTAGCTGGAGCTGATCAATTTACACACACCACCACGACCAGCAAGGATGACGTCTAGGACCATTCTGTTCTGAAGCGTTATGAGGCGGTCCGCCTGTAGCTCAGCAGTGATGTTGGAGAGGGCACCAGCTGTTACTGTGATGGTGGCTTCAAGGACCCTGTCAGTCCTAGTACAGCCCGACTGTTGGCCATGGTGCCCCAGAAAGGAAGGAAACCTTTAAAGAATCCCCGGTTTCCTGGCCTGCGGTATCCTCAGCTGATATGATGCCCCTACGTGAGCGGCGCAGAGCGCCCTTCATTGACAGGTGGTAACCTCCATGGAAGGAATAAGTTGGTGGAAGGAGGAAGGCCAGATAGCAAGTACCAGATCAGTTACGGGGGAGCCAAGTGTAGGCGGCAGTGCCACAGATGAAATAGGTGTTGGGGGATGCCACCAGCTTCGGAGGAGATGTAGAGTTTAAAGTTTTTGTGATATCACACGTACTGGTACCAACTTTCATAGTCCCTAGGCCATGAATGCAGACATGACCTTGCACATTTATGACATTCACAGTGTCTCGTTCATCAGGCAGTATCCTTCGTGTGCGGAATCTGGAAAATGTTCGTCAATTAGTTGAGTTGAATACTACCATCTCACCGAGTTCATCTGGTGATAGTAGCGTTGTGGATGAGTTGGTCGGGCAAAAAAGAAGCATTGGCATGGCCGGATCTGTTCTGCCAGAAGTCATCCCAAAATGTTCCAAGGGCAGAATTGGCAGTACCATTGACAGTGTAGGCCTCCTTTATCAACATCCACCATGCAAGACAAGACCCAGAGATGGAAAAGGGGTAGGGAAAGAATGGTACAAGGTGTATCATGGAATGCAGCATCAGCCCACACACCCAGCAGTTGGAAGTGTTCATGATCAGCTGGTGATGATGCAACATTTGGATGAAGGTGTTGTTGAAGAATTCTGCACGGCGGCGTAACTCGTGGGCTGGTAACGTGTAATACTGGTGTTCTGCAAGAGTCGGGGTAGGAATTGGTGAGGTAACAGGATGGTAGATTAGTAACAGCCAACCAAGGATAGACAGGATGAGGGAGACAAACAGCGTCACCACGGTGACTATGAAGCATTTACTATGTCGGAGGCTGACATCTTGTTTCTGGATTCGGGTGTTTTGGACGGCGGCCATTGTGCTAAGCCAGGGACCTCTAGTGACTGTATGTGATTGGTGGTTGCTTTACTGGGCGCAGGTGCCAAGGGCCCTTATGGCTTACCTTAGTCTGACACACCAGCACTACTCTCAGCCGGGGAAGATCACAGCCTTACAGCCTATAGGTACTTGGCAAAGTCAAGGGCAACCCTTCCCTCGGGGTGCAAGTTATATCGGTCGGAAGTAGGGACAGTATGGTCGGGAAACAATTGTTCTTGGTGTTGAGCAGAGTTAAGGGAGGGTTCCACCCTTCCTTTCAGTATGCTGTCACTCTCTGCTTCCTTAGATGTAGAATGCAGTCTGGTATCGCTGAATGGGACAAACGTCGGGACTGTTTCTGTTTCTGAGTCTCCTAGTCCTTCCCTCACCTATTGATCATGGGGGAGGGGCAGAGGCACACGCCTGCAGTGCGATGATTGCACCCAATTCTTCCGACCTTCTACTTTCACGGCGGTGCGGGTGGCTAGTAACACCTGGCGGGGTTGTGTCCAGCGGGGCTCGAGGCTCTTAGTCCGTTGAAAATTCCGGATCAGGACCCAGTCACCAGGTTGCATAACGTGTCCTGGGCCCTCGCTTTTGTCAGGTATGGCCTCATCCACCTGGTGATAAAGAGTACGAAAGGTATTAGTCAGACTGTACAGATAATCAGTTAATACAGGGTATTCGACATCAGACAGTTTCTTAGGCCGCAGGACACCCCATACATTGGCAGGTCTCCCGAACACAATTTCATGGGGGAGATAGCCCTATCCTGGTGTGAGCCGTTGTTCTTGTGGACAGTAGGGCTAAGGGCAGAGCATCAACCCAAGTGACACTTGTCTCTGCTACTATTTTGGCCATTTTAGTTTTTAGGATGCCATTGTATACCTCCACTAGACCTGCTGACTGGGTGTGGTTAGCTGCATGAAATTTTTGTTTTATATCCGATGCTGTACAGACATATTCCATAATTTGGGCTGTAAAGTGTGTCCCATTGTCACTCCAGACCAAGCGGGGCAAACCGAATCGTGGGAGGTACTCCTTTGATAGTACTTTAGCGTTCGTGATAGCGGTGCAGTCTTTGACGGGGTATGCCTCCACCCATCGCCTGAATGTACAGACCACCACTAGGACATATTTCAAATTGTTACATCGGTCCATCTTGATGTAATCCATTTGGAGGACTTCAAAAGGGAAGGTAGGAGGAGAGAATCTTCCCTTAGGAGTAACTGTGCCTTTTCCTGGGTTATACATTAGGCAAATCATGCATGTTTTAACCCGTTTGTCAGCATAAACTGGTATCTTAGAGTTGTACCATGTAGGTTCCACCAGTTTACATATCCCTTTTGCACTGATGTGAGCAGGACCATGGGCCATCGTAACCACTGGTAGCACGTGGCTGTCAGGTAACATCCATTGTCTTTCCATAGTCGTACAGACCCAACAACCATTAATTCCCTCCTTTGCTAATTGCTCCTTCCACACCCTTAGTTCCTCAGGAGTAGTATGGGACAGAATATCAATCACACGCTGTACTGTGTTTTCAACCATGCCCTCGTCTGCCTTCTACCTAGCGGGACCTCCTACATACATTCCTTCCCTTTTTCTAGGAGCTGTTTGTCTGGCCGTCTGGTCAGCCAGAGCATTGCCTTTTCCAACATCATCTGTCACTTTCTTATGGGCCTTATATTTTATGATGGCCATCTTTCTGGGGAGTGTCAGGGAGTCTAACAGTCGGTGAATTAGGGGGGCCATGTTGAATTTTGGTCCCCTGGGAAGTAAGGAAATTCCTTTCTTTCCACAACCTCCCGAAGTTGTGGGCCACCGCGAAGGAATATTGGCTGTCGGTATAAAAATTTACCGTCATCCCTTTGCTTAACTCACAAGCTCTAGTGAGGGCCACTAATTCTGCTGCTTGAGCAGAGCACTGCGGAATCTGAGCTGTTTCTACTACTCGCCCTAATGTCGTGAGGGCATAGGTGGCTAAGGTGTTACCATCTGACCCGATGAGACATGATCCGTCCACATACAGTGTACCTTCTGGTTCTGCTATCGGGGTAGCCTGTAAGTCAACCCGTCCCTTCATCTCTTCCTCTGTCCTTAATATGCAGTCATGTGGGTCTAAGTGTGCATCCTGAGTATCCAGTGGGAGTAATGTGGCGGGGTTCAGTACAGTGCATCTTTTGATGTTAATGTGGCTGGCAAAGAGTGTCAGTTCATATCCTGTGAGTCGTGCGCTAGTGAGGTACTGTGTCTTGGTGTTATTAAGGAGGTTTCTACAGAATGGGGGACCATCAGAGTCAGGAAGGATTTCATGACGACCCCCGCACTCTGACGGACCATGAGGGCGGCCGTAGCGGTCGCCCGTAGGCATCCTGGGAGAGCCCTTGCAACAGGATCTAAGGTGGTTGAAAAATAGGCACATGGCAGATGGTGACCTCCGAACATCTGGGTCAAGACAACGCATGCACAGCCATCTGTTTCATGTACAAAAATAAAAAATTGTTTGTTATAATCAGGAGTATCGAGGACTAGAGCAGTACACAGAGCCTTTTTTAAATCTTGGAAGGCCTGTGCATGCTTTCTAGTCCATGGAAAGGAACTGTCTGATATGTCTTTAGTGGTGAGGGGAAGAAGAGGTTTGACCATGGCCGAAAAATTGAAAATCCACTGTCTACAGTATGAGGTTAGGCCTATGAAGGCTCGCACCTGCTTTTGTGTTCGTGGGACCGTCATAGTATTGATAATGGCTACACGATCAGCGGTGAGCTGCTTTCCCTCCTTCGAGAGGAGATGACCTAAATAAGTCACTTTCTCTTGACAAAACTGAAGCTTTTTGAAAGCGACTTTGTGATTATGGAGGGCAAGGTGGCGTAACAAACAGAGAGTAGCTTCTTTACATGCTGGGGCAGAATTTGCAGCAATGAGGAGGTCATCTACATATTGTAATAGTGTGGAATTATCAGGGAGTTCCAAGGAATCTAGTTGACTTTTTAGGGCTTGACTATAGATACTGGGGCTCTCGGTAAAACCTTGAGGGGCGTGGCAAAATCTAAAGCTCCGCCCACCAAGGGAGAAACCCAAAAAATGTCTGCTGTCAGGATGTATAGGAATGCTGAAAAAAGCAGTTGTTCAGGTCTATGACAGAGAAGTGCGTTGCATCAGAAGGGACCATCGTTAAGAGGGCTGTAATGTCGGGGACAACAGGATATTGGCAGATTGTTATTTTGTTAAGGGCTCTAAGGTCAATTACAAATCTGTATATTTTAGGGGAGAGAGCATCTCCATTGGTCTTTTTAAGAACGGGAATAATGGGACTGTTACAGATATTGCCACGTGTCTCCTCCACTATGCCCCTGTCCATTAATTCAGATATTATTGTTAAAAGGGCCATTTCTCCTTCCGCGGGCAGTCGATACTGCCGAAGGCGGGGGAGTAGTGCACCTGGATGGATGTGTACCACATGAGGGGTTATGTTGAGACACCCTACATCAGTGTCTGATGATGCCCAGAGGGAGGAAGGTAAAGACTGCAACTCTGGTGGGAGGGACCTGATAGATACATATAGGAAGCTGCGGTGGGGAAAATTGTCAGAGATACAGCTTGGGAACTACATGATATGGTAGCATAGATAGCTTTCAATAAATCCATGCCTAACAAGTTTTCACTGCAACCTGTAGTAAGGACCAAGGGAGCATCAACATGTGCAGGGCCAATATTGAGAGGAAGAGGTTCAGAGACAGGGCTGGTCACAGGTGTTCCTGCAAAACCCACGGAGACATTCATATTGCCAGAAAGGGGCGCCTCAGGACTGACAGACATGCAATAGAAGACCTGGTGGCCCCAGTATCCAAAAGAAAATTATGATTGTTCCCCACAACTGACATTTGAATATACAGGCCATTTTGATCCACTGGAATTTGCACTCTGGTAATATCCCTTTCCTGGCTGTCCTATGCTTGGTAGGACCCTGTCTCATCAGCTTCATCATAATCATCATTGCAATAAGTGCGTCTTGCTTACTACCCATCAAACCTATTGGCCGGGCGCTGCCGGATGGGAACCTCATCCCTGGGCCTGCATTCTTTATCCTGTGGATCGGGAGGGTCATGATCCCTAGTCGGCCTCCCCTCCTTGGGAGCGTGAGGCCGAGTCTTCCCTGATCGGATGTTTTCAGCTAACACAGGACACTCATCTATCCAATGGCCGTACCCCTTACAAGGTGTTACCTCGAAACCGGTCCGGTCCTCGGATGCTTGATTCCGTTCTGGGAAGGACATGGCTTTTGTAGTTCGGACTGGACTGTTCCCATGGGGCACAGGGTCAGAGCTGATTTGCATATCGCCATTGTCTAACCCAGGGTGGTGTGGAGTGCAAAAAAACGATGGATTTGGGCCCAGATCTTTGGACTGGGGTGAATGTGTGACATTGATCCACATTCTGTCCATCACCTGTTTTGTTTGCAATTGCCGCCATAAGTGCGCTGGGGATGCTCAGACGTGGGTCCCAGGCACTCCACACCACTGGAGTCAAGCTAGCCGGGCTGATGAGAGGTGTTACCTCGAAACCGGTCCGGTCCTCGGATGCTTGATTCCGTTCTGGGAAGGACATGGCTTTTGTAGTTCGGACTGGACTGTTCCCATGGGGCACAGGGTCAGAGCTGATTTGCATATCGCCATTGTCTAACCCAGGGTGGTGTGGAGTGCAAAAAAACGATGGATTTGGGCCCAGATCTTTGGACTGGGGTGAATGTGTGACATTGATCCACATTCTGTCCATCACCTGTTTTGTTTGCAATTGCCGCCATAAGTGCGCTGGGGATGCTCAGACGTGGGTCCCAGGCACTCCACACCACTGGAGTCAAGCTAGCCGGGCTGATGAGAGGTGTTACCTCGAAACCGGTCCGGTCCTCGGATGCTTGATTCCGTTCTGGGAAGGACATGGCTTTTGTAGTTCGGACTGGACTGTTCCCATGGGGCACAGGGTCAGAGCTGATTTGCATATCGCCATTGTCTAACCCAGGGTGGTGTGGAGTGCAAAAAAACGATGGATTTGGGCCCAGATCTTTGGACTGGGGTGAATGTGTGACATTGATCCACATTCTGTCCATCACCTGTTTTGTTTGCAAGTACCCCTTACAATAAGCACACTGATCTGTTTGGAGGGCTCCTGTACGTTGAGGGCTGGAGGGGGTAGAATGGCGAGCCCTCGGAGGGGGTTGGGGTTGAGGTCTGAAATTCCCACGGACATCGGAACCTCGGGGAGGGTAAGCCTGCTGCAGAAGTGACTTAGTCTTAAGATCCCTAACCTTCTTACTTTCTTTGTCTCTATCCTCATTCTCCATATTCTCGTGATATTGTGCCATAGCCAAGATACCAGTCATAGTTTTGGCAGACCACGTACTTTCAACTTTCTTAAGCCTGGCGGAAATCTCAGGAAGCAAGTTGCTGACAAACTTATAGACAAACACTGGGCCAGAACCTGGGGTGTGGGGTCCAAACCACTATGTTCCTTGTATTCTATCTCAAAATGGGTAAATAAGTCAGCCACATTCTCATCTTTTCGCTGCCTACAGGCGTTTATTTTCTCCCAGTTAATGACAGTTTCCGGCAAAGGTGTTTTCATAAACATAATTATTTTACCGGGCAAAGTCAGGATGGAAGCTTCTGGTTTAGTCCCTCCTACCCTTGCTTCTTCTATAGCCTCCAGGTCTGCCCATTTACCTCCGAACGCCGCTTCATGGTCAGTATGTCGAATTTTGTCCCGAATTTCAGTGGGGACAACTGTATCAAAAAGTAAATCTATATCCTCAAGAACGAGAGTACCTGCAGATATAATCTGACCTAATTCTCTGTAAAAGGCAGCCGGGTTCTTCCGGGGATCTGGTAATTGTCCTTTTAACTGCATTACTTCTGACCTTTTCCAAGGAACAAGAACCCAAAGCCATGTGCCAGTGTGCCTCAACAGCCCCTCAACCATTATTTTGGGCATCAGTAAGTGCGCTAACAAAGACAGGGGCCGCCTCTCTCATTGGCATAGCTGTTTCTAGGGGGGTGTTGGGAAAAGCGGTCAGAGCACGATAAGCCATTAAAGCAGACATAGTGCCAAACATCCCCTCTCCCTGATGATAGATTGTAATTTTCCTTTAAATGATGTTGTACATATGTTAGCCTAATGTGTCATAAATTAATATGCAGTTACAGCCTATTATTCATGTGCTGCAACCCACTGAGCTATTTTTCTTTATATGCAAGCTTCATTTGGATAGAACTGTTTCTGTAATGGTTAAGCTTTTGTCTTATTTTCGCCTTCTAAGTTAGAAGACTTGCTGTAGTACATTGCCTTCTATCTGTTAGGTTCCCATTAAGGATATTTTTGTATACTTTCTTATAATAACAAGAAGCTTGCCTATGACAGGCAGATTTCTAATGCTGACATTTGCTCTGCAGCTCCAATGTCTCATGGTACAGTTTTCCCCCCTCCCTTATGAGCAGAAAGTCCCTGTTTCAGCATTTCTTTCCTCAGAGCTTCGGCTCTGTGGCCTTGAGGAGTGATAACACTGTTGCCTTCGCAGGTGCAGATGCCTCATGTATGAGGTAATTGTTCTCCCTCTGCTGAGCCCAGTACTTTTCCAGTCTGGGCGTGGTTTTACTCTACCATGCTATGTGATAATGTATTGCTGTGAGGAGGGGAGTCAGTCCTCTCGATGCACTCTCTGGGGTGTAGAACTGACAGGGCCCATCTGCAGATGAATATTAAATAAATAAATATGTGTCTAATTCTTCTCCACTGCCTGGCTGAATTATTTAATTGTTAGTGATAGATGAGTGAGGTAAGTCGCTCAGGTGGATTTGAGCCACACTTATCAGATGGCGCCCGAACAGGAATTCCGCAATAAGGTTCTTTCTCACCCGTAGGTGGGTAGCAGAAGGCCGGGGACCCTCTGGTCGGCACGGTGGGTCTGGGTACCCACTTTGATGCCGAGCTTGGTTCTCGCAGCGCTGCCCCACCCTGCTGATCAGGAAAGGTCCCGGTTCATGATCCTGCGCCGGGGTCCAGAAGGCGGAACTTTGGAGCTGACCGTGTTGGTCCCAGCAGCCGGCGGTGGAGAACAGTGGATGTCGGGTTCCGCGAACAGGAGGTGAGTGGTCCGACTGGTTATTGAAGGACCTATGGTGCTCCAGGGACTAGTGTGTCCCCAGTGGTTAAGAGACCGGTGTGTCTCTAGTGGTAAAGGAGCCGGTGCGCTCCTGGGGCTAGTGTGCTCCGGGGTACTCAGAGTGCGAGTGGTGCTCTCACAGACTTAATGGAGGTTGGGAGGACATTTGTTTTTGGTCATCCGACCGGGTGGTACTGTGGTGGAGGCGTGGCTCATTGCGGGTAGGCTCCGGAACTCACCCCGAACCCCTAGGGTGGCGGTTCGGCGGGAGTGGGTCCTGGGTCCCCTGTGGTAAAGTGTGCAGCGATCTTTAGTGCCACCCGGGTGCGGATGTGTTCTCCATCCTCAGAACAGTTAGTGTACTGTTCGGTCTGCGGTAGGGTCCAGGTTCCCCAGGACTTGGTCGACGGGCCTTGTCCCATTATGGTAACACGTGTTTGGTAGGGACTTAATGCATAGGATGTATGTGCGTGGGCGAATGTAAGTGGTTGTGTGTGAGATAGTTGCTTGGTCTTTTGTGTCCGGGTATGTGTGGGTTCCTTGGCGGTATCTGATTGAGTGAGTTTGGTGGTGTTTGATTGAGGGTGCAAGATGCCGCGTTTCAGTAAGTTGCAATGTTTTAGGTGTTGCTGCAGTTCAACTGATGTCAGATTGGCCGAGAGCCAACCCGCTCCTGTAAAAGACTCTTTTACTTCTGAGATGTATGTGAATATGGATTTATCCTGATTTTGTTTAATATTTTGATGCAGTTAAGATAGATTACTTGCAGGAGAGACTGTTCGCTATGTACAGCTGTCAGAGCATGTTTAATCCCTAAGGTTGTGGCAGAGAGAGGTTCAGCAAAGACAGATATGAGGACTTATGATGGCCCAGAATATGGACAGATCAACAGTTTAGTTTTAAAGGAAGACAAAATGTGTACATTGGGAATGTGCAGGGTGTTCCTATTTAAATGTGCTTGTAATGGCTCAGGGGGGGCAATGTGAGCAGTGATTAAGAGGATTGGGTATGTATTTCATGTAATCTGATTTGGTTATAATTGGTCTGGTTTGAGAGCAGTCTGTGGGTTGCCTTTTGTTTGTGTAAATGTTTGTTTGAATGAAGTGAGTGCATCTTTTGCATGAGTTAGTTTGTCTGGTCCTTGTGAGCTACTTGAGATGGTTGCGCCTGGCTATCAGTGTGTTTTTTTTTATGTAGTGTAAAAGTGCATGCAGGGCTGTGCTCTATGAAAAAAAAATTTGTTTCTTTCATCCCCTTAATTTGTGAACAGTAGAAGATGAAGAAAAGAATGAGGATTTGATTACAAGTAATTAGAATGTATATTAATAAGAATGTAGAAAGTGTGTAAAGTTAGGAGGAAGAGAATTATTATTTTTTTTAAATATGGCATGTCGAAAAAGTTAGGAAAGGCTTCTTGGCTTTGTCAGCGCCTGAGCGTCGAGCACAGACTGTGAAGCAGATTTGGCCTTGGTGCTGAATGCCAGGGGGGGGGGGCTAGGAAGGCTGGCGAGCAGCCCAGAATTCTTAGCTCTTGGAAGATGGTAAGTGTGAGATGCATTTTCTGAACGACAAAGGAAGACTTTGAAAATGAATTTGGGACTCTGGGCTGGGAAGGTTTACTATGACAGTGTGTGAGTTCTATTCCGTTCTTGAAGGGTTAAATAGAAAAATAGAGAATGTGAGCAGGGCTATTGTGGAAGATTTAGACGAGCAGAGCAGCGGTGACCTTGTGTGATAACAGCATTCCAATGGGTTCGCAGAGCACAGACAGAAGATTATGGGGGGGGGCTAGGAGGCCCAGCTATTGGCACGGACAGGCAGAGATACACAGTTGGAGCCATGTGAATTGTGAATTTAGAGCGAGTTTGCATAATTATTAGTGCAACATGGATTTGTATGAAGGAGTTGTTCAGAATACATGTGATTTAGTATCAGGAACAAATTATGAATAATTTTCAACAGGTTATTCCATTTGGACAAGTCTGAAAAAAAAAGAAGGATTGTCTTGAGAAAAATTAATTTACCAGATATTTTGTTTCACTGTTGGTCCATGTCATAGTATACAGGTTTTCTATTTGAATAAATATTGAGTTGGAGGGGGTCTCTGATGGGCATACTGATTAGTGTTTTGCTAGTGAATACATAGTGGAGAGAACAGACTATGCAAGGGTACATATCTATTATTGATTGTGTTGCTCATAAGAATGGTCTGGTGGAAATGTATATATGCATGTATATATTGGATTTGTATAAAAGTCTTTGTATGCAGTTTGTCCGTAGGACACCATTGCAGTGGGCCCAGTGCCCCACCCGCTGAGTAGAGGTGCAGAGTGTGTTTGTGCAAATGTCAATATATTAACATAACACAGTTAGAGCTGTGATTTCACCCAGAAGTAAGATGTCTGTGCAGAAAAAAGATTTGGTACCTTTAAATAACAAGAATACCAGTTTTACGCATGGAAAGTACATGTATATCTTTTGTCTTTTGATGCTGCCTTAAATATTATCATAATGTAGTCATGTGATTTTCAATGCTGCTACATGTTTTGTTCTTTTGGCTGGAGGTTGGGGGCTCGTCCTGTCTAAGACAACAAATAGTTTTTTTTTTTTACATTGAAAGGATGTTAGGGTGTGAATGGGCTCCAAGCATAGGTTTTAAGGTCAGTATTTATATAGGGTATTTTTACTAAGTGGTTGCCTTTCTGTCCAATATTTTGTGTGTTGTTGTTTTTTTTTTCTTTTGTGGTTTGATTTGTTTCGTTTCAGTGCAATGGGAAATATTATCTCTGTGTTATGGTGAGTATTGCTGCAACTTTGTATTAGACGGATTACATGTGCACTACACCGCATGATGCATGAGAAAGATATAGTCCTTTGAGTAACTAATATTGTGTTTCCCTTTTGTGGTTTTTGTGTTTGGTATATGTATTATTGCGTATTATTTTATGTTATACGCATGTAAATATTGTGCATTTTATGTTTTCTTTGGATTATTGTGCATTGTTTGTTCTGTTCTGTGTGGTAGGTATGTTGATGCGTACTGGGTTTTGGGCTGCATGCATGGCATTGTGTTCTGTGTCACAGCTCCTTTGCATGTGTGGCTGGGATCTGTCTATGTTTTCTGTGCTTGGCACAGCCACTATACTTGCTGCCTCGCAGCGATGGCTCGTGGAGGGAGTTACGGTGGGGCAGGAGGGTGGGGATGGGGAGGGGCTGGGTGGAGGTTGCTAAAAACCGGCATATGGATAATTGCAGGTAAGTAAACAATTTAATTAATAAAACGAATTTCGTAGTGCGCCTTGCATCGCAAAATGCAATGCAGTGCGAGCTACGAAATTCGTTTTATTAATTAAATTGTTTACTTACCTGCAATTATCCATATGCCGGTTTTTAGCAACCTCCACCCTGCCCCTCCCCCTCCCCACCCTCCTGCCCCACCGTAACTCCCTCCACGAGCCGTCGCTGCTGCCTTGGTATGCTTGTTTCTGTTTTGTATTGTTTTGACAATTCTATTTTTGATACTAGTACAAGCTCCTCTGTGGGGAATTTGTTCTGGTCCTTAAATTTCACAGACAGCACTTTTAGCAGTGTACGTCTATTTTGTTACATGGTTGTTCTTTTATAGATTTCCCTTTTGCCGCCATTTCCCTAATGAATGGCGCATAGTGCCTGGTTATGGGGGATTTTTACACTTTCCTTGTCCTTACTCCTTAATGGGAATATAAGGCCTCAAAAGAGGTTGTGTGTTTTGCAATGGATAAATAATAAGAATGAATTCTCGATATTAATTGGCACACACATCATTTTATGGCAATGACATTTGTACATGTGCTAAAAGATGTTCTAGCCCTCTCAAAAGTGCTATGTATCTCCTACAATTTTGTTTCTGCCCAGTGCTGCACCCGGGGGTTGATGGTTTTGACTGAAGAGAAATATGTTTCAGATTCTCTTCTGTCAAAAATGGGGGAGGTAGCTAGCTTTCCGCTAGCTCTCTCATTAAATTAGGAATAGGTAACATGTATATTGCTCCCTCCAATTTTTATTAGCCTGTTCTGTTTTTGCTCTAAAAGGGGAATTTGATGTGGGTAGCTTTGTTTTACAAGTGTTGTGTTTTAAAGTCGTGCGGGCACACTGCTAGTTCTTCATTAGCTAGTCTGTGAAAATGAACTGACAGTTTTTATTAGAGAAGACGCCCCAGACTAACGTTTCCTTATTTGACCTTTGAAGGAAACAATAGTTCTGTACTTTTCCAAAGCTTCCTCTTCTTGATGTGTTTTGACATTTTGTGCTGCTTTTCTCCACCCGACCATCACAAGACATGGTCTACATAGTGAAAAATTTCAGTAAAATATCCTCAGCAAATGTTTGATGATTTGCACAACAGTGAGGGTTCACAAAGTAGACGCTGTGTGCATACTATAGGAATAGCGTTTTGCTGTGTTGTTTTATTTTTTCTCTTCTCTTAGAATTAATGCATACGTCCGACCACAGGTAATACAGTGGAAAAGTCAAGCATGTAATATATTACATATTGTTAGCACAAATTTATTGATAGGCCTGAGATGTTTTTTTCATTCAAATTCACACCGCCCAGCAAATGTTTGTGGTGTCTTGAGATGAAAAATTGTTTTGACCCTTTTTATGCTTTGACTAAAGATCTTCGTTCTACTCATCAATAGGTAGCAGACACCCTGAAGCTGTTGCCGGAGGGGCCTGGACATTTCATCCACCAGCGGAAATACTGTTTGGAGCCCAGATGATTGGAACAACGACAGGTGCTACTGACGACGCGTACCGCACTTCGAGTTGAGGGCAGGAAGGCGTGGACCCATGCGTCGATGTGTCGCATGTCGAGGAGGTCCCCCTGCCATTACCCTAATGCAAGTGGGTAAAAGAGGGTGTTGTTGATGAAGAACACGAGCAATTGCCTAGCTCCATCCCTTGTTTTAATGCCTCACTGAGGGGAGGGGAGCAAAGTGAAAAGTAACGTGCAGAGCCAAGTGCACCGGAAAAAAAAAGAGAAAGATTTGCAAGCTCCGATACTCCCGTTGATACTAGTGGTCAGGCATTAAAGGGTCCAGTTCATGTTACAGATACACCCGTTTTGTTCACTGACCCTGAAGTGCGAGGGAGCACTCGCTATAATCTGTGGCCCCGTAAAAGGTAAAGGTGTACTGGACTGAACACTGGAAGAAGGGCTTAGTGGAGATTCTGTTGAAAAAGAAGATTTAGTGATAGGGATGGACTTGTAAGAGCCCTGGTGTTTAGCCGAAGATTCTGTTCTATGAGACTATAGAGTGGTGTGGGGGCCCAGATTAAGTGCTCCTCTGTTACAGCTGCCGTGTGATAAGCGACGTGGGATTAAGGTATGGACGGTAAAAGCCTGCCTGTGAGGCTTTGACGGACAGGGAGAAGATCCCTTTTCAGGGTTGAAGAACCCCTCTGGCCGGTTTTAGGACTGTCTGGGACAATTTTTTCTAGTTTAGTTTCTTTTTCCTTTTTTCCTTTTTGCTTTTTCGATTTTTTGGTTACGTTCCCTTTGGTCGTTCTATCCCCGATGAGGAGCAGCCCTTTTGCGGCTCCTCGTAGACCTGAGCCCGCTTCCCCCTGGTTGGCCTCAGTGTGAACTGTTATTCCCCTAGTTTACTTTGGTCTTTTAGCTAGGAAAATGAGTCCCTTTGAATGTTCCTTTTCCCCAGGAGGAGCTGCCTCTGCGGCTCCTTGTACAGATGCCCCTGCCCATATTTGGTTCACATGGTCTACAAATGTAATAATGTGTTTGTTTTTGGGAAGTTCATTAGGATGATGTAGTATTCTATTGTTGCACAAGACACCTGTTACTTATAGTACTGCAGATTATTGGGTGTGGGTCGTTGCCTTCAAACACACAAGGGTGAAAAAAAAAAATGTTGCTTTTATTCTTGCCCTATGGAAGTAGCTGTCAGGGTTAGTATACTTTGAGTAGTCTAGATGCAAGTGAACACTGAGTATATGGTTCAATAGGGTGTTTTCTCTGATCAATATTATTGCATTACTTCCTGCTCATGACTTGAACTGTGATGTCTTTTTAAGTTGTCCAATAATGACATAATGTTATAGAGCAATGGTGCACCGGGAGAATATGCTTAGATTAGTCAAAAAGGAGGGTGCCTCACACCCAGAGAATAATAATTGTTTTAGTAGGTATTGCAGGGGTTGTTCTTTTACTAGTTGCCTCTGCACTTCCTGTCCTATAGTATGCTGCGCTACCTCTATGACTATGCTCATCCTAGTATTTCCTTTCCCGACATTTGATTGATGAGTGATGCCGTTCCCGTTCTCTCCTTTAGAATTGCACAGTCCCTACTTTGAGCAATAAAGGATGCACATTAGGCTAAAAGGAGGGTCTGATAGATTGTAATTTTCCTTTAAATGATGTTGTACATATGTTAGCCTAATGTGTCATAAATTAATATGCAGTTACAGCCTATTATTCATGTGCTGCAACCCACTGAGCTATTTTTCTTTATATGCAAGCTTCATTTGGATAGAACTGTTTCTGTAATGGTTAAGCTTTTGTCTTATTTTCGCCTTCTAAGTTAGAAGACTTGCTGTAGTACATTGCCTTCTATCTGTTAGGTTCCAATTAAGGATATTTTTGTATACTTTCTTATAATAACAAGAAGCTTGCCTATGACAGGCAGATTTCTAATGCTGACATTTGCTCTGCAGCTCCAATGTCTCATGGTACAGTTTTCCCCCCTCCCTTATGAGCAGAAAGTCCCTGTTTCAGCATTTCTTTCCTCAGAGCTTCGGCTCTGTGGCCTTGAGGAGTGATAACACTGTTGCCTTCGCAGGTGCAGATGCCTCATGTATGAGGTAATTGTTCTCCCTCTGCTGAGACCAGTACTTTTCCAGTCTGGGCGTGGTTTTACTCTACCATGCTATGTGATAATGTATTGCTGTGAGGAGGGGAGTCAGTCCTCTCGATGCACTCTCTGGGGTGTAGAACTGACAGGGCCCATCTGCAGATGAATATTAGATAAATAAATATGTGTCTAATTCTTCTCCACTGCCTGGCTGAATTATTTAATTGTTAGTGATAGATGAGTGAGGTAAGTCGCTCAGGTGGATTTGAGCCACACTTATCACTGAACATCGCTTCTTTTTATTTGTGACCTAAGGTCCATTAATCCGGTGGGTATCTGCATAAGTGCATTCTCAAATCTTTGCATGACCAGGGTACACATGTATTCAGCCCAGGTGGTCTGTTCCATAATCGTCCACTGGGAAAAGGTGGACCATATTTCTTTAAAGGCATAAATATTCCTGTTATTTATTTAACATTCACACTGTTGCTTCTGTAGGTCATTTTCTCGAAGGGATGAAAAGCTGACTGCAGAGTGCAAGGAGGCCAGTCAGGGGGAATTCAACAATTTATATAAATCCTGCTTAACTGTAGACCACGGAGAAGCAGGAAAAGGGTGTGTAGGGGTAAAGCTGCAGGGGCTGAGCGGATGTAGACTTGTTCTCATTCCTGGAGCGAGGACAGGGTTAGATGGCGCGGTCTGTGTCTTAGGAAAAATCGGGAGGGTTGGTGTGACAGGGAGTACAGTAAGAGGGGCAGTGGGGGCAGGAGTGGGCTGTGGCGGCGGGACATGCTGGGTGTGAGGCGTCAAGGCAGGGTACATTGGGGCATATGTAGGAGTGCTTTCTAGCATGGTATCAAGCAAAGAATCACCTTCTTCTCCCCCTTCCATATGGCCCTTTCCTTTCTCCTCACGAGCTGGATAACATTTTTGTACCCGTGCCCCATGCTCCCTATCGGCTATTTCTACTGACTTTGTCATTTGATTTTGTAAATTTTCTCTGGCGTGGTCGGCCATTGACATGTGGAGAAGTGTGGCTCACTGGTTAGAGCGGCAGACTCTGAAGCAGAGATCAGGCGGGGACTAGGGTTCAAGTCCCGACGCGGCAGGGTCTTGGGCTCAATGTCCATGGTCTCGATAATTCTCGCCTCGGCGCCTACTCTAATCATGGGTCCCACACTGCAACTCTGGGCAATAGCTTGCTTAATCTCCACAACGGCCCTTACAACACTGGGATGCCTGGCTTCACCTTGGGGGTGCCCAGGATGGGCATCTCACAGGGAGAGCCAGGAAGGGTTCCACAGCGTTATACAGCGCCGGGACGCCCCGTTGGGGCAGCAGTGCGCTTTACAAAATACACTACATTTACATTTACATTTTACATACGTTCCTATTTTCTTTCTTGAGCCTTGTGCTTTCTAGCTCTCTGCTCCATCTCTCTCCTCCAAAATCAGACAGATTCAAACATAGACGGGCACGTTTTTCTTTTCATTAATTGTTCCTCTAAGTTGGTGAGAACTTGGGAATTAAAGGAGCCATAAAGTGGCCACTGTAATTCCGCATCACTTTGTTTCATATATTTTACCCAAAATGAGGAAAACATAATGGCAGAAGGGCCATGTTTTAAAAAAAATATATTTTTATTGCAAAGTCATATAGAAATTTCAATCACATTACATAATTGCACCTACAACCCTGAGGCCGGCTTGCAGTATGTTGTACTGATGATCCAAGTGCAGATATTTTAGCCTTCTCCGATTGTTGAGGCATTATTGATTACTCAGGATATTTATTCATACGGAACGGATAAAATCTACATCGAAATACAATTTGCATTTTGTGTTTTTTTGTATAACTGATAAACTTCACACGTAAGTCAATATGACAACAATGTATATATGGTTTGCTATCTGGTATCGACGCTGCCCTGTGAGAGATCAGTTCTGCAATTCTCCCTAAGTTACATCCCGCCCGCGCACCCCCCCCTTCACCAAACCCCGCTGCATTGTAACTAGCCCCGTTCCCCTCACCTGTACTGCCTTCCGTTGTACTTGACCCCTATTCAGTGTCCTCCTCATCCTCAGAGCCATCTAGATCCTCCTCCGGCAACGGCTCAAAAATATCCCCTCTGTATGTGTTCCACGGTTGCCAAACCCCATTCCATTTACGTGGATTATCTCTCAGTTTGTATACTGCCCTTTCCGTCAACATAATCATATCCATGTTTCTACTCCATTGTGCCAAAGTGGGGAGTTCCGCTGCCCCCCATTTTTGTGCAATGTCCCGTTTGGCCGTCATGAGGCCTATCGTAGTCCATAGCCTCTCATAAAATGTGAGATCTGTAGGACCCCATACATTCAATAGGCATACACGTGGGTCCAGTGTGAGTGAGGTGTTAAGTGTTTGAGCGATAGTGTGGAGAACTCGTTGCCAGTAGCCGACAACACGTGTGCAGCTCCAGAGTGTGTGTATGAACGTGCCCTCTTCCCCGCAGCCCCTGAGACAATAAGGATGGTCTGCTCTCTGCAATTTGTGTAATGTAGTTCTCGTATAGTATACCCTGTGTAGGATTTTTAGTTGTACCAGGCGGAACTTGGACGATATGCCAGCCTCCCGCGGAGATGCAATGGCAGCGTTCCAGTCGGAGTCATCGAAGTCTCCGACTTCGGCCACCCATTTGTCCTTCAACCCCTCCAGTGGGTCGGGTAAGTTATTAATCAATTTGCGATATGTTAAAGAGGTTGCGCCTTCCTGCATGAAGTCCGTGAGCAGACGGTCTTCCAGTGGGGAGGACTCTGGTGGTGTCGTATTCGGTGGGATCGCCGCCTGGAGGGCATGTCCGATTTGTATATACCTATATAGTTCGTTATCTCCCAGTTCATACTGGTCCTGAAGGGACGCAAACGGGATCACACCCTCTCTAGTCCACATGTCCCCCACAGTCGATATCCCAATGTTATCCCACTGGGTGAAGCCCTTAGTGCGCCGTAGGTGTCCCAGTGCCTTGGTGTCCCACAGTGGTGTGAGCTTCGTGATGGTCCCATCCCAGCGTAGCTTCGCTTGCGCCTTGTACCATAGCTGTACGGTATGTTTGGTGGGTCCTATAAGTTTCGCTGCTGTGCCCCGGTGGTATAAAGGTGCTAGTAAACTGTTTGTACCTAGTTGTGCCCTTCTGACTTGAATGCTGGGTCGTCCTGTGGGGCGTGTACCCACTGGTTGAGGATCTTGAGTTGGGCCGCCCAGTAATACAACTGCATATTAGGCAGTGCAATTCCACCATCATACCAGCTCCTGTTAAGTTTTGTGTGAGATATTCGGGCTGGTCGGGTTCCCCAGAGCAAACTCGATATCAGTGCTGTTACCCTCTGGAGGAAACTGGCGGGTAGCAATTTTGGGGCATTTTCAAGTACGTATAGAAAGCGCGGTAGCGCCATCATTTTAAATATTGCTGCCCTGCCCAGTAATGTTAATGGAAGTTCCTTCCAGTGTTGCACATCATTACATAGTCGAATTAGAGGAGGTTGCAGATTGAGTGCCGAAAACTCAATGTCGTCTTGAGTGATATGTATTCCTAGGTATTTAAAGGAAGGGGAAGCCACCTCCAGCGGGCAGGAGTCTGGCAGGGGCGGGAGTGGCCCTCTGAGCTCAAAGAGTATCAATGTAGACCAGTTGATAGTGTAGCCTGACACTCGCCCGTGTGAGTTGCAGATTGCTAGGAGGTTTGGAAGGCTATTCTCTAAGTCTGTGAGGTAGATCAACATATCGTCCGCATATAAGGACACTCTGTCTTCCCACTGTTGATCCCATCTAATCCCCCTCAGGAGTTGCGTACTTCGGATAGTGACCGCCAGCGGTTCTAGGACCAGTGCAAATAGGAGGGGCGAGAGTGGGCACCCCTGTCGAGTTCCTCGTCCCAGACGTATGTCTCGTGACGTGTGTCCATTCGCCACAACCCTGGCCACGGGGTCTTTGTATTGTAACCTGATCCACGAAATAAAGACGGGCCCAAAGCCCATGCGATTGAGCACCGCGAAGAGATAGCTCCATTCCACCATGTCAAACGCCATTTTGGCGTCCAATGACAATATCGCCGCTGGTTCCTTCAACAGTGAGATTCGCACCGAAACTCTGTGTACTCTACGAAGATTTAAGGCCGTGCTTCTATGCAGCATAAAGCCGGACTGGTCCGGGTGGATCAGCTGTTCTAAGCACGGCATAAGCCTGTTTGCCAGCACTTTCGCTATTATTTTGGCCTCTGGGTTCAGGAGCGAAATGGGTCTATAGGACTTACAGTTGATAGGCGGTTTACCCGGTTTTGGGATGGCGACTATAGTTGCCATCCGTTGATCTGGGGGCAGCGTAACTTTTTCTCTACTCTCCTCATACATCTGAAGTAGGGGTTCACTCAGGGATTCCGACATAGTTTTAAACCACTCAATGGGCACCCCGTTAGGGCCCAGAGCCTTACCCGAAATGGAGGGAGTTAATCGCCAACTGAATTTCACCAGTTGTTAAGGGGGCGTCGAGGTCCTTCGCCGCCTCTTCCGTCAGCGCTGGCAGAGGCACACAATCGAGGGTGGCTCGGGCCTCATCCTCCGTCACTACTATTGTCGGGGTATAGACTTCACTAAAGTGGTCGGCCAATGCATCTACTATTTCCTCCGGCTGAGTGTGTACAATGCCATATGCGTCAGTGATTTGCAGTATGTTCCTGCCTCCCCCCTGTTTCTTGTCCAGCCACGCAAGGAGTTTACTGGCTTTGTCCCCAATGTCATAGACTCTGTGTTTAATCGCAGCGATGTCCGCCATGGTCACACGCCTCAAATGGTCGTTGAGGCGGCGTTGGTGTATCTGTAAGGCGTGAAGTGTGTCTTCTAATGGGTCAGCCATGTGGGCGGTGTTGGCTCTCTCGAGGCCTAATTCCAGCTCCAAAGCTTCCCTCCTTTGTATTCTCTTGTGATTTGTTATCGCCGCAATCGCCTGTCCCCTAAACACCGTTTTGTATGCTTCCCACAATATTGAGGGGGAGGCTACCGAGGACCGATTCTCTTCAAAATATAGTCCGGTCGCTTTCTTAAGGTCTTTACTAATTTTCGGGATTTTGAGATACCCTGGGAAAATCGGATAGATCCTCCTACGTCTGGTGCCTGTACTAGACATGGTCAGAGTGACCGGCGAGTGGTCCGAAATGCCCCTCGGCTGTATCTTTGCTTCGTCGATGTTAAGGAGGCCGTTTTCTAATGTGAAAAAGTAGTCTATCCTTGAAAGGCTATTGTGGGTTGCTGAGTAGTAGATGTACTGTTGCTGTTCCGGGTGTAGCAGACGCCACACATCCACCAATCCCTGCGCTTCTAGAAAATTCTGGAGTTTGCTAGGCCCATCTGTGTGTGTTCGTGTGGGGAATCGATCAAGTGTGTTTGTGAGCGTTGTGTTAAAATCTCCGCCAATAAGTAATTCTCCTTCAGGGAGCTCTAACAGGAACTTGCCGAGGTCTGGCAGTGCCACGGCTTGCAGCGCCGGCGGGATGTAAACGGAGACCACGTTTAGTAGTCTACCCTCCCACTGGCCATGTACCGCTGCGAAGCGGCCCTGGTCATCTATTTTCGTGGATTTCACTATGTATTGGGAGGACTTTCGCATCAATATGCCTGTGCCTCGTGACCCTGAGGTGAATTCCGCGTGCACTATCATGTGGTATCCTCTCCTATCCATAGCCCGTGTGGCCGCCCCCATCAAGTGTGTTTCCTGCAAAAGAACCAGGGCGGGTCCCTGTCTCTTAATTCCTTGTAGCACCAGGCCCCTTTTGATCTTATCGCCCAGGCCCCTAACGTTCCAGGACATAATTTGCAGTGGGGCTGGTGGAGTGTGGCTATCTACCCTGGCCATAGGAATCGCTGATGTTGGGGCCGGAAAGGACCCCTAGGATGCAATCTCCCTCTTGTCTTTCGGAGGGATCTCGATAGGCCGCGAGGCCTTCTCGCCGTGAGTGAGGTGTTGTGTGAGGGCATGCACGAGGCAGGTGCGACGCTATCGTACCCCCTGCCATCGGGCCTCCCCAATGACATGTGGTGTTGTCCAAAGGCAGTGTCATACCAATCAGCATGTGTGTGTGTCAAAACCATAACTTGTAGGACCAAGTGGTCCCGAACTTTAACCTTTCCCTTACCCCTATCCACCCCCCTCCCTGCCCCCCTGCTATACGGACACAAAACTGCCCGCCCCCCCAACTGAGCAGAGTGCCTGTCCCAACCCCAAAACAATGTACTTGCGCGTCGGGGTGAGGGACTCTCCGCAGCCAGCAGCCTCTCAGTCTCACCCCCAGAGGTCCATCACCCAGTGTCCAATGGCGGGTGGCGTGCGAGCAGCACAATAAGTCTAGTAGATTATGAAAGGCCTGGAGCTCATAGGTCTTCGTTCTCCTCTTGTCCACCTTCGTCTCTTAAGGGCGAGCTGCTCTCTAGGCCCCCTCCCGATGCCTGAGAATCCGGATGTCTTCCTACATTACGGCCCTTTGGGGGTCGGTTGGTTCGCCGAGGGTGAGGGCCCGGCCTCCATCCCTCCAGCCAGTCTTGCACGGCATCGGGGGTGTCAAAGAACCATGTTTTATTTTCTGCTACCACCCTGAGTCTTGCGGGGAAGAGCATGGAATACGGGATTTCTCGTGTCCTCAGTTCTTTCTTTACCCCGAAAAAGGTTCTTCGCCTGCGTGCGACGTCCACTGTGTAATCGGGGAAGAAGGCCACAGTGGAGTTCTGAAGTCTGATTGGAGGGGACATCCTGGCTGCCTGCAAGATGGCATCCCGGTCTCGGAAATTGAATAGTCGAGCAACTATAGGCCGCGGGGACGCCCCTGGTTTCGGTTGACCACCTGGTACACAGTGGGCCCTCTCCACGGAGAAGAAAGTGGACAATCCTTTTGGCTTAAGTTAATTCGTAATTAGGCTCTCCACATACAAGTCCATGGCTCTCGTGCCTTCTGACTCCGGTACCCCAATAATGCGGATGTTGTTCCGCCTAGAACGCCCTTCTTGCTCATCCAGTTTCTCACGCAGAACCTGGTTGTCCTTTGCCAACTTCCCCATTGCCTGCTGGAGTTCCGAGACGTCTTCCACGAGGGATTTTGTGACCATCTCCATGGCGTTGACTTTCTCATTTTGTGGAGGTCGGCTCTGAGCAACGTTACATCCGTTGAGATCGAGCCCACTGTCGTCTGTAGCTGAGCCAATGCCTGCATCACGTCGTCTAAAGTTGCTTTCTTTCCTCCCGGGGCATCTGCAGTTTTGCCCCCCGTCTCTTTCCCTGTCGTGGGGGAGGTAGCTGGCTTGTCGTAGGCATAGCGTTCTATGCGGGTCTGCGTGGTGCCGCTCTTCGGTCCTTTCCCCGCCATACCTTTGGTTTTCGTGGCTTTCAGGCCTCTCCGCTCCAGCTTGTTCGGAGCGTCTCATCCGCAATGTCCGCAGAGTGTTGGCGTTCTCTCTCACGTATGAGCGCGATTAGGGAGCTTCCCTTCTGTCCACCGGCACCAATGAGCTGGCCACCCCCCCGAGCCCCGGAGGATCGTATTGTTCTTACGAACCGGGTGCAGTTTACAGGGTGCGTTCTTGTTCACCAACCGAGCAACGGTAGGGCGCTCCACAGGGCAAGTTATGCTAGCGGTCTATTGGTGCGCACTGTCTTCCATCGTTCAGAAAATGGCGGCTGAGCTCCCCTCCTCGTGTGGCCGCCAGTCATGCAGTATACGGGTCTGGAGGTGGCGGCCGTGATGTGCAGATGCCGCCACTCCACCTCAGATTGTAGGCAGTGCCCAGTCTATCAGTGTGGCTACTGGGTCCCGGCCGCCATGCACAACGTGCGGGCACTTCCGGCGCATGTCCCCCGGAACGGCTTCACTTCCTGTCGGGCTAGTCGATCAGGGAAGGTCCCGGCTCAGCTGGTCGGAGTAGGCCAGCCCGCAGCTCCGACGGAGCTCGGTCTCCAGGCGTCGGATTTGAACGCCGCTTTCCGCCACTTGCACCGCCCGGTCCTGGGCTCTGGTTCCCTCCTGCAGGGCTTGAAAATTGTGACGGATTACGAGCCGGATAGTCGAAGAGGCGCCTTAACCGCGGAGCCTGTCCCTTATGCTGCCGCCATGATCGGCTGCTAGCCACGCCCCTCAGAAGGGCCATGTTTAACATACATTGTATGGCCAGGGGTCCCTTCTGGAGGAAGCGGACAAGCCGCCTCCAGCTGGGAGTCCTGTGTACACATACAACAACATATTTTCTTGAACTTACTACTGACTGGCATGCTTAAAAAACCAGATAACAGACACCAGCGGGTTTTAAAACTCACCTCGCTTGCTTGGCTTTTGCAAAAGTCAATAACAGCAGAATCATACAGAACAGACACCAGCAGGTTTTTAAAATTCACCTCGCTTGCTTGGCTTTGGCAAAAGTCAATAATAGCTTGGCTTTTGCGAAAGTCAATAACAGAATCATACAGACTTGGTGGGTGATCAGTCTACCCTTACCTTACAGGGGTAGTTCTCTTCTGCAGACGTAGGACTGTGTCCTGCTCCAGAAATTATTTGCTAAGGGAGTCCAGCGAGAACGCGGTCAAGTGGCCCAGACCGGGTGGGGAGGAACAGCGGGCGAGTCGTTCGGCTTACCGGATTGCAAGAATCCCTCGGGTAGGGTACCCCCTCACATCTACCGGGCCTGACCTTCGTGCTCGTGGAGTTCCGTGTTCAGGCGCCATTTGAAGAACCAGTTAAAACCACTTACTGGGTCTCGGCGGCGGGGGAACCGCCCAAGACTTCCATACCTTCCATACTTAGTAAAAGGAGACACAGGAGCCTTCGTCTGCAGGAGGAACCCAGATTTATTCAATAGCCTGGGCTATGGAACAGAGTCCCAAGCTAGTCAGAGACAAGACAGAGGAAGCTGCTGCTTCACTCTGCAGCTTGCAAGCCATTTATACTTTTTCATCCCAGTCTTTTGGCTGTTAGTTCATTGTTTAATCGGGGCAGTGTTTGCAGTTGATAACCAGATCCAGATGATGTTTGTAGATGATGACCTGGTCCAGGCTTGGTACACAAATCATTGTTCACTCGGCTTTGATCAAGGCTCAGTCTTTCAGGTCATTGTTCAATTGCCTTGATCAAAGCCTGGTCTTTCAAGTCATTGTTTAATCACCCTGATCAAGGCCCAGCAGTCAGACCATTGTCCAGATAACCTGATCACGGTGTCAAGGATGTTTACCAGGCTGGGAGCAGGAGATGGAAAAGAAATCATTTACTCAGGGTGTGAGTGTCTCGTGGTTTTCAGTTGAACTGCAAAGAACAGGGGGGTTGGGTGTGCGACAGTTCCTGGGCAGAAATGCAGGCTGCAAGATGGTTTTTGTCGTGTCAGTTAGAATCTCCTAAGGCATCAGCAGAAATGACCAGGTGGGTCGTGTGGAAGTGTTTGACACGAGATGCAATGAAAAAGCAATGGAGTCCCGGTACAAATTATGCCGATCAGAGGAACACTTTTCCTCATTACCATACCCCAGACCACTGCCTGGATGTAGATACCTTGTTGAGCCACATGACTGTAAGCATTTGCAATGCAATAGGTCTCGCATTTGTGAGAGTTTGAGCTATTGGCATTGTAAATGACAATGCCTTTTATTTATGCGTTTGAAAACCTGCAAGCTGTGCGTAAACAAGCACTTTGTACTTATAGCTCTTGCTTATGAGAAGCAAAGCTGGCAGTCTCTTTTACTGACAGCCTTGCTTCTCGTAAGCAAGGACTATACGTACAAAGCGCGTGTTTATGCACCGCTTGCAGGTTTTCAAAACAAATTAATAAAAGGCATTGTCATTTTCAATGCCAATAGCTCCAACTCTAGCAAATGCGAGACCTATTGCATTGCAAATGCTTGTTTTGTAAAGCACATAGGAATGCCTGCAGTCCACTGAAATAGCAAACGGTATCTATCAGCGGTTTAGGATGAACTGATTTGCAAAGGGGGTGATGTAAGGAAGCTTGTAAGAAGGAAGCATGCGCTAGACAGAGATGAACACATGCACTACTTGGGCGCAACAGTAAATAGACATAATATAGAGTAAAAAATATAGAATGGACATAATATCGAGTAAATAATATCGAATGGACATAATATCGAATGGACAGAATATAGTGGTTAAAAATATCGAATTGAAGGTAAGTAATATTGATTTTTAAGATATAGAAAGTCAAAAGATCTATGTAAGTAATATCGATTTTTAAAATATAGAAAGTCAAAATATATATGTAAGTAATATCGATTTTAAAAATATACAAAGACAAAATATCGAAGTATATAACATAGATATTAAAATATATCGAATTTTTAATAATATCAAATTTTTTTAAATGTTTTTTTAATGTTATTTTAATTTTTGCATAATCTAATTCTGTAGCGGGTTGTGGGTTTATAGAGGGAATAGGGTGGGAAGTAATTTATTTGTAATTAATTAAAAATGTTAATTTATGTATTGGTATTTATTTCGAATTAATTGTTAATTAATTTTTAATTGGTAATTAATTAATTTCTAATTGGTAATTAGTTTTCAATTGGTAATGTATTTTTATTAATTTATTAATTGATAATTATGTTAATGTAATTAATTTATTTTCCGTAGCGGGTTGTGGGTTTATAGGGGAATAGGGTGGGAAGTAATTTAATTGTAAATAGTTAAGAATGTTCATTTTTTAATTCGTATTAATTTGAAATAATTATTAATTATTTATTATTAATTGGTAATTTATTAGTTTTTAATTGGTAATTAATTTTTAATAATTGATTAATTTATGGGTTTATAGAGGAATAGGGTGGGAAGTAATTTAATTGTAACTAATTAAATATGTTAATTTATTTATTGGTATTGAGTTTGAATTGTTAATTAATTATTAATTAATTTTTAATTGGTAATTTAATTTTATTAATTGATATTTGATAATTAAGTTAATTTTTCTAACCTATTTTGTGTAGTGGGTTGTGGGTTTTTAGGGGAATAGGGGGTAATTTAATTGTCATTAAGTAAATCATTTTTATTTATTACTTTGTATTTATTTTTAATGTATTAATTAACTGGTAATTAATTTGTAATAATAGGTAATTAATTGTATTTATTAATATTAATTTGTATTTCTAATTGATTAATTATTATATAATATTAAATTGGTATTTTATTTTAATTAATATTTTCTTGTTATTGATATTTAATTACATTTTTATTAATATATTTAATCTTTACTTTACACGTATGCCCTGCTTTTAAACCTGTGGCCTCGCATACTTGCACTGCTGTCACCCTTACACGCATATAAATGATAAAAACGCACCGCATTTTGTGGGTCCCTGCCCCTGACTCGTGGCGGCCATATTGAGTAGGGTTATTTCGCGTGCTGTAGTCCTTCCTCTATTTCTCTAGGCGGACTTAAAGGTAGCCATGCTGACGCGCAGCGGCCACGCGCAGCGGGGACGCCAGACTGATGCCGGAGTTACGCCAGAGTTCAGCCCGTCTGCGCCCGTCCGCGCTGAGGACGGGCTGCGGGCTGGGCTGGACTCTGTGCTACCTCCCTTCTGCTCGCCTGTTACAAGGTATTCAAAGTCAGATTTTCTTGCTCTTAGACCGGCCTCTTTGCCCTGTTTTCATCGCTATGCTCCTGAGGGGATTCTGCACGCCTACAAGTGTAGGGCTTGTTCGGCCTCTCTGGATTTCTCCCGCATCAGCACTGTAACTCCTTATCCTTTGCCCTTACTTCCCGATGTGCTCGTGAGATCGGGCTTCTTGGTTAACGTTCGTTTGCTCATCAAACACAACATCGCCTTTCACGATTTTGTTGATGAGCGACAGCCAGACTGGGTCTTCATTACAGAGACCTGGGCCTCAGACACCTCAGGACATGACCTGATCTTGGCCATCCCTGATGGATATTCTCTTTACAGGCAGGATAGACCTCTACGCAGAGGAGGAGGTATTGCCATTCTTAGTAAATCCTCCTTTCCCTGTTTGATAAAATCTATTTCAATGCCCTCAGATGGGTACGAAGCCCTATATTTTTGTATTACCCTCTCTCCTTCGGTCTCTTTTTCGGGGATCTTGGTATACAGGCCCCCTGGTCTCAGAACCCTACTTCGGAAAATCCGCCTTTACCATCCTGGGGGATTTTAATTTTCATCTGGATGAGGCTAATTCAAAGGACACTATATCTCTCGTCGATTCATTAGGTGCATGTGACCTTACCCAGCTTGTCAATAGTCCTACACACAAGGCCGGGCATATACTTGATGGGCTATTTTCTAACGATCCCAGGCTTTCTACTGGCCTCCCTCTTCCTTTGGTATGTGTTTGCTTTATGCCTTTTATGATTTTAACAAAAATCGAATAAAGAGTATTTTGACTGACTGTATGGACTGACCATTTTGCCGTCCCACTGGAACTCTCTCTTCTCGTTACCTGCCCTATCAACATTGAAACCTCTCCATTCATTCCCAGGCGAAATTTTAGGAAAATCTCGGATGAGGCCCTTGCTCCTTTTGTCCCTTTTTCCGAATCGCTATCTCTCAAAGATGAAGCTGCTGCAGCTCAAGACCTGACAGACTCTATTGCTAATGCAGTGGAACAACTTGCCCCATCATCTTTGCGCTATGTCGCACGCCGGAAACCTACGGCACCTTGGTTTTCTGACCAGCTGCGACTCTTGAGGCGGGGCTGTAGGAGCAGTGAGAGAAACTGGAGGAAATCGTGGGACCCAAAAGACCGTGAGGCCCACAAGTCTGCACTGCGGGAATACAAACGGAGAGTGGTGACAGAGAAGCAGGAGTACTTCTCTAACCTCACAAGCTCCCTCTCCTCCTCTAGGGAGCTCTTTAAAATCGCAGACACCCTATGCTCCCTGCAACCACCAGATCCCGTAGTTAGCTCGCAAGAACTCTGTAATAACATCTCCGATTTCTTCCACAATAAAATTCTTGATATTCATACCTCCTTGGAAGCTCAGTGCCAGGCGCTAGATCAAACTGTTCCATCTGTTATTTCCAGCCTGGATTCCCTAGCTACAGATTCCTCCTGCCCCTTTGCACAATTTCCCTCTTTATCTCTCGAGGGACTAAACCTGTTGCTAGACAAGACTAAATCTGCTTCCCCCCTGGATCCTATACCTTTGAAAAAACTTAAAGAATGTAGAAACTGCCTTCTTCCTCCCATGCTTGAGGTAATGAACAAGGCTATTATCCAGGGCTCTTTTCCACCGGTATGGAAGAAGGCCACTGTTAAGCCTCTCCTCAAGAAGCCGTCCCTCGATCCGGCCCTTCTGAAAAACTTCAGGCCAATCTCCCTCCTGCCTGCCCCCGCCAAGATGTTTGAGGCGCATCTTAATCTGCATTTATCCTCTTTCCTTGAGTCATCCGGATACCTTGACAACACGCAACATGGCTTTAGAAAACACCATAGTACCGAGTCCGCCCTCATCTATGTAGTCGATAATATCCGACGCAAAGTGGACTCCGGCCTTACCACGGTTCTGGTTCTGTTGGACCTCACGGCCGCGTTTGACACCCTAACCCCGGCCATTCTTACATCTCGGCTTAGGGAAGCTGGTGTCACGGGGTCGACCCTGAGTTTACTCAACTCCTTCCTGCTGGAAAGAGAACAGAGAGTGATGCTTGGGAACCACCTTTCCCTGCTAAGTCTTTGCAATGTGGGGTGCCACAAGGGTCGGCATTGAGCCCGACCCTGTTTAACATCTACGTGGCCCCCCTTGCTAGACTAGTAAGATCGCAGGGGATGGAGGTGGTGTCCTACGCAGATGACACCCAGATAATGGTGTCACTGGCTCACTCCTCCGTCAGGTCATCAGCTGCCAGCTTCAGGGTATGCATGCAGTATGTGGCAGAATGGATGACCATAAACTCCCTGAAGCTTAACTGCGAAAAGACGGAGGTGCTGATTTTTGGGAAGGACCAAGATGCTTGGTCTGATGAGTGGTGGCCATCCTCGCTTGGCATCTGCCCCACCCCCTCCCAATCTGCCAGAAATCTGGGTGTAATATTTGACATCTCGCTCTCTTTGACCCTTCAAGCCAACAGAACCCTGGCTACTTGCTGGGGAGTGATTAGAATACTCAATAAAATCCGAGGGTATCTTTCCCCTAGGCATGGGCGGAAAATCCGTTCCGCTCGCGGATTTTGCGGATTTTCGGGAAATCCGCAATCCGCGAGATTTGCGAATTTCCTGAAAAATCCGCAAATCCGCGAGCAGCGGATTTTGCTCGCACTGCTCGCACTGTTCGCGTGAGTTCGCGCCCCGCGAATAAGTGCGAAATTGCAGAAATACGATTTTAGCAAAACTGAAAGTAACTACTTACCAGGTTCAAAAGTTCAGGCTCATCATTAGTAGCCATTTCCTGTAGTGCTTCCTGAGGGGCCCCTCCAGAGTTCAGTTGCCAGTTGCAACTATTATGTGACCCTGCTCTGAACCTCAGAATAGTTACACATATGCCACAAAGGTCCTGAATTACAGCTAAGGGAGACAAGCAGGAGCCAGGCTGGAAGTTAAAATCCATTAATCAGCCCCTAATTCATTATTGTCAGTTGGGGCAGGGCAGGTGTTGTAACTAATTTTGCAACAATGAAAGCACTTAGCAAGTGCAAAAGATCACTAATCAGGGCGCACTAAGGAAGCAGGTGCCAGCTAAAAAAATATTCTGTGACACATTAATCAGCCCCAAATTAATTCAGGTCACTTGAGGCAGGGAAGGTGTGCTTTGCTTTGCCAAAAATAATGTACACTGGACAACCAGAGGGTGTGGTGATGAAACAGAGGGTGGCATGGGTGGGCCAGAGGGTGGCATGAGTAGTCAGAGAGTGGCAGTGGTGACAGAGAGTGGCAGTGATGAAGAAGAGTGTCCCAAACAGGTTGGACACGTAGAAACAACAAGTTCGCAAAACTTGCGACCCGACAGGTAAGTTCGCAAATTGCGAAATTGTAAAAACCCTCGCGAACTGGCAGAAACACGGGCGAACACAAAAAAAAAAAAAAATCCGCAAATTCGCGGGAATTCGCGGATTTTGCGGATTGCGAGTTTGCAAATCCGCAAATTCGCGGATTGCCAATCCGCAAAATCCGCTCATGCTTACTTTCCCCCCAAGCTCGTAAACAGGTTGCAGTGGCCTTGCGGAAGCCAATAAAAGTCTTGTGCACCGACTGCAGATAGTGCAGAATGCGGCAGCTCGTATTGTTCTGGCTCTCCCTAAATCCTCCTCCGCCACTGCAGCCAGGAAAGAACTCCATTGGCTTCCGGTCCACCACAGAATTTCTTTTAAAATTCTGTGTCTGGCTTACAGAGCTTTGGCAGAAGGCCCCTCGAGCGCCATTGGTTCCCTTCTGACACGCTACGACCCTACACGAGACCTTCGCTCTTCGGGACTTTGTCAACTGGTTGTTCCTCGGACTAAGTTAGCCAGATGGGGAGCCAAAGCTTTCTCTGTGGTTGCTCCGAAGCTTTGGAACTCTATCCCTATCCAAATAAAAACCTTTCCCTCAATGGAGACATTTAAAAAGGCTCTTAAAACCTACCTTTTCAGGAGAGCATACCAATGAGAGAAGGTTGTAGAAGGGGGGACATTGCTGCTGTATTTGATTTAGGCGCCTTGACGCCCGTTTCGGGCTAAGTTTGCGCACGAGAAGACCCGGTTCATTCATTCATTCATTCACTGTTGCACTCTTTGGAGTGGGAATAGTAATGTTTACCCCTACGCTATCCAACGCTTTCCCTACTGTAGCATTCACTGGAGTGGGAATAGTAATTTTTAACCCCTCCGCTATCCAACACTTTCCCTACTGTTGTACTCACTAGAGTGGGAATAGAAATTTTTACTCCTACACTATCCAATACTTTCCCTCATGTTGTACTCTCTGGAGTGGGAATAGTAATCTTTACCCCTACGCTATCCAACGCTTTCCCTACTCTTGCACTCTCTGGAGTGGGAATAGTAATTTTTACCCCTACGCTATCCAACGCTTTCCCTAATGTTGCACTCTCTGGAGTGGGAATAGTAATTTTTACCCCTACGCTATCCAATGCTTTCCCTACTGTTGCACTCACTGGAGTGGGAATAGTAATTTTTACCCCTACGCTATCCAACGCTTTCCCTACTGTTATTTATTATTTTGTATTTATTTTAATGCATTAATTATTTGGTAATTCATTTGTATTAATAGGTGATTCATTTTAATAATTAATAATAATTTGTATTTGTAATTGATTAATTATTATATAATATTAAATTGGTAATTTATTTTAATTAATATTTTCTTGTTATTGATATTTAATTTATTTTTATTAACATATTTAATCTTTACTTTCCTTACTGTTGCACTCTTTGGAGTGGGAATAGTAATTTTTACCCCTACGCTATCCAACGCTTTCCCTACTGTAGCATTCACTGGAGTGGGAATAGTAATTTTTAACCCCTCCGCTATCCAACGCTTTCCCTACTGTTGCACTCACTGAAGTGGGAATTGTAATTCTTACCCCTACGCTATCCAATGCTTTCCCTAATGTTGTACTCTATGGCGTGGGAATAGTAATTTTTACCCCTACGCTATCCAACGCTTTCCCTACTGTTGCACTCTCTGGAGTGGGAATAGTAATATTTACCCCTATGCTATCCAACATTTTCCCTAATGTTGCACTCTCTGGAGTGGGAATAGTAATTTTTACCCCGACGCTATCCAACGTTTTCCCTACTGTAGCATTCACTGGAGTGGGAATAGTAATATTTAACCCCTCCGCTATCCAACGCTTTCCCTACTGTTGCACTCACTGGAGTGGGAATAGTAATTTTTACCCCTACACTATCCAATGCTTTCCCTCATGTTATACTCTCTGGAGTGGGAATAGTAATCTTTACCCCTACGCTTTCCAACGCTTTCCATACTGTTGCACTCTCTGGAGTGGGAATAGTAATTTTTACCCCTACGCTATCCAACGCTTTCCCTACTGTTGCACTCTCTGGATTGGGAATAGTAATTTTTACCCCTATGCTATCCAACGCTTTCCCTACTGTTGCACTCACTGGAGTGGGAATAGTAATTTTTACCCCTACGCTATCCAACGCTTTCCCTGCTGTTATTTATTATTTTGTATTTATTTTTAATGTATTAATTAATTGGTAATTAATTTGTATTATTAGGTAATTCATTTTAATAATTAATATTAATCTGTATTTGTAATTGATTGATTATTATATAATATTAAATTGGTAATTTATTTTAATTAATATTTTCTTGTTATTGATATTTAATTAATTTTTATTAATATATTTAATCTTTACTTTCCCTACTGTTGCACTCTTTGGAGTGGGAATAGTAATTTTTACCCCTACGCTATCCAACGCTTTCCCTACTGTAGAATTCACTGGAGTGGGAATAGTAATTTTTAACCCCTCCGCTATCCAACGCTTTCCCTACTGTTGCACTCTCTGGAGTGGGAATAGTAATTTTTACCCCTACGCTATCCAACGCTTTCCCTAATGTTGCACTCTCTGGAGTGGGAATAGTAATTTTTACCCCTACGCTATCCAACGTGTTCCCTACTTTTGCACTCACTGGAGTGGGAATAGTAATTTTTACCCCTACGCTATCCAACGCTTTCCCTACTGTTGCACTCTCTGAAGTGCTACTAGTAATTTTTACCCCTATGCTATCCAACGCTTTCCCTACTGTTGCACTCACTGGAGTGGGAATAGTAATTTTTACTCCCCCCCGCTATCCAATGTTTTCTGTACTGTTGCACTCACTGGAGTGGGAATAGATATTTTTACCCCTACGCTATCCAACGTTTTCCTTAATGTTGTACTCTCTGGAGTGGGAATAGTAATTTTTACCACTACGCTATCCAACTCTTTCCCTAATGTTTCACTCTCTGGAGTGGGAATAGTAATTTTTACCCTTACGCTATCCAACGTTTTCTCTACTGTTGCACTCACTGGAGTGGTAATAGTAAATTTTACCCTCCTGCTATGCTATGGTAAAAATATTGTATATTTTTTATTAATATTACATTCATATATATATATATATGTATTAAAAAATCAAAATGTATGTCATTTTTTTGTAACTTAAATTAATTATTTATTAATTTTAAGGTAATATAAGTATTTTAAATATGTTTAAGTTAATTATATTTATTATTTTATTAATTTATAATTATTTTAAAGCATTTAAAAAAATTGATATTTTGACTATATTTTTAACAACGATATGTTTGATTCGATATTTTTGTACTTACCTGTTAGGAGATAGAGATAAGATATTTTTGCATTCTATATTTTTTACTCTATATTGTGGTAATTCTATATTTGTGACATCGATATTGTTTCAGTGATCCAGGCGCAACAGTATGGCCGGCATTGATGCAAGCGAATGACGTAATTTGAAAAGCACCCTGTCTTGACCGCAAAGCCCGGTAAAAGCTACTATTAGAGCTATTATTTTGAAATGGGTGGGTTCACAGTGAAAACGACGCAAAAAAAGTATTCAACACAAATAACTCTAGAGGAATATGCACGTAGAGTCTACATTGTAGACTAGCCACGGGCTGCACTTAATGTGAACAACATGCTGCGCTCTACAGAGAATGCACTTCTACATGGTACAGCTTGTGTCCGTCTTGGAAAAATGGGAGGTCTGCTGACTCGATGGTGAAAAAATGTATCAGCAACAAATGAGATTCACTATGTTCCAATGGGAATACCTTAAGGGGTGAAAATTAGAATTATTGCCCAAAACAAGGAGGAGCGCTCCTTTAACAGATATGAAACATTATGTTCTTGCCACCCAAATTAGTTTGCTCTTCCTGCTTTCAGTTGTATTCTACGAAGCAGAGGTGGAAAAAACTATCTCGCGCAGCTGCTTGTTTGTGCGTCTCTCATGGACGATTCACTCTTACCGGGTGACTGTCTATTGCATTCAGGCTCATGCAATAAAAAGGAAAGTGAACTAAATTTTACATAAAGGACTTCAGAAGTTTCTTATCCAACAACCTGCCCCACACACAATACCAGTGATGGGGCAAAGTTCGAAAAGTTTCCTAAAATGAAATTCACCAGAGCGTATTCCACAATGGGCTATCCAGAGATAGACAGATAAGCGGGAAGCCAAGACAGCGCTGCACACTTCCACTTTGAAAACAAGCACTGCCCAATTTAAAACAAACATTTGCAATGCAATCACGGCAATACTGCTTTAGCTGTAAACCTCATAAGCTAAAGCGCGGGTGCCTCAATTGCTTCAAAAGTAAAGAAATAGAAAAATATTTTTTTTCTATTTCTTTACTTTTGAAGCAATCAAAGCACACGCGCTTTAGCTTAAGAGGCAATTGAGGCACCCGTGCTTCAGCTTGGGATGTTGCAGCCAAAGCACGAGTGCCGCGACTAAAACCAAAGTAAATAAAGAGAAAAAATTGCGGATGCACTTTTTTTCTCTTTATTTACTTTGGTTACAATCACCGCACTTGCGCTTTAATGGTAAATATCTGAAGCTAAAGCAGGTGCCGCGAATGGTTCAAAAGTAAAGAAATTGGAGAAAAAAAGCAATTGTGGCACCGTGCTTTAGCTTAAGATGTTTACAGTTAAAGCGTGAGTAAGGTGATTAAATCCAAAATAAATAAAGAGAAAAAAAGGCATGCACCCATGTTTACCAATGCAAGAAATGTGCGGCTACCATTATTCCTCCTGGGATGCCGTGATGGATACATTTGAAAACGAGGCTGAAGCTGTTGCCTTCCCCGTGATGCAAGGAATCCTCTGAATGCGATGGAACGTAGCACATGGAGGAGAGGGAGGGCTGCAAAGACTCATGCCTTTTCACAAACAAGACTTCAACAAGCCCAATCACCCATAAACAAACCAAATATCCTACCAAAAACAAGCCCAACTGCAGTACACATCGAAAAGTGGAAAAAGGCAGAAAAAATACAATCAACAGAGCAGGAGGAACAGAGAGGAAGGCAGTACTGACACAATTGTGGCATTAAGAGGAGATGGGAGGAAAGAATGATATAATTACATGTAAGCAGCTTTGCCATCCAAAGCTGAACACTGGCAAACAGTAACAGACAAAAAAAGAAATAGTTCCCCCAAGAACACATAAAGAGCCATAGTGGAATGAAACAGTACTTAGTCCCTTCTGCATGGGAGGGACAGAAGGGAAAATGGAGGAACAAAAAAGCAGGACTGAGCACTAGCAAGCAAGGATTTCTATAGGGCACTGAAACAAGCAAATCAAAAGCAGGGGAGTGGCTTTAAGCCAACTTGAGAACAGGTCTTGAATGCTCCACCTAAAAACGAATCTCTAAAACATAATCACTGTGTAGCTGCTGTTACACTGTTGGATAGCATTTTAGGACCCTAGTGTAAATTTCCCGATTCATGCCCATATATAGGTATAAATCACCATGTCCTCATATAGGCATAGAAATCATAACCATATTTAGACTTAGCCCATGCATTCCAAATACGACATGGCTACTTCCACTAGTTCTGAAAATCCACAACGATGTCTTGGAAAAACTCGACTTCAGCAGTCAGGTACTTCCCCTTGCTTGAATATTGATTTGTCCGTGAACTCATGGGTTTTTCAAATAACTGCGAGTCTTTGATGGCGTTATTATGTCCAACCTTACGTCAAACTCAGCACCTTCAAGGTATAAATATGCCCTCACTTGCCCTAGCAAACACACGGTGGTTTGGAGCAGTTTGACTAGCTACCTACACAACACAGCTCGCCGCAGCAAGGGCCGAAGGAAGCCGACCCTCCAGCAGACGCACTGAGAGAGACGCTGTCTTTTTTCTTGCCGAGAAATCCAGCTCCAGTGTTTCCAAGCTCCCATTGCGTGGTGTAGGGAAATTGAGTCCTGAGACAGAGAGATACCAGACCTCCTTCATTCTAAACCAAGGTACGGAGCTGATTAGACCCTGAGAGAAATCTTGGATAGATTATTGGCAAAAGAATACTAAACCTATGCTACACAATACTTACCTCTTCCCTCGTACTAGACCTAGGTTAGGTACATTGGAGTAGGCGTATTTTAAAAGCACCAGTTGAGTACTTTTAGTCATTGTTATTAATGTATGTTAGTTTATGGCTTAGTGCCCACATGGCGAAGAGATAATTATGCCATCCTTCTCAAATCACATTTCAATTCATAAAAAATACACCTATGCCAGAAAATGGGAAGTAGCCCAGGCTCCAGCATTATATAAAATTCACGTAGGATGGGATGAGGACTCTCCTCTCCATAAAATCCAGTTGAAAACTCAACCAACAATACAAAGGCAATATCCTGTTAAACAGGAAGCTAAAAAACAGGTCAGGGAGATCTTAAATCAACTTGAATACCAAGGGGTGATTGAAACATGCACCTCGTCCATGAACAATCCTTTGTTTCCTGTCTCCAAACCAGACAACACATATCGTCTAGTTTTGGACTACAGACATTTAAACTCTGGTTGCAAAACATTTGCAGTACAAAATGCACACAGTGCAGCACTGATGAATAACATCGTGCGTAAAAAACTACAAAACCACATTGGATATTTCTAATGGTTTCTTCTGTCAAAACATTGCACCTGAAAGCAGGTACTTGACCGCTTTCTCAATCATGGGGACACAGCGACAAATTTGCCGTCTCCCCCAGGGATTCAAGAATAGTCCAGGGTTATTTTCAGCCAGAGTAACAGAGTTACTACAAACGTATGATGATGAGGCACTATCTTATGTCGATCACATCTATCTTACAGATGATGATTTGGACAGGTACTTGAGCAGAGTGAACACCATAATACGGCTTCGCATCTGAAGGATACAAATTCAATTTTAAGAAATCACAAATTGCCTACCTCAACGTCCTATTCTTAGGATACGAACTTTCAAGTGAAGGCAAAAGCCAGGCAGCCAACTTTTTAGAAAAGTGTGCGCTGCTCCAACCTCCAAAAATGCTGAAAAACTTAGTCAATTCTAGGTTTCCTGAATTTTGGAAGAACTTACATTCTGAACTACGCAGAAAGGGTTAAACCTCTCTACTAACTAATCAAACCTGATTTCAAACCTACTACTTGGACTCAAAAACACACAGACATTTTGCGTTCAGTGCAAACATACATGTTAGCAACAACACATTTACAGACACGCAACAATGTAAGCAACCTTGTAATCCGAATCATCCCAGGAAGATGCAGATTCACATACCTAACCTTTAATGAAGGTGAAAAGGTACCAATAGCTTATAAATCACACTTGTACACACAAGCTGGAATGAAATTCACTTCAACAGAAAAGATTCTGACAGCGGTTGAAACTGCAGTAGCAAAAGAGAGAGCCCTCGCACAGGGAAAACGCATAATGGTTGTTACGCCTGTATCTGCCTTAGAGGCAGTAACAAAAACAAGCATTCCAAATGCTAAAGCTTTACATCCAAGATGGATACAATGGGTTAATTCTCTTGGTGCAACAGACGCTGAACGCGTTTTTGACCCCTACTTGAAAACTCAAGAATTTCTACAATATGAACAAGAATGTCCTCTGCCTATTGAGATTCTGCCTCTAGAACATTACGGATGTATAATCTATACAGACGGATCAGAACAACCCGCAATTGGGGGTAAACAAGCTTATTGTGCTGCGTGCGCGATTGTTAAAGGTCGCTGGCGCAATGGTAAATTCAGACCTATGTTCACAAAAACTCAATCTCTCGGAGACTGTACAGCTCAGCGAGCTGAACTACAGGCTTTCAAGATGGCGCTTGAAAATACTGATCGCAAATTCCTCACACTCATAGGGGTCGATTCTGATTCGGGAAAAAAAACATCCGTACGATTTGTATCCGGAGCCCTCTCCGTACGAATCGTACCTGTCCGTCCGAGTCGCGTAGTACGATCCGTATTTCGTGAATCCGTCCGAATCGCCGCGATCCGTACGTATTGCAAGGCTGAAACCGTGAACCGTACGACTCATACACATGCCGAACGACTTGTACACATGCCGTACGACCCGACGAGTACGATCCGGACCGGGGTATGAGGACGCGGTTCGTACGGTCCACGTCAGGTAAGGGCGAGTCGTACGGAAAAGCACACAAACACATACACACCGTACGGTCCGTACACCCCATGATCGCAGGGGTACGGTTCGTACACCCCATGATCGTAGGAGTACGGTTCGTACACCCCATGATCGTAGGGGTACGAACCGTACACCTACGATGATGGGGTGTACGAACTGTACCCAATGATCGTAGGTGTACGAACCGTACCCCTACGATCATGGGGTGTACGAACCGTACCCCTACGATCATGGGGTGTATGAACCGTACCCGGGGGGGGGGGGGGGCCGTTCCGTACCTGTTTCAGCGCGAACTCTGCTTTTACGGCTGTTTTCAGCTCCCGTAGAAAAAGGAATGTACGGTGCGTACCCGACACGTATCGTACTTGCTGGGTCGTAAAAACCAGCCGCAAACCGTACAGATGTCGCGTACAGCGGGTTCCGAGGGAGAATCGTACGGAGATTAGAGTCGTACAGTCTCTGTACGACTCATACGGAGTACGACTCCTGGTACGAATCGTACTTCGTCGTACGTACGGGGGACGTTGCAGGGTATGATTCGTACGGGAAAAATGCTCCGAACGGCTATTCAGAGCTTTTTTTCCCGAATCGGAATCGGCCCCATAGTGTGCGATTCGTATTACTGCGTTCAATCTTACAACGAATATTTGCAGAACTGGGTTCAAAAGGTGGCACAATCAAACATAAAATGCTTTGGGAACAAGTAGTTCTATTACAGAAAGACCTACAAAAGACTCACGTGATCCATACACTGAGTCATCAGCGTGATGGCATTCACGTTGCAGGAAATTAATTGGCTGATGAAGCCGCAAAGGCAGCTGTACAAACGGCTTCCATAGCTGCAATCATTCATTCAAAAACAAAAATAGGCGGTGAAACAATGCTAGCTGTCAATGCCACAATGAAAGGCAGCGGTGCAGCGTTACCTCTAAACTATCCACTCGAATGTACATACATAATTAATGAAAACTCTGTTCCTTTTGCTCGAATCCCTGGAGTGGGGGATAGAGTAATTCCAAACAGGAACCGGAGAGGTGCTTTGGTTCAAGAGGCACATATGGGAGAGGATCTGACACATCAAGGGATCTCAAAATCCCTACTAGCATTAAAAGAGATGTACTGGTGGCCAGGGATGAGCGCCCACATTTACGAATTTGGAATTAATTGCGATGTCTGTCACAGAGATCATAGCTTTGAACGCCACCAAATACCTGACTACAGTGTAGCCAGCCCAGTTCAGATACCATTGTTAAACAGCATTAGACTTTCTACACACACGAATGCGGTCCCACAACTACTAGAACAGATTCATTTGGATATGGCCTCAACGCTCGGCTGATGCCTGAACTGTTATAAAAGATTTGCAAGGCTTTATCTGCACATACGCAATCGGCACGCTACATTCTGACCAGGGTCCTGCGTTTAGCTCTCGAGCTTAAAAGGAGGCCATGGCCAGCTTGGGCGTTGCATTGCGGTACTCAAGTCCATTCCATCCTGAGGGAAATGCGGTAGTGGAAAGAAAAAACCGAGACATAAAGCAATCTATAACAGCTAGGGTATTAGGTTCGGGTGACGGGTGGGTCAAACATCTAATAAGTGTCCAATGTAGTCTTAACAATCTGCCAAGAAATTCTCTGGGTGGAATCACTCCATATGAAATGCTTTTTGGTACTAGAATGATTGTCCAAGACCTCGATCGTCACACTTCAGTGGTAGACCAAAAACCCTCTGATATCAAAGGCAATTTGGCTGTTTTGCAGGACTTAAATGAAACAAGAAAAAGTCTGAGAAGCACACTAAAGAAGCCAATGACCACTGAAGAACAACCACCTGTCACAGCAAGGCCCGTCTGGATTCCAAAGATTGGGGATCTGGTCAGAGAAAAGATCGCAAACAAGAAGGAATTTGGGCCTTCTTACAGAAAACCAGTACCTGTACTAGCAATCCTCGGATCAAGAACAGTGTTACTGCCGCCATTTGCTGGAAGAAAGGAGAACAGGTCCGTATCCATCGACCTGGTGAAACCACATCATGTGGATGATAATAAGTAGTAGGCCCAGTGGACTCCGAAGATGTAGCAGACAACCAAATATTGCAACAATCCAAGAGGTTCAAACTGAGAGACTCATCACCTTTGATAAGACTCCAGTGAAAAAAGAAGGACTATGCAATAAAGCCATGGAACGTGTGCCTCTTGAGACCCAAATAACAGTTCGTCAAGACACTCCTGTCTACAATGATATAGCATCTGACTATACTAATATGACAAAGGATGAAGCAGCTCCAGCGGTTTCAAGTAATCCGGATGCAATTCCAACTATTGGCAGAACTGCCTCTGGCTATTTCATCAACTTTGATACATTTTCTGAGGATCCAAGTGAACCTGAAACAACGCCAGCAAATAAAACTTTCAAAGAAAAAATAACAGAACTCTTTCATCAACTTGAAAAAACATACCTGGATTCACCATGTAATGATTTGTTAAGCGCACTGACACCGATTGGTTTCCTGGCGCTGTTGAAGACAGAAGACGTAGCTGGAGGTTTATGCATGCAGGATTAATGGTATGCTTGTTTGTAGAGCGAGGTCTTTAAGGCTTTCCTAAATGAGATGAGGTCAGGGCAAGTCCGGATCTCAAAGGGGAACGCATTCCACAGGCGAGGTGCCAATGTTGCAAATCTGCAGCCGCAAGAACGCTTACGTTTGAAAGAAGGAATCTGTAAGAGGCCAAGATGGGCTGAGCGCAGATTACGGGACGGGACATGCTTCATGATAAGTTGATCAATGAATTTGGGGCTTTTGCAGTGTAAGTATTTAAAGATCGTACACCCTGTTTTGAATGCGCAACGCTGGGCCACAGGAAGCCAGTGAAGTTTCATAAGCAATGGGGTAGCCGGTTGCCATCTAGGTTGGCTCAGAATCAGTCTGGCGGAATAATTCTGTACCATCTGAAGGTGTTTCAGCAGGTAGAGGGGTAGGCCTAGGTAAATGAAGTTCGCATAGTCCAGGTGGGACAGCACAGTGGCGATCACCACCTGGGTGAAAGCCTCCGGGGTAAGAAGGTGCTGAACTTTCCGGATTTTCCTGAGTTGGAAGAAACACTTGGAGACCACCTGGCCCACTTGTGTTTTTAGTGAGAGATCACTATCCAAGGTGACTCCAAGCGTCTTTGCCGAGGGAGAGGGAGACGGGGCTTGTCCCATGTCAGGCGGCCAGTAGTGGGAGCCCCAGTATTTGACGCTGTCTCCAGTGAGGACTAGCTCAGTTTTTCCCGGGTTTAATTTCAGGTTGATTTTGATCCATCCAAGCTTGGATGAACCTCATGGTCAGTTGAAAATTAGAAATAGAGGTTTCAGTATTGTCGATTGTAAAAATCAGTTGCAGATCATCTGCGTAGTTGAACACCGTCACTTGTTTATTTCTAAGCGCCTGAATTAGGGGAAGGATTTAGAGATTAAACAGGTGAGGTGACAGGGAGGAGCCCTGTGGCACTCCGCAGGTGATAGTCTGTTTGGTGCCAACCAGGTCACCCAGCCGAACTGCCTGAGAGCGGTTCTCCAGAAAGGACTTCAGCCAGCTGGCCGCTGTGCCCCGGACGCCGGCCTCGGTGACACGGTCGATCAGGATGGTATGGTTGACTGTGTCAAACACGGCCTTCAAGTCCAGGAGCACCAAGGCCTGGGGAGAGCGTTTGTCTGCGCAGTTCCGAAGGGTATCTAATACTGCAGTTACCACCGCCTCCGTTGAATGGGCGGGCCGGAACCCCGCCTGGTGGGGTTCAAGGCAGTTAGATTCCTACATGAAGTTGGAGAGGCATTTAGCTACATGAGCCTCCATTACCTTTGCCAGGAAGGGAAGCAAGGAGATGGGACGATAGTTTGCCTTACAAGTAGGATCTGCCCCAGGTTTCTTTAGGAGCGGTATAACCGTTGCTTCCTTGAAAGCCAGGGGCACTAGTCCGGAGGTCAAGGACTCATTCAAGAGAGTGCAGGCAGGAACCGGAAGAGCGGAGAGGCACTCTTTTAGAATGCAAGGTGGACATCTATCCGACGGGGCGCCAGATTTGACTCTTACTAGCAGCTCCTGAAACTGCTCTGGGGTGATGGGAGGGAAGCTGTAAGTGTACCAAAATTATTAGTGGTGATCGTATCGATGGTAATAGGGATCAGGGATTGTGAGATGCTGGCTTTAATGTCCGCAATTTTCTAGATAAAATGGACATTAAGTGAGTCACAGAGGGACTGAGTTGGAGTTACACTGGGGCGGACACTATCTAAATTTGTTAGTTCGTCGAGTATGGAAAAAATGCCCTTTGATCTATTTGTCGAGCTGAGGATGCGGAAGGAGAAATAGGCGGCTTTGGTGGAGGAAATGGATTTCATATAATCTTTCCTGGCCATGGTAAACCTGGTCTTTAAGTCAGGGGCGTAACTGCGACGCCATTGGCGTTCCAGTTGGCGCAAGGCCAGTTTCTTTGCTTTTAGGTCAGGTGAGAACCATCTTTGGGCGTCCGCGCGCCGAGCCAGTTTGACTTTTTTATAAGGGACATGAATGTCACTTGCTGCTTGTAGCCAGCCGGAAAGGTTAGATTCAGATAGATTAATATCCGGATGGGGGGGTTGACTTGTATTGGCCAGTGTCTGTAGAAATTCTGCTCTATCTAGAGTGTTCCATTTTTTTGCTCGTCCACCCGCTACCGTGGTGGTTGCCTTAGAGGAAAAGTAAACTAGGTTGAATTTAAGAAGGAGATGGTCCGACCAGAGGCAGGGGATAGTTGTCGGAGTTGTGACTAACGAAGTATTGGCCCATACCTGGTCTAAGATGGTCATCATTATTTGCACAAATCTGCAAACCCGAGAAATGTTTTTACTTATAATCAATGGGAACATTGTCCAACGCTACCAAAGGGTAGCTCAAAAACATTTTATGCAAAGTTTCCATACTTCTCAGGTTTTAATGTCACAAATCCAGAAACATTTTACGTTAAAAAGGTTAATAAGACAGGAATGAAAAGTATGTTGACTAATACCAAGCAAATTTATTCTGCGGCCTTTTATGCTCAGCTGTCCACATTAGGTTTTGACTTTTGGAAAGACAACATTGAGACAAAAACTGTCTGGGGCACAAAAGACTGGCAGGTGCAGAGATTAGAAGCCTTGTGCAGAGCCTGCATTATCCCAGAGCAAATAATGTTTTTAAATTACACTGTTCAACAAACATCTTGTCTTGGCATTGCTAAGATAAAAGATTTAAACAAACCGTCCATACCTAAACCCACACCTTATAGTAACAGCACTACAGATGAGGAGGTAGACGTGAAACAGATTTTACAAAACAACAGAACTAATCCTGATTGGAAAAAATGGTTAATCTGGCCCACAGACACAAATAACTGTCAAGATAGATTCCTGAACAATACACAAGGGTTCAAAATCACTAGGCCAGATCCAAGATATGCCCAGAGACAACATCCAGGGATAGTTAGAACATACAGTGTAGGAAAACTATGCCTTGAGTGGCTACAAAAATCCACACTCCCAGAAATAAAACAACACTTAACTTTACTTAAAGATGGCGTTGATTTAAGAGACTTCTTACTTGGGCCTCGTAAACCACGTCATAAACGTTTCATATACGCCGGCATATACGCTGCTTACAAAGAAGCATGGAAAGCCACGCAAATGGAAACTGCAGAAAGAATACGAGAAATTGATCATATTAATTTAGAGAAAGCTCTCTCTGTAGTGGACAATGGGTTAACGACTCTGTCCTCCAGAATTTATTCTTTGGACAGCATTGTATCCTCTGCCATAGATATAATAGAACAGGACTTGCTCAATTACGTTCTATAATGCTACTAGGCTGGACGTTACAAAATCTCCGTTCAGGCTACGTGCCATGGCGTCTAATCAACACCACGTCATTGTTTACTGGCTTTAACCTTACAGATAAACAAATCTCTTTGGCACACAAAGGAGCAGACTATACGGTGCTGAGCATTGAAAAACTGGAAAGATTACCAATAACTGTTTCTGAGAAACCAGTCGTAGAGTGGATAATACATGGCACCATCATGATACCAGTGACGATTTTCCAGTTTCAGTATTGTTTAAAACACATACCAGCATGCCTGTATGAAAGGTTGGGTAAAGAATACATTAAGTCGACCTGGGATTTACCATACACACACAAATGTTGGAGTGGGGTAAAGGAAGTATTTCTTAGTGGTAATAATTGCCAACATGCACTAAGCGGTACACTTTTGTGTTGAGGTATTAATTTACACGGAACCTGCGATGGTTCCTCGACTAACCTCTCTTGCCACCTGCCGGGTTCCCCGGTGGGCAGTGATAGATCCAGTTTTTAGGCAGCTATCCAATGGTAGCTACATAATGTTGAATGATCACAGCTGTTGTGGAATGATGCCAGGAATAGCCTATCTCGTTAGTGTGTCAGCCAGGGCCACTTGTTGTATGCAAGTATTGTTTCCTAAAAGCAAGACAGACGGGGAGTCGCCGTTATGGACTTCACTGAACATCTCTTCTATGTGAATTGATACTTTAAGCAGAATGAAAGCCATTCTTTTACAAAAAAACGTGCCACTGACCTCGTCCTGAGAGACGTATGATCTGCAAGTTGCAAGGTCCTCTTCAGAGATACATGCCCTATTATCAACAAATTGTCCCATACATTTTGTAGAAATGTTAGGTCATATCTTAAACATGTCAGATACCAGTGGTATTGTACATGTATTTAAGACAGTTTTTCTGGGACTGTTAGCACCATTTGAAGCAGTCCTAGGCATTTTTCCAAATTTCGTGCACTCTGTGTTCGGTGGCCTACCTCTCATCTTGGGACTCGTAGCAGGAATTTTATTTTTGTTTCTTCTGCTTCGATATGGCAAGTCCACTCAACAGTGATACTCAGACTACAATGGAGAACGCTCTCCTTGCCATGCAGTATTGTGAACGAATTACACAGATTCTTGGCTTGGCTCGTTTAAGAGATCTGAATACCACTTGGTTCCTTTAATTCAGACCAATCTGGCAAGATTACATCTTACCTGTTCTACGATGCCTGCTTTGTGGAGAAGAATGCGTGTTGGACGTTTGTCCAACACTCCCATCAGCACTGCCAAAGTATGTTGACTCTTTGATTGGTTCAGTAACGGCTCATGCATTGTGTTGTCCCCAACGGCTACCAATTCTGATGACGGCATTCATTGAGGTCTCACCGGCAATTCCAGCTGAGGGTGAGATACATGGACCAACAGGCACACAGGTACCATCTACTGCGAACATTGCTAATGCGGATAATGCTGATGGCGATGCTTCTCATCTATGTACGATTAATCTACTTAATGAAGTAGTCCAACTTTCACCTACGGTGGTACACGATTTCTTTGCCAGCTTAGAAGTTGTAATGTTTTCTCCCGACAGCAAGAATAACTTTTGAAATTAACACACAGCGTTCTATCAACTGTGATTTTGACCTTCACTTTTTCAAAACAAACCTTCTGATTTGGGAAATCTATTTTTCTACGATTTGATTTGAACTTTTTCCAAAACTGAACTGTTTCCTTTTGGCATAAAGTAATCTGCTTAAAGTAGAACTATTCGTAGAGAACTGGAATTCTTTGAATGCTTCCTAGAGACAATATTTGACCTTGTCCTCAAACCAAAACAGTTTATATATTCTGCTATGGGATGGTCTCGACCTTTTTATTCTGTAATTCAGAGCCATTTCATATATGTAAATTTCATGAGTCATTTAGTTAGATTAATAATATCATACTATATGCTAAAAATGAAATCATTGCTTCCAAATGCGTACCGTACAAATGCTCATTTTTCGTAAATTTCCCGATTCATGCCCATATATAGGTATAAATCACCATGTACTTATATAGGCATAAAAATCATAACCATATTTAGACTTAGCCCATGCAGTCCAAATACGGCATGGCTACTTCCACTAGTTCCGAAAATCCCCAACGATTTCTTGGAAAAACTCGCCTTCAGCAGTCAACGACTTCCCCTTGCTTGAATATTGATTTGTCCAAGAACTCATGGGGTTTTCAAAGAACTGCGAGTCTTTGGTGTCCAACCTTACGTCAAACTCGGCACCTTCAAGGTATAAATATTCCCTCACTTGCCCTAGCAAACAGACGGTGGTTTGGAGCAGTTCGATTATCTACCTACACGACACAGCTCACCGCAGCAAGTGCTGAAGGAAGCCGACCCTCCAGCAGACGCACTGAGAGAGACGCTGTCTTTTCTCTCGCCGAGAAATCCAGCTCTAGTGTTTCCAAGCTCCCCTTGTGGGGTGTTGGGAAATCGAGTCCTGAGACAGAGAGATACCAGACCTCCTTCATTCTAAAACAAGGTACGGAGCAAATTAGACCCTAAGAGAAATCTTTGATAGATTCCTGGCAAAAGAATACTAAACCTATGCTACACAATACTTACATCTTCCCTCGTACTAGACCTAGGTTAGGTACATTGGGGTAGGAAGCACCAGCTGAGTACTTTTAGTCATTGTTATTTATGTATGTTAGTTTATGGCTTAGAAACCATACCATGCTTTTACAGTATTGTTTTACAATACTCTTCTTGCTGTACGCATTATACTTTACAGCCAGTATTACGATTGCAGTAGTTCATTTCTTCTGCATGAGAAAGAAGACGTTCAATAAATACCTTTTTATTGAAAACGCCTGTCTCTCTATTTCTCTGCACCTCTGGTGAAATGAATCATGCACGATTGACTGAGTGAAATATCTATCTATTGTTTCCACGACTCTGAAGATATGTTTTATTCTTGGGAAACAAAGTTGTCATGTTTATGCGGTTTTGAGAAACTAACCCCTTCTTGTGAATTCGAGAAAGTTTCTAATGACCTCTGAGCTAGCTGGCACTCACAATTTAAGTTTAATATATTCGATAGAGACCTAGTCGACCTAAGTCCTACGTCAATTCTACAGCATATATTATTCCAATGCGCAGAGCCTATTGGGAATAGAGGAACTACACTACAACACTGTTTCTCACACTTGACCCCATTAGTAGATCAGACAGCCCAGTCACGGCATGGATATAAGAAACAGTGAGATACAGTTCATCCATTTAACATTTCTCATTAAAAGATACAGAAATGTGTTCTCATGGCTGCTGCATATATTATTCTACAGGGCAGGTCTTCTCTTAAACTAAACTGAAAAAAACAGACTTGCATTCTAATGATTTTGCAGTTTCATGGTGCTGCCAGCTTTGTTTGTGCATGAACTGCTTGGTGGGGGCTTCTCTGCTACATCGGCGCAACAGCAACGTCTTGAAGCTAAGGATGTAAACATCAGGCTGGTGCGTTTTACCCCTCTCCATCAGATCTGTTGGCTATTTAAATTCTTTTTGGCCATGAGCCAAAAATAGAAAAAATATTTTCATACTCCACAATATTTAGAAATACACAAGGCATGATACCTTCATGTGTTCTCTTAGTTTGTTTCTGATGTAAACTGCGGCTGACTGTAGTCCTGAAAGAGGCTAATTGTCAGGAATGTTTTAATAATAAACTGTGTGGGTTGTGATTAAAAAACAAAAACAAAGCTGAAGTGACATCGTTTGTCTGCAGTACAGAGGAATTTGGGTGAGACCTAATGAACTCACTAGACGTCATTCCTCTGACCGCCTTTTACTGACATAATTTGTTAACCTGATGTATTTGGTCTGTTGCACAAGTTGATTCAGTGTAATTGCTTTATAACATTTTGTTGTAGTGACATCATGGGTAGAAGTGACACTGTTGCCCCAGCACATCTTTTGGTGGCGATGTGGGCTTGAGCACGGGTCCCTCCTCTAATGACGCGTGTGAGGTAGTGGCAATGTGCTTTTAGAAACTGCCCAGAGCTAGTTGTTTGATGCTATTAAAAACCTGCTACTGCCTGAATTTTAAAGTATTCGCACCAATTTTACTCGTGCACATAATTTGCTTTTGTTTTTATCTTGCGAGAGAAGTACCTGCTTCCTGTTGTTTGTCCCCTTGATCTCTTTGCCGGCTCCCTTCCCCGGTCCACCGCGGGTCCTAGTACCGTTTGAGAGGAGGAATGTGGCAACTCCCGGTTGGCGGTTGGCGATCTAGCTTCCAGACCGGACCTGTTTATAAATTGACATGCAGAGCGGAGAGCACAGCGGATGCGCACAGCGGTTGCTCCGGCGGCACGCCAAAGGCAAGCCCGTCTGCGCCCGTCCGCGCCAGGACGTTGCCAGGTGCCAGAGACCCTGGTCGACCTCCTACAAAACATAGCTCCCCTATACAACTACAATACACCAGACAAGAGCTCATTAACTTACAGACCAAGTTACCTTAAACCTGCCAAACAGAGTCCTGGTCATGCCCTGAAGGCCCGTTCTCTTGCCGAGTTTGCCATTTCCAGACAACCGCCATCACACCTAGTCGATCAATTAATCCATCCTTGGACACCATACAAAGAGGGTGGAAAAACATGCTATGCAATATCGGGTCTCTGCCAAAACACTCAATTGAGGTTTGGGATCTAGTGGTCTCAGCTCAAGCTGAGTTAGGTTTTTTCACCGAAACCTGGCTGAGACCCCACTCAGTCTCTGCTATAAACTTAGGTATACCAGATGGATACAAAATGATTAAATTAGACAGGCCCATAAAACCCGGGGGGCCTTGCTATTGTACATAAAGATGGAATTACCATCTCTGTCTTAGACCAACGTAGTGATGCCACTATAGAGATGTTGGTTTTTAGAATAGATTCCCCCTTGCAGGCAAACTTGAAAGGGGCATTAATCTATCGCCCCCCCCAGGACCTCTATTGGACTTCTCCCTGTAACTGGTTGAATCTTTAGCTCCTCACATGAATGTAGGTAATAACTTTTTATTACTAGGAGATTTCAATGTCCATAGTGCATGCCATTCTAATCCAGATGTTCAGACTCTTCTGGCTGATTTATCTCTCCTAGGCTTATTGCAGCTCAATGAAGGCCCGACCCATATAGCTGGCCATACATTGGACATCATATTCTCTAACTCCTCTAAGATCAAATGCAAACCCCCTCAACAACTCACTTGGTCAGACCATTCAGTTATTGAATTTTATATTCAGAACCTTGCAGATCCCAAAATCCCTAACCCAGCTGTATCCTACTTACGTAGGCAGTGGCAGAAAGCGTCTGCAGAAAACTTCCAAAATGTGTTTACGAAGCCCCAATATTCTTCGTCTGATCACATTGAGGAAGCACTGTCTAAATTCAATTCGGCGGTTACAACAGCCATTGACCATATTGCACTGCTAAAATCTTCTTTGAGTCATCCTAATCGTCCTCAAGACGTTTGGTTTATGGCCCACCTGCGAAGTCAGAAAAAACTATGCAGGAAATTGGAAAGAATATGGCGTTCCTCACATAATGAGGTGGATAGGGATCAGTATCATGCTACTCTGGCCAGCTATCATAAAAACATAAAGGCAGCTCGAAAAACGTACATAATGTCTCAGTTAACTCAGGCTGGTAATTCCTCAAAAACTCTGTATCAAATCCTTCAGTCTTTCACCAATCCTAAGGCATATGAAAGCTTGGAGACTCCCTCCCAAAAGCTGTGTGATGATATCGCTCTGTATTTTGCTTAAAAGATAGAACTCATCCACGGTAAAGTCACAGCAGCTGGTAACTCGCTGCAGATTCCTATGGCCTGGGACCATCTGGAAACGGCTAATCTGCAACTGTTAGAGACTTTTCCCACCATTACCTTAGTAGAGGTTGAAACCCTGATTCATAGGATAACGTTTGGATCTCCCACTGATCATATCTCAGCTAAAATTATACCATCTCTGGATAATCAGCTTTCTCCCGTGGTACAATCTCTTATTAATCTCTCTCTCACAGAGGGCCGTGTACCACGGGAATGGGTGGTTGCCCAGGTTAGACGCATTCGCAAGAACTCTAATACTCCGTGGACTGACCTCTCTAACCTCCGTCCCATCTCACTTCTTCCATTCTGGAGCAAACTAATGGAGAAACATGTTAATACCCATCTCTCCAACTATGTCGAACTAACCAGATGTTTAGATCATTCCCAGTCCGATTTTAGGACCAAATACAGCCCTGAATCTGCATTACTTAAAGTTACGGATAACATCAGAATGACCCTAGATAAGGGCCATTCTATAATTCTGGTACTGTTGGACCTGTCCGCGGTGTTCGACACAGTCTCTCATGGTATTTTGCTCAGAAGATTGGAGGAAGTTGGGTTAAGAGATTCAGCCCTATCATGGATGAATAGTTTCTTGTTGGATCGCTCTCAGATTGTCAATCTGGGCCCGAATCGGTCGGTGGCTATGGAATTGACCAAGGGAGTACCTCAGGGCTCATGTTTGAGCCCAACATTATTTAACATCTATATTGCTCCCTAGGCCAATCTCCTGAGGACATATGGGTTGATCCCCATATCATATGCCGACGATACCCAGCTTCTAATCCCATTTAACAAACTTTCAGCTACGGTGCAATTGGTCTTCTCTAATGGCATGAGGGCCATATCGCACTGGATGAGGAACAACTTCCTCCAGTGTAACGTAGGAAAGACTGTAATCATGCTCTTTGGAGAGGCCCCCATTCTATGGACTCCTGACTGGTGGCTAACTGACTTGGGCCCCCATTGGGCCCCCATCCCTCTCCTAAACTCACAGTCAAGAATCTGGGTATCCACTTAGATCATGCCCTCAGCCTGCAGGAACAGGTTGCCCAAACAGCTGGCTCCTGTTTTCATGTAATAGGCCTGCTCTGTCGAGTCTTCCCCTTGCTTCCGGATTCTACCCGCAAAACCCTAGTCCAGGCAATGTTATTAAGTCGCCTGGACTACTGCAATGGCTGCTGATTTCGGCTAATGGTGCCTCATTCAGCAGATTGTAGGTGGTGCAGAACACAGTGGCACGGCTGGTCCTTAATGTTCCACCTCGGACCCCCTCCCATCCTCTTCTTGTAAAGCTGCATTGGCTCCATATCCGCCAACGGATTAAATTTAAAACATGCTGCATTATCCATAAGGCTCTGGTCAATTTGGGCCCTTCTTACCTTCCCGAGAAATTTCTACCCTATGTACCTCCCAGATCCCTTCGCTCAGGTGCTAAACACCTTTTGGTGGTACCTCGAGTGAGAAGGGCCAGATTAGGAGGGAAAGCTCTATCTTATCTCAGTCCTTGCCTCTGGAATGAGCTTCCCCTCCACCTAAGACAGTGTTCCGAACATCTCCAGTTTAGGAAGATGCTTAAGACCTTCCTGTTCTGTCCCTGCTGCTCCTGCTGGAATATGTTGCCTCTCCTTACAGTCTACTTTAAGCGCAGGGATAACCCTTCGGGGGTCGATTCTAGCGCTATACAAACTAATAATAATAATAATGATAAGAATGTGCTTTTTGTGCCATCATGATCTCAAGTGATGTCATTGCTTTACTGAGGTGTGTAGTGGTGGCATCATGGTCCAAAATGATGTAATTGACCTGCCTTGTCTTATATTTGTAAGGTCACGGTTTATGTCATGGGATTGCTTTGCTATGTCTGGTGGTTGTGACTTCGTGGACTCTCAGCGGAGCCGCGTATGGGGCAGTCAGGTAGCAGTGTCTCCTAGACCTTCGTTGCGAATCAGCACGTTAATCCCCTACGTTGCACAGGCTCATGAGGCATTGGAAGAGAACTATAACAGTTGAATTTAACGACTTAAAATCAACTAGTAGGTACATATAACATGTCCTGCATATATATTTCACTTTTGTAAGTCTTTATGTTTTATTTAGAAACACGTGAGTAAGGTGGGGATTTGTGTACCCTGTCCTGATGAAGGAGCCCAGTCTCCGAAACATGTCGACACACACGCAAGGGAGGTAGTGCACTTAGCCTTGCGCTTAAAACCTCAGTTTCTGCACGTTTTTAATAGTGCCAGTTCGGGGGCAGATTAAAACATTTTCATTACCCCACGAGCCAGGCCCTTTTTAAACTTCACTCGCCGTCTTTAACCTCACCACTCACATAAGATACCTTCACACACACCACACATAGTCTTGATTAAGTGCTCCCGCGTAGTCGCAGGTCGTAGCACGCCGCATCCCATAGAGGGGTGCGAAGACCCCAATGATGAAGCATGACACCAAGGGTCCTTTTGGTGTGTGAGGGTTATTTTAAAACATAGGGTGTTCCCAACCATAGTTAGGGAAACCCTTTCTACAGTGGATTCTGTTTGTTTGTAAACTATTGACCAGGGGGTGTGAATCCACCTGTGAACCCTCCCTCCTCTTTTTGTTAATTTTAGGTCACTGTTTATGTCATGTGATTGCTTTGCTATGTCTTGTGGTTGTGACTTCGTGGCCTAAAGTGATATATTACTCTGCAGCATTGTCAGGTAGTGACATCAGGGGCTAAAGTGATATACTCTGTATTGTCAGGTGCTAGAGAAGTAATTGCTCTTTCTTGGTGTGTGAGTTTTACGATTAGCTAAACTTCCATTGCTATATATGATGCAGTATTAATAAGGGTAAAAGTGACGCCATTGGTCCACTGTTTTGTGTTAGCAATAGTAGGGGTTAAAGTGTGGTTCCTTCTCTGTCTCTCTGTGTGGTACAGTGACACTATGGGCAAATGTGATGTCATTGATCTGCTGCTGGGCATTGTCGTAATCAGCTAAAAGAATATTTCTGCTCTGGGTACAGAGATAATATTTTTCTGGTGCAGACCATCATGTATTAAAGAGTATTAATGTGGCTGCCACAATGTGTGTACAGTGAGAACAACATGGGCTGAATGTGATTAAGGATGTTGTGAAGATAGTCAATGAATGTAACGATGACTGCTTTAATATGCAAGGGCAAATACTTTGCATGGCGAGGGCGCTAATGATAATTACTTTCGGGTACGAGTTATAGTTACTTCAGATAACTATAACTGGCGAATTTCAGTGGGTTTGTTAGTTTCAAATGATACGTGTTACATGACATTGTTACCAAACTATAGCATACCTTTAACCTTTTTTCTGTGAATTTCAAAAGCTTTCTTAATGTAAAGTTAGACATTTTTAGAATTCCTCATATTATGTCACTTTGACCTTTGGGTTTTTAAGTGAATTTCTAGGGTTTTTGTAATGTAGAGTAAGATGTCTATCATAATGCATGGTGGAGGTGGGACTGAATGTATGGTCTGGCCTGGTCTTGTCTGTTATGCTGCTACCGTCCAAGCATGCTGCCCTGGCACTGGCCCTTCCTCCTTGCCCTCCATTGTCTCAGTCCATATCCCTACCCCCTCATCCAGCCCTGTGTGGCCCTTGTTCTGACGCTGCCCTTCCCACCTGCCCTGCACAGTTAGCTTGCTGCCCCTACCAACCACTTGCCTGCCCTCTGCTGTCTGAGTCCATACACCTGGACCCTCTCTTCTGCCTAGCATTGTGCAATGTGCTCCCACGACCTCCAGTTAGCTCGATGTCCCTGCCCACTCCTACTGTCCTCCGTTGCCTGAGTCCATGCCCCATTCATTGCCTTCCTGCTTAACATCCATGCTTAGCTTGCTGCCCCTACCCTCATTCCCCCTGCCCTTCGATGTTTCTGTGCATACCCCTGCTCCATCCTTTTTACCCATCATGTTCTATGGACCTGCCACTGCCCCTTCTGCCTACTCCGAGTGTTCTCTTGAGCTGCCAGTGCCCTTCCTGCCTGCCCAGCATGGGTAGATAGATGCTGCCTTTTCCTGCCCCCTCCACCCTGCCTTCCATTGTCCGAGTTCCATGCCCCTGTCCCCTCCCTGCTGCTCTGTTGTGTTGCAACTACTCCTCCTGCCTTGCCTGTGCAGTCTGTTGTGAAGCCACTGCCCCTTCCCCTGTCCTCTCGTGTCTGTGTCCAGTCCCTACCCCTCCCTTCTGCCCTCCATGGTAGTTTGTGCATGCCCCTGCCACCTCTCTCTTGCTAACCATGGGCGTTGTACTGCCATTAACCCTCATGCTTGTCATGCATGGTCTTTTGAGCTGCCACTGCCCCTCCAACCTGCCCTCTGTGGTCAGCTTGCTGCCCCTGACCCCTCCCACCATCCCTCTGTGGACCGTGTGTATGCCATTATAGTCTCCATGGTGTTTTGTGCTGTCAGTGCCCATCCAGCCTGTCCTGCATGGTCAGCTTGCTGTTCCCGCTCTGTCCTCTTACCCCCTGCCCTCAGTTTTCTACCCTTCCCTGCCACAAAGGGCTCCAATGCGAAAATGTGTGTGAAAGGACATGTGATCAAAGACGGGAAACTTCTTTGTCTATTTTGCAGCTTATCATGAAAGGTGAGTGACCATTTTCCCATGTCTCTTTCTATTTTTAATGTGTGTAAGATTTCTGCTGCACTCCCCTAAACTCTAACAGCTATCTTGCCTATAATGAATGCATTCCAGATCCTCCTCCCTCCCCTTATTCTTCTTGGTATGCTGACTGTGCACCACATCTCTGCGATGGCACAGAAAATCCCTACTATGATGACATCCACTTACAAACCACTGCTGCCACCCTCCCCCAAGATACTGGGCGTCATGCCTTTACATTCCTGATGTCCACTCCACTAATCTATATCTTAATCCACAGTTTGCTTTTCCTTGCTCTCGTGGCCCATTCCATATCTTTCTTATAGCAAACAATTCGACTTAGACAACCTAAATGTCAAAAACAAAAGGCAAGACAAATTATGTACCTTACAATATGCTGAACAAGGTCCTAATTGTCAGAATATTATATGCAAATTCAGCCCAGTATTATTTGAAACATGTTTATGTATCATTTAATTAATCTTTGGTTTTTTATTTTGCTGTACAGTATTTGGTGTTTTTGCCTCAAACACCGCACCCTTACCACTGCAAGCTCTTCCTAGGCATTTTCTATAGCAGAGCTAATGTATTTTATTAATCCCTCACAAGGTGGGTGAATAGTGGTTTGATTTATTGTAATAAGGGTTGATTCTCACGGTTGTGTATGTAATAATATTTATACAATGTTATTAAACGGAAATGCTGGTGTAGCTTCCTTAATGCTCTGTCGTATTCTTACATGTAGTAATAAGTCAATGGGTGTGGGTTCTGAATCTCTGAAAAATTGCTCCCTCATCCTGAATCTCCCATCATTGTAGAGGTCCCCCCATGTATGCATATGAATTCTCTTTAACATCTGCCTGCAGCCTAGTTCTTGTATGTATGTATGTATGTATTTATTGCTTGTTAAGCGCATCTGCCACCCAAAGGGTATCCTGGCGCTGAGACCACATCATTCCTGCAGATAGACCATCTTACATTACTCTAGGAAACAGAAAGGTCTTGAGATCCTTTTTAAAAGAAGTAAGGTCTTGTCTGCTCCTCAGTGTCATCGGGAGGGTGTTCCAAAGTGTAGCGGCTGTGAAGCTAAAAGCACTGCCACCCATCCTCACTCTGTTGATCTTAGGGATCGTCACTAAAAACGCAGAGGAGGATCTCAGAAGTCTGGCAGCATGATACCAGGAAAAAAGATTTTGGAGCGGTATCGGTCCCTGTCCATGCAGAGCCTTAAAAACAAGGCATAAAGCTTTAAAGGCAATCTTCTGTTGGAGAGGTAACCAATGAAGATCAGCCAATGCAGCGGAAGAGGAAGCGGAGCGAGGGCGGGATAAAGCCAGTTTGGCCGCCATATTTTGGATCCTTTGCAGCTTTAGGATCAGAGTTTTGGGGGCTCCCAAAAGTAGTGCGTTGCAGTAATCTAATCGACTAAGAATAGAACTGCGCACTACCTCTGCCCTAGCCTCTATGGGAAGGAGCGGTAAGATCTTACGTAGGGCGCGGAGTAGGCCCATACATGTCGCCGTGGTCCTATTCACAGAGGCATCAAGCTGCAGATTAGGTTCAAACAGAACTCCTAGATTACGGGCCGATTCGGCAGCCTCCACCGTACCTAAGATGGATGTAGGCCAAAAATCGTCCGGAAGCGGACGAGGGGTGCGATCTAGGGAGCAGTGAAGAATCTCTGTTTTGGATCCATTGAATTGAAGCGAGTTAACTCGTGTCATCTTTAGGTCTGGGTGACATGGAAGGGGCAACAAAGGTGAGTATATCATTGGTGTACCTGTCTTTTCAGCGAATCGTCGCAATGCAGTTGTGATGCATGCCTCCGCCAGGTGTGGCATATTCGGGGGGAGGGGAGTAAACTGAAAAGTGTGCCTCAGCACATGGATAATACAATTATAAGTCTGGACCCTCAAAACCTCCTTGTGCGAATGGTCATGCGAGCACCTCCAATTTCAGTCTGGCTTGCTTACCACCCCATGCCAACTGTATGAGTTGTGTCTTTAGAGCAGTGGGTTGTATGGAATATTAATAAACAAATAGAGTAGCTTTGGGAGGATTATCATTTTTATCCGTGATATTCTGCCCGCCATTGAAAAGGGCATGACTATCCATCGTATGATGGAGTCTGTTAATGTTGTGAGTGTCGTCCCATAGTTAAGCCGTAATTACTCTGCTCTGTTTCTGGTAATATTTATTCCCAGGTATTTCACCTCTGCAGTACAACATTCTATGGGGTAGTCTAGTTTATATGGAGTGACGACTACCTTGGTCAGGGGAAACATCTGGGATTTCTCCCTATTGATGTGTATCCCTGAGAGCGCACCAAAGGGAATGAATTTCCGCAATATGGGATTGAGATTGGTTTGAGGATTCCTGATATAAAGTGTAACATCATCTGCATATAGGGAGATTAATATATATCTCATGTGGGATAGCAGATGGATTGTTCCCGAAGATGTTGTCTCAGTTTAGCAGCCAGCGGTTCAATAGTGAGTGCAAAAAGAAGGGGTGTAAGTGGGCACCCCATTTGCGTGCCCCGTGATATAGAGAAAGGAGGTGAATGCACCCCCTTAATGAGGAGCCTCGCCCAGGACAGGAAGCCTGACGGATTGCCCATACGTTGTAGTATACCAATGAGGTAATCCCATTCAGCTGAGTCAAATGCTTTAGTGGCATCTAGAAAGACTGCCATGGCTGCAAGCTTGGGGTCTACATCTTGCATCACAGAGAAGAGGGTGCGGAGATTGTAGGTCGTGACTGGCCCAAGAATAAAACTTGCCTGATCGGGTAGTACTAAAGCCTCCTTGAGGAGGCTTAATCAATTGGACAATACCTTAGCTAGGATTTTGCCATTGTAGTTGATGAAGGAAAGTGGTCTATATGATTCGCATTTCGTTGCTGGTTTTCCTGGCTTGAGCAGAGAAGTAATCATTGCTTCCCTAATGTTCATAGGGACGATGCCAGCCTCTCTAGCCTCATCATATGCCTGTTTCAGAGTGGGAACCAGATGGTCTATATATGTTTTATAAAATTCACCTGGGAGGCTGTCTGGTCCAGGGACGCGGCCAGATCTCATCTGCATTAATCCTCTACAAATTTCATCCTCTTCCAGTGGAGCAGATAGAAATTCTCTTTGTGCACTCCCCAGCCATCCACTAGCTACATCTTCTAAGTATGGTGTTAGCATGATCGGTTGTTGTCTTCTTGTGGCGTATAGCATGGAGAAGTGCATTGTGAATATTTGTAACAGGTCTGTCGTGTTGTTGTGACTTGCACCTTTGAAGTCCTGAATCTCCAATTCATTGTTGGGAATGTGGGGCTTACGAATTTGTTCCGCCAGTGCCTTCCTGGGTCTTTCTCCCTCACCATAGCTTTGAGTGGTGAAATATTCACCAGAAAAATTAACAATTGCGATCCGTCGTGTCCTTATATTCAGTCAGTTTATCTTGGAGGCCCGCTTGAGTGTCTCTGTTAGGGGAAGAGGAGAATTGGTGTTATAATCTTTTAAGATCTGCCTCCAATTTATTACGTGTGTTATGTATATTACGCAGCACCCCAGTTCCTTTGACTATGCAGACCCCTACACTGTGACCTTAAAGGCCTCCCCCAATGTGGCTAGGTGCTTGACAGATCCAATGTTGCGTTCCAAGAATTCAGTTATCTCCCGTCCTATTTCAGACTTGAAGGCCGTATCATGTCATTGGGTCAAGTCGCCAAGTAATATGAGGTATGCTAGCATCAGGGGGTGTCAATATCATTCTTACCGGGGAGTGATCTGAATTTGTTTGCGCTAGGTGTTCAATCTTAGTGATCCAGGGGCCAATCCCTTTAGGAACTATACAATAATCGAGCCTTGACCATGTTGAGTGCACCACACAGTAATGGGTAGCCTCCTTGGCATCGGGGTGAAGGTATCGCCAAGCATCTAGAAGGTCATGCTCGCTATCATACCTTGCATTTGATATTGAGCAGCCGCGTAATGTTGGGGCACAGGGAGTGATCAGTCTTGTTGTGGCTCTAGTGCTGTATTAAAATCCCCGCCCCAGATTACATATGTAGAGCCAATGTCTAGTACTTTTCCCCACAATGTGGTGACGAAGGTGTGAATCATCAGTGTTAGGGCCATAACAACTCACTATAGTGAATTAATTTGAGCACCATCTTCCCTATGTAATGCTATGTCGAACTTGCTTGTCGTGGATGGCTCCCAACCGGACATAAGGGGTGTGGTTTTTAAACAGAATCACTGTACCTCCAGCATGTGTAGAGTAAGATGCAAAGTAGCGGTGCTCCACCCAGGGAGATGCAAAACTAGGGGTGTTGTAGGGGTTAAGGCGTGTTTCTTGTAATAGAGCTATTTGAATGTTAAGCTTGTCCATATAGGCCAGGACATGCCTACACTTGCGAGGGTTGTCCAGTCCTTGGGCATTCCAGGTCAGGAAGTAGAGCTTAGGAGCGCACGTAGATTCTGTCATGTCAGGAAGAGGGCCCAACGAGCTATTAATATATATATATTTTAAACCAAGAGGGAGCCTTCAATCACCGTCAGGGTGCCACAAACAAACCGGAGGGTCAAGGTGCTGCAGTGAGTCCTCATCAAAGCGCTTGCGCACTTTGCTTTTCCATATATATATATATGTGTGTAACTGTGAAACAAATCTTGTTTTAGCTTGTACTCTTGACATTTCTGTCCCGTACCCCCCTTCCCCACAACAACAACCCAAACTTGTTAGAATTTGGTCTCCCTCCCCCACCCCAACCCACCATGTAAAATAGCTTGAACAAACTATGAACTAACATAAAATTAAGAGGGTTCTCCCTATGAGGAGTAGTAGGGGATATTGCAGCTCTCCTCCCCCTCGAAGATAGGGTGAAACAGTGAGGGTGCCCAAGTAACTTAGCAGACCCAATGATCAGCATAGGTGCATGTGTTTTCAGGAATGTGTAGTCGATCTGAAATTGCTATTCTGGGCAGGGAACAGCTGCTGAGGGTTGGAGTATATCTCCTGCTTCAGTTAGTTTTTCAGTATACTATCCATAGTGAGTGTCTCATGAAAGCAGCGATTCTCTCGTTTCCTATGTTGCAGCATCCTAGGTTAGTGCTATTCTGATGTCTGCAACATAGTGCGGTGGCCGATTAAGTCAGGACCGACTCTGTCTTTCTACGGTGGGTGCATTTCAGGAAATCATCTACTTGCTGTGGATTAGATAAAAAAAAAATTCCCCGATGAGTAGCTCTGGGGAGAGCCTGGTACATCAAAGCATAATCAATCTGAGCCAATCTGAGTTTCTTTTTTCCTGGTACAAATTTCTTCCTTGCTTCCTGCAGTGCGATGTGAAATGCAGATACAGTGTGAGAGCATTTCCTTCACATATCAGCTGCCGCTTCTCCCTGGTCATCCAGAATGCCGCATCTCGATCTCGATAGTTAAGGAGACATGCAGTAAAAGGCCTAGGGATAGCACTGAGGGGGCGGCCCCACCACACGATGCGTTCTTTCGACCACTAGTTGTGAGGAGAAAGCATCAGCTCCAAAGATGGATTGCAACAGACATTCAACACAGTCTTCCATACCTTATGTGTTTGTGCTCACGGGTATTCCTAGGTTTCGTATGTTGTTGCACCTGGAGCGTGCTTCTAAATCCTCGTTTTCTTCAATACTGATTTTGCACTAGTTGTTCTGTTCTGCCCTCCGATGTGTCCTCTAGTTCAGATATCCTGTGTTCTGCCTCCGTGAGTCTACTGCCATGTTTTCCAAGCTTGTTTGCTATAAAGTCCATGCAGGCTGAAATTGAGCCCATTTTAGCTCTGTGTGACTTTGCTTCATGCTGAGTGTTTTAATGTCTTCTTCATGGTCTGCGATGTACTTGGAGGTTGATCTGTCTTCGTTTGCTCCGCATCTTCCTGCTGTGTTCTCGGTGTCTTGCCAGATTCAAAAGGAAATTTTGGTGTTTTCCCCAGCCGCTCAGCAAATGACTGATCCACGAGATAGCTTTTCCATGCCTTCAAAGTCCTACACAATGTTGGATCTCTGCACACCAAAGAAGTGTTGACTTCAGTGAGTTCTGAGGGAAGGGGAGAGTTAGGCAGTTGCCATCTGTAGGAGGGGTGGAAGGTCCTCTGCCACCTTCTTGTGTACCCTGAAGCTGTCAATTGCCCGATGCTCCCTGCGTCCCGTCTTATAATATTTGTGTTCCCCCCTGCGAGATCAGGGCCTTGTCAGATAAAAAATTGGTGCTGGGCACGTGGGCGCAAAAAGTGCTATGCATTTTATTTTCTCGTGTAACCGTGCGTCATTTGAGATGCTCTATGGTGCAGCAGAAACTGGGTAGTTGCAATTCTGTTTGTACCGCGGAGCAAGAATCAGACCTCCCATGTGTGGGCCGCAACCAGGTTTCACTCGGCTAATCTTTTGTTTCAGGCGCCATTACCCCAAAACCTTCAAACCTTGGAGGGTTCCACCATGGAAACATACACTAATTTATGCTCAACCCACAGGTGGAAGGTTAGATGTTTTCGGGCATGAACAGGCACTTTCTGCAGCCTGTGGACCCCGCGTCACTCTTTACCCCGTGGTTACTACTGCCTTCTCGGGACTCATGGGACAGCACTGCCACTGCTTGGCGCTGCTGGCTCAATTTGTTGTTGGATGGCAGCCTCGTTGCCAACCTCACTATTCAGAGACCACGGGGAGCAGGCCACGGTCCTATTTCACGAGTCCGGTGTCGACATCCACTGCGCCTCGATCCGCCAGGTGCCTGGCTTGTAGTAATCTTCACCCTTGCAGAGCAGCCGGGTATTGGAAAAGATTTTGCCGTATTTTTTCCCCTGGGCCGCCGGAGCCTCACTACAGTATGGCCATCTTGCGTGCATGCTCCCTAGCGCCCCCCATGGCCCATTTCTGACCTGCAGTTATCTGTTTTAGTAATATTTGTGAAATTTTTAGGTTTTCAGCTTCACGAGAAGAGAACCATTTTTTTCCAAAGCCATGGAGCTCCGAGTGGGGTAAGATTACAGGTGTTTCCACTGGCTGGAGGTGAAAATAAACTCAACATGAACCAATAGCTACCCAAATGCCTTCAAAGCATCAGTTCTGAGCTTTCCAACAAGTGAATTTAAGTCTAGTGCACTCAGAAAATGATTCGGACATCCAGTCTGAGCTATTTGAAAAATTTGCAAAACCAGACAGAAAAAGTTTTCTGACTGGCTTTGCTAATTTTTGGTAGCAAACCTCATAACAGTTTGTGGGTTCCTGAGGACATAATGACCCCATATTATACCTCTGATGGCATAGCCGTAGTGTCTGAGGCCCATTTCTAACCTCCAGGCATCTGTTTAACCCCTTCGCTGCTGATGACGAGCTCAGCTCGTCATCAGCTACGGTGGTCGTGTGCTGATGACGAGCTGAGCTCGTCATGTATAACGGCTTTTTGTAAATAGCTGCACACAGGGGGAAACTGCACCGCATGGATGTGGTTAAGTAACATTTGTGACATTTTTAGGTGTTCAGATTCAAGGGGATAATGTCACTTCTTCTACCCAGGGTTATGGAGCTCCAAGTCATGTAAGATTTTAGGTTTTTCCCCTGGATGGAGCTGAGAAAAAAACTTCACATAGTCCAAAAGGTAAATTAACCCCTTCACAGTATCAGCTCTGAGATTTCTCACAAGTAAATTTAGCTCTAGTGTACTAAAAAAGTGAGTCTGATAGGCAGTCTGAGCTATTTGAAAAACTAGCAAAACCAGACAGAAAATATTTTCGGACTGGTTTTGCTAATTTTCTCTAACACCTCTCATGACAGTTTGGTGGTACCTTTGGTCATGAGGACCCCTTATTATACCTCATGTGGCATACCTGTGGTGCCCAGGGGCCATTTCTAACCTCTAGGCACTTGTTTTAGCAATATTTGTAGCATTTTGAGGTTTTCAGGTTCAAGGAATCACAGTCACTTCTTCTACCCAAGGCTACGGAGCTCCGAGCCGGGTAAAATTTCAGGTTTTACCCTTGCTTGAGATGAAAAAAAAACTTCACATAGTCCAAAAGTTACATAAATCCCTACATTTGCAAAACAAGACAGAAAATATTTTCTGACTGATTTTGCTAACTTTTAGTAGCAAACGTCATGATAGTTTGGGGTCCCTGAGAATATCAGAACCCCTTATAATACCTCCAGTGACATTGATGCAGTGTCTATTGCCCATTTCTAGCATCCAGGCATCTGTTTCAGTTATATTTGTGAAAAATTAAAGGTCCTCCGCTTTAAGAGGGCAAAGTCACTTCTTCTACCCATGGCTATGGAGCTCTGACTCAGATAAGATTTAAGGCTTTTCCATTGGCTTGAGGTGGAAAATTTACTTCACATAGTCCAAAAGGTACATAAACTCCTTCACAGTATCAGATCTGAGCTTTCTTACAACTGTATTAGGTCTAGTGTACTAAAAAAGTGAGTTTGATATCCAGTCTGAGCTATTTGAAAAATTAGCAACACCAGACAGAAAATATTTTTTGACTGGTTTTGCTAATTTTCGGTAGCAATGCTCATAACAGTTTGTGGGACGCCGGGGGACATCAGGCCCACATTTTATACCCCTATGGTGTAGATGTAGTGTCTAGGACCAATTTCTAGCCTCCAGGCATTTTTGTTAGTAACATTTGTGACATTTTGGCCCACATGCATCAAGGGTTTTTGGAGTCGCAAACGGTGCGATTCCTTAAAATCGGCCGTTTGCGATTCCAAAATCCATTTTTGGAATGCATCATACATTTTCAGAAATCGCAACATTTTTGCGATTTCTAAAAATGCGATTGTTTTCAAGAAATCTCAAATTTGTGATTTCTTAAAAGCAATGCATGATTAGTTTTAAAATTGCGAATTCGCAATTAGGGTGTCAAATTTACCGAGTGGTTGAACCACTCGGTAAATTTGCAAAAAGTGTTAAAAACGCAGCAAATGCATTTTTTAAACATTCATGTTACGGACACACATGTCCTTAGGACGTGTGTGTGCAACATGATGCGAAAACAACATTTCATGGGTGCATGGGGGGTTCATTTGAACCCCCCTCACCACCCTTGAAATGCAATCAGGATTTGCGATTTTCAAAGTGCGAATTCGCAATTCCCATTGATCCCTATGGGCCTTTTGGCCCATTGGATCAATGTGAATTGCGAATTCGCACTTTGAAAATCGCATAATATTTGCGATTTGGTAGAAATTGCGATTTCTACCGAATCGCAAATAATTTGCGAAAATATTCATGCATCCCGTTTTGCGAATTCTAAAATGCGAATCGCTATTTTTCGCACTTTAGAACTCGCAAAATCCCGGGATGATGCATGTGGGCCTTAGAGTTGTTCAGTATCAAGGGGACAAACAGCTAGATTCATCAAGCTTAAATCCGCTCGCAAAGGGGCAGATTCTCAGAATCTGCCCCTTTGCGACCGGGATTTTTGCATTTGGGATGCATCATCCCAAATGCAAAAAACGGTAATTAAGAATTCGCTAAATTGCGATTCTTTGCATTTAAGGAATTTCAAATTGAGATTCCTTAAATGCAATGCATGAAAGTGAAAAAATAGCGAATTCGCTATTAGGGCATGCAAATTACCATGAAGTGCAACTTCATGGTAATTTGCAAAAACTTTGAAAAATGCACTAAAGTGCATTTTAAAAAGTTTCATTTTGCGCATACACATATACACATGCCCTAAGGGCATGTGTGTCCGCAACATATGTGCACACATCAATTTCAGAGGTACAACAGGGTGTCCTTTGGACACCCCTGCACCCTTGAAATCGCAATCTCAATTTGTGAATCGCTAAGTGCGATTAGCAAATTGAGATTGTCTTCCCATTCATTCCTATGGGCCTCTAGGCCCGTAGGAATGAATGGGGAGATATTCCTTTATTGCGACTCGAAATTTGCGAGTCGCAATTAAGGAATTATTAGAAATCGCAATTTTTTTAGTGATTTCTTGATGCACAGCATTTTGCTATTCCTTAATAGCGAATCGGTATTTTTCGCTATTAAGGGTAGCAAAATGTGTTCTTGATGAATCTGGGGGAAAGTCACTTCTTCTACCCAAGGCTATGTAGCTCTGAGTCATGTAATATATCCGTTTTTTCCTTTTGCTAGACCCGGGGTTTAATATCCCATACCTATAAGGCTCTCAAGTGAGAGCACCAAATTGACATGTCGGGGATTCGAGAAATATAGATCGATGCTCTGCCCATCCCACTCTCTGATCCTGCCTGGAGGAGGACTCTTGCTCAGGTCTGGGAGGTGGCGAGTAATGAGCAGTTCAGACTGACTCCGTTTTATTATTTGCACCAACATATATGACGCCACAACAGCTAGTATTAAAAGAGCTCGGTCAGATGCTTGCCTAAAGGTGGCGCTGGCGTCCTTCCTACATATGGTGTGGGATTGTGATAGGCTCTGGATTTTTTGAGGGGAGGTCCTATGGGTTTTGCAGAGGGTCACGTGCGTGCTGGCGGAGACCTCCGTCAATCACTGCATACTTGGGGTGAGACTAGCCTTGGATTCTCTCTCCTCGGCCTCGCTAAACGTCGGGTGGCCGGCCACCCTGGATGCAACTCCTTGCTCCGGTAACTCAGAAATGGATGGCAGCTTTGCGGGAATGAGGTGTAGGCGTGTAGCAGAGGAGATTACGGACAGTATGTACCGATGAACATGCGGAACAGGATTTGGAGCATTAGCAGAAAAGGAACGAACTACCGCCGATTTTGCAGAGGCCGCCGCACCCTCCCGTAAGGGTGGGGGAGGCTTGAAGGCCGGCGCCATAACCCTCGTGGTGCCACCAGCGGGGGTAAACTGGTTCTGGGCGCTTTGATGCGCCCAGGAACCAGCGGAAGCGGGGTGCGCACCAGCCACCCGACCGGAAGTGACCTGTTGACCTGAGCGCCCCCAAAGGGCGCCCAATCGTCAATCCGGCTTTATTTGAACCCCCCAATCAGGGGGACTCACCTGAGGCCTGCATGGAGGGCTCAAGAGGATTTAAGCAACGCCGCCCTCCCAGCAGAAGCACAACGCATTCGAGGAGCTGGGAGAACGGCGCGACAGCAACAACGACTGAAGGAAAGGAGGCGACGCGGCGAAGGACGAAGCTGAAGAAGGCGAGGCCACGGTTGGAAGATCCAGGTCATCGTCGCCGAAGACGCCTCGTGGAGTACGGCGCGCCGTGCCAGCTCCCCCGAAGCGAATATCAGGTAAAGCGGCAACAAGCTCAGAGCCCGGGGTAAGCACACGCAGTTAGCTGTGCCCCAGCCGACGGCCTGACGCAGACACGAGAAACCAAGAAGCCACACAAAAGTGCGCAGACGCTCAAGACATGTCGGAAGGCCAGCCAGACGAGAGGGCAGAGGTACTGATGAAGATCCGTGAACTATCGCCCATCCACGGTGACGACTGGCTCCACCCTCACTTGGGTAAAGGGAAAGAAAACAGACCGGTGGAACAGGCAGACGAAGAACCAGGGCCTTCCGCACCCAAGAAGCTGAAAAACACGCCGATGAAGAGAACATCCAAGAGAAATCCTCCGAGGAAAGTACGGCAGAAACCTCTTCCGCCGAGACCGGAGGACAGCGACCAGGTTGAGACGACCAGCAAAAAGAAAAAGGGTGAGCATATTAGCAACATCGTAAAGGAATGTTTAAAATCGCTGGCGCCGGGGCTACTTAATGGCACAGGGCAAGGAGTGGCAGGGCATAGGGAGCAGCGCGCAGAGGAAGCGGCAGGTCTCACGTGGCATATGGTCGATCCGGGGTGGGCCCGACAAACAAGAAGGCAAGAGCAGGTAAGCTTGTCCGCCCAAGGTGAACAAATTTCCCCGCTACCCGGGTGGGGTTACGGCCCCGTTTCGGGAAGCCCACCTCCGAGCGGGGTAGTCAACGATCATTACATCAGGCCATCCCCGGGTCCGGCGTCCCTGACTACGAAAGCCACCGGCTTGGCATGTCTCATCCCTCCTGCGGTAAAAGAGAGGATATGGCGCAAGGAATTCATAGACATATTTTCGCTGCTGGAAATACAGCTAGAGGGGCTCGATCTAACCACGTGCAACAGGAAGGAGGAGGACAGGAGAGAAAGGCGCGGGGCCAGAAAGGAGCGCACTTTCGACAATTGGCTAGATGCGTTTAGAATCATGGCATGCATTATAGTGGAAAGGTTCCCCCATTGCGCTGCTGATTTGTGGCTATACGAGGCCAATATCCACCTAGCACAGAGGCAGTTCCCTGGGGATGCCTGGTTAGAGTACGATAAAGGGTTTAGATTAAAAATGCAGAGGCACCCCGAAATGGAGTGGAATGAGGAGGATGTCTCGGGGTTCATCCACAAGATGCTTACAGCTAAGGAAGTTAGGGCCTGGGCGGGCAAAAGCGACCAGCCCTTTCGGAGCTCATACCAAAAGGGGAAGAGTGGTACATATCAGAGGCGGTCGAACGGGAGATCGTACTCCCCAACCGCAACTAAGGCGATCTGTTGGAGATACGAGGCGGGGGACTGCTCATGGGGCTCCTCTTGTAAGTTTCTGCACGCATACGCCAGCTGCGGGGGCAAGCACGCTACCGCGGCATGCAAAGGTTCCAAACACGAAGCGAAAAGGGAAAAGAGAGAAAAGAGCAACAAGCGTTAGCCCCAACGCAGGGAGAAGGGGGGGACTGGTGGACATTAGTAAGTGCCAGCTGGCCAGATCCCCCATTATTACACAACAGCTGCGCAGATTGGCAAACAAATATCCGAACAGGACAGATGCCAGGATACTGGTAGAGGGCTTCGAGCAAGGCTTTGTTATTCCATTCCGGGGCCCGCTCCCCTTGGCGGGGGCGAGCAATTTGAAGTTGGCAAGGCAACACCCCGAGGTGGTTAGGGCTAAGATAGAGAAAGAATTGAACCTGGGTAGAGTTGAGGGCACCCTCCCAAAGGAAGTACAAGAAGGCATAGTCGTCTCCCCCCTAGGCGTGGTTCCCAAGAAAGAAGAAGGTCAATTCAGGCTGATACACCACCTTTTGTTTCCGGAAGGTTCCTCCGTGAACGACGGTATCGACCCCGAAGCTTGCTCAGTGGGCTACGCGTCAGTCGACGACGCAATTGAGCTGGTGAAGGCGGCGGGCATAGGAGCCCTCATGGCGAAAGCGGATATTGAATCAGCGTTCCGCCTATTGCCGGTCCACCCCTCCAGTTTCCACCTACTGGGTTTCCAATGGGGCGAGGAGGTGTTTATTGACAAAGCCATGCCCATGGACTGTGCGATATCATGCGCATATTTTGAGCAGTTCGCCACTTTCTTAGAATGGGCCCTTCATGACCAGCACCAGGAGGGTGGAAAACTGCACTACCTAGACGATTTCCTGTTCACAGGCCCGGCAGGGTCCTCAGTTTGCGCTAGCGCATTGTCAGCCTTCGAGGATCTAGCCAGGTCCCTAGGGGCCCCCCTCGCAAAAGAAAAAACGACAAGCCCGACCACGAGACTCACGTTCCTGGGCATAGAATTGGAATCTATAGCAGGAACGGCCAGGCTGCCTCCAGACAAAGTAAAGGAATTTCGCGAGGAGGTATCGAAGCTACGGGGTCGGAAGAAAGCCACCCTGAGGGAGATCCAAGGAGTAATAGGTAGACTTAACTTCGCGGCTCGGGTAATCCCGCCCGCCAGGGTATTTTCGAGGCGCCTAACAGGGCTAACGGCCGGCGTCACCCACAAACACCACCGCATCAGATTGAGCGCAGGTGTGAAACAGGACCTGCAGGTGTGGGACGAGTTCCTACAAGATTTCAATGGGGTGCGGATTTGGAGAGAGGGGTGGGTAACGGCCGAACAAATAGCTCTTTACACGGACGCGGCCGGAAGCCTGGGTTTCGGCGAAGTCCTGGGAAACAGTTGGTGCGCCAGCCAGTGGCCGGATGAGTGGCATGCGCAGGGGCTCACTAGGAACATCATGTTTCTCGAGCTGTTCCCGATAATTGTGGCACTGACCATCTGGAGAGAAAAAATAATAAACCTGAAACTCACGCTGTGGTCAGATAACATGGGAGAAGTGCAGGCCATTAACAGAGGCGCAGCGAGATGCCCGGACATGCTGAGGCTAATGCGGCGGTTAATTAAATTACAGCTGGAAGGGAATCTGGAGCTGAAGGCACGCCACGTGCCAGGGTCAGAGAACTCGGCAGCAGATGCACTTTCCCGGTCCCAAATGAAGCGGTTCAGAGAACTGGTGCCCGGGGCGGACAAGGAGATGACCCCCTTTCCACCGTCCCTCTGGGACCTGGGGGAGTAGACTTATCCTGGCTAATAGGGCAATCACTTACCGCGTAGGCAAACAGAAGATACAGGACATACGCAAGCACGGTAATGAGAGTTGGGGGTCTAAAATCGCTGGAAGACAGGGCGAAAACTCGCACAGCAGTGGAGAAATTCGTACAATGGGCATTTAAGTCGAAGAAAACGAGATCGTGGGCCCAGGCGCATTTGTCCGCCATCGCCCATTTTGCCAGGCTTTATACAGGCGAGGACCCCACCACCTCGGCTTATTTAAAGACAGTCCTAAAAGGCTGGAGAAGGGTTGAGGGCAAAAAGAAGGACAACAGGCGTCCCATCGATTTCGCCAAGCTGGGGCAGCTCCTGGGAGCCCTCACAGGCTTAATATCAGACAAATATGAGCTGCTACTATTTAGGGCGGCATTCACCACGGCTTTCTTCGGAGCATTCCGAATCAGTGAATTAGTAGCCCCCAGCAAGTCGGGCCCAGCGCAGCAATGCCTGCAGGCAAGAGACATTAAACCAATGGCGAAGGCAGTGGAATTAACGCTGAGACAGTCCAAAACGGACAGGGCAAGGAGGGGGACGACGATACGTCTCCATTGCATCCCAGAGGCTGGGCTCTGCGCGGTATGCTGGCTATTTAGGTACATGGGGGCTCGACCAGCTGGTGAGGGCCCCCTCTTTATACATAAGGATGGAAGGAACCTGAGTAAGTTCCAGTTTACAGCCATAATGCGCCAAGGCCTTGGCAAAGCCGGGTATCGCGCGGCATCGTTTGCCTCTCACTCATTCAGGATCGGCGCAGCGACCTCGGCAGCGCAGCATGGCATGCCAGAGGACAGGATCCAGGCGGTGGGCAGATGGCGCTCCAGGGCGTACAAGTCGTACATACGCCCTCACCTCGTATAAAAAAAAAAAAAGAGAAAGCCCCGAGGGGGGAGAGGGGGAGGTAGTCACTTTGGGATGCCGCACGGCAGGGTGATAACCCCCCCTCGTAAGTACACACGGTGCGCAGAAGGCCACCTAACAGAATGCTTTCTCTCGACAGGGGGACGCCCACGGCTGGTCTGGGTGGTGGGACATTCATTCGTGTCCCGAATGGAGTCTTGGTGGCGGCAAGGGAGCCACAGCATAAGCAGGCCCAAATCGACGTACATCCGCTGGATAGGGCAGCCAGGTATGAGATGGGAGCAGGTACTGCCGACGCTGGACGGCCTCATGGCAGATTCGGCCTGGCTGCCCGATGTCCTGATCATCCACCTTGGGGGCAACGACCTGACCCGGCTAGGGCGAAAAGCAGTCGGGCAGGCCATCCAAAAGGATCTCACCAAGACAGCAGCGTGGCTGGGGCCCACAACGATAGTCTGGTCCGAAATGATCAGCAGGAAACATTGGAGAGGTGCCGATTCCAACAAGGCCGTCGATAACGCAAGGAGGAAATTAAATGTTGCGATGCACAAGTTTTGCCTCGCCAATGGCCTGGAATCAATCCGGCACGGCCTCATCCACCCGGGCCGCCCGGAACTCTACGGGCAAGACGGGGTGCACCTCTCCGAAAAGGGGATGAAGGTGTTCTGGGATAACTTGTGGGGTGCAATGACACTCGCAGGTTGCAACTAAAAAAAAAATTACATAAATAAATATATAAATAAATATGGAGAAAGGTGGGAGCCACGAACCAGGTGCAGGGGGGGAGCCGCAGTGAGACGTGAGCCTCCCTGCGGCGTGGCGGAAATCATGCACTGGTTGGCTAAGAAAACACACCGGCGGGCGGTGTGTAAGAGGATGGCCACTCACTTTTGAATGCCGCAAGGCAGGGTGACGTGGCGGCATAAAGGAGGGGAGTAACAGGAGGAGACGGCACTCGCGGCCCAGACCCGGCCGGACGGCAGGGCGCAAATGGTAGCGAGCTGGGGACCTAACTCCCGACAGGAAAGCTCCCCTTCGCAACACGCAGAAGGCGTGGGCAACCAACCACTGGAGCACCAATAGACAATAGACTGGCAACAAACTGGTTTGTGTACAAGCCCCATTTTCGAACTATGGAGGGCACAAAAAAGACTGACACCTGTTATCACAAGATGGTGTCATAATGTGTAATATGCCAATTATGATTGATGAGTACTGTTCGCAAAATGGAAAGATTGCTTGAAACCAGTTTGTGTTATTAATATGTCTTTGGTTATTAATAAACTGCGGCCAACAACGACCATTACTAATAACAGTTATTGTTGGCTGACATTATTTCCCACCATTGGCAACAGCAGAATGCGGGGGTCAGTAAGTATGTATGCTTGGGTCTCCGCAGAATAGGCACATGCAAGGGTTATATGCCCAGCTGACCCCGAGAGTCAGATTTGTTCCCTACTGAGGGTAAAAAGGCAGCCCGAAAATGGCTCTGAGATGTGTGTCAGTTCTTGGTTGTGGCAATATGTGTCAGGCAGTTGTCGAATTAGAAGTTGCTAGAGTGGATAGCGCCTTCTCCTCTCGCCTTGCCTCCACGGGGGGTCCGCCCATAACCGACCTCCTGGCTGTGCCCTGACATTCCTGGCCTGATTGCTTTGGGAGGGGTGGGTTGCTGTTTGATGAAGTGCACAGGTGTGATCACTCGCTGCCTGCTTTTCCTTAATGCTACCGTTATTGTTTCACTGAGATATATTTTACTGTTGATTCAAGATGATTGGGTAATCATCACTGTTAATGCCTTGCATTACATTCGAGTTGGATAATCCTCTGTGACGTGAATTCTGACTGTATTGTTTAATTGTGTCTTGATTTTTACACGGAATACAATAAAAACATCTTTACAAATAAACACCACCTAATCCCCAGTACATAATCTATTGAAACTGCCAACCAGTGCATACATTCACATACTCTGCCCCACGACTAAAAATCACTGCCAACTCCTAGTAATTGACCTATCACATAGAAACCGGAGTAAGTGCATGGCATGGTTTCCTTAAGAGTGCACAGCTAATCCCCAAAACAAAAACACAAAAACTACTAACCCAGGGTTCTGGATCTGCGTGCCCCCTTGCATAAAGCACCACAACACCTTGTCAACACCTTGTCAAGGGTGCAAGTGCTATATAAATATAATTACAATATACAACCCTCACTAATAGCAATATCTCAACACCCAGAAGTTGGGCAGTCAATTGTAGTTCATACAGGCTGCATAATAATTCCATTTTACTCCTTGCCACTTACACTGACATACAACAATATTGCTAGGGGTCATGTGTATCACTCAGAACTGCACCAGTTTACAGCAAATACACTTCCCATACTTCAACAACTGATCAGGCATGCAACACCAGAAGAGAGGGGAGCAAGATGGCCACCGGGTAGGAGCTCTCCCCTGCAGCTCCCGGGTCAGGGATTACCAAATCGGTAAAAATCCCTCTGCATACCCGACCATCCACCTCAAATCTACAAACAACCTAACTCTTCTAGCATCGGACTACTACTGCAGAGAATCTAACTGCCGGTGATAACCCCTGGCAACCCGACGCTTCGGGGCTGCTCCTCGCCAGGACTGGGCCCTCTGAGCCGTCCTCAGGTGATCTGATGCTCCTGTCTCGTCGCTCCGGAGTACAACTCCTTCATCCCCTGATGCACAGAGACGAGACTAATTTCCTTGATCGGACACACCACCCCATCGCTGGTCGAGCTCTCCCTTGGGCTGGGACGTCGAGCTCTCCCTCTCACTGCCGTTCCCGCTCACATCGCGGGCACGGAGGGGCATCAGAGTGAAGCCCTCCCTGGTTGCCCCCACTGGCAGGGCTGCCGGCGCCTATGTTTGTCCTCTTCCGCTGGCCACCTGCAAGGGCCATTTCAACTCGTTCCAGCACTGGCAGGCCTGCGAGTGTCTCTGATTGCTGTGAGGAGCCTTACAGCATGGACCGAGCCAAGGCTCCCCTAAGCACAGCCATCTCCATCTTCCTCCCGTCTCATCAGGCATAGCTCCTTGCTCATCTCCGCTGCCAGGACTTCCTCCTCCTCACCTTTTCACCGAATTTCCCTGGTGACCAGTATTCGGTGGATCCCGTCGCAGCACTGCAGATGCCTCTGTATTTTATCCGGATGGCCGCAGAGGAGCTGTGCTGAGGCTCTCTCCACCTGACCCTCCCCCCGCCTCCGGACTTGACTGCAGCTGCTTTTCCCTACTGTTAGCCCACCTGCTTCTCCTTCTGTAAGACTTCTGGGACTATTTGGAGGTTTATTTATTTGATTTGATTTGAGCGGAGGTAAGAACTACTCTTTTGAACTTTTGGGCAAAGACTCATATGCACCCTGCCATTTTGGGACCATCTCCTAAAGACACTCTTGTCCTAGCCACCATCTTAGCGACCTTGGTCTGCACCTCCGGTCCTGACGGTCTCCAGCTGTGTGGCCTTTCGATCGTCTCTCTTCTCCACGGATCTGCTCCTCGTTTGTGAATATTGCTGATGCCCCTGATCCCATCACTCATTTTGCGTCATGACTTGTTTCTTACCAATACTCATGTAAAACACTCTAATACCTCCGGGTCTAGCCAATATCCCCTGTGATCCTGCCTATACCTGCCTGACCTTAAAATGGAGGCTGAAATTTCCCCCGGTCCGCATCTTCCCTTTTCACACCCCAACATTTGTTACCAATGTTTCTGTGGACTCTAGAGTCTGCCAACGCTCTCTCTCCACTCTATGGCCCTTAAACCCGGTTTAATCTGCTCGCTCACCCTTTTTAGTCCATGAGTGTAGCTGTCTCTGAATAAGCTACGTTCAAAATGGCATCCAACACACATTAATTTATGGGTTTGTTTCCCGTTACCACCAACATGGGCTGCATTGGGGCAGCAGTCTCTCAGGCTACTGAACCAACGTCCCAACTCTCAATTCCCCCAATCTGCAGTGAAGGTCTTTCTCTACCAGCCCGACTGTCCCTAAAATGGCCTCCATGAATGTGCCCATTGCCAAAGCACTCCTTCTCCCCTTGTTGGGGAGGGATCCAGTATTTATGCCCTGGAGTCTCGGAGACCCCTCAGAGAGTCCACAGTGTTAAGGGAGTTACACATAGCGGAGGATTGGGAATTGCTTATGTAACTCATGCATCTCATGTAACTACGCTCCAGAAACTGATGTAACTTTGTAACTATGCTTTGAAACAATTGTCCTGCCTCATGTTAAGCGCTCTGATACCTCCGGGTCTAGCCAGCGCGATATAACACTTTTCAAATAAATAAATAAAAAGATCTGATATATGCTGCTGACCAACGGAGTATTTGTTCCCTAGTCCACAATGCTGGTCCCAACTAGCTACAAATTTTGACCACTTCCCAACATCTCACAATGATAATCAGATATGGGATGATTTAATAAAGTCCATCCCAGCGGACCTCTCCATGATCTCTTCCTTTAACCAGCTCAGGACTATAAATCTTAAACAAAATATCTCAGAATGCACAACCCCATGCAGTAACCCGCTAAGAAGACTATGAACATAAGAAATACCATAAAGAGGCCCGAAGAGCTGCTCAAAGCTGCCAGCTTATTGAAAACCATGAATTTGCAAACCTGTCTCTCACACTTCCTCATCCATCCTACTGCAAAGCAATGCATCCCATAACCCTATAAAGGCACCTGAGTGATCCTCACGCACAACATGGAAAGACTTCCCACCCAGGGTCATAGTAAAGACAACACAGATCCAACCACACAGCCTACAGGGGCTCGATCTAACCACGTGCGACAGGAAGGAGGAGGACAGGAGAGAAAGGCGCGGGGCCAGAAAGGAGCGCACTTTCGACAATTGGCTAGATGCGTTTAGAATCATGGCATGCATTATAGTGGAAAGGTTCCCCCATTGCGCTGCTGATTTGTGGCTATACGAGGCCAATATCCACCTAGCACAGAGGCAGTTCCCTGGGGATGCCTGGTTAGAGTACGATAAAGGGTTTAGATTAAAAATGCAGAGGCACCCCGAAATGGAGTGGAATGAGGAGGATGTCTCGGGGTTCATCCACAAGATGCTTACAGCTAAGGAAGTTAGGGCCTGGGCGGGCAAAAGCGACCAGCCCTTTCGGAGCTCATACCAAAAGGGGAAGAGTGGTACATATCAGAGGCGGTCGAACGGGAGATCGTACTCCCCAACCGCAACTAAGGCGATCTGTTGGAGATACGAGGCGGGGGACTGCTCATGGGGCTCCTCTTGTAAGTTTCTGCACGCATGCGCCAGCTGCGGGGGCAAGCACGCTACCGCGGCATGCAAAGGTTCCAAACACGAAGCGAAAAGGGAAAAGAGAGAAAAGAGCAAGAAGCGTTAGCCCCAACGCAGGGAGAAGGGGGGGACTGGTGGACATTAGTAAGTGCCAGCTGGCCAGATCCCCCATTATTACACAACAGCTGCGCAGATTGGCAAACAAATATCCGAACAGGACAGATGCCAGGATACTGGTAGAGGGCTTCGAGCAAGGCTTTGTTATTCCATTCCGGGGCCCGCTCCCCTTGGCGGGGGCGAGCAATTTGAAGTTGGCAAGGCAACACCCTGAGGTGGTTAGCGCTAAGATAGAGAAAGAATTGAACCTGGGTAGAGTTGAGGGCACCCTCCCAAAGGAAGTACAAGAAGGCATAGTCGTCTCCCCCCTAGGCGTGGTTCCCAAGAAAGAAGAAGGTCAATTCAGGCTGATACACCACCTTTCGTTTCCGGAAGGTTCCTCCGTGAACGACGGTATCGACCCCGAAGCTTGCTCAGTGGGCTACGCGTCAGTCGACGACGCAATTGAGCTGGTGAAGGCGGCGGGCATAGGAGCCCTCAATGCGAAAGCGGATATTGAATCAGCGTTCCGCCTATTGCCGGTCCACCCCTCCAGTTTCCACCTACTGGGTTTCCAATGGGGCGAGGAGGTGTTTATTGACAAAGCCATGCCCATGGACTGTGCGATATCATGCGCATATTTTGAGCAGTTCGCCACTTTCTTAGAATGGGCCCTTCATGACCAGCACCAGGAGGGTGGAAAACTGCACTACCTAGACGATTTCCTGTTCACAGGCCCGGCAGGGTCCTCAGTTTGCGCTAGCGCATTGTCAGCCTTCGAGGATCTAGCCAGGTCCCTAGGGGTCCCCCTCGCAAAAGAAAAAACGACAAGCCCGACCACGAGACTCACGTTCCTGGGCATAGAATTGGATTCTATAGCAGGAACGGCCAGGCTGCCTCCAGACAAAGTAAAGGAATTTCGCGAGGAGGTATCGAAGCTACGGGGTTGGAAGAAAGCCACCCTGAGGGAGATCCAAGGAGTAATAGGTAGACTTAACTTCGCGGCTCGGGTAATCCCGCCCGCCAGGGTATTTTCGAGGTGCCTAACAGGGCTAACGGCCGGCGTCACCCACAAACACCACCGCATCAGATTGAGCGCAGGCGTGAAACAGGACCTGCAGGTGTGGGACGAGTTCCTACAAGATTTCAATGGGGTGCGGATTTGGAGAGAGGGGTGGGTAACGGCCGAACAGATAGCTCTTTACACGGACGCGGCCGGAAGCCTGGGTTTCAGCGAAGTCCTGGGAAACAGTTGGTGCGCCAGCCAGTGGCCGGATGAGTGGCATGCGCAGGGGCTCACTAGGAACATCGCGTTTCTCGAGCTGTTCCCGATAATTGTGGCACTGACCATCTGGAGAGAGAAAATAATAAACCTGAAACTCACGCTGTGGTCAGATAACATGGGAGTAGTGCAGGCCATTAACAGAGGCGCAGCGAGATGCCCGGACATGCTGAGCCTAATGCGGCGGTTAATTAAATTACAGCTGGAAGGGAATCTGGAGCTGAAGGCACGCCACGTGCCAGGGTCAGAGAACTCGGCAGCAGATGCACTTTCCCGGTCCCAAATGAAGCGGTTCAGAGAACTGGTGCCCGGGGCGGACAGGGAGATGACCCCCTTTCCACCGTCCCTCTGGGACCTGGGGGAGTAGACTTATCCTGGCTAATAGGGCAATCACTTACCGCGTAGGCAAACAGAAGATACAGGACATACGCAAGCACGGTAATGAGAGTTGGGGGTCTAAAATCGCTGGAAGACAGGGCGAAAACTCGCACAGCAGTGGAGAAATTCGTACAATGGGCATTTAAGTCGAAGAAAACGAGATCGTGGGCCCAGGCGCATTTGTCCGCCATCGCCCATTTTGCCAGGCTTTATACAGGCGAGGACCCCACTACCTCGGCTTATTTAAAGACAGCCCTAAAAGGATGGAGAAGGGTTGAGGGCAAAAAGAAGGACAACAGGCGTCCCATCGATTTCGCCAAGCTGGGGCAGCTCCTGGGAGCCCTCACAGGCTTAATATCAGACAAATATGAGCTGCTACTATTTAGGGCGGCATTCACCACGGCTTTCTTCGGAGCATTCCGAATCAGTGAATTAGTAGCCCCCAGCAAGTCGGGCCCAGCGCAGCAATGCCTGCAGGCAAGAGACATTAAACCAATGGCGAAGGCAGTGGAATTAACGCTGAGACAGTCCAAAACGGACAGGGCAAGGAGGGGGACGACGATACGTCTCCATTGCATCCCAGAGGCTGGGCTCTGCGCGGTATGCTGGCTATTTAGGTACATGGGGGCTCGACCAGCTGGTGAGGGCCCCCTCTTTATACATAAGGATGGAAGGAACCTGAGTAAGTTCCAGTTTACAGCCATAATGCGCCAAGGCCTTGGCAAAGCCGGGTATCGCGCGGCATCGTTTGCCTCTCACTCATTCAGGATCGGCGCAGCGACCTCGGCAGCGCAGCATGGCATGCCAGAGGACAGGATCCAGGCGGTGGGCAGATGGCGCTCCAGGGCGTACAAGTCGTACATACGCCCTCACCTCGTATAAAAAAAAAAAAGAGAAAGCCCCGAGGGGGGAGAGGGGGAGGTAGTCACTTTGGGATGCCGCACGGCAGGGTGATAACCCCCCCTCGTAAGTACACACGGTGCGCAGAAGGCCACCTAACAGAATGCTTTCTCTCGACAGGGGGACGCCCACGGCTGGTCTGGGTGGTGGGACATTCATTCGTGTCCCGAATGGAGTCTTGGTGGCGGCAAGGGAGCCACAGCATAAGCAGGCCCAAATCGACGTACATCCGCTGGATAGGGCAGCCAGGTATGAGATGGGAGCAGCTACTGCCGACGCTGGACGGCCTCATGGCAGATTCGGCCTGGCTGCCCGATGTCCTGATCATCCACCTTGGGGGCAACGACCTGACCCGGCTAGGGCGAAAAGCAGTCGGGCAGGCCATCCAAAAGGATCTCACCAAGAGAGCAGCGTGGCTGGGGCCCACAACGATAGTCTGGTCCGAAATGATCAGCAGGAAACATTGGAGAGGTGCCGATTCCAACAAGGCCGTCGATAACGCAGGGAGGAAATTAAATGTTGCGATGCACAAGTTTTGCCTCGCCAATGGCCTGGAATCAATCCAGCACGGCCTCATCCACCCGGGCCGCCCGGAACTCTACGGGCAAGACGGGGTGCACCTCTCCGAAAAGGGGATGAAGGTGTTCTGGGATAACTTGTGGGGTGCAATGACACTCGCAGGTTGCAACTAAAAAAATAATTACATAAATAAATATATAAATAAATATGGAGAAAGGTGGGAGCCACGAACCAGGTGCAGGGGGGGAGCCGCAGTGAGACGTGAGCCTCCCTGCGGCGTGGCGGAAATCATGCACTGGTTGGCTAAGAAAACACACCGGCGGGCGGTGTGTAAGAGGATGGCCACTCACTTTTGAATGCCGCACGGCAGGGTGACGTGGCGGCATAAAGGAGGGGAGTAACAGGAGGAGACGGCACTCGCGGCCCAGACCCGGCCGGACGGCAGGGCGCAAATGGTAGCGAGCTGGGGACCTAACTCCCGACAGGAAAGCTCCCCTTCGCAACACGCAGAAGGCGTGGGCAACCAACCACTGGAGCACCAATAGACAATAGACTGGCAACAAACTGGTTTGTGTACAAGCCCCATTTTCGAACTATGGAGGGCACAAAAAAGACTGACACCTGTTATCACAAGATGGTGTCATAATGTGTAATATGCCAATTATGATTGATGAGTACTGTTCGCAAAATGGAAAGATTGCTTGAAACCAGTTTGTGTTATTAATATGTCTTTGGTTATTAATAAACTGCGGCCAACAACGACCATTACTAATAACAGTTATTGTTGGCTGACATTATTTCCCACCATTGGCAACAGCAGAATGCGGGGGTCGGTAAGTATGTATGCTTGGGTCTCCGCAGAATAGGCACATGCGAGGGTTATATGCCCAGCTGACCCCGAGAGTCAGATTTGTTCCCTACTGAGGGTAAAAAGGCAGCCCGAAAATGGCTCTGAGATGTGTGGCAGTTCTTGGTTGTGGCAATATGTGTCAGGCAGTTGTCGAATTAGAAGTTGCTAGAGTGGATAGCGCCTTCTCCTCTCGCCTTGCCTCCACGGGGGGTCCGCCCATAACCGACCTCCTGGCTGTGCCCTGACATCCTGGCCTGATTGCTTTGGGAGGGGTGGGTTGCTGTTTGATGAAGTGCACAGGTGTGATCACTCGCTGCCTGCTTTTCCTTAATGCTACCGTTATTGTTTCACTGAGATATATTTTACTGTTGATTCAAGATGATTGGGTAATCATCACTGTTAATGCCTTGAATTACATTCGAGTTGGATAATCCTCTGTGACGTGAATTCTGACTGTATTGTTTAATTGTGTCTTGATTTTTACTCGGAATACAATAAAAACATCTTTACAAATAAACACCACCCAATCCCCAGTACATAATCTATTGAAACTGCCAACCAGTGCATACATTCACATACTCTGCCCCACGACTAAAAATCACTGCCAACTCCTAGTAATTGACCTATCACATAGAAACCGGAGTAAGTGCATGGCATGGTTTCCTTAAGAGTGCACAGCTAATCCCCAAAACAAAAACACAAAAACTACTAACCCAGGGTTCTGGATCTGCGTGCCCCCTTGCATAAAGCACCACAACACCTTGTCAACACCTTGTCAAGGGTGCAAGTGCTATATAAATATAATTACAATATACAACCCTCACTAATAGCAATATCTCAACACCCAGAAGTTGGGCAGTCAATTGTAGTTCATACAGGCTGCATAATAATTCCATTTTACTCCTTGCCACTTACACTGACATACAACAATATTGCTAGGGGTCATGTGTATCACTCAGAACTGCACCAGTTTACAGCAAATACACTTCCCATACTTCAACAACTGATCAGGCATGCAGCACCAGAAGAGAGGGGAGCAAGATGGCCACCGGGTAGGAGCTCTCCCCTGCAGCTCCCGGGTCAGGGATTACCAAATCGGTAAAAATCCCTCTGCATACCCGACCATCCACCTCAAATCTACAAACAACCTAACTCTTCTAGCATCGGACTACTACTGCAGAGAATCTAACTGCCGGTGATAACCCCTGGCAACCCGACGCTTCGGGGCTGCTCCTCGCCAGGACTGGGCCCTCTGAGCCGTCCTCAGGTGATCTGATGCTCCTGTCTCGTCGCTCCGGAGTACAACTCCTTCATCCCCTGATGCACAGAGACGAGACTAATTTCCTTGATCGGACACACCACCCCATCGCTGGTCGAGCTCTCCCTTGGGCTGGGACGTCGAGCTCTCCCTCTCACTGCCGTTCCCGCTCACATCGCGGGCACGGCGGGGCATCAGAGTGAAGCCCTCCCTGGTTGCCCCCACTGGCAGGGCTGCCGGCGCCTATGTTTGTCCTCTTCCGCTGGCCACCTGCAAGGGCCATTTCAACTCGTTCCAGCACTGGCAGGCCTGCGAGTGTCTCTGATTGCTGTGAGGAGCCTTACAGCATGGACCGAGCCAAGGCTCCCCTAAGCACAGCCATCTCCATCTTCCTCCCGTCTCATCAGGCATAGCTCCTTGCTCATCTCCGCTGCCAGGACTTCCTCCTCCTCACCTTTTCACCGAATTTCCCTGGTGACCAGTATTCGGTGGATCCCGTCGCAGCACTGCAGATGCCTCTGTATTTTATCCGGATGGCCGCAGAGGAGCTGTGCTGAGGCTCTCTCCACCTGACCCTCCCCCCGCCTCCGGACTTGACTGCAGCTGCTTTTCCCTACTGTTAGCCCACCTGCTTCTCCTTCTGTAAGACTTCTGGGACTATTTGGAGGTTTATTTATTTGATTTGATTTGAGCGGAGGTAAGAACTACTCTTTTGAACTTTTGGGCAAAGACTCATATGCACCCTGCCATTTTGGGACCATCTCCTAAAGACACTCTTGTCCTAGCCACCATCTTAGCGACCTTGGTCTGCACCTCCGGTCCTGACGGTCTCCAGCTGTGTGGCCTTTCGATCGTCTCTCTTCTCCACGGATCTGCTCCTCGTTTGTGAATATTGCTGATGCCCCTGATCCCATCACTCATTTTGCGTCATGACTTGTTTCTTACCAATACTCATGTAAAACACTCTAATACCTCCGGGTCTAGCCAATATCCCCTGTGATCCTGCCTATACCTGCCTGACCTTAAAATGGAGGCTGAAATTTCCCCCGGTCCGCATCTTCCCTTTTCACACCCCAACATTTGTTACCAATGTTTCTGTGGACTCTAGAGTCTGCCAACGCTCTCTCTCCACTCTATTGCCCTTAAACCCGGTTTAATCTGCTCGCACACCCTTTTTAGTCCATGAGTGTAGCTGTCTCTGAATAAGCTACGTTCAAAATGGCATCCAACACACATTAATTTATGGGTTTGTTTCCCGTTACCACCAACATGGGCTGCATTGGGGCAGCAGTCTCTCAGGCTACTGAACCAACGTCCCAACTCTCAATTCCCCCAATCTGCAGTGAAGATCTTTCTCTACCAGCCCGACTGTCCCAAAAATGGCCTCCATGAATGTGCCCATTGCCAAAGCACTCCTTCTCCCCTTGTTGGGGAGGGATCCAGTATTTATTCCCTGGAGTCTCGGAGACCCCTCAGAGAGTCCACAGTGTTAAGGGAGTTACACATAGCGGAGGATTGGGAATTGCTTATGTAACTCATGCATCTCATGTAACTACGCTCCAGAAACTGATGTAACTTTGTAACTATGCTTTGAAACAATTGTCCTGCCTCATGTTAAGCGCTCTGATACCTCCGGGTCTAGCCAGCGCGATATAACACTTTTCAAATAAATAAATAAAAAGATCTGATATATGCTGCTGACCAACGGAGTATTTGTTCCCTAGTCCACAATGCTGGTCCCAACTAGCTACAAATTTTGACCACTTCCCAACATCTCACAATGATAATCAGATATGGGATGATTTAATAAAGTCCATCCCAGCGGACCTCTCCATGATCTCTTCCTTTAACCAGCTCAGGACTATAAATCTTAAACAAAATATCTCAGAATGCACAACCCCATGCAGTAACCCGCTAAGAAGACTATGAACATAAGAAATACCATAAAGAGGCCCGAAGAGCTGCTCAAAGCTGCCAGCTTATTGAAAACCATGAATTTGCAAACCTGTCTCTCACACTTCCTCATCCATCCTACTGCAAAGCAATGCATCCCATAACCCTATAAAGGCACCTGAGTGATCCTCACGCACAACATGGAAAGACTTCCCACCCAGGGTCATAGTAAAGACAACACAGATCCAACCACACAGCCTACAAGGTTTAGTGTGCTACCATTGTAGGCAGGCGTTTCAGCATCCTACGCAGGGGTAGTCAGTGCTTTATAAATACTGCATTAAAATACAATACAATAAATGTATTAGTCAATGGAGGAGTGCAGAGTTTACCAACTGATTAAAAGCCAGCGATAAAGTGTTTAAATGAAATTAATGTATGCATAGGAAAGGGCTGATGTTATGATTCTTTTAATGCATAAATGAACAAATAGTTATAACTGAGACTATTTTACAATCTAGCTAATCTGATGGGAGGAAACACAAACAGCAGCTCAAAACAAAGAGCTGAGTGTATCTGGCACAGCCTCCTCTTCTCTGGACCAATCAAAGGGCAGCTCCTTCTTATATATTACTAGGACTTCAGCTGGGTGGTACATTCCTGATCTGTGATAGTGCCAGTGTCAAGACTTGCTGAATAATGGCTGAAACCGCAGCAGGTGCTGTGCCTCCGACCGGTGACGTAGCCCCTAAGAAGAAGCAGAAGAAAACATCTGGGGCTTTCTAAAGTCAAGAAGCCTTCGGGTCCCAGCTTGTTCAAACTTATCCTGAAGGCCATTGGCAGGCAGGTTCGTGCCCTTTTTGTTTTGGTGTCTTTTTTGTCCATGCCCCTTCCCTCCCCCTCCTGGGGTTGGGGTTCAACATCTGGCGGTCTTTTGTTTGTTCATCTCTCTCGGGACCCAGCCCATTCCCAGGCCTAGGTGCGGTTTAATAACCTGACCCCTCTATGCCCCCTTTGGGTGTGTGCCTCTGCCTGAGCCTGATCAGCAAAGGCGCCCAAGCCCAGCAGAAGGACACCAGGAGCCTTCGAATCCTTCAAGGTGAACAATAAACAGCTGGAGGGCAAGAAGGCGGCCAAGAAGACTGCAGCCAAAAGCAAGAAACCAGCTATCAAGAAAGCTGCTGATGCCAAGCAGCCCAAACAGGCTCATGTGGGTGCTGATAGCAATTCTTCTCATAATTAAAAATGTTACGCTTATATTTAAGTTGTATGCAACAAGTAACTCTACTGAGTGTGTATTCATCATATTTAGATTGACTGTAGTTAATGTAGGCCAAATATTTAATGGATAATGTCTGGTTGCCATCTTCATAAGTGTATTTTTATTTCAGGAAAAGTCGACTTCACTTAAATTATGTTAATATGTCCTTTATGTCTTGTTCCCATGTGAAATGTTTTTCCTTCACACTATTCTTGTAGAACGCACTAACAAGCTCTTTCAAAGGACCTGCAGAGCACAGCTTAGCTTGAATGTATCTCATTATGTTTTCGCTAACTGTAAGCGCAACAGATGTTTAGATTAGCTCATTGTGTGTAGTTTGAGAAAAATAATAGCTTTACTTTACCTGCTTGTGCCTCAGCCTGATACGTCCTTTGGGAATCATGTGTAAGTGTTAAAATTGTGCAATTTAAGCTAATGCAATGTAGACAGAGATTTGGATTTCTTTTTCACGTGTCTTGCAGAAGCTTCTGTGCTTGACCCTTAAGCAGATGCCTTTTTGCGTGCCTTTAGAGCAGATGCTTTTTATGGCTTGACACATCTTCACTGACTTTTCAGAACTTTTTCCTGACTTGGCAGAGTAGGGTGCTCTCTTTTTGCGAGAACCATTCTGACCTGACTTTCAGTCAAAACAGCGCTAGGAAGCTCATAGCTGCCCCGGCCAAGAAAGCTGCCAAGAATCCAGGGAAAGCCAAGGCTGTGAAGCCAAAAGCAGCCAAGAAAAGTCCAGCTAAGATAGTGAAACCAAAGATGGCTAAACCCAAGCAGCAAAACCTAAAAAGGCAGCACTCAAGAAGAAGTAAGGGCTTACACGAGACTTTGCAAACACAAAGGCTCTTATAAGATCCAACCACAGAGTCTAGAAGAGAGTAAGGTGCACACCATGCCCCAGTTATCAACAGTAAACAGCACAATATATTCATAGTGCACCTTTCCACACTCGAGGTCCACGTGTGATCTTGGCCAGATAAAGCTTTTGATTCATTCAATGTAGAATATGAATCCCCATTGCTGGCTTAGCGCTATCCTGAACTGTTTAAAGATGAATGCAATACTTTTACATAGCATATTACTGTGAACCAGGTAAGATTGGCATCTATCTTCATAAATATTTGATTGTCCTTAATTATAAAAAGATGGATTTTACCTCATTAATTTCACCTTTCAATATAAGACCCTTATGCTATGGCAGGTGCTTCTAAAATTTGTTTCTCTTGGGTATTGTCCACAAATGATTCCTTGTGTTCATTTCCAGATTGCTTTTAAGGTAAATAATTGAGCTCTACTGCACTCAAACAGTGATTACCTTTTATTTCATTTACTTTAACTAATACTGTTTCATTAGGTGTTCTGTTACTCCGCGCTTATTAACTCAACTGTGAATAAATGGTTAATTGAGTTTGCACGCCGCTGAAGTCTCTGCCTCTCTGTGCTTGTTGCATGTACTTGGGAGGGCCCACTCAGGGCACAATGATAGTCTGGGGATTGAGGCCCAGATTTACCAAGACTTTGGGGCCCATTACGATGTCGGGCGGATTGCCTCCGCCAGGCTGGCGGTAGCCACCACCGGCCTGGCAGAGGCAATCCGCCCGACATCCACACTAGTTTCCCCCCCGCCATATTAGTATGGCAGGGGACCTCGGTTGACAGAAAGACCGTCCGCCGCTTTTCCGCCCCGGTCGCCTTGCGGCCGGGGCGGGAAAAGGAATAATATGGTGGCGGTGTCTATCAGACACCACCAGCCATATTATGATTAGGGCTCCCGGTTTTATGGTATTTATTTTTTTAACATTTCCGTCTGTATTTATCCATATTTATTTTTGGGCCGTATTATCTGTATTTATCCATATTTATTTTGTGTTTTGTGTATAAATGTAGTTGTAAAACTGTACATTTCTATATTTATTTAAATGATAGTCGTGCAGTCCTAATTTGATGCCTGTTGTGTTTTAGCTATTTAAGTTGCTAGATATTACATTACAGTACATCCACTGGCAAATATTAGCACTATACCACAAATGTATGTTGACAAATGGAGTTATTTAAAGAAATGTCATCCAGTTCTTTAATTTCTCATGCTGTCCATCTGCTCAGCTGTTGGGCTAAATTCATGAAAGACAGCACGAAGAGTCACTGAAAAGAAGCACATTTTCTGTATTTATCCATTTCTAAAAATAAATGCAGACAGAAAACACATTGTTTTCTGTCTGTATATATCTATAAAAATCCGTAAAAACGGGAAACAGGGCGCCTTAATTATGATGGGCTGCTTTAGATGCCTTTCCGCGGCGGCGATGCCGCCACAGAAAGGCATGCGGTCTACACTCTGGGGGCCCCCTGTGGGCCCCCAGAGTGAAGGAGAGGTGGGGGGTGCACACGGGGGATTTGCATTTACAAAGCGGCAGGCACAGCGTGGTGCCTGCCGCTTGTAAATGCAAATGCTGAAATGCATTTTTAGCATTGTGGTGGGCGGTGCAGAGAGCACCGCCCGCCACAATGCTAAAAATACAGGATGTGCCCGCCACCGTGGCGGGCACATCCTAATACCCCCCACGGGACCCCCGCCCTTATGGCGGGCGGTCCCTATTACCACGAGGATGGCGGGCGGGCAAAGTCCGCCCGCCATCCTAATGACCCCCTTTGTGTCGAGTTTGTGTTACTTTTTAATGTAAACTCCAAAACCTGTTGCAAAGTCTATTATTGGGACCTATATGATTGTAACCCAAAATAATGCAACGCCGCACAAGGTGCCTGCTATGGACGGTGCATGGGCGTTCCCTTCAACCACATTCCTGCAGAGGCAGGTGTAACAAAGATAAATGCTTTCATTTCTCTTCGTATTTCGATCTTTGCATTTGTGCTGCATCTTACAACACGCATACAAAGAGGAGAATGTCTTAAAGTACAGTTTTTGTACAGGAAGGGACAGCTTCCTGTGAAAAAACTGTACTTATTACTATGCAAACACCATGGCACTATGGTACAAGGGTGTCTGAATTGGCACGTAGCAGCCAAGGTGCACCAGCGCAGAAAGAGAACAGAGCATCTTCTTAGTAGCTATGGTGCTGTTCTGCTCTCTTCTGTTGGCGCAATGCAGCACAGCAACTTTACTTGCTGCTTTGTGTTGCATCAATTCTTTGTAAATTTGGCCCTGAATCAGTGAAACAATTCTCTCTTCATGCACTCGTAACTATTCCAGCATCGCTGCAGGAGTTGCAGTAACACTGACCTTCATATCCGGATGGGGCACCCCACCTATCAAAGGAATGTGGGCGTCAATGTTCTTGGTATGTCTAGCTTACTGCAACTTAATTTACTCTGTTGGGTTACAATGGTGACAGAACAGGCAGCCAGATGATGCTGAAATCCCACCCTCAAAGCACTGCACTGCCTCCCAACTGATGCTAGGATGACATTCAAGGTCCTCTGCACCCTCCATAAAGTGGACTGGGGCAAAGGCCTAGAATACCTACAGAAACTGGCACCCCAATATGTTTCCACCACGAACCTCCATTGATACCCTGCCGTAGAAATCAATCAGGAATCCAACAAGAGATTTAAGCAAGGGGACATATCACAGAGTATTTAAGGCTCTCGACTGTGGAACGCCTCCAACTCGAATCTAAAATACAAATTCAAGTACATGCATCGATTTAGTCTCTCTCAAACTCAGGCATTCCGAATGAAGAACATTAGAAGGGGTTTCTAAGCCATTGGATTGGACTCTTAACTTTCTCCTACACCCACCTGTGCTCATCTCTTTTATGTAACCGAGGGGCTACATGTTGGGCCAGACTGGCCGTAGTGGTCACCGGGCGTTTCTGCGGTGGGCCGTCAGGGTGGGAGCCGGTTTTGGACCCCTGGGGGTACGTTTTTGTTATCGAGGGCCACCTGTAACAAAAGCGGCAGCAGTGAGACAGATGGGAGTGGTGCTTCCAACTAGCACCCTCCCCCCCACTAGGGGTGGGCTGAGATGTTTGTCAGGGGGTTTTTCGGTTCCCAGTCCGTCCGTGGCTACATGTGGCGCTTTACAAAAATTCTAAATAAATACTATGTTGCATGCTGATGTTTCATCAATATAGTGCCACTTGTCAGTGTGCCAAGGTAAAGCGTTCTCAGAGCCTTTGTAGGATGAAGGTGGCAGGTGCCTCTAAGAGCTGTGCATGAGAATCTAGAATGAGGTCGCCCTGCACAGAACTTGCCCTCAACACCTTTGATTGGTCACAGGTGACCTTTATTGCTTTGTGTCTTGCACAGAGCAGGAACCCCGTGGGAGGGCAGGAGATGGGCCGCATGTTTGGACTAACACTTAGGAAAAGCAATCCTGTGGTTTAGGATTCAGAAATTGACCTAGTACTCTTCCCTTATTGATAATTAGGTGAGAACTATGTAGGTGTTCTGGTGAAACATCTCGTAGATATGCCTAAGCTTATTGCCCTGTAACTCTCAAGCTGTCGCGATGCCAGAAGAGTCACCCAGGGCTTACTAAGGCTAAGGTAAGTGAATGTCTGTCACTGTGCTTAATATTGCAGGGGAAGCCCATTGCTATCAAAACATGGTATGTAGATCCCTCTTTGCTAGGCAGATCCCTCTTTGCTAGGCAGATCCCATGGGAACAATGATGGATGGATGGATGGATGGATGGATGAATGAATTACTTTCTTTCAGGTATGTACACATGAGATTGCATGTTTCTGTTGGGATGTAGACGTGCTCTGAAGGAAGGGATGGTTTGCACAAATCCACTCTGAAGCGGATCCTTATCAAGTACTGGAGGCAGCTGATATCACTTGATCTTTAAGTGAACGCATGTAGTCCCTTGGATGGTGGGTCCAGGTGCTCATTGGTATGGATTTCTTCATCTTCAGGAAAGAATAAGTGAAAACACAGGAATCTATTTATTTATTTATTTATGTATTTAGTGTTTTATAGAGCGCAAACTAGACATGTGAGGGTATCAGAGCGCTTTACAGAAATAACAAGTGGGATACAAGGACATAGGGGGGAGAGGGCCAAAGGGATAGGGACAGGTAGATACAATATATTGGTAAAACAAACAATCGTAATACCCATATACATTTTTGGGTAAGAACAAGTCGATACATTAAGCTAGAAGAGCAGTCTCAGCACATGGGGGGTTTGTTCGGAAGTGCTGGGTGGGTATCATAAGGAGAAAAGGCCCAGGGATAGTGCCGTAGCAATAGGTGAAGCCAGGTTACGGAGGTGATAGTAACGTGAGCGTTAGGAGAGGAATTTGCACATTAGGAAAGTTTGGGCCTCCATTTTGAAGTGGGCTAGAGACAATATTCTTCTGATGGCGGGTGGAGTGAGTTCCGTATTCTTGGGGCAGCCCCAGAGAAGGCCCGATTGCACGTTCTTTTTATCCTGAAGCGTGCGGGTTGGAGCAAAAGGTTTTCTGGCGGGCCGGGAGTTTCTAGCTCCTCCGGATATCACAGAATGCACATACACACATCCTATACACCACACTCAGTGCCGCACTTCTGAAATACCATCTTCTGCTTGCTTCAACCAGGGCACCCTTCTTAGATCTGGTTGTTTGAGGGAGAGGGAACTACGCCTACCCCTGGCGTCTGTTCCATCACTCAATGGAGATAGGAGAACCAAGGGGATGCAATGAAACCAGAAGTCATCCCTCCAACAGTTTAGCATGAAGAGGTAGCCGAGGTTTCTATTAGAGCTTATTGAGGGATAATCAAAGTAGCATAGTTCAGATGTTGAGCTTCTGCAACCATAGATATTCCCAGTGCCAAAAGTTTCCAAGTGCAGGAATGTGCCGTATTCACAAGAATACGGTGTACCCCTGCCTTTCGCTTAGCACTGGCGTTGAATGTAGGCGCCAAGTGCCAACGCAGGCACTCTTGCACCATGGTGCAAGGGTGCCTGCGTTGTCGAGACAGATTGGTTATGTGCAGTAAGGTGCCCCTTCCTGCACATAAACAATCAGTAATGGTGATTTGTAACCTCTGTGTGCTGCAGAACGCTTTTGCAAATCGCCATTTTTGTAAAATGATTGTTTATGTGCAGGAAGGGACACCACAATGCAGCACACATTGAAACAGCAAAACTGAGGAGAAAGAAAGCATTTCTCCTCGTTTTGCCATGTTAAGACCAGATTTTCCTTGATCTGAATTTTGGCCCTGCCCCATATTTACCTCACACGTGTAAATATATAGCAACGTCAAAGTCAATGGGTGTTGCGGTGGTACACCCACTGCAACACCCATTGCATGCCTCTTTCACGCTAAGTGTAGCATGAAAGGGGGTCTTATTCACAAGGCGGCGTTAAGCCACGTTAAGTGGTTTAACCCCGCCCTGTAAATAAGGTGAAGTCTCTATTGCTACAGAACGTCGGAAAAAGTGACGGTCCTGTGGCAATAGGGCTTGTAAATATTCCCCATAGGGTTTGATTTAGACTTTGAGGATGGTACTCCATCCATCAGAGGGGCGGGGGATATTATGTCTGCCACCCTGACAACCACCTACCTAGTTTAGAGTTTACAGCAGGCCCCACAGCTCATCTCTGTACCTTTAAAGGAAGTGCTGTCTCAGCAGTTTCGTTCAAGTTATAAAAAGTTTGGTGGGGGCTGCTCACTAAACTTTTTAACTTTTTGTTGTTTTTCATAAACAAACTCACAAAGCAAGAGTTAGCTTCTGTAAAACAAAAAATTAAAGACTCCACACCCTGGGAGTTTTCTACCATAGTGTGTGTGCAGGGCCACTATTTATTCTTTTCTGTCCTCCCCTGCCAGGCTTTACCTGACACTGAGCAACAATTTATTGCAGGTTTGTGTCCTATGAATGGCCCAGATGCATTCTCGTATTTTGAGGGGCCATATGTCTAAATTCAATGTTTCAGTAGCCAAATACAAATAAACTTGTATAACCTTTTTCACTTTCAAGGAAGTTACTTCTGACTTTATGTTGGGTTGTAGGATAGAGGCAAGCATGGCTAAACCAAGCCACTTCCACGCAGACCGAACCACAAATGCATCTTAACCACACATTTTCAGAATTGAAACACAATCTAAAGGAACTTGGAGAGGTGCCCTAGTGTACAGATCTCCATGCCAGAAAACTAATTTTATAAACCATCTACTCGAGATAATTGCACCACATGTATTAGCTGCTAATAATTTTCTCCTTAGCGGAGATTTTAATTACCATGCGGAACTACTATCAGACCTCGATACAAGTCAACTGGTGACGAATCTGAACACATTGGGACTAGTCCAGATGGTGGTGGGACCCACTCACCTGGCTGGCCATACTCTTGATCTTTTGCTTACTAACACAGCCACTGTTAGAGTTGAGCCCTCCTCCCTCTGCTTTGGTCTGATCATCACCTGGTAAAATTCTCCATACCAATAAGCACCACAAAAAACTATCCTAGTAGGGAACCCACCTGGAGAAGGCCCTGGCGTAAGTTCACTTCAGAACCTTTTCGGCTCATTTTAAACCCCTGTCTCTATCCTACACCGAGAATATCGATTATGCAGTAATAGCTTTTGAGGATGCAATCACATTGGCCCTGAACACTGTGGCCCCTCTGTCAAGGGTCAAGATTAAGCCTAGGGTATCACCTAGTAGGAATGCCGAGCGTAAATGGAGAAAAACCAAGACCAGTGAAGATCGACAAAAATGTAAACATTTCCACCGAGGCTACTTAGCTAACATCAGGCATGCCAAAAAGTAGTATCTTATTAACAGGATTAACAAAGATGATAATTCCAACAAGGAGCTTTATAAAATATTAAAGGAATTTACTCCTCCTCTTTCCGATCAGCCCGGTAATACATCTTCACAAGAATGGGTAGACACGTTGTCAACTTTTTTTGATGAAAAGATTATAACAATTCATAGGTCCTTTGGACACCATTATACCAAAAATTCTGATAATAACCCAGACACTAACCATGATCCCACCTTTCCTCTTTTACTGGAGTTCACAGTGTTCACTTCAGATGAAGTCTTAACCGCTCTGGCTAAGAATAAATCGGTTTCTCCAGTGGACCCGCTTTCACCCCGCTTCTTTTGAACTTTTGCTCCTTTGCTCATTGGTAATCTCACAGACTTATTTAACATGTCATTAGCACAAGCAATGGATCCCGTGAAATGGAAAGCAGCATGGGTTAAGCCAATTCTAAAAAAAACGCTGCTGATCCTAAAGTACCTAGCAACTACCGTCCAATTTCTCTGCTTCCATATTTTGGAAAGGTACTTGAGTCCCTGGTTAACAAGCAGCTTACCAACCATCTGGAGAGTCATGGACTGTTGGGCCCATCACAGTCGGGGTTCAGGGCTGCTCACAGCACCGAAACCTCGCTGGTGGAGGTTGTAGACAATATTAGACTGGCCTTCGAAAATGGGCAGTCAGCCATGCTTGTCCTGTTGGATCTGTCGGCCGCCTTTAACACCATCTCTCATAGCATTCTAGAACAGCGGCTCTGGGAAATAAGTGTCAGGGGTATGGTCTTGGACTCGTTCAGGAATTATCTGACTAATCGAACCACCACAGTACAAATGGGTACTCTGGCGTTTTCCAGTCGGTCTGTAAGCATAGGAGGCCCTCAAGGCTCTATCTTAAGTCCCATGCTTTTCAACCTGTGCGTGACACCCTTGGCCCGGGTGATCAGGTCCTACGGTTTTGATGTGGTGTCATATGCTAATGACACCCAGCTATTGATTACCCTAGGCCCCGATCCCACCGACACAAGGATCCATTTTAAAAATTGCATGACCCATATTGAAAACTGGATGCGTACCAATCACTCACAACTTAATGGAAGTAAGACAGAGGTCATTTTTTTTGGTAAGGCAGATGAATACTGGTTTAGTGACTGGGGGCCTCAGAATCTCGGCCCGTGTCCATCTCCCAAACCCGTGGTACGGAACCTCGAAGTGATGATTGACAATCAGCTGTAAATAAAAAGCCATATAAATCATATAATCTGTTATAGCATTATGCGTAATCTAGGCAGAATCTTTCAATGGATCCCCATTGAATGTATTGAACCTCTGGTCCAGGGACTCATCATAAGTCGTATTGACTATGGAAATGCCCTCTGGGCCTCCATAAACGAGGAGCTCTACTCCAAACTTCAAGTCTTGCAAAACACTACTGACAGATTAGTATTAAACCTTCCATCGAGAGCTCCATCAGTGCCTAGTCTGAAGACTCTTCATTAGCTCCCTATCAAGAAGCGAAGCCGCTTCAAAATCCTTTGTCTTGTTCATAAGAAAATGCATGGAACTGGGCCAGGTTATTTTGCTAAAAAACTTTGCTGCTATCAGCCAAGTAGGACGCTTAGGGCAAGTACTAAGTGTCCCCTCACTCTCGCAGAATCTGCACCACCAGGAAAGGCTGTAGATCTTTCTCCATTCTCGCAACTGCTGTTTGGAATAGGCTTCCATCACATCTCCTCTCCATCGCTGACCATAAGCGATTCCGTAAGGAACTAAAAACCTGGTTATTTGAACACCTATAATCCCCGCATATCTGATCATCAGTCTTCACGGAGTCTACGCTAGCACCATGAGACCCCAGGGTGAAATGTGCGCTTGATATAAGTTCATCTGACTTGACTTGACTTTACCATGCCTGCCTTTTCCACGCAATTTCATTGTAAAGGCATGAATGGGAAGGAGGTATTCATAGTTAACTTTACCACAACCACTCCCACTGCCCCAAGGCCTAAAGCCCTGCCCCCAGTTAAAAAAAACGACTCCCATCCACCCATCCTGAGCCCTAAAACCACCCACCCCTAAGAACTTCCCCCCAAACCCAGCCCTTAAAACTACCCCAACCCCCTCTTCCTCCCCTGAGCCCGAAATACCTGCCCCGTTCTTAAAAGAACAACGACCCCCTCCCTGAGCCCTAAAACACTGCCCCCTACCCAAAAGTACTCCGACCCTCCTCCTCTAAAAGCAACCCCCAGACCCGGCCACAGCCCCAATCACCTCACTGCGTCCTGCCTCCTCTCCCGATCCTTCCCTCTTATGCCCATTCCAGGCAGCAGCTAGTTCACGCACTGCTTTAACAGCATATAAGCGTTGTTAAGGCATATGCGTGGCTAAGGCAAGCGTGGTAGCGCTTGAGATGTTGGAACACGCATGGCTCTGCCTATGCTGTACCGACCGTTTCCTGTTTTGTTGTTCCACAGCAGTGCCGGACTGACCGTAGAAGGCAACGGGTGTTTCCCTGGTGGGCTGTCAGGGTGGGGCCAGCTTTGAACCCCTGGGGGGAACCTTTTTCTGTTACTGGGCTGGTTTTGCAATATTGGCCCCCTGTAACAAAATCAGCTGCAGTGTTGTCCACGCGCACCCCCTTCTGCCCTCCCATCCCTCCCCCGCCTTTCGTGGACAGTCAAACTCATTTGCCAGGACCACTGAAGCTGCTGCATATTCCAAACACTACAAAATACCCTACAGAAGCATGGAGCGCTGCCACCAGGCTCTGTAAAAGCCATCCATGCACATCTTTTAACGAGCACACACATTCCAGTAGCCCCCATTTATCACGAAGACCCTTCGGTGTCTTTTACTAAAAAGCATGCTACTTCCACCATCACCTTACATTTCAATGAGCACGACCACAGTGCAACAGATGATTTTATTTTCAGGAATCACCATAGTCAATGTCTGCAAAATCCTACACAATGAAAACTTTATGAGAAATACACTTCACAGTTCTGGAAAGAGAATTAAAGTTTACAGACAACTGGCACAATGATTTCTGTGCCAGCAGCATCTATTAGCAGCAAATTGCTCTAGGGTGTTTACAACCTCTATGATACCAAGCAGGGTGAGCTAAATGGATATACTGTATACTTTAGTAGATAGATGACGTCACGCATGGCAGAGAGCACAAGCAGTATGGGGGGGGGGGGCTTTAGGTAAGGGGCAGTACCCCTAGAGGAGGTCTTATGAGGCGAGTGACAGGAAGACGTCCCTTAAGCTTCTGTAGGGACCTGTCTGCCTTTATTGCTACTTTCATTTTGATCGCTCCCGCCAAATACTCACTACAGAAGGACAAGGCTTCCATTAGCATGCACAAGTGGATGCAAGCTAAAAACATACCACTGGGAAGCTTTGACGCCCTATTTCGTAAAATCTGGAAAACAGAGGGTTTGATGGATCCTCTGCAGTATTGCATCCATTGGGATATAATCCGTTTATGGATGCATTGGAAGGCGGTTGCTCATCACACTCTCTGGCTTTCGGTGTCTATTTTGTCTACTCCTCCTTCTGTGCACTTTAAATACCTTTATTTCAGTTCCTGGAAACGGATGGCACTGACCCACCCAAGACGCTATACCAGATCCCAAATGTTGGAGATGTTCCCAATCTGCCCCCCTGGGATGTGCTTGCAGATCCTGCATGGAATGCTGGGACAGGGTCAGGCAATCAGAAATCTTAGAACACTGGCACAAAATAGCCTTTGTTTACCTGCAATCTGGGTTCAGGAGCAGTGAAGCAAGCAGGGATATCAGGTGTGTTTATTTACCTGTGTTATGGGAGATTATAGCAATACCCCCTTTCCCAACATGCTGGAAGGCTTTAACGGCTGTTAATTTCCCTTCCCCTCGTTGAGGGACTACTAATTGGGTACAAGCTGAGGAGCAGGCAATCAGCAGCAATAAAAACCCTAAACGGAAAACAATGATGCTTAAAAATGATCTGGCATTTAGTAAACCTCTCTCAAAATGTCACTTTCTCTTTAAATGATCAGTGTTCATCTCAGTAGGGTCTGTCCTCTGCGTAATTCATAATGCCCACAAGTTTACGTATTTTCCAGGATTTGAAGCAGGTCCTTTAATCCTAAAAAGAGTCCATTGTGCAGGAGGCGGCAGCAAGTCAGCGACAACACCTGAGGTGAAGTGTAAAGCAGCGCCTCCGACGCCGAAAGATTAACGAAAAAAAAAGAAAGAGATGTCCGCGCTACCAGCAGACGTGTGGCTCCTCCATCTTTGGCGCCGGCGCCACAACTCCATAAACCTCCACTCCACACAGAGTGAGGTATTCATTTCGGCCAGTGATGACGACACTCACGTAGCGGCCCTCCATCCCTTTGCAGCACAGCGTGGAGACGGATCCAGCGGACAGGTCTGTGATGGTGCCGCATCTGTGGGTCAAAACACAAAACCAGAAGGCAGGGGTTAGACAGGACCAGTGTCATCTTTGCCCATTAACTTAACTGCAACATTATCAGATACATCTTCATGGTTTCAGTTGGTGCATGAGTGACCTTCTGTCAAATGTGTGACACTTCGAGTGACACTTACTCCTCCTCCTCCTGACGCCCCCACACGACTCAACCTCGACATCCCCCGACACAGCCACATCACCGGACACCTGAGAGACCTGCACTGGCTCCCCGTCAGCAAGAGAATCACGTTCAGACTCCTCACCCACGCACACAAGGCTCTCCACAACCTGGGCCCCAAGTACCTCAACGACCGCATGACCTCCTACACGCCCACCCGCCAGCTACGGTCGACCAGCCACGCACTCGCCACCGTACCACGCATCCGCAGTGCCACCGCCAGAGGAAGATCCTTCTCCTACCTGGCAGCCAAGACTTGGAACTCCCTCCCCACCCACCTTCGGCAAACCCAAGACCATCTCTCCTTCAGGAAGCAGCTCAAGACCTGGCTGTTTGAGCAGTAACTTACCCCTCCCCCAGCACCTTGAGACCCTCCCGGGTGAGTTGCGCGCTTTACAAATGCCGTGATTGATTGATTGATTACTCCCGAGTAAATCAAAGCAGTGACCAGTACTTTCCGGTGAGTTTTGTAATTGTATTAAGACATATCACACAACAGTAAACACATCTAACACAAGCTAGACCTATTGGCGCTGCTATTAATGTTGGCCAGAAGTATCACATCAATGAGTAACAACAAAGATGTGAATAGTTAGGACTGAAAATAGTTCAATTCTAAGACTATTATACTGTGAATTGAACACTGCTAGGCCTGGGGAAGGGGTACTAGTCTTCATTGGATCTCAGTCCCTCCTGTTCTTCCTTTCACACCACTTTCCTCTGTAGTTTCTTGCTCTGTTAGCCACTTAAGCCATTTTCTCCTCACATCTTTCTGAAATCCTTTATTTGCATATCTCACATTCATCCCTCTCCTTTCACTGTATTTTACTACCTTTCCGCATGTACTTCCTTGTGTCGCCCTTTTCGCCATGCTCATAAACACACACATGCTCACACTCTCTCTCCTCATCTGAAAATACAGCATTTGCATTTCCTTAGGTGGTGCTCTGCTGAGAGGCTATGGATTGCACCAGCGTGTGGAGTCCAGCAACTTCGACCCATCGACAGGCACTGTGAGAAACTTTCACTAACTTTGGCCTCAACTCCAGAACTCTCAATCGTGCCCCGTCATGCACACCCACTCATAACCCGAACTTACCCAGACACCTAGAGGCGACGCCGATCACAGTATGCACTGTACAAGAATCACGTTTCATGAAAACAAATCGAGAAAAACACCATCTGGAAAATTCATACACTCTTACGGAAGGCAAATGTAGTTCAATGTTAAAGGTAAAAAGGAACTCCATCGCTGACATGGATTACCTTGAGAGAAGAGTTTACCATCGTTCGGTGCACTCAGTAGAGAGGCCAATGATTAGATGAGCATTTGGTCTGAACACCTTTGGGAGTCACCAGCAGCAACTGTGAGAAGCTGTCACTGCCTTAATTCTTAACTCCAGGGCTCTCAATCGTGCTCCAGTAAGCACACCCACCCATCACCCGAACTTATCTAGACACGTAGAGGACACTCACAGTTTATGCTCTATATAAGAATAACAAGTTGCAAGAAAAAAAAAAAAAAGATACTCTCTCCTCCGAAGATATATTCTAAAGGACAGCTCTGTCCTCTGTGGATGCTCTGTCCTCTGATGATGCTGCCTCCTCTGACAGTGGCATCTGCAGGGTAGTCTCTTCTCTGTGTCTATGCCTCATGTGAGCATGAGTTTATCCTCTGATATTCCAATGAGCTGCAGAATCCACCTTCTGTTGCTGTAGTAAGATGCCAAATGGAGATCTAACAATGCACCTCACACATAATAAACAACTAGCCACACGCTTCTCATCATTTCACCTCACATCTGTCCCACTGTTGTGTCCTGTAAGTAAGGCGCGACACGAGGAAGGTGCTCAGCATGAGGGAGAGACACACTATCCTCACCTGAGCTCTGCAATTACTCTCTGCCCCTTTCCGGTTATGTGGCTCCCACTCCCTCTTCATTGACCCCGGCCACTTGGGGCTAGATGTAGGTAAATCTTTTTTACCGATTCTAAAATACCGAATTTTACCGATTCAGTATTTTAGAATCGGTAAATTAGATGTAGGTAATAATTCGGCATTTTTTACCGAATTGGTAAGATTCTGTAATTATCGAATCGGTATTTACCGATTCGGTATTTGTCATTGATTCCTATGGGCCTCCGGATTGAATGTCAATTACCGAATCGGTAATTACCGAATCGGTAATTACTGAAAAATTCAAGGGTGGCAGGGTGTCACTTTGATGATTAGTGCTTGTGTGCCATGTGGCACACATACATGCCCTTCCATGTGGCACACATACATGCCCTTAGGGCATGTATGTGTGCCACATGGCACAGGTGTAAATGCACATATTTGCATTTACATAGGAATTCGTTATTTACCACCAACTAATAGTTGGTGGTAAATAACGAATCCTTAAAGCCCTGTAGCACTGTTTACAGATTCGGTAAATTTACCGAATCTGTAATTTTACAGAATCAGTAATTTTACTGAATCGGTAAAATTACAGATTCAGTAAAATTACTGATTCAGTAAATTTACAGAATCTGTGTTTTTTAATGCCCTACATCTCAGTATCCAAATACCGGTCGGTAACGGCCGGAAATCGGTATTTTTGGCCGTTACCGACCGGTATTTGGATACCTACATCTGGCCCTAAATTCGGCTGGGGCTGCGATGACACAGCCGGCCGGAGGCAGAGTCAGAGTCATAGAGGCTTGGCACTACACCTCCCCCTGTTTCAACACAGTCCACCAAACATTATGAGAAGATGTCTTCAATGAGTCTACGAGGTATGGTCATCACTCTGGTCACAAATCCCTGGTCCTTGTTTACACAGCTCTGCATGCCTCAGGAGCTGGCTATTTGAGAGAGAGTTTCCATGACTACGTCCCTTCCAGAAACCTTTGTTCCTCCTTCAAGCCACTGGTTAGAATTCCCAAAATTCGTTGGGCTAGAACTGGTGAGCAGTCTTTTTCATATCTCTAGCCGGTCACATGGAATAAACTCCCTTAGGAGCTAAAAACTACAATGTAACTCTCCACTTACAGAAAAAACTGAAAACATTGGGGCATATTATCAAGGGCCTTAGCTCCGCTTTTTTGGCTTTTAAAGACAAAAAAGCGGAGATAATGTTTTCGCCCTATTAACAAGGCTGTGCTCACATGCATTAGCGCATGTTAGCAGCCTTGTTACTGACGCCTCGCTTTGTAACTGTAATGAGATGCAAAGTGGGTGTCACTGGGCAGTACAACCTTGCAAATATCGCTGATGTGCACATCGCGATATTTACAAGGCTGCCCCAGCATTTAAGCAGACGTAAGCTTTTGGAGAAAACCGCTGTTTTCGCCAGAAACTAATGTCTGCTAAAATACAGACTTACCTATCCCTAACATTGGGGTGGATTATGCTGATACGACCACAGGGTCGAATCAGCAATGCTATTGCCGTTTTACAGGGAACATCGCTGGGAAACCAGCGATGTTCCCTACAAAACAGCGATTCCCCTGCTAACGCTGGAATTTTTATCGTCCTGGAGAAATGCGTTGTTAATAATGCGATACCAGGGCGATAATTTCTAGCGATGGCCGGCGATAAATAAAAATGCACTAATTGCGCTTTGCGTTATTTATCGCCATCCCTAGATAATATGCCCTTTGGTTCTTCCAGTAAATATAAAAGGGCATGCATTGTTCTTGTGGAGAAGCGTGGCTCAATGGTTAGAGTGGCAGACCCTGATGCAGAGGTCTGGCCCGGGACAGGGTTCAATTCCCGCCACGGCGGCTCTTGGACTCAATCTCCCCGGACCTGATAATTCTCGCCTCGGTGATTAGTCTAATCATGGGTCCCACTCTGTGACTCTGGGCAATAGCTTGCTTAATCTCCATAACGGCCCCAGCAGCGCTTGGATGCCTGGCTTCACCTTGGGGGTGCCCAGGAGTGGACATCTCACAGGAAAGCCAGGAAGGGTTCCACAGCGGTATGAATACAGCGCTACGAGACCTCTGGGTAGAAGGCGCTATATAAATACAAACACAAACAAACACACATTTTGTAGGCTGCCTGGTTTAGCGCTGGGACACTCTTATGAGTTGCTGTGCACTATATAAATCTCCCTAACTTAACATAACACTCTGCCAGACCAAGTGGTCAGTGGAGGGAGCATCAACTCCGTATCCCTTTGATCAGGTAGTACAGGAGGTGCCACATCGGATTGTGAGGCCACTGGTGAGGAGTCATCTGAATCAGGACTGAGTTAATTGGTTCTGAAGTGTGATGTGTTCTGAGTTATAGACTTCCCGGGGCATTAAGTTGTGACCATGTTTCCTTTAACCGCAGTGACTTGCAGCTGTTGAATGTTGAAGGGGGTGTCCACCTTCTTCTGTTGCTTTTGCTTGGCTGCTACGCAGTCTCCTGGTTCAAAGTGTCTCTTGTGCTTGTCGTCTGCCATCCGCACAGTCTTTCATTTTCTTTTTCTTCGCTCGTGACTCAGACCACATGAAGGCTCAAGAAGCATTCAAATATCCACTGTGGTAGCTTGGTGTGCAGGAATTGTCGAAACATGAGTGGCTGGGCTTTCTCCTGTTGTTGAATATGTTGTGCTCCAATATGTTTGCAGAACCTGACTGAGAGCATCGTCCAGCACAAGTCCTTCTTCATTGGCTTTTTGCACGATTCATTTAAGAGTTCCCATGAGTCGTTCCGTGATGCCATTGGCCTGAGGCCAAAGTGGGGGTTATATGTTGGTGTGTGACATTAAGGCCTCTGAGGAAGTTTCGGAAGTTTCTACTCATGATTGGTGGTCCATTGTCAGACTTTAGAATCTTAGGAGACCCCATAGGTTACAAAGATGTCATTTAGGACCTTGGCAGCACTTGTGGAAGAGACCACCTTGACCAGCGGGAACCTGGAGTGTTCATCTATTATTACTAAGGGGTATTTGCCAGATTCAAGCAGGCCAGAGGAGTCGACTGCTACCCTCTCCCACAAAACTGCTTCTCCGACATCTCCAGTGGCAAGGGGTGTGAGACCGGCACTAGACAGATGCATAGTGACCTTTTCGCAGTTCTATCTCTATCATGGTGTCCAGCCCAGGAAACGGCAGTCTGTCCTGGAGAGCCATTTTGGTGGCCACTATCCCTCGGTGTCCTACGTGGGATGTTGATGTCTTGTTTTTAGATTGTTTTAGGAAGCACTATTTAGAACTAGTCCTTCACAAGTGACTGTCAGCTCATCCTTGATGTTGTGGAACGCTCTGTCCTCCTCAGAGCCATCACTCTAAGCTGTTTCCACTTGTTTTGTGTGATGAACGTATCACGAGAGCTAGTGTGTTGGTATTCCTTGTGACTTCCTTGATCTAGGGAATGGAAAGGGGATGAGGTATGCTTGTATTGATATGAATTGTAAGTATTCCTCAGCCATGGATATGTGTCTCTTTGATGAGGTTACCTGGAGAAGTAGTCGGCTGGATTGTGTTCCATGTCAGGTTTGTGGAACATCAGGTAGCCATATTCTTGGAGATGTATTCCCCACCATTTGATTCTTGGGCGCATCTTGACCTTAGGGTTCCCAAAGATGGTCAGGTTGGTCTGTCGCATGTCAACACATAAGCAGACAACCCCTGGATTGTCCTTCTTCAAGACGACCACAATAGGAAACACACTCGGCATGGGTCTTTCAGATGGCTCAATGATATCCAGAGTGAGGACATTGTCAATTTCCTTTTCCACTGCTTTCTGTAGATAAAACACCACTCTCATATGACACTGCACCGCTGGGCAAACTCTCTCATCTATGTGAAGGCGGACACTGGTGCATTTCAATTTGCCAAGACCAGTAAAGAGGGCTGGAAAATGGTGAATGAGTTTGGGGACAGTCTCAAGACGAAAATTGATGGAGATGAGTCCCATTGCTACTGCAGTGGCAAAACTAAGAAGGTATGTTCCAGGTTTATTGCCCTGTAGAACATGGATGGGAGTGATGATGGATTTGTGCCAAGTGACAGAGATGCACTGAAAGAACCATAACTGGTTAGTGGTTTGTCCACAGCCCAGGTGTAGACTTGTACGGGTGAGCGTTAAAGAAGCAGTACTGGATCAAGTGCGCTGAATTGATCCAGGGACATGACATTGGTTGATGCCCCACTATCAGTGATGAAGGATATGGACTGTTTATTCATGAGCAGGTGTATGACCAAGCAGGTACTCGAGGCATTTGGAAGATGAACACGATGAATGACATCTCTTCCTACTTGTACTTGTATGAGTTCAAGGCTAGTGGCAGTTTTAAAACATAGGATCCTATGGATGGGTACTTGACAGTCTGGACCATAGAAAGTGGCATCTCTAATTTGCTCTCGGTACATGAGGGTGGCCGTGAACTTCCCTAGGCAGTGTATGGGTACCCCTTCACCCCACACATATATCTCCTCCATCAGTTATCAACCAAATGTACATAGTCATGGAGGGTGGCAAGATCTCTTCTGCTGAGGACATTGATGGTGGCAATACCATCGACAATAAAGTTTAGGAGACGGCCGTTCAAGGAGAGAGCCACCATGAGCCACGAGGCTGCTGGTCTCTGTGTTGACATCATTAGGAGATATCAATCCTCCTGGCTATCACGAGTTGGTGAAGTAGTAGAGTGCGAATACAGGGAGGTGGGCGGATGGTATCTGGGTGTGGTAAGAACAGTTCGTAAGTGGTGGCATGGTTTTTCGCCTGACTTTGGTCGACGTTGATGCTCAGTACCCAGTTTGTCACAGCATCTGCTGCCATCGGAGGAATGGTGCTTTGATTAGGCATGGCAGACGGTTACAAAGAGGTAGATTTACTAACATTTTGAAATGGGTTTGCATCACAAGTGATGCTAACCAGCATATTTTTTTTTCCTAATTTACTTTTCAGTGTAAAACTTGTTTTGTGCTGGAAAGTACCCTGAAAGTAACACAAAGCAGCATAAAGCACTGCTTTGTGTTACATAGATTCAAGGGAGCATTTCATGGGTGGTACATGAGCGTTCCCATGCCACCAACCATACCTTTTGGGTTTAAAACTCTATCTATAAACAATAGCAGACAGGGTTTAGCGGCAAAAGTTAGCGCCATTTAAAAGGAGGCATTAAGAGGAGAAATGTTTTTATTTCTCATTTTTTTCCGATTTTGCGTGCGTGCTGCAAAGTAGGAAAACTTTTAAAGTATGTCTACGTATAGTATTTTGTACTCGAAGGGTGCCCTTCCAGTACAAAACCTATGGGAGACTCAGTCATGCTCTTTGAGTGCGTAGATGAAAACCACGTTTTATCAACAATACGTTTGAGCCCATACTGACTTACAGGCGTCAGGGTGACCCAATGATGAAGCATGACACCTCTAGGGTGTGTGAGGGTAATTAAAACAAAAGGAATTGTTTCCTTCCCCACTCCCTAGTGGGTTACTTCACAATAGGACTTCCCATTGGTACCTTATTAGGGTCTACCCCATTGATAAAACATGTTTTTTATCCACGCACTCAAGGAGTGCTTTTCGTGATTCAGTGTTTTGCACACGGGAGGGTGTACTCCCTCTTGAGAATTTCTCTCGGCCCTTACAGCGTAGGGGAAGGGTCCTTTCCCTAACTGCCATAGTTGTGTCATACTCCGTCACGCACCATAGCACTAAGGTCTGCCTGGTACGCGGCATCTGAAATCAGCACCAGTGTTAGGGAGGGGGTAGGAGAGAGCAATATGGGGCTCTCCTTCTCCCTCCCTGACATGCAGTGCAGCACAGCATTTTTGGCTGCTGCACTGTGTTCCGTGACTTTTTTGTGTATCTGGGTCAAAGTGATTTTCTTTGCCATAGCCTTTGCACACTTGTCCTAGTACTGGGAATTTTCCTTCATGTGGGAACGCTCGTCCACACTGGTAGCAACATTTTCTGACATCTGACTGCCTAGTCCTGGGTTTTTCTTTGTGCACTTGTTGTTGACTACGGAAGGCCAGTATGGATTTTAGAGTGCTTGCACCTCCTTCCGCGTCCGCTGCCTGTTTCTCTGTGCGGCACGGGCCTTGGCAAGCATTTTGGTTAGAGAGTGTGTTTCACAAAGCACTCGCCTCTGGAAAGCTTCAGATTGACAGCCGTCAATAATCCACAAGCGCATGGCTTCTTTTTCAGAGAGTTCGGACAAACAACAGTGCTTGATGAGGTTTTTGAGGTCCTCGACTAAGTCGTCCATCGACTCCTCTGGTTGCTGTCAAGCTATTTCAAACATGTTTTAATCGTAGCCTACATAGTTGCTAAGGTTTCAGACTGTTATGTGTGACATTTCTCTGGTTTCAGTGCACTAATGAGTGACACTCAACTGCAAATGTGTCACACTTTAGAGTGACACTTTATCATGAGTAAATCTAAGCAATCAGGTGCATGGAAAGGGATAAATATCAAAATGTATACCCTTTTCAGCAATGAAAAGCTCTAAAAATATCTTGGAATTGTTGTAAAACCCCTGAAATAGAAGGCTAACAATTGTTTTATATTCAACACTCGGGGCCTCATTTATAAAAAGTGTTGCATCGCTGCAATAAAACAGCGATGCAATACTTTTCAGTGTGCCCTCCCTGCGACACCATGGATGCGCGGTATTTACTGTATGGCACTCCGTGTCGCAAGGAGTGACAGATGAATCAGGAATCCTGAGGTATCTGTTGGCGCAAAACTCACGCATTGTTAGAGTTGCGTCATAAACATGACGCAACTCCAGCAATGCATAGGGGAGGCCTATACACATTGCACTGTGTCACCATTATGCCTGCTGTTTGGCAGACGTACGGTTTTGACACAGTGGCATCCTAGAAATGGTGCAGGAAAATCTGATAGATTGCACTGCCCCATTTCTATGAGGCTTTTTGCGGGGGAACGTCCACCCTGCATATATTATACCTGTTGCAGCTATAATGTGGCGCAGGGGTTTACAAGGTGACGCATCTGCCTAGATACGTTACCTTGTAAATATGGGGCAACATGGTGCATTGTTTACGCCACTGCTGCGTCACGAAAAGTGAACCAACAGCACCGCAAAAGCGTTGCAGGGGGCTCATAAGTGAGCCGCTAAATCGCTGCACATTTTTTCGGCAGCGTATGTTATACTGCGTGTAATAATATTTTTGAGTTTAAAAGAAGTTTATTTGATATAAACGCAAGATGAAATACAGTAAACAAAGAATTACATATATATACAATTCATCTTTATAAAAAATCGGGAGGAAAAAGAAAAGAAGGGTAACAAAAAATAATGGAGGGAAAAAAGATAGAAAAAAGATGAGAAATAAGCAACACTTATGCATAAAAAATTCCTACAAACATTGAAATAACCTAAGACCATAAGATAATTGATGGATAAAACAGCAATAAATATATACTCAAGGGGGTTTCGGGACCTCCTCAGTGCGAGGGTTATGTAAAGGTAGTTTTTTAGCAGACTTATTTAAGAATTCAGTAACAGGCATCCACAGAGTTTCTCTTTTAATGGCAAACGAGACTGGATGTACATAGGCTGTGTCAAGTCTATGATTATAACAAACACCATACCAGCATGCTTCAAAAGATACTGTTGAGGTGTCTTTCCATGACTTAGTGATCTGCTGAAATGCAACAGCTATAAGTAGATCAATAATATGAAAATATGGAGGGCAAACTTCAGAGCCCTACCTAGGAAAATGTGTGAAAAAGAAAAAGGAATTTGGGAATCTGAAATAATGTTAATCTGACGCCATAATCAAATCCAAAAACTATGAATTTTTGGACAATCAAAAAGCATATGTTTAAGATCAGCTGACGCAGCAGGACAGGACTAACAGGAAGAGGGTATGGTAGGATCAATCCTCTGCAATTTGTCTGGAGTGATAAGTAATCTGTTGTAAATAAAAAATAAAGTTTGAGTAGTATTAGCTGCTCTAGAAATCTTCCTCACCTTGGTCCAGATTTTATTCCACAGTGGAATAGGGAAAGATGTACCCAAATCAGATTCCCAGCCACATTCAACCTCAGATTTATTACGAGAAACTGGGATATCTATTAATTATCGATATATTTGGGAAGCCGAAGGAGGATTACTTAAAAACGATGTAGTAATAGGTGATACAGGAGTAGGAGTGGGAGAAATGGAGAGAGAATTATAAGAGGGTTGAGCAACTGCTGTTAGAGATAAATATTTGGGATGAAATGAGGAAGGAAGAAAAAAAGGGAGATTGTAATACCGAAAATGGTACACAAACACCATCTTGAAAAAGTTGATAAGTCTTAATATTTTTAAACAATGTGTATATTCTCATTGCTTTCAGTCGTAGGCTGGGACATCATAGCACTTTAATACAGAAGTCACTATCAACCACTTCACCAATAAGGTCAAAATTCTGTTCCTCTCTGGTTACCCACAAAATCTAGAGCAATTGCATTCAACAATTGAGGTTTCAGAACATTAATGTAAACAGATGCATTTCCCATAAAAATTGATTATGTTGCGTGACCTTTAAACTTCACCAGTATGAGGTGAAAGTTTCACCAGCACCAGTTTTAAATTTCACCAAGCAGTTGATCCTGGCTTTAGTGTGGGCAACAGATTTTATTCATTGCTGACAGCGTGGCTTCTACAGCTGCATGGAGCGGGAAATGCCAGACACTATTCATTGCAATTTTGATATAACTACAATACATTTGCTGCATGAAAGAAGTTATCCCTCGGCCTCAGTCTCAAATATAAATAAAGAAAAGCAGGCCTATGAAAGGTGTAAACTAACCGGAATATGTTCAGGCAAGTGCTGCAGAGCTCATTGAACTTCACAGTGCAGGATGTGTAGACTGAGAGGGAAAGACTACTGACTGCTGCCACTGTCCTCAAGGGCTTTGGGAGTGTTTGCCAGGGTTAGGCTGGAGGGGTACAGGCTGCAGCTGGTACATGGAGGGTGTGCCGGAGCAGGCAGAGAGTCACAGGCAGCTTCTCTCTCAGAAGTTTCACATTCTTCATGACTGGCTGGCAACCATGGTGGTTTTATTGTTGTGTGCTCTTTGCCACAGTGCCAGCCAGAGACCAGAGCCACTCCTGAAACAGACCCTTAATCACCTGGCCCGGCGAAATCTGGTGTCCGTGGGCCAGGAGAGACACGAGTGACGCCCACAGGTCCATGAGTGGCCCCAAAAATACCCACCCACAGCAGCACAACTTCACCTGGAAGAAACAGGTCTACAGTAGCACTAGCAAGTGTGCTGAAACAGAAGGAGGCATGAGCAGTATATGGGAGGGGTTACTGTCACTCATATCAGACGCTTCCTCAGAAACATAAATCAGATTTATGAAACACTGGGGTATAATTAGGACGTGTGCTGCTGCTGGCGCCGCCGAGGACCGAGACGGGTGAGGGTGCATTCACTCAACTCTGCTTGCGTGTTATTTTGATGGTCCTCTTTGCCAGGCTCGCTGCTGTTTCTGCCACCTTCGATCGAGCAAGTGGGCATTTTTGTTCAGCTCGAGTCTGCGTTGTGCAGAAATATGAGGGGGTTGCACAATCCTCATAGTGGTATGGCTCCACTATTAAGGGTGGGTTCAGCACGGTTGAGAGAAAAAAAATCTCTTAATAGTGTGCATCACTGCCACCTGCACCAATGACCTGCAACGGCGAGCTAGGCCGGGGAAACAATAGAAGGCGCTGCATGCACGTGGGGCCGGACCCAGAGCTTGATGTTTTTGTTTGTTTTTGGTTTTTACCCCTGCAGGGTGATCCTGCCAGTCCCACACGTCTGCGTGTCTTCCCGAGAGGCCCTGCCCCATTAGAGAGCACAATCTGGTTTGCCATGCGATGCTGAAACACAGCAATGTATCTATTCCCACACGTTATGCCAGATCACCATAGTAACCAGTATACCCGAGGTCGGCTGTAAATTGTCTGGGCAGGCAGACTGCTGCAGCAGTGAATAACCAGCGCCTCCAAAGGGCTGCTTTTATAATTGTAGAGCACCTCATGATCTGATCTCTACAGTGTGGAGCCAAGCTATAAATGCCTGAATAATGCATTTTTGTGCGGTGATGCGGACACCAGCACTAAAATACGTTAGTCTAACCCCTGATGGGTGGCACTTGGGAGGGCTGAGCCTATATTAGTGTCAGGACAAAACGACTTTGTGAGTTCATCCTTGAGTTTGCAATAGGCGTTGGCTTCTTCTTTCAGAATTTTCTTTAGCGCATCCTTGATGCCATCTCCCCCAAGGTTTTTGAGATAGCGAATGCTTTTGGTGTCATCAGACTTGTCCAAGTCGTAAAACTTCTCTATCCAGTCAGCTCCACCTCACCCCTATGTTGTGTTCTTTTACATGTCAAAGGGTGCGTCGGGCTCTCAAGATGCAGCAGCATCATAGGCAAGTCGCCGGTCAGTAGACTGATGACATGTAATTGACCGAACACTCAGAAGGTGACACTGACCTACATACCAACATTTTAGAAGAGACAAGTGGGAGATCCCAAGAAAATAATCCATAGAATGTGTTTCCCCTATTGACTTCTATTGAAGAAGAGGCAATTTCAGGCAGGAGACAGACAGCTTAAAAAACTAAGGAGCCTCCGGCCTGAATCTGGTCTATTGGAATGTATGCACTGAGGAACAGAACTCAGGGAGAGGATGTACCCCTAAAGGGGCATGGTTAAGCTAAGAGTTGCCGGCATCCCATGGCCAGGTACAGTAGGGGTGGTGCAGAAATGAAAGGACACATGCAGAAGCAGGGAGGACTGAAGACGATAGGCTACCCCAATCCAAGATGGGCACTTTTGGATAGGGAGAACAGTCTGGATGGGCTGGCAGCTCAATCCAAAATGGCCACTGGAGCAGGAGTCAAAGTTCAAGATTTGCAGTCCAATTCAAGATGGCGGCTGACATGAGAAGTAAGGCAGTCCAATTCAAAATGGCTACTGATGTATGAAGCAAGGTATCAAAGGGCTGGCAGCCCAATCCAAGATGGTCGCCAAGAAAAGTCAAAGCCCAGGGCACGGAGGAAACACTGCACATCAGGGCAGAATGGCCAGACTAATGCCGGCCACAGGGTGGGCTTCATGGCAGCTGCTAGAGTATGGAAAGCACCACAGCCTCAGCATCGGAGAGGATTCGATTAAACCCCGGGGGCTCAATTAAAGAGGGAGTGTGATGCGTGCTCACTGTGACTGAAGCAGATGCAGCGACGTGTGAAGCGCTCTTATGCAGATGCAGCCGAATGAGGGAGTGCTCAACGGACGCGTTGGGTGCCATGTGCCCAGTGCAGGCGGATGCCAGCAGGCAGCCTACGTGGTGCGAGAGGCAGCGTCTCGATGTACGCATCAGGCATCACTTGATACGAGGGGTCTTCCATCTCCTCATCGCCAGTTGTGGTGTCCTGTATGTAAGGCCCGACACGTGGCAGGTTTGAAGAATCTTTTCTTTATTATTTTGCTGCTCAGCAAAGGTAGTGACATGCTATCCTCTCCTGAGATCTGCAATTACTATCTCCCTTTTCTGGTCATGGGGCCCCAGAACCTTCCACAGTATCTCTTTCTGGCTATCCATAACTCCCCTCACCTACTATACCCCCCTGCCGGTCCAACCTGACAACACCTCTCACCTGGACTCTCCTAAAATCCGATAAGCCTCCTGCAACCAATAGCTCACCACCAATACCAGTCCTTGAACATTCATCTAACACACACCATCTCCACACCATTCCTTTTCAACCTCCCACAAATTTATATCTCCCGCCCCGGTTGTCGCTGACACCACTTTTTCATCCCCTCTATCGGCCCCCCAGAGTCTATCCCTGACAGTCCATCCCAATCCCACCACAATTGCTGGACATAACTGTCTTTTACTCATTCACCGAAACTCCATGAGATGCCGAACCCTCCCAACAACTAATTTTCAATCTTTTGATTCATGTTGGTGGAACTCTCCACTTCCACTACCTCCAATGTCAGACTGAATGTGATTTACCACCCACTGGGTCAAATTAACCCCTTCATCAAGGATTGCATGGATTTCTTCACATCGCAACTCATCAGATCAGACAACAATATCATCCTTGGTGACTTCAATATGCACTGGGGAGGCATGGGCAACAGTTTTGTGGACACTTTTACCTCTTTTCTCAATTCTAATGATCTCCATCAAAACTGACATAAACACATACACCACAAAAGTGGCATTCTGGATCTGATAATTTCCAACTTCCCCAACCTAAAGATACGTGACCCCATCCCAATCGACTGGTCTGGTCACATGCAGATTCTATTCTCCCTAACCGGCTTGCATGTCAAAACATACGGTCAACCTAAGAAAGAGGAAATATGTTCAGGGACACATCCAACCTTGATATTGAAGCCATGGTCATCATGGCCCTTCCCACCCTAATCTCGATCACACCTCATCTGAACGTAAATGAGGCCACAGACAAATACAGTTCCTAAATGGAATCCCTTTTTGACAAATGTACACCCCTGAAGTATAAATTATCGACACCAAAAGCTCTAAAGAGCTGTATGAAGAAAGAAAGCTTATCAGAAAATACGAGAAAAAATGGAAACAAGCGCCATCTCACCTGTGTTTGACTAAGTTTCACAAAGCGAGAGTACAACAGAATTACCGAATTCTCAGAGCAAAATCCTCCCATATTGGAGCCATCGTGAATTCAGCAAAGAATAGACTGAAGTGCTTGTTCGAGTTCATTGCATAGACTACTAACCCCTTCACTACTTCGGCTTCTGTCATCCGTGGCCCGTTGCAACAACTTTGTGGATTTCTTCGATAAAAAAGTTAGAGACATTCATATCTCATTGCCCATCAATGATGCCTTTGCTTCAGTTGAGACTATACCATGCGAGGCAATACAATCATTGACATCCTTCTCTCCAATTTTCGAACAGGACCTACAACAAACAATCTCCAAAGTAAAACCCTCAAAGCACCACCAGGATGCCATTTCAGATTCTATCAGCAAATGTCTTGCCACACCTTCTCCCCATATGGGCCACCATAGTGATATCCTCTCTCAAACAGGCCATCTTCCCGGAACGACTACAAATGTGTCAAATCACCCCTCTCTTGAAAAATACACCCTCTTGACCCAGAGAACCTGAACAACTACTGCCCAATCTCCATATTCCCATTCTTAGGCAGAGTCATTGAAAGTAGCGTAGTGTCCCAACTAAACTAGCTTCACAAAATTGAACAAACAACCTCCTAGACTTTCTCCAATCAGGTTTCTGCTAGGGTTACAGTACAGAAACTGTGATCCTTCAACTAGTCGATGACTCCCTCAGAATCCTTGACTCCGGCATTTCCTGCCTCGGACATTTGTTTGTTGCATTCGAAACTGTCATCCATCTGGCCCTCCTTCGTACTCTTGAAATTCACATTGAATGTGGAGGCACTGTCCTCAACTGATTCTCCTCATACTATCCAACCGTTCCCAAATTGTGAAAAGGGGCGACTCACTTGAGACCATTCACCGTTCATCAAGGGGTCACTCAAGGATCAATCCTCTTCCCAACCCCATTTACCTTCTACTGAGACCTCTCTGTGTGATTCTTTGAAACTCTGGGATTCTCTTTCCAACTCTATTCTGATGGCATCCAAATGTACTTGTAAATTTCATCCCTGGAAGATGTTGTCCTGCTTTCAAATACATTCTTAAAGATTCAAAACTGGATGTCCTGCCACCATTTAAAAGTCAACCCAACTAAAACAGAATTTCTTTGGATCTCACCTCCGAAAGCACAAACTCCAGTACAAAAATGGATGGATGGCCAAACCTCTCATTCTGGAAGACTGCCTGCCATTGTCCAGAGTGCCAGATCACTAGGCATCCCCCTTGATAATCATCTCAATGTCCACAGCCACATTGCAGCCATGGCCAACGGTGCACGGCACCAACTTCGGCAGCTTTGGGGCATCAGACAATTGTTTCCAGAACAAGACTTCAAAATAGTGATGCAGTCTCTTGCTCTCTCTGGACTGAACCATGGAATTTCCCTTCTCTCAGGCATTCCCAAAGTTCACTTAGACCCACTGAGAGCAACACTACATGTTGCACCACGCTTCGTTTTAGGTCTCAAGAAATGTGACCACATTTCCCCTGCCCTGCTAACCCTCCTCTGGCTCCCCATTAAAGCGCAAACCCAATTTAAAATCACTTGCTTTATGCACAGAGTGCTGTGCTCCTCCTAATCCTCCTACCTAAACGACAAGCTGAAAATCTACGGAGCAAATAGGGGTTCCAAAAATACCCAATCCCTTCTACTGGAACCCCCCACTTTCCGTCTAGATTAGAATGATACATGAACCAGTCTTTCTCTGGAAGTGCTACTAGAATTTGGAACTCTCTGCCTCCCTGCCTCCGTCTAACCACTTAAAACCTTAAAAAAGGACCAAATCTCCTAATTTTGACCGACATCTTGGTTAATTTACCCTCGACCGGATTTAAGTACTCTCCCCACTGTGATCTGACCTTCCCTCGTTATACGACCCCACCATCACTAAATCGGTTTTAACTGCTCATTTGCTGTAACTGATTCAAGTGATACTCCTGCACATACCCACCGATGTAATCATTAAAGTTTAGTTACTATTTGTGTAACCTGCTGTAACCCATGTACATAGCTGCCAAGGTTTCAGATTGCTTATGTGTGACACTTCCATAATTTGAGTGTAATTATGAGTGACATTCAACGACCATGAGTGACACTTTCTCGCGAGCAGCATAAAGTCACCCACACTAAGTGGTAGCATGCAACAGCCCACAGCCTAAGTTGGACTCCTTTTGCCAAGCGGGGCTGCAGAGAAACAATCAATTAAATAGAGATTCCCTGCCTTAGCCAGCCTGGCTTGCATATGAGTTTCTGTGTTAGCAGGATATTTCCACGTCATAATATATTGAGATTCCTGTTCCTCCCCTAGTACACTAGCGCCATCTTGTGGTGGCCTATGAAAAACAAGCTCAGCTTTTATGCGTCCATCCAGCAATGGAAGAAACTGGAAATACACGGTTTTATCGCACTTCTCACTTCAGGACACCTTTCTTTTGCGTGACAGACTCAGGAATTGCGGCAATGCCGAAAAATTACCACAAATGCGATATTCTAACGCTAGATGCTTGGTAGGGCTGCTTGTTGTAGAGCGCTCTGATGCCTCGGCTTCGGGCCATTTCTGCGCTATGTAAAATTGCAAAAATAAATAACCATATCCATTCACTGACCCCCACCTCCAGCTGGGGCTGTAACAACACAGCAGGCCAGAGGCAGAGTCAGGGTCAGGGTCCTAGAGACTTGACTCTACACCGCCAGTGTTGATAGGCTGGGATGATTCTGGACTTGTCAGACAAATGCACTGTAACAAACTGGATCAAGAGCAGGTTTCCATGGAAAACCAGAGTCACCTCCTCCCTGGACCCGGCTCTCACCTCTAGGGAGGGGCACTTCAGAAAGGTTAAAACAAATTAGCTGTGATGAAATCAAAGCGCTCCGAGTACTGCTGAAAGGGGTGAATAATTTATGAGCAGGCATGCCAAGTATTACGCATCAGCCGTGATTCTAACGCATTTCAGTGTGGTGTTCTGCATCACCGCACTGAAATGCATTGTCACGCAATTTAATGCCACTGTTCACTCTGTTGTACCAGCGCTGAACTGGCTACGCCAGGCTGATAGCGCACGGTCACCGGCACCTGACACCTGTAGCCAGCTCTGCTGCTCGCCCCACAGACTTGCCAGCACTGCAGGCTCTCAGTAAACAGTTAATGTTCTTGTCTGCTGGCTGAGTGCTACAATGTTACATCTTTCTTTAGCCATGCTGCCTCAGCCTGGCTGCGTTGATATTCCCGCCTGCGGCTGTCACAAGGTGATCAGTGGTTGCCGTGGGGGGATGTGACCTCATGTCCTGGAAGGAAGTGAGGTCTGATTCAGCCAGAAAGCTGCAGGGAACTTGACTGAAGTGTGCTGTCCGCGTCGCGGGCCGGTGCCCATGGCATTATAAACTGAGTGCGCAGTCAGTGTGGTGCCTGCGCATGTTATGTTATGTTATGTTATAATGGCTTTTGTAGAGCGCGCGGCTACTCAAAAAGAGTGTCCCGGCGCTTTAAGAAGAAAGGCTGCAAACTGCTAACATAACACATTAAAAAAGAGAGAATCACAGAACAAAACAGAGCAAGAAAAAAGCCTACTGTGTGAACAACCAGGTTTTGAGGCCTTTTCTAAAAGCTAATAAGCTGGAAGCTCCCCGGAGAGTAAGAGGCAAAGAGTTCCACAACTGTGGCGCCAGTAGTCCAAAGGAGCGACCTCCCAGGCGCGCTCTCTTCACTCGTGGGACAGTCGCTAAAAACAGGGATTCTGACCTCAGAGAGCGAGCCGGCCGATAGAAGGCAAGTCTCTTTTGGAGGTACTTCGCTCCCGTCGCATGGAGGGCCTTGTATGTCAAGGTCAAAGCCTTGAAGGCAATCCGTTTACGGATTGGAAGCCAATGCAGGGTCTGCAATAAGCCCGCAGCACTGGCACGTCTGTTCAGGCCAAAGATCGCTCTCGCCGCCGCGTTCTGCACAACTTGGAGCCGCTGTAGCAGGTACTCTGGCAGGCCCAGGTACAGAACGTTTGAATAATCTAACCTAGAGCCTACCAGGGCCTGCACAGTCAGCTTCCTGTGCTCCTCCGACAAAAGGGGAAGAAACCTCCGCAGCATCCTAAGGAAGCCGAAGCAGATGCCCGACAACCCCAGGATCTGGGACTTCATAGTCAAACCCTTGTCCATCTTGACCCCCAGGTTCTTAGCCACTTGGGATGAACAAGTGGGGGGGAACATACCAGTCGGCCACCATGCCTGCCAATCTGGCTCCATGTCACACCCAAAGAAAAGTACCTCGGACTTATCGGAATTGCACTTGAGGCTGTTCAGTTGGAACCATTGGAACACGGCCCCAAGGCAATCCCGGATACTCTCCCCATCAAAGTCTCCTCCTCTCTTACACGAGAAGAGGAGATGGGTGTCGTCTGCATAGGATACGATCCGGGCCCCAAACGACTCCGCCAACGCCGCCAAAGGGGTCATGAAGATATTAAAGAGGGTCGGGCTCAAGATAGAGCCCTGGGGGACCCCAACTCCCAGAGGCGGCATCACGGCGGAATCTGGCGAGGCCCAGACCGTTTGCCGGCGGCCAGCTAGAAAGGACGAAAACCAGCTGAACACCGTCCCCCGTAGTCCAATCTCACTAAGTCTGGTGAGCAGGCCATCATGGGGGACGGTATCGAAGGCCGTCGACAAGTCCAGCATCACCAGCATGGCTTTTCCCCCAGCATATTACCCATGCATATTACCCATGCATTTGAATTTGGGGAGGCACACTAAAATGTATTACAATAACCCCGATGTGTATTTCTTGGCAGGGTTGCATTCAATTTCAGCAGGTCAATTCTGCTGTAATTCAACAGTGGGAAAAGGTCCAGGATTTACTACAATATGCAGATGTTAGTACAGTGAGCACCGAAATTTGCACCACATTCCCCCAGAAGTTATAACAGACGAGTATTATTGCATCTAATGAATTCTGAACACCACTAGGTTGGATTTTATCACATGCAATAATTATCTCATTTGACAGGGACCACTCGTAATTTGGCTCCTAGTGTGGAAAGACTTTCGGGGATATTTACAAACTCCTAACGCCACCAAAACTCCTTTGCCTTATTTACAAAGCGACGTTAAGCCACGTAATGTGGCTAAATGCCACCTTGTAAATAATGCCCTTATTTTATGCACTTACAGGCACATGCATCAATATCGCTTTTTGCGATTCCTTAATTGCGAAAAATAAGGAATCGCAATTAAGGAATTGCAAAATGCAATGCATCAAGAAATCGCTAAATAAATTGCGATTTCTTAATATTCCTTAATTGCGACTCGCAAATTGTGAGTCGCAATTAAGGAATACCTCCCCATTCATTCCTATGGGCCTAAAGGCCCATAGGAATGAATGGGAAGACATTCTCAATTTGCGATTAGCAATTAGCGAATCGCAAATTGAGAATGCGATTTTAAGGGTGCAGGGGTGTCCAAAGGACACCCTGTTGCACCCCTGAAATCAATCTGTGCACATATGTTGTGCACACACATAAGGGCATGTGTGTGCACAACATGAAACTTTGAAAAATGCACAAAAGTGCATTTTTCAAAGTTTTCGCAAATTACCATGAGGTTCAACCTCATGGTAATTTGCTGCCGTTAATTGCGAAATCGCAATTTTTTAAAGTTTCATGCATTGCATTTAAGGAATCGCAAAATGCGATTCCTTAAATGCAATCGCATTTTGAGAATTCGCAAATATTTGCGAATTCTCAAATTGCGAGGGCCTTCACCCTTCATGCATTCCAAGAGCAGATTTTGCGATCGCAAACGGTTGATTTTTGCGATTCGCACTGTTTGCGATCGCAAAATCCTTTGATGCATGTGCCTGTTAGTGTGAATGGTGCGGGCAATGGGATTTGCAGTGGGCGTTCCGCCGCACCACCCGTTGCTTTTTGACGCTGCCCCATATTTGCAAGGTATGGGGCCGCGCCAAAAATAAGACCAGGAAATACCTGGTCTTAAATAGTCAATACGAGGAGAAATGTTTTATTTCTCCTCGTATATTGCTCTTTTCATGTGTGCTGCCATGAATAGAGAAAATCATCTGTTAAAGTTATTTATGTGTAGGATGGTGTCCCTTCCTGCACATAAACAATTGCCCCTGCAGCACATGCCCTATCATCCTAGCAAAATGGTGCACGGGTACCTGTGCTGACACTAGGCAGCTTTTTTAGCACCAGTGCTAGCGGCAACGCAGGGGTGTGCTGCATTCTTGTGAATATAACGTCTCACTGCATTTTGAAACTGTCGGAGTGTGGTATTACCAATTTTAGAGTAACACCATGGTCCACCAGTTCATTGTAAATATGCCACTCTGTTCTACTTAGAGATGCTACAACACACGAAATAGCGTAGCTACTACGTTTTCTGTTCATTTGTGGCATTTCCATGTTTGCAATGTGAGTCCATGTGACATTTCAAAGCCATATGTGTGACACATGAATGATGGGTCTTCTTTCCTAAATGTGGTGTGGTTGCTTGTCGTGATGTCCTTATACTTTCTCTGCATGTCCAAGGTGTGATGCTGAGACAAATATGTGTAAAATATACCAAGCATTTCAATGCAATAGGTCTCATGTTAGTTCAATTTAGAGCTATTGGCGGGGCAAATGAAAATGTTTATTAGAAAAAAAAATCCTCAAAAATATCCTAGCAGCAGCATAACTAATTAAAACAAGCATTTGCAATGCAATCAGGAAATGGTTTAGTCCAAAGCTCTGTTTTTAATATAAAATCAGGACCTTCAGTGGCCATATCACTGAAAATACAAGATATGAAAAAAATATTATTGTCAACGGGTGCTAGTGGAAGATAATTTCTATGGACTGGAATCTAGAGAATGCTAAAGGGATTCTGGTATTTTAGTGACCTCTGCTGGTCGTTTTCTATCAAGACAATTAAATAGAGGCAGGTCAACACAAAAAAAGTCCCTAAGCGGAAACAGACAATTCCAAGGGCTGATCTCCAGAGCCCACAAAGTACATACATATATAAGTATATACTAAAGTATATGGGAAACATCCTGAACAACGTCTCCGGAACAACGAGTTCCGGAGTCACGCAAGCCAAACAACGACTTGCCTGAACAACGACTCAGTCCTAACCATGCATATGCGTGGTTAAGGCTGAGACGGTCTAGTGTTCGGGCAGGGTGGAGTTTGGCTTGCACGTCGGATGGAGAGGTAAAAGGGGTTAATTTTAAGGGGTGGAGGGGTTTAGGGTTAGATTATAGGCGTACAGGTGTACTTATTTATTTTAAAGGTTTAGGGAATTCGTTAATAAGGGTATGAGCGCACCAACAGCAGTCTTTTGATGAAGCACTATTGTTTTCGGAAAGTATGTTTCCTGCATCTGCTTTGGTTTTTCATGTCACCAGTGTAATTGTGTTTATTTTTAGAGTGGGGGGGAGTTGGTTTAGTGTGTGTGGATGAACGTGTTTTTTTTTAAGGAGGGGGAATTAGTTATTAAGGGATGGGAGTTCGGGTAGTAGTAGAAAAGCATTTTTATTAACACGCATTCCTTTACCACAAAAAATCGTGGTAAAGGAATGCGTGGTAAAAGAAATCGCGGTTAAGACGAGGTCGTGGTTGAAGCCTCGTTGTTAGGGAAGTGGTGGTTGGGGAAGTCGTAGTTACAACATAAAACCAAAGTATATACAAGAGGTTTCGACCTAAAAAGGTCTCGACCTAAAAAGGAGATGCCATAGTTGTTATGGTGATGTTGATATAGGGAGGAAGGCATGTCAACGATTTGCTGGATGATGAAATAGAACTAGAGGTGACATGTTTGCTGTTTTGTGCTAATAGATCATGGGTTTGTTTAAAAGCTTTTTAATGACAGAATTTCCAGCTGGAGTATTAACAAAAATCAGCATCTGTACTGAGGTCACACCTAGTTAGAGCTGGTTATTTTTTAATATTTTTATAAACACTTCCATTAAAAAGTTGAATGATTAAAAAATAGCAGAGACTGGTGAACATCCTTTGCAGACCTATTGAGGTGCAGTCAAGTATGGTAGAGCCATCGGCATCCAGTAAGGATCTACTTTCTTAACTTTGATTCAGCCCTGTATTAATTCTGACAGCGCAGAAGTGCACGGGTAGAAGTGCACGGGTACTGCATTGTGATGTAGTTTTCTTTAACGAGGTGTGTATTCAGCTATTCTACTAAATTTGACCACAGATGGGTAGATCCTGAGAAATAAATAGGGGTTGTTCCAAATCCTGGGTGCATAGCCCTGTTGCCTTGTTTTCTTTGTTTTTTATCAATCTGCTATTTGTAACATAAATGCAAATGCAATCAGGCTCCAGTCAGCTGGTGTCCCAGTTGTGAATATGCTGAAGGGCCACCAGAGATCGTGAGCTTTTCAGCCAGATAGGAGGGGGTGCTGGTTGTGATGGATCTGTAGATGATGCAGTTTATTCTGAGGCTGGTCTTGGCCAGTGGAGTTCCACCAAGGTGGGTATTAGGGAATCCTATTTTGAGGCCCTGAATGAGATATGCTGCAGCATGTAGGATGCGTTAAGGGATGGGAACCAATGAGGATCGCGGGAGGCCACGGAGCAGGGCGTTGCCATCATACGGATGCAAGAGTCTAAGGGGTTGAACTTGAACATCCGTTCTGCAGTCTCTTTCTGGAAGGAACAGTTTCTCTTTCTTTATGATAGGTTATTTTGGCAGTGACATGTTTCGACACTCTAATTACCTTTGTGTTTATGTTACTAACTTACAGAGGAGATCTCTGATTTTGCACCATGTGGTACTGAATCTTGATAATATCAATAGCTCTGATTTGATGCATTCTAAGACAATATGAAGTGCTTTTAGTGGGTTGTAGATATTAATTTTATGACATATGGTGCAAATGTAGTACTTCCTTTTGCCTTATTGAGCAAGTTTAAAATCCTCACCATTGCCCTCAAAGCATACTAGGAGAAAGATCCAAAACATTGACTTGCATTAGCCTCGGATTACTCGCCGTTACACAAATATCTCTCAAGTGGCTTAAACATCAAGCCCTCCTACGAATTATTGAAACATTGTTTATGTGTACTGTACCTTTCTATGCTCTTGTATCTGATGTATCTTGTAACGCAATGATCCTAAATGTAAAGCGCTCTGATACCCTCTTGGGTCAAGTTTGCGCTATATAAAACTTTATAAATAAAATAAAATTTCAAGTTCAAGGTTCAAGGTATAAATCAACTTGAACCCAAACCTGAGAGCCACATCAAACTACACACATCTCAGAAAACATTTTTCAAACTTGCCTATAAAAGATCTGAAGGTTTTAGATGCCCAGCAAATGCAAAGCATAAGAGATGGTCCTGTGTCACTGTCTCTTAAAACCCTCATAACTGACCAGAACTGATTTTTTTTATCTTCAAGAATTTCAGCACTCTGAAAAGACCGAGACTAGGCAGGAAGCCCTTTATGAACTACTAAAGAAATACATCAATAATGTGCCATAATACTCTGTGCCGTGCAGGAAATCTACTTAAAACTGTTAAGTGCAAAACTACTGTAGTCCATCCGCTTTCAACCATTACACCGTCCAGACTCTGCCTGGCAGTACATTTATGAAGAGAGATTGCAGCATTACTGTCACCAGGACAGAAGCCTTAATTTTGTGTTTTGCACTTTGGGACACACCTCCAGTATGGTGGTTGTCCTCACAGTAGTGTTGTCTCCTGTCTGGAGCACCCACAACAGAGGCACAAAGAGGTGTGAGCATTGTTCACCTGGCTGTCATCAGCCACACTGAGGAGTTATCAGGAATAAACAAAAGGCTGGCCTCTTATAAAGGGTTCCCTTTACCTTGGAGACCAGAGACCGCAATCCCAACCTTCACCCCAACCATCTACCAAATGGCAGTGCTACAGGAAGACTAAATCAGCAGCTCCTCATAGCAAATGGCTAATCAAATTTCTAAAGGCACCTTGTCTTCTCTCTTTCCCCACTTCAGTGTCTAGGTGTCCTCCCTCCAGCTTGACAAATGTCAGCAATACCCTTCCACTGTATGGGAAAATCACCTCACTGTGACAACAAATAATGTTATCCCGAGCACTCTTTAGACCGTTTTCAACAATTTTTGAAGTATAATGGTGGGTGCCCTTGTCGTCGCACGTAGCCTGAACGTGCCTTTACAAATCGTGCGGATGTTGAGGTTAGTGGCGCTAGCCTCTAGACTGGGCTCTCCAATCACAACGAAAACAAAGTTTTCTCATTCAAGATCATCAAAATGTATTCAGTTCAGGACTATCTTAAATCCTTTTTGTTATGTAACGTAATGTTTTCTTTCTTGCCAACATAATCATTTTCTTATGTCGTGCTACCAATCAATACATTAATCCACTTTATGGAAACACCCAATGCATTTCGGGTCAAACAACAGCCATGACCCTTCGTCAGGGGTCTGTGAAAAGGAAATCAAACAGGACCAAATTAGTCACCCTTCTTCATAGCCAACAGTACTAAACAATAAGGAATAGAATCACTAACAAAACGCGAAGCGGAAAGAAAAGAAAAACGGAAAATATCGTGATAAACAGAAAGATCCAATGCACCAGCTGAAAGATTCATCACACGTAACGTAGAGTAAAAAACTCACGAGCAGGAGTGTGCTCCACCTTCATTATGTGCTAAAAACATGAACCTAGCTTCTCTCCCCAACCTTAATCTCACATAGATTCAAATCTTAATAAACAGTGATCAAGAAACTTACAAGCTTTCACAAGCGTTCGCGCTTCCGTGGACTGTGAAGTTTACAACATCCAAACTACAACAGTTCTAATAGGATGAGAAATGCGTCACATGACCGCGATCGCAACCAATGGTGTTGCGGTGCCCCGGTCACGTGAGGAGGGTACTATGGCTTCAAAACAAAGGTGGGATCGTATTTAGGATGAAGAATCCGACAACCAAATCATACCGACAACATCACGAATTGCAATTCGGCAATGCTGAAAACATGTCTATGAAAATTGGAAAAAAGGAAAACATAATAACAAAACATAATTATACTGCATCACAAAATTCATGCAATTGAATATACAATATAAGCTGTATGTTGTGGATGGTCAAACGTTTCAAGGGGACAGGATGTAGCACAAGTCAATGAGAGAGATAAGTGAGTCATAAGACCCACGCATGCTCAATGCGATCGTTCAAGCCCAAGGGATGGGAAGAATTCAATTTTTTTATCCAGTGGAACTCCGCTCTCAGTCTTTGTTTCGTAGGATCCATGTCAGGACGCTGCTGAATACGGACTTTCAATTTACGTTCAGTTTGCCCAAATCAGGCAATTGTGACACTGCGAATTGCGTATATCTGATTAAGTGCCCGTGTGGCAAGGTATACATTGGGCAAACTGAACGTAAATTGAAAGTCCATATCACGGAACATAAAAGTAACATTAGGCTCAACAATCTCAAATCAGCAATAGCATGCCATTGGAAAGAGATGAACCATCAAATATCACAGTTAAAATTCATGGTGATCGAGGTAATTCAGCAGCGTCCTGACATGGATCCTACGAAACAAAGACTGAGAGCGGAGTTCCACTGGATCAAAAAATTGAATTCTTCCCATCCCTTGGGCTTGAACGATCGCATTGAGCATGCGTGGGTCTTATGACTCACTTATCTCTCTCATTGACTTGTGCTACATCCTGTCCCCTTGAAACGTTTGACCGTCCACTACATACAGCTTATATTGTATATTCAATTGCATGAATTTTGTGATGCAGTATAATTATGTTTTGTTATTATGTTTTCCTTTTTTCCAATTTTCATAGACATGTTTTCAGCATTGCCAAATTGCAATTCGTGATGTTGTCGGTATGATTTGGTTGTCGGATTCTTCATCCTAAATACGATCGCACCTTTGTTTTGAAGCCATAGTACCCTCCTCACGTGACCGGGGCACCGCAACACCATTGGTTGCGATCGCGGTCATGTGACGCATTTCTCATCCTATTAGAACTGTTGTAGTTTGGATGTAGTAAACTTCACAGTCCACGGAAGCGCGAACGCTTGTGAAAGCTTGTAAGTTTCTTGATCACTGTTTATTAAGATTTGAATCTATGTGAGATTAAGGTTGGGGAGAGAAGCTAGGTTCATGTTTTTAGCACATAATGAAGGTGGAGCACACTCCTGCTCGTGAGTTTTTTACTCTACGTTACGTGTGATGAATCTTTCAGCTGGTGCATTGGATCTTTCTGTTTATCACGATATTTTCCGTTTTTCTTTTCTTTCCGCTTCGCGTTTTGTTAGTGATTCTATTCCTTATTGTTTAGTACTGTTGGCTATGAAGAAGGGTGACTAATTTGGTCCTGTTTGATTTCCTTTTCACAGACCCCTGACGAAGGGTCATGGCTGTTGTTTGACCCGAAATGCATTGGGTGTTTCCATAAAGTGGATTAATGTATTGATTGGTAGCACGACATAAGAAAATGATTATGTTGGCAAGAAAGAAAACATTACGTTACATAACAAAATGGATTTAAGATAGTCCTGAACTGAATAAATTTTGATGGTCTTGAATGAGAAAACATTGTTTTCGTTGTGATTGGAGAGCCCAGTCTAGAGGCTAGCGCCACTAACCTCAACATCCGCACGAAAATCACCTCACTGCCATCTTGTGCAACAAGTCAGGCTTGGAGCATCCAAAATGGATCCCACAAGGCTTTCACTACTCTGGCTCACACCTATACACCCAGGGTGCAAACATACATAATATACACTTGGGATGTTAGAGCTAAGATATAGCGCATAGAATCAGAACTTTCTGTAAGTAGGTCAGTAGGCCTCCACTCAGATGACACAGATAAAAAGGTTTGGCCAATTCTAGGATACACAAAATGCGGCACACTGCCTCCACAGCTCAATGTGCTAAACCCATGGCAGTGATCCATTGTCTGTGCAGTGAGGGCACTCTTGATGCACCCATTCAGGTCACAGTACATGTCTAAGACCTTGCTCATATCAAGAGACAGGTTCACTTCTCTGTGCGCACACTAGGTTGGTGTGAGGTTATGGCCAAAATACAAAAAACAAGATACCATATATACACAGTTGGGCACTTAGGGCACAGTACATGACTGTACACATGCAGGGGACATCCCTGTCCCAAACAACTCCCTCTTTTTCCTACCCCACAGACTTGAGTAGATGCATATGAGCGCCTCTGTGAAGTAGACATAAGAATGTGGACTGTCAGTGATGCATGTAGGCATGGTGAAGTTGGACTGGAGAGGCAACCTTAGAGCCAAAAACCCAACTGTGGCCTTCTTTCAAACAGTGTTCAGGGAAGATATTCAGAATTCCGGTGGCCTTGACAAAGGATGAAGCAAAATATATCAAATCTCGCAGGACTATAAGTACACTGTGGAGAAACATAAGAGCGTAATATCAACTATCAGGTTTTTTAATACTTGGATGTCAGTAATGTCTCACAAATTCTTCTGTGCACACAATGCAGCATAGTGCACAATTGGCAGAACTTACACAGGGTTGTTGTCGTTGTTATTGTTTCCGACCCGGATCTCTGCTCCTCTGAGACGCTCTGGGCAGCAGTCGGCTCTGTTCACCACCACAACAGATCCGATGGCTTGACTTTGTCCCAAGTCCAATCTCCACCAAGGATTTAGGTCCCCATTGGTGGAGGAACAGGTCTTATCATAGTAGTTACCAGAGTGTTTGGCACTCAGGGGATATGATGGCAGTCCCAGATAGCCATACTGGGTGCTTTGAGTGGCTGTCCCTTTCAGTGCCAAATTTTCACCTGAAAAATATATTCAAGAGGTTAAAAAGTGACCCAATAAATGCCATATGCCAGCATTCCTACAACTTAGACTCAGAGACTTACCAAAAACATTAGTGAATGTTTTGAGTCTGATGTGCCACTTGTTACTAGAGTCTGAGAATTTTATAACTATATTTCCTAAGATGTCTCTCTTGAACCCCACACATTCTTATAAATCTAAACTGCAGAGGAAATGTATTTCCAAGCATTGCTTGTTCCATCATGACCACCAGGCATGATTTATCTTTTTCATGGCTATTACTCACAATAGTGGCAAGGCACTGATCTGATTTGAAAGATGTTGTACAGCCCCTCTTTAGTCGAGAGGATGGCATTAAATACCAATTTTTATTACGGTTTTTTAAATATAGTAGACTTGCAAATGTTAATAGCCCTTAAAAATGCAATGGGCTGGACCAAAATGTCATCGACAGCTCATTGGGCCCGATTCACAGAATGAACTTAAGACTCAATCCTAAACTTACTACTATTTTGGTATTCACAGAATGCACTTACTATTTTTGGCATTCACAGAATTAACTTACTACTTTTGGAATTCACAGAAGTTAGGATTTTGTCTTAAGTTTGCCTTAAGACAAACTTAAGACAGACTTAAGACAGACTTAAGACAGACTTAAGACAAACTTAAGACAGACTTAAGACAGACTTAAGACAGACTTAAGACCGACTTAAGACAGACTTAAGACAAAATCCTAACTTAAGTCTGTCTTAAGTCTGTCCTAAGTTTGTCTTAAGACAAACTTAAGACAAAATCCTAACTTCTGTCAATACCAAAAGTAGTAAGTTCATTCTGTGAATACCAAAAGTAGTAAGTGCATTCTGTGAATGCCAAAAGTAGTAAGTGCATTCTGTGAATACCAAAATAGTAGTAAGTTTAGGATTGAGTCTTAAGTTCATTCTGTGAATCAGGCCCACAGAGCATATGCAAAGGAGGCCCCCCAAATGAGCCAATGGCTGAAAAGTGGTGATTGAAAACCTTTTTATGGATGTTATGTCTATTGTGTATTTTGTAGGTGTGTGTTGTATCTGGTGTATGCTGACAAAAGGTTTGTACACACACCTAAGACCTAAAAAGGAACACAAGGCAGATGGCATAGCTCTAGGGTCTTGTGAATCGAGAACTGGAAGTGGCAGATTGTCAAGATTCAAATCTTTATTCGGATTTATGCCGAAAAATCCATGCTCTGTGTTCTGCCGGAGAGGACGGAGGTGGTCCAGTCCAGGGCCTTCTCTTGGATTCCAGCATCATGGAGGTGTGTTCGTAGTGTGCGGTGGCAGACCGTGTCGAAGGCAGCTGACAGGTCCAGGAGGATGAGAGCCGTGGTTTCTCTGTTGTCTAGCAGGGTCCTGATATCATCGGTGGCAGCGATGAGGGCGGTTTTGGTGCTGTGGTTGCTGCAGAACACGGACTGGGACGGGTCCAGGATGCTGTTCTCCTCGAGGTAGCGGGTCAGTTGTTTGTTGACGGTCTTCTCGATGACCTTCATCGGGAACGGAAGCAGGGAGATGGGTCGGAAGTTTTCGAGGTCCTTGGGGTGCACCTTGGGTTTCTTAAGTAAGGCGTTGATCTTGGCATGTTTCCAGCTCTCTGGGAAGGTTGCTGTCTCGAAGGAGATGTTGATGGCTTTCCGGAGATGGGGTGCAATGGTGGTGCCGGCTTTGTTGAAGACGTGGTGTGGGCAAGGGTCAGACAGAGATCGGGAGTGGATGGTGTTCATGATCTTGACTGTGTCGTCGTTGATGTTGACCCAGGAGAGCAGGCGGTGTGTGCGGGTGGTGGTTGTGAGGGTGGAGGTCTCAGTGGTTGTTAGGCGGTCGTGGTGTTGAAGCTGTCGTGGATGTCTGCGATCTTGCGATGGAAGAAGGTGGCCAGCGAGTCGCACAGGTCTTGTAAGGGTGGGATGTCATTGGTGTTGGAGCTGGGGTTGGAGAGTTCCTACACGATGTTGAAGAGTTTTTTGCTGTTGTGTGCGTTGTTGTCTAGGCGGTCTTTGAAGGAGCCCCTTTTGGCGGATCTGATGAGGAGATGGTGTCTGCGGGTGGCATTCTTGTGGGCTGTGTGGCTGTCTGGTGTTCGTTCGCCTAGCCAGTTCTTCTCCAACTTCCGGCAAGTTTGCTTGGAGGCCTGGAGGTCTTCAGTGAACCAGCTGGCTTTCTTGCTCGTGTGACTGTTGGAGGGTTTCTTAAGCGGACGAGGGTGTTGGCGCAGTCTTTGATCCATTGTCTGAGGTTGCGGTCGGTGGTGTTGGGGTCGGCGGGTGGGATCTGGGCGAGGGAGGTGGTTAGCTGGTCTTCGATGACTTTGCTCCAGCAGTGGTGAGGCATCTGTTGGGTGCGGTGGTGCGTGGTGGTTTTCCGGAAGGTGAAGTGGACGCAGCGGCGGTTGGTCCAGTGGAGTTCGGTGGTGTGGTTGAAGGAGATGTGAGTGCTTGCGGAGAAGATGGGGTCAAGCGTGTGGCGGGCAGAGTGGGTGGGTGTTGTGACGAGTTGTCTGAGACTGAGGTTGGTGAGGTTGGCAATCAGGGTGGTGGAGTTGGTGTCGTTGTTGTTATCGAGGTGGAAGTTCAGGTCCCCGAGAAGAATGTAGTCAGTGGAGGTGAGGGCGGGTGTGATGATGAAGTTGGCTATTGAGTCGCAGAACTGTGGTCGAGGTCCGGGGGTCTGTAGACGAGGGTTCCTCTGAGGGTGGTGTTGGGGTTGGTGTGGATCTGGAAGTTCAGGTGTACGGCGGTGCTGAGGGTGCCGTCGGTGTTGGTCGAGACTCTGAGACGTTTAAAAAGGAGAAAGACCAATATTTTAAATACAGAGTTAAAGTGCAAGATTTTGTGGTATAGACATTGTTGAGGATACAGGGTCTAGTAAGATAAACCTCTCGTATATTCAGTTGAACTTAACATTGTTGAGGATACAGGGTCTAGTAAGATAAACCTCTCGTATATTCAGTTGAACTTAGACATAGTCCTAAATCACTCACATATGTGGTAAAACTAAAACAAGAGGGCGATAGATAGATAGAGTGAGGGCAATAGATAGAGTGAGGGCAAAAGATAGATAGATAGATAGATAGATAGATAGATAGATAGATAGATAGATAGATAGATAGATAGATAGATAGATAGATAGAGTGAGGGCGATAGATAGAGTGAGGGCGATAAATAGAGGGAGGGCGATAGAGGGAGGGCGATAGATAGATAGAGTGAGGGCGATAGATAGATAGAGTGAGGGCGATAGATAGAGTGAGGGTGATAGACAGATAGATAGAGTGAGGGCGATAGATAGATAGACAGATAGATAGAGTGAGGGCGATAGATCGATAGATAGATAGAGTGATGGCGATAGATAGATCGAGTGAGGGCGATAGATAGATAGAGTGAGGGTGATAGATAGATAGATAGAGTGAGGGCGATAGATAGATAGAGTGAGGGCGATAGATAGAGTGAGGGCGATAGATAGAGTGAGGGCGATAGAAAGAGTGAGGGCAATAGATAGATAGATAGATAGATAGAATGAGGGTGATAGATAGATAGAGTGAGGGCGATAGATAGATAGAATGAAGGCGATAGATAGATAGATAGATAGATAGATAGATAGATAGATAGATAGATAGATAGATAGATAGATAGATAGATAGATAGATAGATAGATAGATAGATAGATAGATAGATAGATAGATAGATAGATAGAGTAATGGCGATAGATAGAGTGAGTGCGATAGATAGACAGATAGAGGGAGTGCGATAGATAGACAGAGAGTGAGGGCGATAGATAGACATATAGATAGAGTGAGGGCGATAGATAGATAGAGTGAGGGCAATAGATAGTTAGACATATAGATAGAGTGAGGGTGATAGATAGAAAGAGTGAGGGCAATAGATAGATAGACATATAGATAGAGTGAGGGCGATAGATAGAGTGAGGATTGATAGATAGAGTGAGGGCGATAGATGAATAGATAGATAGAGGGAGGGCGATAGATAGATAGATAGAGAGAGTGAGGGCGATAGATAGATAGATAGATTGATAGAGTGAGGGGCGATATATAGAGTGAGGGGCAATAGATAGATAGAGTGAGGGCGATAGATAGATAGAGTGAGGGCGATAGATAGATAGATAGATAGATAGATAGATAGATAGATAGATAGATAGATAGATAGATAGATAGATAGATAGGGGGTTGTGTGTGGGGTTGTGTGTGTGTGTGGGGTTGTGTGTGTGTGGGGTTGTGTGTGTGTGGGGTTATGTGTGTGGGGGGGTTGTGTGTGTGGGGAGTTGTGTGTGGGGGGGTTGTGTGTGTGGGTGGGGTTATGTGTGGGGGGGTTGTGTGTGGTGGTATTGTGTGTGGTGTGAGTGTGAGGGGATGTGTTGGGGTGGGGGGTGGGGTGTGTGTGTGGGGGGGAGTGTGGGGGGTTGTGTGTGTGGAGTTGTGTGTGTGGGGTTGTGTGTGGTGGGTTTTGTGTGTGTGTAGGGTTGTGTGTGTGCGGAGTTGTGTGTGTGGTGGGTTGTGTGTGTAGGGGTGTGTGTGTGGGGGGGTCTGGGTGTGTGGTGGGGTTGTGTGTGTGTGGGGGTGTGTGTAGGGTTGTGTGTGTGGGGGTCTGGGTGTGTGTGTGTGGGGTTGTGTGTGTGTGTGTGGTTGTGTGGGGTTGTGTGTGTGGTTGTGTGGGTGTGTGTGTGGGGTGTGTGTGGGGGTGTGTGGGTGGGGTGGTGTGGGGGGGTTGTGTGTGTGGGGTTTGTGTGTGGGGTGTGTGTGCAGGGGTGTTTGGGGGGGTTGTGTGTGGGGGGGGGTTGTGTGTGTATCAGTGTGAATTCCATCCTTGAGTCACTTTTTGGTGCAAGGAAGCATTTTGCGATAAAAATAGGGAGAAAACCAGAATTTCCACTATCAGATTCAGAAACAATCTTTCCAGTTAGAGGGCTAAAATAAAAGAACTTGGAGTTCCGCGGCCATTTTCTTTTATGGGCTGGAGTAGCTGCTGATCAGGGAGGGGGCACACAGGTTTAAAATAGCGAGCTGGAAGCTCATTCTGCATTTATAATAAATCACGGCCCTCGGCATACTGCAGTCCCATGTCAGCATTTGTCACCCCGTGAAAAAAGCAGAATTGATAAACAATAATTAAAAAACATAAAACTCGAACCAAAGAGAGCTGGGTCAGCCTTCTCAGAAGGCGCACGAGGAAGTATGTCTGCGAGATGAAGAGAGGGTGGTAAATTGGATGAGGAAGATGAATGAATAGGAGACAGAAACAGTAAGCGCAGGAGAGGCGAGTGAGAGAGGAAAGAGGAGGAGGGGGCCGAGATCCAAGATCGGTGAGGGAGGAGGTTGGAGATAGGCCAAAATTCATAGGAGGAAAAGCAGTGAGCAACAGCAGTAAGCCTGTATGGATGAGAAGAGCCAGGGCTAACAATATGAAACAAAAAGGTTGAAAGCAAGAGAGAGGGGAAGAAACAGAGGTAAAGAGAGAGAGAGCTGGATGAAGAACAGACCATGAAAACAAGTAAATAAAGGCTCACAAGAGCGAGGCCAGTGCGGGGAATGAGATTTTGATATCGTTTCTGATTACTTTGATACCTATCTCATTCGTTCTTTTTGGATCGATTATTTTCTGTCATTGAGTAAAAGACAACCCCGCATAAGTTAGATCAACCCCATAGACTGACGCAACTCTGAAGAACCACTTACGACTGATAAAGTTTTAAAAGTTTAATATAAAATTAGAAAAAGTTGCATATACAATCCTCTCAGGATAAGATTCAATAAGTATACAGGAACTAGAAGGAACATAAATTCCCGAAAGAACCTCAGTCTACAAAAGAATACAATCAAAATCAGTTCCAGAATCAACAGATTAAAAAGCATAGACACAATGTGGTTCCGTTGCGTCATCTATAGAAGAAGAATAAACAAGTTAAATCTGTCCCTACTCTATGCTAAGTGACATCCCTACTTCGCAAGTTCCTTACCTAAAAAGGTGTCAGCAGTTTGACTTCCAAAGAAGTTCAAACTCTCTTAGCCTCTAATGGTAACTTATGTCGAGAAGAAGTACCCTCTCTGCCTACCCATCCGCTCTCTAAGGGTCCTCGGCCTACTGCTCTCTTGCGCTCTGATCTCTCTGCGCATCTGCTCAAGTCATCTGTTCTTCGCTCCTAACTTGCTTCTTCTCCCCGGGGTGCTGTCCCTAAAATACACAATCACAGTATGGGTGGAACGCCCCTTTGACGCCCACCACGTATACATTCACATGATGTCATTTCTAGCTCTTTCCATGGCTTCATCTCTTCGCGTCGTCCGTTAAGTTGACCCTTCTTCTTAGGCGCCACCTTCGTCTTCTTGCTGGTGACTTCATTGACATTTCATTTGACACTTTCGGAGCAAAAGTCTATCACCTCAACAGAACTCTATTCTTTACGATTATGTTCTTAACCTCTTTTGGTCCTGTGAACGGTCATTTCAAAACAAGACTCAAATTCCAAGCGTCTCTTATCACGTTTAGGCCATAAACTTCGTCCAGCATTGTCACCTTAAATCTAACAAGACCTTTGACTCTTGGCTCGCACTTCAGATCAAGGCTATTCACGACTCCTGTGAGCCCACTAAATTACATACAGCGGAATCCTCTCTTGCGAACCCTTGGTCAGTCAGGTTAAAATCACATATGACCACACTCTTCTAACATTCCTACAAAGTCTTCTACACAGTATAACCTTTAACACATATTTATATATAATCGCATTTAGCAAATCCTTTGATTATACTAGAATACATTTTACATAGAATACAACGTTTATATTCTCGTTCGTTACATCGGGCTATATATGCTCTCTGCACATTTCTTCATTTTTACATTTCTCGCCGCTTTCTCCGTTTAATAATTACACGTACATGAATTCTGTTTTGCACGTTCTGCTGTTCGTAAGCATTTCTATACATTTCTATATTAGCCCACTATGTATACGGGCCTTTTAATTCTAATGCATTTTAGAATATATACAGATACATTTCCTATATTACTTTGGTTACATCGGCTAATTTTACGCTATAAGTGTTATTTCACGTTACAGTTTCTATGTTTGCGTTATATGCTTGTGAATATGGTACAGATATACTTTTTATTCAAATTGCGCTCTCTCAGTTCCCCCCTTTGATGACCTCTAGGGGTCATCACTAAATGCAATTTGAATGACACCTTACACAGAACTAGTTACAAGATTCCCTCTTTTTATCGTTTCGAGAGCTCTTAAACTTTTATACTGTTGATCTTGTAAAGCAGCTAATCTCCTTTCTTGCTCTCTCATGGACCTTTGTAACCGGTTCGACCTATACCATTTGTACAGTTTCACTAACCCTAATAATGTGATTATGCAAATCAATATTATCAATACAGGTTTCAATATGTACCACACAACGCTTTTACCAAGGTTGGCAAACCAACTTCCAACCTTTCCTACTCCATGACCTACTTTTTCCCAAACATTTATTTTTGTTAAATCTTCAATTTCTTGGTGTATCTCTGTAATGTTTTGTATGACTTTCTCAAGTGGTTTTGAATTGTCTGGAATATAAGTACAACATTCCTGGACCTTCAAAGCCTTGCAAACTCCGCCCTCTTTTGCTAGCAGAACATCTAAAGCAAGACGGTTCTGAAGAACCATTGCCCTAATCGACTGCATCTCTCCTTCTACTAGCATCAATGACCTTGCAGTACTTGCAGATAATCTATCTACAACTGTAGCTAGTCTCCTGATCTTAACATCGTTAAGGATTAAACCTAAAAGAGGAAACATTGCTCCAAATATGTCTCCTACTACCTCTGCATCTCCTACTTCTCTTTTCGCTCTTGTCGAAGCCTTTCCTTCTATGATCGCTAAATCCTTTGCATGATATATTTTGGGGAAGACAATTGCCAAGTAACACGAACCATACCAATTGTCAGGCAATTTTACATAGGCATTTCTTCCACATACAAAATATACATTAGGAATAGCTTGCATCCCTTTCATAAAATCTTTCGTATAGTACTCTAACCTAAAAGCATGTTCGCAATTTACTTCACCTACAAATACACTCTCATAATATGTCTTACTTCGAGTTAAACATAACTTTCCTTTCTGCGTTCTATCCAATGCTATTGGACCATTGCTACCTTTCCTTTTGTGTGCTTTTTCTTCTTCGGTCCAATCTGTTTTCCACTGTCCTGACATTTTTAGAATCTTCTGCCTTCTGTATCTGTCATCTACTTGTCCTATGAACGTTTTCTCAACCTCTGACACTTTGCAAGTCAGATTATTTCTGCGTGCATATGAAGTATCTAATGTATCCCAAGGAAGAAAGAATTTGGCTAATCTATCCTCCTTTTTATAATAGTCCCACTTATTCATTTGTTTATAATTCGGGACTTCAGGCAGTACCGAATCATAATTTGAAAAGTAGTACTCGAATCCTTCTCTACCATAAAATATACTGAGCAATAAACTACATGTTATCCCATAAGTCAGTGGGAGATGATGATATCTGATGCCTTCATCTACGGAAGCCGGCAATTGCATACAAACATAACAATCCTTGGCCTCCATGGCATCAATATACTCGTACAATAGCTTGGCATATGCGTTTGATCTAAAATTTCCCTGTGACTCGTCTACGTGTAACCTACGAGCTTCATCTGCCAGTAACGCCTTTTCACGGATCACATTGCTCTCCTCCTTTTTCCCAACAAGAGCAGGTTTCAAAGTCGTTACAGGCTTTACATCTGCTGTTTCTCTTTCACTTGCATGTCCTACTATGTACGATATGGTAACTACTGTAATAATGAGAAGAATTACTACTGCTATTAGTGTACCTATTATGCATTTGGCTTTTCGGTTTGGGTTGCCGTTCTCCATGTTATCAAACAGCGTAGCTCTTTCTTTTTCGAAGAAAAGTTTCTTTTTCAGTCTTTATTTGCTTTATTTGATTTCTCAGTCTTTAAAGTGCTCTTTATCAACAAAGTCTCTTTTGCACAACAATGTCTTTTTATCTTCAGCAACAGACAACCCTAACCTTTCTCCGTCCTCTAAATGTAATCCCTAATTTTATTCTTCTTTCCACTCGGCGCTAGGTTATCTTCTTCTTTATAGCTTAAACACAAAAGTCTTTATGCATCTACAATTATTCTCGTACCTGCAGCTTTAATAACATGTTCCAATAATTCCAAACGAATGACTTTTTCTTCTTGTTCTGGTATTTGATGACCAAAAGTCGGAAACTCTAATCGATTTAGCACTAGATCTTTGATCCGACTCAGGTAAGGGGGTATGGGAAGTGTGAAAGTCAGTAGCCCCTCAGTCTCGATTCCAGGCGTCAACATCCATATCTCCACTGCCACAAATGGATCGAGATTGATCACCTTCACTTCTTTCACTCTCCCAGATTTCTGTCCCCAAGACATCTGCTAGATAAGTCCACTCAGGGGTGGCGTATCTTTTGCAGGGCACACGTACCCTTCTTGATCTTCTCGGACTCTCAGAGCCTGAATCCGTAGCTTCTTCTTCTAGATCCGACTCTTCAGAGATCGGGACAAGGGTTCTCTCTTGATTTGCTTTTAAGCTTGGCCTTCTCCTTCTCTCCGGCCAACTAGCTTCGTCACTCCTTGTCCTCCTGCTCCTTGTTCTTGGACTTGTCTCTTGTTCACTTACAGCTTGTTCGGTATCTGATTCGAACTCCCAGTTACTCTCTTCTTCTGAGGCGACTTCGGTCTCACTGGTGTCCTGACCGTCGTCAACCTGTTCTGACACAGGCTCAGCCTCTTCGATCACCTCTACAGCTTGGCTTTCCCCCTCCGTGGCTTCTCTGCTTTCCGCTGGATTTTCATCCGAGAGAGGAGCTGTTTCTTCTAGAGGTGTTGGCACTCTTCGGGTGTGTGAGGCGTGTATCCAGTTGGGCAAGCCTCCACACTTTACTGCAGTGTTCGTAACTAGTATGACTTGAAATGGTCCTCGCCAGCGCACGTCTAAGCAGTTCTTCCTGACATGTTTCTTCACCAGGACCCAGTCCCCCGGACACAGGTCATGGCACAAGTCTTGTGCTGATGGAACCTCTGCAGCCTGGACCTGGAGGGACACAGAATTAATGGCATCAGATAGTCCCTTGCAGTAGTCCAAGATCAAATCGTCTGTGATGTTCAACAATGCTGCAGTCGGAACCGATGGCAATCTCATAGCTCTCCCCATTAGCACTTCATGTGGAGAGAGACCTGTTTTTCTATCTGGTGTGCTACGTATGCTCATGAGAACCAATGGAAGTGCATCAGGCCAACTCAGAGATGTCGATGAACAAACTTTGGCAAGTCTGGATTTGATTGTACTGTTGATTTGCTCTACGATCCCTGAAGCTTCTGGTCGATAACTGCAATGGAGCTTCTGATCGATACTCAAAGCTGAACATAGCATCTTCACTATTTCGCTGTTAAAATGAGTTCCTCTGTCCGATTCCAAAGAGGATGGCACCCCAAACCTCGGTATCAGCTCTCTAAGTAACAATTTCGCTACTGTCAGTGTATCGCACCTACGTGTAGGGTAAGCTTCAACCCATCTAGAAAATATACAGACAATCACTAAAACGTATCTGAGTCTATTGCATTTGGGCATTTCGATAAAGTCCAGTTGCATTCTTTTGAAAGGCCCCCCAGACCTCCCTATGTGACTCAACGTGACTGGTGTTCTCTTTCCTACGTTTAGTTGTTGACAGATCGCACAACGCTGACATACTGCTTCTGCCGCTACTCTAAACTTCGGATTAAACCACGTTTGTCTGAATACTCTCACCATGGCATCTCTACCTATGTGTGCTGATCCATGCAATTTCCTTGCCATTGGACTAACAAGTTCATTTGGTAAAACTGCTCTCCCATCTGCAGAAATCCAGAAATTCATTTCACTTTTAGTACATCCAGCTGTCTCCCATCCCTTTTTCTCTGAGTCTGGTGCATTTTCCTGAACACACTTCAATTCGTCCCACGTATCTACAGTGTCTAACAACATTGTTAACTCAGTTCTTTCTTGTATTCCCCCCACTTTTACATTGGTGTGAGAATATCCCTGTTCCGCACAGTAACGTGCTACCTCATCGGCATAACGGTTACCTTGTGACACAAAGTCTACATTCTTCGTGTGCGTGGCGCATTTGACGACCGCTATGGCTGTCGGACCTTGCAATGCTTCTAACAATAGTCTCACGAATTCTCCATTCCTAATGGGAGAACCCGAGGAGGTCATGTAACCTCTTTGAGACCATAACTGCCCGTAATCGTGAACTACCCCGAAACCATACTGGCTATCGGTGTATATGGTGACTCGAATTTTGTTACCTGCTAAACAGGCACGCGTCAAAGCAATAATTTCAGCTACCTGAGCGGAATGTACTCCTTCCAGGCAAGCGGCTTCCACAACTCTGGTAATAGTACAAACTGCATAAGCTGCTCCCAGCTGACCGATATCGTCTCTTACGCATGAACCATCAACAAAGAATATTTCATCGGGATCAGTCAATGGCTCATCTACGATATCTGGTCTCGGTTTGGTGCATAGTTCAGTCACATCAAGGCAGTCATGATCTGTACAAATTTCATCATCAATCTCATTTGGAAGTGGCATCAAAGTAGCAGGATTCAAGACAGAGCATCTCTTTAGGGTCACATTCTCGGCAGCCAGTATGACTTGCTCGTAGCGTGTGAGCCTGCTATTCGTCAGATGCTGAGTCTTAGTCCTGGTCATTAACAATTCCACAGAATGCGGTACGTACACCACTAACTGATGTCCCATTACCACACTTTCACTCCTTTCAATGCTGACACCCGTTGCAGCAACGGATTTGAGACATCCGGGCAACGCTGCGGCTACTGGATCTAATGTAGCCGAAAAGTAAGCAACTGGCTACGCGCATTGCCGTGTATCTGGGCCAAAACTGCTAAAGCGCAACCTTCTCTTTCGCAGCAGTAAAGCAAGAATGGTTTTTCGTAATCAGGCATCCCTAAAGCCGGGGCACGACACAAGTCCTCCCGCAGCTGCAAAAACGCCATCAAACAATCTTTGTCCCATGGTATCGGATCACCTACTCCTTTGTGCGTCAGTTGTAGTAAAGGTTTTGCCTTCAGTGAAAAGTTGGCTATCCACTGCCGACAATAACCGACCATGCCTAGAAACATCCTGACTTCTCTTTGTGTTTTAGGCGCGTTCATCTTCATGATCGCCTCTATTCTGTCTGGAGACACCTTCCGTTTCCCCTTTTCAATCCTATGACCCAAGTATTGCACTTCAGTCAGGCAATACTGCAATTTACTTGGAGACACCTTGTGTCCGTTCTCGGCCAAGTGATTTAACAAGGTGATGGTGTCTACCTTGCAAGCTTCCTCAGTTTCTGACGCAACTAGGAGGTCGTCTATGTACTGGACCAGAACCGAGTTCATGGGCAGCACTAGACTTTCAAGATTTTTCTTCAACAGCTGGTTAAAAATCGATGGGCCTTCTGTATACCCCTGGGGAATACGACACCATGTTAAAACTCGATTTTCCAGCTTAAAAGCGAACAAATACTGGCTCTCCTCATCTAAAGGAATCGAAAAGAAAGCCTGGCACAAGTCTATCACTGTGAACCATTCAGCTTGGAACGGTATCTGAAACAATATCACTGATGGATTCGGTACCACTGGACAACATGAAACAACAATATTATTAATCTTTCGAAGGTCCTGCACTATTCTGTATTTCCCACTAGGCTTCTGCAAACCCATAATCGGGGAATTACATGGACTTCCCACGATCTCCTTCAGTATTCCCTGTTTAATCATGGATTCGATCACAGGCTTTATTCCTGCAATTGTCTCCGGTGTCAACTTATACTGTGGTGTTCTTGGATACTCGGCATTGGGTTTTACCATGATCTTTACTGGTTCCACCCCTTTGATCAGTCCTATTTCTTCTCCAGTAAAATCCCACACCTCAGCTGACACTTTCTCCCTCAAGTCCTGTGGAAGCTCCTCCACTGTTAAGGTAGGATATAGTTCCACGCATCCCTGCGAGTTCACAACCTTAAAATCGGCATCATCATCATTAGTCTGCACTTCTACTCCTTCAGGTGTGCAATATATTGTGCAATTTAGTTTACACAACAGATCTCTTCCTAGCAAACACACAGGGCTAGAATCACAGATCACAAACTGATGTTCGTCACTGTAATTCCCTATCTTCACTGACACTGGTTCTGTCAGAGGATTCGTCATTCTCCTATTTGCGACTCCTACCACCTGGATCGTTTCTCCCGACATTGGCAGACCTGGGACTACCGCCGATCTCAAAGTGGATCGAGTGGCCCCCGTATCCACCAAAAAGGTCGTAGGACATCCAGCCACTTCAGCCTCTACGTATGGTCCTCTCTGATCTACCTCCAGGGCTGCTCCTAGAGTACAGTCTTCTTCTCTATTCACTCGTTGCCCCGTAAGAGGATCAACGTAGTAGCATTCTTCTCCTCCTACGAACAATGGCATTTGTCTATAGGTTTTCCCTCCATTTGTAATGCGAGGCGGTTGAGGAAACGGGGCTCGAGGAGTCTGAGTCCCCCCTTTGACAAACTTTCCCTTCGGGACTGCTGCTCCCTTAACCACGTTGTTCTGAACCTCATCCTCCTCCTGTTCTAATTCCCCTGTCTCGACATTATAAGGACACTCGCGTCTCCAATGTCCCACCTCGTTACACTGATGGCACCTAGTTGTCTTTTTCAGTGTCGCGATATCTACCCTCGGTCTCGGTCTTTCCTCCTCATCTCTGCTTTGATTATTCTGTTTCTTTCCTAGTGTTCCTGTTCCCTGTTGCCGCTGTCCACCCTTTCCAGCTGATTGCATCTGCACCAACATCAGCTTTTCCTTAAGTTTCTTTGCCTTTGAATCTATTTCATCGCTACAGTACCTTGCATACCTCAGAATCTCATCTAGAGGTTTGTTTTGCCAACAAATCAAATGCTGTTGAATCATTAAACTTATGTCTGGTCTCAATCCTAGGACAAACTTCGACACAAACTGTCCTATGTCTTTAGGATCCATTACATCCAACCCACTATACTGCTTGAATGCTTTCAGTAATCTCTCATAGAACTCGTGAACAGTCTCTTTAGGTTCCTGAGTTGTTCGATCTAGCTTAACCCAGTCTATATCCTGCACCGGCACTTTCTCTTTTAACCATGCAATTACCCTCTCGTATTTTTCCATGACTCTATCTGATGGACCGTTTGTCCGGGCATCCCTCGGAGGCTTACAAGCGGGCCATTCAACACTAAGTTTGCATGCCGTCCACAAATCTCCGGGTACTACGATATCAAATAAGGTGTTCAGATCGATCCACAACACCTTAGAGATCTTCACGAACCTCTCTACCTGCTTATACCACTCAACGGGGTTCTCTCTCAGCTTGGGGAAAGAATTGGTAAATGCCGCTAAATCCCCCCTACTCCAGGGCACATGCACGTAGTTTCCGTTCGCGATTTCTCGCAAAGGGAAAGCTTCCATTCGCATTAGCTCTGCATCCGGGGACCTCGTAAGTGTACTCCTTCTGACGGATCCCCTCTTGGACCATCTTTCCTCCCATTTATCCACATTCCTCCACAATCTGATACTCTGGATCAGTTCTTTTATGTGTTTTTTCAGCCCAATCGTCCTACGCTCATCTAGATCCTGATCCGTGCAATTTAGCCTATGGTTACCCTGTAACGCTTTAGTTCGTGATAGGTCTATCATATACCTGTTTGCCAAATTAGACAAATTTTCATGAGCTGACCTCGCTCTTCGAGTAACATCTTTAGACATAAACAGTATTTCATCCGGTTCATACAGCTCTATCCTTTCCATTGCCACTGTGCCGTCTATTATTTCATCCAAGTCTGATTTCAAACTCATTACATCGAGCCGTTTTGCTTTTAATTCAGCTCTCAGTACGTCAGTCCTAGGTTGTTCGCTTACATCCCTCTCACCTCCACTACGCGCCCTACGTCTAAGCACAGGTGAGTTATGAGGAGTTCTTCTTGCTTCTCTTTGTTCCCACCTCTCTAGATCCCAAGCTCTTCCATCCTCTCTTGGGGTATGGTGGAACAATGATCTATTCCCCATCGCTACATTCTGTCTTTTCGGCTCGGTCTCTCTAGATACGAGATAGGATCCCCCGTTCTGTTCTAAACCACTGCAACTCCCTTGCTGTCTGGTGTCGCTCAATAAACGATAAGGTCCTTCACGGTCCTCCATGTTCCCGCGATCTCGTTCGTGATCACCGGATGCATGGCGAGACGTTTCGCGACTCCCTATATTCTCGTGACTTCGTCCGTGATCACCGGATGCATGGCGAGACCCTTCGCGACTCTCCATGTTCCCGTGATTCCAATGTCGCACATTTTCGCCCGGGGCATGGTGAGTGCACCTGAAACTGTCTCGGTACTCCTGCGTCCTTCGTTCTCCTTCACTAAGGATGATGCGAGGCACTCCCCCACACCCTGCACTCCTGTCGTCGCACGTTTGCCTATTGCCACTGTTGGTATGGCAAGTATCTCCTTTGTTTCCTTGACTCCCTCTCTCCCACTCTGGGCTGCTTTCGCCAGCTCCGCAATGAGAGAGGATCCTGTTATCCTGATCTCTCCATTCTGCTTCTGTTTCTAATTGTTTATTCTGAGTCTCTTCGGCAGCATCCAATTCTCTCAAGTACTCCCTTAATTCCTTAAAGGTTTTCGGTTTCGGTCCCCTTAGATCCATCTGTCCTCTCTGACCCCCCTGTTCTATCCAGGGACCCGTTGCTGAATCTAATGGGGTACTCCGACTCATTGGTCCTAGCAACTGCCTTTGAGGATTTATCGTATTATTCCTATTCTCCATCTCTGCCATTTCCCTGTCCCATCGTGCCTGTTCCTCCTGCTGGACTCCCTGTGGGTTGTAGATTGACACTATAGGACCTATGGTAACAGGTACTTGTAGAGCATCCGGCAATTGATATGACCTTGCGTGCTCCGTTTCTGGCACCTTCTGGACCACGAATCTTCCTACTACTCTCTGTTCGGGACTAGATTGAGGTACTTCCTCACTTTTCTTGGAATCCCACTCTGTTACTGGGAGCGGTTTATTTTCCCCCCATCTAGCTCCGTCCCCTTGCTGTAGTTCGGGACTTTCGGCTTCTCTGTTGTACGGAGGTGGTCTATCCATTAATAGCCTCTCTATCAGATCCTCATCTGGCTCGCTATCCTCATCTTCTTCTAGAGGTTTCTTTTCTCCCGTAGTCTCTAACATTGTGAACAGTTTGTCTGCTTCTATCTTTTGCACCCTCCACTTTTTAGCTTCATCGTCCCATTTAGCATCCTGCACTGCTTTTACCGATCGTCTCACTCTTTCTTGGCGCCTCTTTAAGCTTTTCTCGTGTGCTGCTCTAAACCATGCACTAAGGGCTTCGAACTGTGTTGGCCTCGGTAGAGGTCTCGTTGCGAGCATTACCGCTTTCAGTTGGTTCAATACTTCTAACTTAAACGTCCCGTATCTCGGGAACGTCAGTTCCTTATTCCCTTCCGTTAGCTTATTCCACTCGGAGATCCATAGTATCGAGTGTAAGCCTACATTCACTGCCATATGATAAGCTGGTGTGCCTTCTGGTGGAGCTTCTTCTCCTGCATACAAGTTTCTTCTATCTCTCCTTAAGATCGCCCTTAAACGCTTAAAACACTTCATTTTCGATAATCTACGATTTTCTCTTATTCTCTTCCTTGTTTACGTCCCGATGACAACCACCAATCCCTATGCGACTCTCGCTAATCCGCCTATCCCAGCGCGGTTTTACACCGACCGGCCAATCCTAGCGCGGCTCTACGCTGACGTCACTTGTCCCCTCTGCAGCAGTTCCCCTCCTTTCTCAACTCGTCTCGCGGTCTTGCATGCGTCTCATTCATACACTGAAAAATGACTACTTCCGTCCAAGCGATCACTTTTCTCTGACTGTACGTCCACAGTCTAACTGTAATTGTCACCTCAACTGGCGAGACGTCTTTCTCTCACTTCAGACGCTCGCCTTAACTGATAGGTTACTTACACACAGTAAACGTACGACCAGCGTCCGTTACTCATACACTCACTCTGTCGCTCCCCCTATCATCGGTCCGACGGGCGATCAATGGTACCTCATGACCCCCTTTCAATGGTAGACAATTACTCTGGGTGTTCGATACACCCGAACCACTTAAGCCCTTCTCTGGATCTTAAGATTTTATCCGGTTGCGCGCGCTCACAACCTTCCCTCAATCACACTACAGGCATTCAACTCCGCTTGACATTACAACACAAGTACAACATAAAACACCGCAATCTTACAACGCATGACCCTTATACTCACTCTCGACCGACTCTGCTGCTTTTCTCTCGACGCACCGTCAGCGCCTTCTTCGGCAGAGATTCTTCTTCTGGTCGTCGATGACTAGGGACCTTGGGGTAAACTAGACCTGACCTAGGTTGTCTTCCTCAAGAAGAAAACCATCCTCTGCTACCAACTGCGGGGAATGAGATTTTGATATCGTTTCTGATTACTTTGATACCTATCTCATTCGTTCTTTTTGGATCGATTATTTTCTGTCATTGAGTAAAAGACAACCCCGCATAAGTTAGATCAACCCCATAGACTGACGCAACTCTGAAGAACCACTTACGACTGATAAAGTTTTAAAAGTTTAATATAAAATTAGAAAAAGTTGCATATACAATCCTCTCAGGATAAGATTCAATAAGAATACAGGAACTAGAAGGAACATAAATTCCCTAAAGAACCTCAGTCTACAAAAGAATACAATCAAAATCAGTTCCAGAATCAACAGATTAAAAAGCATAGACACAATGTGGTTCCGTTGCGTCATCTATAGAAAAAGAATAAACAAGTTAAATCTGTCCCTACTCTATGCTAAGTGACATCCCTACTTCGCAAGTTCCTTACCTAAAAAGGTGTCAGCAGTTTGACTTCCAAAGAAGTTCAAACTCTCTTAGCCTCTAATGGTAACTTATGTCGAGAAGCAGTACCCTCTCTGCCTACCCATCCGCTCTCTAAGGGTCCTCGGCCTACTGCTCTCTTGCGCTCTGATCTCTCTGCGCATCTGCTCAAGTCATCTGTTCTTCGCTCCTAACTTGCTTCTTCTCCCCGGGGTGCTGTCCCTAAAATACACAATCACAGTATGGGTGGAACGCCCCTTTGACGCCTACCACGTATACATTCACATGATGTCATTTCTAGCTCTTTCCATGGCTTCATCTCTTCGCGTCGCCCGTTAAGTTGACCCTTCTTCTTAGGCGCCACCTTCGTCTTCTTGCTGGTGACTTCATTGACATTTCATTTGACACTTTCGGAGCAAAAGTCTATCACCTCAACAGAACTCTATTCTTTACGATTATGTTCTTAACCTCTTTTGGTCCTGTGAACGGTCATTTCAAAACAAGACTCAAATTCCAAGCGTCTCTTATCACGTTTAGGCCATAAACTTCGTCCAGCATTGTCACCTTAAATCTAACAAGACCTTTGACTCTTGGCTCGCACTTCAGATCAAGGCTATTCACGACTCCTGTGAGCCCACTAAATTACATACAGCGGACTACTCTCTTGCGAACCCTTGGTCAGTCAGGTTAAAATCACATATGACCACACTCTTCTAACATTCCTACAAAGTCTTCTACACAGTATAACCTTTAACACTTATATATAATCGCATTTAGCAAATCCTTTGATTATACTAGAATACATTTTACATAGAATACAACGTTTATATTCTCGTTCGTTACATCGGGCTATATATGCTCTCTGCACATTTCTTCATTTTTACATTTCTCGCCGCTTTCTCCGTTTAATAATTACACGTACATGAATTCTGTTTTGCACGTTCTGCTGTTCGTAAGCATTTCTATACATTTCTATATTAGCCCACTATGTATACGGGCCTTTTATTCTAATGCATTTTAGAATATATACAGATACATTTCCTATATTACTTTGGTTACATCGGCTAATTTTACGCTATAAGTGTTATTTCACGTTACAGTTTCTATGTTTGCGTTATATGCTTGTGAATATGGTACAGATATACTTTTTATTCAAATTGCGCTCTCTCACCAGCAAGTTCCACATTGACTGGGAGATAATAAAAACAAGCTCTCTGCATTGCGTGGCAGGGGCGTGGGAGCGGATTCCTTTGAAGTCTGATGCGGGGGGGCGGGGGAGCGGATTCCTTTGAAGTCTGCTGCCGGGGCTCACAAGCTGATGACAAATGGTGTGCTATGTGCACGCGCCTGGCTCACATGCACTGTACCTAATCCGCAGTTTGGGTACACTTTTGAAAGCCTTACTATAATCTCGCCAAACAAGTATTGCTAAAGCAATGCCGTAGGCGAGACCTAGAAATCATAATTCCGATATGTGCGGTAACTCCTTTTTACCGCATGCAGGCCTGACTCGCGACTGACTGTGCCCCAGCCAAACCTGGAGGTTATACCACAGTTACCTGGGATGCTGAACACATCCAGGACTACACAGGCAAATTAATTCTGATGCACATAATGAGCATTCCCTCTATCTAGTGGACCATTTCACCTCTCGACCCCTACTCCCCTGGCCCTACACGGCCTTAATCTTTGCACTGACAGTTTGTCAACTCGCGGACGTAGGGCAGGTGTCGGCTCTGGTGGTCACTGCGTCTTTTATGTGGGGTGTGTGTCTGCACGGGGTCTGCTATTTTTGAACTGGGTGAGGGTTTCCGCGAGTCAGCTTTCCATGAAAGAAAGCCACAGGGAGGGGGGGCTCACACCTCACAGGCGAGTTTATGGCACCCCAAAACATTTGTCCCCAGCTCTCACACCAGAAAACCATGTGGAAGGCTGTAAGCGGCCTTCAAAGACCAACTTCACACCTCAGGACATGCTTGGGGGCCATTACGGGGTGGGAGTGGTAGGGTCAGTCGCCAGTGCCTCCATACCAACTGTCCTACCAGATTCTGGCGGAGACTCACCAACCGTACCAGTGTTCATAAAGTGCGCAAGTGTGTGTGCGCGCGCGCCCACGCGTGGCAGGCGTCTGAAGAGTGGAGGTGCTATCATTATGTATACGTCGATGGTGTTGAGCACCTTCTTCAGAGAAATGTATAGCCTACAGGCAGCAGGTCCTGTTTCCTGAAGCGTGGACTCTTACTTTTAACTCTGAAGTTAATATAAAGAGTGACATAGTGTGGAGAAATAACACCGGCCATTGCTCAAGTACTAATAGGCAATTCAGTTTGTGATGTGTGCTTTATTAAAGACCTGCAGCATTTTTATGTAACAGTCCTCGCTCAGGAGGTACCCCCCACTTCTTATCCATGTCGTAATACTCAAACCACATGCAGTGATCTGAGTTTCTCAAATGAAAACAGAATTCAGCACACCCACCCAAACCCCTCATTAAAAAAACGAAACTCTCTTCAGGGCTGAACTCAGTGGCTGTCTTATGGCGCAGGAGGGTGACAACCTGGCATAGAGGAAAATTCTGGGCAGTGACTAGAAAATTTCAGGGAAACAAGTTGAAATTCAGGACACAAATTCAGGACACCTGGTGATTTTTAGATACACATTTGAGAAGGTCATGCAATGAATAAAAATAGGTAAATAGACTTTGAGTCGCAAACACTTCAAAAGAGGACGATGAATTCCAACCTGCTGCACACTCCGCCATCACTTCAGAACAGTAACAGTCCCCTGTGGCATAATGCACCACACCCAATACACTGTGCACCACTCGACACAGTGAAACACCTTGTCCCACACTGGCTAGTTGGCCCAACATTTGAAGAAAAGGCTCAGATAACACATTTGCGCAGTTACCCAGGGAACAAGATAGGAAAATAAAGTTTAGTATGCCTGAACTCAGAATGTTAAAGTGCATCTTTTAGTGTGGGTGATTTTAACATTCTGTGTTTAAAAATACCACTTTTAGAAAGTAGGTATTTTCTTGCCCAACCATCCAGTATGCCCCTGCTAGGTTTGTGTATTGCATGTCTGACTTGTGAGTGACAGGAGCTGGGAGAGGGCTGTGGCTCCAGCAGTCTGATGAGTCAGTGCTGGGCTGAATGGCACCTGGGTTGAAATTAGAGTAGAAGAAGGAGATTTCCTTTCACCTGCCTGGGCCAGGTCTGCTTTCAACAATGCTGTCTCCACCTCCTGCCAGAAGCTGCACCAGAGAGGAAAGAACTAGCTTTGGCTGGGTACAGACACTCTCTGCCTTCAGAGACAAAGGATTTGTGTGTATAAAAAGGGGGACCCAGACCCCAGAACTTTAGATCACTGCTGGGAAATGAAGAGGAACCTTTGCCAAGGAGAAGAAACCAGAGAAGCTGAAGGAGGATTACTGCCCCTGTGCTGTTTGCTGTTTGGGGTTGGCCTGCAGTGGTTACTTGTTGCCAAGGAAAAAAGAAAAGGACTTTGCTGTTTGCTTTGTCATCTTGAGGAAGATCTCCAAGGGCTTGAAATTGAGCTTGCCTCCTGTCTGAAGTCTCAGGGACACAAAGACTTCACCACCAGCTCCCCTGAATTTCTTTGCTGGGATTTCTAACCTACAGAGAGGTGTCTGCTGCTGTTCAGGACCTCTAGAGACTGTTAATGTGAGCTGGAAGCACGACGCAATGAAGAAGACGCGTGTCACATCCGCACCGAGACCCGGCGCATCGCTGAGCCATGGGGAAGAAGCGTGTCGCATCTACACCGAGTCCCGATGCATCACCGAAAACATCGTCGCAGAGCCTGCCATGCAGCTGCGAAAGTTCACGCATCGGACCAAATTGTCGCATCACATCAAGCTGCCATTTTATCGCATTGCACTGGATTGTCACATCGCGGCGCCATCTTTTCGCATCGTAACCGGAACGCAGTAAGAAAGTGATGAATCCCCTCCTCTCCGGTAAGGAACTTATGCATCGCCTCCCCTGCGCTGCAGTAAGGAACAGGTGCGCCGCATTCCCCGAAGCAAGGAACTGACGCTTCGCCTTCCCTGCGACTGTTTTTTTTTGTTTTTTGCATGAGGCATTTAAGGTACTTTGTTGGAAAATTGTAACATTTACAACTTGCATTGAACTGAACTCAATTCAATTTCAAATCTTTATTTCGATCATTTGATCCTTAAAGATATACAACAATTCATCATCATTAAGAGTTTAAAAGACTATTAAAACAAGAATTACAGTGTATAAAGGCAACAAGTTTTCAGTGATCATCTACCATCTTTATATGTCGGGTTCTGACATACCACATTGCTGTTAAAAATTTAGCCAGGGCAAACACCGTTGCCGGGGATAGGTCTGTTTTTAAAACTCTAAATGCAGGAAGGAAGGTTCTGAATCCCATGTTTCTCAGTAGTGGAATCAGCCAATAACGCCTGCTTTTAAGATACGCGGGGCAGAAGAAGATGACATGAACTTCGCTTTCTCTAGTTTTAGCACAAGAAGGACACAACTCATTCGGAAAATGTCCCGCCCACGCTTTAGTAAAAGTCTTTAGGGGAAGAGTCCCATACCTCCACTGCAAAAAATGTTTCCTTGTTAAGGCGGGAGCCATGCCATCCAGCACATTTTCAAAGTTATATGAATCCTTGATTAACATAAAGGCATGCGTCAAGGAGCCCTCTCGGGCAGTTGCCAGGACTCGGGTAAGCCTTTTTTCGTAGTAAACTCCGGAGAGTGTTTTCCTTGAGATCCTGGTACTTGTCCTTTGTGGGTCTAGCTACAGATCTGTTAATCCGAGGGTCTCGCATGTTGTCTTTATGTAATTTATCCAGGGTATCTTGGCAGCGTTGGGCAGGGTTAGAAATTCCTGAAACTCAGATCGATATGAGGTGAGATCCTGACTGCTCCATATACGGCGCCAAAATGTTAGTGGCTTTAGCCCTAGTTCTTCTGTAATGGGCCTCAGAGCCAGATCCAATCTCAAGGGCATAAGTGGGGTGCTTGTTGGTAGAGCTGTAAGTTGTCTTATGAATTTATTTTCCGTCACCTGTAGATTAGAAGATGACCCCACATCTCTCCCCCATAGATAGCACCACCCGAGCCTGCATTTTATAAATTTAGATAGCCGGGGACAAAGGGCGAAAAGATGATTTTGACGCAAGTCTCATGATGCCCCCCGCCTTCTGAGCTAGCCTCATGTTGGCTTTTGTCCTGTGGGCCCCCCATGTTAAGTTTTCGTTTAGTGTTAGCCCCAAATACTCAATAATATGTACCCTTTCCAGCCGCACAGAACCGAGTAAGGGGTTTGGGCGCTTTTGGGACTTAGGATTCATAATCATGAATTTGGTTTTTTGGGGGTTTATTTTGAGGCCCCTTACAGTGCAAACGTCCTGGAAGCCGTCAATCACCCTCTGGATACCCATTGGGGTCTTAGATAGCAGCAGGGTGTCGTCCGCAAACATTATGGCGGGCACCCTGCTGCCGGTTAATTTTGGGGCGTCGGTGTTGGTTATCCCGGTCAGGTGTGAGATTACCCCGTTCACAAAGAGGCAGAACAGGGTCGGTGCGAGCACACATCGCTGCCTCACCCCTCTGCGAACAGGGAATCTTTCAGTCAGCGTCCCGCTTTTCCCACATCTGACCATTGCGTAGTTGTTATGATGTAATTTAAGCAAAATCGCGAGTATATCTTTTGGGACGCCCAGATCTGTCATTGCCTTCCACAATTTTGCTCTTGGCACTAAATCGAAGGCAGCACGCAGGTCCACAAAGACCGTATATAGGGTGCCGCCCTCGATAAGTGCCCGCCTCCATTATATAAGATTTAGTCTGAATACTTGGTCAATTGTGGAAACACCCCTCCTGAATCCAGCCTGGTATGGGCTGAGGATGTCCGTTTCCTCCAGCCAGTTCTGCAGGCGATTCAGGATTAGTCTACCAAAGAGCTTTTGCGAGACATCAATGAGGCTTATGGGGCGATAATTGGCTGGGAGCAGAGGGGATCCCTTTTTAAATATAGGGACCACCTCTGCGCCCAGCCAAGTATCTGGGATCTCCATGCCCCCAAGGACCGCATTGAATATCAGCAATAGATATGGGGCCCATATCCCTGGTTCCAGTTTGTACAGGTCTCCAGGGACCCCGTCCAATCCCGGTGCTTTACCTCCTGTCAGCCCGCGATTGCGGCTTGAACTTCTTTTAGCACGAATGGTTCGCCCATCTGATCTATCATGGCAATACTGTTAGAATTGGTGTGTGGCATATCCTCATTTGAGTATAGAGATTGGTAGTGTTCCTGCCATAAGGCAGGGGCAATGTTGTGTTCAATAGCAGAGGGAAGATCCTCTGATCTGTGGTTAACCACTCGCCAAAATTTACGGGAGTCTTTATTGGCTAGTGCCTCAGATAGGTCCTCCCAATGCTTTTGGTCCCATTCGGCTTTGGCATTTTCCAGCAATGTCCTGTATGCCTGTCTTTTGCCTTGTATTATCTCACGGGATTCATGAATCTTAATTGCAGATAAAAGTTCCCGTTTAGATTCCCAGGATTTTTTGTTTGGTCTGGTGCTTTTTAATGGTGCTTCAGAGAATAGATCTAACTGTAATGTGTTTATTAGGTCTTTATGGTTTTGACCCAGTAATTCTACTTTCCTTCTATCTGCTAGTTTGTCAGAGAGACCAAATGCCCTTTCAAGGACTGGGGTGATTCTGGCATAAAGCCTGGATATTTTTGCCTCATTTGTTGCCAACTTCCCCCACCTTACTCTCCTCCTGTTGTTCTCTAGGAGTAACCCAGTAATCCCATTTTCGTTATCCATTCCCGTGTCGTCTATACCAGGGATAGCATATTCCAGTATGAGTGCATTGTGGTCGCTATCCTCTCTGGGTTGTACCCTTAAATCAATTATTTGTGTCCAATTTGATATTTGGGCTAGAATATAGTCTAGTCTGGATTCGCTACCTGGTTTGTTGAATGTGCATTTGCAAGGGTTGTCTGATTTTGTGCGCCCGTTGCATGCGCGTAGACCATAGTTAAGGGTCAAAGCTGTAATTTGTAGTGCAAGGGGTGTCCAGGCTCTTGGTGGAGGAGCCACCGTGTCTGGTATCATGCAACTAGCGTCCTCTTCTAAGGAGGGACCTTCCAACAATCCGGGCAGTGGCTCATAGTGGGAATTGAGGTCTCCTGCTACCAACTGGGGGAGATCCCTTGGGATATCACTCAGAAAGGTTGCGAGATCCTCGATTGTTTTCGATTCCCCAGATAAAGGCACGGGTCTCAAATAGACGTTTATGATCAGTAACTTGACTAGATTCGGCCATTCTAGGAGGACTGGTAGAATATCCTCAGAGTCTACGGCTAAACAACTGGCCTTGCAGCTCAAATGGGAGGCGATCAAGGTTGCCAACCCTCCAGACGGACGTCCCTTGCCGCCCCACTTTGCCTTTTTAGAAAAAACTTCGAAACCTGGGCATGTGAACTCCTCTCGTGCCCAGGTTTCCTGAAGGAGACAGATTCCTTTTGAGCTGATAAACGACAACCATTCGGGACATTCAATTTTGTTGCCGATACCTGCTACGTTCCATGAAGTTAGGTTAAGCGTAGCAGGCCTTAAGGGTGGTTGCTCGGTATAAGACATAGTGTTCTCTGTGGGGACAGGAATAGTATATACCATTGCAGTTTGTAAGAGTTCTCCTTGTTCGGACTCTGGGTTGATGATATTGTCCCTAGTAACAGATATGCAGCTAGCATATTCTTGGGAATAATTTAAAGTATCAGTGGTAATTTTAGATACTAGTTGTAACCCAGAATGGCCTCCGGTGGTGGGTCCATCTTCTGCAGAATCTACTGCAGCAAGGTGGTCCACCACCTTTATATTGGGATCAGCCAGTCAGTCGACCATTTCCAGGGTACTGTACCTATTTGAGGTTGAGAAATAGGCTGGGTGATGCAATCTATGTGGACCAGGGACTCCTCTCGGTCTACCACCCCATCCTCCTTTCCTTCTGGTGACATACTCCCACCCCTCCCCCTCATCATGTAGCGGTAAATATTCAGGGTGCATATTCCTAGGATAGTATAGTTCCCTTCTCCCTGCCCTGTTATTTTCCCACTCTCCCAGTAGCTCCTGGTGATGGCCCCATCTAGGATTTTCTGCTTGATAAATGCTTGATGGGTAGAAGAACGAAAGGGGAAGAGCCTGGATTAGGTTCCCTTGGTCTTCAGGTACCCAGCTACAGATATACGAGGCTGTCCTTGAATCCCTAAACCTAACCACAATGCAATCACCCCTGATTGTCTTTCTCAGGTTGCCCACCCAGGCGACGGGTCTCACCATGGATACATCGCTAGTTGTTCCTTGTGGTAGGGGTCTGTATATAGACAGCCAGTTGATGACTTTGTTTTTGAGCGAGGCTGAGGTCTCAATAGAATTGAGAGATAGTTCAGGGGCTCCCGCCAAAATCACTGTATAGGGGGATGCTTCCGGTGGTAGGTTTGCGGGTTTGAATTTCCTAGTGTTAGTCTGGTTATTGTCTAGGGGCCGCGTAGCATTCTTAACTCTATCTGGGGGGTCGGGCTTTTGTGTAGGTTTGCTAGTGGTGTTTGAGGTCATTGGGATTGGAGTTTGGGTTTGTGTTGGTACTATGATTTTGCTTGTACTGGCGGGAACTTGTATCGTCTTGTTTTGTTTGGGAATCGATTTTGTGTTTTGTGGGGTTGGGGGATCATTTTCCTTCATCGGGATTGTGTGCTCTAGGCTCTTTTTGGGCATACTATTATTTAACCCTGTTTTGGAGCCCTTGGATTCCGACTTTATACTGTCTGCAAGCTGGACTGTAGATTTCTCGATGATGACCAGCCTTGCTTCGATCTTTATCAGTCGGGCTTCCAGGGGACTTAAGAGTGACCTGATAAGTGAGCCAATATCTGCAAGGGTTATGTCCTCATTTGCAAAGTCTATGGAGATATCTCCTTGTGGGAGGGGTTGTTCTAAAAATCGAGAGGATGTTTTTGGGGTATTCACAATACTCTTGGGGGGTTGTCCCGGAGTATTATCCCCCGGGGTTCCTGTATCGCTGACAGGTTTTGCCTTGCTGCCGCCTTTGGATTGCCCCCCTTTCTTCTTTTTTTGTATTGCTCCTTCCCTGGCCCCCCTCTGTAGTTCTGAGGTGTTCATGGTAATACAAGGGACAGTCAAATCCTTGCTTGAGGCCAGGGGTGGGGCAGACGATGTGCGGGTCATGGGTAGAGTCATGAGACTAGTGTCCTCTAGGTCCTTAGAGGCCTCCCTAGTAAGATCTAAATTAGAGGCATAATGGATTGACTGTGAGCCCGTCTGGATATTGCTATTAGGTTCTGGCCTTTCTTCTGGTGTTTTGGCCAGAGCCATTGGTCCCATAGACGATCTCCTCACCCAGTCGATCTCTTGGGAGATGCGGCGTTCTAGCACAGAAATTTCGTCTATCAACAGTGAGCCAGCTTTCACAAAGTAATTGTCAATAGTACCTTTGGGAACTCCAGCTGTCAGGATCTAACAAGGCGCCTACCTAAAGTCTAAGAACTTCAAATCCCACAATGCCTATACAGGGGGGCGGGGTCCTATAAAAGTCAGGTGGACCCATTGCTTCCTGTTAGTAATTTTGTAATCTATGGTGCTTGTGTGGCTATCCAGACTTTAGTTTCCTGGCTTCTCTTGGGACTGTGTTTGAGAAGCGTTGCTTGAGTATTTTGCTGACTACAGCGCGTGTGCTTTCGGAACGCGCTGATTTCCGAGGGTTCCGTGGTCTGCCAGTTTCGGCGGGGAAGGAGTTTCCCGTATCTTTGTTTTGGAACACACGCTGTTTGATCTAGCCGCTCGTCAGCGGACTGGGAGCCTACTCTCAGAAGACGCGCGGCAAGGAAGAAGAAGCGCCTTGGGTGCAGTAAGTAATAACGCAGCGCGTGATGTTAAACGCGCTGCGGTGATGTAAACGGTGACGCTCCTGAAAAGGAAACTGTGTGTCACAGAACTGACATTGATGAATTATTTCCTGTGAGTGTTCTCGCCAGAGAGCGGAGTGCTGTGGGGAACCCTCCGCGCATTGCCGCTACGAAGTACGGCACTAGTGTCATAGACGTTCATTCAACCAAGCGGAAGATAGTGGGAAGGCCTACATCTTGCCGTGTTGGGGAGAACTGTGATATTTGTTTGTAGACATTTGTGGATAATTGGAAGGAAGCGGAGGACAGTAGTAGGAGGCTACGTCTTGCCGTGTTCCTAAAAGAGAACCTTACTTTTATGGGCAACACTAAAATACTATTTAGAAGAGCATAACTTGTTTTGGTTTTGAATACACATAATTTGGTGGAGGATACACGTTTCTTTAAAGACTCTTTCTAACCAAGGAGGGGTAGGTGCTGTTTCTATACCATTAGTATACACCGTCAAAAGCAGGAGGAGTGTTTCAGAACTAATTGTTGTTTACCATCCTTAGGAAACCTGTGCAGATAAACTCATCATAGTACAGGGAGGAGGCTATTCACAACCAGGATATACAGGGAGGTGGAAGAGAGCATTGGTTCTAGAAAGGTGAACCCTTTTCAAATAGTACTAAAAGAAGCAGAGACAGGGATTTGAAATAACAGTACTAACCTGTGCATTGTTTTGTCTTCTTGTCTTTCAGCTATCCCTTCCCTGCAGACCCCTTCCTTTCCCTTCCTTGGTCTCCTGTTTTTTCCCTCGCCCTATCGCTCGAACCCACTGTGTTTTTTAGCCAGTGTGTTGGTGAGATCGGGAGGTGGAGTTTTATGTGCATCAGCCGGATCCTGCAGTGTGGAGTCTGACACCAGCAGCGGCCAGTGCAGATTTACTTCGCGTTTCCCTGGTAGTCATCGTAAATTCCCAGTGGGCGAAGACCACTAAAAGTCAATAGATGGTACTGGGCCAACCAGGGGGGGTGGCCCAGTCCCAGTCTCTCCGGTCCTCGAACGGCCTCAAACGGCCCGCCCTTTGCCTGGGCTTCGCTCCGAGCTTTGCCCCGCGCGCGTCCCGCTTGCGCGTTAGATACTTCCTGTTTATAGCAGGAGGTGGGCGGGAAGAGGACCAGCTGCGGCGAGTCAGCAGGCGCAACGCCCGCTGGTCCTCGAAGTCCCACAAGGGCAGAAAGCAACTCCAGGCGACTTCTCTCAGCGGCCGTGATTCCCCGGTGATGAAGACCTCGAGCGGCCCCCGCGCGAGGAGTTGTGTGCAGGATACAGAATCAAAGTTCTTTGGTCAGGAAGGAGGCAGGAAAGCACGTCGACCCTCTCTCAGCTCCAAGCACTGAGGTCCCCGCCCGCAGTTCTTTAACACCAGGCGGGAGGGGGCGGGAAGAGGACCAGCTGCGGCGAGTCAGCAGGCGCAACGCCCGCTGGTCCTCGCAGTCCCGCAAGGGCAGGGCAGAAAGCAACTCCAGGCGACTTCTCTCAGCGGCGGTGATTCCCCGGTGATGAAGACCTCGAGCGGCCCCCGCACAGCGGGGGCCGCGAGGAGTGGTGTGCAGGATACAGAATCAAAGTTCTTTGGTCAGGAAGGAGGCAGGAAAGCACGTCGACCCTCTCTCAGCGCCAAGCACTGAGGTCCCCGCCCGCAGTTCTTTGACACCAGGCGGGAGGGGGGCGGGAAGAGGACCAGCTGCGGCGAGTCAGGCAGGCGCAACGCCCGCTGGTCCTCGCAGTCCCGCAAGGGCAGAAAGCAACTCCAGGCGACTTCTCTCAGCGGCGGTGATTCCCCGGTGATGAAGACCTCGAGCGGCTCCCGTGCAGCGGGGGCCGCGAGGAGTGGTGTGCAGGATACAGAATCAAAGTTCTTTGGTCAGGAAGGAGGCAGGAAAGCACGTCGACCCTCTCTCAGCGCCAAGCATTTGAAAGCCTTATTTGCAATACTGTATTGTGGATTTTTGTCGTTTGGTCTTGTTTAGATAAAAATTTCTTATTTTTAGGTCTCACTGAGTCAGCGCCCATGCGGTGCTCGGAGAGACGTTTAGTAGGGGAGTTTTGAAAGTGCTGCTGGCTGGGCTAGTGCTTGCGTTCATGTTGAGCGTGCACGCGCGACTGCCAGCCTTCAGCGCCATCTGTCTTTCCTCTCGCTTGCTCCCTGCCTCCATCGCTCCCCCCTCCTCGCTCACTTTTCTCTCGCTTCCATGCCTCCTCCGACGATCCTCATTAGCTGCGCGTAGATCACAACAGCAACCTCGCTAATACTTTCGATGATTGCTAAAGTAGAGCGAGACAACCACACACACACACACACACACCACCACACACACAACCACACAACCACAACCACACACAACCACACACACCGGATCGTCGCATCGCGGCGCCATATTTTCGCATCATAACCGAACGCAGTAAGAAAGTGATGAATCCCCTCCTCTCCGGTAAGGAACTGATGCATCGCCTCCCCTGTACTGCAGTAAGTAACAGGTGAGCCGCATCCCCTGAAGCAAGGAACTGACGCTTCGCCTTCCCTGCGACTGTTTTGATTATTTTGCATGAGGCATTTAAGGTACTTTGTTGGAAAATTGTCACATTTACAACTTGCATTGAACTGAACTATTTCTACCATTTGAAAGCCTTATTTGTAATACTGTATTGTGGATTTTTGTCGTTTGCTCTTGTTTAGATAAAGATTACTTATTTTTTAGGTCTCGCTGAGTCAGCGCGCATGGGGAGCTCGGAGAGACATTTAGTAGGGGAGTTTTGAAAGTGCTGCTGGCTGGCCTAGTGGTTGCGTTCATGCGAACGTGCACGCGCAAACCGCCAGCCTTCAGCGCCATCTGTCTTTCCTCTCTCATGCTCCCTGCCTCCACCCCTACCCCCTCCTAGCTCATTTTTCTCTCGCTTCCATGCCTCCTCTGACGATCCACACTAGCTGTGCGGAGATCACAACAGCAACCTCGCTAATTCTTTAGATGATTGCCAACGTAGAGCGACCACACACACACACATACACACAACCACACATACAAATACAACCACACACATAACCACACACACAACCACACACACAACCACACACCCACAACCACACTCACACACTCAACCACACCCACAACCAAACCCACAACCTCACACACAACCACACAAAACCACACACAACCACACCCACACACAACTACCCACAGCCACACACACACAACCACATCCACAATCACACACACAACCATAGCCACACCCAAAACCACCCACAACCACACACACAACCACACACCCACACCCACAACCACACACACAACCACACACACACAACCACACACACAACCACACCCACTACCACACCCACTACCACACACAACCACACAAAAGCACACAAAACCACACATGCAGCAACACCCACAGCCACACACACACAACCACACACACAACCACACACACCCACACAATCATACCACATCCACACACACACACAACCATACCACATCCACACCCACACACAACCACACTAAACCACACACACAGCCACACACACACAAACCCACAACCACACACACAACCACAGTCACAACCACACACAACCACACAAAACCACACCCACAACCACACACACCCACAACAACACCCACAACCACACCAACAACCACACCCACAACCACACCCACACACAACCACAACCACACACAACCACACACCACACAAAATCACAATCACACACACTCAACCACACACACATCCACACACACACACAACCACACACACAACCACAACCACACCCACAACCACAAACAACCACACACAACCACACACAACCACACCCACACACCCACATACACAGCCAAACACACAACTGCCCACAACCACACACACAACCACACACAACCACAACCACACCCACACACACAACCACAGCCACACCCACAACCACACCCACATCCACATACAACCACACACAACCACACAAAACCACACACAACCACACCCACACAACCACACACACAGACACACACACACAACCACACACACAACCACACACACAACCACCCTCACAACCATAGCCATGCCCACAACCACACACAAACCCACAATAACACACCCACAATAACACACCCACAGCCCCACACACACAACCACACACACAACTACCCACACAACCACGCCCACACCCACATCCACACCCACACCCACACCCAACCACACACACACACACAACCACAACCACCCACACAACCAAACACACAACCACACCCACAACCACAACCACACAAACACACACAACCACAAACACAACCAAAACCACACACACACACAACCACAAACACACACACAACCACACCCACACACAACCACACACACAACCGCACACATGCACACACACACACAACCACACACACACACCACACACACACAACCACACAACCACAACCACACACACACAACCACACACACACACATGACGACACACACAACCACACACACTAACAACCACACACACACACCACACACACACACACTCAACCACACACAACCACAACCACCCACAACCACACACACAACCACGACCACACACACAACCACGACCACACACACAACCACGCACACACACAACCACGCACACACACAACCACACACACACCACCACACACACAACCACACAACCACAACCACACACACCGGATCATCACATCGCGGCGCCATATTTTCGCATCATAACCGAACGCAGTAAGAAAGTGATGAATCCCCTCCTCTCCGGTAAGGAACTGATGCATCGCCTCCCCTGTACTGCAGTAAGTAACAGGTGAGCCGCATCCCCTGAAGCAAGGAACTGACGCTTCGCCTTCCCTGCGACTGTTTTGATTATTTTGCATGAGGCATTTAAGGTACTTTGTTGGAAAATTGTCACATTTACAACTTGCATTGAACTGAACTATTTCTACCATTTGAAAGCCTTATTTGTAATACTGTATTGTGGATTTTTGTCGTTTGCTCTTGTTTAGATAAAGATTACTTATTTTTTAGGTCTCGCTGAGTCAGCGCGCATGGGGAGCTCGGAGAGACATTTAGTAGGGGAGTTTTGAAAGTGCTGCTGGCTGGCCTAGTGGTTGCGTTCATGCGAACGTGCACGCGCAAACCGCCAGCCTTCAGCGCCATCTGTCTTTCCTCTCTCATGCTCCCTGCCTCCACCCCTACCCCCTCCTAGCTCATTTTTCTCTCGCTTCCATGCCTCCTCTGACGATCCACACTAGCTGTGCGGAGATCACAACAGCAACCTCGCTAATTCTTTAGATGATTGCCAACGTAGAGCGACCACACACACACACATACACACAACCACACATACAAATACAACCACACACATAACCACACACACAACCACACACACAACCACACACACAACCACACACCCACAACCACACTCACACACTCAACCACACCCACAACCAAACCCACAACCTCACACACAACCACACAAAACCACACACAACCACACCCACACACAACTACCCACAGCCACACACACACAACCACATCCACAATCACACACACAACCATAGCCACACCCAAAACCACCCACAACCACACACACAACCACACACCCACACCCACAACCACACACACAACCACACACACACAACCACACACACAACCACACCCACTACCACACCCACTACCACACACAACCACACAAAAGCACACAAAACCACACATGCAGCAACACCCACAGCCACACACACACAACCACACACACAACCACACACACCCACACAATCATACCACATCCACACACACACACACAACCATACCACATCCACACCCACACACAACCACACTAAACCACACACACAGCCACACACACACAAACCCACAACCACACTCACAACCACAGTCACAACCACACACAACCACACAAAACCACACCCACAACCACACACACCCACAACAACACCCACAACCACACCAACAACCACACCCACAACCACACCCACACACAACCACAACCACACACAACCACACACCACACAAAATCACAATCACACACACTCAACCACACACACATCCACACACACACACAACCACACACACAACCACAACCACACCCACAACCACAAACAACCACACACAACCACACACAACCACACCCACACACCCACATACACAGCCAAACACACAACTGCCCACAACCACACACACAACCACACACAACCACAACCACACCCACACACACAACCACAGCCACACCCACAACCACACCCACATCCACATACAACCACACACAACCACACAAAACCACACACAACCACACCCACACAACCACACACAGAGACACACACACACAACCACACCCACAACCACACACACAACCACCCTCACAACCATAGCCATGCCCACAACCACACACAAACCCACAATAACACACCCACAATAACACACCCACAACCCCACACACACAACCACACACACACAACTACCCACACAACCACGCCCACACCCACATCCACACCCAACCACACACACACACACAACCACAACCACCCACACAACCAAACACACAACCACACCCACAACCACAACCACACAAACACACACAACCACAAACACAACCAAAACCACACACACACACAACCACAAACACACACACAACCACACCCACACACAACCACACACACAACCGCACACATGCACACACACACACAACCACACACACACACCACACACACACAACCACACAACCACAACCACACACACACAACCACACACACACACATGACGACACACACAACCACACACACTAACAACCACACACACACACCACACACACACACACTCAACCACACACACAACCACAACCACCCACAACCACACACACAACCACGACCACACACACAACCATGACCACACACACAACCACGCACACACACAACCACACACACACACACCACCACACACACAACCACACAACCACAACCACACACACCGGATCATCACATCGCGGCGCCATATTTTCGCATCATAACCGAACGCAGTAAGAAAGTGATGAATCCCCTCCTCTCCGGTAAGGAACTGATGCATCGCCTCCCCTGCACTGCAGTAAGTAACAGGTGAGCCGCATCCCCTGAAGCAAGGAACTGACGCTTCGCCTTCCCTGCAACTGTTTTGTTTATTTTGCATGAGGCATTTAAGGTATTTTGTTGGAAAATTGTCACATTTACAACTTGCATTGAACTGAACTATTTCTACCATTTGAAAGCCTTATTTGTAATACTGTATTGTGGATTTTTGTCGTTTGCTCTTGTTTAGATAAAGATTACTTATTTTTTAGGTCTCACTGAGTCAGCGCGCATGCGGTGCTCGGAGAGACATTTAGTAGGGGAGTTTTGAAAGTGCTGCTGGCTGGCCTAGTGCTTGCGTTCATGCGAACGTGCACGCGCAAACCGCCAGCCTTCAGCGCCATCTGTCTTTCCTCTTGCTTACTCCCTGCCTCCACCCCTACCCCCTCCTAGCTCACCTTTCTCTCGCTTCCATGCCTCCTCTCGACGATCCACACTAGCTGCACGGAGATCACAACAGCAACCTCGCTAATTCTTTCGATGATTGCCAACGTAGAGCGACACAACCACACACACACATACACACAACCACACATACAAACACAACCACACACATAACCACACACACAACCACACCCACAACCACACACCCAACCACACAAACCCACAACCACACACACACACTCAACCACACCCACAACCAAACCCACAACCACACACACCACCACACACAACCACACAAAACAACACACAACCACCCCCACACACAACTACCCACAACCACACACACACAACCACATCCACAATCACACACACAACCATAGCCACACCCAAAACCACACAAAACCACACACACAACCACACACCCACAACCAAACACACAGCCACACACAACCACAACCACACACACAACCACACCCACTACCACACACAACCACACAAAATCACACAAAACCACACATGCAGCCACACCCACAGCCACACACATAACCACACACACACAACCACACACACAACCACACCCACACACACACAACCATACCACATCCACACACACACACAACCATACCACATCCACACCCACACACAACCACACTAAGCCACACACACAACCACAAACACACAACCACACACACACAACCACACACACAAACCCACAACCACACACACAACCACAGTCACAACCACACACAACCACACAAAACCACACACACAACCACACACACCCACAACAACACCCACAACCACACCCACACACAACCACACCCACAACCACACCCACACACCACACAAAATCACACTCACACACACTCAACCACACACACATCCACACAAAACCGCACACAACCACACAAAACCACACAAAACCACACACAACCACACCACCACACACACAGCCACACACACAACTACCCACAACCACACACACAACCACACACACAACCACACCCACAACCACACAAAATCACACACACAACCACACACACAACCACAACCACACCCACATACAACCACACACAACCACACAAAACCACACACAACCACACACAGACACACACACACACACTACCACACCCACAACCACACACACAACCACCCACACAACCATAGCCACGCCCACAACCACACAAAACCACACACACACCCACAATAACACACCCACAATAACACACCCACAACCACACACACAACCACACACACACAACCACACACACAACCACACCCACACTCACACCCACAACCACACAGAACCACACACACAACCACACCCACATACACACCCACACCCACACACAACCACACAAAGCCACACACAACCACACACACACACACACCAATACACACACCACACACACCACCACACACACACACAACCACACAAAACCACACACACAACAACACACACACAGCCACACCCACAACCACACAAAATCATGCACACACAACCACACACACATCCACACACACACACACACCCACACCCCCATCCACACCCACATCCACACCCAACCACACCCAACTACACACACACACAACCACATCCACCCACACAACCACACCCACAACCACACCCACAACCACAACCACACAAACACACACAACCACACACACACACACAACCACAAACACAACCACAACCACACACACACACAACCACAACCACACACACACACAACCACAAACACACACAACCACAACCACACACATGCACACACACAACCACACACATGCACACACACAACCACACACACACACCACCACACACACAACCACACAACCACAACCACACACACACAACCACACACACAACCACACACAAAACCACACACACTAACAACCACACACCACACACACACAACCACAACCACACACACACACTCAACGACACACACAACCACACACACAACCACAACCACCCACAACCACACACACAACCACAACCACACACACAACCACGACCACAAACACAACCACGACCACACACACAACCACACACACATAACCACACACACAGCCATGGATGGCACTATGAGCTGGACATCATGTTTTGAAAGGGATACTCCTAGCCAAAGGCAACAAGTGTAGAGGCTGAAGAGCAAGGAAAATGTATGAACTTATATGAAGGTTGATGAGTTGTTTTGAAGTTGCATTCCAGATTCTTTTTGATCACTTAGTTGGCTGCTGTGCATTATAAACCATTGTCGAAGTCCAGACGGATGAGGACTAGACTAAAGGTGGCTGTATCTTTTGTTGGAATCCTAAATAAAGGGAGTTTTTGCCTATGCATTGGATCATGTAAAAGCACAATTTCGTGTTTTGCATCACTTGACGTGTCAGGGACGGGCTTGAGTCCCAGTGCTTAATGTGTGCCAGTGTTAGTCAGTGCTCGGCACCTGTACTTATTTCTTCACACGGCACACATTTATGAGAACCCACTAAGTGGTGGCACTGTCAGTCTATTAAAACAAGCATTGGCATAGCCAATAAGTCTCGCTTTTGGGACCTTTTAAGTATTTACTTATGCAGCACAATATCCTTGGTTTAACAACATCAACTGTTGCATGGCTAAACACTTACAAGGCCCCAAAGGCGAGACCTATTGGCTATGCCAATGCTTATTGAATATTGGTGCAATTATGCTATCACTCCAGCTTTTTGGGGTACAACCACCAGTATTTGCTGCCCTTTTAAAGTTCACCCACGTCTGTTCCTAGAATTCCTTTTTCCTTACAGAAAAAGCTAACTTATAGGTTCTCCTTAACTACAGTTTCTATTAAAACTGTTTTCATTTATGCCTACCCATTTTTGGCTCACACCATTTCTACCCTCTGCTTCAATGGGTGCGGCTAATCTATACCCATTCATTTTGTTACTAATGATTTTAAGTGTGAGCTGACCCGAATGATCACTGGGTGCAGCTGGTTCAATCTTAAATGATCAGAATAAACAAGTACTATATAGGTTGCTTAGAGACGGGCACCCCTGGGGGGCATGTCCACACCCCGACCCCGACCCCACAGATTTCGTTTTATCCTCCTGGGGTTCCAGATCATTGAACTAGCAAGCTCCTGGTTACACCATATTGCCTAACACTCCACATTGTCACAAGGCCTTACTACAGCTTGATCAGTTTTTTGTGCAATGTTGAACCTGACGCGGCCGGCCCAAAGTGGTCATAGGCGGCTTGCTGTGTGCTCACATTCTGGTTATACTGATGTCCTTGTTAACCTCTACGCTGCCGGCCCGACAAGGGTTGTAGGCACCATGCCGTGTTTATCAGTGATTGCCTTCAATAAAGATTTTTGCAAATAAAAAATTTAAACTTAACAAAAGATCTGATTAGATTTGATTTGGTTACTAAAATCATTATGTGGTCAATAATGGAACAATGTCTATTTCCATGAAACGTGGGTAGTAGGGGTCCATTATGCTCTACCTCTTGCTCAATCAACTCCAGATTTAGCCTATACAACATTTCGTTTATAGATTCTCCATATGGGTCATGGGGAAAATGCGATTGTTCTTTCCCGAAGCGATCTAAAAAACCACAGGCAGAGCTGACAGGGCATTGACATTTGCTGGTATTAAACTCTCAAGCCCAGATATACACATAATCCCTGTTCTCTTCACAAACAACTCAGTTTCCTTTCCCCATTCCATAACAATATTCTGTATACTATTAAATACATTATCATACTAGTTGACCAGAATAACCTCATGAATATGCTCAATTAGCATGTATACTAGCTGCTAATAGGGGGCGCTATTGAAAGATTTCTTAATAAAAATGGAGGCTATAGTTGAAATGAGCATCGCCAGGCCTCCCTTTGCAGTCCCATGGTCTGAGTGCGTAGCTGGGAAACTATAGAAACATAGCCATCTACATGGAAGTCTTCCCTAAAACAAGTCTCCTGCAGACATATTAGATTTGCGTAATCCATGATTTTCAGCCAATCTGGGTTTCTCGTTTCATGTATCAAGCCTGTGACATTCCAAGTTTTAATTACTAGATAGTCTGTGGGGTTATTACAGTCCCCCATCCTCTCCCTTATATGGCATTCAGTATCTTTGGGTCCTGACCACTAGAGCCCATCCCTTTGGCTCCTCCGTCAATCCTGTTTGTCAAGTTGAGATAATTGGGCACATCTATTGAAAGTAGCCAGGTGAGTATGGTTATGACTCTGGGTCTGGTATGTGACATGGTGGCTACCCAGTGACTTGCAGGATCGTTCTACAAAGGGGCAGGGCGCTCGATCGAAGGAGCCTCTTTGGTCTGTGAAAGTAACCTAACGGGAGAGCCTAAATCTTACTCATAGGGATGTCATCTGGGCAAGGCAGCGTAACAATGATTCCACAATACAGGGGTTCCTAAAGTTAACTATAATGCAGTCTCCAGGCTTCTCCTTCCGATTTATACCCAGCCATGCAACCCTTCTCACATGCACAACTTCCTGTGTTAAATTTCCCGCCCAATCTCAATTAATTTTTAGCCAATGTAATGATTTGTTTTTTAGTGCCATATGATCTTCTCTATTATCCATGAGTAAGACTGGTACACGTTTTAATATAATGATGTAAAGAGTACATTCTGGGGATAACTGCGGATAGCCAATTGAGGAGCAATTAGTAACCATTGCTAAATTACTATTGGAGGATAATTTCCTAGGTTGAACCTTCTTAACGCTCTTTCCTTGCAACTCAGTGCTCAGTGTTGTTGTCTGTTACTCTGCTTGGTGGGTCTGTTGGGACTAGCTGTACATCAGATACAGCTGGTGCCTGAGGTACATTTGCTTCCTCCATTACAGAACCAGGGATCCTAGAAAGTGTGCAACCCTTTACTTGCTTGCACTGAAAACATTTGCCTGGGAGGTTTCTACATCAATGGTAGTGCTTACCCCTGGGTGACGAGCCTGCTTATTTTTTAAAGCCATGAGGTGAGACTCCATGGCATCAAGGCGTGCAAAGGAAGGGGGAGAGTTCCTGATTTATTGAAGCTTTAAAGCGTTTGAAACATTTTTTGAGAAATGGGTCCAAAATGTCCTGATTGATGATTAGGAATTCCTTAGCCCCATCAGAAGGTTCCTATGAAATGACAACATCTTTTCGCAACCCCTGAGGTCCTGGCAAGTAATTAATCGGTGTTGGTTTAAGAGCTCTTTGGCTGCCGCCTTTGGGTTGGTTTCGAGTTAAACCCTTAATTTTATGTTTGGTTTCAGGTGTGGACCTAGGCACATGGTATCAATAGGCTCCGCTGTAGGAAACCTATATTTAGATTCACCCAGGGGGGCATCCAGGATTTGGGTGGAATTTACGTCTTGCTCGATATGGGGCTGGAATTAATCAGTTTTGAATTATCTTGTTTCAGGGAAAATCATGGGGGTGGCATGCCAAGTCCCAGTGATAACCTCCTTTCTGACAACTCAACTTCTTAATTTACAACCCCTATGGCCCTTTCCGGCATATGGTCGATGGCAGTATGTTTTGCCGGGGAGCTCGACACACAATCCCACTTCCCTCTTAGTTATTGTTAAATAGATGGTCTAGAGCCTAGTATCTTTTGCTTGACTGGCCTAACTTGTATATAGAGGAAGTGGATTTTGGATACATTACCATATGGTATTTGAATCTGTATACAACCAAGCAATGACCATGGTCAATGTATAATGAGATTTACTTATATGACCCCTGTTACTGTATATGAAGATTTGCTTTTATTCTATACTAGCAGCCCGCCCCGGCGTTGCCCGGGGCAGAAGGGGGCTGGGGGCAGCATTTTCGGCTTTTGTGCACTCCCGCCCGGGCCCCCGTCCGCCCCGACATTGCCTAGACTACCTCCCGCCTCCCGCCCGCCTCCCACCTGCCTCCTGCCTCTGCCTTACCTGAGCCGCGCTCCGGACTTCACCGCCACTCCCGGGCCCCCGCCCGCCCCGACATTGCCCAGACCGCCTCACGCCCGCCTCCCGCCTCGCCTTTGCCTTACCTGAGCCGCCGCTCCTCCGCGCGCTCCGGACTTCACAGCCACTCCTTGCCGCTCGTCACTGCTCCTTCACCGCCACTCCTCGCCGCTCGTCACCGCTCCTCCCCGCCTGTCGTCATCATGCACGTCTAAGTCACGGTCAGCACTACGTCGCGGCCGGCACTAGTTTTAGGGGACTACTTTGTTTTTAAATTTTAATTTTTTAATTTATGTTTTATTCGTATTTTATGTCGTTATGTCCATCTACACACCCTGAGGATTCCAACAATGTATTGGGTGTGTGGATTGGCGCTGTGGTTCCCGAGTTTACCTTGCCAAAAGGTTTCTGTTCTCTCCTTATACTAGTAGTATAGATAAAAAGATTATGAATATATACACCTGCTCTGAATACTTTTTCTTAATAACTTTTCAAGTCATAGAATTAGCGCCCGGGTGCTCTGCTGGCCCCCACTTGACTACCTGGAACGTTGGGGGATGATGTCCCAGCCCAGTGAGTATGGCAGGAATCTCAGGAGACCAACTTGCGGGCAGGGAAACAGGTAATCGATTGTCACTACATGGAGAACTATTCATTACTATTCAATTAAACCACGCAAAGTGGGATTCCACCTGCTAAATATGTCAGCCTTAGGGTGGTCTTCCCCAAACTTTTTGCCTACTTGCCTCCAATATTTTACTGAATATTTGCTTCTGTTGACTGCTAACCAGTGCTCAAGTTGTTGTGCTCACTCCTCTAAACATGGTTTGATTGGCATATACCTAATTGCCATATTTAACTTACCCGTGAGTCCCTTGTAGAGTGGTATACCATGTACCATGGGCCTGTAAATTAAATGCTACCAGCAGGCCTGCAGCACTTGTTGTGCCACCTACCTATGTAGCACTCTGAACCTTTGGCTAGGCCTGCCATTGCAGCCTGAATGCAGTGTCACACTGCCATGTCGACTTGACATTGAAACCCCCTTGCCAAGCCTTAAACTCCCCTTTTAATTACATATAACCAAAGGTAGGCCCTAAATTCCTCATAGGGCAGTGTGCTGTATAAGTAAATGGTAGGACTTGTACTTTTAAGTTTTACATGTCCTGGTAGTGAAAAGCTCCCAAACCCGTGTTTCATTACTGTGAGGCCTACCCCTCCAATAGGATTAAATTGAGGGAATCCTTATTACATTTAATAAGCTGTAATTTCACATTTAGAGGAGGTAGATATGTAATGTCTGGTACCTATGGAATTATATTGATAAACCACCTTTAATGGTAAAGTCAGATGTATCATTACAATTTTTAAAATGCAGCTTTTAGAAAGTTGACAGACCTTGTATTGTCACTGTAACCAGCTAAGAGCCAGGGCAAGGTATTCAGGAAATTCCATGAACTCCAAAGAACCTTCCCAGAATCTTCCCCCACCTTCCAGAAGAAGGGCACCAGTGTATACAAATAGTACCTTCAGACTCATTCTTCAGTTCAGTACTTTGCCTGCTAAAGGACTCTCAGAGGGTTGCTTGCTGCAGTGAGCTGCGGTGCACTCTGTCAGACAGCAGCTGTACCTAGAAGGACTGCTTTTCTGCCTGGAGCCTGCCCTGAACGCTCAGAGGCCAGCCTTGCTGTTGAGTCCTGCAACTTCACCTGCATCCTGGATTGCCACCTGTCACTCCAAGGGATAGTGTGCTAGCCTCCTGTTCAGAGACACAGGAGCATAACAGGCTCCCACCACCTTGAACCTGCACCTAGACCCAGCCTGGGTGAATCCTGAACCCCCAGGAGGTCTCCATCCACTCCTAGGCTGTTGGTTGTGGTGCTAAATGTGCCCAGATGGCCAATTTCCAAAACTGAGGAGTTCAACAAAATGTGGTCAAAAGGTGCTCTGAGAACCGCAGTGGCGTAGGAAGGGGAACACAGTGGGTGTGGGCCGCCCCAGGTGTCATGACTGAGGGGTTGACAAAATGGCACAAATATGTGTTTTAAACAAATATTTTTGCCATTTTGTCAAGCCGGGGGTGACAAGACATTTTCCACACCGGGTACCACCTGACCTTGCTACGCCACAGAGAACCAGGAGGAGACCGGGACCAACCTGCTTGCCTTTTCGCCCGAGTTGCATCTCCAGTTAGATTGACTTCATGGCTTCCCTGCTACGTTCTTCTCTGCCAAAACAACTAAACAGGGTCCTGACTCCTAACTCAGCAAGGCTGAGCCCAAATTAACTAGAAAAACAACACGAGAGCCAATGCTGAGACAAAGTTAGTCCACGAAACTGGGGGGACAATAGGGGTTTGAAATAAAGCAAAACCACCTGCTTGATTTCTTTAGAAGCGTATCAAGATTTATTCTCTTTCAAAATATTTTTTGCTTTGTTTTTTATGAGTGCAAGGAGAAGCAAACAGTTTCATATATACAATCAATACAAAAGTACAAAACATGAATATTTCAGACATTCAATCAAGCATGGCCATCCAGTCATCCACAAACATTCATACACAAAACATCATAATCAATAAACAAAAAGAAACAAGAAAATCCAGATGGAACCACGTATTTGGTCAAACATAAAATGGAGAGAATCCCTTTGGGTGATGCAATTTTTACAGTCCTTTAAGTGTATTTACACAGGGAGAGTCATTCTCACAACAAACTCCAAGATGTTCTGTCTTTGAAACAGCAAATAAAGACCAAATACGGGAGTAGAGTGGTCGACGCGTTTCGAACCCCACTTATTAGGGGGGTTCTCCTCAGGACCAAATGGTTCTGTAAAAGTAATAAAAGAGTGCTTAGGGGGGAGTGTTCAAACACGATTACAAATGAGAGACTCAAAATCCAGTGGGAACCACATCCTACCTTAGCCAATGGACCAAAGATTCATCAATATTCAAAAAGCAGCAGATCAAGAAGGTTAGAAAGTGGAATGCTCACAGTAGCTGAAATCAAAAAGAAATATATGTGCGGTTTTAAAATCTAGCAATCGCTGTGCCTCATTCAAACTTAGTTGCCCTGAGCGGTGTTCTTACCTGTGCTTCATCCGGCACAAGGCTTGCCGGAGAGTCCTTGCTTGTCCTTCGTTCTGGAGGAACGGTGTTCAATTTTCTGAAAAGAGGACAGAGGGGGGCATAAGTCATGGGTGTGAATCACACTTACACGGGGTTATCTATCTATCGCGTCAAGCTGGGGACGTACCGATAGAAAACAGGCGTCTGTCCTTGTTTCCAATGTGCGAGTGACGGAAAAATCGCTGCCGGTTGGGAGTGCAACTTCCTGTTAAATAGCCCCATGTAATTCTGGGACTTGTAGTTTTTGGATTCTGCCGGGAACTACAAATTGGAAGAATGCCAAAGATATCTAGACTGGGCCAAATTTAGCTGGTATTTCTATAAATTTCAGCAATCTCATTTAGGCCTTTGGACGCTGTGTTGAATTTCATAATGAGTAAAGCCTCACGTTGGGACAATCTCGCGTCCACGTCTCCTCCTCTCGGATCTTTCTCAATTTTTGAGAGGACTGTCCATTTCAGGTCAGATTGCTCATGTTTCATCCTAGACCAATGGTTGACCAGTGGGGCATTTTCAACCCCTTTCCTGATCCTGGATTTGTGCTGGGTGATCCTGTTTCGGACTTCCTGTGTAGTTTTCCCTATATAGACCAAAGGGCACGGGCAAACAATGGCGTAAACTACATTTTTGCTTTTGCAATTTGTAAACGTTTCATGTTTCCAATAGATGTTATTAATACTGAAAACAGATTCTTCAATTGTCTCATTGCAGCAAGTGCACGTTCCGCACTTGTGGTGGCCCTTGGTAGGTGGGAGTCCGAATAGGCTTTGCAAAGTTGGTGCCTTGGTTGTAGGGAGGGCAGCTCTGACTACATGATTGGCTATGCTCTTTTCTTTTTTGTAAGCGAACAGAGGGGGGGAAACAAAGTCCTCATGGAGACCTTTGAGTAAATGCCAATTAGATAAGATCAGTTTTTTGTATGGGTTGGCTGCCGGGCAGAATGTGGTAACGCAGACAAGTCTTTTGAGATCTTTTTTGGCTCTCTTTTCCAATAGGGTTTCTCTGGGAGTCCACCAGGCTCTTTTGAGGGAGTTCCTCAAAAGTTTTTTGGGGTAACCCCTTTGCATGAGACGTTCTCTAAGCTCTCCAGCATGTTTGAAGTATTCTTCCTTATTTGAACAGTTACGACGAATTCGTAAGAATTGTCCGTAAGGAAGGTTCTGTTTCAAATTGCGTGGATGGTTGCTGGTGTAATGTAACGCCTTATTTCTATCTGATGGTTTTCGAAATAGGGTAGTTGTGAGTCCCTGTGTTGTAGATTCCACTTTAACGTCCAAAAATGTTATGGACTCATTGGAGGCTGTAGCTGAAAATTGAATATCAATGGTTCTTGAGTTCAGCCATTCGATGAATTGACTCAATTCTTCCTGGTTGCCAGTCCAGGTCAGGAACACGTCATCGATATACCGCATATAGTTGGTGATGCGGGAGCTGTAGGGATTGTTGTTGTATATGAGTTTCTCTTCATATAATCCCATATACATTATGGCCAGCTCTGGGGCAAAGGGGCAGCCCATAGCTACCCCTTTGGTTTGGAAGAAAAACTCAGAGTCGAATGTGAAAAAGTTCTTCTGCAGTGCAAATCGGGATAAATCCAGTATAAATTCAGTAGGGACCCTTACTGGTCTTTCTCGACTATTCAAGAAATAAGTCATGGTTTCCAGAGCCTGATCTTGAGGTATTTGTGTGTACAGCGACACTACGTCAAGGGTAACCAATAACTGGGTACTACGGTCGAAGGTAGTGTTGGTTAGTCGATTTAGAAATGCGGTGGTGTCTTGCAAATGGGCTGGAATCATATCGATAAATGGTTTAAGGAAAAAATCGATATATTTAGCCACCGGTTCAAAGAGAGAGTCGCAACCCGATATTATGGGGCGGCCTGGTGGATTATGCTCATCTTTGTGCAATTTTGGAAGGGCATAGAATACCGGAGTTCGAGGGTTCTTATTCTGTAGGAATGATAATTCCTTGGGTCCAACAAATCCTTCGTCAAAGCCTTTTTGGATGACTTCAAACAATTGGTTTCTAATTTCCACAGTGGGGTCCTTACCTATCCGTCTGTAACAGGCTTGGTCATTTAATTGACGATGAACCTCTTGTTTGTATTTATTCACGTCCCAAATGACGATCGCTCCGCCTTTATCGGCCTGTTTGACCACAATTGTTTCGTCTTTCTTGATTGACAAAAGTGCATCTCTCTCAGTCTTAGATATATTGTACTTCACAAATGTTTTCCTTTTTTCCAAGTCTGAGATTCCAGATAGTATGGTGTTTTCAAATGTTATTACTTCCTTTGGGATCTTCGGGCCTTTGGGGCAAAATGTAGATTTCCTTTTTAAACCTGTGACTTCCTCTAGTTGTTCTTCATTAGAGTCTTGGAAAAATGTTTTGAGCCGTATTTTACGGCAAAATTCAAGCGTCTCAAGTTTCATTTTGACGTAATCCGTAGGGCGTGATGGAACGAAGTTAAGGCCTTTGGTGAGTATAGATCTTTCAGCAGATGACAGAATTCTGTCAGAGAGATTGAAAATCGGAGAAGTGGTTAATTCTTGTAGAATTTCTGACGTGTCCTCATTTCCCATGGTTGAGGTGCTCGCGTTCGGCCCCGGGGTTTCGGTTGGCCCCGTCCTAAAAAAGGCTGCTGGTTTTGCTGCTGTTATTGGTATTGTCCCTGTCGGTTATCGTTCCTATTCTGGAATTGTCTGTTGGAATTATCAGGTTCACTTCCCGATGAAGAGGATGTGTCAGAGAAGGTAAGGTATTTCTGGCGTGACCTTCCCTGATTGTCCTGTAGATACCGTCGTGAGTCCGCTCGGGTATAAAAGTCCTTATTTAAATAAGGATAGATGGATTCTAGCGAAAAACTCTTTTTATCAACTTCAAATTTGTTGTTTTTTTGAGTGACAGTAAAGTCTTTAAATTCCAGGATCTCTTTCTCTATCTTTTCCAAAAGGGTTTTAGAATCCGAGATGAGTTGATTGTTTTCGATTTCCCTCTGTAGGGCGGCAATTTCCTCCAGTTCTTTCTGGGAAATCCTATGTGCTGCTTCGATGGTAAGGACCATAAGGTCCCTACTGCATTTAGTCTCGATTCCACTGAATCCTTTTTTGTATTCCGGGTCGTCCGTGAAAACAACTGGAATGTTTCTGATGACTAGTCCTGATGGAATTGTTCCAGCACGAAGGTGCTGGAGTAAAAAATGGCCGTGAAGATCTGTGCGGATCTGTTTTTTGCGGAGGCGAATTAATTTGTCCGACTCGTTCTGTGTGTTGGCAGTGAGGCTAAGGGATGCAGAAGCAAACACTGGGGGGTCTCTCATTAGATTTCGTATATGCTCCTCGCTAAAAGCAAGCGTGTCTTCTTCAGCCATACCAAGTGCGTCCAAAAATAAATAATAAGTGAAAGTGAAAACTAAGAAGAAAAAGATCGGAGAATTGAGTGAAACAATCAAATATGACCTCACACTACTGTCCCAAAACTGGGCATACCAAAACAGTTCAAACAACAATTACCCTGTGGCAGGAAGAACCTACCCAACAGGACCTCGCGAGCACTTGCCCGCAAATAAGCCAAAACAACTAAACAGGGTCCTGACTCCTAACTCAGCAAGGCTGAGCCCAAATTAACTAGAAAAACAACACGAGAGCCAATGCTGAGACAAAGTTAGTCCACGAAACTGGGGGGACAATAGGGGTTTGAAATAAAGCAAAACCACCTGCTTGATTTCTTTAGAAGCGTATCAAGATTTATTCTCTTTCAAAATATTTTTTGCTTTGTTTTTTATGAGTGCAAGGAGAAGCAAACAGTTTCATATATACAATCAATACAAAAGTACAAAACATGAATATTTCAGACATTCAATCAAGCATGGCCATCCAGTCATCCACAAACATTCATACACAAAACATCATAATCAATAAACAAAAAGAAACAAGAAAATCCAGATGGAACCACGTATTTGGTCAAACATAAAATGGAGAGAATCCCTTTGGGTGATGCAATTTTTACAGTCCTTTAAGTGTATTTACACAGGGAGAGTCATTCTCACAACAAACTCCAAGATGTTCTGTCTTTGAAACAGCAAATAAAGACCAAATACGGGAGTAGAGTGGTCGACGCGTTTCGAACCCCACTTATTAGGGGGGTTCTCCTCAGGACCAAATGGTTCTGTAAAAGTAATAAAAGAGTGCTTAGGGGGGAGTGTTCAAACACGATTACAAATGAGAGACTCAAAATCCAGTGGGAACCACATCCTACCTTAGCCAATGGACCAAAGATTCATCAATATTCAAAAAGCAGCAGATCAAGAAGGTTAGAAAGTGGAATGCTCACAGTAGCTGAAATCAAAAAGAAATATATGTGCGGTTTTAAAATCTAGCAATCGCTGTGCCTCATTCAAACTTAGTTGCCCTGAGCGGTGTTCTTACCTGTGCTTCATCCGGCACAAGGCTTGCCGGAGAGTCCTTGCTTGTCCTTCGTTCTGGAGGAACGGTGTTCAATTTTCTGAAAAGAGGACAGAGGGGGGCATAAGTCATGGGTGTGAATCACACTTACACGGGGTTATCTATCTATCGCGTCAAGCTGGGGACGTACCGATAGAAAACAGGCGTCTGTCCTTGTTTCCAATGTGCGAGTGACGGAAAAATCGCTGCCGGTTGGGAGTGCAACTTCCTGTTAAATAGCCCCATGTAATTCTGGGACTTGTAGTTTTTGGATTCTGCCGGGAACTACAAATTGGAAGAATGCCAAAGATATCTAGACTGGGCCAAATTTAGCTGGTATTTCTATAAATTTCAGCAATCTCATTTAGGCCTTTGGACGCTGTGTTGAATTTCATAATGAGTAAAGCCTCACGTTGGGACAATCTCGCGTCCACGTCTCCTCCTCTCGGATCTTTCTCAATTTTTGAGAGTACTGTCCATTTCAGGTCAGATTGCTCATGTTTCATCCTAGACCAATGGTTGACCAGTGGGGCATTTTCAACCCCTTTCCTGATCCTGGATTTGTGCTGGGTGATCCTGTTTCGGACTTCCTGTGTAGTTTTCCCTATATACACCAAAGGGCACGGGCAAACAATGGCGTAAACTACATTTTTGCTTTTGCAATTTGTAAACGTTTCATGTTTCCAATAGATGTTATTAATACTGAAAACAGATTCTTCAATTGTCTCATTGCAGCAAGTGCACGTTCCGCACTTGTGGTGGCCCTTGGTAGGTGGGAGTCCGAATAGGCTTTGCAAAGTTGGTGCCTTGGTTGTAGGGAGGGCAGCTCTGACTACATGATTGGCTATGCTCTTTTCTTTTTTGTAAGCGAACAGAGGGGGGGAAACAAAGTCCTCATGGAGACCTTTGAGTAAATGCCAATTAGATAAGATCAGTTTTTTGTATGGGTTGGCTGCCGGGCAGAATGTGGTAACGCAGACAAGTCTTTTGAGATCTTTTTTGGCTCTCTTTTCCAATAGGGTTTCTCTGGGAGTCCACCAGGCTCTTTTGAGGGAGTTCCTCAAAAGTTTTTTGGGGTAACCCCTTTGCATGAGACGTTCTCTAAGCTCTCCAGCATGTTTGAAGTATTCTTCCTTATTTGAACAGTTACGACGAATTCGTAAGAATTGTCCGTAAGGAAGGTTCTGTTTCAAATTGCGTGGATGGTTGCTGGTGTAATGTAACGCCTTATTTCTATCTGATGGTTTTCGAAATAGGGTAGTTGTGAGTCCCTGTGTTGTAGATTCCACTTTAACGTCCAAAAATGTTATGGACTCATTGGAGGCTGTAGCTGAAAATTGAATATCAATGGTTCTTGAGTTCAGCCATTCGATGAATTGACTCAATTCTTCCTGGTTGCCAGTCCAGGTCAGGAACACGTCATCGATATACCGCATATAGTTGGTGATGCGGGAGCTGTAGGGATTGTTGTTGTATATGAGTTTCTCTTCATATAATCCCATATACATTATGGCCAGCTCTGGGGCAAAGGGGCAGCCCATAGCTACCCCTTTGGTTTGGAAGAAAAACTCAGAGTCGAATGTGAAAAAGTTCTTCTGCAGTGCAAATCGGGATAAATCCAGTATAAATTCAGTAGGGACCCTTACTGGTCTTTCTCGACTATTCAAGAAATAAGTCATGGTTTCCAGAGCCTGATCTTGAGGTATTTGTGTGTACAGCGACACTACGTCAAGGGTAACCAATAACTGGGTACTACGGTCGAAGGTAGTGTTGGTTAGTCGATTTAGAAATGCGGTGGTGTCTTGCAAATGGGCTGGAATCATATCGATAAATGGTTTAAGGAAAAAATCGATATATTTAGCCACCGGTTCAAAGAGAGAGTCGCAACCCGATATTATGGGGCGGCCTGGTGGATTATGCTCATCTTTGTGCAATTTTGGAAGGGCATAGAATACCGGAGTTCGAGGGTTCTTATTCTGTAGGAATGATAATTCCTTGGGTCCAACAAATCCTTCGTCAAAGCCTTTTTGGATGACTTCAAACAATTGGTTTCTAATTTCCACAGTGGGGTCCTTACCTATCCGTCTGTAACAGGCTTGGTCATTTAATTGACGATGAACCTCTTGTTTGTATTTATTCACGTCCCAAATGACGATCGCTCCGCCTTTATCGGCCTGTTTGACCACAATTGTTTCGTCTTTCTTGATTGACAAAAGTGCATCTCTCTCAGTCTTAGATATATTGTACTTCACAAATGTTTTCCTTTTTTCCAAGTCTGAGATTCCAGATAGTATGGTGTTTTCAAATGTTATTACTTCCTTTGGGATCTTCGGGCCTTTGGGGCAAAATGTAGATTTCCTTTTTAAACCTGTGACTTCCTCTAGTTGTTCTTCATTAGAGTCTTGGAAAAATGTTTTGAGCCGTATTTTACGGCAAAATTCAAGCGTCTCAAGTTTCATTTTGACGTAATCCGTAGGGCGTGATGGAACGAAGTTAAGGCCTTTGGTGAGTATAGATCTTTCAGCAGATGACAGAATTCTGTCAGAGAGATTGAAAATCGGAGAAGTGGTTAATTCTTGTAGAATTTCTGACGTGTCCTCATTTCCCATGGTTGAGGTGCTCGCGTTCGGCCCCGGGGTTTCGGTTGGCCCCGTCCTAAAAAAGGCTGCTGGTTTTGCTGCTGTTATTGGTATTGTCCCTGTCGGTTATCGTTCCTATTCTGGAATTGTCTGTTGGAATTATCAGGTTCACTTCCCGATGAAGAGGATGTGTCAGAGAAGGTAAGGTATTTCTGGCGTGACCTTCCCTGATTGTCCTGTAGATACCGTCGTGAGTCCGCTCGGGTATAAAAGTCCTTATTTAAATAAGGATAGATGGATTCTAGCGAAAAACTCTTTTTATCAACTTCAAATTTGTTGTTTTTTTGAGTGACAGTAAAGTCTTTAAATTCCAGGATCTCTTTCTCTATCTTTTCCAAAAGGGTTTTAGAATCCGAGATGAGTTGATTGTTTTCGATTTCCCTCTGTAGGGCGGCAATTTCCTCCAGTTCTTTCTGGGAAATCCTATGTGCTGCTTCGATGGTAAGGACCATAAGGTCCCTACTGCATTTAGTCTCGATTCCACTGAATCCTTTTTTGTATTCCGGGTCGTCCGTGAAAACAACTGGAATGTTTCTGATGACTAGTCCTGATGGAATTGTTCCAGCACGAAGGTGCTGGAGTAAAAAATGGCCGTGAAGATCTGTGCGGATCTGTTTTTTGCGGAGGCGAATTAATTTGTCCGACTCGTTCTGTGTGTTGGCAGTGAGGCTAAGGGATGCAGAAGCAAACACTGGGGGGTCTCTCATTAGATTTCGTATATGCTCCTCGCTAAAAGCAAGCGTGTCTTCTTCAGCCATACCAAGTGCGTCCAAAAATAAATAATAAGTGAAAGTGAAAACTAAGAAGAAAAAGATCGGAGAATTGAGTGAAACAATCAAATATGACCTCACACTACTGTCCCAAAACTGGGCATACCAAAACAGTTCAAACAACAATTACCCTGTGGCAGGAAGAACCTACCCAACAGGACCTCGCGAGCACTTGCCCGCAAATAAGCCAAAACAACTAAACAGGGTCCTGACTCCTAACTCAGCAAGGCTGAGCCCAAATTAACTAGAAAAACAACACGAGAGCCAATGCTGAGACAAAGTTAGTCCACGAAACTGGGGGGACAATAGGGGTTTGAAATAAAGCAAAACCACCTGCTTGATTTCTTTAGAAGCGTATCAAGATTTATTCTCTTTCAAAATATTTTTTGCTTTGTTTTTTATGAGTGCAAGGAGAAGCAAACAGTTTCATATATACAATCAATACAAAAGTACAAAACATGAATATTTCAGACATTCAATCAAGCATGGCCATCCAGTCATCCACAAACATTCATACACAAAACATCATAATCAATAAACAAAAAGAAACAAGAAAATCCAGATGGAACCACGTATTTGGTCAAACATAAAATGGAGAGAATCCCTTTGGGTGATGCAATTTTTACAGTCCTTTAAGTGTATTTACACAGGGAGAGTCATTCTCACAACAAACTCCAAGATGTTCTGTCTTTGAAACAGCAAATAAAGACCAAATACGGGAGTAGAGTGGTCGACGCGTTTCGAACCCCACTTATTAGGGGGGTTCTCCTCAGGACCAAATGGTTCTGTAAAAGTAATAAAAGAGTGCTTAGGGGGGAGTGTTCAAACACGATTACAAATGAGAGACTCAAAATCCAGTGGGAACCACATCCTACCTTAGCCAATGGACCAAAGATTCATCAATATTCAAAAAGCAGCAGATCAAGAAGGTTAGAAAGTGGAATGCTCACAGTAGCTGAAATCAAAAAGAAATATATGTGCGGTTTTAAAATCTAGCAATCGCTGTGCCTCATTCAAACTTAGTTGCCCTGAGCGGTGTTCTTACCTGTGCTTCATCCGGCACAAGGCTTGCCGGAGAGTCCTTGCTTGTCCTTCGTTCTGGAGGAACGGTGTTCAATTTTCTGAAAAGAGGACAGAGGGGGGCATAAGTCATGGGTGTGAATCACACTTACACGGGGTTATCTATCTATCGCGTCAAGCTGGGGACGTACCGATAGAAAACAGGCGTCTGTCCTTGTTTCCAATGTGCGAGTGACGGAAAAATCGCTGCCGGTTGGGAGTGCAACTTCCTGTTAAATAGCCCCATGTAATTCTGGGACTTGTAGTTTTTGGATTCTGCCGGGAACTACAAATTGGAAGAATGCCAAAGATATCTAGACTGGGCCAAATTTAGCTGGTATTTCTATAAATTTCAGCAATCTCATTTAGGCCTTTGGACGCTGTGTTGAATTTCATAATGAGTAAAGCCTCACGTTGGGACAATCTCGCGTCCACGTCTCCTCCTCTCGGATCTTTCTCAATTTTTGAGAGTACTGTCCATTTCAGGTCAGATTGCTCATGTTTCATCCTAGACCAATGGTTGACCAGTGGGGCATTTTCAACCCCTTTCCTGATCCTGGATTTGTGCTGGGTGATCCTGTTTCGGACTTCCTGTGTAGTTTTCCCTATATACACCAAAGGGCACGGGCAAACAATGGCGTAAACTACATTTTTGCTTTTGCAATTTGTAAACGTTTCATGTTTCCAATAGATGTTATTAATACTGAAAACAGATTCTTCAATTGTCTCATTGCAGCAAGTGCACGTTCCGCACTTGTGGTGGCCCTTGGTAGGTGGGAGTCCGAATAGGCTTTGCAAAGTTGGTGCCTTGGTTGTAGGGAGGGCAGCTCTGACTACATGATTGGCTATGCTCTTTTCTTTTTTGTAAGCGAACAGAGGGGGGGAAACAAAGTCCTCATGGAGACCTTTGAGTAAATGCCAATTAGATAAGATCAGTTTTTTGTATGGGTTGGCTGCCGGGCAGAATGTGGTAACGCAGACAAGTCTTTTGAGATCTTTTTTGGCTCTCTTTTCCAATAGGGTTTCTCTGGGAGTCCACCAGGCTCTTTTGAGGGAGTTCCTCAAAAGTTTTTTGGGGTAACCCCTTTGCATGAGACGTTCTCTAAGCTCTCCAGCATGTTTGAAGTATTCTTCCTTATTTGAACAGTTACGACGAATTCGTAAGAATTGTCCGTAAGGAAGGTTCTGTTTCAAATTGCGTGGATGGTTGCTGGTGTAATGTAACGCCTTATTTCTATCTGATGGTTTTCGAAATAGGGTAGTTGTGAGTCCCTGTGTTGTAGATTCCACTTTAACGTCCAAAAATGTTATGGACTCATTGGAGGCTGTAGCTGAAAATTGAATATCAATGGTTCTTGAGTTCAGCCATTCGATGAATTGACTCAATTCTTCCTGGTTGCCAGTCCAGGTCAGGAACACGTCATCGATAAATTCATATACAACAACAATCCCTACAGCTCCCGCATCACCAACTATATGCGGTATATCGATGACGTGTTCCTGACCTGGACTGGCAACCAGGAAGAATTGAGTCAATTCATCGAATGGCTGGAGAGCTTAGAGAACGTCTCATGCAAAGGGGTTACCCCAAAAAACTTTTGAGGAACTCCCTCAAAAGAGCCTGGTGGACTCCCAGAGAAACCCTATTGGAAAAGAGAGCCAAAAAAGATCTCAAAAGACTTGTCTGCGTTACCACATTCTGCCCGGCAGCCAACCCATACAAAAAACTGATCTTATCTAATTGGCATTTACTCAAAGGTCTCCATGAGGACTTTGTTTCCCCCCCTCTGTTCGCTTACAAAAAAGAAAAGAGCATAGCCAATCATGTAGTCAGAGCTGCCCTCCCTACAACCAAGGCACCAACTTTGCAAAGCCTATTCGGACTCCCACCTACCAAGGGCCACCACAAGTGCGGAACGTGCACTTGCTGCAATGAGACAATTGAAGAATCTGTTTTCAGTATTAATAACATCTATTGGAAACATGAAACGTTTACAAATTGCAAAAGCAAAAATGTAGTTTACGCCATTGTTTGCCCGTGCCCTTTGGTGTATATAGGGAAAACTACACAGGAAGTCCGAAACAGGATCACCCAGCACAAATCCAGGATCAGGAAAGGGGTTGAAAATGCCCCACTGGTCAACCATTGGTCTAGGATGAAACATGAGCAATCTGACCTGAAATGGACAGTACTCTCAAAAATTGAGAAAGATCCGAGAGGAGGAGACGTGGACGCGAGATTGTCCCAACGTGAGGCTTTACTCATTATGAAATTCAACACAGCGTCCAAAGGCCTAAATGAGATTGCTGAAATTTATAGAAATACCAGCTAAATTTGGCCCAGTCTAGATATCTTTGGCATTCTTCCAATTTGTAGTTCCCGGCAGAATCCAAAAACTACAAGTCCCAGAATTACATGGGGCTATTTAACAGGAAGTTGCACTCCCAACCGGCAGCGATTTTTCCGTCACTCGCACATTGGAAACAAGGACAGACGCCTGTTTTCTATCGGTACGTCCCCAGCTTGACGCGATAGATAGATAACCCCGTGTAAGTGTGATTCACACCCATGACTTATGCCCCCCTCTGTCCTCTTTTCAGAAAATTGAACACCGTTCCTCCAGAACGAAGGACAAGCAAGGACTCTCCGGCAAGCCTTGTGCCGGATGAAGCACAGGTAAGAACACCGCTCAGGGCAACTAAGTTTGAATGAGGCACAGCGATTGCTAGATTTTAAAACCGCACATATATTTCTTTTTGATTTCAGCTACTGTGAGCATTCCACTTTCTAACCTTCTTGATCTGCTGCTTTTTGAATATTGATGAATCTTTGGTCCATTGGCTAAGGTAGGATGTGGTTCCCACTGGATTTTGAGTCTCTCATTTGTAATCGTGTTTGAACACTCCCCCCTAAGCACTCTTTTATTACTTTTACAGAACCATTTGGTCCTGAGGAGAACCCCCCTAATAAGTGGGGTTCGAAACGCGTCGACCACTCTACTCCCGTATTTGGTCTTTATTTGCTGTTTCAAAGACAGAACATCTTGGAGTTTGTTGTGAGAATGACTCTCCCTGTGTAAATACACTTAAAGGACTGTAAAAATTGCATCACCCAAAGGGATTCTCTCCATTTTATGTTTGACCAAATACGTGGTTCCATCTGGATTTTCTTGTTTCTTTTTGTTTATTGATTATGATGTTTTGTGTATGAATGTTTGTGGATGACTGGATGGCCATGCTTGATTGAATGTCTGAAATATTCATGTTTTGTACTTTTGTATTGATTGTATATATGAAACTGTTTGCTTCTCCTTGCACTCATAAAAAACAAAGCAAAAAATATTTTGAAAGAGAATAAATCTTGATACGCTTCTAAAGAAATCAAGCAGGTGGTTTTGCTTTATTTCAAACCCCTATTGTCCCCCCAGTTTCGTGGACTACGTTCTTCTCTGCAGCAGCAAATCTGTTTCAGCTGTCCTTCACCCAAGCAGTATCTTACCACTTGGAACTTTCTGCAGCTACAGCCCCCTGCTTCATCCCGCTGGAGATTTTTGACGTACATTTGGCGACTAAGTCTGAAGGTAAAACTCTTCAATGCGGCTTCGCTCCACGACCATCTGACGACAACTCTTTGTTGTCAGATGGTCGTGCAGCCTTGCCCTGTTGGACTTCTACCTTTTTTTTTTTTTTTTTTTAGTGTATCTTATATAGCGCACGGCTACCCCAATGGGGTGTCCCGGCGCTTGCATTGGGAACCCGTCCTGGCTTTTCCCTGTGAGATAACCCGTACTGGGCATCCCCAAGGTGAAAGCCAGGCATCCCGACGGGGGGCCGTATTGGAGATTAAGCAAGCTATTTCCCAGAGTTGCAGAGTGTGAACCCGTGGTTCGAGTAGGCACCGAAGTGAGAATTATCGAGTCTGTGGACACTTGGGCTCAGATCCTGCCGCGTCGGGAATTGAACCCTGGTCCCGGGTCTGACCTCAGCTTCCGGGTATGCCTCCTCTAACCATTGAGCCACACTTCTCCGCCTTCTCAGACATTTTTCTTTTAATATTTTTCCAAGTCCGCAGGTAAGCCCTGACCGGGCCCAATCCACTTCTTGTATCCGAATCACGCTCCATCGCGGTCGGCCTTAACCTAACTTTCTAAATTGACCTGGTCTTGCGTGACCAGATGTCCGCAGTTGGACCTCTGATCTTTCAGGAGATAAATTTCACTTAAACACTTTAAAAAATCCTAACTCTGGTTCTACTAATTGGATGTTTGTCACTTTGGTGTCTAATATTTTTGGGATTTTTCCTGTGTTGTGTTTACAAATTATTGCTAATTGTTTACTGCATAAATACTTTACACATTGTCTCTAGGTTAAGCCTGACTGCTTTTTTGTCAAGCTACCCAGGGTTAAGCAAATGTTAATTTAGTGACTTTTTGTGGTTGACCCTGCAAGGGATTGTGGCTTTTGCATGACCAGAGCTCACACCCCAGTCAACCAACAACCCAGTTTCTCACTGCATCTAGTATTATAGGTCTCTAGTTTGAAGTAAACAAGCTAACATTATTTTCCAAAGATGCGGCACTGGCTTGGAAGCACTTTCTATATAGCAATAGTTGTAGATGCAGCATCAACTTGAACAATTCGAGGGATCCCATGTCACTCGTGCTTTGCAACACTAAGGTGATGTACTTTGATGACAGCTGTCACCGCAACTCACATTTATGTCATTGGTTCTAAGAAGCCATTGAGAACAGTTGAACTTGGGTTTTAATTTCTTAAAAGTACCAATTCATGATCACTCCCAAGGTAAGGCCAGGGGAGAGTGTTTCCTGTGTCATATGTTCTCCTTGTTCTGTGTCATCTCCAAAGCCAGCTCCCTTTTGTATGATGGAGTTTGAGTTCTTTAAGGGAATGTTCTGCCAGTAGGTGTTAGTGCATCCCAAAAGAGGTCTTGAGCCAGGCAGGTGTAAGTGTGTCTGGATATTCACAAATAGTTTGCATTCTATCTCTAACTCACCAACTACACATCTCACTTACACTAAGATTGCCCAGACACAGCTGCAGCAGAAAGTGTTGGAAATCACAGCAACATCTATGATAATGACAGATTGGGAGCAGGAAGAGGATGTGTTCCTTAGCTGCATTCTAATGGTGAAGGAAATCATGTGAAATTTTATGAACCTTTAAAACATGTTCAATTTATTAAAAATATGTGTATGCATACTCTGAACAATATATAGAGCAGTGGTCTTCAAACTCTTTAATGCCCCCCTCCCCCCCCATAGTGAAAAGAAAAAAATCATCGGACCCTTATCAAAAATGTTCACCATTATTCTATTAGACTGCCAATGTTTAAATATGTCTAGCCTTTTTTAAGCATTGCAGGTAAGTTCTGTTACCGTTTTAAAACTGCAATACATGTTTGCCAAACATACTTTTCTGGTCAAGCAGGCCTTATTAATGTGTAAAAGAATCCAGAGTGTCATTATTAGAAATGAGGGTGGGGGTTTTGAAGAATATTTGGAGTCCCTTCCCTTTTGACATCTTCTCCCAGCCAGAATATAAATGACAAATGCTGTTACTAATGGCCCATTACAGAACTGCTTACTGCGTCTCATTTTTTTTGCTGAAACGAAAGCAATGTTAGCAGCATAATGCTTCTTTTGGCTAGAGCTTGGCAAGCCCCCCCACCCCCTTGGATCACCTGAGCCCCCCGCAGTTTGAAGACCCCTGATATAGAGTATGAAGGTTAGCATTGAGCTTACATCAGAAATATTTCAGTGTAGGCGCTACTGTGGGTCTAGTTGGCAATAACCAGCTGAGGCGCGGGCGCACTCTCGAGAGTGAATGCAAGAGGTACTTCTAAAGCAGTCTGACTGCATCAATGCTGGCTGAGGACCAAGAAACGCTCCATAATGTATTGTACTAGGTAAAGGTGCATTGTTCAAGTGCCCGAGTACCCTCTCTGGTGATTAGTGCGCTATACAAATCAACATAACATTGTTAACGGGACACCGTTATATGGGAAGCTTATTTACACGCCCCTGATGTAGCAGGGTAAATGTAAACGAGAACACCACAGCCCTTATCAAAGCTGGTTAAAATGGTCTCATTAGGTGAACATGTAAATATTCAGTCAGCCACTAGCACGTTATCAGTGCTCCCTCCACTCCATCATGAGCTGGAGCAAATCCCTCCCTCTGATGATATAGATCCAAGAGGGTCCATACACCTACTCTGGAGTTGATGGCTCAGTTAATGGTGAAGAGGCCACTATTGTGTGCATGGAGGTTTCAGGTTCTCTCAGGTCCAGCTACAGGACGGAGAATTCTTCGAATTTGTTTCTGGAAGATATAGGGGTGATGGAGCAGGGATTCGCATGCAAGCGCCCTGCTCGCATACAAAACCCTTGCCTAAACTGTATAATCATATTAACACCATTGTTCGTCATTTATTAAGTGTTTTCCCAAACACGCGGGTGTCCCCAGGATGCTTGCTTGTATGTCTTTTCTCATACTAACGAAGCTTGCACTAAACACGGCTGCTTCGCTGAAATTCAGTCTGCGCATGCGTCGGTCATACCCATGTGATGTGACGCACTCGCATTCTGGAGGGAATCTGTGCTCATGCGCACTGTTGCAAACATGGCCGCTTGTCTCTCACCACGCTTTCTGCTTGCTACTGCTGCTTTAGCCTATCTGTCTTTTCGCACTAAAACAATAATGCTATAGTCATTATAAATTTTTTTGTGATTTTAATTTGTTCTCGCTTACTTTTCATGTACCGCGTCTCTGGGGCTGGGAAATCGGGAGCGGAGCCATACTTGAAGCTCTGCTGGGCACAGTCACATGACAGGAGAGAAAACACCATTGCGCAGAAGCTGAAACAAGCCAGCTGGCTCCTGAAGCACAATGCGCCTGAGAACTTCTCTGGGAAAGCAGAATCTTACCTTGGACGATGCAACTCTGTTGCTACCTATTGTGAACTGTACTATGCTGCTGTATTCTATGCATCGGAACGTCAACCCAAGGGGCGGGTAGGAAAATTTTAATATTTGGGATGAGAAAGTTGAATTCTAGGAGGTGGTAATGACCGCACCACCTCTCCTGACCAATCATAATGTGGGAAACTGTCACTTGCAACATTAGAGGGTGGTCTAAGGGCCCCCAAAACAGTATAATTGCCCTAGTTTAGCTTAGGAAAATTGTCCGACTTGTCCGAGTAGCAGACCTGTCACTGACCCTACGAACTCTATAGGTGCTCAATCTGAAGTGCTGCGGAGCACTCTGTCCATACTTTCCACAAACTCCTAAGGGGTGGAAATAATCCTAAGTGCTGGCGAAGCACTTTGCTGGGGAATTCGAAAACCCAATCGGGGTTACTGGCGGATTACTTGCAGAGAGGGGTAACGCTGGCGTTGCTTCTGAAGCTGTGGGTGTTGGTCGTACCTTGGTGAGCCCAGTCCTGATCCCAAATCCTGAGGGGTATCCTGTCCTTACTGTCCGTGAGCTGTACCTGCTCGCATTCTGGCATTCCTTCCTGAGGGTCCTTGTCCCCGTCCTTCCAACTGACCCGTGGCCAGGGTTAGTCTTCTTTCTGAACTAGGTAAATATCAGCCTGTGGGTTTACGTCTCTCTCTCTTTCTCTCTATTTTCTTAATAAAGCACTCTTTGCCTGTGATATTGTTCTATCACCTTTAAAGCAAGCTTTATGCAATTGTTTATAGCAATTGTTCCACTTCTCTCCCCTCCCTTAGAGAATTGCCAAACTGTTATATTTTATTAGTATGTTCTGATTACTCCCTTTCCCTTAGTATGATTGCGGTGAACTTAGCAAGAATAGTTTAAAGCACTTAGGTTAAGTATATGTTCTAGGTCCCATCCACGTCCTATGTCCTAGTATAAAGTTGCAGTGACTAGCTCTGTTCTAAAAGTCCTACCTTTTAGTCTTCCCATATACTCAATGGTCCTAGTGTTAATCTACAGCTATTTTATGGTGTTAATTTTGATGGTTGATGCATTGCTCTGCATATCACTTATTGCCTTGTCGTACTCTCTTTGAACTTTATATAAAGCTTTGAACATCCTCAGGTGTCTGTGGTCATTTTACAGAAATTGTGGATAAGTATTGTACTGAGTATAAAGAGTATTTGATCTCAGGCCTGTCTGCTGTTTCCCTGATAGCTCCAGATCTGTCATAAGAATTGTGCCTGTGGTAAGTCAGGTGCATGGTAAGCAGAGGTGAAACCAAACCTTAGTTACTCATAGCAGCGTGCAGAAGGAGAAACCAAAGTAATCCTCACCCGGTTCACCCAAATTATTAGTGTGGTATTGAAATTTGCACGCCAGGGCCCAGTGCGTGTAAAGAATTGGTAACCTCGGTGACCCGGGAGGACTGCGCGCTCTATCAGTAATTTTCTGGTAACCAGAGGATGGTTTGGACTAGTTAGATTAGGTAGACAGGATAGGTCACAAACAAACCGTGAAAATAAAATGTGCTGCTGATTTTCTACTGTATTGGTTCAAATATTTTGAAATGTTTTAAGGATTTATATGTAAATGTATATGATTTTTGCATTGCTGCTATAAATGTTATATTAACCATTGTTTGTGAATGTTCAGTGTAGTCCGAATCCCCGGGGAAGTATTTAGCTAACGGTGAGCAGAATCCGGTTAGCTGTTGAAGTCACTAGGTTTGAGGCATTAGTGCAGGGTTGAGGATAACTGGAAGCACTAATTAGGACCTTTTGTTTTCTGGAGTGAATGATAGCTACGAGTCCTTTATAAAACTTTCATTGCGATATCACCTAGTAAGGGTCGCATACGGAAGGAGTAGTAGGGTCTCCGAGGCTTGTCTGGTAAGTAAGATAGTTCGCTGGTGAAATCCTGGCTCAGTACATATCCCCGACTAAGGTGGATGAGTCAGAAGAATAACGGGTTCTATGTTACTAGTGTGAAGGGACATGCAAAGAAGTCTATCCAGAGTGAATGAAAAGTAGACAGAAGTGGTTTACTAGTAGTGAAAGAAAATTCTTTTATCTCTTTAGAACACTCAGACATAGTGGCAAACGTTGTGTGTTGTTGAATAAAATCTGCATTCGCACTTTAGGGAGAGTAAAATGTTTCCGTTACCTTGTGAAGGAGGGAGTCAGTCGGAGAGCTGCTCTGACGTCACTCCGTGCCGCGCTGGTATTGGTCAAGACAGCGGGTGTGTAGTGGAGCTGAATTTGTAAAGAAGGGGTGAGTGCCGAAGCGTGAGACTCTGTCTTGCGAAAAGGCCGCGCACCCATTGGTCAAGGGTGTTTGTATTCTCTGACCTGATTGGGTAGTGCGAAATATAAGTCGCGCTAGCATTGGAAACACAAAGGTAAACAAAATTAATCAAGCCGAGTTAGAAGCGAGTCTGGAGAGTTGCATGTGGTATCCAGATTTCATACCGAATCCAAAGTACCTAGGATTTCATAAGGATCAGCTTATACGAGGTAGACCGCACATGATGTATGGAGTAAAGAGGAAACTGTCATTTTCTGATAAAATAAAGAATTTTTTCAAAACTGACAAGCCCATTAGAACGAGGGAGGGCGTTCTCATTCCCCTGCCAAATACCCCTGCCTCCTTCATGCTGTTTGATAAAGGGTACCACACTTGTGTCTGGTTAGAAAATTGGGCAAAGTATACTGCAGATGACGGAGTCCTAGCATTCCCTGTTGAAGGTACATTTAATGGTCGGATTCTGTTTAACTTAAGGACCCGCATGAATGAATTACACCCTAGACCTAGGTTGACCCAGTACGAAGCCCTGGAGGAATGGGAGATTGAGGCTGCAGAGCGAGATAAACCCCGGATGGATAAGGGAGTGAGTAAATGGTATCCGAGGGCTCAAGCGCAGACCAAAGAGCAGAAAATGAAACAGTGGAGGCAATCTATGTTGACTGAAGGACTATTTCCTATGATGGGGGTATTAGAAGAGAGAAAAGGAAAATGTAAAGAAAAGACCCATCACCTAATGCCTGTAGGGGACTCAGAAGATGAGCACCTGGAAGATTTGTTAATGAAAAATCCACCTCCCTATGTTGCAGAGTCAGAGCCTGTGCATTCTCCAAATCCCTTTTCAAAATATCCCAGATGTGGGAGGGATAGTGATACAGATGGAACAGGTACAGACAGTAAAACCAGTGACGGGGATGGGTTTTGCAGACCTAAATCCACGGTCCCAAATTATCAGCCGTTCGGAGAAGGTCCACCCCGATTGGTCACTCCGACTGCTCCGAGTATTTATCCTCCCTTGGTACCTCAGGTATTGCATGACAATTCTACAGAAAAGGTGTTGCGGGAAAAAGAGAAAGAAGCCCTGGCTAGACAGCGAGAGGATTTAGTTCGAACCATTGCCCAGATACATCCCCATCCTGATTCCCTGACTATTCCAGTAACTATTGGTCCAGCTATTCCACTGTATAGAAATGACCTGGCTAGTCCCCATCCTCCTGTTATCACCCCAATACTGCCTACTCCTAGCGTCCCTTCCCCGAGGAAGGAAGTATTCATAGATGAGGATCAAGAGAGTGAGTGTGAATCTGTGGTTCTGATGGATTTGCCCATTAGAGAGCCTAGGACTAGTACATCGGGGGCAAGAAGTCAGACTAGACCAAAAGAGGTGTTGATTGAAGGGGCATCTGGGGTTAGGAGTGCCACCGTAGTATCCCCAGAAGAATTAGACAGATGGACAAAGGAGCTGGAGAAGGAGACCACTCCCCAACCTAAAGCATTAGAGATATATAAATTAAGGATAGAAATAGAAGAAATGATGGCTGGGAATGTAGGAGTTGAGCGCCTAAGCTCGTACAGTGAAGAAGAGTTACTGTTTATCAGCAAAAATCTTACCCGGAGTGCTAGGTTGCTCCATGAAAGGATAATGGATACAGCCACCGAAATGGGAATTGATGTTAGTCGCTCCAAAATTCTTCAGAAACCCTACAGAGTAGATTTTTCAGATAAGGATTTGGAAAGCCTGAATGTGATGGGAAAACAGATCCAGATAAAGGAATTGTTGAAGCTCTTGCAGAAATGGGGCGAGGTGGGAAAATGGAGAACCCGGTGGGCAAAGAAAAAGGAAGACAGCAGGGCTAAGTCTCAGGCTTCAGAATTCGTGTTAAAAGAAGTAACCCCAACAGAAAAATTGTGCCCCATGCGAGAGGTCCCGGGAGGGAAATATGTCCATGTCCCTTGGTCCCGACAGGATATTGTGTCATTTACAAATGACTTCCCGAAATTACGGGAAAAGCCTGTTGACTGGTACAGGCAGGTAGAACGCTTCGTAAAAGTTCAGAAATGTCTCTTGAAAGACCTGGATGGGTTTTTCGACATTGTGGTCCCTGTAGACTTATGGACCGATTGCAAAATTGAAATTGATTGGCCCAGTGAAGAATTTCCAAGAGATGAGAAAACAGGAGCTCCCGCACCTGAAGTAATGAGGAAGTATGAGCAAGTCATACAATACCTCAAGAAAAAGGTGCCCGCAAAGGAGACAGACTGGACCAGAATAGATAGAACCACCCAAGAACGTGATGAAACGGTGCATTCATTTTATGAAAGGTTACTGCAGGTATTTAAAACTTACAGTGGTATCGATAATGTAGACATGAAAGACATGACCCATTTCAGTTACAGATTTGTGCTAGGATTAAGGCCTGAAATCTCACAATGGATTCGAGATAATAAAATCAGTTGGCAGGGAAAGCCCATTGATGATGTCCTGAAGTATGCAAAATACTGCGAAGATGAAATCGAAAATAAAAAGAAAGCCCTCAAGGAGAAAGTAATGTGGGCACAGGTGAAATTAGCCGAACAGCAAGAAAAGCAGTTAAGTAAATTGACTTCTAGTAATAATGCTCAGAATGCCACTGCTGGGGGGGGAGGCAAGCCCCGAGCTAAAATGAGTCCGTGCCATGGGTGCGGCCAGATAGGGCATTGGCGAGACGAGTGTCCACACCTGCAGGCCGGTAATGCCCCTGTAAATGGTTTAAATCCACAGGTGCCGAAAGAGGGGACAAGAAAGAACCAGCAACAGGTAAAATTACCTCCAGTACCTCGCGCTCCTAGACAGAATTTTAAGAGTCAGGGTCAGCAGAATGAGAGGGCGGAAGAATGGGAAGTCGAGAGTGAAAGAAACGCAGTCATTCCACAGTATTTGTTAAATGATACCTTCCTCTGTGAAGATCAAGATTGACGGGGCCTGAGAGGGGAGGATGAGGAGTGCGTGCTTGGCGCCTCCTTACCGGTAGACCAGACTGGACCATACATTGAAGGAAAGGTTGAGGGAAAAGACGTCACCTTTCTGTTGGACACTGGTGCTACCAGATCTACTGTAAGAACAGTGGATGTTCCTAACCTACCCCTCTCGGGAGAAGCGATCCAAGTAGTGGGCGTCTCCAATCAAATAATAAGTACTCCAGTAACTGAGCCAATGGAAGTTTCTATAGGAAATTTCAAAGAAATGCACAGATTTGTGGTCTGTGATTCCAGTCCTGTGAACCTGCTAGGACGTGATTTGTTGTGCAAGATGCATTGTACCATCTATTGCACACCGAAAGGCGTCGAAATTCAGACACCCGATGAAGATGGTTTGTACAAGCTGATGTTAGTCCGACAAGATTCTGATATCAAACCTTTAACAGTTGAGGATCTACCTGAAGAGCTCCAGTTGAGAGTAGTTCCAGAAGTGTGGGATTTCACAGGAAAGGATGTAGGTTTAATGGCAAATGTGGACCCAGTTAAAATAGCAATAAAAACAAATGCTGTATACCCCAAAACCAGACAGTACAAAATGAGTGCAGAAGTAAAAGCTGGAGTAGCGACTGAGATTACCCGGCTGCTCGAAGCAGAAATAATAGAGGAAGTGATGAGCAGTCCCTGTAATTCGCCAATCATTGGGATCGAAAAGCCTAGTGGAAAGTACCGGGTGGTGCAAGATTTACACAAGGTAAACCAAATTGTTGTGCCTTGCTGTCCTGTTGTGCCCAACCCTGCCGTGATACTATATCAGATTCCCTGGAATGCAGAATGGTTCACTGTCATCGACCTGTGCCATGCATTCTTTTCCATCCCATTGCATCCAGAAAGCAAGTTCCTTTTCAGTTTTGAATTTGACAGTCATATCTATGTCTGGAATCGTGTCCCCCAGGGGTACACCGAAAGTCCATCGATTTTCAACCAGATACTGAAAAAGTGCCTTGAAACCCTAGTGCTGCCAAGAGAGTCTGTTTTGGTGCAGTACATAGATGACCTGTTGGTGGCATCTAAAACCCAGACTGACTGTGTCACTGACACCATTGCCTTGCTGAATCACCTAGGAAAAGGAGGACATAAAGTGTCACCTGACAAGTTACAATTTTGTAAAAACTCAGTGAAGTATCTGGGGCACCAGATAGAAAAAGGAATCAGGAAAGTTACTACCGAAAGAATCAAAATAATTAAAGCAATGGAACTGCCCAGAACTCAGAAAGAGGTGAGGATGTTCCTGGGAGTTGTGGGTTATTGCAGACAATGGATTGTAGGATTTGCGGCTCTAGCCAGACCCTAATAAAAATGACAAAGAAAGGAGTAGAAGACCCCGTCAGCTGGGACAGTGAAAGCATGAACGCTTGGGTAACTTTGAGAAACTGTCTATGTACCGCTCCTGCATTGGGTATGCCTGACTACACCAAGCCCTTTGAGCTATTCTGTGACACAAGAGAGAATTGTGCTCTTTCAGTCCTGACCCAGGAGCACGGACTAGTTAGAAGACCAGTGGCCTATTTTTCGGCCACCCTAGATCCGGTGGCGGCTGGATTACCTGGATGCTTGAAGGCAGTTGCTGCTACTTGCGTCAGTCTGGAACAGAGTGAGAACATTGTCATGGGACATCACGTCACTGTATATGTTCCTCATTCTGTTGTAATCCTACTGACTAGCACTAAGACCCAGTACCTCACACCTAGTCGGCTGACTAAGTATGAGAGAATTTTGATTGGTGCTGAAAATGTAACTATTTCCCGGTGCAATGTCCTAAACCCTGCGACACTGTTACCTATCCCTCTGGATGTAGAAGTTGAAGAGGAAGGGGAACATAATTGCATCGATCTAACTGAGTTCAGTACTAAGCCCCGTCCTGACATCCGTGAAATAGCGTTACTTGATGGGGATAAGACAATGTTCGTGGATGGCTCGTGTTTGAGACATGAGAGTGGGAGTCTGAGTGCTGCCTATGCTGTGGTTACGCTGACAGAAACCATAGAAGCTTCTTACCTGAGCGAGGTGAAATCTGCACAAGTGGCAGAGCTCATCGCGTTAACCAGAGCATGTAAGAGGGGTAAGAACAAAAGAATAACTGTTTACACAGACAGCCAGTACTGTTTCGGGGTTGTTCATGACTTCGGCCAATTGTGGCTGCAAAGAGAATTCATGACGTCCTCAGGCACCCCTATCAGAAATGGAAAGGTGGTGCATAACTTACTGGAAGCTATCCAATTGCCCAAAGAATTGGCTGTGGTCAAGTGTGCGGCTCACAAATCTGGAAATGATGATGTGACTGCCGGTAATAGGTACGCTGACCAAATTGCACAGTTTTGTGCCCGATACCAAATGTCCCTCCAAATTGCGTTGTGGGGTGGAACCAGCTGCCAACTTATGTTGTTTGAGAATGTGTCAACGTGGGAGGAATTAAAGGATTTGCAACAGGCAACAGACAGGCAAGAGAAAGGAAGGTGGGCAGCAGAGGGATGCAAATTGAGAGATGATGGTGTGGTGGTAGACTCGACTGGGGTGCCTGTACTGCCTGATAGCTTGGTCGACCCCATGATCAGAATGATACATGAACCAACACATATGGGAAGAGACGCAATGTGTCGGGTGTTTGACAAGGTGTTCTGTAATTCAAAGTTCAGGAACCAGGCGGAAAAGCTTTGCCAGAGGTGCCCAGTGTGTCAGCAATTCAATGCAGGAAAGAGGACTGTAGTGGAACAGAGTAATGTTGGAAAGGCAGTAGGTCCCTTTGTCAGAATGCAGGCAGACTTCATAACAATGCCTAGGTGTAAAGGGTATAGATATATCTTAGTCATAGTTTGCCTATTCTCCAGGTGGGTGGAAGCATATCCAGCGAAGAAAAATTATGCTCTCACCACAGCCAAGTTATTGCTCAGGGAGTTGATACCTAGGTACGGCATTCCCGAGACAATCGAAACGGACCAAGGTGGGCATTTTGCCAACGATGTCCTAGAAGATCTCTGTAAAGCATTCAAAATGAAGCAAAGACTGCATTGTGCCTACTGTCCAGAGGCTTCTGGGGTAGTGGAACAAATAAATGGCACCCTGAAATCCAGATTGGCCAAAATGTGTGATTCCACAAAGATGAACTGGATAGAGGCTTTACCCCTTGTGCTGATGAGTTTGAGAAGTATCCCGAACAGGAAAACTGGCCTAAGTCCCCATGAAATATTAATGGGAAGAGTGATGCGACAGGCATGGGTACCCGGACACAAACTGCTAAGCATTTCTGATGATATGGTATTAGAATACTGCAAGCAGCTGGGTGACCAAGTGCGTTCTCTCTCTCAGCAGATTGGAGAGACAGAAGACGAGTGGCCAAAGACTCCGGCACATAAACTGCAACCAGGAGATTGGGTGGCGTTAAAGAAACACACCCGGAGCAGTTGCCTGAAACCAAGGTGGGGAAAGCCACGACAAGTGATCCTCGTCACTACAACTGCTGTGAAGTGTGCTGGTGTACCGAAGTGGATCCACGCCAGCCACACGAAGCGGGTAACTGGAGAAAACGCGACTGGAGCTGAAGGCAGCGCAGCTGAAGAAGCTTCCGAGGAGGAGAGTCCGGAGCTAGCTGACATCGAACTGCCGAGCACAAGTCGAGACGTTGAATGGTTCCCCGCCGACGACCAGGTTCATGATCCAATACGAACCAGGAAATATTCCTACTTAGACAGTGAGTGGGATAGTCCAGGTGAGTTAGAAATAGAGGAGGAAGGTCAGGTCAACGAAAATCACAACACACCTGATCAGGAAGTAGGCCAAGTAGGGTCAGATCAAGACATCGAAACTTCTCCTGAAACTCCAGAAGTTGGAAAGGGACAGTTAGAAATTAGAGCTGACGTTCATGCAGAAGAAAACGAAGAGATCGAAGAGCATGAACAGGAACAGATAGAATTAGATCAAAGTGCTCAGACAACGGAAACAACAGTAACCAGAAATAAAAAGCAAGTACGATTTGAATCTGAGCAGGGACAGATTAGGGACCAGGCAGAAGAAATAGATGAAAGACCTGGAACTAGTCAGACAGGCAGGGAAACAAAGGTGCCACATCAAAAAGTAAAAAGAGTGCACGAAGAAGGCCAAGTTTCCTCAACTACTGGGAGGCACGGAGGCAGAAGCGCACCCCGATACGTCAAGAGACTGAGGCTCAGACTAAAGACAGTCGAAGAAAAACTAAAAGATCGAAAAAGGGCTGAAAGTGAAAGAAAGGCAGCCCAAGGCAAATCGCTAAGAAAGAGCGACAGACTAAAGAAACAGAACCGACTGTATCGGAGCCCTGAGTGGACTTACTTTGTGTTGGAGGAAATAGACGAACCACACAACAGTGGCAACAGTGACGAAGAGTCCATCGCTGATCGGAGTTCTGACGAAGACCCTCCTTGAGAGAGCCCCGAAGTGAGCCTTTGGTGCAAAGAAACGAAGAGGGGTAGCAAAAGCCACCTGTAAGCTAAAAATGTCTGATCCGAATGTCTCTGGAAGATCCCGGTGTGGGTGTCTTAAAACCTGTTGTAAAATATGCTTGTGTAGTATAGCAATGCTAATAGTCATGTGGATAGGACTAACAGTTTTTATACCTTTTATGATAAGTAAAGATCCTAACTTGTCCCCTACTGAACCAGAAGCAGTAGACGTAGGGGTTGTGCAGACTGCAGAAACACCACGAAGCCTAGAAAGACGCGACAAACAAATAGGACTGACACACACACGACCTAATTTAGAAGCATCAGATGAGGATGGACTACACTTTCACAAAATGAGAAACAAGACGCATCTAAATGTTTTTGCTAACTTGTTAGTGCATTATGTAGAAGCTATGGAAATAGAGGACTGTTATGTCTGCATGAAGCTGCCAACCTCAGTGGCTGAAGGCGTGACATACCACCATTTACCTTTAACCTATGGAATCTCCTGTAGTATATTAGCTAGCTTGTTTTATAGAAGCACTTTACAGTACTATTATTCAAATGCTGACGTAGTATTTTCTGAACTTCCTATTAGAGGACACTTGAACCTTGTACATACTAAAAGTGACGTGACCCGTTATATGGGAGAATATTTTCTGACTATAGGCAACATAGATTTAGATGAAGCAAGACAAGCTAATCTGACCTGTTCTCTGCAAGAGCAGGAAAAGATGTTTATAAAGATGGCAGACAGAAGGAGAGAAAAGTTTCAGAAGAAGGCAAATGACGAAAAGGATAGAGTCCCTAGGTGGGCTGAGCACATGGATAACACCTCGCAAGGCGAAGCTAGTCCTGCCTTGTTGCTGGATTTTGAACGAAAGGGGAAACTTTGTATCCATAGGGAAAAGACAGAGTACTATAACAATGTATTCATCGGTTCCAGCGAGTGTGAACATAATTAAAAGGTAATTGGAGGTTGGGGTTTCAAAAATGGGTCAGAACCTGTGTTTCCCGGAATATATTATATATGTGGGAACAAGGCTTATTTCAAATTGCCGGATCACTGGTATGGAAGCTGCTACTTTGGCATTGTTTTCCCGAAAATATACCATGTGAATAATGCAGCTGGAAGCGATGAAGAAACTAATGGCTTAGTGCGTAGTAGACGTGAAAGTGTAGGTGAAATTATAGGTGATATTTTTAGTGCACTGATACCTGGAATGGGGGTAGTTCTGAACACTCATAGAATCTGCAAATTGTCTACAGTAGTGGACCGGTTATCGACGGACACTGCTGCTGGATTCCTGATGGTCAATACTGAAATGGTTGCGATCAGATCAATGGTTTTGCAAAACCGTCTTGCCCTTGACACCCTATTAGCAAAAGAGGGCGGAGTCTGTAGAATGCTGAAAGCGCAACATTGTTGCACTTACATTCCTGATAAAAGTATCGAACTAAAACAATATGTGAAAAACATTACTAATTTGGAAAAAGAACTCAAACCATTGGAGGTTGACAGTGCCTGGACGAGACTGACTGGAGGTCTCTCCTCTATAGGTAGTTGGTTTACTAACCTAGGTAGAAATCTTTTGTGGAAAATACTGATGCCAATAGTTGTAATAGGTGTAGTTGTATTAATCATTTTTATCTGCTGCAAATGCCAGAAGTGCAAAAAGAAATATACTGTGAATAAGAGGGGGGTGAAAAGAAATATTGATGAACTAGAATTAGAAGAGTTAAAGAATGAAATTTACAAAAAGGTGAAAAATCACCACTCTCATAGAGAAGCTGAAAGAAAACTCAACAATAAATTTGTTGAAATTCAAATGAGTGATGTGGATGAATGAGAAAAGTTGGCATCTGTTTCCTTCTATGTGGTGATGATAGTAAATATCATCAAAGAGGGGATTGATGGAGCAGGGATTCGCATGCAAGCGCCCTGCTCGCATACAAAACCCTTGCCTAAACTGTATAATCATATTAACACCATTGTTCGTCATTTATTAAGTGTTTTCCCAAACACGCGGGTGTCCCCAGGATGCTTGCTTGTATGTCTTTTCTCATACTAACGAAGCTTGCACTAAACACGGCTGCTTCGCTGAAATTCAGTCTGCGCATGCGTCGGTCATACCCATGTGATGTGACGCACTCGCATTCTGGAGGGAATCTGTGCTCATGCGCACTGTTGCAAACATGGCCGCTTGTCTCTCACCACGCTTTCTGCTTGCTACTGCTGCTTTAGCCTATCTGTCTTTTCGCACTAAAACAATAATGCTATAGTCATTATAAAGTAAGGGTTGGTTAGAAATTTATCATGGTATACAGTGTGATCATTTTTTTGTGATTTTAATTTGTTCTCGCTTACTTTTCATGTACCGCGTCTCTGGGGCTGGGAAATCGGGAGCGGAGCCATACTTGAAGCTCTGCTGGGCACAGTCACATGACAGGAGAGAAAACACCATTGCGCAGAAGCTGAAACAAGCCAGCTGGCTCCTGAAGCACAATGCGCCTGAGAACTTCTCTGGGAAAGCAGAATCTTACCTTGGACGATGCAACTCTGTTGCTACCTATTGTGAACTGTACTATGCTGCTGTATTCTATGCATCGGAACGTCAACCCAAGGGGCGGGTAGGAAAATTGTAATATTTGGGATGAGAAAGTTGAATTCTAGGAGGTGGTAATGACCGCACCACCTCTCCTGACCAATCATAATGTGGGAAACTGTCACTTGCAACATTAGAGGGTGGTCTAAGGGCCCCCAAAACAGTATAATTGCCCTAGTTTAGCTTAGGAAAATTGTCCGACTTGTCCGAGTAGCAGACCTGTCACTGACCCTACGAACTCTATAGGTGCTCAATCTGAAGTGCTGCGGAGCACTCTGTCCATACTTTCCACAAACTCCTAAGGGGTGGAAATAATCCTAAGTGCTGGCGAAGCACTTTGCTGGGGAATTCGAAAACCCAATCGGGGTTACTGGCGGATTACTTGCAGAGAGGGGTAACGCTGGCGTTGCTTCTGAAGCTGTGGGTGTTGGTCGTACCTTGGTGAGCCCAGTCCTGATCCCAAATCCTGAGGGGTATCCTGTCCTTACTGTCCGTGAGCTGTACCTGCTCGCATTCTGGCATTCCTTCCTGAGGGTCCTTGTCCCCGTCCTTCCAACTGACCCGTGGCCAGGGTTAGTCTTCTCTCTGAACTAGGTAAATATCAGCCTGTGGGTTTACGTCTCTCTCTCTCTCTCTCTCTCTCTCTTTCTCTCTATTTTCTTAATAAAGCACTCTTTGCCTGTGATATTGTTCTATCACCTTTAAAGCAAGCTTTATGCAATTGTTTATTAGAATTGTTCCACTTCTCTCCCCTCCCTTAGAGAATTGCCAAACTGTTATATTTTATTAGTATGTTCTGATTTTTCCCTTTCCCTTAGTATGATTGCGGTGAACTTAGCAAGAATAGTTTAAAGCACTTAGGTTAAGTATATGTTCTAGGTCCCATCCACGTCCTATGTCCTAGTATAAAGTTGCAGTGACTAGCTCTGTTCTAAAAGTCCTACCTTTTAGTCTTCCCATATACTCAATGGTCCTAGTGTTAATCTACAGCTATTTTATGGTGTTAATTTTGATGGTTGATGCATTGCTCTGCATATCACTTATTGCCTTGTCGTACTCTCTTTGAACTTTATATAAAGCTTTGAACATCCTCAGGTGTCTGTGGTCATTTTACAGAAATTGTGGATAAGTATTGTACTGAGTATAAAGAGTATTTGATCTCAGGCCTGTCTGCTGTTTCCCTGATAGCTCCAGATCTGTCATAAGAATTGTGCCTGTGGTAAGTCAGGTGCATGGTAAGCAGAGGTGAAACCAAACCTTAGTTACTCATAGCAGCGTGCAGAAGGAGAAACCAAAGTAATCCTCACCCGGTTCACCCAAATTATTAGTGTGGTATTGAAATTTGCACGCCAGGGCCCAGTGCGTGTAAAGAATTGGTAACCTCGGTGACCCGGGAGGACTGCGCGCTCTATCAGGGGCATGTGGCACTGGAAGTGGGACAGAAACCCCTGGTTCTCCCTGTAGGCACCCACCCGCCACACATACACATTGTGTTTCTTCCCACCTGCCACACATACACGTTGTGTTTCTTCACTCACCACTGGTAGTCCTCAGCATTAAAATGTTTGCATAGAACCTGGCATTTTTTTCACATTTTTCTTTTCTATTAGAGCCCTGGAAAGTTGGAAGCTCCATTGAAGACAATGAAGTGGCTCGGGGCAAATCAGGGCTGGTATAAGCGGCATACATTTTTCCTTGTGTTTCTTCATTTTAAATATAGAACATTCTACCCTCAGTGAGTTGAATAACCTTATAGCCCTTCTGCCTCAGGCTCTGAGGGTTGTTAAAGGCATTCTGCCCCTCCTGAGGTTCCAGCCTATAATTCGGGTTCAGGGCCTTTAACAATTAGTATAGCCTTTGGAAGCGGGGTATAAGGCTACAGTATGCACAGAATTGATGTTGTTGGGCAGATTTCATCACCTTACATTCTACATGCTAGCGTGATTCAAAAGGGCCAGGCTTTCCTTACACCCTTTACCTCTCCTCTAGCCATATTGTTGTGTTGCTTAGTAACTAGGTTGCACGAGAACGCATGTGGCAACCTAGTTGACAGAATGTTTCCAATCAATTGTACATTCTCATTCTATGTATGTTGTGAGGCAGATTGTTACAGGGTGGATGAGAAGAAGGTAGCGTCCACCTGCGCTCCTCAGGAATAAAGTATTTACTGCTTTTAATTGATTTGAGGCGATTTCTTCACATATGTATGCACTCTAATAAAGTGAGCATTTTTGCGCCCTAAATCAAGTCTGAAGCCTGGTGAGGTCCGTGAGTTTGGAAGCCGCCAGTGTCATTTTTAAAAAGTCCCTTATAAAGTAGTCTGGGAGGACTTGGAAGGGGAGACAGTGAAGGGGATACTAGATACATGTCCCACTCGTGTATCTCATTGAAGCCGGTGGGTTGGGGAGTTCATTCTTATGCAGGTGACACCAAGCTCTAGTGGAAACAGCCGGTGTGTCCAGGGGGTGGGACACTGGCCACAGATGCATAAGGGTGCTCAGACAAAATCCAAATTCATCCCAGACGTGCAGACCACAAAATGGTTCACATATTTCCCAACTTTGAAATTTTAGCTTGGAATTACATTAGCATTTTACTTTTAAATAGATTGCATCAACTAAACATAAGTCACAGCATCAAAGTGATATGATTGTGTTAAAAAGCGCCATACTTGCTGGAGTTGGGTCACAGGCTGGACCCGCCAAAACTCCTCCAAAGAAGCAAAGGCCGAACAGAAGGACTGTAAGAAACTCCATCCTGTGGAGAAGGAAAAAGAGTTTATTAAAGGGGAGTTTCAGGACCAAACAAAGCCTCTAAGCTGGAACACTGTCCTACTTATTACAGAAGAAGCCAGTAGATGTACACAGACCCAAGACACAAGATCTCATCAGAAGAACATTTACATATGCATTACCCTTATTTGAGGTAAAAGTAACAAAATCACAAAGTTTATTATACATTTGTAGGAGACCTGGGTTAGGAGGAAGAAATAACACCGATGTGAAAGTATGGAGGTGTCACTGGTAGTTTGAGGTGGGAGTGACACCAAAGGCTAAGGGCACAGTGCCTCAGTGAACATGTGAGGGGGCCAAAGATTTCTCAAATGTACTTGCCTGTTGGTGATGTGAGTCTAGGTTTCAGCGTTATTCGCATTGAATAACGGGTGCATAGGTGCAGCAGAAACAAACAACAGTTCTACATTGTGCCAGCCCCAAGATAATATGCGCTCTTGTAAGCGGGCCACTGGAATTATGCAGCTGTGCGTCGGCTGTGTTTTTCACATACTTATAAATTTGCCACATAGTCCATCATCTGTTTCACAATCTGAATATTTTAACAAAACATATTTTGCTTCTACTGCAATTGATTTTTAAAGTTCCTAAAAATTCATACATCAACTCATGGTGCTGTGCAGCGGAAGGCACCTTACAAAGGATGACTGGTCACCTTTCTGTTGCTAATTGCTATATTTGGGTGTCTAACTGGTACTAATGAGGCGCAACCAATGCCCACACAGCAATAAAAAGTGTAAAAATGACAAAATAATGAAGTGATACTATCACAAATTATGCTACGTTATGCTGCATAATTTTTTGTTCCTTGCCAAATAATTTATCTATTTTGCCGCATAATTTGGCTCTCCCCTGCAGAGCCGGACTGGTGCTTTCGGGCACCGGGCAATCCCCCGGTAGGCTGGAGGGGGTGGGGGCCGGTTTTGGATCAGGGGGCCGGTTTTGTGAGTGAGGGACGATTTTCGGTCCGACCCGACCGTCACAGCGTCAGTGTGTCAGTCACTCACTCACAGAGAGAAGAAGGTGTTGTGTTGTGACTCGGAGTCGTGTCTGAGATTGAGTCCCCTGCCACATAATTACAGTGGCACTGGTTATAAGCACTGTGCACTACAAGAGTGACAGGCTTGTCACGTACATAGAAATCTGAGGGGACTGTGGGAGGTAGGGAGTTCTCAGGCCTCAGTGTAATACAAAATCAGTAGGCAAAAGGTTTGGGGAGCTGAGTGTTTGGCCACTAAACATAATATGGTGCCCTCTCAGACACCACGAGACGAAATCTGAAATGCATGGTTCTAGTTCCAACTCTGAACATATTATTTAGTCACCCAGTACCAGCTGGGGGAGCTGTGAAGGGGGCAGGGCTAAAAGACAGGCTTGATTTTAAATACCGCAAGATTCTGCAAGTTTCTGCATCCTTATAAGGTATGTTACCTGAATATCGACGTCTAACAATCATCTAGCAAAAAGGTTGTGTCCTAAACATCATTTACAAAAATATCACCCACTGGAGATACGAATAAAGCATCTATGTCCAATAGATAAATAGTTTTATAAAATATATTTAGGCCACAATCTGCATGCCAGACGATATTTTTGTTATCGATAGCCTGCCGTGCAGCCCCTATCAATTGAACATGCCAAATACTACTAGAAAACAAGAAAAGAACAGGGGTACTATGAGAGCCAGTAGTGGCTGGTGAATGAGTGAGTGAGTGAGTGATTGAAGAGAACAACCTTCATCAAGTGGGCTCAAGTGGACCTTCCACTAAAAAAAGTTGGGAAAATAGGGCGAAACATTGCAATTCAATGGTCACATTTCACATTATTTGAAAGGTTGAGTGCATTACCTCAAGTGTAAATGCATCCCTGCGATTGGGCACTCAATAGTGGTTCGTTTGTAAGTAAACAATCGACTCCAGTAGGTATAACTAATGAATATACACACAAAGTTCAAGGTTGAAGTTTACTTGTAAGTTTTTGTAAGAACTGATACATTCTCAGTTTCCATTGTTCAAACTTTTCCCAAATTTAAAGTTCATGATGAAACCAAGGTTTTTAAACATGCGAGCTCCGATGCATGCAGATCCTGTGGAGTGAGGGCCGTCGGAGGCTGATCTCTAATTCCAGCCCCCTAATTTAGACGAGACGGATTAAGGTCAGTTTTCACTGTCCATCCCGCTGGGAAAATCCTGGTGGTAAGGAGCAGTGAATCTGTTTGTATAAGCTTTATTCGAGACAATTCTCATAAAAGCACATAAAATCAAAACAGTTATACAATAATACATTATTACAGAGTAAAAAGTCATTAAACATGGAGTACAGCTCATACTGCATTTGCATATAAAAACCATTTATGGCAAATAATATTACATTAATCATTATTGAAAGGAATACCTGGTTACCTGCTTCCCCCCAGGGACCGTCGTCTAATTGCCCATGCCCAACCCAGGTATTTAGCTACCCCTATGACTATCGAATCCTGAGTAGTTGTACGTAGGATTCTTAGAGCCACTGCGCTGTCTCGTGTCCCCAAGTTTTTACATACCGGCGAGAGCCATTTTCTCCTCGGATTTGCATAAGCATGACATACGAAAAGAAAATGGCCTATGCTCTCCTCGGCATTTTCGCATGCTGGACATAAGTTATTGGTGGGTCTGTGCCAGCCAGATGTCAGTTTCTTGAGGGGGATAGATCCTGATCTTAACTGAAATACAAGTTTCCTGTCCATTGGTACCGTGATGTTGTCCCAGTAATTTTCCAGGACAGGAAGAATTTTTATCTCCAGGAAGCGACCAGACATAGAGTCGGCCCTGGTGTCATTCAGCATCTTACCACCCACCCAATCCCAGTATTGTTCTTTAAGGGCTTCTTTGCTAGGGAAGATTTCTCCCTCAGGGTTATTCCAAAGATTTGAAAACCCTAAGTTTACTAACATGGACTTCAGATGTTTTAGCCATTTTATCTTATGGAAGATATCTTCCTTGATTATCCATAGAAAACCCTCCGCATATTGTCTTATTTCTGGAGTCGTCCAGAGGCGTCTCCAGTAAAGAACTGGGCGCAATCGGGCTCTATCTACAATGGTGCGTCTACCTAGCTCCAAAAACAGTGGGGTTAGGGGGGTGCTCTGTGGGAGTCCTGTAATCCCTCGCATAAACTTGTTCTCTGAAGTCTGGAGAGCCGCTAGACTATCCCAGGCCCATAGCTCTGCGCCATATAATGTGGCACCCAAAACCTTCGCATCATACACTATTAATGCAGGTTTTATAGGTTTTGTTTTGGATTTGCGGTGTTCCCCCCTTAAAGCACCAGAAAGCTGCTGGTGCTTTAAGACCCCTTTATCCACATGATGCGTCCAGCCAATGCCCTCTGCGATCTGTACACCCAGGTACGTAAATTCCGTGACAATGTCTAACCTACTGCGGTTTAAGGTTACCTTGGGGTAATTCCTGCGTCCGGGGGAAAAAGCCATTAGTTTTGTTTTTCCCACATTTACCTCTAGCCCATGCTCTGTGCAAAAAGCATCGAAAATGTTTAATGCACGTTGCAGCCCCATGGGGGTCTTAGACAAGATAAGAGTGTCGTCAGCGAACATCAGGATCGGAACCCTGGTGTCCGCTAACGATGGGGTGTCAACACTAGCCTTCAACATCCTCTCGACGATTCTGTTAATAAATAACGAGAAAAGTAAAGGGGCCATGGAACAGCCTTGTCGAACACCCCTTTCCACTGGGAAGTCCGCTGTTGTCTCCCCACTTCCACCCCACTGGACTCTAGCGAAGTTGGATTCGTGCAATCGCATGATTAATGTTAGCAGATCAGCAGGAATCCCCAACTTTTGCAAAACCAACCATAGCTTAAACCGGGGGACTAGGTCGAACGCCGCCCGCAGGTCGACGAACGCGACGTACAGGCAGCCCCTTCCCAGTACAACGGTCTTCCACCGTAATATGGTGAAGCGGAAGACCTGGTCGATGGTACTGGTTGCTCGCCTGAATCCCGCTTGGTATGGAGAAAGGGCGTTGTTGTCTTCAATCCAATCCATAAGCTGGTATGTTACCATTCTCCCAACTACTTTCTGTATGGTGGCTATTAAGCTTATGGGCCTATAATTAGCAGGCAGTGAACGATCACCCTTCTTGTGGATGGGGATAATGGTTGCGCCTTTCCAGAGGTCTGGGACCACTTCCCCCTTAGCTAGGGCATTCGCTACAAGGAGGGTATATCTCGCCCATCTAGTCATATCGTGTTTAAAAATATCAGGTGGAATGCCATCTGGACCTGGCGCCCTCCCACATTTCGCGGAACTAATGGCAATTTCCGCTTCTCTATGGGAGAACAGATCGTCGGTTGCATAAACCGGTGTTATACTATCAGCTGCCACAGGATGGTTAACTTCCGCATACTGTGGTCTGAAATAATCAACCCAAGCTTCCTCTGCTACATTATTGTCTGGCTTCGCAGGACCGGCTCCACTACCCCACTTGATGATTTTCCAAAATGCCCTGGAGTCTTTACTATCAGAGGCCTCTTTTAGTTCGGCCCAGTGGCCTTCATCCCAATTCTTTTTGGCACGATGGATGGCCATTTTGTACAGTTCCCTGTTCTTTATCACAGCGGCGCGGTCCCTATTCCTTATGGCTTGTCCCAGGGCTAATCGTGCTGATCTACAGTGACTATCAAACCACCTTCCCACTTCTTTAGATTTCTTCCCTTTCCTTTTTTTAATGAAGAAACATGGTCTCAGGAGGGAGAATAACTTATTGTGGATTTCGGTGATACCACTATCCCCTGGAACCACTGGAACCGCTGTTTCCATCGCGGAAATTGCACAATCAACGACATTATTGATGTAAGTCATAGTGGCCTTGTTTGCCAGTACCTTGGGCCATTTTAACCTGCGTTCATCATTACTCATAACAGGGGTTTCATCGTATATCACTAGAGGGTTACCCGCACCAGTATTCCACCACCTATGAGTCACACAGAGGGGGTTGTGGTCACTTTCAACCCGGGGCCTAACTGTCATATCAACAACCCCTTTCCACAGTTGGAGACTGCACAAAATGTAGTCGATTCGGCTCCTGTTGATGCCATTGTCAAGAGTGTAGCTTCCCTCCTTGTCCCCAGGTGTCCTCCCGTTCAGTGCTCTTAAACCATGTTCCATACAAATTCCATTCAGTAATAAGATCTCTTTTGTCCATCTCTTTACAGGTTTTAGGCATAGAGGTGGTACTCCCCAGAGATTATCCTCTTCGCTCTCCAAGAGGTCATTTGTACAGTCCAGAGGTTCAAAAGTCCTGTTGAGGTCCCCTACAATTATCGTTACACTTTCCTGGGACTTGGTCTCTATGGCAGTAGACAACAGCTCAATGGTGGGTAAATTGGTTACGTTGTTACCTCTCACGTAGACATTATCGAAAATCTATTGGTTGACCCTTTGCTACGGAGATTCTTAATACTTGCAAATCACAATTTCCCAGGTCCAACATTTTGATGTTGATCTGCAGGTCCTGTCTAACCCAAACAGTTAAGCCTCCCTTGGGCCGCCCTCTTCCCCCTTTTGACGCTGGTATACAATAGTTCAAATAACCAAAACAGAAAAGGGGATCACAAGCCCAGGTTTCTTGGAAGCAACAGATGTCATACCCACTTATAAAGTCCACCCAGGATTGGGAATCCAATTTACTGGCCAGCCCAGCAACATTCCAAGATAAAAGCGTACCAATGCTAGCATCTGGCCCATCTCGAGTGTTAGTCAATGGAAACACTTGGGCTAACATAGGGCTTTCAATAGAATTAGTCTGCCTTTCTAGGTCATCTATTGGATCGACTGTCGTATTGACTGTAGCTGGGTATGTTATCATGGCGTTTGTATTTAGGGTTCCCAGTCTAAAACCACCTTCTTCAACCAAACCCCCCGTCTCGATGTTATTGACCAATAGGTTTGTAACAATTGTATTACCATGAACATCACATTGCCCTTTTGGCTCGTTAGTATTCCCTCCTATACTGTCTGTACTGGTTTGTCAATATCCCCATCCCGGCTCCTGCCATCCTACATGAGAGTTATAATATGTGTATGTGGTATGGTTATGACCAACAGGAGGAGGTGGTAAGGGATTGACTGGCCATGATACAGTAGGGGGAATAAGGGGTTCATTGAGTAAACTAGTCGTTACACTAGTGGGTCGGGGGTAAAAAAAGGTAAGGTCTACAATTCCAATACCTCCCTTGTTTGTTCCCCATCCCTGCCTTGTTATCCATCCCGCCACCCTTGGGTCTTGAAAATTAACCACTATGCAATCCCCACCCAAGGTTTTCGATGTATATCCCATCCAATCTATTCTCCTTACCCCTATGATTAGCCCGTCGATGTCGCCAGGCAGAGGACGGTTTTCCTTTAGCCAGTGCATGATCTTGTTTTTGAGCATCTGGAACGTTTCTCTCTGTCCTGGGGGTAATGGTGGTACATTTATAAGAACTGCTACGTAGGGAAAGGAGTCTGGGGTGAGATTAATTGGTGGTTTTCTGTGGGGTGGTTTTGCCAAGGGCGGTGGGATAGATTTGGGAACTTGGGGAACATATTGGGGAACAGGCTTCGGCGCCTGTTCTTTGTTATTTATTTTGGACGGTACTGAAGTTTTACCTACCAACAGACCTGCATTAGCCCTATTCCCTCCCACCGGAATATTCTGAGCTATCTGCGTGCTATTAATTACGTTTGCGGTTGTTGGTACTATTCCCGCCTGGTGATGCACTGTAGACTCAGCACTCGTTGCGATTGGTGGATTTTGTGTCGGGGGAATTGTGGGCTGTGCAGGGTGTATTATGGTCGACTGAGGTAAATCAGGACCAATGTTTGCTCTCTCAGTTCTATCTGAGGATTTTACAATGGCTTTAGCTGTAGGTTTGCTCTGTTTGGGAGGTAAAGGAGAGCTATTTCGGGAGTTTCTTCCCTTATCCTGAATAACAGGGTTGTTTAGGACCTGAGAGTTTGTGCTTGCTTCCACCCTATTCGCTTTAATCAGTGATTTTGTAGAATAGAAATTGTCTAATGTTGTCTGTTCAAAATGGTTTAGCCTATCTACAAGCTTGGCAATTCTATCCTCAATAGGGGTGAGTAGTGATCTAAACAATTTTTCCAATTCAGGGAGTACATTTACAAGTGATTGCACCTTATCTTTACATGGTACAGTGGAGTCGGTACAAAGATTATCATCTCCGTCCTGGCTATTCAAGGAGACAAGATTAGTAGGTGTAACACTTTCTGTACTTTGAGTTTCGTTAGTAACTACCTCTCCTCAGGGGCGTAGCTAGAGCTTGTGGCGCCCGGGGCTATCCCTCAGATTGCCGCCCCCGGCATCCGCAGCTTTCGCGCTACAAGATTGACGGCCCTGGGACAGGACCCACAAGCAACCCCAAACGGGGTACGTAGCGCATGCTGCACTGCATGCCGCATTTACAAGCAGGTGCTCTTGCCTTGCACGGGGGTTGCGCGGCACTGGGGGCGGCCTTTATAATTTATTTGAGGACACTGACTGCAGTCACCGACAGTGAGTGTCCCAAATAAATTATAAAGGCCCACAGCTGCCAAGGTTTCAGATTGCTTATGTGTGACATTTTCGTAATTTGAGTGTAATTATGAGTGACATTCAACAACTACGAGTGACACTTTCTCGCGAGCAAAAATCAAACAATTAGGATGAGGGAAACATATATATCAGAAATTACAGCCATTTCAGCAACGAGAAACACTACGAAGATCTTAAAACTATTGCAAACCACCAGAAATGGAAGGGCACTATCTGACAAGAAACACAGACTGCGTAGCTGCAACGTTTCAAGAGTGCTTATGTGTGACATTTTCAAGCTTTTAGGGTACCTATGAAGGGCATTCAGCTACTAAATGTATGACACTAAGAGTGACACTTTTTTGCAAGCAAAATCAACAAATTTAGTACATGGAAACAGATAAACATAACAAATTACTTTAATTTGAGCAAGGATAAGCTTTGAAAATAACTTGAAACTGCTGCAAAACACCTAATCACACTGTAAAACGGTTGTATACCCACAATCTACTCTAGTGATTTCACACTTGTGATCATTGTTGATTCTTGCAGAGCCACAAAAATTGCATTTGCCAGTGTAAAATTGCTAGATCATGTTTGGCCACGGAGCACCTTATCGCACTTAGTTCAGCAATCCAACTCCTTTTCCGTTTGTAATCTGAACCTTATTGCATGCTCTGTCCCTAAACACAAACATCACTGATTCTAGCGCTTGCCCCTTAGTGTAACAGGCCATTTACCAACGGGAAAACCCTGCCTAGGGCTGTAGTGTCTAAGCTGCAATGTGAAACTCACTGCTGACAGCTGCTCTGCTCAGAGCTGCTCACAGACAGTGCTATGCTCGAGTCCGTAGGCAGTCGATACACCACAGTGCTCTGACGTGGGCAGAAAAGGGCAAATGCTCTCAGCAGCAGAAATAACTTACATTGCAGTGTGCGTGGTGGGTGTCTTATATAAAAGCAGCGCTCACCGTAATGAAACGTGCAGCCGAGTACTTCATTTTGTCTATGTCTTCCTGGGGCTCGGCAGCCACAGGACTTGTAAATAAACATACCTTTTCCATCCAGTTAGGAGTTAGTTACGCGCCATACCTTGAAAGAGGCAGCCAGGTTGTGGAAGCATTACATTGAAAGGAGCCTGCCCCGACAAAGAAGTATTTAGATCTTAACATTTACCGGCTGTGATTTAGAAAATTGTTGTATGCAACCTGCAACTTTGTGTACCTCGTCTCTTCTCAACAAAAATAAAACCGGAGAATTAGAATACATTACTCTGCTTACTTTTATCTGTAATTTAATGCTGGTGAGCGTGGCAATTTAGTAAAGGCCTCTTGTGGATGCAATCACGAGTATGACACAGGCCGCAAAACGCCGGGCAGCGGGATGGCATTCAGGGCGGCTCACCTCACCTGTGCACATGCTGGATTAATGTGGTGTGCTGTGGTTGGGGAGGGGGCGGGGAGAGCAGTGAAACCAGCTCTCGCTATGACCCCTGCCCCTCTCTAACGTGGGGATTGTCCAGAGAGACTTGTAGATTATTTTTTCCTCGCTTGAATAGCAGTCTACTCCGACTGTGAATGTCGCATACTATGACTACACATGAAGCTGGCAGCAAGTATTTAAATTCCTCTGTATTAACATTCAGCAAAGAACACGTCCAACACGTGGTGCATTCTACTCATTCCATGTTCAGTTATAGCAAATGAAAGTAAATGCGAAAGTATATTTTCATTTCACTCACGTTGCCTAATTGAGATGCGCGAGTCGTCCAGGCTGTTGAGTAAGTCCCGAGCGTGGGGCTGTTTCATGACGGACTGGAGTCTGACCTGCCGGGTGGGGCCCCACGGGTCACTGGCTCCTTCCTCTGTGTCCCTCGGCCTCGGCTGTGGCAAGAATTGAATTTGCCAGGGTGCAGCAGCTGACAGCACACTAGGCTAGGGGGCGGTGCGAGCTGCAGCAGGAAGCTATGAGAGTCACTAATGGTTCGCGGGTGGTGAGGCAAATTCAGCAACCAGTCTGAGTCGTCTGCAATAAACTGAATTTACCGCTCAATAACAAGACAGGATGTGACGACGGTCACGTCCACCGTGGTGCTGGCACGTTACGTACTTACTAGCACATAACCTGACGGGGCCCGATATGCTGCCGCCTCCAAAATAGTGCCGCCTGGGGCGGACCGCCCCCCTCGCCCCCCCCCTAGCTACGCGGCTGCCTCTCCTGTGTTCACGAGTTTATGTAACTTCCTGAGTTTTTGTGGGGGTTTGACCACCCTTTTACGTTTTCTTACAGATGCAGGTCGTTTCCGTTTGGACCCGATTTTGGGTTGGGCCAATGTAACCTGAGCTCCAGAGTCAGTGAGCGGTGCTGGTAGGGTTTTGCCACCACAAGGATTATTTAATTCTGTCACAACATCCTTGTTTGGTTTTTGGGCCTGAACCTCAAAATGTTCATTTGCAACTGGCAGGTTCACTGATGACAGGGGAGTTACCAGGGTGGGGTAAGCTGGATTTGAAAACTTATCCGTTGAATTCTTAAGTATTTCGATTGATAGCCTACGCTCTGCGCGCTTCTCTGCCAAGGTCAACTCTTTGTCTATTACCAGTGAACGATTAAAGAAAAATTTATCTAAGGGACCAATTGCCAGTGGACCAGACTCTACAGGAGGAGTTATTAGATGGCTATTTACAGAGTTTGTTGATGTGGACGCTGCCATGTTAATCACTAATCAAATCCAACTTTTCTAAGCCACTTACTGGAGGAGATGTTATATGTCACTGGTAAGGGGGGTGGCCCAGCCCGGCCTCCTTCGGCCCCGGACGGCCACAGACGGTCCCGCCCTTGTCCCGGGCTTCTCCCGCGCGCTCTCCCGCGCTGCGGGAGTACTAGTGGCTTAATAAGGAGTGTGAACACAATAGGTGGAAGGGGTAGGAGGGGTCGGGGAGAGCGGCCCAGGTGTAGCTGATCAGGGCTGGCGGGCGCTCCTGGGAAATGCAGTCCCAAAGGAGCTCACGCACTCGCTCGCAGCCCCGTGAAAGTACTTCCCTCGGTATCCCCTTCAAGGCGCTGCAGTCAACACTCCTCACGCAGCGGGACCCGCGGAGCGGGTTCCGCAAGAAGTAGGCTGGCAGCAGGCAAATCCAGACAGGTAGAAACAAAAGCAGCAAGGCGTCCCACTCGCCGACTCAGCGAGAGCAGATGATAAAGGCTCGGTGGAAGGGTAGGAGGGGTCGGGGAGAGCGGCCCAGGTGTAGCTGATCAGGGCTGGCGGGCGCTCCTGGGAAATGCAGTCCCAAAGGAGCTCACGCACTCGCTCGCAGCCCCGTGAAAGTACTTCCCTCGGTATCCCCTTCAAGGCGCTGCAGTCAACACTCCTCACGCAGCGGGACCCGCGGAGCGGGTTCCGCAAGAAGTAGGCTGGCAGCAGGCAAATCCAGACAGGTAGAAACAAAAGCAGCAAGGCGTCCCACTCGCCGACTCAGCGAGAGCAGATGATAAAGGCTCGGTGGAAGGGTAGGAGGGGTCGGGGAGAGCGGCCCAGGTGTAGCTGATCAGGGCTGGCGGGCGCTCCTGGGAAATGCAGTCCCAAAGGAGCTCACGCACTCGCTCGCAGCCCCGTGAAAGTACTTCCCTCGGTATCCCCTTCAAGGCGCTGCAGTCAACACTCCTCACGCAGCGGGACCCGCGGAGCGGGTTCCGCAAGAAGTAGGCTGGCAGCAGGCAAATCCAGACAGGTAGAAACAAAAGCAGCAAGGCGTCCCACTCGCCGACTCAGCGAGAGCAGATGATAAAGGCTCGGTGGAAGGGTAGGAGGGGTCGGGAGAGCGGCCCGGGTGTAGCTGATCAGGGCTGGCGGGCGCTCCTGGGAAATGCAGTCCCAAAGGAGCTCACGCACTCGCTCGCAGCCCCGTGAAAGTACTTCCCTCGGTATCCCCTTCAAGGCGCTGCAGTCAACACTCCTCACGCAGCGGGACCCGCGGAGCGGGTTCCGCAAGAAGTAGGCTGGCAGCAGGCAAATCCAGACAGGTAGAAACAAAAGCAGCAAGGCAAATCTGCTAAAGACTCCCCTTGCCATGGTAGAGTACTCCCATGGTGAAGGGAGCAATTTCTTTTTAATTTTCAAAAAGAATATCCCGAAGCAGGATTTTCTTTTTGAAAAGAAAAAAGAAAACACCTTGATGCAGGGCTCCATCATGTTGAAGGGGCTTTGCATCAAACTGCAAAAAGCATTAACAGGAACCCCCAGTTATGGCGGTTTCTGGCAGTGCTTTAAGTAAGGACCGCCTGCTTGGCAGTCATTTCTAAATCTGTCAGACGATATCTCTGTCAGGGCGATGGAGTAACTTACTCCATCGCTCTGGCAAAGAAACAGTCCATCCTCCAAATAATAAATCTGGTCCATAGTTTACATTTTGATATATTCCAATAATATTACGATATGCCAATCAACCATAAAATCCTACCAAAGAAACTTTGATAAAGTGGTAGAAAACAGTGCATTTATCAGCACAATATAGTAGTTGGTTAAACATAATTCTAAAAAAAATAAAAAAAGGTTCAATAGCTGGGTGTCTCCAAGAATATGGCTTTCATACCTATTGGCTGGGAAAGTGGATTCCCCAGTGAGTGCTTCCTAAATAAGATGAGGAAAAAGGAGAGATCCCAAAGGTTCCCTGAGATCAGCTGCAGGGTGTGACTAGGAATGAGAGGTCACCCTGCTTGCGCTTAGGTAGCAACGGATGGATGTGGTGTAGGCTGGCTCAAGGCTTCTGGAGATTAAGGGACTGCACAGATATCATAAACCCTAGGAGACCTAGTCCTGCAGAATTATTCTAGTATACCCTTATCTTGAGTGCCACCAGTCCTGCAACATGACACAGACAGCACTTTAGCTACTAGGTGTGGGAGAAAACGTAAATTCCCCTCCCAGCTTTCAGTCTCTCGGCAGGATGATGGCCAAGTGCCTCATTCCGTCCCCAGGGACCAAAGACTGCTTGGTCCAGTTGGCCTCAAGCTCGCATAAGGAAGATTCTGCGCCCCAGCCAATGAGCCCCCTGATTTCAATGTAGTCATCTGACGATAGGAACCAATGAGGGTAAAGGATCCGAGGGTTCTGGCAATGCGTCTGTGCTCCCCTCTCAAAGTAAGGTGCCTCTCCAGTCTACAGGCAAGTAGACATCATAAAAATAAATAATGTAAATGCTGTGGCGGATATCCCCCGCCTCATGCTGCACTCAAAGCCACTGGAAATTATGCGGCAATAAATATCAAATATGGTGCATTACATGCAATAATAGGCAAATATTTAGGCCATCCCATGACATTATGAATAATTGAATACGTATGCGAGTCATGACATTGTGACACATATAAATATTCATACAAAATGGATTCAAGCATTCTAGAAACTACTTCCATGTCTTTAGAATAAATAGTATGTACATTAACAGATACTATGCAATTTGTCATTCAATAAGACTCACTAGTGCAGCCCTCTACTGAAGTCCAAAAAGAGGCTTTTATTAACCTTGCCCTTTTCCAGCTCCCACGGTAAAATCGATGCTTTAGACATGCAGTTTTGCAGTCACTCAAACACAAACCAACATTAACCCACTGACTGCAATAAAAGGGCGCAGATCCCGCCCTCGTCGCCAGTTGTAGTCTCTTTAATTCTGTGCATCGCAGCTGTGCTGTCAAATCTTGCCTTGGAAGTCACTGCCGGATTTCTTCACTGTTCATACTGCGGGACATCTAAATACGCCCCATTCAGCATGAACCAGCCCTGCAGAGAAGTATTCAACTTACATTTGAGTAATGTAGCTGTACCAAGGAGGCACTTTAAGATTAGAGAAACTGAACTTTAAAATAAGATGTGAAAAGATAAGACTCTTATAAGTTCGGAGAGCCCAGTTGAAATTAACGCTGCTCTGAGGACGCTGCCATATAACTTCCAACCATACACCCAAAACCCACACAAAGTGCGAAATGTGGCTCTCCCTGGATAACTACCTGTCCTCACACAAGCCACTGTAGCCGCTCGAGTAAAGATCCTGACCTGTCTCAATCGAACACAAGCACTGTGCTCCATCTAACATCACAGCCACACATTTCTCCTCCTCTACTTTCCTTCCTTCCTTTGTCGCCCCTGGGGAGGGGGGAGGGGACACAGACGGACAAGGGCTGTAGACATGAACAAGCACCGGCCATACGAACAATATGCAACCCAAACGGACCAGTAGAGGCGGGGGAGACTGCCGGGGCCGGGACAAGAACAATCACCAAATATACGAACAGTATCTAACCTCACCGTCCCGGATTGTCACTGCAACCTATTGCTACGTCTCCTATCCCCCCCCCCCCCCCACCCCCACCCCGCACTCCTGCTTTTCCTTTGAATGTACCCCTGTATACTGTACCTTGTATATATAAACTTTATTTTCAATAAAAAAATTACTGAAATAAAAAAAAGAAATAAAGCGCACTTCCTTCTGATCCACCCCTTAGAGATATTTCCATTATCTAGGTGAAACTCTCACCACTTCAAAACAGCCGCCATAGGTGGAATGCGACCAGTCAGGTTTTGCAAGCTGTTCTTCTAGTTGATAACTATAATTATTGTGACATCTGATCCAACTGAGTTAGAACAGGATGTTTCTGTTAAAATATGTAGACTATGAAGATGGAAAGTTATTTTCAAAGGGTGACAAACTTATAATTATGTGAAAACGCCATTGTCACCTAAGGGCATGGTTCATGTGGCTACTGCATACCAACATTCAACTACTGCAGCAAGCTACACCCAAAGTGAGCCAAAGAACGATGATGGTTTCAACCCAGATCCGTGACGGGGGGTGAGTGTCTGAGAAGGTTCAGCGCTCCGTCCATCATCTCCTTGTGTTTGCTTTGTTCGCTCTAAATTGACAGGAATGCCCAGATGTGGGTCCCTTGCTCACTTTGCCACTGGATTCAAGCTAGCCTGGTCCCGGATGCTTGTTTCCGATCCAGGGAAGACCTCCCTAAGCCACGTCACTCTAGTGCCAAGTTCTGGGCGGTGTGAATGGTGGTGGTGGTGTCAGCAGGGGGTGAGGGGAGTGGGAAGGAAAGGAAGGGGGTTAATGGGGTGTAAAACGGCACCTGCTGCAAGTAAAAAGGATTATTGAAAGCAGTTTAGTCTGCATTCTTGGAGTCCAGTAGGGGGGACGCTGCTGTCGGCAGGACTTCAGTGAGAGAGCTCCCTGCTGCGTCTCTGGAAATCTGCGCCCTGGGCCTGGCCCTAGCTCGCCCATGCCAAGAGCCGCCCATGAACCCACACAGCACAATGAACATCACACTGCCACCGGGAGACGGACATCAAAACAACACCCAGACCATATCAACCTCCCCCCACCCCCAACTCCAGACAGGGGGAGTGGGTGCTACAAGGCCAATGGCAACTTGGCAAGGACATTACATAGCATCATTGGCACGTGCTAGATTAGAAGACACAGCAGGAGCTGCACATCAAACAATGGGAGGGGCTATTTTTTAACTACAGCTTTTTATTCCGTCTCTTTTTTGTTCCTTAAAAAAAAAGCTAGATTTTTTATTACAAACCGAAGAGATGTTGTGGCAGGTGCCAATTTACTGTTATCTGCTTTAGAAGAAGAATTGCCTACTTACAGTGGTCAGGCCACCCACGTAATCGAGAAACCAGCACAAATCCGACCATACCTGTCACTAAGAGCCCATCATTCTACACCCCTCGTTGTAATCACTGGCCCCAGATTCCATAAACATTGCAATATTACACGTGCACCGGCCAGCTGGTGCAAAATTGCTATTTGCCTTCCCTCGCCCTCGCAAAACTGACCTCCCAGTGCAGCGATTATGCTTTCCTACCATTAGGTCAGAACAAATCATTATTTTGAATAGATCACTTTGCAGAATAGCCGGTGCTAAACTACGCTACAGGTGCAGAATGTATCTAATCAGACACACGAGCAGGTGCCTCTCAGCATCAGCATTCACCACATATCTGCTCTGATTTCCACTGAAGCAACATTTAAAAAAAGCCTTCGCCACATAGCATTCGTCAAACAATATTTAAAGAAATAACCCAATGGATTCTGTGCATAAATCTTAACGCTGTTAGATATCGAGCCTGCTTAAGCTTCCAGCGCCAAGAAGCCACAGGATGTGCATGTAAGCACTCTGCATCAAACATAAAAGCCCGTGCTGTCCTTAAGCCTCAATATTACAGCGGAGAGAAAACAACTCGGAGATGTTACCTGTCGGGCTTCGAGGGACCTCTGCACGCCGCAGACTCGCAGGGCCCTATTTATGGCTACAAGACTCGCAGGTATGTTTGCACTGCGGCTCAGAACGAGTACTTAAGAGGAGGCAACGGGTGGGTGATGGACTAAGGTGTGGGTTAAGAATGTCTATCTGACGAGTAATGGGAGCTGTCGCCTAAAAAAGCAAACACGAAGCTCTTTTAGCCACAGCTCCCTGGCAAGGCGAACCTGTCGGGCCTGCCCGGTGAGTCCCCGCCCATGTCAATGGCGGCTTCTCTGGAGTTTCCTGCACTTAGTGTCCCCGTGTGGTGGTCGCACAGGTTCCTCGACTGGTTGTACGGACCTTCGGTTGTCGACTGGAGGATTTTCAATGACAGTACCAGCATTGACAAAGCCAATAGGTCCCGCCTATGCAAGAGCTATTTGCTAATATGTTTTATCCATGTTGCACACACACCAGCGTGGCTGCTGTTCAGCATGGCTAAAAGTTAGTAGGGTAAGGGACAGAGGTGTGGAGTGGAGTGGAGTGGCATAAAGTGGACTAGAGTGGAGTGTTATGGGGTGGCTTAGAGTGGCGTGGCGTGGCGTGGCGTGGAGAGAAATAGAGAGGAGTGAAGTGGAATGTCAAGGAGTAGTGTACAGTGTTGTGGAGAGAGTAGAGTGCCATAGAGTGGCAGTGTGTAAGTTTGAGTGGCGTAGAGTGGAGCTCAATCTCATCGTTTAGTAGAATGAAGCGGCATAAAGTGTCAGGCAGTGGTGTAGAGCAGAGTGGAGTGGCGTACAGGGTGTAGCAGAGTAGAGTGGCATACAGAGGAGTAGATTGTCATAGTGTAGAGTTGAGGTGTCGTAGAATGGCATAGAGTGGAGTAGAGTGCTGTAGAATGGAGTAAAGAGGCATGGAGTAGCATAGCGGTAGTTGCGTAGAGCGTTGTAGAGTGGAGTACTGTCGTAGAATGGTATAGAGTGGAGTAGAGTATCAGTGGAGCTGAGTTTAATGGATCAGCGCATCATAGAGTGAAGAATCGTGGAGTGGCAGATCGCAGAGTGTAGTGTAATAGAGTGGAGTAGAGTGGCCTAGAGTGAAGTGGCATAAAGTACAGTGGAGTAGAGTAGAATGGCGTAGAATGCAGTGGGGTAGAGTGCATTGGGTTTGAGTGAAGTGGTGGAGGGTGCACAGAGTGCAGCGACATAGAGTAGTGTAGAGTGCAGCGACATGGAGTAGTGTAGAGTGCAGTGGCATAGAGTAGAGCTGTGCAGAGTAGATTGCAGTGGCGTACAGTGGAGTGGCACAGAGTGGAGTGGAGTGGTGCAGAGTGGAGTAGAGTGGCATAGAGTGGAGCGGTGCAGGGTAGAGTGCAGAGGGGGAGAGTAGAGTGGCGTAGAGTGTAGTGGTGTAAAATGTAGTGGTGCGGAGTGCAGTGGTGTAGAGTGTAGTAGCATGGCGTAGAGTTGAGTGGTGCAGTGTAGAGTGTAGTGGCATAGAGCGCATTGGCATAGAGTGCAGTCATGCAGAGTAGAGTGTCAGAGTGTAGGGTCATAGAGTACAGGGTTGTAGAGTGGCTCAGAGTAGAGTGGTGCAGAAAGCAGCGACATAGAGTACATTGGTGCAGTGTAGAATAGAGTGGGATAGAGTACAGTGATGCAGAGTGCAATGGTGTAGAGTGACGTAGCGTACAGCGACATACAGTGCAGTGGCATAGAGTAGAATATTGTAGAGTATAGTGGTGTAAACTGCAGTGGTGCACAGTAGGTGGCATAGGTACAGCAGCGTAGAGTGAATTGGTTTTGAGTAAAGTAGTGCAAAATTAATTGGCATAGAGTGCAGTGGTTTAGAGTAAAGTGGCGTAGTGTAGAGTGCAGTGACAGTGCAGCATAGAGTGCAGTGGTGTAGAGCACAGTGGCATAGAGTGCAGTGACGCAGACTAGATTATTTCAGAGTGGAGTGGAGAGGTGCAGGGTAGAGTATAGTGGTGCGGGGTAGAGTGCAGTGGTATACAGCAGTGGTGTAGAGTGCAGTTTCGTAGAGTACAGTGGGGTCAAGTAGAGTGGCGCAGCGTGGAATGCAGTGGTTTAGAGTGGAGTGGTGCAGAGGCATAGAGTGCAGTGGAATAGAGTAAATAATTTCAGAGTAGAGTAAAGTGGCATAGAGTGAAGTGGTGCAGGGTAGAGCGGAGTGGTGTAGAGTAGTGGCATAGACTGCAGTGTTGCAGAGTAGAGTGGCATGGAGTGGTGCATAGTAGAGTGGGGTAGAGTGCACTGGCATAGAGTAGAGTGGTGCAGAGTGAGTAGAAAGGTGTAGAGTGAAGTGACGTAGAGTGCCTGTCAGAGTGCAGTGGTACACAGTAGATAAGAGAGACATTGGCGTAGAGTACTGAAGAGTGGTGATAGGTGGTGCAGAGTAGAGGGGCAGAGAGGGCAGAGCTGCAGAGTAGAATCCTGTAGAGTGCAGTGGTGTAGAGCAGAGTGGTATATAGTGTATTGGTGTAGAGTGCAGTGGCATACAGTGGTGCAGAGTAGAGAGATGCAGAGTGCAATGGTGTATAGTAGAGTGGCATAGAGTGCAGTGGCATAGAGTAGAGTACAGTGTTGTATAGTTGAAGTGGTACAGAGTAAATTGGCGTAGTTTGCATTGACGTAGAGAGAATTGGTTTTGAGTAAAATGATGTAGAGTACATTGGTATAGAGTGCAGTGGCGTGGTGTGAAGTGGTGTGATGTGGTGTGGAGTGGCGCAGAGTGCAATAGAATGGTATAGAGTCTATAGACTGCAATGGCAGAGTAGATTGTTTCAGACTAGAGTGAAGTGGTGTAGAGTGCAGTGCAGTGTTTTTTTGTAAAAAAAATAAGTTCCAGGGCTCTCATCAGGAGGCAGCTTGCACAAGCCCATTTCTCCTGTTAGAACCAACTATTAACCATGCTAGTGGGTAGAAGATGTGGCATAACGTCCAGAGATGCTGACTTAGGAGTTGAGGAACCAGGTTCGAGTATTGGTGTCAGCTCAACATCTTGTGATTCTGGACAAATCTCTTAACCTTTCTGTACCTACCATAAATATTTGTGTCGTTAACTGGTGCTCATGCAAAGCACCAGTGTTGATGATTAAGGGCTGGTGCTGAGCACTGGAAACCACCGGCTCAAATTAAGCACTGGTACAGTGGAATAGAGTAGAGCGTCATAGAGTGCAATGGTGCTGAATAGATTAGAGTGGCATAGAGTGCAGTGGCATAGAGTTTCATGGATGGGTTCAGTAGCATAGAGTTCAGGGCGTAGAGTGGCATAAAGTAGAGTGGCAGAGAGTGCAGTCTTTCAGAGTACACTGTTGTAGTGTGCAGTGATGTATAATAGAGTGGCGTGGAAGGCATAGCCGTAGAGTGCAGTGGCACAGAGTGGTGTAGAGTGCAGTGGCTCAGAGAAGAATGGCGTAGAGTGCAGTGGTGCAGAGTATAATAGAGTGCAGTGACGCAGAGCAGAATAGAGTGGCGCAGAATGCAGTGGCATCTCCATGCCGTCTAGTGCCGTAGAGTGATTTAGTGCAGAGTAGATTGGCATAGAGTGCATTGGCTTTGGGTAAAGTGGTGTAGGGTGTATTGGAATAGGGTGTAGTGGCATTGGCATAGAGTGGAGGCATAGAGTGGAGTGGCACAGAGTGGTGTAGAGTGTAGTTGCAAAGAGTGCACTGGTGCATAGTAGAGTTGTGTGGGGTAGAGTGGATTGGCATAGAGAAGAGTGGAGCACTGTAGAGTAGAGAGGCGTAGAGTGGAGTTGTACAGGGAAGACTGCAATGACAGTGTGGAGTGCCATAGTGTGGAGTGGTGCAGAGTAGAGTGCAGAGGCGTGGAGAAGTGCAGAGTAGAGTGTAGCGGAGTATGCATGGTATGGTAGCGTAATGTCATTACAGACAACACATCCTCAATTGAAATGACAATTACATATGCACTCATATACAGTTTACCTGATAAAATTATACAGCACACAAATGATAATGTGTGGAAACATCATCACCGAATGTATTGATTTGATTGTCCGCACAGGTTATTTATAAACATTTACATTTTGTTGTGTGCTAGAAATAAAAACATCTTGTACATCTTTCCTTAAGCAGACCCCCCCACTATCCAGCATGATTATCACATAAATCCTCGTACTTTGAAGTCACAGAAAGAAAAATAAACACCAAGCTCCCTGGAAGACACAGCCTGACATTTGACCTTTATCTTTGAATGCACAGCAAATGTGACAAGATAAGAAAAAGATTTAAAGGCCTGTGTACAGAAAGTGAGTTTGTGGAAGAATACAGTGAACAGATTTTGGGCAACAGGAGTGTTAGACCCAGGATTCCTGGTTGGCTGAGGTAGGTACCTTAGGCCAAATAGGGACCCGCGTTTCCACATCAGGGAAAGGAAGGACACCTTCTGAGATAGCCCGCTCGCCCCCTTGGTAGCTTGGCATGAGAGGCCAGATTTATCTTCAAAGCAAATGTGTAAAGTATTTGAAACCACGCCCACAGCAACCCAATGATGACACCACAAATAGACTCTACACGAGTTTTATAAAAACAAGTATACATTTTATATGAAAAAGATATATGATAAGACCATGCAATATAAATCCAACATATGTGTATTTGTAATGTTCCTCTTGGCCGATTGTTAAGCCAGCCAGCCCTTGTAAGTTCTGTTGATATTAATGAGCGCTTCTAAACATTCCACTATAATCCTAATACCATGTTCTGCAGTTCGTAATACTAGAATCAGGCATTTTGCAATGTAAATATATTGTAATGCGTGACACAACAATTAGGCACTTTGCAATGTAAAAATAATGCAATGCGTAACGCAACAATCAGGTACTTTGCAATGTAAAAATAATGCAATGCGTAATACAACCACCAACAAGTAACACGCACACCCGGAAATTAATAATTTCAGGGTGTTCTCAGATGTGATGATCAAGCAAAAAGAGGCAAAGGGAAATAAAGTAGTTGCTCAGTTTCCCACAGTTTGATTAAGCAGAAAAGCTGAGATTGAACGCAGGTTTACTGGTTACTCATTTTGCAGCATAGCTGCTCGGTGGGTGCCACCTTCTCTTTCCCTATTAACACAATTTGTGTTTATTCTTTCCGGATCTAAATTACCACATTGTGATACATGCTCTATGCAGTTGACACAACGTTTTTCTGTGAAAAGGCACAAAATTATGTTAAGCAACTCTGCCATGCTTCTCGAGTCCATGCCTGGCTACCAGAAAATAAAATAAACTGGAACAGCTAGTCACACATGTACTGGGCAACTAATAATCTATGCTGCAGATGAGCTTGTAGAAACAAAATATCCCTTGGTTGTTCCACAAACAGTACAAAGGAACTCTACCCACATGAGAGTCACAAGTGCCAATAAATACCATATAACAGTCCATGTAATAGAACTAAAAATGATATCATAAAGTCCAAAGATTTATTGTCACAACAATATTTTTTTTTTGTCAAAAATTATTTTTATTTGGCATCAAACAGAGCATAACAATTGGGGGAAGACCTCAATGCCACCCGAGGGCATGCAGGCTCCGGGGTTGCAAAGCATTCAGCTGTGATGGGTTCAGCTTCATATGATCCCGAGTCTTGTAACACCCCCCTCTCAAAGTGAGTGACTCTAATTTAAAGAAAACAGATCTCAAGGAGGTTCCGCAAACCAAATACCCGACCTAAAAAAAACCTCCCCCCCCCCAAAAAAAAACCAGCCTCCCCACCTGGTGGTGACTAGGTTATTGAGAAAAAGAAAGAAGAGAATACACATGAGGCAGGACATGTCCTGGTATATTGACTAGTGGAGAGCTTAAGACAGTCTCAAAGTAGACCATAGGGGTCTCAGTGTGTCAAAGTGTCCAAGGGGAAACCTATATTTGGAAGAGGTGCATGGCACGCACAGTCGGAAGGCAAACCGCAGAAGGCAGACCCTGAGACAGTAAGGCTACTAGTGGACCCCAGCAAAGCTCAAAGTCTTTGTAATTGTCCCAAAAGATGTCTGCAAGACGTTCCATGGAAAGGATCCTCCACAGTCGGGCATGCCACAATGATGTCGCCGGAGTATCCGCTTTCTTCCATGCAGCTGCTATGGTAAGCTTGGCCGCCCCCAAGCACGTCCACAAAATCGCCTTGTCAGCTGTGGTCTGGTGGTCTAATGTTGGGTTTCTAACTCCAAGAAGAGCAAAGTCTGTGGAGGCCGGAATTGGATGACCTAACATGTCTTTGATATGAGAGAGGATCTCATCCCAGAAATGCAGTATCTTAGGGCAATCCCACCAAATATGCCTGAAGTCTCCCTGAAACCCACAGCCCCGCCAGCAAAGATCCGAGGTGTCAGGAAAAATTTGTCAAAGCTTAGTGGGGTACAGGTACCAATCATGTAGTGTTTTGTAGTGAGCTTCTCGAACAGCCATGGACTTATTATGTTTTGCAATATCCCTCCAGATATGTGGCCATTCCATCTCCGAAATATCCTTATCTAAAATTTGCTCCCAAAATGTCATATAAAGTGCCCGTGGAGAATGTAGAGTGTGCAGCTGCATGCTATAGAGAGCCGAGATAGCTCCTTTCATGGAGCCTGCCCTATGAATCACAAACTTCTCCATATCCGAAAGATTCTTAGTAGCCGCCTCTCTAATGTGAGGTGTTATGACCCAATGTTTAAGCTGGAGATAGTGGTAGTAAGCATGGGCGGAAAATCCGTTCCGCTCGCGGATTTTGCGGATTTTCGGGAAATTCGCAATCCGCGAGATTCGCGAATCTCCCGCAAAATCCGCAAATCCGCGAGCAGCGGATTTTGCTCGCACTGCTCGCACTGTTCGCGTGAGTTCGCGCCCCGTGAATAAGTGCAAAATTGCAGAAATACGATCTTAGCAAAACTGAAAGTAACTACTTACCAGGTTCAAAAGTTCAGGCTCATCATTAGTAGCCATTTCCTGTAGTGCTTCCTGAGGGGCCCCTCCAGAGTTCAGTTGCCAGTTGAAACTATTATGTGACCCTGCTCTGAACCTCAGAATAGTTACACATATGCCACAAAGGTCCTGAATTACAGCTAAGGGAGACAAGCAGGAGCCAGGCTGGAAGTTAAAATCCATTAATCAGCCCCTAATTCATTATTGTCAGTTGGGGCAGGGCAGGTGTTGTAACTAATTTTGCAACAATGAAAGCACTTAGCAAGTGCAAAAGATCACTAATCAGGGCGCACTAAGGAAGCAGGTGCCAGCTAAAAAAATATTCTGTGACACATTAATCAGCCCCAAATTAATTCAGGTCACTTGAGGCAGGGAAGGTGTGCTTTGCTTTGCCGAAAATAATGTACACTGGACAACCAGAGGGTGTGGTGATGAAACAGAGGGTGGCATGGGTGGGCCAGAGGGTGGCATGAGTAGTCAGAGAGTGGCAGTGGTGACAGAGAGTGGCAGTGATGAAGAAGAGTGTCCCAAACAGGCTGGACACGTAGAAACAACAAGTTCGCAAAACTTGCGACCCGACAGGTAAGTTCGCAAATTGCAAAATTGTAAAAACCCTCGCGAACTGGCAGAAACACGGGCGAACACAAAAAAAAAAAATAATTCGCGGGAATTCGCGGATTTTGCGGATTGCGAATCCGCAAATCCGCAAAATTCGCGAACGCGAGATCCGCAAAATTCGCCCATGCTTAAGTGGTAGTGTTCACTCTGTTTTACACCCATCAAAAGTCAGGACCTCCCCATTATGAAACATAGCAGATAGTTTGAGGCAACCCCCTCCCTCCAACAATCAAAGGTCCCCTCAAGTAGCGCTGGGGAAAATGCCGGATTAAAATGGATGGGTGTGTGAGGGGAATGAAGTCCAACCCTCCCTGCGCGAAACCATATCCCAGACGTTCAGAGTCGTGCGGGAGGGGGTGCTAATATATGCATTGGGAGTACGATCTCTCTTAGGCTTTAAAAGGACATCCCATGTATATCGCCCCACTACGGAGCGGTCCATATCGAGCCAGTGCCTGTCACTCAGCTGTCAACCGTAACTGAGCAGCCTGGTAATATAAAGTAAAGTTAGGTAAAGCCAAGCCGCCCTTATCAGAGTGCGAAGGTTCAGCAATAAAGTACTCTCCAACTCTATAGGTAGCGCTTGGAATAAATATAAAAATTTAGGTTAAACCGTCATTTTTATTGCATTAATTCTCCCAAGCCACGAAATGTAGAGAGGTGACCACCGTTTAAGGTCTTGTTGAAGCTGAGTCAACAGCGGAGGATAGTTCGCTTTGTACAGATCACCCACCTTAGCCGTAAGATGCACTCCCAAATAGAGTAAAGAGTGTTTTGCCCATTAAAAAGATGTCTGGTTTTTCAGTTGAAGCACCTCAGCAGGAGGAAGGGTGAGGTGGAGGATGAAGGATTTCGTGAACTTTATCTTAAACCCTGCTACCTGCTCACAGTGGCAAAGTTCTCCCTGTACCACCTGTAGCGACTTCACCGGATCGGTAAGCGTAAGCAGGATGTCGTCGGCAAAAAAAGATGCCTTATACCTAAAACCGCTAAAGGGAACGCCCCGGATCTCATCATTGGATCTGAACCTGATCGCCAAGGGTTCGATACTAAGGGTGTACAAAAGGGGCCAGAGAGGACACCCCTATCGGGTGCCTCTGCTCAGGGCAAAAGGAGAGGAGTCGCAACCATTGAACATCACTCGGGAGGTGAGGAGATGATAGTTGGTCTTCACCATGTTAAGAAAAGTGTCCCCAAACTTTCGCATAGTTAAAAAGAGGAAAGCCCAATCCACTCAGTCGAAGGCTTTCTCCGCATCAAGACTGACTAAAACTGCAGGGATTTTAAACCTAGAATCCTTTTCAATCAGATGAATAGTGTGCCTGATGTTGTCATGTGTCTGCCTGCCTTTTATAAATCCGGATTGGTCGGTATGTATTAGCTCCGGCATCAGAATCTCCAGATGCGCTGCTAAGATTGCAGAGTAAAGTTTAGCATCTAAGTTAGGAAGCTCAATGGGTCTATAGGAGCCGCAAAGCTGCGGATCTTTACCATGTTTGGGGATTACCGTAAACAATGCCTCCGCCATAGAGCCTGAGACCCGCACGTCTGATGCGATGGCCTGAAATAAAGCCGTAAGATGAGGAAAGAGCTCTGCTGAGAAACTCTTGTAGAAGTGAGCTGTAAGGCCATCGGGCCCCGGGGTTTTATGCAGTTTGAGTCGGGAAATAGCCTCCTGGACCTCCTCTTGAGCTATGGGGGAGTCCAATGCAGCAGCCGACGCACGGAATAACTGTGGGAATGTAAGGGTGACTAAAAACTGTTGGTGCCATGCCGTGTGTGGAGTAGTGCCCTGATATAGTTGACGGTAAAAATCTCCAAAGATGTTCGCTTTAGCAGAGTCGGAGTCCGTGAGATGCCCCTGGCGATCTAAAATCCCCCCTATAAAGTCCCTTTCCCATTGCACCCTAAGTTGGTGTGCCAAATGGGAGCCCACCTTATTTCCCTGTGTGAAGGAGGACTGGCGCATCTTTAGCAGAGTGAATTCCGCCCTATTGGAATATATGGACCGAGGTTTACCCCTAAGGGCAGTGAGTTGTCTCTGTAGAACTCGGGTTGGGGTGGCTTTGTGTGCCCGTTCCGCAACCTCCAATTCTTTCTCAAGGGCCTCCTTTTCCCTAGTCCTCTGCTTATTTAATATTGAATTAAGTTGGATGCATTTCCCTCGCAAGACTGCCTTAAAGGCGTTCCAGGTGAACAATATTTTTTATGGTTAAAAAACAAGTTAATGTATCACAAACATATCATAAAAATAATCACAATCACAATAACTCTCTATCGCCAATTCATATACAGTTTTAAAAATTCCTTAAAAACCAATCCAATTAATACAGTTAAAAGACATATTTAAAATTAATTTGCGCCATATTACGAGAACGTCACTTGCTGGCACCGATTCACAGATGATATTATCTTCATTTGGAACTGTGCCAGCAGTGCTTTGTGGCTCTTTCTAGAATGGTTGAATCTAGGAGATGAGAACCTGAAGCTTACGGCCCACTTTAGTGATACTAGTGTGGATTTTTGGGACATTCATCTAAAAAATGTCGAAGGTGTACTCCAGGTGGAGCTACTTACAAAGCCCACCGACAAGAACACACTATTGCAGTACAGGAGCAACCTTCCAAAGTCACAAAAGGATAATATTCCTTTTGGTGAATTTATAGGGCTGCGCCGTAACTGTACAACCTTAACTGACTTGTACCACCATTCAGAGACCTTGGAAAAGAAATTAAAGGACAAGAGATATCCAGAAAGATTAATCAAACATTAATTTGAACAGGCCAGGTTCTATGACCGGGACCAGCTGTTAGATGTCACTAGAGACAAGAAGAACAAAAATATAGAGAGCATCCCACTCCCTCTTCTTCCCCTATCCATATTCCTGATACCACTACCAACACAGACACTGACACGGACTCCTCTCATGAGTCTAGACTAAGAAGCGGAAACACTCATCTTCCCCCGTTCAACCCTCTCCCTTTATGTTCGACCCCTCGGACATTGTCCATCCACTTTCAGCTGATTGGGTCCCTCCCCCTGCAGTTGCCGACTACATGCAAACACACTTACGTAGGAGTTTTGATAAGGACGTGAGGGCTTGTTTGAGATCTGAATGCCCCCGTCCAGATTTGGCTCAGAAGGTGGTGCTTACTACAGACATAGACTCTTCTATGACTACCTTCTTGAAGAAGGACTAGAAGGATCCATAGAAAGGGATTGGTCACGCCCTTTGCGCCTGCCAGGACAAGTTGTTAGACCTTTCAGGTCCTCTGGCCAAGATTCTTGAGTTAGCCCTCCAGGCACAGTAGACGGGTGCAGCCATCCTCCCCGAAGTCCTGGCTTGCTGGGCGGAAAGGGCGATGTGTATGCTGGGTAATGTTAACTGCGCCTTGGCTTCCGAACGGCGGAAGTCTGTCCTGCTTAGAATTGACCCTCAGTTGATGAGGTTGGCCTCGTCTGAACCGGGCCCCCTGGCGGAAGGACAACTCTTTGGCGAAAAGTTTATAAAGGACATTGCCAAATTCGTGAGCACCTTCGCCTCTCTAGATAAGTCCCAATCCTCACTGAAGAGAGTGTTCCATCAGGTAGGGCCGGGCGTGGCAGAGGATGCTCGACCGGACGCTACACCAACCCCAATCCTCAGAGAGGTTTTGCACCCAGATGCAGGGGTTACACCCAAGAGCCAGAACAGGCCGGCTTCTCTCCTTTCAGGTCTCGAGGCTACAGGGGCCGTTTCAACAGAGTTGTCAACCGAGGCTACAAAAATTTTGACTCCTAGACTTCTGGTAAGTCCTGTGTGTCTGAAGATTCCCCTGGGGGGCAGGTTATTACATTTTGTTGTAAATTGGACACAACTCACTACAGATGTGTGGATCCTTCAAACTGTGCAGGGTTATCAGATAGAACTTCTAGATTCCCCGTGTCAGGTGACCCCTCCTCGGCCTCTCCTTTTTTCACTTCAAGAACAGATTTTTATAGACTCAGAACTGCAAGAGCTTTTGGCCGAGCAGGCTATGACCGTAGGATCCTTCATTCCTGAAGGATTTTGCAGCAACGTCTTCCTGGTAAAAAAGAAAGGAGGAGGCCAGAGATTGGTCCTAAATCTCAGAGAGTTCAACCCCTTTGTAGTCTACAGGCATTTCAAGATAGAGGGCATCCATCTTCTGAGAGATCTCCTCTTGGATAAGGATTGGATGGTCTAGTTAGACCTCAAAGATGCCTACCTGAAATGAAATGAAATGAAAATAAATTTATTGAGCGCGATTGCTGCCCAAGGGCGTCCAAGCGCTGAGCTGTGCTCAAGGTACCTCAAGGTCCCAATTTGTCCCTCTCATCAGAAATTCCTTCAATTTCAATGGACGGGACAATGGTATCGTTATCGCACACTTCCCTTTGGCCAGTCGTCTGCCCCTTGGGTTTTCACCAAGCTCTTGAAACCAGTGGTCTCCCACCTTCGGGAAATGGGAGTGCGCATGAATGTCTAACTCGGCGGCATGCTGCTTCTGGCTCAGGATCGGAACCTCCTCCTCCTCACTCATTTGGAGTGGACGATGTCCCTTTTACAGGATCTGGGCTTCGTCATAAACATCAAAAGTCAATGATAATTCCGAGCCAACAGATAGAATCCTGGGTTTCCAGATAGATTCAGTATCAGCGCAACTTCTGCTCCCATTGACCAAGATCAGGTATATCAGAAGGGAAATCAAAGTCACTCTGTCCAAACAAATGATTTCACTGAGAGTTCTGGCGATAATAGTGGGCCTTCTAGCTTCCTCCATTCAGGCCATCTTCCCCGGTCCTCTGCACTACCTGACCCTTCAACGCCTAAAGATTTATTACATTCAGAAGAGGTTTCATTAGGATCATCTCATTCCTTTGTCTTCAGACGCTCGAGAGGAGCTTCTTTGGTGACTGGAACACATGACGGCCTGGAATGGAAGGGCGATTTTTGGCACATCCCCGGACGGCATTGTCAAGTCTGACGCCAGCCGATGGGGATGGGGCGCTCGATGTGGAGACTTTGCCACAGGCGGACATTGGTCGGCAGACGAGTTAAAGGTGCACATCAACTGCCTCGTGCTACTAGCAGGCTCATTTGCGATAAGGTCAATATCTCCTCTGAAGAGCAATTGTTGCATCCTCCTCCGGATGGACAATGTTTTGGCAGTGAGATATATCAATCGCCTATGGGGAACAAAGTTGCGCATGTTAGTCGACATAGTGAAGGAGTTCTGGCACTTCTGCCTAGATCACAAGATCACCGTCGTAGCGGAGTACTTGCCGGACAAGCTCAACCAGGTGGCAAATTGGAACTCTAGGTTCCTCAGGGCCTACAGTGACTGGAGGCTTCACCCCAAGCTGTTTGCGGAGATCATGTGTATGCGAGGCCCCTGCAGGATAGATCTCTTTGCCTCTTGCCTCTATGCTCAGCTCCCTTTGTTCTTCAGCTGAAGACCGGACCCAATGGCGATGGGAACGAACTCTTTCCTTCACTAGTGGGGACCACAGAGGAATTATGCATTTCCTCCATTTGCCTTGATCCTGTGAGTGGCGGCCTTCGTCCGTCGTCAGACGGCATCCATAGTGTTGGTGACACCGTTGTGGAAGACTCAGTCATGGTTTCCCACACTATTGGAGTTGTCTGTGGATCTTCCTTTTCAGCTTCCGATTTTCCCAACGCTTCTCCATGACCCAGTGGGAGCTTGCCACCCACTGGTTCTGCAGACCCAACTATCTCTCATGGTGTGGACGCTCTCAGGAGACATGAGTGCATTGAAGGTGTTTCACAAGCAGCTTCAGGATTTATACAACAAGCTTGGGCTCCATCCACGTGGAAATGATATTCAGCTTCCTGGAAACGATGTGTGGGTTGGTGCCTTCAATGGCAAGTGGATCCTGTGGGATCGGATGTAACAGAGATTTTGAACTTTCTGTCTGAATGTGCGGAATAGGGCCTTGCCTACAGGTCTGTTAATAACATCAGGTCCACAATCTCGGCGGGTCATGATCATATTGATGGCAAACCGGTGGGGATGCATCCCCTGGTATGCAAGCTTCTTAAGGGTGTCAGGATGGCTAATTCCCCTCGTCCCAGATATTCAACCTCATGGGATGTTTCTAAGGTTCTCTCATTGCTTGAGTCTTTGCCAGATAATTCAGACCTTTCTTTGAAACAGCTATCTGCCAAAGTAACCATGTTGCTATGTTTAATCTCCTGTCGCAGATTGTCTGATGTACGAGCTTTAGATCTAGCAGGCAGAATGTTTTCACCACAGGGTGTCTCTTTTATCATCACAAGACGGACAAAAACAATGTCACATTCGGTAGAGTATCCTGCTTTCCCTCATAATAATAAATTATGTGTTTTACAATGTTTGAAATGCTATGAGGAACGCACTCTTGCACATAGGTCTGATCCGTTGGGTCAGTTACAAGTAGCTATTCAAAAACCTTTCAGACCGGTTTCAGCTGCCAACTTGGCTAGGTGGGTCAGATGGGTGATGTCAGAAACTGGCATTGATGTCTCGATACATGGTGCTCATTCAGCTAGATGAGCTATGGCCTCTAAGGCTTAAATGTTGGGATCTCGTTTAGAGGATATCCTGAAAGCAGCTGACTGGTCTACTGATTCTTTGTTTAAGGTGTTTTATTACAATCCTATTTCTCATGTTTCTTCTGTTGTTATTGAAGAGCTTTGAACCAGCATAATCAGAAGCCTCCGGTCCTGACATAGAATACAAAATTTTCCAGCTATTGCGACAAGAATTTTAGATTCTATTAAGGACATGGAGGCGAGGATTATCCCACCTGTTGGGAAAGTTTATAGCAACTGTTAAGTTGTATGGTTGTTATATTCATAACAGTATTAAATGCCCACCCTAAGGGAATCAAGTTTGTGGGTTCCCGATTTTCAGGAAATGATTCTAACAAGAACTAAGGTGATATTCCGGCCGGAGTTGGATCGCCTCCTAGTGAGAACTTGTTGATCACAGGATTTGTGGATTATATTCTCCGTTGAGAATTCAAAGAAACTGTTTATCTCTCCTTTGAGAGTTGGGACTGTAGTTTTGTTCGTACTTATGGACTGGTTTTTCGCAAAGAAAGAGGAAGCCAAGATGGTGCCTCTCTATTTTGTATACTTCGACTTGTTGCTATTGGCTGTTATGAGGAGGCGTGGTTCAAAGCCTCATGGGAGATGATGTTTTTTAATTGTGTAGTTTACTTTTAATTGGCTGCTGTGAGTTCAGTAAAGAAATTGAGACAGCATAATCCTCGCCTCCGTGTCCTTAATAGAATGTAAAATTCTTGTCGCGATAGCTGGAAAATTTTGTATTCCCCTCGTTCACGCTCTTTTAAATAGGGAATTTTTTTCTTCCTTCTGTCATACAGTGCGTAGAGGTGTAAGGCTCGAACGGATAATATTTTACGGCTTCTTCCCTGGAATGAAGACAATGGTTACGTCTTTTTAAAGAGAGCCTCTAAACTCAAATAATGAGGTAGGATTATTTATAAAACTGACAGACATCGGCTGTGTGTATTTTACTGCAAATAAGAAGTGTGTGCAAAAAAGAATCCTCTATTAAAGATATATCGAAATCAAGTGAAGAATATAAGATTGAGAGGGAGTGGTGACATAGTTTTTATCAAGCTGTGGGGCAGAACGCTCAAACTACATTATTAAATCTATCAGGGGAGATAGGGTTTCACCTGTTTTTTCAAAATTTGTTCAGACGGGGTCGTATCAAGAAGGGTAAACTGATCTCCCTTTCTCCCATTTTCATATTATCTGGAAGAAGGCATGTATAATTAGGAGCACAAGCTGAAAGTACGTTATGTGGATGAAGTGACTATATGCACTCACAGGTTTTAATAAGGTAAATTTTGAGGTTTGAGCTCACATCTTTGCAGATGAGCGTAAGTGGTTTAAAACCCATAATATACACATTTCTATCCAACGATATCCGTATTTGTTCAGACACCTTGAGAGAATATGTGGGAGCAATTGTGATAGAACTATATATTTGAATACAGCCCACTTGATAGACAAATATAATTATCGCATATGTTTGGTTTAACAAATTGTTACTCAGCATCTAGAAGAAGGGTACCTGTTGCGGGTCATTTTAATGGTAAAAAAACTGTGTAGCAATTATTAGTTCAATAGATGTTAGTTTCTATTCTGAACGATGACTTATCACAACACAGGCTTTTTATATATATATGTATTTGCTCCACACAGGATTCAGGTCAAGGGCAACTCTACAGTGCAATAAAGAGAGACTTATAGTATTTGTCTTGAAAAAGATGGGATATCAGTAGAACCATCGAAACGCGTTGACGCGTCGTTTACATAATTCTTGGAAGTAATTGGTCCTGTAGATACTGAAAGAATATATTGTATCCAGGCCCAGTTATACAATTGTTCCAACTGATGTTTTTTGAATGACAAAACATATTGTCTTTTCTTTTTCTCTCTCTTTGTCATGTGATGTACTGTCATTTTAACTGTATTAATTGGATTTGTTTTTAAGGAATTTATGTTTGTGATACATTAACTTGTTTTTTAACAATAAGAAAATATTGTTGTGACAATAAATCTTTGGACTTTATGGTATAATTTTTAGTTCTATTACATGGGCTGTTATATTGTATTTATTGGAACTTGTGACTCTAATGTAGGTAGACCTCCTTTGTACTGTTTGTGGGACAACCAAGGGATATTTTGTTTCTACCAGTCAGTAGTACCTTATTCCCTTGGCGAAGCATAAGGGGTCCCTCTCTTTTTTCGTATGCAGATGAGCTTGTGCCAGGTTTGAGACCTCAGTTGCTTGTGCACCCGTTAGCGCTAATGATGGTTTGAGACATTATTAGGAAGCATCATCCCGTAGATTGTTGGCTATCATTAAATCCATCCATCCATCCAACCCACCTTTATAGAAACTGAAATTGTGGAGCCAGGGCTTGATGACATGAAGCTGCCCGGACCCAAAAGTTTTGGCAAGGCGAACCTTTCTCGTGGAAGGTGATCACGTCACCAAGGACGAAGTACTGTAGTTCTAGACTTTCCTTTGTACAAACTATGGAAATGAACCAAGTACTACATCACCCACAATACACTGATTAATTAATGTGCAACCAAGAGTTGCATATTGTGGCATTACACAGAGTTATCTTGTCTATTTACCACAAGATCTGGAGTCGCACCCTGTGATACAGCACTGCTATAGTTTGGCAGAATGCACCCAATAGCCTCGTCTTTATACTTCTACTAGTGGGCACAGACACCATCCCCCCTTCCTCCACATGAGTCATTGGTCCAGTACTGGGATGCTCGGGTACTGGCAGACTGGGCCAGCTGTAGCGCTGGTGGCACCCCGTGCGACATTCATTTTTGGTGCACGCCCCCACCCCATGACCCCCTCCTCGGATTCCTTCACTACCATTGGGAAAATATGCCCCTCATCTCACCATAGTCCATCTCTCACACATTTCATGGGATAAATTTATGTAGAAATCACGCAGTGCAAGCCATCTTGCTTCGCTGAGCTGCGTGATAGGGTAAGGGAAGAATGTGCCGTATTTAAAATAATCCAGCACATTCCTGCCTTTTCCCTGCCCTGGCGCACAATCTGCTGCCTAGCGCCAATGCAGGAACTCTTGCACCTTGGGACCAGGGTGTCTGCGTTGAGTGCAGGATTGTTTTAGTGCTGTAAGGGATACCTTCCGGCACAAACACAAACCTCTGAATGCAGCACTCCTAGAAAGAAAAAAAAATTAAGAAAAAAATAAACATTTTATTTCTTATTACGTCTCATCTGGAGAGGTGCAGCAGTTTGGGCGCATTTCCAGTTCTACCACTTATGGTAAATCTGGGAATGCCTCAGAATCCATGGGAGTTGCGCGGGAGCACCCACCCAGCACCCATAGAATGTATGCAGGACTGAGTAATCCAATGCAGAGATTTACACTGGGTTGCAACACTCTGGATCTACCGAGCTTCTCAGGGCCACACTTGATAAATCCCATTTAGTAGGTACATTGAGCTTGCACCCAGTTGCATGGTGCCAAAGCGTAGCGGCTTCTTCATAAAAATTGCCCTTCTTTTGTTTAAAGCACCAGTAAAGGCTGTCTTTACTAAAAAGAAGTTAAATCTACCCAAGCACTTTGTAGCAACATTAGGATTAAATAATGAAAGATTGGGGGGTGGGGGGCTATCGTCCTAACCTATTTTATGCAGTTTGCATGCCGCTCTTTGCTGACAGTGCATAATAGTCAATGTTCTATGTTAGGGTTGTATCTTAATGGTAAGAAAAGGATCTCTGTGACAAAATCAGTAATCCACTCAGCTATCCACATAAAGTAAAAGATTGGTGATCTGCATTGTATACATTCTTTGCTGGAGGTATTTTAACCACCTGCGCTACTTTATGGCGAGTCAAACCTGCCACAAGACCAACTCCAGTTCAGCAGGAACATTAATCACAAGAGTTGTCATGACATTTTTTTGCGTCTAAAAGCTGAATGCTGGAAAATTTGCCACAGGTGTTTTTAAATCTTACGCTATTGCTAAACAACACCCTCCCACCCCCCTGAGGTCAGTGCCCTTCCCCAGGTCAGCGCCCTGTGCGGCCACACCAGTCGCGCTCGCCTAAAGCCGGCCTTACTGACAGACTCTGCAGATCGGCCTGTCTGTAGGGCTTCAGTCTCTGGCTAAGACCGCCTGAGGTCTAACATGCAAGGCTGAGGACACTGAAGAAGGACTGGCCAAGAGAACAGACACCTGTGACGCGCCAGAAGGAAAGTCTGGGAGGAAACAGACCCGTAAACACCCGAATCAACAACAGGTAACATCCTAGCCTGTTCTTGTTTTTTGTGGTAACCTGACTACAAAACCCATAACTGGTTTTATTTCAGCTGTGTTTTAAATTTGACTTACAGGCTGTTCGCTGTTCAAAGTCCATCAGATGATTAGTTGTTGCTAACTTGTTTGCTCTTCAAAGTTCCTCTGAAATGTTTATTTTTCCTTGCAATGCTGTTCCTTGGAAGAACTGTACTCCCCTTCGGCTATGCCAACACCGAGGCTGCCCAGTAAGGTGGAACGATATCAGGAATAATACATTTGTAATAGAATTACTTTACCTAATAAGGATTTCCACTCATTTAATTTGTTTACATGCATTGGGAATAACATTCTGTAACAACACCATGAACTTTCCGCCTATAGCGGATTTATTATCACTAGCCTTATGCTGCTGCTAAGGACGATGTTTTTTCCTATCATAATGTAGCGAAACTCCTTTAAAGTACCTTGATATTACTGCCTCGCCATACAAAAGTGAAATTCAACATTAGTGCGGTAATTCACTTACCCCACTTATATGACATTTTTTAAGCCATAGGAGGGCCTGTGTTCTGAACCATTTTAAAGTGCTGTTTGCACCGGCCACAGCTTCTATATAGCCCTTTATCATGATGGTGACTTTCCACCAGGCCTGGAAAAAAATGCTGGAAAGGAATTGCATAAAATCTTATAGAATCACCCTGGACGGTGGATTATACCCAAGGGTCTGCGGTGATAGACTGACATTTTGGTCGAAAAGTTCCTAAACCACTTCCTGCTCCAAGAAGGCCAGAATTCTGACTCACCGGATAGGTCGGTGCTTTGTTTGCACTTTGTAGTGCTGTTACGTTCTAGCTTATGCACGCCACGCATCCCTACATCCGCAGGCCAGGTGTGGCCTGCGGGGATGAATAAAAGGGGGGCGTGTGCTCGTGCACGTCACTTCCGACGAACACGGAGTGTGTGTGTCTCAGTCGCTAATGCTGCGCGACCCTGCCTCTGCGCACACGACTGGGTGTTACTCAGGCCCACAAACGGCCTCACACACACCCACACTACATTGGCGACGAGCGGAGGGGGCCCAACCCTCGCCCGTACACGGAGGCTTGACGGAGCCGCCCGCTCCAGTCCACGGTGCTTACCGCGTGTGCCCTGGCAGCTGCACTCGCTGCGTTGGAGCCGGCGCGCTCCCTCCTCGCCGTCCCCCCTGCTGGGGCCTAGTTCTCCTCCCCACTGCTGCTCCGTGGGAGGAGTGAACACCGCCGCTGGCTGTCTTCGCCTCGGTTGCACCACTAACGGCGACGGGCTGCCGTTTCTCACGCATCACGCGTGGTCCGGGGTTTTGCCGCACCCTGCTACATCTCACGCATCTCGCGTGCACCGCGTTCTCGGCCTACTGAGGCCTGGAGGACTCCATTTAAGCCTGGACTGGCTGTTGTCGACACACCGGCGGCCTGGTAGGAGACCCCGGAGGGGCCACAACTTTTCATCACCGGCTCCCCACGGAACACGCGGTGTACATGCAGTAAGCAACGCCACTGCCACAGGGGGGCGCCGCGCATCCAGATGAGAAGGAAAAAGAAGGTGTGAAAGAAGGGTGAGCCCAGAAAAGGCACGCACGCTGCCGCGGCTTGTGAGGGGACAGAACAAACCCAGAGCACACTATCCCCAATCACAGAGGTTCTCTCACCATGGGGGATGGCGATGCACCAGCGCCCGTCATCAACATTCCTTTCCAGCACGCTGCAGCCGGGGTACTGCCACCCTTCAGTGAGGCAATAGACTCGCCCACGGCCTCGCCACGGTGGAAAATCTGGCTCGAAAGGTTAGAAAACTACTTCGTGGTCACGAGGGAGACGGATAAAGCCGTGAAAAGGTCTCTATTACTCCACTACGCGCGGGGATGAAATCTTTAGACTTTTCAAACACCTCCCCAATACGGGCGCAGCCGACAGCTATGACGACGCTGTTGCCGCCCTTAATGGCCATTTCGATCCCCAGTTGAATGTGAACTTTGAATTATTTAAGTTGGGACAAGCATGCCAACGGGACGGAGAATCAATGGATCAGTTCCACACCCGCGTCAGAGAGCTAGCCAGTTCCACCGATGAGGACCAACCGAGGGCCATAAGAAGACAACTCATTCAAGGGTGCCGGGATAAGACATTGAGAGGACAAATCCTACGCAAACCAGGGATTTCTCTAGAAGACATTCTTATCTTGGCCAGATCCCACAAGCTCTCAGACGCAGACCGACTGCTATGGAACAGGCCCTACACAAAACCCCCGTCAAGACGGAAACCATTAAAGTGGAACGCGCAGACGCCGTGGGACCCCGACCACGTGGGCAGGCGCAGAAAGGATTCCAGAGAAATTCACCTCAAGTTGGTTGCGGATACTGCTGCCATGAACCACACGCAGCCAATGACTGTCCAGCCCGGCCCAGGGAAAAACATGTGCGAGCTGTGGAATCCCAAACCACTTCGCATCGGTCTGCCGCAGGAAGAACCAGTCTAAAAATCCCTAGAGATCATGGACGCCCACAAAAGCTGTACGCCAATTGTCACTGACCGATCCGCCCCTGGAGAAGGCAGAGAAACATCTACCCACGATATATGATGACTCGGACTCGGAGGATGAAGAGGCATACGTCATCTCCTTCGCCCGGGAACTCAAGCAAAGGCGACGGCCACAACCGACATGCGTGGTGCAAATGGGACAAAATGAGGTAAAGGCTATCATTGACACGGGTGCCACTGTTAATGTCATGGGACTGCAACAGTTCAACAAACTACGCCCACGGCCTGAGTACTACCATCCAAAACAAGAATCTTTACTTATGGAGCGGATACACCACTACCACTCAAGGGGATGATCATAATACCCATCCGGGCTGATGAGTCGGAAATCATGGCAACAGTCCACATAATTGACCGAGAGGCGGATACACTACTAAGCAGCCACACTGCAGAAGACTTAAAACTGATAGCGTTTGCAAATCGCATCCGAGCCCACCAAGTGGATGAACTGCTGGAACGCTTTCCTGAACTATTCAGAGGACTGGGGTGCATCAAGTGCGACCCCATCAAACTCCACATTGATAAATCTGTCTCCCCCACCGCACTACGCCACCGCCAGATACCCTTTCACCTCCGCCCGCTGGTGGAGAAGGAACTTGAAAAACTAGAAAACCATGGCGTCATCGAGAAGGTAACCGGACCCACTCTGTGGGTCTCGCCCATGGTCATCGTGGAAAAACCCAAGCAGCCGGGCGAAATCCGCCTGTGCATTGACATGCGGCTGCCAAACACAGCCATCCGGAGGGAGAGACATCTAACCCCCACAATGGACGATATAGTGGCCGACGTAAATGGATCAAAGTGGTTTTCGAAAATTGACCTCAATGCCGGATACCATCAATTGCCCCTTGCAGAAGAGAGCCGATTCATCACAACATTCAGCACTCATCTCGGCCTCCGGCGTTACAAACGCCTAAACTTCGGTATCTCATCAGCGGCGGAAGTGTTCAAAAATACAATCAGAGAACTCTTATCCGGACTGCCTGGGGTAATTAACGTCAGGGACGATATTTTGATCCACTCTGCCACCGCGTCGGAGCACTACAAACACCTTCGAGATGTCCTGAAGAGATTGAGCACGTATGGAGCAACGCTCCACAGAGAAAAATGCCAATTCTTCCAATCCTCTATTGAATTCTTCGGCTACGTTTTTAACCAGGAAGGAATCCAGATTGACCCGAGGAAGTCCAAGTCAATAAAGGACGCCCCAGCACCAAAATCACCAACGGAAGTGAGGAGTTTCCTTGGGATGGCCACCTACTGTGGCCGGTTCATACCGGGCCTAGCCACCCGAAGCGAACCTCTGCGAGCGCTGACCAAGACGGATGCCACGTGGCAGTGGGGACCGAAAGAAAACGAAGCATTTCAAGGTATCAAGGACGCCCTCTTGGAGAACGCAACGCTATCCTACTTTGACCCGGCGAAACGCACCGAGGTGATCGTTGATGCCAGCCCGGTAGGTCTGGGAGCGATCCTGACCCAGGAACACGAGCCAGGGCAATGGACAGCACTAGCATTTGCCAGCAAGGCCTTGACCCCACCCGAGATCAGGTACGCCCAAATAGAGCGAGAGGCCCTCGCCATCAAGTGGGCCTGCAGTCATTTCCATCTATATCTGCAAGGACACTCGTTCGTCAAGGTCACAGACCACCAGCCCTTAGTGCCTCTTTTCAAGGGAACCGCCCCGCACCCACCACCATGCATTGAAAGGTGGGTGATTCAACTCCAATCGTATGGAATGGAAGTGGTGTACCGACCAGGGGCCAAAAATCCTGCCGATTACTTGTCGCGCCACCTATTACCACAGGAACCTGTACTCACAGATGACGACTGCGAGGAGTATGCTCAATAGATAGCCCTTACCTCGTGTCCCCAGTGCATGACGATTGCGGAAATCAAGGAAGCAGCTGATGACGACAACATCTACATGAGGTCACTCCAAGCGGTTCGGGAAGGATCCTGGACAAACTATCTGCACCCACCCAACACCTGGACCGCTGCAGATAAAGAGGCACTCACGAAGATGTGGCATGTCCGACACGAGCTCAGCGCCACGGCAGAAGGAGTGCTGCTAAGAGGATCACGTTTGGTGATACCGCAGAGCCTCAGGTACCGAGCCACACAACTGGCTCATGGTGGCCATCAAGGCACAACGAAAATGAAGGCGCGCATGAGGGAAAAGGTGTGGTTCCCTGAACTGGAAACCATGGTGGAGGACTATGTGAAGAGCTGCATGTCCTGCCAGCTGACAAGCGATCCCGAGAGGCCGGCTCCGATAATCACGGAAGAAGCATGCACGACCCCATGGACCAAAGTCAGCATAGACTTCGGGAGCTTCCCAGGGGAAGGACACACACTGGTGGCTATCGATGCCAACTCCAAAGAGAGAGAGAGAGAGAGAGTCAACTCCACGGCCTTTACACATGTGGGGCCGGCAATAGAGAAGATATTCTCAATGTTTGGTTACCCCGAAGAAATAAGGAGCGACAATGGACCGCCGTTCCAGGGAGCGAAATTCGCCACATTCCTGTAGACCAGGGGCATCACACATCGACGCATAACACCCCAGTGGCCACAGGCCAACGAGGAAGCAGAAAGATTTATGCAGACCCTCAATAAAGTGTTCCGGATAGCGGTGGTGGAGCAAGCCGACCCCGAACAGAGACTGCATGACTTCCTACGGGAGTATTGGGGAACCCCTCACTGCACCACCCAGAAGAGCCCATGGACCCTCATGTTCCAAGGCCAACGCAGGGATCTCCTTCCCATCGCCCCGGGGGCGTTGCCGAGCCTGGACAACACGGTCGGTACCCAAGAACGGAGACGACAAAACAACCAGAGAGCAAGCTGGCGCCGAAGAGCCACATCAAGGCGGCTGTGCCAGGGAGATCAAGTAGTCATGGGTAACCGACGTCCTGGAGGAAAATTCCAGACCCCCTACGAACCAGGCCCATGGACTGTAACAGCCACGAAAGGCACTATGATCACTGCAAGAAAGGAGGGAGAGGAAGTATCGAGGAACACATATTGGTTCAAGGTGATATCCCCTGGGCCGAGGTCAGGTCTGGACACTATGGAGAGAAATAGTGAATCGCCCAGAGCCACGACCCACGAGAGCGAAAGCAGTCCACCAACAGGGGCCTTGGCGGAGACACCCGAGACGCGGGGGGAGATGCCGGAGCAGGAGGGCGGATCCTCAAACAGGCCCAGCACCATCTGGGACATACCCCGCATCACAGAACGCTGAAGAGGAAATGTCCCGAGGTACAACCTGCGGCCCAATCCACCCCCAAGTCAGATGTTAAAGGACTATGCCTGTCGGTTGAGGCCCTGAAGCTACCACCAAGGGACACGCAAGTACAGAGGCATCTTTGTTTTGAACTTTAAAATCTATTGTACTAAGTACTTGGACACTGTAAAATTTTGCATAGTTGGATAGGGATGTAGTGCTGTTACTTTCTTGCTTATGCACGCCACGCATCCCTACATCCGCAGGCCAGGCGTGGCCTGCGGGGATGAATAAAAGGGGGGCGTGTGCTCGTGCACGAACACGGAGTGTGTGTGTCTCAGTCGCTAATGCTGCGCGACCCTGCCCCTGCGCACACAACTGGGTGTTACTCAGGCCCACAAACGGTCTCACACACACCCGCACTACACACTTATCCCTCGATTTCTGATATGTCTGCCGCTTTTGGGAAGAATTGGGGATGGACGTCTTGTGAACAGAAGTAGGAGCCTCTGTTGTTTGAAATCTGTTTAAGTGGCAAGCAAAGTGACTCCTTCTTCTGCCAGCCCTGGCTTTTGCCCTTTGTCCAAGGACTTTGCATAGTGACTGTTGGGCTTCGTCCAAAAATGCAATTTTACTTTCAATAGATCTTTATAACTTTTCATTTTATGAATACATCACGCAACATCCCTCACCATCCAAGTGAGGTGGAGAACATCCCCATTGGTGCTGCAATTGCACCTATCTATGACATACAACACGGACAGTTCTGCATCCAATGTGGCAACAATCCAACTATAAATAAACAAAAGGAATCCACTAAGGAAGTGTTTCCCTACTCTGGTTGGGAACACCCTTTGTTGTAAAATACCCCTCACACACCAAAAGGACCCTTGGTGTCATGCTTCATCATTGGGGTCTTCACACCCCTCTACGGGATGCGGCGTGCTTTGACCAGCGACTACGCAGGAGCACTTTATAGACTATGTGTGGTGTGTGTGAAGGTATTTATGTGCGTGAGTGGTGAGGTTATACGGCGAGTGATGTTCAAAAAGAGCCTCGCTCGTGGGGTAAAAAACAATTTTAATCTGCCCCCGGGCTGGCGCTATTAAAAACGTGCAGAAAATGGAGGTGTATTATGCAAGACTATGTGCACTACCTCCCCTGTGTGTGTGTCAACATGTTTCGGAGACTAAGTTCCTTCTTCAGGACAGGGTAGAAAGATGATTCAATAGTCGCAGAATGTCGACTGTTATGGGTCAAATCCAATGCGTCATGAGCCTCAGGAACGTTGGGGTACTCGTGCAGATTCTCTACGAAAGTCTATGAGACACTGATGCCTGACTGCCCCACACGCGGCTCCGCATCTTGTAGGTACATATCACGACCTGCACTAGATTTCACTTTTGTAAATAACTACATGTTTTAACTAGAGATACGTGAGTAAGGTGGGGATTTGTGTACCCTGTGAAGTTTGGCTATCATAGAAGGAAAGAGGGATGGTATTAAACAAAAAGGAAACTTTGGGAAGGATGGACATTTTTATTAAATTGGCTCTACCCAATAAGGATAAGGGAAGCGAAGACCATGATTTCATCAGCCTACGACACTCCTTGGCAACAAACAAAAAGTTTGATGGAACTATTTGGTTTATATCATTATATATATTTAGGCCCAAATAGCGTAAAACAGAACTCAGCTGAGCCCCTGCCACCGGCTCAGGGTCGTTCCAGACCATAATATCCATCTTGGAGGCATTGATTTCGTACCCAGACACGTTGCCGAAGTCCTGAGCCAGAGCAATTACAGCTGGAAGGGCCGAGCGGAGTTCAGAGGAGAAAACGAGGACGTCATCCGCATACAGGGCAACCTTCTTCTCCCATCCCTCAAAAATAAAGGGCTTGATGTTACAATCGTACCGTAGCCGTTGAGCAAAAGGCTCAATATATAGGTCGAATAGGAGGTGAGAAAGAGGGCAGCCCTGGCGGGTACCCCGCATGATGTTAAATGGGTTAGTTAATTCTCCATTGACAAGTAAAGAGGTAGACGGATTCTGATACAAAAGTCTCACTGCACGCCTGAATTTCTCGCCGATGTTAAATTTCCCCAGGACCTCTGATAGGTAAATTCAGTTGACCCTATCGAAGGCCTTGGTGGCGTCTAAGGTGAGAACAGCCAGGGGGAGTGATTTTACAGAAGCCATATCGATGGCTCCTATGAGATCGTAAGTTAACTCATAGAGCTGGCGGCCCCTTACAAACCCCTTTTGGTCTACGTGCAGGATACTTGAAGCAACTTCCCCCAACCTGTTTGCCAACACTGACGCAAAGATTTTATAATCAGCGTTTAAGATAGAAATTGGTCTGTAAGACCCACATCAGGTTGCCGATTTTCCTGGTTTCAGTATCAATGTTATTGAGGCACTGTTCCAAGAAGTGGGAGGGGGCATTCCATCTTGAAGGATATCATTGAACAGCTCAGTCAAAAAAGAGAGGATTGTTAAGTTCAAATCCTTGTAGATTTCCGACGGCAAGCCATCTGGGCCAGAAGCCCTACCCTTTTTACTACTGATAATTGCCAGTCTAACTTCTTCCTGGGAGATAGGGTCTTCCAAAACAGCACGTTGTTCTAATGACAGTGAAGGAAGAGAAACTCCCGCCAACCAATCTTCAACTTGTTTGATTTCAATATTTTTGTCCTCACAGTATATTTCACTGGAAAATTCCCGGAGAGCCCCCCTGATATCTGCATCAGTAGAGTATGTTATATCGCCAGAGATAATTGAATAGATATTATTTGTAGCCTGTTCAGTCTTTGTCTTCCAGGCTAGCAACTTTCCAGCCCCCTCACCATACTCGAAAAGGGCCAATTTACTTACTTCCCATCTCTCTAAGACCCGAGCGTTCAAAACTGAACCCAACTCCCCTTTTAGCGTAACTACTTTATTTTGCCACACCTGTACTGTGGTCGCAGGGGCATCCGGGTGCATGGCTATTTCTGTCTGTACTCTGGCCATTTCCATTTCCAGGGAAGTCACACCTTCTCTATAGATCTTATTCTTATATGTAGCTTTATTTGTTATAAAGCCCCTTAAGAAGGCCTTTAGTGAATCCCATACGCCCCCAGGGAAAGCTGTTCCAACGTTATCCTCCAAAAAGTGCTGCACCTCCACATTAAGAGCATCAATAACGTCCAACGAGGCGAGCAATGAAAGATCAAATGACCAGTTTCTCAGACGACTCTTAGGAAACCCCTCCAGTTCTAAATAAATAGCCGCGTGGTCTGCTAAATGAAAGGGGAGGTGAGAAACTGATTTCACTAAATTAACTAAAGGTTGACTAATCAAAATAAAATCGATTCTTGACTGAAGGTGGTATCTGTAGTTGCGGAATGTAACACCTCTTTGTTACCCATGCAATGATCTCCAGATATCGTTATACCCTAACTGCTTCATACTATCCTGCAGAAAAGACCTAGTTTTAGATAAAGACCTGGCTCTGTTAGAAGGAGACTTATCCAATAGAGGATCCAAAGCTATGTTAAAATCTCCTGCAAGAATAACCGGCACAGGAAATAGATACAGGTGAGAAAAAAGGGTCTTCAAAGCTGACGAGTCGTCTTGATTTGGACCATAGTATCCTATTATAGTAATTGGAGACCCCGCTATGATCATTGATGCAACTGCCCATCTACCGCCAGGGTCGACCAATTTAGACACTAACCTCGCTTTTATTGATTTTTAAAAAATTATTGCCACACCTCTAATGTGTACAGATTGCGACGTCATTATACATATATCAATCCACTTATTTTTTTTTAACCAACAAAAGCATTTCAGATTCAGCAAGATGAGTCTCCTGGAGTACTATAATCTGCGCATCTGAGTCGCGAAGATACTGCATTATATTATTTTTTTCTAGGATTAATACGCAATCCATTAGCATTCCAGGAGAGAATCGCTAATTTACTCATTGTAATAAAGATCCCACACCAAGACTTTTACCGTCAACAGCAACACTATAATATCTGTAACGACACTGCAGAATTTATAAGGGCAAGCCCACCAGTATACATACCACCAGAATAGAGAAAGAACAATCATATATTCATCAAACAGCAGCAACAAACTCAAAGCTAAGCTAGAGCGAAAATGAGGAAGTTTTTATGTTTTTTCCCTAACTCCCCCCCTCCCCCCAACCCCCCCTGTGCCCCTAACTACCCCTCCACCCACCTAGGAAACCCTTGCTCTATCTATCTGGAGAAAACCAGAAGATAGCACCCCATCCTGGGTTCCCACCCTACCCGTGAGCGTGAAAAGCTGACATTAAACCTATACTATATACCTTATACCTATACTGAAACAGTGATTTTCTATTCCACAGATCATTTTACATTTTTTGTTGTATATATTTTTTATTTATTTATTTATTACTTTTTTTTTTCCTTTTCTCTTTTCTTTTTTTTATCTAATCTTTTACACTTTCATATTTAGGCTAGCGGGCCTTATCAGATTACAAAAGGGGTTCTTGCTGTACTAACATAATCAATCAATCAGTGACACTTATAAAGCGCGCTACATACCCGTGGGGTCTCAAGGCGCTGGGGGGGGGGGAGCCGCTACTGCTCGAACAGCCAGGTCTTCAGCTTCTTCCTGAAGGAGAGGTGGTCTTGGGTCAGGCGCAGGTCGGTCGGGAGGGAGTTCCAGGTCTTGGCGGCCAGGTGGGAGAAGGACCTTCCTCCTGTAGTCGCTCTTCGGATGCGGGGGACGGCGGCGAGGGCGTGGTTGGCTGATCGGAGGTGGCGTTTGGGAGCGTAGAAGTTGACTCGGCTGTTGAGGTAGCTCGGGCCTTGGTCGTGTAGGGCTTTGTGTGCGTGGGTGAAGAGGCGGAAGGGGATTCTTTTGTTGACGGGGAGCCAGTGAAGGTCTCGCAGATGTCCGGAGATGTGGCTGGTTCGTGGGATGTCGAGGATGAGTCTGGCTGAGGCGTTCTGGATCCGCTGGAGTCTCTTCTGGAGCTTGGCGGTGGTCCCGGCGTAGAGGGCGTTGCCGTAGTCCAGTCGGCTGGTGACGAGGGCCTGGGTGACGGTCTTCCTGGTCTCGGTGGGGATCCACCAGAAGATCTTCCGTAGCATGCGTAGGATGTTGAAGCATGCCGAGGAGACGTTGTTGACTTGCCTGGTCATGGAGAGGGAGGAGTCCAGGATGAAGCCCAGGTTGCGTGCATGGTCTGTCGGTTTGGGTGCGGTGCCCAGGGCGGGAGGCCACCAGGAGTCGTCCCAGGCGGAGGGAGAGGAGCCCAGGATGAGGACCTCCGTCTTGTCCGAGTTCAGTTTCAGGCGGCTGGTCGTCATCCACTCGGCTACCTCTTTCATCCCTTCGTGCAGGTTGGCTCTGGCGGCGGCGGGGTCGTTGGTCAGGGAGAGGATCAGCTGGGTGGCATATCTCTCTTTTAACCTGATGCTCCTTTGTCTTTGCCCATAGTTAGTAATAGCTCATTTGCTGCCTGCACTGATCTGATATTATGCATACTATTTTGGTACATTACTCTCAGTGTTGCCGGAAAGACTAGTTGAGCAACTGCCCCATAGCTTCTAAAAGCCTCAAGCCTCTCCCAAACTCCCAATGCTTGTCAAGTGTGGTCCTAGACAAGTCAGATCGAATCTGAAAATTGAATCCCTTACCACTCACAGATTTCTGCTTTAGGGCCAGATTGAAAATGGTCTCCTTAAGTGAGTAAGTGTGGAAGTTGACCAATACTTTTCTTGGTTTGGTCCTTTGGGGGTTCTTCCTGAAAGGCTCTCTATGGATGCGTTGGATGTCTAAAGCTAATTCTTCCACGGACTGATCCAAACGTAATGCCTCTTTCAACAGTGAGATGACAAACTGCTTGATATCTGAGCCTTCCTTATCCTCCGGAATATTCAAAATACGAAGATTATTCCTTCGAGCATTATTCTCAAGGATCTCCATCCTCTCTGCCAACGCTTGGTCTTCTTTCCTAAGCGTTGTGATATCCACTTTTGCTTGATCCAAATGTATGGACAAACCCATTACCGTGTCCTCTAATGACTCTGTTCTTAAGGTAAGATCACTTAACTTCTTATCCAGGGACTCACAAAAACATCTAATGTCGGCCTGATTAGCTGCAGAGGTCTCAAACCCTTTTTTTATGTCAGCAGACAGAGTTATGAACATCCCCTGTATGGAAGCCTGCAGGGAGGTGGTCAAGGTTACATTATCACAATTAACTGGTGAAACACTGGTACTGGAAAAAGGAGCCTGTGCACAACCTTGTGTACTATCTTGTGTACTGTCCCCTTGTGTTGAACCATCAATGGGGCCAGCAATCAAAAATGGAGGAGCCAGCAAAAGTGGCAGAGCCAGTGGTGGAGCCAGAACCAAGGCTGGAGGCGGGGGGTGACCCGACGGACCAGAAGGACCCAAGGTTTCCAACACAGGGACCATATTCTCAGGAACTTCAGGGAGGGTAAGGGTGCCAGCAGTCTCGTCCTCTCTATCCCTATCCAAGCCTAAATCAGCTTGACACCACCCATCGCCATAACAATTTAGGTGTTATTAAACAAGACCCCAGTATTCGCTGCCTCCTCAGGACCCACGACCTCTAATAGTGACCTTTCTGGACAGGCCTGGGGAGGAAGTTTATCCGATAGGAGTAACACTTGAGGGATCGCCTTAAAGTACGACCTAAGTGATGGAGTTATCCCGGACTCAACACCAGCGGAGCTAGTGGATTTACATTTAGAATTAGATTCTTTAGGCCCTTTAGTTGTTTTACTCGTGTACGCACGTTTAGCCTTGACCTGCCCTGTCAGGTAGGAGGAAAGTTTCTTTTTCGTGCTATCGGCGTTACCAACACAAGCAGGAGCCACTGGCTTGGACACCTCTAAACTTAGGGCAGGGGTTGGGTGAGAGTGGCAAGATGCGGAGAATGTAGTGTTTTGGGCTTGTACTCCTCTATTTTTTTCCCCTTTTTTGACTCTCTTTTTGGTTCCTTGCGTTTGTCCTTTCTCAGATGTGGTGACCCCCCTACACCCGGCCTGAATAAATCACCGTCCGGAGATATATCGGTGCACTCACCTCGAGTTGTACGCCCCCTGACCTGCGTTGAGCCCTCACTACCTTTAGCACCTTCACCGCAATCAGCAGATAGCTCTCCTTCCTCCGATATTTCTTCCGACGTCTCTGTTATTGCCTCCACCTCGGCAGCAGAACCCCCAGCGGCTCCACGACGTCCCGGGAGAAGAGAACGGATCCTACGTCCTCGTCGGAGCTCCAGGGCGGCAAGACTCCAAACCGGCAAGCCCAGCACCCGCAGCGGCAAAAAAACAGGCGAGCTCTGGCTCTGTCCCAAGCCCTTCAGCAGCGATGCAGAGCCAACGCCTACAACAGCAGGAAACTCTGGCAAGGACCACGCCGAGGAAAACACCCCTTCCAAACACATGGGGTCTAATGGAGACGAAAACGCCAAAGTCTCCGCAATGTTCAGAAAAAAATGGATTAGGGAGTTAACAACACAATAGCAGATGTTATTTTCACACGAGGCATATCACGGAATATATAGCCCGGAATCATCCAGAGATATCACGGATGGGAACCCAGGAGCGGAGCACTGCCGCAGCTCAACCGGCAGCCGCCATGTTCCCCCCAGGGCGTACATCTTATCCTTCCTATAGAACGTTCCAGTATGCTCAGACACACCCAATTATGATGCAAATCCTGGCCTTGGAGTCACCTGCACCACTCCTTCCCTCACAATACTTAATGCGTCGAAATGTCTAATCCCATGTGGGCGCTTTAGGGTGGTCGTTCCTCAGACTTATTCTCTAGGGCTAGGAATAGAGTACCCCAGTCTGCATAATTCAAAGTGTGCTTCCTGCACAGCCCCACAAGTGTAGCCACCTTTGCGTTGGCCCATTTGGTCATGTCAAAGAACCATTTGTGAAGATCCGGCATCAACTTAACCTTCCAATTCATCGCTATATTACTTTGGGCAATCATTTATGCCAGATCCAAAAACTTGCAGAGGCTCCAATGGTAAGAGTCTCTATGCTGCCTCCGACGACAGTGCCTCGACCTCCTGTATATGGCAGCACCATGTGGTAACAAGCATTGGCAATGCTGATAGGTCTGGTTTTAAGAGACTGTTGTATGGTAATATGAAGCGAAGCATTACAAGTAAATAGCAGAGGGATAGATTTGTTTGTGTGTGAAAGCAAAGAACTGCAGAATAATTGTTGGTGCAGGTTAAAAGGTCAGGTGACAGTTGCACTGTTAAGCCAGACCTAAAAATCCATATAGGTTAATGACTGCCCTCCTCTGATCTGTGCTGCTGCCAGAGAAAAACAAACAGGAATGTTCTAATTATCTAAGACACTTCAGTAGCATTCCAACATCATGTGAGCGCCCTTGAAAGCAGGGCCATTTCTAGGTGTTTTGCCGCCCTAGGCGAGAATTGAAAAATGCCGCCCCCTCCCTTTTACTACCATCACTCTCTCCCTGTCATCCAGGCCTCTGCAGTTTCTCACTCTCTATATACATTTTCATTCCAACAAAATCGTTTAGCACTCTTTGAGAACTTCAGCTGCCAGTTACAGTGGCAACTCTGCTCGTTTTGCTGCAGAGTAGACTGACCTTGGTGACTGGCCCATCCCTGTACCAGGCTGTCATCTCATTATCTTCCATCTCATCAAAGGGTGAGCTCAGGAGCCGTTCTGACCTCGCTCGATCCTGTGACATGATGAGAGAGGGTACAGAGAAAAATCTAGAAGTGAAAAACTGAAATCTGCGCAGTGAAGACAGACAGATGTCAGCTTTCAGTGGATGTATGTCGTTACAACGCATACTTTTACTCCGCATACCATTACAACGCGGTATTTACAACGCATACCGCTACAACGCATAGCGCTTTGGGGTGCTGGATAGTGGTAAGTATAATTTACTATTCTAACTCCAGTCCCCGTGGACCCTAGGGAAGGTGTTGGATAGTAAATTAAACTTACCTCTTATCCTAGAGCGCCCCCCAGCGCAATGCGTTGTAAAGGTATGCGTTGTAATGCCTGCGTTGTAGTGGTAGTGCGGAGTAAAAAATGCGTTGTAACAGGTGCATACCGCTTTCAGTTACCTGCCTCAGAGACTGAGCCTGGAAGTAACTGCATGCTGCCTGAGGGTCCATGCAACAGCAGCTGAGGAGCTGTAGTGGACTGATGCTGGCAGCTGAAGCCAGGAAAGTTGGAAAAAACTGTCTATGTGTGAGAGAGACAGTGAGTGCATGTGTGTGTGTGCCTGTGTGTGTGTGTGAGAGAGAGAGAGGGGGAGAGAGAGAGAGAGAGAGAGAGAATGTGTGTCTGTGTGAACATGTGAGCACGTGTGTTTGTGAGTGGAAATGATACATTTCTGGCAAGGGCATATGTGAAGTAATTCTTGGCATAATTCTGGCAAAATCCGACGTGCATTCAATTGAAAATGTTTAGCATCCCTGGGGGCCCACTTGTAGGGGAATAAATCCTCAAGCTTCTTGAAAAACGTTCATCAGACTGAGTTGAAGTTCAAATTTTCATTTCTTCATATTTTGCATTCTTGTTTTCTTAATTGTATTCATTTTCATACAACGATTCATTTATAATCCATACATGGGTGTTTTTAGCTCCAATGCATTTCGGGCTACTGCCCTTCATCCGGGAGCATACCTACAAGGAACGACATGAATTGAGTTTACTATGTGAATGCCTAATATCTTGTTTGTACTCAAAAATTGAAGCCAATGAACAACTGTGGCTATGTACAGCCGATGTAAGTTCCCTGTATACTTCAATCCCACACTTGGAGGGGATAGAGGCTATGGAACAAGCCATCCTCAAACTGGATTTAGATGAAGCTATGTGACTATTTCTTATGGATCTGGTAATATTCACCTTATAATCATCAAAGGGGAATGGATCACTTGTCCTGCTCAACCATTGGGTATGCAGGAATGAGGATGTCCCAGTGAGAAAAGACCCTCATGCACGTGATGGGTATGGTAGTATCTGAAGCGGTATATCTTGGTTCTCCGCTTATGGATCACGTGTGCGCATAATCATTAGGTCTCTTTTCGGTTTATGCAGCCTCCACCAGGAGGTTCTTACCCATGGTTGAGGCAGTAGTGAGCCAGTGATAAAGGTTCTGTTAAAAAGACACAACAGCCGTGAATTCTGATTCTTTATTATACTTGGTTGTTGGTCTGGTAAACTCTATAGGAGTGCCTCCCCTGGACTGAGTTACGAGTACTGGATGCACTCAGAGTGGTTAAAAAAGGGGGGGAGTTGTGGGGGTATTCTTAAAAAAAGGTTGACATGTTTCTGCCTTGAACTGCCTGGGTTTAGGACTTACGGGCATTCATCCGGACCGGTGGTGGGAAAACGTGAGGTTTAACAAAATTAAGTGCTCAAATGTGAAAGAAAAAGGTGTTGACCTGTTTCTCTGGACTGGAGGTCTTATGGTACCTGTAAAGAGTAAGCACAAGGTTTGCGGCATACATACAGGGTGGGGGGAAGGAGGACACATACATCAAGCAGAACGTTGCTGCTTATATCTATTCAAACAAGAATACATAAACAACTAAAAAATGGCAATACTTTAAAACCGGTTAACAATCATGGCAATGTCAACTCTCTCTTTTTCTCTCCAGACTCATGCAGCGGGTATTTAGCGTGCTATTCGACAGTGATTACATTCAGTGTCGACTGAGAACGCTGATTTTAACTATGGTTATTGTGAGGTGGTGATAGTGGTGAGCCATAGGTGAGTGCTGGTGTTCAGCAGTTGCTGTGTGGACTCGAACTCTATTAGTGATTACGAGTGCTCAGGAAATGTTACCTCGCGCATTTATTTAACACGCTCCTGTCTGATCGTAGAGCTCTTGGAAAGGGCTAAAGGGTAGAGATAAGGGGTGGTTAGCATGGGTGGTTTGGTATACTTGCGGTTTTGTGGAGACACCTTCAAAGGTCTCGCTACCTGTTGCACCCGATCCTCAGCTTGCTTCCTGAGTGCGCTGCTCTGCCCTTACTGATCCGGAAACACTTGGTGTGTTTCCGGGTCGTTTTTAACAAGCACGGATACCGCTGTTGGTGATTACCTATTGGTCGGCTATAGTTGTCATGGTAACAGGAGAATGTTTACCGTGTCGTGTGCAATCAAAAATGCAGGGGTGGTATATACGGGGAGTTTATCTATTAGCCAGGGCCAACCAAGGTATATTGTCATTGAGCCCTTCGCTATCAGTTTTGAGCCTGTGCACCCATCTTTGTTCTTTTTCAAAAAGAATTCTTTCGGCATTGTGATCTTTGTTCTGCAAGGTTTCTAGGATGACCCACTGTAAATCTAGTACTGTGGCCCTTCTCTAGATAGTGAGTTGCCATCTTAGTGGTGCTCTTTTTACATTTCACATTGCTCCTGTGTTCGCACAGTCTCTGTTTGGCTTTCCTGCAGGTCATTCCCACGTACCTCATGTTGCACGGACATGTGATCATGTACACCACGTGTGTGGTGTTACAGTTTGTGTGGCTATTTAAGGTCCATTTGAAGTTGGGGAGGAGTTGGAGCTCTTTGGTCGGTTTTGTGAGGCTGCAGACGGAGCATGAGCCACAAGGGTAATGTCCCTGTACCTGTGGGTTTCCCCATAAGTTGGTTTGTTGTTTTAGTGTTTTTGGTGGTGGTCTCGTGTGGACCAAGATGTCTTTCAGGTTTCGGCTCCTTTTATTTGCAAATCTGGGTTTTTGCCAGGTGAGGTTACCTGATGTCAGTATGCGCCAGTTTTTATTCACAATTTTCTTGATGTTGTTCGTCATGGCACTATATGTGGTCACACATGTAAGGATCTCGTCGGGTTGATTCTTTGGGGTGCAGTCAAGCAGTGCGTCTCTATTTTGGTTCCTGGCACGTTTTTTGCATTTGGCAATTACTTTTTTTGGGTAATCTCGAGCCTCCAGTTTTTTGCATAGGTCTTCAGCTTGTGTTTTGTATTCCATCGTGTCACTACAGTTTCGTCGTAACCTGAGGAACTGGCTGTACGGTAAGTTCTCTCGTAGAGGTCGGGATGGAAACTGTTAAAGGATAGGAAGCTGTTTTTCGCTGTAGTTTTAAAGAAGGTTCGGGTTTGGAGGGTGTTAGCTTTAGCATAGATCGTGACATCTAAGAAGTCAATACTCCTGTTGTCTGCACAGTAGGTGAACTTGAGACAGTCGTCTTTTTGGTTTAGCCAGTTGTGGAATTCTGCTAAATTCTCCCGATCTCCCTTCCAGATGACAAAAATGTCATCAATGTATCGCTTCCAAAAAAGGATACATTGATGGTAGGGGTTGTTATTTACATCCAGGATATGTGTGTCCTCAAAAGTGCTGACGTACAGTCCGGCCACGCTCGGGGCAAAAGTACTGCCCATCGAGGTGCCATGGCATTGGAGGTATAGCTTGTCCTTGTACTGAAAGAAGTTTTCCATAAGTGCCATCCGGCAGCATTCCAGAACAAAGTGTCTAGGTGTTCTGTGTGACCATGATGTGTTAAACAGAATGCTTTCAAGAGTCTCCATAGTTTTTTCTTGCGGTAGACTCGTATAGAGGCTCTCGACATCGAATCCCACTAGGAGCATGGTGTTGGGTGAGAATTCGATGTCTTTAATTTGATTAAGGAGGTCTCTTGTATCCTTCAGATATGCAGGAGTTTTTTGGACAAGGGGTCTCAGATATTGGTCAGCGAATTGGGAGAGGGGTTCAAGGATGGATCCGATTCCTGACACAATTGGTCGCCCTGGTGGTGGAGATCGCCCTTTGTGGGTCTTGGGTAATGAGTAGAAGTAAGGGGTTCGGGGTGTGTTGGTCCTGAGATAGTCCCCCTCCTTTTTGGATATCCAGTTGTTCGTCTCCCCTTCTTCTATCATCATTGCGATCGTCCTTTGAAGTCTGGGTGTGGGGTCTTCTGATAGAATTTTATAGAATTTTTCATCAGCCAGCAGATCCATGCATTGTTGGTCATATCCTGATTTTGTTAGGAGGACCACTCCTCCGCCTTTATCGGCCGGTTTTATGACTATGTCACTGTCGCTTTTTAGTGCATCCAGTGCTAGTTGTTCTGATCTGGTGATGTTCTGGAATGGTTTTTTAGTGTCACGAGCGAGTTCGTCAATGCCCTTGAAGATCGCCTGCTCGAATGTTAGAATTTGCATTGGGACCTGGTGGTTCAATGGGCAGAAGGATGATTTCTTCTTTAGTGAGGTATCTCCATCATTTGTTGGGGGTTGGTCTCCTTGGAAAAAAGCTTTTAGCTTCAGTTTTCTGCAGAACTCTGCCATCTCGCATTTTGTCTTAAATACATCCAATTTGGGTGTTGGCACGTAACCTAAACCTTTGTTTAGTACACTCTCTTCATCTTTTGTGAGAGTTTTTTCTGTTAAGTTCACGATGAGGGAGTCGTGGTTGTTCCGGTTTTGGCTTTTGTCACGCTTCTTGTTTGAACCTGTCTCGTTTGATCGGACCAGGTGACCCCTCTTCTATGTGTTTTCTCGGTTGTCCGGCCATTCCCTAAAAAAGGAATCCTTTGTTGGAAATTTTGACCCCCTTGGTGTTGTAACTTGTGGTTCATCATCTGTGGGCCTTGGAAGTACGGGTTAATCCATCCTTGGAAATGAGGATTGTAGGGTTGAAACGGCATCCCTTGATTGCCCATTTGGAAGAAGGGTGGGCGCCAGAAGTTGCGTCCTCGTCGGTTGCCTCTTTTATTCTGCTGGCGGTTCCTGGGACTGTTGAAATTGTCAGTTTCTTGGTCCGAACCGGTGCTGGAGGCACCACTGTCCGATCCATAATTGGAGGCATTGTCATCAGACTTGTAGTCTTTACTGCTGTACGGATGTACCTTATCCATCGAGAATTTTTTTAGTTCTTTTGCGAGTTTCTGTAGTTTAGTTTGTACCAAGTATTCATGGGATTCACTCATCTCTTTATTTATCTCATCCAATTTGGATGAGATAAACCCGGAAACACCACCAAGTGTTTCCGGATCAGTAAGGGCAGAGCAGCGCACTCAGGAAGCAAGCTGAGGATCGGGTGCAACAGGTAGCGAGACCTTTGAAGGCGTCTCCACAAAACCGCAAGTATACCAAACCACCCATGCTAACCACCCCATATCTCTACCCTTTAGCCCTTTCCAAGAGCTCTACGATCCGACAGGAGCGTGTTAAATAAATGCGCGAGGTAACATTTCCTGAGCACTCGTAATCACTAATAGAGTTCGAGTCCACACAGCAACTGCTGAACACCAGCACTCACCTATGGCTCACCACTATCACCACCTGACAATAACCATAGTTAAAATCAGCGTTCTCAGTCGACACTGAATGTAATCACTGTCGAATAGCACGCTAAATACCCGCTGCATGAGTCTGGAGAGAAAAAGAGAGAGTTGACATTGTCATGATTGTTAACCGGTTTTAAAGTATTGCCATTTTTTTGTTGTTTATGTATTCTTGTATGAATAGATATAAGCAGCAACGTTCTGCTTGATGTATGTGTCCCCCTTCCCCCCACCCTGTATGTATGCCGCAAACCTTGTGCTTACTCTTTACAGGTACCATAAGACCTCCAGTCCAGAGAAACAGGTCAACACCTTTTTCTTTCACATTTGAGCACTTAATTTTGTTAAACCTCACGCTTTCCCACCACCGGTCCTGATGAATGCCCGTAAGTCCTAAACCCAGGCAGTTCAAGGCAGAAACATGTCGACCTTTTTTTAAGAATACCCCCACAACTCACCCCCTTTTTTAACCACTCTGAGTGCATCCAGTACTCGTAACTCAGTCCAGGTGATGCACTCCTATAGAGTTTACCAGACCAACAACCAAGTATAATAAAGAATCAGAATTCACGGCTGTTGTGTCTTTTTAACAGAACCTTTATCACTGGCTCACTACTGCCTCAACCATGGGTAAGAACCTCCTGGTGGAGGCTGCATAAACCGAAAAGAGACCTAATGATTATGCGCACACGTGATCCATAAGCGGAGAACCAAGATATACCGCTTCAGATACCACCATACCCATCACGTGCATGAGGGTCTTTTCTCACTGGGACATCCTCATTCCTGCATACCCATTGGTTGAGCAGGACAAGTGATCCATTCCCCTTTGATGATTATATGCTATTTTGGAAAGTGAATGGATCCACAATCCATCTCCCTCACCCTTGATTAGAAGAATATTCACCTTATACCAGAGCTATTTTAAACATGAAGATGATTGGTACTTGCAATTGGTGGGCATCAGTATGGGAAATTGCGCAGCCCCAGTATATGCCAATGTGTATATGGGTGAATACGAAAACACTAACATTTTGTCCAATACAAACTGGAGTAGACATATAAAAATGTATGCTCGCTACATTGACGATCTATTTATTTTGTGGAAAGACTCCAGGGAAAGTCTCGAACAAGCATTGATTACTCTTAACTCAGTGAATGAACGCATTCAATTCACCTGGACTATTGATCCCAAATCCATTGCCTTTCTAGATGTTCTTGTTGAACGACAGGGTAACCATAATTCAACTGATATATACCGGAAGCCCACTGACCGCAACAATGTTTTGCATTACTCTAGTTTTCATCAGGGATCCCTGAAAAAACATCTGCCAAAATCTCAAATGTTGAGAGTTAAACGTATCACCTCAGATCCTACCAAAGCAATTCAACGCATTTACGAAATGGCGATTAGATTTCACGAAAGAGGATATCCAGACCATCTAATAAATTCTGCCAAAACTCAGGTTCATGCCCTGAATCGTTTGGATCTACTACAACCAACAACTAAACACAAAAGTGACTGGACAGTCATCGTGTCTAAGTTTTCCAAAGTAAGCCTTATGTTCAAAAACATTGTATTAAAACATTGGCCAATGTTAAAAATAGAACCCGACTTCAAAGGCATGTTTGATCACCAACCATTATCCGCCTATATGCGAGGAAAAAACATAGGTGAAATCCTACAACAAACAAACCCAACAGATACTACCTCACGCAGCACAAGACCATGCACGAATTGCAATAATTGCAATAACATCATCCCAGGAAATAAGGTAATGCACCCTATGAAGGGTCAAGAGATTGCTTTAAATGTGACAGCCACTTGCGACACCAACAATGTCGTCTACCTACTCAAATGCCCTTGTGGTAAAGTCTATATAGGTAAGACTGAGCGTAAATTAATAACCCAACTCAATGAACATAAGTCTAACATTAGGACAAAAAACCTCAAATCATCAGTGGCTAACCATTTCATTGAGATGAACCACAACATCTCCCAATTGAAATGTATGGTGTTAGAGGTGGTTCACAAAGAGGAAGGGAGGGACAACAGCAAACATCTACTCCGCCGAGAAAACTATTGGATTTACAAACTTAACAGTACTAAGCCTCATGGACTTAATGACCGTATCGAATTTTCATGTTACCTACAACGTAGTTTTCACCTTTGTATTTATCATGACGTTGAGTAGCCCGGGACCGGGCACCCTTAGTTCTGTACATTATCCTGATCGTTTTTATGTTCACGTGTAACCACCTAATCATGTTTATGTTGATGATTATTTTTTAGCTTGTCACATTTTGTACACAACACCACATTACTCGTTCTACAGCCTTTTTTTTCTTTATTGTTCGTTTGCTCACTCGCACACGAACGGATCGCTTACAGTCCGCTTTCTATTCTGTACACCCACCCCCGATCACATGATGCATTCACGTGACCTCGTTTCTTTTTAAACATGCCGGCTTTAACTTTACGGTCAGCAGCGCATCGATACTCCGCACACATCGAATGGAGCATCGAATATAAACAAAGCCAGCGCTATCCTTCACCAACTTTCTTTGTGAGTATTGCTTTTAAAGCTCCGTTTACTCATGACCGCTTGAGACCTTGTCAGCCTCATTATCTAGTGGCTGTTCACCGCGCTCACCACCTCCATTTTTCTTTCACATTAGATCGGGTGCTTTTCAGCCTCAGAGCCGTCCATACCAGTAAGTTCGTTCTCGTCAGTGAGAGCGATACACCCCGCTGCTTTGCATGGTTTTTCAGCACTGTTCACGTTTTTCACATTTAACACTTCCACTTTTGGAGAATAAGGTTGATATATTACAGCATAGTATTGTATAAGTATAAACAAGATATTAGGCATTCACATAGTAAACTCAATTCATGTTGTTCCTTGTAGATATGCTCCCGGATGAAGGGCAGTAGCCCGAAATGCATTGGAGCTAAAAACACCCATGTATGGATTATAAATGAATCGTTGTATGAAAATGAATACAATTAAGAAAACAAGAATGCAAAATATGAAGAAATAAAAATTTGAACTTCAACTCAGTGTGATGAACGTTTTTCAAGAAGCTTGAGGATTTATTCCCCTACAAGTGTGCCCCCAGGGATGCTAACAATTTTCAATTGAATGCACTTTGGATATTTCAATTTTATTCGTCTATTGGTAGGGAGACGATACCTAGGGAGCACCTACTGAACTCAACACTTTCAAACAATCTCCTACGGAACTGCTGTGCACTGGTCAACTCAACATAGATAATTCTGGCAATGGCATACTAGATGTACTTGTTAACATAAGGGAATACATCCAATTCATATTAGGTGCACCAATTGACATCACAGTGTATCCACTGCACTTTTTTAATGAATGGGGTCCACGCCTGGGGAGCGTCAGGCTGCACTGGCTTGGCACACCAATGGCTATTGAGCCACTCAGTGTAAAATTTGACCCTATATCATTCAAAATTTCCCCAGTGGAGAATCTCCCTGAGCCCTTGTAGCAGACGTCTATGAATATGATTGAAACCTGCACTGCCACCATCAATGCTGTTTCTGATTGCTGTGCCTTTCGTACATAGTGTGCCTTTTCATGTGGTGCTGTGCCTGGTTTCGAGGCAGTAACTGGACATTGGGGCTGTAATTGGACAGCATAGCACGGATATCTGGAAAATTATATATGCACATGGGTATATGACAGCCGCATCCTTGTTATAATTGCAGATCTGTTGGAATATGTATAATAACTCAAACAGACTTGTACCTCCTTTAGCATTTTTGCTATTTTATTGACCAGGGATTTAATTTTGCTCTTCAGACCATAATTTGCCGCTTATTGCACACCTGCTGCTGAGCCAACATGTGCTAGGTCTGAATAATATTTTATGCAGAGGTTAGTAGAGAGGTCGTCGAGGCTCTGGATGTTTATTGAAGAAGGCCACAGGTCCTTAGCCGATGTGGTACATCTTAGTTGAAGCGGAAAGCGTAGTACCAAGTTGAGTTGGCACCTCCCTAGGGCCCTGCAAATAGAATTTGAAGACATTCTCTTTTTCGAATCCAACGCTGTCTTGAAACGACACCTTTAGTTCCATCCTGGGAACACTGTTATTTTTTTCGAATTCCCTGACCACCCACAAATAGCAGCGTTTATTCTGAGTGTCAGAGCTGTGATGAGCCTGCCCATAATTTCCTAGCTGCCAAAGATAAACAACAGCAACGCAAATGGATTGTTGCTCTCCCTTTACTTTAGAAACATCTTTGCGGTGACAAGATGGGCTGCCTATAACTTTCTCCTCCACTGCATTCCTAAGCTGTTGCAAGAAAGTGACAGGCGATATCAAACTTCTGTTTTTTGCCGCCTTTCCCCTTTTGCCACCCTAGGCAGCTGCCTAGTCTTGCCTAATGGCAGAAACGGCCCTGACTGAAATTTCAAGTTTGGGCAGCTAAATTAACAATGATCACAGCTGCATGGAGGGTAAGCACTTTTTTGTGGAAGCACACATCTACCCAAACAAAACACGTACTCCTGGCTCTCAACGTGCGGGCGGAGGCAAAGTCTCTCTCCCACTGTCTCTGATGATGCTCACATAGTTGTCTGTGACACCTACACTTTTTTAGGTCTCGACCTACAGCATTGCTTTAGCAATGCTTGTTTGTCGAGATTATAGTGAGACTTTCAAAAGTCTAACCAAACTGCTGCGGATTAGGTACAGTTCATGTGAACTAGGCGCGTGCACATCGCACATCCCACACCCACAGCCTCGGCATCAGACTTCAAAGGAAGCCGCTCCCCCGCCCCCGCCGCCCAATGCAGAGAGCTTGTTTTTATTAGCTAGCACTCCGTGTTTTCCTAAGCCATCTGAAACCAAGACATGAAGTACAGTGGACTGTACCACAATATCCGGAAAAGCAGGGGATGTTTCTTTTATCAAGTGAAGATAGCTTTTACTCTGTAACAGAGGCTGCTACTTCCGTTCTCCCCAAAAATCATGACGGACAATTGTCGTTTAGTACACATCATATGACTTAACATGTTTTTCCAGAGTTACAAAGCAACTCTCCTGTTTGCTGAGTGCATTGTACTCCATTCATTTAATCGCAAACCACCCCTTTTCCCATGAGTTGGACCCGTCCTATAGCTTCCATCCAGGACAGCACAGCCCCTCCCTGGGTCGGGCAGGAGAGGATCTTCTCGTGGCAGCGCAAAGGCATTGTGAATCTCCTTTGTGGCACCCATCGCTGCTTGCATTATTTTGGCCTTTCTGAACCCCCATTGGCCTTTGATTCCCCGTAAATCATTCGTATCAATGTTTAGAATTGGCTGATCTCCGGGATCCGTTCAGAATCTGTGTGCGGACACGTTGAGATGGAGCAGTTTATTAAAGCATTCGTCCCTCCCCCCTCATCCCATGTCGGTGCATGTCAGTTCTTTGTTTCCTGCTCATGTTTGCCTTGTGTTTCAGTTTGTGCCCTACCTCAGCTATTTTTACAATATTCCATAGCAGCGCATATTTTAGAAAAGCGCTATGCTTAAATTATGTCTAAAAACACATTTGCCAATGATTGGAATTTGTGTTGCAGGGTGCTGTATCTTGATTACAGAATCTCGCTTTGTTGACAGTTGTTTTTGTAGTTTTATTAAGCGCAAACTCAACCAAAGTAATTGGAGTGCTTTACTTGAACACAGGTTGCATTACACAAGGTCCCATTCTTTCTTTTTTGTTTTTAAAGCACAGGGAGTGCTGTGCCCAGATTTACGGGCTATTGAGCCGATGCAGAGACTTTTTTTTTTTTGGCATGTTGAGAGCACGTCACGATTCAAACCCGGATCCCTTGTTCCACAGTCGGCAGTTCAGGATGTGATGCTACATTCTCACTTCCAAACAATTGACATTTTTTGTATCCAAACACGTACACCGAACAGAAATGTAGTAACGATTGCCATAGTGATAACAAACTGTAATGTAACAAATGTCCTCAATCTGCGTCCAATGCAATTTCACTCAGTGTTTTACATTTAACCCCTTAAGTGCTGCCTCGGTGCATTGGCCGACGGCAGCACTACCTCCCCAGTGCTGCGCACGACCATTGGACGTCCATTCAGCACTAGTTCCAATGGACAGCGCAGCACTGGGGAGAGATGTTTAATAGCATCTATGAGGTTAAGTTTATTAGCACTACGGGAATCTTTGCTAAAGTTCAGTTGGGTGAACAGAAAGCACATCCGATGGGAGTTCACTAAAGACTGCCATAGTTCAAATTAACTTTAATGTAAAAACTTTCCCAAAAATACATTGAATGATATTTTTGTTCACCTAAAGGGAGTTTAGCAAGCATACTGGAGTTGCTGTGTAATTTTGTCTTACACTTCAATAGGACTCTGTCATATTAAAAGAAAAACAATTTGTGAAACTCACATTGTGTGCACATTTTTACCCTTTAAAAACATGCACATACACCCAGCACATAAATTGTACATGCATACACTGCACAGTACTGCATCCTTTATGTATTGTACCACTCATAGGCATACATGCACACAGTACATACATTTAACATGTATGCACTGCCCAGCACTACATCCTTTATGTACTGTTCCACTCACAATCACACATAAACCCAGCACATGCATTCAACAAGCACTCAACATGCATGCTCTGCACAGTACTGCATTATCCTTGCATACACCCAGAGCAGATACTCCATACATGCACTGCCCAGCACTACACACCAAACCGGTGTAGGCCAAGGGGCGAGTTAAACACAATGCTGATCTGCTGCTCTCTTCTACCCCGCCTCCTTCTCTAACTCCCTGTTCTCTTCTCTTCTCCTGTGCTAATCTGCTGTTCTCTTCCACTCGCCTCTTTCTTTAACTCCCTGTTCTCTTCTCCTGTGGTAATCTGCTGTTCTCTTCCACCCGCCTCTTTCTCTAACTCCCTGTTATCTTCTCCTGTGCTGATCTGCTGCTCTCTTCTACCCGCCTCCTTCTTTAACTCCCTGTTCTCTTCTGCTGTACTGATCTGCTGCTCTCTTCCACATACATCCTTCTCTAACCGCACACACACATACATACAACCACGCACACACACATACAACCACACACACACAAACACACACAACCACACCACAGGCACAATCTCACACACAGCCAAACACACAACCACACACACAACCACACACACACAACCACACACACATACACACAACCACAACCACACACACATCCCCACACACAACCACACACACACAACCACACACACACAGCCACACACACAATCACCCACACAACCACACACACACAACCACACACAACCACACACACAAACACACATACAACCACAACCACACACACAACCACACACACAACCACACACAACACACACACAACAACAAACACAACACACACAACCACACACACCCACACACACCCACACACACCCACACACAACCACACACACAACCACACACACAACCACAAACACACAACCACACACCCAACCCCACACAAACCACACCCAACCACATACAACCACACACACAGCCACACATACAACCACACATACAACCACACACACACACACAACCATATACACACAACCACATCCAAAACCACACACAACCACACACCCAACCACACACAACCACAAACACACACACAACCACAAACACAACACACACACAACCACACACACCCACACACAACCACACATACAACCACACACACACGACCACACACCCAACCACACACACACAACCACACACAACCACACACGCAGCCACACATACAACCATACACACACCCATACACACACACAACGACACCCAACCACACACACAACCACAACCAACCACACACCCAACCACACACAACCACACATAACCACACACACAACCACAAACACAACACACAACCACAAACACAACACACACACACAACCACACACACCCACACACAACCACACACACACACACACCACACACACCACCCACACCACACACACCACACACACAACACCACAAACACACAACCACACACACAATCACACCCAACCACACACAACCACACACAACCACACACACAGACACACATACAACCACACACACCCACACACACAACCATACACACACACAACCACACACACAACCACACACAACCACACACAACCACACACACAACCACACACACAACCACACACACAACCACACACACAACCACACCTAACCACACACACAACCACACAGAACCACACACATACAACCACACACACAACCACACACACAACCACACACACCCACACACACAACCACACACATCTATCTATCTATCGCCCTCACTCTATCTATCGCCCTCACTCTATCTATCTATCTGTCGCCCTCACTCTATCTATCTATCTATCTATCTATCTATCTATCTATCTATCTATCTATCTATCTATCTATCTATTGCCCTCACTCTATCTATCTATCGCCCTCACTCTCAATCTATCTATCTATCTATCTATCTATCTATCTATCTATCTATCTATCTATCTATCTATCTATCTATCTATCTATCTATCTATCTATCTATCTATCTATCTATCTATAGCCCTTACTCTATCCATCTATAGCCCTTACTCTATCTATCTATCGCCCTCACTCTATCTATCTATCGCCCTCACTCTATCTATCTATCGCCCTCACTCTATCTATCGCCCTCACTCTATCTATCTATCGCCCTCACTCTATCTTTCTATCACCCTCACTCTATCTATCTATCTATTGCCCTCACTCTATCTGTCTATCTATCGCACTCACTCTATCTATCGCCCTCACTCTGTCTATCTATCTATCGCCCTCACTCTGTCTATCTATCTATCTATCGCCCTCACTCTGTCTATCTATCTATCTATCGCCCTCACTCTGTCTATCTATCTATCTATCTCCCTCTATCTATCTATCGCCCTCTATCTATCTATCGCCCTCCCTCTATCTATCTTTCGCCCTCACTCTATCTATCTATCGCACCACCACTGCATCACTCAGGGGCAACACAGCATCACTCAGGGGCACCACAACATCACTATGCGCTACCACAGCATCACTGAACGCCACAGCATCACTCGTCGCCACCACAAGATCACTCAGCGCCACCAAAGCATCAATGTGTGCAACCATTTAACAACAACTGGTTCAAATATGTTCTCTCAATTTTTCAAGCTTTATTACAAATGTCACAAAAAGATGTTAATATTTCACTTCTGTTCTTGGATTTTCGTCACAATAAAATACACTGAACATAATCTTCACAAAAGTTATTTACAAAAGTTTAAGCAATTGCCATTATAAATTACAATAACTTTTATTTAAGTATTAATTATTTTAAAAAATTAAAAGCCATTGTTATTTGTAATATCAATACATCTAAGTACCGCTTTAAACATATCCAATATATTACTATACACATGACCTACCTCTCCCCTAAGGGCCTCCAGACCATAGACAGTACCAGGGATGCCCATTGCCCGAAATGTTGCAGCCCCTTGGTGGACTTTATGCGTATGGTATGGGCGTGCCCGGTCCTCCAATCATATTGGGTGTTGGTTCTGGAGGTCTTGGTGAAGGTGTCGGGATGGGTAATAGATTTGGACCCACGCCCCTGCCTCCTAGGTTTAATCCCCCGGGACCCCAAGCGAAGGGTGAGCAGACAGTTTTTGATACTAGGCCTTTTTACAGCCCGTCGCCGTATTGCGATTCATTGGTTGTCCCCACAGGGTCCGACACTGCAGAAATGGAAGACAGATCCGAGGGAATGGGCGCTGGCAGAAGAAGAGCACATGAGGCACACAAGGAGGGATGGGAAGCTACCTGAGGTCCTACAGGCCTGGGTGATGTTTCAAGAATTGGTGGGATTGGATACCCCTTTGACGCAAACTATCTCGGAATTGGGAGATTCGGGCGGGGAGAGGCTCAGTCTCGAGGCGCAGTGACACATGGTTACCCCTTATAGAAAGCAGAGGGCATAGACCCTATCTTACACCCTTTAATTTTAATTTTCTTTTTGACCAAGATTAGGTAAACAGAACACACAAAGGTTTTTTCCGGACCCGGCAGCGGGAGGTGGGGGAGAGTTGGGGGTAGAATCGGGGGGCGGAGGGAGGGGGGTTACAACGTAACCTAGCTAGGCCTCGGCCATATACATTATGCCACAAGATGAACAGTATAACATTATCTCCAACAAGTAGATCCCCAAAAAGAGAGGAGAAAAAAAGAAAGAGAAGAAAGGAGAGTGTCTCGGAGGCAAATTTGTGTTTTTGCACTTTTTTGTTTAGCTTGAAATGTGTCTCTGCATCCAAAATGAACAATTGGAAGCACTTTGCTCTAATATATAACAGTAAATGTGACTTTTGCATTCTGTGTAATTTCCATGGAAAATTTGCGAAATTACACAAAAGTAAATTAAGCAAAGTTTGTACACTCCTACTATTTTCACCATCTCTGGTCTTTGCATAGGGACCCTGTCCTGTTTGAGGAGCTCATTTAGTTGTCGAATTGTTCCCATTGCTCTTTGACATTCTAGTCACACTCCTCTCGAGTACAAATTAGCCTGAATAGCAAATTGCTCAGTTCTTTAAACCTGATGCTGTTGACATTCCATCAGCTCTGCCAAGACCCGCCCCGTTTAGGTCACTAAATGCAAGTTGCCTGCAAACAAAGGCCTTGGAAATATTTATTCTTACAAAAACTGTAAAATAACTGAGGTGTAGCAAGCCTCCTCCCTTGTTCCTCAACATTAATCCATGGGTTGACTTTGGCTCACTATGTTTTCTACTTCCTCCTAAGTTTTCTGCAGAGATCACTCTTGCTCATTGGCACTGAAGCACTAAACAAAACAACAAAAAAACTGCATAAAAACTATGACCCCCCATTGCCAGGGGTGGAACATGTGACTTTGTCTTGGGGGCCAAAGGGGGTTACACAGGCCCTTCTGAGTTGAACCATCTCATCAGAGAGAGTGAGAAGGTGTAAGATAAAGAGAGACAGAGATAGCATGCAATTGAGTGAAAACAGACAGAAAAAAATATTTTTTGTAAGATGCAAACATACATAGGTGATTAGAATCACCAGCAATGAGTTTAAAAATGTACCTTTAACTGTGATGTGTGTATATCTCATTGAAAGGCCTCTGTGATGAATGTTAGGTTTCCTTGAGCTGTGTGTGACTGTGATCCTTCATGAGATTACATCTGGACCCAGACCACTTCAAAGCTGTTGCTTTTCAACATTCCTGAGGTGTAAATATCTCTAGCACTTTTTGGCTGTACTGGTTGCTTAAGGAGTCTCGAATCTGGCAGGACTACAGGGCATATTATCAAGAACGTCGTAAAAAAATTATCGGCGGTTTACGGAAGAAAACTGCCGCTAAAGCGGCGATAATTTTAACGCAGTCCTTGATAATATGCCCCTACATTTTTTCATGTAAAGACAACTAAGTTAACCGCATTAATTGACTCCAGGATATATTGGTTGACGATATTTATTTTTATTTATTTGTGGGTATTTATAGAGCGCGACCTATCGCTCCGGAGGGAGCATCTTGGCGCTGTTAGCCCAGTGTTAATTAATAGAAAATAATGCTTGATTTAAATGTGTTTTGCTTAGTGTAAACAAAATTCAATTGATACGACTAGGCAAAAGTCAACCTGCCTTGACATTAATTTTGAAGTGATAGAGAAAATGTGGATTTTAAAATGACATGATTGATTTTCATATGTGCATGTTTCTCCTCTTTTTTTCCTTTTCAGAAAATAAGCATGGTTGTGTTCATTTTGACAAGCTGAAATATTTTAATTTGTGTCCCTCAAGAAGGATGCCTTGTGCTGAATGTTCCTGTATTTACAACATATTCAAAACTCATTGCCCGGGTCTGCTCTAAGCGGCTTCACTCTATATTGTTTTCACTTGCATAAATGTCACATTATTTTGTTCAATTCCTATGACCACCTGATTACACTGTGCCTGAAAGTATGTGTTCCTACTTCCTAAATGTTCTTATTTGAGGTATCACATTTCTTCTTTTACTATTGGTTTGTGTAAACGTAACTTTATTAGTACGACCCAATGATGTAAGAACTCACCATGTCAAGAGTGTGCCTTTCACTGTATAAAACCTTTAAATGTAACCCTTTTTTTGGGAGTTGTGCAAGACATTTTGCTCCATTTTGCTCCATTGCATGAAGGCAGACTCTGTGCCAGTCTGTCTAGTTGATTTATATTTAGATCTATTTTGCATTTGTAACTGAACAGACTCTGTGCAGGTCTGTCTGAGGATTTATACTTAAGGTCTGATTTATAACTCAGCGGATGAGTTACTCAGTCACAACGGTGACGGTTATCCTGTCCACCAAAATATAAATCCTATTAAATCCTATGGGCCTCATTTATGAAAAGTGACGCATCGCTGCGTAAAAACAACGATGCGCCACTTTTCACTGCACCCTCCTTGCGACACCAATGATGCGCCATATTTACAGTATGACGCATCATGGCGCAAGGAGTTACAGATACGCATTGCTAGAGTGTGTCACAAAAGTGACGCAACTCCAGCAATGTGTCCTTTCACATGGGACAAGCCCCATGTGTAAGGGCCTGCGTCAGTCGTACGCCTGCTGTGAGGCAGGCGTAAGAAATTGACGCATTTGTGTCCTAGAAGTGGCGCAGTAAAATCTCATAGATTTCACTGCGTCACTTCCATGACCCTTTCTTACGTCAATACGCCCCCCTTGCATACATTATACCTGGCGCAGGTATAATGTGGCGCAGGGGTTTACAAAGTGACGCATGTTCCTAGATGCGTCACTTTGTCAATATGGCGCAACAAGGCGCATTTTTTATGCCACTGGTGCGTCACAAAAAGTGACGCACCGGAGGCGTAAAATGGACGCACAGCCTCATAAATGAGGCCCTATGGGTTTAATATTTCAGCGGACGGGATATCCGTCTCTGGTGTGACAGAGTAAACTGTCTGCCGAGTTCAATCAGGCCCTTAGACTTCCCTTGACTTTTGAACTGAGGAGTTTGTTGCTAGTCTTCTTGTTGAACTAGATTTGATTTGCGGCTTTTACTTGCTTTGGAATTGACCTTATAATGAAAATCTTACAATTTTTTGGGATTCATGGTTGATGTTGCCTTCTGTAATGATTCTTAAGTTTGAATACACCTTTATAGTTTTGACTTTGAATTGTGTCCTGTGAATTTGATCCGGCAATGCAGCTGAGGTTGGAGAGAGCTTAAGCGCGCATGATATTTGGCTGACCTGAGACGGCCGGACCGACGGCTATGCACGCTGAATGGCAGTGTCCAACACTCCCCCTCCAGCCCATCATCATCCTGGCCCCACCCCCAAGCCCTGGTTCTGAGAGAAAAATAAAACATTAATAAACAAGGGTTTATTATTGTTTTATTTGTTATTTTTTCGGCTGCTGGCTGGAGGGGCAACACCCGTTCGCCATCGCGGAGGAGCCGCCGCTGGTATTAATTGCTCTTTGTAGTGCCATGTGCGCGCACCAATCTAGTTGACACCCCAAGTTGTTCCAAATTCGTTTTTTGCATACGACATAAGAGGCAAAAGTGTTGTTAAATAAAAGGCTCCACTCCCAGGAAGGGCCCTTGACAGCAAGAAGACCATGGCCCGGATTTAATAAGAGTTCATGCCACACAGTTGCTGTGCTGCATTGCATCAATGGGAGGGAGCAGAACTGCACCATATTTACAAAACCATATCACAGCTCAGCACACTTTGCCCTGCCTAACACCAACAGAGGCACCCTTGGGCAATGGCACAACGGTGCCTGCATTGTGGTCAGGATAGTTTCTGTGCAGGAAGGCTTACTTTCCTGCACAAAAACTATTCTTTGAGGCTGTGTTCTCTTTGCATGCGTGCTGCAGAATGCACATGAGGAGACTCAGTACTCAGGGAACATAAATATATTTCTCCTCGTTATGGCAGCTTCAGGTAGGCGCAGTATTGTTGCACAAACCCATGTGTATAAGGCTTTCTAGATATGGGTTTGAATCAAAGTGCATGGATGGATGCCCAGAACCTCCATGTACCGCACATGGAACGTCCCCCTGGTGCAAAGTAACACAAGGCAGCACTTTGCATTGCCTTTTGTAACTTTTTCTTTACAAAGCCACGCAATGCCACATAAATCAATATTTGCGTGGGTTCTAAATCCCAAAATGTATTTTGTGTCAGAGCTGCGCTAAAAAAGTGCCACAACCCTGATTCAAAATCTTAGTAAATCTGGGCACACATTTCTTCCCATGTGAGCCTTTGGTACTGCTACATCTGCTTGGGATCTACACAACAGTCGGGATCTAGAACAGCAGACATTTATATTTTGAAGCAAGGTTAGGGCCTTGTCTGTACCCACCTGAGTCCTACTCATTGCTTCTGTGCCATTTTTTTCGCCCAGCGACCAGACGTCATGTGCACGTGCCTCTTTCACGGTATGTTGCACATTGACCTACCTTCGGGCCAGCTCCTCGACTGCCCACTGCTTTTTGCCGGAAAAAGGGAGGAGAGACATCATCATGCCAACACACAGACATACCAGACAACATGCTCCTGAGATAGACACAGTGCACTGCGGTCATCCAGCGACAACTCATCAGGTGAAGGTTGACCAATACTGGCCACAATAAGTTGACCTCATGCCACATTATGCCAAGCTTACCACCGTATTTAGCCACCAGACACATGGCCCATATACTGCCATGGTGACCTTCCATAGAGGTGGCAGCGCTTGGACACCCACCAGGATTTATTCTCAGGGTTGGATGCCCACCAGGGTGGATCTCAGGGTTGGATGCCCACCAGGGTTGGTCTCAGGGTTGGATGCCCACCAGGGTTGATCTCAGGGTTGGATATCCATCAGGGTTGATCTCAGGGTTGGATATCCACCAGGGTTGATCTCAGTGTTGGATGCCCACCAGGGCAGACCTCAGGGTTGGATGCCCACCAGGGTTGATCTCAGGGTTGGATATCCACCAGGTTTGCTCTCAGGGTTGGATGCCCACCAGGGTTGATCTCAGGATTGAATGCCCACCAGGGTTGATCTCAGGGTTGGATATCCACCAGGGTTGATCTCAGGGTTGGATGCCCACCAGGGCTGATCTCAGGTTTGGATATCCACTAGGTTTGCTCTCATAGTTGGATGCCCACCAGGGTTGATCTCAGGGTTGAATGCCCACCAGGGTTGATCTCAGGGTTGAATGCCCACCAGGGTTTATCTCAGGGTTGGATATCCACCAGGGTTGATCTCAGGGTTGGATGCCCACCAGGGTTGATCTCACGGTTGAATATCTACCAGGGTTGATCTCAGGGTTGGATGCCCACCAGGGTTGATCTCAGGGTTGGATATCCATCAGGGTTGATCTCAGGGTTGGATATCCACCAGGGTTGATCTCAGTGTTGGATGCCCACCAGGGTTGATCTCAGTGTTGGATGCCCACCAGGGTTGATCTCAGTGTTGGATGCCCACCAGGGTTGATCTCAGTGTTGTATGCTCATCAGGGCAGACCTCAGAGTTGGATGCCCACCAGGGTTGATCTCAGGGTTGGCTATCCACCAGGTTTGCTCTCAGTGTTGGATGCCCATCCGGGTTGATCTCAGGGTTGAATGCCCATCAGGGTTGATCTCAGGGTTGGATATCCACCAGGGTTGATCTCAGGGTTGGATGCCCACCAGGGTTGATCTCAGGTTTGGATATCCACCAGGTTTGCTCTCATGGTTGGATGCCCACCAGGGTTGATCTCAGGGTTGAATGCCTACCAGGGTTGATCTCAGGGTTGGATATCCACCAGGGTTGATCTCAGGGTTAGATGCCCACCAGGGTTGATCTCAGGGTTGGATGCCCACTAGGTCTGATCTCAGGGTTGGATATCCGCCAGGGTTGATTTCAGGGTTGGATGCCCACCAGGGTTGATCTCAGGGTTGAATATCCACCAGAGTTGATCTCAGGGTTGGATGCCCACCAGGGATGATCTCAGGGTTGGATGCCCACCAGGGTTGATCTCAGGGTTGAATGACCACCAGGTTTGATCTCAGGGTTGGGTATCTCAGCGCCAAGAAACCAATCGGTGATAGTGTGCTTAATAAATGCCTTATTAACATAACATAACATCCACCACCGTTGATCTCAGGGTTGGAGCCCACCAGGGTTGGATATCCACCAGGGTTGGATATCCACCAGGGTTGATCTCAGGGTTGGATGTCCACCAGGGTGGATCTCAGGGTTGGATACCCACCAGCATTGAACTCAGGGTTGGATGCCCACCAGCATTGATCTCAGGGTTTCATATCCACCAGGGTTGATCTCAGGGTTGGATGCCCACCAGTGTTGATCTCAGGGTTGGATTCCCACCAGGGTTGATCTCAGGGTTGGATATCCACCAGGTCTCAGGTTTGGATGCCCACCAGCGTTGATTACAGGGTTGAATGTCCACCAGCGTTGATTTCAACTCAGGGTTGGATGCCCACCAGGGTTGATCTCAGGGTTGGATATCCATCAGGGTTGATCTCAGGGTTGGATGCCGACCAGGGTCGATCTCAGGGTTGGATGCCCACCAGCGTTGATCTCAGGGTTGGATGACCACCAGCGTTGATCTCAGGTTTGGATGCCCACCAGGGATGATCTCAGGGTTGGAAATCCACCAGGGTTGATCTCAGGGTTGAATGCCCACCGGGGTTGATCTCAGGGTTGGATGCCCACCAGGGTTGATTGCCAACCAGGGTTGATCACAGGGTTGGATGTCCACCAGGGTTGATCTCAGGGTTGGATGTCCACCAGGGTTGAATGCCCACCAGGTTTGATCTCAGGGTTGGATGCCAACCAGGGTTGATCTCAGGGTTGGATATCCACCAGGGTTGATCCCAGGTTTGGGTTCCCACCAGGGTTGATCTCAGGGTTGGATGCCCACCAGGGTTGAATGCCAACCAGGGTTGATCACAGGGTTGGATGCCCACCAGCGTTGATCTCAGGGTTGGATGTCCACCAGGGTTGAATGCCCACCAGGTTTGATCTCAGGATTGGATGCCAACCAGGGTTGATCTCAGGGTTGGATATCCACCAGCGTTGATCTCAGGGTTGTATGCCCACCAGGGTTGATCTCAGGGGTGGATGCCCACCAGGGTTGATCTCAGGGGTGGATGCCCACCAGGGTTGATCTCAGGGTTGGATATCCACCAGCGTTGGTCTCAGGGTTAGATGCCAACCAGGGTTGATCTCAGGGTTGGATGCCCACCTGCGTTGATCTCAGGGTTGGATGTCCACCGGGGTTGATCTTAGGGTTGGATGCCCACCAGCTTTGGTCGCAGGGTTGGATGCCCACCAGGGATGATCTCAGGGTTGGATGCCCTCCAGGGTTGAATGCCAACCAGGGTTGATCACAGGGTTGGATGCCCACCAGCGTTGATCTCAGGGTTGGATGCCAACCAGGGTTGATCTCAGGGTTGGATATCCACCAGGGTTGATCTCAGGGTTGGGGGCCCACCAGGGTGGATCTCAGGGTTGGATATCCACCTTGTTGATCTCAACGTTGAATGTCCTCCAGCGTTGATCTCAGGGTTGGATGTCCACAGGGGTTGATCTCAGGGTTGGATGCCCACCAGCATTGGTCTCAGGGTTGGATGCCCACCAGGGATGATCTCAGGGTTGGCTGCCCACCAGGGTTGATCTCAGGGTTGGATGCCAACCAGGGTTGATCTCAGGGTTGGATATCCACCAGGGTTGAGCTCAGGGTTGGATATCCACCATGGTTGATCTCATGGTTTGATGGCCACCAAGGTCGGTCCTATAGTTTATTGTGGCCCTCCATACTAAGGCACCCACTCAGTTTAGTGGGTTCTATTACAGCCCACCCGGAGCACATCAAATTATATTCAATGGCACAAGTGTTTCCAAAGGGCTTTTTCAGTGCCAGTTATTTTTTCGAGTCCCTGAAGCAATGGTCCTTTGTATGTAAGACTCTACATCTTTAGCACAATATTATAGCCCCCACGCCCTCCTCTAGATCTATGCATCTACCTGTGCATGGCCTATCTGGTCTCTTTCCAATTGCAACAAACAAAGGTCCCTCTGGGGAGGAAGGGGTGGGGACAGTAACAAAGAAAACCCCAGAAATGCCTGCAGTAGCAGGAACAACAAAGTAATTGGGGTTTGAAGTAGGCTTGAATTGCATTTAATTTATAACAAAGCTATCTCGTGTAATGTCAGGCACTTCAATTTAAGATTGTTACCTGAAATGACTGAGATTATACCGTTATGTGATATTACCTAATTAAGACTTCGTGGTAGGACAAATATCGGCCTATAAGTAATGGTTAAAATTCTGCAAAGGACATATTGCATAATAATGCATTATTTCGCTTTTTTGGGGGTAGGTGCAGTTTTCACGTATTAATTTCCACTAACACAATTGCACAGATTTCGCTGTTTCCTAGTTTGGAAGCTACAATACGCTCAGGTGCAAGGCAGGAGTCTCTGCCGCTGCCACACTATCCCTATAGACATAACAAGGGATACCCAGGATGAGCAGTGTAAAAAGGAACAGAGAAAATAGTGCCTCCAAGGGTGTTTGCACTGATTCCCCGCCGCACGTGTCCTTGATTGTGCCTCACTGCTAAAGCTGATGTTCCCACAGAGAGGTGGAATAGTTGGGTCCAGGGGCAACATTTTTCATAGGTCACCTGAAGGTGGCATATCTCCAGCACATGCTATGTCCCTGTCCTCCCCTTTCCACACAATCTGTGGGACTGTTGAGGATGTGGTAGGTCTGTATATGGGAGAGGCACCTTGAAGAAAGCATGACTACAGGACCCACCTCCTCACAGTACTCTAAGGAGCAACGAGCTACCTAAACTTAAGACAAGATACAAGACTTACGGTCTTCACTAACACCAGGGATTCTGTATGTATTGACTGCACAAGACCCCACACGTGCATGCTTTAGTACACATGCAAGTTTAAAATATTTTTCGGGTCCTGAAGAAAGCCAATCTGACCCTGAGAGGCACACAAATATGGCTGAAACATGTCGACCACATCAAGGATAAGTGGGAGCAATTTAATATCCAACAACTATCCCCCACTATTTTTTAATATTGACCTAGAGTCCTACAAATAAAATCACAACTTGTGGAAAGGAGTCTCGGGCCAAGTTGATCCTTTTCACCTCACGCTGACACACACATACAGCCACAAGATCACGCTGTCACAAAACCCAGCTCTGCTGTAATCAGGCATTGCAGCACACCCTGGAAGCACTCGGCATCCAGGGTGTGAACCCAATGATGAAGCATATCACCTACTAGGTAGGTGAGTGAGGGTTTTTCTAAACACACCTTGTATTGTCCAAATCAATCACACTTTGGAGAACAAAAATAAATAAATAAGGTTGCTGTAAAGACATCAATGATTTAGGTCGAAGACTCGTTCTAGTATTGTTGAGTACCATTTCCATACACTGGGAGGCAATCCAAGAGACGCTCCACAAGGTAACAGAGCTCCTGGACATAGGCACTGGGGAGGCCTAGGCCCTAGGCATAGTCAAACATGAGAAGCGCACAGTGCACAGGGCACGCTTTGCTAGCCCCGCATTGCTCCACACTAAGCACACTATCACCCTTCACTGGTGATGGCCTCAACACCCCAGGTTGCAGACTTGACATGGAGTGGTACAGATATGTTGGAAGGCTGAAAAATAAATAAAACGAATTTTGTTGCGTGCACTGCATCACTACATGCGATGCAGTGCACGCAACGAAATTCATTTAATTTATTTATATGTTTACTTACCTGTTAAGGTCCATAATCCATACATTACTATCCCCCACCCTGCCCCTCCCCCTCCCCACGTCACCGCCCGGCAGGTACTCCCACTACCGGCCGCGGCTGTAAACCTGATAAAAGAAACCCACAGAAAATGGCCTATAGGACAAACCAAGGGACAGAGGGAAGGCGCTGGTAGCAAAAAATTACTGCAAATTGCAACTCTACTTTTGCAACCAGTATTTTACTTTTAAAACTGACCAATGTACTAATACGTCAGTTTATAAAATGCAGATTTGGATCGGGGTTGGGAGGATGACCTGCCTAAAAAAAAATCATATTTAAAGTATCTGTCCTGATAGGATTCTTCACTCTTGTCAGGTGTCCCATTGCTATCTCATAGTCCATTGTCTAGCTGGTGAGGTTAGACCCTGCCAGACAGCTGCAGAAAGTGCCCGAGTGAGGCAGAAGAATGGCCGCACAGGCTGGGTAGGTCTTCCCTCCAATGTTAACCTGAAGCCGAAATGCTGGATCAAGGAGCCAGTTCAGACACATAGATATTAAAAAGGGATGAGCTAAGCAACGAGCCCCGTGGAGCCCACAAGGAAGGACATAAGGAGTCGATTTAAAATGATCCTGGGTCACAGTTTGTCTTCTTCCCATCAAAAAAGACGATAGTAAGGACAGTGCCAGACCCTTAACCCCTAAATTTTCCAAACGCTGTTGCAGCAGTTTATGATCAACAGTATCAAACGCTGCAGACAGATTCAGGATGATCAGGGCAGCAGCACCACCTCTATCCATCACTGTCCTAATCTCCTCTGTAGCCTTAATCAAGGCAGTCTCCGTACTGTGTTCCGGCCAAAATCTGAATTGGGTAAATTATTTTCTTGGATAAATTGAGCAAGTTGTTTATTCATGATTTTCTCCACTATCTTAGCTGGAAAAAGGCAGCCTGGCGATAGGACAGTAGCTGCTTGGGTCAGATGCAAGTTCCGTTTTTTATCAATGGAATGATCGATGCATCCTTCCATAAAGCAGGGAAAATCTCCGAGGTGAACATGGTATTAAAAATTTCAGTGAGGATAGGACTAACCTCCTTAGCTATATCTCTCAGTACTGCGGGGGTGCAACGGGGACCTAGATTTAATTTCCGTAATATGTTTTTCCACTAGCTCAATAGATACCTGGGAGAAGCCCTGAAACTTATTTTTGCCAGGTTCAAGGTTAGGGGTTTCCTCAAATAACTATTGTGTGAAGGTGGCCCAACAGAATAATAGATATTATTAACTTTATTAACTATTTGGAAATCATACCATCGCTATATACACAGACACTCAAAAGGTCCAGGAACAGCAAAAGACTTTCCTTTCTCTGAAAAAGAAGCTTTCAATCAATCAATAAATCAATCATAACACTTGTATAGCACGCTACTCACCCGGAAGGGTCTCAAGGCGCTTGGGGGAAGGGGGCCGCTACTGCTCGAACAGCCAGGTCTAGAGTTGTCTCCTGAAGGAGACAATTCCTAATTTGGGATTCTGTGATATATGGAGGGCCAACAACCCTACAAAGACAGAGTTTGCCGGCTATTCCCCTACTCACAGCAGAGACGGTAGATTGGATTGTTATCCATTTCAAACAGACCTACATTAGATATGGTCAGTCCAAACATGAATAAACACCCTTTACATCATTTGTGTGTTCTCTTGTTAGTGTCAATATAATGTCAAATATTTAATATAAAAACCCCTCCCAGGTCAAATGTTTTTCCACCGCTTGCATCTCACAGCCCAGAAGGGCCTTAAGTCAAACATAACAAAGGCTAATTTTCAAGTTTCACTGGAAATATATGTTTCCATCTCCTTTGGAGAGAACTGTTAGGAGTCAATATTTGCTCATTTGTGGCAGCACCCTTAGAAATGAATGTGAGAAATAAAAAAATGCATCAGTACTTAGAAAGCATTTCTGACTCAACACCCAAAAGAAATCCAGGTCTGAAAGGGGCGTGTTGGGTGTGGGCGTAGAAGAGGCAATAAGTACAGGTGGTACAGGTGGAACAGCTCAATGCTGACTCACATCACAACCAGGCTCCAAGCACCAGGTGAGTATATAGCCCTCTACCTCCTCTGTGAACTGTTGCACACACAATAGTTTTATTTTAGAGCTTTGACTAAGGGCAAAGAGGTCATGACACCCACTCCCTAATGTCTAGGCTGTGCTGGGACCAGAGGATCATTTTCCTGGAGTGTCTTACTCCTTGATGATCTTGGCTGTGCTAAAGGTAGAAAGTCAATTCTCCCATTTCCTCAATCTTTTGCTTCCTAAGGAGAGTCTCCTTTCTCTCATTTCCTGTGGTAATTACTGTGCGGTAGTGAGATTCCCTTCTCTTGTTTCCTGTGGTTCTGGTTGTGATTTGAGAGCCCCCATTACACGCTTCCTGTGTTCTGACTGTGCTGTAGTGAAAGATCCCTTTCTCTTGTTTCCTGTGGTTCTGGCTGTGATTTGAGAGACCCCCACTACACATTTCCTGTGTTCTGACTGTGCTGTAGTGAAAGATCCCTTTCTCTCTTTTCCTGTGGTTCTGGTTGTGATTTGAGAGACCCCCACTACACATTTCCTGTGTTCTGACTGTGCTGTAGTGAAAGATCCCTTTCTCTCGTTTCCTGTGGTTCTGGCTGTGATTTGAGAGACCCCCACCACTCATTTCCTGTGTTCTGACTGTGCTGTAGTGAAAGATCCCTTTCTCTCGTTTCCTGTGGTTCTGGCTGTGATTTGAGAGACCCCCACTACACATTTCCTGTGTTCTGACTGTGCTGTAGTGAAAGATCCCTTTCTCTCGTTTCCTGTGGTTCTGGCTGTGATTTGAGAGACCCCCACTACACATTTCCTGTGTTCTGACTGTGCTGTAGTGAAAGATCCCTTTCTCTCGTTTCCTGTGGTTCTGGCTGTGATTTGAGAGACCCCCACTACACATTTCCTGTGTTCTGACTGTGCTGTAGTGAAAGATCCCTTTCTCTCGTTTCCTGTGGTTCTGGCTGTGATTTGAGAGACCCCCACCACTCATTTCCTGTGTTCTGACTGTGCTGTAGTGAAAGATCCCTTTCTCTCGTTTCCTGTGGTTCTGGCTGTGATCTGAGAGACCCCCACTACACATTTCCTGTGGTACTCGCTGTACTGCAGCGAGTCGATCCTCTCCTCCTCTCCTGTGGCTCTGGCTGTGCTTTGGGAGACTCCAATCACAAGTGGCCTCCTGTCAATGGCCCTGGCACATTTCATTTATTTAAATGTATTTTTTTTAGTTTACAAATTAAAAGCTGCAAGGCAAAGGGATCAGCTAATATACATTCTGGGAAGTAAATGTAAATATGATTCAAAACAGAAACATCCTGTCCATTTGTTCTGTAGGGCAAAAAGAGCCTTCAGAGACTGGAGAAGGTCAGAGATATTTTCGTTCCAGCAAAGTGGATGCAGGAAAGTTCCTGCTGAATTAGTTGATCGATTTACTGATAAAGAAAAGAACATAAATGGCCTGAAAAGAGTGTTACACATATTTTACAGCAGGGCAACTTCATAAGGAAATAAATTGCTAAACCAGTTGCATACAGGTGTGTTGGTGACTAAGAAAACCAATGATGGTAAAATAATGATTGTGAATGGCAAAAGGGGTTATTGGAGCATTGGAGCTGGCCGGTCTGCCCAAGGAAGAGATCCCTGCCAGGGTGCAGGCCTGGTGGGCTGTGAAGGAAGCCGCCACTGAAGGGGCTGCCTTCTCAGCAAGGAAGGTTTGTTGAGTGGCCACCATGTTTAAACCACACACTCAGCAAACTATTTACATTGGGAAAACTCCCAAAAGGCTAGACGACCATGAACTGGTGGCAGTTTGGAAGTTGGACTGCCAGGTTAGAGGATTATCCTGGCGTAGCAAGCTAGGACTCTTCTGCTGTACATCTGGCACTTCTCTGACTCGAACCAGAGCAGAGAAGCTGTGTGTGTGATGGAGCGAAATGCACTGGCCATTTGGAGCCCTTAGTGCTGCATTTAGAGGAAAGTGATTTAGGGCGATAAGATAGATTTGGCAGATGGCCATGTGCCCTCTTCACTGTCACCCACCTCTATTATAGGAGGGGAACTGCTAATTTTCCAACACAAACGCTCAGCCAACTTGGAATCAACATTCTGGCATCCCGCTGGCGGAAAATCGCCAGTTCCACAAGACAGGACAGGAGAAATAAAACAAAGTCCAGGATGCTCCGTGAGAAGTCTCCCGACCCATCACAGACATTTTGGTGTTGTTGCCAACACACAAACCATAAATGCTGCCAACATAACGAGCAGACTTGCCCAGATGGACTATTTTCACCAATCTTTATGGATCTTTAAATATGGAGGCACCAAAGTGGCTCGTAAACATGGTGAAGAGTCCTGGGCCAGGATCCAGCTTGGTAAATTGGTTTATGTACAGGATGATGGGAGGTCTGGCCATCTTCATTATGGTGTCAAGAATACCAGGGGGGTCAGAGGGATTGCTTCTGGGTCGTTCGCTCTTTAATACACCGCCGTTGGAGAGGAGCTGGCAAGTGAGTTGAGTGGAGTTGTAGGTGCCTTTGTACAACAAAGCAAACTGTAAAGCCACCCATGTAGGCTGGTGAAGTCTTGAGAGTCAGTACAAGGGAGAGGTTGGGTCTCAAAGGTAACCAAATAGGAGAGGAATGCTGGAAATCATGAGATTGAATAATCTGAAAGCAGTGCTTAATTTGACCCGGTGGTTGCCGGTGGGGGCCACCAGAGCAAGAGGGGGGAAATAAACGCACCATAAAAGATGGAAAACCCGTCAAAAAGGAGAAAGCAGAGAGCTGCAGGAATGAAACGAGGAGGCATGGAGTGTCTGGGAGTGAATTAAATAGACCGGAGGTGGGTTAATACTATGTATGCAGCCGAAGTATTCAGAGCGCCAAAATATTTTCCCAGCGGCGTAGCTGGGGGGTGGGGGGGGACCACCCCAGGCGGCACTATTGTGAGGGCGGCCGCCGCGCGGCACTAGCCCATTGCAGCGGCCTTTATAATTTATTTGGGGACACTCAGAGTGTCCCCAAATACATTATAAAGGCCGCCGCAACGGCCTTTATAATCGGCCGCGATTTGAACTGGCCACAGGGCACGCATCATGTCAATTAGTTAATATATGTGCCATGGGGTTAATATATGTGGCCATGGCTGTTTTCGTATGTGCATCGCATCAGCGATGCACACCCTCACACGTTTCAGCAATGGCAGGGGGCTGGTTTTGTCTATCCTGAATTTAGAAATCGCATTGTATGAGCACAAAGGAAGAAGGTCCAGGCAGATGGGAAAACGAATATGGGGGCCTCTGTCGGATTGGGTTTATCTCTCTGGCTGGCCCCGGATCCTTGGGTAGGATGACCTGCTTTTGAGCCTAAATGCAGGAATGGTTTTTGCACTGCATGGATTTTTCTGCTTACACATGTACGAGTACGGCACTTTATGATCAGATTAGTTTTGATATTGGTTATATTATACAGGCAGGCTGCTTGAATCCTTTGCAGAGGTATATATTAGACTCTAATGGGGATTGCACTGATGTCTTTTTTTTTTTTACATATTTTATTCATATATGTAGTCTCAAAAGTCCATGGTTTGATAAATGAGTTTTAATGTCCCCTACAGTTTTTTAACACAGTATCAATTTTGCTCAGATGCTTTTTGTAGTTCTACTTTTACTCAGTGAGTCTTTTGTGTGCTGTTTGATAATTGATTACTTACTGATTATGATTCGATTCTTGCTGAATGTGCACACTCTCTCTCCGTTTACTTATTGTATTGATAAAGTAAATGTTGAAAAGCTTTAACAAAAATTATTGGAACAGAAATGAAAGGGGTATTCAATTGAAAAAACAAGAGACCTACAAAGTCGATGGAAAACAACTCAGGTAGGAGATGGTTCGAATAAAAAGTGGTAATAGAATGGATAATTAAAGGAGTGCGGAGGCAAATCGGACAAGGAATAAATTAAAGATTTAAGGGATACTCTACCAGCCACACATTTTACTTCAGCTTGTTCAAATGTTTTAAACTGTTGATGTTGACGTCTGCATGGTGTGACTTGCTTGATGTAAGGTTGACCATTTGATCGATATGTAAAGGATCGTGAGTGGGCCAGCTGGACAATTTGGTGCGGATTTGAATGAATTGAACTCTGGGTGTTAGTATGCTGGTGAAAATGTGGTTGAAGGTCCATGACTGATTGCATGGTCTTAAATATGTCCTTGACCCTAAATTTCGCAGTGGTCTGAGCATGGTAAAATTATCTAGATGGCATGATGGCACTGTCAGTAGTGATAGTTTATGGCACATTTCAGTTCTCTTGGATGCATGCTAGCAACTCTAATGTATGATTTGGGATGTTTTATGCAACATGCTTTGGTTCATACTGGTTTAGTCACCCCTCATAGCAACTACACAGCGTATCTTTATGAGGGATGCTCTCTGTAATGTACGTTATGTGTTGTCTTTTGTTGACAAGTATGATGTGATGTGATAGCCAGTTGTAAGGTATGTAGTTATGTGTCTGTCTCTGCACATACTTGGTTGGCATGCTGCAGAATGTGATGAAAATGCATGGATTGTTGGCACCCCTACAAAAAAACACAATGTATTGAGAAGAGGGTCAAAGGCAATTTTTAAAGACCAGCATGGATACCTAGCCCTTATATTATCAATGTACCACACAAATAGTATCCACGGGTCTGAGACATTATTGTATGACCTGCAAAGATCTGTGAATTACCCAACTGAGAATCAAAAATAATACAAAAATATTTTTTGTTATTATTTTAAATACAGAAAGATTTTGTGGATACCCATCAGTCACCAAGCTTGGTGATCTGTTTCATCATCTGGGTTTCCATATTTTTACCACTCGATTGTTCTTAAGGGCTGCGACTCTATCAAAAAGATGAGGCGCCCGAGGATGTGATCTAAAGTAAAACAAATGATCTTGCCCGATGAGAGAGTTGGTGATAGATGGGAATTAAAGTGCAGCGCTAAGGTGAAAAAGTGAAATAATAAAATTGATATATGAGAAACCTAATTTTTATTGATGTGTCCCATAATTCAAAGTAAAAACAGTTAAAAAATAGTGTCAACAAATAACTATCTAGAATCTTATCGTGGTCGACATGTTTCAGCACATATGGTTAAATCAGTTTAACCGTGCTTTCTTCAGGATCCACCTCAGATATGCTACTGCAACAGTCAACAATGTGTATTAGCACATAAAACATACATATAAAATAATGGTTGGAAACAATACAACCATAGTCACCCAATTTGTGGTGTATTTAGTACTTCCTCATACAACATCCTTTGACAGACGATGTCTATGTGGAAAAATAAAACAACAAAGTATCTCAGTATGGGATATACACAGATCAATCAAAACCAAGCAATATATACAGTGCCATTTTTTAAAGAAATGTTTGCCAACTATCCTACCCAGCCAATGGGCCATAAGCTTTTAATTCTCACCTTTTCGTTCAAAGGAAGCTGCCTCACCTTACCTGGCAACAACTCAGGATAAAAGGGAGGCAGCGCTCTGAAAAGAGGAAAGAGGAACCAAAGACATTGATGTTCATCCTCCCAACTTAGCATCATAAAAAATACTTCCTGCACAGCAACACCTACATGCAACTAATGTTGTTACCATATCTTATCTTGTGTCATCTTCAATATATACCGTAATATGTCACTATTATGTTGTTTACAGAGATGGGTTGACGAACTCCTAAAACATAGTGTCCTCACCTATAGCACATACTCTGTGCCAGTTCCATGCAATTTACTAATAGCGTAACAGCACACAGAGTCTGCATTATCCCTTTGCTATTATCATTGATCTCTACCTATGTATGCGATGCAACTCTCCATACAGGGGATAATATATGTAGGGAGATATGCAGTGAAATATATGCAGGGTCACATAATTATCGTATCAGAGGCTTTTTACACGTCGCCGTCTAAATCCTATAGCTTCAGAACTATTATGAGCAGCGCCAAACAATCATCAGGTCTCCTCACTCACCTGAACGTCGGTACCTCGAGACGGACAGCCAAGCCGTCGAGAAGGTACCGGGTGTCAGTGGCACTCGTATACATGTAAAATTCGATCAGTACGTCGCGTTAGAATTGGCGTGACGTCATCTCTCTGCGACAGCAGGAATGATGGGACATCGAGTCCCGAGTAATTATCCCAACTCATTTTGCCAGTTTCAAAAAAAATAAAAATGCATCGTCTCAGCCGCATTTATACAATTAGGCCACCCCAATATTTATTTTTCAAAACCAATACCCGGAACGGTAGTCCGTATCTGTATATCTTTCTCTCGCATTCTGATGTTACGGGACGTCATCAAATAGCGTCAAAGGGGATGATGGGAATTGTAGTTAAACAAAGGTGTATCAAAACCTTATTCTTTCAATCATGGTCGCTATGATGTCGATAAAATGTATGAATATTACAACATCCAATGAACTGATAAAAAAGTTTTTTTTTGACTAGCTCACATCAATTTCAAAAGACAGGCTTTCTTTTATACTCAGACCTGAGGAGCAATATAACTGCTCATTCGGTAATTGCTGTCTTGAACACCTAAAATAGTGGAGCATATACTCAGCACATAAATGGCCTGTTGTGACTATGAAACCCGACCTAATATATAATGAGCCCTATTTATACTATTCAGGAAAGTCCCTACTGAATACTAGGAAACCCTATTTATTAGTGTGATGATCTGTCACATTCTTACTATGCGGGCCAAAAACTTAAATTCTTTGCAGACAGACCAAACTGCACTAGAGGAGTACCCAGGGTATTGCATCGTTGAGGCCAATTCTGTCACTTTTCAGTTTAAATACCCATTTCTGTTCCCTCAGTAGTAGGAATTTGGAGATGTCTGTTACATGTTCTGGAATGTAAGGTTGCTCCAACACCGTCCAGGTGAAATCTGTAGGGCGGTGATTTACTTCCAGAAAATGGCTAGTTAGTTTCGTAGCTTGTCTCTTGCACCTCACCATGCTTCTGTGTTCCATTATTCTTTGCTTGACTTTACGTGTGGTCAAACCCACATAATTAAGCTTACAGGGACATGTTATTAGATAAACCACCTTCTCACTGTTACAGTTTGTAAACTTTTTCTGTAACCATGGTTTGTTTGTCCCTATGTCAATGGATTTGGATGTAGAAGTTTGCAGACAGACAGAGCATGTACCGCAGGGAAAATGCCCTTGGACCGGTGGGAGCCCCCACGAGGTTTCCTGACTAGGTACCTGAATATCTCTAGGTCTTGTATGCACCAGTTGATCACATAGATTGGTACTTTGCTTGAAGGCAAACAGAGGTTCAGGAATGTTGTCATTACCAATATTAAGAATCTTCCAATGTTTCCGTACACTTTTCTTAATGGCATTGGATGCGGTACTGAATGTATTCACAAAGGTTAACTTGGATGTCTCTTCTTTCTGAGTCGGTGGTTCCAATAATGCCTCTCTGTGATTATTCCTGTCACGTTTCACTGAACGTTTGATCAATCTGGTTGGATAGTTTCTTGCTTGTAAATTCGATGTTAAGATGTCAGAATGTTTCTTGAAACTGTTTGTTGTGGAACAATTTCTACGCAAACACAGAAACCGCCCATACGGCAGGTTATCTTTTAATGATTGAGGATGAAAGCTGTCATACCTCAGCAATAAATTCCTTGCCATAGGTTTTGTGAACAATTCAGTTTCTAAACCAGTAGGCGTTGCCAAGATCAAAAGGTCCAGAATGCCAGTTTCTTTTTGCTGGCTTCCACTGTGAACTTCAAAATGTTATTGCAGCCATTGAGCCAGATAAGGAAGGCACTGATCTCTGACATTTCCCCTCTCCCCATCACCAGAATGTCATCAATATATCGCCTCCAGAGACGAATTGAATCTCTGAAAGGATTTGATGCAGATAGAACGTGCTCCTGTTCAAAACCATGAACATAAAGGTTCGCCAGACTAGGCGCGAAAACGCTGCCCATGCTGGTGCCCGCAGTCTGGAGATATATGGTGTTTTCAAACTTAAAAAAGTTTTCTTTTATCGCAATCGGAGCACACAACATAATGTATTGTGTTGGAGTGAAGGAGTTCAAATCTCTTTCTGAGAGTAGTACAGTGATGGCATCCAAGGTAGCATCCTGAGGAATAGAAGTGTACAATGACTCAACGTCAAATGAAACTCATACATTGGTGGTGCTGTCATATTCGACCTCTGGAAGTATCCTCAGGACATCTTTTGTGTCCTGAAGGAATGTCGGCATCTCCTTTACAATTGGTCTTAAAAAGTAATCCACAAAAGTGGACAAAGGTTCTAGAAGAGAACCGATCCCTGAGATAATGGGGCGTCGTGGTGGGTCTTATGTTTTTATGCACTTTAGGCAATATATAAAAATAAGGCATCACCGGATGTTTTGTCTGGAGAAATATAGATTCTTGTTGTGTGATCCAGCCCTCATTGATGGCCTCTTCCACCATCACAGCAATCTGGTTTTTGATTCTCTCGGTGGGATCTTCTTTCAATGGACGATACGCAACTCTGTCTCCCAATGGTCTGAGGCACTCAGTACGATATACTTCTGTATCTAGAATAACTATAGCCCCGCCTTTATCGGCCGGTTTTATGATTATTTGATCATCAGGACGCGCAAGGCTATTTGTTCATTCTTCGAAAAGTTACAAAAAGATTTCTGATCTTTCTCAAGAATAGCTGCAATGTCACTGCTGACTGCCTGTTCAAAAGTCAGTACTTGGGAAGGAATCAAATGTGTGGGGGGGGGGTTTGAAAGTAGACTTCTTCTTCAACCCTGTGTTTCAATCTGATCTTTCGATTGTTTCATCTTTCCCTTTAAAAAAGAAATGTTGGCACCTCTACCACCACTCCCCGATGACTGTGAGTGAATCAGCTATGGCGCCTGATACCCCCCGGGTAGGACCCGTTTCCTTGAAATGTGTCCTACTGTGCCGCAGGTGGGGTGGTGGGTAGTGGGAGGGGCATGTGGGATAGCTTCTACTGAGCTCTCATGGAAGGACGTGGGTGGAGCGATAAGGCTTCCACTGCAGGGCTGCTACTGCCCCAACTGCATTACTCAAGTTAGTCTAGTGATCAGGTGCATTGGACTCACCTGTAGTATCCTGAAGGTGCTGCCAGGGGAATCGTGGTCAAACCCAGTGTGGTGGACCGGTCTGCAGACATTGCTGAGGTCATGGACGGGGCAGATAGGGGACAGGGGACAAGAGTCCTGCACAAGCTGTGTTGTTACGAGTGAGATATCACAAACAGGGTAGGTAGAACTGATGTAGGTTTTGGGTTTCCTTCTGCTTTTCCTTCAGCGGTGTAGCTAGGTGGGAGCGGTCCGCCCCAGGTGGCACTAGTTTGGGGACTGGGGCTGTCTAGCCCTGGACCGTGTCATGTATGTTCATGTATCTTGCATCAAGGTAACTATTAGGGGCGATACTACCTGTCTCTCGGACCTCTTTCAGGTGCTCGACTTCCTTTTACCCCAGCACCCCCGAGGGGGGCGGCAATCTGAAGCATAGCCTCGGGCGCCACAAGCTCTAGCTACACCTCTGAATATTCCCACTGGCTGCCAGCTTCTGCCAGAGCTATGGGCACCGGCACACATTCTTTTACAAATTAAGCACTGTCTGAAAGTCTCTTGTGAACAATTTACAAAGAGAACCTGAGATATACTTGGATGCACGGGGAAAGGTATGACCATCAAAAAGGTGACGTTTTGTTGCTGCTGCAAACATCGTTTCTAGATGGGCTTCACAGATGGGCCATCTTAAAACCACCTGCCCTCGAAGGGGACGCTACATAATTTAAACATGTAAAGATTTTTTTAGAGAAACAGCTGGGATAATCAAAGTGACTCAGAGACATTCAAATACATAAGAAGAAATCACACTACAAGAGGTCTCCATTTGCCATCGGAAGAGAAAAGCTGGCCCTCTGGACTAGAGCCCACAGGATAAAACCAGGAGGGGCACATGGGTCAGATGAACATTTTTAGGATTCATTTGTGGCTAATACACCTGGACTTTAATGGGATTTGGGATAGGACAGTGCACAGGTGAATAGTCTACACGGTGCCCTATTATAAGGGCCACTGGAATTATGCAACTCTGTTGCCACGTTTTTATCTGCATAGTCATGGATATGCCATATTTGCCACATAATCCATCATCTGCAGATTTGAACAAAAACATGTTTCTAGCTCAAACAGATCAAAAGTTACTAAAACACGGCAATGTGTTCACAAGCAGTGGAATGCTGTTCGCATAGATTAACTGGACATCTTTCAGTTGTTTAATTGACACTAATGAGGTCAAATATATGCACAGACATTATTACCACGTGAAAAAGATGACAAAATAATGAAGTAATCCTATCAAAAATGTCTCACATTATGCCGCATAATTTGCTTTGTCTTGACGCATAATTTAGTAAACACTGCCGCAGAATTTGGTGCTCTTTTGCAGCATTATTCCAGTGGCTCTGCCTATTATGTCTTCAGCAATCAGTGGGGAGTAAGTCTTTGAAGGAGTGATCCTTTACTACTTCACGAACAGCTTCCACCACATGGCCATCGGGACCATAGGAGGACAATATATGGGGTTAGCCCCAGTCACCCTGCACCAAAGGGCTATAATGCAAATGCATACAAAAACAAAGCATTGTAATGCGGGAATAAATATATGCAAAGCAGTTCCACCCGTGATTACCCTAATTAATCACTGGGTTTTAACACATAATTCAAGCAAGTTCATTTTTGGTCCAATCATGGAGGTTATATTCCTCCTCCCTCATGTAAAAAATGTGTTTAAATTCTGCAAGGTGTCACACAAAAAGACATAAAAAAGGGGACAAAACAAATGACAACACTTTCTGTACACACAGTTTTTCTACAATCTGGTCACATGAATATAAACAAATGACATTAATAGTTCCACTACTCTCAGTCTTTCAACAAATTTGATGGCTGGCTGGGCTATTTGTTTTATGCTCAATCCTATCTGGACATCGTTTTTAATGCATACATGTATAAGGAAAGTAGCTATCCACTTTTTTCTTTAAGATTTGCATACAGTTGTCCTTGAGTGAACGCCATTGGATTCATAACAGACTTCTCCAAAAGTGATGTCAACGCGTTTCGGCCTAATGATTTGGGCCACCTCAGGATGAACGACAGACGGAGTACTGAAGGTTCCTTTTAACAGCCAAATAGCCAAAGTAGCCTGTATGCTACCAACATCAACATTCATATGAAAGGGAGAAAATCCTAAGAACCATTATTCCATGTTGATCCGGTCCAGGGTCCAAATTGGAGGTCGGCTGTGTGTCCGAGCCTCACCATGCGGAAGGGTAAAACAAATCCTCTGCTCAACCGCCCGTGTTACTTGGAAAAAACCCCATGAAAGACAAAGCATTGGCTTGAGTTACGTGCCTGACCGTGTTAACACAAAGAGCCGCTACCCCTCCATTGGGAGCGTGGTGTAGGAGCGCATATATTTATTCCCGCAATACACCCCTTTCTTTTTGTATGCATCAGGACCAATGTTCCCTCTAATTTTTTTCCTCTGTGTGCCGCAGTGTAAGGTCTCTGTGCACTGCAGCCAAGGCTATGTGAGCCAGAAACCCGACCACGCATGTGGGAGCAGCAACAAATATCAAGTACAGAGTGTGTGAGTATTCATGCTACTCGCAGCACCCATCATGTGCTGCAATTAGGATGAATACTTTCTCAGAGGCACATAATATGCCCCGCACAGGGACGGCCTTAGAGCCGGTGTCGGCATGTGCGACAATGCTTATTTGGGCTCCCCAATGACCACCTCTGCCAGTGATTCCCTCACTTTTACCCTTCAACAGTGCCCCTCAAGTCTCCATTACCACACTCTCGGAGATGCATTGAATTTGTTTTATAACACCACTCATACCAGAGTTGGTATTACTTTACATTGCACACACATTAAACAGAGACAATCAATCATAGGTATGAAATCAGTGTATAAGAAATGTCATTGCTTTTGTGACTTGTAATCACACCCTAACTTACAGAAGCCGGTCCAACACAAGAAACCTACAGGTGGAGGAACACTTTTTTTTTTAATAACAAACTTTATTGTTTTTTGCCAACATTGTGCTCCATGAACCATATTATACACGTGCATGCTTAAATGTAGAATTGGCATCATTAAACAATATAGCATTTTGTAACTTAACAATAAATGTACTGCGATGGAAATAAAGGGACTGGTGTCAAGGAGAGCTGACTGTGTCCCTCTGTTGCATCCTTAATGATCAATCCCTGTCGTCAATCTACCGGCAGTGATTATGTTCTGAGTTTTAGCCATGAAGCAGTACCTCTAAGTTTGATGATGTGGACTTTGATGTCAATGGGACCAGGATGATGCTCCGGTAATCGTCCCAGTGCTGACATATACGTGCAGGTTTTTTTGGGCAACCCCAAGCTCGATACACTGACTCCCCGAAACCCATACAGAAATCCAACCCTTACTTCCAAACGCACAGCAACGATGGGGATTCTGCTTTCCAGGAGCGGGCTATGTCTTGTTTGGCGAGGGTAAAGCTCAGGAACACCAAGTGGTGCTTAGACCTGTTCCCCCCACTATATCCTTTGAAATATGTAATAATGCGAACCGTGGTGTGCTGTGTAGGATTTAACCAAGCACCTCAGCCAGACACCTAAGAACTCCTTTCCAGAACCTATCTGGAACCGGCACGTCCACACTGTGTGGAGGAATGTGGCTTCTTCTGCACCACAGCGTAAGCATTCTGGGAAGGGTATGAGCCCCGCCTTCCAAAGCCTTGAACGTGTATGTTATGTTATGTTATGTTATGTTAGTGCTATTTGTATTGCGCACGGCTGCTCCAGCGAAGGAGCGTCCCGGCGCACCGACAAGGTGGCGAACACAGCACAACTGGGGAACAGAAATAATTATTAAGAAATTGGGGAGTGAAGGATTTAACAAAGCTCAGAAAATAGATGAGTTTTAGCGGCCTTGCGGAAGGAGAGCAGGTCACCAAAGGTCCGGAGTTTCAGAGGGAGAGCGTTCCAGAGTGCGGCTGCCCGCACCTTAAAAGAGCGACCCCCCACCCGACTGAGTTTGAACCGAGGGGCTACCGCTAATTCTTGGTCTAGCGAGCGCAGAGTGCGGCCCGGGATGTAAGGGCGCAAAAGTTGGTGCAGTAAGGGAGGTGATAGGCCCTTCAGAATTTTGAAGGAAAGGCACAAAACTTTAAAGTAGATCCGCTGCCTAACGGGTAACCAATGCAAGGCTCGCAAAGATGGACCGGCCGAGCAAAACCTAGGAAGACCTACGATCGCTCTGGCCGCAGCGTTCTGCACTCTTTGAAGTCGGGTTAACTCTGCCTGGTTTAATCCTATAAAAATGGAGCTGGCATAGTCCAACCGCGCCAAAACCGTTGCTTGCACCACCAATTGACGAGTTGCGGCATCGAAGTATTTAAGGGCAGGGCGCAGATTGCGCAGGATGCCGAAGCAGCAAGCCGCCGTCCTTTTGGTGTGGCCAACGAAGTTGAGGGAAGGGTCCAGCCAAACACCAAGGTTTTTGATCTCTCGCAACCGGAGTGGGGGTCGGCCCCAGCTCAGAGGGCCACCAAGTATCTCCCCATAGGTCCGTCCGCTTCCCAAAGATCATCACCTCCGTTTTTTTGGCGTTTAGTTGGAGACAGTTGGACGTCATCCAACCAGCCACCGCCCTGAGTCCTTCTCTGAATCTTGGGGCATCTACCCCAGAGTCCCCGCTGATCGTTACCGCTAGCTGGGTGTCATCTGCGTACGACACCATGGTCATACCACAGAGCTTCACAACCTCAGCCAGCGGCCTCACGTAGATGTTAAACAACGTGGGGCTTAGTGAGGAACCCTGTGGGACCCCAAGAGACAGAGGATGACATTTGGACTGGTAGGGCGGGGACGCCACACAGAAGGAACGATCCCTGAGAAACGAACGGAACCACTGGTGTGCAGTGCCGATCACCCCTATCTCCTCAAGACGTTGCAGGAGAATGTCATGGGAGACCGTGTCAAAGGCGGCGCTTAGGTCTAACAAAACAAGCGCCGCCGTTTGACCTGCATCCAGAACTACCCGAAGGTGCTCGACCATAGATAACAGTGCTGTCTCCGTACTGTGGCCAGCCCGAAAACCATTCTGGGTGTCGTCCAGAATGTTGGCACGCGACATATGACCAGTGAGGGCGGTGTTGACATGCGCCTCCGCGAGTTTGGCTGGCCACGGGAGAAGCGAAATCGGGCGGTAGTTCTCCGATTTTGTAGGGTCGAGAGATGTTTTTTTCAAAATGGGCATTACTACTGCATGCTTCCATTTCAGAGGCACCTGGCCTGATGATAGCGACGTGTTGATTAAGTCGCAAACAGGGCGAGCAAAAACCTGGTCTCTGAACATAGGTGGCTTGAGCGGGTCGTCCGGCGACCCCGACTGTATAATATGCTCCGTGTAAGTATTTAAGCTGGATCAAATGCAAGCACAAGGAGATTGCTGCCCCCCCCCCTCTAGAGCCGCCTCTCTCCGGTCATCATTGTCAATTGGACCTACATCTACCTGCCAGGTCTCTCTGAGTGACTCTAGAGTAGGGGCACTATGGGTAACTAGTTTCTGGTATATTTGAGAGATTTTATGTTTCCACAGGTCCCCTATGAAAAGTTTCCATTCTAGTGAGCTAAATTCAGGGAGGGCTATAAGATTTTTAAGATATGGCACAAGGGCGTGACAGAATTGTAAATATTTTTAGGATTGGATGCGAAGCATGGAGAATTCTTCTTGTAATTCTGAGAAGGATTTAAGGGTGTGGCCTTGAAGGACATCCCCAGAGAGGGTATTCCGATCCGGTCGCAGCCTTGGAAGCCCTGTAGATGCTGTAGCTGGGGTGGGAGTCTGTTGCACTACAGCGGGTCCCCAGGTGTGAGACTGTTCTGCCAGCCTTTACGGCGAAGGGACTGCTGCCACACAGTCAGTACCACTTTGGTGGCTGGGGTAAGAGCCTGGTTGGTCGGGTGGCCATATAAGTATTTGCCTTTTCCTCACTTTATCAAGGATAATGATCCTCATGGGTCACTAGATATAAGTGCGCCCTTCCTACCCAACATGAGTATGGTCAATGCGAAAGTTACCAAATGTACAAAACTATTTTGGGACAATTCTTCAACAAGAGCACATTCTCACACATTAGTTTAAAATTTCAATGATTTATTGAAAAAATGGTTAAAATATCAGTATTTTATTTGGGTCATGGTGTACATTATTTCCAAATCAGTAATCACAATTAAAAAAACATTTCCATTAAAATCATAAACAAACAGAATTTATTGCAAACAATTCTTTTGGTCACTTTATAGTTAAAAATGACCAAAAGAATTGTTTGCAATAAATAAACCATTTTTTCAATAAATCATTGAAATTTTAAACTCATGTGTGAGAATGTGCTCTTGTTGAAGAATTGCCCCAAAATAGTTTTGTACATTTTGTAACTCTCGCATTGACCATACTCATGTTGGGTAGGAAGGGCGCACTAAGATCTACTGACCCATGAGGATCATTATCCTTGATAAAGTGAGGAAAAGGGAAACCTGCTGTTTGTTGACATTGTAACCCATCCCTTTTCCGGTTGAAGGGTAACTCCCTTGTGATTTTGGCATATAAGTATTTGTACAGTGAGGGATCCCCCCGCAGCCATCTCTCCATGGTATACGCTGGTTCGTCCCTAGAGCCATACCACCAGTTGTTTAATACTTGGAGGTGTGAGGCTGCATAATACGACTGTATGTTAGCAGCAGAAATGGCACCTTAATAGGTGTAAAGAAAGCAGGTGCGAAGAGCCAGTCTGACTGCTCCACCCCACCACAGGAACCCGCTGAGCATGGAATTGGTCTGTCTAAAACAAAAAGAAAGCTATGTGTGTGCAGACATGACTGTGTGTATGCTTCCAAATTTAAGCAAATTACTGGACATTTACCCTATGTGAAAAAATGTTCATCAGTTACTCATCCTATACCGCCCAGCTCATCATTTCGTCTACTTCACAGTAGGTAGTCCTTATTTAGCCCACTCCAGAGATGTTACTGGGAGATGGTTGATTTTGATGATGTTGTTATGCAAGATGATTGGTGGATGTTGTTTATTAGTAACCGAAAGCAGTGCATATGTGATTTGTGAGAAATAAAGAAATGTGCTTGTGATAAAATTGGATAGTGTACGCAATATATTTTATTCTGGAGCCGTACACTTCCAACAATAAAAACAATACAGTGCAAAAAAGTCAGATGGTTCAAACAAATAACTTCTAACTGGGTTATCTGGTCGACATGTTTCTGCGGACAGTTAAAGGTCCAACATGGTACCTGCCGCTTCTTCAGGACCCATAAACTTAATTGCTACTGCTCTTACGTGATGAAATAAAAAACAATTGTGAACAACAATGATAAATGTCACCTGTTCACTTCTGGTATTCCTCCTGGTTGGATGGAAGAAGTCCAGATGTCAAATCAACACAGAACACACACATAGACAGGCATAAGAACAAAGATAGGATAACAAGCCATCATTAGTGTGGGTTACCACTGACATTACTAGTATTGTCATATTGGGCCATTTGACCCACATTGATGTGTCATAGGCTCACCTTAGATTCAAGGGGAACGTTCTTCTCCTCACCTGGCAAGCAGTTCAGAACAATGGAGCACCGCTCTGAAGTATGGGAAATTTTTTTAAAAAGCTGTAGTGAAATGCGTGACCGCTCAGCAGTTATAGACTCATAGGATTAAAACAATTACAGTCCATTTTTGATTTGTAAATGGTGAAAACCTCTCTCCATAAATGAATTTATTCTGAGAGATAAAGCTGATGTTAGTTGAGCATCTCTCCCATGTTGGACCTTTAACTGTCCGCAGAAACATGGTTTTTCACTCTATTGTTTTTATTGTTGGAAGTGTACGGCTCCAGAATAAAATATATTGCGTACACTATTAAATTTTATCACAAGCACATTTCTTTATTTCTCACAAATCACATATGCACTGCTTTCGGTTACTAATAAACAACATCCACCAATCATCTCGCATAACAACATCATCAAAATCAACCATCTCCCAGTAACATCTCTGGAGTTGGCTAAATACAGACTACCTACTGGGAAGTAGACCAAATGATGAACTGGGCGGTATAGGATGAGTAACTGATGGACATTTTTTCACATAGGGTAAATGTCCAGTAATTTGCTTAAATTTGGAAGCATACACACAGTCATCCCTGCACACACATAGCTTTCTTTTTGTTCTAGACCCACAGTTATTCTTTGTGTTTTCAGTAGCTTGATAGGGGGTTTATAACTGTGCTTAGGTCTTTAAACATTCCCTCGGACCCTCCACCTACTTTGTTCTTTGTTGTTATTGGTCTGTCTAAGCCATGTCTGTGGAATAGGGCAGAGTGATTTTGAAGCTGGTGTAGGAGCTGTGGAAGGGATATCATCTTGTAGATTGCCGAGCGACCATACAGGGAAAGGAGCAGACCCGACCATGACTTTAGCTCGAATTTAACCTTGGCGAGAGCTGTGTCTATATTGCGCGCTCGGGAGACCTCCTGCCTGTACGTTATGTAGATTCACAGATATTTTACACCGCCTTGCGCCTTCAGCACTCTGTGTATGAAGGCCTGGGAGATGAATAAGTAAACTATCCTGGAATGGGATAAGTGGGTGTGGGAGAAAAAGGTATAGCTGGCATCTGTGGGGTAGTGTGTCCTCCAGGTGTCGACCCACCCACTCGTATCAGCCAGGGTCTTTAACTGGGACTCAGGAGAGCCAGTGGTAGTGACGGAGGGGCACCACCTGTGTATGTCAGAGCACATTACATCTTTCCAGTCTCCATCAACCACGTCGAGCCCATCAGGCAAGGTGCCCGAGATCCCTACCAAATGGTCGAAGAAACTCTGGCCAAGGGGCGGGAGAGTGCAGATGCTGCCAAGCACTATATGTTCCCCGGCAATGATCCTGTGCATGGATATGTATCTGCTGTGTGTGTCTGCCCACTTCTGCACCAGGGTGAACGCAATCCTGTGGTGTATCAGGATGAGCACTCCATGGGAGCCCCGTGTGAAGCCTGCGTGAAATGTATGTACATACCCATAATGGACCAAACAAGGGGTTTCTGTGTCACGCATGTGTGTCTCTTGCAATAGGAGGATGTCTACACCTATGCGTTTGGCCTGTTGTAGCACTGCACCCTGTTTGCTCTTGTCAAGCATACCTCGGGTGATCCAGTTAACTATATATACCTGCCCAGCGGAATACACTATGGGTTTTGCCATCATCGTTCTATTTGGGGCTGATAGGCATCAAAGGATAGCACAGGGGAGCGTGGCTCCATGGAGCTTAGACCTTTGCAGCGAAAGTGTGTCCTAACAAAACAAACATAAACATTAGCAACATCCCCACCCCCTCACCTCCCATCCCAATACCTCAAAAGACCTGAAGTATCTATAGAGGGAAGCACATCACCCCACCACCAATGGGGAGGCAGAGCACAGTCTCCCCAATGGATCCCAAAGGTCCCAGTAACGTCACGAGCTCTGTGGGGTCCAAAGCACACCTGAGCAATTGGCCCATGCTTGACTTGGATACAACCATATATGCTCACAAGGGTTCGAGGCTATCTTCCCTGGGAGTTCAGTCTATAGGTCTATGGATATTATTTATTTTTGGACAGCATATTCTCCGGGTCAATGTTGTTGTTTTTGGAACGCCACGTTGATCTGGATTGTTGTCTTTGCTTGTCTGTGGGTTTTAGCTGTGGGGGCATGGACTCTCCTGTTGAACAGTCTGAGTTTCTTCATGGTGGAGTGTGTGGTTTTAAGGCCCGTTGTTCATCCGTCCACGTGAAGACTTCTTCAGGGGTGTCGAAGAAGATGGTGCGGGAATTGAAGCGTTCTCGCAGGCGGGGTGGATATAAGAGCATGTATGGGATCTTGGTAAAGGACTGATACTGTTTCTGGATCATTTTTGTGTAATCTGGGAAGATCATAATACAATGGGAGTCGTAGAACAGAGCAGACTGTAGCCGCGACTGCTTCAGCATGATATTTTGGTCATGAAATTTCAGGAACCATGCAATCATGGGTCGTTGACTAGCCCCAGGCAGAGGCCGCTGCTGTAAGCACCTATGTGCACGCTCAACCACGAAACACTACGAAAGTGCGTTGTCTGGGATCCAGGGGTTGAGCCAGCGGGTGAGAAATTTCCAGGTGTCGTCCCCCTCACAGTTCTTGAAAAAGCCCTTAAAACTGAGGGTATTTTGTCATGCCCGCACTTCTGTGTTCTCAGCACGCAGAGCCAGGCCCTTGGTCGGGTGTTCCAGAGTAGTAACTTTATGTTGGAGCACGGATACTGCATCTTCCACTGCGAGACCCTTGTCTCGGCCTCCGTTATGCGATCCACGGCGTTGCCAAGATCTTGGCGCAGGAGTGTCACTTCGGTACCCACCGCCCAAATTTAGGGCTCAAGCGCCTGCCTAGACTGGGTAATGGCAGCCAGGAGAGTGGCATTGTCAGGCAAGCCTGTCGTGTGGTCCCCATTATCCGTAGGTTGCACCGCTGTCGCAGTGCACCTATCCATGGTGCTTTGTCTAAGGCCAGGCCCGGGGGCCTTGTCTTTGGACATGATATATAGGGGATTCTTCAGGGCCTATGATTATTGGCCTGGTCATCTCCCGGGTCCCACGGCACCATGTACTCGGTCCCCAGGGCAGACCACCATAGCGCCGCTCCAATGGTTGGGAAGGGCTATGGCCAAATATACTGCTACCGAACTCCACAGCAGTGGCGGCTAAGAGAGGACCCTCCGACCGCAAGCTGCACTGGACATAGCCCGGCCGCCACCATGACCCCAACCCCCTAATTGGTGTCTTACCTCAGTCTTGGGCATCTGTCGCTTGGTCGCCGCCTCATGTGCCGCCATCTAGGCCTGCTGCACCGCCACCTAGGCCTGCTGCACCGCCACCAGTTCACACCGCTTATCGCGTGCTGCCGGCCTCGGATTTTTATAGGGATTAGGCCGTGGAATTCACAGACATCCAACCTCTAGCAGTGCACTGCAAGGCTGTAGCAAAGCGTACGTATTATTATTTTTTTTAATCTGTTTTATTATTTTACAAAACCACACAAAATAATCATACTTTATCAATAAACAATGTACCTTACAGCATGTCATCAGTTCCCGGGCTCCTATAACTTCCCACGTTGACCTTTTCCTCTTTTACACCTCAAGTACATATAGACTCTAGTACCGCGGTAAACGGAACACACACCTATCCGTTTCAATAGGAGCTCGCTTTCAGTTGCCTTACGCTAACTTATGCACATTGTAAGCCATAAATTTCACAGCACATCATCTTGCTCCAACTTCCTCCCCCTCCCTCTGCCACCGGTGTGTTCAACTCTCCAATCACATAATTCAATATGTGTATCTGGTCCTTCTTTTCTCGTTTCAGGATACTTATGGGGACAATACCTGCTACACTTCATATGTCCCACACAACTCCTATCATTCACCACAGGGCAGGGCCTGCACTATCATCTCTTCTCCCAGAACGATCAGGGGGAGCCTGCCGCATCTTCCCCAGCAGAGTCCGCTTCTGCGTCATCTTCAGGTATTTGCAGTGCTATCACTAGGGCTTCCCACGCTCTTGCTGCTTCCATCGCCTTCTCATTGTTGGCACGTCTAGCCTGTTGCAACCTAACTGTACTCTCACTCGTGGCCCACTTGAGCAGCTCTGACTTCCATTTCCCTATGGTAGGGCCTTGGTGTGAATTCCACTGGGCCGTGATCTCTCTCTTAGACAGTAGTAGTCCTAGGTCCAAAAACGTACTCGTGATTTTTGTCTTAGAAGTATGAGGAAACCAATGCAATATACAGGTTCCCATGTGGGTATCTATGTGGCACTCCGTAAGTTCACAAAGCAGTTCTACTACCTCCTTCCAGTACATTCCCAACTGTCTGCAAGACCACAGCATATGAGATAACTCCGCCTCCCTAAGTTACAGCGCGGGCACTGGGCAGTTTCCATCTTAAAGTATTGATTAATCTTGGCCAGGGTTAAATAGGTTCAAATACTAGGAGTTAAGAGGGATTTTAAGGACTAGGTCGCCCTCCACTCATTCAATCACAAATCACAAAAACCTAGTCCAAACGGCAATAATTTTTATAAATCTATGGGCATACATGGATTTGTCAAAAGATCATTCCAATCACACTCCTGAATGTAGAAGTAGGTGTCGTGCTCTAGATACTTGCCACAAAAAAAGTAATAAAAGTAGCCAATCTCTGATAAGTCTAACACTAGACAACACAGTACAAACATTCACTAGAAAGACGACATTTGAAAAAATGTGTGAATAGCTAGAAGACACCTCACGGGCGCACCACCAATGGGGCTCCTGGTTGGTACTCACCAGGATAGCCCTGTTCTCATCATCGGTGTCAACTAGCTTAACGCAAACGTGTCCGACTCCCAAAAGTAAAAAGACAGTGAATGGTGCAGTGTACACAAACTTATATGTGACAAGGACTACCAACGTTCAACATATAACACAACAAATACTGTGCAAACAAGAAACAAGAACCTTTTTATTTATATTCTCTTGTCTGCCACAGTAAACATATATACTTAAAAAGGAGAGAAGCGAATACTACCTATCGATTCGCTTTCAGCTCGCTGCCGACATGTTTCATTGCCATGGTAGAGATTCAGGCAATTTCTTCAGGGCAAATGTTTATAAAAAGCCACTGCCAGCAATACTGTGTTGAGCGTGCTGTAAACCAAAAGGCATGTATGAGAGACTGCCTGTGATTACGCTGTGTACTGTTATTTTACACCCACATTGGAGGAATGTTCATTACCTGGCTTTCGGCTTTTACCATCATACCATTTATGATCACGTCTTTACAAGTCAAAGACCCACTTCCAATCGGTAAGTATGGTCTAGTCCTCCCTTATATTTTATCTAGTAAAGAGAAAAATAGAAAGCCCACCGGGGACATCATTAGAAAAAGCCATTATAGTCTCACCGGGTCTTCTGTTGTCCCAAAGAATCGTCCAAAACGCGGCGGTTACCTGTGGAGAAGGCACGAACGGCGTCTTCTCAACACCGGATCACCGAGCGTTTGGGGAGTGTTCTATTTATTTTCCTTCTAGGTTTCTGATTGGTCCCTGGGGTCACATGGATTGCGTGTCAGTGGACTGTGCGGTAACTACAATTTTGATTGGTCCCTGATTTGTAGTGCACGTAAGAACGTGTTTCTAATTGGTCCCTCGCTTTACATGGTTTGTACATCAGAGTATTGCGGGGATTCCTGTCCAAATTTCTGTTTACATTTGGACAGGAATCCCTGCAATACTCTGATGTACAAACCTCAGACGCTCGGTGATCCGGTGTTGAGAAGACGCCGTTCGTGCCTTCTCCACAGGTAACCGCCGCGTTTTGGACGATTCTTTGGGACAACAGAAGACCCGGTGAGACTATAATGGCTTTTTCTAATGTCCGCCCCCGGTGGGCTTTCTATTTTTCTCTTTACTAGATAAAATATAAGGGAGGACTAGACCATACTTACCGATTGGAATTCAATACTATGGACCGCTTCACTCACCCTAAAGGATCCCCCGGTGGTGTGGGTAAAGTTCTAGAAGAGACTGGGGATGGCTCTTCCGCGACTGAAGAACTGACATTGAGGGACTTCATGGGCGCCATTGCAAGTATGAAGACGTCTATGGGCCAGCAGTATGAGACACTGGCTTCGAAGATTGACACGGTGGCAATCGACGTTAACTTAATCAGGACTGATCTTGCGAAGACCAACGAGCGGGTAAAGTCCCTGGACATTAAGACCACCAGTCTCACGACCGATGTCTCCGATCTTCAGACCGAAGTTCGCAATCTTCGATCATCTAACGTTGCCCGTCGGCTGGATGATTTCGAAAGCCGGGCTAGGCGCAACAATGTGCGTATCATCGGGGTTCCGGAGAAGCCCACTGAACTATCTACAGATCTCCTTGTGGAGGACCTCGTACTGAATCACTTGACACCCAAGGGCCTCAGCAACTTTTTCGCAGTGGAGCGCGCTCACAGAGTCCCCGGTGGGAAGCATAAACCGGGTGCCGCTCCGCGGCCTATCATAGCCAGGATTTTCAATTTTCGGGACAGAGACGCTATTCTTCAGGCTTTGCGGACCAACGGTCCCACGAAATTTGAAAATGCAACGATTGGTTTCTACCCGGATTTTACGCAGGCTGTACAAAAACAGCGCATGGGATTCATGGGGGTGAAACGGCGACTTAGGGACATGGGACTGAAGTATGCCATGCTTTTCCCGGCCCGATTGAGTATTGAGTATGGGGACCGTGCGCTCTTTTTTGACCGACCTGAGGTCGTCAATGACTGGCTCGATACTTTGCCAACGCATCGAGATAACCCGTAACAATCGAGGGGCGCTGAAGGTGGCTTGGAGGAGCAGGAGGAGTGAGGACTCACCGGCGTGTGTGCTCTATAGACTTACAGCAGTGGTTCGATGATTCTTTGTGTATATATATTGGTAATTACCCGGGGGAGAGGGGGATTCGGGACTCTTCCTCCTCTAGGGGTTTCTTCTCTTTTTGTAGATTAGTTTTCATGGGGCGACAGGCACACTGCAAGTTGGGGTGGCTTTTTGGTCTAACGCAGGGGTGCAGGGTGGAGAGGTGTGTATTGGGAATTTCTCTGGGGGTGGTGGGGGGGAACTTGTTGTTTCTTTGTTTATTTCGAGGCCACACATTGCTATATACTTCGATTTCTGTGCCTGTTTCTTTGTGGGGGGGGGGGGCATTGTTCTCAGTTCTCATTTCCGGGATGGGGGTAGGGGACTGAGGGTGCTGAGTTGGAATGTCAACGGTCTGGGTGACAGGATAAAGCGGATGAAAGTTTTACAGTATTTGAAACATCTCTCCCCGGATATGGTGTTGTTGCAGGAAACACACCTGATAGGGAACACATGCTGTGCATTGAATAGACGGGGCTATCGTCTGGTGGCACACGCCGGATTCACTACTGGGTCGAAGGGGGCTGGCGTTCTTGTCAGGTGCTCCCTCCCCCTGGAAATAGACGACACTGTACTAGACGATAGGGGTCGGTATGCTGCTATCACGGGCAGGTGGGAGGGGAAGACGACCTCCATACTTTCTGTGTATGTCCCACCAGGCTTGCAGTCCACGACATTCTCAGATTTGGGAAGGGTGGTATTGGGTCTCCCCGAAGGTATACTGATTGTGGGTGGTGATTTTAACTCGGTTGTCTGTGGTAGGGAGGATCGTACCCCCCCCAGGGATCTTCCGAAATCGCAATCTTGGATGGGTAACTTCCTGGACGCACTGGGTCTGGCGGATTGTTGGAGGCAATTGCACCCCGGACAGGCACAATATACCTTCTATTCGGGAGCACATGGAAGTCTCTTGAGGCTTGACTATATCCTAGTACCAGTGGTGCAGATGGTCTCTGTGAAGGAAATTCGACACCTGGCCAGGGGCATCTCGGACCACTCCCCACTCTGGCTTACTATTAATATGCAGTTGGGAGCTGAGGGTCGGGTGGCTCCGATTAACCCCTGGCACCTCTGCAATCCTAAAACCTGGGCCGGGGTGGTTAAATGCATGGACTACTACTTTGCCGAGAACGTGGGGTCGGTGTCCTCCTCCATCTCCCTGTGGGAGGCCTATAAGACGGTGATCCGTGGTCAAACCTTGTCCTTGATCGCCAGTGCGAAGAAAAGCAAGAATGAGGAGGTGGTACGCCTGGAGAATGAAATTACTGCTTTGGAAGAAGAATTACAATCTGGGGTCACACAGGAGTGGTGGCATGCTCTAGCCCTTAAAAAGTTTGACTATAGGGCTCTGGTGACTGATGCGGCCAAGGCAATAAGTCGTGAGCAACAGGGGCGTTTGTATGATGTCGGTGACAAAGCGGGAAAGTTTATTGCTTAGTTGGATAAAAGAGATAGATTGAATCGTGTAGTGCCTGTTGTTGAAAGAGTAGATGGGGTGCGGGTTGTGGATCCGGTTGAGATAGTTGGAGTCTTTGCCCACCACTTTCAGGAGGTTTACGTGTCGGTTTCAGACAGACCGGAGGATGACTCACATTTGTTGCTTAGAGATATCGCACTGCCTAGCCTGTCTGAGTCGGACAAAGAGCTTATGGAGGCGGAATTTTCCAACGATCGAACTGTATAAGTTGTGTCCCGACAAAATGGTGCCGCACCTTCGTCAAATGTTTCGAGAATCGCGAGATGTCGGATCCCTTCCCCAGGATCAGAGACTGGCGTCCATTATTATCATCCACAAAGACGGGAAGCCCCGTGACCAATGTACATCGTATAGGCCGATATCGCTTCTAAACGCCGAGCCCAAGATCTTGGCAAAACTTTTGGTAAATCGGCTGATAAAAGTGATCAGCGATTTGATACACCCAGATCAGTCCGGGCTCATTCCCCATCGAAATACCGCGATCAACCTGCGTCGTCTTCACGGTGTATTGGCAAGGGCGGGGTCGCTGCATGAGCCGGCCATCTTGGTTTCCTTGGATGCCTCGATGGCCTTCGACATGGTGGAATGGCAGTATTTGTGGGCGGCCCTTGCAAAATTTGGTTTTGGCCCCGGATTCATCGGGTGGGTTAGCCTCCTGTATGAGCAACCGCTGGCCCAGGTGGTGGTCAACGGCAGGGTATCAGAATCCTTCGTTCTTGGTAGAGGCACGCGACAGGGGTGCCCTTTGTCTCCATTGCTCTTCGCGCTCGCTCTTGAACCTCTTGCCGCATGGCTTCGATGGGAACCGTCGCTCAAAGGTATTAGGTGGTCCCCTGATTTTGAGGATCGTATATCGTTGTATGCGGATGACATTCTGCTGTACCTCACTTCCCCCGAAAGTCGTTAGGGGTATTGTTTGACGTATTGAGTTCGTTCGGGAAGAATTCTGGGCAGGTAATCAATTGGGCCAAGTCTTGTATTTATTCGCTTACTGGAGAGCTGCCCCCCTTGCCACGCGTCTGTCCGATACCGATTTCGCACGTCGGTTTCAAATATTTGGGGATTTATATTTCGTTGGACCCCGCTGCACGATATGAGAGGAATTTGCTTCCTCCGCTCCTCCGGCTTAAGTCGGACGTGACGGCATGGTGTGGCCTGCCGCTATCCCCGGTGGGGAGGGCGGCTCTTTTCAAGATGATGTCTCTACCCCGATTCCTGTATGCCATCCAAAATACGCTTGATCTTGTACCTGCCAGTTATTTCCGCGAGATTGAGAGCCTCCAGAGGAAGCTCATATGTGGCGGGCGACCTCGCATTGCATTGGCGAAGTTGACTTTGCCCTGGTATGATGGAGGCATAGCGTTGCCCGACATCCCAACTAAGTGCAGTTAACCACGCAATGTACGGCCCCATTCCGAATACCGCATTCGAAATGGATAAGTGGCAGTTACCGGGAGGTAACTACAATAGGGCACTTTACTCCAGATCAGCTAGGAAGAATTTGATTGGGCCCACCGGGGTTGCGGTACGGGTGTGGGGGTAGTGCAACCGCGGCTACGGGGTGGTCGGGCAGATTGACTAGAGCTACTCCGCTTTACGCGGCAGAGAGATTGGGCAATCTCTGGATGACAAAGAGATTCGAAAAGTGGGATCTCATCGGTATTAGTAGGGTCGGAGATCTCTGGGTCAAGAACAGGATCAAAACTTTCGATGAGCTCAAACTGGAATACGCATTAAGTGATAGGGAGCACTTTCGTTGCATCCAGATCCACCATGCGCTTGGGTCGGTTTTTCCAGTCGGAACCGTTATTCCAGAGTCCTCTCCTCTTGAAGACAGAGTGCTTGACGGACATGTCCCTGATAGCACCATTTCCCTCATCTATAAAAAACTTATCAACGATTGGTCGGACCTACTTGTACAGCTTCGGGGTGCCTGGACCGGCGATGGACTGGAGTTGGATGATGAAGATTGGCAGGCTGCGATATCTTTCCCTAAGGAAGTCGCGATTCCGGCGCGTCTCCGGCTGGTGCAACTGAAGATTCTACATCGAGTCTATGTCACGGGTCCACGCCTGCTGCGTATGGGTTATTCTGTTGACTGATTGTGTAGGCGTGGATGCGGTATGCTTGCTACCTTTCTTCATATTATATGGGAGTGTCCAGATGTTGTGGTATTTTTGAACCGTGTGCATGCTGTTATGGAAGAGGTAACGGGTGTTTCGTTGTTGCCGGAGGCCAGACGCTGTTTGTTGAATGTCTGGCAGCCAAATGACTACAGTGTTGCTCAGACCCAGTGGGCCACCCTTGGCAATATGGTAGCGAAAAGGGACATAGCCCAACTATGGGGATCTCAGAGAGCACCTCTGGTCTCAACCTGGAAAGAAAACATGGACTGGTGCATGTTCAGGGAAAAAACTGTGTATGTCGCTCGGGGTAGGCCCAAGAAGTGGGGGAGGATATGGCACCAATGGAACTTGTATTGTGGAGAGATTTGCACCCCCCCTTTTGTGGAAGTCCCTGACATACCTCTGTCCCCGTGACCACACATTCCCTGAATGCTACATTCTATTGTTTATAATGTGCTCGCCCACTCCCGCCCCCCTCCCCGAGATCTTAGATCCTTCTATCGCATATGGCCTTTCAGAATGGATTTCCCCCCCTCCTCCCAGGGACAGACACTCACCGTATATTTTCATTGCCTCGTTAGTTTTTTCTGTTTGTGTTTTTTGTTTCTTTATAAAATACAAAATGTGGAACCTTTAATTTATCCTTCCTACCGCCACAGGATCCTCTACAATGTTGTGCGCAATCGCTGCTGGGCCCTTGGGTTGTCGGCTGATGAGCTGTGTAATACTGCAACTTTGGTCTTCATTGCTAACGGCCGGCCCCTGTGGTTGTAGGTCTACAACTGTATTATTTTTATTGTAATAAAGGTTTTCAAAAAACCACTACGAACCTCCCCTCCGGGTCAGCAAACTGGCGGGTCATCTGGAAGGGCACCCCAGCTCGAACCCATATCAACGTTCCCCTGGCAAAAGCCGAATATGTTGTACAATAGACCTGCCCTTGCCATCTACGCTGTAACGCGCTGCTCTCCGCTCGATCAATGTCGGTCTCCTGCAGGAAATATATATTGGCCCCCCTCCTCACCAAATAAGCATGCACCTTGTGGCGCTTACGCATTGTATGCATCCCTGTTATATTCCATGTTAGGCACTTAAAATCAAGCTTGCTCCCCATAGTAGTTCTCTAATCCCTGGTACCTCCACACCTTCACCATGAACACATCAGCAGCCCCTAGTTCCCCAAACAACATACACAACTTATCCCAACTACCCCTCCCCAGAACAGGGCCTAACAAAACAGCACCCATCCAAATTCTCAACTAAGTCATGTCCTTGGGAGCTACCGGGGATTTCTAACTGTACCAACAGGGGAGTCGCCCAATGGCCAGAGACTTCCTAATCAAACTTGTTCAATCATCTCACGCCTTACCCCACGTCCAATAATGCCACAGCTCCTGCTGCAGCACCAAGATTGAGGGAGCACCGCCCAAGGCCCCTGCACCCCCCACCTCCCCCGCCACCACCACCACGCACTTCACATTGTCCGAACACTCAGATGGGAATATCAATACACTAAATCACCACCCAGTCCTGACTAAAGTCTTACTGCATTACGCTTCAACTAACTCATCCGCAGTCCCTGGTGTGACATGGGGCAAATTGGTGCTTGCTGAGTCCGATTCCTCCGATGCCGTCTCAGAGGACCCCTTCTCAGAACCGGACGCCCCTTTCAATTCTGCTTTCTGTTCTTGAGATATCTCTGTCACCGCTCTGAGCGCCTCCAACCTTTCTCTTTCCGTCCGAGAGACCGTCGGCCTCTTGGAACGGAGCCGCCGCCTCTCAGAATGCTGTGGCCGCGGAGGGCGCGACACCCCCACGGCAGCTCCAATCCTCGACCAGCCTCTCCTTGTCCCGCCCTGCAGGCTTCCAGCCAGTCCCATGCCTCCTCCGGGGTATTGAAGAAGAAGGTTTTACCGTCCGTGGCCACTCTTAAGCGGGACGGAAACATCAGTGAGTATTGTAAACCCTCCGTGCGAAGTGCTTTCTTGACTTCAAGAAGGAGGATCGCTGTCGCTGCACATCAAAAGTGTAGTTGGGAAACAACGTCACACTGCTAGTATCCAACTTGAAAGGAACCACCATACGCGCACTGTCCGAAAGCAGATCTCGATCTTTGTAGTGGAGCAAGCGAGCCACCACAGGTCTAGGTTGCTCCTGGATTCAACGGGAGTGTCAGCACCCTATGTGCCCTCTTCAAGGCAAACAAAGGGACAATCCCTCTGGAGCTACTGCTGACCAAAACCAGGTCTCCAGATACTCCACCACACTGGTTCCTTCCACTCCTTCTGGCAGGCCAACTACCCATACGTTATTTCGTCTGTTCCGCTCTTCAGCATCCTCTGCCCTCTTTTCCAAGAGTTGCAAGCGACGGTGTACCTCACCCATCTGCGTCTCAAGCGCCTTGCGTGCTGGATCCAAGACTTCCAAAGTGGCTTCGGTCTGTTTTACCCGGTCCCCCAGTTTTGCGTGATCCGCTCGGAGAAGGCTGAGACCCACTGATACCTGCGCTATGTCCTGCTTAAGGGCGTCTCTAGTATCTGTGATGGCTTTAAGTATAAGTTCCACCTGCTGCTGTGCCATCCCCTCAGGGTGGGTCACCAATGCTTCTGTCTTCCGACCTTCGATAGTCTCCTCTTCCTGTTCCGGGGTGCGCCCCCTTGCTTACCTCGTGGCTTTCCCATAATCGACTTCTTCCCTGGGCCAATGTCCAAAATAATTCCAGCCGCTTCTTCTCTAACCGCCAGCCAGCCAGTGATGTCACCTGTTGCTCCTTACCGCGAAGCGTACTCCTCTCACATCTCAATGGGGGCCGACCACCATGTAGTCCTCAATGGTCCAAGGGCACTCCTCCTGTTTCCTTACCAGTCACGGCACTGTCAGTCGACGCACCCAGCCAGGCCCCCGGTCCAACTGGCAGGTCAAGTCAAGTCAAGTCAAGTCAATAGATTTATATAGCGCGCTACATACCCAGAGGGTCTCAAGGCGCTTGAAGAAGGGTGGGGAATTACTTGTCAAATATCCACGTTTTGAGTTGCTTTCTGAATGCTAGGTGGTTCTGAGTAAGGCGAAGGTGAGTGGGAAGTGAGTTCCAGGTTTTAGCTGCCAGGTAGAAGAAGGATCTACCTCCCATGGTGGTTTTGTTGATGCGAGGTACAGTGGCAAGGGCTTGGTTGGAGAATCGTAGCTGGCGGGAGGGGGTGTAGAAGGATAGTCGTGTGTTGAGGCATTCGGGTCCGATTTCGTAGAGTGCTTTGTGTGCGTGGGTAAGGAGCCGGAAAGTAATCCTCTTATTGACGGGGAGCCAGTGGAGGTTTTTCAGGTGACCAGAGATGTGTTCTTTACGCGGGATGTCTAATATGAGCCTGGCTGAGGCGTTCTGGATGCGTTGGAGTTTTTTCTGGAGTTTTGCGGTGGTACCGGCGTAGAGGGTGTTTCCGTAGTCCAGTCGGCTCGTGACCAGAGCGTGGGTGACTGTTTTTCGAGTTTCGGTGGGGATCCAGCGAAATGTTTTTTTGAGCATGCGAAGAATGTTGAAGCAAGATGAAGAAACGGCGTTGACTTGTCTGTTCATCGAGAGTGAGGAATCCAGGATGACGCCCAGGTTCCGTGCGTGGTCCGTCGGGATGGGTGCTTTTCCAAGGGCCTCTGGCCACCAGGAGTCATCCCAGGCGGAGGGGGAGGTGCCTAGGATGAGGACTTCTGTTTTGTCTGAGTTCAGTTTCAGACGGCTGTGCTTCATCCATTCGGCTACTTCTTTCATTCCTTCATGCAGGTTGGTTTTGGCAGTGTTAGGGTCTCTGGTGAGTGATAGGATCAGTTGAGTGTCGTCGGCGTAGGAGATGATGTTGAGGTTGTGTTGGCGTGCGATGACCGCGAGGGGGCTCATGTATACGTTGAAGAGGGTGGGGCTGAGTGAAGATCCTTGTGGTACGCCGCAGATGACTTCAGTGGCCTCTGACTTGAATGGTGGAAGGCGGACTCTCTGGGTTCTTCCGGTGAGGAACGAGGTGATCCATTCCAGTGCTTTTCCTTGGATTCCGACGTTTCTGAGGCATTGTAAAAGGGTGCTATGACAGACCGTGTCGAAGGCTGCGGAGAGGTCGAGGAGGATGAGGGCGACTGTGTCTCCATTGTCCAGTAGAGTTCGAATGTCGTCTGTTGCTGCGATGAGGGCGGTTTCAGTGCTGTGCTTGGCTCGGAAGCCGGATTGTGAGGAGTCGAGGGATTTGTTGGTTTGGAGGAATGCGGCGAGCTGGTTGTTGACCGCTTTCTCGATGACTTTGGCCGGGAATGGAAGGAGTGAGATAGGGCGGTAGTTTTTGAGTTCGGTGGGGTCAGCTGTGGGTTTCTTCAGGAGGGCGCTGAGTTCGGCATGTTTCCAGCTTTCCGGGAAGGTTGCGGAGTTGAGGGAGCAGTTGATGACGTCTCGGAGGTGCGGTGCAATAATGGAGTCTGCTTTGTTAAAGATGTGGTGAGGGCATGGATCTGTGGGGGATCCTGAGTGGATAGAGTTCATCAGACGGATGGTGTCCTCAGTGGAGATTGGCTTCCAGTCATTGAGGATGTTCAGGGGGGGTGGGGGTCCTGCAGGGGGTTGGGTGGGTTGGTCTTCGGGTCGGTTGTCGAAGCTGTTGTGGATGTCTGCAATTTTGTTGTGGAAGAATGAGGCTAGGGAGTCGCAGAGGGCTTGAGAGGGGGTGATGTTGTTGGAGTTGGCTGAGGGGTTGGTAAATTCCTTGACGATGTTGAATAATTCCTTGCTGTTGTGGGCGTTGTTATCTAGTCGGTCCTTGAAAGCGGCTTTCTTGGCATTCCGGATCAGTTGGTGGTGTATGCGGGTGGCGTTTTTGAAGGCGTCCTTGGTGCTGGTGGTTGGGTCTTTTTTCCAGGCCTTCTCAAGGGAGCGACAGAGTTTCTTGGATTTCTTAAGATCATCGTTGAACCAGGAGGCCTTCTTGCTGCCTAGTTTGATTTGTCGTTTTTTCAGTGGTGCTAGGATGTCGGCGCTGTTGGATAGCCATTGGGTGAGGTTGGTGGCTGCTTGGTCTGGGTTTGAGGAGTGGGCTGGGGGGTTTTGAAGAAGCGATGAGGAGATCTGGTCGATGGTGATTTTGTTCCAGTTTCTTTGCAGAGTAGGTTGAGGATGGTTGTTGGATGTGGGCTTGTTGTAGGTAAAGTGAACGCAGCTGTGGTCAGTCCAAAGGAGAGCTGTGGTGTGGCTGAAGGAGACATGTTTGCTGGAGGTGAAGATAGGGTCGAGTGTGTGACCTGCGATGTGGGTGGGGGTAGTGACAAGTTGTTTAAGTCCGAGGTTGGCGAGGTTGTCCGAAAGGGTGGTGGTGTTGCAGTCGTTGATCTTTTCAAGGTGAAAGTTGAGGTCTCCCAAAAGGATGTAATCCTCGGAGGGGAGCGCGTGTGGAGTGATGAAGTCCGTGATGTCTTCACTAAATTGTGCGCGGGGTCCTGGTGGCCTGTAAAGGAGGGTGCCTCTGAGTGTGGTCTTGGGGTCGATGTGGATCTGGAAGTGAAGGTGTTCAGAGTTGGCGAGATTGACGTCTGAGCTGGTTGAGATACTGAGGGATTTCTTATGGACGATAGCGATGCCTCCTCCTGTGTGGCCTGTACGGTCCTTGCGATTGATCTTATAGCCTTCCGGGATGGCAATGGTGATGTCTGGGGCTGATGTGGCGTTCATCCATGTTTCTGTTAGGAAGGCGACGTCCGGAGAGATGGTGTCTAGTAGATTCCAGAGGTCAATGGCGTGTCTGTGGACCGAGCGGGTGTTGAGCAGGATGCATTGTAGGTGGTTGGGGTCGGATATCTGTTGTGTGTTCGTAGATGAGGAGTTGTTCTTGGTGCCGTCGAACTTGCAGGAGTTGCAGGAAAAGGGTCCATGGGTGTGTCCAGGGGCGGTTTGGACGCAGTTGGGGGAACGGCCGGGGTTAAGGGCTAGGAGGGTGGTGGCATCGTAAGTAATGCGGGAGGGGTGGACATTACGAGGACCAGGGGCTATGGCGCTGGGCGCGGTCCAGGCGCGGACGGGCGTAGACGGGCTTACCTTTGGCGCACCTTCGGCGCGAATGGGGCGCGATCGCTGCGCGTGAACGCTGCGCGCAAATGCGCACTCTTCCAGACAGGATCTTGCGGCAGTGGGTGCAACCAGCCCCATCCCAATAGCACCGGTCCGAGCAAAGAGTGTTTAGGACACCCACATCACCCTCCTGCTATATGCTGTCACCAGGGTCTCCAGTCTCAATGCTCTAGCCCAATCCTATGGTTCGCAGTCTCCGCTTGGTGCTCCTGCGCCACACCTAGTGTGCGTGGTCTCAGCTGGCAGGTGGAGCTCCCACGTACCCTCGTGGCCAATAATCAGCGCATGAATCCATGCTAAGTAACTCCCTTCTTGCCCCAGGGTCTCCGCTTCCAACTCTGCAGTGCCTCCTCAGTGCACAGTGGCGGCACTGCAGATATTCCTCTAAATCCCTCCTGAACTGTCCTGGGCCCACTGTGCAGCGTTCCAGCGCCCAGCCCGGCTCACCAGCTCCACAGCCACAAGGAACTCGCCATCAACCAACCAGCCCCCAGACTAGTGGTCAAGTTAGATCTCCTGCCACCTAGCCATACCGCCACCAAACAAAATGGAGGCTATGCTGGTATTTCGGGCAGTTCATTATTTGCCCAGCCTGCTGCCACAAGCAGAAAAGATCATTCCGTGGACATCCTTGAAGTCTGTTACTGCCCATCAAAGTCCCGCGCCACGGTTCCTGCCGCTGCTATTACAATCCCGGGCGCCCCGCATCACCGGGAGGAAAGAGGCAGGAGGAGGGGGGGAGAAGCCCTGTGCCATTACGCGGCTGCCGCCGCTCCGATTTCTGCTCAGCTGCCCCGTCTCCAGTGCACACCTGTACCTCACCAGTGCTCAGCAATGAGCAACAGCTGTCAGCTCTCCCGCTCCGCCATCTCGGCAGCCGACCGCAGCGATCACTGGCAGATCTTCTCCTCGCATTCTAATCCAGCGCTATTTTTGTGCGAGTGGGCTCTCGCCGCTCACCAGCTCTCAATGCAGGATGCCGGTGGTCGCTGCAAGGGACCCCATAGGAGGGCAGCCCCCCGTAGTATCACTGAGGGCAGCCGGGCAGCACATCCTTGGGGCGCGGCGCGAGCGGCTGGGGAGGGGGCGGGGCTACGAGTATATAGGGGTGGCCCCTCCTCCCTCGCGCTCTCTTTGCTGCTGCCCCCCTCTCCAGCCAGGTCGCGTCCTAGGCTGCTCCCTGGCCTCCTCAGCCGCTCTGCTTTGACAACTCGTTAAAGTATTTCAAAACATGTCTCCACCTGGCGTATCTAGTGTACCAACACCCTAGTCCATAATACTACCTCGCACCACCTTATCAAAAATTGTAACATCAGCTGGAAACTGTACAGAATAAGTGTAGTTTGTAGAATAGGCAAAATTAATTATATTCATTTCTGGTCCACAATCGCTGACCTGAGGCAGTATTTAAGTGGGTGTTAGGCTGTCTCTAGAAAGAGAGCTTAGGAAACACCTTCAGGCAGGGAAGGAAGTAAGGAAAAACAGTAGTGTTCCATAGCTGCCCCAACATAGTATAGGCTTGGTTAGGGCATTGCTTCAGCAACCTGGGGACAGACAAACACTCCAGTCCCTATCCAAGACACTGGCAGTAGCTGGCTGCCAGACATTTAGGGAGGGGTAGGGTGCTGACTCTGAGGGGAACATGGGGTGAGAGCCTACCTTGGCCTTATTGATGGAGGTAGGAGTGTTGGGGAACACCTGTACTCAGGAATTGCCAATCTTGGCTTGCCAGGACAGGGATAGCCATCCTCACCATCTGGAGCAGGTAGAGGAGAGAAAGGTTAGATCAACAGTCGGGGGAGTCCGGCCCAGGCATCCCTTCGGCGTAGCCCCCCCGAGGGGGATTTTAGATTACACAGGGGCACGAAGGGCAAGATGCGACTGCTGGAGGCAATGAGGGGGGACCTAAGTACATGCCATATGGCACGGGGCTAGATCCCAGGAAGCGTTGGAGGTAGCTTGCAGGCGCAATGAGGGGGGAACTAAGTACATTCCGTTGGCACGGGGCTAGATCCCAGGAAGCGTTGGAGGTAGCCCGCAGGCGCGCAAACGCAGCCATGCGAAAAATCACAGAGATGCGTGGGTTGGGATTCAAAAGGCACAGCCTGCTGCATGCCAGAGCTGTTGGCTGCTGGGAAAAAGATGGGGTGCACTGGTCCAAGGTAGGCATGGCGATATTCTTGCTAGACCTGGGGGAAGCGCTAGAGGTAGCGGGTTTCAAATAGCTGAGATGCAAGGAGCTAAGTGGTGGGGGCTCTGGGTGCAGCGGAGGCCACACCCAGGGCTGTGGAGGAGTTACAGGGAAATCACAAAACAGGAAAGGCGCAGGAACAGGACCTGAAGCCTCCAGTGCAAAACGAACCGTGCATATGTCATACATGCTTCAAGGGGTCCTTCTTGGGAACTTGGAGTACGACGGCGCCCCGTTAGTGCTTAGGGCGGTCTTAAACCTGAGCAACTGGGGGCTTGCCATATAACGCTCCGCCCGGCTGGGGAAGGTGTGAGTCACTCTCCCTTGTTCAGAGGGCAGAGTGGGGTGGACGATAGATTCACCGGTGGGAGGAGTATATCCTCCCAGGTACAACACCGGGCTATGGCGCTGGTGGTTCTTTGGCTAAACTTCAGGTACCCTGCAACGAGGGGTTGCGGGGCGGACGGGATTGCCTGTAAGATAACCCACCTTTTATTTGTATATCAAATAAACCTGCAGCTCCTTTTTCCAAATAACACTGTGTCTGTATATTATTGTGTGAATGTACTACGCCCGGTGGCGGCCTTGTCTCTGCCAGCAAGCGACACCGACACCCTCTGCGAGGTGTACACACCACCAGGCGCACTTTTAGCCACGAAAGTGGCCCCCAACAGGATAAGTAACGGGGTTGGCGCGGAGCTCTCAGCTCACGCTGCCATTCGCATCGGTTCCTTAGCCACGCGCCGTGGCAAAGCGTACGTAGACCTAAGAATCCTGGAGCCAAAGAAGCAGACAATTTACATGCAGGAGACTTGCACACATCATGTGGAGGTGGAGTGTTATAAAACCACCTCAACAGATGCCAGCCTGTCTGTCCCACACAAAAGGAGCCCAGAAATGGCTGCTTGTGTCTTTCCTCCGAACTCCCAGAGTCTGGCGGTCGAGTTTATCAAACACAGAAAGATACACTCATAGGCTGGTGCAAAGGATAAAAGCTATGACAACTTCTACATGTAGCTGATCCACTCTCTGAAGCAGCAACTGTAAGCAGGCCAGGTGCCTCCAATAAGCAGACACTGATCAGATGGGGCCTGGGTGGGGAGAGAGGCTGTCTCTCTTCAAGGGCACATTCCGAGTGCCCTGGTAAAAGGGAGCGGTAACACTGTACACAGTAAATAAGCACACCAAAGAGTACGGTATTACCCGGGTGGGGTATTACCTCCTCATTGCAAGTTCTCCAGTGATACTGCATGCTTTTCCCTTCAAAATTCAGAATGTCGTTGTTTTTTCTGCATGAAAAGCCCTAAGCAAACTGTATGTGTATAGTGTAAAAGCGATTTATATGCTCAGAGGCCCCTTTGAATCTGACTATGCATAATCAGAGCACACATAAAAAGCCCCCAAATTAAGGAAACTAAAATTAAGAACTTCCCACAATACCCTAATATAAAGGTTCAATCCCAGTTCAGTCATCCTTCGGCCACCTGGCAGCAGGCTGAAGCGCATCCTGCTGAGCCCTGGAAGAGATACCCTCCCTCCTCAGGAACCCTCAAGGAGTGCCGAGACAGTGCTACACGTATCTCCCATCGCCTTCTCTCTTTCAAAGGGTGGCATCCAATGACTTATGAAGATAGAAAGCTCTGACCAATAGATGTAACGTTTAGCTCAGTCAATACCAATCCCAATGGATTCTTGGTGTGACGTTTCTGTGTTACCAGTGGTGGGGAGCAAATCAGGGCCTAGCACCAAGTCCCCTTTCCATTTCCTTCTGCAAACTGTCATTGGGTGATACAGCTTCCCCTGATCTGAGCTAAATCCAGCCTAAAGGCTAAATTAGATGAACTTAAGCTCCAATTAAAGGAGACCTTGCTGGATCTAGAGGGTTCAGAGGGCCCTTCGTGTACGAAGGGGATATGAATTTGAATTTAAAATTATTTATAAAGCGCACGTTCGCCAGCGGCTTCATGGCGCTACAACTTTACAGAAAACAGGGTAAGGGAACAAATGTGAGATAAACAAATTCAAGCTACAGGGAGATAATTAATTAGAAGCTTTAGAAAACAAATAAGTCTTGAGTTGTTTTCTAAACTGGGGGTAAAGAGTTGAGGCTCTGAGCTCGGGAGGAAGGGAGTTCCAGAGGAGAGGAGCAAGGGTCGCAAATTTCGAGCCACCCCATTTCTTCCTCCGGAATCGCGGGACAGTGAGGAGAGATTGGGTGGATGAGCGAAGGTCTCTGTTGGGGACGTAGGGAGTGATCTCGGAAGAAATAAAAGCCGGTGCCGTGCCCAGTCTCGCTTGAAAGGTGATAGAGGCCAGCTTGAACTGGACACGTTCACGAACGGGGAGCCAATGTAAAGATTTAAGAAGAGGGGTGACATGGTGGGATTTTGGTAATTTGAACACTAGGCGCGCCGCCTGGTTCTGAATCTGTTGCAACCGCCGGAGACTGAAGGGATAGGTACTCCCAGATAAATCAGTTTAACCAACAAGTATCCCACCAAGGGTCATGGGTCTAGTCCTTTTCATTACAGGGGACACATTACCCGCAAGTTATTCTTTTTACTCTCTCCACCATCTCCACTAATAAAGGGATACCTAGGAGAGGGTGAGGGATTTTTAATCTCTAGTTAAGCCCCCTGGTCACCCTTCTAATAAGTCCTCCATGAAATGTGGTCAAGCCCACCCTGACCTTTAGGAGTCAGGGTGGACCTGATGATAAAGCATGGGGGTTATATATATAAAAAAGGATTTTTTTTCCTTCCCCGCACTAGTCATGTGAAGCTAGCATACCCGCTTGAGGTGATCTACCCCTCTATCCCGTGTCCCCTGTATTGGAAAGGACTACCCCCATGACCCTTGAGGGATACTTGTTAGTTGAACTAAAGGCTAAATAACCTGGCTGCTGTGCCAGTAGTACGTTGTATGAATGAATATATGGAAACCCCTATAAATAAAAGTACTTAGTGACAAGGTTCTGAAAAGAGAGGGATCTGCCATCAGCATTTGGGACAGAACATACAGGAGATGAAGAGAGAATGTCCAAAGGAACGTTTCAAGCAGTATAGGGTAGGATTTCAATAAAGAGGGCGTAGCAAGAAGGGCACAGGTGGAATCTGTAACTTGGTGGTCACAATGTGGCCGGGACACTGTCAAGTGGTAAGGTACACCCTCCACGTTGAATACTGGTGCTCCACCACAGATTTCTACTGTGTGTCCCCACATTGCCTAGGTTATGTTTGCGTCTAAAGCAAACACAAGGAGATGATGGACGGAGCGATGAAACTTTTCAGACATGCATCCTCAGTCACAAATCTTGGTTGAATACATCATTGTTCTTTAACTCACTTTGCGTATAGCTTGCTTCAGTGGTTAAATGCCTGCATGGTTGGAGAAGAAGTTCCAACCATTTTCCATCGATTGTGACTGGGAGATGCATTAATGAAAACCTCTGCGGGATACCACCCTCCCCCACACACTTATCTGCATAGCATACGCCATGTGTTTTAACTCCAGGCTCAGCATGACCTGGTCCCCTGCTAGAGTTGTAAGAGAGCGGTGTAGGTCATGCATCCTCCCCAAGACCACCTACATCTGTGAGGTTCCGGATGCACTCCAACCAACCAAAATGTAATCAGTAAAAGAATGGGTGGCAGGCCTAGATTTTTTTAAGAAGCCCTCAGCTGGTGGTGCTGAAATTCAAGGTTGCCAAATACCAAGGTTGTCTAGTTTTTATTTCATCTCATGCCTCTTTCATCCATCAGTTTGCTCTCCCTGCTTCTCTAGCGCACTCTTGTATTTTCGTTTGAATTCCTGCTTTCTTCCTTTGCCAATGTTTTTCATCTTTCTCTTCATCCTCCTTTCCCTCTTTGATGCTTTACTCTCTCTTGTTCATATCTCGTGATGAAAAATAAGTCGCAGGCCCCAAAATTTTTGCCAGTGGCCACCACCTGCAACCACCGGCGCAAGAAAAGCACTGCAAACAACGCAATAGTGGGGCAAATCCAGCCGGACTGTCATTTACACCGGTCACCACACTGATCTGCCAATAAACCCCCCATGAGAGGCCAGTGACACCAGTGTCAGCAGGAGGCCCAGTGGGACATGGGCAAGCTAGCCAGGGTGGCCATTCCCAGGTCCTGTCGCGTTTCTTGCTGCCTGGGGTTCGACAGAGGAGATGTGGGAGGGTCCTTCATAATCAGGAGCAATACAAGAAAAAAGAGCAGAGCTCTCCCTGGTCCAAGTCAGGCTTGAATATTAAGAACCGGCTCTAAAGATAAAAATACATTCCCTAATATGAAAAGTGCTGTATATGCACATATCACTTTTGATCTTTCACTGTGCATGTATCTATGTATCTGTAGGAATTTGTGTGGTACAAACTTAGAATCAAAGTACATGGAGTGGTCATTAGTTGACTGGGAGGGGGTGTTGGCATTGGAAGTGGGGGGCAGTGATCGAGAAGGCAGACCCTTCCATTTGCTGCAATTTCCAATATCATAAAGTCTTCTTTATGAGACCACCATGTAGATGATAATTGTTAGAATTGGGGGTCTCTAGTTGGCACAGGTTGGTACTTGCGACAAATAGGGACCCTCTCCTCTAGTCAGGGTAAAGGGGTACACTCCGAAAATAACCCCTGCTCACCCCCTTGGTAGCCTGGCAAGAGCAGACAGGCTTATCTCAGAGGCAGTGTGTAAAGCATTTGTGAACACATACAGTAACCCAGTGACAACACTACAAATGGACACCACACAAGGTTTTATATCAAAAATAAGTATTCTTTTATATGGAGTTACCACCAGACCATAAGCAACAAGAAGAATCCACAGTACTATTAGAATTCAAGAGTTCTGGTTAAAAGGCTTAAATCAAGGTTCTGTGCGAGGCGGTAGCCCTGTCTGGCTACAGCGTTGTTGAAATAACACAGAGTCTAATAAATCCAGCAGACCGTGTCAGTCTGGGCCCACTCAAATGTCGACAGACTCAGTTACAGTACCCTTTACTTGATGCGGCCGGCACGGACGTGCGAGCCGGTTCCGGTGTTTGCTGCGGTGCAGAAAAGAAAACGTTGCAGGACGCGTTGTCCCTCGAAGCGGTGCAGGCAGCGGCCCATTGACGGAGTCGTTGGATCCAAGGCGTACGTTGCAGGGCGAGACGGTGCTTCGTTGCGGTGCTTCCAGCTTGCGGTACGGCGACAGAGCCGGAGTTCAGGAGCTGGCGTGGTTCAGTCCGGACAGCGGTGCGAGTCAGGCAGTGCTTCGCAAAGCGTGTGAGGCGGTGCCCAACTCTGGTGCGTTCACAGGACTCGAAGTCAACAGCAGTGATCACGTCGGTCAGACTAGTACGAGTCGGTCTAGCGAGGCGTTTGCCGTCGTGGTGTGGTAAATTAAATATTACCCGGACATAGTTTCTATACATTAATAAAGAATAAGGATAGCTCATAAAATGAGAGGCAGAGTCCGTGGTGTCCGAGTCAAAAGCTTTATTACAATGACTCGAGTCAGTGGAGAATCGGGTTCCATCACCACTAAGGTTCAGGAAGGGATATCTAACGTTTTATTCACATAGCACAATATATATAGTAAAACCATACAATTGCAATGAATAGAGAGGGCGGAACACTCCAGGCGGAGCAAGTGAAAGAGAGAGATAAGAACACAAGGTCGTGAAAGAAGGCGTGTAGGGAGGCGTACACGTGGGTGTTCACTTGATGAGTCATAGGTGTCTCATAGGTGGGTGGATGCATAGAGGAGGTCTGCAGGGTCAGCAGAAACCTTTTCCCTACATGTGCGCGCAACTGGTCATGACGTGGAATTGACGTGTAACTGGGGAGAGCTGGCTTTAGCACTAGTAGAGGAGTCTGGAGTCTGGGATGCCAGAATGACCTGCACCTTTGGCACATCTGATATCTTGTGTTTGGAGGATGTATTGTCTGAAGTAAAGGTCTCTCGAGTAAAAGCTGTTCATCACTAAATGCTAGTGTGCGCATATATTTCTTCGTGCATTGCGTAGGGCCATGGGCCTACTATGGCAACGGGTTCAGTAAATCACTTGCATGGAGACAGGAAGGCTAGGCCCTATGCTCTGCAGGCGGAATATGTTTACCTCTTTCACTAGACTGGAATGTGTTTTTGCGGAGCTGAGCAGATAACTGTAGGCAAAATACCGTCTTGGCAGGCAGGCCAGGCCGGGCACCTCTCGGCTGAGCAGGGAGTAAGGGAGAGGTCAGGGATGCATACCTAAACTGCAGCTTTCAGAGTCAGAAGAGGCTCGGAGCCTGAATTCAGGGCCTGGCTCGGCTGGGCCACAAAAACGTGTGCTTCTCGACTTATAAACGTGTACCATGTAAATGCATTGGCAACGTAGGCTTTAAGGCAGAATTATCGTTTCTTACAGGGAGGGCCTGGTAGTTGACATGCTAACGTTGGACGCAAATGCAAATGCGTCTTCATTTCGGTCACATAGGGAAAATGCATGGATGTCATGCACATACACTGAACGTTGGGGTACACGATAGGGGACATACGTGGCCATATAAAATTTCATTTACCTCAGTGGTGTCCACCAGTCGCAGTGCAGGCAACGGCTAGGTGACGGCATCAGGACAGAGTCGGTGAGCTCAGAGCTTGCGTTGTTCGAGGCGGACGTTGGTCGATGCGGTGCCTACAGGACAAAGGGCCGGTCGTGAGAGTCGGTCACAGCTCCCTGCCTCTGTAGCCGCTGAAAGAGCGTTTTCAGCAGCAATCCACAAAGGCTTGTGAAGTCTACTGGTCCTGAGACTTCAGTCAGGGGGCAAGCTCTCTTCCAAGCCCTTGGAGATCTTTCACAAGTTAAAAGTAAAGTACACAAAGTTCTTTCTCCTTCCTTAATCAGTCAGGCAACCACTGCAGGCCAATCCCCCAAGCAGCACTTCAGCTTGGGAATAGTCTCTCCTCAGTTTCTTCAGGTTCCTCTCCTCAGCAAAGGTTTCTTCTTGTAGTCCAAAGGTGATCTAATTTCTTGGGATCAGGGTCCCAATATTTATACCCCAAAATAGTTTGTTCTCTGAGGGGAGAAGGGCCTGTGCCCAGTCCAAACCAGTTCTGAGGCAATCTGTTTACCAGACTTCTCCTTTCCTTTCACAGTGCAGGGCAGAAACATCAGACACCTCACAGGAGGTGGAGCCAGCATTGTGGAAGGCAAGTAGTCCTGGAGCACTTTGTTGACAGTCTTCCTTCTCTTCTTTCAGTGTGCAGGGCAGAGACATCAGACGCACCACAGGGGGTGGAGCCGGTAGAGAGAAGGCACAGCCCTATTGAAGTCGCAGGTGCAACTCCTCCCTCCCATCTAGATGCAGATCTCTCTATTCACCACTGGGCTGCCCCAGCCTGTCTCCTGGAATCCCCCAGCCCTCTCACTCACAAACCCAGACAACAAAATACACAACCTAGCAGAGGCGGATTGAAAGGTTAAGCAAGCAAATACCTCCTTCTAAAGGTGGTATTTGCAAACACAGAATATTAAAATAAACTTCACTAAAAGATGAGTCCAGGTATACTAAACTCGAATTGCTACCATGTTCTCTGAGTCGGTTAGGATTATGAAATGTAATAATTCTAACAGCCCATTCTGGCCTATGGAGAACAGGTAGCCTTGCAATAGTGAAAGACGAAAATGGTTGGAATCCACTATTGGGACATGCCACACACATCAGGGCTTGTCCTACCTTATACTTACAATGCACCCTGCCCTTGGGCCTACCATAGGGGTGACCAATATGAAGAAAAGGGAAGGTTTAGGGACTGGCAAGTGGGTGCACTTGCCCAGTCAGCATGACAGTACCAGACTGCACGCAGGTTGTGCAATGGCAGACCTTAGACACATTTTACAAGGCTGCTTCTGTGGGTGGCACAACCAGTGCTGCAAGCCCACTAGCAGCATTTGGATTTACACGCCCTGGGGACACTCAGTGCATTGTACTAGGGTCTGACAAGTAAACCAAATAGCCAAACATGGAATCACTAATGAATACATTCATTTACAGTAGGGAGCACTTGCACTGTGGCACTGGACAGCAGTGGCACAGTGCCCAAAGCATCTAACACCCGCAAAAACACATGAGGCAACAGCAAAAGTGGAAGGGAGACCCACGCCAATGGTGCCAGGTCTAACAATAATGCTGTATTTTGACAAGATACCTTGGTCTCGGGTGAACAATAGTGTGGTTAACATTGAAGAGTTCAAACAATACACATTTAGATATAAACAGATCACACTTAATGACAGCTCCTGCAGGGAAGGAATAATCAGGGCATTTGAGAACATATGGGGATTGTTTCTGGACCTCAACAGAGTCAAATGATGACACTTCCCTTCTCCTCAAATAAATGTTTACTTATCTTATTAAAGGTGTAAAGTTATGCTGGTTGAACAATATTATGTAGCATATTTGTTCATATAGTGAACCGTATGTTTAAAGAATAATACAATCAGGTGCACAAAAATCTCCTAAAAATGAACTGGATGCTATGAGAACTTAGTGAAACAAATTAGAAATCATAGCATCACAAGGCAGAATGGTACAGCATGAAGGTGCTTTATGGACCCCATGTGAATTTGTCTTGTCTGCGGTATGGCTGCTGGTAAATATACAGAAGAATATGGATGATCACGTTTGGTGTATTCGTTGTCACAGAAAGGCTTGCTGGATCTCCCCTCTATTAACATGTGTACCCTCTCAGCAGGATGAATCTCCTTACAGTTCTTCTATTTGGTTTCAGTATCTTTGGAGGGGTGTGGACAGATCCTGCATGTGACCCAGCACCAGCAAGTAAGAAACTGTCTACTTTTAGCACATCATATTTGTATTAAAATTCTGATACTTTCTATTAACATATGAAATTTTAAAATCATCTTATCAGCATGGTTCTCAAGCCAAAACAGCAAGACGCAATCAAACCTATTCCTGTGGCAAGATTGTAATTTCTAGCAAATTTGTTTTGATGTGTCTTGCATTCATGTGACTGTTGTTAGTATTTGCTTGTACTGAAAATTCAATGTTCAATATCTAATTTGTTAGGATATTTGACTAAAATGTTTTCCAGTTTAAAATTAAAAGTGTTTATCAATTAAAAAGCAATGTTACAATCAACACCCAACATTGGCTGCTTTGACATATGTAGGTTACCAACCTTCTGATCAAAGTAATCCTAAAATCTAGGCACAGCAATACACATACAGTTCCTTTTTCAGACACTAATGTCAAAGTTATGCTATTTTGTTATTTTATTACTGAGCGCACACATGCTCCAAAGAGCTTCGGAGGACTGGCAAAACCACAAAACAGGACATGCATTGCAGGGAGGAGTTCCTTTGCTGAAAAAACCTCTGTCCCAGTCAGACTGGCTTTCCAAAATTCTGAAATAAGCAAATGGCCTTGGTGGCTCAAAGGAGGGGTCAACAACTCCTTTTTTTTACTATTTCATTACTACTTTTTTATACTTTCTCCTTTACTAGAAATGTGCAATATGGCCAATGCCGGCTAAATGTGCTTCCATTCCTTGATGCCTAATAGTGCATGCGCAGTTACATTTTATGGTACTGAAGCAAGTGAGTAGATAGTGTGAAATACCAGCATATGCACCATTGGCATAATGAACACAGTCGTGACTAGTAGACACTGCCTGGATCCTACTTGAGAAATAGAAGAGACCCACTTTTTTATAATTCTCAAGGGAAAGAAGCCTATTTTAATAACAATAATAATTTGTGGATCCAGGGATATTTCTTGGTCCATTAGCAAGCCACAAGTTCACCACTCAGGAAACAGGAGGAGGACACATCCCAATGCTTCTGGACAAGTTTCTTCCATCCATTCAAATGGTGAAGCCACGACCACTAATACCTGTGTTATTGAGAGATTAATCTTTAGACTCTTCTCTTCATCCATTGGACTGTAGATACCAAGCATTTTGCAAAGTTGCTAGATTTAGTAGTACAAACTGAATTTCATCAGGGTAGTTATAAAAAGACCATACTAAATAAATGAAACAGTTTTATTAATGATCACAGATATATACATTTACCAGACAGTTTAGAGCACTGCTCCATTTCATGCCTAGAGATGGTTATTTTACACTACTGAGGTTCCATGAAGATATCTTGTAAATAGTCAAGGAGAAAAAAATCATCAATTTCAATATGATGCATCTCTCCAACACAACCTTGTAATGTCGATGTGGGGGCGGACGTTGTCAAGGAACTGACAAATACAGCAAACTCTTCACCCATCACCACCATCGACCATCTCCATTCTGAGCTTATTTCAGAAAGAAAATGAAGGGCTCTATGTAGTGTGCGCATGTCCGAAATGGGCATGACCATCATCCAAGATGTTACTGGATTCAACAAATGAGGGAGCGATGCAGTCTTCAGTCTCTCACTACCTCCAACAATAACCACATACACAAGACTACAAGGAGCATTGGTAGAACAAGGCAAGGGGAAAGGGATAAGAGAGTAAACAGTGACACAGGACTGCATCAGTCTGGTTTGTAATTTCTGCTGGGTACCGATGGCTGCAGGTTGCAGTGGGTATCTTAATGCAATAGGAGCTGTCTTTATTAACCAGCAATGAAAGTCTTGCATCTACCTGTGACTGAGAATGATACACCTTATTGATATTGCTGTGTTGCTAGCTCTCTGCACTTTTATGTGGAACTTATTTCTAAAACTCCAGCTATGTCACTATGCACTCTCTGCTAAGATGATTTAGAATTGCTTCCTTTGTCACTTATGTATCATAATATATAAATAGAATTTCCAACATAGTCCTGTCTTAAGAATCCATCTTTCCGTCACAGGATAAACCTCAAGTGCAATGCAAAAGTCTTACAGTCTTTAGAAAAGTTCAAGTTAAATATTCTAAATAGTTCAAAGTTTGTTTTCACGACACATCACGACATTCAGAGTCCTTCGGTGTATTTCCCAATATCATGCAAAACAGCCTCCAAACACCCAAAACCATTATAGAGTAAGCTGGGCATGTTTGCCTTGCTTACTCCCCTGGTGCACGATTATTGTGGGTAGTTACACCCCGACTCTCAAGGTTCATTGTCCAGCATTGGTGCGTTGTGAGAGCACTGTCCAAGTTCCAGAAGTGGCACAGGTGTTTGTTGCAGGTCAGAACACACTGTAGTATCAGATCTCTGCAAACGTCTCAGTACCGCTTTATCCCGAGGCAATCATTGTGACAAATGTATGAAGCACAAAAAGTGGAGCATTGTGACAAGTGTATGAAGCGCAAACAGTGGAGCATTTTGACAAGTGTATGAAGCACAAATAGTGGAGCATTGTGATGAGTGTATGAAGCACAAACAGTGGAGCATTGTGACAAGTGTATGAAGGACAATTAGCAGAGCATTGTGACAAGTGTATGAAGGAAAAATAGCAGAGCATTGTGACAAGTGTATGAAGGACAAATAGCGGAGCATTGTGACAAGTGTATGAAGGAAAAATAGTGGAGCATTGTGACAAGTGTATAAGTGAAAAATAGTGGAGCATTGTGACATGTGTATGAAGGACAAATAGCGGAGCATTGTAACAAGTGTATGAAGGAAAAATAGCGGAGCATTGTGACAAGTGTATGAAGGACAATTAGCAGAGCATTGTGACAAGTGTATGAAGGACAAACAGTGGAGCATTGTGACAAGTGTATGAAGGAAAAATAGTGGAGCATTGTGACAAGTGTATGAAGGAAAAATAGCGGAGCATTGTGACAAGTGTATGAAGCACAAATAGCTGAGTATTGTGACAAGTGTATGAGGGAAGAATAGCGGAGCATTGTGACAAGTGTATGAAGCGCAAACAGAGGAGCATTGTGACAAGTGTATGAAGGAAAAATAGCGGAGCATTGTGACAAGTGTTTGAAGGAACAATAGCGGTGCATTGTGACAAGTGTATGAAGGAAAAATAGTGGAGCATTGTGACAAGTGTATGAAGCACAAATAGCGGAGCATTGTGACAAGTGTATAAAGGAAAAATAGCAGAGCATTGTGACAAGTGTATGAAGGACAAATAGCGGAGCTTTGTGACAAGTGTATGAAGGAAAAATAGTGGAGCATTGTGACAAGTGTATGAAGGAAAAATAGCAGAGCATTGTGACAAGTTTTTAAAAGAAGAATAGCGGAGCATTGTGACAAGTGTATGAAGGAAAAATAGCGGAGCATTGTGACAAGTGTATGAAGCACAAATAGCGGAGCATTGTGACAAGTGAATGAAGGAAAAATAGCGGAGCATTGTGACAAGTGTATAAAGAACAAATAGCGGAGCATTGTGACAAGTGTATGAAGGAAAAATAGCAGGGCATTGTGAAAGTGTATAAAGAACAAATAGCGGAGCATTGTGACAAGTGTATGAAGGACAAATAGCGGAGCATTGTGACAAGTGTATTGGTGTCTCAGTAGTGAGATATCTGTGCACGGTGCATATCTGTATTAAGAAAGTCCTGTTTGTTTCTATGTACCACCCTGTATCAGATAGGCAGTGACAAAAATGTATTTGCTTGCTCTACATCGAGTTTTTAATGTAAATACTAAAGGCAAGCCAATAATGTAACTTGAGCACCTTTTTAGTGCTAGACACACCAGGATTTCCATGGTAAACCAAAGAAATAAGTTCAGTCTAAGACCTTTGAGCAGCACAAGCAGATCATGTCTCACCACATTTCCTTCTCTACACTCAATTCACTAGAAACTTTGTAATCCAATTTCCAAATTCCTACTTGGAGGCCACCCCTTTTTAAGATACTGTTTCACTTTCACCATTTGCTAAACTTCTACACACATTTTTTCAAATCAAATCAAATCAAAATCCACTTTATTTGATTAATAACAATCTCTTTAAAAACTTTTTAAAAACAATATCACATAAAAATCAGATTGTCGAGGAGGAGCTTCGTGGGCAAGTAAGATGGCCGCGTAAGCTCGGAGCTCCGGAGACCCTCCGACCCTCCGCATAAATCCTGATCGAAATCCTGTTCCACGGTGGTGGATTCTTGTTGGTGAATGGTCGTAGAGACGGGATCTGCTGTCCGATTCAAAATCCGACACTCATTGACGAAGATACGTCGTGTTGAAGTTCCGTGCCAGGGGCGGACCATTGTCTCAGTGATGGCCGGCGGCTGCGACACTGAAGTGCATGATCGATATGCCGAGTGAGTGACTCCTGATCCAGCCGGCGGAGCAAGCGGAGTTGCGGAGTGGCCTATCGCTGGCTGAACATTCGCGGCTGCTTCGCTCCACACTTGCTTGTGTACTCGTAGGGGTTCCGGTGTGCCACCCTTTGTTCTGTCCCTGGTTTCAACATGGCGGGCAAGGGCGACCCCGACAGAACGGCGAACCAGGTCAGCAGGAAGACGGTCCAACCCCAAACCAACAAGATTGACCGCTATGCCCAACAGAGGACCTCGCCAACTGTGGCCGCTCATTCAAAAGACACTCTACGTGCGGGCTCGCCAGATGAGTCAGAGCCGACACTCCGGGACATCATGGGGGCTATAGCTGGCATCAGAACGGAGATGCACAAGCAAAACGAGGTCCTGACACACAAAGTCGACACCCTGGCGATCGACCTCAACCTGATTAGGGCCGATCTTGGCAAAACCAATGATAGAGTGAAATCACTGGATATCAAAACTGCGAGCCTCACGACTGATGTCTCGGACCTGCAGACGGAGGTCCGGAATTTGAGGTCTGTCAACGACCTATTCTCAAAGCGGCTGGAAGACTTTGAGGGACGTGCCAGGCGGTAGAACGTTCGAATCATTGGGGTTCCGGAGGGTGCAGAGGACTCGGCCACCGACCTCTTCGTTGAGGACCTGATAAAGACTCATCTGGCCCCTGCGGGCCTCAGCCATTTCTTTTCGGTTGAGCGGGCCCACAGAATGCCGGGTGGACCGCCGAAGTCGGGCGCCACGCCGCGACCCATCATTGCCCGCCTGTTCAATTTCAGAGATCGAGATGTGATCCTACAGGCCTCGAGACGGCATGGGCTCCTCAAGTTCCAGAACGTGGATGTCAACTTTTACCCGGACTTTACTAGGGCTGTTCAGAGGCAGCGTCAAAGTTTTGCCGGAGTGAAGCGACGTCTCAGAGACTTGGGGATGAAATATTCAATGATGTTCCCCGCTAGACTGCGTATTGAGCACGATGGTCGTGCTGTATTTTTCGACATGCCTGAGACTGTAAGTGACTGGCTGGACACCTTGCCGCACAGACGCGAGGAACTGGAGGAACAATCGGAGGGTGCCTCGGGAGGCCCCGATCGTCAGGAGTAATACTCATTTCACTAACTTTGTCGGTCGGTGTTCCTGTTGACTATGGCCTACAAGCCCTACTGTAGCACTTTATTGTGAATATCCTTTTTTTACCATGGAGGGTGGCGGGGGGGGGACTACGTGATCTCCCTTCTCCTCTAGGGTCTTCTTGTAGTTTAGTTCATGGGGCGACAGGCACACTGCTGTTTGGGGGCGCTAATTAGTCTGCTGCAGGGGTGCAGGGTGGGGAGTGGTATGTGGGTTGGTTTTGTTTGCTTTCTTTGTTTCTTCTTTCCTTTCTTAAGGCAATGCAACGTCTGCTTTAATTCTTTTAATGTATCGATGAGGCCTACTGGGGTCGGCGGAGGCCCGGGATTTGACGATGGGGAGTAGGAAATTAAAAGTTCTGTGTTGGAATGTTAATGGCTTGGGTGACCGCATCAAGAGAGGGGTGGTTTTGCAATTGTTTAGGAGAAGTATGCCTGATGTTATTTTGTTACAGGAGACACACTTGGTGGGAAATACGTGTCGTGCACTCAACAGGAAGGGTTTCAAGATGGTGGCGCATTCAGGGTTCTCTTCGGGGTCCCGGGGGGCAGGGATTATGGTGCGCACGTCTCTCCCATTTGAAATTGACTCCAGTGTCGAGGATGAGAGGGGGCTGTACGCTGCCGTCACGGGGAGATGGGAGGGGCGGTCCCTGAATCTGGTTTCAGTTTATGTTCCCCTGGGGTTACAAAACAACACCTTTCAGGACCTTGGAGGCGCCATTTTGAGTCTGCCCGAGGGGTTGCTTATTGTGGGTGGTGACTTCAACTCAGTCTGCTCGGGGACCTTGGACAGACATCCGCCTAGAGATCTCTGTGGTTTCAAATCCTGGTTGTCCGATTTCCTCGACACTATGGGACTGATTGATTGCTGGAGACTTATGCATCCCACCCAGAGTCAATACTCGTTTCATTCTGGGGCGCACGGTAGCCTCTCTAGAATAGATTATGTCCTGGCCTTGGCGGCCCATGCGCCGGCGATTTCCGAGGCCCGCATGCTGGCAAGGGGCATCTCGGACCACTCCCCGGTGTGGGTGTGCTTTGACTTCGACATTGTGGTTACCGAGCGGCCTGTAGTAGTCAACCCGTGGTATTTTCGAAACCCGAAGACGCGCGGACTCCTGGCCAGAGCTATTGAGCTCTATTTTACTGAGAATACTGGGTCGGTCGCATCAGCCGCCACTTTATGGGAGGCGTTTAAGACGGTTCTGCGAGGTGAGGCCCTCACCCTCATAGCGGAAGTCCGCAGGCACAGAGATGCCGACATGGTGCGCATCGAAGCAGAGATTATGGCGCTGGACTCCCAATTGGAAGCGGGCCCGACGCCTGAGTTGCTCCATGCCCTCTCTCTTAAGCAATCAGAATATCGCGATCTTGCCTCCGATGCTGCCCTTGTCATGGGTAGAGAACAACAGGGTAGAATTTATGATGTCGGAGACAAGGCGGGCAAGCTCCTTGCCTGGCTTGACAGGAAGGAGAGAGCTGGCCGCGTAGTTCCGGAGGTGCTGGGGGACGATGGCCTGCTTGTCACTGATCCTAGGGCAATAGTGGAGTCGTTCTCTGACTACTTTCAGGGCATTTACACTTCGGTCTCGGACCGGTCTGAGGCCGACTCCTGTGCTCTTTTGGCGGACATAGATCTCCCGTGCCTGCCGGAGGCAGACCGTGCCGACCTAGACAGGGACATTACTGCTGACGAGATAGCCCTTGCCATTCGTTCCCTCAGGTCTGGTAAGGCGCCCGGCCCCAATGGCATTCCAGTGGAACTGTATAAAATCAAGCCAGATGTCGTTTCTCCGCCCCTACGGAACATGTTCCTGGAGGCGCGAGAGACGGGCATGCTGCCCCACGACCAGAGGCTGGCCACCATTGTGGTTATCCATAAGGAAGGGAAACCAAGAGATTTGTGCCGATCGTATCGTCCCATCTCTCTGTTGAATGCAGAGCCTAAGATTCTTGCCAAACTGCTGGCCAACCGCTTGATTGGCGCTATCGGCGACTTAGTGCACCCGGACCAGTCGGGCTTTATTCCAGACCGCAACACTGCCCTTAACCTTCGGAGACTCCACAGAGCCCTGGCTAGGGCCCACACCCTCGAGGAGCCAGCTGTTCTGGCGTCGTTGGATGCCACGATGGCGTTTGACTCCCTTGAATGGAACTACCTGTGGGCAGTGTTGGCGAAGCTCGGCTTCGGTCCGGAATTCGTAGGGTGGGTTAAACTTCTGTATGCCAGCCCGCTGGCTAATGTGACGGTCAATGGTCGAGTTTCCGCGTCCTTTGCTCTTCAGAGGGGCACCAGGCAGGGCTGTCCTCTGTCCCCCCTTTTGTTCGCACTTGCACTTGAACCATTGGCAGCCTGGATACGTAACCACCCTGACATACATGGCATTCGCTGGTCCCCTGAATTCGAGGACCGAGTGTCATTATACGCAGATGACATCCTTCTGTATCTCACCTCCCCTTGCAAGTCTCTCATCGTGGCGTGTGACGTGCTTCGACTCTTTGGTCAGTACTCTGGCCTGGTTATTAATTGGTCGAAGTCGCACTTATACGTTCTGAGAGGGGGGACACCTCGTCTTCCGAGGGACTGTGGCATACAGGTGGCGAGACATGGATTCAAATACCTGGGGATCTATATCTCCACTGACCCCAAAGCACGCTATGAGAACAATTTGCTTCCCCCTCTTCTTCGTCTCCGACGTGACGAGGAGGGGTGGCGTAAACTCCCTCTCTCTCTGCTTGGGCGCGCGGCGTTATTTAAGATGATGTCCTTGCCCAGATTCCTGTATGCCCTGCAAAATACTCATGACCCGGTCCCGGACAGATACTTTGACGAAATCGAGAGCTTGCAACGTGCCCTGCTCTGGGACGGCCGGCCACGCATTGCTATCACGAAGCTCACGCTCCCGTGGTATGTTATGTTATGTTATCTATTTTTTATATAGCGCACGGATGCCGCAGCTAAGAGGCGTCCCGGCGCTTGGAGATCTGAATAACACAACACGAGTAAGAAGGCTAGACAGGAAACAGACTAGACTGTAGAGAAGAGAAAAGTCTTCAAGGTCTTCCTAAAAAGAAACAGATCTGGGATTGAGCGGAGTGGAGCTGGAAGAGAATTCCAAAGGGCAGCCGCCAGCACTGAAAACGAGCGTCCACCCATTCTAGCCCTTTTAAAGCGGGGCACTATGGCGAGGTTCAGTCCAACAGAGCGGAGAGCTCTAGCAGGAGCATAGTGCAGAATAGTCTGTGCAAGGATCGGAGGGGAGGCTAGGTTGAGAATTTTAAAAGTTAAGCAGAGGGCTTTAAACTTAACTCTTTGCTCAATCGGAAGCCAATGAAGATTCCGGATGGTTTGGCGAGCTGAGACAAATTTCGGGAGGCCGACAAGCATCCTAGCAGCCGCGTTCTGAACCCTCTGAAGACGGGACAGTTCGGCCTGATTTAAGCCCAAGAACAGAGAATTGGCATAGTCCAGTCTGGTAAGAACCAGAGCCTGGACCATAATCTGTCTTGTCTCAGCATCGAAAAATTTAAAAATGGGTCTCAGACCATGCAAAGTACCAAAACATACGCCAGCCACTCGTTTGGTATGGGAAATAAATGAAAGCTTGTCATCGAACCACACCCCAAGGTTTCTGACTTCACTCACAGGGGTAGGCACAGGGCCAAGATCAGTAGGCCACCATTGATCTCCCCATAGACCACTTTCCTTACCGAAAATAATGACATCGGTCTTAGAGGCATTGGGGAATAGCATTACCCGACGTGCGGAGATACTATTGGGCCTCCCAGTTGGCGGCCATTAATCATGGCCTATACGGACCGGTGGATAGTCCAGGGTACGCCATGGATCGGTGGCTCCTGGATGGCGGGAAATATCATAGGGCGCTGTATACGAGATCTCTTGATAGGCGGATGTCTGGGCCAACGAAAACCGCTGTGCACATCTGGAGAACGATCACAAAGGCACAGGGGTGGAAAGACAAACTTACAATGGCAACTCCACTTTATGACTCTGAGATTCTGGGTAAACTGTGGCACACTAAGGGGTTTGATAAGTGGGACATGATCGGGATCTCTAGTGTGGAGGACATGATGTTGCAAGGGGAGGTGAAGTCTTTTGCCCAACTACAGACGGAGTTCCAGCTGGGTGGAACGGAATATTTTCGGTACGCTCAGCTGCGACATGCACTCCTGTCCGCCATGCCGGAGGGTGCGGCAATTCCCGAAAGTTCTCCCTTGGAAGACCGGGTACTGGACGGCCACATGCCGGACAGCGCTATCTCTCTGACATATAAAAAACTGATAAATGTCCGCATGGATCTTCTTCTGGGGGTGAGAGAGCAATGGGTACGGGACGGCATATCTGTATTAAGAAAGTCCTGTTTGTTTCTATGCACCACCCTGTATCAGATAGGCAGTGACAAAAATGTATTTGCTTGCTCTACATCGAGTTTTTAATGTAAATACTAAAGGCAAGCCAATAATGTAACTTGAGCACCTTTTTAGTGCTAGACACACCAGGATTTCCATGGTAAACCAAAGAAATAAGTTCAGTCTAAGACCTTTGAGCAGCACAAGCAGATCATGTCTCACCACATTTCCTTCTCTACACTCAATTCACTAGAAACTTTGTAATCCAATTTCCAAATTCCTACTTGGAGGCCACCCCTTTTTATGATACTGTTTCACTTTCACCATTTGCTAAACTTCTACACACATCTTTTCAAATCAAATCAAATCAAAATCCACTTTATTTGATTAATAACAATCTCTTTAAAAACTTTTCAAAAACAATATCACATAAAAATCAGTTTGTCGGGGAGGAGCTTCGCGGGCAAGTAAGATGGCCGCGTAAGCTAGGAGCTCCGGAGACCCTCCGACCCTCCGCATAAATCCTGATCGAAATCCTGTTCCACGGTGGTGGATTCTTGTTGGTGAATGGTCGTAGAGACGGGATCTGCTGTCCGATTCAAAATCCGACACTCATTGACGAAGATACGTCGTGTTGAAGTTCCGTGCCAGGGGCGGACCATTGTCTCAGTGATGGCCGGCGGCTACGACACTGAAGTGCATGATCGATATGCCGAGTGAGTGACTCCTGATCCAGCCGGCGGAGCAAGCGGAGTTGCGGAGTGGCCTAGCACTGACTGAACATTCGCGGCTGCTACGCTCCACACTTGCTTGTGTACTCGTAGGGGTTCCGGTGTGCCACCCTTTGTTCTGTCCCTGGTTTCAACATGGCGGGCAAGGGCGACCCCGACAGAACGGCGAACTGGGTCAGCAGGAAGACGGTCCAACCCCAGACCAACAAGATTGACCGCTATGCCCAACAGAGGACCTCGCCAACTCAGGCCGCTCATTCAAAAGACACTCTACGTGCGGGCTCGCCAGATGAGTCAGAGCCGACACTCTGGGACATCATGGGGGCTATAGCTGGCATCAGAACGGAGATGCACAAGCAACACGAGGTCCTGACACACAAAGTCGACACCCTGGGGATCGACCTCAACCTGATTAGGGCCGATCTTGGCAAAACCAATGATAGAGTGAAATCACTGGATATCAAAACTGCGAGCCTCACGACTGATGTCTCGGACCTGCAGACGGAGGTCCGGAATTTGAGGTCTGTCAACGACCTATTCTCAAAGCGGCTGGAAGACTTTGAGGGACGTGCCAGGCGGTAGAACGTTCGAATCATTGGGGTTCCGGAGGGTGCAGAGGACTCGGCCACCGACCTCTTCGTTGAGGACCTGATAAAGACTCATCTGGCCCCTGCGGGCCTCAGCCATTTCTTTTCGGTCGAGCGGGCCCACAGAATGCCGGGTGGACCGCCGAAGTCGGGCGCCACGCCGCGACCCATCATTGCCCGCCTGTTCAATTTCAGAGATCGAGATGTGATCCTACAGGCCTCGAGACGGCATGGGCCCCTCAAGTTACAGAACGCGGATGTCAACTTTTACCCGGACTTTACTAGGGCTGTTCAGAGGCAGCGTCAAAGTTTTGCCGGAGTGAAGCGACGTCTCAGAGACTTGGGGATGAAATATTCAATGATGTTCCCCGCTAGACTGCGTATTGAGCACGATGGTCGTGCTGTATTTTTCGACATGCCTGAGACTGTAAGTGACTGGCTGGACACCTTGCCGCACAGACGCGAGGAACGGGAGGAACAATCGGAGGGTGCCTTGGGAGGCCCCGATCGTCAGGAGTAATACTCATTTCACTAACTTTGTCGGTCGGTGTTCCTGTTGACTATGGCCTACAAGCCCTACTGTAGCACTTTATTTTGAATATCCTTTTTTTACCATGGAGGGTGGCGGGGGGTGGGACTACGTGATCTCCCTTCTCCTCTAGGGAGTTCTTGTAGTTTAGTTCATGGGGCGACAGGCACACTGCTGGTTGGGGGGGCTAATTAGTCTGCTGCAGGGGTGCAGGGTGGGGGGTAGTATGTGGGTTGGTTTTGTTTGCTTTCTTTGTTTCTTCTTTCCTTTCTTAAGGCAATGCAACGTCTGCTCTAATTCTTTTAATGTATCAATGAGGCCTACTGGGGTCGGCGGAGGCCCGGGATTTGACGATGGGGGGTAGGAAATTAAAAGTTCTGTGTTGGAATGTTAATGGCTTGGGTGACCGCATCAAGAGAGGGGTGGTTTTGCAATTGTTTAGGAGAAGTATGCCTGATGTTATTTTGTTACAGGAGACACACTTGGTGGGAAATACGTGTCGTGCACTCAACAGGAAGGGTTTCAAGATGGTGGCGCATTCAGGGTTCTCTTCGGGGTCCCGGGGGGCAGGGATTATGGTGCGCACGTCTCTCCCATTTGAAATTGACTCCAGTGTCGTGGATGAGAGGGGGCGGTACGCTGCCGTCACGGGGAGATGGGAGGGGCGGTCCCCGAATCTGGTTTCAGTTTATGTTCCCCCGGGGTTACGAAACAACACCTTTCAGGACCTTGGAGGTCGCCATTTTGAGTCTGCCCGAGGGGTTGCTTATTGTGGGTGGTGACTTCAACTCAGTCTGCTCGGGGACCTTGGACAGACATCCGCCTAGAGATCTCCGTGGTTCACAATCCTGGTTGCCCGATTTCCTCGACACTATGGGACTGATTGATTGCTGGAGACTTATGCATCCCACCCAGAGTCAATACTCGTTTCATTCTGGGGCGCACAGTAGCCTCTCTAGAATAGATTATGTCCTGGCCTTGGCAGCCCATGCGCCGGCGATTTCCGAGGCCCGCATGCTGGCAAGGGGCATCTCGGACCACTCCCCGGTGTGGGTGTCCTTTGACTTCGACATTGTGGTTACCGAGCGGCCTGTAGTAGTCAACCCGTGGTATTTTCGAAACCCGAAGACGCGCGGACTCCTGGCCAGAGCTATTGAGCTCTATTTTACTGAGAATACTGGGTCGGTCGCATCAGCCGCCACTTTATGGGAGGCGTTTAAGACGGTTCTGCGAGGTGAGGCCCTCACCCTCATAGCGGAAGTCCGCAGGCACAGAGATGCCGACATGGTGCGCATCGAAGCAGAGATTATGGAGCTGGACTCCCAATTGGAAGCGGGCCCGACGCCTGAGTTGCTCCATGCCCTCTCTCTTAAGCAATCAGAAAACCGCGATCTTGCCTCCAATGCTGCCCTTGTCATGGGTAGAGAACAACAGGGTAGAATTTATGATGTCGGAGACAAGGCGGGCAAGCTCCTTGCCTGGCTTGACAGGAAGGAGAGAGCTGGCCGCGTAGTTCCGGAGGTGCTGGGGGACGATGGCCTGCTTCTCACTGATCCTAGGGCAATAGTTGAGTCGTTCTCGGACTACTTTCAGGGCATTTACACTTCGGTCTCGGACTGGTCTGAGGCCGACTCCTGTGCTCTTTTGGTGGACATAGATCTCCCGTGCCTGCCGGAGGCAGACCGTGCCGACCTAGACAGGGACATTACTGCTGACGAGATAGCCCTTGCCATTCGTTCCCTCAGGTCTGGTAAGGCGCCCGGCCCCAATGGCATTCCAGTGGAACTGTATAAAATCAAGCCAGATGTCGTTTCTCTGCCCCTACGGAACATGTTGCTGGAGGCGCGAGAGACGGGCATGCTTCCCCACGACCAGAGGCTGGCCACCATTGTGGTTATCCATAAGGAAGGGAAACCAAGAGATTTGTGCCGATCGTATCGTCCCATCTCTCTGTTGAATGCAGAGCCTAAGATTCTTGCCAAACTGCTGGCCAACCGCTTAATTGGCGCTATCGGCGACTTAGTGCACCCGGACCAGTCGGGCTTTATTCCACACCGCAACACTGCCCTTAACCTTCGGAGACTCCACAGAGCCCTGGCTAGGGCCCACACCCTCGAGGAGCCAGCTGTTCTGGCGTCGTTGGATGCCATGATGGCGTTTGACTCCCTTGAATGGAACTACCTGTGGGCAGTGTTGGCGAAGCTCGGCTTCGGTCCGGAATTCGTAGGGTGGGTTAAACTTCTGTATGCCAGCCCGCTGGCTAATGTGACGGTCAATGGTCGAGTTTCCGCGTCCTTTGCTCTTCAGAGGGGCACCAGGCAGGGCTGTCCTCTGTCGCCCCTTTTGTTCGCACTTGCACTTGAACCATTGGCAGCCTGGATACGTAACCACCCTGACATACATGGCATTCGCTGGTCCCCTGAATTCAAGGACCGAGTGTCATTATATGCAGATGACATCCTTCTGTATCTCACCTCCCCTTGCAAGTCTCTCATCGTGGCGTGTGACGTGCTTCGACTCTTTGGTCAGTACTGTGGCCTGGTTATTAATTGGTCGAAGTCGCACTTATACGTTCTGAGAGGGGGGACACCTCATCTTCCGAGGGACTGTGGCATACAGGTGGCGAGACATGGATTCAAATACCTGGGGATCTATATCTCCACTGACCCCAAAGCACGCTATGAGAACAATTTGCTTCCCCCTCTTCTTCGTCTCCGACGTGACGAGGAGGGGTGGCGTAAACTCCCTCTCTCTCTGCTTGGGCGCGCGGCGTTATTTAAGATGATGTCCTTGCCCAGATTCCTGTATGCCCTGCAAAATACTCATGACCCGGTCCCGGACAGATACTTTGACGAAATCGAGAGCTTGCAACGTGCCCTGCTCTGGGACGGCCGGCCACGCATTGCTATCACGAAGCTCACGCTCCCGTGGTATGATGGGGGAATAGCATTACCCGACGTGCGGAGATACTATTGGGCCTCCCAGTTGGCGGCCATTAATCATGGCCTATACGGACCGGTGGATAGTCCAGGGTACGCCATGGATCGGTGGCTCCTGGATGGCGGGAAATATCATAGGGCGCTGTATACGAGATCTCTTGATAGGCGGATGTCTGGGCCAACGAAAACCGCTGTGCACATCTGGAGAACGATCACAAAGGCACAGGGGTGGAAAGACAAACTCACAATGGTAACTCCACTTTATGACTCTGAGATTCTGGGTAAACTGTGGCACACTAAGGGGTTTGATAAGTGGGACATGATCGGGATCTCTAGGGTGGAGGACATGATGTTGCGAGGAGAGGTGAAGTCTTTTGCCCAACTACAGACGGAGTTCCAGCTGGGTGGAACGGAATATTTTCGGTACGCTCAGCTGCGACATGCACTCCTGTCCGCCATGCCGGAGGGTGTGGCAATTCCCGAAAGTTCTCCCTTGGAAGACCGGGTACTGGACGGCCACATGCTGGACAGCGCTATCTCTCTGACATATAAAAAACTGATAAATGTCCGCACAGATCTTCTTCTGGGGGTGAGAGAGCAATGGGTACGGGACGGGATAGAGATCGACGACGAGGACTGGCAATGTGCTGTGTCATCCCCTAAGGAGGTCGCTATCCCCGCCCGTCTTCGATTGGTGCAACTAAAGATCCTGCACAGAGTCTACGCCACTGGCCCCAGATTAATACATATGGGACATTCGGTTGACGGCCTCTGTCGGCGTGGCTGTGGTGCTCTCGCCACCTTTATGCACATTATTTGGGAATGCAGCGTGATAGCTTCCTATTGGAGACGGGTGCACATGATCATGAGTGAGGTGACCGGGGTAGAAGTACACGCGGAGGCCCGGAGATGCCTCTTAAATATCTGGGGCCCAACAGATCATAACACTGCTCAAACCCAGTGGGTAACCCTTGGGAATATGGTCGCAAAGCGGGACATTGCACAGATGTGGGGAGCAACAACAGCCCCGAAAGTGGTACAGTGGAAGGCCAATATGGATTGGTGTATGTTCCGAGAAAAGACTGTGTATGTGGCCAGGGGTAAACCCAAAAAATGGCAGAAGTTGTGGGGGGCTTGGAACGAGTATAGAGGTGACATCTGCATACCACCGGAATCCGCTCCACTGGAAGAACACTTGACCCCATAGCCTACAACTCCAACTGACGGTTCTATATCCCTATTATCCTGTGCTTCCTTCCCCCATCGGTTCTTTGTATCTATATGGTTTTGAATCTAATTGTTGTCATTGTGCCTAGCTGACTCCTCGATTAGGCCTCTTTGCATAATGGGTTAATTGCCTTCTTTCTTAGCGCTAGTTTTGGCGCCTCTTTCTGTACTTGTTCCTTCTTCTTATAAAATATAAAAAATGAAAAATTATAACCTTCACTCGTTCTGGTACCTTGCTTCTTGCGATTTGATTTGCTGCTTCTGGAATTGCTGCCTAGCCTCCGGGATGTAAGGCTGAATAGCTGTGTGCACTATTTGAAAATAAAGGTTTTACATTTTTTTTTTTTTTTAAATCAGTTTGTCTGTATACCATGCGTACAGAGATGATTCCAGAATTTCATAGATTTGCTGCCATTAAAAAACAATTTCACAATTATATCAATTTATCCCTTTCAATGTAACTCAGTGTGTTAGGTAAACCGGCGCCATTTGGACTGCCAATCTAGTCTTCCTACTTCGAATAGATGCAACAAGGAAACTTGCAACACCAAACATGACTACCGGAAATTCCATTAATTGTAAATAGAGTAGTGCTGGTTTAGACTGCGTAAAACCCTTGTTTTTTAACAGTGGAAAAATAAACTTTGACCGACCCGCAATATAAAAGGGACAAAAGAACATTAAATGCATTGTATCTTGGAGAGAGTGGTCATCACAATTACAAGGTGCAGCATCCTCCGGCCTACTCCACCCCTTCAGATCACTTAATAAAAAATAAATCTGATTAAATCAAAATTTCGTTAGCAGCCATCGGTGAAAGGGAATTGTTACAATAATAAGATATGGTTGAATGGATAGGGACGAAATAAGCAGATAATGGGCCCTTACCATTGGTTTCCATAGTTCTATTGCTTCCCTCTCCAGCTCTCTAATCTTTATGAAGTTAGTTTTAACCCAGTTTAGGTCAGCTTTTATCAGACCCTCTGGGTTTGTATAAATCTCTGGACGCCCCAGAATCCTAGATGTTGCTTTAATAAAGGACAACCACTGGATTTCCTTAACTTTCTCTAACTTCATACAGTCCCTAAAGATCTTATGGTTTAGGGTAAGATTGGGGTTCAACCAAGTTCTAATCCATAATAGAATAGGAGCCATGTTAATTATGTATGAAATATATCCCATACCCAATTCAAGGTGGACCGCAAAGGTAGCCAATGATTGTGGAAGGGCTAAAAGGGCACGGAGGAATTTATTTTCCTCTCTCTGGATGGAATCAGGTTGTTTATAGCCCCATATTGCAGCCCCATACCTTGCAATTGCGATGGTTTTTGCTTTATATATGGATAAAATCGCTTCACACGGTTTGCCCCCCAGCCTCTTAGAAAAGCCTAATGTTGCAGCGGACGATCTTCTCACAGCTGTTACTTTAGTGGAAAGTTGGGGGACCCAAGACCCATTGTCGTCAAATACAACCCCCAGGTACGTAAAGACTTTCACTCTAGAGATTGCAGAATCATTGCAGTAAAATGTTTTGATACTGTTCTTTCTTGAGCCCAGTGATATAACGTGCGATTTTCCATTGTTAATCCAATGATTTAATAAAATCCCCAAAATCCATTCATATTTGGACACTGCACCACCACTGCTGCCACAACACACTCATGCTGATCCCCCACAGCTTCACCATCAACATACATTTCCGGCAATTTGGCTACGTAGTCAGCTTTAACATCGCTGCCCCCAGAAATATGCTGAATCTCAAAAATGAATTCTTGCAACCTAGCAAAAACGCCTCACTGATCTCGAAGAAGCCTTACCAGATCCCACCCCACCCATCATATCAAAGGGTTGTTATCCATGAAAAAATAAAAGGTTTGCCACGTAAAATTTTTTTAAATTTTTCAACTACCCAAACACAAGATATTAACTCTTTTTCAATTGTGCTATAATGTACTTCAGCACCTCGCAAAGCTCTGGACATAAAAGCAACAATACCTTTTTTCCGATTTGCAATTTGCCTGAAGGCAGCCCCCAAACCGATAGAACTTGCATCCACTGTCACCCAAGATTCACCTTTTGGATCAAATGTTTTGAATGCGGGAGCTTGAGCAATCAATGTCTTAGCTTTGTCAAACACATCATTATGCGGCTCGGACCACACAGACAGCACCCCTTTCTTCAAGATTGTTCTCAATGGCTCCGTAGAGATTGCATAACCACTCACAAACCTTGCATAATACTCTCCTAATCCAAGGAAAGATCTCAACGAATCTTGATATAAGGTCTGATAGCATTTGGTATAGCACTCACCAAATCCTTCTTGGGAAGAATTCCTTCACATGTGATTCGATGACCCAAGTGATCTATTTCTTTGACTTAAAACTTGCACTTATTTTTACAAGTCACCATTTTTTTTAATGCAGCCGAAATCCACTGTGAACTGTTTGAGGTTCAATAGTACCTTCAGCACACAACATGTCCAAATGTTGTTTAAGTTGTTGACGCACACCCAAAGGTACCATACGGACTTTGTGTTGTATAGGGACAGCCCCTTTTTTTAAGCTGAATACGGTGGGAAACCCCTTTCTCCTGTACCACGTTACCTGCAAATACTGCATAATATTTTTCAATAATACTTTCCACTTGAGACTGTTTCACATCCACGTGGCCCAGCGTCACATCACGTAACACAATGGGATAATATGTACCTGGACACAGCATCACACCCAGTTTTCCTAAATCATACCACCCAACTATATCCTTACCATTGATCCCCACATATTTTTTGGTTTGTATACTACGTCCCTGAAATTCAAGTTTGCCCTCAAATTACCCTAACATATCTATATCCTAAATTGGCAAACGTTTTAGGGTTTACATCTGACTGTCAAATCAATGTGTTTCTACTAGCTTTTAAAACTGAATTCAGAGAGAACAGTAATCGGAAAACCTGATTCAGCCATTATGTCAATGGCTACATCTCCTATATGTATTTCACCCACTGGAGCTTTAAAACCAGCATTAATAGCCTAAACATTATAATCCTCTTTTTTTTTTTTATAAAGTTTTTATTGAGCAGAAAGAGGTTAAAATACAATTCTTGAATGAGGAGTTTTAAACAATGGAATTAAAAACAGGTTTAGAAAAGAAGCTTCTTCTGTAAATTGAAATACACAAAGATAAAACATGCTTAAGGAGCGAATTAAAAAAGGGGGGGTAAAAAAATTTAGATACACAAAACCCTAAAGCAGGCATTATTATACTCCATAATTTCACAACATCTTGATTACATTTTTAAATACATGTAGCAATCACAAACTTTGATCATAAAGTGCAAGACAGTACAGTCCAACATGATAGAGACAATTAATTGTGGGTTTGTAATGCGCTAGAATCGACTCCCAAAGGAGTATCTCTGCGCAGTAGATTGCTGGGGAACCCGTGCTCGCTTTCCCTGTGAGATGATCCCTACTGGGTATCTCCAAGGTGAAACCAGGCATCCCCGGCGTATGTGGGGGGCCGTTGTGGAGATGAGGCAAGCTAATGCCCAGAGTTGCCGAGTGTGATCCCTAGTTAGAGTAGGCACCGAGATGAGAATTATCGAGTCCGCAGACCCTGGTCCACGACCCTGCCGCGTCGGGAATTGAACCCTGGTCCCGGGCCATCCTCTGCTCTCGGGTCTGCCACCTCTAACCAGTGAGCCACACCACTCCAATGTGCAAAATCCGCAAACTTAAGTGTAAAGTGCAAATGCAAAAATAGTGCAATCCAACCTGAAATAAAGTGCTTGAATAGAACAGTTTGCTTATTTAAATCAGTCTAACAATTTTTTTTTCATGCCTGCTTTTAAAAAATGTTTCCATGTATTTTTAATATTCAATCTGATTTTTAATTAAGCCCCCCTTTTATCGTCTCTAAATTCTCGAAGTATTTCCATTTTCTTTCAAAACTTCTGATTGCTCTCACTCTACAGGCATAAGCTTTTTCAAAGTTCCTGGACCTCCGCATTTTATTAAGCCATTTTAAATGGGATGGAGGTTCCTTAGATTTCCAATTTTGGAGTATTAGGGAACGAGCAACTGTACATGAGATGAACAAAAATGTTTCCTCGTTCTTATTGAGGGAACCTCTATCTTTGGATATACCAAAAAGGGCCAGTTCAGCTGAAGGTGTTAGTGTTTTCCCTATTGCCTCCTTGATGTCTGTGAATATAGCTTCCCAAAAGGATTTCAATTGAGGACAAGAAAAAAAGGTATGGAGCCAACCTCCCTGGCCGGCATCTAGGCATCTAAAACATTTATTCTCAGCCTCTGGGAACCTTTTTTCAAGTGCTTCCGGAGTCCAGTACGCTAGCCAGTGGGACAAGAAGGCCATCCTTTTAAAATTAGCGGCACGTAGCGATTTATATCCCAACATACTTATGGTTTCCCATTCCTTATGTGTTATATTACATTGGGTTTGGTTAAATATTTTCTCTAAATGGCTATCAACCGTATTTAGATGACCACCACAATGGAGCCTTTTGTACCAATTTTCCTATGCTGGTAATTTTAGCCTCATAAAGAAATGTAACCAACTCACCCACTATGGGAAGATGTTCACCAATAGTTTTTCTTAAAAAGTGGGAAATTTGTAGATATTCAAAAAGAGTTGGTTGCATGGGAGTAGTTGTTCTAGCCAGGACTTCTTGCCATGAAATTATTCTGTTTTGGACAAAGAAGTGTCTTAATTCCCGGAATCCCAACTTCTCCCAATTTAAAATTCGGCTACTGTTAATTTGGAGGCCCAGACAGGAGCACTCACTTAGGCTTAAAAACTGGGAAGCTGAAGAGCTCAGATTTTTCTTTAAAAAGGACTGTAGTCTGGATAGATGCTCTTTTATTGTCTTGTATCCTTTTGGGGAGTTTCGTGGTCTTTAAAAATACCTGAGTTTGGGAATCAGACTCTTGTAGCATTTTTACTAAGAAGAAGCTATCTCGTTTGTTTTTTAATCCTATCAGACCTGCCACCAAGTCCAGAAGGGCTGCCTCATAATATGTTTTTATGTGTGGAAGAGCAAATCCCCCCTGGTCAACTGGGAGTTGAATCACGGAGAGCTTTACTCTGGGGTTTTTACCCCCCCAAACAAAGCTTCTGATCATAGATTCGATGTCTTTAAAAAAAGTAGAATTCAGCTTAATAGGTACATTACTAAATAAAAAGATTAATAAGGGTAGAATCGACATCTTGATCAGTTATATCCTACCTATCAAGGATAGAGGAATTAAAAGCCATTGGGAGAGAAGATTCTTTATTTTATTCCTCATTCTCTCATAATTAAGGAGATAAAGCTGGTGATAATCACAGGTCACATAGATGCCTAAGTATCTAATTGGGTCTTGACTTATGGCCTGGACATGCAGACAAGATGGAAGGTGGCTAAGACTGGTATTTAATGCAAGGACCTCTGTTTTTTTTGTATTGATTTTGTAGCCTCCTATTTGTTCATATGCTTTAAATTCTTTTAGTATGCTTTCAATATTCTCCTTGTTTGGCTTTGCATAGAGGATAATATCATCAGCGAATAATTTAAGCTTCACCATCCCAGTAATCGGGGGGAGGATATCTGGATTGTTTCTAATTTTGATAACCATGGGTTCAATGAAGAAAGTAAAAAGGAGGGGGGATAAAGGGCAGCCCTGCCTGGTTCCACGATTAACTTGGATTGAGCCAGCTTTTTCTGAATTTATTATAATCTGTGCAGAGGCGCCTTGCTAGATGTTCTGGAGCATTTCAATGCCTGTTCGGGGAACCCGAATTTATTAAGAGAGTAGAACAGGGTTGCCCAATTAACTAGGTCAAACGCTTTTTCAGCTTTGACCATGAGGATACAGGCGGGGGTTGAATTTACATTAAAATAGTCTAAAGCCTGTATTAAAAATATCAGTGTTAGAAGCCATAATACAAACTGCTATAAATCCTGACTGATCACTATGTATGACTTCTTGTGCCGCATACATAAAACGTTGGGCCCAGATTTTCATAAGGATTTTATAGTCAGAAATTAAAAGACTTATTGGTCTGTAAGAGTTGATATCTTTTGGACTTTTGTCTTTTTTTACAAATGATATTATTATTGCTTCTTTAAAAGACGCGGGTACCATTCCTCCTGACTTGATGTAATTAAATAGATTCATGAGTTGAGTGGCTAGTTCTTTTATAAAGGTTTTATAGAATTCAATTGGGTACCCGTCATGCCCACAGGCTTTCGCCCCTGGTGTTGTCTTCATAGCTTCTACTATTTCTCCTGTATTAATTTCTAACCCTAATTGTAGAGCCCGATTAGAGGCGATCCTTGGGATATCTAGATTCATAAAATATTCCTGAATCTGGCCCTCCTCTACTTGGTATTCTGTGGAATAAATGTGATTAAAATGCTCCAGAAAAGCCCTTTGGATCGACTTTTTGTCCATTATCACTTGATTGTTTAATGGATTTCTGATTTTAACTATCGCAGCAGATTCTTGTTTTTTCCTCACAGAGCTAGATAGGAGTTTTCCAGCTAATTGGTTGTCCTCGTATATTCTTTGTTGGAAGGTTTTTGAGCTGTTGATTTCTTCCAGAACAAAGAAATCCCTTAATTCTGCTTTTGCCTTCTCCAAGTGATTCGGGCAAAGAATGAGCTGTAGAGCATATTCTATATCTACGGCTTTATGGAGCATCACTATCTTTTCTCTCCTCTTTTTGGCCTGGGAGGAAGTAAAAGAAAGTATCTGTCCACGTGCTGCCGCCTTGAATGCCTCCCAGACAGAGAATGGTTCTGCTGAATTATTATTAATAGTGAAGTATTCTGAGATCCATTCTCCGAAACCAGCCACCCAGTCGGGGTTCTGAAGCAGGGTCCGATCCAGCTGCCACCTTGACTGTTCCCTGCCCCCATCACCTAAATTAACTTCCAGTTCTATTTTCCTATGGTCAGAAAAGGGATTACAACTGATGGTTGAAGTTAAAATCTGAATTGATCTTGATATCAAGAAAAAATCAATTCTTGATGCCGTCTTAAACCGGTGAGAAAAACAAGTATAAGATGCCCCTTCTGGGTTTAAAAAACGCCATGGATCTATAAGCTGGTATTCTGAGACTCTGGGCACAAGGTATTATTATTCTGATGCAGACCATCATGTATTAAAGAGTATTTATGTGGCTGCCACAATGTTTGTACGGAGAGGACAATATGGGCTGAATGGGATTAAGGATGTTATAAATACAGTCAAAGAATGTCACAATGAGTGCTTTAATACTCAAGGGCAAAAGCAGTGCATGGTGAGAGCGCTATTAATAGTTACTTTCGGGTACAAATTATAGTTACTTGAGATAACTATAACTGGAGAATTTCAGTGGGTTTGTTAGTTTCAAATGGCATGTTTTACGTGACATTGTTACCGAACTATAAGATACCTTTTTTTCAGTGAATTTCTATGGTTTTCTTAATGCAAAGTTAGATATTCTTAGAATTCCTAATATTATGCCACTTTAGGGTTTGGTTTTTAAAAATTTAATTTCTAGGGTGCTTGCAACGTAAAATAAGATGTCTGTCATAATGCATGGTGGAGGTGGGGCTGAATGTAGGATATCGACTGGGCTTGTCTGTTATGCTGCTCCCATCCAAGCTTGCAGCCCCTGCCCTCCCTCCTTGCCCTCAATTGTTCCGGTACATATCCCTACCCTCATCCAGCCCTGTGTGGCCGTTGTTCTGATGCTGCTCTTCCCACTTGCCCTGCACAGTTAGCTTGCTACCCCTACCCACCTCTTACCTGCCCTCTGCTGTCCGAGTCCATACACCTGAACACTCCCTCCTGACCAGCATGGTCCGATGTGCTCCCAGACCCTCTAGTTAGATTGATATCCCTGCCCACTCCTCCTGTCCTCCATTGCCTCGGTCCATGCCCCTATCATTGCCCTCTTGCTTAACATCCATGCTTAGCTCGCTGCCCCTACCCTTCTTCCCCCTGCCCTCTGATGTTTCTGTGCATACCCCTGCTCCCTCCTTTTTTGCCCATCATGTTCCATGGATCTGCCACTGCCCCTTCTGTCTACTTTGAGGGTTCCCTTGAGCTGCCACTGCCCCTCCTGCCTGCCTAGCGTGGACAGATGGCTGCCGCCTGCCCCTGCCTCCTCCACCCAGCTTTCCATTGTCTGAGTTCCTTGCCCCATCCCCTCCCTTCTGTCCTCTACGGTCCATTTGCTTTCACTCCATTCTGCCCTCCATACTCTGTTGTGCTACAACTGCTCCTCCTGCATTCCCTGTGTGGTCTGTTGTGAAGCCACATCCCCTGTCCTAGCTTGTCTGTGTCCCTCCCTCTGCCATCCATGGTCTTTGTGCATGCCCCTCCCCCTCTCTCTCGCTCACCTTGGCCGTTGTACTGCCACAGGCCCTCCTGCTTGCTGTGCATGGTCTTTTGAGCTGCCATTGCCTCTCCAACCTGCCCTTTGTGGTCCACTTCCTGCCCCCTGATCCCCTCCCGCCATCCCTCTTTTGACTGTGTGTATGCCATTAACCACATGCATGCGATGCATTTTCCCGCTCTGTGCGGCAATTTGCGAAAAGCCGCGTAACGTGACGAGCTCAGCTCGTCATCAGCATACGAGCGCCGTAGCTGATGACGAGCTGAGCTCGTCATCAGCATCGAAGGGGTTAAAGTCTCTCTGTTGCCTTCCATGGCATGCGGTGCTTTCAGTGCCCATCCAACCTGCCCTGCATGGTCAGAATGCTGTGCCCCCTCTGCTCTCTTGCCCTTTGCACTCAGTTTTCTTCCCCTCCTTACAACAAAGGGCTCCAATGCGAAAAGGTGTATGAATGGATATGTGATTAAAGACAAGCAACTTTTTTGTCTAATTGGATGCTTATCATGAAAGGTGATGTCATGTAGATAGGCTTTGCTTTCATACTGTGTTATGTTAGCATGAGCTTATTAACCCCTTAAGTGCTTCGAACGTTCAACGGCCGACGGCACCACTACCTCAGGAGTGCTGCCGTCGGCCGTTGAACGTTCGAACCTCACCTGCGCAATGGAACGTCCAGCACTGGAGCTGGACGTTCCATAGCCGTTATGAGGTTAAAAGTTTAAACGCCATTTTACTTTTCTGCTGCCTCTGCACAAGACACATTTTGTTATTAAAGATTTTAGCCTAGTAGAATATTTCGCTTCATATGAGAATAATATGTTTGCTTATAATATCAGCCTTGCTTGGTAAGCTATGTCGAACAGTGAGTGCAGAGGACTTCAAGGTTATTTCAACACAGCGCTTGTTGTTCGGTTTGATCAGCGCACGATCTAGACATAATACATATGCAGCTGTGGCGAACTCTGGCTTTTGGCGCGTTTAATAATGCACTTCACAGAGCATGCACACACACTTGATGAATATTCGCATGCAGAGAGTTGGTGCAGAAGATGATGTGATCCCCTTCTGTAGATATAATATAATATACTAGCAAGGGAGGGTAAACTGAGGGTCTATTTAGACCTTTTCCCTTTAGCATTTTAACATGCTTTTACCCTTTATATTTTATGGAATAGTAACTATGCTGCTAACCTTGTTCCTTATATGTTTGCTTGTATTAGCTAAGATACTGCGCTTCAGAACACTGCATTAGAAATAAACATTTCAAACTTGCACGTGTCATCATTTACTCCTCGTTCTGGACTGATATGTTAGTATATCGAAAGAGTGATCATGTGTTCCATGTTACCTGAGGTGCTCTAAGTCCATGTTCTGGGTTGTCTAATCATTGGGGGTTTGTAAGAACCAATGAGACACTGATTGCTAGTCTGGTAGGGGATTTTGGATACTAAGGTGAGTTTTGGCACACCCTAATTCACTGAGGTTCCAAGTCTCTATGCACAGTTCTGCGTAGGAGCAGAATCCCTGTGACATGGCGCCCAATCGTTGGTGGTCTTATTACATGACACTTGAGTAGTGCTTCTGTCAGTCCTTAAACCCCTACACTATTGTTTCCGGAAGACAGTGGTGTCGGACTAACCTACCTATCATTAAATAGGTCTTTTCAAGCTTGAATCTTTCGAAACGGTTTCCTTGAATAACTACCCAGTTGTGCTACATAGTTTTTATTGTACCTTTTTCTTTCTGTGTCACTATGGCCGCGGTGGACATCCCGCGGCATAGTCGCATTGCGGTGCCCAATCACTTGCAGGCTTATAATGTCCCCGTGGATGGCATGGCTGTGATCATGGTTGTGAGTGCGGAGGTGGCTTACCCATACGAATTTTTTTATTCGTGGGTGACCTTCCCAGCTGTGAACGCAAATACTACTGTGTTCGACACGTACACTCACACTGCCGTGCTGCAGGAATATGTTCCGTATATCACACAGGAAATTCCAATTAATGCCTGGCAGCACCAAGTTTGAATTAATGGCGCCCTACCCCACTCTTTGTTAACTCCGAGGTTAGGTCCTTTGACCATTCCAGGCACAACTTGGCCTGTTTTGGCCAGATTTACACCGCATCCTCAACACGGAGCGTGTCCCCTTGCGGATTTGAGACGGCTACATGTAGTTACGTTTAGCGTGATAAGGTCGTTAGTACAGTACATTACCCACAATCTCCCGGGCGGGGCCCCAGGTGTTGCGGCGCTTCTAGCCGGACAGAGCAGAATGAAGCTTAGTCCTGTGATGGTAAATGCAGTGATGGGCAAGCGCCCTCAGAATAAAGATGATTTTCCTTTCTGGCTTGCCGAGAAGTTTGACCAGCTGGTAGCAGTATTTCCTAACACGACTCCTGGTGAAAAACACAGGATCCTAACAATTAGCGTGCCTAAAGACTTGATCCCAGAAGCTGATGACTGTGAATCTTGGGGTAAGATCTTTGCGGTAGTGTATACAAGGTGCTTCGGCACACCGTCAATGACTGTCCTTTCAACGGTCGTTAAGCGTGTTCAAGATGAGCACGGACCTGAGGCAACGGTAGAATTGGGCATGCGCCTATGCGGCAGTTTTGACGTAGTTTCCAATCTTGTACTTGCAAATGTCAATGGAGATGCAGTGAGCTTTCAGGTGTTTAATGCTTTGCAGGCTGTACCCGATGCCAATAAACCCCAACAGTTACCAAGAATTATTGTGGCAGCTCATAAGACCGTGGGCCGCAATAGTTTGGGTGCCAAGCCATTTTCCTCTAAAGAGAAAAAGCAACCCCAAGGGCAGAAGTCAGAGACTGACGAACAGCCCAAGGCTAAAAAGCAAAATTAGCCCAAAAAACAAAAACAGGGTAAACAACAACAGCAGAAACAGGAGTCTCATCCTGCATCTCCAGTGCCTGCGCCTACAGAACATATTTATGACTAGCGCAGTCGCGCGCCGATAAAATCACCTGATCGTTTTCAGGTTTCTGAACAACGCTCTCCTTGTTCTTTTCAGGACTCATCGGCCTCATCGACCGGTGGTGGAAGAGGCGGCAGAGGCCGGGGTGGCCAGCGGGGACGCGACCAGCCCCGCCGCAAGACAGTATAGGCAAGCAGGACGATTCAACACCGAAAAGACCCCAGTTTCAGAAAAAGAAAGTTGCCGCTTTAACAGCGAGATATGCCACAGATAGTGAGAACGCAGCTTCGGAATCAGACATGGGCTCTGACCTTGCTGGACAGCGCGGCGGAGATTACCATAGTGCGAGAGGCCCTGCGTCCGCTACTGAAGGTTACAGCGACTGACCAATATGTTGTTGTGGAGACAGCTGATACTAGAGTAGCTCCCCCTGATAGACTTTATAACATAGTCCTTTTAATTGAAGGTGACATACAACGTACCATAAAAGGGGTATTTTGGGAAAATCTTACAACTACCTATGACATTTTGTTAGCGGAGGCTGACTGGTCCCCACCTTTTGTCCTTGCGGCTCCGAGAGGCAAGGAGGTAGTCCTCCCTAGCTTCGCACACACAGTCTAGAAGGAGCATGCGCTGAATTTTACAGAAGAGTGGGCTAAGGCCCTCGCACCGGCTGTGTACCGTACACATTGTGGGTGGGATAAATTTTCCCCACACCACAAGATTCCTTTGCGGTCTATGCCACAGCCTCAACCACAATATCCCATCCGACGTGAAGCTAAGGTTTCCGTCGCGGAAATCCCTGAACAATTGGAATATCAAGGTGTCATTGAAACTTGTGTGTCACCGATGAATAAACCTCTTTTTACTGTGACCAAGCCAGACGGCTCGTCCCGTTTTGTATTGGATTACCGGCATTTAAACTCGCATTGCCGTACCTGTGCAGTACAGTATACTCGCGGCTCTGCTCTTTTGGATGGTCTTGTGCGAAAGCGGTTTAAAACCACACTTCACATTTCCAAAGTTTTTTTTGCCCACAATTTGGACGGACTGAGTTCCCAATGGACCAGTTTTACCTGTGGCGGCAAACAACACCAGTATAAATGTTTGCCTATTGGCTATAAAAATAGTCCAGGCGTGTTTGCTGCCCGTATTGTCTCTCTCTTGGTGAGAGTAGACATGGATGCGTGTTCGTATGTGGATGACATATATCTCACAGACGTCGAGCTTTGGGCGCATCTGTGTCGCGTTGACCGCATAATTTATAACTTTGCGGACTTTGGTTACAAATTAAATTTTGCTAAATCCCACATTGCAGAATACACAGTGTTGTTCCTGGGCTACGAGCTCAACAATGAAGGTCGAGGATTGGCTCCTCACTTCTTGGAGAAATGCGCACAGCTGCGCGCTCCTACAACTCTGAAAAAATTACAGTCCTTACTGGGATTTTTGAATTTCGGACGTACTTATATTCCTGAATATGCCCAGCGTATCAAGCCTTTGTATGCTTTGATACAACCTACTTTTACCAAATCTTGCTGGCTGCCAGCACATTCAGCTATTTTGAAATCTTTGCAGGCTGATCTTCTAGAATCGAAATTCTTACTGACTCGTGATAACCACACCAACCTGTTTATAAGAATAATCCCTGGGGAGGTGGGTTTCACGTACTTTACTTTTAACGAAGGAGATAAGCATGGGCGAATTTTGCGAATCTCGCGGTAACGAATTTTGCGGATTTGCGAACTCGCAATCCGCAAAATCCGCGAATTCTCGCGAATTTGCGGATTTTTTTTGTGTGTTCGCGCGGGTTTCTGCCAGTTCGCGAGGGTTTTGTACAATTTCGCAAAACGCGAACTTACCTGTCGGGTCGCAAGTTTCGCGAACTTGTTGTTTCTACGTGTCCAGCCTGTTTGGGACACTCTTCTTCATCACTGCCACTCTCTGTCACCACTGCCACTCTCTGACTACTCATGCCACCCTCTGGCCCACCCATGCCACCCTCTGTTTCATCACAGCACCCTCTGGTTGTCCAGTCAGTGTACATTATTGTGGCAAAGCAAGCACACCTTCCCTGCCTCAAGTGACCTGAATTAATTTGGGTCTGATTAATGTGTCACAGAATATTTTTTTAGCTGGCACCTGCTTCCTTAGTGCTTCTTGATTAGTGATCTTTTGCACTTGCTAAGTGCTTTCATTGTTGCAAAATTAGTTACAACACCTGCCCTGCCCCAACTGACAATAATGAATTAGGGGCTGATTAATGGATTTGAACTTCCAGCCTGGCTCCTGCTTGTCTCCCTTAGCTGTAATTCAGGACCGTTGTGGCATATGTGTAACTATTCTGAGGTTCAGAGCAGGGTCACATAATAGTTGCAACTGGCAACTGAACTCTGGAGGGGCCCCTCAGGAAGCACTACAGGAAATGGCTACTAATGATGAGCCTGAACTTTTGAACCTGGTAAGTAGTTTCAGTTTTGCTAAGATCGTATTTCTGCAATTTTGCGCTTATTCGTGGGGCGCGAAGTTGTACTGGGAAGCCGGGAAACTCACGCGAACAGTGCGAGCAAGCCATAAAATCCGCTGCTCGCGGATTTGCGGATTTTGCGGGAGATTCGCGAATCTCGCGGATTGCGAATTTACCGAAAATCCGCAAAATCCGCGAGCGAAACGGATTTTCCGCCCATGCTTAGAAGGAGACACAGTCCCTATTGCTTACAAGTCACACTTGTACATTTCGGCTGAAATGTGGTTTTCCTCTGTGGAAAAAGTTTTGACAGCAGTGCAAATGGTGATTCTCAAGGAACGTGCACTGTTGCAGGGAAAACGCATGTTGGTTGTTACCCCGTATCCTGCAATAAATGCAGTGACGAAAGCCAGTGTACCTAATTCTAAAGCTTTGCACCCACGGTGGATACAATGGGCAGCATCATTGACATCTCCGGATGTCACGTTTATTTTTGATGCCTCCTTACAGTCGCAGGAGTTTTGGCATATGAATTTGTTCATCCTGCACCTTTGGCATCATATACACTGATGGTTCAGTGCAAGTTGTGCATGGGTCTAAGCACGCATACGGTTCTGCTTGCGCCATTGTGGTAGGTGCCATGGTGAATGATGAGTTCAAGTCCAGAGTGATGCATACGCAGACTCTAGGGGACTGCACCGCACAATTTGCTGAGCTTCGTGCTCTAATGCTTGCATTGGAGTACACTGATCCTAGTGTGACAACTCTTATATTGTGAGTGATTCTTATTACTGTGTCCAGTCTTACAATGAAAACCTGTTCTTTTGGATTCAGAATGATTTTCATGATTCCAAGGGTAGCACAATAAAACATAAAATGATCTGGGTCCTAGTGGCTGAGCTTAAAGAGCAGTTGCCACTCATGTTTGTAATTCACACTCTCGGTCATCAGCGCGTAGGAGTCCATGCTGTTGGCAATTCGTTGGCTGAGGAGGCCGCGAAATCAGCAGTATCGACATATTTGGTTGCAGCAGTTACACGTTCAAAAAATAAGATCGATGATGATATCTTGGCAGCTGTTGCTGCAACTGAGAAGGGAAGTAAATATCCTAAAGGATTCCCTTTGAAATATTCATACCACGTAAGTCCTGATAAAGTTCCTTATGTGAAAATACCTGACGATGGTGAGAGGTTCATTCCCAACGCGGCCCGCAGGCCCACTCTGATTACAGCAGCCCATGAGGGTGTTGCGTCTGCACATGCGGGTGTTTCGGCTACTGTGGCTCAGTTACAACAACGTTTCTGGTGGCGGGGACTGTACAAACAGACGCGTGATTATGTCCTTCAATGTGACATTTGCCAGCAGATTAAGCCTTCAACTGCTGCTCCTCCGCCCCAGACACAGTTGTACATATCTAATAAACCGCTTGGGTGCATTTATTTAGATCACTGCGGTCCTTTTTCTTCTGATACTGCGTATAAGTATATCTTAGTAGCAGTTGATTCATGGACACGCTTTATGTGGGTGTGGCCACACCGCAGCGCTGTTTCACGTACTGTCATAAGAGACGTGCGTGTCTTTGTAGGGATTTTTGCCTGTGGTACCTTCCATTCGGATCAGGGTCCGGCTTTCGCCTCCAAGGCGTGTAAGGATGCCATGACTTCGTTGGGGGTCCAAGTCAAGTTTTCGTCTCCATACAGACCTGAGGGTAATAGTGTTGTGGAACGGATGAACCGAGATTTAAAGCAGTCTTTGGCGGCTCGAGTTATAGGCACTGGCAGGAACTGGCTAGCCCACCTCAATAGCGTGCAGCGTGCTCTTAATAATCTCCCTAGAAGGTCTCTGGGTGGGCGGACCCCATACGAAATGCTCTTTGGTATCAAGATGTTTGTCCTGGACCTTGAAGGTCTTGACTCAGTGGCTATTGCTGCCTCCTTTGACGTAGATGAACATTGCAATGTTTTACAGGATCTACAAAAGACAAGGGACAGTATTGCAAAGGAACATTTACCCTCCGCCTCGGATGATGCGTTGCAGATCCCGGTAGTTGGCTGGCTACCCCAAGTTGGAGAACTGGTTCGAGAGAAGATCGAAAACAAGAAACAATTTGGTCCCTCTTATCGAGCTCCGGTTCCAGTGCTTGGTGTGAAGGGCACAAGAACAGTCATTTTACCACCACTTCCAGGTCGTAAGGAGAACAGGTATATCTCCATTGGGATGTACGTTGTTACGAAGCGTGGTATTACCACGGGGAACATCCTTTACAACGCAACTTTTACCACGCAGTGCCTTTATAACGCGGTATTTACAACGCAAACCATTACAACGCATTGCGCTGGGGGGCGCTCTAGGATAGGGAATAAGTTTAATTTACTATCCAACACCTTCCCTAGTGTCCACGGGGATTGGTGTTGGAATAGTAAATTAAACTTTTCACTATCCAGCACCCCAAAGCGCTATGCGTTGTAAAGGTTTGCGATGTAAAAACCGTGTTGTAAAGGCATGCGTGGTAAAAGCATGCGTTGTAATGTCATACATCCATTACCACGCGTACCGTTACAATGCGTATTTTACAACGACTTGCGCTGTAGGGGTGCAGACTAAGGAATAGTTTAATTTACTATTCCAACACCAGCCTACGTACAGTAGGGAAGGTGTTGGAATAGTAAATCTACTATTCCTTGTCCTTTAGCGCCCTCCAGCGCAAGTCGTGGTTACGACTTGCGTTCTAAAATCCGCGTTGTAACGGTACTGCGGGGTAACATCCGCGTCGTAAAGGATGTTCCCCCTCCATTGACAATGTCAAGATATGCAGAGTGGCCGATTCTTCTTAGTATGACACCGGCGGTCTCATGTCCTTCGAGAAATTCTGTGTTGGCCCCGGCTTCTAATCCAGTGCCTGATGTTGCCCTTGAGATGCCTGCAATTGCAAGCCCTTTATTGAGTACACTGCCTGGTGTTCAACTTGATGAAACTGACTATGCTTACCCAACTGACTTACCGATGCCTGATTTGCAAACTCGCTTGGCTACAGAATCCAGATTTTCATTTAACACTGATTCCCACACATCAAAAAAGCCTTCAAAGATTTCTGTTTTAGCGAGACTGTTTAAAAAAAATGTTTAATTCCCCTTGGACATTCGTTTGGCTGGTGCTTTTTTCACTTTACCTTTTTTTGTCAATTGGTTTTGTGTTTTATTTTTTCAGTCTTGTCAATGGACACTATGTCGAGGAGAGAACATGCATTCGACATATCAATGGAACACTGGCTCCCCATTCCTCATCACACAGGATGAAGAGAGACTTGGCTTTTGTTAATATCACTGCTTGGCCTGTCTTAGATGGGATTGTATAGGATGCTGTTCGGTTTCAAATCCATGGGCCCACTGAGGTTATAAATGTCTCTAATGTGCTTAGAGTGTCTTGGGGGATGTAGTTAAACAAAATATACGTTCTGATGATTGGGATGTTCAGGCCGTAGAATCATTGTTTTCTGATTTGAAATATTATGCTGCCTTTGATGCTGAGGATTTGTATTTGGAGTCTGCTAATTATGGTGATTTATATTGTTACCAACATTTTGGCAATCACTACCTGCATAAAACTAATACCATGAGGAACACTGTTAATTATACACAATGGGAACATTGTCCAGCTCCTATACAAGGCAGTTCTGCTTCCTTTTTGAAAAGGTTCACTTACTTTACCGATTTTAATCAGTCTAATCCCAATGTATTTTATTTTAAAATTACTGAAAAGTCCACATCCAAAGTTAGATTTACCGATACTAAATTGTTGTATTCGAAGTCCTTTCTAGACCAGTTGGCTGTTGGAGGTTACGAGTTATGGAAGGATACCATTGACCTTAAATCAGTTTGGGGTTCTAAAAGCTGGCAAGTGCAAGGCACTGAGGCTTTGCACCGTGCAAGCCTCATCCCAAACCATATGTTGTTTTTTAATTCTACAGTTTCGCAGACAACATGCTTTGGATTGGCTACAACAAAAAAATTAAATGCTCCTTCTTTTCCTGATTTAGAAGAATATTCCAGTTGAAGTAATACCACTAACTTTTCGATAAGAGATTTAAAAACTCTGTTGTTAAATTCTTCCTTTAACATATCCAGTTTGGATCCCAAGGGCTGGTTGCTTTGGCACAGAAGTGCTGACTCTTGCCAGCATCGTTTTCTGGGTTTAGCTCATGGCTTTACACAGGTCAGGGTAGATCCCCGTTTTGAGAGTGGCCATTCAGTGACTACCTATTCTGTAGGCAAATTATGTCAGAATTGGCTCTGACATTCTACTTTGGCGTCAGTTAAACTGTATTTATCTAAGCTGACTGACGATGTTGATCTGAATGATTTTATAAAGGGCCCGGCTAACGGCAGATCTAATAGATGGATATATGCTGTTTATAACGAATTCTGGAAAACATCCCAGATTGAGGCGGCTCCCCGCCTTAGAGCTATAGATCAAGCTAATTTAGAAAAAATGCTAGCAGTTGTAGATAATGGCATAAACACGCTCTCTTCCCGCATTTACATGTTAGATAATATTGTGTCATTTGTTGTAGATATTGTGCAAGATGAAGTGTCTGTTTTGTACCATGGTCAAAATCAATTGCGTTCTATTATGCAGTTTGCATGGACCCTACAGACCCTTAAAGCTGGAAAAGTGGCATGGCATTACATGAATACATCATCATTTTTTGCCTAATTTAATTTGACTGACAAGCAGTGTTTACTGTCAATGGAGGATGCTTCTTTTTCTTTGTTACACATTGAGAGGTTGGGGCCTTTACCGTTTTCTGTGGCAGAGGCCAATGCTGCAACGTGGCTTATACACAGGTTAATAACTCTCCCGTTTCCACTGTTCCAGTTCCAGGGTTGTATGAAGTACTTTGCCATTGGTAGATACGAGCCTCTTGGTAGTGCTTATCTCCATGAAGCTTGGTCGCTTCCTTTTACATATAGATGCCTTAGGGAGGGAAAATAAGTTTATTTGAATGGTGAAGACTGCACTGAAACATCTGATCACTCATTAATGTGTAGACATTGGCTCCTGTAATCAGATTAATCCAAATTTAGCCTGTATTTTGAAAGGTACCCCCGTGCCTGCAATCGTTCCCACATTCACATTACTGGCAAATGGGAGTTATTTACTTTTAAACAATGAAGATTGCTGTGGGTTAATAAAAGGGATTGCTTATGTGGTTACTGTCAGTGAGCGTGTGGTTTGCTGTAAGAATGTAATGTATCCACCACCCCCGCATGGGAAACTTGTTGTTTCCATCTGGCCTAAGATTCCGACCTTGAAAGCAGAGTTCAATAAGATGAGTCGCATAAGAGCTCTATTGTCCCAAAAAGAAGTTGCCCTCACATCTGCTCGTGAAACATTCGTCCTTCACGTGGCTAACACCCGCACAGAGGTGCATGCCTTACTGAATACTGATTTGCCCTTGCATTTTGGTGAGTTAATTCACACTATCTTCAACGCATCCTCCACATCAGGGCTGGCTCACTTTTTTAAAGTTGTAAGCAGTGGCCTGGTTACTTCTTTTCAAACGATATTCGGTGTCTTTTCAGCTTTCTTCCATTCTATTTTTTTCCAGCCTGTTTGGTGGATTTCCCTTACTACTGGCTCCCTTACTACTGGCTCTTGCTGCTGGCGTACTATTGCTGTTTTGCTTGTTTAAAAATGGATGCACATCCTGTGTTACAAGATGAGCTGTCTCGGCTGGGGCCGCTTCGCGCCCGAATGCTTGAGTACTATGGAGCGCTGCCTCTTGCTACATTGAGTGCAGATTATGGATTATCGTTTCGATTTTCCTTCTTTACATGCGTACAGCCTGTTTTTCATTGCCTGAGTTGCGACTTCAAATGGGCCCTGGATTTGTGTCTCTGCAATACGGTGTCTACCGATGCAGATTATAATCAACTTATGAGCCCCTTAGTTGCTCATGAATTGCTTTGTTCTGATGGAGGGATTATGGCCTTTGCAGCGATGCATGGAATACTGGGTCGTTGGAATGTGTTCGCAGCGGTGCAAGATTTCTTGGCACGCAGCTTCATTGAAATCCCACCGAGTTGTCCTCTGATGGTGTTAGAGGCTCCGGTAATTGGAGAACATGTATGTTCTTTTCCTTTGTTAAATTGAATGGCCAAACTATTTTCTGATGAAAACAGTGACTTCCTGTTGGAGGCTGTTGCTCTATATTTTGCATATTCATTATTAGGATGAGATGTGTTTGCAATCTCATTTCCTTGACCAACTCCTTTCATTGGATAATGGGATTTGGTTTTTTTCCCACATTTTCTTTTGGGGGGACCCAACCTATTGACTTTATCAATGTCCGAAGGCTACATTTTTTTTCTCTCTCCCTTCTTTCTTTTCAGAATTATGGTTATTTGTATCTCTTTTATTGAGATACCAAATTGGAGACTTGTGTTTGGACTATCGATCTTGAACTCTGCATTCCTAAAATTGCCCCTTATATTGTCTTATCCGTGCTCGGATCAAAGGGAGGGTGTCATGTAGATAGGCTTTGCCTTCATACTGTGTTATGTTAGCATGAGCTTATTAAAAGTTTAAACGCCATTTTCCTTTTCTGCTGCCTCTGCACACAACACATTTTGTTATTAAAGCTTTTAGCCTAGTAGAATATTTCGAATCACACGAGAATAATACATAATACATATGCAGTTGTGGCCAACTCTGGCTTTTGGCGCATTTAATAATGCACTGCGCAGAGCATGCACACACACTTGATGAATATTCGCATGCAGAGAGTTGGTGCAGGAGATGATGTGATCCCTTTCCGCTAAGACCAGAGGTGTGGGCCCGCCCTTCTAAACCCAAAGAGACCTTCTGTAGATATAATATAATATACTAGCAAGGGAGGGTAAACTGAGGTTCTATTTAGACCTTTTCACTGTAGCATTTTAACATGCTTTCACCCTCTGTATTTTATGGAATAGTAACTATGCTGCTAACCTTGTTCCTTATAATATGCTTGCTTGTATTAGCTAAGATACTGCGTTTGAGAACGCTGCATTAGAAATAAACATTTCAAACTTGCATGTGTCATCATTCCCTCCTCGTTCTGGACTGATATGTTAGTATAACGAAAGAGTGATCATGTGTTCCACGTTAGCTGAGGTGCTCTAAGTCCATGTTCTGGGTTGTCTAATACTTGGGGGTTTGTAAGACACTGATTGCTAGTCTGGTAGGGGATTTTGGATATTAAGGTGAGTTTTGGCACACCCTAATTCACTGAAGTTCCAAGTCGCTATGCACAGTTCTGTGTAGGAGCAGAATCCCTGCGACAGTGATTACCCATTTTTCCATGTCTATTTCCATTTTTAATATGTATAATACAATGAATAATTAATGCACTGTGAGTCACAACTGAAACAAAGATTTTTGATGCAGGCCCATAAACTCTTGACAGCCATATTGCCAATAATTCATGCATTCCAGTTCCTCCTCCCTCCCCTTATCCTTCTTGTTATGCTGACTGTGCACCAAAACTCTGCGAAGCACCTTAAAATCCCTACTATGATGACATTCACTTACAAACCACTGATGCCTCTCTCCCCCAAGATACTGGGCGTCATGCCTTTACATTCCTGATGTCCACTCCACTAGTATATATCTTCATCCACAGTTTGTATTTCCTTGTTCTCGTGGCCCCTTCCATATCTTTCTTATAGCAAACAATTTTACTTTGGCAACCTAATTGTCAAAAACAAAAAGGCAAGATAAATTTTCTACCTTCCAATTTGCTTAACAAGGACCTAATTGTCCGAATAATGTATTCAAATTCAAGCCAGTATTTTTCAAACATGTTTATGTATGCTTTAAATATTCTTTTTATTTTTTTCATTTTGCTGTACAATGTTTGGTGCTTTTTCCCTCAAGCGCCCAATTCTTACCACTGCAAGCTCTACCTAGGCATTTTCTTTAGCTGAGCTCATTTCATTTAATAATCCTTCTCAAGGTGGGTGAATAGTGATTTCCCAAGGTTGATTCTCATGGTTGTATGTACAACAATATACAATGTTAACAAACAGAAAATAATGTATGCAATAAAACATATTTTGTATACTGTTTATTAACAAAATGGCAGTTAAAAAGAAAAATCACATGCATGTGTGTGAAAGGATCTATATATTTCCTTACTATTAAGTGCAGTGTACCATGCCATGCCATAATCCTTTTTGATGTTTTTTTGACATTTTAACAGTGGAATTACTGAGTTCAGCTGCAAAGGAACAAAGAAAACAAATATTTCGCTACTTGAAAACCCAAAGATCCAAAAACAAAGATCAAGATTGGATTTGTTCACTAAAAAAGGAGTACCGAAGCCTCTCCTACGGGCTCTAATGGAGGCAAGAGAACAAAAGAGTTGTCTGATGCTGCTCTGTTTAGCAGTGAAGTCATGCATTCACATTCTAATGAAATCCCCGAAACAGCATATTCTGCCATTGCAGTTGCTTCTCCTTCTGCTGATGATACAAGTGATATTTCTTCACATGCTGAGAGTACTGAGTGTTCATTTCACTGAGGATGAAGATTCATCTTCTTATGTTGGCATCTTAGACAGTTGTTCCCTGGCTGACCTTGCTAACTGTTCATCATACTGTGATGGCAATATAGCACAACCTTTTTGGGGCATGACACCTCAAATCAAAGAAACTAGTATTGGCGGCCAGTAATGTTAGGAGGTAGGAGGGAGGACGGGACACACATGCACACATACACATTCACTCACACCCATGCATTCACACATGCGAGCACACACAAATCCATTTACAAAACTCATTACTAAATATTCAAACATACACGCACGTACGCACCAAACATTCATTTTTTAAAAATCACACTTACATGCAGCTCTGCCTCGGAGGTTCCAGGAGGGTTGGGGCTGCTGCTTTCCCTTATTGGAAGACCTAAGGTCAGCCAATGAGGGAAGGCAGCAGTCCCAACCTAGCCACAGATTGGGATGGGGTCGATGAGACTGCTGACCCCACCCCACTCTGTGATAAAGTGTCACTGATTGACACTCGACCCTGGGTGATTCAGGGTTTAAAACTGAAGAACTCAGGTCCCAGGCAATGAGGCATGCTACCCCTCGTCACCAAAGGGGAGGGCCTCATGGACCTTTGCTGAGCTGAAGAGGTCACACCTACAGGAGCTGTGACATCCTCCGCCAAGCCAAATTCAGCTCAGGCAGCCAAGAACCTGTGCATTTAGCGAATTCTAGCTCCTGGCTGCATGACCTCAAAATGAAAAGTGTAATTCAGGCTGGCCTATGCTCAGCCTGACAAAGAAGTAGCCCCTCATCCCCTATGGACCGGCCACAGTTGGAAACTGGTCAGATACCAACATCAAAATCCCACCCAGCAAGTGAATTCTTGGCAGCCAACTTGTCACTGAATCATTATAGTGACCCAGAGCAACTAAAACTGCAAATGATCCCCTTAACTGCATGCCATAGGTTTAATGGTGATTATAAAACTCATGGGTGGAGTATTCAGTTCTTAAAGATGCTGTTTATTGTTTTGCATGTAGGCATTTTAATGCTGTTATTTTGAGAGGAGGAGGACATGTGCATGGCAATGTTGCATTCGTTGATATTGGCTTTAGCAGGTGGGAAAAGCTTACTCATTCTATGTCCAAACATTCAAAGTCAGAGAAGCATAAATTGTCAGTTATTGCTTGGACCAACTTCAAAAGATTACAGCAGCCTTCAAACGGTCAGCAGTCAGTTTCTTCCATACTAGTAAGAGGTGCATAGTGGGAAATTGAGGGGAATAGACAACATGTGGAGCAGCTGCTTAAGGCAATATGTTTCTTAGGTCATCAAGGGCTTGAGTTCTTGAGTTCTGTACCTCGGATGAAACTGAGCATTCTCACAATAGAGGACATTTTATTAAATTGTTAGAGATGATTTATTGTAAATATGAAGGGTTAAAAGAATGATGTATGGCCACTATACTTCTCCTGATTACCAAAATTACGTGATATCTGTGGTGGCAGATCTTGTCTATGGGCACATTATCAAAAAAGTGACAACATATTTTGGGGTACTAGTTAATGAAACCACAGATGGTTCATATAAAGAGCAGATGAGTTTTATGTAGTGAAGCGACCACTCACACGCCGTTATAAATGAATAATCATCTTCTTTAATGGTGTCGGCCGGATACGTAGATTCCCTCCTACCAGCTGTGAAGCAACTGTCAGCGAGTTGAATTGCCCCCCAACACTCTACATGTCATCACAGTTCTGTGGAAGATAAAAGCCAAAACACATCTCCCTCCTTTACAGAAATATTACAATGGAAAACAAATATAAAAGTAAATGAAGCAAAAAAAATAACGAAACAATCAAGAAAGAAAACAAAACACAATACACCTGCCAAACTTTGACTTAATCAATGATAATTAAAACTGCAAGCTTTTCAAAGAAACGGCTAACATCTTTACAACACAATATCTACAAATCATGGAAACTAGGGAATCATATCACCACATAATCATTAAGATAAGCTGGTAGGTTTACGAACTCGGAGAGCCCTATTCCTGACCTCCACACACTCACCTCCCTTCCCAACACTCCTGTAAACATCCTTTCCTTTCCTCTCTAATTCACTTTCATCCATCATCATGTATCCACTAATAAATTTGCTGGAAACAAGAGACAGTGACACATCACGTCCCTCCTGAAAGAGAGCCTCCCTCCTCTTGTTCCACTTGTCACTATTCTCAAGCACAACATGCCAGGCATAGACAGCCTTAACTTTAAAGGGCCCCATAAATTTAAACAGCCCCACCCCCACACTGTAGTGTAGTTCCTATTTTCCCAATAGGCTCTGCACGTTGGAATAACGTAAACAGCAGTGTAGACGTAGGGCTGAGGTCATCTAGGTCTCTACTGACTATGTTAGACTTCATTCAGGTTTGCCAGCTAGCTCAGAGGTCACTAGCAACTTTCTCGAATGAATAGGGAGGGGTTAACTTCCCTGATTCAAACAAGAAGGGATTCAGTTTCTGACAACCGCATAAACATGACAACTTTGCTCCCTCAGAATAAAGAGTGTATCTCTAGAGTCGTGTGAAAACAATAGGCAGCTATTTCACTCAGTCAATGGTGCATACTTAGTTTCACCAGAGTGCAGAGAAATAGACAGACGGGCGTTTTCAATAAAAGGTGTTATTTTATTGAGTAGTCTTCTTTCTCATGCAAGAGAAATGAATTGCCACAATTGCAATACTCATTATAAAGTAAAGTGCGTACAGTAAAAGGAGTATTATGAAATAATACTGTAAAAGCATTGATATGGTTTCTTAGCCATATGATACTTTAAAATGGATAAAATATATACATACATAAAATCATTGACTAACATACTCAACTGGTGCTTCTAACTAAGCCTACCCCGGTATACCTGACCTAAGCCTAATACTTGAGAAGGAGTAAGTAAGTAGCAGTTTAAGTTTAAGTTGGTTAAGATTGTTTTTGCCAAGAATCTGTATCAAGAATTCTCTTTAAGGGTTTAGACAGCTCCGTACCTTAGTAATAGAATGTGGGAGGTCTGGTATCTCTTTCTTCAGGACTCGATCTCCCAGCAACCCGCAAGGGTGACTCGGGAACGCCGGAGCTGGATGTTCTCGGTGTGAGAAAAAGTAGCTTCTCCAGCGCGTCAAAGAGGAGGGGCGGCTTCCGTGGGCTCTCGTATCAGTTGGGCTCTCGGGCAAGTAGATAGCCGCTCTGCTCCAAACCACCGTGTGTTTGCTTAAGGCAACTGTTGGTATTTTATACCTGAAAGGTGCCGGGTTTGACGTAAGGTTGGACATAAGACGTCACTAAGAACTAACAGTTCTTGCTGGACTCCAGGAGTTCCTGTTCAAATCAAAACAAAAGCAGGGGGGGAATTTCTCGGGCTGCTGGAGGCTTGGTTTGTTTAAAGAACGCGTTGTGCTTTCTAGGAGTCTATGGGAGTAGCCGTGCTGTGCTTTGGACTGCATGGGCTATTACTGAATATGGATTTGATTCTTATGCCTTTGTAAGGATATTATTGATTATAACCGCACAAGGGCATGAATCGGGAATATCAAATTAGGGTCTTAGATAGAAATACAACACCCACTCCACGGATTAATGTCCATCATTACTAAAAACTAAGCAATAGTAAACATATAACGATGCATGTGTGTTTTCCAACCCACCCTAAAATACATATTTCGCATTTGAAATGGTATGTTGTAAATACACAAAAAATTAGTATTGGTACTGTATGTTTTCAAGCAGTGTCATCATTCAGTTAAATGCATATATATATATATATATCAGCTGAATGAATTGTGAAAATTACACATGAAATGGCTCTGAATACAGAAAAGAAGGTCGAGACCATTCCAAAACATATGTATACAAACATGCTGTACATGTGCTAGAGGCTGAAGTAAAATATTGTCTCTAGTATCCTAAAAATAGAAGCTCTGTTCTCTAAGAATAGTTCTACTTTAAGAAGAGTACCATGTGCCAAAAAAAGGAAAATATTTTGGAAACGGAAAAAAATTAATTTCGTGTCAGGGGAAAAAATTGTTCCAAATTTTTCAGTAGCTTTGTTTATCAAAACTGAAGGCCGAATTCAGAGTTCAGAGTTCAGGGAACGCTGTGTGATCATTGTTTTTTTCTTGTCTACTGGAGAGAACATCATTTCGGACAGGCTTGCAAAAAATTGGTCTACGACATCAGGTGAAAGTTCGACCAAGTTTGAAAATACTGCGACTGTGCAATTCTGTGCGTGATTGCTATCATCAATGTTTGGATCAGCAATGCTCACAGAAGGTTGTACCTGTATGGTGCTGCTTTCCTCTCGTACCTCACTGCCACCTACTTGTAGTGGTGAAGTCTCAACGAATGCGGTCATCAGAATAGGTAGCCGCTGGGGACAACACGATGCATGAGTCGTTACCGGACCTAGCAAAGTATCGATATCCTTTGGTACTGCTGATGGTAGTGTAAGACAGACGTCCAACACGCATTCTTCTCCGCATAGCAGACATCGAAGCACAGGTAAAACACAATCTTGCCAGATTGGTCTGAATGAAAGAAACCAGGTTGCACTTAGATCTCTTAGCCGGGCCAATCCGAGGACCTTAGTGATAAGGTCTCGGTATCATATTGCTAGGATCGCTTCTTCCATCGTTGCAGGAGTCTTGTCTATGGATTTGCTTGCCATATCGTAGCAGAAGGAACAAAAATAAAATTCCTGCCACGAGTCCCAAGATTAATGGTAGGCCGCCAAAGACAGAATGGACAAAATTCGGGAATATGCCCAGAACTGTTTCAAAGGGTGTTAACAGTCCCAAAAAAATTGTCTTAAATACATGTGCGATGCCACTGGTATCAGACATGTTTAAGATATGGCTTAACATTTCTACGAAATGCACGGGGCAATTTGTCGATAAAAGGGAATGTATCTCTGCCGATGTCCTTGCCACTTGCAGATCATACATTTCTTTGGATGACGTTAGAGGCACAGTTGTCTGTAGAATAATAGACTTCATTCTCCTTAAAGTATCAATTCGAATAGAAGAGATATTCAATGAAGGCCACAACGCAGCCCCCATATCTGGGTTGCTGTGTGGATACAATACTTGCATACAGCAAACGACCCTCGAAGTTACGGTCACAAGATAAGCTTTCCCCGGCACCATCCCACAACAGCTGTGGTCACTTATTAAAATGTAACTCCCGTTACTAAGTTGTTTGAAGAATGGTTCTATCTGTTTTGCAGGCGTGCCATGCAGGTGACATGAAAGGTTATTTGAAGACCCTTCGCAGGCTCCATGCAAGTTAATACCTTGACACAGAAGTGTACCGCTTAGTGATTTTTTGCAATTGTTACCACTAAGGAATACATCCCTTTTCCCTTCACTATAACATCTGTTTGTATAGGGTAAATCCCATGTTGATTTGATGTAATCTTTACCCAACTTTTCATACTGGCCTGCAGGTATGTACTCTTGGCAGTATTTAAACTGGAAAGTTGTTATCGGAATTGAAATCGTTCCGTGTATTATCCATTCAATGACAGGTCTCTCTGGCATTGTCAATGGTAATCTCTCAAGTTTTTCAATGCTCAGAATTGTATAATAATCAGCTCCTTTTTGTGCCAAACTGATTTGTTTATCAGTAAGGTTAAAGATACCAAATAATGACGTTGTGTTGATAAAACGCCATGGTATGTAGCCTGAACGCAGATTTTGCAACGTCCAGCCAAGCTGTACAATAGAACGTAATTGAGACTGACCATGTTGTAACATCAGTAAGTCCTGTTCTATTATATCAATGGCAGATGATGCAATGCTGTCCAATGAATATATTCTGGAGGACAGAGTCGTTAACCCATTGTCCACAACAGAAAGTGATTTTTCCAAATTAATACGATCAATTTCTCGTATTTTTTCTGCTGTTTCAATTTGCATTACTTTCCAAGCTTCGTTGTATGCAGCGTATATACCGGCCGCTACGAAACGTTTTTGACGCTGTTTGCGTGGTCCCATTATGAAATCACGCAAGTCAGCACCGTCTTTAAGTAAAGTCAAGTGTTGCTTAATTTCAGCCAGTGTGGATTTCTGTAGCCACTCAAGGCATAGTTTCTCTACACTGTATGTTGTAACTATCCCTGGATGTTGTCTCTGGGAGTATCTTGGGTCTGGCCTGGTCATTTTGAACCCCTGTGTTTTGTTCAGGAATCTATCTTGACAGTTTTTTGTGTCTGTGGGCCAGATCAACCACTTTTTCCAATCAGGATGTGTTCTGTTTTGGTGTAAAATATGGGATACGTCTATCTCCACATCCGTAGTGCTATCACTATCAGTAGTGGGTTTCGGAATAGACGGATTATTTAAGTCTTTTATCTTAGCTAGGCCAAGACAAATAGTTTGTTGAATTGTGTCATTCAAAAATATCATTTGTTCTGGGATCATGCAGGCCCTAAATAATGCTTCTGGGCCTTGTACTTGCCAATCTTTGGTACCCCAGATCGTTTTTGTTTCAATGTTGTTTTCCCAAAATTCGAAACCAAATGTAGACGTTTTGTCATAACATTTTTCAGAATAAATCAATTTAGTATTTGGCAACATTGTTTTCATTCCTGTTCTATTTAACATTTTAAAATAAAACGTTTTTTGATCACTGTTGTTAAACCCTGAGAAGTACTGGAATTTCTCATAAAATGTTTTCGAGCTGCCTTTTGGCGGTGTTGTACAGTGTTCCCATTGGTTATGAGATAAAACATTTCTAGGCTGTGCAGTTTTATGCAAATAGTGATCACCAAAGTGGGTATAACATTATAACTCTTCATAATTAGAAGAACCCTGTAAGTAATCATGTTCAGTACATTTGGCTGACATTACTAAATCTGACATCATATTATTAATGTTTTCAAAGTCCCAATCATCAGAAAAAGTACTTGGTGTCATAAAGTCACTTAATGAAATGTTAAACTGGTGTGATATTTCAAGAGCTCAACCGGGCCAAAAATGTCATAATCAGTTAGTCCCATGCTACCCCACCGGGTATTGGATTGGCTGTGATGTTCACTGGTGACAGTTCTCTTTTCTCGATGTGGGAGGATGTGTGAGGCTTTAGGACCAAGTTGATGTTCTGACTTGCTGTGTCCATTGTACTATATTTTCCATCAAAGAATTTTCCCAAACATAGAACCATGACGAGTCAAAGTAGGAGAAAAAGTACACCTAACACAATCCAGAATTCAATCCATGGTGAAATCAGATATGTTTCTTTTAGTTGGAGAGAAAGTTCAATGACTTTGTCTTTGAATGTTTTTGTTGCAGGCTTTTCTTCATGCTCACTTGGATCTTCTGAGAAGTCGTCGAAGTTGATGAAGTAACCAGATGCAGTTCTGTCAATTGTTGGGATTTTTCCCGGATATTCATTTGCTTTTGCATTTTTCTTTGTTTCATTAGAATAGTCGGAGGCTACATCATTGTAGACTGGTGTTTCTTGACGAACTGTTGCAATTTGGGTTTCAAGAGGCACAGGTTCCATGGCATTATTGCATAGCCCTGTATTATTCACTGCAGCTTTCTCAAATTTGATCAGCCTCTCAGCATGAGCCTCTTGGATTGTAGCAAATTTGAGGTATTCTGCTATTTCTTGGGAGTCCACTGGGCCTACTACTTATTATTGGCCACATGATTGTGGTTTTATCAGGTCGATGGATACAACTCGGTTCTCCTTTTTACCAGCAAGGGGCAGTAGTACAACTGATCTTGTTCCGTTGACAGCTAAGACAGGTACTGCTTTTCTGTAAGAAGGCCCAAATTCCTTCTTTACCGCAATCTTTTCTCTGACCAGATCCCCAATCTTTGGAATCCAGACAGGTCTTGCTGGGATAGGTGGTTTTTCTTCAGTGGTTGTCGGCTGTTGTTTCAATTTTGTGTTACTCAGGCTTTTTCTTGTTTCATTTAAATCCTGTAAAACAGCCAAACGGTCTTTGATATCAAAGCATTTTTCTTCTACCACTGAAGTTTAACATTCTAGTACCGAACAATAGTTCGTATGGAGTGAGACCTTTTAGAGAATTTCTTGGCAGATTATTAAGACTACGTTGGACACTTGTTAAATGTTTGACCCACCCATCACCCGAACCTAATACCTTCGCCGTTATAGATTGCTTTATGTCCCGATTTTTTCTTTCCACTACCGCATTTCCCTCAGGATGGAAGGGAGAAGTGTACCGCAATGCAATGCCCATGCTGTTCATGGCCTCTTTGTAAGCTCGAGAGCTAAACGCAGGACCCTGATCAGAATGTAGCATGCCAATTGCGTGTATGCCGATAAAGACTCGCAAATCTTTTTATAACAGTTCTGGCGTCGGCCGAGTGCTGCTGGTCTACATATTCAAGTTAATTTGTCTTAATAATTATTGGGACGCATTTCTTTTGTTGGATTTCTCTATTATAGATAGCCTGAAGCTTTCTAACAAAGATGTCCGTGCAGTAGTCTGGTCCGGTTCACAGCTGCGGTCTCTGTTGCAGTCTGGACAATCCATTGCAAATTTATAAATTTGCACGCTCATTCCCGGCCACCAGTACTCTGATTGTAATTCTATTAAAGATTTCAAGATCTGTTGGTGCCTCAGACCCAGTCCCATGTGTGCGTCTTCAATCAAGAAGACTCTCCTGTGTTCGTGTTTGGAATTACTCTATCCCCCACTCCAGGGATTTGAGCAAAAGGAACTGAGTTTGCATCAATTATGTATGTATTACTGAGTGGATAGTTGAGAGGTAATGCTGCATGATCGCCTTTTAATGAGGCTTTTACTGCCAGCATTGTTTCTCCGTCTATGTGTTTTTCTGAATGCTTTTTTGTGGCTACGGAAGCCGGTTTAACCGCTTCCGCTCTGGCTGTATTAGCCAATGAATTTCCTGCAACGTGAACGCCATCACGTTGATGACTCAGTGCGTGCATCATGTGAGTCTTCTGTAGTTCTCTTTTTAAAAGAACTACTTGTTCCCAAAGCCTTTTATGCTTTATTGTGGCACCTGTGTCATCTTTGTAACCGTTTTCACTCCATGTCTGCATGTCACTATTGTAAGACTTGACGCAGAAATGCGAATCGCACACTATTAGTGTCGGGAATTCAAGTTTGGCATTTTCAAGCGCCATCTTTAAAGATCTTATTTCAGCTCGTTCAGCTGAACAGTTTCTGAGTGATTCAGTTTTGGTAATCATCGGTTTGAATTTACCTGAGTGCCAGCGACCTTTAATAATCGCGCACGCTGCATTGTAGGATTTTTCCACTACATTGTAATGTTGTGCAAATCTGTCCATACAGATTATACATGTGTACTGTTCGAGAGGCAGAATTTCTATTGGCAGAGGATATTCTTGTTCGTATTCTAGATCATCTAGTTTTTTCAGTTTCGGATCAAAATAGTATTTCACGTCTTCTGTAGCAAGAGAAGTTTCCCATTCGATCCATTTTGGATTTAATGCCACCGTTTTTAGATTGACTGGGCTAGTTAACGCCTCAAGGGCTGATTCTGCTGTTAAAACAGTTATCCTTCTTCCTTGGGCTTGGGCTCTTTCTTTTGCTACAGCAGTTTGAACCGCTATCAGAATTTTTTCTGTAGAACTGGATTTCTTTTCAGCTTTAGTGTACAAATGTGATTTGTAAGCTATAGGTACAGGTTCTCCCTCATTAGAGGTCAGGTATGTGAATCCGCATCTTCCTGGGATGACTCGGATTACAAGGTTGCGTACGTTTTCACGTGTTTGCAATTTTGTTTTAGTTAACATGTCTGTTTGAAGTGATCTTAAAATTTCTGTGTGTTTGAGTCCAATTTATTGGTTTGAAATCAGGTCTTATTAATTCATAGAGAGGTTTAACTCTCTCTGCATAATGTAGTATGTATGTTCTTCCGAAATTCAGGAAACCTAGTATTGATTGTAAATTCTTCAGCGTTTTCGGTGCTTGGAGTACAGCACATTTCTCTAAGAAATTGTCTGCTAGGCTCTTGCCTTCACTTGATAATTCGTATCCTAAAAACAGGACAGTTAGATGGGCAATTCATGACTTTTTAAAGTTGAATTCGTAACCCTCTGAAGCGAACCCAAGTATTATGGTGTTCACTCCTTTCAAGTGAGTCTCCAGGTCATCATCTGTGAGATAGATGTCATCGACTTAGGATAATGCCTCATCATCGTATATTTATAGTAACTCTGTTACCCTTGCTGAGAATAATCCTGGGCTGTTCTTGAATCCCTGTGGGAGTCGACAGAAGTGTTTTTGTGACCCCATTATTGAGGAAGCGGTCAAATACCTGCTTTCAGGTGCAATGTTTTGACAAAAGAATCCATTAGAGATGTCTAATGTCGTTTTATATCTTTTGCGCAATATGTTACTCATTAGTGCTGCACTATGTGAGTTTTGTACTGCAAATGTTTTACAACAGGAGCTAAGGTGTCTGTAGTCCAAAACAAGACAATATGAATCGTCTGGTTTGGAGACAGGAAACAAAGGAGTGTTCATTTGTGAGGTGCATGTTTCAATCACCCCTTGATATTCAAGTTGATCTAAAATATCCTTAACTTGTTTTTTAGCTTCTTGTTTAACTGGGTACTGCCTTTGTGCAGTTGGTTGATTTTTCAACTGGATTTTGTGGTGAGGTGAATCCTCATCCCATCCTACATGGTTTTTATATAAAGCTGGAGCTTGGGCTACTGCCCATTTTCTTGCAAGTGTATATTTTTTATGAATTGGTATATGATTATAGAAGGCAGGCATAATTATTTCTTCGCCATGAGGGCACTCCCTGACAAACTCTGGTGGCCAGTCTTTTTCAGCTAACAGGATGTCATAGCCTCTGGAAAGTTTTTCCCAAAAGAGACCTTTTATTTTCCTAGTTTTATCTCCCTCTATACGTAATTTTATTTCATATAGTTTATGGGGCACACTGACTCGTGTGTCTGCAGTTTCCACTTGAATGTATTCATTTGTGTCCACTGTCTCCAGAAGATTCATCAGGATCTTGTGAGCTATGGTCACTTCTGCTCCGCTGTCTAGCATTGTCTGGGCCCACTCTCCGTTTTTTCAGCTGTGTCCTCAGTATCCTCGGCATGTTTAATTTTAATACTTGCTACCTTCTTTCTTGGATACTGTAACTTTTTACTTTGATGAGCAGGTTCCTTGTTTTTGGACTTGATGTGCTCTTCTCTGTGTTCTGACCGTCCTCTTCTTTCCGATTTCTGTGAGGAAGATCGAGAAAGATTGAGTGAGAAGGATCGAGAGGGACGTGTATCAATATCCTGATATTTATCAGGTTTTCTCAATTTATCCCTATCTCTAAGGTTATATCTTTTTTCAGAGGGCTCCCTTTGGGGAGACTTGTTTCCTCGGTCTGGAGATTTTTATTTCCGTTGAGGAGACCTTCCTCTGGACTGGAATCGTTTTTCCCTGGGAGAGGACTGTTTAGTACCCTCCCAGCTCTTTTTTGGAGTATTCAGATTATTTTTAATAAATGTTTTTTCAGGATTTTCAGTTAGTTGGGGTTTTACCGGTTTCCCACCCAAACTATCTCTTCCTAGTTCTTCATAGGATTTTTCTATGATTCTGGCAAGTTCAAATGGTTGTTCTGCTATATCTGTTTCCTTCAATTTCTGGCGGATCACCACAGATGCTGCTTCTCCTTTTATGTTGGCTAATAATATAGCCAAGACCTGCTTAAAGTCTTTCAGTAATTTCATACCCAGAGTTAAAGCAGGTTCTGGACCGTATTCATTTTGAATCTGTCTTAGTACATCTGGTATTATCGCCATAGATGGAACACCATGTGTTTTTGTGTATATTGAAGCAAAGACTGTGCCCCAAGTGTCACAGTCTTCCACATGTGGTGCGATCCCCATTGGAAGACAGATAGTCAGAATTCTGTGTTTCTCAGTAGGAGTAGTATCAGGAAATACTGCCTCTATTTGAGTGATTTTTTGTGCTAACCAGAATGGAATTTGTTCCCGTTTTGTGGGTATTTTACCAAGACATGATTGTATGTTCTGTGGTGTAATTTTGTTTGTATTCTCCTGATGAGGGGTAGTCTGTGGAATCTTAATTGTCGGTTGGACTGTTGAAGTTCGCATGACATGTTGGACCAATTTTCTATGTATTTTAATTAGTAGTTTTAGTTGAACTAAAAGTTCCCGGGCTGACATTTGATCAATGTCTGGATGTGGTATGTAGCTGGCTAGAACCGGCCACGTTGCTCCCGGTCTACCTAGTGGACCGTGCCTGGTGATGTGATTATTATGTTTTAGGGCGCCATTAAACCAGAGCATGTGCTCTTGGTAATTTAGTGGGATTTCAACGTCCTCGAAATGAGTGTATATATCCGGAGGTTCCTCTATTTTGTAATAGTGGAATTCTTTTGTTATAGCGTTTGCTGCTGGAAAATGTATCCATGAATAGAATACCTCTGTCTGCCGATATTCATGGGCCTCTACCACGAATATGACTGTACCACCTCGTGATGTCAGTCCATTTTCTATAAGTTTAATAGTTATAGTTCTTCTTACATTGACCGGAATGAGTATAACACTCGGGTCATTTTCTTGGATGGTTGTGTCATCCGCTATGAGTTGAGCTGCTATTCTAGCTTGCTCCCTTTCTTCTTCACTTTCTGACATTTTACTGACAGAAAGCTTTTTTGTTGCAGATCAAGTTTCAAAGAAACAAAGATTAGGTGCACAATATTTTGGAACACTGTATCCTTCAACGTTGACTATACCAAAAACTAATACATAGGAATCTCTTCCTACTAAGTTACGGCGGATATTAACCTTTCACCCACTCCAGACGTCTTTTGGAGCTTTTATGGAGAAAGGGTTCTGTGTGAAAAAGCACGACTGAGTTACTCTAGTGTCTTGCGTTAGATTATCGCCTTACCAAACGTTGGGCCCATGTATTGTAGTTCCTATTTTCCCAATAGGCTCTGCGCATTGAAATAACATAAACAGCAGTGTAGACGTAGGACTGAGGTCATCTAGGTCTCTACTGACTATGTTAGACTTAATTCTGGTTTGCCAGCTAGCTCAGAGGTCACTAGAAACTTTCTCGAATGAATAGGGTGGGGTTAACTTCCCTGATTCAGACAAGAAGGGATTCAGTTTCTGACAACCGCATAAACATGACAACTTTGCTCCCTCAGAATAAAGAGTGTATCTCTAGAGTCGTGTGAAAACAATAGGCAGCTATTTCACTCAGTCAATGGTGCATACTTAGTTTCACCAGAGTGCAGAGAAATAGAGAGACAGGCGTTTTCAATAAAAGGTGTTATTTTATTGAGCAGTCTTCTTTCTCATGCAAGAGAAATGAATTACCACAATTGCAATAGTCATTATAAAGTAAATTGCGTACAGTAAAAGGAGTATTATGAAATAATACCGTAAAAGCATTGATATGGTTTCTTAGCCATATGATACTTTAAAATGGATAAAATATATACATACATAAAAACATTGACTAACGTACCCAACTGGTGCTTCTAACTACGCCTACCCCGGTGTACCTGACCTAAGCCTAATACTTGGGAAGGAGTAAGTAAGTAGAAGTTTAAGTTTAAGTTGGTTAAGATTGTTTTTGCCAAGAATCTGAATCAAGAATTCTCTTTAAGGGTTTATTCTGCTCTGTACCTTAGTAATAGAATGTGGGAGGTCTGGTATCTCTTTCTTCAGGACTCGATCTCCCAGCAACCCGCAAGGGTGACTCGGGAACGCCGGAGCTGGATTTTCTTGGCGTGAGAAAAAGTAGCTTCTCCAGCGCGTCAAAGAGGAGGGGTGGCTTCCGTAGGCTCTCGTATCAGCTGGGCTCTCGGGCAAGTAGATAGCCGCTCTGCTCCAAACCACTGTGTGTTTGCTTAAGGCAACTGTTGGTATTTTATACCTGAAAGGTGCCGGGTTTGACGTAAGGTTGGACATAAGACGTCACTAAGAGCTAACAGTTCTTGCTGGACTCCAGGAGTTCTTGTTCAAATCAAAACAAAAGCAGGGGGGGAATTTCCCGGGCTCTTGGAGGCTTGGATTGTTTAAAGAACGCGTTGTGCTTTCTAGGAGTCTATGGGAGTAGCGGTGCTGTGCTTTGGACTGCATGGGCTATTACTGAATATGGATTTGATTCTTATGCCTTTGTAAGGATATTATTGATTATAACCGCACAAGGGCATGAATCGGGAATATCGAATTAGGGTCCTAGAGAGAAATACAACAACACGTCCACTTTTGACCTTCACCCAATCACCTACTGTTATCTTGCCTTCCCCAACACCTACAGCGCTATTCTTAACAACATAATCTACCTTCAACACCAACCACGCAGGAAGAAGTTTGATACCCGGCTTCCATCTCCGCAAACACCCAATCTGAGAAACATTTGATGCACCATTAACAGTAGAGCGATAGGCCCAAATTAACTCCTTCACCATTCTTTCAACCTTGTTACCATTGTGAAGAGCCATCAAAATGGTGCCCTTTACCACGCTCTTCATCTACATGGCCCCCCTCGCCAACATTGTCAGACGGCATGGGGTGAGCATTGTATCATAAGCCGACTACACCCAGCTCATCCCCTCACTAACGAAGAATTCAGAAGACACCAGAATCTGCTTCCAGGAAGGGATGAAGAACTTGGCAGCCTGGATGAAAAACAGCTGTATGAAGCTCAACTCAGAGAAGACTGAGTTCCTCATCCTTGGATCCTGCAACTCCGCCTGGGACAATACCTGGTGGCCCTCTGCCCTTGGAAATCCACCCACTCATACTGACCACGCAGGCAACCTCAGCATCATCCGCGACTCCTCCCTCTCCATGAACCGACAGATCAACACTGTCGCCTCCACCAGCTTCACCTGCCTACGCATCCACAGCAAAACCTTCAAGTGGATCCCCCCGACAGCAGAAAGACCGTCACCCATGCACCCGTAGTCCAGCAGACTGGACTACGGCAACACCTTGTACGCCGGCATCAACAAGACCCTACTACGAGGACTCCAGACCATCCAGGAGGCCGCTGCCAGACTCGTCCTCGGAACTCCGCGTCAGGAACACATGACCCAACACCTGCGAGAACTCCACTGACTCTCCATCGAGAAAAGGCTCACTTTCAAACCCCTGACACATGCCTACAAATCCCTCTACAACATCAGACCAAAATACCTCAATGAGAGAGTATCCTTCCACGTACCCAAGAGAAGCCTCCGCTCCTCCGACCTCGCCCTTGCAGAGGTCCCCCGCATCCGCAGAAACAAAACGGGAGGAAGAGCTTTCTTCTACATCGCAGCAAATACCTGGAACAAGCTCCCCTTGATCATCAGACGCTTGCCAACCTTGCACACCTTCAGGAAGGACCTCAAGACATGGCTCTTCGACTGATCCGGAGCAACCCCCCCCCAGTGCCTTGAGACACTCACAGGTGAATAGCACGCTTTATAAACCCTTGATTGATTGATTGATTGATTGAACCAGTTGGCTCTGTCCGCCAGACCCTTCCCTTGCGGGTTGTACAGGGAAGTGCGTTTATGCTTGATCCCACACCCAGATAAGGTGTCTGTCATTTCCACAGACGTAGGCTGAGTACCATTGTCTGTAATGAGTAATTTCGGGTAACCCTCTTCTTGAAACACCTTTTCCAACATAGCAATGGTTTTCCTGGTAGTTACCTCTTTCATACACTTGGCACTAGCCATTTGGAATACACACTGCTCATGACAAGTGCCTTCTTCAATTCAGTTTTCAATTCATTTATAGGTCCAATAAAATCCATACACACTATATGCCAAGGCTCTCCCGGGTTTTCATTCTTCCCACACTCCAATTTCAAAACTGTTTTAAGCCTTTTTGTACAGTTTTTATACTCCTGGCATCTCGTCACCCAACCAATACCGTCCTCAGCCATTCCAGGCCACCAAAACACCTCATGTAACCATTTCTTAGTGAGGGTTTGATGCAGGTGTCCTTCATGGGCCAAAGAAACTAACTTGCGTCTTAAACCATGTGGTGGCACAAGTTTGTAATTTCTCATAATGATCTCCTGTTCTGCTAAAGAACGTTCCTCCAACAACTTTAAAAACGGCCTCACACCCAAAGCCAAAGTACTCTCACATCTGGCACCCTTAACAATCAAGGATTTAACTTTCTTCAACACTTCATCTAGCTCCATTTCTCTCATCCAATCTTCCTTGGCACCAACCTCAAACTAAGTAGCCCAAGCCACAGCACCCACAAGTTGCTTTGAAATGACAGCCTCCCTATCTACCTCTGGCCAATCAACAATCAACAGGAAGCCGAGATAGACAATCATCTTGAGTGTTCCTCTAACCAGGAGTATATTCCACCCTAAATCTAAACTCCTGCATCCTTGCCGCCAGTCCATCAATCTCGCTGAGCCTTTCCCAGCCACCCCAGGTAACAACACCCTTATCTTAGGCTTGTGATCCATATGAAGTACGAATCCCAAAGCCCAAAGATAGGTGCGATAATGCTCCACCGACCAAGATGCCGCCAATGCCTCCCACTTAATGACAGAATAGTGACATTCCATTTTTGTCATGGAACTTGAAGAAAAATCTACAGTTACTTTCGCCATGTTATGCACTTGAGTCAGTAATTCCCCAATACTGGTGGCACTGGCATCCATAGTTAAAAAAGTCTTAGCAGACGTTTCAAAAGATACCTGCATTACCAATCTCTTTTTTAATACTTTCAAACACATCTTGTTGCTCTTTACTGCACACAAAATTGCATCCCTTCCTCAAAAGAATTCGCAAACCTTCCGTTTTCTCAGCAAACATTTTTGCAAATTTAGCATATTACTCTATCCCATGCACAACCTTAACTCATCTTTGTGCACCGGAAAAGGAGCTTCGTGATTAGCTCTAAGTAAATTATGCTTGGGCAGGACTCCTTCTCCTGTGATGGTATGCCCTAAATACTCAATTTCCTGAACCAGAAAACAACATTATCCCTCCTCAGTGTGAGACCTGCCTCCAGCAACCTTTTTAGGACTTGCTGGAGATGTAATTACGTTCCTCATCCGTCTTTCCAAATACCAGATTGTCATCCTGAAAATAGATGAAATACTTGATGCCCTTGAATACCATTGACATCATCCGCAGAAACACACTGGCCGCAGAGGAAAGGCTGAAAGGCGATCTCTTGAATCGGAAATGTCTCCTTCATAGTTATAAAGGATATAAGGTTGTTTGATTCGTCTTGTAGCGGACTCTGATGGTAAGCAGTCTTTAAATCGAGCTTAGAGAAAATGTTTCCATCATTAAGCAACGTAAACTTCTCATTTATATTGGGAAGGGGAAAGTTGTGAGTTACTATCTCTTGATTCAAGCTTCTTAGGACCACTAAAAAACGTAGACCTCCATCCGCTTTCTCCATGATAACCACAGGAGACACTTAACTAGCAGGTTCTACAGGCTCATTTACTCCATCATGAAGCATCTCATCCAGCATCTTCTTCACCTTATCTCTTATCACCACTGGCACTCTTCTCACCTTATGCTTCATGGGTAAAGCTCCTTCCCTAGCTTTATCTCATGAACATATCAATCAATCAGGGATTTGTAGAGCGCACTACTCACCTGTGAGGGTCTGTAGGCGCTAGGGGGAAGGGAGTTTCAGTCGGCTCCGCTCATCCGAAGAGCCACATCTTGAGGCTCTTCCTGAATGCTTGCAGTGTGGGGCTTTAACTGATGCTGAGAGGGAGTTTGTTCCAGGTCTTTGCCACGATGTGGAGAAGGATCTGCCTCCTGTTCTGGCTCTGTGGATGCGGGGGATTTCGGTCAAGGCTAGGTCAGCGGAGTGGAGGTTTCTCTTAGGGACGTAGAAGAAGATTCTTTCAATGAGGTATTGGGGTCAGGTGTTGTGGGCTTTCTAGGCATGTGTGAGCAGCTTTTTTTGACGGGAATGAGCACTGAAAAGTAACCTAACAAGTCAATGAGTTTTTCTTGTACCCCACAGGATTAATATCTTTTGTTAGAAGCACATCAACCAGCTATTTATCCTAAACAGTACTATGGGAATAATGATAAACTTAGACCCAGAATCGACCATTAACTCCACATACTTTTTCAATACAACATAAGATGCAACCGTAGGGGTTACTTTTCCCTCACCATTTTCCTGGGGCTCAACCACCAAAATACAATCTGTACCGCTGTTCTAAAGCCCCACATCCATCTCTGTTACTGCTACGGTCACTTCCCCTTTGTACACCCTCACATAGGGCCATAAGTATCAAGCCTTTTTCCCATTTGCAAACGGGCATATTCTCAGAATCGGCCCATTTGCGAATTGGAAAAAGCCGTTTGAGATGTATCATCCCAAAAGGCCATCGCAAAATAGAGAATTGCAAAATTTGCTATTCTCTATTTTGCGAATGCATTTAAGGAATTGCAAATTGCGATTCCTTAAATGCAATTCTGGAAGCACCAGAAATTTGCTATTTGACCTAAGGAATTGCAAATGACCACCAACATCAAGTTGGTGGTAATTTGCGAGTTTCTTTAAAAAAACACTTTTTTGATTTTTTAAAAGTGCCATATGTCGCACATACATGCCCTTAGGGCATGTATGTGCGCAAAATGTGCACACATGCATATTTCAGGGATGCAACAGGGTGTCCTTTTGGCACCCTTGCAACCCTGAAATTGCATTCTCAATTTGCGATTCTCTAATTTAGTAATCGCAAATTGAGAATGTCTTCCCATTCATTCCTATGGGCCTCCTAGCCCATAGGAATGAAGGGCCTCACGCATAGAGTGGGGCAAGTCAGATACAGATATTTACTATAGAATTCGATGGGCAAGCCGTCTGTGCCCGGCGTTTTGTTGCGGGCCATCCTTTGTACAGCCTCTCTAATCTCGCTCAGCTCAATGTCCCTGCCCAGGTCGTCCGCTTGCTCTTGGTCTAAGTGCGGCAATCGTAGCCCCTCGAGGAAAGCGTCTATATCCTCCTCTTGTCCTTCCAGTGCACTCATGTAAAGCGTCTCATAGTAGCCCTGGAATCTATCGAGAATTTCTGTCTGGGTGTAGAGCATTTGACCCATTCCATTGTCTAGAGATAGGATCGGGGAGCCACGCTTGGTGGGGTTAGCCAACCATGCCAGTAGCGTTCCAGCCTTATCGCCCTCGGAGTGTGCCCTCGTTACATAGGCCTTATAATCAAAACTACGGAGTCTCTCCACCTCTATCGCTACTGCCTCCCTAGCTGCGCACATGGTCTCTTGGAGCTCTGGACGACCTGGGCGTCTCTTCTCCATCTCGCGCAGTTTGTCTTCCGCTTTATCTAAGTCTGCCAGTAACGCTCTACGCACTCCTGCGTTTTGGCCAATACACTGGCCCCGGACGACTACCTTGAAGGCGTTCCATTCCATTGCCCTGGAATCCGTGGTGCCGTCATTTTCGTCAAAATATTGTGTAATCCCTGTGTCCTGCAACATTGGATCATCTAACGTCTCCGGCCTCAGTCTCCACGTTGGGATACTCGAGGTCTCGGTCATCCAATCCAGCGTAACCAGCAAGGGATTATGATCTAAAGTTGTTCTGGCTAGGTATTCCGTTTTCGCAACCAATGGTATTACTGATAGCGAGCACAGTATCGCATCTAATCGGACATGTAAGTCATGCAGGCCAGAGAAGTGTGAGTAATCCCTTTCCCCTGGGTGTTGCATTCTCCAAGCATCTTTCAGTTCCCACCTCTCCTGCCACTCTAATCTACCTTTTGCTAGTCAGCGTACTGGAGATTCTCTAAGTGGTGGGTGAGACCTATCTAATGTGACATCTGTCACTGAGTTAAAGTCCCCACCTTTTAGTACGGGGCCCGCCAAACAGTGTGCTAACGCTCCTGATAGCCGAGTTAAAAAGGACAGCTGGTCAGTGTTTGGTGCATATACACTACACAAGGCTGTACCTTTCCCTCTTAGCTTCCCCTCTATGGCTACGTATCTACCCTCTGGGTCTATAATCTGCCTAGTTAACTGAAAGGGAGTGCCCGCCTTGATCCATATCAACGCTCCCCTAGCGAACGCTGAGTATGTTGTATTAAATAACTGTCCCCTCCATCTGCGCTGCAATGCTATTCCTTCCTGCTTCGTCAGGTGCGTTCCTTGAAGTAATGCGATTTGAATCCCCCTGCGGTTCAGATATGCGTGGATTTTGTGCCGTCTCCCCATTGTGTGCAGTCCCCTTATATTCCTGGTCATGCATTTCACTGTACCCTTGTTATCCGTTGTCCCATGTAACCTGATCCGATGCACTATAGTTCCCTGCTCCTGCATAGGTGGTGGTGTCCCCATAACTATTCTCCGACATTGCTCAAAAATGTCCCCCTCAACACAAATACAACCGGCTGAAATTTCAAAAGAAACAGTCCCAACTTTCTCCCCCCCATCGTGGGTTTCCGAGGACCCTGCCGCCGCTTGCGGATTCTTTGTGATATCCGGGTTTGCAGTGGGTTCTTCGCTTCTTCCATCCGTTGTTTAGCTCCATCCGTTCCCTCCTTGTATAATTCCCACCATGTCCAGGCATCCGCCGACGTGGGGAAGAAGTGCATCTTGTCGTTTAACACCACTCTGAGCTTGGCCGGGAACAGCAGGGAATATTGTATGCCTTCAGTTCTGAGTTCGCGTTTAATGGATAGAAAGGATGCACGTAGCCTCTGTGTCTCGTAAGTGTAGTCAGGGAATAGCGTCACTCTGCTGTTATCCACTTGGAATGGTCCCGCATCTCGGGCCCTCTGGAGCAGCAGGTCCCTGTCTTTGTAGTGCAACAATTTGATCACCACTGGTCGGGGCGGTTGGCCCGGCCTAGGTGGTCCGGCGGGGACGCGATGTGCTCGTTCTAGCGTGAAAAAGGGTGAGAGCCCCTCCGGCGCTACTTCGGTTTTAATCCAATTGTCCAGATATCCAACCATGTCTCCCCCTTCTTTTTTCTCCGGCAGGCCCACCAGACGGACGTTATTGCGCCTACTTCTGTTTTCGGCGTCCTCTGCCCTCCTCTCCAACGATTGGATGCGGTCTAAGGCTCCCGCCAACTTCGCCTCCGTCGCCTTGTGGGCCGGGGTCAGCTCCTTCAGGGTGTCCTCTGTGTTCTTGACCCTGTTTTGGAGTTTGGCATGGTCCGCTCGCAGCAGGCCCAGCCCCGTCGCTACTTGCGCAATATCCTGTTGTAAAGTGTCCTTCGTTGTCTCAATGGCCTCAAGAATCCGATCCTGTAGCTGTTGGAGGTCCATGGGTCCCGGGGTTGCCTCCTCCTGCGTTGCTGGGGTTGCAGCCCCCTCTTCTTTTCCCTTGTTCTTCACCATTGTTGCCCTTAGACTTAGCAGTCTTCACCTCGCTCCAGCTCTCGGAGAGGAGTTCCTAGTCGCCTGGGCTCGCCGTGGTGGTCTCCGCAAGGTGTCGATTTTCTGTCCGTGGTCGCGACCAACCGCACAATATCAGAAGCACAGCTATCAAGAGGGCCGATCAGTTCCACTGCCGTTGTGCGCACTCACTGCTAGGGCGCTTACGTCTGAGGTCAGATTTTCCCCCAACGCGGTCTTGAGAGATAGACCCGTAGCGCTTCACTACAAGCCAGTTCTACATGCGGGCGGTCACCTGGTATTGTGTTCGCTCCCAGGGTGAGGTCCGTGCGTTATCCAAGTGTTTTCACAGTGCTGGCGCCCCTCGGTTGTCCCCACTCAGCCACCACTCAGAGCTTGCGTCGTCGTTCGGTTTGCGCCTTGTAGCCGCCAGTGGGGTTCAGGTCCGCTGGGTCCCTCCGATTTCACTGTCTCGGACCCTTGCCGAATGGGTCTGCGTTGCCTCGCCTCACTGGCGCCACCTCACTTCCAGGGGGCCGTTGTCTCCTGTGGGTAGCTTATGGCCCTATGTTCGCAGTGGGCACCAATTGTCCGCCTTCTGCGAGTCGGGTGTCACTTTCCCGTGGGGTGACTGCGTTGGGGGCTCAGGGGACAATTATGGGCCTACGCCCAGTGGCGATACTTTTCGCTGGGTGAGCTCCGCTGCTTCACCATCCGCAGAGTCACACCGGGTTGTGCGCTGTCCGTCACACGATGTGCCGCTTTGCTGGGCCCCCGCCTCCTCGTAGAGACTTAAGTACTATTGTCTCAATACTGTGTCCCGCTGCGTAGGCAATGTCTCTCGCAGTGCCCCCCTTTTGCGCCACTGCGCTCCCTGCAACACTCTGCCCGTCCGCTGCCCTCGGTTCTCCTGCTCGTGTCAGGCCGCTTTACTCACGGTCTCCCCAGCTCCGCCAGCTCTAATATTATCTGCAGCTTCCGTTCCCGTGCACCGCTGGATTATGTTGCTGGCGATCCAGGTTTTTTCCCCTGCAGGGAGTCATAGCCTCTCCCTCGCTCGCCTCTCCTTACGGCGTAGTGCGCGGCCGCCACCTTTCGGAGTCCCGGCGCTGGTAGATGGATGTGGGGGCGGGTGACAGTGCTCCCGTCTCCGCTCTTTCCTTGCCACCGCTCCTCTCGGCAGTTACGGCGCCTTCGCCTTCTCAAGTCTCCCGCAGTGGCCCTGTCTTGGCGCCCCCGATCGCACTGGGAGTCAGCGTCGGCGAGCTCCGATCGTTCCTGGATCCTCCACCTTGGGGTCGCCTCCCCCAGCAACCACAGGCGACTTCGCGGCCGAGGCGGTGCGATGCTGTTCAGGGGTTTCTGCCACCATCCGGGTGCCGCTTGAGTTCTCTTTGCCGTCCACTCGCTAACACTCGCGTTCTCGCGGGTCACCTCCTCAGTTTTCAGGATAAGTTAGGGGATCAGAAGCGGAGCTCCGGGCTCACGCCGCCATTCCCTCTGGCGTTCAAGCCAAGACCCCATCGGACAGTATCTCATATATATACCTGGAGCATTTCCTCAAGTTTTGGATCTTTTAAATCTAGTTCTTGCATTACCTATTACTACTGCTACAAACGTGGCAGTCTTCTCCAGTATGAGATGTGTAAAACATTATTTGCGCAATAAACGTGGAGACGCGACTCAGTGATTTAATGATAATGGTTTGTAAACCTACTGAGGTTAAGCAGCTAAATTTGAATGAAGCCATCAACAGATTTGCAGACTTGCGCCACCGGAGGTATCCTCTTAAAATGAGCTGGTCCTTTCCCTCATTCAGAGAAGCAGCCTGACACTTTGTATTCTATTTATTCTTCTCATGAAGGCCAACAAACAGCATCAGCACTACTGCAACCCGTGCAGCCCATTTCCTTTCACATTGAGGCATATGCCACCTGAAGACATCTCCCCATGATCACAGAAGCCAATACCCTATGCAGGAGCACGAAGACAGCAGCTATCAGGCTGTCATACAGTATCGGCCTTCTCCTGATGACCAGCCAAACCACAGTTACTCTTCAATAGGTCGCTATTCCCCTAGAGGCCTAGGCTACCTGAAGAAATCTGCCAGTAAAATCTCAGAAGCCACTACCCTATGCAGGGTCAAGAAGACAGAAGCTATCACGCTGCCAAACAGTAGCAGCCTTCTCCTGATGGCTAGACATGGAACAGCTATTTCCCAGTCAGCCTCCTCTTCTCACCTTGAGGCATATGCCACCTGAAGATACCGGCCAGTGATCACTAAAGTCAGTAACCTATGCAAGGGTACACAGACATCAGTTACCATGCTGCCAAGAAGAGGGAAGACACCATGCTTCTAAGCACTATTTGCAAAGCACCAACTTGCTGTCCATTTCGTTTCTGTCACCTTGGATATGCAGCCTCATCACATCAGCTTGTCCTGTGTAGAAATATGGAAACAGTATTACAAAGCACCGTTAGCCACCTTTATTCCCTGCTTCCAAGCTTTTGCTCTCCACCTATTTGTTCTCTCATCAAGACTGGCAATTATCAGTACAGCTACTCTTCTTTCTACCGGCCTGTATCCTACACAGAGATCTGTAATTCTCATGAAAGGTTGTGGGCCCCTCTGGTCATAAGGACCCACTATTATACTTCATGTGGCAGATCTGTGGTGCACAGGGGTAATTTTTAACCTCTAGGCCTTTTAGCGATATTTTTGGCATTTTTAGGTTTTCGGGTTCAAGGAATCAAAGTCACTTTTTCTAACCAGGGCTATGGAGCTCCGAGTCCGGTAAGATTTCAGGTTTTTCCCTTGGATGAAGGTGAAAAAAATACTTCACATAGTTCGAAAGTTACATAAACCTCTTCACATTATCAGAACTGAGCTTTATAGCAAGTGTATGTAGGTCAAGTGCACTAAAAAAGTAGTCTGATATGCAGGCTGATCTATTTGACAAATGTGCAAAACAAGACAGAAAATATGGTCTGATTGGCATCTGTATATTTGTGATAATTCGAGGTCTTCAGGTTCAAGGGGACAAAGTCACTTCTTTTTAAGGCTATGGAGCTCTGAATTGGGTAAGATTTCAGGTTTTTCCCTTGAATGGAGGTGAAAAAATACTTCTAATCTTAAATACAAATTCAAGTACAAGCATCGATTTAGACTCTTCTCAAACTCAGGCATTCCGAATTAAGAACATTGGAAGTGGTTTCTAACCCATTGGATTAGAGCTGTGCATGATAATCTAGAGTTCAGTGCCCTGCACAGAGCTTTCCCCCAACACCTTTGATTGGTCACAGGTCACCTTGATGCTTTGTGGCGTGCACAGAGCAGGAACCCCTTGGGAGGGCAGGAAATGGGCCGCATGCTTGAACTAACACTTAGGAAAAGCAATCATGTGGTTTAGGATTCAGAAATTGACCTAGTGCTCTTCCCTTCTTGAAAATTAGGTGGTAGCTATGTAGGGGTGCTGGTGAAACACCTTCTAGATACCCCCAAGCTCAATGCCCTGTATCTCACAAGCTGTCACGATGCCAGAAGAGTCACGAAGTACTTACTAAGACTATGGTATGTGAATGTGAGCCACTATGAATAATATTAAGTAAACAATGAACTTGGTCTCGAATGTACATCAAGCTGCTCTTTATTTAAAGCAGGCTGTGTGCTTCGATTAATTTATTCTGAAGCACCAACGTTTTACTCATACATTTTCTTTCTTATTACTTTTAAAGAATTTCATGTTTTTTAAAAACATGTCTGAGTTTGAAACACCATAACACAATTTTCATTCATAAGTGATCATAAACAATAAATAACAAACAATCTATGCATCAACAACTATTAAATGGATTACTCAATTTGATACATGTGGTCAATATATACATTACATCAGTACACCAGAAATTTTTAACACTCTAGTCCTATCTATTAGTTTCCTCACGTATATTAGGACTATTCTCACATAGGGCCTATGCTAATATGACTCTATTGTGCATGTCCACAGCTAAGATGAACATTGCTTCTTTGATTGCCCTTAGTGATAGTAAATAAAGAGCAGCTTGATGTAAATTCGAGACCAAGTTCATTGTTTATTTAATTATATTGTCCTACTTGGTCCCGTATGGGCAAGACCCCCCTTGTGTAAAAACTATGAATAATATGGCACCTGAAGCCATAGCTATCAAAACATTGTATGTAGATCCCTCTTTACTGGCAGATCCCACGGGAACAATGATGGATGACTTTCTTTCAGGTGTGTACACATGAGATTGCATGTTTCTGTTGTGAGGTAGACGTGCCCCTGAAGGAAGGGATGGTTTGCTCGAATCCCCCCTGAAGTGGATCCTTATCAAGTGTTGGATGCGACTGATATCTCTTGATCTTTAAGAAAACTCATGTAGTCCCTTGGATGGTGGGTCCGGGTGCTCATTGGCATGAATTTCTTCATCTTCAGGAAAGAATAAGTGAAAACACAGGAATGCATATACACACATCCTATACACCACACTGAGTGCCGCACGTCTGTAACACCATCTTCTGCTTGCGTTGACCAGGGCCCTCTTCCTCTTGATCTGGTTGTTTAAGGGAGAGGGAGCTACGGCTACCCCTGTAATCCTGTTCCATCACTTAACGGAGGTAGGAGGACCAAGGTGATGCAATGAAACCAGAAGTCATCCCGCCAACAGTTTAGCTTGAAGAGTTTCTATCAGAGCTTAATGAGGCATAATCAAAGTAGCATAGTGCAGATGTTGAGCTACTGCAACCATAGATATTCCCAGTGCCAAAGGTGTTCAAGCGCAGGGATGTGCCGTATTCACAACAATACGGTGCACCCCTGCCGTTCGCTTAGCACTGGCGGTAAATGTAGGCGCCTAGTGCCAATGCAGACACTCTTGCACCATTGTGCAAGGGTGCCTGCGTTGTCAGGACAGATTGTTTATGTGCCGGAAGGTGCCCCTATCTGCACATAAACAATCATTGATGTGTTGTTGTTTTTATGTGTGCTGCACAATGCATCACACATAGAACCAGCAAAAACGAGGAGAAAGAAAGCATTTTCCTTGTTTTGCCATGTTAAGACCAGATTTTCCCTGTTCCTAATTTTGGCGCTGCCCCATATTTACGTCACACTTGTAAATAGGGGGCAACGTCAAAGTCAATGGGTGTTGCGGTGGTACACCCGCCGCAACACCCATTGCATGCCCCTTTCACGCTAAGTGTAGAGTGAAAGGGGGCATTATTCACACGGCGGCGTTAAGCCACACTAAGTGGTTTAACGCTGCCCTGTGAATAAGGTGAAGTCTCCATCGCTACAGGAACGTCGGAAAAAGTGACGTTCCTGCGGCGATAGGGCTTGTAAATATGCCCCATAGGGTTTAATTTAGACTTTAAGGATGGTACTCCATCCATCAGCGGGGCGGGGGACATTATGTATGCCACCCTGACAACCACCTACCTAATTTAGACTTTACAGCAGGCCCCTCAGCTCATCCCTGTACTTTAAAGGAAGTGATGTCTCAGCAGTTTCTTTCAAGTTATAAAAAGTTTGGTGGGGGCTGCTCACTAAACTTTTAAACTTTTTGTTGTTTTTCATAAACAAACTCCCAAAGCAAGGGTTAGCTTCTGTAAAACAAAAAAATAATTACTCCACACTCTGGGAGTTTTCTCCCATAGTCTGTGTGCAGGGCCACTATTTATTCTTTTCTGTCCTTCCCTGCCAGGCTTTACCTAACACTGAGCAACAATTTCTCGCAGGTGTGTGTCCTATTAACGGTCCAGATGCATTCTGGTATTTCGAGGTGCCATATGTCTAATTCCAATTTTTCAGTAGCCAAATACAAATAAACTGGTATAACCTTTTTCACTTTCAAGGAAGTTACTTCTGACTTATACATTATGTTGGGTTGTAGGATAGAGACACGCATGGCTAAACCAAGTGTGCCTCTTCCACGCAGCCCGAACCACAAATGCGTCCCAACCACGCATTTTCATAATTGAAACACAATCTAAAGGAACTTGGAGAGGTGCCCTAGTGTACAGACCTCCATGCCAGAAAACTAATTGTATAAACCATCTATCGAGATAATTGCCTCACATGTATTAGCTGCTGATAATTTTCTCCTTATTGGAGATTTTAATTACCATGCAGAACTGACATCAGACCTCGATACAAGTCAACTGGTGACGAATCTGAACACATTGGGACTAGTCCAGATGGTCGTGGGACCCACTCACCTTTCTGGCCATACTCTTAATCTTTTGTTTACTAACACAGCCAATGTTAGAGTTGAGCCCCCTCCCTCTGCTTTGGTCTGATCATCACCTGCTTAAACTCTCTCTACCAATAAGCACCACAAAAAACTATCCTAGTAGTGAACCCACATGGAGAAGGCCCTGGCATAAAGTCACTTCAGTGACATTTTCGGCTCATTTTAACCCCCTTGTCTTTCCTGCACCAAGAATATCGATCATGCGGTAATAGACTTTGAGGAGGCAATCACATTGGCCCAGAACACCATGGCACCTTTGTCTAGGGTCAATATTAGGCCTAGGGCATCACCCTGTCTAGTAGGAATGCCGAGCGTAAATTGAGAAAAACCAGGACCAGTGAAGATCGACAAAAATATAAACATAGGTAACATGGGAGATAGAGAAGGTAGGAACACTAAGAAAGGACTACAGACACCAGGTAGTCATTTTGATGTAAGTATAAATATACAACACATATGCATTAAAGCTACTTAGATAACATCAGACATGCCAAAAAGTTGTATCTTATTAACAGGATTAACAAAGCTGCCAATTCCAACAAGGAGCTTTACAAATAGTAAAGGAATTTACTACTCCTCTTTCCGATACATCTTCGCACGAATGGGTAGACACGTTGTAAACTTTTTTTGATGAAAAGATTATAACAATTATAGGTCCCCTTTCCGCACCATTATACTAAAATCCTGATAATAACCCAGACACTAACCATGATCCCACCTTTCCTCTTTTACTGGAGTTCACTGTGTTCACTTCAGATGAAGTCTCAACCGCTCTGGCTAAGATTAAATCGGGTTCTCCAGTGGACCCGCTTTCACCCCGCTTCTTTTCAACTATTGCTTCTTTGCTCATTGGTAATCTCACAGACTTATTTACCATGTCATTAGCACAAGCAACGGTCCCCGTGAAATGGAAAGCAGCAAGAGTTAAGCCAATTCTAAAAAATCCTCTGCTGATCATAAGGTACCTAGCAACTACTGTCCAATTTCTCTGCTTCCATATTTTGGGAAGGTACTTGAGTCCCTGGTCAACAAGCAGCTTACCAACCATCTGGAGAGTCACGGACTGTTGGACAAATCACAGTCGGGGTGCAGGGCTGCTCACAGCACCGAAACCTCACTGGTGGAAGTTGTCGACAACATTAGACTGGCCTTCGACAACGTGCAGTCAGCCTTGCTCATCCTGTTGGATCTGTTAGCCAACTTTGACACCATCTCCCATAGCATTCTAGAACAGCGGCTCTGGGAGGTAGGTGTCAGGGGTATGGCCTTGGACTGGTTCAGGAATTATCTAACGAAACGAACAGCCACAGTACAAATGGGCACCCTGGCCTCTTGCAGTCGGTCTGTAAGCATAGGAGGAGAGCTTGCAGAACGTGGCTGGGTAGTGTCTTGCGCAAAACCAATAGAGGTAGAAGGAACAAATTTAGATGCTTTAGGGAACACAAAGGCGATGACCGCTAACGTGCCAAAATAATCTCCTGTGAGACACAGAAGAAATAGCTAACAACAAAACTTTGTTCCCGAGCAATCAAATACAGTATTAGAGAGGAATTTCAGTCCAAAAGAATCCTCCAGATTGTGCCATTCAAAAAATAAATTATTTATTTTCTTTATGTAGAGGTTTGAAGTGACAAGTTCTGAGAGATGATCCTAAGTAGTTGGTATCATCCAATGTAGCCAAACAGCCGACACGTGTTTCGTCTTGGGGACAAATAACCCAATGACTTCCTCAGGGCAAACAGTTCTATGGTAGTCTCATCATCATGACTTAAGTGTATCTGTGTACGGTCCCATATAATACTGGTCTAAAGGCGAATAAGTTCGGTTGCGTTTGTCGTGTTCCAAAGTCAGCCTTATTCAAAAAGCAGCGAATTTTTTTTAAAATGGACTCATTTGTCCAGGTCCAATCAATTTATCAAATCGAAGTTCTTTAGTCTTAGGTGGACTAGAAATTCAGGTCCAAAGGTAAAGTAGTGTAGCAAGTTCTAGATCAGGTTCCGGAGAGTACTCTCGCCATCATTCGAACGCCGTCAGTAAGGACTTATACAAGGATCTGTTTTAAAAACTACATGACCCATATTGACAACTGGATGCGTACCAATCATTTACAACTTAATAGAAGTAAGACAGAGGTCATTCTTTCTGGTAAGGCGGATGAATACTGGTCTAGTGACTGTTGGCCTCCGTATCTGGGCCTGTGTCCAGCTCCCAAACCCATGGTACGTAACCTCGGAGTGATGATTTACAATCAGCTGTAAATGAAAAGCCATATAAATCACGTAATCGTCATCTGTTATGGCATTATGCATAATCTAGGCAGAATCTTTTGTCGCGTTCTAATCTAGGACCCGATCAATACTGTGACCTTATGCCCCTATACGGATATAATCCATTCATACCCCTATAATGGCATAAACGATCAAGAGCGATATTTCAGAAACTCGTCTCTGGCCTAACACGATCAGAGCCACATTTCAGAATCTCTTCCTCTGCAGCTCATTAGAGCAAATGACACAGCAGAAGCCACTATCTAAGATTCCTAGATTACACTCCGAGTTCTTCAACAAGATAAAACTCAGCAACCTGGGAAAGCCCCGCTTGCTATGTTTTGATTAGTAATAGAACTCTGAGCACTGAGAGACGATCACTTCCTAGTGACATCTTTATTGACGTCTTATGTCCAAAAACTTACGTCAAACAAGGCACCTTTCAGGTATAAATATTACCAACAATGCCTTAAGCAAACGCTGCCTCAACAACATCGATGATAGCGATGGTGTGGTGAACACAGGAACAGAACAGCTGTCTCTTACAGAGCCCAGCAGATGCAAGCTGCCCACGAACGCTGCCCCTCCTCCTCCTTGACGCGCTGAGAGAGACGCTGTCTTTTCTCTTGCCGAGAAAATCCAGCTCCGGCGTTTCCAGCCCACTCTTGCGAGTGACTGGGATATCAAGTCCTGGAAGGAGATACAAGACCTCCAACATTCTATTTCAGAGGTATGATGTTGACTAAACCCTTAGAGAGAATTCTTGAAGCAAACCTTGGCAAAACCAACTTAACTAAAACTGCTACTTACTTACTCCCTCCCACGTATTAGGCTTAGGTCAGGTACACTGGGGTAGGCGTAGTTAGAAGCACCAGTTGAGTACGTTAGCTAAATGTATATATGAATGTATATATTTTATTCATTTTAACCATACAGTACTATTTCGCAATCCTCATTTTACTGTACGCACTTTTTATAATAACTAGTCTTGCAATTGTGGCAATTCATTTCTCTTGCATGAGAAGAAAGACTGTTCAATAAATAATACCTTTTTATTGAAAACGCCCGTCTCTCTATTCTCTGCACTTTGGTGAAAGTAATCTGCACAACTGACTGAGTAAAATAACTGTCTATTGTTTCACACAACTCTAGAGATTGACTCTTATTCTAAGGAGCAAAGTTGTCATGTGTATGCGGTTGTTGGAAAACTGAATCCCTTCTTGTCTGTACCAGGGAAGCTGATCACTTCCTATTCAGTCAAGAAAGTTTCCAGTGACCTCTGAGCTAGTTGGTAACAAACCCAATTAAGTTTAGCATAGTCAGTAGAGACCTGGAAGACCGCACTTCTACGTCTATACTACTGTTTATGTTATTCCAATGCGTAGGGCCTATAGGGAAAATAGGAACTACACTACATGGCGCCCTACGTTTGGTAAGGCGATAAAACTAACGCAAGACGTTAGAGTAACTCAGTCGTGCCTTTTTCACACAGACCCCTTTCTACTGTAAATACTCCAATAGACGTCTGGAGTGGGTGAAAGGTTAAAATCCGCCCGAACTTAGTAGGAAGAGATTCCTATGTAAAGCTCTGGTTTATTCAACGTTGAAGGATACAGTGTTCCAAAATATTGTGCACCTAATCTTTCTTTCCTTGGAGACCTGCTCTGAAAAAACCTTTCTGACAATAGAATGTCAGACACTGAAAACGGAACCGCTGCAGCTGCAGTAAATGTGCACCCGGTGTTACTTAACCGGGTGCAATAATCATCCCGGTCAACATAAGAAAAACTATAACCTCAAAACTTATAGAAAATGGACTGACCACACAAGGTGGCACAGTCGTCTTCGTGATAGAGGCACACGAATATTGGCAGACAGAGGTATTCTATTCTTGGATAAAATTTCCAGCAGCAAACACCGCAACACACCAGTTCCACTATTACAAAATAGGGGATCCAAAAATAGGGGATCCACCGGAAGAGTATGCTCCTTTCGAGGAGATTGAAATCCCATTAAAATTCCAAGAGCACCTGCTCTGGTTTAAAAGCGCCCTAAAACATAATGATCATATTACCGGCTCAGTCCACTAGGTAGACCAGGAGCAACGTGGCCGGTTCTAGCCAGCTACACACCACATCCGGACATTGCAAAACTGTCTACATAGACAATTAGTCCAATATGTAATGCGGACTAATGTTAATGTACCACAGCTGACCCCTCATCAGGGGAACACAAATAAAATTACACCACAGAACATACAATCATGTCTTGGTAAAACACCCATAAAACGGGAACAAATTCCTTTCTGGTTAGCGCAGAAGAGAACTTAAATAGAGGCAGTATTTCCGAATACTACCCCTATTGAGAAACACAGAATCCTGACCATCTGCCTTCCAATGGGGGTCGCACCACACGTGGAGGACTGTGACACTTGGGGTACAGTCTTTGCTTCCATTTACACAAAAACACATGGTGTTTCGTCAATGGCGGTAGTACCAGATGTGCTCAAACAGATTCAGAATGAATACGGTCCAGAACCTGCTTTAACTCTTGGTATGAAACTACTGAAAGACTTCAAGCAGGTCTCGGCTATACTACTAGCCAACATAAAAGGAGAAGCAGCATCTGTGGCAATCCGCCAGAAATTGAAGGAAACAGATATAACAGATCAACCAATTGAGCTTGCCAGAATCATAGAAAAATGCTATGAAGAATTAGGTAGAGACAGCTTGGGTGGAAAACCAGTAAAGCCCCAACTGCTCGAAAATCCTGAAAAATTATTTATTAAAAATAATTCAAACATTCCTAAAAAGAGCTGGGATGGAAATAAACAATCCACTCCCAAGGAAAAAGTTTTCCAGTCCAGAGGAAGGTCTCCTCGACGAAGGGAAAGAACTCCGACTCGAGAACACCAGTCTCCCCAGAGGGAGCCCTCTGAGAAAAGATATAACCTTAGAAACAGGGATAATTTGAAGAAGCCTGATATATATCAAAGTATTGATACACGTACCTCTCGATCTTTTTCGCAGAAATCGGAAAGAAGAGGACAGTCACACCCAGGAGAGCACACCAAGTCCAAAGACAAGGAACCCGCTCAAAGTAAAAAGTTACAATTTCCAAGAAAGAAGGTAGCCAGTATTAGAGTAATCGAACATGCCGAGAATACAGAGGACACAGTTGAAAAACGGGGAGTGGGCACAGACAGTGCAGCAGAATAAGTCATCTGGAGACAGTGGACACGAATGAATACATTCAGGTAGAAACTGCCGACACCAGAGTTAGCGAGCCCCATAAGATATACGAAATAACACTGCATATAGAGGGTGATAAGACTAGGAAAATAAGGGGTCTATTTTGGGATAAAATCTCAAAAGGCTATGACATTCTGTTAGCTGAGAAAGACCGCCCCCCAGAGTTTGTCAGGGACTGCCCTCGTGGCGAAGAAATGATTATGCCTGCCTTCTCGAATCACATTCCGATTCACAAAAAATATACTTATGCAAGGAAATGGGCAGTAGCCCAGTCACCAGCATTATATAAAAATCATGTAGGATGGGATGAGGACTCTCCTCCTCACAAAATCTAGTTAAATAATCAACCAACTGCACAAAGGCAGTATCCCATTAAGCAAGAAGCTAAAAAACAAGTCTGGGAGATTTTAGATCAACTTGAATACCAGGGGGTGATTGAAACATGCACCTCTCAAATGAACAATCCTTTGTTTCCTGTCTCCAAACCAGACAATTCATATCATCTAGTCTTGGACTACAGACACCTTAATGCATGTTGCAAAACATTTGCAGTACAAAATTCGCATAGTGCTGCACTAATGAATAACATAGTTAGGAAAAAATATAAAACGACATTAGACATATCAAATGGTTTCTTTTGTCAAAATATTGCACCAGAAAGCAGATACTTGACCGCTTTCTCAGTAATGGGGTCTCAGAAAAATTTCTGTAGGCTCCCACAGGGATTCAAGAACAGCCCAGAACTATTCTCAGCCAGAGTAACAGAGTTAATACAAATATATGATGATGAGGCATTATCTTACGTAGATGATATCTATCTCACAGACGACGACTTGGAGACTCACTTGAAAAGAGTGAACACCATTATACTTGGGTTCGCAGCAGAGGGTTACAAATTCAACTTTAAAAAGTCTCGAATTACCCATCTGACAGTATTATTTTTAGGATACGAATTATCAAGTGAAGGGAAAAGCCTAGCGGACAACTTCTTAGAGAAGTGTGCTGTACTCCAAGCACCGAAAACGCTGAAGAACTTACAATCGATTCTAGGCTTCCTGAATTTCGGAAGAACTTACATCCTAAATTATGCAGAAAGGGTTAAACCTCTCTACGAACTAATTAAACCTGATTTTAAACCAATCAACTGGACTCAAAAACACACAGAAATTTTGAGATCACTGCAAACAGACATTTTTAGCAAAAACAAAATTAGAAACACGTGATAGCACACGCAACCTTGTAATCGAGTCATCCCAGGAAGATGCGGATTCACGTACCTGACCTCTAATGAGGGAGAAAAGGTACCAATAGCTTACAAATCTCACTTGTACACACAAGCAGAAAAAACATTCAGTCCAACAGAAAATACTGTGAAAGCAGTAGAAACTGCATTAGCGAAGGAACGAGAACTAGCACATGGCAAAAGGATCAATGTCCTCACAGCGGAATCCGCCTTCGAGGCGCTATTCAGCCCAGTAAACCTGCCTACAGTGTCACTGGATCCGAAATGGATACAGTGTGTAAATTCTCTTGGAGCGGAAGATGTGAAATACTATTTTGCCCCGCAACTCGAAAAACTGAATGATTTGACTTATGAAGAAGAATATCCTCTGCCAATCGAACTTCTGCCTCTCCCACAGTACGCCTGTATAATCTATACAGATAGATTTGTGCAGCATTTCAACGTAGAGAACAAATCCTACGATGCAGCCTGTGCGATTGTTAAAGGTCGTTGGCTGTGCGGTAAATTCAGACTGAAAATAACAAAAACTGAATCAGTACGAAACTGTTCGGCTCAGAGAGCTGAAATCAGATCTTTAAAGATGGCGCTTGAAAATGCAGAACGTGAATTCCCGACACTAATCGTGTGCGATTCGCATTTTTGCGTCAACTCTTACAATAATAAGTTGCAGAGCTGGATTAAAAATGATTACAAAGATGACACAGGTGCCACAATAAAGCATAAAATGCTTTGGAAACAAGTAGCTCTTTTACAGAAACAACTACAAAAGATTCACGTGATACACACTCTGAGTCATCAACGTGATGGCGTTCACGTTGCAGGGAATTCATTGGCTCATACAGCCATAGCGTAAGCAACTAAACCGGCTTCCGTAGCCACAAAAAAGCGTTCCGAAAAATACATGGACGGGGAAACCATGCTGGCAGTAAAAACATCCATAAAAGGCGACTGTGCAGCACTACCCGTGAACTATCCACTCAATTATGCATAAGTAATTGATGCAAACTCCGTTCCTTTTGCTCGAATCCCTGGAGTGGGGGATAGGGTAATTCCAAACACGAACCGGAGAGGTTTCCTTACACAGGAAGCACATATGGGGTTGGGTCTGAGACACCAAACAATCAGGGACTCTCTGAAAGAATTACAATCAGAGTACTGGTGGCCGGGAATGAGCGTAGATATTCATTATTTTGCAAACAATTGTGAAGACTGCAACAGAGATCGCAGTGGAGAACCGGCCAGCGTAGTGTCAGGAACCCTAATAGAAAGCATAAGGCGTTCTATACGCATAATCAAAAAAGAGAAATGCGTCCCAATATATGTTATTTAAGACTAAAACTCACTTAAAAAATGTGACCCCAGCGCTCGGCTAACGCCAGAACGGTTATAAAAGATCTGCGAGTCTTTATCGGCACATACGCAATTGCCATGTTCCATTCTGACCAAGGTCCTGCTTTCAGCTCTCGAGCTTATAAGGAGGCCATGGCCAGCATGGGCGTTGGCTTGCGGTATTCTTGTCCGTCACACCCCAAAGGGAACAGTGTGGTAGAAAGAAAAAAACGGGACATAAAGCAATCTATAACAGCGAAGGTATTAGGTTCGGGTGATGGGTGATGGGTGGGTAAAACATTTAATAAGCGTCCAGCTTAGTCTAAACAACTTGCCAAGAAATTCTCTAAAAGGTTTCAGCCCATACGAACTATTGTTCGGAACTAGAATGTACATCCAAAAGATGGATGTACACGAAGAGCGCATAACTGAGGTGGAGCGCCGGATATCAGAAAATGATGACACCACTGCGGCACACGACTCCCGGCTTGCTAGGATGGACAATGTGTTGCGAGTGATCGCCGCCAAGAATGAGGAGTTGGAGGCTAGAAGTCGACGGAACAACGTTCGCGTAACGGGCGTTCCAGAATCGACCAACACGGGGAAGATGGAGCTGTACATAGAAAGGCTACTTACAGCGGCAGTGGGGGCTGAAGCTCTATCGAGTCAGTTTATAGTGGAGCGTGCTCATCGCTCCCTTGGACCTCAACCCAAACCTGGAGCCCCGCCGCGTCCTATAATTGCACGCTTGCTCAACTATCGGGATCGGGACGCGGCGCTCCGAGCTGCCCGTGCGAATCAGAACCTAACGTATGATGGTGTGCCCTTCTCCATTTACCCTGACTTTACCCCGGTGGTTCAAGAGCAGCGACGGAAATTCCTAGCGGTCAAGAGGAAGCTACGGGATCTGAACATTGATTATGCCCTCCTTTACCCGGCCAAACTGCGGGTCACCCATCAGGGCACACAACACTTCTTTCTCAACCCTCAACAGGCCCAGGACTACCTTAAAACTTTGCCTAAACGACAGAGACGACCTGCGGATGCTGAGGATTTAAATGCGTCAGGTCCTGAATGATCGACGAATGGCGTTGTACGGCTCTTGGTCCCGCCTTCACATGGTTCGTCCTCGATTCCCCTATTTTTGCACGGGGGGTCCCATCCTTCTTTGCGGTGACTACGGCTGCCCCGGGGATGCCATGGACGGGTGATGTTCTGCAGCTGGTAATGTATGCCAGGCCCCCACCCCCTTACTCCCTCTCTACTCCAGATGGACCCGAAGGGTGGACTTGCACGGAGTGGGAGAATTGGGGGTGGTTATACGTGCACCTCAGATGACCCCTACTGTGTGTTCCCCAATAGCAATGACTTTGACTCTTAACTGTTGGTTGTTTTCTTGCTTTGTTTTGATATTTGGGTGGGGGGTGGGGATGCGCTGCTGGCAAGTTGGGGTGGCTTCAGTGGGTGGGGGGTGGTGGGCTGATGGCCTTACGGGCCAGCACTGCGCTGGGCTGAGGTTGGCTTTCATAAGTAGAGCCGGGTATTTTTGCCCCTTGGGATTCATGGCAGAGATGTTTTTCTACTTCAGGCCCGGTCCTGCTGTTGGGACTGTTGGGCGGGTGGGGGGTGGGGGGGTGTAGTAGGGGTGCTGTTGGGGTGCAGTTTATAGCATGTGCTTTTTGTGTCTTGAACTTACTTAATTGCCCTGGGGGGGGGGGGGCGCCTTGGTTCTGGCCGGGGGATGGAGGGACGGGATGGGTTGGAGGAGTGTTGTCTGCGGCTGTGACGCGTCACAGGTGGTGAGGGTGCTCCCTCGATGTTTTAGCTCCATGCTCCCGATGGGAGTCGTGGGACCAGCCCGGTTGGGCAATGACCTGTTCCTTGGCGTTTACTGGGCCATCCCACACACTTTAATCCTGCATACATTTTTACGAACTTCTACATGGGTGACACACGCTTAAATGTGATTACTTGGAATGTGAGGGGGCTGGGGGATTTTAGGAAGAGGAGACAGATATTAAGCTACCTTGATCGCCACAATGTTCACATTGCCTTCCTGCAGGAAACGCACTTTGCCCTTCACGGGTCGAACACCTTTGGCAGTAGATGGGCTTCGTACACGGTCTTTGCTAACTACTCCTCCTATGCACGGGGTATGGCCATTCTGGTTAAGAGAACCACTCCCTTTCAGAGGGCGGGATCCAAAGCTGACCCACAGGGGAGATATTGCTTGCTATGGGGTAGACTGGGACATATGGCAGTAACATTGGCTTGTTGTTATGGGCCCAACATAGATGACCCGCACTACTTCACTGCTTTGTGGGCTGCGATAGTGGAGACGGGTCCCCAACACCTCATATGGGGGGGCGATTTCAATACTACCTTGCACCCCCCCCTGGATAGGTCACACCCCGCTCCCCACCATTACACTAACAGTCGGGACGTCCTTCAGACGACCATTGCCGGTAACAATCTTATAGATGCCTGGCGTTCACACTGCGGGCCTAGAGGGGAGGGTACACACTTCACAGCGCAGGCTAGATCGTGGGCACGGCTCGACTATTTCCTCCTGACCTCACATCTGTATACATCGCTGGTTCACGCGTCGCACCTCCCCAGGACGTTTTCAGACCATTCCCCCGTCTTTATTACCTTGTCCGGCTCTGAACTGGGGCCCCCCGTGACTGCGTGGCGTATGCAACCCTCTATGTTATTGGACTCAGTCTTCCAGGAGGAACTCCGGGATGAATGTCTGGATTTCTTTAAACGTAATAAGGACTCTGTCCAGGACGTTGAGACGATATGGGACGCCTTTAAGGCCACGCTCCGAGGTCTTTGTATCTCGAAAGGCTCGGGAATACTAAAAAGCATACTACATAGGTTGCGCACTCTAGAGGCTGAGTTGCGGAATGCGGAACATTGCCTCAGGGTTAACCCAGACACTGCGACCCTTGCTGTTATACGCGTAAAACTGTCTGAATACTCAGAGGAGGCTACTAGAGAGGTTAAGTTTCGGAATAAATACTGGGTGGCCAGGCGATATGGAGAGGGTGAGAGACCTGGGAGGGCCCTGGCGGCGACGGTTAAGTTAATGCGCTCGCCGACCGTTATACTGGAACTTGAGACTGCTGAAGGGCTGATACTCAGGGACACCGCATAAATTCTGAACGAATTTGTGCGACACTATGATGCGCTATACTCCTCTACCAGGACTGGTGTACTCACGCTGGACGATTATCTGGCGGATGTGTCCTTGGGGTGGTTAAGTGATGCGCAGCGAGCCTTTCTAAGTGCCCCGTTTGAACTGGATGAGGTCAGGGAGGCGATTATGCATATGAGATCGGGCAAAGCCACCGGACTCGATGGCATCCCTGTTGAATTCTATAAAACGTTTATTGATTTCATGGCGCCAGTATTGCGGGAGGTTTATGAAGACGCGCTGGAAGTGGGCCATCTCCCTGCCTCCATGAGAATTGCCCTTATTACTTCCTTGCTCAAACCGGGCAAATCCGCTACTAGCTGTGACTCCTATAGGCCCTTGTCTTTATTGAATTGTGACGTGAAAATTCTTGCTAAACTAATTGCAACACGCATTAGCCTCCTACTTCCTAATTTGATTCTTCCAGACCAGGCCGGATTTGTGCCTGGCAGAGCGATGTCGCACAATCTCCGTACTTTTTTCTCGATCCATCACTCCGTCCACGAAGACCTCCCTATGGCGGCCATCTTTTTAGACGCCACCAAGGCGTTCGACTCGCTCGAATGGGATTATGTGTTTAAGGTTCTGGAGCGAATGGGGTTCCCACTTGTATTTATCTCCTGGATCCGCTTATTGTACGCACGCCCTGTGGCCAGAGTCCTCATAAATGGGAGACTATCTCCGGAATTCCAAATCTCAAGAGGGACGAGGCAGGGATGCCCCCTGTCCCCGCTCCTATTTGCTTTGGCCACTGAACCCCTGGCTGCTAAGCTGCGGCAGCATCACCGAGATAGTGCACTGCGCTGTTTTCAGAGGCAAATACTTATCTCAATGTATGCTGATGATATCACCCTTTATGTTCACCACCCCGGCGAAAACTTGCACCCCATCCTCAGAGAATTTATACGGTTTGGTGCCCTTTCTGGGGTCCAGATTAACTGGAATAAGTCTTGTATTTTCCCTCTTACTGCCTCGACACATCAGTTCCCACTTGAGTTCCCACTTGCCTGGTGTGAGTGGGATTTTAAGTACTTGGGTATACGTATAGAGAACAGTAGAGAAGAGCTGATGTGTGCTAATTATGGCACTGTAATGAATAAAATACGTGACAATGTCTCCAGGTGGATCACACTCCCCATTTCCATGGCTGGGCGGGCCTCACTGGTTAAAATGGTGATTCTCCCTCAGCTTTTATACCTTTTTTTGAGCATTCCTTTCCATCCCGGGCCCCATTTCTTTAGGCTGCTACGCTCGGAGTTGCTCCGGTTGGTGTGGGGAGGGAAGACACCCAGGCTCAAATGGGAAATTCTGGTTCGACCGTTCTCGCAGGGAGGCTTTGGTGTACTGGATTTTGAGCTTTACTACCGGGCGGCACAGGCCCACTATGCCTACTTCTGGGTGCACCAGCTGAAATATATGCCTCAATTGGCAGCTGAACACTGGTTGGCCCACCCGACTCCCATTGAGGGCGCATTCTACTCCCAGATTGAAGGCAGAGACAAGACTCCTAACACGGTGTCTAGCACTGTGACGGCGTGGAATTCCATTACCCTGAAGATGGACTTACACTTCCTATATGCTCCACTACTGCCGTTGACCTACCACCCACAACTCCCACTTCTACAGGAGGCTGGCTTTCAAAAATTGTTGAAGAAAATTCATGTCACTACATGGGGGGACCTGTATAGGGATGGCACCTTCCGTACCAAAGATCAGTTGTATGAGGGCATACGCCCGACACCTCTAGACCTGTTTTATTACATTAGGCTCAGGCACGGGCTACAAGCCATCACGCCAGACTTCCCCTGCGAGCCCCTGGTGCTTATTCCTCTGCAGAACCTGCTACTTCACGAAAATCCTAATAAACTAGTCTCCACACTCTATAAATCTGTTCGGGCCAATATGACTTATACTGCACTACCAGCTAGGCACAAGTGGGAGCAAGATCTAGCCCAGACCCTTACAGATGAACAATGGGAGTTCTGCCTGCAACAGACTGAGCGCATTTCCTCTAACAGCCGTTATAGGATAATACACTATAAATTCCTACACAGACTATACCACACTCCATGGCGCCTACACAGGTTCCAGCTGCGACCAACGGACACGTGCGACAGGTGTGGGGCTCCTGGGGCTGACTTCCTTCACCTTGCATGGGGATGTGCCGAGGTGGGCCGCTACTGGACCCAGGTGTTTCATGCATTGTCCAAGATGATTCACATGACGGTGGATCCGTCTCCATTGGTAGCTCTGCTGGGATATGTTGCACCTCTCCAGGCGGCGCACCGCAAATATGTGGCACTAGCCATGCTTTTGGCTAAACGCAGGGTGGCCTGTAGGTGGGGAAGAGGAAGGGCACCTAAGTTTAAGGATTGGATGAATGATATGGTATACTGCCAAGAACAATTGCATACTTATTCCGAGCTGCTGCCGCCTACTTCTAGGCCTACTGACATTTGGGCCCCATTGCAATGTTATTTGATAACTGACCCTCTGGAGGATGGTAACACCTGAGATTGAGATGATGGGTCGTTGGGAAGCTGCTTATTGGGTATGTCGGGGGGTCGTGGACTTGTTTGCTATGTTCTGACATGATGTGCTTACTGCCCCCCCAAACCCCCTCCCCCCCAGCTCAAGAACGGCTGTGGATTGCTCATACACTCCTGTCGTTGCCGGGGTGCCCTCCGGCCTCATGCCTCCTGTACTGTGAACGCCGCTACTATGTGTTTTGACCTCGTGGCTTTGTTGACTGCTTACCTCCCCCCCTCCCCCCTGGGTTCACCTAGACACAGCACATGCTTAAGTTGATAAAAGTTGAACAAAAAATTCGAAAAAAGCAAGACACATTGGTTTGGCTATGTAGATGTTGCATTTGTCACTTGGATTATACTGTTTGGCGCGATTGTATTCGCACTAATGCACTTTTATTACTACGTGTCCTTTAAACCTGCACTGATAGCGGCCGGCCTCCGGGTTGTTGGCGAGACGCTGTGTGATCCTGACAATGCTTAATAAGTGTTTTGCACCAAAAAGAAAAAAAAACATAAAGTTAAAGCAACAGCCAGCTACCACTGACGAGGCACCACCAGCCCCAGCAAGGCCTGTCTGGATTCCAAAGATTGGGGATCTAGTCAGAGAAAAAATAGCGGTGAAGAAGGAATTTGGGCCTTCTTACAGAAAAGCAGTACCTGTCTTAGCAATCAACGGAACAAGATCAGTAGTACTACCGCCCCTTGCTGGTAAAAGGGAGAACAGAGTTGTATCAATCGACCTGGTAAAACCACAAGCATGTGGCCTATAATCAACAGTAGGCCCAGTGGACTCCCGAGAAACAACAGAATACCCAAACTTGCAACAATTCAAGAGGTTCAAACTGAAAGACTAATCACATTTGGTAAACCTGCAGTGCACAGAGAGGGACTATGCAATAATGCCATGGAACTCGTGCCTCTTGAAACACAGATTGAAACAGTTCGTCAAGAAACACCAGTCTACAATGATGTGGCATCAGAATGTGCTATCGGAAGACAAATTGAGAGAACAATCCCAACAATTGACAGAACTGCCTCTGGCTACTTCATCAATTTCGATAACTTTTCTGAAGAGCAAAACGACCCCGAAGTGATGCCAGAAACAAATACTTTTAAAGAAAAAGCAACAGAACTCTTTCATCAACTCAAGGAAATTTATCTTATTTCGCCATGGTTAGAGTTCTGGTTTGGTCTAGGTGTATTTCTTCTCCTGCTTTGGCTCATCATGGTACTTTGTTTGGGAAAATTCATTGAGGGAAAATACAGTTCAATGGACACAGCAAGTCAGAACATCAACTTAGTCCTCAAACCACACAGATCATCCCATGTGAAGAAAAGAGAACTGTCAACAGTAAATGTCACAGCCATTCCAATACCCGGCGGGGTAGTGTGGGACAAAACTGACTATGAAATATATGGTCCGGTCGAAATCCTGAAATATCCTCACCAGTTCAAGGTTTCCTTAAGTGACTTTGTAAAACCAAGTACATTTTCTGATGATTGGGATTTTGAAAGTATTAATAGTAAGATGTCTGATTTAGTGTTGTCAGCAAGATTTACAGATCAGGATTATTTACAAGGTTCGTCTAGTTATGAACAGATGTATTGCTTCTCACATTACGGAGATCATTATTTACATAAATCTGCACAACCTAGAAATGTTTTTAAATATAACCAATGGGAACATTGTGCTACTCCACCTAAAAGCAGTTCTAAAACATTCTATGAGAAATGTCAGTACTTCTCAGGGTTTAACACCAGTGAAGCAGAAACGTTTTATTATAAACTGTTAGATAAAACAGGGTTGAAATCAATGCTGACAAATACTAAATTGATATATTCAGAAGCATTTTATGAAAAAAATATGACATTTGGTTTTGATTATTGGAAAAATAACATTGAAACAAAAACCATCTGGGGTACAAAAGATTGGCAGGTACAAGGCCTTGAAGCATTATTTCGAGCCTGCATGATCCCAGAACAAATAATGTTCTTAAATGACACAATTCACCAAACAACCTGTCTTGGCCTAGCTAAGATTAAAGACCTTAACAAACCGTCTATTCCAAAGCCAATACCTAATAATGCAACAACAGATATTGAAATAGACGTATCTAAAATTTTACATCTAAACAGAACACATCCTGATTGGAAAAAGTGGTTAATCTGGCCTACTGACACGAATAACTGTCAAGATAGATTCCTGAATAAAACACAGGGGTTAACAATGACCAGACCAGACCCTAGATACTCCCAGAGACAACATCCAGGGATAGTAACAACATACAGTGTACGGAAGCTGTGCCTTGAATGGCTAGAAACATCCACACTGGCAGAAATTAAGCTACACTTATCTTTACTTAAAGATGGTGCTGATTTGCGCGATTTCATTCTGGGACCACGCAAACAGCGTCAAAAAAGTTTCATAGCGACCAGTATACATGCGGCTTACAACGAGGCTTGGAAAGTCACACAAATTGAAACAGCTGAAAAAATACGAGAAATTGATCATATTAATTTGGAAAAATCACTTTCTGTTGTGGACAATGGGTTAATGACTGTCCTCCAGAATATATTCACTGGACAGTATTGTATCATCTGCCATAGATATAGTAGATAAAGACTTGCTAATGTTACAGCATGGCCAGTCACAATTGCGTTCTATTGTACAGTTTGGCTGGACGCTGCAAAATCTTCGTTCAGGCTATGTGCCTTGGCGTTTAAACAACACAACGTCATTGTTTTCCATCTTTAACATTACTGATAAACAAATCAGCTTGGCACAGAAAGGAGCAGACTATACAATCCTGAGCATCGAAAAACTGGAGAGATTACCTTTGACAATGTCAGAAAGTCCTGTCATTGAATGGATAATACACAGGATTATCACAATTCCGATAACAACTTTCAGATTAAAAAATTGCCTTGAATACATACCGACTGGCCAGTATGAACGTTTGGGTAAAGGGTACATTAAGTCAGCATGGAAATTACCATACACACACACATGCTATAGTGACAGCAACAAAAATGTATTTCTTAGGGGTGAAAACTGCAAACATTCACTAAGCGGTATACTTTTGTGCCAAGGTATTAATTTACACGGAGCCTGTGAAGGAAATTCTAACAACCTTTCATGCCACCAATATGTCACACCTGCGACGCAGATAGAGCCTTTCTTTAAGCAACTCTCAAACAGGAGTTACATTCTAATAACGGATCACAGCTGTTGTGGCCTTTTGCCAGGGAAAGCATATCTCGTACAATTAACTTCCATGGTCAAATGCTGTATGCAAGCATTGTTTCCAAACGGCCCTGGAGACTCAGAGACTCCCATATGGCCTCGTTTGAATGTCTCTTCTATAGAATTGATACTTTAAGCAGAATGAAGTCTGTGCTTTTGCAGACAACAGTGCCCATCACGTCATCAAAAGAGACGTATGATCTCCTAGTTGCAAGGACAACATCAGAGATTCATGACCTTTTATCAACAAATTGCCCCGTACATTTCACAGAAATGCTTAGCCAAATTCTTAACATGTCGAGTGCCATAGGCATCCCAGGCGTATTTAAGACCATTTTTACGGGACTGTTAACACCATTCAAAGCAATTCTAGGAATCATTCCTAATTTTATCCATTCAGTCTTTGGCGGCATACCCCTGATTTTGGGACTTGTAGCAGGCATTTTATTTTTGACCCTCCTGCTCCGATATGGCAAGCCAAAATACAGACATGACTCCGGCAGGGATGGAAGAAACGATCCTAGCAATACGCTACCGGGACCGCATAACTAGAGTCCTTGGATTGGCCAGGCTGAGAGATCTGAACATGACCTGGTTTCTTTCATTCAGACCTATATGGCAGACCTGCATCTTACCTGTGCTTCGATGTATACTATGCGGAGATGAATGCGTGTTGGACACCTGTCTAGCATTCCCATCAGCAGTACAAATGGATATCAATACTTTGCTAAGTCCTGTAACGGCTCACGCATTGTGTTGTCCCCAGCGGCTACCAATCCTGATGACTGCATTTGTTGAGACTCCTGTGCTACGACTAGGTGGTAACAGTGGAGCGAGAAATAAAAGCAACATCACCCAGGTACGGCCTTCTGTGAGAATTGCTGATCCAGACTTTGATGATAGCAATCATTCTCACACCTGCCAAGTTACAGCACTATCGAACTTGGTCGAACTGTCACCTGATTTTGTAGACCAATTTTTTGAGAGCCTGTCTGATATGATGTTCTCCCCTGAACAGAAACAATAACTTTTGAAAAGCATTCCGACACACAGCGTTCCCATGAACTCTGAATTCGGCCTTCAGTTTTGATCAACAAAAACTACTGAAAAGCGTTGGAACTCTATTCCCCCGTTCACCGAGAATTTTTTTATTTTTAATTTGGACACTTTTTCAAAATATTTACTTTTTTCTGGCACGAAATTCTTTGCTTAAAGTAGACCTATTCATAAAGAACAGAACTTCTATTTTTAGGTACTTCTAGAGACATAATAACTTTACCTCAGCCTCTAGCACATGTTACAGCAATTGCATTTCTATGTGATGAAATTATCTCGCCCTTCTTTTCTGTATGAAGAGATATTTCATGTGTAAATTTTTCGCAAAATCGCTCATTGATTACATATGCTATAATTTTGAATGATTTCTATGCTTAAAGACGTACAGTACCAATATTTTCATGTATTTCAAAATACGCCATTTCAAATGCAAATATGTATTTTGGGGTGGGTAATGTTACACATGCATCTTTTTGCTATAGTTTTAATAATTTGATGGACATAAATTTGTGGAGTGGGTGTCGCGTTCTAATCTAGGACCCGGATCAATACTGTGACCTTATGCCCCTATACGGATATAATCCATTCATACCCCTATAATGGCATAAACGATCAAGAGCGATATTTCAGAAACTCGTCTCTGGCCTAACACGATCAGAGCCACATTTCAGAATCTCTTCCTCTGCAAATGACACAGCAGAAGCCACTATCTAAGATTCCTAGATTACACTCCGAGTTCTTCAACAAGATAAAACTCAGCAACCTGGGAAAGCCCTGCTTGCTATGTTTTGATTAGTAATAGAACTCTAATGAGCACTGAGAGACGATCACTTCCTAGTGACATCTTTATTGACGTCTTATGTCCAAAAACCTACGTCAAACAAGGCACCTTTCAGGTATAAATATTACCAACGTTGCCTTAAGCAAACGCTGCCTCAACGACATCGATAATAACGATGGTGTGGTGAACACAGGAGCAGAACAGCTGTCCCTTACAGAGACCAGCAGATGCAAGCTGCCCACGGACGCTGCCCCTCCTCCTCCTTGACGCGCTGAGAGAGACGCTGTCTTTTCTCTTGCCGAGAAAATCCAGCTCCGGCGTTTCCAGCCCACTCTTGCGAGTGACTGGGATATCGAGTCCTGGAAGGAGATACAAGACCTCCAACATTCTATTTCAGAGGTATGGGGTTGACTAAACCCTTAGAGAGAATTCTTGAAGCAAACCTTGGCAAAACCAACTTAACTAAAACTGCTACTTACTTACTCCCTCCCACGTATTAGGCTTAGGTCAGGTACACTGGGGTAGGCGTAGTTAGAAGCACCAGTTGAGTACGTTAGCTAAATGTATATATGAATGTATATATTTTATTCATTTTAACCATTGCATGGCTAAGAAACCATATCAATGCTTTTACAGTACTATTTTGCAATCCTCATTTTACTGTACGCACTTTTTATAATAACTAGTCTTGCAATTGTGGCAATTCATTTCTCTTGCATGAGATTAAAGACTGTTCAATAAATAATACCTTTTTATTGAAAACGCCCGTCTCTCTATTCTCTGCACTTTGGTGAAAGTAATCTGCACAACTGACTGAGTAAAATAACTGTCTATTGTTTCACACGACTCTGGAGATTGACTCTTATTCTAAGGAGCAAAGTTGTCATGTTTATGCGGTTGTTGGAAAACTGAATCCCTTCTTGTCTGTACCAGGGAAGCTGATCACTTCCTATTCAGTCAAGAAAGTTTTCAGTGACCTCTGAGCTAGTTGGTAACAAACCCAATTAAGTTTAGCATAGTCAGTAGAGACCTGGAAGACCGCACTTCTACGTCTATGCTACTGTTTATGTTATTCCAATGCGAGGGCCTATAGGGAAAATAGGAACTACACTACACTTTCAATGAATTCCCATCGAATCTAGAGAACATCTGGTCCAGGGACTTATAAGTTGTACTGACTATGGAAATGCCCTGTTGGCCTCCATAAACGAGGAGCTCTACTCCAAGCTTCAAGTCTTGCAAAACAACGCTGCCAGATTAGTATTAAACCTTCAATCGAGAGCCCCGTCCGTGCCTAGTCTGAAGACTCTTCATTTGCTCCCTTTCAAGAAGCGAAGCTGCTTCAAAATCCTTTGTCTTGTTCATAAGAAAATGTATGGAACCGGGCAAAGTTATTTTGCTAAAAACGTAGCTGGTATCAGCCATGTAGGACACTTAGGTCAAGTACTAAATGTCTCCTCACTCCTCGCAGAATCCACACCGGCTGGAAAGGCGGTAGATCTTTCTCCTTTCACGCACCTGCTTTTTGGCATAAACTTCCATCACAACTCCTCTCCATCGCTGACCATAAGTTATTCCGTAAGGAACTAAAAACCTGGTTATTTGACCATCTATAATGCCTGCATATCTGATCATCAGTCTTCACGGAGTCTAAGCTAGCGCCATGAGACCCCAGGGTGATATGTGCGCTTAATAAGTTCATCTGACTTGACTTGACTTTACCACGCATGCCTTTTCCACGCAATTTCATTGTAAAGGAATAAATGGGAAGGAGGTATGCGTAGTTAACGTCACCACAACCACTTCCATTGCCCTGAGGCCTAAAACCCTGCACCCAATTAAAAAAACTACCCCATTCACCCATCCCGAGCCCTAAAACCGCCCACCCCTAAAAACATTCCCCCCCCAAAACACAGCCCTTAAAACTACCCCAACCCCTGCTTCCCACCCTGAGCCCGAAAAACCTGCCCCCTTCTTAAAAGAACCCGACCCCCTCCCTGAGCCCTAAAACCCGGCCACTTCCCAAAAATGCTCCGACCCCCTCCTCCAAAACCAGCCCCCAGACCCAGCCACAGCCCCACTTACCTCACTGCGTCCTGCCTCCTCTCCCGATCCTTCCTTCTTCTGCCCATTCCAGGAATCAGCTAGATCGTGCACTGCTTTAACCACGCATATGCGCGGTCAAGGCACGCGTGGTAGCGCTTGAGATGTTGGAACACGCGTGGCTCTGCCTATGTTGTACTGACCGTTTCCTGTTTTGTTGTTCCACAGCAGCGCCGGACTGACCGTAGAAGGCAACAGGCGTTTCCCTGGTGGGCCGCCACGGTGGGGTCTAGCTTTGAACCCCTGGAGGGAACCTTTTTTGTTACTGGGCTGCAATATTGGTACCCTGTAACAAAAGCAGCTGAAGTGTTGTCCACGCGCACCGCATACCCCCCACCCCTCCACCCTGCGTGGACGGTCAAACTCATTTGCCAGGGCCGGTTTGCGTTCCCAGTTCGGCCATGTTCCAAGGGTTGTATCACTGAAGCGGCTGCATATTCCAAACACTACAAAATACCCCACTGAAGCATGGAGCGCTGCCACCAGGCGCTGTAAAAGCCATCCATGCACATCTTTTAACGAGCACACAAATTCCAGTAGCCCCCATTTATCACGAAGACCCTTCGGTGTCCTTTACCAGAAAGCATGCTACTTCCACCATCTCATGCAGCACCATCTTACATTTCAATGAACACAACCACAGTGCAACAGAAGATTTTATTTTCAGGAATCACCATAGTCAATATCTGCAAAATCCTACACAATGAAAACTTTATTCAAAATACATTTCACAGTTCTGAAAAGAGCATTCAAGTTTAGACAACTTGCACAACGATGTATGTGCCAGTGTCATCTAATAGCATTGAATTTACTCTAGGGTGTTTACAACCTCTGTGATACCAAGCAGGGTGAGCTGAAAGGATACACCAAGGACTTTGGTGGGTAGATGACGTCACGCCATGGCATGGCAGAGAACAGCAGCAGCATGGGGGGCTGTCGGCAAGGGGCAGCACCCCAAGAGGAGGTCTTCTAAGGTGAGTGACTGCAAGATATGCCTTAGGATGCTGGAGTGACCTGTCTGCCCTTATTGCTACTTTTAGTTTGATCGCTTCTTCCAAATACTCACTATAGAAGGACATGGCTTCCACTTTAATGCACACAAGTGGATGGAAGCTCACAACATGCCACAGGGAAGGGTTAACACCCTACTTTAGAAAAACCTGAAAAAAACCACAGTGGTGAGCAAACACAGAGTGTTAGATGGATCCTCGTCAGTATTGCATCCTTTGGGGTATAATGTGTTCATGGGTGCATTGGTAAGACGCCTGCTCATTACACTCTCTGGCTTTCGGTGTCTATTTGGTCTACTCTTCGTTCTGTGCACTTTAAATACCTTTATTCCAGTTCCTGGAAATGGATGGTAAAGACCCACACAAGACGCTATACCAGATCCCAAATGTTGGCGACTTTCCCAATCTGCCTCCCTGGGATGTGCTTGCAGATCCTGCTTGGAATGTTGGGACTGGGTCAGGCAATCAGAAATCTTAGAACACTGGCAAAAAATAACCTTTGTTTACCTGCAATCTGGGTTCAGGAGCAAGGATGTGAAGCAAGCAGATATATTGGGTGTGTTTATTTACCTGTATTATGTGAGATTATAGGAATACCCTCTTTTCCAACATGCTGGAAGGCTTTAACAGCTGTTAACTTCCCTTCTTCTCATTGTGGGACTCCTCCTTGGGTCCTTAGCTGAGGGACAGGCAATCAGCAGCAATAAAAACCCTGAACAGAAAGCAATGATGCTTAAAAATTATCTGGCACAGTAAACCTCTCTCAAAATGTCACTTCCTCTTTAAATAATCTGTGTTCATCTCAGTAGGGTCTGTCCTCTGCGTAATTCATAATGCCCACGAATTGACGTAGTTTCCAGGAAGTGAAGCAGGTCCTTTAATCCTTAAAAGAGTCCATTGTGCAGGAGGCGGCAGCAAGTTAGCGACAGCACCTGAAGTGAAGTGTAAAGCAGCGCCTCCGACGCCGAAAGATTAACGGAAAAAAAAGAAATAGAAGAAAGAGATGTTCGCGCTACCAGCAGACGTGTGGCTCCTCCATCTTTGGCGCCGGCGCCACAACTCCATAAACCTCCACTCCACACAGAGTGAGGTATTCATTTCGGCCCGTTATGACGACACTCACGTAGCGGCCCTCCATCCCTTTGCAGCACAGCGTGGAGACGGATCCTGCGGACAGGTCTGTGATGGTGCCGCATCTGTGAATCAAAACATAAAACCAGAAGGCCACTGTGTTAACTTTGCCATTAACATAACTACCACATTTTCAGATAGCTTATGTGTGTCACCTTCATGGTTTCAGTTGGCGTATGAGTGACATTCTACTGTCAAATGTGTGACACTTCGAGTGACACTTACTCATGAGTAAATCAAAGCAGTGATCAGTATTTGAGTACTTTCCGGTGAGTTTTGAAATTGTATTCAGACATATCACACAACAATGAACATACGTCTAACACAAGCTAGACCTATTGGCCCTGCTAATAATGTTGGCTAGAAGTATCAGATCAATGAGTAACAACAAAGATGTGAATAATTAGGACTGAAAATAGTTCAATTCTAAGACTATTATACTGTGAATTGAACACTGCTAGGCCTGTGGAAGGGGTAGTAGTCTATATTGGATCTCAGTCCCTCCTGTTCTTCCTTTCACATCATTTTCCTCTGTAGTTTCTCACTCTGTTAGCCACTTAAGCCATCTTCTCCTCACATCTTTCTGAAATCTTTCATTTTCATATCTCACATTCATCCCTCTCCTTTCACTGTATTTTACTACCTTTCCGCATGTACTTCCTTAAGTCGCCATTTTCGACATGCTCATAAACACACACATGCACAAACTCTCTCTCCTCATCTGAAAATACAGCATTTGCATTTCCTTAGGTGGTGGGGTCAGTATTTGGACAGTTGTATCCCACCTACAATTGGCATGTGTGACTGTTTTCTTTTTCTTTTCTTTTCTTTAATGCGATTTTATATAGCGCGAACTTTACCCGAAGGTGTCAGAGTGCTTTACAAAAGAGCCAGTTGCAAAACATAAGGACTAAGGATTACATGCGTTACATAAAAGATACAAACAGAACAAATTGCAAATGTACAAGATGTAAAGTCACACAAAGAAGAGACTGGGGATTAGAGTTATCTCTAAATATATAGGGAAGGAATACGAAAGGATATACTCTAAGAGTCACATAGGAATGGTAGAGAGTACACAAACGCTCTGCTGAGAGGCTATAGATTGCACCAGCGTGTGGAGTACAGCAACTTTGACCCATTGACAGGCACTGTGAGAAACGTTCACTAACTTTGGCCTCAACTCCAGAACTCTCAATCGTGCACCGTCATGCACACCCACTCATAACCCGAACTTTCCCAGACACCTAGAGGCGACGCCGATCACAGTATGCACTGTACAAGAATCACGTTTCATGAAAACAAATCGAGAAAAACATCATCTAGAAAATTCATACACTCTTAGGGAAGGCAAATGTAGTTCAATGTTAAAGGTAAAAAGGAACTCCATTGCTGACATGGATTACCTTGAGAGAAGAGTTTACCATCGTTTAGTGCATTCAGTAGAGAGGCCAGTGATTAGATGAGCATGTGGTCTGAACACCTTTGGGAGCCACCAGCAGCAAATGTGAGAAGCTCTCACTGCCTTAATTCTTAACTCCAGGGCTCTCAATTGTTATTGTTATTGGGTTTTTGTAAAGCGCCTGAATCACCCGGGGGCATCTTTTCCCGAAAGCGAAAGTTAGGATACCATAGTGAGTCAACAATATAGGAAGGCTTTCAGATGTTTCCTGAAAGTCAAGTATGAGGGAAACTTTCGCAGCCCCTCAGGTAGGGAGTTCCAATATTTAGGGCCTACATACGAAAAGGCTTTACCTCCCAAGCGATTACGGTAGATACGTGGGATCGCTAGTAGGGCTTTACCATTTGATCTCAAATTACAAGCTGATGTCCATTTGCAAATTTTGTCTTGTAGATATTTTGGGCCAATTTCCCTCATAGCTTTAAAGACCAGGCAGCAGGTCTTGAAAAAGGCTCTCTTCTTCACCGGCAACCAGTGCAGTTCCTTCAGTAAATAGAGCGAAGGGGTACCCGGTGGGCGATTCAGGACCATCCTTGCTGCCGTATTTTGGATCACTTGGAGTTTTGCTAACTGTGTGGATCCTACTTCAGCCAGCAGTGCATTCCCATAGTCGATCCTACTGATTACCAGGGCTTGCACTACTGTTCGGCGATGGCTCAGGGGCAGATATGGAATAATTTTCCGCAGCAGTCGTAAGCTGTAATAACATGAGCTTACAATGTTACTCACATTGTTCTTCATGGACAGGTTCTCGTCAAGCTGTATACCTAAACTTTTCACAGAGTTTGAAGGGACTGGAGCGGCCCCCAGTTCTGCAGGCCACCAGTCGTCTAGCACGATTTCCTGTCTTTTTCCGAGAAACATCAACTCCGTTTTCTCCGGATTTAGTTGGAGACAGGACTCTGCCATCCAGCTCCAATCGTGCTCTAGTATGCACACCCACCCATCACCCGAACTTATCTACACACGTATAGGACACTCACAGTTTATGCTCTATATAAGAATAACAAGTTGCCTGGAAATAAACTAAAGAAGATACTCTCTCTTCTATAAATATAATCTATAGGACAGCTCTGTCCTCTGTGGATACTTTGTCCTCTGATGATGCTGCCTCCTCTAACAGTGGCTTCTGCAGGGTAGTCGCTTCTCTGTGACTATGCTCCATGTGAGCATTAGTTTATTCTCTGATATTCCAATGAGCTGCAGAATCCACCTCTGTCCCAGTAGTAAGTCGCCAAATGGAGCTCATACAATGCACCTCACACCTCATCAACAACTACCCACATGCTGCTCATCATTTCACCTCACACCTGCCCCACAATACTGTAGAACAGTGCATAGATCTTCTTTCAACTAATCCCCACGTCGGTAGCCCAAGGATGCCAAAGCAAACGAGGCACCACAAACATACTACACCCCATACCTGACCTACAACAGCCTTCTCTATACTAGAACACTGCATAGGCCTGTCAACGAGCCTCACATCAGACTAGCATTATACCTTACCAAAAGCAGCCCTTGATCTTCTGGGGTCACAGGTGCCCTTGTGGTGCACAGTACTTGGCACAACACTGGTCCTGGGAGCACACAGAAGAATGCACTTTCAAAACGTGCTCTGCAGAGCTGCTGCTCAGTCTGTTTCTTATGTCTGTTGTGTCCTGTAAGAAAGGCGCGACACGAGGAAGGTGCTCAGCGCCAGGTAGAGACACACTATCCTCACCTGAGCTCTGCAATTACTATCTGCCCCTTTTCGGTTATGTGGCTCCCACTTCCTCTTCATTGACCCGGCTGCCACCTTCGGCTGGGGCTGTGATGACAGCCGGCTGGAGGCAGAGTCAGGGTCATAGGGGAATATTACCAACAAGTAGCGATATTTATCGCTAATTAGGCTTAGCTGCGATTTTTTTTATCGCTGAGCATCGCCGGAATTTATCGCTCAGATAACGTGCTATAAGCAACGTTTATCTCCAAAGCGATACATTTTCCGGCGATAGCGGCGAAATGCGTGAATATTGCTGAGAATACAGCGATATTCATGCATTAGCGACGAAATGCTCTTAGCCATGTTATCCACCTCACATTGGATAACATGGCTAAGAACTGGTCTGGGCAGGTGTTAGTATTTGGAGATATTCACGCTTAGCATGAATATTTCCATCGCTACGCCTGCCTTGCTAATAGGCGATAGCAATGTTAGCGACTGTTTTCAGTCGCTAACAGTTTGGGTACGCCAACTTTGCATGTCATTAGCGATAATTATCGCTAACATGCAAAGCGGGCCCCAAACCGCTCGCTATCACCTAAAAGCTGTCGCTAACTGCTGTTTGCGACAGCTTGCTAATAGGGCGATAGAATTATCGCCGCTTAGCGGCCAAAAACGGCCGCTAAAGCGGCGAAAATTCCCTATCGCTACCCTTGATAATATGCCCCACAGAGATTTGACTCTGCACCTACCCCTGTTTCAACACAGCCCACCAAACATTATGAGTCAGATATCTTCAATGAGTCTTCGAGGTCTGGTCACCAGGGCCGGACTGAGACCAGCAACCAGCCCTGGCAGGTTGCTTCTCCACCGGCCCTGGTAACGGGAGGGGAAGGGGTTGTTACCCGCAAAGCACTGCTACCGCTTTTCTTACAGAGGGCCGATTTTGCAGCGCTGCCACAAAACCGGCCCCCACCCCTCCAGCCCACCGGGGAATTGCCCGGTGCCCGCAAATGCCAGTCCGGCCCTGCTGGTCACCACTCTGGTCACAAGTCCCTGGTCCTTGTCCACAAAGCTCTGCACGCCTCAGGAGCCGGCTATTTGAGAGAGAGTTTCCATGACTAAGTCCCTTCCAGAAACCTTTGTTCCTCCTTCAAGCGACTGGCTAGAATTCCCCAAGGGACATATTATCTACTAATGGCGATAATGATCGCCAACCCCAAGTTTCGGCATTTTTTATTACGCATCCTTTCCCGGATAGTTTTCGCATTGTTTTCGACGTATTATCAACACGTTGGTAACATGCGATACTGTGTGGGAAAGGACGCGCAAACGATCGCTAACCAGCGATAAGTATTCATGAGATACCTTTGCTTCAGCGGAAATGGATGCGTTAGTGGCATTTATATTGCAGCTAATGCATCTTTTGACCCATGGAGTGCCTGCAAACCCGGGTGGCCGCGTGACAAAATCATCACGTACTGCTGTCCACATGCACAGAACATATAGTGGGCACTAACTGCAATATTAGACGAGTACCTCCTGCTGCCACACAGGAAGGTAAACAATTTGTCACAGTCATGTCTGTGATTAAGTTGATGGAATCATGCCAACTCCAGTGACTTGGACACACTGACGGTGTGACTTTGTGCACCTTTTTGATGTTTGTGGGTCTCCTGATGGAGATCTTGGCTAATCTGCCTTATGTACCTCCATGTATCAGCGCCTTTAGTCAGGTTTCTAACAGATGTAAAAATCCTCATCGTTCATCGGTGTTTAGCGATAATTTTATTATCGCGGGTCATGTGAGATAATACAGCAAAGTGGTGTTAGTGACTGTTACCTTGAAATTTAGGTGAGTAACGCCTAACTTGCATGTCATTAGCGATAAATATCGCTTGCATGCAAGGTGATAGAAAAAACGTCAGCTGACGCTGAAAAGCTTGCGCTAACGAATGTTAGCGCAGGCTTGCTAATAGGGTGATACAAATATCGTCGCTTTATCGTCAAAAAGTGACATAAAAGCGGCGATAATGCCCTTGATAATATGCCTCCAAATTCGTTGGGCTAGAACTCTTTTTCTTATCTCTAGCCGGTCACATGGAATAAACTCCCTCCAGAGCTACGAACTTCAATGTAACGCTCCACTTTTAAGAAAAAACTAAAAACATGGCTCTTCCAGCAAATATAAAAGGGCATACATTGTTGTTGTAGGCTGCCTGATTTACCGCCAGGACACTGTTTTGAGTTGCTGTGCACTAGTTAAATCTCCCTTACATAACATAACACTCTGCCAAACCAAGTGCTCAGTGGAGCGAGCCTCAATTCAGTGTCCCTTTGATTAGGTGGTATAGGAGGTGCCATGTTGGGTTGTGTAGCCACTGGTGAGGAGCCATCTGAGTCACGACTGAGTTCAGTGGTTCTGAAGTGCGATGTGTTCCGAGCTTAGACTTCCCAGGGCGTTACGCTGTGACGATGTTTCCTTTAACCGCAGTGACTTGTAGCCTTTGAGTGTTCAAGGGGATGACCACTTTCTTCTGTACATAGTCTCCTGGTTCAAAAAATGTCTCTTGTGCCTGTTGTCTGCTATTGGCATAGGCTTTCATTTTCCTTTTCTTCTTTCTGTCCGTGGCTCAGATCACATCGGGGTTTACAAGACGCCTACTGGAGTAGCTTGGTGTGCAAGGATCGTCCATACATGAGAGTTGCTGGTCTTTCTCCTGTTGTTGAATGTGGTGTGCTCCGATATGTTTGCAGAACTTGACAGAGAGCATCGTCCAGCACAAGTCCTTCTTCTTTGGCTTTTTGCACAGTTTGTTTAAGAGTTCCCATGAATCGTTCCTCGATGCCATTGGCTTGAGGCCAACGTGGGGTTATACGTTGGTGTGTGATATTAAGGCCTCTAAGGAAGTTTCTCAATTCTCCACTCGTGATTGGTGGTCCATTGTCCGACTTTAAAATCTTGGGAGACCCCTAAGTTGCAAGGACCATAATCGGAGACACAGACTGGATACGGCCTTCAGATGGCTCAATGATATCCAGACTGAAGAGATTGTCAAATTCCTTTTCCACTTCTTTCTGTAGATGAAACACCACTCTCCTATTGCACTGCACCACTGGGCGAACTCTTTCATCTATGTGAATGCGGACACTGGCGCCTTTCAGATGGCCAAGACCAGTAAAGAGGGCTGGAAAATGGTGCATGAGGTTGGGGGACAGTCTCAAGATGAACATTGATGGAGATGAGTCCCATTGCTGTTGCAGTGGCAAAACTGAGAAGGCATGTTTAAGGTTCATTGCCACTGTAGAACATGGATGTGAGTGGTGATGGATTTGTGCCATGTGACAGAGATGCACTGAGGGAACCACAACTGTGAGGGGTTTGGCCGCAGCCCAGGTGTAGACTTGTACGGGTGAGCGTTCAAGAAGCAGCGCTGGATCAAGTGCATTGAATTGATCAAGGGACATGGCATGGATTGATGCCCCACTATCGGTTTTTTTCTGAGCCAGGAGAGACACTGAAGAGGAGAGACACCCACAAGCCCATGTCTGCCTACCAAAATACGGACCCAGCTCAACAGCGCAATTTCACGAGGAAGGAACAGGTCTACAGAAGCAAGTGTGCTGACACAGAAGGAGGCATGAGCAGGATATGGCAGAGGTTACTGTCAGTCATATCAGTCGCTTCCTTAGAAACATAAATCCAATTTATGAAACACTGTGATATAATTAGATCAGGACGCATGCTGCAGGGGCCCCGTGGACAGAGACGGGTGAGGGTGCACTCACTCGACTCTACTTGCATGTTATTTTGATGGTTCTCTTTGCCAGGCTCGCTGCTGTCTCTGCCACCTCCGGTCAAGCATGTGTGCTTTTTTGTTCAGCTCGAGTTTGTGTTGTGCAGGGATAAAAGAGGGGGTCGCACAATCCGCAGAGTGGCATGGCGCTACTTTTAAGGGTGGGCGCAGCACGTTTGAGGGAAAAACAATCTCTCAATAGTGTGTATCACTGCTGCCTGTACCAATGACCTGAAACTGCAAGCTGGGCCGGTAAAACAATAGAAGGTGCCACATTCACGTGGGGCTAGGCCTGGAGCTTGCTGTTTGTTTGTTTTGTTTTTTTGGATGTGTTGGACAGGCCTCGTGAAAGGCCCGCTCCCTCCCCACATGATAGGGTCCGAGCACCGGCTCTCCCGGTGTCACCAGAAGAACCACCCCGGCAACCCACAGAAGCAACCCGCAACCCGTCCCCCATGGGACGCCTGCTCCCGAACATTCCAGCATCGGCTGACCCGGGCCTCCGTCAGCACCATTGCCCGGCCCAGCCGCCATCTTGGACACTGCACCACGAGGCCGCGTGGCCTCAGCTCGACCCCAACCCTGGGCCTGGCCAGGCCCCGACATCGAGGCACCACCATCCACCCAGGAGGTGAACGGACCACTTGGCAGGTCAATGGGAGAGAGGAGTGTCGATGGCTCTCCCCCGCCAGGTGCCGATCGCCCCCAGCCTCCCCGGGCGCTGGCTCCACCCCCCTGCTGGGTGTCTGGACTCCCTCATCCCGGACCTCCCGACCTCCAAGAGCGAGGGTCCGGACATCAAAGGAGGCCAGACCTATAACTGGGGCAGCTCCAGAGCAGGAAGGCAGTTGTATCCTGGAGTCAAGAGACACCTAGAAGAACTCATCCTTGACGGACTGCTGGCGCTGCCGCAGCCCTGACTTGTGAATCATCGTCCTGCCTGCTGGCGCTGCCGCGGCCCTCTGCAACCTACATCCTCATCGGGACCTGCTGGCGCTGCCGCGGCCCTCTGCAACCTCCATCCTCGTCGGGACCTGCTGGCGCTGCCGCGGCCCTCTGCAACCTCCATCCTCGTCGGGACCTGCTGGCGCTGCGGCGGCCCTCTGCAACCTCCATCCTCGTCGGGACCTGCTGGCGCTGCCGCGGCCCTCTGCAACCTACATCGTCGTTGGGACCTGCTGGCGCTGCCGCGGCCCATCCTTGTGTGAACCATCGCCCTTGCCGGCTGGCGCTGCCGCGGCCCTTCTCAAGTGAGACTTATCATCCGAGCCTGCTGGTGCTGCTGCGGCCCGACCTTCCAGAACTCCGAGCTCGAGGATTGTGAGCTATTCATTGTACCACCTCAGTACCAGACCGGTACCAAGACTGTCCCGCTACCCCTTTCCCTTCCAGAGACTAGAATTGAGAGGACCCTCGTGTCCCGATCTCACTGTAGCGCTGATATCCTTGCTTCAAGAATCGTATATAAAGAGTGTTGACCTTATCCTTGTGTGGTGTCCATCTGTGGGCGGGAAGTTACTTGTCTGTACGATCGCTGGAGACGGCCCTCTCCGGAGGCCTCTCCCCTTGTCCTCGGCCAACCCTCCAGGTCCCCGTCTAACATTGGTGGCCAGCGGCGCGATCCGAACCAACGCGTAATCGTACAGAGAGTAACTCACCCCACGACTCAACCACAATGACAACAAAAGAGAGCGGATCCACAGAGAAATTCCAGATGGAGAAACTAGAAGAATACAACCATCGAGATCTAAAGCAATTTTGCATAGAACTAGGCATTGCTACCACCGGGCTGAGCACGAAAGAGGACTTCAAACGCGCCCTAGAATCTTGGGCAGAAACGGGTACGGCCGTACCCCAAAACCAAAACCGCGAGGCGCCAGAAACAAACACCACTCCGACGGAAGGAAGGAGAGCGGGTCTCTCCCTGGAGGAGATCCAAGAACGAGAGAAAAGCAGACTCCATGAATTAGAGTTGGCACGGCTCCGGTTGGACGGAGAGCTGAAATTGGCGGAACAAAAGATAACATTAGAACACTTGCGGCTCCGAGAGGAGCGGGAAGAGAAGCAATGGCAGAGAGAACTCGAAGAGAAAAGACTGGCATACGAACATGAGCGCAAGCTAGCAGAGATAGAGATGCGGAAACAGAATAAAGACCTCGGGGTGCCCGAGCGCCCGAACACCCCGGGCACTGCCGAACCAAAAGTCCACATCCCCAAGGATGTCGTCAGAGAATATTATCGGAACGACGATATCCAGCAGTCGTTCAAGGCCTACGAGATCGCCATGACCTCCCACCGGATTGATCGAAGTGACTGGGGAGCCGGGCTATGGGGGAGGTTCGTCAATGAAGGGCGCAACGCCCTGCTGCAGCTCCCGGACCATCAGATGACATCCTATGACCACATGAAGGCCGCCCTCCTCACTCGATACGGACTCACGCCCGAGATGTACCGCCAGCGGTTCCGCGACTGCAAGCGGATCCCGGGTACAACTTGGGTGGAGTATGTGAACTATTTCAGCCGAGCCTTCGAGGGGTGGATCAAGGGCAGCCACGTAACCACCTACGAGCAACTCTTTAACCTCATTGTGTGGGAGCACCTCTCCAACAATTGCTTCGTCGAGCTCAGACAGCACCTCCTCGACAGTAAACTGACTGAACCTCGGCAGCTCGCCGCCGAAGCTGACCGATGGGAAAGCACTCGAGTTGCCCGAAGTGGGCCAAGTGAGCCGAACAGAACCAACCAAGGTCCCCATCGCCCCCGAGGAGGAGGAGGCAGAGACGGGGCAGAGACGCCATCCCGGCGGCTCCCGCCAGCAACACCCCGCCCCCGGCCGGTAGGGGAAACCCCCCGATGCGTCCAGGGTTCCGAGCCAACGTTACTTGCCACCGGTGCCAGCGGATCGGCCACTATGCCAACGACCCTAACTGCCCAAAGAACCAGAGTCCCATACCCCGCCAGGTCGCTGCACCCGCCCTGGGAGAGGAGCAAGCACCCGAAGATTATGAAGAGTACGACCAAGAGCAGCCCGAGTGGGAACCCGCCGCCATGACCCTGGCTTGCCTAGGGGAAAGAGACATGATCCCGCGGGCTCCCCTACCCGCCAACACGAGGAAATACAGCCAGTGGGTGAACATCAATGGGCGCAAGGCCGAAGCCCTGCGTGACACCGGGGCCAGTGTGACGGCAGTCCGCTGTCATCTGGTAACCCCGGAACAGATCTTGCCAAACGTTCTTTGCCCCGTCCGATCAGCTGACAATTCAGAGAGCATGTGTCGGATGGCCTGCGTCCCCTTCGAATGGGGAGGAGTGTCCGGTATGCTGAAGGTGACTGTCCGCGATGATGCCCCGGTGGACTGCCTCCTGGGAAACGACCTCGAAAGTTCCCCCTGGGCAGCCGTTGAGAGAAGAGAGCACCTGGGGATGTTGGGCCTCCCAGACTGGGCCTCCGTAACGACCCGGTCCATGGCCGCCCGCACCATCCCCAGTCCCGAAGAACCCGAATGGCCAGCACCTCCTCCCCCGATCGTCCCGGAGAGAGACGCCCTCAGTACTGATCCCCCAGAGCAAAACCAAGAAGGGCCCGCTCAGCTCCAGGACCTTCCAGAACTGGCCCAGTGGCGTCAAGAGGGTGGACCCACCCAGGAACAATTCCGGCAAGAACAGAAGACCTGTCCCTCCCTCGAGGGACTCCGACAGCAAGCCCTCGCCCAGAGCGCAGGAGACACCGCAGGGGCACACTGGATCTATTGGGACAATGACCTACTCTACAGCAAGCAAAGAATTGCTGAGTTGGGGGCCAGCCGGGTGCTGGTGGTGCCCCTCCGCTTCAGGGACTTCCTTTTGAACTTAGCGCACAATGTCCCCCTTGCTGGGCACTTGGGACAAGACAAAACTTACAACCGCCTGGTAACACACTTTTACTGGCCCAAAATGCGAAATGATGTCTCCAACCACTGCCGGGCCTGCCCCACCTGCCAGGCCAACGGGAAGAGCGGCCGAAAAATCAAAGCACCCTTGCAACCATTCCCCGTCGTCACCACCCCGTTCGAACGGGTGGGAATAGACATTGTGGGGCCCCTGGACCCCCGACCAGCACAGGGGCACCGGTTCATCCTGGTCCTGGTGGACCACGCCACCCGCTATCCCGAGGCCATTCATCTTCGGACCGTAACAGCACCAGTGGTAGGCCGAGCCTTAATGAGGATCTTCTCTCGGGTGGGCTTCCCCCGGGAAGTCGTCAGCGACAGGGGCACAAACTTTATCTCCAAATACATGAAATCTCTCTGGCAGCAGTGCGGGGTTACCTACCGGTTCACGACCCCCTATCACCCGCAAGGAAACGGACTGGTCGAGCGGTTTAACCGCACTCTCAAGGGGATGATCATGGGCCTGGAGGAACCCCTACGTCGCCAATGGGACGTGCTGCTCCCGTGCCTCCTCTTCGCCTACCGAGAGGTTCCCCAGAAATCCCTCGGTTTTAGCCCCTTCGAGCTCCTGTACGGACACCCTGTCCGGGGGCCCCTCAGCCTGGTCAAAGAAGAATGGGAGATGACCCCCCAGAAGACCCCTCCGGACGTGTATAAGTACCTCCTGACCCTCCGCATCCAGACCCGGCGATTCAGGGAACTCACCAAAGCCAATCTTGAGGCCAGTCAGGAGGACATGAAGAAATGGTACGATCAACATGCCTCCTCCATTGAGTTCGAGCCCGGTCAGCAAGTATGGGTGATGTCTCCAGTCGAACCTTGTGCCTTGCAGGACAAATGGACGGGGCCCTTCAAAGTGATTGAGCGCAAGGGCCCTGTCACCTACCTAACAGACATGGAGTCCCCCCGGAACCCCCTCCGGGTCCTCCACGCCAACAGACTCAAACCACACTTCGTACGCTCGGAGCTCAGCCTACTGATGGCAACAGATAGTGGGGCGGAAGAGGACTCCGAGCCCCTCCCTGACCTACTGAGGACCCGTGAAAAAGATGGCTCAGTGGAAGGGGTCCGACTCTCCGATGCCTTGACCCCGGAACAACGCCAAGACTGTCGGGCTCTCCTGCTGCAATTTGCGAACCTGTTCTCACTCACCCCGGGGGTCACCCCCTGGTGCCTCCACGACGTGGACACTGGGGATAGTCCCCCTATTCGACACAGGGCGTACCCAGTGCCGGATCCGGTGCGCGCCTGCATCCAGGACGAAGTCTCTAAAATGCTCGCACTCGGAGTGATCGAGCCATCCGACAGCCCCATGGCCAGCCCAGTCGTACTGGTCCCCAAAGCTGCCGCCCCGGGCACCACCCCCGAGCTCCGATTCTGTGTAGACTATCGGGGCCTGAACGCTGTCACCCGAACCGACGCTCACCCCATTCCCCGGGCAGATGAACTGGTTGACCGTATGGGGGCTGCCCGCTACCTGAGCATCTTCGATCTGACAGCGGGCTACTGGCAGATCGGCCTCACCCCCAGAGCCTAAGAACGATCCGCCTTCTCTACCCCGGATGGCCACTACCATTTCAAAGTGATGCCATTCGGCATGAAAAACGCTCCAGCTACTTTCCCACGACTTGTGAACCAGGTATTGGCGGGCCTAGAAGACTTCAGTGCTGCTTACCTGGATGATATCGCTGTGTACAGTCGTCACTGGGCCGACCACCTTCACCACCTCCGAGAAGTCCTGCGCGCCCTCCAGCAGGCCGGCCTTACCATCAAGGCCAGCAAATGCCAGATTGGCCAGGGGTCCGTGACCTACCTCAGACACCAAGTGGGGAGCGGTCTGGTGGCCCCCCTCCAGCTCAAGATCGCTGCCATCCAGTCCTTAAGAATGAGGGGGTCTCGGCGTCTCTCGGGGGTCTCGGCGTCTCTCTCGGGTTCCTCGAGGAACCCGAGAGAGACGCCGAGCTTTTTGCCGACCGGACACTGCTCCTGATTTAATCAGAACATAACCTTCAACTACAGAGTTCAACAGAGGACCTCGATACTACTCGATTGTTTGAGTGGCTCTCCCCATCCAGCATTCGGATCCCCCCTTGGAAACCGGACTTTACTTAACAAGATAGAATAATCGTCCTCGACCTCTCTCCTGAAACGTTTACCCTCTAAACTGATTTATTCAGGTTGGTTGCCCCACTATCTCTACCCGTCCTGAAGAAGACCCATATGCAAGGAGTTCAACCAATCCTGCGTCCATTGGGTCGAAACGTCGACACACGTCCTTGTTTTTTAACACAGCCACCTCCAACCCACTACGTTTGTATTATATGGACATTGGGGCATGTGCTATTTGAATTTTTGCAATGATTAATCATCTGTTTCACTGAATATTGGACATTGAACTCATATTATTGTTTGATCAATATCGTGTTTTTATTGTCACGAATACCCCCCACTCTACCCTCACTACATCACGTCCCTTCCACCCCCAGCGGCACCTATACCACTACAATTTTGTATGCTTTGTAAATGCTTATTACTGCCTTTTTCCTATAATGTGAATTAAACATTATAGAGGTATTCTTTGTTTACTAGATTTACTCAAATGGCTTTTAAATAATATGGTCTTTTCTTTCTCTGGGACCCCCTCATTCTTAACGATAGTCACCCAGGTCCCAGCGACTTTATTGGGTTAACCCTTATCTTTATGCCATCCAGTCCTGGCAGCCACCCGTCACCCAGACCGAGGTCCGAGCCTTCTTGGGGCTCACCGGATACTACCGGCGGTTTGTGAAAGACTATGGCAGCATTGTGGGGCCCCTCACAGAACTCACCTCCAAGAAGAACCCCAAAACTGTCAACTGGACTCCGGACTGTCAAGCGGCCTTCGAGAAGCTGAAGGCCGCCATGTGCACCGCCCCCGTGCTCCAGGCCCCCGACTACAGCCGTGAATTCCTCGTCCAGACGGACGCCTCAGATCATGGCATTGGGCCAGTCCTCTCGCAACTCAACGCCGAGGGAGTCGATCAGCCAGTGGCCTTCATCAGCCGACGCCTGCTGGCCCGAGAACAGCTCTGGAGCACCATCGAGCGGGAGGCCTTCGCAGTAGTATGGGCCCTCAAGAAACTCCAGCCCTACCTCTTCGGTACCCATTTCAGGGTACAAACAGACCAAAGACTCCTGCAATGGTTGATGCAGATGCGGGGGGAGAATCCAAAACTGTTGCGATGGTCCATCTCCCTGCAGGGGATGGACTTCACTGTGGAGCATCGCCCTGGCCAAGACCACGCCAACGCAGACGGCCTGTCACGCTTTTTCCGCCTCGACGAGGAGAGTACCCAAGAAGATGGGTGACTCTCCCCGCCTTCAGCTGGGGGGGACGCATGTTGGACAGGCCTCGTGAAAGGCCCGCTCCCTCCCCACATGATAGGGTCCGAGCACCGGCTCTCCCGGTGTCACCAGAAGAACCACCCCGGCAACCCACAGAAGCAACCCGCAACCCGTCCCCCACAGGACGCCTGCTCCTGAACATCCCAGCATCGGCTGACCCGGGCCTCCGTCAGCACCATTGCCCGGCCCAGCCGCCATCTTGGACACTGCACCACGAGGCCGCGTGGCCTCAGCTCGACCCCAACCCTGGGCTTGGCCAGGCCCCGACATCGAGGCACCACCATCCACCCAGGAGGTGAACGGACCACTTGGCAGGTCAATGGGAGAGAGGAGTGTCGATGGCTCTCCACCGCCAGGTGCCGATCGCCCCCAGCCTCCACGGGCGCTGGCTCCACCCCCCTGCTGGGTGTCTGGACTCCCTCATCCCGGACCTCCCGACCTCCAAGAGCGAGGGTCCGGACATCAAAGGAGGCCATACCTATAACTGGGGCAGCTCCAGAGCAGGAAGGCAGTTGTATTTTGGAGTCGAGACACACCTAGAAGAACTCATCCTTGACCGACTGATGGCGCTGTCGCAGCCCTGCCTTGCGAATCATCGTCCTGCCTGCTGGCGCTGCCGCGGCCCTCTGCAACCTACATCCTCGTCGGGACCTGCTGGCGCTGCCGCGGCCCTCTGCAACCTCCATCCTCGTCGGGACCTGCTGGCGCTGCCGCGGCCCTCTGCAACCTCCATCCTCGTCGGGACCTGCTGGCGCTGCCGCGGCCCTCTGCAACCTCCATCCTCGTCGGGACCTGCTGGCGCTGCCGCGGCCCTCTGCAACCTACATCGTCGTCGGGACCTGCTGGCGCTGCCGCAGCCCATCCTTGTGTGAACCATCGCCCTTGCCGGCTGTCGCTGCCGCGGCCCTTCTCAAGTGAGACTTATCATCCGAGCCTGCTGGCGCTGCCGCGGCCTGACCTTCCAGAACTCCGAGCTCCAGGATTGTGAGCTATTCATCGTACCACCTCAGTACCAGACCGGTACCAAGACTGTCCCGCTACCCCTTTCCCTTCCAGAGACTAGAATTGAGAGGACCCTCGTGTCCCGATCTCACCGTAGCGCTGATATTCTTGCTTCAAGAATCGTTTATAAAGAGTGTTGACCTTATCCTTGTGTGGTGTCCATCTGTGGGGGGGAAGTTACTTGTCTGTACGATCGCTGGAGACGGCCCTCTCCGGAGGCCTCTCCCCTTGTCCTCGGCCGACCCTCCAGGTCCCCGTCTAACAGGATGACTCCCCCTGACATTATCTACTCCTGCAGGGTGATCCTGCCAGTCCCACACGCCTGAGTGTCTTCCCCATCAGAGAGAGCACAATTTTGTTTGCCACGCAACACAGAAACAAGGAGGCTTATTTACAAGAAACTGACACATCTGTATAGATGAGTCAGTTTGCCTGTGCCAGCCTGCAAAATGCTTGCGCCGCCATGAGTGTGCGACATTTACAATACGATGCACCATTGCGCAAGGATTGACAGATGCGTCAGAAATTTGGACACATCTTTCGGCGCAAAAATCACGTATTGCTGGAGTTGTGTCGTAAGCACAACTCCAGCAATGCATGGGGAGGCCTATTCCTAATACACTGCACCACTGCTTGGAGCAGGCGTAGGGTTTTGACGCAGTGGCATCCTAGAAGTGGCGCAGTGAAATCTTTTAGATTTCACTGCACCACTTCTACAAGGCTTTTATGTAGGGGAAGGCCCACCCTGCATGCATTATACCTGATGCGGGTATAATGCAGTGCTTTTCAAGGTGATGTATCTCCCTAGATGGCTCACATTGTAAAAGGGCCGCAATGTGGTGCATTGTTTATGCCACCGCTGCGTCACAAAAAGTGACGCACGGCGGCGCAAAACTGTTGCAATGGCTTATAAATCTACCCCAGTGCATCTATTCTCACACGCTATGCCAGCTAACCATAGCAACCAGTATGCCCTAGGCCGACTGTAAATTGTATTGGCAGGTAGATTGCTGCAGCAGTGAATAACCAGCGCCTTCTAAGGGCTAATTTTATAAAGTACAGCTCCTCATGATCTGATTTCTACTGTGTGGAGCAGTGCTATAAATTCCTGACTAATGCATTTTAGTGGAGCGATGGGGACACCAGAACTAAAATGTGTTAGTCTAACCCCTGATGGGTGGTACTTGGCAGGTCTGAGCCTACATTAGTGGCAGGATCAAACAACTTTGCAAAGTCATCCTTGAGTTTGCAATAGGCGTTGGCTTCTTCTTTCAGAATGTTCTTTAGTGCCTCCTTGATGCCATCTCCCCCAAGGTTTTCGAGATAGCAAATGGTTTTGGTGTCATCAGACTCGTCCAAGTCGTAAAACCTCTCTATCCAGTCAGCCCACCGCACCCCTTTGTTGTGTGTATTTTACATGTCTAAGGGCGGCGTGGGGACTTCAAGATGCAGCTGCATCGTAGACAGGTCGCCGGTCAGTAGACATGATGACACGTAATTGACAGTTCACTCATGAGGTACACTGACCTACATACCAAAATTTTAGAAGAGATCAGTAGGAGATCCCAAGAAAATAATCGGTAGAATGTATTTTCCCTATTGACTTCTATTGAAAGAGAGGCAATTTCAGGCAGGAGACAGACAAAAGAAAGCAATTTTTTGCTTTAAAAATCAGGAGCCTTCTGTCTGACTGCGCTATTGAAATGTATACACTGAGGAACAGCATTCAGGCAGAAGATGTACCCCTTAGGGGGCATGGTAAACCTAAAGGTTCCAGGCATCCCATGGCCAGGTAGAGTAGGGGTGGTGCATAAATAAAAGGTCACATGCAGAAGCAGGGAGGACAGAAGACGATAGGCCACCGCAATCCAAGATGTCCACTTCTGGATAGGGAGAACAATCTAGATGGGCTGGCAGCTCAATCCAGAATGGCCAATGGAGCAAGAGTCAGAGTTCAAGATTTGCAGCCCAATTCAAGATGCGGTTGACATGAGAAGTTAGGCAGTCCAATTCCAAATTTCTACTGAAGTATGAAGCATGCCATCCGAGCTGGCAGCCCCAATCTGTGTTGGTGGAGGGCAGCAGGCAGGCTGCAGTGTGTGAGAGGCGGCATCTTGATGTACACAGCAGGGGTCACTTGATACAAGGGGTCTTACATCTCCTCATCGACATCTGTGGTGACCTGTAAGTAAGGTCTGACACGAGGCAGGTGTGAAGAATCTTTTCTTTTATTATTTTACTGCTCAGCACAAGGTAGCAACATGCTATCCTCACCTGAGATCTGCAATTACTATCTCCCTTTTTCTGATCCTGGTGCTCCCCAACCTCCATACTGAGGAAATAGAAATGTTTAGGTAGTCAGTGTGACCCCCACTCGCACCCTATCCATGCACCCGTGCCCCATGTATGTCTTGTAATTCCCTTCCCGTGCCCGCCATGATAATGCCCCTGCATTTCCGTCTAATGTTAGCATGTCAGTTAGTGAGCCCTCCATGTATAAAGTACTGATTCCGCATTAGGGCCTACGTTTCCAATGCATTTACATGGTGCACTTTTAAATATTGCAAAGCACACGTTTTCCACGTTTTTCTGGCTCAGTCGAGCCAGGCCCTTAATTGAGGCTCCGAGCCTCTTCTGTCTCTGAAAGCTGCAGTTTAGGTATGCATCCCGGACCTCTACCTTACTTCCTGCCCAGCGAAGCGGTGCCCGGCTCGGCCTGGCCTGCCTGCCAAGACGGTATTTTGCCTACAGTTATCTGCTCAGTCTCCGCAAAAACACATTCCAGTCTAGTGAAATAGGTAAACATATTCTCGGCTGCAGAGCAAAGGGCCCTGCCATCCTGTCTCCTTGCAAGTGATTTACCAAACTCGTTACCATGGTAGGCCCATGGCCCCCGTACATTGCATGAAGAACCATATGCACGCACTAGCATTCAGTATTGAACGGCCTCTGCCCGAGAGACCTTTTACTTCAGACAATACATCCTCCAAACACAAGATATCAGATATGCTATGGGTGCAGGTCGTTCTGACATCCTAGACACCAGACTCCTCTACTAGTGCTAAAGTCAAGCCCCCCAGCTCTCCCCAGTTACACGTCAATACCACGTCATGTTCAGTTGCGCACGCATCCATGGTAAAGGTTTCTGCTGACCCTGCAAACTTTCTCTTTGCATCCACCCACCTATGACCCTTCTGTGACGCTTCCAGCACACACCTCCGTGTACGCCCCTGTACACGCCTTCTTTTACACCCATGTGTTCTTATCTCTCTCTTTCTCACTTGTTACGCCTACTGTATTCAATGCAACTGTTCAGTTTTACTATATATAATGTGTGATGTTAATAAAACGTTGAATATCCCTTCCTGAACCTTAGTGGTGATGGAACCCGATGTCCAGTGACTCGAGCCACTTAATTAAATCCCGTATGACTCAGATACCACGGACTCTGCCTCTCATTTATTGAGCTATCCTTATTGTCATTTAATGTATAGAAAAATAGTCCCGGTAATTTTATTTACCACAAAACCTGGCGCCCGAACAGGGCCCCTCCCCTTCCCCACGCGCCGGCGATGTAACGCAGGCCCCTGACCCCTTCTACAGCTGTGACGGACCCCTTACAGTGCACACTCGCGGGTTTTCCTGCTAACTCCCTCAGGCCCACGGAGGAGACGGAGACTGCGACCCTGCATCCAGACGAGGCGGTGAGGAATGCGGAGAGTCCCGACCAGAGCCCAAGCCGAGAGAGCAAGGTCCGAGGTATCCGGAGGCCCACCTGTTCCGAAGCGTATGCATAGCAACCAGACGCCGTAGCAGTCCAAGTCCAGTCCAGTCCAGTGTCGAGTTTCCGAGGCCTTCAGTTTTGCTTCCCGGTGAGTACCGTTGTTGGGAACGCATCTAGACGGGTTCATTAATTTGTGCCCAGTCCAGACGGGTCTGGGTACACAGACCCGGTCCAGACGTGTTCACTTAGGTGGATATGGTATGACGTGTCTCTTTATGGGACCGGTATGTCTGTACTGTTTTAGCAGTGCATCCAGTAATTCAGTATTCTTGTATTGTTTTTCGAGATTTTCAGAATTATGTTTTTCTATGTACCAGGTAGCATCTGTCCGAAATGTTTTAATGTGTTTAATGTCATGGTATGAATGATTGTTTGCAATTCATTACTGTGTTTATTGTGTTCAAGTTCAAGTAAGTTCAAATATGCTGCTGTTTTCGAAATTACGTCAGATAGGAACCAGGAAAGGGATACTCGAAGAAGCAGTTCCCGTCCCGCCTAGGGACACTCCCGGACATTTTATGTACCATAAACATGGCTTAGATGCCATACTGTACTTAGACTTATGGGTTGACTATACCAAAGATCTGGAAGAGAAATATAGATTGCCTGTCTCAGGGACATGGGATGCTGATTGCATCATGAGAGTAGAAGAAGCACTTTGGAAAAAGAAAGCCAGACAATCCCAGAAAGATGCCATAGAATTGTGGCGTAAAGAAGCGCATAGAAGAACAGAGAAAGAAATTAGAAAAGCAGAGAAAAGTAGAGAATCATCAGAAAAAGCCCAAGAAAAAGAACTATTAGAAGAAGGTGAACGAGTTAGAGCAGAACAATTAGACCGACAAAGAAATGCCCTTATGAAAGGCATGTACCCCCTTCTTGCCGAGGGCCTACCTAAGGTGACCCCGGAAGTACCCAGTAATTTACCGCCACCACTGGTTCCAACTAAACTGCGTCATAAACAGACCGCAGCGGAAATATTCCTTTCTTCTTACTTAGATGACACTGTCCCAGAGTATGCAAATACAAATCCTCCTCCAAATATTCATCCTCATAACCCTGTTAATGACACGATTCCCCCCACTGTTTCTCCTGCCACTGGTCCTGGAAATCCTTTTAATCCATCTGTAACCCAGGACCAACCTACATTACCTACACCTACTTTACCAGCACCCATATTACCAGTGTCAGTGCATCCTGCAAGCCCCGGCGGCTCACATCTAGGAGCCGCGGGAGGGGGTTTCTCCACCCCTCCTCAAGTAAAACGAATATCATTACGAGATTTAGCACTGGAACAAACGCCAAAGGCAACATACGCAACTCTTAGAAAGAACCTTACTAATTGTATATATGATCCAGTACTGGGTGAGGACTCATTGGTCTTACACTCCCTACGATTAAGGCGCGTTGAAGATTATTTGATCACTTTACCAGGCATGAGAGAGAAATTAGACAAGATATATCACTTCATTAGAACGGGGAAGGGACCAGAAAGTATACAGGAGGCCATGGCACACAGAAAGGTGGAAACTCAACGCATGGTTTTACAGTTCTTGATAAATTGTTTGATCAGGGAACAAGATCAACCACACAGAGAAGTAACTAAACGTATGTTAGATTGGAGTGATAACATAGCGGTCGGAAAGCATGATAAACAAAGTTGTGTAGAGGCAATGTACAGGAAAATCCGTAAGGAAATTCTCGACATGCGTGAGAAAGAATGGGCTGACGAGAACGAAACCGAGAAAGAGGATGAAGTCTCAGAAGACGATGATATAGAAACTGAGAACCCAAATAGAATAGCGTACGTAGGTAGGGCGAGACCCTTTGACAAACCCATACGCCCAGAATGTAAGAAAAGTTTTCTTTCTCCCATACCAGAACAATGTTCTCTTGAGCATCTATTCCAAGCCACTGATAAAGTACTGAAACAACGAATACGTTACAGTGAACTTAGTACCATGCATGAACAGGAATTAGCCCGGTCAGCAGTACAATGGGCTGGCAATACTAGCGTATATAAAGATGACATAGTAGCGCAAACATTTTTGAATCTTTCACCAGACGAACAGCGACTAGCTGGTATGTACATGATCCAACACCTCATTACGCTATATGAAAGTCAGCATTCTGATCCAGGTCCCCTATATAATATATTGGAAGAGTTACTCCTAGGTAGATGGAGAGGCCTAGGTACCGATTTAATTAATGTCATTCTAGAACAGCGACACAAATACAGGACTTTCCTCACTCCACATTTAGTTCCTGTTCCACCCCCAGTAAGGAAAACATTTTACATAGACAGACAGAATCCCTTACGAGAGGTTTATCCCGTTAGAGATACTGGAGGTACCCTTCATCGAGTATTCGTATACACACCTTTGACGAAAATGGAATTATTGGAAATGAAAAAATTAGTGCCCTGTCATGATAAAGATCCAGCAGGGTTCCACCGTGAATTAAAAGACATGCTCCGCATGGGAGAGTATACATATGCTGATATACTTAAAATGTTGAAAGTTCTGTTGCCTGCAGGTATTTACGAAAAACTTAAAGAAAAAGAATGGGAAGTGGGAGAGAAAAAGATTAGTTGGACAGAATTAGAAGACGAGGAAAATACACGAACCCCTGGTACTGGCCTCGGGGCCAAAGCTAAAGAATTACCAGAATTATTAGTACAGGTCTTGCCGAGGTTATTGACAACTAAAAAGGAAGACTGGGATGCTATCTCAGCCTGCAAACAGAAACAAGACGAAGACACTAGCGATTTTTATTCCAGATTCGAGAAATGTTTCATTATTAATAGCGGCCTAAAAACAAGTAGTGAATCGTATCCACATCTGTTTGTGACCAAACTAGTAGAGAATTCCATACCACAAGTTAAAAATAGAGTACTAAAGGTTGAGAGTACCTGGCAAGCTAATACCCCTTCCCAAATGTTACAAATGTTACAGTACCACCAGAACCGAATTAGAGAGGAGCAAGAACACGAAAAGAGACGCATGAAAGACACGAAAATGAAAGTATTAGTTGCCCAAACTGTTCCGGCAGGTGATGGTCCGGAAAAAGGCGCGCCACCTGTAAAAGGGACGTGCAACTATTGTAAACAGCCAGGTCACTATATAAATGAATGTGCCGTCCTGAAACACAATATATCTACAGGCAAGACGAAAGAAAGACCGCGTCCTCCTAGACAGGAACATGTTCCGCAGAACACGCAACTGTTAGGGGTGTTACCGGTCGTCTTAATTAGATTCAGACCCAGTCTAGGCTCAGTGTACACCTTGTGAATAAAAGGGGACATTTAGTTTATTGGTTAAAATGTTAAACTTTAGTTAGAATCCTTTTGGTAATTAATTTCAATAATTGCCTTTGGCAATGCTTGTTTGTTTTTTAAACTAAGTTTTGAGCAATTCCCAGATTGTGCGCTCAATTGAGACAGGCTCGTGTCAGCCCTCGCGCTAGGAGTATGATGTGTGAGACTCGCGCTGGGTCTCGTGGCTGAAGCTATAAATTCATGCTCCTGCCAACTGCCAAACGCTTTGTCTCTCGTTGTTCCAGGCGAGAGCTTCTGTCCCCGCGTAGGAAATCCTCAGGTCACGTAAATTCCTGTTCGCCCCTTGGTTCTCCTTGCCCGGTAATCCCTTCCCTGAAGAAACATTTTCTGTGAGGTCCCGGAAGCTCCTGGCTGTCAACGTCGCTGATGAATGTTAAGAAGACGACGTGACTGGATTCTCCGAGACAGCCGGGAGGTTTGTTTACCCGTTCTCCTCTGCCGGCTGGCAGTTCTAGTCTCCTGTCAGCGCAACGCTGCACCTCGAAAAAAGGAAAGTAAGGAGTTTATTTATTTTCTCTCAATAGCCACGAACAATTCAGCTCAATGTGGAAGTGGCTAGATTAATTTCAGAAAGACGCTCTAGACGCTAAAAGGGATTAGCGCGTCGTGGAGAGCAGATCAAAAGAACAAGCCTTTACAAAGGCAAGTCACTCAGAAAAGTGAGCTGGGACTATTATCTTAGCGCTTGGTTCACGGAGTGCTTCTTAACTAGACTTTGAAGAGACAATGTCTGCTAACGAACAGTGCAAAAAATAGAACTGGCTTATGTGCTCATTAAGCGGATAGTAGACAAAAACAAGCCTTGATAAAGGCAGCGTGTAAAATAGACAATTTGAATCTAACTGAACTTTTTGGTGATAAGTTTATTTTAAAAACTTGTTTTAGAAGGAAGGTTTACACATTTATAAGTGGTGTCTGGAATAATAACCTTAGATAGTTTTGAGAATTTAGATAGGCTGTTATTTCCTGTCTTCCTACTGCAGAATCACCAAACAGAAGATTTATTTAAAGACTCAGGTATGGGCCTGCATGAAGTTTCTGAGTTTAGTTAAAACTAACCCAACTAATTTAATTAGCCTGTCTCCTAATTTAAAGTGTTAAGCTATTCTGACATGCTATGCTTATTTGAAGGTGTCAAGACTCAGAACCAGAGCTAAACAACTCTAAGTGCAAACAAGGGTCAGATGGATTAATGGTCAGTAAGCACAATGTATAGTTAATTTGAGTAGCTAGCCTTAAAGTCGTCAGCTGAGTAATTGCTGTTAATATTGCATCACAGTGTTGCGTGAAGTCAGCGCAGAACTTTTCTAACTGAAGGTCCACGGCCCGGAGCACTTTCAAGAGAGAGAGACAACCGTAGATATAAACTTGTATAATTTGTTGTGAGTCTCTCTGTCCACTTCCCCTTTCCCTGGGGGAGAAGTCAATCCAGTCAGTGTCAAGTTCCTGACTGGTTGGTTGATCCTTGAGGGAGTTGGGAGCTTGCAGCTCGAAAGGAAACGTCAGAAGAGTCTCGCTGGGCTCCTCAACAGTGGCTTTGTCTACTGTTGAGGAGCCCAGCGAGACTCTTCTGACGTTTCCTTTCGAGCTGCAAGCTCCCAACTCCCTCAAGGATCAACCAACCAGTCAGGAACTTGACACTGACTGGATTGACTTCTCCCCCAGGGAAAGGGGAAGTGGACAGAGAGACTCACAACAAATTATACAAGTTTATATCTACGGTTGTCTCTCTCTCTTGAAAGTGCTCCGGGCCGTGGACCTTCAGTTAGAAAAGTTCTGCGCTGACTTCACGCAACACTGTGATGCAATATTAACAGCAATTACTCAGCTGACGACTTTAAGGCTAGCTACTCAAATTAACTATACATTGTGCTTACTGACCATTAATCCATCTGACCCTTGTTTGCACTTAGAGTTGTTTAGCTCTGGTTCTGAGTCTTGACACCTTCAAATAAGCATAGCATGTCAGAATAGCTTAACACTTTAAATTAGGAGACAGGCTAATTAAATTAGTTGGGTTAGTTTTAACTAAACTCAGAAACTTCATGCAGGCCCATACCTGAGTCTTTAAATAAATCTTCTGTTTGGTGATTCTGCAGTAGGAAGACAGGAAATAACAGCCTATCTAAATTCTCAAAACTATCTAAGGTTATTATTCCAGACACCACTTATAAATGTGTAAACCTTCCTTCTAAAACAAGTTTTTAAAATAAACTTATCACCAAAAAGTTCAGTTAGATTCAAATTGTCTATTTTACACGCTGCCTTTATCAAGGCTTGTTTTTGTCTACTATCCGCTTAATGAGCACATAAGCCAGTTCTATTTTTTGCACTGTTCGTTAGCAGACATTGTCTCTTCAAAGTCTAGTTAAGAAGCACTCCGTGAACCAAGCGCTAAGATAATAGTCCCAGCTCACTTTTCTGAGTGACTTGCCTTTGTAAAGGCTTGTTCTTTTGATCTGCTCTCCACGACGCGCTAATCCCTTTTAGCGTCTAGAGCGTCTTTCTGAAATTAATCTAGCCACTTCCACATTGAGCTGAATTGTTCGTGGCTATTGAGAGAAAATAAATAAACTCCTTACTTTCCTTTTTTCGAGGTGCAGCGTTGCGCTGACAGGAGACTAGAACTGCCAGCCGGCAGAGGAGAACGGGTAAACAAACCTCCCGGCTGTCTCGGAGAATCCAGTCACGTCGTCTTCTTAACATTCATCAGCGACGTTGACAGCCAGGAGCTTCCGGGACCTCACAGAAAATGTTTCTTCAGGGAAGGGATTACCGGGCAAGGAGAACCAAGGGGCGAACAGGAATTTACGTGACCTGAGGATTTCCTACGCGGGGACAGAAGCTCTCGCCTGGAACAACGAGAGACAAAGCGTTTGGCAGTTGGCAGGAGCATGAATTTATAGCTTCAGCCACGAGACCCAGCGCGAGTCTCACACATCATACTCCTAGCGCGAGGGCTGACACGAGCCTGTCTCAATTGAGCGCACAATCTGGGAATTGCTCAAAACTTAGTTTAAAAAAACAAACAAGCATTGCCAAAGGCAATTATTGAAATTAATTACCAAAAGGATTCTAACTAAAGTTTAACATTTTAACCAATAAACTAAATGTCCCCTTTTATTCACAAGGTGTACACTGAGCCTAGACTGGGTCTGAATCTAATTAAGACGACCGGTAACACCCCTAACACCTCCTCAGAACGCGCAACAGGCAGTAGCCGTACCCCAGCCTATAGCTGCCACACAACACGTTACACAGCAAATGTACCAGTATGCTCAGTCAGATTACCCCGATTATCAACAGTATTCATGAAACAGCCTAGAGAGGGAGGTTGGCTTGCCCCTTATCGAGGTTCCTGTAGATCAAGAGGGTCCCTATGTACATAGTCAGGTATTAGGGAAAGACAGAAAATTTTTGATTGGCACAGGGGCGAGCAGAACTACCATCAGTCATGACGAGGTTCCAGGGGCACCCCTCTCAGGCTCAAGAAAGGTTTCCCTGGGATTTTCAGGAAAGCCTATTGTTAACGAAGTGTCAAAGCCAGTTTCCCTAGAAGTTGGTCCATTGTCCCGTACTACAGACTTGTTACTTACGAAATCATGTCCAGAAAACCTGCTTGGTATAAAAACATTGAAAGAACTAGGAGCAGTGATTTGTTGTTCTCCGGAAGGAGTGAGATTGTTTTTACGTGATTTTAAAGGACATTATGTGTTAAGAGATTTTGATCCTAGATTGCAGAATGTACCACAGCATTTATGGGCGCAAGGTCCAACTGATGTAGGTTGCATGCACATTACACCATATCGTGTTACTCTCAAACAAGGAGTTGTACTGCCCCGAATTCGACAATACAAGTTACCACCCGAGGCTGTAGCGGCCTTACTGAAAATTATTGACAACCTAATTGCACAAGGAGTGGTTGTAGAGACTGACTCGAATGTATGTAATTCTCCAATCATCCCGATTCTTAAACGAACTGACCCGAATGCACCACCGGTCTACAGACTGGTGATTGACCTTCGTGAATTAAACAAATGCATAATACCCCAGTACCCAGTGGTCCCAGACATTTCTTCCTTATTGACTGCCATTGATTCCGAAGCTGCGTTCTTCACTGTAATTGATCTCAAGAACGCCTTTTTTAGTGTTCCCATTCATCCGGAAAGCCAGTATCTTTTCGGATTCTGTTTAAATGGCCGAAGCTTCAAATTTGCGAGCGCTCCTCAAGGGTTCACAGAAAGCCCCAGTATTTACAGCCAAGCACTGAAACGACAACTAGACAGTATTCACATGCCTACTGACACTGCCCTACTCCAGTATGTTGACGATCTATTGATTACAGCACGAACAGAACGTGACTGGGAACGTGCATCACTGACAGTCTTGTATTTTCTGGCCGAGAAGGGGCATAAAGTGTCCCCTTCGAAGCTACAATTCTGTGCCCAGCAAGTGGTTTACCTTGGACACTTGCTGTCCAAGAGGGGTAGACAGTTGACACCTGATCGCATTCAGTTAATTGCACATCTTCCACAACCCAAGACACAAAAGGAAGTACGGGCCTTCATTGGCCTCACTTCTTACTGTAGACAATGGATTCCTCAGTATGCATATCTAGCCAAACCACTCATACAGTTGACAACACAGGAGGCAGCGACTTCGACTGTCCTCCCTTGGACTCAGGAACATACACAAGCATTTGATGAATTGAAGAAAGCCCTATGTCAAGCACCTGTTTTAGCGACACCATGTTACAGCAAACCTTTTACACTTTTTGTCACTGAACGCGATGGCACAGCATTATCTGTTCTTACACAAGATCAAGCAGGAAAACACAAGCCTTGTGCTTATTTTTCTAGTACATTGGATCCAGTAGCCCAGGCTCTGTCTGCGTGCCTGAAATCAGTTGCAGCAACAGCTCTAGCTATCAGACAAAGCGACTCCATAGTGTTAGGACATCCCCTGACAGTACAGGTTCCACACTCCGTGGAAGTTCTCTTAAACAGGACACAGACTCAGCACTTGACCATAGCACGACTGACAGGATATGAACTGACACTGTTCCAACCACACATAGAGATCAGACGTTGCAACATATTAAACCCTGCTACACTTTTGCCTTCGAATACAGCTGATCCTGCACCACATGACTGTGTGGAAGTCATTACCACAATGACGAAACCAAGACAAGACTTGACAGACATTGCACTACCCGACCCAGACCTGACACTTTATGTGGATGGTTCATGTATAAGAACAAGTACAGGAGAGTTAGTGGCCGCATATGCAGTGACTACTGAAACTGAAGTCATAGAAACACATCGTATTGACACATTGTCTGCTCAAGCAGCAGAGCTCATCGCTCTGACCCAAGCCTGCATACGAGCCAAGAACATGAAAGTAAACATATACACAGATTCACAGTACGCATTCGGAGTCGTTCACGACTTCGGTGTCCTCTGGCAAGAGAGAGGTTTTTTGACTTCTCATGGAGCCAAGATACAGCATGGTCCCCTCATTCAAGCTCTGTTAGACGCAATACACTTACCTACAGCCATTGCCATCATGAAGTGCAAAGCACATACTAAAATCACTGACATTATTTCCCAAGGTAACGACCTGGCAGATCGAACAGCCAAGCTTACAGCTCAGACTCATACAGACATTCCTACTAACACGACAAAGACCGAAGTACCATCACTGACGCATTGCATGACAGTCAGGGATCCCACACAAGATGTACTCGACATTCAGACACATGCCACTCCGGACGAAATCAAGAAATGGACAGAACAAGGAGGGGTCCAGACAGATCAGGGATGGATGACGAAGGGAAAAGCCACATGGTTTCTCCTCGACTCTATGGTTCAAGTTATCATTAATACAGCACATAGTCCAGCACACTTAGGAGAAAAAGCCATGCTAGACAGCATACAGAATATCTGGTTCAACAAACATTTACGTGCAGCAGCAAAACAGAAAGTACGTACCTGTATGATCTGTTGTCAGTTCAATCCAGGCAAAGGCATTCCCGTGGAACAAGGTGGATTTCATCCTCCTGACCACCCTTTTGAAGTCCTCCAGATGGATTATATCCAGATGGACCGATGTCGAGGATTCAAGTATGTCCTCGTAGTTGTATGTGCCCTATCCAGATGGACAGAAGCGTACCCAGTCCCAGATTACACTGCCGTGACCACTGCCAAACAGTTGGTCCGTGAATTCTTCCCGCGATACGGCTTGCCCCGTGTCGTGTACTCAGATAATGGACAGCCATTCTCGTCCGAACTGATGAAACAGGTATCACTCCTGTTAGGGTACCAGTGGAAATTTCACTGCGTACGACACCCCGAAGCAGCTGGTCTCGTTGAGAGACATAATCAGACTCTGAAAACACGGTTAGCGAAGGTCTGTGCAGAAAAAGGTGTAGATTGGATGGTAGCCCTACCGGTTGCCCTCTTTTACATGCGTATGGTAGCTCATTCCAGAACCGGACTATCTCCTTATGAGGTTGTCTTCGGTCGACCCCCAAATATGTGGGGTACACCTATGCCTAGGAGAATAACTGACGTTGACAGTAACATGCTGACAGATTACCTGGCTTCCTTGATGTCTGCACTACTTTCTTGTCGTTCACAGGTCGCGGCTGCTTTCCCGGACAACACCCAAGTGAAACCGCATGAAATAGTTCCGGGTGATCTTGTTTGTATAAGGAACTTTGACCGCTCAAGCCCTCTGGAGCCCAGGTGGCGGGAGCCAAAGCTGGTGTTGATGACCACGAGGACCGCAGTGAAAGTCGAGGGAAGAAAAGGCTGGCTTCATTCCAGCCACGTTAAAAGATTCCATGGACTGTGTCCAGAGACATTTCCCAAGGACTGCCCTGATTCTGATACTGACACTAAACTCCCTCTGTTAGAGAAAACTCCACAGCAGGAGTATAAAGCCAAGCTACGGTCTAGTAAGTCAGACAGCGTTTAATTGCTTAAGTCCCCCTCGGGTGAAGCGGTTAGACAGGTTTCTGACATGTATGAGATAGACCCAAATAGTGAGAGAGATAGACAGAAAGTCAAGAAAAACAAATACTGTAAAAATCTACGCAGTAGATGCATCGCTACATTGCTTTTTATGTTTTTTCTGAGTATTACGATCATATGTATAAGCTGGATGTTACACGTTTTCTTTCCTCCTCTTGGTTCACATGTACATTCTTCTTCCAATGACACTGTAGAGCATACATTCAGTGACCTGCCACCACACGAACTATCCTATCGACTAGCACTGCGCAACAACACTTTTATCCGTATGTTACACCATTCTCACCAGACCAGCAATGTCACGAATTGCTGGGTATGTGGCCGACTCCCACCTTACCAGAAAATGAAGGGAGTTCTGCCCCTCTTTCCCTATCCGTTTTCACACAATGGTTCGTGCGGAGCATGGTTTGCTTTAATGTCCTCACTAGACAGTAAGTCCAAAGTTTCCCAGGGCAATTGGATATGGGGGAACCTGAATACAGTCATGAATAAAGCATGTTTCCCAGACAAGGACGGTCTTCCCCAAAGGACAGGGACCGATCTAGAAAATTAAGTGTATGATTTAGGTAATTTTTCCCTTAACCTCATGATACTGAACGTCCAGTCCGAGACTAATTCGGACTTACTGTTTATAACAGTTTTACCTGTGAAAGGTGAATTATGCGTCAGAAAAAATGGTTCAGTACACCTAGGACACAGTGATTGTAATACTGTGGTCGAATTCAGTGATAAAGGAAAGTCTACTTTCAAAGCTTCTCGCCGTTCCTATTTTATTTGTGGTCAGACAGCTTATGTACATCTGCCCCTGGATTGGGATGGAACGTGTTATATCGCGTTCCTATTACCACCTGTTTTTCTAGCCCCATCCAACTATCATCGAGATACCCATCTTGTGCATATTAAACATAAACGAGACCTTCCCCCTGTTATCGACTATTTCGAGTCAGCGTGGGACCAGTATAAAGATTACATTAAAGGATATTTCTGGTTCATAGGTCCCGTCCAAAATAGTAAGATAATACGAAGATTGACCAGAACTCTTGAAGCAGTAGTGAACGAAACTACTTTTGCCTTAGGAAACTTGACCGAAGAGCAGTCTGCTATGAGACTTGTTGTCCTTCAGAACCGCCTTGTTCTTGACGTCATCCTGGCTGATAGGGGTGGAGCTTGTAGAGTGATCGGCTCCAGTTGTTGTGTGTTTATTCCAAATAACGCACCGTCGGTGTATGCTGCAATAACAAGACTTCATAAGATAGCCCGTGAATTGCATCAGGACCCATGGTCTTGGTCCGGCTGGCTCTGGAGTGTAATAGCAGGATGGGGCTGGACCGTACTGTCATTCTTAGGACTAGTATTGCTTATAGTATTCAGTTGCTGTCTCTGTCTACAATGTGGCCCAGCGATTTGCGGCTTGTGCGCCACGTCTTGTATTCCCCGTCCACGTTCAGGTTCCCGTGCTCGAATGAAAAAAGATGAGCAAATGATGTTATATGAACAGATAGATGGTCTCATGAAAATAGATATATCCTAAAGGGCGCAGTAGGGGCCAAGGAGGGAATGAGGAAATAGAAATTTATAGGTAGTCAGCGTGACCCCCACTCGCACCCTATCCATGCACCCGTGCCCCATGTATGTCATGTAATTCCCTTCCCGTGCCCGCCATGATAATGCCCCTGCATTTCCGTCTAATGCTAGCATGTCAGTTAGTGAGCCCTCCATGTATAAAGTACTGATTCCGCATTAGGGCCTACGTTTCCAATGCATTTACATGGTGCACTTTTAAATATTGCAAAGCACACGTTTTCCACGTTTTTCTGGCTCAGTCGAGCCAGGCCCTTAATTGAGGCTCCGAGCCTCTTCTGTCTCTGAAAGCTGCAGTTTAGGTATGCATCCCTGACCTCTACCTTACTTCCTGCCCAGCGAAGCGGTGCCCGGCTCGGCCTGGCCTGCCTGCCAAGACGGTATTTTGCCTACAGTTATCTGCTCAGTCTCCGCAAAAACACATTCCAGTCTAGTGAAATAGGTAAACATATTCCCGGCTGCAGAGCAAAGGGCCCTGCCATCCTGTTTCCTTGCAAGTGATTTACCGAACTCGTTACCATGGTAGGCCCATGGCCCCCGTACATTGCATGAAGAACCATATGCACGCACTAGCATTCAGTATTGAACGGCCTCTGCCCGAGAGACCTTTTACTTCAGACAATACATCCTCCAAACACAAGATATCAGATATGCTATGGGTGCAGGTCGTTCTGACATCCTAGACACCAGACTCCTCTACTAGTGCTAAAGTCAAGCCCCCCAGCTCTCCCCAGTTACACGTCAATACCACGTCATGTTCAGTTGCGCACGCATCCATGGTAAAGGTTTCTGCTGACCCTGCAAACTTTCTCTTTGCATCCACCCACCTATGACCCTTCTGTGATGCTTCCAGCACACACCTCCGTGTACGCCCCTGTACACGCCTTCTTTTACGCCCATGTGTTCTTATCTCTCTCTTTCTCACTTGTTACGCCTACTGTATTCAATGCAACTGTTCAGTTTTACTATATATAATGTGAGATGTTAATAAAACGTTGAATATCCCTTCCTGAACCTTAGTGGTGATGGAACCCGATGTCCAGTGACTCGAGCCACTTAATTAAAGCCCGTATGACTCAGATACCACAGACTCTGCCTCTCATTTATTGAGCTATCCTTATTGTCATTTAATGTATAGAAAAATAGTCCTGGTAATTTTATTTACCACAATACTCTCCCTTTCGGTCCATCCATAACTCCCCTCACCCACTGTTCTTCCCTGCTGGTCCACCCAGAGAACACCTTTCACCCGGACTCTCCTACAATCCGATAGGCCTCCTGCAAGCAATAGCTCACCACCAATACCAGTCCTTGAACATCCCCACAAAGACCATCCTCACACCATTCCCTTCCAACCTCCCACAAACGTATATCTCCCACTTTTCCATCCCCTCTATTGATCCAGAGGTTTCCACCTTACTCCCTACCATCTTTGCCTCTGCCCTAACTTCTTCCAACACCACATACCAACAACCTCACCCTCCCCGGAGAATATCCCTGAAAAGCTATCCCAATCCCACCACAATTGCTGGACATAATTATCTTTCCCTCATTCACCGAAACTCCTTGAGATGCCGAACCCTCCCAACATCTAATTTTCAATCTTTTGATGCATGTAGGTGGAACTGTCCACTTCCACTACCTCCAATGTCAGACTGAATGTGATTTACCACCCACTGGGTCAAATCAACACCTTCATCAAGGATTGCATGGATTTTTTCACCTCACAACTCCTCAGATCAGACAACAATATCATCCTTGGTGACTTCAATATGCACTGGCGAGGCATGGGCAACAGCTTTCTGGACATTGTTACCTCTTTTCTCAATGCCAATGATCTCCAAAAACACTGCCATAAACACACACACCACAAAGGTGTGTGTGTTTGAGACCCTCAAGGGTGAGTAGTGCGCTCTACAAATTCTTGATTGATTGATTGAAAGGTGGCATTCTGGGTCTGATAATTTCCAACTTCCCCAACCTCCTAAAGATACATGATCCCATCCAAGTCGACAGGTCTCATCACATGCAGATTCCATTCTCCCGAACCAGCTTGCATGGCAAAACATACGGTCAACCCAAGCTAGAGGAAATATGTTTAGGGACACATCCAACCTTGATATTGAAGCCATGGTCATCATGGCCCTTCCCACGGGGGACGTGGTCTGGACGCCGATCGGGATGGCGGCGTGAGCCTGTAGCTCTGCGTCTGATCCCGCAAACATCCTGGAAACCCCTGCCTCCGAGCTGTTCTGAAGCTCGGAAATCCAGCCCAAGCCACCGGATACCTAGGGCGGCACAACCGCGGTTTCACAGCCGAGCGGCGGCGGAGACGAACCCGGCAATCGGAGCCTTGGGGAGCGGCGAAGAAATCCTAAGATGGCGGTCGTCCGGACCTGAGACAGAGGACCAGCGGAGAGCCGCGGAGAGAAGCTGAGAAGCAACGGGGGCGGATGCCAGAGGACCCCGAGGGGTAAATGCCCTGTCGGAGTTGGTGCTAGCGGCAGCAGGGAACGTTGGTCGCCGACTCGGAGCTAGAGATCCAGGGGCCCCTCCCCCTATCACCGAACCAGGCGGCCATTTGCTGGAAGACCCTGACCCACGGCACTGCCCGGAGACCCCGCAGTTGTGGAGGCGCTGACGGCACCAGACCTCTGGTGGGTAAGGAGGTGCGGCGCTTCAGGAGGACAACCGCTGGCGGCGCGCTGCAGCCCGGGTGGGGGTTAGCCCGACAACAGGAGCAGGGCTCTGAGAAATTCACGGCTGGTGAGGCGGAGGCCGAAGGATAGCCCCGCGAACACACCCTGGGGGCGCGAAGAGGCACACGAGGAACGGCTATTGTTGGGTGCAGCCAGCGGAGGTTGACGAAGCCGAGTACAGAACTAAGACACACCAGAGGCGGGCTTGATCGGATCAGCGGTCGCCCGGACCGATCCCTGTTTGCTCGTCTAAAGACACCAGCCCGGTGCTCCCGTGATACAGACTGAGTCACTCTCTACACCTGTCATTGTTGAGGCCTGTTGTGTGGAGACACAGTTCGGAGGGATCGAACACGACATTGCATGAAGGGCCCCTGAACCACGAGGAGATTGAGGAGGGCGCTGGCGACTGTAATGACCACTGAGCTGCCATTTTGAGTACAGACGAGATCTCTTGAGCTGCGGTCGAGCCGCTTTCTGGCAATAGCAGTAGTGCACTGAGTGAGGGGAGAACCCGGGGGGCACTGCAATTGATCGAAGGGGACTGGGCTGACCCGCCTGCGGGAAACATCCCCTACCACAGTGTCCGTGGAAGTGCCGATGGCCACTACCAATAGTGCTTTGAGCGCAAACCAGGGACAAGACCAGTCAGATATGCAGGGTGCGGAAGGCGGACCTGATGCAGTTTCGGAGGCGTCGGCGCAAGAACTCAGATTGACTGCAAGGCTGGACAGCATATTGGACGCGATCACTGTGACCAAGGAGTCACTACATCAGGACATAGCGCAGGTAGCCATGGGGCTGGGTCTCCTGAGGGCAGATCATGCAAAACTCTCAGACAGAGTAAAGAGCAATGAGCAACTGCTCCAGGAACTAAAACCGTCGGTGGTCACTGCCGAACATAAAATATCTGACATCCTTGCCCGGCTGGCAATGCTGGAAAAGCGCGCGGAAGACTCCGAAAGCCGTAATAGGAGGAATAACGTGCGGGTGGTTGGCCTGCCGGAAAAAGTTGAGGGGGATGATGCCGTGGCCTACTTGGAAACCTGGTTCAAGACGGTCGTGGCTCCGGAAGGCCTCTCCCCGTTCTTCTCCCTGGAGCGGGCGCACAGGGTCCCGGCCCGATACTCCACTGCAGGGCCGCCCCCCTAGGCCGATGGTGGTCAGACTCCTGCACTTCAAGGACCGAGACTTCTTGATACAAAGGGCGAGATTGGTGGGCCCTTTCAAAGTGGACAACAGCCCGGTCACGATTTTCCCGGACTATACACAAGAAGTTCAAAAGAACAGGGCGTCCTTTTTGACGGTGAAGAAAGAACTGAGGGACGAAGGTATACAATACTCCCTACTCTTTCCAGCCAAACTGCGGGTGATCATGGACGGAACGACCCAGTTCTTCCAAACCCCGGACGAGGTGTGGTCCTGGCTTGAGCTGTACCGTGCTGGCACTGACCACCAGAGTAGGGGAGACAAAGAGAGACAGAAACCGATCCAGGCCCGAAAGTCGCAGAGGATCCGTAATCGGAACAAACTTAGGAAAGCATTGCGCCCCGATCAGATGGCGGCGGACAAGAAAGGGGCACTGGTTGCGACAGCGGTCATAACGGGGTCGCAACAGGAGAGGACGTCGGTAGCATCGGAGTCTGAAGTGGAGAGCAGGAAAACTGGTGACGAGCTGTCGGAAACGGATAGCTCGGTGGGTCTGAAGGTCACCCCGCAGACGGCGGATGGATTGTTCAACGAATGATGATCAGGGACAAGGACCCGCTAGCAGCTCCTGTTGGAGCGGACTACCCCTGGTGGCTGGCTGGATGCAGGTACTCTGTTATTGTTATACCGGGATCAAGGCTTGGGGCACGGGCTTGGCTTGCCCTGGATCGGCCCTGACCTACCCTTCGTAGCCCTTAAGGCTCACTGTGGTGGCGACCACAGTATAGAGGATTGTGTGTGATGTTACAAGTTTGGATGGGGACTGATGTAGCGTTATTGGGTCCTGTTCTGGGGAGTGGGGTTGGGGAAGTTGTTTGGGGCGTTCTACATGGGGGGGTTTGGTGCTATGGTGTGGGTGTCCTACTGGTACGGCTGACATGGAGGAATGATGGCGGTAATGGGGACGTTACCTGATTTAAAATGCCTTACATGGAATGTCCGCGGGCTCAGAACCATGGCCCGGCGCAGCAAGGTGCACGCTTACCTGGTGAGGCGGAGTGTTCAAATAGCACTATTGCAGGAGACTCATCTGACCAAGCAGGAGTGCGCAGCACTGCAGAGGAGGTGGCGCGGCCAAGTGTTTGGTACGACGTATTCAGCGTTTGCCAGAGGGGCGCTTGTATGGGTGAGAGCGGGGGTCCCGTTTCAGGCCACGAACCAGCTGGTAGATCCTGAGGGTAGGTTTGTGGTAGTAGGAGGAAGCCTGTATGGCCGGGAGGTGGCTCTGGGCAGCGTGTATGGACCCAATGTGGACCAGTCCCGTTTTTTTGACGGTCTCACAGGGTCGCTAGCCCACTTCCTGGCAGGTCCCATCATTCTGGGTGGGGACTTTAACTCGATCACCGACGTACTGCGGGATAGATCCCATCCACCACTCCTGGAGTCCCCAGTGCGTAGATTAGCCACACACAGGAGGGAATGGCAGGAGAGATGGGGCCTTGTAGACGCATGGAGGGAGCAGCATCCTGAGGTCAGGGACTATTCTTTCTTCTCGACATTACACGCACTACATGTTAGGATAGACTCTATACTGTGTAGTGGACCCCTGGCTGCAATGGTGACGCATACGGAATACCTTGCCAGGACCATCTCAGACCACAATCCCTTACTGATGACGATACACTGGCAGCGGGCGAGGTCTGTGATCCCGACCTGGAGGCTGCAGCCAGACACATTAGAGGACTCGGTGTTCAGTGACACGGTCCAAAAGGGCATTGAGCACTATTTTGATGTTAATGAGGGCTCGGCGACCACGAGAACGATTGAGTGGGATGCGATGAAAGTGGTGGTGAGAGGTATCTGTATGGGTAGTTTCATGAATGCGAGGACGACTGTGCTGGCGGACCTGGAGAAGGCAGAGGGTGTGCTTCGAGGCCTGGAACAACGTAGACCTGAACGGCCAGATCTGCAGGGCCAGTTACTGGAGGCGAGGGAAGTGGTGGCGACACACACGGAGAGGTTGAGGTGTTATGATTACAAGCTATACCTCACCAAGGTACATGAGGAAAGGGATAAAGTGGGCACGCTGCTGGCGAGACTCGCTAACCCGGAATCTAGGGGCTGTCCGATAATGAGCATTAAGATGGGCTCGGGCGAAGTGGTCTACTCGCAGACGGCTGTTTTGAAACGCTTTCAGTCGTATTACACGACTTTATATGAGAGCCGGCTGGAAGCGGACGCAGCAGCGATAGACGGCTATCTGGACACTGTTCAGCTCCCGGTGATAGATGACGACACAGCCAAAGACATGGGTGGCCCGATAACCCTGTCGGAGATTCGGGTGGCCATTGAGCAGATGGCTAAAAACAAAACGCCGGGGGTAGATGGTTTACCAATTGAATTCTACGTGAAATATGTTGATATCCTGGCAACAAGGCTCTTGGTGGTGTATTCCGAAGCCCTGACCTTGGGATGCCTTCCCCGGTCAATGAGGGAGGCCTTGGTGGTACCGCTATTGAAACCAGGTAGAGAAGCCTTGGATGTAGCGTCGTATAGACCCTTGTCTATGCTGACGGTAGACTACAAGATCTTATGCCGTATCCTGGCCACTAGATTATTGCCGCACATGACATCGTTGGTTCACGATGACCAGGCAGGGTTCATCCCCACTAGAAACACAGCCACTAATATCCGTCGCCTGATTCGCATTTTGGACAGTGCCCGAGACCTAGACGTCCAATCGGGGGTACTGTAGGTGGACGTAGAGAAGGCCTTTGATAGCCTGGAGTGGCAATACCTGGATAAGGTGTTGGAGAAGTTTGGCCTGGGTAACGGCTTTGGCCGTTGGACGAGGGTGCCCTACTCTGCTGCCACCGCGAGAGTGCGACTAGGGTCTGTTATATCACCCGACTACCCGGTAGTCAGGGGGACGAGACAGGGTTGTTCGCTGTCCCCCCTCCTGTTTGCCTTGGCGATGGAGCCATTGGCCGCACAGGCGAGAACAGGAGAGTGCTACAGGGGAGTCTGGAATGGGGGGGGAAATCATCACATCTCGCTATATGCGGATGACCTGTTGCTCTACCTGGAGGATACGGAACGGGCTCTGGGGGGGGCGGTGGAGATGCTGTCTCGCTTTGGGAGGTTATCAGGTCTCAGGGTGAATTGGACTAAAACGTGCGTCTTCCCGCTGAAGGCAGATGTGTCATATCCTCCTCTTGCAGTGGCGGTGACCTGGGAGGACAAGTGCTTTACTTACTTAGGAGTCCGTGTTTACCACGAGGCCGCGAACCTGCTAGAGGGAAACATAGGGCGCAACATACGGGCACTACGGGGATGTATGTCCTTCTGGGCCTCCCTCCCTCTGTCGGTGCAGGGCCGGGTGGCACTGTTGAAGATGGTAGCTCTGCCCAGACTACTTTACTATTTTCGAACTCTACCGATATGGATCCCTCAGCGGATCTTGAAGATCTGAGATCAATGATTGTTGCTTTCCTCTGGGGTCACGGCAGGCGAAGAGTAGCCCTGCAAACGCTGATCAGACCTAAGCTGGAGGGTGGAATGGCGGTTCCTGATTTTGAACTGTATTATTTAGCGGCCCAATTGCAGATCCTGACACAACACATAGCGAGAGAATTCAGGGGCCCGGACCATAGGCGCGGAAGGGGCATTCAGAGGCACGTCTTATCTTATATAGTCATGCAGCAGAAGTTAGGGCAGAGAGATCTTACCATCGAGGAAAACACCCTTCGGCTGTGTTGGCGCAGGAGCCTGACAAGGGCCAAAGCTGCGCGACCGTATGCCCCGGAGATCCCTATCGGGATGGTGACAGCGCTACCGCATGGAGGCGATTGGTCCCCACTGTCGGACTGGGAAGAGCTGGGCCTGCAGATGGTGGGAGACCTATATGTGGATGGGATGCTAGCCCCCTTTAGGGTACTGCAGGATCAGTTTGGTCTTCCGGATGGGTGCTACCTCTTGCATGCCACTATAACTGCAGCGATTCAAAAACACTGGAAGACAGGACTAACCGAGCCGGACACGACAGCGGCCTGTCAGTATGTGGTGATGGCTGCGGGTACAGTCAAGGCTGTGACTTGTATTCACTCGTGAATGCTGAATGAGGGCCTTGAACCACTCACGGTGCTAAAAGGTAAATGGGAGGAGAGCATAGGTAAACCCATACCGGACACGGTCTGGGGGCACATCTTGAAACGAACGCGGAAAGGCTGCAGGAATGCCCGCTTCCAACAAGTGCATTTTTTCATACTACAGAGGGCCTATTTGACGCCAGGGAAACTGCGACGGCACTTTCAGGTGCAGGAGGCGGCGTGCCCGAGGTGCTCGGCACCCGAAGTCGAGCTGGATCATATGCTATGGGGTTGCCCGAAGTTAGGGACGTATTGGCCTGAAGTGGGCGAGCTCCTGAACGCGGCGACAGACAGAGAAGTGGAGTTTGACATGGCTGCATGTGTGCTGCTCTGGTTCCCCCACACGGCGAAAACAAAAATTACGAGCAAGTTTATCGACCTGGGACACATGCTAGCGCAAAGGGAGATTACCTGGCACTGGAAGTCCAGGGAGGGCCCATCGATCCGGAGGTGGACGAATGAGCTTCTGAAGTGGTCCAGGTGTGAGAGAGTGATCAGGATGCGGCAGGCTACGAGAGTTGGTAACGAAAGGGCCCTGGAAATGGCGAGAGCATGGGAAATGATTGTGCAGGCTCTGAGTGACTATCTGGCAGTGGACGAAGAGGAGGAACAACTGGAGAGTGAGAATTCATGAGGCTAGGGAGACCGAATGCCTGACCCCGATAAGCAACGACCCATTATGGAGATACTAGGGACACAACCCACACCAGTAGCAGTTGGGAGGGGAGGGTGGTAGGGGAGTTTATGAGTCACCGCTATAGAGACAGGACGGCAGTCTGAGATGGGGAGTCCTGCTTGCCCCGCATGGGAGAGGGTTGTCGGGAAGCGCACGAGGGTCGAGGCTGAATGGCGATTGCTAGGCGCTGATGGATGGTTGTCATTGTGGGGCGTCAATACAGACTTGGTAGGGCGGGCGCTGTGGGCCCGGATATTGCCCATACGATACACCTGAAGGACACTGCGGAGGGGAGGGCGGGTGAGGGAGTTTGGGGGGTGAAAAGCGGATACGTAAATTGTGTTGCTGACCTGCAATACCTTGGAAGCATACCGTGACTATCTGATGGACCCTATTAAAGCGCCGCCCGGCCTCCGGGATGTGGGCTGAATGGCTGTGTCCTACATTAGGGATGTACAGAGTTTTCAATGCAGGTATATGACGGTCAGCGGACCTAGATGTTTTGTTTTTAATTCTGCAATAAAAACATATTTCAAACAAAAAAATTTTTTTTAAATCATGGCCCTTCCCACCCTAATCTCGATCACACCTCATCTGGACTTAAATGAGGCCCTCCTGAAGTATAAATTATCGAGACCAAAACTCTCCAGGTCATGGTCCTCTAAAGAGATTTATGAAGAAAGAAAGCTTATCAGAAAATGCGAGAAAGAATGGAAACAAGCGCCTTCTCATCTGAGTTTGACTAAGCTTCGCAAAGTGAGAATACAATAGAATTACCGAATCCTCAGAGCTAAATCCGCCCACATATTGGAGACATCAGGAATTCAACAAAGAATAGACCGAAGTACTTGTTCGAGTAGACAACTAACCCCTTCACCACTTCGCTCCTAAGTCATGCGTGGCACATTGCTACAAATTTGTGGATTTCTTCGATAAAAAAGTTAGAGACATTCATATCTCGTTGCCCATCAATGACTCATTTGATTCAATTGAGACTATACCAGGCAAGGCAATACAATCATGATCATCCTTCTCTCCAATTTCAGAACAGGACCTACAACAAACAATCTCCAAAGTAAAACCCTCAAACCACCATCAGGACGCCATTCCAGATTATATCAGCAAAATTCTATCTCAAAAAGGGCCTCTTCCCAGAACGACTACTCACCCACTCTTGAAAAAAATACCCTCTTGCCCCAGAAAACCTGAACAACTACCGCCCAATCTCCATATGTATTCATTCTTAGGCAGAGTCATTAAAAGTTGCGAAGCGTCCCAACTAGCTTTAAACATTTGAACAAGAAACTTCCTAGACTCTGTCCGATCAGGTTTCTGCTAGGGTCACAGTACAGAAACTGATCCTTCAACTAGTCGATGACTTCCTCGGAATTCTTGACTCCAGCACCTCCTGCCTCCTGGATTTATCTGCTGCATTCAACACTGTCAACCATCTGGACCTTCTTCGTACTCTTGAACTTTGCATGGAATGTGGAGTCACTGTCCTCATCTGGTTCTCCTCATACCTATCCAACCATTCCCAAATTGTAAAATTGGGCAACTCGCTCTTGAGACCAGTCAGCATTCACCAAGCGGTCACTCAAGGCTCGATCCTCCTCCCAACCCCATTTACCCTCTACCTAGGACTCTGTGTGATATTTAGAAACTCTGGGATTCTCTTCCAACTCTATGCTGATGGCACCCAAATATACTTGAAAATCTCATCCCCCGAAGATGAAGCCCTGCTTTTAAAAACACTCTTAAAGAGTAAAAACTGGATCGCCTACTATCATGTAAAACTCAACCCAACTACACAGAATTTCTTTTGATCTCACCTCCGAAAGCAAAAACACCAGTAGAAGAATGGATGGCCAGCCTTCCCACCCTGGATGGCTGCCTGCCATTGTCAAGAGTGCCAGATCACTCTGCATCACCCTTAATAATCATCTCAATGTTCACAGCCACATCACTGCCATGGCCAACAGTGCACAGCACCAACTTCGGCCGCTTTGGGGCATCAGACAATTGATTCCAGAACAAGACTTCAAAATAGTGGTGCAATCTCTTGTTCTCTCTAGACTAGACTATGGAATTGCCCTTCTCTCAGGCATTCCCAAAGTTCACCTAGACCCACTGAGAACAACACTACATGTTGCACCACACTTCGTTTTAGGTCTCAAGAACTTTGACCACATTTCCCCTGCCCTGATAACCCTCCTCTGGCTCCCAATTGAAGCACGGGCCCAATTCAAAACCACTTACATAACCCATAGAACACTGCACTCCTCCTATCTAAACAAGAAGCTGAAAATATACGGAGCAAATAGGGGTTCCAAAAGTGGCTACTAAAACCCCCCACTTTCAGTCTAGAAAGATACATGAACCAGTCTTTCTCAGCCTCCCTGCCTAGTAACCTTCAAAAAGGACCCCATCTCCTCCTTTTAGACAGACATCTTGGTGAATTCACCCTTGACTAGACTTAAGTACTCTTTCCACCGTGATCCATCCTTCCCTCGTTATATGACCCCACCATCTAAATGGATGCTTTAACTGTGCTCATTTGCTGTAACTGTTTCTTGCTATAACTCCTGCACATACCCACGATGTAACTGTCTAAGTTTAGTAACTATTATTGTAACCTGCTGTAACTGATGGAGCAAGGATTCGCACATAAAGCGACTTGCTCTTATTCAAGAACCTCGCCTAACTTGTAATAATATTAATTCAACCTGTCCGTCATTTATTTCGCCTTTTTCCCCAAACACGCGGGTGTCCTTAGGAGGCTTGCCTATGTGTTTTTCCGTAATAACACAGCTTGCACTACTGAATGGCCGCTTCGCAGAAAATCCAGTCTGCGCATGCGTCGGTCATACCCATGTGATGTGACGCACTCGCATTTTGGAGGGAGTTTGTTGCTCATGCGCATTGTTACTGAAAATGGCCGCTTATGTCTAACCATGCTCTCTGCCCACTCCTGCTGCTTTTTTTGCATCTGTCTTTTTCGCATTAACCTTAATGCTATAGTTATTATAAAGTAAGGGGTGCAGTGAAGAATTACCTGGTATACAGTGTATTCATTTTTTCTGTGTTTCTAATTTGTTTTCGCTTACTTTTCATGTATTACGCATCCATGGGCTGGGGTCGGGAGATGGAATCCATTTTGAAGCCTGTAAACTCCCCGCACACGTGATGAGGAAAAAACCCAACTGCGCAGAAGCAAAACTCAGCCAGCTGGCTCCTGAAGCAAGATGCGCCTGGGAAGCTACCTAGGCCATGGGAGAAGATGCTGATATCTACCTAGCTAACGATACATTGTTTCTATACACTGTACACTCCCATTGTTTTCCATATTCCTATGCCTGGGAACGTGAACGCAAGGGGCGGGTATGAAAAATTACATATTCATTGTGGGAACACAGAATTATAGGTGGTAACCATGACATAACCACCTCTCCTGACCAATCATAAGTTGGGAACTTGTCACTTGCAACATTTGTGGGTGGTCTAGGGGTCCCAAAAGGGTATAACTAGCCTAGCTTAGCTTAAAGAAATTGTCCGACTTGTCCGAGTAGCAGACCTGTCACTGACCCTACGAACTCTACAGGTGATTGATACAGAGCGCTGCGGAGCACTCTGTCCACACTTTCCACAAACTCCAAGGGGTGGAAATAGTCCTAAGTGTTGGCGAAGCACTTTGCTGGGAAATTCGAAAACCCAATCGGGGTTACTGGCGGATTCTGTGCAGAAGAGGGGGTAACGCAGGCGTTGCATCCGAGGCTGCAGGGGTTGGTCGTGCCCTTTGGTGAGCCCAGTCCTGACCCAAATCCTGAGGGGTATCCTGTCCTGACTGTCCGTGAGCTGTACCTGCTCACCCTTTGGTATTCCTGAATCCTTGAGGGTCCTTGTCCCCGAGCTTGTCCCAACTGACCCGTGGCCAGGGTTAGTCTTCATTCCCGTCCTAGGTAAATATTCTATGTGGGTGTCCGTCTGACTATACTCTCACCTTTCCTCTTCATAATAAAGCACTCTTGCCTGTGATATTGCCCTATCACCTTTAAGTGATTTATATGCAAATGTTTATTAGTGATGTTCCACTTCTCTCCCTACCTGTAGGATATTATTAAAATTGTCATATTATGTTAGTGTGTTCCATTTTCCCTTCCCTTTAGAGTTTGGTTGCCGTGGACTTAGTAAGAATAGCATAAAGTTTAGAATAAAATTATTAGTGCACCTGTTAGGCCCTTCTTATGTCCCTTGCCTTAGTTTAAGCCTGTTTTGAATAGAGTGTTCCCTGATACTCATACTCTGTAGTATTTCCTAAATACTCTAATGGTACTTGCCCTAATCCATAGTTACATTGTGGCTTTAATTCTAATCATTGATGTACTGATTTGTATTTGCCTCATTATCCTGGCATATTCATTCTAAACATTCTTATATAAAACTTTGAAAACCCATCAGGTGTCTGTGGTCATTATACATTATAAAGTGTGGATAAATGTACTAAGTGTATAAAGGTTCTCCTTCTTTTAGGAATCTTGTTACCTGTCCACTGCTAGCTCCTGGTCCATCAGGAGTAATGTGCCTGTGGTAAGTCAGGTACATGAATAGTAAGTGGTGTGAGAGTCGCCCCCCTAATTACTCATAGTAGGGTGTGGAAAAATCACCCGGTTCACGCAAACACTGTCATCTGTATGCACGCCAGGGCCCAGTGCGTGGAAATTGGGGAAAAGGTGACCCGGGTGAACTGCGCGCTCTATCAGTAATTTTCTGGTAGCAGTAGTATGGTTAGGACTAGTTAAGATAGGTAGACAAGATAATTAAATAAATAAACTGTGAAAATAAAAAGTGCTGCTAAAAAATTTTTTTTTATATTGATTGCATTGCTTCAAATATTACGCAAATGTTTTAAGGATTTTATATATATGTAAATGATTATTGTATTGCTGCTATAAGTATTATATGTAATATTAACAAAATTGTATGTGAGCGTTCAGTGTAGTCCGAATCCCCGGGGAAGTCTATAGCTAACGGTGAGCAGAATCCGGTTAGCTGATGAGGTCGCATGTCGTGAGTTATTAGTGCATGGTTAGGAAGGACCGGAAGCACTAATTAGGGGCTTTTTGTATCTGAATAAATGATAGCCACGAGTCCTTTAGTAAAACTTCCATTGTGATATCTCCTAGCCAGGGGCACATGCGGAAGGAGTAATAGGGTCTCCGAGGCTTGACTGGTAAGCAAGGTAGTCCGCTGGTGAAAGCCTGACTTAGTATATATCCCGGAAAGAAGTGGATGAGTCAGAGGAGTAGCAGGTTCTATATTGCTCGTGTGGGAGGTTAGAGAAGTCTATCCAGAGTGAATGAAAAGTAGACAGAAGTGGTTTACTTGTAGTGAGAGAAAATTTTTCTTTCTATTTAGAACACTCAGACACTGCGGCGAACGTTGCGTGTTGGTAACTAAAATTTGCACTCGCACTTTAGGAAAAATTCAAAGTTTACGTTACCTTGTGAAGGAGGGAGTCAGTCGGAAGACTGCCCTGACGTCACTCCGCGCCGCGCTGGTATTGGTCGAGACAGCGGGCGTGTAGAGAGGCTGAAATTGTAAGGGAGGGGTGAGTGCCGGAGCGTGAGACCTCGTCTCGCGAAAGGCCGCGCACCCATTGGACAAGGATTTTTGTAGTCACAGTGTTGATTGGTTACGGCGAGATAGAAGTCGCATTAGCATTGGAAGCACAAAGGTAAACAAAATTAATCAACAGGAGCTTGAGAGGGGTTTGGAAAGGTGTATGTGGTATCCTGAATTCTTACCTAATCCACAGAACCTAGGCTTCTTTAAGGAACAGATTCTACGAGGTAGACCGCGCATAATGTACGGAGTAAAAAGAAAGATGTCTTTTGCCGATAAAATTAAGAATTTTTTTAAAACCGACAAGCCCATTAGAACGAGGGAAGGTGTGATCATTCCCCCGCCAAATACTCCTGCCTCCTTCATGATGTTTGAAAAAGGGTATCATACCTGCGTATGGTTAAAAAACTGGGTAAAGTATACTGCAGATGACGGAGTCCTAGCATTTCCTATTGACGGTACTTTTAATGGTAGGATCCTGTTTAACTTAAGAACCCGAATGAATGACCTAGATTAGCACAGTACGAAGCATTAGAAGAATGGGAAATTGAGGCTCTGGAAAGAGACAGACCCCGGATAGACAAGGGAGTAAGCAAATGGTATCCAAGGGTCCAAAAAGAAACCAAAGAGCAGAAAATGAAACAGTGGAGACAGAATATGATGGTTGAAGGGTTGTTTCCAATGATGGGGGTACTCGAACAAGAGAAAGGGAAATGTACTGAGAAAACCCGCCACCTAATGACCGTGGGGGACTCAGAAGATGAACACCTAGAGGATTTGTTGATGAAAAACCCCCCTCCCTATGTAGCAGAGTCAGAGCCTACGAGTCCACAGAACCCGTTCTCTAAAAAGCCCAGGTATCGAAGGGCCAGTGAGACCGACGTACCTGGCTCTGAAAGTAAAGCCAGTGATGGTGATGGGTTTTGCAGACCTAGTACCGCGATTCCAAATTATCGCCCTTTTGGGGAAGACCGACCGAGTATGGTCCTTCCGACTGCCCCAAATATCTATCCTACATTGGTACCTCAAGTGATGCATGACAATTCTGCAGAAAGGGTTTTGCGTGAGCGAGAAAGGGAAGCCCTGAATAAACAGCGAATTGAGTTGATTCAGACCATAGCTCAGATAAATCCCAGTCCGGATTCACTGACTATCCCAGTAACTATCGGTCCAGCCATACCTCTTTATGGGGATAGACTGGCTAGTCCAAGAACTCCTATTATAACCCCAATTGTACAAACCCCTACCATTCCTCCCCCGAGAAAAGAGCCGCTCATAGTCGATGATCAAGAAAGTGAATGTGAATCTGTAATATCCCTAATGGATCTGCCTATCAGGGAACCTGGAACCAGTGTACCAAGGGCAAGAACTCAGGCTAGGACGAAGGAGGTCCTGATTGAAACGACTTCAGGGGTCAGAAGTGCCACTGTAGTTTCTCCAGAAGAATTGGATAGATGGACCAAAGAGTTAGAAAAGGACACCCCCCAACCAAAACCCTTAGAGATCTATAGACTAAGGATAGAAATAGAGGAACTAATGGCTGGTAACGTAGGATTGGACCGGTTAAACTCCTTTAGTGATGACGAGTTACTGTTCATCAGCAAACACCTTACCCGAAACACTAGACTGCTCCATGAGAGATTGACAGACACTGCCACAGACATAGGAATTGATGTTAGCCGTTCAAAAGTCCTTCAGAAACCCTACAGAGCAGATTTTTCCGACAAAGACTTATAGAATATGAATATGGCAGGAAAACAAACCCAGATAAAAGAATTGTTGAAGCTCCTACAGAAATGGGGGGATGTAGAAAAATGGAAAACCCGGTGGGCGAAGAAAAAGGAAGATAGTAGGGCTAAATCCATGACTTCAGAATACGTGCTGAAAGAAGTAGGTCCCACAGAGAAATTGTGTCCCATGAGAGAAGTACCTGGGGGAAAATATGTCCATGTCCCTTGGTCCCGACAAGACATTGTGTCATTTACTAATGACTTTCCAAAATCACGGGAGAAACCAGTTGACTGGTACAGACAAGTTGAACGCTTCATAAAAGTTCAGAAATGCCTTCTGAAAGACCTGGATGGGTTTTTCGACATTGTGGTGCCTGTAGATTTATGGACTGAGTGCAAAATTGAAATTGATTCGCCCAATGATGAATATGCGAGAGACGCAAAAACCGGAGCCCCCTCACCTGAAGTAATGAGGAAGTATGAGCAAGTCATACAATACCTAAAGAAAAAGGTGCCCGCAAAAGAAACTGATTGGACCCGGATAGATAGAACTACCCAAGAACGCGATGAAACCGTCCACTCCTTTTATGAAAGGTTACTGCAGGTGTTCAAAACCTACAGTGGAATTGATAATGTGGACATGAAGGACATGACCCATTTCAGTTATAGATTCGTGTTAGGATTAAGACCTGAAATATCCCAGTGGATTCGAGATAATAAAATCAGTTGGCAGGGAAAGCCCATAGATGATGTCCTCAAGTATGCCAAGTACTGCGAGGATGAGATAGAAAACAAGAAGAAAGCCCTCAAGGAGAAGGTCATGTGGGCACAGGTGAAATTGGCTGAACAGCAGGAAAAACAGTTAAGTAAATTGAATACTAATAATAATGCCCAAAATTCCAATGCTGGGGGAGGAGGGAAACCCCGGGTAAAAATGAGTCGGGAGGAGGCTATGAAAAAGTTCCCTTGCCACGGGTGCGGTCAGATAGGGCATTGGAGAGACAAGTGTCCACATTTGCAGGCCAGTAATGCCCCCGTAAATGGTTTAAATCCACAGGTGCAGAAAGAGGGGACAAGAAAGAACCAGCAACAGGTAAAGCTGCCTCCAGTGCCTCGCGCTCCTAGACCGAATTATAAGAATTAGGGTCAGCAGAATGAAAGGGCCGAGGTATGGGAAGGAGAGAATGAGAGAAATGCCACAATTCCGCAGTCTTTGTTAAATATTCTTTTCTCTGTGATGATCAAGATTGACGGGGCCTGAGGGGGGAGGACAAGGAGTGCGTACTTGGCGCCTCCTTACCGGTAGACCAGACTGGACCATACATTGAAGGAAAGGTTGAGGGAAAAGACGTCACCTTTTTGTTGGACACTGGTGCTACCCGTTCTACTGTGAGAACAGTGGACATTCCTAACCTACCCCTCTCGGGAGAAGCAATCCAAGTAGTGGGTGTCTCCAATCAGATAATCAGTACTCCGGTAACTGAACCCATGGAGATTTCCATAGGAAATTTCAAGGAAATGCACAGATTTGTGGTCTGTGACTCCAGTCCCGTGAACCTGTTAGGACGAGATTTGTTGTGCAAAATGAACTGTACTATCTTTTGCACACCAAATGGTGTCGAAATTCAGACCCCAGATGAAGATGGCCTGTACAAATTGATGTTAGTAAGACCTGACGCCGAAATTAGACCCCTGTCTATTGAAGACCTTCCTGAAGAATTACAGTCAAAAGTGGTACCTGATGTATGGGATTTCACAGGAAGAGATGTAGGCTTAATGGCAAATGTAGATCCAGTTAAAATAGCCATAAAAACAAATGCTGTGTACCCAAGAACCAGACAGTATAAAATGAGTGCAGAAGTAAAGGCTGGAGTCGCAATTGAAATAAACAGATTACTTGAAGCAAACATCATACAGGAAGTAATGAGCAGTCCCTGTAATTCGCCCATAATTGGAATTAAAAAGCCTAGCGGGAAGTACCGGGTAGTGCAGGATCTGCGCAAGGTTAACCAAATTGTTGTACCTTGCTGTCCCATTGTGCCCAATCCCGCAGTGATACTGTATCAGATTCCTTGGAATGCGGAATGGTTCACTGTCATTGACTTGTGCCATGCATTCTTTTCCATCCCATTGCATCCTGAAAGCAAGTTCCTTTTTAGTTTTGAATTTGACAGCCATGTCTATGTCTGGAATCGTGTCCCCCAAGGGTACACCGAAAGTCCATCGATTTTCAACCAGATCCTAAAGAGATGCCTTGAATCTTTAGTACTGCCAAGAAAGTCTGTTCTGGTACAGAACATAGACGACCTTCTGGTGGCGTCTCAAAGTCAAACTGACTGTGTCACTGATACCATTGCCTTGCTGAATCACTTAGGAAAGGAAGGACATAAAGTATCACCAGATAAATTACAGTTCTGTAGGAACTCAGTGAAATATCTGGGGCACCAGATAGAGAAAGGGATCCGAAAAGTCACTACAGGGAGGATCAAGATAATTCAAACTATGGACCTGCCCAGAACTTAGAAAGAAGTGAGAATGTTCCTAGGAGTTGTAGGATACTGCAGACAATGGATTGAGGGATTCGCAGCTCTAGCCAAACCCCTGATAAAAATGACCAAGAAGGGAGTGGAAGACCCAGTCAGTTGGGACGAAGAAAGCATGTCCGCTTGGGTAAAATTGCGAAATTGTCTGTGCTCAGCTCCTGCATTAGGAATGCCTGATTATTCCAAGAACTTCGAACTGTTCTGTGACACCAGAGACAATTGTGCGCTCTCAGTCCTGACACAAGAGCATGGGCTGATCAGGCGTCCCGTGGCCTACTTTTCGGCCACTTTAGATCCAGTGGCTGCTGGATTACCAGGATGCCTGAAAGCAGTAGCTGCTACTTGCATTAGTCTGGAACAGAGTGAAAACATTGTGATGGGACATCCTGTCACCGTATATGTTCCACATTCTGTTGTGATATTACTGACCAGAACAAAGACCCAGTATCTCACTCCTAGTCGGCTGACTAAATATGAGAGAATTCTAGTTGGTGCCGAGAATGTAATTATTTCCCGGTGCAATGTCTTGAACCCTGCAACCCTGTTGCCTATTCCTCTGGATGTCGAAGCCGAGGATGAAATGGAGCATAACTGCATAGATTTAACAGAGTTTAGCACTAAGCCACGTCCTGATATCAAAGAAATAGCCTTACTCGATGAGGATATTATGATGTTTGTGGATGGCTCATGCTTAAGACATGAAGATGGAGGTTTAAGTGCTGCCTATGCCGTAGTCACATTGGCGACAACCCTGGAAGCATCTTACCTATGCGAAGTAAAATCTGCACAGGTAGCAGAACTAATCGCATTGACAAGAGCTTGTAAGCGGGGGAAAAACAAAAGAGTAACTGTTTATACCGACAGCCAGTACTGTTATGGGGTTGTTCATGACTTCGGCCAACTATGGTTACAAAGAGAATTCATGACTTCCTCAGGTACCCCTATCAGAAATGGAAAGGTGGTACAGAACTTGCTGGAAGCAATTCAATTGCCCAAAGAATTGGCTGTGGTCAAGTGTGCGGCCCACAGATCTGGAAATGATGATGTGACAGCCGGAAATCGATACGCTGACCAAATTGCCCAGTTTTGTGCTCGACACAAAATGTCCCTCCAAATTGGATTATGGGGTGGTGGAAACAGCTGCCAACTGATGTTGTTTGAAAGTGTATCTACATGGGAGGAATTGAGAGACTTACAACAGGCAACAGACAGGGAAGAAAAGGGCAGATGGAGGACGAATGAATGCCGAATCAGGAATGATGGTGTGGTGGTTGACCCCTCTGGTGTGCCTGTACTGCCAGACAGCCTGGTAGACCCCATGGTCAGAATGATACATGAACCCACATATATGGGAAGGGATGCAATGTGTTGTGTGTTCGAAAAGGTATTCTATAATTCAAAATTCAGGAACCAAGCGGAAAAACTTTGCCAGAGGTGCCTAGTGTGCCAGCAATTCAACGCAGGAAAGAGGACGGTAGTAGAACAAAGTACGATTGGAAAGGCAGAAGGTCCCTTTGTCAGGATGCAGGCGGACTTTATAACATTGCCCAAGTGCAAGGAATATAGATATGTCCTGGTCATAGTTTGCCTGTTTTCCAGGTGGGTGGAGGCTTACCCAGCAAAGAAAAATGATGCCATAACTGTAGCTAAATTGTTACTTAGGGAACTGATACCTAGATATGGAATTCCAGAGACTATCGAAACAGACCAAGGTGGGCATTTCTCAAACGAGATCCTCAAAGAACTCTGTACAGCATTTAAAATGGAGCAAAGGCTGCACTGTGCATATCATCCAGAGGCTTCTGGAATAGTTGAACAGATAAATGGTATGATCAAGTCCAGACTGGCGAAGATGTGTGATTCAACCAAAATGAACTGGATAGAAGCTTTGCCCCTTGTGCTGATGAGTTTGAGAAGTATTCCAAACCGAAAAACAGGCCTGAGCCCCCATGAAGTGCTAATGGGGAGAGTGATGCGACAGGCATGGGTACCTGGACACAAACTGCTTAGTATTTCTGATGATTTGGTACTAGAATACTGCAAGCAGCTGGGTGACCAAGTGCGTTCTATCTCTCACCAGATTGGAGAGACTGCTGACGACTGGCCCAAGACTCCAGCACATAAACTGAAACCAGGTGATTGGGTGGTGTTAAAGAAACACACCCGGAAGAGTTGCCTTGGACCAAAGTGGGGAAAGCCAACACAAGTGATCCTTGTCACCACAACTGCTGTAAAGTGTGCTGGTGTACCGAAGTGGATCCATGCCAGCCACACGAAGCGGGTAACCGGAGAAAACGCGACTGAAGCTGAAGGTAGTCCAGCTGAGGAGACTCCCGAGGAGGGTCCGGATCTCGCTGACATCGAACTACTGAGCACAAGTCAAAACATTGATTGGTTCCCTGCTGACGAACAGGTTCTTGATCCAATATGAACCAGAAAATATTCCTACCTAGATAGTGAGTGGGATAGTGAAGGTGAGACAGAATTAGAGGACGAAGGTCAGGTCAACGAGACTCATATCAAACCTGATCAGGAAGTAGGCCAAGTAGGGACAGATCAAGTCATCGATACTCCTCCTGAAACTCCAGAATCTGGAAAGGGTCAGATAGTGGTTAAAGTTGAAGTTCATGCGGAAGAAAATCAAGGGATCGAAGTGCATGAACAGGAACAGATAGATATAGACGAACGTGTTCAGGAAGCAGAAACCAGATCGCCTGAAAATAAAGAACAAATACAAATCCAACCTGAACAAGGCCAGCTTAGAAACCAGGCAGAAGAAATAGATGAAAGACCTGGAACTAGTCAGACAGGAAGGGAAATAGACACTGTCAAAACACAAGTGCCACAACGAAGTGAAATCAAGAGAGTTCACGAGGAAGGTCAAGTTTCCTCGACCACTGAAAGCCACAAGAGTAAGGGTGAACCCCGATACATTAAAAGACTGAGACTCCGAATAAAGGCAGTTGAGGAAAAACTAAAAGACCGAAAAAGGGCTGAAAGTGAAAGGAAAGAAGCCCGAGGCAAGTCTCACAGAAAAAGCGACAGAGTAAAGAAACAGAACAGGTTGTATCGGAGCCCTGAATGGACTTACTTGGTGTTGGAAGAAATTGACGAGCCCAACCACAGTGGCAAAAGTGACGAAGAGTCCATTGCTGATCGGAGTTCTGACGAAGACCCTCCCTGAAACACACCTAAGTGAGCCTCTGGTGTAAAGAAACAAAGAGGGGTCGAAATACCACCTGTAAGCTATAATGTCTGATTCGAGTGTCAATGGAAGATCCAGATTTAGTTGTTGCAAAACCTGCTGTAAAGTATGCTTATGTAGTGTAGCAATGTTGATAGTGATATGGATAGGACTAACAGTCTTTATACCCTTTATGATAAGTAAAGATCCTAACTTGTACCCTACTGAACCAATGATGTTAGACTCAGAAGTTGTACAGACTGAAGAAACACCACGAAGCTTAGAAAAACGAGACAATACAGTTAGCCTGAGACAAACACGACATAAATTAGAAGCATCAGATGAGGGTGGACCACATTTTCACCACATGAGAAACAGGACACACTTAAATGTCTTTGCTAACCTTTTAGTGCACTATGTAGAAGCTATGGAAATAGAAGATTGTTATGTTTGCATGAAGCTACCTCCTGTAGCTGAAGGCGTAACATATCACCATTTACCCCTGACCTACGGAATTTCCTGTAGTATACTAGCAAGCTTATTCTATAGAAGCACGTTACAGTACTATTACTCAAACACTGACGTAATATTTTCTGAACTCCCTATTTGAGGAAACCTAAACCTTGTACATATTAGAAGTGAGGTGACCCGTTACATGGGAGAATATTTCCTGACTATAGGTGAAATAGACTTAAATGAAGCTCGACAAGCTAATCTGACCTGTTCCTTACAAGAGCAGGAAAAGATGTTTATAAAAATGGCAGAGAGAAGGAGGGAAAAGTTTCAGAAAAAGGCCACTGACAAAATAGATAGAACCCCTAGGTGGGCAGAAAAGATGGAAAGCACCTCAGAAGGCGAAGCTGCTCCTGCTTTGTTGCTGGATTTTGAACGAAAAGGGAAACTCTGTCTTCATAGAGAAAAGACTAGTTATTATAACAATGTATTCATCGGTTCCAGCGAGTGGGAACATAATTATAAGGTAATTGGAGGTTGGGGTTTCAAAAATGGGTCAGAACCTGTGTTTCCCGGAATTTATTATATATGTGGGAACAAGGCTTATTTCAAATTGCCGGATCACTGGTATGGAAGCTGCTACTTTGGCATTGTTTTCCCAAAAATATACCATGTGAACAATGCTGCTGGAAGCAATGAAGATACTAATGGCTTAGCGCGTAGAAAACGTGAAAGTGTAGGAGAAATTGTAGGTGATATATTTAGTGCACTGATACCTGGAATGGGGGTAGTTCTGAATACTCACAGAATCTGCAAATTGTCTACAGTAGTGGATCGGTTATCAACTGACACTGCTGCCGGATTCCTGCTGGTCAATACTGAAATGGTTGCGATCTGATCAATGGTTTTACAGAATCGCCTTGCTCTTGACACCTTATTGGCAAAAGAGGGCGGAGTCTGCAGGATGCTGAAGGCGCAACATTGTTGCACCTACATACCTGATAAAAGTATCGAACTTAAGAAATATGTAAGGAACATAACTAATTTGGAAAAAGAACTCAAACCATTAGAGGTTGACAGTGCCTGGAAGAGACTGACTGATGGTCTCTCCTCTGTAGGTAGTTGGTTTTCTAACTTAGGTAAAAGTCTTCTGTGGAAAATATTGATGCCAATAGCTGGAATGGGTGTGGCTGTACTGATCATATTCATCTGCTGTAAATGTCAAAAATGCAAAAAGTACACTGTGAATAAGAAAGGAGTGAAGAGAAATGTTGATGAGCTAGAATTAGAAGAATTAAGAAACCAGATTTATAAAAAGGCCAAAAATCATCACTCTCATAGAGAAGCTGAAAGAAAACTCAACAATAAATTTATTGAAATAGAGATGAACGAATTGGAAGAATGAAGTTGGCATCTGTTTCCTTTATAGTGATGATAGTAAATATCATCAAAGAGGGGATTGATGGAGCAAGGATTCGCACGTAAAGCGACTTGCTCTTATTCAAGAACCTCGCCTAACTTGTAATAATATTAATTCAACCTGTCCGTCATTTATTTCGCCTTTTTCCCCAACACGCGGGTGTCCTTAGGAGGCTTGCCTATGTGTTTTTCCGTAATAACACAGCTTGCACTACTGAATGGCCGCTTCGCAGAAAATCCAGTCTGCGCATGCGTCGGTCATACCCATGTGATGTGACGCACTTGCATTTTGGAGGGAGCTTGTTGCTCATGCGCATTGTTACTGAAAATGGCCGCTTATGTCTAACCATGCTCTCTGCCCACTCCTGCTGCTTTTTTTGCATCTGTCTTTTTCGCATTAACCTTAATGCTATAGTTAATATAAAGTAAGGGGTGCAGTGAAGAATTACCTGGTATACAGTGTATTCATTTTTTCTGTGTTTCTAATTTGTTTTTGCTTACTTTTCATGTATTACGCATCCATGGGCTGGGGTCGGGAGATGGAATCCATTTTGAAGCCTGTAAACTCCCCGCACACGTGATGAGGAAAAAACCCAACTGCGCAGAAGCAAAACTCAGCCAGCTGGCTCCTGAAGCAGGATGTGCCTGGGAAGCTACCTAGGCCATGGGAGAAGATGCTGATATCTACCTAGCTAACGATACATTGTTTCTATACACTGTACACTCTCATTGTTTTCCATATTCCTATGCCTGGGAACGTGAACGCAAGGGGCGGGTATGAAAAATTACATATTCATTGTGGGAACACAGATTTATAGGTGGTAACCATGACATAACCACCTCTCCTGACCAATCATAAGTTGGGAACTTGTCACTTGCAACATTTGTGGGTGGTCTAGGGGTCCCAAAAGGGTATAACTAGCTTAGCTTAGCTTAAAGAAATTGTCCGACTTGTCCGAGTAGCAGACCTGTCACTGACCCTACGAACTCTATAGGTGATTGATACAGAGCGCTGCGGAGCACTCTGTCCACACTTTCCACAAACTCCAAGGGGTGGAAATAGTCCTAAGTGTTGGCGAAGCACTTTGCTGGGAAATTCGAAAACCCAATCGGGGTTACTGGCGGATTCTGTGCAGAAGAGGGGGTAACGCAGGCGTTGCATCCGAGGCTGCAGGGGTTGGTCGTGCCCTTTGGTGAGCCCAGTCCTGACCCAAATCCTGAGGGGTATCCTGTCCTGACTGTCCGTGAGCTGTACCTGCTCACCCTTTGGTATTCCTGAATCCTTGAGGGTCCTTGTCTCCGAGCTTGTCCCAACTGACCCGTGGCCAGGGTTAGTCTTCATTCCCGTCCTAGGTAAATATTCTATGTGGGTGTCCGTCTGACTATACTCTCACCTTTCCTCTTCTTAATAAAGCACTCTTGCCTGTGATATTGCCCTATCACCTTTAAGTGATTTATATGCAAATGTTTATTAGTGATGTTCCACTTCTCTCCCTACCTGTAGGATATTATTAAAATTGTCATATTATGTTAGCGTGTTCCATTTTCCCTTCCCTTTAGAGTTTGGTTGACGTGGACTTAGTAAGAATAGCATAAAGTTTAGAATAAAATTATAAGTGCACCTGTTAGGCCCTTCTTATGTCCCTTGCCTTAGTTTAAGCCTGTTTTGAATAGAGTGTTCCCTGATACTCATACTCTGTAGTATTTCCTAAATACTCTAATGGTACTTGCCCTAATCCATAGTTACATTGTGGCTTTAATTCTAATCATTGATGTACTGATTTGTATTTGCCTCATTATCCTGGCATATTCATTCTAAACATTCTTATATAAAACTTTGAAAACCCATCAGGTGTCTGTGGTCATTATACATTATAAAGTGTGGATAAATGTACTAAGTGTATAAAGGTTCTCCTTCTTTTAGGAATCTTGTTACCTGTCCACTGCTAGCTCCTGGTCCATCAGGAGTAATGTGCCTGTGGTAAGTCAGGTACATGAATAGTAAGTGGTGTGAGAGTCACCCCCCTAATTACTCATAGTAGCGTGTGGAAAAATCACCCGGTTCACGCAAACACTGTCATCTGTATGCACGCCAGGGCCCAGTGCGTGGAAATTGGGGAAAAGGTGACCCGGGTGAACTGCGCGCTCTATCTAAGTTTAGTTACTATTATTGTAACCTGCTGTAACCCTCGTACATAGCTGCCACGGTTTCAGATTCCTTATGAGTGACCTTTCCCTAATTTCAGTGTAATTATGAGTGACTTTCAATGACTATGAGTGACAATTTCGTGCGACCAGCATAAAGTCACCCACACTTAGTGGTAGCATGGCACAGCCCACAGCCTAGGACGGACACCTGTTGCCAAGTGGGGCTGCAGAGAAACAATAAATTAAACAAAGATTCCCTGCCTAAGCCAGCCTGCGCCTCCCTGGCTGTCAATCATTCACATTAATGGTCTGTCCTGGCTGTCAATCATTCACATTAATGGTCTGTCCAGGCTCTCTGTCACGTGGGACTCGAGGACAACTATAAGATGTAAGAGGGGCCACAGCGGGGATCTTCTCCCTGTACAGTTCTCCAAACAGGCCCCTCTTTTACTGCAGTTTAGACTGGCCAAGTTGTTGTGTTTTGCGGCTGGACATCCACAACTTTTTAATTACATGGTTTGAGCAGGGGGTGATTTTTTAAATTAATTAGGCGAGTGTGTGGTTTTGTGTTTCGGTATTCAAATCTCTGAAGTTCATTAGGCTTGCATCTGAGTTTTTATGATATCAGGATATTTCCACCTCATAATATATTGAGATTCCTATTCCTCCCGTTGTACACTAGCGTCATCTTGAGGCCTATGAAAAACAAGCTCAGCTTTTATGCGTCCATTCAGCAATGCGAGAAACTGGAACTACACGGTTTTATTGCACTTCAGGACACCTTTCTTTTGCGTGACACTCCGTCTCAGGCATTGTGGTAATGTGGGGGAATTACCGCCAATGCGATATTCTAATGCGAGATGCTTGCACGTGGCAGGGCTGCTTGTATCCTGCTTGTTGTAGAGCACTCTGATGCCTTCAGGCCATGTAAAATTGCAAAACTGAATAAATATATCCATTCCCTGACCCCTGGCCCCCCCAACTCTGGCCGGGGATGTAACAACACAGTAAGGCAGAGGCAGGGTCAGGGTCCTAGAGACCTGACTCTAGGCATCTAAAGTTGATTGGCTGTTGTGTAGGTTCTTATTACTTATTGTTCATAATTTTGTGTATTTACTTTTAATGACACAAGCTGTTGCAAGACATAGAACCCTGTAGTATGTCATAGGGGTTCTCGGTCGATGCATTCATTTTGTCCATTCTGCCTCGACCTGGAAGCCGTGCTTCCTGGCATCTGCCTCTTCTACTATGTTAAACTTAAACAATAAAGCTTGGATTTACAAGCAACTTGAATTAGAAGGATATTTCCTCTCAAAAATTGGCGACGATTGGACATGGACCATTTTCCTGCTATTTTCATCCGACAATTTGAAAGGAAAATATATTTGACGACTATTGCTGTGCTGAACTACAACTTTACCAGCATAGAAGTCAACGTTTTGACATTATTCCTTACTATTGGCTATGGGTTTCTATCCTGCAACTCAACGCAGAAGATAACATTTTTAACAAGCCTTCCAAGGTAAGAGTACCTTATAACAAGTTGGCCGACCGTTATCTACCGCCTTGCACTGCGTCTTTCAACTACCGACGCAGTTACAGCCTCGAGCTTTGCCTCGCGTACTGCTTGACGTAGGGGAGCGTACGGGGTCAACAAGGGAACGCGATAAGGTCAGCACATTACGTGACCCGGCGTAGCAGCCATTTTCAGCGTCTCATTCACGGACAACAGATTAAACAGGAGTTCATCGTAAAGAGCATTAAAGCTCAGCTCGAGGTGAATCCTGAAACAAAGGAAGTGCTTATTGGCTACTTTTAAGGAACGAAACAAGAACAGGTGAGATTGTTGGGGCACGACAAGGTTACGTTTAAAGAGTACATTCTAGTGACATTATTACTTTTTGAGGTATATTTTTGGGAGTTGATCCTCTTATTTGTCATTCATTTTTACTTGTTATTGTTCATCATATATAACAAGGGGATCAAAGTGATACAACAAAACATGGCACAACAGAATTTTACCATTAGTTCTCCTCATGCTTTTTGGGTTTGTGGTCCTCAGCCCAAAATAAAGTAGTTGGAGTGGAAAGAGTACCTTGTCAATTACATATGTGCTATAGATGAGGAAGGTAAAATGAAACCAGAACAAAAGAAGAGAATTTTCCTTCACTCTTTAGGCCCAGTTGGATTAAAAACGTATTCTCGCATGCCAAAAATTACTGACGTTGGTGTGGATGCCTTTGAATGCGCACTTTAAGACATGGATAAGTACTTAGCCCCAAAGGTGTGCATTGGTGTGGTAAGACACAAGTTCTTTCAGAGGAAACAAAATAAAGAGGAATTTGTAGATGAATGGCTGGATGATTTAAAGAAACTGGCTATAGATTGCAAATTTGGGGATCTCCATGGCGATCTAATTTGTGACCAACAAGTCATGCATAACAACAATTCACCTATCCAGGATCGTTTATGGGTGAACGGAGATGATCCACTGGAGAATGTATTCGCCATTATGAGAAAATCTGAGATGTCTGGGAGATGCGCAAATGTAGTTAAAGACTCAGAGAGGGACTTAGATAAGTCTTCCACAGGTGTTTTTAAATTACAGACTCTGGCTAAAAGCCAAGTTCAACAAGTTTATGGGCGTTGGTCGAACCAACCGCAAAGGAACTTAGGAAATGACAGGAAACAGGAGGAACATAGATGCTACTGCTGTGACAGCAGAGAACTTTTAGTTTTCAGCAAACTATGCCCTGCTTTAAAAAATAAATGTGGTATTTGCAGACTTTTAGGCCATTTTAGAAAAATGTATCGTAGGTGTAGTAATGTAAAGTACATATGTAATGAAGAAGAAAGTAATTAAATAGATACGAATGTGGAGGAAAATTGCATTCAGAATGTACAAGGTACTTTTGTTCTAAATGTTAGGGAGGATTCATTGAAAGGCAAACCTATTTGTGAGTTATGCTTAGGAGGCGTGACAGTAAATGTCTATGCCGACTCTGGATCACCTTACACTATTGTAAAGGAAGAGGTGCGGAGAACAAAATTTGTGGGGAAAATTGGTCATCATCCGAAAGCTGCGGATGTCAACCCTGTTAGTTTCACTGGAGAGAGGATAAACATGCTGGGGTTCAGATGGCTCATGTTCCTTTTTAAAGGGAGGTCAGCCAGAGGGAAATTGTATGTTGTCAAAGTGGGACCTTACTTATTAGGTTGGCATGATCAGAAACATTTACAAATTATATTACATCCTAATAGTGATGAAAAAGTACTGATAATGGATGAGACAACTAAATTAGGTGATGCAGTGAGTAAAACATGTCCTAATGTATTTGGTAAGGTATTAGGGGCACTGAAGGGGTTCGAACATCGGATTGTTCTCAAAGAGAATGCAGAACCTAAAGTTCCGGAACGTGTCCGACAAATGCACTGCAACAAGCCGGATCCTGAGCAAATTTCAAAGGAATCCAGAGTCACCTCTCTCTTCTCTGGAACCAGCTCTCACTGCCAGGGGCAATTCAGAAAGGTTCAAACAAATGATTGTGCTGAAATCAAAGCGCACGGAGCACTGCTCAAAGGGGCGAAAAATGTGTGAGAATGCATTTGAATTAGGGGAGGCACACTAAAATGAATTTCAGTAGCCCTCGATGTGTATTTCTTGGCTGTGTTGCATTCAATTTCGGCAGGTCAATTCCGCTGTAATTCAACAGTGGGAAAAGGCCCAGTATGTACTAAAATAGGCAGAAGTAGGTACCGTGAGCACCAAAATCTGCACCACTGCAGTGGCGCAACGAATGTTGAGGGGGCCACCCTGCCATGCACACTGAGAGGCCCCCACTCTGGATTTAATCCAGAGCTATTGGACCTGAGTACTTTGCTGAGGGGGCCCCCTGCAGCTCTGGGCCCCCACCGCACCGCGGGGCTGCAGGGGCCTGTGTTACGCCCCTGGCACCACATTCCCCTAGAAATTATAACAGATGAATATTATTACATCTATTAAATTCTGAACACGAGCTTGGATTTTATCACATGCAATAATTATCCCATTTGACTGGGGCCATTCGTACTCTGGCTCTATTGCATTTGACAGGGGCCACTCGTAATCCTCACTTTTTTCCACATTCTGTTAGCGTTAACTCTTTTGTCTTATTTACAAGGCGGCTTTAAGTCACTTAAGATGGCTAAATGCCACCTTGTAAATAATGGCCCATTTCACACAGCTCTTAGCGTAATAGGGGCATGCAATGGGTGTTGCAGTGGGCGTTCCGCCGCAACACATGTTGCTTTTTGACGTTGCCCCATATTTGCAAGGTATGGCGCAGTGCCAAAAATAAGACCAGGAAATACCTGGTCTTAAACAAGTGATACAAGGAGAAATGTTTTATTTTTCCTCGAATATTGCTCTTTCCATGTGTGCTGCATTCTACAGCACACATATATAGCGCAAATCACCTGTTAAGGTTATTTATGAACAGGTAGGTGCCACTTCCTGAATTGCCCCTGAAGGACAGGCGCATGGGTGCCTGTCCTGACGCGAGGCAGCTTATTTAGCAACAGTGCTAGGGGTAATGCAGGGGAGCACCGCATTCTTGTAACCACTGCGCATCCCTGCGTTTTGAAACGGTCGAAGCGTGGCATTACCAGTTTCGGACCAACGGGGTGCTCCGCCAGTTCATTGTAAATATGCTCTCTGTTTTAATAAGAGTCGCTACAACAAACGAAATAGCGTAGCTATCCAGTTTTTTGTTCATTTGTGGCATTTACATGTTTGCAATGTGAGTTCATGTGACATTTCAAGCTTTATGTGTGATAAATGAGTTATGGGTCTTCTTTACTAAATGTGGTGTGGGTGCTTGTCGTGAGGTAATTTCACTTTCTCTGTATGTCAAATCTGCCTGCAATGCTGAGAGAAATATGTTGCAAATATATAAAGGAGTTTTCTAAGATCCGAAATGCCATGGTAGATATGGTGATGTTGATATGGAGGAGGGCAGGTTAACGATGTGCGAGATGACGAAATAGAACTAGACCTGACATTTTTGCTGTTTTGTGTTAATAGATCGTGGGTTTATTTAAAAGCTTTGCAATGACAGAATTTCCAGCTGGAGTATAAACAAAAATTAGCATCTGTAATGAGGTCACACCCGGTTAGAGCTGGATTCTTTTTTATATTTTTATAAACACTTCCATTAAAATGTTTAATGATACTGAAATAGTACAAACTGGTGAGCATCCTTTGCAGACCTATTCAGGTACAGTCAAGTATGGTAGAGTCATCTGCATCCTGTAAGGATTCGGAATAAATTGAGTCTGTTTTGGGGGAACGGAGGGGCATATTACCAACAAGTAGCGATATTTATCGCTAAATAGGCTTAGCGACGATTTTATTATCGCTGCCTATCGCTGGATATGTGAGCGAAGAAAACATACTATTAGCAACGTTTTTCTCCATTGTGCTAAAATATCCAGCGATAGCGGCGAAATGTGTGAATTTCGCTGAGAATACAGCGATATTCACGCATTAGCGACGAAATGCTCTTAGCCATGTTATCCACCTCCCATTGGATAACATTGCTAAGAACTGGTCTAGGCAGGTGTTAGTATTTGGAGATATTCGCGCTTAGCGTGAATATTTCCAACGCTACCCCTGCCTTGCTAATAGGCGATAGCGACGTTAGCAACTGCTTTCAGTCCCTAACTGGTTGGGTACGCCCACGTTGCATGTCATTAGCGTAAACATTGCTGACATGCAAAGCGGGCCCCAAACCGCTTGCTATCGCCTAAAAGCTGTCGCTAACATCAGTTAGCGACAGCTTGCTAATAGAGCGATAGAATTATTGCCGCTTAGCGGCCGAAAACGGCCGCTAAATCGATGATAATTGCCTATCGCCCCCCTTGGTAATGTGCCCCAGGGTTCATTGTAGCTCTACTTTCTTAACTTTGATTCAGCCCTGTATTAATTCTGACAGGGCAGAAGTGCACAGTTACTGCATTGTGATGTCGTTTTCTTTAACTAGGTGTGTATTCAGCTATTCTACTAAATTGGACCACAGATGGGTAGATCCTGATGGATACAGAGGTACTGTTCCAAATCTGGGGTGCACAGCCTGCCTTGTTTTCTTTTTTTCCCACTAATTTGCTATTTGTCACAGAAAAGCAAATGTAATCAGGCTCCAGTCAGCTGGTGTCCCGGCTATGAATAAAATGAAGGGCCACCAGAGATTGTGAGCTTTCCAGCCAGATAAGCCGGGGTGCTGGTTGTGATGGATCTGTAGATGATGCAGCTTATTCTGAGGCTGGTCTTGGCCAGTGGAGTTCTGCTAGGGTGGGGATTAGGAACCACTGAATTGAGGACCTGAATGAGATGTGCTGCAGCATGTACGATGCTTTAAGAGATGGGGGCCAATGTAGACCGCGGGAGGCCACGGGGCAGGGCGTTGCCATCATCGCAATGCAAGATTCTGAGGGATCGAACTTGAACATCCGTTCTGTCATCTCTTTCTCGAAAGAACAGTTTATCTTTCTTTATGATGGGGTCCTTGGGGGTGATATGTGTAGACAGTCTGATTACCTTTGCTTTTATCTTACTAACTTAGAGTAGATCTCTGATTTTGCACCAAAGTATACTGAATCTTGATAATTACAACATCTCTGATTTGATGCATTCTTAGAAAATGTGATTTGTTTTTTCTGGGTTGTAGATATTATTTTCGCAACTTATTGTACAAATGTAGTCCTTCTTTTTGCCTTATTGAGCAAGTTTAAAATCCTCAGCATTGCCCACAAAGCATACTAGGAGAAAGATCCAAATAAGTACTTGCATTAGCCTCTGATTACTCACCATTACACAAAGATCTCTCAAATGACTTAGACCACAGGCAGATTTTTGGTTGTGGTTGAAGTTCTAAGGTGTAAACCAACTTGAATCCGAACCTGGGAGCTGCATCAAACTACACACATCAAAGAAAACATCTGAAAACTGAATTTGTCAAGCTTGCCTATAAAATAGCTGAAGGTTTTAGATGACCAGAAAATGCATAGCATAGGAGAGGGTCCTGTGTCACTGTCTCTTTCAACCCTCATAAATGACCAGAACCTATTTTTTTTACCATCAAGACTTTTAGCACTCTGAAAGAACCGAAACTAGGCAGGAAGCCCTTTAAGAACTGCAAAATAAATACATCAATAATATGCCCTAATACTCTCTGCAGTGCGGAAAAGTTACTCAGAACTGTTGAGTACAAAACTACTGTAGTCCTTCCCCTTTCAACCATTACACCGTCCAGACTCTGCCTGGCAGTACATTTATGAAGAGAGATTGCAGCATTACTGTCACCAGGACAGAAGCCTTAATTTTGTTCTTTTCTCTTTGGGACACACCTTCAGTAGGGTGATGGTCCTCACAGTAGTGTTGTCTCCTGTCTGGAGCAACCACAACAGAGGCACAAAGAGGTGTGAGCATTGTTCACCTGGCTGTCATCAGCCACACTGATGAGTTATCAGGGACAGACAGTAGGCTGGCCTCTTATAAAGGGTTCCCTTTACCTTAGAGAACAGAGATCACAGTGCCACCCTTCACCCCAACCATCTACCAAATGGCAGTGTTACCGGAAGACTAATCAGCAGCTCCTCTAAGCAAATGGCTAAACAAATTTCTAAAGGCGCCTTGTCGTCTCTCTTTCCCCAGTTCAGTGTCTAGCTCCCCTCCCTCCACCGTGAGCAATGTCAGAAATACCCTCCCACTTTATCGAAAAATCACCTCACTGCCATCTTGTGCAACAAGTCAGGCTTGGAGTATCCAAAATTGATCCAACAAGGCTTTTGCTACTCTGGCACACCCAGGGACCAAACATACATAACGTACACTTGGGATGTTAGAGCTTAGAAATAGCGCATAGAATCAGAACTTTACGCAAGTAAGTCAGTAGGTCTCCACTCCGATGACACAGGTAAAAACGTTTGGCCAATTCTAGGATACACAAAACAAGGCACACCACCCCCACAGCGTAATGTCCAAACCCATGGCAGGGACATGAGACCACTGTCTGTGCAGTGAGGGCACGCTTGATGCACCCATTCAGGTCACAATACATGTCTAAGACCATACTCATATCAAGAGACAGGCTAAATTCTCTCTGCACCCACAAGACTAGTGTGAGGTTATGGCCAAAATACAAAAAACAAGATACCATAAATACGCAGTTGGGCACTTAGGGCAGAGTACATGAGGGCCTCTGCGAAGTAGACATAAGATTGTGGACCGTCAGTGATGCATGCAGGCATGGTGAAGTTGGCCTGGAGAGGCAACCTTACAACTAAAAAACCCATCCGTGGCCTTCTTTCAAACAGGGTTCAGAATTTTTTTTAGAATTCCTGTGGCCTTGACAAAGGATTAAGCACAATATATCAAATCTCTGGGCCTGAGCTTCACACTGAGCTGTAAGGCTACTTTGATTACTGTATCTAACTCACAGGACTATATGCATACTCTAGAGAAACATAAGAGTGTAAGATCCACTATCAAGTTTTTTTACACTTAGATATCAGAAATGTCTCACAAATTCTTCTGTGCACACAATGCAGAATAGTGCACATTTGGCAGAACTTACACAGGGTTGTTATTGTTGTTATTGTTTCCGACCCGGATCTCAGCTCCTCTGAGTCGCTCAGGGCAGCAGTCGGCTCTGTTCACCACCACGACAGATCCGATGGCTTGACTTTGTCCCAAGTCCAATCTCCACCAAGGATTTAGGTCCCCATTGGTGGCAGAACAGGACTCATCAAAGTAGTTACCAGTACGTTTGCCACTCAGGGGATATGATGGCAGTCCAAGATAGCCATACTGGGTGCTTTGCGAGGCCGTCCCTTTCAGTGCCAAATTTTCACCTGAAAAATATATTCAAGAAGTTAAGAAGTGACCAAAACATGCCATATGACAGCATTCCTACAAATCAGACTTGTTGGTGTATGTTTTGAGTGTGATGTGCCACTTGTGAATGGTTTCTGCGAATTTTCTTACCATATTTCCTAAGATATCCCTCTTGGACCCCACACATTCTTAGAAATCTAAACTTCAGAGGAAAGGTATTTACAAGCATTGCTTGTTCCATCACAACAGACGCTCATGATTTATCTTTTTTCATGGATATTACTGAAAATAGTGGCAAGGCACTGATCTGATTTGAAAGATGTTGTACATCCCCTCTTTAGTCAAGAGGATGGCATTAAATACCATTTTTTGTTGTGGTTTTTAAATCCAGTAGACTTGAAAATGTTAATAGCCCTTAAAAATGCAATGGGTTGATCCAAAATGTGATGGACAGCCCATTGAGCCTATGCAAAGGAGGCCCCCAAATGGGCCAATGGCTGAAAAATGGTGATTGGAAATTCTTTATGGATGTTATGTCTATTGTATGTTTTGTAGGTGTGTGTTGTATCTGTTGTATGCGGACAAGAGGTTTGTACACACACCTAAAACCTAAAAAAGAACACAAGGCAGATGGCATTGTGAATCGAGAAGTGGAAGTGGTTGATTGTCAAGATTCAAATATTTATTCATATTTATGCCAAAAAATACATAAAAGCATGACAAACAAATAACAGATTAAAAACATCATGTGTTACCAGCGTGAAATGTTTAAAAATGAGAAAGACCAACATTTTCAATTCAAATTTAAAGTGCAAGATTTTGTGGTATAGACATGGTTGATGATACACGATTTACTAAGATAAACCTCTCGTATATTCAGTCGAACTAAGACATAGTCCTAAACCTCTCACATATGTGGTAAAACTAAAACTGAGTTAATGATCTTAATGATTAGGTTTAATTACGATAACACATTCGGTTTAAAAATGTACTAGATATAAAAAGTTTCAGATTTCATATAAACTAAAAATCTTAAAAACCCATTTATATTCTTATAAAATTGAACAAATACACTTGATACTAAATTGCACTATAATAAAAGTCATTCATGATACCAATTTGGTACAGTCCTAATACAATATGAAACCCAGTGTCAATCTTTCTCGTAACACAACCTTTCTAAGTGACTCAGGGCTAGATGTAGGTGGATAGGTTTTACCGATTCTTAAATACCTAATTTTACCGATTCGGTATTTAAGAATCGGTAAAACCTATGTAGGTAAAAAAATCGGTAAAAAATACCGATTCGGTAAGATTCGGTATTTACCGATTCGGTAAATACTGAATTGGTATTTGCTATTGAATCCTATGGGCCTTGAAGCCCATAGGATTCAATAGCAAATACTGATTCGGTATTTACCGAATCGGTAACAATACCGAATTGCCAAGGGGGACAGGGTGTCACTTTGACACCCTGTTGCACCCCTGTTTCTGGCTTGTGTGCCATGTGGCACACAGACATGCCCTAAGGGCATGTCTGTGTGCCACATGGCACAGGTGTACATGCACAGATGTGCATGTACACAAGAATTCGTTATTTACCATGCAATTGTATTGAAAGCCCTGTAGCAGTATTAATACTGCTACCTACATTGGAAACATACAGAATCGGTAATTTTACCGATCGGTATATTTACCGAATCGGTAAAATTGACCGAATCAGTAATTTTACCGATTCGGTAATTTTACTGATTCGTTAATATTACCGAATCGGTAAAATGACTGATTCTGTATGTTTTCAAGGGCCCTACATCTCCATAGCCCAATACCGGTCGGAAACGGCCGAAAATCGGTATTTTCGGCCGTTTCCGACAAGTATTGGTCTATCTACATCTGGCCCTCAGTTCTTTACGTCTCGTAATAGCGCTCTTAATATAGGTCAGGATAGCGCAACATGTGTAAACATCTGACAAGTTTCAGAAACAATTAAAAGCCTCCTGATAATAAATGAGTCTGTGTGTTAAAAATAATGGTCAGAGCACTCTTATTCTAATATCTTTCTAGAATTTGCAAAATAACAGGAAATGAATAGTCGTTTGGCTTTTCAATCACAACGGCATCTGGGTAATTTGCTGACCACGCCTTTGATTTAAGAAATGCAACTAAATGATGGAATACCTGAAACCTATATCTTGTTAGATGAAATCTATCCTGGGAGTTAGGCACTTTAACCAGGTAGCCTCTAACCCCCTGTTGTATCAGGCCTGAACAGAATCTCTCCACTGTAGATTTGGATCTTTCACACATTTCTCTATGAGCCTCCCTTTTCCCCATAAAGAAAGATCTTAATTCTTTTCCGCTAAATTGCAAATTGCTGGCAGGGTCCGAAATGCTGAGATTTTCCTCCTTCAATTCTTGTAATAGACAATTTACATACCTCACCATGGGATTTTGTCATATTAGTCAAGTTCTAGACAATTCAGTATAGCATCTATGGTAATCTTGGTGCCCTGTCTTCTCCAAATACTATGCCATTTTGTCACGGATGGAGTTTTCTATATAGATGATATCAAGTTCTTTGTGAGTTAAATGAGCTGAGGTCGAGCGTGGGACTGCTAAGAGTCAACATAAAAAAGCATTCTCCTGTATCTTGATATTTTTCAATTTGTCTTGCCCCAAATTGGAGCCCCATATAGCGCTGTTGGAAGGCATTTGCTTCTATATAATTTCACAAAATTTTTTATGGGTTTCAATCCAATTTTGTTTGTAAATCTAAAAGCCGTCCCAGAAGCCCAAATAAATGTTATGTTTGCGCTTTTAAGGTGTGGTCCCCAAAGTCCACCCTGTAAGAAAAAAATGCCCAGATAGCTGAAGGTCTTCACTTGTTCTAACTTTTGGCCTGCTACAACCTGTGTTGTACCCTTCTCACTCCCCTTGCACAAACCCTGATGTATGTTTTGGATAAGTTTAGTTTTAAGTTTCTACCTTCCGTAAAAGTTACAAAATTATCAATCAAAAGCTGGAGGCCATTAGCTATCCTGGATAGCAGCACCACAACATCTGAGTAAAATAAACTTGGTTACCCGCTTTAGGTGCATCTGCTTTTCCCTCTGTAGGAGGGCATCCACGCCAATGATGTATAATGAAAATAAAAAAGAGACCGGAAGACAGCCCTGCTTGATGCCTCTAGTAACACGAATAGTGTCTGTGCATTCACTATTTTTTCCAAAAAGTACTCAGGCTGTCAGAGATGCTTATAGCTGTGAGAGGTGACATTTAATATCTGCTTGGGCACCCAGATCTGCTAAGGTCTGCCACAATTTTGCTTGATTCTCTAAGTCAAAAGCACTTCTCAAATCTATGAAGCAGAAATGATTTTGTCCCTTAAGTCCCATGGTATATTAGCTGATAATTAAATGGAGGTTCATGCCCTGGTCCACCATGCCAATTTTTTTCTAAACCCGTACTGAGAATCTGTCAGTATGCGGTTTTCCTGGACTGAGGATTCTAATGTGCCTAATACCGCCCTACCCATTGTTTTCACAGAACAGTCTAATAGAGATATTGGGTGGTAACACATTGCATCTCCCCTATCCCCCTTTTTGAATATCGGTACAATGAAGCGATCACTCCCAAGTGCACTGTTTTTTAAAGCTACAGTGACTTCTTCGATGCTAATAGGCCTCAGGGGTTCAAACACTGTCATGTCGGGAAAAATCCAAGGAGGAACTATATCTACATTATTTGGATTAAAAATCCCCCCCCAAAGTGGATGATCTATGCTCCTGGGGCAACAGAGACCTCCATAGTTGGCAGTTTAAAAAAGGGGGAGTTTACATTTTTCCAAAACAAGGTTCAACCACCAGTATTTGCTGCCCTTTTCAAGTTCACCCACGTCTGTCCCCATAATTCCTTTTTCCTTACAGATAAAGCTAACGTATATTTTCTGCGTAAACCTTGAATCTTTGTTTCTTGGGGTTTCCTGTAATGCCGTCCTTAAATGCTGACTTGCTCTAGTGCAATGTGAACATCAAACCAACCCTGGACCTTTTATTTTTACTGATCTCCTTCACTGGGGCTTTTAATTTGTCTGCGATTAACATTACAATGTTATAGAAGGGCTCCAACAATCTTTCTGGGTTCGCCCCCATTCAGTGCAGATATTGAGTAGGTTCTCCTTAACTACAGTTTCTATTAAAGCTGTTCGCATTTATGCCTACCCATTTTTGGCTCACACCATTTATACCCTCTGCTTCAATGGGTGTTTCTAATCTATGCCCATTCATTTTGTTACTAATGATGTTAAGTGTGAGCTTAGGTACCGAATGATCACTGGGTGCAGCTGGTTCAATCTTAAAAGATCTGGTTACACAAGTACTATTTAGGTTGCTTAGAGACGGGCACCCCTGGGGGGCATGTCCACACCCCCCAACCCCACACATTTAGTAGTATCCTCCTGGGGTTCCGGATCATTGAACTAGCAAGCTCCTGGTGACACCATATTGCCTCACGCTCCACATTACCACAAGGCCTTACTACAGCTTGATCAGTTTTTGGTGCAATGTTGATCCGGACGCGGCCGGCCTAAAGTGGTTGTAGGCTGCTTGCTGTGTACTCACAAACTGGTTATACTGATGTCCTTGTTAACCCTTTACGCTGCCGGCCCGACCAGGGTTGTAGGCACCATACCGTGTTTAACAGTGATTGACTTCAATAAAGATTTTTGCAAAACAAAAAAATAAAAAATAAAAAAAAGATCTGATTAGATTTGATTTGGTTACCGAAATCATTATAATGTGGTCAATGGTGGAACAATGTCTATTTCCATGAAGCGTGGGTAGTAGGGGTCCATTATGCTCTACCTCTTGCACAATCAACTCCAGATTTAGTCCATACAACATTATGTTTATAGATTCTCCATATGGGTCATGGGGAAATTGCGATTGTTCTTTCCCGAAGTGATCGAAAAAGCACAGGCAGAACTGACAGGGCATTGACATTTGCTGGTATTAAACTCTCCAGCCCAGATATACACATAATCCCTGTTTTCTTCACAAATAAATGAGTTTCCTTTCCCAATTCCATAAAAATCAGATTCTGTGTCCTATTAAATACATTATTATAACAGTTGACCAGAATAACCTCATACATCTGCCCAATTAGCATGTATACTAGCTGGTAATAGGGGGAGCGATTAAATGATTTTTTCATAACAATGGAGGCTAAAGTTGGAATGAGCATCGCCAGGCCTCCCTTTGCAGTCCCATGGTCTGAGTGCGTAGCTGGGAAACTATAGAAACATAGCCATCTACGTGGAAGTCTTCCCTAAAACAAGTTCCCTGCAGACAGATTAGCGGAATCCATGATTTCCAGCCAATCTGGGTTTCTCGATTTATGTGTCAAGCCTGCGACATTCCAAGTTTTAATTCCTAGATAGTCTGTGGTGTTTTACAATCCCCATCCTCTCCCTTAGATGGCATTCAGTATCTTTGGGTCCTGACCACTAGAGCCCATCCCTTTGGCTCCTCCATCAATCCTGTTTGTCAAGAAGAGATAATGGTGCAAATCTATTGAAAGTAGCCAGGTGAGTTCGGTTATGACTCTGGGTCTGGTATGTGACATGGTGGCTTCCCAGTGACTTGAACGATCGTTCTTCAAAGGGGCAGGGAGCTCGAGTCGCTGATCTAAGGAGCCTCTTTGGTCTGTAAAAGTAACCTAACGGAAGAGCCTTTGTCTTACTCATAGGGATGTCATCTGGGCAAGGCAGCATAACAATGATTCGACGATACGGGGGTTCCTAAAGTTAACTATAATTCACATCTTCCTGTGTTAAAATTTCCCCCCATGGGAATTCATTTTTAGCCAATGTAATGATTTTTTTTACTGTCATATAATCTTCTCTATTATCCATGACTAAGACTGGTACATTTTTTAATGTAATGATGTAAAGAGTACATTCTGGGGATAAATGCGGATAGCCAATTGAGGAGCAATTAGTAGCCATTGCTAAATTGCTATTGGAGGATAATTTCCTAGGTTGAACCTTCTCAACGCTCTTTCCTTGCAACTCAGTGCTCAGTGTTGTTGTCTGTTACTCTGCTTGGTGGATCTGTTGGGACTAGATATTCATCAGATACAGCTGGTGTATGAGGTACATTTGCTTCCTTCATTACAGAACCAGGGATCCTAGAAAGGGTGCAACCCACTGTTGCTTGCACCGAAAACATTTGCCTGGGATGTTTCTACAGCAATGGTAGTGCTTACCCCGGGTGACGAGCCTGCTCATTTTCTAAAGCCATGAGGTGAGACTCCATGACATCAAGGCGTGCAACGAAAGGGGGAGAGTTCCTGCTTTATTAAAGCTTTATAGCGTTCAAAACATTTTTTGAGAAAAGGGTCCAAAATGCCCTGATTGATGATTAGGAATTCCTTAGCCCCATCAGAAGGTTCCGATGAAATTTCGCAACCCCTGAGGTTCTGGCAAGTACTTAGGGGCATATTATCAAGAAACGGATTTAAAATTATTGCCGCTTTAGCAGCAGAAAACTGCAGCTATTCTGCAATAATGGTCTTGATAATAGCCCTGGAGAGTTCCAATAGAAGCTCATGTTTTGGTGTCAACATGGGCTTCTATTGGAATTCTCAAGGGCATATTATCAAGCCCATTATCGCCGCTTTAGCAGCAGTTTTCTGCCGCTAAAGCGGCGATAATTTTAACTCCGTGCTTCATAATACCCTCCTTAATCTGTGTTGGTTTAAAAGCTCTTAGGCTGCCGCCTTTGGGTTGGTTTCGAATTAAACCCTTAATTTTATGTTTGGTTTAGGGCGTGGGCTTAAGCACATGGTATCAATAGGCTCCGCTGTAGGAAACCTATGTTTAGATTCACCCATGGGGCATCCAGGATCAGGGTGGAATTTACGTCTTGCTTGATATGGGGCTGGAATTAATCAGTTGTGAATTATCTTGTTCCAGGGAAAATCCTGGATGGGGAATGCCAAGTCTCAGTGACATTCTCCTTTCTGAGAGCTCAACTTCTTCATTTACAACACCTATGGCCCTTTCCGGCATATGGTCGATGGCAGTATGTTTCGCCGGAGAGCTCGACACACAATCCCACTTCCCTCTTAGTTATTATTAAACAGATTGTGTAGAGCCTAGTATCTTTTGCTTGACTGGCCTGACTTGTATATAGAGGAAGTGGATTATGGATACATTACCATATGGTATTTGAATCTGTGTACAACCAAGCATGACCATGGTCAATGTATCATGCGATTTACTTATATGACCCCTGTTACGGTATATGAAGATTTGTTTTTGTTCTATATAAAAAGATTGTGAATATAAACACCTGCTCTGAATACTTTTTCTTAATAACGTTTCATGTCACAGAAATAGCGCCCAGGTACACTGCTGGCCCCCATGTGATTACCTGGAAAGTTGGGGGATGAAGTCCCAGGCCAGTGAGTACAGCAGGAATCTCAGGAGACCGACTTGGGGGCAGGGAAACAGGTAAGTGATTGTCACTACATGGAGAACTATTCATTACTATTCAATGAAACCACGCAAAGTGGGATTCCACCTGCTAGATATGTCAGCCCTAGGGTGGTCTTCCCCAAAGTTTTGTCTACTTGCCTGCAATATTTTATTGAATATTTGCTTCTATTGACTGCTAACCAGTGCCAAAGTGGTTGTGCTCACTCCTCTAAACATGGTTTGATTGGCATATACCTAATTGCCATATTTAACTTACCTGTAAGTCCCATGTATAGTGGTATACCGTGTACCAAGGGCCAGTAAATTAAATGCTACCAGCAGGCCTGCATCACTTGTTGTGCCACCTACCTATGTAGCACTCTTAACCTTAAGCCAGGCCTGCCATTGCAGCCTGAATGCAGTGTCACACTGCCATGTCGACTAAACATTGAAACCCCCTTGCCAAGCCTTAAACTCCCCCTTAAAATACATATAAGTAACCCCAAAGGTGGGCCTTAAATTCCTCATAGGGCAGGAAGTAAATGGTAGGACATAACCTTTTAAGTTTTACATGTCCTGGTAGTGAAAATCTCCCAAACCCGTGTTTCACTACTGTGAGGCGTACCCCTCCAGTTTGATTACATTGGTGGATTCCTTATTACAGTTAATAAACTGTAATTTCAAATTTAGCGGAGGTAGATATATCATGTTTGGCACCTATGGAATTGTAATGATAAACCACCTTTAAAGGGAAAATCAGATTTCTCATTACAATTTTTAAAATGCAACATTTAAAAAGTTAACAGACCTTGTATTGTCACTGTAGCCAGCTTAGCGCCAGGGCAAGGTAGTCGGGAAATTACATGAACTCCAAAGAAACTTTCCAGAATCTTCTCCTACCTTCCAGAAGAAGGGCACCAGTGTATACAAATAGTACCTTCAGACTCATTCTTCAGTTCACTACTGTGCCTGCTAAAGGACTTTCAGGGGGTTGCTTGCTGCAGTGAGCTGCGGTGCACTCTGTCAGACTGCAGCTGTAACTAGAAAACTGCTTTTCTGGCTGGAGTCTGCCCTGAACCCTCAGAGGCCAGCCTCGCTGTTGAGTCCTGCAACTTCACCTGCATCCAGGATTGCCACCTGTCACTCCAAGGGATAGTGTGCTTGCCTCCTGTTTAGAGACACAGAAGCATAACAGCCTCCCACCACCTTGGACCTGCACCTGGACCCAGCCTGTGTGAATCCTGAACCCCCAAGAGGTCTCCACCCACTCCTAGGCCGTTGGTTGTCGTGCTAAATGTGCCCTGATGGCCAATTTCCAGAACTGGGGAGTTCGACAAAATTTGGCCAAAAGGTCCTCTGAGAACCAGCAGTAGCGTAGGAAGGGGAACACAGTGGGTGTGGGCCGCCCCAGTTGTCATCACTGAGGGGGGTTACAAAATGGCACAAATATGTGTTTTAAACACATATTTTTGCCATTTTGTCAAGTCAGGGGTGACAAGAATTTTTCCGCACCGGGTACCACCTGACCTTGCTACGCCACAGAGAACCAGGAGGAGACTGGGATCAACCTGCTTGCCTAGTCGCCCGAGGTGCATCTCCAGTTAGATTGACTTCATGGCTTCCCTGCTACATTCTTCTCTGCAGCAGCACATCTGTTTCAGCTGTTCTTCACCCAAGCGGTATCTTACCACTTGGAACTGTCTGAGGCTACAGCCCCCTGCTTCATCCCGCTGGAGATTTTTGACGTACATTTGGCGACTAAGTCTGAAGGTAAAACTCTTCAACGCGGCTTCGCCCACGACCATCTGACAACGACTCTTTCTCTTCAGACACTCCTGCAGCCTTGCCGTGCTGAACTTCTACCTTCTCAGACATTTTTCTTTTAATATTTTTCCAAGTCCACAGGTAAGCCCTGACTGGGCCCAATCCACTTCTCGTATCTGAATCACGCTGCATCGCTGTCGGCCGTAACTTTCGAAATTGACCTGGCCTTGCCTGATCAGATGTCCGCAGTTGGACCTCTGAACTTTTAGGAGATAAATTGCACTTAAAACTTTTAAAAATCGTAACTCTGGTTCTACTAATTGGATGTTTGTTACTTTGGTGTCTAATAATGTATTAACATTTACTCTATTTTTCTAAGTTGGTTTGGGATTTTTCCTGTGTTGTGTTTACACATTATTGCTTATTGTTTACTGCATAAATACTTTACACATTGTCTCTAGGTTAGCCTGGCTGCTTTTTTTCTCAAGCTATCCAGGGTTAAGTACATGTTAATTTAGTGACTTTTTGTGGTTGACCCTGCAAGGGATTGTGGCTGTTTATTGACCAGAGCTCATGCCCCAGTCAACCAACAACCTTAGTCCTTGCTGCATCTAGTATTAAAGGTCTCTAGTTTGAAGTACGCAAGCTAACATTATTTTCCAAAGATGCAGCACTGGCCTGGAAGCACTTTCTATATAGCAACAGTTGTAGATGCAGCATCAACTTGAACAATTAGAGGGATCCCTAGTCACTCGTGCTTTAATATCTTAAAAGGACCAGGGGAGAGAGTTTCCTGTGTCGTATGTTCTCCTTGTTCTGTGTCATTTCTCCAAAGCCAGCTCCTTTTTGTGTGATGGAGCTAGAGTTCCTTATGGGAATGTTCTGCCAATAGCTGTTAATGCATTCCAAAAGAGGTCATGAGCCAGGCAGCTGGAAGGGTGTGGATATTCACAAATAGTTTGCAGTCTATTTCTCACTCACCGCTACATATCTCACGAATACTAAGATTGCCCAGACACAGATTCCGCAGAAAGTGTTGGAAAACACAAACATCTATAATAATGACAGCTTGGGTGCAGGAAGAGGATGTGTTCCTTAACTGTATTCTAATAGTGAAGGAAATCATGGGAAATGTGTGAACCTTTAAATCATGTTCAAAGTATTAAGAATATGTGTATGCATACTCTGAACAATATATACAGAGCATGAAAGTTAGGATTGAGCTTACGTCAGAAATATTTCAGTGTAGGCGCTACTGTGGGTCTAGTTGGCATTAACCAGCTAAGGCGCAGGCCACTCTCGAGAGTGAATGCAAGAGGTATTTCTAAAGCAGTCTTACTGCATCAATGGTGGCTGAGGACCAAGAAACACTCCATAATGTATTGTACTAGGTAAAGGTGCATTGTTCAAGTGCCTGAGTACCCTCTCTGGTGATTAGGGCGCTATACAAATCAACATAACATTGTTGACGGGACACCATACTATGGGAAGTTTATTTACTTGCCTCTGATGCAGCAGGGTAAATGTAAACGAGAACACCACAGCCCTTCTCAAAGCTGGTTATAACGGTCTCATTAGAGGGACTTGTAAACATTCAGTCAGCCCTGGTGGCTCATGCATTTGTAAGTTCTTAGTGCTCCCTCCATTCCATCATGAGCTGGAGCAAAACCCTCCCTCTGATGATAAAGATCCGATAGGATCCTTGCACCTACTCTGGAGTTGATGGCTCAGTAAATGGTGAAGAGGCCACTATTGTGTGCATGGAGGTTTCAGGTCCTCTCGGGTCCAGCTACGGGTCAAAGAATTCCTCAGGTTTGTTCCTGAAAGATATAGGGGGGTGTGGCACTGGCTGTGGGACAGACACCTCTAGTTCCCCCTCTAGGCACCCACCCGCCACACATACACGTTGTGTCTCTTCACTCACCACTGGTAGCCCTCCACATTAGAATCTTTGCATAGAACTTGCCATGTTCTTCACATGTTTCTTTTCTATTAGAGCCCTGCAATGTTGGAAGCTCCATTGAAGACAATGAAGTGGCTCAGGGCAAATCATGGCTGGTATAAGCGGCATATGTTTTTCCTGTATTTCTCCTTTTTAAATATAGATCATTCTACCCTCAGTGAGTTGAATATTCTAATAGTCTTATTGCCCTTCTGCCTCAGGCTCTCACGGTTGTTAAAGGGCTTTTCCCCGCTCCTGAGGTTCGGTCCTGTAATCCCGGTTCATGGCCTTTAACAATCGGTATGGCCCTTGGAAGCGGGGTATAAGGCTACAATATGCACAGAATCGATGCCATTGCGAAGATTTCATCACCTAATATTCCACATGCTAGTGTGATTCAAAAGGGCCAGGATTTCTCTAAAGTGCTTAACCTTTAACTGTCCTACAGCCATATGTATGCACCCTAAAAGAGTGAGAATTATTGCACCCTAAGGCAAACCCTACAGCCTGATGAGTTCTGTGAGTTTAGAAGCCTGCAGTGTCAATTGTAAAAAGACCCTTGCAAAGGGGGAACTTGGAAGGGGAGAACCCGAAGGGGGCACTTTATACATGTCCCACTTGTGTATCTCATTGAAGCCGGTGGGTTGGGGATTTCATTCTCACGAGGGTGACATCAAGCTCTGGTGGAAACAGCCTGTGTGTCCAGGGGATGGGACACTAGCCACAGATGCATAACAATGCACAGACAATATCCAAATTCATCCCAGACGTGCACACCACAAAATGATTCACATATTTCCAGACTTTGAAATTTTAGCTTGGAATTACATTCGTATTTTACTTTTTAATAGATTACATCAACTAAACATATGTCACAGTGTCTAAAAAGATATGCTTATGTTGAAATTGACATACTTGCTGGAGTTGGGTCACAGGCTGGACCCGCCAAAACTCCTCCAAAGAAGCAAAGGCCGAACAGAACTGTAAGAAACTCCATCCTGTGGAGAAGAGAAAGAGTTAATTTAAATAAAGGGAGGTTTCGGGCCAAACAAAGCTCCTAAGCTAGAGCACTGTCCTACTTGTTACAGCATACACAGCGACCCTCCATTGGACAGGACAGTATCTTATTTTTGAAGCACAAATTTCCGTAGTTTTAATTTTTTTTACAGAAAACAAGTTTAGGTTCTTATATTTACGACCTATGCAGAGCTTACCATGCTAATGCGGTGCTTAATTTGAGTGTGTGGTTTCAGGTGCTTATGCAAAAACAACAATTGATGGACAGAATGCAAAACAATGTCATACATGCACCCCAGTACAGAGATCTGGGCCTAAATCCATCATTTTTTTGCACTCCACACCACCCCAGTTCAGACATGGCCATATGCAAATCAGCCTTGACCCTGTGCCTCATGGGAACAGTCCAGCTCGAACTGCCAAGCCATGTCTTTCCTGGAACGGAATCAAGCATCCTGGGACCGGTTTCTGGCTATCAGCCGTTTTCAGCCAGGATAGCTTGACTCCAGTGGTGTGGAGAGCATCGGACTCACGTCTGAGCATACCCATCCCACTCGGGGTGACAAATGCAAAAACAACAATTGATGGACAGAATGCAGAACAATGCCATACATTCACCCCAGTACAGAGATCTGGGCCTAAATCCTTTATTTTTTGCACTCCACACCATCCCAGTTCAGACATGGCCATATGCAAATCAGCCTTGACCCTGTGCCTCATGGGAACAGTCCAGCTCGAACTGCCTAGCCATGTCTTTCCTGGAACGCAATCAAGCATCCTGGGACCGGTTTCTGGCTATCAGCCGTTTTCAGCCAGGATAGCTTGACTCCAGTGGTGTGGAGAGCATCGGACTCACGTCTGAGCATACCCATTCCACTCGGAGTGACAAATGCAAAAACAACAATTGATGGACAGAATGCAGAACAATGCCATACATTCACCCCAGTACAGAGATCTGGGCCTAAATCCATTATTTTTTGCACTCCACACCACCCCAGTTCAGACATGGCCATATGCAAATCAGCCTTGACCCTGTGCCTCATGGGAACAGTCCAGCCCGAACTGCCAAGCCATGTCTTTCTTGGACCGGAATCAAGCATCCTAGGACCGGTTTCTGGCTATGATCTGTCTTCAGCCAGGATAGCTTGACTCCAGTGGTGTGGAGAGCACAGGACTCACGTCTGAGCATACCCGTCACACTCGGGATGACAAATGCAAAAACAACAATTGATGGACAGAATGCAGAACAATGTCATACATTCACCCCAGTACAGAGATCTGGGCCTAAATCCATCATTTGTTTGCACTCCACACCACCCCAGTTCAGACATGGCTTGGCACTGACATTTAATTGTCAACACACACTTATTGGAATCTGCCACACGGTGGCGCTGTTTGTGCAATTCTGAGATGAGCACAAGGACAGTTGTTTATTAATTAAGGATACATTAAAATCACTAACTCTTGCTGCCCACGCCATTCCTATAGCTCTGTGGGCCTTGCATAGTCTGAATTCTCACCCTTGTAAGAGTGTGGTGGTTGGTAGTTGTGTTGTTACTGTCATGGTGGAAAGGGGCAATGGGTGGTGCAAGCTGCAGCGGCCTCCTAAGGAGGGCCCTGGCATTTATTGTTTTACAAATTAAGCACCGTGCTTATGACAGCAACACTTCACCGTATCACCTTGCTGCAGTGCATCGTCATGGTGAGGATGACAAAACAGCAACGGACATTATATTTTAAATCATAAGTGACCCCTCAAATGGACCCCTTCAGGCTGGTCAGAACCGCCCTTTTAAACTTCTATCCCAGGGGGCAGATTTAAAAGGCCCTTACGCTGCCAGTACGTCACTTTTTGTGACGCCCTTGCAGAGCATTTTTCTGCCCCATATTTGCAAGGACAGGAAAAGCCACCCTGCGTGGCTTTTCCTGTCCTTGTAAATATGGCCCCTTTACACGCAGCACTTTGCGCGAAAGGGGCGTTCCATGAGTGTTGCTGTGGGTGTTCCCACGCATTACCCACAGAACCAGACACATTTGCAGATTTGCGAGAAATCGCAAACCTGGAAATGCGTCAGTATGCACCGCCATCCTCGGGGGAGGTGTAGCGAGACATTTCTCCTTGTGTTTTTTCCTCTTTCAATGCGTGCTGCATACTACAGCACGCATTGAAAGAGGAAAATGCCTGTAGTGATTGTTTTTGTGCAGGAAGAATCTCCCCATGGCGCAGGGATCCTTGCAACATGGTGCAAAGGTGCCTGGGGGGGCTCATGGTAGCTGTTTGTGCGCCAGCGTATGGGAGAGCACAGGAATGCGTTAGTATTGTAAATATATCGCAATCCTGTGCTCTGAAAGTGCTGCAGCTTGGCGCAGCCAAAGTGCGGCACTTTCTTGTAGATTCTCAGAACATATCAAGTTTTCTGTAAGGAAACACCACCACATGTTATATTGAAGACAGCATAAGGATCCCCGATGACTTTCAACGAAGAAGGATGCTGTGCTTTCTAGCACCTACAGGCATGAACTATTTGAGGATATTTGAGGACATGGTGTGAAATACATCTGTGAATGAATATGTGCTTTTGTTTGACTTCCTAGTTCCTCTTGTGAATGTGCGATTTTTAGATGTTTTGTGCTTCTTATCTACATATCAGTCTTATTTTTGTCTCGTTGCAGTTTTATTCATAGAAACTGTTTGTTTGGCATTCAAATGGAAAGATTTTTAGTAATGAAGGTATTTTACTGCTTTGTCAGATGGTATGGCCTGTCTGCACCTAATGATGTAGTTGTTGGGTTTCCCTATTAAAAATGATTAAAAAGTATGTTTGAAAAAAAAAGAATTCCGCTGGTTCGGTCCCAAGTACTTACATGTGGCCTTTAAGATGTCAACGGCCTCCTTAAGGCCCTAAGACCCCCAATTAGGCACTATAAATGACATCACAAGGCATGGGTCTCTACTCTGAAGAAGGGCTCAGCTTTCTAGGTAGGGCCAGAGTTTTGCCAGACATGAGAGGAGCCCTCAGTTGGTAAAGGGCCCTTTAGGAATCTAAGTAACAAAAAATATATACAAAAACGAATTTCCTAAAGATAAAAAGAAACAACCTGAGTAAGTATCTGGAGAAGTCTTCTCTTACACACACCTGTACCTGCTGAATGGCAGTATTCACAGCCAGCAGTTGTACAGGGAAGCAAGGCACATCATCAGTATACTTGCATGTGGATGACCCTTAGTTGAGATAAAAGTAACAAAATCACAAAGTTTGTAAATTTGTAGAAGACCTGGGTTAGGAGGAAGGAATCACACCGATGTGAAAGTATGAAGGTGTCACTGGTAGTCTGAGGTGGGAGTGACATCACAGTGCCTCAGTAAACTTGTAAGGAGGCCCAACGGAGTCAAACCAAAGATTTCTCAAATGCACACTTATGTTGCCTGTTGTCGATGTGAGTCTAGGTTGCAGCGTTACTCTGTTACTAGCCGTGTATGAAGGGTGCATAGGTGCAGAAACACAAGCAGCAGTTCTACATTATGCCTGCCCCAATATAATATGTGTTCTTGTAAGCAAGGCCACTGGAATTATGCAACTGAGGGGCATATTCTCAAGCCCCTATCTCCACCACAGCGTCACTGTAAGTGACGTTGTGGTGGCGATAGGGGCTTAGCGTGGCGTAACAATGCCTTGTGAATTAGGCTAAGTGGCTCAACGCAGCTTAACGCTACCTTGTGAATAGGGCCCTTTTCACGCTGTTTTTAGTGTGAAAGGGGCGTGCAGTGGGTGTTGCGGTGGGCATTCCACTGCAACACCCATTGAGTTTGACGCTACCTCCTATTCTCAAGGACAGCGTAAATAGGAGGTAGCGCCAAACTCAAGACCAGGAAAAATCTGGTCTAAAGTTGGCGAAACGAGGAGAAATGCTGTATTTTTGCTCGTTTTTGCTTTTTCCATGTGTACTGCCTTGTGCAGCACACATGGAAAGCAAAATGCCTTGGTTTGTTTATGTACAGGAAGGTGGCCCTTCTTGTACATAAACAAACCTTTTTTAAAATGCCGTTTTGTGACATACATCTGTGCTGCACGAAGCAGCACACATGTAAGTTACAAACTGGCATTTCAGGTTTGTTTATGTGCAGGAAGGGACACCTTCCTGTACATAAACAGGCCTCCCTGCTTGCAGACACCCTTGCACTCTGGTGCAAGGGTGCCTGCGTTAGTGCTAAATTGAAACTTAGCGCCATCGCAGGGGGAAAAGCAAGGCTGCACCATTTCCTTGAGAATAAGGTGCAGCCTCACGTTTCCGAAGTGGCAGAGAGAGGCGTTAAGCTTAGAAGGCTAACGCCTCTCTCCGCCACTCCATCGAGAATATGGCCCTGTGCGTCTGATGCGTTTTTCGCATGATTATAAATTTGCAACAAAGCCCATCATCTGTTGCATAATCCGAAGATTTTAACTAAAAATATTTTGCTTCTAGTGCAAACAGTTCAAAAATTCCTAAAAATACATCAACACGTGTTGCTGTGCAGTCGAAGGCACTTTGCAAAGGTTGCTAATTGGTATATTTGGGTGTCAAACTGGTACTAATGAGGGGTAATCAATGCCCAGACAGTTTTAAAAAGTGTAGAAAATTACAAAATAATAGATTGAGACCATCACAAAATGTAGAACATTAAGCCACATAATTTTTCTTTTCTAGTCAAATACTTTAGTCTATCCTGCTGCCTTATTTGGCCCGCCCCTGCCACAAAATTACTTACCTGCTTATAAGCACTGGGCGCTACAAGAGTGGCAGATTTACCACACACATCGAAATCTGAGAGGACTGTGGGACGTATAGAGTTCTTAGGCCTCAATGTAATGTAAAAATCGGTGCACAGAGCGGTCAAAGGGTTTGGGGAGCCGAGTGGGACCTGTTGTAAGGCTAAACATAATATAGGGCACTCACCTCAACCTTAGAAACATCCTGAGAAGAAATCTGAAATGCATGGTTCTAGTTCCAACTCTGAACATATTTTTTACTCACCCAGTACCAGCAGCAGGGGGCGCTATGGTGTAGCAGTGAAGGGCACAGGGCTGAAAGGCAGATTTGATTTTAAATACCTAAAGATTGAGCAAGACTCTGCATCCTTATAAAGTATACGGTAACAGAATATCAGTGCCTAACAATCATCTGGCAAAAATGTTGTGTCCTAAACATCATTTACAAAAATTTCACCTCACTGCAGAAACAGGCTGTCCGCCAAATTACAAATCTGGCCCATAGTTTAAATTTTGATATATTCTAATAATATCATGATGTGCCAATCCACCCTAAATTCCTACCAAAATAACTTTTATAAAGTGGTAAAAAACTGTGCATTTGTCAGCACAATTTGCGTAGTAGTTGGTTCAGCATAATTCTAAGAAAAAAAGGTTCAACAACCGAGGTGTCTCCCAAAATATGGCCTTCATGCCTATTGGCTGGAACTGTGGATTCCCCACTTGGTGCTCCCTTAACCAGATGAGGAAAATGGAAAGATCACAAAGAATCACAAAGGCTCCCGGAGATCAGTTGCAGGGTGTGAATAGGAATGAGAGGTCGCCATGCTTGTGCTCGGGTAGCAAGGGATGGATGTGATTCAGGCTGGCTCCTGGCATCTGGAGATGAAGAGAGTGCACAGATTATCATAAACCTGTGGAGGTCTTGTCCTTCAGCATTATCCTTGCATACCCTTATTATCTATCTATACTACTATTATAGAGAGAGAACTTGCACCTTTTGGCAAGGTAAACTCGAAAAGTACACCACCAATCCGAACAACAAAGACATCATTGAAAACCGCAGGGCAAGCAGAAGGACATAGGCTATTTAAAAAAAAAATATATACATTGTTTTAAAAATGTTTAAATAAATAAAAGTAGTCCCTTGCAACTAGCGCCGGCCGCGACGTCTGCGTCATGACATCGGGAGCGCGGGGAGGAGCGGCGTGGAAGCAACAGGAAGAGCGGCGCTGGGGAATGCAGGAGGAGCGAGGCTGCCTACAACGCAGTAGGACTCCGGAGCAAGCTGGAGCCCAGGCAGCGCGTGATGCAGTCTCGCAGGAAGAAGGAAAAGTAAGTTTTTCGTCACCCCCCCCCCCCTCCTGTGGTATCCTGCTTTGGATGCCATGTGAGAAATCATTAGTAACGAAGGTGCTGGCGAAATCAAAGTTTAACATTCCTCCAGTAGGTGGCAGTAAGTATCCAATCATGCCGGTAGCAATGTTCCAAATCATAATTCACTGACTCAGTTGACGGTACTGCTTTTCTGAAATGTGTGACGCAAGGCAGTAAAACGGCCGGACAAAACATTCGCAGCACAGATGAACTGCAGGGCACGCAGGCGGAACCTCGCACATTTCAAATGTAGGTGACAGTAACTGGAACACATCACAAGTGTGCAAGCGGGGAGGGAGTTGTACACACAGATATGAGAAAGTAATTGGCACACTTCACTTGTGTGCAAACAGGAACGATGGAACAAAACCAGGCAGCATCAGTCTCTGCGTTCATGAACTGTCACATCCTGGTTGTCAGGTATTTCAAATAGGGACATGGTCTGAACCGCTCTGCTGGTGGGTGAAGGACGACGAGGCTGAAAGATAACACACTCCACTCGGGGCAATGTAGGAGCGTTAGGGGGTCGGGGCGGGCGGGGGCAAAGGCGGGCGGTTGGCCCTAAAGCCTCATTACCTCCAGGCAACGCTGGGGCAGGCTGCTAGTACTACTATAATAAGGGAATAACTTTCAGCTTTGAGGCGGGTAAACTCGGGAACCACAGCGCCAATCCACACACCCGATACACCGTTGGAATCGTCAGGGTGTGTAGATGGTTATAGGCTATATAAATAAAAAAAAAAACGTTATTTAAAAAATGTACAGTAAAAAACAAAGTAGTCCCTCCGAAGTAGCGCCGGCCGCGACGTGCGTGCTCACGTCAGGAGCACGGGGAGGAGCCGCGTCCAGGAGCGCGATGAGGAGCGGTGGACATGGCGCGGGGGAGGGGCGGTGACGTGAGGAGCAGCGGACAGGCCAGCGGCGGTGCGAGCAGCGGACAGGCTGGAGGAGCGGCGGCTGAGGTAAGGGAGCGGCAGACATGGGCCGGGGGAGGAGCGGTGACGTGAGGAGCAGCGGACAGGCCAGCGGCGGTGCGAGCAGCGGACAGGCGGGAGGAGCAGCGGCTGAGGTAAGGGGACCCATGTCGTGGCAGGCGGGGGTTGGGGCAGGCGGGGGACGGGCCGGGCGGGGCCCCGGGCTGCTGGACAATGTCGGGGCGGGTGGGGGTCGGAGAAGCCTGTTGCTCCCGGACAAGGTCGGGACGGGCTGCTAGTACCTTTTATTTTCACTGCCAAGACCTGGAACAACCTTCTCCTCCAACTCGGTAGAGCCCCCTCGCTGGCAGACTTCAGAAAGAGGTTCAAGACCTGTCTCTTCGATGGAATCACAGCGCCCAGATACCCCTAGGGGCGACAGTGCTGCGCTTTACAGATGTTGTATTGATTGATTATTTGAAGTCCTAGCAGGCCTGCAACATGGGTCAGGCCAGCTTTGAGGCTCTTGGAAAAGTGTATTTTCTAGTCCCCGGGGATGCCAAAGACTGCATGGTCCAGTTAGCCCCAAGCTAGCATAAGGAAGATTCTGCGCTCCAGCCAATGAGATTTGTAAAGAATAGATGTCCATAAATCCAGTATAAGTAACAATTTAGTTTATTGTAGGATAAAATCAGGTCAGGTAGATAAATAGAATAAGATTGTATAATAATAGAAAGACCCCACCAGGAGCAGATGGACTTCAGCTCAGCCTCTAGATGTAACTGTTCCAGCTTTCAAGCAAATACAATTGGAACACAGATGACATCATAGAGACATGCAGAGATAGGAATGAGAAACACTAAGGAAGGACAAAGAAGAAATGAAAGCAGGATGTAACACATCTCCCCCCTTGACAAAGTAAAATAAGATAAGAAAACAAAGAGGATAAAACATTGATAATAGAACATATAGCATATACACAGGAAGAATTATGGTCAAGTAAAAGAACGAGATAGAACAACAAAAAGCGAAAGTACAATAGAAAATACTGTAACCCTCATGGTACAGAATCCATATCACAGAGCAAAAACACAGCTCTTAAAACACACAACAATATGAACACCTCTAAAATTAGAGCACTTAAAAGTGGTTCAAAACTAGATAAAAGATAGCGAACACAAGAAATTCTACAAAAGAGCAACCAGCGGCTCTTTAAACATCAAAGATAGCAAACACTTGCTATTCTACACATGAGCAACCTGCGGCTCTTCACGTTGAAAATAAATGAAACTCCTCTAATATAATAAAGCGCTAAAGCGGTACACATCCTAGTATAGAGCAACTCTCACTCTCACAAATCCTGAATACCTGAACTCCTCTAACAAAGTTAGAGCACATTGTGGTTCAGCAAAAAACTAGAACTCTTCAAAATAATGACATCTCATGAACATGGCTCATCATAAGATGCAAGCCGTAAACACATAAAAGTACAATGAAAAATGGCAACTCTTCGAAATTATGCAATCACATGAACATGGCTCATCCTAAGATGCAAGCCGTAAACACATAAAAATACAATGAAAAATGGAGCACCTCAATAGATGAGCACAAAATGTGGCCCCCTTCAAAATACACATGTACACATTCCATGCACATGTCAACCATGCAATCCACAACGGATTTAAATAAAACACGTGAGCACCTCAAACAACGTTGAGTATAAAAAATGGCTCACTCCATCAAATAACTAACACACCAGAATACAGAGCTCCTCAACATACGTTGAGCATAAACATGGCTCTCACATTAAGGACAATACTATCTGACTGTAGTATAACTAAACACCTCAACCATAATGAAACATGTGTGCTCTATCAGTTCCAGAACACACATACAAAGTACACACATGCAAAATACACACATGCAAAGTACACACATGCAAGCAAATCATATGAAAAGCAATACATGGCAATAAAATAATGCGCAGTTCTCCCCAAAAACACATATATGAAACATCCACCACCTCCCTCTAAAAATAAGTTACAATAAAGGTCTTAATTTTCCACAAAACGATGAATCTATAACACCGGTGAGCGATCCCTCACCCGAGGACCTCTCACAAATGGCTTCCTTTAATAAGTAGAAAGATTTCCAGTTCAAAGCAAGACGCTGAAATTTCTTCTTTGAACACAGTTTAGAGGTTATGATAGTAAATCACTGGGACAGGAAGTTCAGCTGAAGACTTCATAAGCATCACCCATGCAATTTTCTTCACAGATGACAATAGTCCATGACCTCAAATGAAACTGCTTAAAAAATGACTCCAAAACTGACGAAAATTCATTTGCGTGAAACAGTGAATTGTCCGTTGAGTTTTAATACCAATACATATCCGCTGCTGTACATATCCGCTGATGTACAATGATAATTAAACTCACCCCAGGACTCCGTTCCGCCATGAGATGAGTAGTCAGATGCAGCGATGTCTTTCTCTTGGATCAACACTTTACAGGCAACAGCTTGCAAATGCGCATTGCAAAATGGCGGCACGTACACAGACGCTGCACCGGGTGGCTCTCCTCACGCCAAAGCTAGAAAACGTCTATGAGCAGCCAGAATGAAGATGCAGACGTCACAGTAAACGCTCAGAAAATGCTGGTGCTCGAGCGATTGCCCAAGTGAGTCGTTTGTTTTTATTTCAAAAATTGCCTCAAAAGCAAAACGTTGACATGTAAAAACTCACTGCTTTAAATGTGCTAGAAACACAGAAATTCCGCTAATGTTGCACTCCTAGAAACACGCTGTTCTAGGATTACCGCTAATGTTGCACCCCACAACAAAATTGTACATTTGTAGATTGTACCTTGTGCGTTTGCTCACAACCGCCAGCATCCCTGTCTCTCCCGCAGGGCCAAAACGCTTCTCATCCTCTGAGATATTGAAGAACAAGAAAACACAGCGCATGCACTTCCCTAAAGTTGGTAGATGCGTGTTTTCTTGTATAAATCCAAACCATGTGTGTTACTGGTCAGACAGTTGGAAGCTTTGTATGAACACAGTTCTTGCAAGAGGTCTACTTAAATTCAAAATTTAAATTCTTTAAGTTCTCTTCAGATTTAGGCCAAATCATAAATTGTGCAGTACATCTATCTTTAAGTTCCCTTCAGATTCAGGCCTAAACATTGCAACAAGAACTCCAACACCCTGGGGAAACAGGCTGTCCAGATCACACAGGACACTGGTGGGGTCAATCAGGGTGCTCTCATAAAATACCTTTTCCTCCTCTTGGCTTGAAAAATTCTTCAGTTGCAGTAGTTCCAATAGTCTTTAAGTTCCTTAGTTCCTTTGTTGCAAATCTCCATTACTCCATTAGACCAGTCTTTTTCCACGCACAGGCTCTGTACCTCGTCGCCAAATTTGTAAAGAATAGATGTCCATAAATCCAGTATAAGTAACAATTTAGTTTATTGTAGGATAAAATCAGGTCAGGTAGATAAATAGAATAAGATTGTATAATAATAGAAAGACCCCACCAGGAGCAGATGGACTTCAGCTCAGCCTCTAGATGTAACTGTTCCAGCTTTCAAGCAAATACAATTGGAACACAGATGACATCATAGAGACATGCAGAGATAGGAATGAGAAACACTAAGGAAGGACAAAGAAGAAATGAAAGCAGGATGTAACAAGCCCCCTTATGTCAATGTAGTCATCTGACTTTAGAAACCAATGAGGGTAAAGGATCCGAGGGTTCTGGCAATGCTGTGCTCCCCTCTCAAAGTATGGTGCCTCTCCTCTGTAAGGTAAGTAGACATAATAAAAATAAAACATGTAAATGCTGTGTCTGATCTCCCCCGCTTCCGGCTCTACTCAAAGCCACTGGAATTACACGGTAATGAATATCAAAGTATGCTGCTTTGCATAAAATGATAGGCAAGTTATTTAGGACTTCCCATGACATTATGAATATATGAATACTTACGTGGATCATGACGTAGTGACACATAAATATTCATACAAAATGGATGCAAGCATTTTAGAAACTACTTCCATGTCTTTAGAACGAATAGTATGTACATTAACAGATACTATGCAATTTGTCATTCAATAAGACTCAATAGTGCAGCCCTCTACAGAAGTCCAAAAAGAGGCTTTTATTACCCTTGCTCTTTTCTAGCTTCCACGGTACAATCGATGCTTTAAACATGCAGTTTTGCAGTCACTCAAACACAAACCAACATTAACCCTTTGACTGTAATAAAAGGGCGCAGATCCCGCCCTCGTCGCCAGTTGTAGCCTCTTTAATTCTGTGCATCGCAGCTGTGTTGTCAAATCTTGTCTTGGAAGTTACTGCCGGATTTCTTCACTCTTCATACTGCGGGACATTTAAATACGCCCCATTCAGCATGAACCAGCCCCATAGAGAAGTATTCAACTTACATTTGAGTAATGTAGCTGTACCAAGGAGGCACTTTAAGATTTGAGAAACTGAACTTTAAAATAAAATGTGAAAAGATAAGACTCTTATCAGTTCGGAGAGCCCAGTTGAAATTAACGCTGCTCTGAGGACGCTGCCCTATGAGCTTGAAGCGGTATCAACTTGAAATAAAGCACACTTCCTTCTGATCCACCCCGTAGAGATATTTACATTATCTAGGTGAAATTCTCACCACTTCAAAACAGCCGCCATAGGTGGAATGCGACCAGTCAAGTTTTGCAAGCTGTTCTTCTAGTTGATAACTATAATTATTGTGACATCTGATCCAACTGAGTTAGAACAGGATGTTTCTGTTAAAATATGTAGACTATGAAGAAGTTATTTTCAAAGGGTGACAAACTTATAATTATGTGAAAATGACATTGTCACCTAAGGGCATGGTTCCTGCGGCTACTGCAATACCAACATGCTGGCATTCAACTACTGAAGCAAGCTACACCCGAAGTAAGCTAAAGAGCGATGATGGTTTCAACCCAGATCTGTGACTCGGGGTGAGTGTTTGAAAAGCGCTCTGTCCATCATCTCCTTGTGTTTGCTTTTTCGCCCTAAGTTTACAGGGTATACCCAGATGTGGGTCCCTTGCTCACTTTGCCACTGGATTCAAACTAGCCTGGCTGATGAGAGGTGTTACCCAAAACCGGTCCTAGGATGATTGTTTCCGGTCAAGGGAAGACCTGGCTTGGCAGTTCGGTCTGGACTTTCCCATGAGGCACAGGGTCAAGACTGATTTGCATATGGCTGAGTCTCAACTGGGGTGGTGAAGTGAGCCAAAGAACGATGATGGACACAACCCAGATCTGTGAGTGAGTGTCTAAAATGTTTCAGCGCTCCATCCATTATCTCCTTGTGTTTGCAAGCTACACTGAGACCTCCACTGATACCAATTCATACAAACACAATATATGTAGATTTTTTCTCTGTGGGAAGCGCTGTAAAAAGATCACAGTGCTACATGCCACATTTGTGTGCCAGTGAATCCTGTGCATTCACTAAGTAACCACCCATAGGCTACAACTAATGAAGGATTGCCTGAAAACCTGGGGTATCCCAACACACCTCAGTTGTTTGCAGCAAATGCCCTTCTTTAGGAAGGGACACATAAGCAGTGCACAGTGCCAATGTCTTTTAGAAGGTGTGGGGGGGAGGGGGTACCCCTTTGCCAAATTCTTCCTGAGGTATGCTGTACCTTACTGTGTCCGTCTGTTGGTATTTTTCTGTTTCCAAGACCACATACCACCCTTTTACGCATTTGAACGCTGAAGTAAATCTGTGACTGTTCCCAATGACTCATAATGTCATATGTCGATCCTAGAACAGGCAGAAATGTTTGTTTAAAATGCGGAAGGAAGCCCACGGGATCAGCGGTCAGACTTTTTTCCCTGACCCTATGAACAACTAGTGTTTTATGGTATTTAAAGTAATTTTTGGCACTTCCCTACAATGATACACCTGCTTGTTTTATTCTCTCTTCTCCAGTCTTTTAATTTATAATCCTTGTTTGTTAATGCTGAGGTGAGACTACGAAAATAGTCCAACAGGCAGCTCACCCCTCCTGCCTCCTTCGACACGCCCTTTAAAGACAAGCCACAGCTTAACTGACGGTACTACTCCATGTGAGTCTGAATATCCCATAACATGGGCGGACGGACCGACAAGGTACTTAGGGATCTGGGTCAGTAGAGATGTGCAGGCAATATGCTCCGCAAACTATGGTAAGATAATGGATTGGATAGACAACAGAATAAAAAGATGGAAAACTCTACCACTATCCCTGGCGAGTCGCATCGCAATCACCAAAATGATCATACTTCCCAAATTGTTATACTTGTTTGTGAATATACCAATGCCCCTAACAATGCACTTTTTTAAATGCCATCGGTCCAGTCTGATTGAATTTGTATCAGCCAGGAAACAACTCAGGATATCCTGGGATATCCTTACATTACCATTTATGCAAGGTGGATTCGGCGCTCTGGATTTTGAGCTTTATGCCTATTGCGCTCAGGCACAATTCCTGCACTTCTGGCAGCACCCAACGCCATTCCAACCACATGTAGCCATCAAGCTGGACAAAGTTGTCCTTCTGCCCCTACACACAGCCCTATACCAACCTTTCAAAAGGCCCAATCATGAAATAGATACGACAGAAACCCTGAGATGGGCCTGGAAGGGACTTGCTAAGAGAGCAAATCAGGAGGTGCTGTATGCGCCATCTATGCCTATAGCAGGGAACCTATTAATCCCGCCATTGCTGGACACTGCGGCAAAACTCAGAGTGCAAACACATAAAATCACAACAAGAGGAGACCTATTGCCTGATGGCACGTTTCTCACACTACAGCAAATGTGCAGCTCATCCCAGTGCTCGGCGCTAGATATGCTCCTATATTACCAGATTAGAGCGGCATGCAAGGCCACATACAACACGTTTCCTGAGGGCCCCCCCAGCGTTGCCCACATTGGAGCATATCATTACAGTCACATCTGCCCATAAATTGGTCACACGACTATAGACCACTACTCAAAGGCAGTCCCCGATGACGGTTCCACAGTCATGCACAGCTTGGGAGGCAGACATGGGTACAGACATCACTGACCATCAGTGGCTATTTTGCTGTAATCAGCTGGAACAGCTATCTCAATATTATCGCCTTAGGCTTATACACTTCAAATATTTGCATCGCCTATATCGCAGCCCGATACATCTGCATCACATGGAACTACATCCAGATACATGTTGCTGGAGATGTGGATTCCCCCAGGCAACTTGTATACACGTCACCTGGGAATGCCGACCAATTGCTGCCTTCTGGCTAACAACACTGACACATATGGAGACTATGAGCGAACAAACATTATCGAAAACCCCGTTGGTGGCCCTGTTGGGTTATATACATAGCACCCCGAAGTCAGTGAGAAAGCTGACGACGTTACCGCTGCTCCTGGCCAAAACACAGGTGGCGAGGCATTGGAAATAGGCAACGCCCCCGACTGTGAAAGCGTGGGTGCAGGACATTGCATAATGCAAAGACCAACTGTCACATTATTGGGAGCTGATGCCGACCCAATCCCGTCCCAAAGATATATGGGATCCATTTACCAATTGGCTTAGAACTATAGGAGAAGATGCGAGTTAGGCCCGATGGTTCAGGTGGAGCTCCACCCACCGTGACACCATAGTAAATTATATAACTCGACGCAGGAATGGACCACAAGGTTCAAATAGCAATGTCTATGCTACGCGCCACCCGTTGTGGGCACACTAGACTGTTGGTAATACCATGAAGTGGATTATATTTGTGACAATGTAAAACTGTAACTCATAATTTGTCAATGACGCTTAAACAGAAAGGCGGTATTTTACTGAATAATATCCCTTAGTTTTGTTCCCTTTCCCCCTCTATTTTGTTTGCTGATTTCTTGTATGTTGCAAACTTAAAAAAAAAAAATGTTTTAAAAAGCCACGGACTCCTCATTTCCCCATAGCTATGTGTGTCCGCGTGGAGGCGCTAGAGACAATATTTGCAAGTCTCTACGTCCGCGTCACTGAGAATGAAGGCGTGACCCTATACAACTCTGCAAACCTCATGTGCGTCCTCGTGATGTAGGTAATCATATTGCAGGGGTCATATTGACCTGCAGATATATCATGACCATAATATTGAAAGGCAAGCACCATACTGGCCTGTTAAGTGCTGATGTACTATTAATAACTGCCTTGGTGATATTTCAGAGTCGATATATATCGTCACGATATACCTTCTTGCTGTGTGTCGGGGCTGGGCAGCAGATCTTGGACCCTCCCGCGGACTTCCGTGACCAGCGCTGCAGCTCGCCGCACCCGCTTCGCGCTAAGGTCCGAGGGCTCAGGCGGCAGGACTGTGTTGTGACCGGTGGAGAGACTTGGAGTGGGGCAGTAGCTTCAGGGGTGGTGCGCGGCAGGGACTCTGTCTCCCAGGAGTCCCTGCACACCCAGGAACATCGCAGACGTGCCCCCTATAGGCTCTCCTTGTGAGCCTGTGGGACGCCTACCTTCTTGCTGTGTGTCGGGGCTTTGCAGCAGATCTTGGACCCTCCCGCGCACTTCCGTGACCAGCGCTGCAGCTCGCCGCACCCGCTTCGCGGGTGCTGCTTCGCGGGTGCTGCTTCGCGGGTGCTGCTTCGCGCTAAGGTCCGAGGGCTCAAGCGGCAGGACTGTGTTGTGACCGGTGGAGAGACTTGGAGTGGGGCAGTAGCTTCAGGGGTGGTCCGCGGCTGGGACTCTGTCTCCCAGGAGTCCCTGCACACCCAGGAACATTGCGGACGCGCCCCCTGTTAGCCACGCCCCCTGCCTGCAACGCCCCTTATTTCAACAGCTTGTCTACCGTTTAGCGGGACACGAGCAGGACGCCGAGCGAAGCCCGGGCAAAGGGCGGGCCCTCTGTGGCCCTAAGAGGCCTGAGGAGACTGGACTGGGCCAGGAACCCTATATCATTTTATTTGGATCTATGATTCACGTGAGACTTTATTTCTTACTGTAATTTTTTTATTATTATTTTTCTTTCTTTTTTATGAGTAAGTAGTGGTTTTATCTGCGCTCTATATCCTATACTATAGTTATCTAGGATGTCTAAATCAAAAAGCGATAAACCGGCACAAGGTCCTGGCACTATTGATAACTACTTGGTCAAGAAAGTTAACCAAATAAATAATGAAAGACGTGCCTCTCTAGGAAAGGGCACTGTGGTAGTGGAGTTGCCTGAATTGTCCCCCACTAGGATGACTAGAGACGCAGGGGCTAATACAAGTGGTGTTACCATAGTAGAACCACTGATGCCTATAACAGTGAGTGTGGAGGTTCACCCAGATCAACATGTCCTGCTAAGTGAGGAAATAGGTGACATTAGTGAAGTTCCACCTGTTATTAGGCGATGCGAACTTGTAGGATAGCACATCAGAAACGGGGGTGGGAAACATAACGCTAATACTAAAAAAAAGAACGGTAAAGAAGCACATAGCCCTGCCATAAACCCTTTTGTGTTTACAGGAAATAACGACAATGGTCCTAATCTGAAGTCTGATCAGTTTGCTTCTCTCATTAAGAACTTAGAAGCAAAAATCACTTTGAAGATAGAGGAGCTAATTAAACCATTGACCAGCCAGATTGAGATCCTGGTCACGGAAGTGGCTAGGCTGCGCGGCCTGATATCTACAAATCTGACTGCACCAATTAATGGCAGTGTTAAGGAGGGTGGAAAAGGGCGGGATGTGGGGAAAGTTAAAGATCGCCAGAATACCGGGAGCATTGCTGTAGTAGCTACCACTAGGAAGGAGGCATTAAGTACATCAGCCGCCCCAGTGGCAGCTGCTCTGCTGACTCAACCCATTATAGCCCCACGAAGTGGTCCACCCCCTAGACCACCCAGGCATAATCGTTTTTTGAATTTACCACCTGACTGTGCTCCGTTTGTGGCAGTTTTGACCAATGTTCCACCTTGTGGGACCCATCCCGCCTCACCATATGATGAATCTCATGCATCATTGAAAAATAAGACAGTGGCATGGCTTAATAAAAATTGTGGTTTTCTCACCTCTTACTCAGAACAGATAATGGCAGTAAGGAGGGTGAATTGGGTAGGACCTTCCAAAAAGATGGGAAGTGGGGATTGTATTGTGGTAAATTTTAAGCATCCTCAGCATGTGGCAACTGTTCTTTTGAGAGCTTCCTCACTAGTTTATAACGAGAACAGCATTTGTGTGCGCCCACTAGGCTACTTTTATGCACATTTATGCACACCCACACCCCAACAAAGGTTAACCAGGCGGGCGTTTGTACCACAGACGCCAGCTATGGATGCACAATTCATATATAACATCACTAATCCCTTTGGCTCTGGTAATATGAATGAAACCTACAACAGGATCAATAGTGTTGGTCGCTACCAGCATGGGTCTAACGTTAATACACAGAAAAGGTATGAAGTCCTGTCTGGACTGGAGATGTGTGATTGACGGGAGGTACCTGCGGCTCAGGGCACTGGGACTTCAGGTGAACCTATACATATAGAGAACCCACAGATTATAGCTTCTGGATGTTATGTTGTTTCATGGAATATTGCAGGCCTGGCTGCCAAAATGATTGATGAAAACTGGGTTCACTACATAAAGCAATTTAAAATCATCTGCTTACAAGAAACCTGGTTGGTGGGGTGTGATCTTCACCTGGAAGGGTATAAGGCCTTCTATGTGCCAGCCACACCATCAATGAGGAGCAGCCCAAAGGGGGGACTAGTAATTCTTTTTCTCCATTTTATTATCATGTAAGATGTGCAGAATTGATTCACAGCACACAGGAGTGATGGCCCTAGTTTTATATGGAGAAAACTGTCGGGCTGGCTTAGTGAATTTTTATAATGCCATAAATGATAGTGCAGGCACTAATCAAATCTCTGTTTTAAACTCTTTTGTTTCTACATTCTCTGAAGATCTTGGTCATAATCTTATGATCGTGGGGGATTTTAATATCCACCCTTGTGGTGACCCACTGAATAAATGCCTAACAGAGTTGCACTGTGAACGGATGGGAGGTCTAAACATGGAACATACTGTGGAGGGTGAACTATGCAATGACCTGTTGAACAACTTTGACCTCTTATTGGCTATGTCACTCAGGGACCCGTTAAAATGTTTTGATATTCCTACTTTCAAAGGGCACGGTAGGGGCACCTTCATAGACCATATGTTAGTCTCTCTAACGATGCAGACTTTCTTAGATTCGTTTAGCATTGTGCTAAGTGAGTTTAGTGATCATAATCCTCTAATAATCTGTTTAAAAGGATTCTGGGTGAAAAAGGTATCCCAGAGCAGCAGCATAGGTAGGCTGGGCACATCAGATGGGAGGAGGCGACTCAAATGGTCAGTGGTCTCCCCGGATATTCTCTATAAAAATATTACTGAAAGTTGCGCAGAGGATATCAAAGATTGCACTTTTGAGGGGGGAGATCCTAGGCAGGTCCTAGTCGCTTATCCAAACTTATCGGAGAAGGTATCAAACTTACTGTCAGTCCCCAACAAGAACGTGGGGAAAGTGGGTCCTAGATGGTTTAGCCACGACTGTACTATAGCTGCACGCAAACTTAGGTCTGCCCTGTCAGCCACCCCGAGGATTCGGGAGGAGGTAAAACTGTGCAGAAAGGAATATAAGGCTGTCATTGCACTGCGCAAGGAGTCTTTGAGAGGAGAGGCCTGGGACGAAATACTTGATCCCACTACCTTAAACTGTAGTACCAAATTCTGGGCTCTAGTTAAAAAAACGTTCCTGGCAGAAGAACCGGGTGATGGACTAGACTGTTGTATAACCAAGGAGGAGTGGAAACTTCACTTTAAAAAACTGTATTATTCAGCTGACCCGGTTACAGATGATGCCGTTCCCTATGTTAGGGGTGGTAATATTAAATTTGATAAACGCAAGGTACTGGATGCCATAGAAGGTCTTACAGCAAAGAAAGCCCCCGGACCTGACGGAATACCACCAGATCTCTATAAATCAGATCCAGGCTTTTGGGCACCCATCCTGGTAGCTGTATTTAATGCCACTGCTATGCTGGGTTGTCCTGTGTCCTGGGGAGTGTCAACAATTGTCCCTGTCTTCAAGAAAGGCGACAAGGGCAGCCCTCTTTGCTATCGCCCAATATCCTTAATAGACTCTAAGGTCAAGATTATAGGGAGAATTTTACTGCAGCGTTTAACAAGTTGGACAGCTGATAATAACATTCTGTCAAATTCCCAATATGGTTTCTGTGAATGTCGTTCCACTATAACACAGTGTCTCAACCTGTTTCTCATATTGAGTAAATATACTGTTGTGCAGAAGGAAGCCGTCCACCTTGCCTTCATGGATCTGTCATCGTCCTTCGACTGTGTCAACAGGGGAAGGCTGTGGCAGACCATGAGGGAGAAAGGTGTAGACAGAGGGGTTGTGGTTTTTCTGGTGGACTTGCACAGTGGTACCAGGGCTAATGTTAGGTTTTCAACCATTGGGGAAACTACGGGTAATTTTAATATTAAAGAGAGTGTGTGGCAGGGTTGTATCCTGGCCCCATTTCTTTTCAATTTCTACATTAAAGACTTAGATGCTGCACTACAGGAGGTAAAATCAGACTGTCCTAGAGTAGGCAGGCGGGGTATTCCTGCTCTTTTATACGCAGATGATGCGGTTTTAATTTCGAGAACGGAAAAGTGTCTCCAGGCACTTTTGAATGCTTTTAATAACTTTATGACTAATAGGGACCTTTTGGTCAACAATTCCAAATCCTATATAATGCATGTTGGCCATCAATCAAAAAATAACTTAATTTTTAAACTAGATGATGTCCTGATTCCCATCACTCATACATTCTCATACCTTGGGGTTTTATTTGACTCAAAGCTCAGCTGGGCCCCGCATGTGGCAAAAAAGAAAGGGGAAATGACAAGGGTAAATGCCTCTATCTTTAATTTTGCTACCAAACTAGGAAAAAAGCCAAATACTGCCATGATGAAACTTTATAATGCCAAATCGATAGCCACCGCAGTTTATGGCAGTGAGATATGGGGCTATGTACGTGGTGAACCGCTACAGCTTATTGAAAATAATTTCTTAAAGCGTTTGCTCTGTGTCCCAGCCAGTACATCAAACATGGCGGTACATGAAGAGCTGGGCAGTCAGTACCTATCTGATACTGTTGGGCTAAGACCACTGACATGTTGGGTAAAATTATGGCTAAATGAAGATATTCCATTAACCCATTTGATAGTGAAAGACCTTGTATCTCAGGAAAATGCAATGCGTGTGCCCTGGTTAAAATATTTGAGGTCTCACTTTCTGAAGCTTGGATTTTTGAACTTATTTGAAAACCCGAGTGAGATCCTAAAGGGTGATGTGGCAGCAATTTAGCAGGCTTTTTATATGGACAGAATGGCCCAAATAGAAGAGGTTGAGCTCATGAAACCTAATGTTAGGAAATCTGTCATGCTAAAATCTTGTGATACCATGGAACCTTACCTAACATGCTCCTTTACTTCTCATGAAAAATTCTTGCTGACAAGGTTCAGATTTAATATATTTCATCATCTTTTAATTAGACCTAAGTCTGACATTTTTAACAAAATTGTAGCGCCCTGTGGCTGCGACGGGAAGTCTCCACAGGATATGCTGCATTTTATATTTTTATGTAAGTTTTATGAATACCCCCGAAAACGCTATCTTGTCACCCTTTTAAAGAAATTAAATTTTAATCAAATAAGACCTGCACTTATGTACTTACAGCTTTTGCACAGTGATAGTGTTCTTCAGGTGATAGAATTTTTAAAATTGACTGTTAAAATAAGAAAATGCCTAGACGAGTGATTATATACTTCTGTAGGATGATGAATTTATCCATCTTGTTGTAAATTCTACATCTCTCGCACTTTAGTCATGATCTTGCCTACTTATTCATTAATGTAATTTGTACTATATGTCTTTTAGAAATTGTGATTTTAATTATGAATTGTTTAATGAATTTTTGTGCTTTTATGGATTGAAATATATCCGAAATAAAGTCTTATTGAATTGTCACAATATATCCAGTGGCGTAACGCAACTCACGACCCCCCCCCCCCCCCCCCACTGCAAAGTGCATGGAGGTGCCCTCTTAAGCTCCAGACCCAGTCAGGAGTTCTCAGCGACCCACTGTGTGCAGTCCCTGAGGGAGCCCCCAGGAGCTCCCCCACACTGCAGGGTTGTTGTTATGCCACTGGATATATCTTTAGGTCCATAATTTAACCCCGAAATCATGGAAGAACATCGTGTTGACATTTAGATCTAGGCACACAAAATTCTGTTTAGAAACTGTATGAGTGGATACAGGAAGCTTTTGATATCCCGATACCACTAAAAACCACGCAACAGAACAAACGAAAACAGACAATACAGAGATAAAAGAGATAAAAAGGCAAATTAGAAAGCTGTAACGCTCCTGCTCAAAACAAGCAATAATCAAGACAAACTTCACCTACAGAAACAACAGATTATACACGTCAGCAATCACACAAGCTAAGAAAAAATACTAGTCAGACAGAATTCAAAATGCTAAATGTGCAAATAAAGAATTCTACAACATTCTCACCGAATTTCATAAACCAAATTGCCTAGAAGATCCCACTACTCAAGATGTCATAAACAAACTGGCAAATCATTACACAACTAGATAAGACATGTTGGACTTCTATTTAAAAAAAGAAAAAACTGACCCTTCTGGGAAGGGCGGCTTTGTACAAAATGATGGCACTCCCCAGATTCTTATATGTCTTGGAAAATACCCCTTATTTAGTCGCACCGCGCTATTTTAAACAGATTGCGGCGCTGGTCTCCAGCTTACTCTGGAATAATGGCCCGGCACGTATCGCCCATGATAAACTGGTGAAGAGTTGGTACGAGGGAGGGATTGCACTACCCAATGTACAATTATACTACTGGGCGGCCCAACTTAAGATAATCAATCAATGGGTCCATACCCCACGTGAGGACCCGGCGTACAAAGCGGACTGGTCTCAACTAGGAACAGACGGCATGCTTTCAGTCTTATACAACAAATCCCAGGTTGGAAAACTGATTGGCTCGACGCAACACACGGCTGCATTGTGGCATAAAGCACAAACACGACTGGGCTGGGCAGGGAAACTCACCAGACTGACACCGCTGTGGGATACAAAATCATTGGGGAACCTCAGATTATGTAAAGGTTTTACACAGTTGGACCACATAGGAATCTCCACGATAGGGGACCTGTGGGAGAAAGGCACAGTGATTGCATTACCACAACTCCAACAGCAATACGGTTTAGGCCCCAACGAGACGTTTAGGTACGTACAGATACGCCACGCACTACTCTAAGCAATTCCACCAGACACTGATCTACCAGAGTCGTCGCCACTGGAAGACAGACTGCTGACGGATTATATGCCTCAGAGTGCGACTTCTCTTACATATAAAAAGTTAGTCAACAACCTGGCGGACCCCACATTACACCTTAAGGAGAAATGGGTAAGGGACATAGGGGAGGTTGATAAAACAGAATGGAATGAAGCATTAGCCTCACCGAGGGGAGTGGGCATATCGGCAAAATTCAGATTAGTACAACTCAAAATTCTGCACCGAGTTTACTACACGAGAACGTTACTTCACAGGATACAACGGGCACCACACCCATTTTGCCTCAGGGGATGCGGGGAGGAAGGGAACCTGTACCACACCATATGGGAATGCCCGCTGATACAAGTGTACTGGAAACAAATTATGCGTACTGTTTCTCAGGCAGTTAGGGTGTCTGTCCTGCCTGAACCTCGAAAGTGTTTGTTGAACATTTGGGACCCCAATGATTTGGACAGGTATGGACTGTTGTGGGTCACGCTAGCCATTACAGTAGCCAAGAGGGACATAGCACAAAAATGGGGTGTTCCAGAACTACCTACAGCAACTCGATGGGCCAAAAATATGGACTTGTTGATGGTGACGGAAAGGGCGGTGTATGTGCTCAGGGCATGCCCCCGAAAATGGAACAAGATCTGGGCTCCCTGGAACACTTATAGAGGAGAAATCTGTGAACCTTTGCCAGAGAACGAGGATCTAGATTCTGAGGAGGAGGATGACTAGGAGGGTGGGTGTTTAATTCTTCATGCACCGGGCTGTCGCACGTTTATGCTTACTCAGGTACCGAATTGTAATTAAACTGAATGGCTGCTAAATGTTGAAGTGTACAGAAGACACACTATACATGATGACAAGTACTTTGATTTTCTTTACCTTTTCTTTTTTCTTGTTATTACTTTTAAAAAAAAACTTTCACACATTGTTGGACATGATATTAAGGTTAGAGGGGGATACCTTAGACAGAACTAAGACCGATTAGTACCGTTCCAAATACTGTAATAAGGGCAATTGCTGCTAGAAATCCTTGTACCTGTTGGGACTGTATTTACTACGTGTTCGAACACGCATTACCATACTGTATTACCAGTCTAATATGAAGTAGAACCAAATTGAATCCTTCTGCAATATTGTGTATATCACTGATGCCTTCATGTCAATAAAGATTTAAAAAAAAAAAAAAACCATTAGCACCGACCCTTTTCCCAAAAAACCCTCCAAGAGTAGGATAACCCAGTCTCAGCATTTCGTCCAACAAATATCCCACAATGTATTTATGTCCGTGGTCAACAAAAGCATTCCTGCCGGCAGCCTTTGTGACCCATGTCCACCATAACCTTCAAGATAATTCTTCGTTCTACCTCTGCTGCCACACCAGTAAGAAAATCAACAATTCCTTAACTACGGGCATATTTCCAGAAGATTTTAAAAAGTCATACATACGCCCATTACTAATGAAAACAAACCTGGATGCATGTAACCCTAACAAATACAGACCAATTACAAATGGACCTTTCCTGTGCAAACTGATTGAAAGAACATCATTCGCCCAGATGTCACAATTCATTGAAGACAATTCCATACTTTCAAACTTCCAAACAGGATTCCATCCAGGAAGAGGCACAGAATCTACCATCATTGTCATCTGGGATGACCTTAAGAACACAGTTGACCAGAATGAGGTTGCTGCTCTACTTCTTTTGGACCTCTCAGCTGCCTTGACATGGTTGCCCATGACATTATAATACAAAGACTCTAAGAAGGATCCAGTCCTGGTTTTACGTGTGACCTGCACCGAGCAGTGAGGGCAGTGAGAGCAGGAAGCAGAGAGCAGCGGCGGCATCGGACCCGAGAACCCGAGAACTGTGGGGCTCAAGAAAACTGCTAAACTGCACATATCAAGAAGCCGCGTTGGTGCTGCTGCGTCGTTGCCACAGGAGAGCCAAAGGAGAGCCGCGGGAGAGCCGGGCGTCCCGTAGACCCCGGGACACTTCTGGCACTGTGACGCTCTGGTGCAGAGCAGAGTGGAGGAACAAAGGAAAGACGGCGTGGGAAAATACGGTGAGCTGCCCTAGCTATTACGGCCAGCTGGCACCCTTGCCGTTTTGAGCTGCTGCCTGCCCGCTGAGAGGGAAAGCAAGGACGCGAGCAGTGAGGAGGGCGGTCTAAAGCACAGTATAGCCGTCCCAGCTCTGCCTCAACAGCCTACTTCATAGTTCATAGTTCCCTCTGCTCCCTAGAACATTCTTCCAAGTAGGGTGCAATTTCAAGCAAATTAGCGGTCTGAGTAAACTGTTACCCCTGAGTTCAAAAACTTTCTTTTACTGCCTCTCTGGGGAAACTTCATTGCTAAGGAACGCCTTACGGACTGTGGATTGTTGCTGATTGCCCCCGAGAGACGAGGATTTGTATAACTCCTTGGCCGGGGTCCCGCTTTGTCGTCTGAAACACAGGGGCTGTGGGGCTTGCGGGACTACAGCAAACTGAGCTTCCAGGTACCGGCAGGGCTGCGAGTAGCACAGCAGGGACTCAACCTCCCAGAAGTCCCTGCTCGCAACACCTGAGGCCACTCTCCCTGCCGGTCACGTCCCCCCGCCCCAGCTATACCTAACTGACAGAGGAAACCGCTGCGCGGGAGCGCACAGGGCGAAGGGCGGGCCCTCTGAGGCCCTCGTGTGTTTGTTGTAAGCGTATTGATTCTAACTGCTTTTGCTCCTGACAAGGGTACTTGATATGCCATCTCCAAATTTGGAGGGAACTACTGTGAAGGTGGGGGGTGTTAAAAACAGAACTCTGGACAATTATTTTTCACGACCATTGGGTGATGGGGATGCGGATAAGGAAGCCTCTCTGGCGGAGCGCAGGGCGGTGCGTCGGCGCTCTATTGAGAACCTGAAAAACAGGCCCCTTGCTGACATTTCCATCTCCCTATAGTGAGGCTCCTCTAATGTTAGCGAGGAGCAATTATCTCAGGATGGTGTCCTGCTTTTGTTGAGGGATTGTATTCCGAGCCCCTGTCTACCTACTGAGCAGGTCCCTAAGGTTACCCACCCCACCAGCCTTAGCTGTACGGCCGTTGATTTAACTTCTCAACCCATCCCAGCATCGAAAGCTAGGAAAGTTAAGCCGAATCTAGTAGTTGTGGCTGAGATGCATGGCCCTCCTCCCAATAAGCGAAGAAGGAAGCTGAGGGGAGGGCAGGGTAAAACTAAAATCCCCCACTCTGATTTCGGGAAAGCCTCTAAGCCCCCCCCAATCCCCGATAGAATAATGGTGGATGTGCGTAATTCCCCCCCCCCCCCCCCCGATAAGGGTATTAATATTATTGATCCTGTTGATGCCCCTGGGGATAATTCGTCTAATGTACCACCCCTTGTTGCTCCTTTAGGGAACTTGGAATTTTTATTAAGATCATTGCTCCTGCCCATCAGTGAGAGCATAAAGAAAGTGGAGATTAGACTCACTATTCTAGAGGCTACATCAAGTAGTATGAAACTACCGGTTACCACCCAAGGTAGATCCTCTGAGCCCAATCCCCCTTCTATTATCCATCCCATTCCACAAATCCTTCCAGTTAATCCGGGACCTCCCTTGGTGACTACTGCTATTCCCCTTTTGCAACCTCTTATGGCTAATCTAGTCCCGACCCAACATAGTAAATTTAGTATTCCATCTTCACAACTAGCAGGTCCAGTTCCCCCGGTGACAACCTACGACGGAGCTACACTGACTGACAGTATTGCCCCCTCACCCCCGGAGAAACCAGCTCCCAGACCCAGGAGACCCGACCTTCCCCCTGAGGCTAATGGCTTTATGGTAGTTATGGCCGGCGTTCCCCCTCTTGAAGTGGGTGAACTTCCGCTCACTTAAAAGTAGAGTTCTTAAATGGTTGAACTGGAACAGACCCCTCCCAGCGCACCTTAACAATGAAATTATCATGGTGAGAAGGGTACCTTGGCTGTGTAAAACCAGAAAATCAATAACAGGGGATTGTATCATGGTGAGCTTCCGAGACCCAAGGACTGTTCTTCATATATGTGCCGGGTTGAATAGATCTCTTGAATCCACCATCCGGACTCTGCCAGTATCTTTTTTCTTCCCCCCTACTCCTATGTACCATGATCAAGTCCATGGTAAATGGACGAGGGTTGATCGGGGGGGTAAACATCGTGGGTATACAGCACGACCGGTTTTCCAACCCCCGATGACACCGATGACACCCTTCTATGATTACAACCGTTTTAGCTGTTTAAACGGACTGGATGGTGTTGACTGACTGCCCCCAGCCCTTGATCCCACTCTTCCCGCCTCAGACAATGGGGTTGTTGTAACATCTGGTAGTAGTCCTTCCTCTATTCCCAACCCGGCAACGCCTTTTTTTTTTACTGCCCCGGTGCACCTACCCCTCCAGGGAATAGGTACCCTAATTATCAATCCAGTTACAGATTTGGGCCAAAGCTCGATAGTTGTATCACCCCCCACTCTTTCTCAGGCGCATATAATTTTGCAGGGAGCTATAACAAAGGTCCCTGCTGTTTCTCCTGCTCCATTGGTTCCCCTAGTTGCCACCAAACCCTTAATTACCATTGTACCAGCGCCAACTAAATTTCCCCCCTGTGTTTCAGGTTTTAAGTTTGCTAGTTGGAATGTTGCAGGGTGGAGCCGGCAAATGTCGTCCCTAGGCTGGAGTGAAACCCTCTCTGACGTTGACATTTTATGTTTGCAAGAGACCTGGGCAATTACAGATATAAACCTTGATGGATTTGTGTCATATAACAACTCGGCACTAAGGTCAGGTATGGGTAGGGCCAAAGGGGGGTTAGTAATCTTACTCTCCGTGAACCTCCCAGTCTGTATGAAATTACACCAGCCTGTGGGTCACCATTCCCAAATCCTAATATTAGAACACGTAAAGGGCCATGTAATAATGGTGATTAACCACTATAATAACCTGTTCGATGCATCTTCGGTGGTGGAGGAGTTGGGTTCTGCCTTGAGCAACATCCGAAGAGGCATTCACAAACCAATTGATATCATCTGGGGTGGGGACTTCAACTTACGTACTTGTCCCCATTCATTTACTAGAATTTGTGGATATGACGGGGATAATGGGGAAAATCGGGCACATTTTGTTCACTCACCTTATGGTGATTCCCTTAATTCCCTTATGTTAAGCATGGACCTTATGATTCACCCTCCGGTTGCTGATGCTGATGGCAAACCTGTCCCAACTTTTGTAGGACATAATTCGGCCTCTGTTATTGACCACCTATTGGCCTCTACGCACCTTGTTCCCTTTTGTACGGTTCCCATTGTCGCTGATCTTGGAATTAGCGACCACAATGCTATTACCATGTTGATTTCTGCCTGGGGGTTACCAGCTAATAGTCATCACTTGTTAATTGAAGATGTCACCCCCTGTAGACAGAATGGCATCCGTATAAAGTGGTGCTTGGACAACTTTGAGAAGTTGCAAGCTAAAATCATAGAAGCTGGGTTTGCCGAAATTTACAAATGTTTAGATTTAGAGGCCTTTTATGGGTGCATTATTGCTAACTTTGTGGAACTTGGCATTGTTATAAAAAGGTGTCTTACTATTACTAAAACCCGAATTAAGAAGCAAAATGTGGGTTGGCTTGATAGCATGTGTACCAAATCACTGCGGGAACTTAAGCAGGCCCTAACTAAACACCCCAGAGACAGGGAGGCTATCAAATCCCTTAGACTTACCTACAAAAACAATCTCGCACGTAGGAAGCAAGAGCTAAGGGAACTAGCCTGGGATGCTTTGAATCAAGCATCGGTATTGCGTGACAGTAGGCTTTTTTGGTTTACCGTTAACAGTCCCTTTCTTGCAAAAGAAGATTTTCCTTCATTGTCAGCCCAGGTAAGCGAAGCAAATTGGGTTGCCCACTTTTCCGAAATTTTTAACCCGCCCAGGGAGGACTTTGCCAGTTCTCCTATCCCGATGCCTGAAACGAGGATACCCCTGGATATCACTCTTCCAGAGGTTGTCAATGCTATAAGTCGGAGTAAAGTGGGAAAGGCACCGGGACCCGATGGGGTCCCGGTTGACCTGTATAAATCCAATCCGACTCTTTGGAGCCCACTCCTCAACCAGGTGTTTAATGCTTCAGTTTTGGAGAGTACACCACCTACCTGGAGTGAATCTATAATTTTACCTATCTACAAGAAGGGAGATAGAGGAGAGGCTAAGAACTACCGCCCTATCTCCCTTCTTGATTCCTCCCTCAAGATCATGAGTAGGGTTCTCCTGATGAGGCTGGAGGAATGGGCAGAGGAAAACAAAATCTTGGCTGAATCCCAATATGGCTTCCGCAAAGGATTGGGGACAATTGAGCAGTGCATTAATCTTGACCTCCTCATTGGAAAGTACACGAGAGCGAAACAGGGCTCCCTATTTCTCTGTTTTGCTGATCTTTCGAGTGCCTTTGACCTTGTGGACCATAATCTGTTATGGTCCACTTTACTGGGTATGGGTGCTCCCTCAGCAATTATTCACTTCCTGGCCAGACTCTACAATAAGTTATCAGCCCAGATCCGTTTTGGCCAGGCAGGCGAATGCACAGAGAAAATTAGGGTTAAATCAGGCATAAGGCAGGGATGTGTGCTGGCCCCCCTGCTATTTTCCCTCTTTATTAATTCTATAGAATCGGAACTGAAGATGGTACAGGCAGACTCCCCGCAGGTTGGTGGCCACCCTGTGCCAGTCCTGCTTTATGCCGATGACACGGTATTGCTATCGCGCACTCCAAGGGGGCTTCAAATACTAATGAATTACTTTTATAATTTTATTAACGAGAGAAAACTGAAAGTTAACAACTCCAAGACTTTTATTATGGCCTGTGGTAAACGGATGAAACCCTTAATGCCGTTCCATTTTAATAATCATAATATAGAGGTGGTGGACAGATTCTGCTACCTCGGGGTAACTTTTAATAATAAAGGGACTTGGGTACAAGAGATTTTAAATGTAAATGGTAGGATGGCCAAAAGCTCCTCTGGAGTTTTTCGATTCGCATCTAAGCTAGGTAGTTGCCGCATACCAGACATGTTAGATATTTACAGGCATAGGTGTGTATCTATTGCTCTATATGGTTCTGGTATATGGGGCTACTGTCAGCATAGTGAACTGCAAGTCACTGAGAATGGGTTCCTTAAAAGACTCCTTTGTTTACCTCCCTCGGCTTCCATTGAATTGTGTCATAGCGAGGTGAGCATGAATTATCTAACGGATTTGATGGGAATGAGACCTTTAATGGTATGGAGGTCTATTTGGGCTAAAGACGAGACTGACTTTACCAGACAGATTATTTTAGATTGCCTTAAACTGGACAAAGCCTACAAGATTCCCTGGTTAAACTATGTCTCTTCTTCTTATAGTGATGTTTTTAACCTAGATATTGTCAACGACCCCCACAGTGCTGTTACTGTACCAAAAAAGGAACTCAAAAATGTTTTTATTGGGACCACATCTGACTTACGCAAGGCGAAGTTCAGCTCCATGTCTACTCATGTATTTTATTATTCTAATATGTTGGAAGACAGGGGCATGCCTATGTACCTTAAATTCATAACCAAGCAATCGCATCAGTTTGTTCTTACGAGGTTTAGACTTGGTATTGTACATAACCTAGTGGCCTTCCCAGTGCGGAAATTACATAGCCAATCCCCTTGCCCCTGTGATGGCCAGTCTAGGCAAAGCACTTTGCACTTTATGCTTATTTGCCCTCTTTATTTGCACCTTCGTTGTTACTACCTTAGACCTGTGTTTTTAAAAAACTCAGTGTATACTACAGCCCAAGCCCTGAAATTGTTATTTGCACTTGATTCTGCAGATATCTGTTTTTTTACCGCTACCTTTCCACTCAAAGCTGTTTCGCATAGGAAAAGCCTGCTGTTTTAATACTTTTAAATCCTAATACTGATGAGCTATTGTCCCCACTGTAATGTTTGTATCTTGTGTTTTTTATATTGTATGCTTTTATGATTGTTTTTAATAATCGAATAAAGCTTTGAAATTGAATTGAATTGACTCTAAGAAGCCAGCATAGAGGGGACTGCTCTTGACTGGATCACATCCTACCTTGACAGCATAACTAGTGTCATCCATACTACACCTTTTTCATCCAGACAGTACTTCACAAAAGCAGGAGTCCCTCAAGGCTCTATCATCTCACCCAGGATTTTCTACATCTACGTGAAGTCATTACCCACACTGATCTATCAATTTCACCTCACGTGCTATAACTGTGCCGCACAAATACTCCTTCACCAGGAAAGCCCCAAAGACATTGGAAACTCACAAATTTTCAGTTGCCTCAGAGCATGGCAGTGAATGACACGAAGCTATCTCAAACAGAATGCTTTCAAAACAGAAATACTCATGCGGTGATTGGAAAAAGTATGACCCACTCGCTGCCTGACGATCTGAGAACACCACCTAAAGTGTCTAAGGAAGTAAGAAACCTCAGAATTACCATGGACGCCAAGCTATCAATGAATGCCCTAGTGGACAAACTAGCAGGATTAAGCTTTGTTACTATAAAAACTCTGCAACGAATCTTCCTCCACCTGGGATTTCCACACAAGGCCCAGGCTCTCTTGTTCTGCCAAAACTCAATTACACCAACAGCCTCTACTACGGATGTTCTTCAAAAAATATGAAAACACTACAACAGATTCAGAACTCTGCTGCCAGACTACTCTTACATATAAAGGCACAATCCCACATCCCCCCTGCCTTGAAAGCCTTGCATTGGTTACCGGTTGCCAGAAGATCCACGTTGAAGCTGCTTTGTATCACCCACAAAGCGATACATGGAACAGAACTGCTCTTCATCAAGAATAAAATCACCAAACACATTCAACAAAGGAACCTCTGCTCTAAAGGAGCATCACGCCTCAAAAATCCCAAGATACAAGAAAAAAAACATGGGTGGCACATACTTCTCTGTTCAAACAGCCAAACTATGGAACTCTTTACCCCCTAACTTAAAAATTCACTTATAGCTACCTTATCTTCAGAAGACTACTCAAGATTTGGCTCTTCCCCACATGACCAACATAATCAAAAATAAATATACAGCATATCCCTCTGCATATAAGCATTTATTTGGACTATATATGTGTACCTAGATATATATATATATTCCTTTGTATAAACGTGTATAATAATTACATTGATAAACATTTAGATATTTGCTAGTTCTGCTTAACAAATGTACATATTACTTATGGTTATATTATTCTGCGGTTAACATGTACATAGGTCACTGCATAAATAAGTACACTTTTATCATAACTATCTACAATTGCTTCATTATGGAATTACAATTAATGATAAAAACAAATAAATTACTTAAAGGTACAGCAACACTTGAAAGTCTGAGTTTATTAAATACAACTGAAATCTACATATATAGCCTCCCTTGTACATACATACTTTCCATGTACTTATGAATCTTTATATGTATTACTTTACTTCTAATTCAGCATCTACAATGCACTACCATGTCTCTCATCCAACACCTCTCTCAATATATCCTCTACCTCCACTCTCTGACTCATCCCAAACCTCATTTTATTACCATTGTCTCCAAAATAACCCTTTATAGACTCCTCCCTCCTCTACCCCTTCCTGCATCTTCTTAAACTCCTTTAAATATTGAGATCTCCCAAACAAGTCTTTCTAAACCCTTCCCTCTTACTCTTTCTACCTCCACCTCTCATATGCTCATCCCAAGCCTCCTATCTCCTCTTACTGCTATGATCTCCCAAAAACACTTTCTAGACTCTTCCCTCTTCTATCCCTCCACTATCCTTTTCAATCCAACTAACAGACCAACATGCCCACCGCTCAAATTAATTTGATATTTCCATATACTAATTCCCCACTAATCCTGTTTGAGTTCCAGGGTAGATTGCTACCCACTGAAAAGCGTTTCAACACCTCATCAGGGGTAGCAAGGGCTATATAAATGCAAACCCTTCCCTCTTCTATCCCTCAACTATCCTTTTCCAATCCAATGACAGACTCACATGTCCACCGCTCAAATTAGATTTGGATCTCCCTATACTAATTCACTACTGATCCTTTTTGGCCTATTCCAGAGTAGCGTGCTACTCACCGAAAAGCGGTTTGACTCCTCTTTGGGGTTAGTAAGTGCTATATAAATGCAATTACAATTAAACTTTTGCTCCCGTCAGCATTTGCCACCAAGATATATCAGACCCAGGAAAGATATCACATCAGACAGAACATCAGTCTCACACCGGCCCGGCTCAACGATACCATGCCAATGCCTGGCCCGGGCTATCTCTAATCCCTGGACAAAGGACATGTTACCTGCTTAATCTAGTCAGACCCACCCAGTACACCTCTCAGGCACGAAAATCACCCACCCAGACAGAGCTGGCCTTTGCTCGGATAGCGAAGGTAGAATGAAATAAATGTAGCACCCTCCCTGCAACTGGTGAATAAAATGAGGTAGCAGGGGGTCCATTTTGTGTTTATAGGTCATTGACACATCAAAGCAGTGACTGACCCCAGAACACAAACTTCTCAGCAGCCCCCCCAAATATTCTGATACGGTCACAGCTAGCTCCATCACTCTAGAGCCAAGTTCTGGGCGGTGTGAATGGTGGTGTTGGTGTCAGCAGGGGGTGAGGGGGTGGGATGGAAAGGATGGGGGTTAATGGGGTGTAAAACGGCACCTGCTGCAAGTAAAAAGGATTATTAAAAGCAGGTTAGTCTGAATCCTTGGAGTCAAGTAGGGGGGGGGGGGGCGCTGCTGTCGGCAGGACTTCAGTGCAGACACTCCCTGCTGCGTCTCTGGAAATCTGCGCCCTGGGCCTGGCCCTAGCTCGCCCACGCCAAGAGCCGCCCATGAACCCACACAGCACAATGAACATCACAACAACACCCAAACCATATCACAGCCCCCCCTCCACCCCCACCCAACTCCAGACTGGGGGGGGCAATAAAAGGCCAATGGCAACTTGCCAAGGACATTACATAGCATCATTGGCACGTGCTAGATTAGAAAACACAGCAGGAGCTGCACATCAAACAATGGGAGGGGCTATTTTTTTAATTATAGCTTTTTATTCCGTCTCTTTTTTGTTCCTTAAAAAAAAGAAGTTCGATTTTTTTTTTTACAAACTGAAGAGATTTTGTGGCATGTGCCAATTTAGTGTTATCTGATGCCCGGCTGCACCTGGGGATGCCCAGTAAAGGGACCATCTCACAGGGAAAGCCAGGACGGGTTCCCCAGTGGTACAGCGCTGGGACGCTTCAGGGTAACCACGCGCTCTATAAATCCAACATTCATTCATTCATTCATCTGCTTTAGAAGAAGATATGCCTACTTACAGTGGTCACCCACATAATCGAGAAAGCAGCACAAATCGGACCACACCTGGCACTAAGAGCCCATAATTATACACCCCTCGCTGTAACTACTCGTCACAGATTCCATAAACTTTGCAATATTTGCGGCAAATTTGCAGTTACAGGTGCCCTGCCCAGCGGGTGCAAAATTGCTAATTACCCTCACTCGCCTGAGCAAAACTGACCTCCCAGTGCAGCGATTATGCTTTTGTACCATTAGGTCAGAACAAATCACTATTTTCAGCTGATCACTTTGCAGAATAGTCGGTGCTAAACTACGCTACAGGTGCAGAATGTATCTAATCAGATACATGAGCAGGTGCCTCTCAGCATCAGCATTCACCGCATATCTGCTCTGATTTCCACTGAAGCAAAGTGTTAAAAAGCCTTCAGCACATAGCATTCATCAAACCATATTTTAAATGTATTCTGTGTTTAAATCTTAGCGCTGTTAGATATCGAGCCTGCTTAAGCTTCCAGCGCCAAGAAGCCACAGGATGTGCATGTAAGCACTCTGCATTAAAAATAAAAGCCCGTGCTGTCCTTAAACCTCAATATTACAGCGGAGAGAAAACAACTCGGAGATGTTACCTGTCGGGCTTCGAGGGACCTCTGCACGCCGCAGACTCGCAGGGCCCTATTTATGGCTACAAGACTCGCAGGTATGTTTGCACTGCGGCTCAGAACGAGTACTTAAGAGGAGGCAACGGGTGGGTGATGGACTAAGGTGTGGGTTAAGAATGTCTATTTGACGAGTAATGGGAGCTGTCGCCTAAAAAAGCAAACACGAAGCTCTTTTAGCCACAGCTCCCTGGCAAGGCGAACCTGTCGGGCCTGTCCGGTGAGTCCCCGCCCATGTCAATGGCGGCTTCTCTGGAGTTTCCTGCACTTAGTGTCCCCGTGTGGTGGTCGTACAGGTTCCTCGACTGGTTGTACGGACCTTCGGTTGTCGACTGGAAGCTTTTCAATGACAGTACCAGCATTGACAAAGCCAATAGGTCTCGCCTATTCAAGAGCTATTTGCCAATATGTTTTATCCATGTTGCACACCAGCGTGGCCGCTGTTCAGCATGGCTAAAAGTTAGTAGGGTAAGGGACAGAGGTGTGGAGTGGAGTGGCGTAAAGTGGAGCAGAGTGGAGTGTTATGGAGTGGCTTAGAGTGGCGTACAGTAGAGTGGCGTGGCGTGCAGAGAAAAGGAGAGTGAAGTGGAGAGTCATGGAGAAGTGTACAGTGTTGTGGAGGGAGTAGTGTATCAGAGTGGCACAGTGTAAATTTGAGTGGCGTTGAGTGGAGCTCAATCTCAGAGTTTAGTAGAGTGAAGCAGCATAAAGGGTCATGCAGTGGTATAGAGCAGACTGGACTGGCGTACAGGGTGTTGCGTAGAGTGAAGTAGAGTGTTGTAGAGTAAAGTGGCATACAGAGGGGTAGATTGTCATAGTGTAGAGTGGAGGTGTCGTAGAATGGCATAGAGTGGAGTAGAGTGCTGTGGAATAGAGTAAAGAGGCATGGAGCTGCATAGCGAGAGTTGCGTAGAGCGTCGTAGAGTGGAGTACTGTGGTAGAATGGTATAGAGTGGAGTAGAGTGTCAGTGGAGCAGAGTTTAATGGATCAAAGAATCATAGAGTGAAGAATCGTGGAGTGGAGAATCGTAGAGTGTAGTGTAATAGAGTGGAATAGAGTGGCCTACAGTGAAGTGGCTAAAGTACAGTGGTGCAGCGTAGATTGGTGTAGAGTGCACTGGTTTCGAGTAATGTGGTGTAGAGTGCACAGAGTGCAGTGACGCAGAGTAGCGTAGAATGCAGTGGAATAGAGTAGAGCTATGCAGAGTAGATTGCAGTGGCGTAGAGTAGAGCGGTGCAGAATAGAGTGGAGAAGAGTGGTACAGAGTGGAGTAGAGTGATTTAGAGTGGAGCGGTGCAGGGTAGAGTGCAGGGGGGCAGAGTAGAGTGGCGTAGATAGAATGTAGTGGCATAAATGTAATGGTGTGGAGTGCAGTGGTGTAGAGTGGAGTAGCATGGCGTACAGTTAAGTGGTGCAAAGTAGAGTGTAGTGGCATAGAGTGCAGTCAAGCAGAGTAGAGTGTCAGAGTGTATGGTCATAGAGTACAGGGTCGTAGAGTTGTGCAGAGTAGAGTGGTGTAAAAAGCAGTGACATTGAGTACAGTGGTGCAGTGTAGAATAGAGAGGCATAGAGTACAATGACGTAGAGCGCAATGGTGTAGAGTGACGTAGCATACAGTGACGTACAGTGCAATGGCATAGAGTAGAATATTGTAGAGTGTAGTGGTGTAAACTGCAGTGGTGCAAAGTAGGTGGCATAGGTACAGCAGCAGAGGGCTTATTGGTTTTGAGTAAAGTGGTGCAGAATGAATAGGCATAGAGTGCGATGGTTTTGAGTAAAGTGCATAATGTAAAGTGCAGTGACAGAGTAGTGCAGCATTGAGTGCAGTGGCGTAGAGTGGAGTGGCACAGAGTAACATAGAGTGCACTGGCATAGAGTGCAGTGGCATAGAGTAGATTGTTTCAGAGTAGATTGGAGTGGAGTGGAGTGGTGCAGGGTAGAGTAGAGCGTTGTGGGGTAGAGTACAGTCGCATACAGTTTCGTAGAGTACAGTGGTGTCAAGTAGAGTGGCACAGTGTTGAATGCAGTGGTATAGAATGGAGTGGCGTAGAGTAGAGTAGAGTGGCATGAGGTGCAAAGGCATAGAATGCAGTGGAATAGAGTAAATCGTTTCAGAGTAGGGTGAAGTGGCATAGAGTGAAGTGGTTCAGGGTAGGGCGGAGTAGCTTAGAGTAGTGGCATGGGATGCAGTGTTGCAGAGTGGAGTGGCATGGAGTGGTGTAGAGAGCAGTGGCGAAGAGTGCACTGGTGCATAGTGGAGTGAGGTAGAGTGCACTGGCATAGAGTGGTGCAGAGTGAGTAGAAAGGGGAAGTGTGCAGTGGCGTAGAGTGCCAGTCAGAGTGCAGTGGTACATAGTAGATTAGAGTGCCATAAAGTGCAGAAGAGTGGCAACGAGTGGTGCAGAGTAGAGTGGTGCAAAGAGTTCAGTGGCAGAGAGGGCAGAGCTGCAGAGTAGAATCCTGTAGAGTGCAGTGGTGTAGAGCAGAGTGGCATAGAGTGTATTGGTGTAGAGTGGAATGGCATACACTGGTGCAGAGTAAAGTGATGTAGAGTGCAATGGTGTATAGTAGAGTGGCATAGAGTGCAGTGGCATAGAGTAGAGTACAGTGTCGTACAGTTGAAGTGGTACAGAGTAAATTGGCGTAGAGTGCATTGGCATAGAGTGTATTGGTTTTGAGTAAAATTATGTAGAGTGCATTGGAATAGAGTGCAGTGGCATGGTGTGGAGTGGCGTGATGTGGTGTGGAGTGGCACTGAGTGCAATAGAATTGCGTAGACTGCAGTGGCAGAGTAGATTGTTTCAGAGTGAAGTGGCGTAGAGTGCAGTGCAGTGGTTAATTTGTAAAAAAATAAGTTTGAGGGCTCTCGTTAGGGGCAGGTTGCACCAGCCCATTTCTTCTCCGATAGGGCCACATAAAACTGGACCAACTACTAACCATGACTGTGGGTAGATGTGGCTTAACATCCAGAGCTGCTGACTTCAGAGCTGAGGAACCAGGTCCGATTCTCGGTGTCAGCTCAACATCCTGTGATTCTGGGCAAATCTCTTAATCTCTCTGCACCTACCATAAATGAATATGTCCTTAACTGGTGCTCATGAAAAGCACCTGTGTTGATGATTAAGGGTTGGTCTGAGCACCGGAAACCACCGGCACAAATTAAGCACTGGTGCAGTGGTATAGATTAGAGTGCCGTAGAGTGCAGTGGTGCAGAGTAGATTAGAGTGTCATAAAGTGGATTGGCGTACAGTGCAGTGGCATGGAGTTCCGTGGCAAAGAGTTCAGTAGCATAGAGTTCAGTGGTGTAGAGTGGCATAAAGTAGAGTGGCAGAGAGTGCAGTGTTTCAGAGTACACTGTTGTAGAGTGCAGTGATGTATAGAAGAGTGGTGTGGAGTACATTGGCGTGAAAGGCATTGGCACAGAGTAGAGTGCCGTAGAGTGCAGGTGCACAGAGAAGACTGGTGTAGAGTGCAGGTGCACAGAGAAGACTGGCGTAGAGTACAGTGGTGCAGAATAGAGTGGCCTAGAATGCAGTGGCATGGAGTATAGTGGAGCAGAGAGATTTAGTACAGAGTAGATTGGCGTAGAGCGCATTGGCTTTGGATAAAGTGGTGTAGAGTGTATTGGCATAGGGTGTAGTGGCATTGGCATAGAGTGAAGTGGCATAAAGTGGAATAGAGTAGGGTGGCATAGTGTCTAGTGGTGCAGAGTGGTGTGGAGTACAGTGGCAAAGAGTGCACTGGTGCATAGTAGAGTAGTGTGGGGTAGAGTGCATTGGCATAGAGTAGAGTGGCGCACTGTAGAGTAGAGAGGCACAGATAGGAGTGGTACGGAGAAGTCTGCAATGAGACAGTGTGGAGTGGCATAGTGTGGAGTGGTGCAAAGTAGAGTGAATTGGCGTGGAGTGGAGTATTGCAGAGTAGAGTGTAGTGGTGTAACATGGAGTATGTATGGTATGGTTGCGTAATGCCATTACAGAGAACACATCCTCAATTGAAATGACCATTATATTTGAACTCATTTACAGTTTTACTGATAAAATTATAAAGCACACAAATGATAATTTGTGGAAATATCATCACCCAATGTATTGATTTGATCGTCCGCACAGTTCATTTATAGACATTTACATTTTGGTGTGTGCTAGAAAAAAAACATCTTGTACAACTTGCCTTAAGCAGAACCCCACTAGCCAGCATGATTGTCACATAAATACTCTTACTTTGAAGTCAGAGAAAGAAAAAAAAAACACCAAGCTCCCTGAAAGACACAGCCCGACATTTGACCTTTGTCTTTGAATGCACAGCAAATGTGACAAGAAAAGAACAAGATTTAAACGCCTGTTTACAGAAAGTGAGTTTGTGGAAGAATACAGTAAACAAGGTTTGGGCAGCAGGAGTAACAAGTCTGAGTTGGACAGGCTAATGCAAATAAAGCCAAGAAATAAAATGCCAAATAAAGTGAGTTACAAACCACAAACCCGATGGTAAGCAACTGGTGGAATGCATTCCTAGGTCAACTTTCTGAGTGTCCTCAAGATTTCTTTAACAAACCAGACAGCTGTGCTGTCTAATAGGCTGAGACCTAAAAAACAATTTGGCTTCACAAAAAGGACAGATAGGATGTTGTCCTAATCAGGAAGGCTTATTATCAATATTTAGTCAAGTTAAAAACAACTTGAAGATGCAAAATGTACCAAGATACAAAGTACAGGCTAATAAATAGATAGGTTCCTTCACTGACAGATCTCAACATTTCGAACAGATGCAGCACCAAGCATGGGATGGCCCAACGCTTGGGTACGTGCGCTCAAAAACTTTTCGTATTGGTTGGCACATGTCTGCCTGCCTAGTTAGTTACGCTGTGGAGAGGCTGCTCCAATTAACAATGACCTATTAGATAATGGCTACTTCTCAATACTTTGAACACTGAAGAATCAACTCAAACAGCAGTACATTCAGGATACTGACATGGAATATAACTTAAGTAAGAATGGAAACAGAACTTGCATGTTCACAAACTCATCCATCTATACATTCACCTCAGTGACTTACCCCTTTGCAGCTAGGCTTCCCCCCCTCTCAGCCTCCCTCATGCTAAGCCTGTTTGTTGACTATATGGTGTAGTTCAATCTTAGGCCCGTAGCTTTTTGTCCACATGAGGTATCCATGCCAAATTTGTGTCCTTTTTTTTCCAACATCCAGAGGATTCTGAAGGTACCCAGGGTTTGTGGAATCTCTTGGAAGGGACTGAGAAATCAGCCAAAATGTAGCTATATTTTGGGGTTTTGGCGAAAAAAGGGCTGCAGAAGGAGCATCTGGTTTATTCCTTGCACATGGTATCAACAAAGGGTTTGTGATGCTAAAATTACAGGGCCTCATTTATGGGTTTTTTGCTGTAGGGCATGGCAGCGGGCCTTGCTGCTGTGCAGCCCTACGGCAAAAGAAAAGGCCAGGAATGCGCTGTATCTACTAGATACGGCGCATTCCAGTTCATTTCCCCTGCGCCTGCGTACAATGGGCTGCCATGTGCCAATTCAGGCACCTTTGCACCATGGTGCAAGGGTGCCTGCATTGCTGGGATGATTATTTTTGTGCAGAGAGGCAATCCTTCCTGCACAAAAACAATCAAAATAGACGTTTTCCTCTTTCTATGTGTGCTGCAGAATGCAGCCCACATAGAAAGAGGAAATGCGAGGAGAAATAAAGATATTTCTCCTTGTAATGCCTCCATTACACCTCCCATAGGAGGCATAAGGTTTGGCGCTACCTCGGACTTACGATTTCTCATAAATCTGGGGCAGTGTCAAAAAGCCATGTATGTTGCTGGAAACTCCCCCGGCAACAACCATGGAATCCCCCTTTCACACAGTTTTCTGCGTGAAAGGAGCACATATTTATAAGGTCAGGAAAAGCCATGTAACGTGGCCTTATAAATATGCCAGTGGCACATTGCGCCACCAGAATGTAAACAAAGTGACATTCCAGCGGCGCAAAAGTGCCGGTAAGGACATAGGGTATACGAACTGGGAGATAAAGCGGGGAAGATGCTGGCTTGGCTGGATAGGAAGGAAAGGGCGAACAGGGCTATAGCGCAACTGATTTCCCCCACTGGTTCCGTGACCTCTGAACCAGATGGTATAGTGGACATACTGGCGGATCATTATGAGCGATTATATGCCCCCCGGGCGTCCTTCACGTCTGAGGAGACATATGACTATATCAAAGATCTGACTATTCCCCGACTTTTCCCTGAGGCAACGCTCCTGTTGGAGGCAGATATCACCACAGAGGAGCTACATACTGCAACCTACTCACTCGCGTCTGGGAAGGCGCTGGGACCTAATGGATTCCCAGTGGAACTGTATAAAAAGACAGCACAGACCTCTGCTCCCTTCTTGCTCGAGATGTTTCTTGACAGTCTCGAAGCAGGAGAACTGTCGAGAGACCAGCGGCTCGCCACAATCGTCGTGATCCATAAACCAGGCAGACCAGTGACGGACTGTGCGTCCTATCGCCCCATCTCCCTGATAAACGCAGAACCAAAGATCCTGGCCAAACTTCTGGCACTACGGTTGACTCCTCACCTCTCCTCTTTAGTGCACCCGGACCAGTCTGGCTTTATGCCACACCGAAGCACGGCACTTAACCTGCGTAGGCTCTACGCGGTCCTGGCACGTCATTCATATATCCGGGAACCTGAGGTCATTCTCTCACTGGATGCCACTATGGCGTTTGACACTGTGGAATGGCCTTACTTGTTTGCCGTGCTTTGCCATATGGGCTTCGGTCCGAAATTCTGTGCCTGGGTGCGCCTCCTTTACAACAAGCCTTTGGCACATGTTGCGCCAATGGACATGTCTCCCGTGACTTTCCTCTTGGCAGGGGTACGCGGCAGGGTTGCCCATTGTCCCCGCTGCTATTCGTACTGATTCTGGAGCCACTTGCAATTTGGATCAGATGGGAACCCTCCATCAAGGGCCTTTCTTGGACCAACACATGGGAAGACCGCATATCCCTATATGCAGATGATATCTTGTTGTACTTCACCTCCCCCAAGAAACCCATCCTAGAATTACTGAATGTATGTGAGAAGTTTGGAAGAGAGTCTGGTTACAAAATCAATTGGTCCAAGTCCGTTCTCCATGTCCTGGTCGGCCCTCCTCCCATTCTACCTGCGAGTTGCCCCCTGCGCACTACCACGACGGCATTTAAATACCTGGGTATCTATATTACATCAGACCCAAACAAATTTTTGGCTTTGAATCTTAGTCCCCAGTTAGAGCGCTTTAAGCGGGACGTTAAGGTCTGGCGGACTCTCCCTCTTACACTTCTGGGTAAGGCGGCACTATACAAAATGATTGCGCTCCCGCGCTTTCTATATGTCCTCGAGAATACACCATTTCTGCTTCCTGACTCGTATTTTAGGACTATTGCCTCTAGTGTTTCTAATCTGTTGTGGGATGGAAAGCCGCCACGTATTGCACAAGCTAAATTAACAAAGAGCTGGCATGATGGCGGTATAGCGCTTCCCAATGTGGAATTATATTACTGGACGGCCCATCTTAAGCAGATAAATTATTGGTTGCATGCCCCACAGACCGAACCGGCTTACCTAGCTGATAGACATTGCTTGGAGAGCAGAAGGTTGTTGGGTAACCTCTATAGCCGCCGCACGCCCCCGGACCTAATTGGGCCCACGCGATACTCCGCACAACTCTAGTATAAGGCGAAAACTGCGCTGGGACTATCACACTAATGACACCGCTATGGGACTCCTAAAGGTTGGGCTCCCTCTGCAGCAGCCCGGGGTTCCGCAACTGGGATAACAAAGGCATTTCAGTGGTAGGTGACCTTTGGAAGAGAGGCAAGATAGTAGACTTCTCCCACCTACAAACACAGTATGACATGACTCAGAACGAGAGATTCAGATACCTCCAAATCAGACATGCACTCCAGTCAGTCATACCGGCTGATACTGAGTTACAGGAATCCTCCCCTCTAGAGGATAGGCTTCTGGCGGAACACTTGCCAGATAAAGCCACTTCCTTGACTTACCGGAAATTGATAAATAACCTTCCTGAGGTGACGTCCACACTGCAGCAGAACTGGTCCGGTGACGTGGGCGACTTTGATGAATCTGAGTGGCAGGAGGCCCTGTCGCCCCCCCCCGGGAAACAGCCATCCTCTCGAGGTTACAACTGGTCCAACTCAAAATATTACATCGTACATACTACACAAGAACAACGTTATTCAAGATAGGATCAACCTCACATAAATATTGCTTACGACACTGTGGAGATGAGGGGACATTTTATCACACCATATGGAACTGTAAACACATATCAGCATACTGGACGGCAGTCATGCGTACAATTTCCCAGACTATTGATGTTTCCCTTTTGTCCGAGCCCCGTCGCTGTTTGCTGAATGTGTGGGAACCAAACAAATTAAATCACGGCCAGCAGGATTGGGTCATGTTGGGCCTGATGGTGGCAAAAAGTAACATCCCCTAACTGTGGGGCTCAGAGACACTGCCTACCCTCCGTAAGTGGTGCAAAGACATGGACGAAATGATGGTGGCGGAGAAGGCGGTATTCCTGCACCGGGGGTGCCCCAAGAAGTGGGAGAAAATTTGGGGGGCTTGGAATAAGTTTCGTGGTAATATCTGTGAGCCCCCAAATATCACAGGAAATGATAGTGACTCGGACTAAAAATGTACAGACATGTGGAGATTATATCTTCTGGTGTGTCCACTCATATATTCTGAACAGATAACTTGTATAACAGATAAGCCTGTTTTGCTCTCATGGTCCATACAATGCATATTCTTTCATTTGTATGTATAACTGCTCCCCTTTTTCTATGTTGTGCTAATAAAAATATATATTTTTTTTAAAGTGCCAGTAGGGCCTCATAAATGAGGTCCACAATCTTCCTAGCTTTCAGGAACAGACAGACCTTTGTATGAAAACCAAATTTTCTACACAGTTTTGGCATTTTACTGGGACATAGCCTATTTTTCCTATTTTGTGTGCTTTCAACCTCATTTCAGTTAGAGGTAGAAATGGGTGTGAAACAAATAATGGATCCCGGAAAGCAATACATGTATGACAATTTTTTTTAATTCAGCAAGGGATCATTTGTGTAGATCCTTTAAGGTTTTCCTATGGAAAGTAATAGTTGAAATTAAAAAAAATTGAAATTGAGTTGAAAATAACAGCCATTTGTGCCTACGTTTTCACCCATAACTTCTTCTAACTGGCAGATTTTAAGGTTCAATATACTGTTAAGTCTGCAGGACCCTTCTGGTTCCAGGGATATATAGGGCTTGCAGGTTCACCAAGAAGCAGAGGTACCCAGAGCTAATAACTGACCTGCGCCTTGCAATGGTTTTCCATTGTGTACCGGGTATACAGTAATTCATTAGGTGAAATATAATGAGTGGAAAATAGATATTAACACCTTGGCTGCTAATGGTTTTCCCCTCCTGTGCTAACATTTTATGAATTCCTCTATTCATGACGAGCTCAGCTCGTCATAAGCACAGCTCAACTGTGCCTCATGACGAGCTGAGCTCGTCATGAGCATCGAAGGGGTTAAGGAAATCTATATATTTCTGAAATGGGAACAAGATAGGGAATTTAGAAGCAGTAGTTATTTGTACATCTCTGAATTTGTGAGGACTCATAATAGCATGTGAATTAAAGGGCATTTTTCAAAATGACTTATTTTTTTCACACTGTCTTACATTGGGAAGGCAGAAATGTATAGAAAGACAATTGGTAATAACACCTGTTTTACAATTCTGTGTTCCCCTAAGTCTCCTGATAAAAATGGTACCTCACTTGTGTGGGTAGGCTTAGTGCCCATGACAGGAAATGGGCCAAAACACATTTTTCCACTGGAAACTGACCCTTTTTTTGCAAAGTGCCTAACTATGGATTTTTGGCCTTAGCTCAGCTGGCACCCAGGGAAACTCAGCAAACCTGTACATTTTTGAAAACTAGACACCCAGGGAAATCCAGTAAGGGGTGACTGTGTGGCTTTCACCAGGTTCTGTTACCCAGAATCCCTTCCAATCCTCAAACTTGTCAAAAAACACACACTTTTTTCACACTTCTGTGATGGAAATTTCTGGAATCTGCGGGAAGCCACAAACTTCCTCTCACTCCGCAGTTCCCCAAATCTCCCGATAAAAATGGAACCTCACTTGTGTAGGTATGCCTAGTGCCCATGACAGGAAACGGCCCAAAACCTACTATGGAGACATCAAAATTATCTATCACAAAACAACCTGGTTTTGCAAGGGAGTCACCTGCGTTTTTGGTCCCGGACACAGCAGCTTTTTAGGGAAACCTACCAAAAACAGACATTTCTGAAAAACTATACACCTGGGGGAGTCCAGGGAGGTGTGGCTTGGGTGAACCTCCCAACATTTTCCTATCCAGAATCCCCTGAAATAATTTTGCTTAAAAAAACACATTTTCGTCACATTTCTGTGTGGGCTCACCACACCAGCACAAATTTTGTACCACCCAGAGTTCCCGTCAATCTCCCCAAAAAATTATACCTCACTTGTGCAGGTGTCCAAAGCAGAGTCAGCATAAAACGTATAAAAAGAAATTATGCTCATCAACATGCTGTGATATCCCCTCAATCTCTCCACATTTTTGTACTTGTATTTGTATTTGTATTCGCTATTTGTAGAGCGTGACTGCCGCTCCGAAGGAGCATCCTGGCGCTGAAAAAGTGTGCAATACATTTACAGATACTAAATTGCAGCCATTACATAGGCATCCGGCAGAATGAAAATCCAGGTCTTTAATTACTTTCTGAAGACGCTATCTTGGTCCAGGAGTCTGAGATCTTTGGGCATGGCATTCCAAGCCTTAGAGGCCAAGACAGTCAGGGTCTTCCCCCCCCTTGGTTTTCTATTGGAATCTAGGAATGTTAATCAGGTTGCCATCAGCTTTCGGGGAGGTTTATAGCGAGTGTATCGCCTAGTGAGATACCTCGGATCTGTGTTGTTGAGAGCTAGAAAGGTAGTCTCCAGGATTTTAAACAAAATCCTCTTATGCAGGGGTAACCAATGCAGGTTTTTGAGGGCAGCCGATGCAGAAGATTTCCTCTGTAGTTTCAGTACCAATCTGGCAGCAGCGTGTTGCACACGCTGCAGTTTCTTTAACGTGGCCTTTTTAGCCCTGGCCATCAGGCCGTTACAATAATCTAGACGGGAGAGTACAAGGGCCACTGCCTTTCTTGAGTCAGTCGAAAAATTTCTTTAAAGATGTAATAATACTAAAACAGCTTCCTGCCACATTCATCACATGCTGGTCAAAGGAAAGCGCGGAGTCAAATACAACCCCCAGGTTTCTAGCTGATTCCACTGAATGGGGCGGAGCGGTAGAATCCTCAGGCCACCATTCACTCAGGCAATTGTGGACATTTTTCGCCCTTCCCTGTTGCAGGCACTGGTCCACCCACACAAGTGAGGTATCATTTTACTCGGGAGACCAACGGACACGCTAGGTGGTAGGAAATGTGTCCTGGTATGGTGAGCCCACACAGACAGTGAGGAAAATGTGATTTCTTTACCTAAATTTGAGGTTTGCAGGGCTTTCCAGTAAGAAAACATTGGGAAATCCAGGCAAGTCTCACCTGCATGGACTTCCCCAGGTGTCTAGTTTTCAGAAATGTCCCCCTGTGGAGGCAGAAAGACTGTCTCTTTTTTGTTTGGGGGTGGGGGCATTGGCAGCCCCCACCCCTACATATTAAAATAAAAATATTAGCTGGTGCCTAGTGTACTTTCTGGCCCGGGGGAGTGAATATAGGGGACTATAGCCCCTATCTTCCCCAAGGGGGGCAGACAGTCCGAATATGCCCATAAAAATTGGGTGGGGTGGGGGGGCAAAAACCTTTACCCAAGGGGCCGCTCCTCCTCCATAGCGTCTAGCAGTGGATCCCTGCTTGAGGATCACCCTCGTGCAGCGATTTCCCACGCAGGGATCCACTAGGGAAGGATACCATTAAGATTCTCCTCTTCTGTGTTTTTCTGTGCTCAGGGGGCTGAGATAGCCTCGCAAGCACCGAAGCAGTGAAAGTAAAATGAGCCGATCAGCTCATTTCAGTTTCACTTTCATTGTTATTATGTCAGCGCGTCATGCACGCGATCGTCATTACATTGAAAAAAAATGCATTGGGCGGCTGGCAAAGCTGTTCCCCATCTCCCAAGGCTGAAAAATAAAAAACAACATAACAAGGAAATATGCCTAAACTGATAACAATTTCAAATCATTGAATGACTTCCAGGGAAGAAAAGCTAATTTCAACCGGAGTTTGCTACTTAATAGCTATTTATTCAGTTTTAATGAAAAAAATGCAATACATGAATTCCAGACAAGTTACCTACATTAAATAGAAGTGAATTGGACACAACACAATAAAATTACACACACACTTCCACTAGTCACTAGATGGAGGAGCAGAGAATATGGATGAGGAGAATACTACACACACAGAAGTGATTGCAATCATCGATGTATAGCCGCAACATCTCATTCTCTGCACAACCCGGTGGAAGTGCTTCGGAGACAGCGGGAGCTGCAGGTAGGGCGGCCGGTATCATGTGGGTCTGTTGTGGTCCTCGACTGGCCGTACCGTACACTGTTGCCAGGGGTCTCTTCGATGCGGAGTTTGTTGCCCTGACTGGTCATCGCAGAGGGGGCCAGATGTTGAGGCTGAGTGAAGCCGCAGGCATTGGGAGAGGCCCTACCATGGCAGCGAGCGCCATGGCCTGCCTAGGAGACTCTGATTCACACCTGTGGCACTGCCCACTTTAAGAGCATGGCTGGTCCCCCTTTTCTTCCCATAAATCCATCTGCACAGACATCCCTCCTCGGGCACCCTGGATCGAAGTATGTCCCCAGTGAGGAGGGGGCTGAGACTTAGGGTGGTGTCGGTCGGTGGCTTTTCCCCTAGTATTTCACTGTCATGGGGCTGAGGGCTCACGGGGAGCCAAGGGCTGCCATGTAACCTGGCCCAGCAGGGCGTTCATGACTGAGAGGCACGGAGCTTGAGGTGAGCTCCTACATCCTGAGACTTTGTGGTGCCTCCGAGAGGGATCTGGGCCTCCCCTCTCAGTTCCAGATTTTGGAATGGAGGGCCTTAAACTGGCATCAGTGATTCACACCTAGATAAGGAAAACCCCGGCCAGATACATAAATAGAAAGCTGTATGGGGGCTCACACCCTTTCTCCCAACCCTGCAGGATCTCTGACTCCACAGAGCTCCACCACCGGGGTTGCAGAGTCTATAGTCTCCATATGTAGGTTGGTCCCACATAGATCGACCTAATGTGGAAGGTGTCCACAGCCTTCCTTATAGCACTGTCTAAAACCGCTCTGGCCCTGAGCCTTCGGAATCAGGCTGCGGCCCCTGGGACCTACTAGCCATTGGGCCCTGCTCTATCTGCACAGCACCGAGCCTTACAAACACAGACTTTGTCAGCACTACTTACTTTGTCACTTACGCAATAGCAATAGCAGTAGCCACAACTGAAGACCAACGGCTACTCGTGATGCCCCCATTTCCCCCACCCCTGATTGTCTGCATCACAACAAAATCCTTCACAACTGGGGTCAAGCGGGTCGACCATCGGCAAGACATTAGATATTACCTCACCAGGGCTGGCTGGCTGTCACATACTGGAGGTCCCGGGCCCATTGTGTCCCAAGGAGGAACCTTGGTCAAAGACATGGGCATATCATCTCAAGTGCAAACAAAAGTAAATAAGTTCACCATAATACATTCAGCTGTGAGCAGTAGTCATGAGGATGGGTTATCGAAACAACGCATGTCAGAACCCACCGACACAGACACTATCCATAAAGCTATCCAGGCCTTAAGAGAAGCAGTAGAATACAAAAGTAGGGAAGAAAAGGAGGAAGTAACCCTCCTTCGTCAAGACCTCCGAAATGTAGCCTCTAGAGTCACAGAGGCAGAAGATAAGGTCTCCACTCTGAAAGACAATGTTACAGCTTTCAAATCCTCAGTTGCCAAATTACTTTTGACTACAAAACAAGTGGAGGCAAGAGTGGAAAATGCTGAAAATAGGTCCAGACGCAACAACCTGTGATTCACGGGGGTCAGACCTTGAGGCCTTAATTGAATCCTGGCTGAAATTCTGGATATCAAGGGATCACCTCTCTCAATGGTTTGCTCTAAGCCACTCGCACAGATCCTTAGCCCACATTCCTTCCTTGGGAGCACTCCCTCCTCCGATCATCACTTGTGTCCTAAACTTTTGAGGTAGAGATACCATCATAAGAGAAGCACAAAAGACTGGAGACCTCCTCTTTCAATCTACACACATTATGATGTTCCCTGACTCCTCCCAAAGTGTGTAACAGAAAGGCAAATCCTTTCATAAGGTCAAACAGACGCTGAGGACGATTAAATTGCAATATATGCTTATGTTATGTTATGTTATGTTATTTTAATTTATACGATTCAGAAAAGGGGGTGGTGATGAACAGTGTCTGAATTAAGCAGACCACTCTTACCCAGTCCAAAGATCAGGGCTTGATCCATCACCGTTATTTATCTCACTGCACCATCCCAGTTCAGAACCTGGCTATATGCAAATCAGTCTGTCCCTGGCCCAGTGCATCATGGGAACAGGGCAGACTAAACTACCAAGCCAATTCTTCACCAGAAAGGAGACAAGCTACCGGGGACCGGTTTCTGGCATTTCAGCCGTCTTCGGCCCGGCTTGCTTGAATCCTGATGGTGCAGTGAGAAAGGGACTCATGTCTGAGTATACCCTGCCACACCTATAGTGGCCAAAAACGATTCAGACAAGGGGGTGGTGATGAACAGAGTGTCTGAATTAAGCAGACCACTCTTACCCAGTCCAAAGATCAGGGCTTGATCCATCACCGTTATTTATCTCACTGCACCATCCCAGTTCAGAACCTGGCTATATGCAAATCAGTCTGTCCCTGGCCCAGTGCATCATGGGAACAGGGCAGACTAAACTACCAAGCCAATTCTTCACCAGAAAGGAGACAAGCTACCGGGGACCGGTTTCTGGCATTTCAGCCGTCTTCGGCCCGGCTTGCTTGAATCCTGATGGTGCAGTGAGAAAGGGACTCATGTCTGAGTATACCCTGTGTAGGAGAGTAGGGTCTGCAATCCTATGATCACCCCAGATTTTTGCTTTTTGCTTCACTAGTTTACGACTTCTCTGGCTGTGGGCCTGCTAATCAGACCCACAGCCTTGCTGTTCTCTCACTAAATTGACACGTGTACCTTAGGTGCATTTACCAATTGGTACTGGGCCACCTTATCAGACCCTGTAACTCAGGGCATAGGTGTACCCAGGGCCTACCAGGGGCTGCAGCATGTATTATGCCACCCCTGGCTGGCCATCTAAATCTGACACAACTGGCTGCATGACAGCTGGGGCAAGGTGGTGTAATCACCCTTTGCTTTAGATATAGTATACCTATATCTAACCCTAAAATGGACACCCGTATTCCTATCAGTCACTCCTATGGCAGGCCTTAACAATCCTGAAGGCAGAGTGCTTGGAATCGTGTGAGATGGTGCTCTGGCATGAGCTGAGCCCGTTTGCAGCTTGCGGAACCAAGTCCTAATAGCTGTTCCATGATAACGCATACCATATACTCTTAAGTGCATTATAATCCTCGCGGTTAAATGCCAACTCTGGTATCGCTTTATCAAAACATGTCGAGTAAGGTGTCATACGAATTGGAATACTAACCCCTCGCCAATTCTAGTGACGGGGTTAGCATTCCACCCTTCTAGAGGGACACAACATGTATGTAACTGTGAACCCCGGTTAAAGTTAACTCAAGCCTCAGCATCACAAAATGGATGCTGCCACCACAGACACAAGTCTGACCTCCTGCTGCTGGGAGTCCTTCCAGCGAGGGAGGCTTGGACAAAGGGTTTCCTGTCAGGGGTGGTGCTAGCACCATCCCAGCCAGGGTTTTGTGTATCCTGGGTCGGCAGGGCTTTAGAGGAAGGTGACTGCAAGTGGCACCCCGGTGCTCACTATGCATCTGCCGGCTAGAACCAGTTCTAGGGGCACACCAGCCCCTGAGCTGGGGAAAGTCCGGCATGGGAGAGGGGTGTAACCACCCCCCTTCCTGGTCCCACCCATGGGCAGGACCTAGTCGCGTGCCAGCCCCTTTTCCTAGTATAAAGATAGGAGCCGGCCCTCTTCCAAATTAGATCATCTTTGAATCCTGAAACTACTTTGTACGAAAGGAACTCTTGACTTCTTCTCAAGATTTCTCCCTTGTGGCTAAGGAGTAGTCACCCTGCATCCGCAGGCACCATCCAAGCATCGCGGTCTGCTGTAAGTCTCTCCTCCGGATCAAGACTGCCCAGCTCAACGAGAACCGGCTTCCCTGGCACCTCTGACCTTAACCTGCATCATCAGCCCAGCTGAGATTCGTGGGTGTGACGAGACCTCGAGGGACCGGCCATCTTCAGGACTGCACGACGCTTGCCCAGCACGAATGCCGAGGGATCCTCGAGTGAGTTACTTTGGGGTCCGAGAAGCCCCACGCCTGAGCAGCTCCAGCACCGAAGTTCAGCCTCCCAGCCTCCACGAGATCTGCGTGGGGCCCTTCTGCCTGTTTGCTGCTCACCGCGTTGTCTGGCTACTAGCCCGCTGGCTTGTGGCCTTCCCGACGACGAACGACGACATCAACACCGCTGGTCTGGTTGCTCCAGACTGGCCCTTGCTCCCCTCCAACAGAGGAGCACCCCGGACCCTCCTGGTCCACTCCAGACGCCATTTTGAGTCCACCGCGTGGGCTTGCATTTGCCAAGACTTGTTGCCCCAATCCTGGGTCCAGCGACGTCGACAGCAGATACCATCGTGGGACAGCTCGCACCTCCATCCTGGTCGCCGACAACGCCTCCTGGTCCGTGAGACTGCAGAGCCCAGCGTCGCCCACTCACCTGGTCGAGGTGACTCCATCCGGTGCCATCCTGGTGCCCATCTAATCACTGGCTAGTGATTCAGAACTTGGTCCCCTCTGCTTACAGGTGTCTTCCATCTTCGATCCAGGCTTGGATCCATCCGAATCTCTTCACTGGTCGCCTGCCAGCAACTTCTTCTTTCAGGCTCCATAGACTGCAACGAGGATTCCCGACGTCTTTCCAGACCTATGCAGCCGCAGCCCCTGGGCTAGGTAACTTCGGCATTTCGGTGCCCCAGCATAGCCTCACTATCCAAGGGTCCAGATCCTTTTTCGTTTCAGCTCTACCTAGTCGGATTCGTCCGATAACACTAACTTTGTAATTCCTAGCAACCATAGACTTTGTTCCGCATCCCGCGTGAGAGTGCACACTCTGCACCCGATCCCCCTAGGCCTCCTGCTAGTAATCTGAAGGTTCAGTAGTCAAGTCCTAGCGATCCCAAAGCCTATTAGAGTAGTACTTACCTACTAGTAATTTCGCATTCCACTTTTAGAGTATATAGTTTTTCGTGCCCCTCGGGCATTTGTGTAAATTGTGCGATTTGAGTATTTTCCTAAGAGCTTTGTATTGTGCTTAGCACCCTGTCCTCATAAAGAGTCCAGGGTTGTTGTGTTCTAAATAAATATACTTTATTTTCATAACAACTTGTGTGGTGTCCTTTCACTTGGTGTTCAAGGGGTATATGTGATGGTATAACAGCTGGCTTAACACGCCCTCTAGAGTCTAGCCTAAAGACTGCTCTTGTCCATGCTACTAGGATAGCTGGTCTATCGGTTGACTTACAACCAATCATCAATAAGGGTTGTTTGGACTGATACATAGTGATCACTAGAATAGTGAGCACTGCATATCAGGCCAACTTCTCACATTGGTGAGCAGCGGTTGGGATTTGAGCTTGCTGTTGTTTTACCACACGTATCCTAAGAATATCATTGTGAAAGATCACATAAGTATTAAGGTACATATAACTTAGCTTAGAATACTCTGAGTTCTACTGAACCAGCTGTTGTAGTTCAACAGGGCCTAGCACACCCTAACTACAACTCTTAGCAAGGGATCAGTAGGCAAACAAATAGTGTAGGTAGGTGCATCACTTACACCACACTAGAAGCATGTCGGACAAAGGAGGTAACTCAGAAGCCCCCCTTGTGTCAGTGGACCCTCCACAGGTCACTTCACGATATGCTGCTCTTAGCTTCCAGGAGATGAGACAAATCTGTACATCCAGGAAGCTAAAACAGGGTTCTAACCCTACCATTCCTTTTCTGATTGGTCTCTTAGAGACGTATGATGCCAGGAGGACTGCCAACACAGATCCTTCTCATCCAGATGGGAATATGCCCCCCTTAGAGGGAACCCTTGGGGACCCTGACCGCCTCCTCAATGGCACTGGTAGTGAAGAGGAGGAGGAGGAACATGAGTTGTCAGAGGATGAGGCAGACAAAGGTCAGGTAGAAGTCAGTAGACTCACTAGGACCAACTTAAGTAGGCATGAGAATGGACTTGGGGTACCCCCAGGGCCACTCTCAGGTGGACTTAACATTGGGAATGGACGAGTTAGGTCTCTATCTAGAGGCTCTAACAGATCCATTCGAACCAATGGCTCTCAGACCTCTTCTCATAGAGGGATGTCATCCCCTAAGAGAAGGGAGCATGAAGCTAAGATGAGGGAAGCCAATCTGAGGATTGAAAGGGAAGAACTTGCCCTGGCCAAAGAGAGGCTTGCCTTTGCTAGAGAGCAAAAGTTAAGTGGGCTAGATCTCACTGGTGGCAGCATTTTACCTAGAGAAAAGGACAGGAGTTTAGACACTAGACACCTGAGTAAGATAGTGCCCCCCTTTAAACAAGGGGATGATATCCACAAATGGATAACTGCTTTGGAGAGGGCCTGCACTGTCCAGTGCGTCCCCCAGAGTCAGTGGGCAGCTGTCTTGTGGCTCTCCTTTGAAGGCAAAGGTAGAGATAAGCTCCTCACTACTAGAACTGAGGATGCTAACAATTACCAAGTCCTGAAAAATACACTGATAGATGGGCTTGGCCTAACCACTGAGCAGTACAGGTTGCTGTTCAGGGATACCCAGAAAACTCAGTCTCAGGATTGGTCTGATTTTGTGGATTGTGCCAATAAGGCTTTGGAGGGCTGGTTGCTGGGCAGTAAGGTTACTGATTATACAGGATTGTACAATCTGATCATGAGGGAACAGATTTTAAACAATTGTCAGAACCAGTTGTTGCATCAGCACCTTGTTGACTCAGATCTGACCTCTCCCCAAGAATTGGGAAAGAAGGCAGACAGATGGGTCAGAACTAGGGTTAAGCAGAACCAGGGCCAGAACCAGGGTGGTCAGAAGAAAGCAGACCAGAAGGGTAATACCAAAGGTGAACAAAATGACCAGAAGTCTTCGACAAGTCCCCAACAAACCAAAGAGGGTGGGGGTCAGGCTTCCCAGAAGAAGAAGACTCAAGAAGGCCAGTCTAAAAGGTGGTGCCAGTACTGTAAAAGTAAAACTCACTGGTTTAGTGAGTGCACCAAGAAAGGAGGGCAAACTCCTGCCTCTGCAGCCCCTAAGGCACCTGCACCCCCTAGTACAGTCAGCAGTGGTAGTGCACCTCCCAAGGGATTAGTTGGGTTAACCTTGGGTTCTGAGGGGTATGACAACTTAGTTGGCACACTCACTCAGGCTGTCCTTGTCTGTACAGGGGATGTGGATATATCCCCTGATGCCAGTCCCAATACTTTGGGCAAATACAGACGGACACCTTTTATCAATGGCAAGATGGCTCAGGCCTACAGGGACACTTGTGCCAGTGTCACAATGGTGACACCTAACTTTGTGGACCCTGGACAGATCATGCTAGGTCCAGAGTACCTAGTGACCAATGCCAGCAATGTCACTACCCACCATAGTATGGCAATTGTTGATTTCTCCTGGGGAGGGGTAAGTGGCCAAAAGAAGGTTGTTGTTAGTTCAGACCTCCCAGTTGAATGTTTGTTGGGCAATGATTTGGAGTCATCCCTATGGTCAGAAGTGGAGCAGAGGACTCACATGGAAATGTTAGGCTTGCCAGCACATGTGCTTGCTGTGACTAGGTCACAGGCCAGAAGATGCCCCACTGAACAGGTGCTGGACCCTGGAACAATGGACCAGACACCTTCCAAGAAGAAGAGCAGGAGGGTTAAGGCATTGCCTTCCCCCTTGCCCCAGGTTGAGGATCAAGTCTCAGAGGAGGCTGACCTCAAAGAGCTGAGGGAAACTGAGCCGAAAGAACTTGAACCTGATCAGGTTGAGTTTCTGGGTTCAGGGGGCCCCTCCAGAGAAGACCTGGGGAAGGAACAGTTAGCCTGCCCCTCTCTTGAACCCCTCAGACTGCAGGCTGCTGCTGAGGCTGCAGGGAACGCCACAGGTGCCCACAAGGTATACTGGGAAGATGGACTCCTGTACTCTGAGTCAAGAGACCCCAAGCCTGGTGCAACCAGGAGGCTGGTCATCCCCTTGTCTCTGAGAGGTTTCCTTCTCACCTTGGCCCATGGGATTCCCCTTGCAGGACACTTAGGCCAGAATAAGACTTGGGACAGAATTGTCTCACACTTTCACTGGCCTCACATGAATGAAGATACCAAGGAGTTTTGTCGCTCCTGTGTCACTTGCCAAGCCAGTGGTAAGTCAGGTGGCACAACAAAGGCCCCCCTTATACCAATGCCTGTGGTGGGGGTGCCCTTTGAAAGAGTGGGGATTGACATTGTTGGTCCAATGGAACCCCAGACAGCATCAGGCCACACGTTTATACTGGTGGTGGTGGACCATGCCACCAGGTATCCTGAAGCTATTCCTCTTAGGACCACTACAGCACCTGTTGTGGCAAGAGCCCTAGTTGGAGTGTTCTCCAGAGTGGGCTTCCCTAAGGAGGTTGTCTCTGACAGAGGTGCAAACTTCATGTCAGGATATTTGACTGCTATGTGGAAGGAATGTGGTGTTAACTACAAGTTCACTACACCCTATCATCCACAATGCAATGGGCTTGTTGAAAGGTTCAACAGGACCCTAAAAGGGATGATTCATGGACTACCTGAAAAGCTCAGGCGTAGATGGGATGTCCTGATACCCTGCCTTTTGTTTGCTTACAGAGAGGTCCCAAATAAGGGGGTTGGCTTCAGCCCTTTTGAACTTCTGTATGGGCATCCTGTGAGAGGACCCCTGTGTTTGGTGAAGGAAGGATGGGAGAGACCTCTCAAAAAGCCTGCAACCAACATAGTGGACTATGTACTTGGTCTCCGCTCTAGGATGGCTGAGTATATGGAAAAGGCTTCCAAAAACCTTGAGGCTAGCCAAGAACTCCAAAAAGCTTGGCAAGATCAAAAGGCTGTCCTGACTGTGTACAAGCCTGGACAGAAGGTGTGGGTGTTGGAGCCAGTGGCCCCAGCAGCACTCAGAGACAAATGGTCTGGGCCCCACACAATCCTTGAGCAAAAGGGAGAGGTCACCTACCTGGTGGACCTTGGAACTCCCAGGAGCCCCCACAGGGTGCTCCATGTGAACAGGCTCAAAGCATATGTTGACAGGAAGGACATGAGCTTGCTCATGGCCACAGATGAGAGACAGGAGGAAGAGAGTGACCCTCTCCCAGACCTGCTCACTCAGAATCCTGATGATGGATCAGTAGATGGTGTTGTCTTTTGTGGCAGCCTCTCTGACCATCAACAGAAGGATTGTAAACAAGTTCTTCAATCCTTCAGACATATGTTCTCTCTGACACCCAGTCAAACCAATTGGTGCACCCATGAGGTTGTACTGGTGACAGCCTGCCAGTCAAGAGTAAAATCTACAGGCAGCCTGATCATGTTAGAGACTGCATTAAGACAGAAGTGCAGAAAATGTTGTAGCTGGGAGTCATTGAGCCCTCAGATAGCCCTTGGGCTAGTCCAGTAGTTCTAGTGCCAAAACCTCACACCCAGGGTGGTAAGAAAGAGATGAGGTTTTGCGTAGACTACAGAGGTCTCAATGCAGTCACTAAGACTGATGCCCACCCAATACCAAGGGCAGATGAGCTTATAGATAGATTGGCTTCTGCCAACTACTTAAGTACATTTGACCTGACAGCTGGTTATTGGCAAATCAGGTTAGCTGAGGATGCCAAGCCCAAGACAGCATTTTCAACCCCTGGTGGACATTATCAATTTGTGGTAATGCCCTTTGGTATGAAAAATGCAACTGCCACCTTCCAAAGGCTGGTGAATCAAGTTCTCACTGGGCTGGATGACTTCTGTGCAGCATATCTTGATGATATAGCTGTCTTTAGTTCCACCTGGGAGGATCACCTGGTCCACCTGAGTCAAGTGTTAGAGGCACTGCAGAAAGCAGGTCTCACTATCAAGGCCACAAAGTGCCAGATAGGGCAGACACAGGTTGTATACTTGGGCCACCTTGTAGGTGGAGGCCAAGTTCAGCCACTGGAGAGCAAGATACAGTCCATCAGGGAATGGGCTCCTCCAACCACCAGGAAATTTGTCAGGAATTATGGATCAATTGTGACTCCACTTAATGACCTGACAAGTAAAAAGATGCCAAAGAAAGTTCAGTGGACAGCAGGCTGTCAAAAAGCATTCGATGACCTAAAGCAGGCCATGTGCACAGCACTTATCCTAAAGAGTCCAGACTACTCCAAACCATTCATTGTCCAAACAGATGCTTCTGAGTTTGGTGTGGGAGCTGTTCTATCTCAGCTGAATTTTGATGGTCATGACGAGCCCATTGCTTTTATAAGCAGAAGGCTGACCCCCAGAGAGAAAAATTGGTCCGCTATTGAGAGGGAGGCCTTTGCTGTGGTTTGGGACCTGAAGAAACTGAGGCCATACTTGTTTGGCACTCATTTCAAGATTCAGACCGACCATAAGCCCCTCTTGTGGCTAAATCAGATGAAGGGTGAAAACCCCAAACTGCTTAGGTGGTCCATTTCCCTACAGGGGATGGATTTTACAGTGGAGCATAGACCTGGCACTGATCATGGCAATGCAGATGGGCTCTCCAGGTATTTCCACTTAGAGCAAGAAGACTCACCTGGTCAAGGTTAGTTTATTGTCCCAAAGTTTGGGGGGGGGGGGGGGTCATGTAGGAGAGTAGGGGCTGCAATCCTATGATCACCCCAGATTTTTGCTTTTTGCTTCACTGGTTTACGCGACTTCTCTGGCTGTGGGCCTGCTAATCAGACCCACAGCCTAACTGTTCTCTCACTAAATTGACACGTGTACCTTAGGTGCATTTACCAATTGGTACTGGGCCACCTTATCAGACCCTGTAACTCAGGGCATAGGTGTACCCAGGGCCTACCAGGGGCTGCAGCATGTATTATGCCACCCCTGGCTGGCCATCTAAATCTGACACAACTGGCTGCACGACAGCTGGGGCAAGGTGGTGTAATCACCCTTTGCTTTAGATATAGTATACCTATATCTAACCCTAAAATGGACACCCGTATTCCTATCAGTCACTCCTATGGCAGGCCTTAACAATCCTGAAGGCAGAGTGCTTGGAATCGTGTGAGATGGTGCTCTGGCATGAGCTGAGCCCGTTTGCAGCTTAAGGAACCAAGTCCTAATAGCTGTTCCATGATAACGCATACCATATACTCTTAAGTGCATTATAATCCTCGCGGTTAAATGCCAACTCTGGTATCGCTTTATCAAAACACTACTAGCCCGCTGGCTTGTGGCCTTCCCGACGACGAACGACGAAATCAACACCGCTGGTCTGGTTGCTCCCAGACTGGCCCTTGCTCCCCTCCAACAGAGGAGCACCCCGGACCCTCCTGGTCCACTCCAGACGCCATTTTGAGTCCACCGCGTGGGCTTGCATTTGCCAAGACTTGTTGCCCCAATCTTGGGTCCAGCGACGTCGACAGCAGATACCATCGTGGGACAGCTCGCACCTCCATCCTGGTCGCCGACAACGCCTCCTGGTCCGTGAGACTGCAGAGCCCAGCGTCGCCCACTCACCTGGTCGAGGTGACTCCATCCGGTGCCATCCTGGTGCCCATCTAATCACTGGCTAGTGATTCAGAACTTGGTCCCCTCTGCTTACAGGTGTCTTCCATCTTCGATCCAGGCTTGGATCCATCCGAATCTCTTCACTGGTCGCCTGCCAGCAACTTCTTCTTTCAGGCTCCATAGACTGCAACGAGGATTCCCGACGTCTTTCCAGACCTATGCAGCCGCAGCCCCTGGGCTAGGTAACTTCGGCATTTCGGTGCACCAGCATAGCCTCACTATCCAAGGGTCCAGATCCTTTTTCGTTTCAGCTCTACCTAGTCGGATTCGTCCGATAACACTAACTTTGTAATTACTAGTACCCATAGACTTTGTTCCGCATCCCGCGTGAGAGTGCACACTCTGCACCCGATCCCCCTAGGCCTCCTGCTAGTAATCTGAAGGTTCAGTAGCCAAGTCCTAGCGATCCCAAAGCCTATTAGAGTAGTACTTACCTGCTAGTAATTTCGCATTCCACTTTTAGAGTATATGGTTTTTCGTGCCCCTCGGGCATTTGTGTAAATTGTGCGATTTGAGTATTTTCCTAAGAGCTTTGTATTGTGCTTAGCACCCTGTCCTCATAAAGAGTCCAGGGTTGTTGTGTTCTAAATAAATATACTTTATTTTCATAACAACTTGTGTGGTGTCCTTTCACTTGGTGTTCAAGGGGTATATGTGATGGTATAACAGCTGGCTTAACACGCCCTCTAGAGTCTAGCCTAAAGACTGCTCTTGTCCATGCTACTAGGATAGCTAGTCTATCGGTTGACTTACAACCAATCATCAATAAAGGTTGTTTAGAATAGAATAGTGAGCACTGCATATCAGGCCAACTTCTCACACCCTGCCACACCTATAGTGGCCAAAAACGATTCAGAAAAGGGGGTGGTGATGAACAGAGTGTCTGAATTAAGCAGACCACTCTTACCCAGTCCAAAGATCAGGGCTTGATCCATCACCGTTATTTATCTCACTGCACCATCCCAGTTCAGAACCTGGCTATATGAAAATCAGTCTGTCCCTGGCCCAGTGCATCATGGGAACAGGGCAGACTAAACTACCAAGCCAATTCTTCACCAGAAAGGAGACAAGCTACCGGGGACCGGTTTCTGGCATTTCAGCCATCTTCGGCCTGGCTTGCTTGAATCCTGATGGTGCAGTAAGAAAGGGTCTCATGTCTGAGTATACCCTGCCACACCTATAGTGGCCAAAAACGATTCAGAAAAGGGGGTGGTGATGAACAGAGTGTCTGAATTAAGCAGACCACTCTTACCCAGTCCAAAGATCAGGGCTTGATCCATCACCGTTATTTATCTCACTGCACCATCCCAGTTCAGAACCTGGCTATATGCAAATCAGTCTGTCCCTGGCCCAGTGCATCATGGGAACAGGGCAGACTAAACTACCAAGCCAATTCTTCACCAGAAAGGAGACAAGCTACCGGGGACCGGTTTCTGGCATTTCAGCCGTCTTCGGCCAGGCTTGCTTGAATCCTGATGGTGCAGTGAGAAAGGGACTCATGTCTGAGTATACCCTGCCACACCTATAGTGGCCAAAAACGATTCAGAAAAGGGGGTGGTGATGAACAGAGTGTCTGAATTAAGCAGACCACTCTTACCCAGTCCAAAGATCAGGGCTTGATCCATCACCGTTATTTATCTCACTGCACCATCCCAGTTCAGAACCTGGCTATATGCAAATCAGTCTGTCCCTGGCCCAGTGCATCATGGGAACAGGGCAGACTAAACTACCAAGCCAATACTTCACCAGAAAGGAGACAAGCTACCGGGGACCGGTTTCTGGCATTTCAGCCGTCTTCGGCCCGGCTTGCTTGAATCCTGATGGTGCAGTGAGAAAGGGACTCATGTCTGAGTATTCCCTGCCACACCTATAGTGGCCAAAAACGATTCAGAAAAGGGAGTGGTGATGAATAGGCATGGGTGGATTTGGCGGATCCACGATCCGCGGATTTTGCGGATTTGCGGATCGTGGATCCGCAAAATCCGCGGATTTGCGGATCCGCGGATTTGGGGCGGGGGCGGGGCTTCCATGCGAGTGCATATGCCTCTTGTGAGGCCTCTATCCAGCATCACAGCTGATTTTCCACGGTAGAGTTGGGAAGAAGGCACACTTGTCCAGCCTCGACGACGCTCACGATTGTTTTTGGGCTAATGAATGAGTCACTGAATTTGAGCATCAACTAGTTCGAGCGACCATGTGTGTGTTACTATGCAATCGCCCCGACGGGCGCAGGGGTCCCTTGAGTGAGCTGTCCATCATAGTGGGTGAATGGCGGGAAGACGGTGCAAACCGCGAGTGTGTGGGCGGGGCCAAACGGGCAGGGTTACCATGCGAGTTCACAGTTACACATGCTTCTTGTGTGTATTAAAGGTCTGAGAAAGATCAGTTCAGCAGATGAAGAGAAAGAAACCCCTGGTCACAAGAACAGCACGGGTATTGTGCTCGTGAAAGTCAAGGATGCAAAGGCCTGTATCCAGCATCACAGCTGATTTCCCACAGTAGAGTTGGGAAGAAGGCACACCTGTCCAGCCTCGACGACGCTCACGATTGTTTTTGGGCTAATGAATGAGTCACTGAATTTGAGCATCAACTAGTTCAGGGACCATGTGTGTGTTACTATGCAATCGCCCCGACGGGCGCAGGGGTCCCTTGAGTGAGCTGTCCATCATAGTGGGTGAATGGCGGGAAGATGGTGCAAACCGCGAGTGTGTGGGAGGGGCCAAACGGGCAGGGTTACCATGCGAGTTCACAGTTACACATGCTTCTTGTGTGTATTAAAGGTCTGAGAAAGATCAGTTCAGCAGATGAAGAGAAATAAGCTCCTGGTCACAGAAACAGCACGGGTATTGCGCTCGTGAAAGTCAAGGATGCAAAAGCCTCTATCCAGCATCACAGCTGATTTTCCACGGTAGATTTGTGAAGAAGGCACACCTACCTCGACGACGCTCACGATTAGGGCATGTTGTAACTATTTTAGGATGGCGCCGGCAAGCTGCCAGCGCCATCCTAAAATACTTACTAAATTAGCTTCAACAGGAAGCTCTAATAGATAAAATAAAGCAGGTGCGAGCACCTGCTTTATTTTATCTATTAGAGCTTCCTGTTGAAGCTAACTTAGTAATTATTTTAGGATGGCGCTGACAGCTTGCCGGCGCCATCCTAAAATAGTTACAAGTTGACAGGCCAGACAGGCTTCAACTTTTGCCCCCGGAATCCGCCGCTCGCGGATTTGCGAATTCGCGGTAAATTCGTGGGAGTTCGCGGATCGCAAATTTACCGAAAATTCGCTAAATCCGCGAGCGGAACGGATTTTGCGCTCATACTTAGTGATGAACAGAGTGTCTGAATTAAGCAGACCACTCTTACCCAGTCCAAAGATCAGGGCTTGATCCATCACCGTTATTTATCTCACTGCACCATCCCAGTTCAGAACCTGGCTATATGCAAATCAGTCTGTCCCTGGCCCAGTGCATTATGGGAACAGGGCAGACTAAACTACCAAGCCAATTCTTCACCAGAAAGGAGACAAGCTACCGGGGACCGGTTTCTGGCATTTCAGCCGTCTTCGGCCCCGCTTGCTTGAATCCTGATGGTGCAGTGAGAAAGGGACTCATGTCTGAGTATACCCTGCCACACCTAAAGTGGCCAAAAACGATTCAGAAAAGGGGGTGGTGATGAACAGAGTGTCTGAATTAAGCAGACCACTCTTACCCAGTCCAAAGATCAGGGCTTGATCCATCACCGTTATTTATCTCACTGCACCATCCCAGTTCAGAACCTGGCTATATGAAAATCAGTCTGTCCCTGGCCCAGTGCATCATGGGAACAGGGCAGACTAAACTACCAAGCCAATTCTTCACCAGAAAGGAGACAAGCTACCGGGGACCGGTTTCTGGCATTTCAGCCATCTTCGGCCCGGCTTGCTTGAATCCTGATGGTGCAGTAAGAAAGGGTCTCATGTCTGAGTATACCCTGCCACACCTATAGTGGCCAAAAACGATTCAGAAAAGGGGGTGGTGATGAACAGAGTGTCTGAATTAAGCAGACCACTCTTACCCAGTCCAAAGATCAGGGCTTGATCCATCACCGTTATTTATCTCACTGCACCATCCCAGTTCAGAACCTGGCTATATGCAAATCAGTCTGTCCCTGGCCCAGTGCATCATGGGAACAGGGCAGACTAAACTACCAAGCCAATTCTTCACCAGAAAGGAGACAAGCTACCGGGGACCGGTTTCTGGCATTTCAGCCGTCTTCGGCCAGGCTTGCTTGAATCCTGATGGTGCAGTGAGAAAGGGACTCATGTCTGAGTATACCCTGCCACACCTATAGTGGCCAAAAACGATTCAGAAAAGGGGGTGGTGATGAACAGAGTGTCTGAATTAAGCAGACCACTCTTACCCAGTCCAAAGATCAGGGCTTGATCCATCACCGTTATTTATCTCACTACACCATCCCAGTTCAGAACCTGGCTATATGCAAATCAGTCTGTCCCTGGCCCAGTGCATCATGGGAACAGGGCAGACTAAACTACCAAGCCAATACTTCACCAGAAAGGAGACAAGCTACCGGGGACCGGTTTCTGGCATTTCAGCCGTCTTCGGCCCGGCTTGCTTGAATCCTGATGGTGCAGTGAGAAAGGGACTCATGTCTGAGTATTCCCTGCCACACCTATAGTGGCCAAAAACGATTCAGAAAAGGGAGTGGTGATGAATAGGCATGGGTGGATTTGGCGGATCCACGATCCGCGGATTTTGCGGATTTGCGGATCGTGGATCCGCAAAATCCGCGGATTTGCGGATCCGCGGATTTGGGGCGGGGGCGGGGCTTCCATGCGAGTGCATATGCCTCTTGTGAGGCCTCTATCCAGCATCACAGCTGATTTTCCATGGTAGAGTTGGGAAGAAGGCACACCTGTCCAGCCTCGACGACGCTCACGATTGTTTTTGGGCTAATGAATGAGTCACTGAATTTGAGCATCAACTAGTTCGAGCGACCATGTGTGTGTTACTATGCAATCGCCCCGACGGGCGCAGGGGTCCCTTGAGTGAGCTGTCCATCATAGTGGGTGAATGGCGGGAAGACGGTGCAAACCGCGAGTGTGTGGGCGGGGCCAAACGGGCAGGGTTACCATGCGAGTTCACAGTTACACATGCTTCTTGTGTGTATTAAAGGTCTGAGAAAGATCAGTTCAGCAGATGAAGAGAAAGAAACCCCTGGTCACAAGAACAGCACGGGTATTGTGCTCGTGAAAGTCAAGGATGCAAAGGCCTCTATCCAGCATCACAGCTGATTTCCCACGGTAGAGTTGGGAAGAAGGCACACCTGTCCAGCCTCGACGACGCTCACGATTGTTTTTGGGCTAATGAATGAGTCACTGAATTTGAGCATCAACTAGTTCAGCGACCATGTGTGTGTTACTATGCAATCGCCCCGACGGGCGCAGGGGTCCCTTGAGTGAGCTGTCCATCATAGTGGGTGAATGGCGGGAAGATGGTGCAAACCGCGAGTGTGTGGGAGGGGCCAAACGGGCAGGGTTACCATGCGAGTTCACAGTTACACATGCTTCTTGTGTGTATTAAAGGTCTGAGAAAGATCAGTTCAGCAGATGAAGAGAAATAAGCTCCTGGTCACAGAAACAGCACGGGTATTGCGCTCGTGAAAGTCAAGGATGCAAAAGCCTCTATCCAGCATCACAGCTGATTTTCCACGGTAGATTTGTGAAGAAGGCACACCTACCTCGACGACGCTCACGATTAGGGCATGTTGTAACTATTTTAGGATGGCGCCGGCAAGCTGCCAGCGCCATCCTAAAATACTTACTAAATTAGCTTCAACAGGAAGCTCTAATAGATAAAATAAAGCAGGTGCTTTTATCTATTAGAGCTTCCTGTTGAAGCTAACTTAGTAATTATTTTAGGATGGCGCTGACAGCTTGCCGGCGCCATCCTAAAATAGTTACAAGTTGACAGGCCAGACAGGCTTCAACTTTTGCCCCCGGAATCCGCCGCTCGCCGATTTGCGAATTCGCGGTAAATTCGTGGGAGTTCGCGGATCGCAAATTTACCGAAAATTCGCTAAATCCGCGAGCGGAACGGATTTTGCGCTCATACTTAGTGATGAACAGAGTGTCTGAATTAAGCAGACCACTCTTACCCAGTCCAAAGATCAGGGCTTGATCCATCACCGTTATTTATCTCACTGCACCATCCCAGTTCAGAACCTGGCTATATGCAAATCAGTCTGTCCCTGGCCCAGTGCATTATGGGAACAGGGCAGACTAAACTACCAAGCCAATTCTTCACCAGAAAGGAGACAAGCTACCGGGGACCGGTTTCTGGCATTTCAGCCGTCTTCGGCCCCGCTTGCTTGAATCCTGATGGTGCAGTGAGAAAGGGACTCATGTCTGAGTATACCCTGCCACACCTAAAGTGGCCAAAAACGATTCAGAAAAGGGGGTGGTGATGAACAGAGTGTCTGAATTAAGCAGACCACTCTTACCCAGTCCAAAGATCAGGGCTTGATCCATCACCGTTATTTATCTCACTGCACCATCCCAGTTCAGAACCTGGCTATATGCAAATCAGTCTGTCCCTGGCCCAGTGCATCATGGGAACAGGGCAGACTAAACTACCAAGCCAATTCTTCACCAGAAAGGAGACAAGCTACCGGGGACCGGTTTCTGGCATTTCAGCCGTCTTCGGCCCGGCTTGCTTGAATCCTGATGGTGCAGTGAGAAAGGGACTCATGTCTGAGTATACCCTGCCACACCTAAAGTGGCCAAAAACGATTCAGAAAAGGGGGTGGTGATGAACAGAGTGTCTGAATTAAGCAGACCACTCTTACCCAGTCCAAAGATCAGGGCTTGATCCATCACCGTTATTTATCTCACTGCACCATCCCAGTTCAGAACCTGGCTATATGCAAATCAGTCTGTCCCTGGCCCAGTGCATCATGGGAACAGGGCAGACTAAACTACCAAGCCAATTCTTCACCAGAAAGGAGACAAGCTACCGGGGACCGGTTTCTGGCATTTCAGCCGTCTTCGGCCCGGCTTGCTTGAATCCTGATGGTGCAGTGAGAAAGGGACTCATGTCTGAGTATACCCTGCCACACCTATAGTGGCCAAAAACGATTCAGAAAAGGGGGTGGTGATGAACAGAGTGTCTGAATTAAGCAGACCACTCTTACCCAGTCCAAAGATCAGGGCTTGATCCATCACCGTTATTTATCTCACTGCACCATCCCAGTTCAGAACCTGGCTATATGCAAATCAGTCTGTACCCGGCCCAGTGCATCATGGGAACAGGGCAGACTAAACTACCAAGCCAATTCTTCACCAGAAAGGAGACAAGCTACCGGGGACCGGTTTCTGGCATTTCAGCCGTCTTCGGCCCGGCTTGCTTGAATCCTGATGGTGCAGTGAGAAAGAGACTCATGTCTGAGTATACCCTGCCACACCAATAGCGGCCAAAAACGATTCAGAAAAGGGGGTGGTGATGAACAGAGTGTCTGAATTAAGCAGACCACTCTTACCCAGTCCAAAGATCAGGGCTTGATCCATCACCGTTATTTATCTCACTGCACCATCCCAGTTCAGAACCTGGCTATATGCAAATCAGTCTGTCCCTGGCCCAGTGCATCATGGGAACAGGGCAGACTAAACTACCAAGCCAATTCTTCACCAGAAAGGAGACAAGCTACCAGGGACCGTTTTCTGGCATTTCAGCCGTCTTCGGCGCGGCTTGCTTGAATCCTGATGGTGCAGTGTGAAAGGGACTCATGTCTGAGTATACCCTGCCACACCTATAGTGGCCAAAAAATGATTCAGAGAAGGGGGTGGTGATGAACAGAGTGTCTGAATTAAGCAGACCACTCTTACCCAGTCCAAAGATCAGGGCTTGATCCATCACCGTTATTTATCTCACTGCACCATCCCAGTTCAGAACCTGGCTATATGCAAATCAGTCTGTCCCTGGCCCAGTGCATCATGGGAACAGGGCAGACTAAACTACCAAGCCAATTCTTCACCAGAAAGGAGACAAGCTACCCGGGACCGGTTTCTGGCATTTCAGCCGTCTTCGGCCCGGCTTGCTTGAATCCTGATGGTGCAGTGAGAAAGGGACTCATGTCTGAGTATACCCTGCCACACCTATAGTGGCCAAAAACGATTCAGAAAAGGGGGTGGTGATGAACAGAGTGTCTGAATTAAGCAGACCACTCTTACCCAGTCCAAAGATCAGGGCTTGATCCATCACCGTTATTTATCTCACTGCACCATCCCAGTTCAGAACCTGGCTATATGCAAATCAGTCTGTCCCTGGCCCAGTGCATCATGGGAACAGGACAGACTAAACTACCAAGCCAATTCTTCACCAGAAAGGAGAAAGGACTGGGTAAGAGTGGTCTGCTTAATTCAGACACTCTGTTCATCACCACCCCCTTTTCTGAATCGTTTTTGTCCACCATAAGCGTGGAAGGGTATACTCAGATGTGAGTCCCTTGCTCATTGCACCATCAGGATTCAAGCAAGCCGGGCCGAAGAAGGCTGAAATGCCAGAAACCGGTCCCCGGAAGCTTGTTTCCTTCCCAGCATAAGAATTGGCTTGGTAGTTTGGTCTGCCCTGTTCCCATGATGCACTGGGCCAGGGACAGACTAATTTGCATATAGCCAGGTTCTGAGCTGGGATGGTGCAGTGAGCTAAAAAATGGTGATGGATCAAGCCCTGATCTTTGGACTGGGTAAGAGTGGTCTGCTTAATTCAGACACTCTGTTCATCACCACCCCCTTTTCTGAATCGTTTTTGTCCACCATAAGCGTGGAAGGGTATACTCAGATGTGAGTCCCTTGCTCATTGCACCATCAGGATTCAAGCAAGCCGGGCCGAAGACGGCTGAAATGCCAGAAACCGGTCCCCGGAAGCTTGTTTCCTTCCCAGGATAAGAATTGGCTTGGTAGTTTGGTCTGCCCTGTTCCCATGATGCACTGGGCCAGGGACAGACTAATTTGCATATAGCCAGGTTCTGAGCTGGGATGGTGCAGTGAGCTAAAAAACGGTGATGGATCAAGCCCTGATCTTTGGACTGGGTAAGAGTGGTCTGCTTAATTCAGATACTCTGTTCATCACCACCCCCTTTTCTGAATCATTTTAATTTATACAGCGCACAGCTCATCGGAAGTATGTACAATTACCAATTAAAACAGAAGGGTTCTTAGAGCCTTCCTAAACAGAAGGCGATCCTGAGTGGCTCTCAGAGCCAAGGGCAGTGCATTCCATGCCAGACAAGCTTTGCGCGTAAAGGAGTTCCCCCCCAGTCGCTGGCGCTTAAATTTTGGAGTCTGCATCAGCAGCTGCGAGGATGAATGCAGCTGTCTCGCTGGTGTATAAAAAGCAAGTCTCTTCTGCAAATAATGTAAAGGGCCCGTTGCACAATTGAGAGCATTTTAAATTTCAGGCGGGTTTCAACAGGAAGCCAGTGTAAAGACCTGAGGAGAGCCCGGGCACTGTGCCTGGAAGACAGCCCCCCTAGGAGTCTCGCCGCCGAATTTTGAACCACTTGTAGTTTCTTTACAAGGAAGCCTGGGCTGCTGACTAGGAGGGTGTTAGCATAATCCAAGCGAGAGAGAATTAGTGCCTGAACGACCATCTCTCTGGCGGAACTCAGCAAAAGGGCAGAAACTTTTTCAAATTTTTCAACACACCAAAGCAGGTGCCCGCCAATTTTTTTACATGCGTCACAAAATTCAGATTCTCATCGAACCAGACGCCAAGGTTTTTGGCGGCACCCTTATTCTCAGATGGGTAAGGAAAACCAGGAGGCCAGAATCTCCCTCTAAAATCCGAAGCAAAAGAGCTGAACAACAGTACTTCAGACTTTCCCTCATTAAATTTAAGCTGCGCATTGGCCAGCCAATGAAAGACCGATGACAAGCACTGATGGGGTCTCTTTACCGAGTCCTCCTCCTTGCTACAGGTAAACAACAGCTGGGTATCGTCAGCGTAGGCTATTACCTTAGCCCCCAGCGACTCCGCCAAAGAAATCAGCGGAGTCACGTAGATATTAAATAACAATGGGCTAAGTGATGACCCCTGCGGAACCGCAGTTGAAACCCTCATGAGCTTATGTTCCCTGCCACGTTGAAGGTGATATACAACTCTCGCACCCATTTCTTCAGCACCCCATAGGCAACTTGGGACAGGCAGCTCAAAAGAATAATCTCAATCTTACCACTGAAACTGCCCGTATGGGCCAGAAGCCCAGACTGGCGATATGGTCTGTCCTCTGCCCTCCCCCACACACCACCTGTCACAATAAAGGGCGAGATCAGACAGCAAATAATGCATGACCAGATGCACATTGGACTCATCTGAAACAGATGTTGGTCTACAGACTTTGATCACCCAGGCTCAGTCTTTTAACTCTCCTCCACCGCCCTCACGACAGACCAGTGGCGTAACAAAACTTGAGAATACCACTGTGCAAAGTACATTGACGGATGCCCCCATTCTCCGGACACAGTCAGAAGCTCTTAGGCCTGCCCGTGCGCAGTGCAGGAGGGGGCCCCCTGGGGCTCGGGGGCCCCCCACACAGCAGGGGCTATTGTTACAACACTGTAGTGGATGACAACACAGGGCCTCCCCACTCGGACCTTCCTGGGGCCTAGGAGAACTGGCAGCCACAAATAGAGGCCCCTCGAACTGCCAACTCTCTGAAGCAGACCAGGGTCTTAGTTCCAGAGAAACACAGCAGACGGTAAAAATACAAGTACCCGACGTGGTAGAGGTCTCTCTCCACAGCCATAAAAATTCTTGGTAAATGTTTTGTTTTATGGGATTAATGGGCAACAGATGCTTCTGGAGGGAAGTATGGGTTGGGGGCTTAGGGGAATAGAGTATGTTTTGCTCTGTTTTGTTTTAAAGTTTCTATTATGGTTTGCATTTAGCAGACACTCACTACACTACATGACACTACTCATGGACCTGGTGCCACACAACATACCACCACGTCAGCCCCGACTGACCAAGATGCATTCAAATGTCCACCCGCCACAAATTTTAACCTTGCCAGTTCAGCATGTCTAATTTCAATGACCTTCTAGAGTTAGACTGTATCAAGAAAACAGTGGTCCTACAATATGCTTCAAGAAACCCACCTCATGGGCACAAAATGTCCCTTCCTGAGCCGCTATGGTTATAATAGCATTTACTACACAGGTTTATCCAGGGGTACAAGAGGGGTCACAACACTCCTCATAGAGACTTTCCCTTTACAGTGACATCCTTGTCTTTGAACCCCCATGTAGAGGTTAGGGGCAACTGTTGAAGAAACACAATACAATTTTATTAGCATATATGTCCCACCTCAGGCACCGCAAGCTGCCCTAGAGGCCTGCAGACAACTGATCGTGGCTGGGCTTCTCCCCGAGGGTCACCGTTATAAGAGGGAACTTCAACGCAGTCCCAGGCCCCATACGAGACTCCACAGCTGTGCCAGCTGCACACAAGACCTACTCCTGTACCAACCTCTTTCTACTCCAAGCAACAGACAAGCTACAGACCATCCTCGCTCATGCAGTCTCTGAACACACCTCAGTTTTAATAAACCTGAGATCTCCCAAGTCCATGAGATCACCAATTTGGAGTCTTAACGCCTGGCACCTATCTGACTCCAAATACTCGGGGACAGAGATTCATGCATATTTCAAAATTAATCAAGGCTCAGTCACCTCTGTTGGTACCCTCTAGGCTGCAGGCAAAGCCATCCTTAAGGGCATGGCTAAGTCCATTCTTTGCCATGCAGACAAAAAGAAACCAACCCATAAAACCGACTTGGAAGCACATATCCTTCAACTCGAAAGGCAACAAGTGAGTGCCCTACTCCCTAAACTGCAGAGCCAGCTTGATTTTGACAAAACCTCCCTACAACAATTAGCTTTAGAAGAAGCCGGGCAGTCCCGGCAAGCCTCCATTTAAAACGTTCCTCGGAACACAGAGATAAACCCAGAAAATTGTTTTACTGGCTGGCTACCAGAAACATGACATCAAAGGTGGTCCCTGAGATCGCGGACCACACAGGTAAGTGGAGATGTACAGTCTCTGCCATAGCTGAATGCTTTGCCGAATACTATCAAAGAGAGAATCTCGACTCCCCACGTACACTGGAGGAAATTGAAGATTTGAACGTGTGCAAGACTCCCAGCCCTGACGGTTATCAAACTGAATATTACTGGAAGTTCTGAGAGCTACTCACAACCTGTAACTGGAGGTTGTATCCAATGACACATTCCCCAAGGGTTTCGATTTAGTAGCCATAGTCTCATTCACAACACCCCTATTAGACTTTGCTTTTCCAATGGGTTTGTCCCCAGACTTTTTGCCCTCCTGTTTTGGGCCCTGTTTTTGTTGGTTTTATGACTTTGGGTACTTTACTACTGCTGATCAGTGCTGAAGGGCATATGCTCTCCCTGTATATTGTTATGATGGTTTGTTTGGTGATTCTATGATTGGCATATCTGATTTACTGGTAAGTCGCTAGTACAATGCACTGTGTGTGCCCCAGGCTTTTAAATCAAATACCGCTATCGGGCCTGCAGTGCAGCACTGATTGTGCCACCCACATGAGCAGCCTGTAAATGTAACTCAGACCTGCCACTGCAGCGTTTGCTCAGTTTGGTACTGCCATGTCGACTTGGCAAGTGCACCCACTTCCCAGGTCCTAACCTTCCTTTTTCTTACATGTGAGTCACCCCTAAGGTAGGTCAAAGGTACCCCTGTGGGCAGGGTGCAGTGTTTCTGAAAGGTGGGACATGCCCATTATGTGTGTAGCATGTCCTGATAGTGAAATACTGCCAATTTTGTTTTTCACTATTGAAAGGCTATCTGTCCTATGGGATAGAATGGGAGTTTATTTATATAACATCTTATAAATATAACCTCGCATTGGGACAAGATAGAAAGATGGAGTTTAGTATGCCTGAACTCTGAGTATAAAAATGCATCTTTTAGTAAAGAAGATTTTTATATTGTGTTTTTGCACTTGCTTAGCCATCCTGTGTGCCTCTGTTGGTTTGTGAATTGACTGTCTGGCTTTGGAGTGACAGGGGCTGGGGATGTGCATTCTCTCAAAAAGCCACCGACAGGGTTGGATTGTGTCCTGCCTTACCTGAAAGAGTCAGGGCTGGGCTGAATAGACCTGGGCTGCATTCAGAGTAGGGGAAGGAGTTCTCACTAGTACCTGAATAGGCCTGATCTGCATTTAGAGTGGTGGGAGGAGATTTCCCTTGCACTTGAATAGGCCCTGTCTGCCTTACGCTGTCTCCAACTCCTACTGGACCGATGAACCAGCGAAGACAGAACTGGTTTTCGCTGGGCAAAGAGCTTCTCTGTCACCAGAGAACAAAGGAATTTGTGCTATAAAAAGTGGGCCCCAGACACTTGAAGTTTAGATTACTGCTGAACTAAGGAACCTGCCAGGAAGAAAAACCGGGAAAGCTGGAGGAGGAGTGTTGCCGCTGTGTGCTGTTGGGGTTGCCTGCAGTGGTTGCTTATGTCTTGGGCAGGGAAAGGAGTGGACTGTGCTTTCTTCATCATGCTGTTAGAGTTTTCTCCAGGGGCTTGAAGTAGAGCTTGCCTCCTGCTGGAAATCTCAGGGATAGAAACGATTTCAAAAATTACTTCCTGGGATTCAAGAGGAACCTTTGCCAAGGAGAAGAGCTGGAGAAACTTAGAAGTACTGCCCCTTTGCTGTGTGCTGTCTGGGGTTGGCCTGCAGAGGCTGTTTCTGCCATGGAAAGAACAAGGACTTTGCTGTGTGCTGTGCCCTTTGCTTCAGGAAGAGCTCCAAGGGCTTGAAGTAGAGCTTTCCTCCTGTTCTGACGTCTCAGGGACACACAGACTTCACCCCAAGCTCCCCTGAATTCCCTTGCTGGGAGTTCTGACCTACCTGCCAAGAGGTGCCTGTTGCTGTTCTGGCCCTCTTGAGATGGTTCCTGCTGTTGGGAGCTGGGAAAGTAATGCAACGACAAGAAGCGTGACACATCCGCACTTGTTTCCGATGCATCACCGTAGGAACCGACGCAGTGCCTGCCCACGGCTGAAGAAATCGACGCACACTGCATCAAGTGCACCGATCTACAAAGTCCAAGATCACCGCACAGATTCCGACGCAGGCCCTGCTGTGCTGCTGCAAGAACCAATGCATACTTGGACTGTAGCTGGAGAAACTAATTCAGCTCTGTTGCCGCCGCCTCATCAAGAACTGACACATCCCCGATTCTCATGCATCACATCGGGGAGCCAACTCTACATCAACCCTGGGGCTGCATTAAGAAACGAATGCATCACCTCCCCAAACAGTAAGAAACCAACGGCATCACCTTCTCTTCAGTAAGGAACCAACGCATCACCTCCCCTGTGTGGCAGTAAAGAATCAACACATCACCTCCCCTGGAGTAAGGAACTGACGCATCACCTTCCCTGCACGTAATGAACCGATGCATCACCTTCCCTGTGGCCGTTTTTGTTTATGACTTTGACGCATGCAAGGTACTTCGTGTTGACAGTTTTGCATCTATAGTTTGCTATGGACAGATCTGTTTCTACCTTTTAAAAGTCATATTTTGATTACTGTATTGTGGATTTTTGTTGTTTTGGATCTTGTTTGGTTTATATAAAGATTACTCATTTCTGCCTTCCAAAATGAAGTCACTTTGAAAAATGTCCTATAATTCACATGCTAGTATGGGTACCCACTGTTTCAGAGATGTGCAAGTAGCTACTGTTTCTAAACTCTATATTTTGCTCCCATTTCGGATGTACATAGGTGTCTTTTATATTTATTTTTCACTCTTTATATTTTACCAAATGAATTGCTATATACCCAGCTCACAATGAAAAACCATTGCAAGATGCTGCTCAGTTTTTGGCTCTGGGTTACTCGGGTTCATGGTGAACCTACAAGTCCTATATATCCCCACAACCAGAAGTGATTAGCCGATGTAACGGTATATTGCTTTAAAAAAAATGTTATACTTAGAAGTTACAGATGAAAACATTGGCACTAATGGCTGTTTTTTTCAACTCATTTTCAGTTTTTCTTATTTTCAACTGTTAGTTTCTGTAAAAAACCTTGAAGGGTCTACACACATGACCCCTTGCTGAATTCTGAATTTTGACTTTTTTTTAAATGTATAGCCTTCCAAAGCCCATTACTGCTTTCATACCAATTTCTACCACTAACTGGAAGCTGAAAGCACAAAAATAGCAAAAATAGGCTATGTCCCAGTAAAATGCCAAAACTGTGTAAAAATGTTCGTTTTCCAAGAAAGGCCATCTGTCCCTGAAAGCTGGGAAGATAGTGATTTCAGTACCACAAACCCTTTGCTGATACCATCTGCAGCGAAAAAAACTGACGCTTTCTTCTGCAGCACATTTTCCCCATTTTAAAAAAAATTCTCATTTCTGGATCCCCTTCAGGGGAATCGACTAACCCTGGCTACCTTTAAAATCCCCATGATGTTGGAAGAAAAGGATGCAAATTTGGCGTGGGTACCTTATGTGGTCAAAAAGTTACTGGAGTAGCGTTTCCCTTAATATTAGAGTCAGAACCTCATGAGATCAGTGAGGGCACTCTGGAAGGTTCTCCCGTAGTAGCAGGGCCGATCCACCTGCGCGCCTCTCCCTTTCACCACCGGTACACAGGTCCTGACTCTAATATTAAGGGAAATGCTACTCCCTTCTACAAACTTGGTGGCACTGGTTAGTTCAGGCCACCACTGATACTAACATTGACTTTCCTTTGGTCCTGAAGAAGCGCTTTGGACATATACCCAGCTACAGAGGGATACAATATCCCCTAGAGCAGCACTACACACTGCCACTTACACCCAGGCACCCAAATGGCTTCTCATCAAAATATTTCCGATAAAGAGACCCTTCGGGGTACCCGTAGGGCATTGCAGTGTTGGCCCGACGAGGAGCAAATCCCAAATGAAGAAGCATGACATCCATTGGGGTGTGTGAGGGCATTATAATGAGGACACACTGTCCCCACAGATTGAGTAGCACACGAAAAAAGGTTTCTTCCTCTTTCATCCTCTACAAGGAACAGTGACTCCCTTTGTGTACTGGTCTTTTCTAGAGCCTGTAGTGGAATGCATGGGTTTTGGTCCTACATTCCGTAGATATGTCAGTCTTTTTTATCCCACAGAGGAAGCACAAGTACGCATCAATAGAACACTCTCAGGACATTTTCTAATCCACCAGGGCACAAGACAGGGCTCCCCTCTATCACCCCTCCTCTTCGCCTTAGCAATCAAACCTTTGGCCTGATTCATTTGCTGCAACGCTCAACTGCAGGGCTGCCACTGGAGGGCTGCCGCAGGTGACCGCATCTTGTTATACGCAGATGATGTACTCCTCCATGTCCGAAACCCTGCCTTGTCTGGGCCCTGGATACTGAAGCTCCTACTACTGTATGAGGAGGCATTGGGTCTCCGCACCAATTGGGCCACTAATCATGGAGGTTGGCAGGTCCCAATCCCAACCTGACTGCTCAGCTTTAAATACTTATGCACCCACATCTCAGGGCTTCCAGCGCTTACCTGGTCCCTTAACATAACACTCCTGGAGGCCAGCATGAGGCAGGATTTCCAAGCCTGGACATCGCTTCCGTTACACATCCTAGGCAAAGTGGCACTATTAAAAATGATGGTCCTACCACACTTTCTCTACATCCTTCAAAGCTTCCTGCTAGCAATTTCCTCACAATGGTTCCTGGCCCTCACTTCCCAACTCCAATTCTTCCTATGGAATTTGAAGCTCCCCTCTCCCCATAGCACTCAACAAATGCTGCCAATAGCCTTATGATGGCAACATTGGCATGGTGGACATACAACTTAATAATGGACTTCCCAACTTTTAGTGATGAACGACTGGCTCGCAGGAGGCTGGGGAGACCCTGCAGACTAGAACTGAATGACCTAAGATTGGATAAAATCCTGCATGTACTGTACGGAAGTCCACTTCATCAGGTCTCCCTGAACCCACCAGGTGGTGGTCCAGACATGGCCTGCCACACTGCGGATGACGGCGTGGAACAATAAATTCACACAACAGACCCCATTCTGGAAGAGGAGTTGGTTTGCCACGATTCATGATTAGAAGGTTTTACCAAATGGGACAAAATAAGGAACAAACTTCTAGGAGATGTTTGGCAGAGATCAGCTATGAAAATGTCTCAGGAGCTCCAATCCCTATATTCCCTTTCCTCTACTAAATTTCATAAATATCTACAACTGAGACACACACTCTTCTGTTATCAAGGGCCACATATGACCTCCCAGAATTGAACCCTGTTGAAGCCTGGCTCCTCCGGGGCCCACTGGGGAAAGTTGGGATCTCTCAAACCCATAGCACACTCATCCCTAACTCACCTACCACATTCAACCCTTGTAAACTAATATGGGAATCCTGGGTTGGTACCCTCGACGAAGCAGACTGGAGGGATGCCCGCATGGCCCCTCGCACTATTGCCACCGCAGTCCACCTCAGTCTGATCCAACAAAATTATTTCCATATAATCTTTCTCACACCCATATGGTTGAGGAGGGCCGGCAAAAGCAACACATCTAACTGCCCCCTTGCATATCCCTCGGAGCAGATTTTTTCGTCAAAGTCTGGGCTTTCTACTTAATCACGAAATATTGGAACACAGAAATGATAATAGCAGAGGTCTTAGAGAAACCAGTGGAACTAACCCCAAGGATTGCCTGCTGGGCATTTTGGATGATCTGGGTCTCTCTAGATGCGAGTGAACACTAGTGGCATCACCACACTTCAGGCTAAAAGAGACATAGCTCATTAATGGAACATCAACGCGGACCCCAGCATTTCAAAATGGACCTCCGCCATGGACTGGTGGCACTAAACTGGCATATTAAACAATCATTGATTGGGAAGTGGGAGGGGAGAAAATGGAGTGGATTGGAAATGGTGAAGCTGGTGGGTGCACTAAAGGCAATCAAAGGGATACATTGAAAAGACGTGATGTCCTTGTGTATTTTCAAACTTAAACTTGGTTATGAAAAAAAGAATGTTCCTTCATCTATAACGGCAATAAAGGCCGTGTATAGATGGCACAAGACAACTGACTTGCTTTTTGGGTCACTAACAAAATTTGTCATCAGGCCAGAAGGTGGAAAGACTGTGATGCCCCTTCAGGGTCTGAAGTGCACAATCTATTCAGGAAACATAGTTTCAATCCTGGCTTCTAAGGTTCACCAAACAGGTGTCCGTAGGCAATTACTTGTCTTCCCTGTGCCTATGTTTCCATGATTATCAAATCTTAGAAAACCTTTAAATAATTCAGTTCAGGATATGCACTGTACAATAATCTCTCTTGCTCGATCTCCGTAAATAAATCTTGTATAGTAAAAAAAAGAAACTGGTTATTAATAAAACTATCACCGAGCAAGATTGCAGTTCACTGATTCTAGTAAAGGCCACTCAGAGCAGTGATATAATCTAAGGTGCTGAAATGAAACAATCCAAAATAAACTTTTTATGCAAAAGGTTGTACCTTAGCTATAGCAAAAGAGACAGTCAGTGAAACTTGCAGTAGGGTAGCAGGCCCAGGATGAGCTAAGAGATGTTCTCCTCAACCCCCACATGCTGCTTCTTCAGACAGGATGCAACAAACATGGGGCTGCTCAGAATTACGGCACTGAGCCATCACCGCTTTACTACCATTGTTCTATTGGCGCTGGTAGCGAAGCGGGGAGATGCTTTGGTGTTGGGCACATAGTTTGCAGTCTGAAGGCCTATGCACTCCCACTTCTCACAACCGTTCAGCTGCGAGTGCAGCTTAGCAGTGTGGGCACCTCTTGTTTTTTTTTTTTTTTGTTTTGTTAGAGTTTTATATAGCGCAAACTAGACCCAAGAATCGGGTATCAGAGCGCTTCACATGAGCACCAGTTGCGTTACAGATGGACGCATGTTTCATTGCTAGGCTGCAAACATTCTGCATGTGCTGCCAGCCTTGCCGATAAGACATTGCATGTCCTCTTCAAGGATTGGGGTTAGAGAAAACTGGCCCAAACACTCCCACTCGGGCCCTGTCTGAAGCTGGTGACATGTCCTTTGAAGTAGGATCTGTTTCATAATAATTGATGTCATCGCACCCCACCTGCGGGACATCATCAACACCTCCTTCGACACCGCTACCTTCCCGGAGAGCTGGAAGAACGCCGAACTCAGCGCCCTACTCAAGAAGCCATCAGCCGACCCCACCGACCTCAAGAACTACCGCCCCATCTCGCTGCTCCCGTTTCCTGCAAAAGTCATCGAGAAGACCGTCAACAAGCAGCTGGCCGCCTTCCTCGAGACGAACGGATCCCTCGACCCCTCGCAGTCTGGCTTCCGGGCCAACCACAGCACCGAGACCGCCCTGATCGCAGCCACCGATGACATCCGAGCCCTGCTCGACAACGGAGAAACAGCGGCCCTCATCCTCCTAGACCTCTCCGCGGCCTTCGACACTGTCTGCCACCGTACCCTAGTACAGCGCCTCAGCAACGTCAGAGTCCAGGAGAAGGCACTGGAGTGGATCATCTCCTTCCTCGCCGGAAGGACACAGAGAGTCCGCCTCCCTCCGTTCAGATCTGAAGCCACCGAAGTCATCTGCGGCGTTCCTCAAGGCTCCTCGCTCAGTCCAACCCTCTTCAATGTCTACATGAGCCCCCTTGCAGACATCGCAAGCCAGCACAACCTCAATATCATCTCCTATGCCGACGACACCCAGCTGATCCTCTCCCTCACCAACGACCCCGCCACCGCCACAGCCAACCTTCACGAAGGGATGAAAGAGTTAGCCGAATGGATGAAGAACACCCGCCTGAAACTGAACTCGGACAAGACGGAAGTCCTCATCCTGGGATCCTCACCCTCTGCCTGGGACGACTCCTGGTGGCCCCAGCCCTAGGCAGCGCACCCAAACCAACAGACCACGCACGCAACCTGGGCTTCATCCTGGACTCCTCCCTCTCCATGACCAGACAAGTCAACGCCATCTCCTCGTCGTGCTTCAACATCCTGCGCATGCTACGTAAGATCTTCCGGTGTGTCCCCACCGAGACCAGGAAGATGGTCACCCAGGCCCTCGTCACCAGCCGTCTGGACTACGGCAACTCCCTCTACGCCGGAACCACCGCCAAACTCCAGAAGAGACTCCAGCGGATCCAGAACGCCTCAGCACGACTCATCCTGGACATCCCCCGTCGCAGCCACATCTCCGGACACCTGAGAGACATGCACTGGCTCCCGGTCAACAAGAGAATCACCTTCCGACTCCTCACCCACGCACACAAAGCCCTACACAACCAAGGCCCAGGATACCTCAACAGCCGCCTCAACTTCTACGCTCCCAAACGCCAGCTTCGATCGACCGGCCACGCCCTCGCCACCATCCCCCACATCCGAAGAGCCACCACAGGGGGAAGGTCCTTCTCCTAACTCGCCGCCAAGACATGGAACTCCCACCCGACCCACCTCCGCCTGACCCAGGACCACCTCGCCTTCAGGAAGCAACTCAAGACCTGGCTGTTCGAGCAGTAGCGGACCTCCCCTCCCCTAGCGCCTTGAGACCCTCTGGGTGATAAGTGTGCTATATAAATGCTTTGATTGATTGATTGATTGATAGATACTTATATTCCTACGCGAGATGCCTGGCTGCACAGAGGCAATATTTGAGCACCAAAACATGTTGATGGAAAAGAGAAATAGGGTCCGTTCTTTAGCCCTCGTGTTTAGGTCTCGCGACCTATCAATGCGCGCAAGCGCATTGAGCGGAGCGAGGATTCAAGTGCTCAAAATCCTCATCCTCGTCAAACCAAGGGCTTTTTGCTGCGGTTTTGTTTGAGTTCACGTGAATCATGTGACCAAACAAGCACGCGCATCAGCCTCCCTCCCTACGGCCGCCACCTCATCAAAGGGCTTCTCCCAGCGTATGCTTTGCGGCTTCTCCTCCCTTAATTATTAAATTCCTCCAATTGCTGATTGTTTGTTTTTGCTTCGGCTGCCATTCTTTATCTTCTTGGCTTAGCGCGGTGTCCACGTCCCTGTGTCTGCTTCATGGTGTATGCGTTTTATTTATTCATTTCATATAGGGATAACCCTCACCTTCTGTTACTCCGTCCCCCACCTCTGCAGCACACACACCTCTGCCTCCCCTCCGGTTGCAGTCAGTACTCTGCCGCTGCCCTAGACCTGCCTTCTAACACTTTGAGCCTCGCAGGCAGGCCGTGGATGAGGCGGAGGATGCTGAGGCAGAATCCGTGAGCTTCCCCAGGATGCAGGTAAGGAAAGCAGTCCCCAATATAATTACTTTAGATATGGAAAAAAGTCTGTCTTTGTTTAAATACTTGTGTCTAGATCGGGAATTTATTCGCTGCCGGAATTCGAATGCAAGTTAGTGGGCTTAATAATCTACATTTGAGTTGAAAGCTGTTTTTAAACAAGCGCTTGTTTTCAGCCGATCCTAGTTCATTTTGCAAGCGCTTGTCATTTCAGATTATTCTCGTTAGTTGCTTGCAAACTAACAAGGATCAGCTGAAAACACAAGCACTTGTTTAAAAACTGATGTCTACCCAAATCTGATTTAATATGCCCAATAGCGAGCATGCATTGCAGATACCCAAACATTTGTGAGCTTGTACCAGCAGGAATTGTGACACAAATTTGTGCATAACTTGCACATAGGATTAGGCAATCTTTCATGGTTTATTTCCTTTTTTATTTTTTAACCCCCCAGATTGAATCCATTTCAGGGACGAACCAATATGCACCCTGTTGTTGGTTTAGCCAGCGCATTGCCTCATGATGCGGGAAGTTCCTGAGGGGATTTTACATGGCAAGCCCCACTTTTACATTTTGTACAGCTGTAAATAAGAAATGTAAATATTGCCTAGTTTTATTGGTACTCAGCAGTACGAGGCAAGGTGATCGTAAGCCAAATAGCAAACAGCAGAGCAAACCAGTTCAAATCACAGCTTTCCTCTCAAACTGGATTGTGGGCTACCAAACAAAATACATCCTTTATCTTGTAGTGTCTCCGTTCCGTTATCTTTCGACATTAGTGTCTCTTGGAAGACCCCGAATTAAATCTATACTACTATTATAAAGAGAGAACTTGCACCTTTTGGCCAGGTAAACTCGGGAACCACAGCACCAATCACAACACCCAATACAGCGTTGGAAAGGGCAGTTGCAGCAGAAGGACATAGGCTATACATTTGTACAACATATACATTACGAAGGGCAAACAACATTCCGGAGAAAGTAGTTCCTTGTGGGCGTTGTTCTCAATGTGGGCGGTAACATTGGCAGAGGGGCATGTCCCATTCACTTGGTTTCAAGCACTCAAGCACACACAAAGCAATAGATTCTGCAACCACACACAAGCACACACACAACACGATTCAGAAAAGGGGGTGCAGAAAAGGGGGTGGTGATGAACAGAGTGTCTGAATTAAGCAGACCACTCTTACCCAGTCCAAAGATCAGGGCTTGATCCACCACCCTTATTTATCTCACTGCACCATCCCAGCTCAGAACCTGGCTATATGCAAATCAGTCTGTCCCTGGCCCAGTGCATCATGGGAACAGGGCAGACTAAACTACCAAGCCAATTCTTCACCAGAAAGGAGACAAGCTACCGGGGACCGGTTTCTGGCATTTCAGCCGTCTTCGGCCCGGCTTGCTTGAATCCTGATGGTGCAGTGAGAAAGGGACTCATGTCTGAGTATACCCTGCCACACCTATAGTGGCCAAAAACGATTCAGAAAAGGGGGTGGTGATGAACAGATGTCTGAATTAAGCAGACCACTCTTACCCAGTCCAAAGATCAGGGCTTGATCCACCACCGTTATTTATCTCACTGCACCATCCCAGCTCAGAACCTGGCTATATGCAAATCAGTCTGTCCCTGGCCCAGTGCATCATGGGAACAGGGCAGACTAACGAGGCCGTATAAAGGTATTGCAAGGGCCTGCACAGGGGCAGCCAGGAAAAAAAAAGCACATTGAACAGGGGGCAACCAACCAACAGTTACATTTGCAAGGGCCTGCACAGGGGGCAGACAGGGAAAATAAATAGGCACATTCAACAGGGGGCATCCAGGGAAAATACAAAGGCACATACAACAAGGCACATTTACATTTGCAAGGGCCTGCACAGGGGGCAGACAGGGAAAATAAATAGGCACATTCAACAGGGGGCAGTACCGAGAAATATTAAAAGCTTCATAATATTTTTTCACACATTACTTTTCTCCCCCGGACAACGTCGGGACGGGCTGCTAGTGACTTATTAAAACTAAACAATTTACGTCTATCACAGGCATAAATAAACTCAGGGTAGCAGTGCTTTCACATAGTGTGATGGCAGTCTGACGTGCACTCCAAGCTATGTCTCTATGCCAGGCCCACTGCTAGCAGTTACAAAAGGAGCACATCTTTCTAGTCTCTTGCCTTTATCTTCCCTTTCTTCATGTAGACAGCTTTGGTTACAAATATTTCAAACCTGAGCCATGCTGGTAAAGATGGTAAACTGATTACTCCCTCTGTATTCACCCAAACACTTTAAATCTGTATTCATCTAGAGACTATGTTGCAGAAACACTGGTTTGTGCTACTTTAACCATTCCCTAAACTACACTGACATCCCAAAAAGAAGCACAGATTATCTGTAGGGGCAGACTTGCCATTTGGACAGGAGATGCAACTTTGGGGGGAGCTGCTTTTAAGTCTGGATGGGCGACCAAAATCGACTTACGAAAGCATCAATTGCCCTTTTCTTGCAACAACACCCAGTTATTTCATAAGATTTCGTGGGGCCTGGATCTCATAGGAAGTCACCTCTTTCTTAATTAACTTAGTAAACAAGCACTGGCGTTGCCAATAGGTCTCGCAGTAGGAAAGTTAGAGCTATTGGTTTTGTAAATGACAAAGCCCTTTATGTTTTTAAAATGAAAACAAAAATAAAAGGCATTGTTATTTGCAATTGTAATAGCTCCAACTTTCCTACTGCGAGACCTATTGGCAACGCCAGTGCTTGTTTTAATTTTGTGGCAGGACACACCAGTAAAAAACATTTTAGCTCATGCACAAACAATTTTAATATAGGTCTGACAGTTTACCAAAGGCAGAACATAAATGCTGACATAGGCGATATAGCTATACCCAAACTAGCGAAACCATAACTGGGAGACTTACAACCAGTGAACTGTAGTACTCATAAATGTTTCCTAGTGCAAGATATGAACCCCTCTGATGAAGCCTAACACATTAGGTAGGTGAGCGTTCATTATCCTACAAGAGTACATACATGTTGGCCAATTCCATAAGAGCTTTGTCTGTTTCTTCCAGTAGCTTTGCACTTCCCATATGTCACATTGCTGCTAAACATGTTGTACCTTTATTGTGTTGTTACCTCAGTATAACTCTTTCTACTACAAATCGGAAGAAATGATTCACTTTGCCAATGCTTTTTTATAGCATGATGTGAATGGAAGTGTGAACCCTCGCAAAATATGTGCGCAGTTTACTTTTGTATTTACACGTGCACCAAGTAGTCGATTTTATAAAACTTTAAAACATCGCTGACAAGTGTCCCAACAGCACATTGAATGCTGGGGTTTTGGATCTATGATGAAAGAAAAACAAAACTACAAGACCCATAATGCAACATTCAGTGATTAACCCCTCCACCCCCCTCCAACAGATTATGGTACCAAATGACCTCCAACCAAGTGCACATTTTTTAAATGCAAAATAAAATTTAGTTCCTGGCTTTCTGTATTTTGTCCTGTAAACAATTACAGGTTGAACAGCCCAGCAGATGATAGGGCAAGGGCAGAGATAGCGTTTCTGACGCAAGTACCAGTACATCTCTGCAAGTGGGCTAAAATTAGCACTCTTTAGACAGCTTGCAAAGGCGCCATTTTGACGCCTCGTCAGGAGTTGTAAGCGCCATATGAATGCAATTACAATACAAGAACATGAAAAGCAGCAGTAAGATGTGCTTGGAGACACGTGGTAAGGACCGTAATGTCCTGTTGCCGCTATTTCCAAACACATCCTCAGACTAGAACTGGGAGTGATTTTGATTACAACGCTACTGTAAAACGCCCTGCGCTAAAGAATGCACCACGGGCTGCAGGTGCAGCCCCGCGAGGGACACCAGCGCAGCGCGTTCCATAAAGGAACTTCCGTATTTTAAATAATGCTTCGAAAGTGGCAAGGGGATGTTAAAGAGGAAGGTGTCAGCATCTGATAAACCACATTAAGGTTCTGGGAGGGAGAAACGGACATTCAACCATGAAGGGATTATGTGCCTTCTTCAGGGTCAATCGGTAGAACTGAGAAATGTTTTCCTTCAGCTAAGTCAGGACTGGATCTGCTAAACTATTCAAAGAAACACACAATTAATACACAGTAGGAGGTTCCGGAAACTGTCCCACAAACTCCCTCTAGACGGTCCAATCAGAAGACGAGGTTCTCTGGGACCAGGTAGACTCTACAGGTTCCCACAATCAAATGTATAGCTCTGCAGCCCTTTAAGTTAGCAACAGTTCAGTGTGTCTAGTACAGGAAGCTTTTTTCCATTTCTACATGCTACATGTCCACGGCCAACATGTAATTAGACAGGATACATCTCACAGATCTCTACAATAAACAATGTCTATATTCTTACTAATGAGCACTCCTTGATAAGAAACCTGCAGAGGAAAGAGAAACATGAAAAACTTGTAATGCATTAAAAAAACAAGCATTTGCAATGCAATAGGTCTCGCATTAGGAACGTTTGAGCTATTGGTATTGTAAATGGCTAATTTTTTATTTATATGATGCTTTTGAAAATAGCAAAATTAATTGCTTTGTTATTTACAATGCCAATAGTTATAACTTTCGCAAATGTGACACCTATAGCATTTGTAATGCAATATGTGTTGTATTTACGTGACTTAGATGTATTGATATTACAAATAACAATGGCTTTTTAAAAAATAATTAATACTTCAATAAAAGTTATTGTAATTTATAATGGCAATAGCTTAAAGTTTTGTAAATAACTTTTGTGAAGATTATGTTCAGTGCATTTTATTGTGACGAAAATCCAAGAACAGAAGTGAAATATTAACATCTTTCTGTGACATTTGTAATACAGCTTGAAACATTGAGAGAACATATTTGAACCAGTTGTTGAATGGTTGCACAGATTGATGCTGCGGTGGCGCTGAGTGATTTTGTGGTGGGAACGAGTGATGCTGTGGCGTTCAGTGATGCTGTGGTAGCGCATAGTGATGTTGTGGTACCCCTGAGTGATGCTGTGGTGGTGCTGAGTGATGCTTTGGTGATGCGATAGAGTGAGTGAGATAGATAGATAGAGTGAGTGTGATAGATAGATAGATAGAGTGAGGGCGATAGACAGAGTGAGGGGGCGATAGACAGAGTGAGGGGGCGATAGACAGAGTGAGGGGGCGATAGACAGAGTGAGGGGGCGATAGACAGAGTGAGGGCGATAGATAGATAGATAAGAGTCAGGGCCATAGATCGATAGAGTGAGGGTGATAGATAGAGTGAGGGCGATAGATAGAGTGAGGGCGATAGATAGAGGGTGGGCGATAGATAGATAGAGTGAGGGTGATAGATAGATAGATAGATAGATAGATAGAGTGAGGGCGATAGATAGATAGATAGATAGATAGAGTGAGGGCGAATGATAGATAGAGTGAGGGCGATAGATAGATAGATAGATAGATAGATAGATAGATAGATAGATAGATAGAGTGAGGGCGAATGATAGATAGAGTGAGGGTGATAGATAGATAGATAGATAGATAGATAGATAGATAGATAGATAGATAGATAGATAGATAGAGTGAGGGCGATAGATAGATAGATAGATAGATAGATAGATAGATAGATAGATAGATAGATAGAGTGAGGGCGAATGATAGATAGAGTGAGGGCGATAGATAGATAGATAGATAGATAGATAGATAGATAGATAGATAGATAGATAGATAGAGTGAGGGCGAATGATAGATAGAGTGAGGGCGATAGATAGAGTGAGGGTGAATGATAGATAGAGTGAGGGCGATAGATAGACAGAGTGAGGGTGAATGATAGATAGAGTGAGGGCGATAGATAGATAGATAGATAGATAGATAGATAGATAGATAGATAGATATATATACAGATAGAGTGAGGTGATAGATAGAGTGAGGGTGATAGATAGAGTGAGGGCGATAGATAGACAGATAGAGTGAGGGAGATAGATAGATAGATAGATAGATAGGAGTGAGGCTGATTGATAGAGTGAGGGCGATAGATAGAGTGAGGGCGATAGATAGATAGACAGATAGAGTGAGATAGATAGATAGATAGATAGATAGATAGATAGATAGATAGAGTGAGGTAGATTGATAGAGTGAGGGCGATAGATAGAGTGAGGGCGATAGATAGGTATATAGATAGATAGATAGATAGATCGATAGATAGATAGATAGATAGAGTGAGGGCGATAGATGGATAGAATGAGGGTGATAGATAGAGTGAGGGCGATAGATAGATAGATAGATAGATAGATAGAGTGAGGGCGAATGATAAGAGTGAGGGAGATAGATAGATAGATAGATAGATAGACAGATAGATAGAGTGAGAGCGATAGATAGACAGATAGATTGAGTGAGGGTGATAGAGTGATGGCGATAGATAGTGAGGGCGTTGTGTGTGTGGTTGTTGTGTGGTTGTGGGTGGAATTGTGTGTGGGATTGTGTGTGGGGTTGTGTGTGTGGGGTTGTGTGTGTGAGGTTGTGTGTGTGTGGGGTTGTGTGTGTGGGGTTGTGTGTGTGTGGGGAGTTGTGTGTGTGTGGGGTGTTGTGTGTGTGCGTGGGGTTGTGTGTGTGGGGGGTTGTGTATATGTGTGGTTGTGTGTGTATGTGTGGTTGTATGTGTGTGGGGTTGTTTGTGTGGGAGGTTGTGTGAGTGTGGGCATTGCGTGTGTGTGTGGGGGGGAGTTGTGTGTGTGTGGGGTTGTGTGTGTGTGTGTGTGTGGGGTTGTGAGTGTGTGCACATTTCTTGTGTCTTGACATCTCAGATGCCTCCAGCAGCTGGTGGTCCATGTATGTTTTACAAGGGTCTGAACCCAAGGCAGATGAAATAGTAAAGCTCCTTCTTCTGCATGCTCTCCTTGTATTTGCATGGCGGGTGAGGAGCTCACAAAATTTTGTATAGCTTTGTCAGATTTGATCGAGTTATTTTTCAAGATGAATGCATAAGAGAATGTAGCAATTGAAACCAAACAAAAGCTGAATTGTAATTAGCACGTTAGTACTGTTTGCCTTTGTCCTGCTGTGTGGCATTTGGAGATTGACCAAAGCTGGGAGCAAAGGACACAGTCTGATGTATAGATTTATGCTAAATAATTAAATCATATTTATTGGTTTGTTTAAATCATTAAGGTTTGCTGTGCAAGTCATTAGGCTAAAGTTGCATTTGGTAATCAGAGAGTATTATGCAGGGCTCCTGAATGGGTATGAATAGGGTCTGTTGTTCGTAGAGTGGGTGAATGTATGCAGATATAGCGAACACAAATTAGGCACTTAAAATGATGGTCGTCTAAAAAAAATGTTCACTATAAGATACTTTGCCACTTTTTATGTTTATATACTTTTGCTGTTTAATATAGTGCATACAATGTCCGAATGTGCAGCAGAGCATTTTACATGGATAAGGATAGAAATGGTAAAATTAAGGTTATGAATGTGTAATGCTGAAGTACAAGCCTGTATCCATATACCAACAAGCATTATCTTGCAGCGAACATAAATGCATGTTGCAGGTCTAGGAATGAGAGTGAGCAATAGCCTAAATATACGAAGGTTCATAATGGAAAAATGAGTTTGAAGGTGCGGCCTACTTGAAGTGACGGATTGTCGTACTACTGTGTCAGCCACCGTAAATTAAAAACCCCCTGTTGGTAAAATAAACGCAGTCCTAATTGTTAAGAAAAGTGACCCGTATAGTCGGACTACGTCTGTTTGAGAAATGCATAGGGCTTTGAATTTAATCCTCTGCTCAGTAGTTGAGCACAGTTATGAAAAATAGAAATGAGAGCGAGCAATGGCCTGAGAAACAATGGTTCATATTCGAAGTGTGAGTCTGAAGGGGCAGCCTACTGGAGCAGGCAAAGTGCCCTGCTTCTGTATCAGCCTCCGTAAATTCAAAAAAACCCTTGTAGGTAGAAATGGAAATCTGCACTGTCCTTTATTGTTTAAGAAAAACGACCCGTGTAGTCGGACCTCGTTTGTATATGCATGAAGAAAGGCGCAGTGGAGTAGGGTGCATTGTGATAGGATATGGGCAAAAATAAAAAGGCAAGCGCTGAACATAACAACATGACCGGTAAGCATACATTAAGTATAAGCATAATGAGTCATATACAGGGAAAATAAAAACAACAAAAGAGAAAAAACACACATGGCTAAGTCCCAGCGAGGGCAGTCAGTATCAACGAATAAAGCTTGCATGCGGGCGCTCAGCGTATGAAAGGGAGGGCCGGTAAGCAAATCATGAGTAAAAGCATTGTGAATGACACATACGGAAGACAAAATAAGACGGCAAGGATTTGAAAAGCGGGCGTTTTTTGTGCGTCAATATTAGTGAATAAGGGTTGTATGCGGGCGTTTAGCTTGTTGAAGGGTGGGCCGGTGAGCATAACGTGACTAAAAATGTGGTGAATCACATATACGGAAGACAGAATAAGATGGCAGGGATTAAAAAGCAGCCTTTTTAAGTGTGTGAACACGGGGGCCGTTGGAGAATCTGTAATTTAAGGCAATGATGCCCTCGCAATCTATACGCTTGGTGGTGGTGGCGTTTAGGCAAGCAGTCCTCCGGCCGGTAATATGCTGCATGAGGAGATGCAGTTAGCATCTCTGTATGAGACAGGGTATAAGCGGGACGTACCTGGTGAGTAAGTGAAGGCAGCCGTCAGCTCTATCGAGTCGTGTGGAGTGACGTGGTGACGCGATGCTGATGAAGAAAAGCCTGGGAGCACCGGTTATGTTACAAAAGGACACGTTCATTTTTTTGGGATGACTGTCATGATTGCAATATGAACAAGTGGTGCCAACACCTAAAAGAAAACGAAACCTACCAGTTTACGCGGAAGAAGCAGTGTTGCCGGCAGGGGCGAAACCCGGAAGTCAAGCATCCTTGCCCGTGACATGGGCGGGGCCTGTGACGCGGCCGGAAGAGGCCGGTGTTGCTCGTTGATGCGGGGCTCCCATCATGGAGGGAGAGCCCCGCGGTAGCGTGAAGATCGAGAGAAGTGCCCCGCGTGTGGAGACGCGCCAGAGAAAGCGACGGGACAAAAGAGCACTGTGAGTGGAGGGGGGATATGTGTGTCTGTGTGTGCGCGTGAGCCCCGTGAGTGGTGGGGGAGGGGGGTGCATGCGTGTGTGTGTGTGCGCGCGCGTGCGTGCCTGCCTGTGTGTGTGTGTATGCCTGGGGGGGAGGGGGGTGAGTGTGTGCGCGTGGGAATGTGTGTGCGCATGCGTGACTTTGCCTGTGTGTGATTGAGAGAGCATGTGAATGGCAGGCAGGGGATGTGCACGGCGCAGTGCGTGCCCTCGAGGAGGAATCTGAGACAGCGAGGCGCGTGGGAGATCGCTGTCTCACATTCCCCGGAACACGCCAACAATAGGTCCATCGCTACGCTCAACCTAAAAATAACCTAAGTGACTGAGGCCTAGGTACTAGCCATGCCATTCATGCGAGTAAAAATGGCAATCTAGGTATAGTGATAGCATGAGGTAGTACAATGATTAAAATACAATTCCGTATGTGGCTCTTACCACATGCAAATGCAGGCACGTATTGTTAGTTGACTAATTCGATGCACCCACATTAACATTATTAACGCATAAACTGTAAATATAATGCATAAGTGCATAAAACACTAAATATTTTTTATTGTTTTTTTTTACACTTACAACATATGACAAGTAACATGTATTTTTCTTTTTACATTACCCCTTGCTTTCCTGGCGCCGTTGGTAAAATGAATGAATGTTAAAATGCACATACTACATTAGAAGCCAGCGTTATTGCTGGTCCCTGTTGGGTGAATTTTATTTTGAAAAAAACTAAAACAGGTGGCTTGGACGGCAATGCGGACAGGCACCTAAGTCCGACACCTCCGACACCCCCAGTCAAAGAACGGCGATTTTAGCAGCGAAACGGCCTTAGACCAACAGAAAGAAGGAGGGAAGCGGCGTCTGAAACATCAAGGCGCATGCTGGAGGAAAGAAGGTGGCAGCAACGGGAAGAGGAAAGCGAGAAATTAGAGTAACTTCCGCAGAGGGAAGAGCAGGGAGAGAGCACAAGATGGCGATGGCGATGCTTTGAAGCAGCCGAGAAGCACACGAAGACCGCAGCTCACCAGCGACAGCGAAGGGGAAGCTGAAGCGGACTGAGCCAAGTGAGAACACAGCCCGGTTCGTCCGGTCGGAAATAACGGTGAAGAGAACCGACAGAGAGCCGCTGGCAGTGCGTTACAGAGAGGGAGGAACAACGGCCAAACGAAACCAAAAGCAGCTACTGGGGGCAGCCATCTTGAAGCAAAGGCACGAATGAGGGAGCAGCACAAGATGGCGTTGCACAGCGACAATATCAAGGGGACACTGTCACGAGTCAAAACTGCCACAAGACAAACTTCAGTTCAGCAGGAACATTAATCACACAAGTTGTCATAACATTTTTATTACGTCTGAAAGGTGGATGCTCAAGAAAATTTGCTGCAGGTGTTTTTAAATCTTAAGCTATTGCTAAACAACCCCCTTCCACCCCCCTGAGGTCAGTGCCCCACCCCAGGTCAGCGCCCAGTGCAGACACACCAGTTGTGCTGTCCTCAAGCCGGCCCTGCTGACAGACTATGCAGATCGGCCGTGTATCGTCGTCGCTTCAGGGCCTGGTCAAACACAAACACGGGCATACACACAGGCATATAGTGGTGGCCAAAATCACACTGAGATACGCCCAGGTCCCTGGGCTATTTATTTTCTACTTTGCGTGCTGGCCGAGAACACGCTGGGCCAGCTATTATCAGGACGTATTCGAAGTCTACAGAGACCACCCCCTCCCAATAGTTGCGAGGTGGGCTGGTCTATTCTGACAACATTACATTCCTCCTTCACCCAAAGAACAAACGAACATTACTGGGTGAACAACCTAAACATTAAAACAGTAGTCATCAGTCTCTGACACATAAGACACTCATGGAACAGTCTTACTTGGTTTGCCGGGGGTCTTCTGCTTCCAGCTTACAGTGGTTGACCGCGGGCCACAAAGTCTCGGTGCTTCTGGGACGGCCTCGGATGGGGCTGCAGGCTGTACCGACTCTGACTGTTTCTGTCCGGAGGGGTCAGAGGCGCATCCATCGAATCGTCGGTCTCGGGCGCTGACTGGCACTTTGGCCTCCTTGTCTTTGGGACTCCTCCGCAACCAAGGTGGTTCTGCCATCTTCCCTTGGCCTATGCAGGCTGTTCGGTTCTGCGGTGTCTGGCTCATCGGGCGTTATGAACTCTTCAAACTCGTCAGTGGGAATCCTCTTGAAAAACAATACATTCCTGATTACCTTTTCGTTACCTCGAGAGGCTGTTACCATTGTGCCCTTGACCTCCGTCACTGTCCAGCCCAAACAGCATTCTGAATTTTCCACCTGGGTGGCGGTCCCGCTCAAGTACTCGGTCACCGACAACGATGTGACTGTCTTTGGCACGCCTCCTCGGGGACGCATCTTGGTTGGTCTTTTCCCGCCGGGCCATTGACTGATTCAGAGGGTTTGGGGACTCGGTCCACACTGGGTGGTGCGGGATGGTGTCGGTCACCACTCGGCCAAAACAGAGGCGACTCGGGGAGATTCCGGTGGTGCAGTGAGGTGTGAGGCGATACTCGCGAAGAAATTGGTACATGACTTGTTCAAGGATGTGGCATCGGATATAGCTATCTGGATTGTTTTGTTCAGCGTCCGCATCAGCCGCTCCACTTCTCCGTTCGCCTGGGGCCACCTGGGGGTCACCTGGCAATGCTTGATTCGGTGGGATGAAAGATATTCTGAGAGCTCGATGCTGGTGAAAGGTGGGCCGTTGTCCGTCCGGAGTTCCCCAATCATGCCGTGTGTTGCCACAATTTTTCTTGTTTGGGAATGACGTCTCCAGCGGCCGTGGAGGAAAGAATCTCCACTTCAGGGTATCGTGAAAAGTCATCTACAACTACCAGCATGTATTTCCCTCCAGGGAGGCTGCCGAAATCCGCACTGGCCTTTTCCCATGGAGAGGTGGAACCCGCTTCACTGATTATGGGTGCTGGTTGGCTGGGAAGGCTGGTCGCGAGGCACACCGGACAGCGCTGAATGATGGCTTCCACTTGTTGGTCTAGGCCCGGAAACCAGACCTTGCTCCTGAGGCGGTTCTTAGACTTCACTATTCCTTGGTGCGCTCCATGTGCGAGGAGGGCGGCTTGGTGAGTCAGGCGCCCGGGCAGGACAAGGCGAGGACCTCTTAGGAGGCAACCATCGGCGGAGACTGACAGCTCATTGCACACCTGGTATAGAGCCTTCAGCGCGGACTGCACTTCTGTGGTGCGAAATTACGTTGGAATTTAGAGGGGCCTCCAGTCCCCTGAGGAGAGTGCTTGGATGGCGATCTGTAGGCAGTCGTCATCTTTAGTAGCCTCTATCACTTCTTTCAGCGAGATCGGGAGGGGCCTGGACCGTTCAATAATTATCCGCACGAACTCTTCCGTGGGTGCGGCCTCTGCCGCTTCCAACCCCGTGACTGGCCGGGCGTGCCAAGACAGGAAGTCAGCTGGGTTGTGGGTACCTGGTCTGTACTCCACCGTGAACTGGAATTCCTGAAGCTGTAATACCCACTTCTCTATTCTCGGAGGGGGCCGTGATGAAGATCCTTGGAAGAGTGGAAGTAGGGGTTTGTGGTCAGTTATTACCACAAACGGGTGGCAGATGTGGAAGTGGCGACAGCCCCACAAGACTGCAATGGCCTCCTTCTCGATTTGGGAGTAGCGCTGCTCCGTGGGTGTAAGGGTCCTGCTGGCATAGGCGACAGGGGCCCACTCTCCACAGGCCTGCTGCTGGACCAGCACCGCTCCGAGACCTGTGGGGCTAGCGTCTACCACTAGCTGAGACTCATTCCTGGGGTCAAAGTATGCCAAAGTCATGTTGGCTGAAAGGGCGGCTTTGGTCTGCTGGAACGACTCCTCCTGTTCTGCTTCCCACACCCAGTGGCTGGTGGTCATGGTGAGGTCTCTCAGGGGACCAGTCAGATCCGACAGGTTTTTGATGAAGCGTCTGCAATATGTAACCATGCCCAGGAAACTGCGGACTCCTAACACTGATGTTGGCGCAGGAGCATTCTGGATGTCCTTGACTTTGTCCGGATTGGGGCCAATCCCTTTGTAAGAGAAACAGTATCTACATAAACTGCTCTGGAACTCGCACTTCTCATGATGGAGGGTGAGTCCACTGTCCCGGAGCCGGGTGAACACCACGTCAAGGTGTTGGAGGTATTCTTCTAGGGTGGGTGCGTGCACAAAAATGTCGTCGCTGATGTTTAGGACACCGTCTATCCCCAGGAGGACAGTCTTGACTATGTTCTGGAACACCTCAGCGGCACTGGAGATTCCAAAATTGAGAAGGGTGTAGCGCCACAGTCCTGTGTGGGTGCAGAATGTTGTGATGGGGTGAGAGTCCGGATGGAGCTGGATTTGGTGGTATCCTAAGCGGAGGTCCATTTTTGAGAACCATTTGGAACCCGACAATTCTCCAATGATGTTATCCACCGTTGGGGTCAGGTAGCGCTCGCGCTTGATGGCGAGATTGGGGACTCTCATGTCCACACAGATGCGGACAGCATCAGGTTGTTTCGGTTTCTTCGCAACGACGATGGGTGACACACAAGGAGTGGGGTGGGGACGCGCACCATTTCGATGATTCCGGCTCTCTCCAGAAGGGGTAGTTCTGCTTCTACCTTGGGGAGAAGATGGAAAGCAATTCTCCGGTGACGGAGCGCAACAGGGGCCACTGACTTGTCGATGTGCAGACGAATTGCAGGGCCTCTCAGACACCCAATTCCTTCTAACAAATTCTCGAACCCGTGTAGCAGATTATCCAGGTCGTGGGCATGGATAGTGAACGCGAAGTGAATCAAGTTGAGGTCTTGTGCAGTCTTGCAGCCGAGCAGGAATCTGGATCCTTCCTGAGAGACATACACCTTGGCTTGCTGGTGGGTGGCCTCATGGCAGAGGTCGGCTTGGAACACTCCACACAGCCTGTGTGGAGACTTGCTGCCGTAGGCGTAGACCTTTACTCTGGTGGGGTGAAGCGCTGGGGGATTCAACAAACTCCTGTAGACGCTGGCCGCCATGAGGTTAATGGTGGCCCGATGTCAATGAGGGCTGCCACTGTCTGTTCTTGTACCTTGATGTTACACATGGGCAATGCAGGCTGGTCAGCTGAGAGGGTGTTCAACATCCTGACCACGTGGACAGTAGCTACATCGGACTCATCATCATCCATGTCACTGCTGGGCGGACCTTCGGGGGACGGTTCGATCGTGCGCACTCTTGAAGGTGGGCCACTCTGTTTTTTGAGAAGTGATTCACTTTCCCGCAGGCACTACAGGTTTTACCTTGCGCAGGGCAGGTTCCGTCGTGAGGTGATGGGCCTCCGCACCATCCGCATGGGCGGCTGCCTGAGGTCTGTCCAGGCTCGGTGGACTTTGGTCGGGCGGCCCTGGGGCGTGAATCCTGATCTGCGGTGCGAAGGGCGCAAACCAGTTCTTCCTTGACAGTGACGCCTGGCTTAGAATCCATGTGCGCAGCCCTGGCTTTTGACAGTTCTTTGGAGCGGCTGAGCCTCAGAATGTCCCTCATCGGCATGTTGTCCTCTTGCAGGACACGTTCGCGCAGTTTGGACGACGCGCAGCCTGGGATGAATTGGGCACGGATCTCATCGTCTTTGTCCGGGAGGGTGCAGGTGCTTGCTAACTCTTTCAGCCTGGCATAGAACACGTCCACAGACTCCTCCGGGAGTTGGCGGGCTTGGCGCAGTAGGAAACGCTCATAGTCGGGGCTGGCGAATGGTTCGAAGTAGGCCGTGATGGCTTCGCGCATCGTGGCTTCGTTTCTGGGTGGGCCTGCCTCTCTGATGCGCTTGGAGATTTTATGGATGTCCGCCCCGCCAAGATGGAGCAGCATGGACCGTGTTCTTGTGGCCGCGATCTCAATGGCCTCGAAATAGTTCTCTAGGCGCCCAACCCATTCTTTCCAGCGTGGCACCTGAGAGGGCGGGGGCCCGTGATGGTGAAGGGCTCGAGCGGGGGCACTGTAGCCATGTTGGGCGGCCAACGCAGTCGGGGTGGTCCACAGTGGGTTCTGTGGCCAGGTTCAACGCGGACAGGGCATGATGAGGCGGCAGACGGGGTGTACAGCAGGCCGGTGCATGTCAAGTGTGACCGCTGGGGCGTTGCCTAAACGCCGCGTGGGGGTGTCGCGCGGGCGGTGGCTTGCTGGTACAGGACAGTCTGGCGGCATTGCAGATGATGTGGGGGCACGGGACCACCGCGTCTATGCACTAGGTTTCCGAACAACCGACTAGCAGACTCTTGGGATGCCGTGGCCTGTGCAGGGGGAGCAAATGGTTCTTCACCGGGTGTGTGCTGCTTAGGAGGGATGCCCAGGAGCTCAGTGGCGGCACACACGCCGTAGTACACTCACCGGCGTAGGTCGCAGGCAGGGCGGAGGGCCGAGGTGCCGCCGGAGGCCGCAGACTTGTGCGCGCATGCGCAGCTGGCTGTTCCCTGCGCGGGGACAGCCGCGGGTCACACACGCGGATGGCCGCCCTGGGGCAGGAGCTGTTACTCTCTGTGGCAGTCCTGGGTGGCACCAGGAGCGAGGACTGGAACTCCGTCGAGGCGGTAGGCCGAAGACAGGTCACGCCGCGGAGCCGCGTGCTCATGCTGTGGCTCACCGGGGGCGAGGCAGGCCGATCAGGAGGCGCATCAGGGCGCTCCCGTGACGATAGTGCCGGCAGCGGGCACAAGGATGGCAGCGAGGTTCGGCGGGGTGGCTAGGCCACATCGTCGCCTGTGTAGCATTGTCGCTTCAGGGCCTGGTCGAACACAAACACGGGCACACACACAGGCATATAGTGGTGGCCAGAATCACACTGAGCCACGCCCAGGTCCCTAGGCTATTTATTTTCTACTTTGCGTGCTGGCCGAGCACACGCTGGGCCAGCCTATTATCTGGACATAGTCGGGGTCTACAGAGACCACCCCCTCCCAATAGTTGCGGGGTGGGCTTGTCTATTCTGACAACATTACAGGCCGGTCTGTGGGGCTTCAGTCTCAGGGTAAGACCGCCTGAGGTCTAACATGCAAGGCTTAGGACACTGAAGAAGGACTGAAGAAGGACTTCACCTGTGGTCTAACATGCAAGGCTTAGGACACTGAAGAAGGACTGAAGAAGGACTTCACCTGTGAAGCGCCAGGAGGAAAGTCTGAGAGGTAACAGACCCGCAAACTCCCGAATCAGCAGCAGGTAACATCCTAGTCTGTTCTTGGTTTTTTGTGGTAACTTGACTACAAAACCCATAACTGGTATTATTTCAGCTGTGTTTCGAATTTGCCTTACAGGTTGTTCGCTGTTCAAAGTCCAGTAGATGATTTATTGTTGCGAACTGGTTTGCTCTCCAAAGTTCCTCTGAAATGTTTATTTTTCCTTGCAGTGCTGTTCCTTGGAAGAACTGTACTCCCTTTTACCCATGCCAACACCGAGGGTGCCCTGTAAGGTGGAACGATATCAGGATTAATAAATTAGTGAGAGAATTACTTTACCTATTAAGGATTTCCACTCATTTAATTTGCTTACATGAATGGAGAATAACATTCCGTAACAATGCATACCATGATTTTTTTACCACTCGCTTTTTACTGCTGCTAAGGATGGTGTTTTTTCCTGTCGTTGTGTAGTGATACTCATTTCAAGTACTTTGGTATTACTGCCTCGATGTACAAAAGGGAAATCCAACATTTGTGCGGTAATTCACTTACCCATGACATTTTTTAAGCCATAGGAGGGTCAGGGTTCTGAACCATTTTAAAGTGCTGTTTGCACGTCCACAACTGCCATACAGCCCTTTATCATGATGGTGAATTTCCACCAGGGCTGGAAAAAAATCCTGGAAAGGAATTGCATAAAGTTCTATAGAATAACCCTGGACGGTGGATAATACCCAAGGGTCTGCGGTAATAGACTGACATTTTGGTCGAAAAGTTCCTAAACGACTGCCTGCTACAAGAAGGCCAGAATTCTGACTTATCGGCTAGGTCGGTGCTCAGTTTGCACTTGTCCCTCGATTTCTGAAATGTCTGCTGCTTTTTCGAAGAATTGGGAATGGAAGTCTTGTGAACAGAAGTAGGAGCCTCTGTTGTTTGAAATCTGTTGAAGTGGCAAGCAAAGGGACTCCTTCCTCTGCCAGCCCTGGCTTTTGCCCTTTGTCCAAGGACTTTGCAGAGTGACTGTTGATCTATGTCCAAAGATGACTTATTTTTCAGTAGATCTTTATAACTTTTCATTTTATGAAAACATAACGCAACATCCCTCACCATCCAAGTCAGGTGTAGAACATCCCCAGTGGTGGCACAATTGCACCTAACCAAATACAACACTGGCATTTCTGCAGCCAATGTGGCAAGAATCTAATAATGCCTAACATGCATGCAATCAGGGACGTAACAAAGGACCGTGCATCCTAAAGCCAATGAACATCTGGGAGATATGGGAGACTCAGGGACCACTCTGCGCATTCTGCAGAGGGGGGTGCATCGTTTCGTGTTACGGCACTGTCTGCATGCAATCAACGCCAACCCCACCCTCAAAGTTCACCCTGCCCCTAGAGTCAGTGCTTCTCACCCTTTGTAGAGAACTTTCTAGTATGCTCAGGAACACTGCACCATCTGCACCACTCCTACCCTGACCATACTTAACACGTCGAAATGTCGAATACCATGTGGGCCCTTTAGGGTAGTCGTTCCTCAGACTTATTCTCTAGGGCTAGGAATAGAGCACAACAATCTCATTAATGCTTACAGTTCTTCCTTCAAAGCCCCACAAGTGTAGCCACCTCTGTGTTGGCCCATTTGGTCACGTCAAATAACCATTTGTGAAGATCCGACATCAACTTAGCCTTCCAATTCATCGCTATACTACTTTGTGCAATCATTAAGGCCAGATCCAAAAAGTTGCGGAGGCTCCAGTGGTAAGAGTCTCTACGCTACCTCTGACGACACTTCCTCAACCTCCTGCCAGTATGTCTGTATATGGCAGCCAACAATTCACAATGCCCTATTAAGGCAACACAAACTAGGGGAGGAGGTCAAATGGAGACAGGTGGTCTTAGGCCCATAAATAGGGCTAGAATGCCATGGCACTAGAGGCCTGAGATGTTAGAAGCTCAAAAGGGGATCACAAGTAACCACTTTAGTATTTTAAGGTTTCAATACCCCCTGTAGAGATGGAGTGGTGAGCAGCCCTGAGCAAAATTGAGCCATGGGATCAAGTGGCCCAGCCAAACCATTGTGGTGCACAGGGAACACTGTGACAAAAGCTTTCCATGCCCAGAGAAGGCTACTATCAACATGAAGCTCACACTATCAGCCCACATGCTGAAACAAATAAAAGCTGGGATTGCTGCCACTAGTGAAAACTGTAAATTCAGAGGAACACCAAAACAACAAACCAAGGAAGTGAGAGAGGTTAGAGATAAGGATGGCGCTGGCTTGGTGCAAACTCGAGACTCCACTATGCCCACTGTCACAGACCTTTGTCTCGAATTGGGCAAGTCGAGGAATTCTAAAGCAGCTGTTGTCAGAAAGTATAAAATCAGAAATCGAATCAAATGAAGGATCCAATCAAGATTAGAAGAAATACACTTGCTCTAGTAAATAAGTCTATGAGCAGGAATATAAGGAGCATTCGTCTCAGGGAATTGGGAAATGTCTGCCTGCAAAGGTGGCCAGGGGCAAGTGATCTAACTAACTAAACAGTTTCACTTAGTTAAACAAGAAATTGCACACAAATAATACATCCTACAAGTTCCCATTGAATTGGAACCATTCAAAACTACACTTTCACGTCAAATACTGGAGTAGCCTTCTTTCCCGAAAGCAGGCAGCCAACGTCTCCAATCCTACAACCTTCAAAGTTATCAAACAAAGGGAGCCTTCTTATTTCTTGAACTCCTCTCTTTCCCAGGTGCAGAAAGGTAACAATCTAGCAATTAAAACTACAAACAATCACACATAAAGTTACAAAACAACATTCTAAACTAACAGGTTTTATGGCAGCTAAAGTTACCTGGAACGAAAGGAAGAATTTATGCACAGTAACCAAAATACACAATTTCAGTTCAGTTCAGGAAGTCTTTATTCGATTAGTTCATCATAAAAGACATAAAATACAATTTATACATATAAAAACAGTTAAAACAAGTATTAAATCATTGACAAGCTAATCAGCTTCTTGTACATATTTACAGAGATTTGCAGAGACGCTCAAGTGCAACCATAAATCAGCAGAATACAGGCCTAGATGTAAAACAGTCACAGCTTTTAAGTCCCCGTTAGATTACTTTTAATGAGCCTGCTTCTAAGCAACCAGGCCCACCCCAAATATTTAGCAACCCCCACAACAATAAAAGGGTCCAAGTTGGTCTTTAACATTCTACTTGCTTCCCCAGCCGAGCTGGTACCTAGATTTCTGCATACCGGCCTAAGCCATTTGGCTCTTGGAGCAGAGTATAGTGGACACACATACAAAAAGTGATTCAAGCTTTCCCCAATGCCTTGGCACTTGGGACAGAGCCCCGTCCTATCGGGTCCCCACTTTTTGGTAAAATCCCCAAGGGGAAGTGAACCGCATCTGAATTGGAAAAACAATTTGCGGTCCAAGGGTTTTGTTATAATATCCCAATACCTTTCCAACTTGGGCGTATCCTTGTATACAATAAACAGACCAGTAAGGCTACTCGAGCTCATTTTGGAATACCTGTTATGTGTCACCCATTCCCAATAACATTGTTTGAAATCCTTTTTAGATGGGAAATTGGCTGACTCGGGGGAGGACCACAGGTCACCATACCCCAAGGCTATTAGGGAAGCCTTAAGGTCTCTGAACCAGCCAATGTTTGTGGCACCAGGGCTGTTTCTAACCTCCAAACAGGCTTTTGCATAGTAATGGAGTTCCGGCGTTGTCCATAGACGACGCCAGAATGTTAGAGGGCGAAGTCTTGCTTGGTCCTCCACCGGTTGGCACCCTAAGTCGTAAAGAAGTGGAATTAGTGGTGTTGACTGTGGCAGACCTGTAGCCATTCTTAAAAATTTATTTTGGGCATGTCTTAGCGGGTCCAAATTGCTACCACCCCAGAGTTCTGCTCCATATAGGATTGCTAATAAAACCTTACCGCCATAAATCTTAATAAGCGGGGACATTGGTCTTGTAAATGACCCTTTATGTTCCTTAATCAGTGCCCCACCCAACTGCTGATGCTTCATGGTCATGAGCTCAATCTGATGGGACCAACTCAAAGTCTCACTAAAGGTAACTCCCAGGTAGGTGAAATGCTTTGTCTGCTCCAGGGGGATATCCCCCATGGAAACCCTGGCATTTATTTGTTTGTGCCCTCTTAAAACCATAAATTTGGTTTTGGACACGTTCACCTCCAGCTCATGTTCGCTGCAGAAACTCTCGAACCTCGACAGGGCTTTTTGCAAACCCTGTCTGGTTCGTGAAATCAAGAGAGTATCGTCAGCGAACATGAGCAGGGGGATTTTCATTCCAGCCAAACTTGGGGCATCCGTGGAAAAATTGTCGTAATACTTGGTAACTCTATTAATATATAGAGAGAACAAGGTAGGTGCCAGCACACAACCTTGCCTGACACCTTTGGCCACTGGAAAGTTCTCCGTCACCTCACCCGGTTTACCCCATCGCACAAAAGCAAAGATATGTGCATGAAGGTTCACTATGAGTCGTACCAAAATCGAGGGCATGCCCATATCTAATAGGCATTTCCATAACCCGGCCCTCGGGACAAGGTCAAACGCTGACCTTAAATCCACGAAGGCCGCGTATAGGTTGCCTTTGCCCAAGGTAACCGTCTTCCAATGCAAGAGCATGAAACGGAATGCCTGATCCAGGGTACTCACGTGGGGTCTAAACCCAGCTTGAAGAGGAGTAAGGATGTCATGCTCCTCTATCCATGCCTGTATCCTAGAAAGAACAAGACCGGCTATGATCTTCTGTACCGCGTCAATTAGACTGATCGGCCGGTAGTTGGATGGAACCGACCGGTCACCCTTCTTAAAAATAGGCAATATTTCAGCACCAGCCCAGGAATCAGGTACCCTAGCACCCATGGCCAGTGCATTTACCAATCGCACTAGGTATGGTACCCATAGATCAAGGTCCTGTTGGAATATGTCCGCTGGAATGCAGTCGGGACCAAGCGCTTTTCCCCTAGGGATGGCTTTCAGGACTGTTTCAACTTCTCTAGCCGAGAACACAAGTGTTTCTAGCGATAGTGGCCAACTGATGGAATCTTGCATGTTACTGCGGCATCTGAATTGTTCCTCAAAATGGGACACCCATTTCTGTTGTTCAACGGATGCGGGGCTTGGGCGATCATCCTGTGACTGACCCCACCTGAGAAGGTGCCAAAATTGCTGTAGATTCCTAGAGCCACAGGCCTCAGCTAATGATGTCCAACGCTCGTCATCCCAAGCGGCTTTGGCATGGCGTTTGGCTTCGTTGAAAGCCTTCCTACTTGCTTTAATTAGGACTGAGTTCTTAGATTTTAAAGCTTTAAACAGATCTGCATGGGTCTGTCGGCAAACGTCGTTGAACCAATTAGCGGGTTTCCTAACCTTCCCTCTACCCTTATTGGCAACAAACTTGATAAACAGTGATTTTAAAGACAAAAACAAGCTAGCATGAATGTCTGTGATATTTGAATTCATCATATCCTGATTTTCACACTTATCAATTTCTATCAATGAGTTGGAGACCAGGGCTCTGATCTTTTTACGTGCTTCCACATCCACAGAAACCTTTGGCCAGCGAACCCTCATCATGTCATTTGTAAGAACGACCGCCTCCTGTACAGGATTAGGCTGTCGTTCAACCGGCCCTGCAAAGCTAAAATCCTTCAGTTCCGCTATCAGAGGTTCATGGTCACTTTCTGGACGTGGCTTAACTACCATATCCGATACCACAGGCCACATTTTAATGTCTACTAAGATGTAGTCAATACGACTACTATGTCTACCATTAAAACATGTGTGATTACCCATCCTGTCCGAGCTTACACGTCCGTTAAGGGCACGTAACCCCCAGTTCAGGCAGAGACCTTTAATATATGTGGCTGCTTGGGACCACTTATTGATCGGGAGTATATCAAGTTGAGGGATCCCCCAAGTCAGATCCTCTTCTTCAGTTAATGAACCATCATCTTTACTTAGAGGTTCAAAACAAGTATTTAGGTCACCCATAACAACCACATGACCAGCTTTTAAGGTAGAACTTAGGAAGTCATCCAAACAGAGTAGGGTGGTTGAAACTCTGCCACCCGTGATTCCTCTGGCATAAACATTTATCAGCAGTATATCCAACCCACTTTTAGTTTTAATATTAACTATCAATATATCTGGACAGTCAATAAAAATTTCCTTAACAGACACACCTTCAAATTGGCGAACCCAGATTATGAGGCCACCCATAGCCCGACCTCTATGACCTCTAATGGCTGGTTTGTTAAAGTTCAAGAAGCCTGGAAGAAACACTGGAGAGGTTGCCCAGGTCTCCTGAAAAGACCAAACATCGCCTTGACAAATGAAATCAACCCAATCAGGTATGCATATACGGGATTCAATTCCCGCAACGTCCCAACATCCCAAGGTAGGACCCTTTTTACATACTCGATCACACAATTTGGTTACATCTAGTGGGTGTGATTCGTTGGACTGGGGAAGGGGTTCTTCATGCACAGGGGCATCTGTATTCGTGCCTTCCATTAGCAAACATATAGACCCAGCCTGGGTAATTGGCTCTGGATTTACGCCCACAGAGGTGACATCCATGGAAGACAATAAGGTGGGTACCATAGCCAATAGATCTGGCTCTCCTGAGTAAACCATACATCCTTCCACACAATAGCGAGGTTGGTCTTCAAAACTTTCAACAGTGCTTAATAGGTTGCTCGGGACATCTCCAACACCCATGCAATCAGAATTAGACTCATCATCCCTTGTTGAAGAAGCTGGTCAGTCGTTAGTCGACAGCCCTAATAGTGGGTCATAGAGGTTTCTCAGCGGAATATTCCAATACTCATTGGGCTGAGTGAGCCTATTTGGGTAATGATATGCTGGGTAAAAACTTGGGGGCTGTTGAATCTGTGGGAAAACCGGGGTGGGGGGAACCAAGGAATACAGAGACTTATTATGAGGTGGAAAGTCAGATAAGGCTGGGGGACCGAGAGGCTGGGACTGAACCTTAGCCCAACCCGGTGTTTGAAGGGAGCAGTTGTAGCTAGATTGTGTGTAGGAGCGGTATCGTGCCTCGGGGTTAAATTGGGAGCCATGAAAACTAGGTGTAAAGTTGGACCATTTGAGGGAACTTTTAGTGTTTTTGGCAGGAGGTTGATCAGTTGGGTTAATCAGGGTCTCTGGATAGAAATAACCGAGGTTCCTCGTGGAGATCCCTCCCTCATTTCTTCCCACATACCAATCTGAGAGATGGGATACAACTCTATGGTCCCTAAAGTTGATGATCACTATATCCCCCTCTATGTCCTTGGTACGTACCCCCACCCACTGACATCTTCTGACCGAAACAATATCCCCGTTAAGATGAACAGGAAGGGGTCTATTTGTTTTCAGCCAGAAGATGACTTTATTTTTTAGGCTTTCGTTATTTTCCCGATCCCCCTCTGAAACTGGTGGCACACCCGTCATTACAATAACATAGTTCATGGAATCCGGGGGCAAGTCAACATTGTTCCTGCGTGGTAGGGATTTGTGATATTTACTGTTAGAGTTTACATGGAGCTCAACCCCTGGGCAGACGTTTCTTGGGTGAGGTTTGGGTCTAATAGGGTGGGCAGTGGTATTTTCTTTAGTTGCTCAATTGAGCGTCGACGCTCAGCTCTTCTCTCAGCAAGGTGTAGATCCATATCTACTTCCTTGGTTGATTTCTTAAAGAATTTATCAAGTGGGCCGAGTACAGAAATGCCCACGCCTGGGGGGGCTGAATGACTCATATCCAGACAGTACAACTATACTATCTGGCACAAATTACGCACTTAGTACACAACTGACAAACTGTATAACGGTGGACATAGAATATAGATTCAAATACCAGTAACAGTAACCTGGCCCTGCCCGGCCTCCTACGGCCCCGGACGGCCACAGACGGTCCCGCCCTTGTCCCGGGCTTCTCCCGGGACGCTCCCGCTTAGCGGGTAATGGCCTTGCCTTAAATAGGTAGACCGTTAGATTGTAGGCGGGGCGTGGTGGACAGGGAGAGCGGCCAGGTGACGATAGGTGCGGTGTGCAGAGGCTTCTGGTCTTGGAAGTCCTGCTCCGCTCGCTCGCAGCCCTAGTCCAGCCCACACAGCACAGTCAGGCTTCTCTGAGTCACAGGTGCGCAGCGGGACCCGCGAAGCGGGTTCCGCAAGGTGTGATGCAAATTAGGGGTCCAGCAAAGCCCTCGATCCTTAGCAGCAAGCAGTCAGTGTACAATGGTGTCCCACGTCGGTTTCTCCAATCAAACCCTTTGTAGGATTGCAGGCGGGGCGTGGTGGACAGGGAGAGCGGCCAGGTGACGATAGGCGCGGTGTGCAGGGGCTTCTGGTCTTGGAAGTCCTGCTCCGCTCGCTCGCAGCCCTAGTCCAGCCCACACAGCACAGTCAGGCTTCTCTGAGTCACAGGTGCGCAGCGGGACCCGCGAAGCGGGTTCCGCAAGGTGTGATGCAAATTAGGGGTCCAGCAAAGCCCTCGATCCTTAGCAGCAAGCAGTCAGTGTACAATGGTGTCCCACAATTTCATTCAAAATGGGTCCTACATCCTAAGGCCTTGTCATGCTAAGATAACTTTATTATGATTTTACCCCTGCTGTGGTTACAGTCTAATATAAAATCACACATATTAGTCATTATAAGTATGAGATTACATATAAATGTGTAAAATAATTGATTATGTGCATTGAAGATTAATACATTAACTACATAAAACAAAACCAATTGCTCTGCTTCACCAAATCCCCCCTCGGATGTCTCTATGAGTCATCACACAAAACATCTGCAATTTCCTGATGACAAATCAAAAACAGTTTGCTGTTCGCTGCTTATTGCTTTTAGATTCCTCCAACTCATTCAACTCAGCTTAGACAAAACACTGTCTCCTCCATCCTCTTCCTATTCCATCCTCTTTCTTCATCATCAACAACATTTGTAAAGCGCGCTACTCACCCGTGAGGGTCTCAAGGCGCTGAGGGAAGGGGGAGTAGCTACAGGTCGAACAGCCAGGTCTTGAGACGTCTTTTGAAGGTCAGGAGGTCCTGGGTCTGACGCAGGTGGATGGGGAGGGTGTTCCATGTTTTGGCTGCGAGGTGGGAGAATTATCTTCCGTCGGTGGTTGTTTGGCGGATGTGTGGTACGGTGGCGAGTGTGAGATCGACGGAGCGGAGCTGGCGTTTCTGGGTGTAGAAGGACAGTCGTTTGTTGAGGTATGCTGGTCTTCCTTCAGATGGTTTCTCTCCACTCTTCTGTTCTCTAGTTCTCTAGGCTTTTCCCCTATCATCAGTTTGAATCCCTTTATATTCAAGAACAAAGAAATCACACAAACTTCAATATTTCATTTAGGTCTCAATAGAGTACCTAAAAGTCCACTACCCAGCACACTAAACCATTTGCCTGTAGCAGAAAAACCTTTCCCGATTTCATCCCATGCCTCTTTTGCTTCTAGCTCCATCAAATCATTAGATAGACTTGTAATATTTTTCCATATACTTGTTGATCTCCTTACTCTTGTCTGGCTCATGCGTGCAACATTGCTTGCCACACAAAACATTGCAAACTTTGCCCCCTTTTCCAAGCAAAATATCCAAAACAAATCTATTTTGAGGAACAATGGCTCTCATTTCTGAGTTAAAGGCATTCAAGGAACCTGCTGTATCATCTACCAATCTGTCAACTAAAGTGGCCAATTTTCTAATCTTTAGGTCACTTAAAATCACACCTGGTAGCTGTGATGCACTACAAACAGGTCTCGCATGGCTCGACTCCTACCTCCTAACACATCTACATGATATACATTTGGGACTACTAATCCCATATAGCAACTACACTACTACCTAATTTCAAGGCAACGTGAAATAGGCATTGGTCCATAGTTCACTCCAGGTACTGCTAGTTCTCTTCAAGTCAGAATAAACTCATTTTTAACTTCTGCTTCTTCTACACACTTACTCCATCCCACCTCTAGTGAACTTTTAACTCAACGCTTGCATTTTATAAAACATAACTTCCATTCCTTTAACATGTACAGACTCGGACTAGTATGTATGCTGGCATCTTTCAATTCCTGTTCTTCCTTTTTCCAACTAGTAGCCTGGCTATTCGCTGAATCCTTTGCAATTTGTTTCCTTCTTGCCTCCAGTTCTTACATAAAATCCTTCTCATCTCTGTTCATCTTACGAGTGAGATTGTCCCTGTTATAAGACAGCGGTGTATCGCCACACAAAAAAAATATCCTCATTCCTTTACTGCTCTAACTGCTGCATATGCAATCAATGCTCTAAACATAGGTACTCTATGTATAGAAGGTCAACATTTGAAAAATGATAACCTAAACTACTTTATTGAACAGTCTTTCTTCTCGTGCAAGAGAAATGAATTGCTACAATTGCAAGACTAGTTATTATAAAAAGTGCATACAGTAAAACAATAAAACATATATACATTCATATATACATTAGGCTAACGTACTCAACTGGTGCTTCTAACTACGCCTACCCCAGTGTACCTGACCTGAGCCTAATACTTGGAAGGGAGTAAGTAAGTAGCAGTTTTAGTTAAGTTGGTTTTGCCAAGGTTTTTCTTCAAGAATTCTCTCTAAGGGTTTAGTCAACACCATACCTCTTGAATAGAATGTTGGAGGTCTTGTATCTCCTTCCAGGACTCGATATCCCAGTCACTCGCAAGAGTGGGCTGGAAACGCCGGAGCTGGATTTTCTCGGCAGGAGAAAAGACAGCGTCTCTCTCAGCGCGTCGAGGAAGAGGAGGAGGGGCAGCGTCCGTGGGCAGCTTGTATCTGCTGGGCTCTGCAGGGGACAGCTGTTCTGCTCCTATGTTCACCACACTGTAAAACAGAAAAGGTTTTGGATCCTACATCAACCCAGCCCGGATCTCAACAACAAAGTAAACAGAACAAGATGACTGGGTAGGGAAAATTCATATCATTAGTAACAGCAACGCAGTCAATATGTACTACGTAGCCACAGTCTTATGTACCAAAACAAATGTATTTTCTTTTTATCTGGTTTTTCAAAAATTTCAAGAACACAAGGGCAAACCAAAGACTGTCACGACAGTGAATTCATGGGTACAATATCTACACATGTACAAAAATACAAATATACAGTATTTACAAAATGAATAAAGCACAACGAATAGGAACAAATGAAACTGACACCCCAAGAACAGTGAAATAATTCAATATTCACAAATCAATTGCATGTTATATACAGTGAAAAAATTCGTGCAAAAAGCTGGGGCAAAACCAGTCCTTGTAAATGTGAAACCAAGGGACAGGCGGAAGCAGATGGAATGGGATGCCTGCCTGTTTACCCTATGTTCACCACACCATCGCTATCATCGATGTCATTGAGGCAGCGATAGCATCAGCATCAGCGTTTGCTTAAGGCAACGTTGGTAATATTTATACCTGAAAGGTGCCTGGTTTGACGTAAGTTTTTGGACATAAGACGTCAATAAAGATGTCACTAGAAAGTGATCGTCTCTTAGTGCTCATTAGAGTTCTATTACTAATCAAAACATAGCAAGCGGGGCTTTCCCAGGTTGCTGAATTTTTATCTTGTTGAAGAAGTCGGAGTGTAATCTAGGAATCTTAGATAGTAGCTTCTGCTGTGTCATTTGCTCTAATGAGCTGCAGAGGAAGCTGCAGAGGAAGAGATTCTGAAATGTGGCTCTGATCGTGTGAGGCCAGAGACGAGTTTCTGAATATTGCATTTGATCGTTTATGCCAATGTAGGGGTACAAAGGGATTATAGCCGTATAGGGGCATAAGGTCACAGTATTGATCGGGGTCCTAGATTAGAACGCGACACACACTCCACGAATTTATGTCCATCAATTTACTAAAACTATAGCAAAAGATGCACGTGTAACATTACCCACCCCAAAATACATGGCGTATTTGAAATACATAGAATGTACTGTACGTCTTTAAGCATAGAAATAATTCAAAATTATAGCATATGTAATCAATGAACGACTTTGCGAAAAAATTACACATGAAATATCTCTGAATACAGAAAAGAAAGGCGAGATAATTTCATCACATATAAATGCATTTGTTATAAAATGTGCTAGAGGCTGATGAAAAGTTATTATGTCTCTAGGTTTATCTAAAAATAGAAGCTTCTGTTCTCTATGAATAGGTCTACTTTAAGCAAAGAATTTCGTGCCAGAAAAAGGTAAATATTTTTTTTAAAGTGTTCAATTAAAAAAAAAATCTTGTTGAACGGGGGAATAGAGTTCCAACGCTTTTCAGCAGTTTTTGTTGATCAAAACTGAAGGCCGAATTCAGAGTTCATGGGAACGCTGTGTGTCAGAATGCTTTTCTAAAGTTATTGTTTCTGTTCGGGGGAGAACATCATATCAGACAGGCTCTCAAAAAAGTGGTCTACAAATTCAGGTGACAGTTCGCCCAAGTTCGATAGTGCTGTAACTTGGCAGGTGTGAGAATGATTGCTATCATCAAAGTCTGGATCAGCAATGCTCACAGAAGGTTGTACCTGGGTGATGTTGCTTTTATTTTTCGCTCCACTGTCACCACCTAGTCGTAGCACAGGAGTCTCAACGAATGCCGTCATCAGGATTGGTAGCCGCTGGGGACAACACAATGCGTGAGCCGTTATCGGACTTAGCAAAGTATCGATATCCATTGGTACTGCTGATGGAAGTGCAAGACAGATGTCCAACACGCACTCATCTCCGCATAGCATACATCGAAGTACAGGTAAGATGCAGGTCTGCCATATAGGTCTGAATGAAAGAAACCAGGTCATGTTTAGATCTCTCAGCCTGGCCAATCCAAGGACTCTAGTTATTCTGTCCGGGTAGCGGATTGCTAGGATCGTTTCTTCCATCCTTGTAGGAGTCATGTCTGAGCTTTGGCTTGCCATATCAGAGCAGGAGGGTCAAAAATAAAATGCCTGCTACAAGTCCCAAAAATAGGGGTATGCCGCCAAAGACTGAATGGACAAAATTGGGAATGATTCCCAGAATTGCTCTGAATGGTGTTAGCAGTCCCGTAAAAATCGTCTTAAATATGCCTGGGATACCTGTGGCACTAGACATGTTAAGGAGTTGGCTAAGCATTTCTGTGGAATGCACGGGGCAATTTGTTGATAAAAGGTCATGAATCTCTGATGTTGTCCTTGCAACTTGGAGATCATACGTCTCTTTTGATGACGTGATGGGCACTGTTGTCTGTAAAAGCACAGACTTCATTCTGCTTAAAGTATCAATTCGTATAGAAGAGAAATTCAGACGAGGCCATATGGGAGTCTCAGTGTCTCCAGGGCCGTTTGGAAACAATGCTTGCATACAGCATTTGACCATGGATGTTACGCTTACGAGATAGGCTTTTCCTGGCAAAAGGCCAAAACAGCTGTGATCCGTTCATAGAATGTAACTCCCATTTGCGAGTTGCATAAAGAAAGGCTCTATCTGCGTTGCAGGTGTGACATGTTGGTGGCATGAAAGGTTGTTAGAATTTCCTTCACAGGCTCCGTGTAAATTAATACCCTGGCACAAAAGTATACCGCTTAGTGAATGTTTACAGTTTTCACCACTAAGAAATACATTTTTGTTGCTGACACTATAGCATGTGTGTGTGTATGGTAATTTCCATGTTGACTTAATGTATCCTTTACCCAATCGTTCATACTGGCCAGTAGGTATGTATTCAAGGCAATTTTTAAATTGGAAAGTTGTTATCGGAATTGTGATAATCCTGTGTATTATCCATTCAATGACAGGACTTTCTGACATTGTCAAAGGTAATCTCTCAAGTTTTTCGATGCTCAGGATTGTATAGTCTGCTCCTTTCTGTGCCAAGCTGATTTGTTTATCAGTAAGGTTAAAGATGAAAAACAATGACGTTGTGGATTAAACGCCAAGGCACATAGCCTGAACGAAGATTTTGCAGCGTCCAGCCTAACTGTACAATAGAACGCAATTGCGACTGGCCATGCTGTAACATTAGCCAGTCTTCGTCTATTATATCTATGGCAGATGATACAATATTGTCCAACGAATATATTCTGGAGGACAGAGTCATTAACCCATTGTCCACTACAGAAAGTGTTTTTACCAAATTAATACGATCAATTTCTCGTATTTTTTCAGCTGTTTCAATTTGTGTGACTTTCCAAGCCTCGTTGTATGCCGCATAGATGCTGGCCGCTATGAAGCGTTTTTGACGCTGTTTGCGTGGTCCCATAATAAAATCGCGCAAATCAGCACCATCTTTAAGTAAAGACAAGTGTTGCTTAATTTCAGCCAGTGTGGATGATTCTAGCCATTCAAGGCACAACTTCCCTACACTGTATGTTGTTACTATGCCTGGATGTTGTCTCTGGGAGTATCTAGGGTCTTGTCTGGACATTATTAACCCCTGTGTTTTTTTCAGGAATCTATCTTGACAGTTGTTTGTGTCAGTAGGCCAGATTAACCACTTTTTCCAATCACAATGTTTCCTGTTTAAATGTAAAATTTTAGATACGTCTGTTTCAATATCTGTAGTTGCATTATCAGGTATTGGCTTTGGAATAGACGGTTTGCTAAGGTCTTTGATCTTAGCTAAGCCAAGACAGGATGTTTGTTGAATTGTTTCATTTAAGAACATTATTTGCTCTGGGATCATGCAGGCTCGAAATAATCCTTCTATGCCTTCTACCTGCCAATCTTTTGTACCCCAGATTGTTTTTGTTTCAATGTTATTTTTCCAATAATCAAAACCAAATGTCATAATTTTTTCATAAAATGCTTCTGAATATATCAATTTAGTATTTGTCAGCATTGTTTTCAATCCTGTTTTATCTAACAGTTAATAATAAAACGTTTCTGCATCACTGGTGTTAAACCCTGAGAAGTACTGAAATTTCTCATAGAATGTTTTAGAACTGCTTTTAGGTGGTGTAGCACAATGTTCCCATTGGTTATACTTAAAAACATTTCTAGGTTGTGCAGATTTATGCAAGTAATGATCACCATAGTGTGTGTAGCAGAACATCTGTTCATAACTAGACGAACCTTGTAAATAATCATGATCTGTGAATCTAGCTGACATTACTAAATCAGACATCATATTATTAATACTTTCAAAGTCCCAATCATCAGAGAATGTACTAGGTTTTACAAAGTCACTTAAGGAAACCTTGAATTGATGAGGATACTTCAGGATTTCGACCGGACCATATATTTCATAGTCAGTTTTGTCCCATACTACCCCCCCGGGTATTGGAATGGCTGTGACATTTACTGTTGACAGTTCTCTTTTCTTCACGTGGGATGACCTGTGTGGTTTGAGGACTAAGTTGATGTTCTGACTTGCTGTGTCCATTGTACTATATTTTCCCTCTATGAATTTTCCCAAACAAAGTACCATGATGAGCCAAAGAAGGAGGAAAAATACACCTAGTCCAAACCAGAACTCTAACCCTGAAGAAATAAGGTAAATTTCCTTGAGTTGATGAAAGAGTTCTGTTGCTTTTTCTTTAAAAGTCTTTTTTGTTTCTGGCATTACTTCAGGGTTGCTTTGATCCTCAGAAAAGTTATCGAAGTTGATGAAGTAGCCAGAGGCAGTTCTGTCAATTGTTGGAATTGTTCTTTCAATTTGTCTTTCGGTAGCACATTCTGATGCCACATCATTGTAGACTGGTGTTTCTTGACGAACTGTTTCAATCTGTGTTTCAAGAGGCACGAGTTCCATAGCATTATTGCATAGTCCCTCTCTGTGCTCTGCAGGCTGATCGAATGTGATTAGTCTTTCAGTTTGAACCTCTTGGATTGTTGCAAGTTTGGGTATTCTGTTGTTTCTCGGGAGTCCACTGGGCCTACTGTTGATTATAGGCCACATGCTTGTGGTTTTACCAGGTCGATTGATACAACTCTGTTCTCCTTTTTACCAGCAAGGGGCGGTAGTACTACTGATCTTGTTCCGTTGATTGCTAAGACAGGTACTGCTTTTCTGTAAGAAGGCCCAAATTCCTTCTTCACCGCTATTTTTTCTCTGACTAGATCCCCAATCTTTGGAACCCAGACAGGCCTTGCTGGGGCTGGTGGTGCCTCGTCAGTGGTAGCTGGCTGTTGCTTTAACTTTATGTTGCTTAAGGATTTTCTTGTTTCGTTCAAGTCCTGTAAAACAGCCAAATGATCTTTGATGTCAAAGTCTGATTTCTTATCTTTTACCACTGATACCTGACTATCTAAGTCCTGAATTCGCATTCTAGTTCCGAACAATAGTTCGTATGGGCTGAAACCTTTTAGAGAATTTCTTGGCAAGTTGTTTAGGCTTAACAGGACACTTATTAAATGTTTGACCCACCCAGCACCTGAACCTAATACCTCCGCTGTTATAGATTGCTTTATGTCCCGGTTTTTTCTTTCTACCACAATGTTCCCTTCGTGGTGTGACGGACAAGAATACCGCAAGCCAACGCCCATGCTGGCCATGGCCTCCCTATAAGCTCGATAGCTGAAAGCAGGACCCTGGTCAGAATGGAACATGGAAATTGCGTATGTGCCGATAAAGACTCGCAGATCTTTTATAACCGTTCTGGCGTCAGCCGAGCGCTGGGGCCACATCCATATGAATCTCGTACAGGAATCCACTGCGACCATGATATATCTATAGTTGCCGTCCCTTTGTAGGGGACCACAGTGGTCCAGGTAAACACATGCAAATGGTTTATCTGAGATGAGAAGGGGTGTCTGCGCTGGTCGTTTTACTGTTGATACTTTCATTCTTTGGCATATTTCACATTCTAATACATACTTCTTAGTTTGTATTCTCATGCGGGGCCACCAATATCTCTGTTTTAATAGTGATATTGTTGCGGAAACGCCAGCGTGTGCAGAAGCAAGCCCTTCGTGTGCCGCTTTTATTAGTCCTAACTTGTGTTCCATGTTTGGAATTACTCTATCCCCCACTCCAGGGATTCGAGCAAAAGGAACATTATTCGTATCTGTTGAATATAAGTACTTTTCTGGAAAGCCTTTTGGGAGTGTTTTCTTATCATATTTTACTGACGCACTGACAGCTTGTAGAATGTCGCTGTCTATTTTTGTTTGTGACTGAGTAATCGCAGCTACGGAAGCCGTTTGCACAGCTGCCTTCGCGGCTTCATTAGCCAATGAATTCCCTGCAACGTGAACGCCATCACGTTGATGACTCAGAGTGTGTATCACGTGAGTCTTTTGTAGTTCCTTCTGTAAAAGAACTACTTGTTCCCAAAGCATTTTATGCTTAATTGTGCCACCTTTTGCATCTTTGAAACCATTTTCCACCCAATTCTGCAAGTATTCATTATAAGATTGTACGCAATAATAAGAATCGCACACTATTAGTGTGGGGAATTTGCGATCAGTATTATCTAGCGCCATCTTAAATGCTACCAATTCAGCTCGTTGAGCTGAGCAATCTCCTAGAGATTGTGTTTTAGTGAACATTGGTCTAAATTTTCCTTTGTGCCAACGACCTTTAACAATCGCGCACGCAGCACTGTAAGCTTGTTTGCCCCCAACTGCGGGTTGTGCTGATCCGTCAGTATATATAATACTTCCGTATTCTTCTAGAGGCAGGATTTCAATTGGCAGAGGACATTCATATTCATATTGTAAAAATTCCTGTGTCTTTAAGTTAGGATCAAATTTGTAAACTACGTCTGTTGCAGCAAGAGAATTAACCCACTGGATCCATCTCGGATGCAAAGCTTTAGCATTAGGAATGCTTGCTTTAGTTACCGCTTCTAAAGCCGGTATAGGTGTAACGATTATTATTCGTTTACCTTGTGCTAGGGCCCTTTCTTTTGCTACAGCCGTCTGAACCGCAGTTAGAATTTTCTCAGTTGAACTGAATTTTATTTCAGCCTTTGTGTACAAATGTGATTTGTAAGCTATTGGTACCTTTTCTCCCTCATTAGAGGTCAGGTACATGAATCTGCATCTTCCTGGGATGACTCGGATTACAAGATTGTGTGTGTTGTCACGTGTATCTAATTTTGTTTTTGCTAACATGTCTGTTTGCAGTGATCTCAAAATTTCTGTGTATTTTTGAGTCCAGGTGATTGGTTTAAAATCAGGTTTAATTAGTTCGTAGAGAGGTTTAACCCTCTCTGCGTAATTTAGAATGTAAGTTCTACCGAAATTCAGAAAGCCTAGAATCGATTGTAAGTTCTTCAGCGTTTTTGGAGCTTGGAGTACAGCGCACTTCTCTAAGAAGTTGTCCGCTAGGATTTTCCCTTCACTTGATAATTCGTATCCTAAAAATAATACTGTCAGATGGGCAATTCGAGACTTTTTAAAGTTGAATTTGTAACCCTCTGCTGCGAACCCAAGTATAATGGTGTTCACTCTTTTCAAGTGAGTCTCCAAGTCGTCATCTGTGAGATAGATATCATCTACGTAAGATAATGCCTCATCATCATATGTTTGTAGTAACTCTGTTACTCTGGCTGAGAATAGTCCTGGGCTGTTCTTGAATCCCTGTGGGAGCCTACAGAAATTTTTCCGAGACCCCATTACCGAGAAAGCGGTCAAGTATCTGCTTTCTGGTGCAATGTTTTGACAAAAGAAACCAATAGATATGTCTAATGTCGTTTTATATTTTTTCCTAACTATGTTGTTCATTAGTTCAGCACTATGCGAATTTTGTACTGCAAATATTTTGCAACATGCATTAAGGTGTCTGTAATCCAAAACTAGACGATATGAATTGTCTGGCTTGGAGACATGAAACAAAGGATTGTTCATTTGAGAGGTGCATGTTTCAATCACCCCCTGGTATTCAAGTTGATCTAAAATCTCCCTGACTTGTTTTTTAGCTTCTTGCTTAATGGGATACTGTCTTTGTGCAGTTGGTTGACTTTTTAACTGGATTTTGTGAGGAGGACAGTCCTCATCCCATCCTACATGATTTTTATATAATGCTGGTGCCTGGGCTACTGCCCATTTCCTTGCATAAGTATATTTTTTGTGAATCGGAATGTGATTCGAGAAGGCATAATCATTTCTTCGCCACGAGGGCACTCCCTGACAAACTCTGGGGGCAGTCTTTTTCAGCTAACAGAATGTCATAGCCTTTTGAGAGTTTATCCCAAAATAGACCCCTTATTTTCCTAGTCTTATCACCCTCTATACGCAATGTTATTTCGTATATCTTATGGGGCTCGCTAACTCTGGTGTCAGCAGTTTCAACCTGAATGTATTCATTCGTGTCCACTGTCTCCAGATGACTCATCAGGATCTTGCGGGCTATACTGATTTCTGCTGCACTGTCTAACATTGTCTGTGCCCACTCCCCATTTTTCAACTGTGTCCTCAGTATTCTCGGCATGTTCGATTACTCTAATACTGGCTACCTTCTTTTTTGGAAATTGAGATTTTTTATTCTGAGCAGGTTCCTTGTCTTTGGACTTGGTGTGCTCTCCTGGGTCTGACCGTCCTCTTCTTTCCGATTTCTGCGAAAAAGATCGAGAGGGACGTGTATCAATACTTTGATATCTATCAGGCTTCTTCAAATTATCCCTATTTCTAAGGTTATATCTTTTCTCAGAGGGCTCCCTCTGGGGAGACTGGTATTCTCGAGTCGGAGTTCTTTCCCTCCGTCGAGGAGACCTTCCTCTGGACTGGAAAACTTTTTCCTTGGGAGTGGATTGTTTATTTCCATCCCAGCTCTTTTTTGGAGTGTTTGAATTATTTTTAATAAATAATTTTACTAACTCTATATATGCCTTTGTTAATTCTCTTATTTTAACTAAGAGCTCTTCACTTGACATTTTATCAATGTCCGGATGTGGTGTGTAGCTGGCTAGAACCGGCCACGTTGCTCCTGGTCCACCTAGTGGACCGAGCCTGGTAATATGATCATTGTGTTTTAGGGCGCCTTTAAACCAGAGCAGGTGCTCTTGGAATTTTATTGGGATTTCAATCTCCTCAAAAGAAGCATACTCTTCCGGTGGATCCCCTATTTTGTAATAGTGGAACTCGTGTGTTGCGGAAATTTTGTCCAAGAATAGAATACCTCTGTCTGCCGATATTCGTGTGCCTCTATCACGAAGACGACTGTGCCACCTTGTGTGGTCAGTCCATTTTCTATAAGTTTTGATGTTATAGATTTTCTTAAATGTGCCGGGATGATTATTGCACCCGGTTCAGTAATACCGGCGCCCCGTTGATTTGCATCTACTGCGGTTTCAACGTTCCCGTTTTCAGTGTCTGACATTTCACTGTCAGAAAGGTTTTGCAGAGCAGGTCTCCAAGGAGAAAAAGATTAGGTGCACAATATTTTGGAACACTGTATCCTTCAACGTTGAATAAACCAGAGCTTTACATAGGAATCTCTTCCTACTAAGGTCGGGCGGATTTTAACCTTTCACCCACTCCAGATGTCTATTGGAGTATTTACGGGAGAAAGGGGTCTGTGTGAAAAATGCACGACTGAGTTACTCTAACGTCTTGCGTTAGTTTTATCACCTTACCAAACGTTGGGCGCCATGTAGTGTAGTTCCTATTTTCCCAATAGGCCCTGCGCATTGGAATAACATAAACAGTAGTATGGACGTAGAAGTGCGGATCTTCCAGGTCTCCACTGACTATGCTAAACTTAATTGGGTTTGTTACCAACTAGCTCAGAGGTCACTGGAAACTTTCTTGACTGAATAGGAAGTGATCAGCTTCCCTGGTACAGACAAGAAGGGATTCAGTTTTCCAACAACTGCATAAACATGACAACTTTGCTCCTTAGAATAAGAGTCAGTCTCTAGAGTCGTGTGAAACAATAGACAGTTATTTTACTCAGTCAGTTTTGTGCAGATTACTTTCACCAATATGCAGAGAATAGAGAGACAGGCGTTTTCAATAAAAAGGTATTATTTATTGAGCAGTCTTTCTTCTCGTGCAAGAGTAATGAATTGCCACAATTGCAAGACTAGTTATTATAAAAAGTGCGTACAGTAAAATGAGTATTGCGAAATAATACTGTAAAAACATTGATATGGTTTCTTAGCCATACAATGGTTTAAAATGAATAAAACATGTATACATTCATATATACATTAGGCTAACGTACTCAACTGGTGCTTCTAACTACGCCTACCCCAGTGTACCTGACCTAAGCCTAATACTTGGAAGGGAGTAAGTAAGTAGCAGTTTTAGTTAAGTTGGTTTTGCCAAGGTTTGCTTCAAGAATTCTCTCTAAGGGTTTAGTCAACACCATACCTCTGGAATAGAATGTTAGAGGTCTTGTATATCCTTCCAGGACTCGATATCCCAGTCACTCGCAAGAGTGGGCTGGAAACGCCGGAGCTGGATTTTCTCGGCAAGAGAAAAGACAGCGTCTCTCTCAGCGCGTCGAGGAAGAGGAGGAGGGGCAGCGTCCGTGGGCAGCTTGTATCTGCTGGGCTCTGCAGGGGACAGCTGTTCTGCTCCTATATTCACCACACCATCGCTATCATCGATGTCATTGAGGCAGCAATAGCATCAGCATCAGCGTTTGCTTAAGGCAACGTTGGTAATATTTATACCTGAAAGGTGCCTGGTTTGACGTAAGTTTTTGGACATAAGACGTCAATAAAGATGTCACTAGGAAGTGATCGTCTCTTAGTGCTCATTAGAGTTCTATTACTAATCAAAACATAGCAAGCGGGGCTTTCCCAGGTTGCTGAGTTTTTATCTTGTTGAAGAACTCGGAGTGTAATCTAGGAATCTTAGATAGTGGCTTCTGCTGTGTCATTTGCTCTAATGAGCTGCAGAGGAAGCTGCAGAGGAAGAGATTCTGAAATGTGGCTCTGATCGTGTGAGGCCAGAGACGAGTTTCTGAATATTGCATTTGATCGTTTATGCCAATATAGGGGTACAAAGGGATTATAGCCGTATAGGGGCATAAGGTCACAGTATTGATCGGGGTCCTAGATTAGAACGCGACAGCCAATGCTGCGTCAAAACCCTGCGCCTGCTTGAAGCAGGCGTAGGTCTTGATGCAGCATTGTGTAGATGGGGCACCCCCGAGCCTTGCTGGAGCTGTGTCGCGCTTGCGACGCAACTCCAGCATTGCGCCACATTTCCGGCACAGATGCGTCACGCATCTGTGCCGTTTTTGCACCATGGTGCGCCGCATTATAAATGCGGCGCACCATGGGTGGCCTAGCTCTGGCGCACGTTAACTGGCGCATCCCTCGGGATGCGCCAGTTAACATAAATCTGCCCCTTTGTCTATAAAAGAAACTACTAATAATGCTACAAGTTGGAGGATGAATTAATGGAATATGAGGATAACTCATCCCAGAAGCAGCAGATATTGGCAAATAAGTGTATGCAGAGCATCCTTTAGCATCAATTTGTGACTAACCATGCAACAGCTTGAATAAATCGTTATTCAAATATTTACCCTCAGACACTTTCACATGAAGAAGCTGTAAGTCAAACTCATGTTGCTTTCCTGGAACATTTAAATTGGGCTCAAAATCAAGTCTACTTTGCTCCTCTGCATGAGTAAGATTAGGCCTAGATGTACCTTGAATAAAAGTATCTTACGTAGAGGAACTCAAACCTAATAATACACATATCATTAGAATGATGGATACTATTGATGCTATGACCACTATTGCTCTATGCTGGTTCAATAAAAGACTCATGATTTCTCGAGAATCAGAAAGAAAAGAGATGTAATAATATAAACAAACAATCTTCATGTGTCTTCTTATTTGTGTAAAATTCGGCAAACTGTTGACTTGTTCACAATGAAAATCGAATTCAGCTGCTTCAAAGTCAATTCTCATTCCCATGTTAATTTTTTTAGAATGAAAAGGAGGTTTCATAAAAACAATCTGTAGGTGGTTGTTAGTCTTGTGCTCTCATGACAATTTGACTTTCAGCAAAATATGTCTATTCAGTAGCTGAGTACCCTCGGGTAGGCATCCGTGTATTCTTTGATCTCCTTATAACTGTATGTTCACTGCCACTGTCACTTTGCTCACTTGTTTCTGTCTCTTCATTGATGACATCCAAGATGTTTTCTTCAGCCACACAAACTCTCTGTCTCAGAGTCGACTCTTGCATCTCCATTGACTTGGGTCACTGTGACTACTTCTGGATCATTCCTTACAAGACGTTCACTCATCTCATTTTGGCTATGAGACACTTGTGTATTCTCTTCTTCTCCCTTCGACTTCTCCAGGTGCATAGGAGTTTGATTCTACAAATCAGTGGTTATTGTCTTCACCTATTCGTCCTCTTGTCTCACACTTTTGATGTGAGAGGCCTGAATCCAATTTGGAAGACCTCACATTTAACAGTAGATTTTGAGACCAATGATGCCTGTTAGGGGTCATGCCATCTCGCATCCAAGCACAATTTCTTCAATCACTTCTTCACCAAGACCCAGTCGTCAGGACTGAGTTCATGGCACTGCTCATGTCCTAGAAAGGGGAGTCACCAACTCAACCTGGTGAGAGACAGAATGCACCACATCAGCCAGGCCTTTGCAGTAATCAAGAGCCATGCCATCTGTATTAGTTACAAGTGCAGTCACAGCAGTAAGACTCATGTGCCCATGATTATTTCATGGGTGTGTGTAGAGCTATCTAGTTGACATCACGGAATGTCGTGATGTCAGCGTGTGGGGGAATGTTGAGAGAAGAGCTGATAAAGATGGTGAGCTGGGAGCTCAGCTGGAATGTCGTGTACAATAAAGTACTTTTAAGAAGATTTTATGGCTCCATCAATCTTTACACTGACGACGAGGTGAAATAACTGTGCAGGGGGCAGTTTGGCGACATCTCCACTCCTGGATTAAGTGCTCTGCATCATCATTATCAGAGGTAAGTCGTTTCAAGACGTTGGTAATAATATTTTGTACTAAAATATATTAAGAATACTTGAAGTATATTTAAACTCTGGGATAAACTCCTTAACATTATAATAATCAACATTTCAATCAAGATTTCCCTAGTTAACATCGTTATTGTTGAATGCTGCATAGACTATAAAATATATAATTGAGAAAACGGTTGTTTGAACTCGACGCGCGTGCTGTCAAGCACGAGAAACCATCGTAGCACAAGCCGGCACGAGCAATCGACACGCATGCTGTCAAGCGCGAGTGCCAGTGCGAGAAACCATTGTAGCACAAGCCAGCGCGAGCAATTGACGCGCGTGCTGTTAAGCGCGAAAAACTATCGTAGCTCAAGCCGGCGTGAGTAAATTACACTTGTGCTGCTAAGCACGACCACCTAGGAGTGCACTATGTAGGAAATGTGGTAAAAGGGGACACCTTGCTAAAATGTGTAAAACTAAAATGGAGAGTGGAGATAGGCAAAGAGTCCAGATAATAGATCAAGATGTAAATGATATTTGTGAGAGTGTTCAGCAAGTAGATGACATTCACAAAGTAAATAATATTTGTGAAAATGTTCAAGAAATAACCTTAACCATAGAAAGCGAACAGGTGGCATCTTCTGGAAATGACAAGATGGTGGTTAAACCACCAGGAGTAGAATTGGAGAACACATACAAACTTGACAAGCCACATTGTGAAGTGTCGCTGGATGGACGCGCCATAAAAGTTTTAGCAGATTCTGGAAGTCTGTTCACGCTTATTTCTGAAGAAAGTTTTAAAAGTATTGGTAAATTTTTACTATGTAAAGCCGATATAAAAGCTGTGGGGTATGCTGGTAAAAGAATAGAGATTTTGGGGCTGAAGTGGATGACGATTGGTTTTAAACACGGAAGTGTTTTTGGAAGAATTAATGTAACTGATAATGGGTCAACTCTCCTTGGTTGGCGCCATCAACATGATCTTGGGATAATTGTCAATTCTGGTGCTACAGAACCCATAACATTAATTGAAGAAAATGTGGTAGAGGAAATTTCTTTACAGAATCAAGAAGTTCTAATGAGAAAATGTCCTAAAGTGTTTTCAGGAGAATTGGGTCTTTTAAAGGGTTTTTCACATAAAATTATTTTGAAGCAAGGTGTGAAGCCTGTTGTTCACAAAGTGAGAAATGTACCAAACCTGATCAAACAACCATTAAAAGAAGAACTTGACAGACTGCTTCAACAACAAATTATCGAACCAATTGAAGGATCGGAATGGTTGGCTCCCATCGTTGTGGCACCTAAGGGTGATGGTAAAATTTGATTATGTATTGACTTACGTGATTTAAATAAGTACATATGGGTTGACAGGCAATCATTACCCAATATTTCAGAAATGTTGACCATGGAGGGAAAGGGAGTCGTTTTCAGTGTTCTTGATATGTCATCTGCTTATCATCAAGTTAATTTACACTCTGAATCACGTCATCTAACCTCTTTTGTTACCCCATTAGGAGCTTTTCGTTATAAAAGGATGCCTTTTGGGCTGGCATCAGCTTCAGCTGTTTTTCAAAGGGTGATGAAGAATATTTTTGGTGATATGGAACATGTCTTATGCTTCCAAGATGATGTACTCATTGTTGGAAATTGTAATCATGAGCACAATAAACTGTTTGAGTAAGTAATGTTAAGGTTGGAAAAGCATGGTTTGACTGTGAAGAAAGAAAATGCCAAATTGGAAAGATTGAGATTACATATTTAGGTCATACCATTAGTGCAGAAGGAATTAGTCCTAAAAAAAGTATTGTGGTAGCAATAGAGAAAACACGGAAACCTGAATCTAAGGATGAGTTAAGGTCATTCTTAGGTTTGGCAGAATACTGCTCCAAGTATGTGAAGAATTTTACTGAAATTGTTGAAACGTTGAGGTGTTTAATGAAAAAAGGGGCTGAATATAACTGGACAGTAGGATGTGAGAATGCCTTTTCCAAAAGAAAGAAATCTATACAGAGTGCCAGGACCTTAGGTCATTTTGATGTGACAAGAAAAACTTATATTACCACTGATGCTAGCAATGTAGGAATAGGGGCTGTTCTTACTCAAGTTCAGGATGGAGTTGAAAATATAATTGGATTTGCATCAAGGAGGTTACAGGAGCTGAAACAGGTTATTCTGTGATTGAGAGAGAGGCCTTAGCTTGCTGCTGGGGAATTAACCATTTTAGGTTTTATGTGTGGGGTCTTCCTTTTAGATTGAGAACAGATCACAAACCTTTGACTTACATTTTGAAAGGCGGTCGTGGTTTAGAAGGGAATGTTACTCCTCGTATCACCAGTTGGTTATTAAGTGTTTTGGAGTACAATTTTGAAGTTGAATTTGTCAAAGGGAGTAACAATGTTATTGCTGATTACTTGTCCAGGATGCCTGTAGAAGTGAAGGAAACTGTTTCTGAGATTTTCCCCAGTGAGGTATTGTCAATTCAAGAAGAGTTAGCCTTGGTTGCTGATGAGTGGATGGTAGCTAGAGTTAATGATGAGGTTATAAGGAAAGTTGAAGAAAAAGTAGTGTCTTGATGGGATGATGAAGATGCTTGTAGTGAGTATATGCGTGAGTTCTTTAAAGTTAAGGATGAATTGAGCATTGTTGATGGAAAATTAAGGAGAAGAAACCAGTTTGTTTCTCCTTTGGGTGTACGTTCTAGAATTCTTGACATTATACATGAAGGTCATCTTGGACGTAGTGCTATGAAAAGGAGAGTAAGAGAGAGGTTTTGGTGGCCGTGTATTGAAAATGACGTGGACGAGAGAGTAAAAAAATGTGTGGCATGTGCTAACAGTGTTAAAACCAAGTTAATTAGACAGCCTCCATTGGAGATATCTAGTTTTCCGAACAAACCGTGGGAGAAGCTAGCTATTGATTTTCTGGGACCAGTGGATAGATTGGGATCTGCTAACAGGTTTATATTAGTGTTAGTGGACTACCATTCCAAGTGGTTTGAAATTAAAACAGTATCAGACGTAAATACATCTGTGGTTATTGAGTTCCTGGAAAATGTTTTTATGAATGAAGGATTACCTAAGATCATTGTATCCGATAATGGAGTGCAATTTATGTCTAAGGAGATGCTAACTTTTCTATCAGGCTTAGGTATTGTCCATGAAAGGGTGGCCCTTTTCCGTCCTTAAGCTAATGGTCTGGTGGAACGAGTAAATCGCTTGATAATGGAGAGTGTACAGTTATCTTTGGCTAATCAATTGTCATGGAAAAAAGAATTGAAGAGAATGATGTGGTCACATAGAATGACTCCTCACTCGGTGACTGGAGTCTCACCATTTGTTTCTCTCAAAGGAAGGTTGCCTAATACCAAAGAATGTCCTGTTTGGTTGAAGTGCGGAATGGAAGTTGTGGTAGATCGTGATGAAGTATGTAGAAATGCATTAAAATCGCAGGAGAAGAATGTTTCATACTATAATAAAAGAATGGGTGTGAAGACTTTTACATTTGTACCTGGAGATTGGGTTGTTGTAAAAAAAAGGTTATGTTCAAAAGAGAGAGAGTAAATATTCCAAACCTTAAATAATTTCTGCGCTTGTGTGATTCACATTTTACAACCACCACTTCAGTCGGTTACTACAGTACGTCAAGGAGTTCTGTTACGTAGGTCTCAAAAGGTCATGAAACCCTGACCACAACTGTCCAAAATCCTGGTGGCTATCAGTGTAGATAGTGACTCTTAAATAGTCAGAGACACAGCAAACTCTGGTAAGAGCGAACATTTCAGCCACCTGTACAGAGGACACAGTATATAAATAAGCGGCTCCCACTACACCCTCTAAGATGGAGATGGCTTATGCTGCTTTCAAAAACACTCTTTCATTTCTCAAACAACATATAATCAGGGTCTTCTAGAGGGAGATCTCGAATATCTGGCCTTGGCTTGGTACACAATTCTGTGACATCCAGAAAATCATGGTCTACTCCATCAACAGGCAATGGTATCAATGTGGCAGGCTTGAAGCATGAATATATTCGGAAAGTAATGTACTCAGCTGCTAGGATAATCTACTCATACTTAGGAAGCCTATTATTGGTCATGTTTTAAGTTCGGGTAAGTAGGATCTATCTGAGTGAGGGACTAGGACTATGAGAAGATATCACAGAAGAATTCCTTCTTTGTGATGAATATTGACAAAAATTGCATCCACCACCTTTAGGCAACCTGGTAACGGTGCAGCTAATGGGTCAACTTTGGCTGAAAAAAAAGCAACAGAATGTGAATTTCCATGCATTTGAGGAAGCAATGGCAGGGAGCACCCATCCCTCTCGGAGAAAAACAGAGTGAACTCTTTATAATAATCTGACATTCCTAGAGCCGAGCTGCGAAAAATAATTTCTTACAGCCAGAGGAAGACTTGTCACATGGTAGCGGATCTGGGACATCCTGGTGTGTAAGCCTCTGGAGAGTCTTGGCCTTTAGGGAAAAGTGGTAAATCCACTGGTGACAGTAATTAGCCTTTCTCAGGAGCATCCTGACTTCTCTCTGCATTTTGGGAGGGTTAATCGGCAATATCGCCGAAATTCTCTAGTGCAACACTTTTCTTGCTCCTTTCTCAATGAGATGTCCTAGATACAGGACTTCCTTCTGACAGTACAGCAATTTGTCTGGAGATACCCTGTGTCCATTATGAGCAACATGATTCAACAGAGCAATGGTATTTTATTTGCATGCCTTTTTGCATTATCAATGCCACCAATAGGTTGTCAATATATTTGAACAAGATTGAGTTACATGGCAACTTTGGGGTCTACAGAATGGTTTTCAAGATCTGGTTGAAGATTGAGAGCTCTCTGTATTCCCTTGAGGAACTATATTTTGGAACCAGAACGAGAAGAGGAATTGGCTGTCTTCATGCAATGGTAAAGAAAAGAATGCTGTCCTGTGTACAGTAACTTACATAGTTGAGCCTGCAAAGTAAGTCTCAACCTAATAATTTAACCAGGCTTGAGTCACAGATGACAAACTGATGGCTCTCTTGAAATGGATGTACCTTTAAGGGAACCATCACTGAAAAAGGATTCACTATCTGTTTCCTACAACTTGTACTTGTTTTTCAGAGAGGGAAGGTTTGGGACTTCCACTGTACACACTGTAGAACGAGTAGCACTAGTCTTGATGAGGAAGGACACTGAGTGATCATTCACCTCTCCCTCTACACATATGGACCGCTCTGGTCTTTCTCTAGGGTTGCACCAAACACAAAATCCTCCTCACCTCTCAGGACTGTGAACTGTTGGAAAGTATCTGAGTTCTGAAAAGGTTATGTTGAACTCTTGGATTTGGACTGGCATTATGAGGATGTGGCCTTATGGGCAGAGCTGCCGACTGTGGAGCTGGGAAACCAGGTTTGAGCCTGGCTCAGTATTCAGTCACTGGAGTGATAGCTTACACTCCACCCATTAATTACTTGAAATAACAATGTTAAGAAGGTATTCAATTCCATCCAAAGCACCTTTGAAATCTTGAAAAATCAGTCAACCTGTGTATACTACTGATCAGGGCTTGCTCTCAATTTCGGGAATTGTTTTATAAATGTGGAAAGATCACCAGGACTTAGAGGCACATAGGCTTCTTCATGAACCTCCCTTAAGGAAAATCTTTGAGCCTCTAAATCACCTTTTCTGTCTTCCTTGGCTGACCTTTCCGTATCTTCCTTTTTTCTTTTTCTGAGCCAATCTATCTCTACATTTCTGAGTATTACTCCAAAATTGAATGTTAACAACCAATGTATTTAAATCCGGTTTTAACCCAGGAGTTTGCATGCTCTTAAGTGCGTCTTCCATTATGAACAATCTAAAATGTTTTCTTAGGTTGGAACTTTTGGAAAGGCCAATCTCAAATTCTGTAGCTATACCCTCGAGAACCTTGTGCATCACACAACCATGCCTAGCAGTTTCTTTACAAAGAAACAAAGGGTAATCTTCACTGTACCCATCTAAAAATCCCAAATCAAATGTTCCCTCGATGATTTCTTCCAACTCTACCTTTTACCCTTACTACATCTAAGTTACTAAAGGGGCATCAGTCTCTGAGGACCGAGACTCAGGAATATTATTCTCTATAGTTAGCACATTTCCAATAGGAGTTGTTCCTGTTTGGGGTCTTGCTCTCAACTCTGCAAACGTATCTCTCCCAAGTACAACAACAATTGTGGCAATTGTGGGGGCATCAAGGATAGTAACAGCTATGACATTATCCGGGGACATTGTCGGTAGACCAGTCAATGGGATCGGTGGCATTATCTGTAGGGATGGAAAAGGGATAAGCAACAATTGTGGATCTGAAAGAGTAACAGACACTATCGGAAGAGGTGTAAGTGTTCCAGGCATCCCCCCCAAAAGAAGACTTTGATCTACAGGCATACTGAAACCGGTAGATGCATTGAACATAAGTTCTGCTAATGACAGACTTTCCACAATTTGCTCAACCACGTTGCTCAGGGGGCAAACAAATCATGAAATCAGTAACGATATCCACGCTTCTTCGATTCGACTTCACCCCGCTCTTTGCATTCTTCCTCCCTGTTTTCTCACTAGGCAGAACAGGATACATCCCAACTCCATAAATGACACTCTTCCTCCATGCTTGCTGTTCTGCATCCCACTCCACTTCCTCGCACTTTTTTTTTTTTTGCTTTACCAACACATTGCAAAGTTGATTAATTCATCTTTTAACTACATCCCACCCTCCCCCCACCCCGGGTCCAAAAAGAGGGGAAAAAAAGTAGAAAGAGCATATTATATTTACAAGCATTAAGTCATTCGATGCGATTGCAAATTTCAACATTATCTATTCAATAGCAACGAAAAAAGGAAAGAAAGTAGCTGTCTTATCTAGGAGAGGAGAGCAGAGACCTAGAAGGGCCAAAAAAAAAAAAACAGATAGGAGGAGGGTAGAGGAAGTAACGGGCAATGAAAGGCGTGGGGGGGGGAGGCACAGACGGGGGTGGGGGAGAGAGGATGAGGGGGAAGGCTGAGGGAGTCAAAAATACAAAATAATTAATTATACATCTTAAGTGTTCAAAGTGTCGAGCCATCTAGTCAGAGGCTCCCAAACCACCAGGCCCTTTTTTCTTGCCCTTCTTCCCTTTTTGGCGTAGATTGTTCTTTCCAACCTATAAGTGGCGAGTAGTCTAGCTTTATTAAATATCAACAAGAGAGGTAGGGCGTAGACACTCCTGTACCCCGGTTCAATTTATAATAAACAACAAAGGAGTGACTGTGATACCAAAAAATAAAGAATGTGATAATTTGAAGGTTTGTTGGAGCCAAGCTCCGCTATGCGCAGCACGCGTGATCAATGCTCACACGCGTGTAGTACACACAGCGGGGTAGTCTCGAAATCCCTAGTTATCCCCAAAAGACTATCCTCAGCTAGAGAAGAGTCTAGGGGCTTGTTGGTCACCCAGCCGTGGGTGGAGAGGGAGAAAACCCTACTTCTTTGAAGGACCCTCACTCACCACTAGTTGGTGACATGCTTCATCATCGGGTCCCCGCTGGGGTGACCGAATGTCTCCCCAGCGTGCTACGACGCCTGGTTACAGCGGAGCAGGATGTGGTGAGTGCAACAGTGCCAAATTAGGAAGTGACTAGATGTGACTCCCCAGTTTCTTAATCTTCCGGGAGACAGACGCTGACCGTGTAGGTACACGGAGGAGAGCCGCGTGCGCGAAAATTAACGCCGCGTGAAGACATCCCACGCTGCCATTCCCGTAGGGGCGCAACCATGTCCCTTTTGAAGTCTTTTCATACATCCCTACCAATTGAGTAGTGTGGTGTTGACAGACATTTTCCGTCTTATTTCACTGTATATATATTTTTTCACACTTAGAGCCTCTCGGGAGGGTGCGCCTTAGCGCGCGCACACCACCGGAGGACTTTTATTTAGGTCCTGAAGAAAGCTGAGCGACACGCTACAAACAGCTGAAACATGTCGACCAACCTATGCCTCTGATTTAGGATTCCGGTTCCGTAATTAGGAACCTGGGGAGTCCGCTGACTTTGTTTTTAATTAATGCGGGGTGGCCATTATTAAAAATTTTCTAAAGGTACAACTCTTGCATTTTTTCATTTTTTGACACTTTGCACAATCACATCTAGTCACTTCCTAATTTGGCACTGTTTAACTCACCACATCCTGCTCCGCTGTAACCAGGCGTCGTAGCACGCTGGGGAGACATTCGGTCACCCCAGCGGGGACCCGATGATGAAGCATGTCACCAACTAGTGGTGAGTGAGGGTCCTTCAAAGAAGTAGGGTTTTCCCCCTCTCCACCCACGGCTGGGTGACCAACAAGCCCCTAGACTCTTCTCTAGCTGAGAATAGTCTTTTGGGGATAACTAGGGATTTCGAGACTACCCCGCTGTGTGTACTACACGCGTGTGCGCATTGATCACGCGTGCGGCGCACAGCGGAGTAGTCTAGCTTGCCATTGGCCGAAAGATGGGGGATTCAGATCTTTCCAGTGCATAGCAATGCATATCCGCAAGATGGTCATTGCAACAAACAGCAATGCGCCCCCTTCCTTGAGATCAAGCCAGTCATATAGCTCTAACATGATAGTAGTTGGTGTTAGTTGAATATCTGAAGAGAGGATTCTACTTAAAAACAATTGTACCTCTTTCAGTAGTGGCTCAAGTTTAGGGCATATAGCAAACATATGCACGGAATCCGCACTATATTCTGTACAACGCCGACAAGTAGTTCCAGGACCGGTTGCCCATTTGGCGAACCTACTAGGGGTTATATACCTATAATATCCCATCTTATAAAATTGCACTTGTAATTTAGGGGATAACAGATATGTGTGTGCTAGGCCCAAGGCGGAGCAAAAGGAATTAGATGGAATATTTAATTTCAACTGCTATTTAGCGTCTATTTTACTTAAATCATCTGGTCATTGTTCTTTCAATATGCAGTAGATGTCTCCTATCCTCGGTAAATTAGAGCCAAGCAGTTTATCTAAAAGACCTACCACTGCAAACCCAGCGGACCCCCCCTCAGTTTTATATACTAGATAACTCGTAATAGCATTGTACTGGAATGTCTGATTGTTTTAACAAGTTTTCAGCACTTCGAATGACCGAATATGGCGAGCGCTGTACAAGTCTCATAATCTACTAATGCCCACCAGATGCCATTGTTTAAGATATGCGTTTTTAAATATTAATGGCAGGTTATCATTGTTTCTGATGGGCTTGGCAATTCCAAATACTTTGTGAATATTACAAAAGACCTGTTAAGCACTAATCATCGTCTTAAATCTAACTCGCTTATAATAACTGGATTCCAAATGGCGCCACAGACACCCCCTCACATTTTCCCCTAGAAGTAAGAGATAGGGAGAGGGCAGGCCTGACGGGCGTAGGGTGCGATCCTCATACATTAGTTCACAGCAGTCCAATAATATAATTTTAGATTGGGAAGAGCCCATCCTCACCTTTCCCTAGATAAAGAAAGAAAATTGAAGGCCCTTCTCGGCTGTGTATATGCCCAAATGAACTGAGAACAAATTTGTTAAAAAACTAAGAGTATGCGATTGCTAAAAACAAGCGGAATTCTATGGAAAAAATAAAGTTGTTTGGGGAAATATATCATTTTTAAAACATTGGATCTTCCCACAATAGTTAAATGCAAGTTGTCAATTTTACTGAGTGATTTCTTCATGTCAATGGCCAGAGGGATCAAATTTTCTGCAACCAAAGTATCTAAGTCTGAAACAATATTGACTCCTAAATATTTTGCTTTCTTAGTAATTCTACTATCTACCCAGGTTATTTTTTTGTTGACAACAATCTGCGGTTTTGTTCTATTCAGGGCGTAGCCAGAGATCAGTCCAAATTCTTGAGCTTTTTGCTCCAGGGCCCTGATAGCCGACTCAGGTTCCGGGGTTATTATGGCTACGTCATCGATAGTGTTGACCATTTTAATTTGGGAAGATTCATTGAAGCTTTGCCACACAGGGTCACATAGTGTGTCTGCCATATTGGATTGGGAAGCTTTGAGATCTATCCAAGATTAACTGAGACAAATGTTTGGTTTATACATGAAACTGTTGGCAACTGTGCCAAAGGTTTCCATTTTGATCCATTTTAGTAACATTTTCTTGCATTTCAAAATGTACTCACCTATATTTCTCCATTTTGGTGATGGCATCATGCAGTGAACTAGTGTCACAGCATCTCCTGCCTTTTTGTCTGTGCCGGGGACTCATCCTTTATGTTGAAATCAATTAAAGGAAGCATTTTAGGCTTACTTAGATGCCATTGATAGATATACATTCACTAACAACAACAAAAAAGGCAATACTCATACACAATTTGGTACCAGAAGGTAGATCAATTTAAATAAAATTACCTTTACTAGAAGTAAAGGTGCAAGTACACCAAGAAGGGGCTTCAGGTGAATTGTGGCAGTAGACATAGCGGACGAATGTGCTTCCATTATTAAGGCTCTACACAAGAAATGTTCTCCTTTAAGGAATGTGGTGTTGGAGAGACATACATTCATACAAAGAGCCCAATAACACAGTGAATCTATTTATGATTTCGTGTACGCTTTACATCAACTAACAATCACATGCAATTATAGAAAGTTCTAATATGAAATCTTTCATGAACCTTTGATCGAAAAAACTCACAACAAGAAGATCTGAGAAAGACTGCTTTCTATGGATGATCCTAGTCTTGAACTGGTGATCACTACAGCCAGAGAAGTGGAGAATTCTGATGCACACTTAAAGGAATTGTCGGGCCATTGTCATAGTAGCACTTTTAAAGTTGTGAATGTCAACAAGCAAAAGACAGAAAGAAGTCCACTATTGTAGTGGGCAAAAAGAATAAAAGGGATGACATTATTGCAAGATTTAGGTGCGGAAGTCACAATCACATGGCCTCTGTGGAACAATTGCCCACCACTTTCTGCTACATGTTATGAATGCAACTGGAAAGGGCATTTTGCAAGGGTTTGCCAGAACACATGAAAAGCGGTGGTATCTCTAGTAGATTAAACCATGTTTGATAATGATGATAGTGAAATGATTCTGGCAGTCACATTGAGTGATAAGGATATGGATGTTGCTGGTGTTGAGTGGGATGAAGGAAAAGAAAATGTAGTAGGAGAGTTGGAACTTTAGTGTAGGAAACCGCTGCTACACAGTGTACTACACAGTGTAGTAATAAATGGTGTGAATGTATGTCTGGTAGGAGATTCAGGGTCACCTTTTACATTAATCGGTCCTGATATATTTTCAAAATTCAAACCACAAGAACTTCAACCATCCAAGGTTAAAATGTGTGCTCATAGTAGGAAATGAATTGAAGTGGAAGTTCAATTTGATGGCTTATTAGAGTTTGATGGGAAATCTGCACATGGTGTGGTGTTTGTGGCAAAGGAGTGTTCAATCTTGTTGAGATGGCATGAACAGGGAGAGTTGGATATGATCCTTGAACATAATCACCCTGATTGTGTTATCTCGAGATCTAAGTTAATGTCTATATGCATGAGTGTGTCTCCTATAAACTTGTGGGTTGAAAAATGTCTTTACAGAATGATTAGGGAAAACACTGAATCATATTGAAAACTGGTTTCACCCATGTGACACATACATTGCACAGACTACCTCTATCTTTGAGGGAAGATCTGCTCATGAAACTAGACAAATTGTGCAAATTGGACGTTATTGAACCAACCGAAAGTTCAGAATGGCTTGCACCTGTGGTTTTAGCATGAAAGAGTGACAATGCCTTACGTATATGTGTTGATTTACATGACCTAAGCCAAAATATTTGGGTGGATAGGGAACTCATTCCCAACTTCAGTTGAAATGTGAAGTACATTCGAGAGGGCAACGATATTTACCACCTTAGACATGTCAGGTGGTTTTGGGTGAGGAATCGAGACACTTGAACTAATTTGTAACTACGGAGGGAGCATTCCGGTTCAAATGAATGCCCTTCAGACTTCTGTGTGCTTAGTCGGTATTTCAAAGACTTATGAAGGAGATTTTCAAAGACTGTGAGGGTGTCTGATACTCCCAGGACAACATACTGATTTTTGATTAAAATCTTCAGGAGTATAATAGGCATTTGGAAAAGGTGTGGCATATTCTGCAGGACAAGGGAGTCACTTTGACGAGAGACAAGTGCAACTGTTAACAGTCTGGGGTGGACCGCTTAAAACACCACATATACAACTAGGGTGTCAGTTCCAAGGTGAAGTGGCCTAAAGCTATTGAGGAATTTCCTATTCCATAAAATAAACATCAACTGAGATTCTTCCTGGGGTTGCCCGAGTATTACTCAAAATTCATTCTCCATTTTGAATACAAAACCAGTCCCCTGTGGAACTTATTAAAGAAGAGTGCCTCACTTTTGTGGCGTGTTGAGTGTCAAGTTGCTTTTGACAAAGTACGTTCCAATATTGTATAGGCAGGTTCTTTGAAGTTATTTGAGCCTAGACATAGTAGCATTATAGTTACTGATGCCAGCAACTGTGGGTTGGGTGCTGTTCTCATGCAGAGGAGAAGAAATGGGAGGGAGGATGTGGTTGCTTTCACTTCCAGAGCATTTAGGGGTGCGGAGCATACCTAATCAACCATAGAAAAGGAAGACCTTGGCACGTTGGTGGGGAACTCAGAATTTTCGTATGTCTGTGTAGGGATTTCCTTTTCTTTTACTAACAGATCATAAACCTCTGTTTGAATTATTTAGCACAAAAGAGGGTGATAAGGCTACTTCCAGAATTGAATTTAAAATATGTACCATAAACTTGAAAGACAAGAACCTCAGATAGTGTGTTTAGTTATAAAAACAGTGTATAGTTTATTACAATTTCACAATAAGTTAAAAGACATTTTGTACAATAGTAGTGCCCATGGGCTACCATGGTATTAAAAACAATAAAACATCACAGTTTGATTTAAAACAATAAATGCCAGGGTTCACAGTTTTGTTGGTGTTGTCGACGCAGCGTTTCGGTGAGTCTGTGATAACACCTTCTTCGGGACAAACAATTCTGTGGGTGATTGTAGTGGATTCCTCTTTTATTCAATTCGGAGGAATATTTTCTTGCGTGATCGTCCATGCTATCGGATGTGGAAAGGACCGAGAGGGGAGCAGGGAGGCCGATTACAAAATATAAGGTTGAATTTAGGAACAACCGTGATCGACACTACTCCACGCTGCGGGCACAATTGAAGGCATCCAGTGGAGTGCTCTTTATATCCCAAAAGAAGGAGATTAAAGAAAACTTTAAACATAGTTGGATCAAGACACAATACGGTGGCGCCCCTCCGGTATTCTCTACAATATAGAGCTCGAAAAAGAAGAAGGTAATGCTTACTGGAATGTAAGACACCAGAAGCTCTACATAATATATTTCGCATGAAAATATTCCTCCGAATTGAATAAAAGAGGAATCTACTACAATCACCCACAGAATTGTTTGTCCTGAAGAAGGTGTTATCACAGACTCACCGAAACACTGCGTCGACAACACCAACAAAACTGTGAACCCTGGCATTTATTGTTTTAAATCAAACTGTGATGTTTTATTGTTTTTAATACCATGGTAGCCCATGGGCACTACTATTGTACAAAATGTCTTTTAACTTATTGTGAAATTGTAATAAACTATACACTGTTTTTATAACTAAACACACTATCTGAGGTTCTTGTCTTTCAAGTTTATGGTACATATTTTAAATTGAAATCTGGCATTTTGAGGTATATGATAACTATATTCGGGTGCTAATACGCCAATTGATTCAGGGACTTTCCTTGTTCTTCCTACGTATTCTCCTCGTCCCCTAATACAGAGAAAAGGAGACCTCCCTTTCTGTTTTTACTTCCAGAATTGTCATGTGGAAAAACCCTTTTGCAGGAGTTTAATTATAACATTGAATGCATTACTGGTAATAAGAACAGGCCTTCCCTGATCCACAATACAAGCAATCCAGGGCCAGTTTTACCCTAGTTAGTGCTCATCAGCCAAGTATAGCTTAATTGCAGTGACACAGTGTACACAGGACACATGTCTGGGCATAGCCACCCCACCCCACTTATGGCAGCACACTAAATGGTTGCTTGTATTCCTGTTCAGAAAGGAAGTGTGTGAGGAAATGGTATGTACTATATGGTGTGGTTGAGTGATCTCACTGTGTAATACACCTAGGTTTCATCAGTAAAACCGTCAGCTCAACCCTGGGTAGATGTGACACTGAGCAGCAAGGCTTACACTGAGGAACAAATGGTAATCATGTAAACAGCACCAAAACAATTGAAGAAGAAATCGACACACCACTCAAGAAATCTGACATTAAATTATAAAAATAGACTGTATTTTTATAAGTTTTTAGACACTAGAAATGAAAAGGATTCACCAGAAGGTTTTGAAAATATAGATTACGAACAAGCTTTGCCAAAGTCAATGAATTGTACACTTAGAAATGTTTTCAAAGAAAACTTAGGTAAGTGCCAATGTGCTTGGTTAGAAGTACTTGGGGTAACCACCTTTAACAGGGAGCTATTCATGAGAGCAACAAGGTCCTCAAGAACAGTTAACTTCACAAAAGAAGCAGCCCTTCTGTAACTTCAGGCACTTTATCTGCATTGCAATTGATTCTTATGAAGTGGTCCCGATGAAAGAGATGAAGGATACTGGGGATGCACAAGGTATGCTGTGGATGTGACATTGTCGATTGGGGCCTTTCTGCAGGGATTCCTCTGTCCACAGAAGTGGTGAGGGAGTCCTGGTTGCAAAGTCGATGCCCCACAAAGTCCTCTCTGGTCTAACTAAAGTCCAGTTGCCACTGGACTACCAGTCGCTCATTGTCGAGGTTGCAGGCCAATCCTTTGCTGGGGCAGCTGTGTGCTATATAAATCTGTTAACACAACACAACATAACATTCCTTCTGAGGGTCCCAACCACTCTTCAACAGTCATCAGTTAACTCCTAGATGGCCTTCCATTCCGAGCGCTGGGGCTCAATGATATGTAGATCGGTCTCAGCTCCCTCTGCTCATCTCACACTCCAACCCAGCAGTCAGGAACACCGGATGCTTTCAATGGAACTATGATGACGCATAAATCAGCGCATCAGCACTAGGGTCGAAACGTCGACGTACTTTGCTATATATACAACTGCACAAAGTCCCAACGAACAAAAGAAACAATTTAATCTTTTGAGACTATTGTGATTTACAGTGGATATTTTGAAAAAGTTTCATTTTTATGTATATATGTTGTATCACCTGTAACACTCAGTCACAAATCAAGATCTACACCCCTTGTGTATTCACATTATATGTGTTTTTTGTACATTGGGCAGCATACCTAATGCTTTGTAGAATTAAGATCTATGAGAAAGTTGAATACTAAAGATTTAATTTCCCTTCATTGGGGAGTCAGTGTTTATTTATTTATTTATTTTGTATGTATCCTTCATGGGATATATAAGTACATTGATGTATTAAATACTATGTTCAATTGAAATGTTTCTTCCAACAGAACCATTATTGTTTGTTTAATTACCCGCCCAAGTTCTGAGGGTCACAGGGTTACCTCATTACACTTAATGGTTTAATATCTTGGAGCATGGGTACTCACAAACTTTCTCTCGGGGCCAAATTTACAGTGTGGGTTGTGGCCGAGGGCCACACAGGTGGGGGCGGGGTCAGAGGGGGAGGGGGCGATGCTAAACCAAAAACAAAATTGTGACCATGAGGTTGAACACAGGTCCCTGCAGCAGACTCTTTCGTCCACTGAGCCACCAGACCCAGCATACATACATCCCTCTCTCTCTCTCTCTCTCTCCCTCTCTCTCCCTCTCTCTGTCTCCCTCCCTCTATCTCCCTCCCTCTCTCTTCCTCCCTCTCTCTCCCTCCCTCTGTCTCCTTCCCTCTGTCTCCCTTCATCTGTCTCCCTCTGTCTGTCTCCCTCTGTCCGTCTCCTTCTGTCTGTCTCCCTCCGTCTGTCTCCCTCCACCGCCCTCCCTCTGTCACCCTCCCTCTGTCAACCTCCCTCTGTCACCCTCCCTCTGTCGCCCTCCCTCTGTGGCCATCCCTCTGTCGCCTCCCTCTGTCTCCCTCCTCCCTCAGTACCCTCCTGCCTCTGTCTCCCTCTCTCTCTCTGTCTTCCTCCCTCTGTCTCTGTTCCTCTGTCTCCGCCCCTCTGTCTCCATCCCTCTGTCTCCCTCCCTCCCTTAGTCTCTCTCCCTCTGTCTCTCTCTCTCTGTCTCTGTTGCCCTCCTCCCTCTGTCCCCCTCTCTGTCCCCCTCTCTGTCTCCCTTTCTCTGTCTCCCTCCCTCTGTCTCCCTCCCTCTGACTCCCTCCTTCTGGCTCCCTCCTTCTGCCTCCCTCCTTCTGTCTCCCTCCCTCTGTCTACCTCCCTCTGTCTCCCTCCCTCTCTGTCTCCCACTCTCTCTGTCTCCCAATCTCTCTGTCTCCCAATCTTTCTGTCTCCCTCCCTCTCTGTCTCCCATTCTCTCTCCCTCCCTCTGTCTCCGTTCCTCTGTCTCCCTCCTTCTGTCTCTCTCCCTCTGTCTCCCTCCTCCCTATGTCTCCCTCCTCCCTCTGTCTCCCTCCTTCCTCTGTAGCCCTCCTCCCTCTGTCTGTCTCCCTCTGTCACCCTCCTCCCTCTGTTTCCCTCTCTCTGTCTCCCTATCTCTGTCCCCCTCTGTCTCTCTTCCTCTTTGTCTCCCTCTCTGTCTGTCTCCCTCCCTCTGTGTCCTTCCCTCTGTCTCCCGTCCCTCTCCCTCAGTCTCCCTGCCTCTCACTCTTTCTCCCTCCCCGTCTCTCTCCCTCCCTCTGTCTACCTCCCTGTCCCTCTCCCTCCCTCTCCCTCCGTCTCTCTCCCTCTGTTTCCCAGTCTCCCTCCCTCTCTCTCCCGCTCCCTCTGTCTCGCTCCCTCTCTGCCTCTCTCTCTCTGTCTCTCTGTGTCTCTCTTCCTCTCCCTCCCTCTGTCTGTCACCCTCCCTCTGTCACCCTTCCTCCCTCCCTCCCTTTCCCTCAGTCTCCCTCTCTTTCCCTCACCCTCTGTCATCTGTGTGTGTGTGTGCGTGCGTGCGTGTGTGTGTCTGTGTGTCAGTGTCAGCCTTCAGCCCAGGTTGAGACAGCTTCCTCAGCACACACACACAGACGCACCCGAGTACTTCACAGGTCTTTAAAAAAACATGTAATTGAGGCTTTGTTGTATTTCACCTCTTAGCACCCCTGCATCTCCACTCTGACAATCACTGCTCCCCCGTCCCCCACAGAGCAGAGTCTCTGAGTCCAGGGCTGCTGCGGCGGTGTTTGCTATTTAATTTTTTTTTTTAAACACAGGTACGTCTGCAAGTTCCGTGGGCTGTCAAGGCAGGCTTGCCGTGCCGCTGCCGTCCCGCGGGCTGTACTATGAGTACCCGTGCCTTGGAGCGTCCACTTTGCTTCACTATTCAGGAGATAACACAGCTGAGGAGCCAGCGTGTAACCCTATAGTCGCCAACTGGGCAACCAAGTCTTCCCACAGTAAAAATTGCATTTTGCATATTTTACTGTCAGGAAATATAAAGTACATGTCCTACCTGTGTCATATGTTGCACACTGCCTTTAAGGCTCACAAGGTCTGCAACAGGGGAGACTTACACACATATCCAGGGGATGTGGTGGCTTTCCCATTGCTTTCAATGGCAAAGTTGGGCTAACAGTGCACGACTGCTCTACCAGTCCGCACAGGTGGACTGAGGGACTTGTTTTACTTTTGGGACCTCCAGGGTGGCACAATCAGTGTTGCATGTCCTGGGGTATCCCTCTAACCTACATGCACTGGATACCAGGGTACTATTTACTAGGAAGTTATTAGGAAGTTTGCCATTTCCAAATTGGATATATCTAATTCGACATATACTTTAGGGTCAGAGCACTGGCACTGAGGTCTGGTTAGCAGGCCTTAGTGAACTCTCAAAGTCGATAAACCAACTGCAGTGGTTGAAAATTCAGAGGTTGACCATACAAAAAGGAATTTCATTACATGCACTCTCCCAGACAAAATGTGATGATCAACTAACCTTTTTCCTGATGATTCTCACAATGTAAGTGGAAAAACCTGAAAGGGCCATTTGGATTGGTCTGGTCAGTCCCAGGTCTGTGTTCCACTGCAAATTCCATCCTCTGTATGAAAATAGACTAATTTATCAACTTAGGGTTCTCTCCTCTCATTTGTATTAGCCATTTTAGGGGTCAGTGGTCGGTTTGAACTTTGAAGTGAGCCCCAAACAAGTAGGGTCTTACCTCCTTCAGGGAACCACAGCAAGGTTTTCCCTCTCAATGGCGATCCAACGCGGATCCTTAGGACGGAGTCGCCTGCAACTGACTGAACCTTGCCTAAACCATTCACTCGTGACAGCACTGCAACTATCCCATAGGCGTCTGTCTGGACAGTAAGTTCTTTACTGAAGTCAGATGCCTTCAAGACAGATGCTAAGCACGGGCTTTCTTGAAAGTCCAGGTGAGTTTTGTCGGCTGCTTTTTTTTTTTTTTTAATAAATCTTTTAATTAAACAGACTCGACAGCAGGTACAGTGCCACAAAAAATCAAATATGCCTATAAGTACAATAGGATAGTTAATTGGAAATCACAGGGAGGGGGGGTCATCACTGTCCAGGTCATGGGGAGGAGTACAAAGGTTACCACGGTATGCATTCCAGGGGGTCCATATCTTGGACCATTTCTGGGGGCAACCCGGGGCCATATATACAGTCTTTTCTCTTAGCATACACCAATCAAGGTATTTTTCCCAATCAGTAATCGTGGGTGCATGTGAGGCCCCCCCAAAGCTGCGCTATGTTCCTCTTGGCGATCATACAGCCGAGTGTGAACTACTGTGTGGTGTGTGTGTTAAGGTCGGTCGGTTCCCAGATGTTAAGGAGGAACATGGGCGCTTGATCTTAACTTCGACCTCTAATGTTTCGCTCATGACTGTGTGAATTTTACGCCAGTATTCCTGGATTGGTTCACAATGCCAAATAATGTGCATGAATGTGCCCATCTGAGTGCACCCTCATCTACAAGATCCGTCTGTGAGCCCACCCATGTGGACCAGTGGGGGACCTTTATATAAATTCTGTGCAGGATCTTTAGTTGCATTAGGCGAAGCCGCGCCTGGATCACAGCAGTTTTGGGGGAGGAGATCGCCGTTTGCCAGCTTTCATCATGTAATTCACTGCCATCTCCAGTCCATTTCTCACATAGTGACAGTGAGGGGTCACCCATGTTGTTGATGAGTTTTCAATAGGTAAGGGAAATAGCCTTTTCGGGTAGGTGATAATCTAATAGTCTGTCTTTTAGTGGGGAGCTATCTGGTGGTGAGGAGTTACAGGGCAATGCTGTCTGCAGTGAGTGCCGGTCTTGGAGGTATCAAAAACGCTCTGCATCCGTAAGGGAATATTGACGGGGGCAAGATGGCCGCTGACCGGCCGTAGGTAGTAGTCGCACTATTCTCCCCTCCCTAAGATACCAGGATGCTGTAGCATGCTGAGAGTTTCTGCTCTTCTGCTGCGTTTATTGGACTGGTCATCGGGATTTGAAAATCGGCAGGACAGGTTCCATCAACGAATTGCTCAATTTGTGGCAAAATCATTGAAAGTTTGCTGTCGTTTGAGCATGCAGACCAGAATGCCGCCGAAAGGGCTCATGGTCCCGAAAGAGCATAAAGAATCATCCATCCTTATGGAGTCGCAAAAGGAAGTAGTGGTGCCGACTCCCGCTCCGGCCCCTAACCTGTGAGGCACAGCGCAAGCAAGAAGACTGTCAGCCAAGAATGCAGAGGCAACTGAAGGCATAGGAGGTCAAAGTGCTATCGGGGATAAGGAAATTCCAGCCGCTGCCCGGAAAGATGCAAAGAATCGACAGAATGGAGGCACTAAGACTAAAGAGAATATGCTCCGGCAGCCTACCTTGTATGAGTCATTACCCGCGGTGGCGGTGGATGCTCTGGGGAATCTCGAGGCAGGTGAGGATGGACATACTGTATCCTTGGATGAGACACAGATGCGGCATGCTCCTGGGTCGGTAGAGGGACAAAGCGAGCCGAGCGTCGAGCAGGTGGATGAGCTGTCTCCTCAGGCAGTGGAGCAAGAGGAGTAATCACGAAAGAAGGTGGATGGCATTGCGGCTTCCCAGCGCGAGAGGGCTGCTCTTCCCGAGCCTCAGCCAGAACAGCTTGAACAGGGATTGTAGGCAACTGATGCGGCATCCGAAGCTGTACAAGAGACGCAGGTACGAGAAGCAACTGAGTATGGCTACCCAGCGCGGAGGGCTGCTCCTTTGGATACTGATGATGGATCTGGACCAACCACCTTGGGCACAAGTACAGATGTAATTGTTGGCTCTAATACTGTTGTTGGGCACAAGACTCTCCCTGGGGCATCACAATTAATCCTGCCGTTACGTGCATCTGTAGGGCCGGTTGCCCCTAAACAGATTCAGAAGGTGGGTTTCCCTAGCTCATGTCCAGGCTCTCCTAATGATGATTGATTCTTCTCCCTGAATGATGATTCAGGGTCATCAGGGTCATCGGTTTCGAGTGGGGATAGCTTTATGGGGAACTCTGATTCTGAATACTCACCTAAAGAAGGTATTTCAGTTCAGAATACATCAGCCTCCCTGCATGTGAAGCTACGGAAAAATAGATCCTGCTCTAACCCAAAGTCGGTAGGAAGCCCATCGCAGGCAGAGGTTGTTAAAAAACTTGACTGGGACTACTCTGCCACATTCCAGTTGTATCAAGAAGAAGGGAGTGCGAACTCACAACAGCATTCTACTAGCCCACCGCAGACCCCCGCTTTGGACTTGCTGTATAATCCCCTGAAGCAAATGCAGGGGGAGGCCAGGTCAGAAAGTCGTAGGGCCAAACAGGCAACCAAAAAAATACAGGGGTCATTAAGGAAAATGAATAAGCTTTACGCTGACATTGCAGGCAGAGTCACTCAGATGGAGGAAAGGACAGGGAAACTTGAGGACGATGTCAGCAAATGGCAGGCTTTTAAGGAAGCACAAGAGAAAGTTGTTGAGGACATACAGTGGAAACTTGAAGATTTCGAAAATCGCCAAAGGCGGAATAATATCAGTCTTTTGGGTGTGGCGGAAGGGGCAGAGGGGCAGGATGTCCGGGCATTTGTAATCTCTCTGCTGAGGGGGGCTTTCTGGAATTGTCAACGTGGAACTGGGAAAGCGAGGTGCAGCGAGCGCACCTGTTCCCCTGACACAAAGGTAAGGATATGTGGCATCCCAGTCTGAAAGGCCAGAGCCATTCTTGTCTAAGTGGGGAACTATCTTCTGTTAGACCTGGCACCTTGGCGTGAGTTTCCCTTCCACTTTTTGCTGATGTGCCTCCGATGTTTTGCTGGTTTTCCGATACTCAGGGCACTGCGCCACGGCTGACCCGTGCCGCAGTGCAAGTGCTCCCTACTGTAAATTGTACATGCGATTGGTATCCACGATTGGTTCATTGGATTTACTGTTAGTCCCTAGTAAAGTGCACTAGGAGTGCCGGGGCTTGTAGATGCCAATACTGCTGGTGGGCCTGCAGCGCTGGTTGCGCCACCCACCGAAGCAGCCGTAAAGATGTGTCTGGGGACTGCGACCGCAGAACCCGCGTGGGGTCTCGTACTGTCACGCTAGCTGGGCAAGTGCACCCACTTGCCAGCCCCTGAACCTTCCCTTGACTACATATTAGTCACCCCTATGGTAGGCCTGCGGGCAGGGTGCGTTGTAGGTGTAAGGTAGGACAGGCCCTGATGTGTGTGGCATGTCCTAGTAGTGACTTACAACCAAAATCGTATTTCACTATTGAAGGCTACCTGCTTCCATTAGGCCAGGCTGAGCTGCTGGAATTATTACACCCTATAATCCCAGCAGGCTCAAGGAGCATGGTAGCGAGTCATGTTTAGTATGCCTGAACTCAGGATGATAAAATATTTCTTGTAGTCCAGTTTATTTTAGTATCCTGTGTTTGCAAACGCTACTTTTAGAAAGTTAGCATTTGCTTGCCTAACCATTTCAGCCCGCCTCTGCTGGTATGTGTATCGGACTGTCTGGGATGTGTGAGTGACAGGGCTGGGGGATGACAGGTGGTGAATGCACAGATTACACCTTAGTGGGAGGTAGGAGTGGCTCTTGACTCTGGATCTTGCTGTGCTCCGCCACCACAATGCTGGCTCCACCCTCCTGGGGAGCGACTGATGACTCAGCCGACACCTGGCCCAGGAAGGGCGAAGCCCCATCAACAAGGTACTCTGGCTGCCCCTGTCCGCACAATGCTGGCTCCACCTCCTGTGGGGCGTCTGATGTGCCTGCCCCTCACACTGAAAGCAGAAGCCGGAGTACACCCACCAGGGTACTCAAGGACTGAAAGTGGCTATGCAAAGGCCCCCCTGGCCTGCGAGAACAAAATAAATACCGTATAAAAGAAGGAGCCCTGCTCCTTGAAAATTAGATCCGGTTTGGGCTACAGAAGGAACTCTGCCCGACGAGAAGGACCGTGAAGGACAAGGAAGAGTGCTGTCTCTTGCCTGTGTCTGGTACCTTGCTGCCGAAGGAGAGGAAAAAGGAAAGACTGCGAGAAGACTTTTACTTGACAAGACTTTGTGCCAAACTCTGCTGAAACGATCTCCAAGGGCTTGCTGCTGAACTTGCCCCCTGACCAGCGCCCCAGGACCAGTGGGCGCTACACCCTGAAGGAAGCGACTGTGTGTGCTGCCTATCGCTGCAGTACTGACAGAGGGGTCTGGGAGCGCCGGGGAAGCCTGCCACGCTCCCCGTAACCTAAGGTATCGACATCCTCCCGAACACCGTGACCGGGACCCAAGGCAACAGCGAGAGCAAAGTGAGGTCCAGCCGCCGCTGGCCTGAACACCGTGACCGCACCTGCACCGGGAACCGAGAGCAAAGCAAAGGAGGACCCGTCCGGTCCAAGCTCCCGAGCTGACTGTGCTTCGAGCCGTCAGCCCACCTGCAAAGACGGACAGTCGCCCTGTGAGAACCCCCCTCTGGTCGGTATCCTGCCCGACAGCTCAGCTGTGAGCGCACAGCTGCAATTGGCCCTTGGCTGGGTACGTCCTGCACTTGGGGACCGTACTGCCACTGGCCACCACCACAACAGCCGCCGCCTCCAGGGACGGAGCGGACGATGAGGAGAGGACCCTGCCGCCACACAGAGCACCGCTGCCCCGGATGACCCGTGACCTGCTCGGCTGAGAGCCGCAACGAACAGCGACCCCGGGAAGGCAACGCGACGTGGGACAGCTCCCCTGGAAGCCGCCTGCTCCACAAGAACTTTGTTGAACCGGCCAGAAGGCCCTAAAGAACGCTTATTGCTAGAAAAAACTGTGGCAACTTGAACTAAGTAACTTGAAACCGCTATTTGAAAGTCTGATTACTGTATTCATAAGCCTGCTTAAAATCTATATAAAGATATATATTTTTACAGAATACAGTTTGGTCTCATTGTGTGGTGGGTTGGTTGTGAGGGTGTAATATTGCAAGTGTTTAACCCTATGTGCCCCAAAGATTAGCCTACGACTGCTTAAGCCACACTACCTAGAGGGTAAGCAGAGGTTGTCTGGAAGGTAACCCTCAGCCCTGACGAGGAAGAGAGAGTCCCTGCTTGTCGCTAGTGTTACACTGCGCCAACTAGAGCCTCCCCCTTCCTACATCTTCTCAGACTGGAGGTCATGGACAAGCAAAACCCTAGGCCAGGCGCTCATTTGAGGGTACGACATTCTTTGCTCGCCCAGACGTTTGTCACGCCACGGTCGAGAGGAGATGGTGGTTAAGACAGTTGATACCTGCCTTCAAGAACTTGGGCTTCTCTGTTATTCCCTTCTCGGCTTAAAGTGTTGGTAAATGGCCAAGTCAGGATGTTTTTCTCTGAAATCAAGGCCCGAGCATATTTGACAGACCTAAAAGAAAAGAAAGAAGGAAAAAGGGGCACCATTGCTGAAATTAGATAATATATAGATTTAAGGCGGCTGCCAAAGTGAAGTATCATTAGAATAAACAGGAAAATATTGGTGGATCACAGCATTAGCACAAGTATATTAGGTTGGGTAATGAAGGGAGGGGGGCACACAACTCCCTATGGGCTTATAGCTGTCACACATAGGTCATGGCTGACCTCTTTGCCTGTAAGGGGGTAGGAGGGTTCTTTGGGAAGGGGGCTGGGGGGAGCGGGGTCGATCACGGACACAGGGCACAGCACAGTTAGACACTCTAGGTATTGCACAGAATACGCATGTTGGAATATACAAAATAAAATGGTTGAGGAGATGGATATGGGAGGACTAGGAGACGACAATAGGAGTCTGTCCATGTTTTTGCCGGTTAATTGGTTAGGATTGGCACCAGATGTATTTTAAATGCCTACACGAATAGTTACATTTAATGTGTGTTGCCTGAATGACCATTTTAAGAGACAACTGGTATTGGCATTATTGAAAGCAATGCGGGCAGATTTTGTTTGTCTACAGGAGACACATATTGAGGGGAATAAGGGTTTCTTATTAGAACAATTGGGGTTTCATTGGCTTGCCCACTCAAAACAGGGGGCTAAAACTAGAGGGGTGGCAATACTATCTAGACTAAAAGGTGTGGTGGTCAAGAAGAAGCTTGAGGACCAGTGGGGCAGGTAGGCATTAATATAATGTATGATTAATGGGGATTAGGTTACTCTGGGGTCAATTTATGGATCTACTGAGGATGACCCGGAAGTATTCGCTTTTCTAGATTTAGAATTAGTTACATGGGCCCCACATGTAATTCTTTGTGGGGATTTTAATATCAATGGGGTAGGGGGATTGGATATGGAGCCGACTAAGAGATATCGGGGTCGAAAGAGGTATGGATCTGACTGAGAGATATCAGGGTCGAAAGAAGAAAGTGTGCCGCGCAATTCTGAGCCTGGCAAGGAATAATGCATTAGTAGATGTTTGGACAAAGCTGAAGCCCAGTGATTCTGGGACTACCTATTACTCTGCCCCTCATAAGGTTTGCATCAGATTGGATTATTAAACCGATAGGTTTAATGCATACATTCGATTATATAGGAATCATACCCTCCCAGGGGAAATATTTGCAGACTCTGTTTTTGCAGACTGGGGGCGGCGTGGGATCACCAAGGTGGGGGACTTGATCGGTATGAATGGAGTGTGTCAGTTCTCTGATATTCAGGTGGCCTATGAGGTCCAGACAAGAATTAGTTTTAAGTATTTACAAGTTAGGAGTTTTTTATTACTAAAAAGGGTGGGTCTACTGGAGTTGGCAAAAATGCAATTATGGAAATTATTGAGGGCAGGGCAAGCTGCATGATTAAAAGACTTTATGCTGAACTCATTCTGATTAAGGAGGATGACCTTAGGAAATATGAGAGCAAGTGGGCCGAGAAACTTGGGATAGGATATGAGTGTTTTCACCTCTCATTAGGATTAGGGCAAAATATTCTTTGCTCAGCTGCACTCCAGGCCCAGCATTATAAAGAAATGTATTTGTTATACTACACTCCTGCTAGGATCGCGCAGTGAGGAGGTACAGCGGGCGTCACTTGTCCTCGATGTGATAGCTTAGACGCTGAGATAGTGCATGTCTTTCTCACTTTCCCGCATCTACACCCACTCCATAGTGCTATAGAATCTTTTCTAGGGAGATCATTGGGAATTGAGATCACCCTCATGCCAACAAGAATTCTGCTTGGAGTAGATGGTGATGGGTCGGAGGATCCAGTATGTTAATTCATGTTTCTGACTATGGCAGTATTACGAATCTGTATCACTGCGACATGACTTGATCGAACCCCACCTATATTCCATCAATGGTTGGCTAGATTGCTTTCTATTTACAATTTAGAGAAAGGGATATATGCAAGGAAGGGTAAAAGGGGAAGAATATTGGGGCTTCAAATATGGGAGCCTATTAATAATTGGAGGGAAAGGCAGGAAACACGTGCTTAGGTTTATTCATGTGTATTATACTGTGGGTACATTGATTTATTTATTTCTGATATTAGTATATCTTGCAATAAACCCGGTATGTAATTGGTTTTGTTTTCATCTTGTTTATTTTCATCTTTACATGTGCAATGGATTACATGTCATTTATTTTTGTGTACAGTTTATTTTCTATCATGATGATGTGCTCTGTAAAAAAAGGTTAATAAACATATTTAAAAGAAAAAAAACATAAGGGAATATTGACTTTGGAGAGTGTTGAAAGGCTTCACGCCCTCTGCGCTCCATAGGTCCCTAATGTGGGAGATGCCAATCAGATCCCACTTGTCGAAACCCTTGGAGTTTCCCAAGTCTCCTAAGTTTTGCGAGTCCCATAAGGGAGTGGCAAGAGTCAACCTATTGTTCCAGCTGAGTGATTTGGTTGCAGTGTGCCAAATTTTAACTGTGTGGTTGGTAGGACCAGTAAGTGGGTATCTGTCTGGTTTGGAGTATAATGCATGAGTGTAGGTGCCGTTCGGAAGGAGCCAAGGGTCCATATTGAATCCCGGGTCATCAGGGTGGCCTTAAGTGCCATGGTTTATTGCTGTAGGGTGCGCTGCCCAGTAATATTTTTGATGTCGGGTAGTCCAATACCACCGTTATACCAGCTGAGCGTAAGGCAATGCACGGTCTTTCGCCCCATAGAAGGTCCCGCTGGAGCCCTTCAATCTCTTTAAAGTACAGGTTGGGACAGGATCGGCCGAATTTTGTAGGGCATATAGGAAACGGGGTAGGGACATCATTTTAAAAAGGGCCGCCTTGCCCAATAGGGAGAGCGGAAGTGTCTTCTAATTCATGATGTCACATTTGAGTCTCTGCAGGGGGGGACAAGCTTACGGGTGTATCTGACCGAGAGGTCGAGAGAGATGAATATGCCTAGGCATTTGAAGCCCTCTGAAACCTTCGGTATGGGGCAGTCCCGGGGTAGTGGAGAAGGAACCCCACAGAGGACATAAAAGGAGAGATTTTTGCCAGTTGACACGGAATCCAGAATAGCTGCCAAAAATGTCTAGGATGTCGTAAACGGCAATCAGGGATCTCTTGGAGGATGTGAGATCCAGAAAGATATCATCCGCATATAAAGAGATGCGGTCTTCCCAGTCTGCCGACCATGTCATCCGTCGAATCATTACATCCTTACGGATCCATGCTGCAAGGGTTTCGAGGGCCAAAGCGAATAGTAAAAGGGAGAGAGGACATCCCTGGCGGGTCCCTCGGCTAAGCGTGAATGTCTCAGATTTGTTATTGTTTATGACTACTTGGGCCTTAGGCGTGCCATATAGTAGACGCACCCACCGGCTGAAAACCGGTCAAAATCCCAGTTTTACAAGTAGGGCAAAAAGATAAGACCATTCAAGTGTATCAAATGCCATAGTGGCATCAAGGGAGACTATGACTGCATCTTCATGTATAGTCAATGCCCTTCCCAGCACCCTGTGTACTCTGCGCAGATTCAGAGCAGTGTTCCTCTTCGGCATAAACCCTGATTGATCAGGATGCACTAAATCCCCTATTACCTTGATTAGTTTAGTGGCAAGCACTTTAGCTAGGATTTTGGGTTCTGCATTCAGCAATGAAATGGGGCTGTAGGAGGCGTAGTCTGTTTTAGGTTTCCCCTCTTTATAAATTGTAACAATGGTGGCGATTCTCTGATCAAGGGGCAATGATCCCTGTTCAAGACTGTCTTCATACATGGATTTCAAATATGGGGCTAATTTATCAGGACGTAGCTTATACAGTTCAATCGGGATTCCGTTTGGGTCAAGGGCCTTACCCGGGTGGTGCACTCGTATCACAAGTGCTATGTCGTCAATTATGAGGGCACTATCCATAAATGTTCGGTCAGCATCCGAGACTGTCCTTTTTTGATACTGCTATTAGGGAGAGGGCTTGACCCCGGACCACAGTTTTAAAAGCTTCCCATAACATTTGAGCGGACTTAACGGTGTGTTCATTTTCCAAGAAATAGTCGTCAATAGATTTGTTCAGGTCTACGTATTTTCAGATTTTTTAGGTACCAGGCATTTATAGGGGCAATGCGCCCTACTTGTGTATGATCAAGGACCATGTGGACCCATAGAGGGGAATGGTCAGAAATACCTCTGGCCAGATGTCGGATCTCGTGGATATCCGTGACCTGTGGAGCCGGGACAATTATGTCAAGACGGGAAAGACTGTTGTGTGCCCCGGAATGGAAAGTGTGCTGTCCTCCATCCGTCCACTAAACCCATTGCCTGTAAAAAACTGAAAAAAGAGTGAGTGGCCTGGGGTATTGTGCGTGGGGGGTGTCTGTCTAGCGAGCCCAACAAAACTGAGTTGAAGTCGCCGCCGAGCACTAAGTGCCCATCAGGCAGTGTTAGCAGCATAGCACTGAGGTCAGTGAATGTTACGGATTGTAGCCCTGGGGGTGCATATATCGACATGAAAGTAATGGTTCGGCCCTCCCAGGTGCCCGTGACCCCAGCATATCTCCCGCTGTCATCTACATAGTTGGACGTAATAGATAAGGGTAATGATTTTTTTTGCATTATACCCGCCCCTCTTGAGTTGGACACAAAGCCCGCGCCACCATTGAGTATCCCCATCTGTACATTGCCTTGCATACATTGCCTATAAGGTGAGTTTCTTGAAGCAATACAACGTCCTGTGATAGTCTCTTGATACACCACACTTCTCTTAATTTTGTCCCCCAACCAACGTTCCAACTTAAGATTTTGATTTCTTTGTTCCGCTGTATACCCATTGCCATGCATGTGGAGTGTGACAGTTTGCTTTGCAAACAGGGACTATACCATCGAGATAACACAAAAAATATTAAACAAGAAAAAACAACCCCTCCCAACAACCCCCACCCTGCTTCCCTGCACTCTGGGCTCAGAACTGCCCATAATTAGAAAAAATGCAAAGTGCCTGTCGCCCAACAAGATGACTAAAAGAAGAACATGGGGGGAGGCCTTAGTGCTCCATCAACCCCCCTTCCTGCCGTGTAGATTATAGGTGCATTATAATGTAGAAAGCCAAAAGACAGAATATTAGATACTTCAGTACTCTAGTGCACAGTTCGGTGCCTTCGAGTGTCAAGAGACTGCGAGCGGAGCCCAGCCCATGGAGAGAAACCACCAAAAGCCATCAGATTAGAGTACACTTTCTGTTTCAATGGTCGCTGGGGCTTCTTTCCGGTGATGTTTTCCAGCTGTCCAGCCAGTCAGATGCGACCTCTGGCAGGTCCAAGAATATGGTTTTCCCATCAACCTCAACACGTAGACGTGCGGGGAAGAGCATGGCATATTTAAGACCTTTTTCCGCAACCTTCCTTTAACATCCAGGAATGGGCGTTGACGCATCTGCACTGCTCGAGTGAAGTCGGGAAAGAAGGTCATTTCTGAGTTGTCCAGCTGAACCGGAGGAGCGACCCTGGCAACTTGGAGAATAGTGTCCCTGTCTCTATAGTTCAGCATCCGGGCCAGTATCGACCAATATCGGACGGGGTGGGGCTCCCAGCCTCAGACGGCCTTCGGGTACTCTGTGTGCTCTTCCGATCACAAACCGCTTGGACAGCCCCTTCTGTTGCAATTTCGTCTTAATCAGGTTTTCAATGAACAGGTCAACGGCGGGACGGTCCGATTTCTCCGGCACTCCGAGGACGCGCCCCTCATAGTCGTCCAGCTTGTCTTCTGTGAATCCACGGAACGCTGGCAGCTCTTTGACGTCGGTCTGCAATTGTGAAGTGTCTTCCACAAGGCTGGCGGTGGTGAGCTCCAACTGCTTGACCTTTTCCCTGTTTTTAGTGAGGTCAGCCCTGATCAGTGTCACTTCAGATGATAGGGCGTCAATGGATGTGCGAACCCCGGTTATTGCTGCCATTAAGTCTTTCCTGTGGGTTCGGAGGGATCCTGGTCTGCACCGCTATGTTGCTTGTTGCCTGTTCCCTTCTGTTCAGGTAGGTCCGCCTTCGGACAGGTGTAACAATCAAGCTTGCTCTGTTGGGACGTCTTTGTACCTTTAGCGTTGGACATGGTGAGGGCTTTGTTCGTGTGTTAGGCCAACGATGTAATGATTGATGAGTACACTGGGTCAGAATCGCCGTCCCAAAAAAAACCTAGCACTGGACAATGAACAAAAAGTCAGTTGAGTATGGGTGCCCAGTACGCAGCTTGCAATTTATGCACTTTAAAGAGGCTCTCAAAGCGATCCACTGACTCCCTGTGCATCGTGAAGGCCTCCTCACCTACGGACAGCAGGCTCAGCGACAGGCTTCTGAAAGTTGCGTCTCAGAACATGGAGAGCAAAGAGCCATTGTTGCTCCCTTCAGTGTAGGCCAGCTGCCGTGGCTCAGATGGAGGAGCTAGAAGAAGGCAAGGATGAGAGGGGGAGGCGGTGCAGGGGCCCCCCAGCGGCTGGCACTATCAGGGTGCGAAGAGTGAGGGGCGCCCGATCTGTCCTCACAAGTGCTGGCCCCCCTGGGGTTCCCCAATGGCCTGTACAGGGAGCAGTCCGCTTCGTTGGGAGGAGAGCAGGTCTCTGAAGTCCCAGGATCAAGGGGTGCGAGCTCCACAATCTAGGCCCTTCACTCAAAATCCGCAGCCCTCCCGGGATGAAGCAAGAGCGGCCCGCCGGTCGTTTGAAGTTCCGCTGTGGGGAATACGGCCGCACTGGGTGTCAGACCGTGCAGATAAAGGGCCCCAGGCTGCTCGCATCACAGCCCCAGTCTAGGGTAAGTCCACTATTGCGCAGTTGCAGGGTGTAGCACAGCAACGCTGATGGCCGCCCGAAGCTCGCTGGTCCGATGGCTGGGACCCGGCTCCATCACGTCAGGCCCAGCGCACAGGCTGCAGGCCTCGAACCAGGGCGTGGAGCTGCAGCGTTGTGACTTTCGGGGTATTTTGAGGCATTGTTGAGCCTCGCGTTCTTGGTCTGCGGCTCCCCGGGGATGGGGGAGGGGGCCAAGCGCTACTACTCGAGCCCCCTTTTTTTCCTTGCCGTAGGCCCCGAAGCGCCGATCAGGATATCTCCTGCCCACGATGTCTGTTTTTGTTCAGGGCTGCAGCTTCGGGCACCGCTTTCCCTGCGGTTTTCAAATTGCATCTGAGAGTCGGATCTATGCGGCGGGTTGATGAGGTAGGAAAGGAGGGCACCGGAGAAGCCCTAGCAAGCGGCCATGTTGGTTTGCCGCAAAGCCACGCCCCTTGGGCTGCTTTTTGGAGGTCTGGTCAGTTAAGGGAGCCACTGTGGTACTACATCCCTTCGCAATTGTCCTACAGTATCTAAGCAGGCTTCAGAAGGATGTGACCTGGGTATAGGTCTTAGGAGGCTCCCAAGCCAGAAAAGTCTGGATCTTTGGCTAGGGAAGCTGTACATAGCCTCTACCAACTTGGTGGCCAAGGTACACAAAGAGCCCTGTCCTATCTGGTACTTTTGTGCCTTGATTGTTAAACTTGCCTCCTCCACATTCTGGAGCACTAACTTGAGGTGGAGCAGGAGATCTTCCCAGGTGGATCTGAATATAGCTATATCATCAAGATAAGCTGCACTGAAATTGTCCAGTCCTGACAGGATACGATTCACCAACCACTGAAAGATGGCAGGGCTATTCTTCAACCCAAAAGGCATTACTTTAAATTGAAAGTAGCCTTTAGGTGTGGAGAAAGTAGACCTCTCCTAGACTCCTGGAGCAATCTGCCAATAACCAGATGTCAAGTAAAAGGTGCTCAGCAACTTAGCTGCCCCCAACTTACCAATGAGATCGTCAGCTATTTGAATGGGGTGGGCATCAGTCTTAGTGACTGCATTGAGGCACCTATAGTCCACACGGAACCTCATCTCCGGTTTCTTCCTTTGGTGTTGAGTTTGGGCACCAGTTCCACTGGGCTGGCCCATGTACTACTGGAGGGCTCAATCACTTCCAGCTCTACCATCTTGGCAACCTCAGCCTTGAAGCTGGTCTTGACCTGGTCAGACAATCTATACATGTTATTCTTCACAGGCAAGCTGTCACCGGTGTCCACATCATGAGGACAAAATGTTGTCAGACCTGGGGCCATAGAAATAGACCAGAAAACTGCTTCAAGATACTGATATCAATCCCTTTGTTGCTGGGTTGTCAGTGTGAAGGAGAAAACTACTCCCTTCACAATTCCATCTTGGGCATTAGCAGATAGGAGGTCTGGGAGATTGTCACTCTTCTTCCTCACTTCCATCTGTTGACATCAACACGGTGATGTTTGCCCTTTTATGGTGTAGCTTGATCCTATTTACATGAGTCACCCTGTGAGGGTTCCTGTGAGTTCCCAAGTCCACCAAGTAGATGACTTACACCTTCTTCCCTAAGATGGAGTAGGTCCCAGTCTACTTGTCTGTTTTGCCCTGGATGCTACAGGCTCTAAGACCCACACCAACTATCCTAGTTTGTATTCCACCATTGAGGACTTTTGGTCATACTAGTGCTTGACAAGCTCCTGTTTGCCCCATAATTCTTGTTTACCCATTCTTTCTACATTGCCATCAGATAGGCGGGCATGAAATTCATGGCCCTATCTGATACAACCTTCTTAGCTGGGAGGACTGAGGAGTCGGACCTCGCAGCTATCTGATCCATGCCCCCCTAGACGACCTTCTGTGTGCTCAGCACCAAGATGCTCCCTCCGGAGCGAAAGTTAGCGCTTTACAAATGCCAATAAATATCAAATATCAAATAATGTCAGATATCCAATGGCTTAGGATACAAAGCGTGGCCAGGGCTGCAGCGAACCATTGCCTGTGTTGGGGACTAATTTCTAGGTATTGTGAGAAGTCAAGAAGTATCACCATCAAGGTGTCTAGATCCCTCTCATCCCGACTTGCTGTTGCATTTCCATCCAGATGCTTGACCAATAGCGGCGGAGCTTCGGACATTCCATAGGATATGAACTATATCAAAGTGGAACTCGGGACAGAGCAAGCAGGTGGAATCCCCTGTAACACCTTACACCTGCCTACCACCCATTTGCTAGCACCCACCGCTAGCAGCTGCATCATTATGCCCATAATAGAGGTGTGGTTGGGGTAAATATTTCATATGGCCTCCTATGAGAGAGTCATAAATAAGTTAGAAGACCAGCTGCCCATGTCTGAGGCACAGTGGGGCAAATTCCTCAATCACAGATGAGCTATTAGTTCATAGATGTATGATTTGTCATACTCCTTGTTAGACAACCTGAGAGTGTCAAAAGCCACAAAATCTCATGAGTCATCGCGTTTTCTAGCCACCGTGCATGCGGGTTCTACCTCCCGTCCCACATCTTTTCTTGTTCTTGTGAATGGGCGACACCACGCCAAGTGAATTGTAAGCCTTATGGACAATGGACCGTATCATTATCTTGGGTCATGTCGGGACGTGGAAGTAAGAATACAGGATTAGCGAGAGGTATCCTGACTCAGACACAAAGCTACACAGCCTTTGAGCAGGGGGAGGGCAATTTTGATTGTTAATAGTGTTTGAACTAAATGGGAGATGTATCTCAGCTTCTCTTTCCAGGCATGTTTCTTAAGCTATTGATCTGCACATATGTCGAGGCCCTCCACCTCTTTGTGAGACATACACTTTTTTGTTGATTGTCACAACCCTGTGACTGAATATTGAGTCCTGTGACATAGGACAGTTACCCTTTCTTTTTCATGTAGTGCAAATGTTAGTACTGAAAAAATCAATAAAGATTTTTTATATAAATAAAAAAAGAGAATATCACAAGAAAAGTTGATAGCCATTGGCCAAAATCTCGAAATACCAAGTACAAAGGGTAGAAATAACAATTAGAAAACGCCCGGGCAAAATGAGTTACATTGATGCCAGAAAAACCGTGAACCAAGCTATTTTAACTTTTTGCGGCATGGGCAATACATTAAAGTATTTGCACATTAGGTACTGTGATGAAATACCTGCTTTTCTGTACCCGCTGAAGGAATCAATGTATTTTAAGTGCCACTTACGTATTTTCATTGGATACCAGGAGTGACATTCTGTACTATTTTCTAGTCAGCAGGCAAAAATGTTTATGCTTACATAATCTTCTATGCATTGTCAACATTTATGTTTATTATGTAAAGTTCTTGAAACTACCCCATTACTCCACATGGCAAAATTTTAGCATGAGCGCATGGTAGATAACAATGCAAATTGGTGGTTTTTTTTCTTTCAGAACAAATTTTATTGGGTTTTTGCCAACGTCGGGACCTAGCTAGACCTCGGCCATATACATTATGTAACAAGATGGACAGTATAACATCATCTCCATCAAAGAGATCAGCAAAAAGAGAGGAGAAAAAAAGAAAGAGAAGAAAAGAGAGAGTGTCTGCTAGGCAAATTTGAGTTTTTGCACTATTTTATTTAGCTTGAAATGTGTCTTTGCATCCAAAATGGACAATCGGAAGCACTTTGCTTTAAAATATAACACTAAATGCGACTTTTGCATTCTGTGTAATTTCCATGGATAATTTGCGCAAAAGTAAATTAAGCAAATTTTGCAGACCCCTACTATTTTCACCATTTCTGGTCTTTGCAGTGGAATCTTTTCCTGTTTGAGGAGCCATTCGCCTCAGTTCGTTGTTGAATTGTTCCTATTGCTCTTTGACATTCTAGTCACATTTCTCTCGAGTACAAATTACCCTACAAAGCAAATTGCTCAGTTCTTTAAACCTGATGCTGTTGACATTCCATCAGCTCTGCCAAGACCCGCCCCTTTTAGGTCACTAAATACAAGTTGCCTGCAAACAAAGGCCTTGGAAATATTTATTCTTACAAAAACAGTAAAATCAGTGAGGTGTAGCAAGCCTCCTCCCTTGTTCTCAACATTAATCCATGGGTTGACTTTGGCTCACTATATTTTCTACTTCCTCCTCAGTTTTCTGCAGAGATCACTCTTGCTCATTGGCACTGAAGCACTACATAAAAACACATAGGGGCATATTATCAAGGGCCATCTCGCCGCTTGTTTTGGCTATAAAAGCCAAAAAAGCGGTGATACTATTATCTCCCTATCAACAACGTGGCGCCACCATGCATTAGCGCATGTTAGCTGCCGTTTCTGTAACGCCAGGCATCTTAGCGATATACATCGCTAATGAGATGCAAAGAAGGCGTTCCTGACCATTACTCCATGTAAATAATCGCTAACAAGGCTTCGCGATATTGACAAGCATGGAGCAGATCCGCAAAGCGATGAAAAAAGCCACACTAACCACAGTTTTTGCCGGAATCTAATGCCTGGTAAAATCCTGACTAAGCTATCTGTAATATGGGAGGGGGATTTACAGGTTAAGTTCATACTCCCATATTATCAAGCATTCCCTTAGCGCTGTGAAATCATTGCTTGATTTCCTGCGCTATTGCAGATTATTGCCGTCTATCGCTGGTTTTCACATCGCCATTTAGCAAAGCGCTGCTAATACGCCGCTAACACGGCGATGTAAATCAGCGATAGACGACGACAATGGTAAACGCGATAAACGCTGTTTGCGATTTTTATCGAATTACCTTGATAATATGCCCCTAAATACATTGTATTAAAACTATGACCCCCCATTGCCAGGGGTGGAACATGTGACTTTGTCTTGGGTGCCAAAGGTGGTTACACAGGTCCTTCTGAGATGAATCAGCTCATCAGAGAGAGTCAGAAGGTGTAAGAGAAAGAGACAGAGAGAGCATGGAAGAGAATGAAAAAAGACAGAGAAAAGGATTTTCTGTAAAATGCAAACACATAAGCGATTAGACCCACCAGCAATGAGATTACAAAGTTACCTTTAACTGTGATGCGTGTTTATCTCATCGAAAGGCCACTGTGATGAATTGTATGTTCCCTTGAGCTATGTGTGACAGTGATCCTTCATGAGATTACATCCTGACCCAGCCCACTTCAAACCTGTAGCTTTTCTACATTCCTGAGGTGTCATTTTATCTAGCACTTTTTGGCTCTATTGGTTGTTTATGAAGTCGTGAATCTGGCAGGACTACTTTTTTTCACGTGAAGGCAACTAGGTAAACCGCATTCATTGCCTCCTGGATATTTTGGTTGACGATATTTAGTGAGAAAACAGCTACATTGCTGCAAAGAAACCTCCGCAGAAAGTCTGTTTGATAAAAGATGTGTTCCTCAAAAGAGGCCAGATCTACAGAATATAATACAACTGTTGCCTTATTCTCTGTGGTACCCCACCATCATGCATCTCCTACCTAGTGTTAGCTCAGGTTTAATCAATACAAAATAATGCTTGATTTAAATGTGTTTTGCTTAGTGTAACCAAAATTCAATTGACATGACAAGACAAAAGTCTACTTGCCTTGACATTAATTTTGCAGTCACAGAGAAAATGTGGATTTTAAAATTACATGAATGAGTTTCTTATGTGCATGTTTCTCCTTTGTTTTTCCTTTTCAGAAAATAAGCATGGTTGTGTTCAATTTATCAAGCTGAAATATTTTAATTTGTGTTCCTCAAGAAGGATGCCTTGTGCTGAATGTTCCTGTATTTACAACATTTTCAAAACTCATTGCCCGGGTCTGCTCTAAGCGGCTTCACTCTCTATCGTTTTCACTTGCATAAATGTCACATTATTTTGTTCAATTCCTATGACCACCTGATTACACTGTGCCTGAAAGTATGTGTTCCTACTTCCTAAATGTTCTTATTTGAGGTATGTGAATAAGCGTGGTCAATTAGCAACTGACAACATCCCATAGGGCACACCAATGTTTAGGAAATAATCCTCCTCTGTTCATTACACAAATTCCATAAGTTCGTTTTTTCAAAATTTATTTTGCATTAATTCATCTTTGATTCAGATAAATCATGTTTTTCTCAAAGACAAGCGATGCCAATATTCTCTTTCATTCCATTTTATATTCGCTCCAATGCATTTCGGGCATTGCCCTTCGTCGGGGAGCATCTAAACCAAAATGACATAAGTTGTTCTAAGTACCATATCATCATTTATACAAAACATCATTTATATAAAACAAAAATTAACACATCTCTAATGTCTCACTAACACGTTAAAAATAATTATATAGTACTACAAATATAGTGATTAACCGTGATGTTATAACTTCATACAATATGCGTGATAAACAAGCCTTAATTCAACATGTGGTTATGTTCGTGCAGTTTAAGATAGATGTGCTCTGGTGAATACAGATGAAGATAAAGTGGAAATTCCACATGGTCCCAAGGGTATAAATATTAACGAAATCAAGAGTCGTGACTAATCAAGAGTGAAAAAGAGTGAAAAAACGCGTAACCCAGAACAAGGTAAAGTGCTGTGTTGTAACCAAAAGTGACAGACGCCAGTTGCGTTCTAAAAAGCAATGATACGAATTGTCCGACAGCTCGTATAGCCGAAAAGGGGTTCGAGTGGTCGGGAAGATAAATAAAATCAAATGAAATAAAGGGTGAACGGGTTTAGTTTACTTACTGAATGGAAGGTGGCAAAGTTTGTACGGGCATCTACGCAAGACTGGTTACTACGGAATCAGTTTGCGGCCAATATAAGAACTACCAGAAAGCTATCACGTGAGAGTGTCAGTAAAGATAGAAGTAGGACCAAAGTAAATGCGTACATGTTGAGTATGAACATATAAATAGGACCACAGTGAAAGCCTGAAGTAAGTGACAAAGTGTATGGATACATATGTTCTTACACTCGTTATTGAATTGTAATCACAATAACAGTTAAATTATAACCATCAAACAATTAAATCAAGAAACATGTCAACCGATGTGGTAGCCATAATAACCATTGACTTATAATCATACACAATTTAAATGAAAAACGGCCCAAACGGAAGTTCGGAACAGGAAAACCCCAGCAATGGGGTTTGACTTATAGATAACAGGCAAATTCAATGCGCTCATTGAGCCCATTTATCTTCAGTGAATTAAGTCTGTAAATCCAATAATTTTCACGCATTAACAATGTCCTGTTATTGTCTCTACCTTCAAATTTATCAATGGTTTCCAACACCATGTACTTAAGTTGGGAAATGTTGTGATTCATTTCGACAAAATGGCTGGCCACAGATGATTTTAAGTTCTTAGTTCTGATATTAGATTTGTGCTCATTTAAGCGAATTTTCAACTTTCGTTCGGTCTTCCCAATATATACCATTCCACAAGGACATTTCAATAAGTATATGAGATTGCTGGTGTCGCAAGTCGCTGTGACTTTTAATGAAATGTCGTAGCCTTTCATAGGATGGTTGACTTTGGTTCCTGGAATGATATTGTGGCAATTGTTACAGTTATTACAGGGTCTTGTTCCTTTAGGATCCACTTGTTTCCTGTGTGGTTGTTTTAGAATTTCTCCTATATTTTTGCCTCTCTTATAAGCGAATATAGGTTTAGATTTAAACATATCTTTAAAGTCAGGTTCCACTTGTAGCATTGGCCAATGTTTCAATATAATACTTTTATACAATTGACTAACATTCGAATACTTCGATACAACAACCATCCTGTCATCTGCAGTTTTGATTTGTGTAGGGTTGAGCAAATCCTTTCTTTGAATGTTTTCTACTTGTATTTTGGTTGTTTCCAATATTTGTTCCGGGTAACCTCTTACTCTAAAGCGGTCCAACATTTCTTCCATTCTTGTCTCCGCTACTTCAGGATTAGACGTAATGCGTTTTACTCGAAGTAATTGAGATTTAGGCAAATGTCTTTTCAGAGATGGTTGGTGAAAACTCGTGTAGTGCAAAAGATTGTTTCGGTCTGTGGGTTTTTGAAAAATGTCTGTTATCAGTTCATTATTGTTTATGGAAGTATGTGTATCCAAAAATGTAATAGATTTTGAATCAATTGTCCAAGTGAATTGTATTCTTTGGTTAACCGCATTCAAGTTAAAAAGTGCTTCCTCCAAGTTCTCTTTGGTGTCTTTCCAGAGGAAAAATAAATCATCTATGTACCGTACGTACATTTTCAAATGTCTTGTCAATGTAGGGTTGGTCCAAATGTGAGTCTGTTCGAACTCACCCATGAAGGTGTTCGCATATATCGGCGCCGCACTGTTTCCCATGCTTGTGTCTACCAGTTGTAAGAACCAATCATTCTCATATTTAAAGTAGCTGTGATACAGCGAAAACATCATTAATTCCATTAGGAACACTTTCATTGTCTCTTCCACTTCCAACTTTAGAATGGCTTGTTCTATAGCTTCAATGCCTTCCTAGTGCGGGATTGAGGTGTACAACGAGGAAACGTCTGCTGTGCATAACAATAGTTGTTCATTAGGTTCTATTTCAATGGCATTTAATTTGCACAAAAAATCTGTTGTGTCTCGAATGTAGCTAGTGAGAGATTGTACAATTGGTTGTAAATGTTGATCTAAGAATTGTCCCACTGGTTGATGAATGCTTCCACAAGTTGATACTATTGGTCGTATAGGTGGATCCATTAAGTTTTTGTGTATTTTGGGAGCTTCATAGATGATTGGACTTTTGGGGTTGGTCTTAATCAAAAAGTTCTTGGTTTTCTGATTGATTATACCCATGTTGAATGCTTTTTCCACAATTTCTTTCAGGATCCTAGCATATTCTGTCGTTGGATTTCCAGGTGATCGCATGTATGTTAGTTCGTCCGATAGGTGTTCTGTCAATTTCAGTTGATACATATTAGAGTTCATAACAACAAGGGCTCCTCCCTTATCTGCCTTGATGCAGGTTATGTTTTTGTCATTCGCTATTTTTAGCAATTTGTCACGTTTTTTTTGAGTAAAATTTTTGTATGAGCTTTTTTTGAAATTGATGGACTGTATCTCCTTCTTAACCAACTGTTCAAATAGATCAATGCTTTTATGGCTCACCGGTGCTTGGAAAGAAGTAGTAGTCTTTGAGCCCATTAATTGGTCCGGTTCCTTAGTCGTTTGAGGAGGTACTACATTAGTGAAAAAGTGTCATAATCTGAGTTTACGAGTCAATTTAAATGTACTTATTTCCAACTCCAATAAATCTGTCTGTGTGGTCGGTACAAATGATGTGCCTTTTTGGAGTAACTTGGTTTCTTGTTCTGTCAACGTGTGACTAGAAATATTTATGACTAGGTTACATTTTGTTTCTTCTTGTTGTCTTTCTTTGGCTGTGTGGTACTCCTTGTTTGTGGAGGTCCTTTTTTTGTTTTACTCCTCCTGGGTCTTCTTGTTCTACGACCTGTTCTAAAAAATCGCTGTTTATTGAATTAGTTGAAGTGCTTGGAGTTTGTGTATTTTTATCGCCTTGTGTTTTTTGAGGCGCTTGCATTCCAGGTCTCCTTGATCGGTTGGTATCGCTGTCAGGAAAAGATGTCTCTGTATTTTGTGTGTATGGCCGGTTTCTTCTTTTCTGGGCATACACCTCTGCCCAGGTGTATACTTCCCCTAATTTATAGTCTAGGGTAGCACAGCGGAATTTCCTTATTTTGCAGTCATTAATATCTCTTGATTTAATTGTTTGATGGTTATAATTTAACTGGTATTGTGATTACAATTCAATAACGAGTGTAAGAACATATGTATCCATACACTTTGTCACTTACTTCAGGCTTTCACTGTGGTCCTATTTTCATGTTCATACTCAACATGTACGCATTTACTTTGGTCCTACTTCTATCTTTACTAACACGCTCACGTGATAGCTTTCTGGTAGTTCTGATTTTGGCCGCAAACTGATTCCGTAGTAACCAGTCTTGCGTAGATGCCCGTACAAACTTTGCCGCCTTCCATTCAGTAAGTAAACTAAACCCGTTCACCCTTTATTTCATTTGATTTTATTTATCTTCCCGACCACTTGAACACCTTTTCGGCTATACGAGCTGTCGGACAATTCGTATCATTGCTTTTTAGAACGCAACTGGCGTCTGTCACTTTTGGTTACAACACAGCACTTTACCTTGTTCTGGGTTACGCGTTTTTCACTCTATTTCACTCTTGATTAGTCACGACTCTTGATCTCGTTAATATTTATACCCTTGGGACCATATGGAATTTCCACTTTATCTTCATCTGTATTCACCAGAGCACATCTATCTTAAACTGCACAAACATAACCACATGTTGAATTAAGGCTTGTTTATCACGCATATTGTATGAAGTTATAACATCACGGTTAATCACTATATTTGTAGTACTATATAATTATTTTTAACGTGTTAGTGAGACATTAGAGATGTGTTAATTTTTGTTTTATATAAATGATGTTTTGTATAAATGATGATATGGTACTTAGAACAACTTATGTCGTTTTGGTTTAGATGCTCCCCGACGAAGGGCAATGCCCGAAATGCATTGGAGCGAATATAAAATGGAATGAAAGAGAATATTGTCATCACTTGTCTTTGAGAAAAACATGATTTATCTGAATCAAAGATGAATTAATGCAAAATAAATTTTGAAAAAACGAACTTATGGAATTTGTGTAATGAACAGAGGAGGATTATTTCCTAAACATTGGTGTGCCCTATGGGATGTTGTCAGTTGCTAATTGACCACGCTTATTCACATTTATTCTTACTCGCCTAATGGGTGGAGGGCGATACCATAGGAGCACCCTTCAAATTAACAATTGGAGCATTGAACTTGATTGAAATTCAGGTGTGCACGTGTAAAAACAAATAATACAACTTATTTGAGGTATCACATTTCTTCTTTTACTATTGGTTTGTGTAAACGTTACTTTATTAGTACGACCCAATGATGTAAGAACTCACCATGTCAAGAGTGCGCCTTTCACTGTATAAAACCTTTAAATGTAACCCTTTTTTGGGAGTTGTGCAAGACATTTTGCTCACTTGCATGAAGGCAGACTCTGTGCCAGTCTGTCTAGTTGATGTATATTTAGATCTATTTTGCATTTATAACTGAACAGACTCTGTGCAGGTCTGTCTGAGGATTTATACTTAAGGTCTGATTTATAACTCAGCAGATGAGTTACTCAGTCACATCGGTGACGGTTATCCTGTCCACCAAAATATGAAATGAAATGAAATGAAAAGAGAATTTAATAAAGCGCAAACTGTCACTCCAGACGGAGTCTCCTGACGCTATCAACAACAGATCAAGAGAGTGACATAGGCCTAAATGAGCTTTTGGCAGCAAGTAACTGATAGACCAAAGATCCACGTTTTTAACTGTTTTCTGAACTGCCCCTCCTGTTCGATGGCTCTAAGCTCATTGGGCATGCTGTTCCAGGCTTTGGCTCCCAAGACGGTCGCTGACCTTCCGCCTCTAGTAACTAGCCTAAATGCTGGAACGCTGAGCAGGTTGGCCGTGGTTGACCTTAACTTACTTGTCGTAATGTACGGCCTAAATCTTGCTGAAAGATATCCTGGGCCTAGATGACGATAGGCTCTAAATGTTGTTAATAGAAGTTTGAACAGAATCCTCTTACAGACCGGGAGCCAATGAAGGGTCTTCAGTGCAGCGGAAGCCGACGCCCTGCGTGGTAGTCCCATTACCAGTCTGGTTGCTGCGTTCTGGACTACCTGAAGTCTCCTCAGGATGATTTTATTAATTACCGCAAGAAGACTATTGCAGTAGTCCAGTAACGATGATATGAGGGCCACTGCTACAATCTTTTTAGCCACCAGGGGAATCAAATTAAAAAACGTTCTCAAAGTTTTTATAAACCCAAAACAGGTCCCGGTCAGTTTAAAAACATGGGGCTTGAAAGAGAGGGCAGAATCAAACCACACGCCTAAGTTTCTGGCCACTTCCACCGTTGATGGTGGTGCTGTGGTGTCGTCCAAAAAAAAAATCCTATTAAATCCTATGGGTTTAATATTTCGGCGGACGGGATATCCGTCTCTGGTGTGACAGAGTAACCTGTCTGCCGAGTTCTAAATCAGGCCCTTAGACTTTCCTTGACTTTTGAACTGAGGAGTTTGTTGCTAGTCTTCTTGTTGAACTAGATTTGATTTTGGGCTTTTACTTGCTTTGGAATTGACCTCATAATGATACTGCAATGATTCTTAAGTTTGAATACACCTTAAACGTTTTGACTTAGAATTGTGTCCTGCGAATTTGATCCGGCAATGCAGCTGAGGTTGTAGAGAGCTTAAGCGCGCATGATATTTGGCTGACCTGAGACGGCCGGACCGACGGCTATGCACGCTGAATGGCAGTGTCCAACACTCCCCCTCCAGCCCATCATCATCCTGGCCCCACCCCCAAGCACTGGCTCTGAGAGAAAAATAAAACATTAATAAACAAGGGTTTATTATTGTTTTATTTTTAATTTTTTTCGGCTGCTGGCTGGAGGGGCAACACTCGTTCGCCATAGCAGAGGAGCTGCTGCTGGTATTAATTGCTCTTTGTAGTGCCATGTGCGCGCACCAATCTAGTTGACACCCCAAGTTGTTCCAAATTTGTTTTTTGCATACGACATAAGAGGCAAAAGTGTTGTTAAATAAAAGGCTCCACTCCCAGGAAGGGCCCTTGACAGCAAGAAGACCATGGCCCGGATTTAATAAGAGTTCATGCCACACAGTTGCTGTGCTGCATTGCATCAATGGGAGGGAGCAGAACTGCACCATATTTACAAAACCATATCACAGCTCAGCACACTTTGCCCTGCCTAACACCAACAGAGGCACCCTTGGGCAATGGCACAACGGTGCCTGCATTGTGGTCAGGATAGTTTCTGTGCAGGAAGGCTTACTTTCCTGCACAAAAACTATTCTTTGAGGCTGTGTTCTCTTTGCATGCGTGCTGCAGAATGCACATGAGGAGACTCAGTACTCAGGGAACATAAATATATTTCTCCTCGTTATGGCAGCCTCAGGTAGGCGCAGTATTTTTGCACAAACCCATGTGTACAAGGCTTTCTAAATATGGGTTTGAATCAAAGTGCATGGACGGATGCACAGAACCTCCATGTACCGCACATGGAACGTCCCCCTGGTGCATGGTAACACAAGGCAGCACTTTGCATTGCCTTTTGTAACTTTTTCTTTACAAAGCCACGCAATGCCACATAAATCAATATTGGCGTGGCTTCTAAATCCCAAAATGTATTTTGTGTCAGAGCTGCGCTAAAAAAGGGCCACAACCCTGATTCAAAATCTTTGTAAATCTGGCTACACATTTCTTCCCATGTGAGCCTTTGGTACTGCTACATCTGCACATCTGCTACATCTACATCTAGAACATCTGGCATTTATAATTTGAAGCAAGGTTAGGGCCTTGTCTGTACCCACCTGAGTCCTACTCTTTTTCTTCTGTGGCATTTTTTTCGCCCAGCGACCAGACATGTCATGTGCACGTGCCTCTTTCAGGGTATGTTGCACATTGACCTACGTTCGGGCCAGCTCCTCGACTGCCCACTGCTTTTTGCCGGGAAAGGGGAGGAGAGACATCATCATGCCAACACACAGACCTACCAGACAACATGCTCCTGAGATAGACACAGTGCACTGCGGTCATCCAGCGACACCTCATCAGGTGAAGGTAGACCAATACTGGCCACAATAAGTTGACCTCATGCCACATTATGCCAAGCTTACCACCGTATTTAGCCACCAGACACATGACCCATGTACTGCCATGGTGACCTTCCATAGAGGTGGCAGCGCTTGGACACCCACCAGGGTTGATTCTCAGGGTTGGATGCCCACCAGGGTTGATCTCAGGGTTGGATGCCCACCAGGTCTGAGCTCAGGGTTGGATTACCACCAGGGTTGATCTCAAGGTTGGATGCCCACCAGGATTGATCTCAGGGTTGGATATCCACCAGGGTTGATCTCAGAGTTGGATGCCCACCAGGGTTGATCTCAGAGTTGGATATCCACCAGGGTTGATCTCAGGGTTGGATGCCCACCAGGGTTGATCTCAGGGTTGGTTATCCACTAGGGTTAATCTCAGGGTTGGATATACACCAGGGTTGGTCTCAGGGTTGGATACCCACCAGCGCTGAACTCAGGGTTGGATGTCCACCAGCGTTGATCTCAGGATTGGATGCCCACCAGCGTTGATCTCAGGGTTGGATGCCCACCAGGGTTGATCTCAAGGTTGGATATCCACCAGGTATCAGGGTTGGATGCCCACCAGGGTTGATTCTCAGGGTTGGATGCCCACCAGGGTTGATCTCATTGTTGGATGCCCACCAGGGTTGATCTCAGTGTTGTATGCTCATCAGGGCAGACCTCAGGGTTGGATGCCGGCCAGGGTTGATCTCAGGGTTGGATGCCACCAGGTCTGATCTCAGGGTTGGATTACCACCAGGGTTGATCTCAAGGTTGGATGCCCACCAGGATTGATCTCAGGGTTGGATATCCACCAGGGTTGATCTCAGAGTTGGATGCCCACCAGGTTTGATCTTAGGGTTGGAAATCCACCAGGGTTGATCTCAGGGTTGGATGCCCACCAGGGTTGATCTCAGGGTTGGATGCCCACCAGGGTTGATCTCAGGGTTGGTTATCCACTAGGGTTAATCTCAGGGTTGGATATACACCAGGGTTGGTCTCAGGGTTGGATACCCACCAGCGCTGAACTCTGGGTTGGATGCCCACCAGCGTTGATCTCAGGGTTGGATGCCCACCAGCGTTGATCTCAGGGTTGGATGCCCACCAGGGTTGATCTCAGGGTTGGATATCCCCCAGGGTTGATCTCAGGGTTGGATCCCCACCAGGGTTGGTCTCAGGGTTGTCTATCCACCAGGGTTGATCTCAGGGTTGGATGCCCACCAGGGTTGGTCTCAGGTTCGATGCCCACCAGTGTTGGTCTCAGGGTTGGATGCCCACCATGGTTGATCTAAGGGTTGGATATCCGCCAGGGTTGATCTCAGGGTTGGATGCCCACCGGGGTTGATCTCAGGGTTGGATGCCCACCAGCGTTGGTCTTGGGGTTGGATGCCCACCAAGGATGATATCATGGTTGGATGCCCACCAGGGTTGAATGCCAACCAGGGTTGATCACACTCAGGGTTGGATGCCCAGCAGGGTTGATCTCACGGTTGGATGCAAACCAGGGTTGATCTCAGGGTTGGATGCCCACCAGGGTTGATCTCAGGGTTGGATGCCCACCAGGGTTGATCTCAGGGTTGGATGCCCACCAGCGTTGATCTCAGGGTTGGATGCCCACCAGGGTTGATCTCAGGGTTGGATGCAAACCAGGGTTGATCTCAGGGTTGGATGCCCACCAGGGTTGATCTCAGAGTTGGATGTCCACCAGCGTTGATCTCAGGGTTGGATGTCCACCAGGGTTGATCTCAGGGTTGGATGCCCACCAGCGTTGATCTCAGGGTTGGATGTCCACCAGGGTTTGATCTCAGGGTTGGATGCCCACCAAGGTTGATCTCAGTGTTAGATATCCACTAGCATTAGTCTCAGGGTTGGATGCCCACCAGGGTTGATCTCAGGGTTGGATATCCCCAGGGTTGATCTCAGGGTTGGATGCCCACCAGCATTGATCTCGGGGTTGGATGCCCACCAGCGTTGATCTCAGGTATGGATGCCCACCAGGGTTGATCTCAGGGTTGGCTATCCACCAGGGTTGATCTCAGGGTTGGATGTCCAACAGGGTTGGTCTCAGGGTTGGATGCCCACCAGCGTTGATCTCAGGTATGGATGCCCACCAGGGTTGATCTCAGGGTTGGCTATCCACCAGGGTTGATCTGAGGGTTGGATGCCCAACAGGGTTGGTCTCAGGGTTGGATGCCCACCAGCGTTGGTCTCAGGGTTGGATGCCAACCAGGGTTGATCTCAGGGTTGGATGCCCACCAGTGTTGATCTCAGGGTTGGATGTCCACCGGGGTTGATCTCAGGATTGGATGCCCACCAGCGTTGGTCTCAGGGTTGGATGCCCACCAGGGTTGATCTCAGGGTTGGATGTCCACCAGGGTTGATCTCAGGGTTTGATATCCACCAGCATTGACCTCAGGGTTGGATGCCAACCAGGGTTGATCTCAGGGTTGGATGCCCACCAGGGTTGATCTCAAGGTTGGATATCCACCAGGTTTCAGGGTTGGATGCCCACCAGGGTTGATTCTCAGGGTTGGATGCCCACCAGGGTTGATCTCATTGTTGGATGCCCACCAGGGTTGATCTCAGTGTTGTATGCTCATCAGGGCAGACCTCAGGGTTGGATGCCCGCCAGGGTTGATCTCAGGGTTGGATGCCACCAGGTCTGATCTCAGGGTTGGATTACCACCAGGGTTGATCTCAAGGTTGGATGCCCACCAGGATTGATCTCAGGGTTGGATATCCACCAGGGTTGATCTCAGAGTTGGATGCCCACCAGGTTTGATCTTAGGGTTGGAAATCCACCAGGGTTGATCTCAGGGTTGGATGCCCACCAGGGTTGATCTCAGGGTTGGATGCCCACCAGGGTTGATCTCAGGGTTGGTTATCCACTAGGGTTAATCTCAGGGTTGGATATACACCAGGGTTGGTCTCAGGGTTGGATACCCACCAGCGCTGAACTCTGGGTTGGATGCCCACCAGCGTTGATCTCAGGGTTGGATGCCCACCAGCGTTGATCTCAGGGTTGGATGCCCACCAGGGTTGATCTCAGGGTTGGATATCCCCCAGGGTTGATCTCAGGGTTGGATCCCCACCAGGGTTGGTCTCAGGGTTGTCTATCCACCAGGGTTGATCTCAGGGTTGGATGCCCACCAGGGTTGGTCTCAGGTTCGATGCCCACCAGTGTTGGTCTCAGGGTTGGATGCCCACCATGGTTGATCTAAGGGTTGGATATCCGCCAGGGTTGATCTCAGGGTTGGATGCCCACCGGGGTTGATCTCAGGGTTGGATGCCCACCAGCGTTGGTCTTGGGGTTGGATGCCCACCAAGGATGATATCATGGTTGGATGCCCACCAGGGTTGAATGCCAACCAAGGTTGATCACACTCAGGGTTGGATGCCCAGCAGGGTTGATCTCACGGTTGGATGCAAACTGAGGTTCCGTGACGATTTGAACCCGTGTTTTCAGTATTGTCGGAAATACATAATATTGGTATCAGCGAACCGCAAATGATCCATTTAGTATATCCTGGTTTTTTCGCTACGCTACGAGCAAGAGTACTCCTCTTATAAACACATTTCTGATCTACCCACGGCATCCATCTTAGATCATGGTCGCCATTTTGTGTTTCTTGCCCTCACATACGCAATAACCTCTGATCACTTCATTTCGATTAAGGACACGTAGCCTTAGCCGGAGATTCACCTCTTTCATGACACGTGCACCTTAGACCAGATCACGCTGTAGCTGCATGACTCGACAAAGGCTGCCTCCTCTGCCCGAGGCTAGTCCTGCTAAACTGGTCTTCGTGTCCATTGTCCTGATCACGATTAGGCGGCCGAAGCCGGTAGCCTTGCCCATTTACAACCTACAAACATCCCTTATCCTGCTTTTCTATCTTCTGCACCTGGCTCTGCTCCTTTCCTTCTGGGCCTTTATTAGGGGGAGGTAACGAAATTTACGATGAGGCGGTCCGGGTCTTGAATGAAAAGTTGACATGAGATTATGATGGAAAAGTGGGAACCCCTCGTTCGTAATGTTTTGACATCAGATATTGTCGACGATTCCTGTGTACACCAAATATTTATTGTTTATGACACAAAGTTTTGGGAATGTACTAACATGTGAAGAATTCGCCTAAAGGCCAAAATTTAGTATATAAGGAGCAACCCTCTTTGTACAATTCGAACAGGCTCCTAGTTACTGCCCATGCGTAGTTTCTGTGACTTCTGTGTCCCTGCAGTAATAAACCTTTGGTCTTTGACGCCACCATCGAGAAGCCCGTGTTTCTGTTCATTTGTGCACCAAGGCAGGTGGAACTCCGGGGTCTTTGGGTGTTGTTCCCTGACACCTCTGGACGGAACCAAAAAGTCCAGAACTCCAATTGGCGCCCAATGTGGGGCGACGTCATTCGGTACCGGTCCAAAAGCCTGAAGAGTTCGAGAAGCTTCGTGTGAAGATTCCTGAGGGAGGCGCCCCACTTCATCGATCCCGGCATATCGCAAAAGTGGCCCGACGTTCTCTTCCACAAGGGTTCCCGTTCAGGACGGCTGCAGTGGGCCGTTGCCTTGACCGTCGCCCTGTCTTGGACCCGAGGTGCAGTCCTTAGTACAGCGAAACGTGACGGGTTTCTCCTTGGTGACGTCTTCAGTGCCTCAGTTAAGTATTTAGTGATAGCTAGCTGGTTACTTTGTGAGGGTTGTTAAAATCCTTTTCGGTTCTTGGTTTGGTTTGGTCTCGTAAGATTATCACTGGTTGTTCTGGTTACGATAATCTATTTGGTTTAGTTTGAGGTATCGATACATCAGTTCGTTTTGGTAGGCCTAAGTTCTTGGTTCGAGTGCACATATCTGTTTCGTGTTTTGTTTGTTTTGTGTTCCGGACTGAAAATGGTAAGTCGGAAAAACTGTATGTTGTCTTGTTTCGGTTGCAACAGTGACTCACGATTGGAGGACTCATGTCTGGTTCCTCCGATTGGGACTCCCCTATATGACTTGTATTGTAAATATGGTGTGGGTCCTATATCTTATAATGAGGTGTGGGTCCGATACACTGAGAAAGATGGTGTCCTTAGTTGGCCACTACATGGTAGTTTTGAACCAGAAATTCTCGACAATCTAGAAGCGAAATTGTTTAAGAAGAAAGCCCGGCCGGCAATGTTTGATTCTTTCCGTTACTGGCGAAAAGAATCCAAACAGAGAGAAATGAAAAGGTTAAAGAAAGAACAGAAAGAGCAAGAAGAGTTGACTCTGGAGCAAGCGGCTAAGCAGCTACAAGTTAACGAGTCAGAGAAAGCCATAGAGGTGGCCATGAGAGAGCGCAATTTAGCGATCGACAAGTGCTATCCTGCCTTGCCATCGAAAACAGCTAAGATACTGGAGGATTCCGAAAATGATCCTCTGCTATCTTATTTGTTACGGTCACCTCCACCGTATGCACAAGGTGCTACGGCTCCACCTTTACCGAATGTACAATTGCCGGTTGCTGGACAACCTGATGTTCCTGCTCCTGTCCCTCAAAATCAGGTTCCTGTACCTCCTGTGGTCAATGTAAATGTTCCTACGGCTCCTCCTCCTCCTGGATTGCCGACTTCTATACCTGTCTCCGTCTCGCTTACACCTACTGTTCCACAAACTATCTTCCTCGATACTTCTACTGTTCCACTATCTGTTCCTACCTCTACTGTGTTCTCTGCGTCTGCGAGTGTGTTGACTCCACTTTCTGTTCGTCGGAGAATCACTGATTCTGTGTCTAATATGCTGTCTCCTTTCTATAAAACTTTAATCAAGACTCCTACTTCCGACTCTGTTCAGAGACGTAGTCAGCTTCCGAGTACTGAGGAACGGGGAATTTTAGATTCCACGGCTCTCAGATGGATTTCGAAGAGTAGGAGATATAGTACGAGAGATGTGCTAGACACGTTTATGCAGTGGAAAGAACCAACGCAACGGTATGTTTTTGACGAGATGTGCTCGTTGTTACGTGAGGAGATAGAAGAAGATGATGTTGAATCAAATTTAGAAGATTTAATCAAGGTTCAGAGAGAGTTTGCTGCAGGAATGATAGTGGGTGATAATATAGAAGAAGCGATGGAACTGATTTTAAGTTATAGGAATGATCCATCACTTCGTTCACCGAGAGATTTAGAGAAAAGCAAGATGAAGTTAAATCGCCAATATCCAATGAGGGAGGTTCCTCCAATTTGGCGCGAAGCTGTGCAAGCTGATCAAAATAATGGTATTGTAGCTGCTCCAGCCCAATTCCAAAGAGTGTGGATACACATTCCGTGGAAGCGAGCTGAAGTATTAGCAGTGAAGCAGGCCTTGCCAGATCCACGTAAGAATCCTGCTGGATACTATAAGGAATTAACACAGACAGTTGAGGCTTGTATAATGAACTTAGCAGACATCGATATGTTATTTGGCAACGTAGTTCCGCAACCAGTGTGGGCTAAAATTCGTAGAGAGGATCATCAAGTTGCCTTAGGTGGTGACTGGGCAGCTATCACTGCAGCGGATGGTCAGCAAGTAGGTGGTGCAAAACCCGAACCCCTAATTGCTAACCTTCCAGGTAGAATAATTGATCTAATGAAGACTCTGATGCCCGCATTGCGTGTTAATTGGGACAAGTTATCCGCATGCAGGCAGAAGAAAGACGAAAGTGTCTCCGACTTCTTCACGAGGTTCGAAGAGACTTTTGTAGATCATAGTGGTCAGGACATGAGCACAGAAGGAGGGCAAAGACTGTTTGTCGATAAATTTGTGCATAATTTGTTACCTGAATTATGCAATAAATTAAAGGATTCAGAGAGTGCGTGGGCTGTATCCACAACTGCGCAAATACTTGCGACTGCACAGTATTACGAAAACAGGGATAAAGAGGAAAAGGAGAAATCAGATAAGAAAACGAAAGATTTAAAGACTAAAGTTCTTTTGCAACAGGCGTATCCGCCTCGCACGAATCAGACTAATATGCAACAGGGTTCATATCAAAGGACAGATTATAGTACATCGAGACCTCAATATCAGTGGAACCAGTGTGCGTACTGTAAGAAAGAGGGTCACTACAAGAATGAATGTCCGATCTTAGCGCAAAATAATGCAGCAGCAGCTCAGAGAGGTCGTGGTGGTTTTGTGCAAAATTCTAGAGGTCGAGGACGAGGTACTATGCCTCCACAAACGAATGATCGTCCTTCCAATCACTTTGATCAACGAAATGGACAGTCTACTCAGCAAAATAGATCTCAACAATATCTTGTTGAAGATTATTGTGAAGTGGATGAGGGATTTCAGCAAAATGGGTACTAGGACAGCCATGGACAGAGAGAGGGAGTAGTATCAGTTCCAGTGGATCAGAGTGGGCCTTATGTCGCAGTAGCAACATCAGGTGTAGTCGAACCGTTTCTGTTGGATACTGGTGCCGCAAAAAGTTCTATCATTCATGCGAAACTCCCTGGCGCACCTTTGTCCGGCTCAACAAATGTCTCTGTAGGTTTTTCAGGCGCCCCTGTTTACAACCCGATATCTGGTCCTTTGTCTATTTCTGTTGGACCGTGTCACTTGAAAGCACCTCTGATTTTGACGACAGGTTGTAATGAAAATCTGCTTGGTTTAGATTTGTTAAAACGACTATATGCGACATTGTACTGTTCTCCGGAAGGAGTACTGCTTACATTGGGTAAAAATATCACCTCTCCGATGTACTTGTCAATGGATGCACTCCCGCCAGAGCTACGTTCACTCCCTGATTCTCTTTGGGCGACTGGTCCTAACGATGTAGGCCTTTTGGAAATACCACCATATGTAGTAACTTTGAAAGCAAATGTAAAATTTCCAAGAATTCCTCAATACAAAATATCTAGTGAAGGTGAGCGTGCACTTTTATTGATTGTGCAAGATTTGATTAAGAAAGGTGTGGTTGAAGAAACGAGAGGAAATGTCTGTAACAGTCCTGTATTACCGATTTTGAAACGAACTGATCCTACACAGCCTCCAGTTTATAGGTTTGTTATCGACCTTAGAGAAGTTAATAAGATTGTAGTTCCGCAGTTTCCTGTAGTCCCAGACATTACTGCCTTGTTAACACTGATTCCTGCTACAGCCACTTGGTTCTCAGTCATTGACTTGAAAAATGCCTTTTTCAGCATTCCAATAGCCGAGGAAAGCAGAGATATTTTTGGCTTCTGTCTAGGAGGTCGAAGTTTCAGATTTAAACGCGCTCCACAAGGCTATTGTGAGAGCCCATCTATTTACAGTCAAGCATTAAAAAGCCAGTTAGATTCCTTTGTCCTTCCTCCAGGTTCTGCTCTAGTACAGTATGTAGACGATCTTCTAGTGGCTGCCGATGACAAGGAAACTTGCAAAGCAGCTACGATTTCGTTATTGCATCATTTGTCTAAATTGAATCATAAGGTATCGCCTTCGAAAATGCAATACTGCTGCCAAGAAGTGACCTACCTAGGTCATCTCTTGTCAAAAAAGGGAAGGAAGTTGACCCCAGAGAGAATAAAAGCAATTACGCAGATGAGTGTTCCACGCACACAGAGAGAAGTGCGTGCCTTTTTAGGCATTACCTCTTACTGTAGGCAGTGGATCCCAAATTTTTCTCTTTTAGCAAAACCGTTGGTAGCTTTGACTGGGAAAAATGTTCCGAGTCCGGTGCCATGGTCTGATGAATGTCAGGAAAGTTTTACTGAATTACGAAAAGCATTGTGTTCAGCTCCTGTATTGGGTACACCTGATTACAGTAAGCCATTCACGCTCTATGTTCATGAGAGAGAAGGTTGCGCGTTGAGTGTTCTGACACAGAAGTTTGGTGACAAACAACGCCCTTGCGCGTATTTTTCATCAACATTAGATCCGGTAGCTAGAGCGTTGCCTAGTTGTTTGAAAGCTACAGCGGCAGCTGCGGCTTCCATTCGACAATCTGCTGGTTTGGTGATGAACGACATGCTAGTGGTCATGGTTCCTCATGCGGTGGATACACTCATGAATCGAACGAAGACACAACACCTTACCAGTGCGAGACTATCTGGTTACGAGCTGACATTACTAGCGAGTCATATTCAGATCAAAAGATGTAATGTATTGAATCCAGCAACGCTGTTGCCGACTGATCAAGAGTCGAGTGATTCCGAGCCACATGATTGTTGTTTTAAAACGGAGGAAGAGACAAAAGGACGCATTGACTTAAAGGATACTCCGTTATCCGATCCAGATGGCACGCTGTATGTGGACGGGTCATGTTTTAAGTTGGAGAATGGTGATGTGACTGCTGCTTACGCAGTAACGACTTTGAAGACGATTTTGGAGACTGCAAGAGTGAGTCAGAATTCTGCCCAAGCTGCAGAATTAATAGCTCTAACAAGAGCGTGTGTTTTAGCTAAGGGAAAGAGAGTGAATGTCTTTACAGATAGTCAGTACGCATTTGGCGTGGCCCATAGTTTTGGCCGTCTGTGGAGAGAAAGAGGTTTCATTACGTCCCATGGGACTAAGATTCAACATGGTCAGCTAGTTAACGACTTGTTGGAATCTCTAACCTTGCCGACTGAAGTTGCGATTGTAAAGTGCAGTGCTCATAAAGCAATCACGGATGATGTTGGTCGCGGGAATGCTTTTGCTGATGAAACTGCTAAACAGACCGCTAGAGACACGATGAGCAGAATGTATGTTGCTACGTCTGCAAGATGGATTGCGGAGTCTGGAATGTGTGAGGATACTATGGAAAGTGTGAAAGAGATTCAGAAAGAAGCAACTGAGGAGGAAAAACGTGTATGGAAAGAAAGTACGGGCAAATTGGATTCGAATGGGTGTTGGATTGATTTGACAGAACAGCAGCGTTGGATGTTGCCTGATGCGTATGTGCTTGCAGTGGTGACAATGGCGCATGGAGTAGCGCATATAAGTTCTAAAGGAATCTGTAAGATGTTGGCTCCGGTCTGGAAGAATGATGGGATCAGTAAGTGTGCAGAGAGAGTGGTGAAAAATTGTATGGTATGCCTGATGCATAATCCTGGCAAGGGAACTCCAACTCCAGCTGGTCATTTCGCTCCTCCTTCCTGCCCCTTTGAAGTGATTCAGTTAGACTTCATTCACATGGATCGCTGTAATAATTTGAAATATGTCCTGGTGGTAGTCTGTGCTTTTTCCAGGTGGATCGAAGCATACCCACTAAAGGACAACACTGCCCTATCAACTGCCAAAATTCTTCTCAAAGAATATTTCCCTAGATTTGGTATGCCACGGATTGTATGGTCAGATAACGGAAGTGAGTTTATAGGAAAAGTTATGCAGAGTGTGTGTGCCGGCCTAGGTCTGAAACAAAAATTCCACAGTGCGAACCATCCCCAGTCTGCTGGTTTAGTGGAGGGTTACAATGGCACCCTTAAGCTGAAACTAGCTAAAATACAAGCATCCACAGGTTTAGCCTGGCCAGACGCACTTCCTTTGGCTTTGTTATCAACGAGAGCAACTGTACATTCTAGAGTGGGGCTTAGCCCCTACGAAATCGTTTTTGGCCGCCCGGCAAATATTTGGGGTGTGCCGAGGCCTAAAGAGTTTTGTTCTCTAGAATATCCTATGTTGATAGACTACCTTTACGACTTGACTGCTAAATTGAGTCTTATTCACCAACAGGTTTTCGATGCTTTGCCAAAGCCTCCGGAGAGTCCAGGGCATCAGCTGAAACCAGGAGATTTTGTGGTTATCAGAAATTTCGCGAGGACGAAGAACCTTCAGCCGAGATTTGTCGGCCCCTTTCAAGTCCTACTTGCAACGAGAACAGCAGTTCGTGTGGCTGGCCGCAAGCATTGGGTACATGCATCCCATGTAAAGCGTGTACCTCTGCCACTTCCTTACGACGACTGGGTGAAGAAAGGAATTGGTTCCTCCGAATTTGAAAGCACGCCAAAATTCATCCCTTTCAGCGATGCCGAATTGATTACTGACACTCCAAGCTCTGACTCTCCTCCAGAAAAGACTCCTTTGAACTCTGAACATTTGTCCCCTGCATCAGAAAGAACTCTGTCATCTGCGAACTTGAACACTGCAACAGCTACCAGTGAAACGCTATTTGCCGATCAGACAGTACCTGCGAAGCAAAGATATAATTTACGAAATCGTAAAATGGACAAATAAAGCAGGCAACTGCCCATTGTGATATTTTGAAATTTTGAACTTTTGCCTTCAGCCAGGAAGTTTGCTATTATTTTGTTGTTTTAAAATTGCCTTGCCGTCTGGGTAGCCGTAGGGTCGTGGCTGTGTGCCTAGTTGAATTTGCAGGGGTCTGACACAAGGTCGATCTTTCTGTTGGTTCTGGGAACTCCCAGGGCTGATAGAGGCATTTTCATCTACGTACACATCATCAGTGGTCGCGAGCGGATTGTAGAAGATGGAGCTTCCTGCGCTGCAACGAGAAAATGTGATTTATGTTCGCAGAAACAGACTTTATAGAATTCTTCACAGCAAATGCTTTTTGATGCAATGTGCCATTACATTCTTGATTGTTTTGATAACGTTGGTGGGTGGAATCGTTTTCAGTATAAATTTGATTTTTGTGCCAGTTACTACAGTACCTCCCCTTGATCCTGCTACTTCTACTGTTTCTTCTATACACTCATTTCATTCGTTTCCCGAACATGAGCAAGCCCGACGCTCAGAGTTCATTAACAACACTTTTGTACAGCTCTTGCACCAACACCAACTGGTAGTTAACACTACAGACTGCTGGGTGTGTGGCTTGATACCCCACACTATGGATAAAGGTATTCCTTATCTGGTTTTGCCTTTCAGCTACAATGGATCATTTCAGGCCCTTCAAACCATCTTTGCTTATGCCCTTGAAACCTATCCTCCACGTCCACCACGTTCCACTAAATATAACTCTGCCAACAAAGCTTTAGTCCAGGGAATTATTGACATGATCAAGGACGTCAATAATACTCCATCTTACCCTAGAGACGAATTGCGAGTATATTTAAGTTGGAATACTTCAGAGTATCGCCTTAGTTTAGGAGAAAGCAAGCGCAAAAGCTCAACTCCAATCTGGGTCGTACCTCACCGAGGTCAGGTCTGTTTGCAAGGGAATGGGAGAAATCCGAGAGCTCAGCTAGGGAGGAGTGAGTGCGTAGAGACTTATGTGTTTCCGGCTAACTCTTCCCCTGCCTTTCTTACTGCTAGGGGTACCTACTTCATCTGTCGAGATAGAGCTTATACATGGTTGCCTGCCGACTTTTCAGGATCATGCTATATTGCTCGATTGTTGCCTCCAACATACACTGCCTCATCTGATTACCACAGAACCAGAGTAGCGAGAGGTGTCTTCAGCAAGGAAGATACTGCTGGTCAGGAAGCTGGAGACTTCTTCAAAGGCTTCCTTCCGTTCTGGGGGCCTATGGCCAATAGTAGAAACATACGTCAGCTAACACTGGTAGTTGAATCTACTATTACCGAAACTGCTGGTGCCCTTAGCAATTTGACAGCTGAGCTTCAGGCGGATAGACTCATGACGTTGCAGAACCGTATGGTTCTAGACGTTATCCTTGCAGATCGAGGTGGGGTATGCAGAATGATCCAATCGAGCTGCTGTGTCTTTATTCCTAATAATGCTCCAACAGTCTATGAGGCGATCTCTAAGCTACACAAGATTTCCGACTCTATTCACGTAGACAAGGGAAACTGGTCCTTCATGGAGTAGTTTTGGACTCTGATCTCAGCGTGGGGATGGAAGGTTCTAATGGTCATTGGTGTCATCTTAGTATTCCTGTTCTCATGTTGCCTGATTATCCAGTGTGGTCCTGCTCTGTGTAGTCTTTGTGCTGCAACTTGTCTTAGAAAACCACCTGCGTTTGGAGAAAAGGCACGAGAAAGGATGATGATACAACAGCATGTCACTGACCTGATGAGCATAGAATTAGACTCTGACATAGACTGAGTAATTGCCTATGTAAGGGCAAAAGGAGGTCTGAGGTTCCGTGACGATTTGAACCCGTGTTTTCAGTATTGTCGGAAATACATAATATTGGTATCAGCGAACCGCAAATGATCCATTTAGTATATCCTGGTTTTTTCGCTACGCTACGAGCAAGAGTACTCCTCTTATAAACACATTTCTGATCTACCCACGGCATCCATCTTAGATCATGGTCGCCATTTTGTGTTTCTTGCCCTCACATACGCAATAACCTCTGATCACTTCATTTCGATTAAGGACACGTAGCCTTAGCCGGAGATTCACCTCTTTCATGACACGTGCACCTTAGACCAGATCACGCTGTAGCTGCATGACTCGACAAAGGCTGCCTCCTCTGCCTGAGGCTAGTCCTGCTAAACTGGTCTTCGTGTCCATTGTCCTGATCACGATTAGGCGGCCGAAGCCGGTAGCCTTGCCCATTTACAACCTACAAACATCCCTTATCCTGCTTTTCTATCTTCTGCACCTGGCTCTGCTCCTTTCCTTCTGGGCCTTTATTAGGGGGAGGTAACGAAATTTACGATGAGGCGGTCCGGGTCTTGAATGAAAAGTTGACATGAGATTATGATGGAAAAGTGGGAACCCCTCGTTCGTAATGTTTTGACATCAGATATTGTCGACGATTCCTGTGTACACCAAATATTTATTGTTTATGACACAAAGTTTTGGGAATGTACTAACATGTGAAGAATTCGCCTAAAGGCCAAAATTTAGTATATAAGGAGCAACCCTCTTTGTACAATTCGAACAGGCTCCTAGTTACTGCCCATGCGTAGTTTCTGTGACTTCTGTGTCCCTGCAGTAATAAACCTTTGGTCTTTGACGCCACCATCGAGAAGCCCGTGTTTCTGTTCATTTGTGCACCAAGGCAGGTGGAACTCCGGGGTCTTTGGGTGTTGTTCCCTGACACCTCTGGACGGAACCAAAAAGTCCAGAACTCCAAAACCAGGGTTGATCTCAGGGTTGGATGCCCACCAGGGTTGATCTCAGGGTTGGATGCCCACCAGGGTTGATCTCAGGGTTGGATGCCCACCAGCGTTGATCTCAGGGTTGGATGCCCACCAGGGTTGATCTCAGGGTTGGATGCAAACCAGGGTTGATCTCAGGGTTGGATGCCCACCAGGGTTGATCTCAGAGTTGGTTGTCCACCAGCGTTGATCTCAGGGTTGGATGTCCACCAGGGTTGATCTCAGGGTTGGATGCCCACCAGCGTTGATCTCAGGGTTGGATGTCCACCAGGGTTTGATCTCAGGGTTGGATGCCCACCAAGGTTGATCTCAGTGTTAGATATCCACTAGCATTAGTCTCAGGGTTGGATGCCCACCAGGGTTGATCTCAGGGTTGGATATCCCCAGGGTTGATCTCAGGGTTGGATGCCCACCAGCATTGATCTCGGGGTTGGATGCCCACCAGCGTTGATCTCAGGTATGGATGCCCACCAGGGTTGATCTCAGGGTTGGCTATCCACCAGGGTTGATCTCAGGGTTGATGCCCAACAGGGTTGGTCTCAGGGTTGGATGCCCACCAGCGTTGGTCTCAGGGTTGGATGCCCACCATGGTTGATCTAAGGGTTGTATATCCGCCAGGGTTGATCTCAGGGTTGGATATCCACCAGCATTGGTCTCAGGGTTGGATGCCAACCAGGGTTGATCTCAGGGTTGGATGCCCACCAGTGTTGATCTCAGGGTTGGATGTCCACCGGGGTTGATCTCAGGATTGGATGCCCACCAGCGTTGGTCTCAGGGTTGGATGCCCACCAGGGATGATCTCAGGGTTGGATGCCCACCAGCGTTGATCTCAGGGTTGGATATCCACCAGGGTTGATCTCAGGGTTGGATGTCCACCAGGGTTGATCTCAGGGTTTGATATCCACCAGCATTGACCTCTGGGTTGGATGCCAACCAGGGTTGATCTCAGGGTTGGATGCCCACCAGTGTTGATCTCAGGGTTGGTTGTCCACCGGGGTTGATCTCAGGGTTGGATGGCCACCAGCGGTGGTCTCAGGATTGGATGCCCACCAGGGATGATCTCAGGGTTGGATGCCCACCAGAGTTGATCTCAGGGTTGGATGCCAACCAGGGTTGATCTCAGGGTTGGATATCCACCAGCGTTTATCTCAGTGTTGGATGTCCACCAAGGTTGATCTCAGGGTTCGATATCCACCAGGGTTGACCTCAGGGTTGGATGCAAACCAGGGTTGATCTCAGGGTTGGATGTCCACCAGGGTTGATCTCAGTGTTCGATATCTACCAGGGTTGATCTCAGGGTTTGATGGTCACCAAGGTCGGTCCTAGAGTTTCTTGTGGCCCTCCACACTAACCACCCAGTTTAGTGGGTTCTATTACAGCCCACCTGGAGCACATCAAATTATATTCAATGTCACAAGTGTTTTCAAAGGGCTTTTTCAGTGCCAGTTAGTTTTTCGAGTCCCTGAAGCAGTGGGTCCTTTGTATGTAAGACTCTACATCTTTAGCACAATATTATTGTCCCCCACACCCTCCTCTAGATCTATGCATCTACCTGTGCATGGCTTATCTGCTCTCTTTCCAATTGTAACAAACAAATGTCCCTCTGGGGAGGATGGGGTGGGGTACAGTAACAAAGAAAACCCCAGAAAGGCCTGCAGTAGCAGGAACAACAAAGCAATTTATTTATAACAAAGCAATCTCGTGTAATGTCAGGCACTTCAATTTAAGATTGTTACCTGAAATGACTGAGATTATACCGTTATGTGATATTACCTAATTAAGACTCGTTCAGGTAAAGATCCAACTGCAGAAGCAACAAACCAAACACCAGCAACTGTTATTCGCATTAGGCATGATTTTGCAGTGTGTTTATATTGCTAAGTGAGCCGTTGCGGCATAAATGGATGGTAGGACAAATGTCGGCCTATAAGTAATGGTTAAAATTCTGCAAAGGACATATTGCATAATAATGCATTATTTCGCTTTTTTGGGGGTAGGCGCAGTTTTCACGTATTAATTTCCACTAACACAATTGCACAGATTTCGCAGTTTCCTAGTTTGAAAGCTACAATATGCTCAGGTGCAAGGCAGGAGTCTCTGCCGCTGACGCGCCATCCCTATAGACATAAAAAGGGATACCCAGGATGAGCAGTGTAAAAAGGAACAGAGAAAATAGTGCCTCCAAGGGTGTTTGCACTGATTCCCCACTCTACGTGTCCTTGGTTGGGCCTCACTGCTAAAGCTGATGTTCCCACAGAGAGGTGGAATAGTTGGGTCCAGGGGCAACCTTTTTCATAAGTCACCTGAAGGTGACATATCTCCAGCACATGCTATGTTCCTGTCCTCCCCTTTCCACACAATCCGTTGAGGATGTGGTAGGTCTGCATATGGGAGAGGCACCTTGAAGAAAGCATGACTATGGGACCCAACTCCTCACAGTACTCTAAGGAGCAACGAGCTACCTAAAATTAAGACAGGATACAAGACTTACGGTCTTCACTAACACCAGGGGTTCTGTAAGTATTGACTGCACAAGACCCCAAACGTGCATGCTTTAGTACACATGCAAGTTTAAAATATTTTTCGGGTCCTGAAGAAAGCCAATCTGACCCTGAGGCACAAAAATATGGCTGAAACATGTCGACCCCATCAAGGATAAGTAGGAGCAATTTAATATCCAACAACTATCCACCACTATTTTTTAATATTGACCCAGAGTCCTACAAATATAATCACAACCTGTGGAAAGGAGTCTCGAGCCAAGTTGATCCTTTTCACCTCACGCTGACACACACATACAGCCACAAGATCACGCTGTCAAAAAAAACCAGCTCTGCTGTAATCAGGCATTGCAGCACACCCTGGAAGCACTCGGCATCCAGCGTGTGAACCCAATGATGAAGCATATCACCTACTAGGTAGGGGAGTGAGGGTTCTTCTAAACACACCTTGTATTTTACAAATCAATCACACTTTGGAGAACAAAAAAATAAGGTTGCTGTAAAGACATCAATGATATAGGTTGAAGACTCGTTCTAGTATTGTTGAGTATACTCCCATTTCCACACACTGGGAGGCAATCCAAGAGATGCTCCATGAGGTAACAGAGCTCCTGGACATAGGCACTGGGGAGGCCAAGGCCCTAGGCATAGTCAAACATGAGAAGCGCACAGTTTACAGGGCACGCTTTGCTAGCCCAGCATTGCTCCACACTAAGCACACTATCACCCTTCACTGGTGATGGCCTCAACCCCAGGTTGGAGGCTTGACATGGAGTGGTACAGATATGTTGGAAGGCTGAAGGCTAAGCCTTATGCTTTGATGAGGACCGGCATATCCGCAGGTGCCCCATCTCTCCTGTGTTGGACGCCCTCCACGACCACTTCCTCCTACTTACCCAGAATGGCAATTTGCCTCCATGAATTCTCAGACCCCCTCCTCTATCCAGATTCCCAGGATGTACCCCCTCTGGTACTCTCTCTCCCCCTAGCCTCGCCACTGTTGGCATGACTATTGCCCATCTAAGACCCAGCCTGGGCACTAACAGTGACGCGTTTCGAACAGCACCCTGGTCTCCGATCCCCTTTCCAGCCTCTCGTGAATATGTTTCCCCCTAGACACACGGTCTGCACGCGCCACCATTGAGCCACCCGTGTAACCCAGTGGCACTCCCAGCCCCCCTGTTGCACACAGAGGCCCACATACTGGATTTCTCATCCACCTGTATACTACAGCTGATACATGGACACTCAAGAAAACACTGCAACTCTTGACCAGTCAATGTGTTATTACTGATTGTTAAAAAATGCAATAAAAACACTTGCTAAAAAAAGTCACCTGAAAAGTTATAAACCTGATAAAAGAAACCCACAGAAAATGGCTTATAGGACAAACCAAGGGACAGAGGGAAGGCGCTGGTAGCACAAAATGACTGCAAATTGCAACTCTACTTATGCAACCAGTATTTTACTTTGGAAACTGACCAATGTACTAATAAGTTGGCTTATAAAATGCAGATTTGGATCGGGGTTGGGAGGATGACCTGTCTAAAGAAAATTCATATTTAAAGTATCTGCCCCGATAGGATTCCTCACTCTTGTCAGGTGTCCCATTGCTATCTCATAGTCCAGTGTCTAGCTGGTGAGGTTACACCCTGCCAGACAGCTGCAGAAAGTGAGGCAGAAGAATGGCCACACAGACTGGGTAGGTCTTCCCTCCGATGTTGGCATGAAACTGAAATGCTGGATCAAGGAGCCAGTACAGACACATACATATTAAAGAGGGATGGGTTAAGCAACGAGCCCTGTGGAACCCCACAAGGCAGGACATAAGGGGTCGATTTAAAACAATCCAGGGTCACAGTTTGTCTTCTTTCTATCAAAAAAGACGATAGTAAGGACAGTGCCAGACCCGTAATCCCTAAATCTTCCAAACGCTGTTGCAGCAGTTTATGATCAACAGTATCAAACGCTGCAGACAGATCCAGGATGATCAGGGCAGCAGCACCACCTCTATCCATCACTGTCCTAATCTCCTCTGTAGCCTTAATCAAGGCAGTCTCCGTACTGTGTTCCGGCCAAAATCTGAATTGGGAGGAATTGAGTAAATTATTTTCTTGGACAAATTGAGCAAGTTGTTTATTCATGATTTTCTCCACTATCTTAGCTGGAAAAGGCAGCCTGGCGATAGGACAGTAGTTGCTTGGGTCAGATGCAAGTTCCGTTTTTTTATCAATGGAATGATCGATGCGTCCTTCCATAAAGCAGGGAAAATCTCCGAGGTGAACATGGTATTAAAAATTTCAGTGAGGATAGGACTGACCTCCTTAGCTACATCTCTCAGTACTGCGAAGGTCAGGGCTCCAACAGGGAGCTAGATTTAATTTCCTTAATACAATTTTCCACCAGCTCACTAGATACCTGGGAGAAGCCCTTAAACATATTTTTGCCAGGATTAAGGTTAGGGGTTTCCTCAAATAACTCATATGTGAGGGCGGTCCAACGGAATAATAGATATTATTAATGTTATTAACTCTTTGGCAACCATGCCATCGCTATATACACAGACAACACTCAAAAGGTCCAGGAACAGCACAAGACTTTCCTTTCTGTGAAAAAGAAGCTTTGAGAGATGAACCTCAAATGCATGTTAATATACCCAGCGAAGCTTCCAGTCATAGCAGCTGGCAAATCACTTTTTTTTAACAATGTGAGTAAGAATGGTCCTGGCTGGATATGTCTGACTGGATGCTAGCACATACACTGGGCAGTCCAGACTCATTCCTTGTTCGTACATGAGGGGGTTTGAGAGGATGCCTCAGGGGAAGGAGCGGGGGCAGGCATGATTCACGTGGAATGGCTCACATTGTCGTCCAAGAAGATGGTACCATAGACTCCACCGCAGTTGAACACATTGCTCGATATGACCCCCCATTAGTGGCGGTTATGCCAGGTCTCCCCCACGAACCAATGGCATGGTGCCTGAAACCATACTGTTGTAGCCTGGAGAGCCCCTCTCTGCTCTGCTTGTTGTCATCTTTATAAGTTATGGGGGGACTCATTTATGAGGGTTTAGTGCAGGGCAGCACCGCAAGGAATGCAGCACACATAGAAAAAGGAAAAAACAAGACATGAAAACATGTCTCCTCGTTGCGCCTCCCTATCATCACCCCTGGGGTGGCTTTAGAATCGGACACATTCGCAGGTTTACAATTTCTCGTAAATTTGGGAATGCTTCAGATTCCATGGGTGTTGCATGGGAACACCCACAGCAACACCCATGGAATGACCCTCTCACGCAGTGTTCTGCGTGAAAGGAGCACATATTTACAAGGCCATGAAAAGCCACGTATAGTGACTTTATGTGGCCATGTAAATATGCCACGGCACATTGCGTCACTGGAATATCAAAACATTGATGTTTTGGTGCCGCAAAAGTTCTTCAAGGGGCCTCATTAATGAGTCCCTGAATGGTATGCCATGCCAATTCACCTTCATCGTCCTTAAGGAGGGATCCTTGCTCTCAGGTGTACGAGTTGGTTGGGGCACATATTAAGTTGGAGGGGCGGTAATTTTGCACAGAGATATACCGCAATGGGATGGATTGGGATTCACCAGTCCCTGGCCTCTAGCCAGGATATGCTACATGTTACATGTGTAAATACTGATTATTGCTCTCTGGGCATAGTTAGTCCTGGGAGCATTCTTCTCCTTATGGGGGCGCATGGTGTCTTACACTGTTGTATGTTGGTTGAAGGGGTGGACACTAGGGGTAGATAGTGGGCCCCCCTTGGGGTGACTCATGTTAATGTCTGTTGGGACTCTGGGTGTAGCATTGGTCATCTTGACACTTTGAAGCAATTGGACTTGTATGCAAAAGCACTTATTTTATACATATTCGGGTGACGGTGTTCACTTTAGGTTTTCTAAGTTGACCTTCTATGCCAACATATTATAGGGGGGAAAATTGATTCACATGTACGCTTACAGTCACAATGGTTAGTCCAGGCACATATAGGTTTGTATGTTGGAATGTGAGGGCTCTGGGTACCTACAAAAAAAAAAGTAGTGTCGTTCCTGAAGCGGAATGCTATTCATATCGCATGTCTACAGGAGTCACACTTCTCGGACATAGGGACATAGAGGCCTGCAAATTGGCTAACAGAAGGAAAATCAGCTTTATTTGACTAATTATTCAGTAAATGCCAGGTAAGTCCTTATTTGGATAGCGCCTGGATCCCTTTTGATCTGACCTATGTGGAAGCCGATGTTGAGGGGCAGTTCATACTGATATTGGGGAGACTCAATGGTGTAGACATAGCCCTAGAAAGTACTTATGCACCTAACATAGATGATGGGCAATTCTTCCCCAATAAATGTTGTCTCACCAGCCTTAAAGGGCCCAGTGGTCTGGGCTGGCGACTTCAATTGTGTCCTGGATGGTGAGCTTGATAGAAGCCCTCACCTCCTGCATGCCAAACCTAAAATGACACGTTCCCTACAGGAGACAGTTCCTAATTTGGGATTCTGTGATATATGGAGGGCCACCCACCCTACAAAGACAGAGTGTACCTGCTATTCCCCTACTCACAGCAGAGACAGTAGATTGGACTGTTAGCCATTTCAAACACAGACCTACATTAGATATGGTCAGTCCAAACATGAATAAGCACCCTTTACATCATTTGTGTGTTCTCCTGTTAGTGTCAATATGATGTCAAATATTTAATATGAAACGCCCCTCCCAGGGTCAAATGTTTTTCCACTGCTTTCATCTCACAGCCCAGAAGGGCCTTAAGTCAAACATCATTGCATTTTCACAAAGGCTAATATTCAAGTGTTACTGGAAATATATGTTTCCATCTCCTTTGGTGAGAACTGTTAGGGGTCAATATTTGCTCATTTTGGGCAACACCCTTAAATGTGAATGTGAGAAATTAAAAAATGCATCAGTACTTAGAAAGCATTTCTGACTCAACTCCCAAAAGAAATCCAGGTCTGAAAGGGGCGAGTTGGGTGTGGGCGTAGAAGAGGCAATAAGTACAGGTGGTACAGGTGGAACAGCCCAATGCTGACTCACATCACAACCAGGCTCCAAGCACCAGGTGAGTATATAGCTCTCTACCTCCTCTGTGAACTGTTGCACACACTATAGTTTTATTTTAGAGCTTTAACTACGGCCAAAGAGGTCATGACACCAACTCCCTAATGTCTAGGCTGTGCTGGGACCAGAGTATCATTTTCCTGGAGTGTCAGTCAAATATACTTTTATTTGATTTGTCAGTCAGTCAAATATACTTTATATGATTTCATTAAATAAAAATCATAAAAGGGTGGGAAAACCACCATAGATAAAACATGCAGAAGTATACATTGTTGTTATTATTAAAAAAAGGTATAAAAAAGGCAATATTTTAAGAAGAATTAACATGTAAACAGGGCAGTCAAGGGATTTCAAAACCAAATGTTCTAGCGCTGCTTGAGTTGGTTAGCAAGTGTTGAGTTGGCCAGTTATTTTGCCGCATTTTTTAAAAAGTTTCTGGTTATGCAGTACTGTGGGATAGATGAGCCACTGCAGGTTCTCATTTGTTCCTTCCTAAAAAAAACTCCTGAAGGCCCATTTTGCGTGTTACTATTAAAGCAGGACAAATGCATATTAGATGCAATAAAAACTCGTCCCAAGCTCCGCACAGGCGGCAGCCCTTTGATTGCCATGCGTATTTCCATTTAGGAGTTAGGTCCTTTGATGGATAAGACCCAAGCCTTAGTAGCATGAAAAAGTGCTTTTTCTGATGCGGGAAATGGTCTAGCAAACAAGGTTGGGGTTGCAACGTCTGGTATGTCTGTATCACGGACCAGGCGTGTCTTTTTTTTGCTAGGGCTGTTTTATCTAAAGATAACGAATTCTGTTTTATGGCTTTGTTAACCACAGATTTGAAGCCGGGGTATGTAGAGACTGTGAGCCAGGGCTCCTCTAACTTCAATGCCAAAAGCGAAGCCTTCAGAGCTTCGAAGATTGAATTTTTGATTCTGGCTTGCTTTTCAATTTCTATCCAACAATAGAGGGCGAGTGTGTGCTCCATTTCTACCCAACAATAGTGGGCGAGTGTGTTCGCCTGGAGTGTCTTATTCCTTGATGATCTTGGCTGTGCTAAAGGTAGAAAGTCAATTCTTCCATTTCCTCAATCTTTTGCTTCCTAATGAGAGTCTCCTCTCTCTCATTTCCTGTGGTAATTACTCTGCGGTAGGGAGATGCCCTTCTCTTGTTTCCTGTGGTTCTGGCTGTGATTTGAGAGACTCCCATCACACATTTCCTGTGGTTCTCGCTGCACTGCAGCGATTCGATCCTCTCCTCCTCTCCTGTGGCTCTGGCTGTGCTTTGGGAGACTCCAATCACAAGTGGCCTTCTGTCAATGGCCCTGGCACTTTTTATTTATTTAAATGTATTTTATTTATTTTACAAATTAAGCGCTGCAAGGCAAAGGGATCAGCTAGAATACATTCTGGGATGTGAATGGTGTTAATATGATTCAAAACACAATATCCTGTCCATTTGTTCTGTAGGGCAAACAGAGCCTTCAGAGACTGGAGAAGGTCAGAGATATTTTTGTTCCAGCAAAGTGGATGCAGGAAAGTTTCTGCTGAATTAGTTAATCGATTTACTGATAAAGAAAAGAACATAAATCACCTGAAAAGAGTGTTACACATATTTTACAGCACTTTACAATTTATAAGGAAATTGCTAAACCAGTTGCATACAGGTGTGTTGGTGACTAAGAAAAGCGATGATGGTAAAATAATGATTGTGAATGGCAAAGGTGGTTATTGGAGCATTGGAGCTGGCCGGTCTGCCCAAGGAAGAGATATCTGCCAGGGTGCAGGCCTAGTGGGCTGTGAAGGAAGCCGCCACTGAAGGGGCTGCCTTCTCAGCAAGGAAGGTTTGTTGAGTGGCCACCATGTTTAAATCACACACTCAGCAAACTATTCACATTGGGAAGACTCCCAAAAGGCTAGACGACCATGAACTGGTGGCAGTTTGGAAGGTGGACTACCAGGTTAGAGGATTATCCTGGCGGAGCAAGCTAGGACTCTTCCGCTGTACATCTGGCACTTCTCTGACTTGAACCAGAGCAGAGAAGCTGTGTGTGTGATGGAGCGAAATGCACTGGTCATTTGGAGCCCTCAGTGCTTCATTTAGAGGAGAGTGATTTAGGGCGATAAGATATATTTGGCAGATGGCCATGTGCCCTCTTCACTGTCACCCACCTCTATTAGAGATGGGGAACTGCTAAGTTTCCAACACAAACGCTCAGCCAACTTGGAATCAACATTCTGGCATCCCTCTGGCGGAAAATCGCCAGTTCCACAAGACAGGGCAGGAGAAATAAAACAAAGTCCAGGATGCTCCGTGAGAAGTCTCCCGACCCATCACAGATATTTTGGTATTGTTGTCCAAACACAAACCAAAAAATGCTGCCAACATGACAAGCAGACTGGCAAAGATGGATTATTTTCACCAATCTTCAAGGATCTTTAAATATGGAGGCACCAAAGTGGCTCGCGGATGAAGGGCCCTAGGGAGCCCTCCTCCCAGGGTCTCTACGATGCCCTTACAATACAGCAGGGGTGGCTCTAGGCTCATGGTGGCCCTGGGCAGGGAACGTGGATAGGGGGCCCCGGAAGAGGGGGTCCTGTCGGGGCGGAGCGCGGAGGCCAGTGAAGAGGGGGGGGTCAGAGTGTTTGGAATTGGAGCAGAGCCAGAGGCCGCCAAATCCCTGCCAGGGACCGCCACACAAATATGTATCCATCCTCAGAGGAATATTATATTAAGGATATATATTGCCGTGGTGGCCCCTGGGGTTTGGTGGCCCTGTGCAGGTGCACAGCTTGCATATGCCTAAGGCCGCCCCTGCCTACAGTAAAGCACTGAACGTCATTGCACACCAAAGACTTGTAAACATGGTGAAGAGTTCTGGGTCAGGATCCAGCTTGGTAAATTGGTTTATGTACAGGCTGATGGGAGGGGTCTGGCCATCATCATTATGGTGTACAGAATAACAGGGGGGGTCAGAGGGATTCGTTCTGGATCGGTCGCTCTTCAATACACCGCCGTTGGAGAGGAGCTGGCAAGTGAGCTGAGTGGAGTTGTAGGTGCCTTTGTACAACAAAGTCAACTGTAAAGCCACCCATGTAGGCTGGTGAAGTCTTGAGAGTCAGGACAAGCGAGAGGTTGGGTCTCAAAGGTAACCAAATAGGAGAGGGATGCTGGAAATCATGAGATTAAATAATCTGAAAGCAGTGCTTAATTTGAGCCGGTGGTTGCCTGTGGGGGCCAACAGAGCAAGAGGGGGGAAATAACCAAACCAGAAAAGATGGAAAACCCGCCACAAAAGGAGAAAGCAGAGAGCTGCAAGAATGAAACGAGGAGGCATGGAGTGTCTGGGAGTGAATTAAATAGAACAGAGGTGGGATAATACTATGTATGCAGCCTTAGTATTCAGAGCACCAACATATATTCCCAGCGGTGTAGCTAGGGGGGGAGGTGGCGGCACTATTGTGAGGGCGGCCGCCGTACGGCACTGGCCCGTTGTGGCTGCCTTTATAATTTTTTGGGGACACTCAGAGTGTCCCCAAATACATTATAAAGGCCGCCGCAACGGGCCAGTGCCGCACGGCCGCGGTTTGAACTGGCCACAGGGCACGCATCATGTCAATTAGGCCGGCCCAGGTGCAGTTGTTGACGCATTCTCAGATTGGCCCGACCATAACTCCGAAGGAGGACGCCTGACGTCAGATCCTGCATCAAGAGAGCGCAAATTAAATGTTGCAAGGTCGGAGGACTTACTCTGGTGCGGACTGGCCGGGCTGCCCACTGGTTTGCAGGCAGAGGCGTAGCTAGAGCTTGTGGCTCCCAGGGCTATCCTTTAGATTGCCGCCCCCCTGGGGGGTTGCTGGGGAAAAAGGAAGTCGAGCACCTGAAAGAGGTCCGAGAGACACGTAGTATTGCCCCTAATAGTTACCTTGATCATGCAAGTTACATGCACATGCATGACACAGTCCAGGTCTAGACAGCCCCGTCCCCAAAATAGTGCCACCTGTGGCGGACCGCCCCAACCTAGCTACACCGCTGATGGAAAAGCAGAAGGAAACCCAAAACTTACATCAGTTCTACCTACCCTGTTTTTGACATCTCACTCGTAACAACACAGCTTGTGCAGGACCCTTGTCCCCCGTCCCCCATCTGCCCCATCCATGACCTCTCAAAAAGGGGGTGGTGATGAACAGAGTGTCTGAATTAAGCAGACCACTCTTACCCAGTCAAGAGATCAGGGCTTGATCCATCACCGTTATTTAGCTCACTGCATCACCCCAGTTCAGAACCTGGCTTTTTGCAAATTAGTCTGACCCAGTGCCTCATGGGAACAGGGAAGACCAAACTACCGAGCCAATTCTTCACCGGAAAGGAGACAAGCTTCCGGGGACCGGTTTCTGGCATTTCAGCCGTCGTCGGCCCGGCTTGCTTGAATCCTGGTGGTGCAGTGAGCAAGGGACTCATGTCTGAGTATACCCTGCCACACTTGTGGTGGCCAAAAACGATTAAAAAAGGGGGTGGTGATGAACAGAGTGTTTGAATTAAGCAGACCACTCTTACCCAGTCAAGAGATCAGGGCTTGATCCATCACCGTTATTTAGCTCACTGCATCACCCCAGTTCAGAACCTGGCTATATGCAAATTAGTCTGACCCAGTGCCTCATGGGAACAGGGCAGACCAAACTACCAAGCCAATTCTTCACTGGAAAGGAGACAAGCTTCCAGGGACCAGTTTCTGGCATTTCAGCCGTCGTCGGCCCAGCTTGCGTGAATCCTGGTGGTGCAGTGAGCAAGGGACTCATGTCTGAGTATACCCTGCCACACTTGTGGTGGCCAAAAACGATTCAAAAAGGGGGTGGTGATAAACAGAGTGTCTGAATTAAGCAGACCACTCTTACCCAGTCAAGAGATCAGGGCTTGATCCATCACCATTATTTAGCTCACTGCATCACCCCAGTTCAGAACCTGGCTATATGCAAATTAGTCTGACCCAGTGCCTCATGGGAACAGGGCAGACCAAACTACCAAGCCAATTCTTCACGGGAAAGGAGACAAGCTTCCGGGGACCGGTTTCTGGCATTTCGGCCGTCGTCGGCCCGGTTTGCTTGAATCCTGGTGGTGCAGTGAGCAAGGGACTCATGTCTGAGTATACCCTGCCACACTTGTGGTGGCCAAAAACGATTCAAAAAGGGGGTGGTGATGAACAGAGTGTCTGAATTAAGCAGACCACTCTTACCCAGTCAAGAGATCAGGGCTTGATCCATCACCGTTATTTAGCTCACTGCATCACCCCAGTTCAGAACCTGGCTATATGCAAATTAGTCTGACCCAGTGCCTCATGGGAACAGGGCAGACCAAACTACTAAGCCAATTCTTCACCGGAAAGGAGACAAGCTTCCGGGGACCGGTTTCTGGCATTTCAGCCGTCGTCGGCCCGGCTTGCTTGAATCCTGGTGGTGCAGTGAGCAAGGGACTCATGTCTGAGTATACCCTGCCACACTTGTGGTGGCCAAAAACGATTCAAAAAGGGGGTGGTGATGAACAGAGTGTTTGAATTAAGCAGACCACTCTTACCCAGTCAAGAGATCAGGGCTTGATCCATCACCGTTATTTAGCTCACTGCATCACCCCAGTTCAGAACCTGGCTATATGCAAATTAGTCTGACCCAGTGCCTCATGGGAACAGGGCAGACCAAATTACCAAGCCAATTCTTCACTGGAAAGGAGACAAGCTTCCGGGGACCAGTTTCTGGCATTTCAGCCGTCGTCGGCCCAGCTTGCTTGAATCCTGGTGGTGCAGTGAGCAAGGGACTCATGTCTGAGTATACCCTGCCACACTTGTGGTGGCCAAAAACGATTCAAAAAGGGGGTGGTGATAAACAGAGTGTCTGAATTAAGAAGACCACTCTTACCCAGTCAAGAGATCAGGGCTTGATCCATCACCATTATTTAGCTCACTGCATCACCCCAGTTCAGAACCTGGCTATATGCAAATTAGTCTGACCCAGTGCCTCATGGGAACAGGGCAGACCAAACTACCAAGCCAATTCTTCACGGGAAAGGAGACAAGCTTCCGGGGACCGGTTTCTGGCATTTCAGCCGTCGTCGGCCCGGCTTGCTTGAATCCTGGTGGTGCAGTGAGCAAGGGACTCATGTCTGAGTATACCCTGCCACACTTGTGGTGGCCAAAAACGATTCAAAAAGGGGGTGGTGATGAACAGAGTGTCTGAATTAAGCAGACCACTCTTACCCAGTCAAGAGATCAGGGCTTGATCCATCACCGTTATTTAGCTCACTGCATCACCCCAGTTCAGAACCTGGCTATATGCAAATTAGTCTGACCCAGTGCCTCATGGGAACAGGGCAGACCAAACTACTAAGCCAATTCTTCACCGGAAAGGAGACAAGCTTCCGGGGACCGGTTTCTGGCATTTCAGCCGTCGTTGGCTTGGCTTGCTTGAATCCTGGTGGTGCAGTGAGCAAGGGACTCATGTCTGAGTATACCCTGCCACACTTGTGGTGGCCAAAAACGATTCAAAAAGGGGGTGGTGAATGACAATGGTTGGCAAAATGACTTATAGGCAGGAATTGCTTTAGATTGTTATATAGGCAGGGTGAGACTTGCCATTGATTGAATGTATTCAACATTTATGAATTGTTAGTCATTTTTCCTTTTCTTCTTTACTTTCTACAGCCCTGATGATGTCCCTTGTGGGACGAAACGCGTAGGCTGTATTTTGATCATCATTTGAACTGGCTGTATTTTGATCATCATTTGAACTGTGGCTGTATTTTGATCATCATTTGAACTATATATTTTGATAAATCATTTGCATTGTGAAAATAAAAAGAAAGAAGAAGCAAGCTTGCAGTGAAGAGTTTGTGTTTGGACTGATTATGTCTACATGTGACTATTAAATTATTATAGTGATGAAATAAGATACTCCTTGGGTTCTGTATATAATTCTCAGTATGAACCAAAGCATGTATACATTAGAGTTGCTGGCATGCATCCAAGAGAACTGAAATGTGCCATAAACTATCACTACTGACAGTGCCATCATGCCATCTAGATCATTTTACCATGCTCAGACCACTGTGAAATTTAGGGTCAAGGACATATTTAAGACCATGCAATCAGTCATGGGCCTTCAACCACATTTTCACCAGCATACTAACACCCTGAGTTCCATTCATTCAAACTGCACCAAATTTTTCAGCTGGCCCACTCACGATCCTTTACATATCGATCCAATGGTCAACCTTTCATCAAGCAAGTCCCACCATGCAGATGTCAACATCAACAGTTTAAAACATTTGAACAAGCTGAAGTAAAATGTGTGGCTGGTAGAGTATCCCTTAAATCTTTAATTTATTACTTGTCCGATTAGCCTCCGCGCTGCTTTAATTATCCATCCTATTACCACTTTTTATTCCAACCATCTCCTACCTGAGTTGTTTTCCATCGACTTTGTAGGTCTCTTGTTTTTTTAATTGAATACCCCTTCAATTTTTTTTCCAATAATTTTTGTTAAAGCTTTTCAACATTTACTTTATCAATACAATAAGTAAACGGAGAGAGAGTGTGCACATTCAGCAAGAATCGAATCATAATCAGTAAGTAATCAATTATCAAACAGCACACAAAAGACTCACTAAGCAAAACCAGAACTACAAAAAGCATCTGAGCGAAATTGATACTGTATTAAATAACTGTAGGGGACATTAAAACTCAATTATCAAACCATGGACTTTTGAGACTACATACATGAATAAAATATGTATAAAAAAAAAGACATCAGTACAATCCCCATTAGAGTCTAATATATACCTGTGCAAAGGATTCGAGCAGCCTGCCCGTATAATATAACCAATATCAAAACTAATCTGATCATAAAGTGCTGTACTCGTACAGGTGTAAGCAGAAAGATCAATACGGTGCAAAAACCATGCCAGCATTTAGGCTCAAAAGCAGGTCATACTACGCAAGGATCCGGGGCCAGCCAGAGAGCATAAACCTAATCCAAGAGAGTCCCCCATATTCTTTTTCCCTTCTGCCTGGACCTTCTTCCTTGGTGCTCATACAATGCGATTTCTAAATTCAGGATAGACAAAACGAGCCTCCTGCCATTGCTGAAACGTGTGAGGCTGTGGATCGCTGATGTGATGCACATACAAAAACAGCCATGGCCACATATATTAACCCCTTGGCCGCGGCAGTAATTCCGCTGCGGCGCTGGGGGGGAGAGATCTCCTAATTGACAAAGCGTGGAGCTTTGCCATCTCTGCATTACAGAATCTTTGAAAATTACAGGCAACATTGGATTGTCAAATAGGGGTGTATGAAAATTAAGATCTTCACAGCAACAAAATCTCTTTTTGAATTGCTTCCAGATTTGAAATGCCGTTAGCATAATTTTGAATTTAGTTTTTTTGTAATAGCTCGGTTCGATTAGTCTCACCAAGCATTGCCGCGCTTCAGCCCCCACAACCATTTCATAAATAGGATACGTAAATTCGTCCGTTATAAAATCTTGAAAGATTAGAGTGCCCATAAGTCTTAACAAACTGCCCAATAATATAGCCGAAAATTCGGCATCCCCCAGCCTCCCCTTATCCTGGGAAGCGTACACCATTTAAGGGATCTTCTAGCTCTCCTATAGCCCTAAAGAAACCTGGGCTGCCCTAGCGTGTCTCCTGGAATCCCCCAGCCCTGTCACTCACAAACCCAGAAACCGCAATACACAACCTAGCAGAGGCGGCTTGAAAGATTAGGCAAGCAAATACCTACTTTCTAAAGGTGGTATTTGCAAAATCAGAATATTAAAATAAACTTCACTAAAAGATGAGTCAAGGCATACTAAACTTGAATTTCTACCATGTTCTCTGAGTCGGTTAGGATTATGAAATGTAATAATTCTAACAGCCCATTCTGGCCTATGGAGAACCGGTAGCCTTGCAATAGTGAAAAACGAAATGGACTGTAATTCACTATTAGGACATGCCACACACATCAGGGCTTGTCCTACCTTATACTTACAATGCACCCTGCCTTTGGTTCTGCCATAGGGGTGACTAATATGAAGAAAAGGGAAGGTTTAGGGACTGGCAAGTGGGGGCACTTGTCCAGTCAGCATGACAGTACCAGACTGCACGCAGGCTATGCAATGGCAGACCTTAGACACATTTTACAAGGCTGCTTCTGTGGGTGGCACAACCAGTGCTGCAAGCCCACTAGCAGCATTTGGATTTACACACCCTGGGAACACTCAGTGCATTGTACTAGGGTCTGACAAGTAAACCAAATAGTCAATCATGGAATCACTAATTAATACATTCATTTACAGTAGGGAGCACTTGCACTGTGTCACTGGACACCAGTGGCACAGTGCCCAAAGCATCTAACACCTACAAAAACACATGAGGCAACAGCAAAAATTGAAGGGAGACCCACGCCAATGATGCCAGGTCTAATAACCACACTGTGCAGGAAGGTGCAGTTGGCGCTTTGACAGCTGCGTTCTGCATGTTAGGCGCTTCAATTAGCCTGACAGACCGCCGCCTTAAACAGCTGCAGCACCACCTGCTAGACCAGGATTTAACTCCATATCTGGCAGACGGCAGATGGCTTTGGTGGTCCTACAGCAGATGGCTAATTACACCATCCGCTGTAGGACTGCCAAAGTTGTAATAAGGCTCTAACAATAATGCTGTATTTTGAGAACATACCTTGGTCTCGGGTGAACATTAGTGTGGTTAACATTGAAAAGTTCAAACAATACACATTTAGATATAAACAGATCACACTTAATGACAGCTCCTGCAGGGAAGGAATAATCAGGGCATTTGATAACATATGGGGATTGTTTCTGGACCTCAACAGAGTCAAATGATGACACTTCCCTTGTCCTCAAATAAATGTTTACTTTTTTTATTTTTATTAAAGGTGTAAAGTTATGCTGGCTGTACAATATTATGTAGCATATTTGCTCATATATTGAACCGTATGTTCAAAGAATAATACAATCAGGTGCACAAAAATCTCCTAAAAATGAACTGGGTGCTACGAGAACTTAGTGAAACAAATTAGAAATCATAGCAGCACAAAGCAGAATGGTACAGCATGAAGGCGCTTTATGGACCCCAGAGATGAATTTGTCTTGTCTGCTGTATGGCTGCTGGTAAATATACAGAAGAATATGGATGATCACGTTTGGTGTATTCCTTGTCACAGAGAGGCTTGCTGGATCTCCCCTCTTTTAACATTTGTACCGCTTCAGCAGGATGAAGCTCCTTACAGTTCTTCTATTTGGATTCAGTATCTTTGGAGGGGTGTGGACAGATCCTGCATGTGACCCAACACCAGCAAGTAAGAACCTGTCTACTTTTAGTGCACCATATTTGTATTATTATTCTGATACTTTCTATTAACATATGAAATTTAAAAATCATGTTATCAGCATGGTTCTCAAGCCAAAACAGCAAGACACAATCAAACCTATTCCTGTGGCAAGATTGTAATTTCTAGCAAATTGGTTTTGATGTGTCTTGCATTCATGTGACTGTTGTTAGTATTTGCTTGTACTGAAAATTCAATGTTCAATTTCTAATTTGTTAGGATATTTGACTAAAATGTTTGCCAGTTTATAATTAAAAGTGTTTATCAATTAAAAATCAATGTCACAATCAACACCCAACATTGGCTGCTTTGACATATGTAGGTTACCAACCTTCTGAACAAAGTAATCCTAAAATCTAGGCAAAGCAATACACGTACAGTTCCTTTTTCAGACACTAATGTCAAAGTTTTGCTATGTTATTAGTTTATTACTGAGTGCACACATGCTCCAAAGAGCTTCTGAGGACTAAATAGTTGGCAAAACCACAAAACAGGGCATGCATTGCAGTGAGTAGTTCCTTTGCTGAAAAAAACCTCTGTCCCAGTCAGACTGGCTTTCCAAAATTCTGAAATAAGCAAATTATTATTATTATTATTATGCTGTTTTATTACGCGCTCAATTACTCCAGAGTATCCTGGCACGAAAATGAAAAGGAGAAACAGAATACAAGCAGAACGATGAGACAGATGGCCTTGGTGGCTCAAAGGAGGGGTCAACAACTCCTTTTTTACTATTTCATTACTACTTTTTTATACTTTCTCCTTTACTAGAAATGTGCAATATGGCCAATGCCGGCTAAATGTGCTTCCATTCCTTGATGCCTAATAGTGCATGCGCAGTTAAATTTTATGGGTACTGAAGCAAGTGAGTAGATAGTGTGAAATACCAGCATATGCACCATTGGCATAATGTACACAGTCGTGACTACTAGACACTGCCTGGATTCTACTTGAGAAATAAAAGAGACCCAATTTTTAATAATTCTCAAGGGAAAGAAGCCTATTTTAATAACAATAATAATTTGTGGATCCAGGGATATTTCTTGGTCCATTAGCAAGCCACAAGTTCACCACTCAGGAAACAGGAGGAGGACACATCCCAATGCTTCTGGACAAGTTTCTTCCATCCATTCAGATGGTGAAGCCACGACCACTAATACCTGTGTTATTGAGAGGTTTATCTTTAGACTCTTCTCTTTCATCCACTGGACTGTAGATACCAAGCATTTTGCAAAGTTGCTAGATTTAGTTGTACAAACTGAATATCATCAGGGTAGTTATTAAAGGACCATACTAAATAAATGGAACAGTTTTATTAATGATCACAGATATATACATTTACCAGACAGTTTAGAGCACTACTCCATTTCATGCCTAGAGATGGTTATTTTACACTACTGAGGTTCCATGAAGATAACTTGTAAATAGTCAAGGAGAAAAAAATCATCAATTTCAATATGATGCATCTCTCCAATACAACCTTGTAGTTTCAATGTGGGGGCGGATGTTGTCTGTCTCTCACTACCTCCACCAATAACCACATACACAAGACGGATCTATGACAGAATTTCGACAGACAGATTTTCGACCTACACAAATATCGGCGTAATTATATCGATAGCAAAAATATCGACGCCCTATGTACAACATGGTAAGTACCAAAATATCGAAAAAATAATATCGATGTTAAAAATATCGTTGTCAAATATATCGATTTTTTTTGGATTTAAAATAACATAAAAAATACTGTAAATAATACTTATTAATTACTTAAACATATTTAAATATATGTAATAATGGTAAAAAAAATAATAATACATATTTAATTAAAAATATAATATTTAAAAATCATATATAATATATACTTACTTAACAATAATTACTATTCCCACTCCAGTGGGTGCAACAGTAGGGAAAACTGACCCTGAACCCTAAAAATACCCCTTTACCCAAAAACCTAAAACTGACCCTGAACCCTAAAAATACCCCTTTACCCAAAAACTGAAAACTGACCCTGAACCCAAAAAATACCCCTTTACCCAAGAACTGAAAACTGACCCTGAACCCTAAAAATACCCCTTTACCCAAAAACTGAAAACTGACCCTGAACCCTAAAAATACCCCTTTACCCAAAAACTGAAAACTGACCCTGAACCCTAAAAATACCCCTTTACCCAAAAACTAAAAACTGACCCTGAACCCTAAAAATACCCCTTTACCGAAAAACTGAAAACTGACCCTGAACCCAAAAAATACCCCTTTACCCAAAAACTGAAAACTGCCCCTGAACCCTAAAAATACCCCTTTACCCAAAAACTGAAAACTGACCCTGAACCCTAAAAATACCCCTTTACCGAAAAACTGAAAACTGACCCTGAACCCTAAAAATACCCCTTTACCCAAAAACTGAAAACTGACCCTGAATCCTAAAAATACCCCTTTACCCCAAAAACCAAAACTGACCCAGAACCCTAAAAATACCCCTTTACCCAAAAACCCCAAACTGACCCTGAACCCTAAAAATACTCCTTTACCCAAAATTAATTAATATTACAATTAAATTACTTCCCACCCTATTCCCCTATAAACCCACAACCCGCTCTAGTAGTAAAACATATAATTTAGTTAAAAATATACATAAATTATCAATTAATTATTCTATTAATCAATTAAAATAATTCATTGCCAATTAATATTTAATAGCAAAATAAATTAATCATTAAAAAATAATTATTTAATTACAAATAAATTACTTCCCACCCTATTCCCCTATAAACCCACAACCCGCTCCAGTAGTAAAACATATAATTTACTTAAAAATATACATAAATTATCAATTAATTAATCAATTAATCAATTAAAATAATTCATTGCCAATTAATATTTAATTGCAAAATAAATTAATCATTAAAAAATAATTATTTAATTACAAATAAATTACTTCCCACCCTATTCCCCTATAAACCCACAACCCGCTCCAGTAGTAAAACATATAATTTACTTAAAAATATACATAAATTATCAATTAATTAATCAATTAATCAATTAAAATAATTCATTGCCAATTAATATTTAATTGCAAAATAAATTAATCATTAAAAAATAATTATTTAATTACAAATAAATTACTTCCCACCCTATTCCCCTAAAAACCCACAACCCGCTCTGGTAGTAAAACATATTATTTAATTTTATATATTTTTTATTTATAAAAACATATTAAACACATATTATAACAATTAATTTAAATACTTAACTAAAATTTCTAACACATATTAGTAAATCGAAATTACTTACATCGATATATATGCTATCGATATAAGTAATTTCCTTAGGGTCGATATTCTGGCCATCGATATTCTGGACATCGATATTCTGTCCCATCGATATTAGCAACTCGATATAGGTGTAAGTCGAAATTAAAAATTCGATATTTTGACTGTTTACCACACAAGACTACAAGGAGCATTGGTAGAACAAGGCAAGGGGAAAGGGTTAAGAGAGTAAACAGTTACACAGGACTGCATCAGTCTGGTTTGTAATTTCTGCTGGGTACCGATGGCTGCAGGTTGCAGTGGGTATCTTAATGCAATAGGAGCTGTCTTTATTAACCAGCAATGAAAATCTTGCATCTACCTGTGACTGTGAATGATACACCTTATTGATATTGCTGTGTTGCTAGCTCTCTGCATTTTTATGTGGAACTTATTTCTAAATCTCCAGGTATGTCACTATGCACTCTCTGCTAAGATGATGTATAGTTGCTTCCTTTGTCACTTATGTATCATAATATATAAATAGAATTTCCAACATGTCTTAAGAATCCATCTTTCCGTCATAGGATAAACCTCAAGTGCAATGCAAAAGTCTTACAGTCTTTAGAAAAGTTCAAGTTAAATATTCTGAATAGTTCAAAGTTTGTTTTCACGATACACATCACGACATTCAGAGTCCTTCGGTGTATTTCCCAATATCATGCAAAACAGCCTCCAAACACCCAAAACCATTATAGAGTAAGCTGGGCATGTTTGCCTTGCTTGCTCCCCTGGTGCACGATTATTCTGGGTAGTTACACCCCGACTCTCAAGGTTCACTGTCCAGCATTGGTGCGTTGTGAGAGCACTGTCCAAGTTCCAGAAGTGGCTCAGGTGTTTGTTGCAGGTCAGAACACACTGTAGTATCTGATCTCTGCAAACGTCTCAGTACCGCTTTATCCCAAGGCAATCATTGTGACAAGTGTATGAAGCATAACTAGTGGAGCATTGTGACAAGTGTATGAAGCACAAACAGTGGAGCATTGTGACAAGTGTATGAAGGACAATTAGCAGAGCATTGTGACAAGTGTATGAAGGAAAAATAGCAGAGCATTGTGACAAGTGTATGAAGGACAAATAGCGGTGCATTGTGACAAGTGTATGAAGGAAAAATAGTGGAGCATTGTGACAAGTGTATGAGTGAAAAATAGTGGAGCATTGTGACAAGTGTATGAAGGATAAATAGCGGAGCATTGTAACAAGTGTATGAAGGAAAAATAGCGAAGCATTGTGACAAGTGTATGAAGGACAAACAGTGGAGCATTGTGACAAGTGTATGAAGGAAAAATAGTGGAGCATTTTGACAAGTGTATGAAGGAAACAGCGCAGCATTGTGACAAGTGTATGAAGCACAAATAGCTGAGCATTGTGACAAGTGTATGAAGGAAGAATAGCAGAGCATTGTGACAAGTGTAAGAAGGACACATTGAAGAGCATTGTGACAAGTGTATGAAGGACAAATAGCGGAGCATTTTGACAGGTGTATGAAGCACAAATAGCTGAGCATTGTATTGTATTTGTATTTGTATTTATTTTATTTGTAAAGCGCTAACATTCATCCTGAAAGGACATCACGGCGCTGAGGAAAAGTTGCAGGTGATTTGACTGCAGCACTAGTTGAGAATTATTGATCTGGCCTGGGGAAGAGGAATGTTTTTAGTTGTTTCCTAAATGAAAGGAAGCAGTCAGTTGTTCTGAGTTTAGGGGGTGACTCGTTCCACTTTGTTGCGGCAATGTGAGAGAAGGCCCACTCTCCCATCCTGACAGTCCGAGCTCGGGTGATGGATGCTCTTCCTGACGTCATAGATCGTAGGTTTCTAGAGGGTTTATGAAATCCGATCATGTCATGTAGGATGATGGGGCCTGTATCGTGGAGTACTTTGTGTGAAATATACAACAGTTTGAAAATGGCTCGTTGTCGCATTGGAAGCCAATGAAGCTCACGCATGCAGTTTTTGGTTGAGTCGTATTTTCTTTTATTACAGATGGCTTTGGCAGCGGCATTCTGAACCATCTGTAATTTGGAGAAGAGGTAGTCTGCCATTCCCATAAACAGTGAATTACCGTAGTCCAATCTACTCATCAATAGTGATTGGACTAGTGTTTTCCTGCAATCTGTCGGAACCTAGGGGAAGACTCATCTAAGCATCTTCAGAAGGCCGAAGCCTCTGCCGCAAACTATGGAAACATGGGATTTCATGGATAAGTCCTTATCCAGTGTTATTCCTAAATTTTTGGCTTTGGTAGTAGGATTGGGAGGCAAGCCCAAGTCGCTCGGCCACCAGCTGTTGTCCCAGACCTGTGTGCCTCTGCCGAACAATAGAATTTCAGATTTGTCAGCATTTAGTCTGAGACAGTGGTCCTGCATCCAAGTTGCCAGTTCAGTCAGGCAGTTCGTCAATCTAGTTTTAGAGTCATCATTTTCATCAATGGTGACCATCAGCTGGGTGTCATCCGCATAGGAGCACATTTCGACACCCCACTTTTTACCGATGGTTGCCAACGAGGAGACGAACACGTTGAACAGAGTTGGGCTCAACGACGCCCCCTGGGGAACTCCGTATTTTATAGGTCGCGGAGGGGATGTATAGTCACCCAGGCGAACTGATTGGGTTCGATCCGCTAGGAACGATTGTAGCCATCCTAATGCTTTGTCTTGAATTCCTTTCTCTGCCAGGGTGTTCAATAATTGATGGTGGGGTACGGTATCAAAAGCCGCTGATAAATCAAGGAGTATCAGAGCGACTGTACTACCTTGATCCACCTTGGTCCTAATACTGTCTGTCACCGCTAAGAGTGTAGTTTCAGTGCTATTGTTTGTCCAGAACCCTGTCTGTGAAGCGTCCAGCAAACCGTTAACTTCCAAAAATGTGGAAAGTCGTCTGTTGACCAACTTCTCCAGGACCTTTGATAAGTAAGGTAACTGGGATATTGGTCTGTAATTGGCTGGATTGTTAACGTCTGCCCAGCCTTCTTTACTAAGGGGGTAACTAGGGCCTGTTTCCATGATTTTGGGAATTCGGCAGAACTAAGAGAGAGTTTAAGTGCTCTAGTAACTACTGGGCATATTACAGGGGTAAGCTGGGAGAAAATGTGATGTGGACATGGGTCAAGTGGTGAACCAGACTTGACCTCAAGCATGACTTTTTCTACCTCCTCTTCTGAAAAAGGGCTAAAACTGTGACAGATGGTATGTGCAACGGTTGGTACATATTGTTCGGTTTTTTACGTCCTTAGTTTTGGAAAGGAGGCATAGATGGTATCAATTTTTTCGCAGAAAAAATCATTGAGCTTGTTACAGTTCTCCTGTGAGGGAGTAAGATGTAAGGAGAGATTGGTTGGGTTGCATAATTCTCTGACAATTTTAAAAAGTTCTTTTGATGAATTTTTATTCTCGGATACTCTGCGTGTGAAGTTGATGGAGCAAGGATTCGCACGTAAAGCGACTTGCTCTTACTCATGAACCTCGCCTGACTTATAATCATATTAATCCAACTGTCCGTCATTTATTTAGCATTTTCCCCAACACGCGGGTGTCCCCGAGAGGCTTGCCTGTGTGTCTTTTCATCCCAACAATGCTTGCACTAAGGAAATGGCTGCTTTGCAGAAATCCAGTCTGCGCATGCGTCGGTCATACTCATGTGATGTGACGCACTCGCATTTTGGAGGGACTTTATTGCTCATGCGCACTGTTGCAAATATGGCCGCTTGTCTCTCACCACGCTCTCTGCTTGCCACCGCTGCTTCCGCCTATCTGTCTTTTTGCACTAAACTTTAATGCTATAGATATTATAAAATAAGGGGTGTGTTAAAATCTATCACGGTATACAGTGTGATAATTTTTATGTATGATTCTAATTTGTTCTCGCTTACTTTTCATGTACCGCGTCTCTGGGGGCTGGGGAAAACGTGAGCTGCGCCATACTTGAAGCTCTTCTGAACCCTGTCACGTGACATGAGAGAAACCCCACTGCGCAGAAGCTAAACCCAGCCAGCTGGCTCCTGAAGCTCGATGCGCCTGAGAACCCACCTTGAAGACACGGCATTTTTCCTTGACTGTGCAACAATGTATCTGTAACATGCTCTCTCTCATTGTCTTCTGTATTCCTATGCCTGGGAACGTGAACCCAAGGGGCGGGTATGCAAAATTTAATAATAATGATGTGAACACTGAATTCTAGGAGGTGACAATGACCAAATCACCTCTCCTGACCAATCATAATGTGGGAAACTGTCACTTGCAACATTAGTGGGTGGTCTAAGGGTCCCCAAACCGTATAACTGGCCTAGTGTAGCATAGAGAATTTGTCCGACTTGTCCGAGTAGCAGACCTGTCACTGACCCTATGAACTCTATAGGTGATCAATCTAGAGTGCTGCGGAGCACTCTGTCCATACTTTCCACAAACTCCTAGGGGTGGAAATAGTCCTCCTATCTAGGTAATTATCAATCTGTGGGTTTACATCTTCCTAACTCTCTCTCTCTTCTCCTCTTAATAAAGCACTCTTGCCTGTGATATTGCTCTATCACCTTTGAATGCAAGTTATATGCAATTGTTTATTTAGAATTGCTCCACTTCTCTCCCCACCTGTAGGGTATTATCAAATTGTCGCATTATATTAGTGTGTTCCATTTTTTCCCTTCCCTTTAGCATGGTTGCAGTGAACTTAGTAAGAATAGCTTAAGTAGCCTAGTTTAAATATACGTTTTAGATCCTGTTCATGTCCCAGGCCCTAGTATAAATTTACAGTGAATAGCTCTGTTTCTAATACCCTTACCCTGTAGTGTTCACATTTACCCTAAATGGTACTTGCCCTAATCCATAGTTATATTGTGGCATTAGTTCTATTGATTGATGTGTTACTTTGTATTTGGCTTATCATCTTGGCATATTCATTCTGAAATTTCTTGATAAATCTTTAAAACTCATCAGGTGTCTGTGGTCATTTACAGTATAAGGTGTGGATAAATGTACTTGGTATATAAAAGGTTTTATTCCCTTTAGGAATCTTGTCACCTATCCACTGCTAGCTCCTGATCTGTCAGGAGTAATGTGCCTGTGGTAAGTCAGGTACATGAATAGTAAGTGGTGTAAGAGTCACCCCCCGAATTACTCATAGTAGCGTGTAAGAAATCACCCGGTTCACGCAAACTCAGTCCTCCTATGCACGCCAGGGCCCAGTGCGTGGAAATTGGTAAATTTGTGACCCGGGTGACCTGCGCGCTCTATCAAAGTAACCCTTTTTTGCCTTTCTGATCGCTCTGTGATAGAGTGTTTGAGCTTTCCTGAAGCTGCCTTTGGTCTCATCTGTCTTGGATACTCTCCATTTATGCTCAAGGGAGGTGCAGTTTCTTTTTAAGAGTTTAAGCTCAGGTCCGTACCATCTCTCTGATTTTTTGTTGCCTGGTTTGTGACGGGATTGGGTGGTCGAACAATGTTCAAGTGCATTTTTAATGTTATTATGAAGGAGGTCTATTTCTTCATGAATATTAGTACTTGTACAAGAGGGGTGTGAGAAATGATTACTGAATTTATCAAGTGTGAAAGATTTCCAATTTCTCATGTTTGCTGTGAATGCACTGTGTTTTTTGGTCTGGGGGATGGGGAGATTAATGTGGAAGGTGATCATATAATGATCGGTCCATACCAATGGGGTTAAAGGGTCGATGTCAATAGATTCGATATTAGAGAATATCAAATCTAATGTATGTCCTGCAATGTGTGTTGGTTGATGGACTCTCTGAGATAGCTGCAGGATAGCCATGTCTTCCACTAATAGGTTCGTCAAGGAGCTAATGCTGTTGTCCAGATGTATATTGAAATGTCCAAGGAGGAGGATGTTCTTGTTCTTCAAACAGACAGGCATGATCTGTGTGAGTAATTGTGAACTAAAATTTAATGTGCAGCCTGGGGGATTATAGATTAAAATGCCTCTGAATAGCACATTGGTGTTTATGGACACCATAAATGCCAGAACTTCATAGTTTTCAACCGGTACGATACTCTCTTGTCTGCATGAAAGGTGGTCTCTGAACAGTAGAGCTACACACCCACCCTTTTTCTTGACTCTGTTAACATTCAGTATCTTATAGTCTGGGGGAAGGGCTGTGACTATATCTGGGATATTGTGGTCATCAAGCCATGTTTCAGATAAACACAGTAAATCAGGTTGATGTTCATTAAGAAGGTCCCAGATGTATGTGGAATGTTTGGGTAGTGATCTTACGTTTGTATAGATGCATTTAAGAGGAAATGTGGGTAGATGTAATTTCACAGGGTTCAGTGTAAGGGTACTTTCCCATCTACAGTTGTAACAGCTAAATGGGCCGTAAGTATCCATCGGACCCATGTGAGCACAATCGAATGTATTTGTGGTCGTCTTACCAATCAAATCCAGCAGTTCGCGGCTTGTATAGGTAATGTTTCCACTCGAGTCTGGTGCCTCCCTGATGATTTGGGCAGGGGTCGTGGCCCCTGTCCCCGGTCGGCCGCGGACGGGCGCAGACGGGCTTGGCTTAGGCGCGGCTTCGGCGCGCAATCGTCGCGCCCGCTGCGCTCGTCTGCTGCGCTTCCGGTACATGCACATATTTATGTGGGACTACTAAGGAGGGGGCGTGGCCTTGAAGTGGGCGTGGCCCAGTCAGGACGTGGGTAATGGCGCTTGTTGTCAGATCGGCGTTTTCGCCCTTTCCAGCGCTCGTTAGCTGGGCAAAGGGGGGTGCCTGCACACTTTAATCGTGTAGCAGGAAGGTGAGTGAGTGTATTTTAAAAAAGAGCTTTCCAAATGCAATTTTTAAAAAAACAGAACAAAGTGACAAGTGTATGAAGGAAGAATAGTGGAGCATTGTGACAAGTGTAAGAAGGACAAATAGCTGAGCATTGTGACAAGTGTATGAAGGACAAATAGTGGAGCATTGTGACAAGTGTATGAAGGACAAATAGGTGAGCATTGTGACAAGTGTATGAAGGAAAAATAGTGGAGCATTGTGACAAGTGTATGAAGGACAAATAGCGGAGCATTGTGACAAGTGTATGAAGGAAAAATAGCAGAGCATTGTGACAAGTGTATGAAGGACAAAAGTGGAGCATTGTGACAAGTGTATGAAGGAAAAATAGTGGAGCATTGTGACAAGTGTATGAAGGAACAATAGCGGAGCATTGTAACAAGTGTATGAAGGAAAAATAGCGAAGCATTGTGACAAGTGTATGAAGGACAAATAGTGGAGCATTGTGACAAGTGTATGAAGGACAAATAGCTGAGCATTGTGACAAGTGTATGAAGGAAAAATAGTGGAGCATTGTGACAAGTGTATGAAGCACAAATAGCGGAGCATTGTGACAAGTGTATGAAGGAAAAATAGCAGAGCATTGTGACAAGTCTATGAACGACAAATAGCGGAGCATTGTGATAAGTGTATGAAGGAAAATAGTGGATCATTGTGACAAGTGTATGAAGGAAAATAGTGGAGCATTGTGACAAGTGTATGAAGGAAAAATAGCAGAGCCTAGTGACAAGTGCATGTAGGACAAACAGTGGAGAATTGTGACAAGTGTATGAAGGAAAAATAGTGGAGCATTGTGACAAGTGTATTAAGGAAAAATAGCGGAGCATTGTGACAAGTGTATGAAGCGCAAACAGTGGAGCATTGTGACAAGTGTATGAAGGAAAAATAGCAGAGCATTGTGACAAGTGTATGAAGGAACAATAGCGGAGCATTGTGACAAGTGTATGAAGGAAAAATAGTGGAGCATTGTGACAAGTGTATGAAGGAAAAATAGCGGAGCATTGTGACAAGTGTAAGAAGCGCAAACGGTGGAGCATTGTGACAAGTGTATGAAGGAAAAATAGCAGAGCATTGTGACAAGTGTATGAAGGAACAATAGCGGAGCATTGTGACAAGTGTATGAAGGAAAAATAGTGGAGCATTGTGACAAGTGTTTGAAGGAAAAATAGCGGAGCATTGTGACAAGTCTATGAACGACAAATAGCGGAGCATTGTGACAAGTGTATGAAGGACAAAAGTGGAGCATTGTGACAAGTGTATGAAGGAAAAATAGTGGAGCATTGTTGTGACAAGTGTATGAAGGAACAATAGCGGAGCATTGTAACAAGTGTATGAAGGAAAAATAGCGAAGCATTGTGACAAGTGTATGAAGGACAAATAGTGGAGCATTGTGACAAGTGTATGAAGGACAAGTAGCTGAGCATTGTGACAAGTGTATGAAGGAAAAATAATGGAGCATTATGACAAGTGTATGAAGCACAAACAGCGGACCATTGTGACAGGTGTATAAAGGAAAAATAGCAGAGCATTGTGACAAGTGTATGAAGGAAAATAGCGGAACATTGTGACAAGTGTATGAAGGAAAAATAGCAGAGCATTGTGACAAGTGTATGAAGGAACAATAGCGGAGCATTGTGACGAGTGTATGAAGGAAAAATAGCAGAGCATTGTGACAAGTGTATGAACGACAAATAGCGGAGCATTGTGATAAGTGTAAGAAGGAAAATAGCGGAGCATTGTGACAAGTGTATGAAGGAAAATAGCGGAGCATTGTGACAAGTATATGAAGGAAAAATAGCAGAGCCTAGTGACAAGTGCATGAAGGACAAACAGTGGTGAATTGTGACAAGTTTATGAAGGAAAAATAGTGGAGCATTGTGACAAGTGTATGAAGGAAAAATAGCGGAGCATTGTGACAAGTGTATGAAGCGCAAACAGTGGAGCATTGTGACAAGTGTATGAAGGAAAAATAGCAGAGCATTGTGACAAGTGTATGAAGGAACAATTGCGTAGCATTGTGACAAGTGTATGAAGGAAAAATAGTAGAGCATTCTGACAAGTGTATGAAGGAAAAATAGCAGAGCATTGTGACAAGTGTATGAAGGAAAAATAGTGGAGCATTGTGACAAGTGTATGAAGGAAAAATAGCAGAGCATTGTGACAAGTCTATGAACGACAAATAGCGGAGCATTGTGACAAGTGTATGAAGGACAAAAGTGGAGCATTGTGACAAGTGTATGAAGGACAAATAGCTGAGCATTGTGACAAGTGTATGAAGGAAAAATAGTGGAGCATTATGACAAGTGTATGAAGCACAAACAGCGGACCATTGTGACAAGTGTATAAAGGAAAAATAGCAGAGCATTGTGACAAGTGTATGAAGGAACAATTGCGTAGCATTGTGACAAGTGTATGAAGGAAAAATAGCAGAGCATTGTGACAAGTGTATGAAGGAAAAATAGTGGAGCATTGTGACAAGTGTTTGAAGGAAAAATAGCGGAGCATTGTGACAAGTCTATGAACGACAAATAGCGGAGCATTGTGACAAGTGTATGAAGGACAAAAGTGGAGCATTGTGACAAGTGTATGAAGGAAAAATAGTGGAGCATTGTTGTGACAAGTGTATGAAGGAACAATAGCGGAGCATTGTAACAAGTGTATGAAGGAAAAATAGCGAAGCATTGTGACAAGTGTATGAAGGACAAATAGTGGAGCATTGTGACAAGTGTATGAAGGACAAATAGCTGAGCATTGTGACAAGTGTATGAAGGAAAAATAGTGGAGCATTATGACAAGTGTATGAAGCACAAACAGCGCACCATTGTGACAGGTGTTTAAAGGAAAAATAGCAGAGCATTGTGACAAGTGTATGAAGGAAAATAGCGGAACATTGTGACAAGTGTATGAAGGAAAAATAGCAGAGCATTGTGACAAGTGTATGAAGGAACAATAGCGGAGCATTGTGACGAGTGTATGAAGGAAAAATAGCAGAGCATTGTGACAAGTGTATGAACGACAAATAGCGGAGCATTGTGATAAGTGTATGAAGGAAAATAGCGGAGCATTGTGACAAGTGTATGAAGGAAAATAGCGGAGCATTGTGACAAGTATATGAAGGAAAAATAGCAGAGCCTAGTGACAAGTGCATGAAGGACAAACAGTGGTGAATTGTGACAAGTGTATGAAGGAAAAATAGTGGAGCATTGTGACAAGTGTATGAAGGAAAAATAGCGGAGCATTGTGACAAGTGTATGAAGCGCAAACAGTGGAGCATTGTGACAAGTGTATGAAGGAAAAATAGCAGAGCATTGTGACAAGTGTATGAAGGAACAATTGCGTAGCATTGTGACAAGTGTATGAAGGAAAAATAGTGGAGCATTGTGACAAGTGTATGAAGGAAAAATAGCAGAGCATTGTGACAAGTGTATGAAGGAAAAATAGTGGAGCATTGTGACAAGTGTATGAAGGAAAAATAGCAGAGCATTGTGACAAGTCTATGAACGACAAATAGCGGAGCATTGTGACAAGTGTATGAAGGACAAAAGTGGAGCATTGTGACAAGTGTATGAAGGACAAATAGCTGAGCATTGTGACAAGTGTATGAAGGAAAAATAGTGGAGCATTATGACAAGTGTATGAAGCACAAACAGCGGACCATTGTGACAAGTGTATAAAGGAAAAATAGCAGAGCATTGTGACAAGTGTATGAAGGAAAATAGCGGAACATTGTGACAAGTGTATGAAGGAAAAATAGCAGAGCATTGTGACAAGTGTATGAAGGAACAATAGCGGAGCATTGTGACGAGTGTATGAAGGAAAAATAGCAGAGCATTGTGACAAGTGTATGAACGACAAATAGCGGAGCATTGTGATAAGTGTATGAAGGAAAATAGCGGAGCATTGTGACAAGTGTATGAAGGAAAATAGCGGAGCATTGTGACAAGTATATGAAGGAAAAATAGCAGAGCCTAGTGACAAGTGCATGAAGGACAAACAGTGGTGAATTGTGACAAGTGTATGAAGGAAAAATAGTGGAGCATTGTGACAAGTGTATGAAGGAAAAATAGCGGAGCATTGTGACAAGTGTATGAAGGGCAAACAGTGGAGCATTGTGACAAGTGTATGAAGGAAAAATAGCAGAGCATTGTGACAAGTGTATGAAGGAACAATTGCGTAGCATTGTGACAAGTGTATGAAGGAAAAATAGTGGAGCATTGTGACAAGTGTATGAAGGAAAAATAGCAGAGCATTGTGACAAGTGTATGAAGGAAAAATAGAGGAGCATTGTGACAAGCGTATGAAGGAAAAATAGCGGAGCATTGTGACAAGTCTATGAACGACAAATAGCGGAGCATTGTGACAAGTGTATGAAGGACAAAAGTGGAGCATTGTGACAAGTGTATGAAGGAAAAATAGTAGAGCATTGTTACAAGTGTATGAAGGAACAATAGTGGAGCATTGTAACAAGTGTATGAAGGAAAAATAGCGAAGCATTGTGACAAGTGTATGAAGGTAAATAGCAGAGCATTGTGACAAGTGTATGAAGGACAAATAGCGGAGCATTGTGACAAGTGTATGAAGGAAAAATAGCAGAGCATTGTGACAAGTGTATGAACGACAAATAGCGGAGCATTGTGATAAGTGTATGAAGGAAAATAGCGGAGCATTGTGACAAGTGTATGAAGGACAAATAGCGGAGCATTGTGACAAGTGTATGAAGGAAAAATAGCAGAGCCTAGTGACAAGTGCATGAAGGACAAACAGTGGTGAATTGTGACAAGTGTATGAAGGAAAAATAGTGGAGCATTGTGACAAGTGTATGAAGGAAAAATAGCGGAGCATTGTGACAAGTGTATGAAGCGCAAACAGTGGAGCATTGTGACAAGTGTATGAAGGAAAAATAGCAGAGCATTGTGACAAGTGTATGAAGGAACAATAGCAGAGCATTGTGACAAGTGTATGAAGAAAAAATAGTGGAGCATTGTGACAAGTGTATTAAGGAAAAATAGCGGAGAATTGTGACAAGTGTATGAAGCGCAAACAATGGAGCATTGTGACAAGTGTATGAAGGAGAAATAGCAGAACATTGTGACAAGTGTATGAAGGAACAATAGCGGAGCATTGTAATAAGTGTATGAAGGAAAAATAGTGGAGCATTGTGACAAGTGTATGAAGGAAAAATAGCGAAGCATTGTGACAAGTGTATGAAGCGCAAACAGTGGAGCATTGTGACAAGTTTATGAAGAAAAAATTGTGGAGTATTGTGACAAGTGTATGAAGGAACAATACTGGAGCATTGTGACAAGTGTATGAAGGAAAAATAGTGGAGCATTGTGACAAGTGTATGAAGGAAAATAGCGGAGCATTGTGACAAGTGTATGAAGGAAACATTGCGGAGCATTGTGACAAGTGTATGAAGGAAAAATAGCAGAGCATTGTGACAAGTGTATGAAGGACAAATAGCAGAGCATTGTGACAAGTGTATGAAGGAAAATAGCAGAGCATTGTGACAAGTGTATGAAGGAAAAATAGCGGAGGATTGTGACAAGTGTATGACGGAAAAATAGGGGAGCATTGTGACAAGTGTATGAGTGAAAAATAGTGGAGCATTGTGACAAGTGTATGAAGGACAAATAGCAGAGCATTGTGACAAGTGTATGAAGGAAAAATAGTGGAGCATTGTGACAAGTGTATGAAGGACAAATAGCGGAGCATTTTGACAAGTGTATAAAGGAAAAAAAGCAGAGCATTGTGACAAGTGTTCGAAGGAAGAATAGCGGAGCATTGTGACAAGTGTATGAAGGAAAAATAGCAGAGCATTGTGACAAGTTTTTAAAAGAAGAATAGCGGAGCATTGTGACAAGTGTATGAAGGAAAGATAGCGGAGCATTGTGATAAGTGTATGAAGCACAAATAGCGGAGCATTGTGACAAGTGTATGAAGGAAAAATAGCGGAGCATTGTGACAAGTGTTTAAAGGAAGAATAGCGTTGCATTGTGACAAGTGTATGAAGGAAAAATAGCAGAGCATTGTCTCAGGTGTATAAAGAACAAATAGCGGAGCATTGTGACAAGTGTATGAAGGACAAATAGCGGAGCATTGTGACAAGTGTATTGGTGTCTCAGTAGTGAGATATCTGTGCACAGTGCATATCTGTATTAAGAAAGTCCTGTTTGTTTCTATGTACCACCCTGTATCCGATAGGCAGTGACAAAAATGTATTTGCTTGCTCTACATCGAGTTTTTAAAGTAAATACTAAAGACAAGCAAATAATGTAACTAGAGCACCTTTTTAGTGCTAGACACACCAGGATTTCCATGGTAAACCAAACAAATAAGTTCATGTCTAAGACCTTTGAGCAGCACAAGCAGATCATGTCTCACCACATTTCCTTCTCTACACTCAATTCACTAGAAACTTTGTAATCCAATTTCCAAATTCCTACTTGAAGGCCACCCCTTTTTAAGATACTGTTTCACTTTCACCATTTGCTAAACTTCTACACACATCTTTTCAAATCAAATCAAATCAAAATCCACTTTATTCGATTAATAAAAATCTCTTTAAAAACATTTTAAAAACAATATCACATAAAAATCAGTTTGTCTGTATACCATGCGTACAGAGATGATGCCAGAATTTCATAGATTTGCTGCCATTAAAGAACAATTTCAGAATTATATCAATGTATACCTTTCAATGTAACTCAGTGTGTTAGGTGATCCGGCGTCGTTTGGACTGCCAATCTAGTCTTCCTACTTCGAATAGATGCAACAAGGAAACTTGCAACACAAAACATGACTACCGGAATTAATTGTAAATAGGGTAGTGCTGGTTTAGACTGCGTAAAACCCTTGTTTTATAACAGTGGAAAAATAAACTTTGACCGACCCGCAATATAAAAGGGACAAAAGAACATTAAATGCATCTTGTCTTGGAGAGAGTGGTCATCACACTTACAAGGTGCAGCATTCTCCGGCCTACTCCACCCCTTCAGATCACTTAATAAAAAATAAATCTGATTAAATCAAAATTTCGTTAGCAGCCATCGGTGAATGGAAATCGTTACAATAATAAGATATGGTTGAATGGATAGGGACGAAATAAGCAGATAATTGGCCCTTACCATCGGTTTCCTTAGTTCTATTGCTTCCCTCTCCAGCTCTCTAATCTTTATGAAGTTAGTTTTAACCCAGTTTAGGTCAGCTTTTATCAGACCCTCTGGGTTTGTATAAATCTCTGGACGCCCCAGAATCCTAGATGTTGTTTTAATAAAGGACAACCACTGGATTTCCTTAACTTTCTCTAACTTCATACAGTCCCTAAAGATCTTATGGTTTAGGGTAAGATTGGGGTTCAACCAAGTTCTAATCCATAATAGAATAGGAGCCATGTTAATTATGTCTGAGATATATCCCATACCCAATTCAAGGTGGACCGCAAAGGTAGCCGATGATTGGGGAAGGGCTAAAAGGGCACGGAGGAATTTATTTTCCTCTCTGGATGAAATCAGGTTGTTTATAGCCCCATATTGCAGCCCCATACCTTACAATTGCGATGGTTTTTGCTTTATATATGGATAAAATCGCTTCACACGGTTTGCCCCCCAGCCTCTTAGCAAAGCCTAATGTTGCAGCGGACGATCTTCTCACAGCTGTTACTTTAGTGGAAAGTTGTGGGACCCAAGACCCATTGTCGTCAAATACAACCCCCAGGTACGTAAAGACTTTCACTCTAGAGATTGCAGATTCATTGCAGTAAAAATTTTTGATACTGTTCTTTCTTGAGCCCAGTCATATAACGTGCGATTTTCCGCTGTTAATCACTAAGTCCAATGATTTAATAAAATCCCCAAAATCCATTCATATTCGGACACTGCACCACCACTGCTGCCACAACACACTCATGCTGATCCCCCACAGCTTCACCATCAACATACATTTCCAACAATCCGGCTACGTAGTCAGCTTTAACATCGCTGCCCCCAGAAATATGCTGAATCTCAAAAATGAATTCTTGCAACCTAGCAAAAACGCCTCACTGATCTCGAAGAAGCCTTACCAGATCCGACCCCACCCATCATATCAAAGGGTTGTTATCCATGAAAAAACAAAAGGTTTGCCACGTAAAAAATGTTTAAATTTTTCAACTACCCAAACACAAGATATTAACTCTTTTTCCATTGTGCTATAATGTACTTCAGCACCTCGCAAAGCTCTGGACATAAAAGCAACATTCCCTTTTTTCCGATTTGCAATTTACCTGAAGGCAGCCCCCAAACCGATAGAACTTGCATCCACTGTCACAAAAGTTTCACCTTTGGATCAAATGTTTTGAATGCGGGAGCTTGAGCAATCAATGTCTTAGCCTTGTCAAACACATCATCATGCGGCTCGGACCACACAGCACCCCTTTCTTCAAGATGTTTCTCAATGGCTCCACAGAGATTGCATAACCACTCACTAACCTTGCATAATACTCTCCTAATCCAAGGAAAGATCTCAACAATCTTGATCATAAGGTCTGATAGCATTTGGTATAGCACTCATCAAATCCTTCTTGGGAAGAATCCCTTCATGTGTGATTCGATGACCCAAGTGATCTATTTCTTTGACTTAAAACTTGCACTTATTTTTACAAGTCACCATTTTTTTAATGCAGCCGAAATCCACTGTGAACTGTTTGAGGTTCAATAGTACCTTCAGCACACAACATGTCCAAATGTTGTTTAAGTTGTTGACGCACACCCAAAGGTACCATACGGACTTTGTGTTGTATAGGGACAGCCCCTTTTTTTAAGCTGAATACGGTGGGAAACCCCTTTCTCCTGTACCACGTTATCTGCAAATACTGCATAATATTTTTCAATAATACTTTCCACTTGAGACTGTTTCACATCCACATGGCCCAGCGTCACATCACGTAACACAATGGGATAATCTGTACCTGGACACAGCATCACACCCAGTTTTCTTAAATCATACCACCCAACTATATCCTTACCCTGGATCGCCACATATTTTTTGGTTTGTATACTATTATTTTATTTATGAAGCTTGTAGAGCGCGCGGCTACCTCCGGACGGAGGTGTCCCGGCGCTGTAGACTGTAGGCTGGAAAGAAGGGGCGAACTTATGCAGAGGAAAATAACCAGGTCTTCAGCCGGCTACGGAAAAGGGATTCAGATGGAATGAATCTAAGGTCTAAAGGGAGACTGTTCCAGAGTTTGGCCGTCATAACGGAGAAAGCTCTGCCACTCATTCTGGAGCAACGGAACCGGGGGACTATAATGAGACGTAAATTGTTAGACCGCAGGGATCTGACCGATTGGGAGAGTACCAGTCTCTTTCGTAGATAACCTGGTCCTGACCCATTAAGGGCCCGAAAAGCAAGAGTCCGCATCTTGAACTGGATGCGGCTGGAGATAGGGAGCCAGTGTAGCTCTTTGCGGTAGGTTGCAACCGACTGACGGTAAGGGATGTTACCAATCAGCCTCGCCGCCTCATTCTGAATGATCTGTAGGCGTTCGATTTGATACAGGGGGGGCATAATCCAAGTGTGATGTTATTAGGGCATGAGTAACCGTTCTGCGGGCATCCACGGGCAAGTATGGGAAGATCTTTCTCATCATGCGTAATTTCCAAAAACAGGCTGCAGTAACCTTGTTTATTTGGGATTTACACGAAAGAGCATCATCAAACTGGAAACCCAGATTGCGAACAGTTTGAACAGGAATAGGGGGGGGGGATTGAGCACAGTCGGCCACCACACGGTAGGAGGTATTGTGTTTTTTTGGTTAAAAAACAAGATCTCCTTATCGGTGTTGAGTCTAAGATGGTTCGCAGTCATCCAGGAACATATTTCGCCAAGGCAGTGGCGGAAGCTGGCGAAGCAGGAGTCAGAGTGATCTCTAAAAGAGAACATTAGCTGTGTGTCATCAGCATAAGAGATCACTCTGACCCCACACGACTCAACCACCCTAGCCAGAGGGGCCAAATAAACATTGAAAAATAATGGGCTCAACGCAGAGCCCTGCGGAACTCCACAAACAAGGGGCTTACTCTCGGATTGAAAAGGTCTAAGGAGAACCCTCTGTGTTCGGCCTTCAAGAAAGGAGCTGATCCACGACAAGGCGGTACCACCCAATCCGATCTGCTCCAAACGATCCAAAAGTATTTTATGGGACACCGTATCGAAAGAGGCCGACAGGTCGAGGAGGACCAACATGGCCTCCTCGCCCCTGTCCACACACTCTCGAATGGTCTCAAAGACCTCCAGAAGTGCCGTCTCAGTACTGAAACCAGTTCTGAAACCTGACTGGGAATCGTGTAGTAAAGAATTGGTCTCCAGGTAGTCCGCGAGTTGAAGTTGTACGGCCTTCTCCAAGACCTTCGCTGGTTTAGGGAGGAGGGAAATGGGGCGGTAATTACTAAATTGCGCCGGGTCCACATCCATTTTCTTCAAGATGGGGACCAGCATGGCCTCCTTCCAGGCCGTTGGAAATTAGCCCGAATGTAAAGAGGAGTTCCAGATAGAAATGAGTGGCTCGATCAAAAGGGGAGCTTGGCTACTCATGACCATGGGGGGGACCGGGTCTAAGAGGGAACCAGATTTGCACTGAGTGAGCAGTTTAAGTGCAGACTCGGTGGTAAGGTCTTGAAAGGCTACCAATGATGGTAAGGTATAATCTTTGTTCTTGACAGTAGGAGGGAATAATGCAGGAGTTAGGGCAGCTGGAAAGGAAGAAGTGATTTTCTCAATTTTGTCTTGGAACAAATCTGATAAACCATTACATAAGGTCTGGCTAGAGAGGTTCTGTGGTGTCATAGCGGGAGGTTTGACAAAGTCCTTTACAATATTAAAAAGAGTTTTTGCAGAGTTCTCTGCGTTTTTAATTTGTAGGGCAAAGAATTCTCTCATTGTGGACTTTTTTAGTTTGATAAACTTCTTTAAAGCAGATTTGTAAATGCATTTTGCCTCTGAGTCATAAGAGAGTCGCCAGCTGCGTTCTAATTTTTTGCAGCGGCTTTTTTCCTCACGCAAGGCTGGGGAAAACCACGGAGCAGAAGGGTGGGATCTAGCAGAGGAGACTGGCAGTGAAGGGGTAGTAGCCTCGATGGCAGACAGTAAAGCTGAGCTAAACTGAGCAACGCTTACATCGATGTCTCCGTTAAGCGAATCCAAGGGGCACAAAAAGACAGGCTCTAAAGCAGTGCAGGTAACTTTATGCCATTTTCTCCTGTAGTCCCTCCCAAGTTCCACCGGACTCGGTGCAGGAGGAAACAAGATGTCGAACAGGAGAACTACGTCCCTGAAATTCAAGTTTGCCCTCAAATTACCCTAACATATCTATATCCTAAATTGGCAAACGTTTTAGGGTTTACATCTGACTGTCAAATCAATGTGTTTCTACTAGCTTGTAAAACTGAATTCAGAGAGAATAGTAATCGGAAAACCTGATTCAGCCATTATGTCAATGGCTACATCTCCTATATGTACCCTCCCCACTGGAGCTTTAAAACCAGCATTAATAGCCTAAACATTATAATCCTCCTCATTAGCATGCAACGTAAGAACTGACAGCCACATGCATTAAGCTAAAAACCGGTCGCAAACGGGCAGATTCTCAGAATCTGCCCCTTTGCGACCGGTATGTTAGCATTTGGGATGCATCATCCCGAATGCAAAAATCGCAATTTAACTAATCTCTAAATTGAGATTCCTTAACCCCTTCGATGCGTGTTACAAGGTCAACTCGTCATGGGCGTTACCTGCGCTGTGCGTGTGACGAGTTGACCTTGTCACGTAACGCGAAATTTTCAAAATCGCAGCGCTCAGCGGGAAAACCGCTAGCGCGCATGCGGTTAAATTGCGATAGCATTTAAGGAATCCCAAATTGAGATTCCTTAAATGCAATGCATCAAAGTAAAAAAAATTGTGATTTCGCTAATAGGAGTAGGAAATTACCATGAAGTTCAACTTCATGGTAATTTGCTAAAATTTTGAAAAATGCACTTTTGCGCATTTTTTAAAGTTTCGTGTTATGCACACACATGCCCTTAGGGCATGTATGTGTGCAACATATGTGCATCGGTCAATTTCTGGGGTGTCACAGGGTGTCCTTTTGACACCCTGGCACCCTTGAAATTGCATTCTCAATTTGTGATTCTCTAATTGAGAGTCGCAAATTGCGAATGTCTTTCCATTCATTCCTATGGGCCTTTAGGTCCATAGGAATGAATGGGGAGGGATTCCTTAATTGCGACTCGCAATTTGCGAGTCGCAATTAAGGAATGTTTAGAAATCGCAAATTGTTCAGCGATTTCTACATGCATAGGCATTTGCGATTTCTTAATTGCAATTCCTTAAAAATCGCAATTAAGAAATCGCAAATCCCTACAATGATGCATGTGCCTGTTAGTTCTCTAAATCATCATTAACATCTTCCACACTATTGATTGTTGCTCCACCACTGAACTTTACACTTCTGCAGACTTCCTTCTTGGTTACATTGAGTACATTTTTTCTTAAATCCTCGACGCATGGGATTATTGCTCAGATGAGATTTAGAGCCAAACCTGAAACATGTTGGATTAGACCGAAAACCACATGCTTTTGTTATTGGTTTCTTTCTTATTTGAACAGCGCAAACTGGTTAAACTGCCTTAACCTCCCCCAATAAGTTTAGGAATCTGGTTATATTGTCCAAGGCGTAGACTTGTATTCATATGAAATCAGGTGACTCACCACAAACCATTACAAGAGGAAAGTATTCTCTTTGGATAAATATAATTAATTCACAGCATCAGACTTTACCGACATTGACATGTCAAAAGGCAGAAAGTCAAATAGGCATGACATTACATGTGAACTTCCGCTACCCTTACACTAGAATTAAAATGTGGCCGACTCGGCCAGCCCACTCAGCTGCGCACATTGTGCCAGCAGGCCCCAAAGTGCTACAGCAAACAGTTGTATATGACAAGTGTAAAGCATTGTACTTGGATATATCATTATACACAGCTTCAGATTTTGAGACATCCACATATCAAAGGCCTGAAGCTAATAGGGCAAGACATTACACTTGAATTTCAGCATGGCCTTGCCCTTAAATTTGGCCGACTCAGCTGACCCACTAAGCTGCGCACATTGTGCCGGCAGGCCCCAACGCGCTGCAAACAGTTCATTACTTGAAATCCAGGGCACCGCCTACGACACTGGCCCTCCGGGGTACCTGATCAAAGGCAACCTCCCCAAAATATTACTCAGTCCATATGTTGCAGGTTAGGGTAGTAGGGTCCATTACCACCGGCAGGTCAGTCCCCTCCCCACCCCTAACCGACACCTGCATTTGGCTACAGCTAAACAATCGCCACTGCCAGATTCAAGGAAGGGAACTGAGGAGGAAGGAGCTTTGTCACTGCCTGTGCCATGCTGTGAAACACTCTCCCTCCACCTCTTACAGCCATTTCAACCCGGCTCTCATTCAGGAAGGAACTTAAAATGTGGCTATTCAGCAACTCATGGCTCCAATCTCAGCGTGCTCAGGTTCAGCAAGTGCCAAGACACCCACAGGTATACGCGCTATATACATTTTTTTAACATAACATATCAAGCTAAAACATGTCTCCTGCTTTTAACTGCTAACTCGACTTTGTCATTTAAACCAATGTCCAGCCCCAAAATCAATTTTTAATACATACACCACCTCTACAGCTGGCCTTTCGAGTCCTAAGGCAAGATGCTGCATATTGCAAGGTAGGCTGTTCAGTTTTGTGTTTTAACCCCTTGCCCGCGGCCAGAATTCCGCTCTTGTGCGGCACATTCCGATCGCGGGCGTGATCACGACGTCCGGGAGCCGTCATCAGCACACGAGCACTGTGTGCCATGACGGCTCCCGGACGTCATCAGCATGGAAGGGGTTAACAGTAAGACCCCTAAATTGTTGTTTATACTATGAAAGGTAAGTAGCCCCATTGGCAGTACTGAGTTACACGCTGATAACTCAGCTGTGCTAACTTCCTAATGGTACTACTAAAGTTGGTACTTGAAGGTATCATTAAAACCATTACATTAAACCAGACTTGATGCCCAAGTCAAATTTAATGTAACTTTTGTAAACAAGCAACTTTTAGAAAGTTGCCATTCTGTTGTCCAAGTTGATCAGCAGGCCATTCACAGATGCTGGCCACAAGACAGCTTCTGCCCTCCTGGGGACAGGTGTGAATGACTCCCAGGAAATGACGCAATAGAGGCCTGCCTTTGAAAGAGATGTTACCTCTCCCTGGCACGAAGCTACACAGGGTGTGAGTCCAAAAGATGAGCTTAAAGTGGAAAGGCGCTTCTGAAAGGCAAATAGTGGATACACACTAGAGGGGCTGCTTTTTTGTCCTAGTAGACAGGTTGGCATCGGAGATAAAGAGGGGAAAGCAGTTGTCAAACTGTTTTCCTGTGGACCTGTAGCCCTCAGGGTGACACAATTCTAAAATGGGCTACCAAGCTCCACACTCCGTGAGAGGTGTTCTGCCACCTTGGGAGCAGGTAGAATATTGCATTGTGCCAGATGGCACACATTGCAGGAGGTCATCATCAGGTGCAAGGGAATATGGTAACCCATTGCCTAGTAACAGTTGCATCCCGTGAGGGCACTTTCTGGGCATAAATGTGGCACCCCGGGCACGCAGACCTCTGATCACGTATGCACTGGAGAGAGGACCAAATAAGGACTGCCCTGCTTTTTCCTAGACCTGGCAAAGAGAGGCTGCACTAAAGAAGGAATGCATCTGCTGATCTTGGGCTTCTAAAGGTAGGACTGTGCCTGTGGTGCCCGGCTTGTGAGAATGTCGACCCCTGAGCCCAAGACAGAAAAGGCAAATTAAGGAGGAAGTTAGCTGTCTCCCATCAAAGTAATAGAACCTCACCGTAGCAAGCTAGTAGCCACAAACTTGTGACCACCAGTGACCACCGACATACAGCTTGGGAGGCCAAGTCCTGATGCTCAAAAGTAGCACCGAGTCTGCTGGACTCGAGACAGTCATCAGGATTCAGTTTCATTGCCCAAGAAGGACCGTAGCCTTCACCAAAGGGACCCGCTGGTTTTGTTTTGACAGGAATCAGTGGTCCCTTGGAAGCTGGACTTTTGCTGGACCTAGGAGAACTTTGAGGGACACCAACCCTTGTGGCCAAAGTCATCTCACCAAGACCGTGGGCCAAGAAGTATCCCCAAGAACCCCCTTGTCTATTGCTCAGTATCCTTATCAACTTATACCATCTTCAGAATCCTGTATCCCTTGCATCTGTACCACTCCATTGATATCTGTGACGGTTCGCCCATAGAGCCTGACACTGAACTTGAGACTGCTTTGGTGACAAAGTAACTGTTCTACAAATCTTTATTGGCCCCCTTTACTCTGCCAGAGTTTGTCGCCTAAACCGGGCCAGAGTACAGGAATACAAATGTATACAAATTTTACGAAGTTTCCCCTAACTACACTACTTACCAAGGCTTGTTTAGATTTTGAATGAAAAGCTGTGATTTATCTTTTACTTAAAATATATATTTCTACAGAACTCTCTGATTGATTTTGTTCATTTTGCAGTCTAAAAATTATTCATAAAAAGAAGAACTATTTTATAAATTGATGTCAGATCTCTTTTGTGTGACTTTCTTCTTTGGTTGTTTCGAATGCTTTACACCTCCTCCTTTGTTTAAGCCTGATTGCTCGAAGTCACATCAACCCATGATTGAGATAAGGTTGAACAAACGAGCATGACTGGACCCAAGACAATGTTGTGAATGTATTACATGGTGAAGTCGCACAACCACACCATAATCCTCACCGCTGTCGAAAAATGACATAAGACGAAGGGTGGTTTTCTAAATCTTTGTACACTTGTGTGGTTTGTATTGATTCCCTTCCATTGCATCTCTTAGTTTAAGGTATTTTATCATCTTAGGCTATCTCTTTGATATTTGATTCCTCTTGAAATATTATGAAAATGTGTGTCGGTTCATTACATCTCTGTTACCTCTTTTTCATTCAATATTACCTTACTCAGCTTGACTGAATATATTGGCTACCTGTAAGGGCATAATGATATTTAATGTTGCTTTTGTATATTAGTAAGAGCAATGCTTAATTTATAACAGTAGTTGATGCTGGAGGACACTGAGATTTATTTTTGCGGAACAAGACTTATTTTACTTCAATCAGACAAAAGAGTGAAAGGCAGAAAAAGGGAGAAAGACAGAAAACAGAGAAAGATAGTGAAACCATGACGACGGGAGAAAGCAGGGATGAAAACACCCGCAAGAGTAAGACAATGAGACAGGAAGTGTAGTGTGTAAGCAAGAGGTGTGAGGTGGAATTGGAACCAGGCAGCCTTGGTGTTCTACAACCCAAGCATTCAGCAGCAGCATTGAAGCACCGGCAATAGCAGCAGCCCGTCCATATGGGCTAAGAGGCCACGCCCCCACCTTTTTCAAGGCAAGGAGAGTGTCTGTCAGGCTGAAAAAAGGTCAGTCAGCCAGGAGCTAGAAATAAACAAAATCTCCTGGCTGCCTGAGCTTAATTTTGTCAGGCTGAGGATTTCACATTCCTGTTGGTGTGACCGCCTCAGCCTGGCAAAAGGGCCTTGAGGCCCTCCCCCTCGTGACAAGAGCGAGCATCACTGATTGCATCAGACCTGGGCTCTTCAAGTTTAAGCCCTGAAGTGCCTGTGGCCAAGTGTCAATCTCTGACACCTCATCACAGAGTGGCAGGGCCACACCAGTCGCACTGGGCGCTGACCTATGGAGGGGTGCCGACCTCAGGGTTGGGCGCCGTGTTTAGGAAACATTTATGATTGGAGAGATGAGGGGCACTTTTGTCCTGTCGTAGTGAGATTCAGAGGAGGTGTTCATGTGGGGTGGGGGTGCCAAAAATTATTCTCACAACGGGCGCCACCGGCGCCAAAGCCAGCCCTGCAGAGTGGTGTGGGTTCAGCAGTCTCACTGACCCCTTCCCACTCTGTGACAGGTGAGGGACTGCTGCCTTCCCTCATTAGCTTGGTCAGCCAATGAGGGAAGGCAGCAGTCCTAACCCTCCTGGAACCTTGCTCGACTTCACTTCCAGAGACCTGCAGTGAAGGTCAGTTTTAGTGTTTGGTGAGTGCATGCCTGTAGGTATGTGTATTTGAGTGAGTGAGTGTTGTGAAGGGGTGTGCGTGCATGTGTGTATGTGTGTGTGTGTGCGTGTGGGTGAGAGAGTATGTATGTGTACATGTGTGGCCCCCCTGACCCATCCCTGCTAATAATACCGGATGCCACTGCTGGGCAATTACTTTTTTCACAAATTGAGCACTGATTAAGAGCCTAAGAAATCTAGGAAGTCATTACAACTTCATTGAATTTTTAGTAATTTTACCATTTCTTCCAAATTGTAAATGTTAAGATTCACTTTTCTAGTGGGCACATTTCATATGGGAACTTGATAACTTCACTTTGCATCAACCATAACTAGTTATAGTCAATAGTAAGATATGTGGTGTACCCATGGAGACATACATATACAAGGCTAGGGCATAACTTACCCGGTAGTGTGGTGTAAGAAATGCATGAGGGCTGGAAGTGGACATCTTGGTGGCAAGGTTGCTTTGTAAAATAGTCTGATAGCTTTTGCAGGTGGTAACAACACCCTCAGTCTGAACTCATATTTAAGGTAAAATGCTAATTCTGCCTATCTGTAATTTATTTTGAGGCTCTACTGCATTTCATTTCCTTTTTAAGCTGAAGATTTGGCACTTAAGGGTACAGCTTCACAAAGTAGCCAATTTGCATACTTCGGGCTGCCGTCATATGCGATTAATACCAAACGCAATGGTAAGTATGCTGACAAGACCTGCTCTCACACCAATGAGGAACCAAATCCTTGGTGGAGATTGGACCTGGGACACAGTCAAGCCATCGGATCCGTTGTGGTGGTGAACAGAGCCGACTGCTGCCCCGAGCGACTCAAGGGGGCGGAGGTTCGGATCGGAGACAATGAGAACAACAACAACCCTGTGTGAGTCCTGCTAACTTGTTTAGATGACTGCAGTGTGTGTTGTTCCATTACCTTGCACAGAAGAACGTATTAGGTTGGCATGGAGGGCTCTAAGGTTGGTGGTAGTTTACCTTATACAGGTTCGATGTATAGTTTTGTGAAGTGCATATTGTAGGAATATCATTACCTTCTTCCACTTCTACACACTGCACAAATTTACCACTGCCACCTCACACCTTGAGATCCAAACATCTACTATGACCCCTTTGTGAAATAGAGTGGTCTAGTGATGTTGGTTTGTCAACCTGCTTTCCATGTCAGCTTCTAAGATGAACATTTGTGCCTCACATTCCACCTGTCAGATGCTATTTTTCAAGGTACAACAACAACAGTGTCACATTACTATAGAAGCAATAACAAGATGTATGTTCTTAATTGAAATGTGAAAGGGATCCACATGCTCGTCAGTGGAAGCCTTAGAATATATGATCCCTAAGTGAGATCTCAGAGAACTGGTGGTGATCCACCACATGAAGCTGTTGTCTTTTAATATAATGCAACCATAGGATCTTTACTACACTTATCACGTGCTCATGAATCCGAAGATGCTCTTAGCTGTAAGTCCTTTGGGGTGGTTTGTGTATTGTACCAACTATACACATGTAAACAAACTCATGCAAAAAGATATATATTCATCTCCATTTTATGCTTTGTTCAATAGCACGCAGCGATGCCCAATAACTCTTATCCTTGTTGACACGCTTATTTTTTCAGGCATCAACACTAGGTTTTGGAAGACCAACCATCCATTATAATCCAATCAAGATTCAGTACATCTTCCCATCCCCTTTGTGAAGACAAATATGTCATTTTAATGTGGCATAAAAAGAAATCAAGGTGCTTCTGTAAACATTAGACTCCTATTGTCTGATTTCACAGGTTGAGGATAATTTAACACATGGCCTTTAGTAACCCACCGATAATTCTTTCTTTGGGTTTGATATACATTTAGGGCCTGATTAGGCGTTATTTATTGCACCTGATAAATAAAGTACCACGGGGTGCGTTATTCGTCAGGTGTGATAAATAACACCTTTTACAAGTATATTGGGAATAACATGCAGATTTGGGGATTTACTGCACCAAAATCTGCATGCTACGGTAAATAATGTGTGGCATATTTTGTTTTAAAGTCAGAGCGTTGTGCTACGCCAAATTTGGCAACACAGCACTCCGACATTAAACGCAGGGATGTGCCATATTCACAGGAATATGGTGCACCTCTGTATTTCCCCAGTGCTGGTGAAAAAAAAGCTGCCTAGCCCCAGCACAGGCACCCGGCCGCCATGTTGACAGGGTGCCTGCACTGCAGGGGCAATTGTTTATGTGCAGGAAGGGATACCTTCCTGCAGTTAAACAATCAATATTGGCAAATTACTCTTGCTATAAGTGCTGCAGAATGCAGGGCCGGAGAGGGAAATGCAACCAGCCCTGGCAGATTGCAGTTCGACCGGCCCTGGGAGCGGGGGTGGAGGGGTGCTAGCAAGAAGCACTGCTCTCGCTTTTGTTACAGGGGGTCAATATTGCAACACTGCTGCAAAACTGGTCCCCAGTGATAAAACCAGCCCCCACAGGCACAAAACCGCCCCCTACCCCTCTGACCCACGAGGAAAATGCCCGGTGCCCCTTACGGCCAGTTCGGCCCTGATTGCACACCCCTTAACTGCAGAAGAAAGGGGTATATGTACAAGGTGGGGTTAAACATGGGAAATTGTGCTACATCAAAAAAGTAACTCCAGTGGCGATAGAGGCTTGTACATATTCCCTTGTATATTTTCCCCTGATAAATTTCAGCAGGTTTGACCTGCTGAAATTTAACAAAGGTTATGTTATTTAAGGCATCCGATAATTATAGGAAGCGTTAAATAAAACTAAACTCATAATTCCATCCCAGGCATAAACAGGGGTTTACGCACTGGACTAAATTAATCGCCCAACCTGTAGTCAGGCCCTAAGTGTAGAATCCGGGACTGCAGGGCTTTAAGAGATGGTACCCCATTCTCTTATCGAAAAGATGCGTTACAAACTACTGAGTCATATTCCAAATTCTAACTTGGTTACACTATTTATGATTTGCAGTGGTATTTCCATTCCTATAACTCAAAGAGTTGTCGGGGATCGGATAGAAAACCAAAGTAGTAAAATAGTTCGCAGTAATGGGTCCAATTCACATAAAAAAATAGACATTTTGCACCTTTCGTATGACTGTCACGTGCCGGTTTGCAACTTTTTGGAATTCAGCAACATTCTCTGGGGTATACCAGCTTAGCCAGGCGCAGGTTTCCAGGCCTAAAAATGAGAATGTCATGTGACATGTTCCCTGAGCTCTCATTTCCCCTGTGTGGAGTTGTACATACTGTAAAATCCTGCCAGGTAGAAATGCAGAGTTTAGTGTAATTTGTACAATGTTTTTCATTTTCAGTTTTTTTCCCCCACAGGTAAACCTTTTTTCCCCCTGGAGAAGCTGCTTCTCCTACACACCAAAGGCCCATTTACAATATTTTGACACATGGCAGCGCAGCAAGCCTTCCAGCTGTGCTGCCGTGCGTAAAAAGAAAATGGCTGGATTGCTCCGTATCAACAAAATACAGAGCATTCCTGTCCTTTTCCCATGCCCTGGCGGAAAACGAGCTTCCATGCGCCAACGTAGGCACCCTTGCACCATAGTCCTAGGGTGCCTGCGTTGTACGGGTGATTGTAGCCAAGTCCAAAGATGGCTGCCAACATTTCCTGGTTGAAGTGTTGGCAGTCAATGAGAACTCTACAGATCTCGGCACGAGCTGGTTATTATTCGGGAGGGCTTTGCGATCACACATATACAAATTTGGATTTCCTTTAATTTCTCACAAACTACTGAATGGATTTACACCAAATCTAACTTTCCGCCAAACTCAGTGTAATTCCATCCAACGGTTCAGGCTGTAGTCATGTTCAAAGCTCCTATGAGACTTAACATGAGAAACACACTTTTGTTGACCCTCCTCACCCTTTTTCTCTGCCCCCGCTTGATGGATCACCCCGAAACTTTCCATGCCCAACTAGAATCACCGGTATACTTTTGGGGAAAAAGTTTGTGAAGGCAAGTCAAACCACACTTTTCCTATTGAAACATGATCTTAACTGTAACTACATACTGGCAACTGCACACACACACGCTGGACCGGGACAAAGTCACAAGTTCAGGCTGACAGCGATGGAGACCAGGCAGGGTACAGGGACCCAGTTAGGTCTGCTGAACAAAGTACCTTAATCCTGGTTGTGGAGTGCTGTGTGGATCTGCGTTAAAGATGAGTCGCACAGTTGAGGTGATGGGTCGGTTCCGAGATGCGACGAGGCTGTGGTGTGAGGTCCTGATGCTTTGACTTCTATGATGCTGTCAACGGGACTTGCAAGTGGAATTCCGGTGTCGCAGATGCGAGGTGCGGCAGAGACGATGCGTCAGTTCTGATCAGCTGTGAAGCTGTGATGCGAAGTTCCATCATCGTCATTGAGGCTGCCCTCGATGAGGGATGCAAGGGGCTTGTGCCTGGTAAAGCGCCATGCAGCGGCGGTTCTGAAGGCGATGCGTTGGTCCCAGATGCCGGAGGCTGCAGTGAGGAGGGTCTTTTGCGACGGGTCCAATCCATGCATCGCTCAGCAGAGAAGATGCGTTGGTTCAGCTGGCAAGCACTTAGGCCCACTTCCGAGGGTCCAGGACTGTGGAGCCACCACTTGGCAGAGTAGACTCCCAGATGATAGAGTCCAGGTTCAGGGGGTTTAACGTTTTTTTATGTCCCTGAGAAACCAGATCTGGAGGCCAGCTATTTGGCTCTTAGAATTGCTCTGGGTTCTGGGGTCAAGTGATGCAGGTCTAGTTGTTCTCACCCAGGCAAGAAGGCAGCAGGCCAGTTGGTCAGCACAGCAAAACAGGAGTTCAACAAAGCAGAGGTCCAGAAGAGCGGCCGTCCTTCAGCAGCACTGCAGTCCTTTTTCCTGGCAGAGTATCCACAGGTCTAGAACAGTAATGAAGTGGTGGTGTCTAAGGTCCAGTACTTATACCCAGTGGTGCCTTTGCAATGGGGGAGACTTCAAAGACAGGCCTTTGAAGTGCACAGAGGTTCTTCCTTCCTTCCCTGGCTCTAGACTCACTGCAGGGAGGTATACATCCCTTTGTGTGGGGACAGGACACAGCCAATTCAAGTGTAAGTGAGGCGGAGTTCACCTCCTCGTTCCCATCCTTCCAAGTTGGCCCTTTCAAGTCACACCTAAGCTCCCATTGTGTGAGGCTGTCTAGGGGGAATACAGAAAGCCCACCCCAGACAGGAGATCAGAGACAGGCAGCAGGCACCAAATGGCTAAAGTAAGAAAATGGCAGCTTTCTAAAAGTGACATTTTCAGAATTGCTAATTAAAATCTTACTCCATCGTAAGTTTGGATCTTTAATCATGATCCCAGAGACACCAAACTTGAATCAGTACTATCTTCCCTTTAGGAAATTATTCTTATAAAATGTTCTAAGGTAATCCCAATGCTATCCTATAAGAGATATAGGCCTTGCTGTAGAGAAAAACGAAGTTAAGACTTTCTCACTACTAGGACATGTAAAACTTAAAAGTATATGACTGGCCTTCCTTTTAGATGTATTGCAACATGCCTTCAGCGTTATCTATGGCCTACCTTATGGATTACTTTTATGTATAAAAAGGGAAAGTTTGGGCCTGGCAAAAGTTGGAATTTGCCAGGTCGCCATGACAGTGTAACCTGCAAACACAGGGTCTGCAATGGCAGGCCTGAGACATGGTTAAGGGGCTACTTAGGTGGGTAGAACAATCAGTGCTTCTGGCCCACTAGTAGCATTTAGTTTACAGGCCCTAAGCACATGTAATGAACTGTACTAGGGACTTATAATTTATTTAGGCATTTGTATATAGCTCGTACTTTACCCAGAGATGTCACAGAGCTTTACAATAGAGCAAAGTATGTTAGATCAGACATTCCAGGTAACATGGTAGAGGTGACAAAACATATAACTACTACAGTTACTCAGAGTGAATGGCTACATATTACAAAATATAAATTCTCTAAAAATTACACATTACAAATTAAAGTTGGAGTGATTAGGGTTACATATTTCACAGTCGAAGCAGAAGGTCGAACCAGTTCTCTAGTGAGGAATATCAAACAGTCAGAGTCATTGAATTATTGATAACAGTGTCTTTGGGAGAGAAGAGATTTAAGGTCCTTTTTGAAGATGAGAAATAGGTGGTAGTGCGAAGGTATGGAGGAAGCGAGTTCCAAATTCTGGTTGTATTTCCTGAGACAGACTGCGTCATACTTCTTTCCCATTTGAAAGTATGAGGTTTGAGCACTAGGTTTTCGCCACTATGTGAGAGTCTGTATCCACCTTAACATTTTTGTTTGTTAGCTAGGTAGCAAGAGGTAGAAGTATGAATGGCTTTATGTGTGATACAAGCAGTCTTATATATTGACCTGGCCAGCAGGCATCTATCAGCATAGGCAAGATATGGTTTTTTCTTTTGGCCCCATAGATGAAGCGCTGTGCTGAATGAAGGATGAATTTTAAAGGAGGAAGGTGGATCTTGGAAAGGCCTTAAAGGAGTGAATTTCAATAGTCAAGTCTGGAGAGTACCAAAGATTAAACAATGTTTTTTTATGTCTTGTTCAGGAATTAAATGTCAGATACCCCTAGGAAGGTGTAGTTGGTAGCGTGCTTTTTGATTTGGGATTGGAGGATAAGGACCTTATTACGACTTTGGCAGTCCAACAATGGATGGTGCAATTAGCCATCTGCTGTAGGACCGCCAAAGCCATGGTGCTACCGTCTGCCAGATCAGGAGTTAAATCCTGCTCTGGCAGGAGGTGGTCTAAGGCGGAGGTCGGTCAGGCAAATTGAGCCTGACATGCAGTTCACCGCTGTCAGAGCGGCAACTTCACATGCCACACCGTGCAGACACTGGAGGTGCAAATCCAGGGTTGGACCACAAGTGCCCGCCCCACATGCACCCCTAGATCGAGGAGCGGCAGGAGTTGCCTCTCCGCAACCCATTTCATGGCAGGCTCACCGCCCTGAAAAGGGCGGTGAAAGTGCAACTCCTAATATGCCTGGCGGTGCTCCTGACCACTGCGCCACCACCACAGGATCCTGGATACCCGGCAGATGCAGCGGTTCTCTAGCGGTTCAACCCCCATACTCCTAATACTGCAGGCCGGCCTGCAGTGTGGCGTTGGTCGGACCTCCACCACAAGTATGTACTTGTGATAATGCTCCCAAGTCTCTTGACCAGGATGACTCCTAGGGATTTAGCCCTGTCAACTATGGTAGATGTACAGTTAGAATCCTCAGAGTATCCATCTAAAATTGTACAGCTAGTGGGGAGTTTGAGTTTGAGATAAGAAGGAATTCAGTTTTCAGAGGATTTCATTCTAGGTGGTGAGATGTCATCCATTCTTGAAGAGAGTTGAGGGTGGTGGTGAGGAGTGAAATGTCATGTGTTGAGGACACCTTGAGGTAGAGTTGGCTGTCGTCAGCATAGAACAGCTAAGAAATCCCACATTTTTGTAGTAGTTCTGGAGGTTCCATGTAGAGATTAAATAGGTTGTGAGCAAGGACTGAGCCTCGAGGGACACCATGATCAACAGCCTTTGATGTTGAGAGACAGTTTTCAATTTTGATCATCTGAGTTCTGCCCATGAGGTATGATTCAAACCATTTAAGAACTATGTCTTGTCTTCAAAACCCATTTGATGTTTTAGTGTGTGGAGAAGTGTGTAATGGTTTACAGACTAATAAGTAAAAAAACATGCCAATTGGGTATAAGCCAATGTGACCATGTTGAGAGGAGAGAGCATATACACCTTAGCACTGGTTAGTAGTGGTAAAGTTCTCAGAGTCCTAAGGCCACCAAAAATGAATTCAGCAAAAGATGTGAGGGTGACCCTGAAGAAAGGGACATTTTCCAACAGGAGATAAATGGGGTAGGATCATAATAGAGCCAGATGTCAGTAGAAGAAGGTGGTGGCTTGGGAAGATCATGAGAAAGCCAAACATAGTGAAAGAAGGAGGTGACTAGGGGAGGACCATAATAGAAACAGACTCAGTGGGAAAAGGAGGTGACTGGGGGTGGGTCATAATAAATCCAGAAGCCAATTGAAGAATGAAGTGACCGTGGAATGAGGTTGGGGGAGAATCATGATAGAGACAGTCGTGGCTCACTGGTTAGAGGCGGCAGACCCGGAAGCAGAGGACGGCCCGGGACCAGGGTTCAATTCCCGACGAGGCAGGGTCGTGGACTAGGGTCAGCAGACTCGATAATTCTCGCCTCAGTGCCTACTCTAACCAGGGATCACACTCGGCAACTCTGGGCATTAGCTTGCCTCATCTCCACAACGGCCCCCCACATACGCTGGGGATGCCTGGTTTCACCTTGGAGATACCCAGTAGGGACCATCTCACAGGGAAAGCCAGGACGGGTTCCCCAGCGGTCTACAGCGTGGAAATACCCCATGTGGGGTAATTCATGCACTTTACAAGACATCATTACATTACATTACATTACAGTTCAAGGAGGAGGTGACTGGGGGTGACCATTACAGAGCCAGGTGCCAGTGCCATACCAGCCAATGGCGGAAGAAATTCTGATGGTAGCTTCTCGCTTGGATGTTTAACTTTATGCAAAAATTGAAGAATTCTCTGTTACCCCACAACTCTAACCGCTTAACCGCGGCGGCAATTACGCCGCGGTGCGGTGGTTTAATTAAATGGGCGGGGCCGCGTCGGCCAAGGGACGTGTGCAGCACTATGGAGGTAGTACTAGCGACGGCCGTTGGCCTACGGGCACATCGAAGGGGTTATATCAGGTTCGACCTCTTCTCCTGGCAGCTAATGGAATCTCTTTCATTTGAGCGGCTAATTTGTCACAATCAGCTGAATAACTATGCTATGTGATGGTACTACTTAATATTGACACCAACAATATCAAGATAGAAGAATATGCAGGGCAGAATATTGAGAGACAAACATTGAAAGGTAAGTGCATAGAGAGAAGTATATATTTACTAATCCCAACTCCACATTGATGAACCCTGAAGATATATGTCCTGTTTAGGTACATATATGTGGAGTTAGGTATAGATAATCTAGACTTCCCGGTCGATATTTTATTTTCGTTATTATGTCCTCAATATTATGCCCTATCAATGCAGTAGTTTCGATATTCAGGGTGACCTCCGTGCTATGTATGGCTGGCGAGGAAGCTTCAATAGATTATGCCTGAGCATAACTAATACACTATCTTAAAGTGCATCCTAATTTCAAGATCTGATGTTCTGTATGTGGGAATGGACATAAGTGAAACTACTTACCTAATAATGCCTTCTACTTTTGTCTCTGGTTCTACAGGTGTGGCACCATCACTGACCTGACTGCTGGATCTGTTACTACGCTCTGCTGTAAAGGGATGGCGGGCCGCTACGTCACTGTCGTAATCCCGGGCCGCAGCGCATTCCTCACCCTGTGCGGAGTGGAGGTTTACGGTGTTGTGCCGCAGAAGCAGCAGCCAAATGTGTGTTGGTAGCGAAGATGAGCTCCTGGTCTCATGGGGGCTGATTCACAGAACTAACTTAAGACAAAATCCTAAACTTACTACTTTTGGTATTCACAGAAGTTAGGATTTTGTCTTAAGTTTGTATTAAGACAAACTCTAGACAGACTTAAGACAGACTTAAGACAGAATCCTAACTTAAGTCTGTCTTAAGTTTGTCTTAAGACAAACATAAGACAAAATCCTAACTTCTGTGAATACCAAAAGAGTAAGTTTAGGATTTTGTCTTAAGTTAGTTCTGTGAATCGGGCCCATGATCTCTCTCTCTTATCCACCAAGGAACTACTGTTACCTTATGCTCAGCTAAGACTCTTTGTCTTTCCCTGATATAAGACACTGCTTTTACATGTCACTCAGAACAGCCAATACTTTCACCTCCCCCACAGATGACACTACTTTTACCCTTCCCTCGTGTAAGTCACTATTTCTAGCTTTACTTGGCATATGCATTACTTTTTACCCCTCCCCAGAAAATCCAATAGTTTTATTTTTCGCTGAAATAAAGCACAACTTTCCCCCTTTCCCAGATAAGCCACCTATGTGTATCTATCCCTGAGATAAGACACTACGTTTGCCTTTTCTCAGAGAGGCCACTACATTTAGCTGTCCCTGAGAAAATACACTACTGTACTTCTTCCTCAGATACGCCACTACCGTCCCTGAAACAATACACTACTTTTACTTCAAATAAGACGCTACTTTTAACTTTCCTTGACATAAGGCACTCCTCTCACCCTTCCCAAAAATAGACCTTTATCTCAGATGGGAAACTACTTGTCCCCTACATCAGTTAAGAAACTACTTTTATCATTCCCTCACAGACAACACTACTCATCCCCTTAGTGATAGGATAGCCATGAAGGTTAAACACCACAGGTGATTCCCTCCATGGACAACAAAGCGGTTATTTCGTATCCAGTGACGACTGTTTCGCGACACCCAGGATCCAACAGACACCCAAGTTTCCTCACCTTTGGGTTTTCTTGGCTGTACTTAGTGGTGCAAACATCTTGTGCTGAAGGAGAATGTTGCCCCCCCCCCCTGTTGGCATGGACTACTGGGCAGCGACACAATCCACAAACAAGTTTCAATATTTGTATCCCTTTCCTCTCCCCCCTCTCTGCCTTGGAACCCTGTCTGCTGGCACAGTGCCAGGCACAGCACCAGTGGGCATGCAGGTCTGCTGATACATACATCAAGCTGTGATTGTCTGCTCATCTGTTCACTGCCTTGTACAGCTCATATGCCTTACTCTGTATGTACATGTTGCTAGAAACAGTGTTGGTGCATAAATAATTATAAGACCCATGCTTGGGGTACTTATTAAAAAATCAATAGCTGTGGGACTGAATTTAAATAAGGGGTCATTTCCGAAGAAGTGTTCAACCATTGAATACCCTGTAACAAGACAAATAAAATAACCCCCTTTGCTGTATCATTGTTGTATGTATTGTAGTAGAAGGCACTGGTGTGGGCCAGGTCTGTGGCTTCAACTTCTTCTCATGACAATGCTCTGTTTCGACCCTTCAGTTTTGAGCCCTGTATTCTGCTGATAGTACCAGCTGCCTGTTTCACCCCTTGTGCATGGACACGAGGGGTCGTCTGCTGTGTCCCTTTGTCACTACAGTGCTGCTGGTGCACAGAGTGAGCACAGATCAGCCTGCGCAGGGTAGGGACCTGCTTCCTCTGTGCCCCCTTATGAGAGAGCCAGCGCTATGAAGTGTGGGGTGAGACAGCGCTATGAAGTATGGGGTGAGACAGCGCTATGAAGTGTGGGGTGAGACAGCGCTATGAAGTATGGGATGAGACAGCGCTATGAAGTGTGGGGTGAGACAGCGCTATGAAGTGTGGGGTGAGACAGCGCTATGAAGTGTGGGGTGAGACAGAGCTATGAAGTGTGGGGTGAGACAGCGCTATGAAGTGAGGGGTGAGACAGCGCTATGAAGTGTGGGGTGAGAGCTCTATGAAGTATGGGGTTGGGAGACAACCTATGAAGTGTGGGGTGAGAACGCTGTGAAGTGTGGGGTGAGACAGCACTATGAAGTATGTGGTGAGACAGCGCTATGAAGTGTGGGGTGAGACAGCTCTATGAAGTATGGGGTTGGGAGACAACCTATGAAGTGTGGGGTGAGACAGCGCTATGATGTATGGGTTTGGGAGACAACCTATGAAGTGTGGGGTGAGAGCGCTGTGAAGTGTGGGGTGAGACAGCACTATGAAGTGTGGGGTGAGACAGCGCTATGAAGTATGGGGTTGGGAGACAACCTAAGAAGTGTGGGGTGAGAGCGCTGTGAAGTGTGGGGTGAGAATGCTATGAAGTGTGGGGTGAGACAGCTCTATGAAGTATGGGGTTGGGAGACAACCTATGAAGTGTGGGGTGAGACAGCGCTATGAAGTATGGGGTTGGGAGACAACCTAAGAAGTGTGGGGTGAGAGCGCTGTGAAGTGTGGGGTGAGAACGCTATGAAGTGTGGGGTGAGACAGCAATATGAAGTATGGGGTTGGGAGACAACCTATGAAGTGTGGGGTGAGACAGCGCTATGATGTATGGGTTTGGGAGACAACCTATGAAGTGTGGGGTGAGAGCGCTGTGAAGTGTGGGGTGAGACAGCGCTATGAAGTATGTGGTGAGACAGCGCTATGAAGTATGTGGTGAGACAGCGCTATGAAGTGTGGGGTGAGACAGCGCTATGAAGTGTGGGGTGAGACAGCACTATGAAGTATGGGGTTGGGAGACAACCTATGAAGTGTGGGGTAAGAACGCTATGAAGTGTGGGGTGAGACAGCTCGATGAAGTATGGGGTTGGGAGACAACCTATGAAGTGTGGGGTGAGAATGCTATGACGTGTGGGGTGAGACAGCTCTATAAAGTATGGGGTTGGGAGACAACCTATGAAGTGTGGGGTGAGACAGCGCTATGATGTATGGGTTTGGGAGACAACCTATGAAGTGTGGGGTGAGAGCGCTGTGAAGTGTGGGGTGAGACAGCGCTATGAAGTATAGTGTGAGACAGTGCTATGAAGTGTGAGGTGAGACAGCTCTATGAAGTATGTTGTTGGGAGACACCCTAAGAAGTGTGGGGTGAGAGCGCTGTGAAGTGTGGGGTGAGACAGCACTATGAAGTGTGGGGTGAGACAGCGCTATGAAGTGTGGGGTGAGACAGAGCTATGAAGTGTGGGGTGAGACAGCGCTATGAAGTGTGGGGTGAGACAGCTCTATGAAGTATGGGGTTGGGAGACAACCTAAGAAGTGTGGGGTGAGAGCGCTGTGAAGTGTGGGGTGAGACAGCACTATGAAGTGTGGGGTGAGACAGCGCTATGAAGTGTGGGGTGAGACAGCGCTATGAAGTGTGGGGTGAGACAGAGCTATGAAGTGTGGGGTGAGACAGCGCTATGAAGTGTGGGTTGAGACAGCACTATGAAGTGTGGGGTGAGACAGTGCTATGAAGTGTGGGGTGAGACAGAGCTATGAAGTGTGGGGTGAGACAGCTCTATGAAGTATGGGGTTGGTAGACAACCTAAGAAGTGTGGGGTGAGAGCGCTGTGAAGTGTGGGGTGAGACAACGCTATGAAGTGTGGGGTGAGACAGCGCTATGAAGAGTGGGGTGAGACAGCGCTATGAAGTGTGGGGTGAGACAGTGCTATGAAGTGTGGGGTGAGACAGAGCTATGAAGTGTGGGGTGAGACAGCTCTATGAAGTATGGGGTTGGTAGACAACCTAAGAAGTGTGGGGTGAGAGCGCTGTGAAGTGTGGGGTGAGACAACGCTATGAAGTGTGGGGTGAGACAGCGCTATGAAGAGTGGGGTGAGACAGCACTATGAAGTGTGGGGTGAGACAGTGCTATGAAGTGTGGGGTGAGACAGAGCTATGAAGTGTGGGGTGAGACAGCTCTATGAAGTATGGGGTTGGTAGACAACCTAAGAAGTGTGGGGTGAGAGCGCTGTGAAGTGTGGGGTGAGACAACGCTATGAAGTGTGGGGTGAGACAGCGCTATGAAGAGTGGGGTGAGACAGCGCTATGAAGTGTGGGGTAAGACAGCGCTATGAAGAGTGGGGTGAGACAGCGCTATGAAATGTGGGGTGAGACAGCGCTATGAAGAGTGGGGTGAGACAGCGCTATGAAGTGTGGGGTAAGACTGCTCTGCGCTTCACTGGTCAGATTCCTTAGTTCATAGTAGATGCACTTTGTAAATTCGCCTCACTCTATCTGCCCCTCTTTCTCTTTACATTTTCAATCTATTATTAACAGTTCAAAGAGAAAATACATATCCAACAGATCACAAAGAACACACAGACAAGCAATTTGATTGCATGATTAGAAATGTGCCTTTGCAATTATTAAAAATATTCATCTCTAAGTAAAAAAACGAAAATACACAAAACATATAGAAACAAAAACAAATGAAAATGAATCAGGTAAGCAGCCAAAATAAACACGAAGACCATCCTACATAGATGAAGTTATCCATGAAGATCCAAGAAGCAGCCAATATGTCATCGTGTCTGTTCGAATTTCCTCTTTGACACATTATAGATTTTCTCAGGATGCCAAGTTCACCACTAAGGGAAGATAGGCCTATGGTGAGGTGAGTGGTTCTCTGGAGGCTCGATTCCCAAATATAAATCATACATTTACCCCCACTGAATTTTTTTAAAGAATTGTAGGGGCTCTCTAGGAAAGCAGCAAATTTAGCATTCAAATTGCTTTCGGTTTTTCCAACTCAAAAATACAGAAAATCAGCTTTCCAAGACATGGATGTCTTAAAAAGGAATCATATAAAAAAATGGCACCACTCAAAGCTGATCATAAAATATGTTACAAACAAATGTACTTGTGTGTGAAGTGATATTGGGTTTTACCTCAACGACTCCTAATGAAATGGTGGAAATCACTGTGGAGACCCTTATGAGAAACATAGGGTCTGATCACAAATATGACAGTTATATTACAAGTGCATTAAGATGATGGATTACCCATGGAATACTACAGGTTTAATGAATTCCTAGTGTTCCCCGTTATGGAAGCTGCCTACAAGGAGTAGAACATTACAGGCCAACCCTCAGATGAATTTAACAATCAATGCCCAAATAAGCCTCATCCCCGAATCGGGCAGAGGTCCTCCTGCAGCTGCCAGGTACAGACCCCTCTCCCACATTATCATGAATGTGAAGATCCTGGTAAAAACACTGGCTCACAGCTTACAACATGTAAAACCAAGCCTCAGACGTGATTTTCAGATGGACTTTGTGCTGGAGCGAGCTTCTGGAAATCATACCAGTTTTTTGCAAACACCGCCTGACAAATTAAAGGGATCCCAATGGAAGGGCACTGGTTTCATTGGACGCTGAGAAAGTGTTCACTCGTGTCAAGTGGGGATTCTTGTTTCGAACTTTGGAATGAGCAGGCAATGGCCATGTCTTTATTGCCAGAGTGAAGAGGTTACACACAGATCCCAGCACCAAAACAGACAGTGCGGTTTCCTGTCAGACACCTTCCTTACTGTGAACGGTATAATACAAGGATGCCCCTCTTGCCTCTGCCCTTTTTAATTGCCCTGGAGCTGGTTGTGGTGCCCATATGAATGAATACATGGTTGCCATGTGTAGACCCATGGACGTCGATTCATCAAAATGTAGCGGAAGTGACATTACATGCCCTTTGACCTATTCATGATAGTACATGATCCTTGACCTGATGAAATAACAGAAGGTAACATCACACGAAATACAACTTACTAATAGTACGCGGTGACACTGTTCTGGGCTGGTGGACTTAAATGCGGCTCTGGCCAGTTGTTAGGGGTAAAGTGTAAAGTCCTACAAATGACATACTCTCAAGTTACTCATTTTGAGAGGTATGACAACCCTTATTTTGCTAAAACTTTACCATAAAAAATTATATTCTTGCTGAGACCCTCAAAAAGTCATCCCTCAGTCTAATTATTGTCAACAATAAATTTGAATTACATCAACACTTCAGTATCAAACGACACCTGGTTACAGATTGAGAAGCATGCTGTGCCCAGTTGTGAACATGTGCAGAGCAATACAAGACATGCTTGGCATTTGCTCAGAATCAGATTACAAAAACCTGCAAAATGCAATGCACCAACCACATAACAGCCAATAGCATAAAATATGTGGTAAACTTGTAATGTTTAATTGAGCAATTCCTTTCAAACTGTGCAGGCTAGCTAGATTAAGACCAGTCTGAAATGCTTCAGTGAAATTCCTCTTCACAGGATATGTTGTCTGATTCAAAAAGTGAATGATGCAGCTCCCTGCGCATGACATCACAACTATCAAGTTAGCCTTATTAATTGCGCTGTTTTGATCAGCCAAAAAATAATATTGGTCTAGTGGCTTTCCCTAATAATTTATAGATTCGCCTACGTTTTAATAGGAATCATAAGAAAAGCAGACCGGTTGAGAGCTATGCATAGAGTCCGGTTAGAAGAAATGCACAAAGTAGTATACAGTCCTCTGAAGTAATACGGGAGCCTCGTGCTGGTCCTGTTCTAAACGTGACAGCATGCCACCCGCACCCATTTCAATTATGAACCATTTGGAAAGGAATAATGCAACACCCTAAACCAAAAACATAACGCTCATTTGAAAAGAATTAACATTACAATGCTCTAAATATATGACGGTGCTTAACAAACAAAATGATGTGCGATGCTGTGTGCCCAGGGCATAAACTGAGCAATGGAGTGTGGCATATACAACCCAGTTAAAGAGTGGAGAGCCTCGGGCTTCAAACAGGGCCTCCTCCTGGGTGCCGCACCAGTCAACCCCCGCCTCAACACCTTCACAGTAGGTGCAGCGACACGTGACCAGTGCATCGCTATGTCTCTTTTGGCCACAGCCACCGCCGTGCCCAATAGGCGCTTGTCCATCCTGGAACAATCCAGGCCGTCAAAGATCCCAGCAGCATCCGCAGTGGGTCATGGGGAACCTCCCATCCCAGGGCTTGTGTGAGTTCCCACTCCACCCCCTTCCAGAACCTCCCTATTACCGGGCAAAGCCATACCATGTGGAAAAAATCAGCGGGGTTGAGCCGCGTTTCGGGCAGTCTGGGAAGGGTCGCAAGCGGGCACGGAAAAGTCGCTCTGGGGTAAGGTAAGCTGCGTGTAGGTAGTATATCTACACTAGGCGTAGCCTGGAGGACATGGTCAGGGTTCTGGGCGCCATAAGGGCATCTCTCCAATCCACCTCCTCCTGGGGGCCCACCCATTCCTCTCACCGAGCGCGCAATTTATCTAAGGACGCGGGGCCATTATTCACTAGGGAGCAATAGATGCGGGACACTCCTTCCTTGCCTAGGTTCCCCATCATCATCTGGGCCTCCAACGGACTGAACTCTGGGAGGGAGGTCGGCAAGGGGAGATGCGCGTGGATGGCATGGTGCAGTTGCAGATATCGGAAGTGCTGAGCGTGGGGAAGGGCATGGCGCTGCTGTAGGTCTGAAAAGGATCGAATATGGTCCCCCACCCAGACATCTCCGAGGACAGAGATGCCAATCAGATCCCAGCGGCGGAATCCATTCAGGGATAAAACTTCTCTGAGCCAGGTACCATGCCAAAGCGGTGTCTGACGAGTGAGTTTAGGGTCCCACCCCACGTGGCGCAGGGTGGCACGCCAGGCCAGGAGGACAATCCTGGTGATTTGCACTATGGTCTGCGGCATCGGGCTGCCGTATAGGAATGCTTGGATTTGTGGGAAGTCCGTAGCCTCAAGCTCTACACGGTATGCTGGGTCGGACCAGCCGCCTGCATACCAGTCATGGATGACTATCAATTTTGTGGCAAGGTAGTAGTGATAGAGGTGGGTCACCCCAAGCCCCCATCGAAGGGGGGGATGCGGCTGTGCGCCAGGGATATGCGCGGTCGTCTGCCTCCCCAGAGGAATCGGGACAAGGTCCCATCAAGTTCACAGAACCAAGTGCGGGAGAGGGGGACGGAGATGTTTTGTAGGATGTAAAGGAAGCGGGGGAGGACCATCATTTTGAAAAGGGCGCTTCTCCCTAGGGGGTTGAGGGGAAGGGTTTGCCTTTTTTTAAGATCCGCCTTCATCCGGACAACCAGGGGCGTGATATTCAGTGCCCACTCGAGTTCCGGCAGGAGGGCCTCCCATATCCCAAGGTACTTAACCGAGTGGTGCCTGAGGTGAATAGACGACTGCCAGTCATAGCACTCCCTGGAGGGATGCAGCGGGACCAATGTGGATTTGGCCGCATTGAGCCGGAGTCCGGAGACCCTTTCGAAGGCAGCGAGAATACGCAAGCACCTAGGGCCTGAATTCGCAGGGTCTGTCAGATATAGAAGCACGTTATCAGCGTAGAGGGCTACGCCGGATGATCGTCACCAGGGCCTCCATTGCTAGCGCAAATAGGAGTGGGTAGAGGGGGCACCCTGGCCCGTACCTCTGCAGATCAGAAAGGCCTCAGAGAGTTCCCCATTGACATGCACCCGGGCCCTGGGGTTGGCATAGAGGACCCTGATGAGGTGGCGGAACAAAAGGCCAAAGCCCATCGCCTCCAGCACGTCCTGTAGGTAGTCCCAATTCACCGTGTCAAAGGCCTTCTCGAAGTCGAGGAAGAGAAGGGCCAGGTACGGGGATAGGCGGGCGCGATGGGCCAAGGCCAGGTGGAGGCGATGGATACAATGACGGGTACCCCTGGCCGGCATGAACCCGCACTGGTCGGGATGGACCAGGTCATGCAGGAGAGGCTGAAGCCTCCGGGTCAGTATCGTGGCAAAGAGCTTGATCTCCGTGTTAATAAGCGAGATTGGGGGGTATTCCGCACAGCTCGTGGAGGGCGGCTGGGTCTTGGGGATGACCAGTATCGTGGCCAGGTCCGACTCGGGGGGAAAGAGCCGGTCTCCGCCACATGCCGGAAGAGGACCAGTAGTCGGGGAGCCAGGATATCCCGGAAGGCAGCGTAGTACTCCTGTGGATACCCGTCAGGGCCAGGCGTCTTACCAGGGTGAAGGAGGGGGATGGCCTCCAGAACCTCGTCCAAGGTAAAGGGGCGGTCCAGGGCTTCCGCAGATTCACGAGTGAGAGAGGGCACCAGCCCCGTCCAACAGGGTGGTCAGGGGCGCATCTGCTGGTCACACCGCATAGAGGCGTGTATAGAAGGGCGCAAAGGTTCCGGCAATGGCCGCGGAGGTCACCTGGAGGGTACCGTCTTGTGCACGGACCTCTGAAATAATGCAATGAACTTTGGGGTAAGAGACCAAGTTGTGGAGGAGTTTACGATTTTTGTCCCCCCATCCGTATATCTGTGCCACCGACGACCGCCAGTCTGTCCCTGGCCCATGATGCACTGGGCCAGGGACAGACTGATTTGCATATAGCCAGGTTCTGAGCTGGGATGGGGCAGTGAGATAAATAACGGTGATGGATCAAGCCCTGATCTTTGGACTGGGTAAGAGTGGTCTGTTTAACTCAGACACTCTGTTCATCACCACCCCCTTTTTGTAAATCGTTTTTGGCCACTATAGGTGTGGCAGGGTATACTCAGACATGAGTCCCTTTCTCACTGCTCCATCAGGATTCAAGCAAGCCGGGCCGAAGAAGGCTGAAACGCCAGAAACCGGTCCCCGGTAGCTTGTTTCCTTTCTGGTGAAGAATTGGCTTGGTAGTTTAGTCTGCCCTGTTCCCATGATGCACTGGGCCAGGGACAGACTGATTTGCATATAGCCAGGTTCTGAGCTGGGATGGGGCAGTGAGATAAATAACGGTGATGGATCAAGCCCTGATCTTTGGACTGGGTAAGAGTGGTCTGTTTAACTCAGACACTCTGTTCATCACCACCCCCTTTTTGTAAATCGTTTTTGGCCACTATAGGTGTGGCAGGGTATACTCAGACATGAGTCCCTTTCTCACTGCTCCATCAGGATTCAAGCAAGCCGGGCCGAAGAAGGCTGAAACGCCAGAAACCGGTCCCCGGTAGCTTGTTTCCTTTCTGGTGAAGAATTGGCTTGGTAGTTTAGTCTGCCCTGTTCCCATGATGCACTGGGCCAGGGACAGACTGATTTGCATATAGCCAGGTTCTGAGCTGGGATGGGGCAGTGAGATAAATAACGGTGATGGATCAAGCCCTGATCTTTGGACTGGGTAAGAGTGGTCTGTTTAACTCAGACACTCTGTTCATCACCACCCCCTTTTTGTAAATCGTTTTTGGCCACTATAGGTGTGGCAGGGTTTACTCAGACATGAGTCCCTTTCTCACTGCTCCATCAGGATTCAAGCAAGCCGGGCCGAAGAAGGCTGAAACGCCAGAAACCGGTCCCCGGTAGCTTGTTTCCCTCCTGGTGAAGAATTGGCTTGGTAGTTTAGTCTGCCCTGTTCCCATGATGCACTGGGCCAGGGACAGACTGATTTGCATATAGCCAGGTTCTGAGCTGGGATGGGGCAGTGAGATAAATAACGATGATGGATCAAGCCCTGATCTTTGGACTGGGTAAGAGTGGTCTGTTTAACTCAGACACTCTGTTCATCACCACCCCCTTTTTGTAAATCGTTTTTGGCCACTATAGGTGTGGCAGGGTATACTCAGACATGAGTCCCTTTCTCACTGCTCCATCAGGATTCAAGCAAGCCGGGCCGAAGAAGGCTGAAACGCCAGAAACCGGTCCCCGGTAGCTTGTTTCCTTTCTGGTGAAGAATTGGCTTGGTAGTTTAGTCTGCCCTGTTCCCATGATGCACTGGGCCAGGGACAGACTGATTTGCATATAGCCAGGTTCTGAGCTGGGATGGGGCAGTGAGATAAATAACGGTGATGGATCAAGCCCTGATCTTTGGACTGGGTAAGAGTGGTCTGTTTAACTCAGACACTCTGTTCATCACCACCCCCTTTTTGTAAATCGTTTTTGGCCACTATAGGTGTGGCAGGGTTTACTCAGACATGAGTCCCTTTCTCACTGCTCCATCAGGATTCAAGCAAGCCGGGCCGAAGAAGGCTGAAACGCCAGAAACCGGTCCCCGGTAGCTTGTTTCCTTTCTGGTGAAGAATTGGCTTGGTAGTTTAGTCTGCCCTGTTCCCATGATGCACTGGGCCAGGGACAGACTGATTTGCATATAGCCAGGTTCTGAGCTGGGATGGGGCAGTGAGATAAATAACGGTGATGGATCAAGCCCTGATCTTTGGACTGGGTAAGAGTGGTCTGTTTAACTCAGACACTCTGTTCATCACCACCCCCTTTTTGTAAATCGTTTTTGGCCACTATAGGTGTGGCAGGGTATACTCAGACATGAGTCCCTTTCTCACTGCTCCATCAGGATTCAAGCAAGCCGGGCCGAAGAAGGCTGAAACGCCAGAAACCGGTCCCCGGTAGCTAGTTTCCTTTCTGGTGAAGAATTGGCTTGGTAGTTTAGTCTGCCCTGTTCCCATGATGCACTGGGCCAGGGACAGACTGATTTGCATATAGCCAGGTTCTGAGCTGGGATGGGGCAGTGAGATAAATAACGGTGATGGATCAAGCCCTGATCTTTGGACTGGGTAAGAGTGGTCTGTTTAACTCAGACACTCTGTTCATCACCACCCCCTTTTTGTAAATCGTTTTTGGCCACTATAGGTGTGGCAGGGTATACTCAGACATGAGTCCCTTTCTCACTGCTCCATCAGGATTCAAGCAAGCCGGGCCGAAGAAGGCTGAAACGCCAGAAACCGGTCCCCGGTAGCTTGTTTCCTTTCTGGTGAAGAATTGGCTTGGTAGTTTAGTCTGCCCTGTTCCCATGATGCACTGGGCCAGGGACAGACTGATTTGCATATAGCCAGGTTCTGAGCTGGGATGGGGCAGTGAGATAAATAACGGTGATGGATCAAGCCCTGATCTTTGGACTGGGTAAGAGTGGCCTGTTTAACTCAGACACTCTGTTCATCACCACCCCCTTTTTGTAAACCGACGACCGCCACAGCATTTGGGCCGAGTTCAGCGAGAGCTGGCGGCTGCCGGGGGGAGTCCGCGCGCCCAGCAAGAGACTGCTCTGCCTCCAGCCGCGCAGCCCGGGACTCCAGCTCCGCAAGCCGGGCCAATTGGTGTGGAGAAGTGTGGCTCACTGGTTAGAGGAGGCAGACCTGGAAGTAGAGGTCAGCCCAGGACCAGGGTTCAATTCCCGGCTCGGCGGGGTCTTGAATCCTAAAAATGTCCATGGACTCGACAATTCTCGCTCCGGTGCCTACTCGATTCACAGGTTCACACTCTGCGACTCTGGGCAATAGCTTGCTTAATCTCCACAACGGCCCCTCGCGGCGGGATGCCTGGCTTTCACCTTGCGGATACCCTGCCTGGGTTATCTCACAGGGGAATACCAGGACGGGTTCCCTAAGCAAGTGCTTAGAAACCGCTCGGTGATTTGCGCTATATAAATTCCTGTACATTTACATTTACATTGGTCCGCACGTTTGGCATGCACAAGCCCCCTTCCCACCCCGGGAATCACGACCCTCATTGGTGGAGAAGTAATGGCCTAGTTCCTGTCCCAACAAGTCCACTAGTGTGGAGTCCTGTAGGAACCCTGCGTTGAGATGCCAGACCGCCTGCGTGCCCGTCGGGGAAGAGCCAAGACGGAGGGAGGCGGGGGAGTGGTCAGACAGTCCCCTGGGCAGGATAGCAGCTCCAGAGACCAGGTGGCAGTCAGTGGCTGGAAGCAGGACAAGGTCGATAAGGGAATGAGTATGATGAGAGGCTGATGTGTGGGTATACTGCACCTTGCGTGGATTCCAGATCCGCCACATGTCGCAGAGCCCCAGGGCCGAGGCCCAGTTCTATAGAGCAGCGGCAGAGGAAATCCGGACCGCGTACGGAGTCCCGGTCGTATCGCGCTGAGGCTGTATGACGGTGTTAAAGTCGCCCCCAACCACTGTGATGCCATGCGGGAGGGAGGAGAGAACCTGTGTAAAACATCGAAGCGTCAGGGCAGGAGGGCGGGCGAGATGTAGAGATTCAGGATATTTAGAGGGCAACCCTCCACCAAGCCCGATATCGCCACATAGCGCCCCTGTGGGTCCGTGTCGGCCCTGGTCTGGGTAAAGGGAAGGCCTCTTCTGAGCAGGATTGCCATCCGTCTGGACCTGCGTGGGAACCCAGAGTGCCAGACCATCGCAAAACCATATCAGGCCAGGAAGTTGCATTGCGTGCCTAAGAGGTGAGTCTCCTGGAGAAGAAGGACATCTGCCGCTTGGCGGTGGGCCGCTCGGAGGATGGCCGTGCGTTTAATACGATCCAGGAGACCATTAACGTTCCAGGAGAGAATGTGGAGGGATCTAGTCAGTGTGTACGCCATTAAGGAAGGAAAAGACGTGGGGGACGGAGGATCTCCAGGGAGCGCACCCAGGGAGAGAGGGCCAGCGGCGCCGTGTGGAGGCAGGAGGAACCGATCGAGGGCTGTTGATGGGGCAGAAGCACTGAAGGCCCGAGCAGGGGGGAGGGGGGGGCGGGGGGGAGCGACCGCCTGCAGCTGCCCCCGTGGTGGTTCGTAGGCGGCCGAAAATAACAAAGTAGTGGATAAGAGGAGCTGTGTGTCAGGTGTGGACCCAGCCACCATATGTCGGCCGAACAGAGCTGAATCAGATAGGGGCCCGTAGGCGGCCAAAAGCAACAAACCAATGGGAGTCAACGGACTTTCAACCCACCCACACCCCCAACTCCCCCCACCCTACACTTCAAAACAGGAAGCATCTGTCGCCCCAAATTCCAATCAAACAAAACCCCCCTAGGGGAAGTTACTAAACTAAAACGGTTAGTAGAGAGCAGTAACACCAGTCAAGAGTTGGCTAAGGAGGACCCCCCTCCATATTTGAGGATAAATGCCAACAGCTTTAACCAAAAGAGCTTCAAAGACAGGTGTGATTCAAGGTAGCAGTGTCAGTCTCGCAGAAGACAGGGAGGATGTGATGTGGAGGGGGAGAGGAATACAGGGCAGGAGCACATACTAGGAGATCGTAGAGAGTTCAGGGCCCTCTCCCCACAAGGGATCGCCATGGGCAGGCAGCCCTCCAGGCGGTGAGCGAGGCTCAAGTTGCTGGGCCGAGCGGACCCAGCAGGCCGGACCCGGCCAGAAGATCAGGCAACAGTTGACTTCTGGTCAGACCTCCAAATCGTCCGGAGAACCATGGTTCACTGGGCTGCCGGACAAGTCTGAGTCCGACCTTGGCTTCCGCAGGCCCACGCCCAACTCAGGGGCCCCATCCATGACAATCAAGGAGGGGGACAAAGCGGAGGAAGGGGCACCCTGGTCCATGGGAGGAGATGGGGCCCACTGGGACCCCCTTCCTGGCAAGTGAGAGGCCCCCTCTTGACGGCGGTCCCGCCTGCGGAATCCGGTCCGGCGCGGCCGCGGCCTGGGCCCCTCGAGGTTTAGCTCGGTCGTAGGCCTCCGGACGGGGGATAGGGCTTGCCCAGGCAGGAGGGGGCGCTCCTCCGTAAGCCAAGTCCATACTGCCTGCGGGCTGTCGTGGAAAAGGACCTTAAGCCGAGTCGGGAAGAGGACACCATATCGCAGGCCCAGCACCCTGAGCTTTTGCTTGACCTCTTCGGAGGACCTCCGCTGAGATTGGACCTTTCAAGAGTAATCTGGGAAGACCATTATCTTAGAGTTTTGAAAGATCAGTGGGCCCAGGTCTCTGGCGGCCCCCAGGATGGCGTCCCTGTCTCGGAAGTTGAAGATGCGAAGAATGATGGACCGGGCCAGGGCCCCAGGAGGCGGCTTGGGCGCAAGCGAGTGGTGAGCCCATTCTATCGCAAACCAGGGGGAGAGCTTCTCTGCAGGCATCCAGGAGCGGATCCAGGTTTCGAGGAAGATGGCGATGGGCCCCTTCTCCACTCCCTCCCGAAATCCCAGGAGGCGCAAGTTGTTCCTGCGCGCCCGATTTTCGGAGTCCTCCGCCCTGCTATGGAGCTCCGACGTCAGCGTCTGAAGGCGGGCCGCCTGGGTTTTGAGGGTGGTCAGGTCGTCCTCCACCATGGAAATACGGGATTCCGCTGTGGTGATCCACGCCGTGGCGTTACGGAGGTCCTGTCGGATGAGGGCCACGTCCACCCTTACTTCCCCAATCTTGTTTTCCACGGAGGCCTTGGACGTACTGATCGCTTGGAGGATAGTGGATAGATCCCCCCCTCAGCCCCGCGTGCGGGCGGGGGGGCCAGTGCTGGATTCCTGGTCTGGTTTAGTGAACTGGTCAATCCGCATCTGGGCCGGGGGGACCGGAGTCTGCATGGTTTTCCCCCTGCCCATGATCGCAGCGGGCCAGATGACAGCACTCAGGGGATGGTCCCGCCTCAAGGACCCAGTCCAGATGGTCGAGCCTCCAGGCTACTCAAAGGGGGGGTGGGCAGAGTCCCTGGGATCCGGCAGCAGCGCGACAGTCCCGTTGCGGGTACGGTCTCCCAGGCCTCTCCCCGCAGCGCAGGCAGCAGGATCCAAGGGGCAGGTAGGCAGGGGGAAGGAGGGGGGAGGTGCCTCCCTCCGTGCAGCGAGAGTCAAGTCAGGCGAGGGGTCCCCCGGCGAACATGCAGGAAGGGGCAGCGGCCTAACAATAATCCCGGCCGGCTCCTCAGTTGAGGAAAGCAGGGCCCTACAGACGCACTTCACGGGTCGCGGTGGAAGCCAGAGTTCATACACCACCAACGCCCGGGTGTGGGAAAAAAAGTTCCAAGTTAGGCAGAGGGGGAGGGTGCGGCGCCCACACTTCTCTTTTAAATGTATGCTTTGGTTGGAGCAGCAGAGCTTAAAGATCTGTCAAATAAATGCACAGTGCTCTACTGACGATTTAACAGGAATTTTAAATATAATGATGCCTTCAATCAATCAGCATTTGTAGAGCGCAGCACTGTCACCCCTGGGGGGTATCAGGGTACTGGGGTGCGAAGTCTCAGAGGAAAAGCCAGGTCTTGAGGAAATGGTGGGAAGAAACAAGCAGAAAAGGGAAAATCAGAGGGCAGAAAAAAAGCAGAAAAGGTAAACAGAGGGCAGGAAAAAGAGTAGAAAAAGCAAAACAAAGACAGAAAAGGGCAAAAACAGAGGGTAGAAAAACGAGCAAAAAAGGCCAAACAGAAGGTAGAAAAACGAGCAGAAAGGCAAAACGGAGCAAAAGAAGGCAAAATGGAGGGCAGAGAAACGAGCAGAAAAGACAAAATGGAGAGCAGAAAAACAAGCAGTAAACGAAAACAGGGCAGAAAACAGAGGGCAGAAAATAGGCAGAAAAGGCTAAATAGAGCATGAAACAAGCAAAGGAGGGCAGTAGGTAAACAAGCAGCAGAGGGTAGCGGACTGTGGGCAAGCTGAACAGGAGAACTCGCAGGGGAGCTTGGACACTGACCTGCTCAATGGGGTCGTGCTGCAGCCTCCATTTTGATTATGGGGGAGGGCGGGGGACTGGATGACGGGAGGAGGGAAACGGTGGGAAGAGGGAACAAACAAGCAGAAAAAGGCGAAACAGAGGGCAGAAAAGGCAAAACAGAGCAAGAAACAAGCAGAGGGGGCACAAACAGAGGGCAGCAGGTAGACAGACAGCAGTGGGTAGCGGACTGCAGGCAACCTAGACAGGAGAACTGTCGCAGGAGGGCTTGCACGAGGATCTGCTCAATGGGGTCGTGCTGCAGCCTCTAATATGTAGATCCTGGGGAAGGGTGGGGCGTTGGGTGGTGGGAGGATAGAAATGTTGGGAAGAGGTAAGAAGCAAACAGAAAAAGGCAAAACAGAGGCCAGAAAAAAAAGCAGAAAAGGCAAAACACAGCAGAAGAGGGCAAAAAGATGAGCAGAAAGGAAAGACAGCGCAAGCGACGAGCAGAGAAGGCACAAGCAGAGGGCAGCAGGTAGACAGGCAGCAGAGGGTGGCAGACCGCAGGCAAGCTGGACAAGAGAAATGTTGCAGGGGGAACTGGCAGGAGAACCTGCAGTGCAGGTCGCTGTACCAACAGACACAAGGAAAGCTGCCCTTCCATTTATGTCCTTAACCTCTTCCATGCTCATGACGAGCTCAGCTCGTCATGAGGCACGGTTGAGCTTCTCTCATGACGAGCTGAGCTCGTCACGACCGTTGGAATGTTCACACGCAGGGATAATTTCCCCCGCTGTGCTGAACATTCCAAAACGGGTGCGGTTGTGACGAGCTCCGCTCGTCATGAGTGCAGCTGCACTGTGCCTCATAACGAGTCGAGCTCATTACAAGCACAGCGGCGCCGCGCGCCGCCCCCTTACCCCCTGAACAGCGGGGGAAAACAACCCGCAGCGAAGGGGTTAATATTAAGAATACCATTTACTTGCATTACACTTACACCATAAAACACCATGCTGCTGGACTGGCAGTAGTGGCACTCTCACAAGGCCATATTCATATAATCTGAAAAGCAGGCTTTCCTCCTCCTAGGAACTAATGAAATACAGGCATTCCCCGTAAGCAGAGAAAACAAACTAACTCTCCTTGTGTGGATCGCAGTGTCTTGAATTGCACTCTGCAGATGGATTACTAGATCACACTCTACTTGATACCCAATGGGCCCAACACCTACCCTACACCTACCCCTAGAAGTTCTGATCCAGTCCTGCAGGGCACATTCAGACCCTTTTATCTGCAGCAGAATCATCTGCAGGGCTACTGCTCCTGTTCTTGTTTTTTTAACACTGCCATGAATGTTGAATCCTGAAGGGGTTTTATGATGCCTACGCCTATCACTCGCATTCCGGCCTGGAATGGATACCATGCTGCTTCCCCATCCTAGGCAGGCCTCTCTTCCTGCAAAGGACACATGTTGAGAGAGCTGGTCCTTGAGAGCAGCATGAATGTGTGTAGGGTAGTGTTATTGCCAAAAGGCAGGAATGTTGGCTAAGGGTTATAAAAGAAAGTTGGGAGTAGAATGTTATGATGTGGTGGTCGGGCAGCAGTTGGATGCGTGCTGCGATCTTCACTTGTGGGTTTATTATTGATGCAATTGAATATTAATATTCAACTGATCTGTGTGTAGAACCTCATTTCAACAATGTGGAAAAATCTAGTCTCTTACAGTGCTGTTTGTTCTCTATCCCTTGTATTTCCCGGCTTATCTCGAACATGGGGCTCGCAAGGCAGTGCCAGGGATGCCAAAGGGAAAGACAGGGGTCGCAGTTGCTACATGGAACCCTATATGATGTCCATGAGTGGACACAAAACAGCTTCTTCCATTGAAGTGTCCAAACCCTACCAGCAGGTTACTTAGAGCTTGATTTAATTCGTGCTGGTAAGGATACTCCGTCACAACAGCAACCGAGTATCATTACCACCACTAATGCGGTCGGCCCTCCAAAATTATACACTGGCAGACCCTAGGATTAATCACGGTGGGGACTACTCTGTCTCAGCTGTGATTAATTCCCTCCGACGCCCCTGGGGAGTAAGGATCATCGGTGGCTGAACTGCCATTATGACCACCTAATTTAGATTAGAGAAAGTACAAGTCCGATTTCACTGCCAATAACCTCCAGAAAAAACCTTGGCAATAAAGGGCTGTGAAAACTGCTAAATGCTCCCCTCGCCATGAAAGTGGACTCCGGCGTTGCCCTGGTGAAACAACGAATCACCCTCCAGGACTTAGATTCTGCTCTCAATCCTATCCGGCTATTCTTTGAAAAGGAAGGTTTTCAACCCTTTTTTGAAATGATCTTCCCAACTGGACTTTTTGCAGGTTTCCAGAAGAACATTCTAAAGCTTTGTGGGCAAAAATGATAAAGAGTGGCCACTCTTTCTGGCCCAGTGAATTATTGGGATGGATGAAACGCCCTGATTGGCTGATCGCTAAGGAGTGGATCACGCTTATGCTTTGAACCTACCGCTGAGATAAACAGGACCCTATTATGGAGGGTACTGAAAGTGATGACTAGAGCCTTTAAATGAATCGTTTTGTTCACTGGCAACTAGTGAAACCGCTTCAGGTATGAGGAGATGGCTTGCCATCTGGCCAAGTTGAGAATCAGCCTCTAAGCCACATTTGAACCATTTCTAGCTGGTATAAAAGGCTGCTGGCCCCCTAGATAGAGGAAGTTGGCAAATTCTAATCTAAAGGTCACCAAAGTGTGTACAATTGTTTTGCGGGTATAGCTGGTAAAAATGTAAGGTCTTCTTTAAAGATTTTAAAAGGGCAAACAGGAGGCTGTAATGGCTCACATTTGGGGTTTGAAGGATAGTTCCTGGTCAAATTTGTATCTTAAATTCCTCCAAATTGTTGATGGGACTGGGGTTCACGCAAGTCTTTTGGCCACCATTTCTGTAACGCCCTTGGAGGGGAGTTGCCATAAAAATGTATCTCTGACTTGTCAGAATTACGTTTAAGGCAGCTCTGCTGCATACATTTTGATACCGGACTCAAACAACCTTGGACACCTTTCCCTTTGTAAATTGTGTCTACAGCCCTGGCGGGAATAGAACCACTGCCTGCTTCCCCCACAATTGTTGAGCATGCAGTGATCCTAGTGGGTCACAAATTGTGACCTACCTCATTAAAATTCATGAGGTAGGTATATCCGCAAACCACTAAGAAACACTAATTTGGGACTTAGGGCCAGATTTCACTTTAGTATATTACTAGCAGCCCGTCCCGACGTTGTCCGGGTATGAATTGCTGCCGGCCAGTAGTATATTGTTTTGTACGATTTCGTTTTGATAGCATTTCTTATTTGTGATAGGCCTGTGAAACGCTCTGATTCACAGTGCACTGCTGATGCACTTAAGAGTGCGCGTTCAGTAGTGTGTGAACTCGAGTTTCCCTACTTTATTTTTCCTCGCAATATTATATAGTGCAAACTCGACAACATGGCATGAGCACAATTTACATTACAGAAGAACACATTCATTGTGGTAGGCACGGGGAGACAAAGCGATTTGCCTGGAATCACAGGATGTTGAGCTGATGCCGAGATTCGAACGTAGCTCCCCAGCTCTAAAGTTCGCAATTCTAGAACTTGTGGCGGGAGGTGTGTCTAAAAGTGTATGTCGGTGCTGGCCATCAATGAGAGAGACCTGTGCATTTTTCAAATGGGTGGTTAAGGAATATGAGTATGTTGCTGGAGATGTGGGCCGCCGTGCCACCAATGTACTTACCGGGGGAGGGTAAACACCCATTATCCTGCAACTTTCTTTCCGCATACCATCACTCTGTATACTTTCATTACGAAAGAACCATGACTCCGCAATGCCATTATAACGCATGGCATTACATTTTATATGCTTTTACCACGCATACATTTACAACGAAATTCGTTGTAAATGCATGAATGGTAAAAGCATGTTTTTTTTTAAATGTTTGGATAAGGTAAGTATGGGTATAGGGGTGTATGTTTTGGGGGTACTGAGGTAAATGTTTTGGGGGTTTTGGGTATTTAAAGGGTTCAGATATAGTTTTGGGTTATGGGGTACAGGGGTAGTTTTAGGGTTTAGGGATAGGTATGGGTTTTGGGGTACAGGGGTATTTTAGGGTTCAGGGCTAGGTTTGGGTTTTGGGGTACAGGGGTATTTTTAGGGTTTCAGGGTTAGGTTTGGGTTTTGAGGTACAGGGGTATTTATATGGTTCAGGGCTAGGTTTGGGTTTTGGGGCACAGGGGTATTTTTAGGGTTTAGGGATAGGTCTGGGTTTTGGGGTACAGGGTATATTTATAGGGTTAAGATGGGTTAGTGTTTAAGGGTGTTGGGGCATTTTAAGGAGTAAGGGTGGGTTATGATTATGGGGTACAGGGGTATTTAAAGGGAGCAGGGTGGGATTAGCACACAATATGAGACATGGCATGAAGGGCGGAACGTACAACACGCCCCCAGTGTTTGTCACACCCCCAGCACACGCCCACAGCACAACGCAGACACGCCCACAAGGGACTACTTTGCTAGCAAGGTTCTTTTACCTTTTAAATGTATATGGTGGGCGTCTGCATAGCCTATGTCCTTCTGCTGCAACGGCCCTTTCCAACGCTGTATTGGGTGTTGTGATTGGTGCTGTGGTTCCTGAGATTACCCACCTCAAAGGTTTGGGCTCTCTCTTTATTATATTAGTATAGATTAATAGTGACTAGCAAATTGTAATTTGCGAAAAAACTCTATTTGGTAATCGCTGCTACTAATGTTCATACATCTAGCCCTATCGCTTTGTTGTTAGCCAATCATAGGGGTCATAAGTAAAGACCATATGATAAGCCGCCAGTGCCTCCTGAGACATTCACCCAGTTTGTTAACCTAAGTAGAGAAGAGTGTCTGTCTCTGACAAAGGATAACAGAACATCAGGATCAAGCTATTTCTAGCTTAAATACAGGAGGAATTGTTGTTAAATGACCACTTTGATGTACGGGAAATTATAAACTCCTCCTTACTTTCAGGGCATGTCCCAAAGGATTTTTTAAAAACAATATGCTTTCCTCCAATAAAAAAACAGAACTCAATCCGGATTGTTTACACAATTATGGACCAGTATCTGAACTTTCATATGGCGCAAAACCTTTAGAGTGAGCGGACATTGACCAACTCTCATTATCCATAGATCCACAAAATCCGCTCTACCCTATGTAAGCCGGGTTCAGAGCAGGATGCAATACAGAAAGTGTGGTCACTGCAGCGCTTAATGACTTATGCTGCTTTGCTGACTGCAACATGGCTGCAGCTCGGACACGTCTGGACCTACCAGCAGCTTTTGATGCTGCTGACCGTGATGCGGCTGCAACGCTGATACTACTGGACCTATCAGCAGCATCTTATACTATTAATCTCCTGGAATTATTAGATCGCCTGAAGAGCTTCGGTATCAATGACACAGTATTAAAATGGCTTCAGAGCTTCTTGGCGGACAGGGCTGCTCAAATTGAACTGGCACCTTACCGGTGAGACACAAAGCTTTTGAAGTTTGGGGTCCCAAAAATATCGGAGCTCTCAGTTTTGCTGTTCAATTTACATATGGTGCCTCTGGTCCATTGGAACCAATTTTGTGGCCTGATGGCACTCATGTATGCTGATGATACCTTGATTTTGTTTGTGGTTGATGGTGAGCCTACTATAAGAGCGGCTAAGTATCTTTATCGGCAGGAAACTGCTGCTAAAGCGGCGATAAAGGCTTGATAATATGCCCTTGTGAATTCCCATAGCAGCCCAGGTTCTGGTGTTAACCTGGGCTGCTATGGAAATTCACAAGGGCATATTATCAAGCCCATTATCGCTGCTTTAGCGGCAGTTTCCTGCCGATAAAAGCAGCGATAATGTATCGCCCTATCTTGATAATATGGCCCGAAATTCTTGCACCTTATCGTCAAACAACAGTGTGGGAACATGCCTTTTGGCGTCAGTCTCTTGGCGAAAAATCGATCTCAGTGCATAGTGTAAAGAACCTAGGGACCAATTTGACTCGGGTTTGACAATGTCTGAACAGATAAGTTCAGTGACTAAGACCAATATATCCAACTATAGTTTTGAAGTGCAATATTCATTTTTACATGATCCAGTAAAGAATAATATCAATAACACCTATGCAGCAGCTATGTTGGAATATTGTACAATTTTCCTGGGGCTACCAGCTAAATTCACACAAAAATTGCAACTAGGCCAGAATGCGGAAGCTAGACTGGTTCTAAATATTAGGTAAGATGAATCATCTCCACAAGTTCAACAAAACTCGCCGGAGTGAGTCAGATTTAAGTCGCTGTGCTTGGCACATAACCATAATCAAAAGTTTAGCATACTCTAAGGACAAATTCATAAGAACTCATGCCACAATGAAAAAAAATAATTTACTCCGGGATTTTACTCAATCAAAGACACTTTTATCAATTAATAATCTATACCACTCTGTGCATCCAGGGCCGGCCCTAGGCATGGGCAGTGTGGGCACGCTGCCTAGGGCCTCCCACTCAGCCTACCAGTATGGGGCCCAACAACCGGTCCTCATGTACCCCTGCCGATCCAATTAAATAAAAGATGTCTCTTTACAATAGGGCCCATAGGAAGGGGCCCTCACACCGGGCCTCTCAAGGATGATGTGGAAAGGCCTAGGGTAGAGGGACACTTCCTCTTGTCCCAGTTGCAAGGAAACACACTTTGCAGGTTTGTCCTGCAATTCGGTCTCCTGTCTGGATGCCCATTCAGAGACACTGCAGGGCGCCCATTGTTAGCACTTTAGCGTTCCCCCAGTTTTAACTCTCAGCCCCCAAGCAATTCACACACTTTCAGCCTGATATGAGCTGTAAAAGAGGTGCTGGTAGGTGGCTGGGAGGAGGAGCTGCGGCCCACGAAGAGTCTCTACAAAGACGCTTACGGGGCCCACAAGGTGTCACAGGTGAATTAGAGGGGCCTCGCACATTCCCTTTCGCCGGGCCCTGAAACTCCTAGAAACGGCCCTGTGTGCATCTATTACCATACCATAATTGTTTGAAGATCTCTGGTGGGGTGATTAAAGCAAAGAGAAATTCACAATACACAAAGACATGACTTCACCATTCAATGATATAACAAACATTCTATACACTACAAAACAGATCATTGACATAAAGCACTACACAATGGCAGACCTAGCTCCCTAACCTAGAGGCCTCCATCCTATACCCTAGGCATAGAGTGGCTCAGAGAAATCTTTGATGCTGAATGTTCCCATATTTCGGAGAGTGACCCTGGGTGGAAGATCCTTCTCAGCTGCTGTCATGAGACTATGGTTTAGAGTCTCCAACTCCCCTTGGGATCTGAAAGCTCACTGTTGAGGTTCAGGAAACTCTAAAACCTGGCTCTTGCTGGTGCCATTGATTGGTAGTTTCAGTTTAAAGGTACCTGGAATGGTGACTGACCGACCAGCGCCAAGGTCCCCATAGGTGAATGTATGTGCTATGGAAATGCTAGGAAATAAAATAACACTTGCATATTTCCGGGCTCTGCACACCCGGTCCTGGACACAGAGTGGAACTAGACAGAGACAATTTACAAAGCTCCGGACTGTGATTTGGTGCACATACTCTGTCCCTCTCCCTCATTAGCTTCTTACTGAAGGTGGGCGTGGTGCACACTAATGTCTACACCTTCTTCCACCATGCAGCTGAGCAGCTTCCGCTCCACCACAATTTGGCGCAGAAGCAAGCCCAATGCTCTGTCCACGACAAAAATATTATGTGTACTTGGTCAATGGGGGCCCTGAACTTTTATGACTGGCCTCGCATAAATGCATTATTTCCAGGCTAAGAGACCAGGTCCCGGATATGGGCCCTAACCTGTGAGGCCACTTGCTCTATCAGTCCAGAGATGCTTCACACTCACTAGTCTTAGCTCCCTCATCAACCCCTCTCCCCATCCACCCTACCCTCTCTACCGCCTCATCCCGCTCTCAATTCGCCAGCACCATTTTGGACCAGCCAGACATTGTTATGAGAGTCTACGCTTATCATATGGAGGAAACGCCATTGGACTGGTATGGGCGCGGCTTCTCTGGGCGCCCCTACCTCTTACTGCAGTTATGGACTGCACAGGGATCGATGCTGGGGAGGGGCCTGTCTCTGACTTTATTGCTACTACCTTAACGCGTCACCATTTTGCATCTGAAAAAGAAATAAAGAAATATTTTTCAAATTGAACGTTTACAACTTGACTTATTTGTTCAAAACAAAAGGTGAATTCTAATTATTTTGTAACAATAATAGTTGTTCTTAATTAGGAGTACATTTAATGATAGTTTTACATATATATATATATTCCCATACTATGACCTCCTTCCAAGTCAAACAAGCATTGGTATAGCCAATATATCTCGCCTTTGCGACCTTAGCAGTGTTTATCCATGCAACAGTTGATGTTGTTGCACCGAGGATATTGTGCTGGATAACTAAACACTTATAAAGACCCAAAGGCGAGACCATTGGCTATGCCACTGCTTGTTCTTTTTGAGTTTGATTGCAAATCTGTTTCGTATTTTAGGAAAGTTAGCAATAGTTTCTTAAATACAAAAAGAATCCAAATTAATAAGGGTTAATTTTATACATAGCTTTAAGGCCCCTTAATGTTTCATCTAAAAAAATACAATTTCAGAGACATTGTGATTTTTTTGTCAACTCTGAAAATAAAGTAAGCTATTAAAATAAGAATTGGCAAAACCAAAGTTTTAGACTGTGCTTTGTCAATGTTTTTTTAATGTTGAACAGCGGTGTGAGCAGCTGTGCTACATAGCTGAAAGTAAACTGAAGTGGTCAAACCGCATCATAGCGCTTTATTTTTATTCGATTGTTTACATAAACCTATGCACAAACAAACAAGTTAACATTGTTATTTTCCCTACACTTAAAATGCAGTTTATATTCTTGAACAAATGCCCATTGCAGATAACAGTGTGTCAAAGTGTAGATAGCTGGAACACTGAGCATGGAGAGGCTGTGGGGTTAAAGCCAGAGCTCCTGATATTGGAACTGGGGTACCAGGTCCGAGACTCTGAACTGGCTCAACATCCTGTGATTCTGGGCAAATCATTTAGGGCCATATGTAGGTGGGGCAATACCGGTTGGTAACTGTGAAATTCGGTAAATTTCACTGTTACTGACCAGTATTTAGGTATTTGAGATTTAGGAGGCAGGTTTCAAGGATTTGGTTATTTACCGAATCAGTAATGTAAGTAATCAGTAAATTACCGAATTCTTAAAATACTGAATCAGTAAATTACCGAATCCTAAAATCTTATGTAGGAGGCACTCAAGTGAGAGCATTTTTGCATTCAGGATTCGTTATTTACCACCAACTATAAGTTGGTGGTAAATACCGAATACCCTTAAAAAAGCAATTTTTTGCTTTTTTTTCAGTGTCATGTGGCAGACATACATGCCCTTAGGACATGTATGTGCGCCACATATGCACACATGAACGATTCAGGCGTGCAACAGCGTGTCAATGTGACTCCCTGCCACCCTTGAATATGTTCCCTCTATTACCGATTCGGTAATAGTGAATGGCTTTCTATTCATTCCTTTGGGCCTCCAGGCCAATAGGAATGAATGAAAATTACCGAATCGGTAATACCGAATATTATCAATTTGGTAAAATTTACTGAATTTTTAACTACATACTATTTGCCGAATCAGTAAAATTCGGTATTTAAAAAACGGTAAATAGGGATTACCTACATATGGCCCTTAATCTCCCCAATGCCTATAAAAATAACATGTCCTTGTAATGTAATGTGTAATGTGACTAGAGCCAGGTAGAGCACTCCAAGTCCTTCCAGTCGACTTTGTGCTACATAAAATAAGCTATGACTTGCGACAGGGTGGGGAAGGGGCATGCAGCGATGGGAGCAAGGGGGTGGGAGGAACAGGCCAGCAACGAACCGGGAGGGGCATACAGAGACGGAAGTGAGAAGGGAAAGCAACAGCAGAATGTGGATGCTGAAAAGTAAAAAAAAAAATAATAATAAAGTAAGTTACAGGTGGAAGGACATTGGCCGCCATAAGCAGTATTTGGCAAAGCTCCCCAGAAAGGATGAAGATGTGAAGTCGAGCAGAAAGCTAGAGGTAGAAAAACAGGAAGAAGAGCTGACAAACAGGAAGAAAGGAAACGAGAGTGACATGGGAGCCTACCAACAGTAAGTAAATGCAAGTACTAGGCGGGCTCTAACCCAGTTCAAGATTTATTTTCACTTTAAAGATTTCTCAAGCGCCGTGTAGGCAAAACCTACAAAACTGATTAATTCCCTTACAGCTGAAGCTGTTACGGTTACACACCAAAACCTAACAAGCATTTGCAAGGCAATAGGTCTCACATTAGAAAAGTGTGAGCTATTGGTATTGTAAATGACACATTTTTTAAATATGTGTTGGCTTTGAAAATATATAAATTAATAGCATCGGTATTCACAAAGCCAATAGCTTACACTTTCCTAATGCGAGTCCTAATGGCTATGGCAATGCTTGTTGGTAGCAAGCAAGGACAGTGCAGTTGTGGTGCTGAGTGATGATGTGGTTGGGCTGAGTGATATGGTGGTGTATTAGAGTGATGTGGTGATGTATTAGAGTGATGTGGTGGTGTCCCAGAGTGATGTGGTGGTGTCCCCGAGTGATGTGGTGGTGTCCCCGAGTGATGTGGTGGTGTCCCCGAGTGATGTGGTGGTGTTCTGAGAGTGATGTGGTGGTGTACCCGATTGATGTGGTGGTGTTCCCGGGTGATGTGGTGGTGTTCCCGGGTGATGTGGTGGTGTCCCCGAGTGTGATATGGTGGTGTCCCCGAGTGATGTGGTGGTGTCCCCGAGTGATGTGGTGGTGTCCCCGAGTGATGTGGTGGTGTCCCCGATTGATGTGTTGGTTTTCCCGAGTGATGTGGTGGTGTACCCGATTGATGTGGTGGTGTTCCCGGGTGATGTGGTGGTGTTCCTGAGTGATGTGGTAGTGTCCCTGAGTGATGTGGTGGTGTCCCTGAGTGATGTGGTGGTGCCCCTGAGTGATGTGGTGGTGCCCCTGAGTGGTGCCCCTGAGTGATGTGGTGGTGCCCCTGAGTGATGTGGTGGTGTTCCTGAGTGATGGAGGGTGGAGTTGGAGGGTGGAGTCGGAGTTGGAGGTGGAGTTGTAGGGTGGAGTTGGAGGGTGGAGTTGGAGGGTCGAATTGGAGAGTGGAGTTGGAGGGTGGAGTTGGAGTTGGAGTAGGAGGGTGGAGTTGGAGTTGGAGGGTGAAGTTGGAGTTGGAGGGTGGAGTTGAATTTGGAGGGTGGAGTTGGAGGGTGGAGTTGGAGGGGGGAGGGTAGAGTTGGAGGGTGGAGTTGGAGTTGGAGGATGGAGTTGGAGGGTGGAGTTGGAGGGTGGAGTTGGAGGGTGGAGTTGGAGTTGGAGGGTGGAGTTGGAGTTGAAGGGTGGAGTTGGAGTTGGAGGATGGACTTGGAGGTTGGAGTTTGAGGGTGGACTTGGAGGGTGGAGTTGGATTTGAAGGGTGGAGTTGGAGAATAGAGTTGGAGTTGGAGGGTGGAGTTGGAGGGTGGGGTTGGAGGGTGGAGTTGAAGTTGGAGGGTGGAGTTGGAGTTGGAGGGTGGAGGGTGGAGTTGGAGGGTGGAGTTGGAGGGTGGAGTTGGAGTGTAGAGTTGGAGGTGGAGTTGGAGGGTGGAGTTGGAGTTGGAGGGTGGAGTTGGAGGGTGGAGTTGGAGGGTGGAGTTGGAGGGTGGAGTTGGAGTTGGAGGGTGGAGTTGGAGTTGGAAGGTGGAGTTGGAGTTGGAAGGTGGAGTTGGAGGGTGGAGTTGGAGGATGTATTTGAAGAGTGGAGTTGGAAGGTGGAGTTGGAGGGTGGGGGGTGGAGTTGGAGGGTGGAATTGGAGTTGGAGGGTAGAGTTGGAGGGTGGAGTTGGAGTTGGAGGGTGGAATTGGAGGGTGGAGTGGTAGGGTGGAGTTGTAGGGTGGAGTTGTAGGGTGGAGTTGGAGGGTGGAGTTGGAGGGTGGAGGGTGGAGTTGGAGTTGGAGGGTGGAGTTGGAGGGTGGAGTTGAAGTTGGAGGGTGGAGTTGGAGGGTGGAGTTGGAGGGTGGATTTGAAGGGTGGAGTTGGAGGGTGGAGTTGGAGGGTGGGGGGTGGAGTTGGAGTTGGAGGGTGGAATTGGAGTTGGAGGGCAGAGTTGTAGGGTGGAGGTGGAGTTGTAGAGTGGAGCTGTAGGGTGGAGTTGGAGGGTGGAGTTGGAGGGTGGAGTGTGGAGTTGGAGGGTGGAGTTGGAGTTGGAGTTTGGAGTTGAAGTTGGAGGGTGGAGTTGGAGGGTGGAGTTGGAGGGTGGAGGGTGAAGTTAGAGTTGGAGGGTGGAGTTGGAGTTGGAGTTGGAGGGTGGAGTTGGAGGGTGGAGGGTGGAGTTGGAGGGTGGAGTTGGAGTGTAGAGTTGGAGGGTGAAGTTGTAGGGTGGAGTTGGAGGGTGGAGTTGGAGTTGGAGGGTGGAGTTGGAGGGTGGAGTTGGAGGGTGGAGTTGGAGTTGGAAGGGGGAGTTGGAGTTGGAAGGTGGAGTTGGAGGGTGGAGTTGGAGGGTGTATTTGAAGAGTGGAGTTGGAGGGTGGAGTTGGAGGGTGGGGGGTGGAGTTGGAGGGTGGAATTGGAGTTGGAGGGTAGAGTTGGAGGGTGGAGTTGTAGGGTGGAGTTGTAGAGTGGAGTTGTAGGGTGGAGTTGTAGGGTGGAGTTGTAGGGTGGAGTTCGAGGGTGGAGGGTGGAGTTGGAGGGTGGAATTGAAGTTGGAGGGTGGAGTTGAAGTTGGAGGGTGGAGTTGAAGTTGGAGTGTGGAGTTGGAGGGTGGATTTGAAGGGTGGAGTTGGAGGGTGGAGTTGGAGGGTGGGGGGTGGAGTTGGAGGGTGGAATTGGAGTTGGAGGGCACAGTTGTAGGGTGGAGGTGGAGTTGTAGGGTGGAGTTGTAGAGTGGAGTTGTAGGGTGGAGTTGGAGGGTGGAGGGTGGAGTTGGAGGGTGGAGTTGGAGTTTGGAGTTGAAGTTGGAGGGTGGAGTTGGAGGGTGGAGTTGGAGGGTGGAGGGTGAAGTTAGAGTTGGAGGGTGGAGTTGGAGTTGGAGGGTGGAGTTGAAGTTGGAGGGTGGAGTTGGAGGGTGGATTTGGAGATTGTAGTTGGAGGGTGGAGTTGGAGGATGGAGTTGGAGGGTGGAGTTGGAGTTGGAGGATGGAGTTGGGGGGTGAAGTAGGAGGGTGGAGTTGGGGGGTGGAGTTGGAGTTAGAGGGTGGAGTTGGAGTTGAAGGGTGGAGTTGGAGTTGGAGGATGGACTTGGAGGTTGGAGTTGGATGGTGGACTTGGAGGGTGGAGTTGGAGGGTGGAGTTGGATTTCAAGGGTGGAGTTGGAGGATGGAGTTGGAGTTGAGGGGTGGAGTTGGAGGGTGGGGTTGGAGGGTGGAGTTGGAGTGTAGAGTTGGAGGGTGAAGTTGTAGGGTGAAGTTGTAGGGTGGAGTTGGAGGGTGGAGTTGGAGTTGGAGGGTGGAGTTGGAGTTTGAAGGTGGAGGGTGGAGTTGGAGGGTGGAGTTGGAGTGTAGGGTTTGGAGGGTGAAGTTGTAGGGTGGAGTTGGAGGGTGGAGCTGGGTGGTGGAGTTGGAGTTGGAGGTTGGAGTTGGAGGGTGGAGTTGGAGGGTGGAGTTGGATTTTGAAGGTGGAGTTGGAGTTTGAAGGTGGAGTTGGAGTTGGAAGGTGGAGTTGGAGGGTGGATTTGAAGGGTGGGGTTGGAGGGTGGAGTTGGAGGGTGGGGTTGGAGGGTGGAGTTGGAGTGTAGAGTTGGAGGGTGAAGTTGTAGGGTGGAGTTGGAGGGTGGAGTTGGAGGGTGGAGTTGGAGGGTGGAGTTGGAGGGTGGAGTTTGAGTTGGAGGGGGGAGTTGGAGTTGGAAGGTGGAGGGTGGGGTTGGAGGGTGGAGTTGGAGGGTGGAGTTGGAGGGTGAAGTTGTAGGGTGGAGTTGTAGGGTGGAAATGGAGGGGGGAGTTGGAGTTGGAGGGTGGAGTTGGAGGTTGGAGTTGGAGTTGGAGGGTGGAGTTGGAGGGTGGAGTTGGAGTTTGAAGGTGGAGTTGGAGTTGGAAGGTGGAGTTGGAGGGTGGAGTTGGAGGGTGGATTTGAAGGGTGGGGTTGGAGGATGGAGTTGGAGGGTGGGGGTGGAGTTGGAGGGTGGAATTGGAGTTGGAGGGTAGAGTTGGAGGGTGGAGTTGGAGTTGGAGGGTGGAGTTGGAGGGTGGAGTTGACACCACAATGATTCAGCTGCAGCTGACAGAGCTCAGACATGGTGCAGTACGGCTAGTGCAGTGCAGCCCCTGTGTGACACTGAAGAGTGAAAGAAAAGAGTCAACAGTGAAATAAGGAAGTAATCGTAGAGGGCAAGCTGCTTGCCTCAAAAAGTGAATGTGGATGTTTGCAGACTCACTGAATTTTCTTTACTTAACTTATTTTCACGAATGGTGACGGCTGCATGTTTCCATCAAAATGCAACTACCAGGCTGTGCGCATGTGACATTTGTCTGCTTCTGTGGAGTATTTAGTTGCAGTGGGGCAGTTTACTTCTATTACAGCAGACTTACTAAGTATCCCCCCAAGCGCCATCGTGAGAGAGGTGGCTGTGATTTGAGAATGTCAGCTGGATTATAGAACACACTGCACATAGCTTGCATTTTTGTGTGAAATTTATTGAACACTGACTTTGTGTACTTGCGTATCGGACCTGCTTAACTTGGCCTTTTTAGAAGTTTTACTTACCTGACTATTGTTCTGGGCATGGTAGGGCTCCCCCAACAAAAAGCATCTGCGGGCTTGCAGAGAGGCAGCTCAGAACTAGTATGAGGACGCATGCTACAGTTTTGGAGCTCGGAGGCAGTAAGCAGAAAACTGAAGAGAGGAAGTGGACAGAAACTGAGGCAAGTTCACAGCAGGACTGTTGACAAACAGGCTCACTCCGTGTGTGCTGAGAGTTCAGCGCGTCACAACACAGCATTTGTGTCAAACCTATCTAATAAGTGAAACGCTGTGTTTATGTAGGAGGGTGGTGGCCGGGCGGTAGCAGCGACGGTGGAAAGCAACCAGGGAAATGCTGCTATTGTGTGGGAGGGCAATATTAAACAAGGAAGCGAGAGAGGAAACAGGGAGCTAGGAAGACATTTTAGGGAGGGAAGTGGGCAGGGTGGGCAGAGGAGGTGGGTGGGGCAGGGCAGAGGAAGGGGTGAGGTGAAGCTCAGCTAAGGATGTGACAGAGTGTGAAGGAAAGGGATGTAGCGCGTAAGAACATCTGATGGGAGGGGGGAGCGGCGGAGCGGCAGCGTTTGAAGTCTGATGTGAGACACAGACAAATGCTGATGGGGGGAGCGTGGAAGCGGCAGCCTTTGAAGTCTGATGCGAGGCACAGACAAATGGTGGTTTGTGACGTGGCTGGTTTGTGCACACGCATAGATCACATGAACTGTGGCTAATCCGCCGCTTTGGCAGACTTTTCGGACCTCTTACTACAAATCTTGACAAACAAGCATTGCTAAAGCAATGCTTTAGGTCGATACCTAAAAACTGTGGAAATTTGCCAGTTATTCTTCACTCTGCATCCATAACTCCACAGTGCAGTACTCTTGCCCTCACACAACATCATTGATTACATAAATGGTAATGGAAGTGTTTGCAAACTCAGTTGTCACAACATACCTGCGGTGAGTGGATCAAGTTACTGCTGAATTTTAAACAGATTCTACAAACAGCACCAAAGTTATTAAAAAACACACCAAATTTACAAATAAATATTCAAAACCAGCTCAGCAGCCTTTTGAAATGAAAATCTCTCAAAACCTACAGAACGGATATACAATAAAAGGAAAACAGGTTCCACTCAAATACATGCAAAGTCTGTGTTAAGCACTTTATGCTGCAACAGACAGCCATACTCCCTACAGGACTTAACAAGAACTGGTAGTATCAATAGTTCTGGCTTGAAAGGAACGTTGTATGGTAATGTGAAGAACTATAAGTAAATAGCATGAGAATAGATAAGCAACGTGTGGAACCAAAGAACTGTGGAATAATATTGGTGTATATTAAAATGTCCGTTGACAGTTGCATGTTGTGCCAGGTGTACAAATTCACGTAGGTTAATCACTGCCCACCTCCCATCTATGCTGCTGCCAGAGAAAACAACATATATAACTAGATAATTTAAAACACTCTGATAGCATCCCAATGTAATGCGCGTGCCGCTGAAAGATCAAGCATAGGCAGATGAATAAACAAAAATATCACATCTGTGTGGAGGGAGGGCAACTACTGTTTTTGTGGAGGTACACAACTTCTGCCCAATCAAAACATGCACCTCTACCAAAGCCCCTCCCCAGTAATGCTCACATAATTGTCTGGTGGTAGCTGTGCTATCAAGCCAGACTTGGCACTACTGTGTTGCTTCCAATAACTTTGTGGCCCTGGATCTATCTGCTTGAAACGCTAAAAAGATAGTCCAAGTCAAGTTACTGGGATCAGCCATGTTTCAGCAACTCCATCGAATGGCCTCAAAGTTATATGACATACAAAATTACAATGCTCTTTGGACCAACAAACATAACCATAACTTCACAGTCAACATCACCATTTTAAAATATATGTATAGAATCACTGAATCAAAGCACTGAGTGGCATTAAACAGGTGGCTAGTCATGGCCCACTGGTCTACTAAAAGGTGACCTATAAAGGGAAAAGCAAATTGCCTGGCTACAATAAAACAAAAACAAAAACAAAAATCCGGCCTTAATTGGAAGGTGCAGCGCTATGTTAAACTCACCGCAAAAAATACACACACATACCCTGGCTCTCTGTATAAACTAGGGCCAAGTTTTAAGTGAAGTGTCCCATTCATAAAAGCATTCAGTGTCAAAGGCCTAGAGTACATACAGAAGCATGCCACACATTACAGTTAAACAAGGAATTTTCACTTTTCAACCAAACATATTCAGGATACTCTCCTTCAAAATGTGATAATAACACATACTTACTTAACTCATGCAGATTTTCCAGAAAGTGCAAAAGCCACGAGATCTGGCATTTTGACAATTCCAATTTATCCATCTACACTTCTAATAAATAAAGGAGCGCCTCATTTCCACCTCGGAAAGGTCCAGAGAGGTCAGTGAATGTTCAGAGAGAGCCACTGGCGTAACGAAAACTGAGGGGGCCTCCCTTCACGGTACGTAGAGGGGCCCCTTCTGGGCTCAATCATGAGCTCTCTGGCCAGAGTGCAGTGCCGAGGGGGCCCGTTGGAGCTTAAGGGCCCCCGCACCTCGTGGGCTGCGGGGGCCTGTGTTACGCCCCTGGGGAGAGCATATGGTCACTGTGTAAGCAGAAGGTGACGGCAGCGGAGTATCAATTTGTGAGGAGAAAGGAGCAGAGAGGGCAGTGGGTTCCCAGAGGTACAGGTAGCAGAGGAGGTAGTGTGTGCTCACAGGGGGCGGTGAGAACGGTGGGGGCAGAGAGGGCGATGTATGAGCAGAGGAGGCAGCAATATCAGTTAGTGCTTAAAGGAGGCATGGAGGAGAGGGAGCAGTCGGAGTGTGTTCAGACAGGGCAGTGAGTGTTCAGAGTGGACAGGAATCACAGAAGGGTATTCTGTGAGCACAAGAGGCGGGAACAGACGAGAGTAGCGTGTACGTAAAGTACCAGAACAGAGATTTGGCAATTAAATCAAAAACATTGTTCAGTCTTAAAATAGATCAAACTGCATTCGAGTAAGTGGCTATGCCCTGCTCTCCAGTATCACCAGCAGTTCTCCCAACCTAGACTTGCGCTGAAAGGAGGCAGCAGGGGGAGGGGAGGGGAGAGAGGAGGAGTCCGGCGCCTTTTTACCTTGCGGGTGCAAGCAGGAACCATCTGCTAATTACTAACAGATGGTTCTGAAAGCTGGCTCCCGCAAGGGCATCGCCAAATGTGCACGCGCTGCCATTGAAAGCAATGCAACCTGTGCACGTTTTTGCCTGCAAAAGTGAAGCGATGGCTCAAGGTCTTATTCTATGTAGCGCATTCGCGCTGCGTAAGCGAGACCTAATGATATATATATATATATATATATATATATATATATATATATATATATATATATATATATATATATATATATACGCTTCACAGTCCTGCTCCATTTTCTACACAAGGACAAGAATTCCGTAAGCAACCAACGGAACCCACAGGTACAGACCACTCCACAGCGCAAGAAGTAACTTCAAAGGTGGTTTATTTTCACACAATCGCCAGCATGACGCGTTTCGGTCACTACACGGTGACCTTGATCACATGCCAGACAGAACCAATGAAAGTGCATATATAGGGTGCATAATTAACACAAAAAAGGGGCGTGTACATTAATAGAAACTGTAAAAACACGTGAATTGTAGTTCATCCAGATTGGAAAACAGACCCATATTTACAAATGTTAAAAATTATTATATACAATTTGAATAACAAATGCACAAATACCTTACCATAATTATAAAACATAATTTTTGCATGTTTACAAGCTGCAGATTTACTAAATTCATAACTTCTATATATACAGCGTAATATACATTATTATATACATCGATATTAAATCCCGGGTCTAGAGGATGACAGTGCAAATCAACATGTACAATTAATGTTGCCCTTTAAAGTGCTGGTGCTAATTGATTCTAACCCTTAAGTGCAAACCCACGTGTGACGTGTAAAGTGCCAAGTGCAGTTTCAGCCAAAATAAGGGGCAGATCCCTGCCTCTTAAGTAACTCATATGTTAATGGCTGAAATATTAAAAGAAAAGAAGGGGGAAGCTTATATATGCTGCACAGTCCGTCCACACCAACGAACTCCCAGTTGCTCGGAGCTTACCGACGATGTAGGAAAGAGGAGCCAACCCAAGGTTGCAAGTGAGCAATTAGTAATTTATTGTTAGTGAAGCTCGCCCTGCCAGCATAACGCTTCGGCCTGCCCAGAGGCCTTGGTCACATGACACCAGCTTGGGAGGGGTTACTATTTAAAGTACCAATACTGATTTGACATGGTTTACAATTGGTTAAACAAATAGAGGTCAAATATCACTGACAACAGACTATGTACACATAAAAAGATCGCAATTGGGGATTTAAAAAGGTTTTTTGCGTAAAGTTCATTTCACACTACATAATGACCAATGATAAAATCATTTCATTGTTGTTGATACAAAAGATGCTCGTAAAAACTGTAATAAAAGCATACAATATCATAAATATAAGTGACTCAGGTCATGTGCAAATGTACAAATACGTATAATAATATGTTACAACCTTCAATCATGTATATGACGGGCATAACTAGCAGCAATATTCAATCAATATCATCAGCATGGATTACTTTTTCAGCCACTGATCCCCGTCATAAATCCTTGCAATCTAATATTCTGTGTAATAAGCCTATGTTGGCTAAACTAAAGTTAGCCGAATACTGCCCAAGTGGGCGTTTTGTTCAAGTGGACATATCAGCTGTTGAAAATCTGTATGTAAACCATGTTGGTGCAACAAGTGAATTGTGTGACTGTGAAAATAAATCCATTTTTTTCTCTCTTTTTATATGATGTTAAAGCGGTAACTGCGGTCAACTGACAAGCAGTGATTAGCACCTTACACGATTAAGCAGGAATCATCCTTAAGCGTACAAAATGGTCTCACTTGACTTGACAGCTTTTTAACAAAAAGGGACTTAGAAGTGTTACTTACATATAGTCAAGTTAAGCTGAGGCTGAAAGATATTTACACCAGCTTACAAACACGTGTAAAAATCCTCTGAAGCATTGAGCCCAGTTGGAATCTTGCTATCTAGTTCAAGAATGTATCTGGTTTCTGTCGCTCGTAGGATAGCCTCTCTATTCCCCCCTCTTCTAAGTGGACCAATAGCACCAATCGCGTAATATTGCAATAATTCGCTTCTATTATCATGATGCTCTTTAAAATGACGCGCGACCGGGTATGCAGCATCACTGGTGTTGATGGCTCCTATGTGCTGGAGTATTCGTTTGTGGACCTGCAGCTTAGTGCTGCCAACGTAGCGCAGGCCACACGGACACTCCAGCACATATATTGCAAACTCGGTCTTGCATGTAAGCTGTTTGGTTATTTTTAGAGGTGTCTCAGAAAAGGGGGTAACGACCTCGGTCTTGTTGACTCCGTGCTTGCATGCTTTACAGCTTGCACACTAGCGAAAGCCTCTGCTGGTATGCAGCCAGATGACAGGGGTGATAACTTCCGGTCTGGACTTGACCAGGGCTTCACTCATTGAGCGTGCTTTCCTGAAGGTGATTAAATGTCTAGGTGGTATGTGCTCTCCGATCACTGGATCATTGCGAATCAGACTCCAATGTCTGTTGACAATTTTCCTATGAGCTCCATGCTGTTTATTAAATGTCCAAATTAGCCTGGTAGGCTATTTGGAATCACTTTTGACCTTTTTCCTGCCTTTTTTTATAAGTTAGAACCTCCTGTCTGGGGAATGCATTGGCTTTGTTTATGGCCTTACTGATGTCTCTCTCCTTGTAGCCTCTAGCTAAAAACCTGATTTTACTGGCTTGCTGAGCTGCGAGGCATTCCTGTTCTGTGCTGCATATACGCCTGATACGCAACATATCCCCGTAGGGGATGCTGCATATTAGATGGGCTGGGTGGTGGCTAGAGGCTTGCAACACAGTGTTGCCAGCCGTGGTATTTCTGAAGAGCTTGGTTTCTATTTTACCATTTACAATCATGATTTCTACGTCCAAGAAGTGTGCTACAGTTTGGCTAATGGTGGAAGTAAATGCCAGATTGAAATCATTGGAATTAATACGATCTACGAAGGCCTCTGCTTGTGAAAGGGAACCACGCCATATTAAAAATATATCATCGATATATCTAACCCACTGTAAAATGTGATTACTGCAGATCTCGTGGAAGTCGCCCCGGAGTATCTGCCTCTCCCAGTAAGCGAGACCTAAAGATATATATATATATATATATATATATACTTACTGAAAAAATCAAATGTTAAAGTAATGTTATAGTTAGGTGTAATTTTCAGTAACATCATCATTTTTTTTACCTAAAAAACACAGCAATTCAACAGTTATAGTTATCTCAAGTAACTAGAACTCGTGCCCTGAGGTAGCTATACATTGGAAATTGGACATTGGAAATGTATGCTGCCGAATGGAAATTGGTGTGCGACCATTGCGAGTGAATGCCTGAGCGCAAAGGCGATTGGGAAACTAAATCAAGCGCGGCTGCCCGAGCCGCGGACACAGGCCAGTGCACCATCTCGCATCATGAGAGTCCGTAGGAGATACTAATTCTCTTTTTAAACGGGACGATGGTTGCGGGTAAAAGATAGCATAACTTTCCAGCCGTCCTTTCCTACTAAAGGATGTTACTTTGCTGCAAATGTACACGGGAGCATGGAGCCTACTATAGGTGGAACACTAATTCTTACGTTCACGAACTACTTGTACCAGCATGCAAAAGGAAATTACAAATGAAAATCACGCCCACTGTGGGCAGCTGTTGTCAATAAAAATGATTTAAAACTAGCAGATGAGCCTTCCACTACTCCTGTGAGCAAGCCCATGACTAAGAAGGATGGCCCTTGAAACGCGTTGGGCAGAATGTCAATGGTGGACATTGGAAATGTATGCTGCCGAATGGAAATTGGTGTGCGACCATTGCGAGTGAACGCCTGAGCGCAAAGGCAATTGGGAAACTAAATCAAGCGTGGCTGCCAAGAGCCGCGGAAAGAGGCCAGTGCACCATCTCGCATCATGAGAGTCCGTAGGAGACACTAATTCTCTTTTTAAACGGGACGATGGTTGTGGGCAAAAGATAGCATAACTTTCAAGCGGTCCTTTCCTACTAAAGGATGTTACTTTGCTGCAAATGTACACGGGAGAATGGAGCCTACTATAGGTGGAACACTAATTCTTACGTTCACGAACTACTTGTACCAGCATGCAAAAGGAAATTGCAAATGAAAATCACACCCACTGTGGGCAGCTGTTGTCAATAAAAATGATTTAAAACTAGCAGATGAGCCTTCCACTACTCCTGTGAGCAAGCCCATGACTAAGAAGGATGGCCCTCGAAACGCGTTGGGCAGAATGTCAATGGTGGACATTGGAAATGTATGCTGCCGAATGGAAATTGGTGTGAGACCATTGCGAGGGAACGCCTGAGCACAAAAGCAATTGGGAAACTAAATCAAGCGTGGCTGCCCGAGCCGCGGAAACAACCCAGTGCACCATCTCGCATCATGAGAGTCCGTAGGAGACACTAATTCTCTTTTTAAACGGGACGATGGTTGTGGGCAAAAGATAGCATAACTTTCCAGCGGTCCTTTCCTACTAAAGGATGTTACTTTGCTGCAAATGTACACGGGAGCATGGAGCCTACTATAGGCGGAACACTAATTCTTACCTGCTCGAAATACTTGTACCAGCATGCAAAAGGAAATTGCAAATGAAAATCACGCCCACTGTGGGCAGCTGTTGTCAATAGAAATGATTTAAAACTAACAGATGAGCCTTCCACTACTCCTGTGAGCAAGCCTTTGACTAAGAGGGATGGCCCTCGAAACGCGTTGGGCAGAATGTCAATAGTGGACATTGGAAATGTATGCTGCCGAATGGAAATTGGTGTGCGACCATTGCGAGTGAACGCCTGAGCGCAAAGGCAATTGGGAAACTAAATCAAGCGCGGCTGCCCGAGCCGGGGAAACAGGCCAGTGCACCATCTCGCATCATGAGAGTCCGTAGGAGACACTAATTCTCTTTTTAAACGGGACGATGGTTGCGGGCAAAAGATAGCATAACTTTCCAGCGGTCCTTTCCTACTAAAGGATGTTACTTTGCTGCAAATGTACACGGGAGCATGGAGCCTACTATAGGCGGAACACTAATTCTTACCTGCACGAACTACTTGTACCAGCATGCAAAAGGAAATTGCAAATGAAAATCACACCCACTGTGAGCAGCTGTTGTGAATAAAAATTATTTAAAACTAGCAGATGAGCCTTCCACTACTCCTGTGAGCAAGCCCATGACTAAGAGGGATGGCCCTCGAAACGCGTTGGGCAGAATGTCAATGGTGGACATTGGAAATGTATGCTGCCGAATGGAAATTGGTGTGCGACCATTGCAAGTGAACGCCTGAGTGCAAAGGCAATTGGGAAACTAAATTAAGCGCGGCTGCCCGAGCAGCGGAAACAGGCCAGTGCACCATCTCGCATCATGAGAGTCTGTAGGAGAGACACTAATTCTCTTTTTAGACGGGACGGTGGTTGCGGGCAAAAGATAGCATAACTTTCCAGCGGTCCTTTCCTACTAAAGGATGTTACTTTGCTGCAAATGTACACGGGAGCATGGAGCCTACTATAGGCGGAACACTAATTCTTACCTGCACGAACTACTTGTACCAGCATGCAAAAGGAAATTGCAAATGAAAATCACGCCCACTGTGGGCAGCTGTTGTCAATAAAAATGATTTAAAACTAGCAGATGAGCTTTCCACTACTCCTGTGAGGAAGCCCATGAATAAGAGGGATGGCCCTCGAAACGCGTTGGGCAGAATGTCAATGGTGGACAATGGAAATGTATGCTGCCGAATGGAAATTGGTGTGCGAACATTGCGAGTGAACGTCTGAGCGCAAAGGCAATTGGGAAACTAAATCAAGCATGGCTGCCCGAGCCGGGGAAACAGGCCAGTGCACCATCTCGCATCATGAGAGTCCGTAGGAGACACTAATTCTCTTTTTAAACGGGACGATGGTTGCGGGCAAAAGATAGCATAACTTTCCAGCGGTCCTTTCCTACTAAAGGATGTTACTTTGCTGCAAATGTACACGGGAGCATGGAGCCTACTATAGGCGGAACACTAATTCTTACCTGCACGAACTACTTGTACCAGCATGCAAAAGGAAATTGCAAATGAAAATCACACCCACTGTGAGCAGCTGTTGTGAATAAAAATTATTTAAAACTAACAGATGAGCCTTCCACTACTCCTGTGAGCAAGCCCATGACTAAGAGGGATGGCCCTCGAAACGCGTTGGGCAGAATGTCAATGGTGGACATTGGAAATGTATGCTGCCGAATGGAAATTGGTGTGCGACCATTGCCAGTGAACGCCTGAGTGCAAAGGCAATTGGGAAACTAAATTAAGCGCGGCTGCCCGAGCAGCGGAAACAGGCCAGTGCACCATCTCGCATCATGAGAGTCTGTAGGAGAGACACTAATTCTCTTTTGAGACGGGACGGTGGTTGCGGGCAAAAGATAGCATAACTTTCCAGCGGTCCTTTCCTACTAAAGGATGTTACTTTGCTGCAAATGTACACGGGAGCATGGAGCCTACTATAGGCGGAACACTAATTCTTACCTGCACAAACTACTTGTACCAGCATGCAAAAGGAAATTGCAAATGAAAATCACGCCCACTGTGGGCAGCTGTTGTCAATAAAAATGATTTAAAACTAGCAGATGAGCTTTCCACTACTCCTGTGAGGAAGCCCATGAATAAGAGGGATGGCCCTCGAAACGCGTTGGGCAGAATGTCAATGGTGGACAATGGAAATGTATGCTGCCGAATGGAAATTGGTGTGCGAACATTGCGAGTGAACGTCTGAGCGCAAAGGCAATTGGGAAACTAAATCAAGCATGGCTGCCCGAGCCGCGGAAACAGGCCAGTGCACCATCTCGCATCATGAGAGTCCGTAGGAGACACTAATTCTCTTTTTAAACGGGACGATGGTTGTGGGCAAAAGATAGCATAACTTTCCAGCGGTCCTTTTCTACTAAAGGATGTTACTTTGCTGCAAATGTACCCCGGAGCATGGAGCCTACTATAGGCGGAACACTAATTCTTACCTGCACGAACTACTTGTACCAGCATGCAAAACGAAATTGCAAATGAAAATCACGCCCACTGTGGGCAGCTGTTGTCAATAAAAATGATTTAAAACTAGCAGATGAGCCTTCCACTTATCCTGTGAGCAAGCCCATGACTAAGAGGGATGGCCCTCGAAACTCGTTGGGCAGAATGTCAATGGTGGACATTGGAAATGTATGCTGCCGAATGGAAATTGGTGTGCGACCATTGCAAGTGAACGCCTGAGTGCAAAGGCAATTGGGAAACTAAATCAAGCGTGGCGGCCCGAGCCGCGGAAACAGGCCAGTGCACCATCTCGCATCATGAGAGTCCGTAGGAGACACTAATTCTCTTTTTAAACGGGACGATGGTTGTGGGCAAAAGATAGCATAACTTCCAGCGGTCCTTTCCTACTAAAGGATGTTACTTTGCTGCAAATGTACTCGGGAGCATGGAGCCTACTATAGGTGGAACACTAATTCTTACGTTCACGAACTACTTGTACCAGCATGCAAAAGGAAATTGCAAATGAAAATCACACCCACTGTGGGCAGCTGTTGTCAATAAAAATGATTTAAAACTAGCAGATGAGCCTTCCACTACTCCTGTGAGCAAGCCCATGACTAAGAAGGATGGCCCTCGAAACGCGTTGGGCAGAATGTCAATGGTGGACATTGGAAATGTATGCTGCCGAATGGAAATTTGTGTGCGACCATTGCGAGTGAACGCCTGAGCGCAAAGGCAATTGGGAAACTAAATCAAGCGTGGCTGCCCGAGCCGCGGAAACAACCCAGTGCACCATCTCGCATCATGAGAGTCCGTAGGAGACACTAATTCTCTTTTTAAACGGGACGATGGTTGTGGGCAAAAGATAGCACAACTTTCCAGCGGTCCTTTCCTACTAAAGGATGTTACTTTGCTGCAAATGTACACGGGAGCATGGAGCCTACTATAGGCGGAACACTAATTCTTACCTGCACGAAATACTTGTACCAGCATGCAAAAGGAAATTGCAAATGAAAATCACGCCCACTGTGGGCAGCTGTTGTCAATAGAAATGATTTAAAACTAACAGATGAGCCTTCCACTACTCCTGTGAGCAAGCCTATGACTAAGAGGGATGGCCCTCGAAACGCGTTGGGCGGAATGTCAATGGTGGACATTGGAAATGTATGCTGCCGAATGGAAATTGGTGTGCGACCATTGCGAGTGAACGCCTGAGCGCAAAGGCAATTGGGAAACTAAATCAAGCGCGGCTGCCCGAGCCGGGGAAACAGGCCAGTGCACCATCTCGCATCATGAGAGTCCGTAGGAGACACTAATTCTCTTTTTAAACGGGACGATGGTTGCGGGCAAAAGATAGCATAACTTTCCAGCGGTCCTTTCCTACTAAAGGATGTTACTTTGCTGCAAATGTACACGGGAGCATGGAGCCTACTATAGGCGGAACACTAATTCTTACCTGCACGAACTACTTGTACCAGCATGCAAAAGGAAATTGCAAATGAAAATCACGCCCACTGTGGGCAGCTGTTGTCAATAAAAATGATTTAAAACTAGCAGATGAGCTTTCCACTACTCCTGTGAGGAAGCCCATGAATAAGAGGGATGGCCCTCGAAACGCGTTGGGCAGAATGTCAATGGTGGACAATGGAAATGTATGCTGCCGAATGGAAATTGGTGTGCGAACATTGCGAGTGAACGTCTGAGCGCAAAGGCAATTGGGAAACTAAATCAAGCATGGCTGCCCGAGCCGCGGAAACAGGCCAGTGCACCATCTCGCATCATGAGAGTCCGTAGGAGACACTAATTCTCTTTTTAAACGGGACGATGGTTGTGGGCAAAAGATAGCATAACTTTCCAGCGGTCCTTTCCTACTAAAGGATGTTACTTTGCTGCAAATGTACACCGGAGCATGGAGCCTACTATAGGCGGAACACTAATTCTTACCTGCACGAACTACTTGTACCAGCATGCAAAACGAAATTGCAAATGAAAATCACGCCCACTGTGGGCAGCTGTTGTCAATAAAAATGATTTAAAACTAGCAGATGAGCCTTCCACTTATCCTGTGAGCAAGCCCATGACTAAGAGGGATGGCCCTCGAAACGCGTTGGGCAGAATGTCAATGGTGGACATTGGAAATGTATGCTGCCGAATGGAAATTGGTGTGCGACCATTGCAAGTGAACGCCTGAGTGCAAAGGCAATTGGGAAACTAAATCAAGCGTGGCTGCCCGAGCCGCGGAAACAGGCCAGTGCACCATCTCGCATCATGAGAGTCCGTAGGAGACACTAATTCTCTTTTTAAACGGGACGATGGTTGTGGGCAAAAGATAGCATAACTTTCCAGCGGTCCTTTCCTACTAAAGGATGTTACTTTGCTGCAAATGTACACGGGAGCATGGAGCCTACTATAGGTGGAACACTAATTCTTACGTTCACGAACTACTTGTACCAGCATGCAAAAGGAAATTGCAAATGAAAATCACACCCACTGTGGGCAGCTGTTGTCAATAAACATGATTTAAAACTAGCAGATGAGCCTTCCACTACTCCTGTGAGCAAGCCCATGACTAAGAAGGATGGCCCTCGAAACGCGTTGGGCAGAATGTCAATGGTGGACATTGGAAATGTATGCTGCCGAATGGAAATTGGTGTGCGACCATTGCGAGGGAACGCCTGAGCACAAAGGCAATTGGGAAACTAAATCAAGCGTGGCTGCCCGAGCCGCGGAAACAGGCCAGTGCACCATCTCGCATCATGAGAGTCCGTAGGAGACACTAATTCTCTTTTTAAACGGGACGATGGTTGTGGGCAAAAGATAGCATAACTTTCCAGCGGTCCTTTCCTACTAAAGGATGTTACTTTGCTGCAAATGTACACGGAAGCATGGAGCCTACTATAGGCGGAACACTAATTCTTACCTGCACGAACTACTTGTACCAGCATGCAAAAGGAAATTGCAAATGAAAATCATGCCCACTGTGGGCAGCTGTTGTCAATAGAAATGATTTAAAACTAACAGATGAGCCTTCCACTACTCCTGTGAGCAAGCCTATGACTAAGAGGGATGGCCCTCGAAACGCGTTGGGCAGAATGTCAATGGTGGACATTGGAAATGTATGCTGCCGAATGGAAATTGGTGTGCGACCATTGCGAGTGAACGCCTGAGCGCAAAGGCAATTGGGAAACTAAATCAAGCGCGGCTGCCCGAGCCGGGGAAACAGGCCAGTGCACCATCTCGCATCATGAGAGTCCGTAGGAGACACTAATTCTCTTTTTAAACAGGACGATGGTTGCGGGCAAAAGACAGCATAACTTTCCAGCGGTCCTTTCCTACTAAAGGATGTTACTTTGCTGCAAATGTACACGGGAGCATGGAGCCTACTATAGGCGGAACACTAATTCTTACCTGCATGAACTACTTGTACCAGCATGCAAAAGGAAATTGCAAATGAAAATCACACCCACTGTGAGCAGCTGTTGTCAATAAAAATTATTTAAAACTAGCAGATGAGCCTTCCACTACTCCTGTGAGCAAGCCCATGACTAAGAGGGATGGCCCTCGAAACGCGTTGGGCAGAATGTCAATGGTGGACATTGGAAATGTATGCTGCCGAATGGAAATTGGTGTGCGACCATTGCAAGTGAACGCCTGAGTGCAAAGGCAATTGGGAAACTAAATTAAGCGCGGCTGCCCGAGCAGCGGAAACAGGCCAGTGCACCATCTCGCATCATGAGAGTCTGTAGGAGAGACACTAATTCTCTTTTTAGACGGGACGGTGGTTGCGGGCAAAAGATAGCATAACTTTCCAGCGGTCCTTTCCTACTAAAGGATGTTACTTTGCTGCAAATGTACACGGGAGCATGGAGCCTACTATAGGCGGAACACTAATTCTTACCTGCACAAACTACTTGTACCAGCATGCAAAAGGAAATTGCAAATGAAAATCACGCCCACTGTGGGCAGCTGTTGTCAATAAAAATGATTTAAAACTAGCAGATGAGCTTTCCACTACTCCTGTGAGGAAGCCCATGAATAAGAGGGATGGCCCTCGAAACGCGTTGGGCAGAATGTCATTGGTGGACAATGGAAATGTATGCTGCCGAATGGAAATTGGTGTGCGAACATTGCGAGTGAACGTCTGAGCGCAAAGGCAATTGGGAAACTAAATCAAGCATGGCTGCCCGAGCCGCGGAAACAGGCCAGTGCACCATCTCGCATCATGAGAGTCCGTAGGAGACACTAATTCTCTTTTTAAACGGGACGATGGTTGTGGGCAAAAGATAGCATAACTTTCCAGCGGTCCTTTCCTACTAAAGGATGTTACTTTGCTGCAAATGTACACGGGAGCATGGAGCCTACTATAGGCGGAACACTAATTCTTACCTGCACGAACTACTTGTACCAGCATGCAAAACGAAATTGCAAATGAAAATCACGCCCACTGTGGGCAGCTGTTGTCAATAAAAATGATTTAAAACTAGCAGATGAGCCTTCCACTTATCCTGTGAGCAAGCCCATGACTAAGAGGGATGGCCCTCGAAACGCGTTGGGCAGAATGTCAATGGTGGACATTGGAAATGTATGCTGCCGAATGGAAATTGGTGTGCGACCATTGCGGGTGAACGCCTGAGCGCAAAGGCAATTGGGAAACTATATATATATACTTACTGAAAAAATCAAATGTTAAAGTAATGTTATAGTTAGGTGTAATTTTCAGTAACATCACAATTCAACAGTTATAGTTCTCTCAAGTAACTAGAACTCGTGCCCTGAGGTAGCTATAACTTGCGCCCCAGCCATGCACAGTTTTCTCATAAAAATTTAATAGCACATGATGCAGTGATATTATCAATGTCATAGACTATGTCATTAGCAATGTTCCCTCTAATTTGTTTCCTCTGTGTGCGGCAATGAAGGGCTTCTGTGCACTGTAGCCAAGGTTGTGTGTGCAGAAGACTAGTGAAAATTCACTATGCAAGTAAGTATGATGTGTACTCTTCTAAAATTAGTTGTGTTTACTCCAATTAGGGGTTATTTGAAAATGAATGCAAAATCATACATTTTAATTCAGTTTATCAACATGTGAAAGTTTTTTTAAGGTACCATATTTTCCGGCGTATAAGACGACTCGGCGTATAAGACGACCCCCCTACTTTTCTTGTTAAAATATAGGGTTTGGGCTATACTCGCCGTATAAGACTACCCCTCTTCCAAGAGGTAAGCAGGGCAATACCATTGTGATATTCATGGTGGCTGTAGACGCCTAGATTGATTGTGAGACTGTGGGGGACACTGGCAATTAATTGCCAATGTCCCCCACAGTCTCAGAAGCACCATGGGCGTCACTCAGCACACCAAGTCCGCCTCACTTCACTCACGCTTATGGCACAGCAGTCCAGAGCACTGTAGTACCGTCTGCAGGGGCCACCTTCAGTAGCAACTGACCCCTGCCATCGATCTTTGGGCGCAGCTCCCCACAACGTTAAGTTGCAGGAGATGACACCTGGCGTATAAGACGACCCCCGACTTTCGAGAAGATTTTCAAGGGTTAAAAAGTAGTCTTATACACCGGAAAATACGGTAATTGTTTGAATGTTTTTTGCATAGCAAACCAGAATGGTCAAATGAACACCTTGTACTTTGTGTTCACTTATGGAAAATCGAAAACATATTCTCTCAGGCTGCCACAATCCAACAGTTTTTTGGGACTTCAATTAGTTTTTTTGTCCTTCAGCGAAGAATTCGCAAAATAACCAAAACGAATACACATCTGAATCCCTGATTCAATCAGGCATAGGGGGGTCTCTTTATGTTTCCTAGTCATGATTCTTTCCGGTTACCTCTGTAACATTCTGTAATCCATTATACGAGTGTCCCTCCCTGTCCTTGCCCTCCATTCATTCAGGGATACCTGCAGTTTGGGTAAAGATCCTCCTGGTCCTCACACATACTCTACATCCTTTGTCATTTTTTTCCTTGCTTCATCAAAGGGTTCAACCTTCTTGTTAAATTGCTCATTGTGAAAGAGTTTTCGGTAGTGATGACTTAGGCCTGGGAGATGAGGATAAGAGTGACCTAGAGTATTTTAGTGTCCTTTAAAGCACATTCTGACAGAGGCAATGTTTCCTCAAATATTATTTCTCCATATGCATTTATTGATCATTTGTGTATGTCCTTTCCTCAGCCATGTGCAAAACTGAGTCACTTCTTATGTCAATGTGTCAATGACCCATCCCTCCCTGAAAAGACTATGTATCGGGTGGGGGAAATGTAAGAGGCATCCTCGATCATTATGCTTCTACTTGGTACAGAATAAAATTATACAGTTTTAAGGCATTCCTATATAAATGCTCAATAAAAGCACAATATTTTGCAGACAAATAGCTTAACGCTGTAAAAAAACAGATTTTCAAAAGGCATCTCATTCTCAAAAATTATTGTGGTCCCCATCCTCACAATATATATATATATTTTTTCCATAGCTCAAGCTCTGTTAACAACACCTAGCACCTTCCACTGTGGTATGCAGTGCACCATAAAAGCACAATAAATTAAAAAAACTAAGTAGGAAAGTATATTTTCTAGAGTGCACACCATGAACTGAATCGCTTCTTGGCACTTCAGTATCACATCCTCCTTAGAAGTGTTATAGGCGCTTTTGATTAAAGAAGATTAGCAGAGCAAATTCACATGCTTTGGTCTTTGCTAACTCTTATGTTAATATTTATGTAGCAGCTTCTGGAAGAGGGATTTAGGAAAGAACCACAACTGGATGACTGGGTACAGAAATATCCCATGTCTCACGGAATTTCACAATATTCTTGGTTAAATAATAATTTACATATGAGTGTAAATTGTGTTTCTAAATCTCTTTTACGTGAATATGTCTGAAAAGACCATAGAAAACATGAACTTTAAGTACTGGTAAACTTTATAGAAAGGGAGAACAGTAATCAGCACTGGCTCTTTTAGAACTCTTTAGAATTGTTTGTTCAGTGTATCATATGGGCTACTGGAATGCAAACTGCACGGGTGACAAGTCATACAGCAATGGCATATTTGAAGTTTAAGGAGTGCTGCAGTTGCTATTTGCACTTTTGTTTTGAGCTGCCAAGTAGGATTTTTGGCTCTAAATAGACCCATGTAAGGACCCTCCTTTAAGTTCCAAGCCTTAGACTGTTAACCAATATTTTATTCCTGCCTGGGTGTTTTTCCACCACAGCCTTAAGTTATGCAGGTGAGCTCTTTGTGCAAATAATGATGTGAAAATACACTGGTTCCCTTGAGATATATACAGAATAAGCTAAAACATGGCCTTAAGTCAAAGAAATAAAATCCTAAACTAATGCGATCTTGAACATGTAATACAGCAAAATGTATTAAAGTAATGAGAATAAAAACAGTTTACATTTATACATCATAGAATTCCTAGACATAATAATAAGAATTAAAATTACAACTAATAATACAATCTATTGTGACCTGCACAATACAAAAGACAGACAAAAATTTGTAAAACATAAAAAATTGTAAAATACAAATGGTACATTCAACGCTGTAATTTCATCACACCACTATTTTATAGCGACCAATTTCTATATCAACAGGGGAGGAAAGGGCTTGAATTGTACAATAGTTGGGCGTCGACGCGTTTCGGTGGTTCTGAGCGAAAATACGATCCACCTTTATCAAGACTAAGGTTCGATGTCTGTCTTGTTTCGGGGTCTGAACAATTACCCTATCTAAATAAGTAATACGTAGTTGTCGAATGAGTCTGGAACCAAATCTCAGCATTAGTGGTTTTGGCTTCGTACTTTTTAAACACTGGTTTAAGATAACTATTCTAAAAGACAAGAACAAGTCACATAGGAGTAAAAAATGCAAGGTGCTCTGTTTTGTAATCCCATCGCAGGGGCATGCCGAAACGGGGTGCTGTTTCATCGTAGGGAACGCAACCAAATGATGCACAAGGCCTAACCTCATTCTAGTGTATACATAGCGATGGGAAGGTCTCGTGACAAGTGAAAGATACGCTTGGAAGCCCACCGTGTCAATATGCAGTTTCCTTGCTATTTCCATCCTGCGTTCGTTCTTATGGGATAGGAAAGTACTCTTTAACTCCTGTTTTGACAGAGCAGATGTTTCATTGTGATTTCCCAAAATAGTTTGATCAAATATGTCCCCATAAGATTTAGCTAAATAATTGAGCCAGGGTATCCTTAAATAGTTATCCAAACACAAGCGATCACTTATAATAGACTTGGTAAAAATAGTCTCCTCTTTTGACCATAGCGATCTCCATAACTGAAGCGGTCTCATGGCTATTAGATCCATCAGATAGTTAAGACCAACCTCACAGTGGATAAATTCAGAGGAGGCTGAGACCGGGAGACATAAAAGCTTCTTTAAAAAAGAATTCTCTTCCAATTGCAAATCACCGCATGATTGGTATCCCCAAGGCCCAGCCCCATAAGGTGCAACCGATGTACATCTAGCATTAACAGATTAGTAGCAAATTTAAAAACACCGTATATGCTCTTCCTCAATTTTGCCCGAACATGGGACATTTCATTTCCCATCAGAAGAAAAGGAAATACCTAAATAACAAAAGTTGTCCACATTTTGTACTTTGTTAGCTTCAAGAAGGATTTCAGACATTTATATTTCGGGTCGCATACCATTGTGAAAGTTTTGGTCTTATTTATCAACAGCTTCCTTTTTTTAATAAAAGCAGCAAACCCATCAATTAACTTCTGGAGGTCTACCGGTGTTCTAGATAAAAGCACAGCATCGTCCGCATAAAGCAGGACTGGCACTTCCTTGCCCTCCACTAATGGGGAGTCCGCCTGTATCGTTTTAAGTGCAGCATCAACTTCATTAATAAACAAAGTAAAAAGCAGTGGGGCTAGAACACAGCCATGGCGGATACCGCGTTTTACAATACAATTGGGGGTACATTCACCCTTCTGGCCGTACCGTACTTTGAATGATAGATTTTCGTACAGCCTGGCTAAAAAATAAATGATGGGTTTCGGGGCACCAAGGTTGAGTAAGACAGGCCATAAAACACCATGATCCACCAAATCAAATGCACTGCTCAGATCTACAAAGAATAAAAAAGCCAACCCTGTTTAACTTTAGTATATTTTCCTACTAAAAGCTCCAAGTTAATACTCTGTTCTAACGTACCTAGCATTTTTCTAAAACCATATTTTGCCTGGGACAGAATATCATTATCCAAAACCCACTCCTTCAATCTTAACAATAAAACTCTACTCATAATTTTGACTGAAGAGTCGAGTAGGGAGATAGGTCGATACATTTTCGCTTCAGATTTGTCCCCCTTTTTAGGACTCGGTCTGCGTAGGCTGCGATTGCGCAGTTTCGCTGGCTGGAAATTATGTCTTCCAGTAGGGAGGTAAACGAGCTAGCTCTTCTCCATTGGCTGGCTTCCTAAATGGCGGTCAGCCATTGGAGAAGAGCTCTGTCTGCCCCTTTAAGCCCCGTCTGTTTCGGATTGAGGGGCGTGTTTTTTCATGTTCTTTCTATCCGTGATGTCATCTGACCAAAACACGCCCCCCAGTCTGAAAAAGACGGGGCTTATCCGCAGCTTCTGCCACCATTTTGCTTGTTATTTTCACCCAATGCTTGTTGTAACATTTCTCTCATGTAACGTAACTGGTTCTGTTGTACAGCGCTCTGACACCTTCGGAGAAAATCTGCGCTAATAAACATGCATTAAAAAAGAATAAATGCTACCGCATCTGAGATTTGCAATGACATATCTCAGATTCTAAGCTCCTCCTAGGAACCTCTGTTACCACTCTGACACCTTCAGGGAAAGTCTGTGCTATATAAACATGCATTAAAAAAGAATAAATGCTACCGGGTCTGAGATTTGCAAGGACGTATCTCAGATTCTAAGCTCCTCTTAGGAACCTCTGTTCCCGGAACTAGATGTGCTCGGCTCACGTGGGGTGAGGAGCAGCGGACCGAGCACTCCCGCACTTCCTGTCTCCCATGCCGAGGTCTGTGCAGAGGTGAACGGGCAGAAGATGGAAGGGGGCGGCCTGGGTACGGTGCAGGATGAATGCGGCCAAGGCGGCGGTAAGGATGAGGGCCCAGGCGAGGGGAATGTGGGAGAGATGCAGCATGTGAAGGCGGCTAGGCAGGCAAGCGCGTGCTGTGCGGGCTCTCAGTGGGATTTGGAGAGCGGTAACTGCTGCTTAGGAGGCAGATCTTGGGTGAACACAGCGAGGTAACCCCACAGGAGCAGCCTTAGAGAATTCACTGGAGCAGCATAAGGAAAGATCCAGAAGCACACTGGGAACCTCACGGGACCTGCTTAGGGGAACCCACAGGAGTGCAAGGGAACTCACGGGGATTTTACATGGAAACTCGGGGGTCCCTTCGTCACATCTGGCATCGTTCTGTCATTGCACTTTCTATCAATCTACGTTTCCGGTTGGTCTCTAACCTCACGCGGCTGAGTTGGCATGCTGGCTTTAGGGATGGGGAGCGCGAGTGTGGGCGTTGTATATATGCAAGGTGGTGGCTACTCACACATACTCTAACTATCACAAGTGGGGATCAAACAAACAACCCTCTTGTTCCACTTTGGGGCCAGAGATTGTGCTTGTCAAGCACAGCCCCGTGTTTGTTCAAACACTTTGTCACTGCTTTCTTTCTCCATCTGTGTCCCATTTGTGCCTTGCCCTCTATATTGCTCAGGGTATTTGTGCATAGCAGTGCTGCCCAGGGCGCCCCTGTATGCGCTCAGTACCACCGGCCCGTGTGTGTTCCGCTGCACCGCTCTGCCCCGTATGCTGTGTGTGCTCAGCCAGTGGCGTTACGATAGCCCCTACAGCTCCTGTGGTGCGAGGGGGGGGGGGCAAGCTCCAGGGGCCCCCTCTGGCACTGAGAACTGTGCACGGGCGGCATGCTTCCCTGCCTGTGATCGGTTTTCTGTGCCTCTGTTCCCTGCTTGTGATCGGTTTTCTGTGCCTCTGTTCCCTGCTTGTGATCGGTTTTCTGTGCCTCTGTTCCCTGCTTGTGATTAGTTTTCGTGCCTCTGTTCCCTGCTTGTGAACGGTGTTCTGTACCTCTGTTCCCTGCTTGTGATCAGTTTTCTGTGCCTCTGTTCCCTGCTTGTGATCGGTTTTCTGTGCCTCTGTTCCCTGCTTGTGATCGGATTTTAGTACCTCTGTTCCCTGCTTGTGATCGGTTTTCTGTGCCTCTGTTCCCTGCTTGTGATCGGTTTTCTGTGCCTCTGTTCCCTGCTTGTGATCGGTTTTCTGTGCCTCTGTTCCCTGCTTGTGATTAGTTTTCGTGCCTCTGTTCCCTGCTTGTGATCGGTTTTTAGTGCCTCTGTTCCGTGCCTCTGTTCCCTGCTTGTGAACGGTGTTCTGTACCTCTGTTCCCTGCTTGTGATCAGTTTTCTGTGCCTCTGTTCCCTGCTTGTGATCGGTTTTCTGTGCCTCAGTTCCCTGCTTGTGATCGGTTTTTAGTGCCTCTGTTCTCTGCTTGTGTGTGTGTGGCTCTCTGTGTGTGTGTGGCTCTGTGTGTGTGTGTGTGTGTGTGTGTGTGTGGCTGTGTGTGTGTGTTTGTGGCTCTCTGTGTGTGTGTGTGGCTCTGTGTGTGTGTGTGTGGCTCTGTGTGTGTGTGTGTGTGTGTGGCTCTGTGTGTGTATGTGTGGCTCTGTCTGTGTGTGTGGCGCTGTCTGTCTGTGAGTGTGTGGGTCTGTGTGTGTGTGTGGGTCTGTGTGTGTGTGTGTGGCTCTGTTTGTGTGTGTGTGTGACTCTGTCTGTGTGTGTGTGGCTCTGTCTGTGTGTGTGTGGCTCTGTGTGTATGTGGCTCTGTCTGTGTGTGTGTGGCTCTGTCTGTGTGTGTATGGCTCTGTCTGTGTGTGTGTGGCTCTGTCTGTGTGTGTGTGTGTGTGTGTGTGTGGCTCTGTGTGTGGCTGTGTGTGTGTGTGTGTGTGGCTCTGTGTGTGTGTGTCTGTCTGTGTGTGTGTGTGTGTATGTGTGTGTGTGGCTGTGTGTGTGTGTGGCTCTGTGTCTGTGTGTGTGTGTGTGGCTCTCTGTGTGTGTGGCTCTGTGTGTGTGTGTGTGTGTGTGTGTGTGTGTGTGTGTGTGGCTCTGTGTCCGCTAATAATTTCTACTACTCTCTAATGCTCACCTATTGCCATTGTAAATGACAATACCATTTATTTATGTTTTTTAAAAAAACGAAAAATGAAAAAAATGCTATTTGCAATGCCAATAGCTCTAACTTTAACAAGTCGAGACCATTGCATTGTAAATGCTTGTTGTAAATGGGAATGATAACAGATTCCCCCCATGAGGATGGGCAACCCTCGGTTACTGCAGTATTAAAAACTCTTGTAAGTATAGGCCCCCACAGTTCTGGTATGGATTTGTATACATCGATCGGGACACCATCAGCACCTGGTGCTTTCCCCCCTTTACTATTACCTATACTTATTAAAACTTCATCCAGAGTGATGTCAAGCGGGAAAATAGGCCAATTATGTTGAATTGCTAAATCTACCAAGGATGTATAGCTAGGGTTAAAAATACAGGAAAAATAGGCCACCCATCCCTTGCAACTCACATGAATTAAAAGCTCTGGGACAGATTCGGTTTTAAGAAGTTTAGAATTCACTGTATCCCTGAATAATTTGTTGCTAGAGGTTTCTGCAGCAAGTGCAATGTTGTCCCACGCCTCCTGTTGGAGCTCCTTCTTCCTTCGTTTTAAATTAAATTATATGCTGCTCTTAGGGCATAAACTACTGCACTATCCCTTGGTTTGTTTGAAAGTGCTGTTTTCAAGCGATTCAAAGAGACAGCACATGAATGGTCGAACCTACCCCTGGCCTGTGTTGTCACAGTAAATAATTTAGAGATAGATTCATTGATAGTAAGAAAATTGGTCAGGATCTTAGTTGGTACGGTCCTGACCAATAGGCTGTCTTCTATTTCATTACCACAGGCATGTACAATTTTTTTGACAATTCACACGAGTTAGCACCCTTCCATTTAATTCTAGGACCATTAGGGCGGGACGGAGCAATGTTATTCATAACAGTACTTGATTCAGCTATCTTGTGCCCCCATAAGTGCAGACTCATAATTGAGTTATGGTCACTCATTAACAAATCAACAATCTGCGGGGTAGAGCATAGATTCACAATATTGGCAGAAACAATAACATGGTCAATACTACTATGTGCTGACCTTCCTGTAAAGGTTGGGATCTCCTGCCCGCTTCCATCCTTTGCACACTGCAAGATATCCAGATCAAATTCTGTCAGGTCTGCATTTAGGGTATTGCCGTAGGAGGTATGTGGGAAGTGTAAATAGTCATTGCCTTCATCATTTTGGAACCCACAAGCTTTTGTCATCGACAGGGGGCAAATATAAACATTAAAATCACCAAGCCAAACAATATTCAAATTAATAGTATCCATAATAGCCATTTTCTCTAATTCTTGTCACAATTCTATAACTACGCTATGACAAGTAGAATCAAATACATTGTTGTAAAAGTTAATCAGTAGGACATCCCAGACATCCCTATGGTGTATCCAAAGTAACTGCGAATGGTGCCCTATATTAATACTTCTTTTGACTTTCACAGGTAAATTGTTTTTTAGCAGGATTAACAATCCCCCCTTTGCTCTACCAGAAGGCGATGGTGTTGCGGGCAAATTATATGTAGAAAACCCATTGAAATGAACATTTACGGTACTCCAAGTTTCCTGCAAACACACTATGGGCCAGATGTAGGTAGCCCTTTACCGATCGGAATCGGCCGAAAATACCGATTTTCGGCCGTTTCCGATCGGTAAAGGGCTATGGAGATGTAGGTGCACATATTCGGTAATTTTACCGAATCGGTAATATTTACCGATTCGGTATAATTACCGAAAATGCTAGATTCATATGTGGGTAGCCAATTTTCCATTGGCACATGGCTTTCAGAATCGGTATTTTACCATGGAATACAAATCCATGGTAAAATACCGATTCCTGTGTACATGCACATCTGTGCATGTACACATGTGCCATGTGACAGACAGACGTGCCCTTAGGGCATGTCTGTGTGCCACATTGCACACATGCCCGTTTTGGGGGTGCTAGAGGGTGTCAAAGTGACACCCCCTGCACCCTTGACAAATTCGGTATTTACCGATTCGGTAAATACCGAATCGGTATTTGAATTGAATCCTATGGGCTTCAAGGCCCATAGGAATCAATAGCAAATACCGATTCGGTATTTACCGAATCGGTAAATACCGAATTTTTAAGGATTCGGTAACAAATCCAGATGTTGGTACCTACATCCCATTTACCGATTTTGAAATACCGAATCGGTAAAATTCGGTATTTCAAAATCGGTAAATGTGATTTACCTACATCTGGGCCCTATATCTTGTAAACAAATAAACTTCTTCTATCCAACAAATCGATCTTACTTGCGATTACAGCTATATTCCAAGTGACAATAGTGTATCCCTCACCTAAGGGGTTTCGTTGATAAAATACAGGTAGGGCAGTTCCTGGGCTGGTGGGAACACTGATAGCAACTTCACTAATAGCCTCGCTACAATCTTCTAACAATACACGGGAGGATGTGTTCACTGCTGTTCCGAGCCCATTACTCCCATCTACTTTAGCCCCCTTTTTTGTGTCTTTGTACTCTCCTTGATATACAGTTACAATATTGACACTTGGTAAACAGTTAGGCATGGTAATAGCGTCAGAATCTTTTATGGGCCCACATCTTAGTGGTGAACCTGAGTCTAATGGCCTAGTCACGTTCCCTCGCCTTCTTCTGGATATACATGCTGTGTCCAGTCAATCATTAGAATCTAATGTGCTTAGGATATGGAATCTATTATATCTAGGCAAAACAGGGTATAACTGTGAATTGGCTACTGTGTTGGATCTACTTAATATAGATTCCTACCCCAATCAATGAGTAGCATAGGTGTTTATAAAAATAACCAAGGGGATAGAGCGAGGCAATACGTTCTATATGCGGGCTAGTGGCTGCTCTTTCAAGGGACATCCGTGCCCAAGAGGGGTTCTTAAAATTAATAATAATATAGTCCCCTTGCAGAGTCTTTCTTGAGGGCCTGACCCAGTTCACCCTTCTAGTTAGGAGTATCTGGTCAGCATGACCCACTGGGAAATCGCAGTTTTGGTGCAGCCAGTGCACCACCTTATTTTTTAAGGTACCATAACTTTATTTTTGTTCCGCCTCTATTGACCATAACTGCCACATAAGGGCTACATTCAGGCGGTAAATTATTAGATGTCTCTACTGCTCCTACGTGGTCTTCCCTTTCCTTAGGTTTATTCGAAGGCGGGTATTATATTTTTATTTACAACTGTATCACCTCTATCAGGCTGTCGAAATCAGTCATGTGGCCCTGTCTGTCTATCCGCTCTTGCAGTCAAATTGTTATCAACCATAGATGTGGGGTTAGTAGTCCCTGTATCGGCAGTACTCCTAGTGGGACTGTGTGATTTTGCTGTATCACTAGCGAATGTATTAGCTGTCACTGCAGTTATTGTTGGATTTAAATTTCGCTCGTCCTGGGGATCATTCGCCTTTATCCTTAAAGGTCCACTAACATCTTTTAAAATATTTCCAAGTTTAATTACCTCTACATTTAGGTTATTTATTTTGTCAATCAATGGTTTGATAGTTAATTCCATTTTTTGTGTTATAATGGATACGATAAAATTAACTTGTTCGTCAGACATCAAATTTGGAGCAGAGACTTTCTCAGGTACCTTACTTATATCACAAGAAGATTGCCCTTTTTTAGTTTTACCAGTGTTCCCTGGTTTGGTTTGATCTGTCCTTCAATTCCTTTTCCTTTTCGGTATTGGGGACCCACTAAGAAGTGGGGATTGAGGGACCACAGTTTGCGAGGATAAATCTTGAGGATGAGTAGGTGTCTCTAAACATACCAAAAGGGTAGGTTCTTGGACATTATTCGTGGTGGCATCTACCTCCACGGCAGATATGTTCTCTGAACCATTGCCCACTTCAAGACATAGGCGGCGTTCTGCCCTATTAATTTCGACATTAATGGCACTAACCGCCTTAACTAAATAATCATGGATAGTTGAACCATGGGGATCCTTATTTTTAGGGGTTTTCAGTAGTTTACGTTTTGACATCCTACTGCTTAACAGCCCAACAAGTCACCCAACGCTGGACCAAATGTATAAACTGCCAAGGGGCCTAGAGCGTCTAATATGGTGGATTAATATTGCTAAATATGGCTACTGAAAACAAGAATATAGGACTATATATTATATAAAGAGCAACAAACATAAGTACTAACACAAAGACCTCGTTCCTTAGTTACTGCCACAAGGCATAAACGTCAAATGGAAAGGATTATAAAAAAATAAAAATAAAAATGTCCAAAAAAGAAAGAGTCTAAAAATCTGGAAACTGCACCAATGCCACAAACGGTTGGAGAAACACAAAATTAGGGTAAGGCACAGCTACAGTACAAAGAGTCTCACCACTCACTGTGTTTTTGTAGCTTCTGGTAGTTCCTGCAAAGTCTGGACACAAATTACCCTTTGTGGCTTGACTAATGGATGCAATTGGACACGATGTTCAATGATCAATAATGCGGCCATGCCCTGCCATGGACTGGCGCAAACGGGCCCGCCCTTGGCCTGGGCTTTGCACGGCGCGCTCCCGCACGCGTCCCGCAGTACACGGGCCCCACTCTGTTTTTCAAGCGCCTCCTGGCGCTTGTTGATGGCGTCACAGACCAGCGCCACAGGGGGAATGCTGGTGCTTGTGGTCCCCCGGTGTGTTGGCGTACAGCAGGAATGACCGCCGGCACAGGGAGACAAAGGTAGGCGTTGCGGTCTGCCTAGACCGATTGTTGAAAGTATGGCCGTGTCCTCAGTGTCGCGTTGGCGGGCCCCATTTTCTGCTGCATTCCCTTTGTATTCTGGTACTTGTAGTTCCACATTTTCCACAGGAAGTACAAATGAAAGTAACACAAAACATATTAAAAGAAGGAGAATGATGCCTGGAAGTTTTGTCTCCAGAGACCTCGGAGTGGGGGCTCAGGTTCGAGGCTCGGCGCTCGCTCAACATCCTGTAATTCTGGGCAAATCACCTAATTTTCCAGTACCTAAAAAAGAATGCGTCCTTGAGTATCGCGCAATAACCACTCCACTCCTTTAGCTTAGCGTAAAAGGCCATTTATTAGGACAGGTATGACAACCAGATTTAAAAATAACCTTGATAACATTTAACAATCCCCCAACATCATGATCTCCAAACCTCATCCATTCACATACCACTACTCACTCCAATTCACACCACGACCTTTTCAAACATACCATTCACTTTCCCCTTTCACCTTCATACTCCTCCAGCATCTCCCACCATCTCACCCCCGTCTACCACACCCCCCATCCTGCACCTGTAACCCCCTCCCCGGAAGGGTGATTCTGCCCGTCATGGACTCCCCACCCCTCCCAAGTCCTGCCACCCAGGGAATCCCCAGAGGGCAGTTACCTGCCCCACCAATCGTGCACCTTTCGTACTCAATCTCGCCTACACCAGATAGCCTCATTCCACAACAGACTGATAGTATCCCGCATTTCCATGAGATAATAAGCAGTTCCCAGGTATGAAAGGTGCACTCCGTCGTCCCGAAAGAGAAGGGGCTCCTCCAACCGGAGCCCAACGTGAGCAATCACTTTAATCCTGTGGTCGGCACAAAAAAGTCTCATTGCCCTTTTCAGCTTCCGCCTTGCCCTTTCAATGGCTGCCGGCTTAAGTGCCCCCCTCCAGATTCGTCGTGGTCCAAACTCGGTCCAAACAATACAGGCGCCAGCCAGATTGCTCCTCATTGCCTCCAGATCCCTCTGCATCAAATGTAACAAGGACACTCCTGACAGTTTAACCAAGTCATTTTCTCCCAGGTGGATAACCAGCATGTCCCGGCAACCCAGCTGAGACACCTTCTTTGTCAACCAAGGCAACAAATCGCCCCATCACATCCCGCTCTTACCCCACCAATGGACCTCGTGATGACTGCTCTGCAGGCCCTGGCTACGACTGTACACCTGCCTGTCTGCATATTTTGAGGCCCAGTGTACAAAGGAGTGTCCAACAATCCAGATAACCGTCTTGGCCCCTGGCCCCCGAACGCAACCTACGAAGATAAAGGGATTAACACCACAGCAAAGTACAGATCTGCAACACAACCACAACAGCTCCCCCTTCTACCCTTACTCTGACCCCCTTCATTTACGCACATAGCGTTCGCAGCAGCGGGACCTCCAGCGACCAATTCTTCGAATCTCCTCCCATAACTAACCTAAACTGACCGCCGCCGTAGCCGCACCAATCCGAAACGAGTGAGTGCCAAAACGCGCTGGATCCCTGCCAATCCTCCGTCTTTGAACGACCCAACCATATACCCAGCCGGGCTCCATCCACCCTCACATCCTCAAACAACCGTCCCGGGACCCCACGCGCTCCCAACAATCGAAATGCTCCAAAGAACATCCATACCATGCACAATCGGAACAACGCCACCTCCCCATCGTCATAACAGCAGTGGGGCAACTCCCCCAGCACTCTTGCCAACAACTCAAACGTGATCGCCTCATGCGGCAACTCCCCCCTTCCCCTCTCTGACCTCATGCGACCCCAACCGTTCAACATTCGACTCAACAAATCCGCCCTGGCGGGATCAAAACCCAAGTAAACCATGCTGTAAAACGAGATGCCAGCCAGCTTGCCAGCTATCGTAGTCTGCGATAATCCTCTGTCCATGCAATCCAGAACAAAACGCACCACTCCCCGTTCACAGTTGCTCTGGGGCATCCCCCACGCAGCCTTGCTCCAACCCAAAAAGGCACCAAACTCGGACCATGCCAACCTGTATGATCGCCTTGTGGATTCAGCTATAGATTTCTCGACCAAACCCACCACTCTCACTCCCCCCAGGCCCAGATGCTCTCCGGCACCTTGGTGTTGCAAGCCTCTGCTCCCGGCGCCAGCCTCCTGAAACGCTGCCACTGCGAATGAGATAACGCATCCGCAATTTCATTACTCGCCCCAGGCACATGTTGCGCGCGGAAAAGCACATTAAAACGCAAGCAGAGAAGCATGAAACTTCGCAGCAGGCGCAGCACTTACAGGTCCTTCGCTTTCTGATTGTTCACCAGGTCCACCACAGTCATGTTGTCAACATGGAACAAGACCCACCGGTTCCAGAACTCCGGCCCCCACACCAGCAAGACCACCAACAAGGGGAAGAACTCAAGAAAAGCAATGCTTCCTGCCCTGTCGCAGCCAATGAGAAGGCCACTGCTCTACACACCAACGCCCGTCCCAGAAAACTCTGAAACCTGCTGCACTCGCCGCGTCAGAGTAAAGCTGCACCTGCCAGATCATCTTGTCATGTGGAAAATCCAGGGACACTCCATTGAATTCTTCCAGGAACACTAGCCACAAACGCAAGTCCGACCGGACTCCCATCGTGACCCTGACCCTGTGGTGAGGGAGCACCGCCCCCGACATGGCCATGCTGAGGCGCCTACAGAACGTTCTCCCTGCCCTTACCACCCGGCACGCAAAATTCGGCGAACCGAGAAGGCGCTGCACAGACCTCCAATCAATCTTGCGGACACTGATCACCTGCGTCAGAACAGCCTGCATCTCTGCCACCTTCTGCGCCGGCAGCCGCGCCTGCCAAGCCCCCGAATCCAACTCAATGCCCAAAAACGTCAAACAACAACTAGGTCCCGCCGTCTTCTCCGGTGCTAATGGAACCCCAAACTCCTGCGCCAACAACTGGAACTGTCCCAGAGCCACACCACACTCTCCAATCAGCCCCTTCCCGACGAACAAGAAATCATCCAGGTAGTGCGACACCAGCCGGTGCCCACTCCTCTCCGTGAAGGCCCACTGCAAAAAGGAACTGAAGGTCTCAAAAAGCGCACAAGAAATCGCACAACTCATCGGCAGCACCATATCCACAAAGATGGCCCCTTCGAACTGCATGCCCAACAAGGAAAAATCCGCCGGGTGAATGGGGAGGAGGCGAAAGGCCGACTTGATATCACATTTGGCCAACTCTGCCCCCCTCCCGCAAGCCCTCACCAAACCAACGGCATCATCCACCGACGCATACAGCACCCTGGAATCCTCCTCCGCGATTAATTCATTCACCGAACTCCCTTCCGGCCACGACAAATGGTGAATCAGTCTGAACTCCCCCTGCTCCTTTTTGGGAACCACCCCCAGGGGTGAGATGATAAGGTCTGACATCGGCCACGTGTCAAACGGGCCAGCAATCCTACCCTCCCACACCTCCTTCCGCAACTTGCTCGCCACCACCTCTGGCAACCCCTTTGCCGAACGCAGGTTCTCCGCCCAACGCCTCTCCCGGGGACCCTGATAGCCAATCCGAAATACTTCCACAAACCTCCAGTGAATTTTCAAAGCGGCCTCTCTATCAGGGTACCTAGAGAGCCATGGACCCATGGCCTCCACCTTAACCGGAGTAGGGGCCCTTTGGCCCAGATTGTCCCCTACCTTTAGTAATTTTCCACTGTTCTGAAGGTGTGGCAAGCGTAAGGCATTGTGTGACCGGGTGACGTCCCCCGCACTTGGAACACTCGTGTTTAAACTTACATGGGTGCCGCGTGCAGAGACCTTTATTAAAGTTCCAGCAGGCCCCGTTGTTTCCAGGTTTGTACTGCTGTCCAGCTGCACCCGTCCACGTTCCCTGACTCCCTGACCCCCCCGGACACTCCCTGATCCCCCGCCCCAGACTGGGCGGGACGAGGCTGAAAAGGCCGGTATGCAACCGGGAGACCACTCGCCGTATGAGTAGATGCCGCCGCCTGCGTAGAAGACATCCATTGCACCCAAAGCTCCTGATCGATGTCACTCCATGGCTTTTCCGGGTTCACACTAATTCTGGCCCTAAACTCCTCATCATTGCTCAACCAGGCGAAACCCCCAAAATGCAATTGGGCCTTCCGTATCACATCCATATACTAAAACAAGGCTATCGCCCTGTCCGCATGCTTTCCGCAATAGATACTCACTTAGATCAAGAACGCCGACGTCCAATTTTCCATCGTCACGGGCACCCTCGGCAGCCTGATCAACTCCCACTCTTCCTCCTTTGACCCCTCCTTCGCCTGAATCTGTCTATGTAAAAGTTTGAAAACATCCACATACTCATGCTTCCAAATCCTGGCCTTTGTCTTTTCCGACAAATGCGACCCGAGCGGCATAGCCAAGCCCATGTAAGGCAACTTCTTCCTCAACTTGTCCGCTCCGTCCTCCTTCCCACCCTGATCCTCCGTCTTGTCTGTCTGTGCGCTGGCCGTCAGGACCTGCTTCTTACTAACCTTTAGAATGGGCCCCGTCCCCCCAAGGGCCCCTCCATCCCGCACAGATCCATCCCCCACACCCACCGACCAGCAGGCCTTCTTGCGCTCCCCTCTAGGACCTTCGTCCCAAGCATCCCACCATGCGCCCTCACCTTCCAAAGTCGCTTGAGCTCCTCGCTCCGTCCTCCGGGCATCCGCCGGCTTCTGACTCCCTTTGGCCGCGCGACCAGCTCCGTCCTGTGCCGCGTGGAAAACACCAAATCTACCTGTTGCCGCTCCGCCCTTCCCCCAACTCTCATTGTCCCACACCTCACCTTCTTTCAACTCCTCATCCTCATCCTCATAGTCCAATCGTTCCTCATCCACTTCCACTGCTGCCACTCTCCGCACCTCACTCACCACTCTTTTCGCACCTTTCCGTCTCACTCCAGGCACAAACTCGCACTCCAACATTGCAGCTGTGCGCTCCCTCGGTGGAGGGCAGGCCGCCAAGGACCCCCCTGCTGCTTTGTCCCAGTGTTTGGAGGCCGTTTTGCACCCCACCGGCCCACCCTTGCTCTGCCAGTGCTTACAGCTGGCCTGCTCCCGCCCCCCCCCCCGAGCAGTTTGCGCCTGGGGAGGCCCCAGTCCCACCAGGTCTCTGTGCCGCCAAAGCAGTCCCTGACCCCTCTACCCAGACCCACTCGCCACGTGACCCGGGGGTCCCACCCCCACGACCCCTACCAGATCCAGCCCCACGCGCAGGTGCCGGGGCCCCTTTGCCCCCGTGCACCCCACCCGCCTGCGCCTCCCTGGCAGCGCACATACGCTGCCATGTCTGGTCCGACTCCTCAATGATGCGACGCTGGTCGCAAATCCTCTCCTCCTTGGTCATGTGTGCCCACCTGGCATACCAAGCTTCCTGCCCAGGTGGCTCCCCTACAAGCGCATTCCCCCGAGGCGGGGCCACAAGGCCCCCCATTGGGTGATCCCCCCTTGCTGGCGGTACTGTGCTTTAGCCGGGCCCTTCCCCTTGAGAAAAGGCGCCCTCACTACCCCCTTTCTGCCACTGGAAAAATCCACTGGCTGCTCCCCCGACGGGCCACCCCCATCTTCAATCCCAGACTCCCCCTCAGACAGCACCAGGGTGAACTCTTCCCCCGCTGACACCTCGGAGCCCACCTCCCCCTCCTCCCCGCTGGCCTCACTGACCTCTCTTGAGCCTTCTCCACTGGCCCCCTGCTCCGGCTCATCCCCCTCCGGCTCCGAGTGCGCTGGGCTGCCTACGTTCATGACTGGTGGCAAGTGGCCCGTGGCCCCGCCCCCTGGCGCAATCTCTAGGCCCCCCCTGGCCCCACAGACACCTCCACAAACGGCGCAGGGAGGCTCTGACGCCGTCCTCCGCACTTATGTGCCTCCTGCTGCCTCTTGTCCCTGGCCCTCCCAGATACTCCTGAACGGGCCGGTGTCGGCTCGTCCATGCAAGCCGCCAGTGCCGCAGCCACACCCGCCGACGCGGACCTCGGCGTCCGGGTCATGCCGACCCACGCCTGGTCCACCCTCCCAGCCCTCCCCAACACAAGCAGAGCCTCACGTACCGCCTCTGAGTCCGGCGTCACCATGGCCCCCCTTCCTGGAGCACCTCTCACAGTGTATGCACCTCGGGAACCTAACTCGCCCGCGAGATGCGTGCAATTCGGCAGCCCGGTCGCGCCCGCGAGATGCCTGAGATTTGGCAGCCTATCACGCCCGCGAGATGCGTGTACTCCGGGCGCCTGTACCCGCCCGCCAGCACACCGGGACCGCGCGCAGGGAAACACAGCCGCGCCCCGCTGCACTTGCTAACGCGCACCGCTCAGGACCACACCGGGGCACCAGCGGCGTCCTGCTACAATTCCTGCCCTAAAGGCCCTCGCTCCTACCCCTACCACAAAGGCCCTAACCCTCTAACCTCCACAACTACCACCAGCTAACCTCTGCAACAAACTAACCTCTATCCCTGCAGCACTGGGGACAGGAAGAGGAAGATCTTCCTCCCCTGTCCCCTTAAGTACCTGTAGCGTGTGGGGTCAAGGCCCGACACGTGTTGGAGGGGCTCGCAATAATTGACACAGACTCTGGTTAAGTGATCAGCCGGAAAGACCCCGAGCGGTCTTCCGCATTATTTATTTATACCCCGGTGCGAGCCCGCCCCGGGGTATGCGTGCATGCGTGTGTATTGTGCTACAATGTAAGGGAGAGCCCGAGTGGCTCTCTACATCCCTCCTTCAATTAAATTCTGTTCTTACAGCAATCACGCGTTTCTTGACTCACGGAGATGTCCAGGCAAAGTCTCTCAGATTCTGGCTGGGTCTCGGGTTGGGCCGCATATTGTAGCGTTGGTTCCGGGCATACGGCGACCCTGCAACCCCAGCCGGGGTTGTCCCTGCATTCTCGCCACTGAGGGCCGCCCAGGGTCGGTTGTTCTCGACGGTGAGGTTTTGCGGTGTCATTCTGGGCGGACTCTCTCCTCTTTGCCTGGCTATGGGTGACCCTGGCAATGACCCTCCGAGATCTAGACCTCCATCATCTGCTGCCTCCGGACCTTCCGCGGTGTGTTGGTCTCCAGTTGCCTCACTTGTTTTCTTAAAGCATGACACGTTGCGGGTCACCACTTGTCCATTTCGCTTTGCGGTCACCATTGTTCCTTGGACCTTGTCCACAATCCACACCTCCGATTCATAAGGCGTGCGGAATTTCCACCCTGGGTGGCGATCTCACACTACAACCGTGTCCCCCTCCTTCAGAGTGGGCTCCTTGGCGTGACGATGCTCGCTCGCCTTCTGGTTGGTGGTTCGCCTCCGGGCTTGAATGGCTGCAGCATCTCTTTCTTCAGGCACCCAGGTGCTGTCTGTCGGGATGCTGTCACGGGGTGCTCTCCTGAATAACACATGGGCGGGAGCACATTTTGTGGTGCTGTGAGGCGTCTGCCGATAGGCCCCTAGAAATTGATTGAGGGCTATTTCCGGATCTTCCCCACTGTCCACTGCGATCCTCAGGGCTCTGTTGAGTGTTCTCATTAGTCTTTTGACTTCCCCGTTTGCCCGGGGCCACAACGGGGTGATTTTCCTATGCTTGATCCGGAGGCTCTCGAGGTAGTTCTGAAATTCTCTCCCTTGAGAGGGCCCATTGTCAGACTTGATTTCTTCCGGGAGTCCCATGGTGTCAAAGATGCGACTCAACACTTTTTTGACTTGGGGAAATGCTGTCGAAGATATGACCTCCACTATCGGAAATTTTGAGAACGAATCGACAAGGACCAACGCGTGTCGACCATCGGGGAAGCTCCCAAAGTCTATGTTGAGGTGTGTCCAGGGCGTCTGGGGTGCATCCTCTGTGATTACTGGCGCCGGGGTCGGGTCACTGCCCGTGATTGTGCAGGCATGGCAGAATCGTATCATCGCGTCAACTTGACTGTCCATGGCGGGGAACTATACTTTGCTTCTCAGACGGGCTTTTGTCTTGGCCATTCCCTGATGGCCTATGTGTGCCAAAGCTAACGCTCTGTGTTGGAGACTCTCAGGCATTACGATGAGATGTCCTCTGAGGATGACTCCTTCATCGCCCAAGCTCAGCTCACTCCGGATTTGCCACAGCTGTTGTCGCGCATGGCTCACTTCCAGTCGAAGGCTCGGCGCTCCATCAAGGAAATGGGCCCAGCGGTTTCCCTCCAGAGCCTGGCGGACTCTCACTAGCGTCTCGTCCATGGCGGTCGCTTCCCCTATTTCCTTCAGTGTCATATTTTCTGGGCATGCTGCCTGCGAGACCATGTGGACGAACTCCTCAGCTTCCACGCCTTCTTCTCGTGGTGGATATTGGCTGAGGACATCGGGATGGCGGATAGGTAGTCAGCCGGATTGTGTGCCCCAGGTCGGAACACAATCCTGAAGTTATAACCCTGTAGCTGGACAGCCCAGCGTTCGATATGTGGGGGTGCCAGCCTGGATGACCCTGCGAATAATGGCAGTAGCGACTTGTGGTCCGTCACCACGGTGAACTCCTGCCCGCACAGGTAAAGATGGAAATGCTGACATGCCCATTTTATGGCCAGGGCTTCTCTTTCGATCTGAGCATACCTGGTCTCGGTGTCCGAGAGCGCCTTGCTGGCATATGCGACTGGTTTCCACTCTTCTGGTCCGTATTCCTGCAGGAGCACCGCCCCCAGGCCCACTGGGCTGGCATCGACGATCAGTTCTGTCCTGCGGCTGGGCTGGAAATATGCCATTACGGTATTGTCTAGGAGGCTGGCTTTGATGTTTTGAAATGCATTGTTGGCGGCTACTGTCCATTCCCACTTGTGGTCTACTCGCGAGAGGGCTCTGAGGGGTTCTGCAAGCGCGGCCAGGTTGGGTATAAACTGACCACAGTAAGTGGCCATGCCTAAGAAACTGCGCACTTCAGTGGGGTTTCTTGGGGTGCTCGCTGCCTTGATCGCCTCTGCCTTTTTGGGATCCACTTTCAGACCTTTCCGCGTGAACGTGTAGCCGAAGAAGTCTATCGATTCTTGATAAAAGGAGCATATCGACCGGTGTAGGGTTAGTCCGCTGTCCACGAGCCTTTGGAGGGTGGCCCTCAGGTGTGCGTGGTGTTCCTCGAGGGTTGCCGAGTAAACTAATATATCGTCACTGAGGTTGATTACTCCACTCAGTCCGGATAGTACTTCCCGTATGGCGTTTTGGAACACCTCCGCAGCGGAGGAGACGCCAAAGCTTAACCATTTGTAGCGTCGAAGTCCTACATGGGTCGAGAAGGTAGTGAAACACCTACTTGCTGGTTCCAACTCGAGCTGATGGTATCCCGAGTTGAGGTCTAGTTTCAAGAACCATTTCGCCCCATTCAGATCAGCCACTATATCATCCATGGTAAGGGTGATGTGTCGTTCTCGTTTGACGGCTGCATTCGGCAGCCTCATGTCCACACATAACCTGATTGCCCCAGGTTGTTTCGGCTTTGGTGTGACTACCAGCAGGGAAACCCAGGGTGTCGGGCCAGACACCTTTTCTATGATGCCAAGGTCTTCCAGTTTCCGGAGTTCCTCTTCGACTTCCGGCCTCAAGTTGAATGGCACTCTCCTGTGTCGGAGGGCTACCGGCCGTACGGATGTGTCTATGTGCAGCTTGAACTTTCGTCCTTTGAGTTTTCCGAGGCCTTGAAACAACTCTGGGAAGTCCTTCAGCATGAAGTCTGCATGTGCCTGATGCACCTGGTTGGCAAAGAACACCAGGCCCTCTGCCGTGTGGCAGCTCAGAAGGGTGCCTTTCTTCCCCTCTGTGATGTGGAACCGTGTTTCCGTGGAATACTCGCCATTAACGACGCTCGTTTGGATCACTCCCCTTAGCGCTAGTGGCTCTGTGCCGCCATAGGTGTAGATCCTCGCAGTGGAAGGTGCCAGCGGGGGCTTGGGAAACATTTTCTCATATTGATCAGAATCCATGACATTCACGGACGCCCTCATGTCTATCAGGGCTTTAATTTCGGTGCCTTCTACAGCTATGGAGCACATGGGCGGCGGCCTTCTCCTGGTGGACGCTCTGCTGACGTAGGAGACGAAATACACCTCATCGTCCTCATCGTCTTCATATCGAGATCGTCTTTCCTGAGCCTGGTGGTCAGGAGGGGGTGGGTCGTGGTCAAGCGATAGCTGTTGGATGCGCTGCGTCACTGCCCTGGCTCTCGGACCAGCTGGCTTGAACTTTCCTCCCCTACATACCACGGCGAAATGGTTCAACCGCCTGCACTTTAGGCACGTCTTTCCTTTCGCGCCACATGTGGCCGTTGCTGGATGGTCTTCACCGCAGTATCCACACTGATTTCCTCGGGAGGGGGCACTTCGTGGGCGAGTGGCCGGGAATCTCCTCTGGATTGCGTCAATTCTCTCCTCCTTAATCGGCGTCGTCCTCGCGGCGGCCGGGGCGATCACTGGTGTGCGTAGCGCTGCCTCCATCTCCTCCGCCCTTGCATCGGATAGCTCGTGTGACCTGGCTAGGATCAGTATTTCACCTAGCGATATGCCCGGTTGGCGGAGAATGAGCTTTCTCAGCAGTTTCGACTTGCAGCCCACTATGATTTGGTCTCGGATCTGGTGAATGGGCAGGTGCTCGCAAGCCGGCGTAGCCTAGCGTAGTACATGTCGACAGACTCCGACTCCGTTTGCCATGCTCGTTTGAATTTTTCAAAATCATTATTGAGTTGGGGATCAAAGTGCGCATTCAGTGCCGCGATCGCGACGTCATAGTCATGCTCGGGTCCCGGGTTGGGGAGCGACTCGAACAGCTCGTAAATCTCTGGCCCACCGTACAGGATGAGGAGCGACCTTTTTACAGTTCCATCCGTCTCCCTGGTGCCTTTGAAGTATAGGTTGAGCCTCCCAACCCACGCCTTCCATCTTAGCGCCGCCGTTGCAGGGTCTGCCGCCTCGCTAAACGGGGGAATGGGTGCTGCGCCAGAGTGTAGGTGGGTGGGTGTCATCAGTGTGGGGGCTCCGGCTTGGTTCTGGGCCTGTGGCGGCGACGCGGCTATCACTGGTGGGGCTGCGACCGCTGGAGGTAGGCTTTGGCCTGCCCCATCTTGGCCCGCTCCTGGCGCTGTCACTGACATGGTTCAGTCCTCTCTTGGCCCTTCTAGAACCTCCCGGTTGGTCCCCGTGTGGTGGAGCCTCTAACCCTGGTGTTCAGGCTGGCCAGGGTTTGTGGTTGATGTGAGGATGCTCACGCTGCCCCTTGTTCCCTTCAGGGTGAGTTCGACAGCACTGCCGCTTGGCTTAGCCTGTGCTTGTTTTTCTCTCTGCTCTTCAGCAGGTAGGAATTGTGCTCCCTTCCCCTTTCCGGGCTGTGAGTGCAGAGGACGGGGCCTAGCGCTTTACAGCCATCTGGCTTTGCTTGTTCTGGAGCCGTTTGGCTTTGCCTGTGCTTGTTGCCTTTCGCCGTTTCTATCCCCTCTCCGGGCCGTGTGCGCTGGAGGCAGGGGTTTGTCACGGGCGTCCGTGTGCACCTGCTGAGACCGCGGCTGCGGCGAGGCTGGGGGCTGGTTCTGGGCCTCGCCGAGACCATTTGGTGCCGCCGCGCGAGTCGCGCGTAACTCGTCTTCCAGGGAGGCGCTCTGGCGTCACTCCGCTTCGGTGCTGCCAGAGGGAGGGGAAAGGACACTCAGGGGTGTCGCGCTGGCGGGATAGCAGCAGACTCACCCGCAACTCCAGGCTGGATGCCGCGCACCCTGACCCACCGGCGAGTCCCGCCGGCTGAAGGCGCTCCCTCCAGGGAGGCGTGTGGGCGGGCCTCGGGAACCGGGGTCAGTACAGCAGCACACGCGGGTGGGCTCCGCAGCAGGATGCAGGCACACAGCGGCGCCACCGACAGAGGCAGCCCGGCACGCGCGCAGGTAGGCCGGCCTCGTCGCCAATGTAGCGTGTGGGGTCAAGGCCCGACACGTGGTGGAGGGGCTTGCAATAATTGACACAGACTCTGGTTAAGTGATCAGCTGGAAAGACCCCGAGCGGTCTTCCGCATTGTTTATTTATACCCCGGTGCGAGCCCGCCCCGGGGTATGCGTGCATGCGTGTGTATTGTGCTACAATGTAGGGGAGAGCCTGAGTGGCTCTCTACAGTACCCTCCCCAGATCCCCACCCTTAAGCCCACCCCCCAGCCTATCCTAACTCTCCTGTTCTGGCCTCGCGCGAACACCCCATGGGAAGACTGGTCTGTCGACCTCACTTCCTCTTGGGGCCGCAATGTGACTAACTGGTGCTTATTGAAAGTGCGCCAATACCTTCGGTTCGAGTTCGCCCTACATAAAACTGTAACAAAAGAAACACTATGCTGCTGCCTGTTTAAGATACACGTGGAGACATTGCTGCTGTTTGTTTAGGTCCGTCCCAAATTAGCTGAAGCGCATTGTTAATGTCACAGACCTTGGTGTCTGACGAGTGAGCTGTGTAACTTGCTTAATGTCTTAACATGTGCGCTGAGAGGGCCACACATAAGGATGGCATTGTGGACTGTTAAATGTGAATGTGGTTCAGGCGTGCAATGCCCGTAGATCTGAAAGGGCTTCAGCCCACCCCCGTTGTGTCTCAGCTTGGGCTGCTTCAGCTTGGGCTGCTGCAGCTTGAGCTCCTGTGGGCTCTCTAGGGCAGTGTCTCTGAGACTTATCTCCAGCACACCAGAGTTTTTCACAGGTCTTTGAAAGACCATTTGAATATTTACATATCTTCGTAAACTGGTTAACAAGTCTTAGTTGTTTTCTGGTTCTAGTACCCCCTGGGTCCCCCCACTGCCTATTCCTTACATGTGTCTTTTACTTTCACTGCAGTAGTATGAGAATGCAGTTCATGAAAAGGAATATAAGTAGGGTTACCAAAAGGTAAATTCCAGCCATTTGTGGTTTAAAGAACCTGCAAAGACCTCGTCTTGACACTAAATAGGGTTATAAATAAAAAAATATGTATTCATTTGAAATGTGACTTTTCTGTCTTTGTTCCCTGTAATTATCAGCCATGGATCATTCAGGCAGTCCTAGAACACAATTAAAATACTTTCTATTTATATTTGCTTTCCAAATATGCACAGATAAGTGCTGAAAATAGGCTTTAGGTGACTGCTTATTTATGTACCATCTGGGACATCAATATAATGAGTGGTAATCTTAATCTCAAGACTGGAAGCTTGTTGCAGGATGAGCACAATATTTATTTCCACCATCCTCAATACCTGGACCCTGAATAATGTCATAATTGCAATAGTTTAACTTATATCTAAAACCCTATGCCAGCCCTCAAATACATGCTGTTACTTCAAATGTCTGGGAATACATCTTGCATTCAGACAAATCACTCCTCATTCTCACCTTTCACTTTCACACTCACCCTGCACTCACACCATTCACCCGCTCACCCTACACTCACAGTGACCACACTGAACTTATACCACTCGCCATGAACTCATATCGTTCTCCCTTCACTTCCCTTGCAGTCACATGAGCACACCACTCCCTCTGCGCTCACAATGCACTTACACTGTTCACCCTGTACCTCTCCCTGCAGTCACACAAGCACACTATTCACCCTGCACTCATGTGACACTTCACTCACCTGTACCCCCTCACTGCTCACTATGCAATCTCACTCAAACAAGCCCATCCCTAACCATACAATCATTCGTCCCACTCTGCACTTACATCCGCACCCAAATTCTTGTGGTCACCTCACTCACCCTGCAGTCAGTCCTCTCACCCTACTCTCACACTGTCGCATTGCTCACTGTGCACTCACATGGGCACTCCTGTCACCCACACAGCGCAGAGGGTTAATGTTCTTACAAAGAATATGTAACATGCGGATCACAGAACTGAGTGTGAGTAAACTATGAGTAGCCCTATGAAAAAATGAAATGTTTGTCAGAATGGGGCTATAGAGAGATGAAGTGGGGTGTTGGCGAGTGGTAGTGAGGGAATTCATGGAGAAGGAGGAAATGGGGGCGGGAGCGCCAAAAAAGACTGTTGCACCGTATGCGGCCAGTGTTAGGGCCAGCCCTGGCTGGGAGTCTTAGCCTCCCCCCAAAGTTCAGGTCTAGTTGCGCCCCTGATGTGGTTGTATCATGTACTCTAAACAAGCTTAAAACAAATCAGATGGAAGCTTTGTAAGTCTCTAAGCAAGTACAATTTTAATTCAAACCCTCTGGCAATTACGGTTTTTAACTTATATATTTTATCAGGGCCTGTGTTTCGTTGTTTGAGTACCCCAACCAGCGTTCAAGCGAGAATGTACATTTTCCGTTTACAAATAGAAGACTTTAAAAGAACAATAAAGTGAATGTGCTTTACATTGTTGCAGTTAACATAGATAAATGTGAATGGATATGTAAATAAATGAAACAATCATAGACCTGTGAACATTTGCTATAATAAGGGCCAAAGTGAGTCCTGCCGTGTAAGTGCTTGTCAACGGTTCACTGATTCCCGAGGTGGGGGGGGGGCTTTGACTTCACGTCAAGCCCCCACCCACCCTCCCCGTCATATGTCTCAGCCCGGGTTGATGCAACTTCCAGGACACACACTCACAGCCCTTGCTGGGCTGCTGTGAGCTCAGCTGAGTGGTGTTTGGCATCTTATCTTGCCTCACCCGAGTTTTTCACAGGTCTTTAACCCCTTGCATGCTGATGACGGCCCCCATCCGTCATGCACTACAGCGCTCGTGTGCTGATGACGGCTGGGGGCCGTCATAAACCCGCCCACTCGCAATTTTGCCGCACAGGCGCGGAATCGCGGCAGCATGCAAGGGGTTAAAATACAATTTACATGCCTTTGTAAACTGGTTAAGGAGCATTATTTATTATTCCCCCGGTTCCACTACCCCGACCCAAGTCCCCACTCTGCCTATTCCTTCATTTGTATTTTACTTTTACTGCCACAGTAGAAAATTTCATTTTGTGAAAATGCATATCCCAAGTAGGGTTGGGGCCTTTCCAAGGCAAAAACACTGGCCATATGTTGTTGTTTAAAGAGTCTGCAAACGCCTGGCCATACTAAACAGGACTGTAAAAAAAATTGTATGCATGACTTTTTTGTCTTTGCTTCCCTTAATTATTACCATTAAGATCAATGAGATCGTCATGCATTGATGCCAAAGTCCATCAGTGCTTGCTTCCAAACCTCCCAAATACTGTAGTCTCGAGTGCCTCTCACCAACTCGCGGTCAAGTCTTGGACTTTGGCATCACTACTTGACGATCTCTGAGGACTGAATACTACTAATACTTTGAAACACTACCCCTTGGGGGCTGACAAGCACATCCAGAGGGGTACACAGCTAAAGTTTGAACAGCTGGTTGATTGATGATCCATGAATAAGACCGTATGCCTCCCTTAAGCCTCCCCATGGGAGGCATACATTTTTGGTGCTGCCTCAAAGTTACGATTTCTCATAAATCTGGGGCAGTCTCAAAAACCTGTGGATGTTGCTGGAAGTGCCCCCAGCAACACCCTTGGAACGCCCCTTTCATGCAGGTTTCTGCGTGAAATGGGCACATATTTATAAGGCCATGAAAATCCATGTAGCGTGGCTTTATGTGGCCTGATAAATATGCCAGTGGCACATTGCGCCACTGGAACGTCGAAAAAGTGACTTTCAGGCGTTGCTATAGTGCCGGTAGGGCCTCATAAATGATGCCCTAAATACTTTCAGTTAAAGTGAGTGTTATCATGCACTGCATTTACCACAATATATCAGGGCTTTTTTGTGTGCTAGTATGCCAGGCAGCATGCTCCCTTCTCCTTTTGTAATCCACCAATGGCAAACTGCAGGCCCTGACATGCTTCTATTAAGACACCATAATTGGCTGTGGGGACTTGAACTGCTAACTGAGAAAACCACCAGCCCAGCCATACCCAGGGACACAGAACACGCACCACCACACTTGGCCCGAGGCCCTGATATGATGCATGTAATCCTTAGCATGTGAGGTGGATCCATAGCAAAATACTGGAACTGATATTTCAAGTCATTCTAGTCATAAGCGTTCATGTACTCATTTTATATGGAGTGTCAATGGCAAATATCTAACCCTTGTATACCGGAGGGGATTTTTAGAGGTACCCATGACTAAGTATCCGTGGCAGATTTCTGGCACTGTCATAGTGCATGTACTCTTAGGCATAGGGGGCTTACACATGAAAAAATGCTGACCTTGGTATAGTGGAAGTAATTTCTAAATTATGGCATTTGAAAAAAATGGGATTTACTCCTAGGAAAGGCAAGTCTTCCCTGGTGCACCATGAAAGTACTGGAATATTTTATGAATGCGCTTTAAAGGTCTGTGGCGTTTTTGAAAATTTTACCTCAGAGGTTTAAAAATATTCTCAGGAGAGAAGACCACTCTCCCTGAAATTACCTACAAGAAGTCTGTTTACTTGTTTTGCTCCCTGGAATTTTCGGGAAGTATCACACCCCACCACTTACATAGATCTTTATCCGGCACTAGAGTGTGCATTGTCTCTGCAGAAAGGACAGGAGCAGGGATTTCACAATGAAATAACAGCATTGTCTCATTGTAAAATGGATATAATTGCTCACATTTAAAAAGTGGCTAAGCCTGTTTCTCACTTAACCCATGTGTAATGTTTCATCCAAGTTATGGTCAAAAGTGAGTCATGAGGTCTGGCTATCCCAATAACTGAATCTGGCTCCCATGGCGGCGGGGAGCTGCACATGTGGGGGCGGCTGCCGTTGGGAGAGCAAATAGAGGCAGTGCATTGATGCAGCAGGAAGGATCATCATGAGGCATGTTGGGGCTGTAACAACAGGCATGTCAGTCAGAGAACTGGTATGGAAGGACAGAAGCAATTGTTTATTCTTTATAGCACAAACATAAATGAGAAAGAAAAAACATGCACCAGTGCTTAATTTGAGCCAGTGCTTACTGGCACTTAATTAACAGCACTGACTCTTGTGACAGTCCACCTTATGGTGGCGTTGTCTGAGATGTGCACAACAACCCTGTTATTACGTTCAATGGCATTGAAAATAATTAATACTAGACACTCACACCATTCACATAGCTTTGTGGGGCCTGAAATAGACTGAATTGTCACACTTGTAGGAGTGCGATGGTTAGGTATTATGTTGGTGCAGTTATTGGCAGCTGGCAGGGGCAATGTTTGGTGCAGGCCGCAGTGGCCTTCCAAGAAGGGCTCTGGCACTTAATTCTTTACAAATTAAGCACTGACATGCACAAATGCCTTTGCAGCATTAATGCGGATGACACAGCCATTTTGAATGAGGGAATATCCTTATTGAAAACCTCTATTCGCCAATAGGATTAGCATATGAATAAAAACATGGTCCACAGTGTAGTCAACGCATACAGTGAGCATGTCATGAAGCTTTGGGAATATTATTAGCCATTGCAATTACCACATGGTATATGGGTTTTCCCATTGCAAACCTCCACATCATTTATATTTTTTAGGTGAGTGAACTCCCCTCAGGAGCCAACTGGAATACGAGTAGCAGTGTTTCTCAATTGCAGCACACAACGTCTGCCCAATAAAATATTGTACTCACAGTAACCAACATGTGGGCAGAGACAACCCCCCTCTCTTAGGTGTGCTTCTGAAAGCTCTTTTTCTGTTTATCACATATGGTCAGGTGTCTGCTGTGATGTGCAGCCTGACCTAAAAAGTAAAACTCTGAATGTCAGAAGTTCTGAAACACAGCTCTTAACTACGGTGCTTTAAAAAAAGCATATGACAACACTATATGGGTATCTTTACTATTCCAGACTGATGCATGAAGTTATGTCAATGATTGCAGAGTATTAGTCGCTATCCAGGAGCAGTGCAGGGGTTTTATAACTCTCTGCTTTATTCAAAATCAAATTGTTTTCATGTATTGCCCATGATCTTGTACATTTCCTATCTGCACCCATTGTGCATTTGACTCATTTAAATCTTAGCAAGTGAATGGTAGTGACTTCAAGGAGCTAGGTAGTGCACAGTTGTCCGGTCGGAATATGTATCCTTACTAGTAGAGAGCATATTCATGCAACATTATGTTTTTTCTAAATTCATTTAGGCTCTCTTATGGTTTGTTCACGTTGTACATGTTTAGTGGACTCCACTAAATGTGTCATTGTATGGCACTAAACTGATACATATTTGTGTCTCAGAGTGTAATAATCATTGAACTAAATATATATGATTTCCAATACCTGCCCTTGTCTGTACAGAAAACAGCTACTGGAATAGCCACTTCTCAACCTTAAAATGGTGAGCAGCGTGGATGTTACATTTTCTTCTGAAGAACAACCCTGGAGTAAGCAGCAGGAACACCTGACTAGAGCAAAGAACTCCATGAGACCTGATGCCTGCCTTGCTTCAGAGTAACATGCCCTATGTCCTCGAGAGCTGACCTGCAGCCTGAAGTGTAGGCAGAGGTCAAGAGACCTAAATATGAGACAGGAGATCTGCACTGGGAGAGCTGAAGATGGGCCTTAAGGTCACAAAAACAGACCTCCTACTAGAAGCACAGTACCTGAAATGGCAACACCTTAGGACACTGATGCCTTTGCAGCGCAGTCAAATGTCTCCCCACTTGCCCTTGCTGTGTACCTGGCACACCTGCATTCCTTCCAACCCTCCAAATAATTGTAGACCCCCCTGCTTCGCTCTCCATTGCTCAATAATTGCCCAATCACAATTTCAACAGTGCGGTGCAGTTTACTAAAAAACAAATCACCAAAACAACCAAAATTACTCACCTTTTCCTCCTTGACCACACAGGACTTCATCAAGGCTGAAAAAGCTTGTAGGCCAATATGATCACAGACAGACTCATGTCCTGCTCATATATGCAAAAAATATCCCCATTAATAGCTCTGCAGCTAATCCAGCCAGAAATATCAACTACTCCTATAAAAGTCTATCACAAAAAGAGGCCTTCAAACAAAGGCTCCTACTAATTTCGGGTCAATAACCAGTTATTTCTAGGCAAAATCTTGAGAGATTGGCTTCAAGACAAATATCTACATTCATCAAAGAAAGTAACCTTCTCTCAGATTTCCAAAACAAATTCTGGTTTGGTAGTGGCACAAAAGCAGCACTGACTTTCACACGGGATGATTTTAGCACTGCAGTGGATTCAAAAGGAGAACTAGAACACCTGTCCTTGACCTCTTGCTTGCCTTTGATTCTATTTATCGCTACAGGGAATTGGACCAATCTTCCTAAACAAATAACTCTGGATCTGTATTCTATTTAGACCTGTCCCATTGAGGCTGGCACCTCTGCCCATAACACTCCCTACATGGCAACTTTGTTTGCCAGCTTTTCAAAAACAGTCTGATATGTTCCTGCATGGATGTGGGCTCAATATGCTACATATACCGGAACTGCTCAATGTGGCATGGCAAAAATAACTATTGGATTTTTATTTAGCATAGCACAGGTGAGTGGCAGTGCATTGATAGGCAGGAATATTACCAACTCATTGCACACAATTAACTCAAAAAGAAGGAATTATATTTTGGGAATTGAATCTGTGACTTGCCAGTCACATACCCCAACGTAACGTGTGGTAACCCTCTAAAAAGTACTTAATGTGTAAAATATTAAATGCCAGGGCCCAAAGACTGTCTAGACATGATTCTACTATGTGCCACCTTCATCCCCCAGTGGGCTCTCCCTGTTCTTATATCTCACTCTTGCAGGTTATTTTTAATCTTTGCTTTCTTCCTTTGCTACAACTTTGCATCTTTCTCTTCCTCATCAGGTTTGTGCAATGTGTTTTAATTGCACAATTTGTGACTTCTTTTTCTCATATAATGGCTATGAGGTTAACTTCGACCCCATTTCAGGAAATGCTTGTCCTGCCCCATTGCTGGGAGTGTTATCCCCTCCCCCCCAGCCCGAAGTTCGGGTCTAGTTGCACCCCTCGCCTTGAACTAACACAGACATGTACTTAAACCTAGCAGTGAGTTCATGTTCTCTTGGTACTTCCTAGGCCCGCCTTATCTCTGGATCTACAATGTGTGCATGGAGGGTGGCACCCTCTCAAGTAACCTCTCACTCTGAAAAGTACCTGTGTTTACCCATACCTCAGCAGTGACCCATGAGTGGAAAGAAAGGGCTTCTCTGCCGCACACGCACCTGCGAGTGGTGACAAATGCTCAAATGCAAAAAAATGCAACCATAATCCATCATCTGCTTTGGGTTAATATGCTTGGGTGCGGATATAAATAGCCACAGATGTGGCGTGAAGCTGCCTCCCGGAGCTTAAAAGAGAAAAAGGACAAGTATTGGCTAAGCCATTATGTCTTGCCTTAGTGAGAGTGTTGTACACCAGCATAACTGCTGTTCAACATGACTAAAATGTATTGGCATGGTGTAGACTGGTGAAGAGGCGAGTGGCATATAGGAGAGGAGTGTAGAGTAAGCATGGGCGAATTTTGCGAATCTCGCGTTCGCGAATTTTGCGGATTTGCGAACTCGCAATCCGCAAAATCCGCGAATTCCCGCGAATTTGCGGATTATTTTTTTTTTGTGTTCGCGCGTGTTTCTGCCAGTTCGCGAGGGTTTTTACAATTTCGCAATTTGCGAACTTACCTGTCGGGTCGCAAGTTTTGCGAACTTGTTGTTTCTACGTGTCCAGCCTGTTTGGGACACTCTTCTTCATCACTGCCACTCTCTGTCACCACTGCCACTCTCTGACTACTCATGCCACCCTCTGGCCCACCCATGCCACCCTCTGTTTCATCACCACACCCTCTGGTTGTCCAGTGTACATTATTTTCGGCAAAGCAAAGCACACCTTCCCTGCCTCAAGTGACCTGAACTAATTTGGGGCTGATTAATGTGTCACAGAATATTTTTTTTAGCTGGCACCTGCTTCCTTAGTGCTTCCTGATTAGTGATCTTTTGCACTTGCTAAGTGCTTTCATTGTTGCAAAATTAGTTACAACACCTGCCCTGCCCCAACTGACAATAATGAATTAGGGGCTGATTAATGGATTTTAACTTCCAGCCTGGCTCCTGCTTGTCTCCCTTAGCTGTAATTCAGGACCTTTGTGGCATATGTGTAACTATTCTGAGGTTCAGAGCAGGGTCACATAATAGTTGCAACTGGCAACTGAACTCTGGAGGGGCCCCTCAGGAAGCACTACAGGAAATGGCTACTAATGATGAGCCTGAACTTTTGAACCTGGTAAGTAGTTTCAGTTTTGCTAAGATCGTATTTCTGCAATTTAGCACTTACTCGCGGGGTGCGAAGTTGTACTGTGGGAATTGAAGAAATTGATGTACATAAACAGCATTCATTTCCCTTCTTCTCCCACTCCTCTCCCTGTGAGCACCATGAATACCGTAAACTATTGACCGTATCACTCTGCCAGTAAGAGCCCATACCTATATGCATATGCACAGCCATTCTAGGCACCATGGCCTTTTACCCATTGGAATCCCCGGCTTCCCTCCTGCGCGTATCTTACACCCCCTCTCTCATGCATAGACCATGAAACCCTCTCCCTCTGCGCGACCCTGCTGTGGAAGGCAACTCTCCTGCTTGACCCGCACAAACCCCCCCCCCCATTCCCACTTGGAGAGGCATCCTTCGCCTTAGCTAACATGGCCCTCCCCAGCTGCACCTGACTGCCTCCGCTCTCTCTTGTATGGGTCATAAGATCTCTCTCTCTCTATGTGACTTTGTCCCCGTGTCCACCCTGGCCCCCCCCCCCTCCCTTCTCCTCACATGGGCAAGCCGTAAACCTTCTTCTTCTGCAAGACCCTGTCCTTGAGAGCCACGGCCGCGCCTGACCAACACCTCCTTTCCTCCCATGAATGCCCCTCTATTGACAAGCCTTCCCTCCGCGCTCGATTGTCCACGCAGAATGAATACCATTCCTTTGATGACCCCTTCCCCCGAGTCCGGCTGACCACACATGTCCGAGGCCATCGCCTAAGCCAGGAGATACCATTTACTGCCCTTATTGTATGAAGTCACTCCTCTTCAAAAGACCCACTATTGATCCTAGCCACCCCACCCCCTGGGCTATGATCAGACGCACACATCCTAAACAGTTGACGGAACACTCAGCTGCGTGATTGCCCTCCCCTCTTATCAGCAGGTCAAGGGTCCCTATTGTGAACATATGTGGGGTAGGATTGACACGAGGATTATAGGGATGTCTTTTCCTTTGCGTCACACTGTCCTGATTGTACTATCAAGTGTTTTGTAAGGTATAAAAGAAAGAGTCTCAGCTCACTTGTTAGAGCACCTCCTGAAAGACACCGTGTTTCGTGTCCGAAATGACTGGCTCTCCTCATGAGAATTAAACTCTGTTCTTGATTCCTGCTTCCAGCGCCCGTCTCTTTATTTGGTAACTATTCAACATGGGAACTAAGAGGCGGTTTGCGCCAGCGGCCTGGGCATCGGTAGTAATCTGGGCTCCTGTTCCACAATTGGCGTCCCAACGCGGGGTCCATCAGTGACATAAGGTTCGGTAAGAGAGATCCAGACGAAGAAGCGAACATCTAAAATGATCGGAGTATACCTGCCTTGAGAGGGCCCTAGCCCGGCTGCCGATCAAAAGAACTTCGCCAATTCTGAACGGACCTCCCTTGAGTGACCTATTGTCCTGACTGGAATCCCACAGGAATGCTACATGGAGTAAGAGAACGATCGGGCGCTGGAGGAGGAAGTCGAAGAACTGTCCGTATGGTCCGGTCCGGGTAAGATTAAGTAGGGTGTTTTTACGCCTGATTGGTAGGGTGGTTCTATCCACCTGATTGATTGATTGTTTGTATTGGAATCGGTATTTGTATACTGATATTGTTGGTATTGGTTCATTTAGCTTTGAAGGCTACTTGACATATTGGTTCTCTTCTGGAGAACGAGACATTCTCTGTTTGCAAACAGCGGCGAATAGGAACGTCGTCCCTCTTTGCAGATAGAGAAGGGTAGGTAATGCAGACTTTTGTCCCCGTTGTAATCCGTCATGCCTACTTTTCTCCCCACTGATTGTTTTGAAAATCGATTAATAATCGATTGTTGCTCTTTGAGATCTTCCCTGTCCACAAACAGAGACGAATAGGAATATTCTGTTTCCTTTATGGATAGCGAAGGGCAGGTAATGCAGACGTTTGTCCCCGTTGTAATCCGTCATGCCTGTTTTTCTCCCCACTGATTGGTTGGTTGCCTGGACATTGTTGTTCCAGGAATTGTTTCGTTTGAGGTATTTTCTACTTGCAAACAACGTGGAATAGAAATATTCTGTCTAGTCTTTGCAAGTAGTAAAGGGTAGGTTATGCCCCTTTGTGAGTTCGTCAGTCCTACCCACTCCCCACTGTTTGGTTATTTGGGGGGTAGCTCGCATGGTCCGCCCAGGAGACTACCCTTATGGAGGACATATGCTCCCCGCTCATGGGCCATTTAGTGGAAGTAGACCATCTGGTCCGTCCAGGAGGCTACCCTAGTAAGTGGAAGTACATCGCTCGGTCTGTCCAGGATGATACCCTAATGAAGGAATATATGTTCCCCTTTTGATCGATAATCTAGTTCCACCCCGGACCATTTATTGGAGGGAACTCGTCTGGTCCGTCCAGAAGTACCCCCTAGTGAAAAGGACACATAAAAATATGAAGTGATCACCGTTCCCTACTAACAGAAAGCTTTAGCTCGAAACACGCTAAGGAAGAGAAAGAAAAATAAAAAGAAATCAGGCTAAGTCAGTAACCCCCTGATGAGCTTTCGACTTCACTAAAAATAAGAAACATTAGAAACAGTTCGTAATAAGAAATATAAAATGGCGAAAAGTTTGACAGCAAAAATAGCCACAAGGTAGCTAGGCTCTACTGCCTATTCCTGCTCCCAACATGTCTGCCTCATTGCCCGCCACGCCCAAATAACGGTCACATGAAATGGAAACAATTCAATAGGTACCTACCCCCATTCCGGAAGCTCCCGAAGTGCAACAGGTCCGCGGTTACGCCCATCCGGAAGGCGAGGCCTCGAGGCACGAGGGGCTCGCCTGGCCGCGGTCAGTAGGAGATGCTGGTGGGCAGGCGGCCCAAAGAATAATAAGGACCTCTCCACCTTTCCCTCTTCTGCCGCCCTGCAGGCCGCGGGGAGAGAGGGGGCTGTCTTGCCTCGGCCACCGACTACCCCTCTCTCTCTCCCGATCCGGTTTTCGTCGAAGGCCGAAGCCAAAGCGAGGATGGCGGCATTTCTTTGTGCTATAATGGCCGCAACTACACCCAACGCCTGACAGTTGCAGGTAGTCCCGCCACATGCCATCGCCTGCATAGTTACAGGTAGTCCCACCACATGTCGCCCCGCCACATGTCCACCCCTGGAGAGTTGGAGGCAGTCCCGCCACCTGTCAAAAAGGAAGGGGGGGGCTGTCTTGCCTCAGCCGCCGACCACCCCCCCCCATCTTCAATAGCCAGCACGGCCAATATCGAAGCGACGGAGCCGAGGAACGGCGCGGGGTCGCTGGAAGGGGGAGGTGACGCGAACGAACCTCCCCCACCTCCCTCCAGGTGGAGGCTTCCAGCGACACCCCAATGCTCTTACTTAAAGAGGGTCAACATCAAAAAGCGGTCTTTTGCCCAGGACGGGCACGCACCCCATGCCTTCTCTCCTCAACCTTGAAGATTCTATGAGAGCCGGGGGGGGCACCCCGATCCCTCCGTATGGGCGCCCCCGCCCCCTCACTGGGAACCACGACATCGGTGCAACTCCTGCCGGCGCCAGCCTCGGATGGGAAATGGCTAAAATGCAGCCACGGCACAGACTTGTTCAGTTCCGGTGGAACACCAGAATGACCCGGTAGGAAAATTGTTGCCGCCCTCCCCACTCTTTGACTAATGGTCCATATTGTTAGAACTGTTAACCACATGATTCAAAACTTTTTGAACTGCCAACGGAAGGTTCTGGTCCAACCACGAGTCATCGGAGATATTCTGACTGTGCTGGAACTCGCCTGACCCCACCCAAAATGGCGGCGACACAAAATGAGACTTTTTGAATAAACTTTGTTGCACCCTGACCACGCAGCTTTTTGCCCCGAGATATGTATGTAGTTTTCTTGGATAATGAAAGTAGATACGAAGGATATTGAGTATGTGCTTGGACAATGAACTGACTTAGGGTGGGTACTGATTATGATTTGGAAAATGAATTGGTGTAATTTAGGTAATGAATGAACATTGGATAAGGAATTTATGAATTTATTAAAGATGAATTACTGACATGCATCATGCTTGCTCTGTAGGGAAGTTTAATACGATTTTATTGCACTGCTGCACTTTATGCAATGAACCGCCACCAACTTCGTTCTTCTTATGTACAGTTTCGATCTGCTTCGTAGCCGGCCCACTGAGTTGTAGGCCTGTATTTGTACCTCAACACTTTTTTTTTTTTTTTTTTAATTTTTGAAAACCTTTATTGAGACCAGAACACACAGCTATTCAGCCTGACATCCCGGAGGCGAGGCAGCAAGAGTAAAGGAGACAAATAGTGTCAAACAATTGAGACATAATCATCAAAGGTTAAATTTTATGATAGAAAAACAACAACAGGCGCCCGCGGGCGCGAAAGTGGCAGTGTATAAAATGTGACGCTGGGTGTCAGGGATGGGTAGGGAATAAGGCAGGAAAGCACTCAAGAAAGACAGATTGCAGAATGGGAAGGAGGGGGGCGGGGGAAGACTTCAGGAGAAAGAATTACATTAAAGCTCAGTTGGCGTCACAGGTTAGGGAGAAACGGTATCTCGTTGATCAATTGGTTCAGGCGGTACCTCAACACTTTTTATTAAAAGTATTTTGAAAAAGAAAGCATGGTTGTAGCAGTTGCGTTAATGAGTTTTGGATGTCTTACTACTGTGAGTGAAGAATAAGTATGATGAAAGATGTAGATCAAAAGGGATCAGATATTTAGCAGCTACATTATGTGTCACAGGCAGCCAGAAAAGTGTTTTAGACACCCTTAAAACGACACCACAGAAATGCCACCTGACCGTCACCCTTGCACCCGACAAAGAGGGTTACGACCAAGTAACTCATGTAGATACGCAGATCGTCAATGATTATCTATCTGACATTACTGGTCCCTCTGGGCTTAAACGCCGAGATAAAAAAAAAAAAAAAAAAAAATGCAGTACGTGGAGATAGGTCGAGTATGTGGTAGGTAAAAACATTTTCGGACTACTGCATGCTGATGTACTTTGAATGCTGCCCCCCACCCCTTCTTTTTCCTCCCTTCTGCAGGTCACGTCAGAATGTCGGCCGAAATATGGGAGAGCGATGGTCGAACCACCGACGAAAAGGGAAGGAGGGAATATGTGCATAGTCCTCATAACGATAAGTTTTTAAAAGACGTAGACTTAAACATGACTGTTTCTCCTTAGAACATAGCAACTGGGAGGATGGACTGACATAGAAACTGGACAGGTACTGAATGACGAAAAATTGACTAGAAATGACGCATTAAATAATGTAACTGGACGTTTGACTAGGTAGGGAAAGGACAAAGAAAAAAAAACGGGTAAGGGTTACCACGGCACCACCCGTCTGGGAAATTAGAAATGTTGCTGATGTTCAAAATGCACTGCCCCCTTTCTCACACTCTTATAGATATAGCCAAGCTGTCCGACTGTTCTCCCGATCAATACTTGCCGTTGCCTCAGCCTGGAGAACTTCCCACCAAAGGAAGGAACTGAAAAATGGTTTAAGATCCAACCATGGGTAAATGGCACGACCAGGTTAATTTCTGACCGACCAACCGAGGTGTAAGTATTGGCAATTGAGAACGCTCGCAGACATAACAAGCGAGAAGGAAAAGGAGGGAAGGGTAGAAAGAGCTAAGCACATAGATAAATAGGATAGTAAAGATACGTAGAATATAATAAGAATTTTGTTGGCCACCTGTTGTTTCCTGTCTTGTCGTGAATGTCTTATATATGTGTAATGCATGTGCCGTCTTCCCTGTCTGAGTTTGTGTGTGTGTAATGTACGGATTTATGTCTTCCCTCTGTCTGTATTTGCGTGTTACCTGACCTTTGCTGTTCCGTGTTGTGAGCGCACTAAATGACCTATTTTCGTACACGTCTCTCTCCCTCTCTCTCTCTCTCTCACCACCCCCTTATCTCTCTCTCTCTCTCTCCCTCTCTCTACATGTCATACGTGTACCGAATGGCTCGTTTAGATTGCGGACGACTCACACTCTCTATGAGAGTCTCCCTATTTTCTTCTCCCTCTTTTTGGTAAAATTGTGCCCCACCGGCACCAGTCTGATTTGAGACATATTGAACGCGAAGGTGTTCAGCGAAATTGACCGAAACTAAAAAGATTGTATCTCGCCATATTACTGCCTCTCCTTTCTGCAAAAATGAATGAACTTGAATTGGCTGAGAAGGAAAGGACAGGTAAGACGACTAAAGTCCCCCAAAAATCTGGCCATTTATAGGGGAACTGTATGTCAATGGCACCTTATGTCTGTTCTTCAGAGATGAACGCCAACGTCTAGATTGACCCCCAATGCCCAGATTGCCCCACCCCCCTTTTTGCACCCAAGCGCGAGCGCCCGAAGCATCCCCGCCCCATTTTGATAGACCCCAGTTGCTGTCCCGGATATAAACATGATGACCATGAGTAACTATTGACCCTCGAGAAAACCTTGTTTTGCCTGACTCTCGATGATGGCACCCCCGCCCTGTTTGAAAAGGTTAGCCAGTCCTGAAGGGAAATGCTCCGTAATATTGAATATGATGAAATGCACAGTTGATGGGAATCTCATTTATCCTCGCTTGAGTTATAAATAGGACGATGAATAAACCCGCCATGAACTCAGTAGGAATGCTGACACATGCACTGCTTGATAATAGACCTCTGACTGTGACCAATGAGCGTATCTCCCAAATGCGTAGAATTGAGGGAGGAATTCACATGCGTAGATATCTTCTTCTGCCATTTCTCTAAAATATTGTCTTGTACCTATTCAAAGATTCACGATCACCGAAGGAGATGGGTCAGATGTGACGTACAGCCTGACTGCAGATCTTGGGACACGTGTGACCTCGACCAAAGGTGGAGCTGCAGAGCAACAAGATACGGGACGAGACCGCAATTTCAACGTGGAAAATGAAAAATGATGGGCCGCCTTGAAGCCCTCCGTCTGCTAACCCACGTGTGCCTGGAGTCTCCGTCCCCCTTCTTTGGGCCCGATTGATGGGCCTGCCTGCTTGTTATCCTTTGCTCCCTTGGTCCCTTTTGTGCATCCCAGGAACTCTGACCCAACTCCGCCCTCTCTCCTATCGACTATTTGAACCACACTCACCCTCTTTTCCACGTGACTTTTTGCCAAAAGGAAGAACTGCATTCATATGGGAATAGGGTGTTGCCACGGAAATATAGGTGCCGAGCATAAGGCGCCGCCAAACGGATTGTTTAGGGAACAGGACTGTGGTCTAACAGCAGAGGACTGACCGCACCCTGCAACGCGTGAGGATAGAACAGAGCTGGACCTATAGCTCCACCGCCGGTGCTCAACAGCGCCAACGAAAGTACACGGACTAGAGCCTACCAGTGGTGGCTCAATGATAAAAAGACACTGTGACGAAGAAATCTTGTGTATTAAACTGAATTCCGCTCTCAACTACCTGGTCAAAACTGTTCATTGGTCACATTTTTAAGTTAGAAAGACTTATGCTATATAGTGCGTTTAATTGTCAGGAACACAACGAAATGCAATTTCCTATGTGCTGCATTCTGCCCATCACCTCAACTGTCTATGATTGTACGCCAAATGTTAGTATCGACAAAATGCTAATTCATCCACGATGCCTGTCTACCCCATCAATTACAAAAATGACTGCTGTAATGTAAAAAGGGGCGACTGTGGGAATTGAAGAAATTGATGTACATAAACAGCATTCATTTCCCTTCTTCTCCCACTCCTCTCCCTGTGGGCACCATGAATACCGTAAACTATTGACCGTATCACTCTGCCAGTAAGAGCCCATACCTATATGCATATGCACAGCCATTCTAGGCACCATGGCCTTTTACCCATTGGAATCCCCGGCTTCCCTCCTGTGCGTATCTTACACCCCCTCTCTCATGCATAGACCATGAAACCCTCTCCCTCTGCGCGACCCTGCTGTGGAAGGCAACTCTCCTGCTTGACCCGCACAAAACCCCCCCCCATTCCCACTTGGAGAGGCATCCTTCGCCTTAGCTAACATAGCCCTCCCCAGCTGCACCTGACTGCCCCCGCTCTCTCTTGTACGGGTCATAAGATCTCTCTCTCTCTATGTGACTTTGTCCCCGTGTCCACCCTGCCCCCCCCCCTCCCTTCTCCTCACATGGGCAAGCCGTAAACCTTCTTCTTCTGCAAGACCCTGTCCTTGAGAGCCACGGCCGCGCCTGACCAACACCTCCTTTCCTCCCATGAATGCCCCTCTATTGACAAGCCTTCCCTCCGCGCTCGATTGTCCACGCAGAATGAATACCATTCCTTTTATGACCCCTTCCCCCGAGTCCGGCTGACCACACATGTCCGAGGCCATCGCCTAAGCCAGGAGATACCATTTACTGCCCTTATTGTATGAAGTCACTCCTCTTCAAAGGACCCACTATTGATCCTAGCCACCCCACCCCCTGGGCTATGATCAGACGCACACATCCTAAACAGTTGACGGAACACTCAGCTGCGTGATTGCCCTCCCCTCTTATCAGCAGGTCAAGGGTCCCTATTGTGAACATATGTGGGGTAGGATTGACACGAGGATTATAGGGATGTCTTTTCCTTTGCGTCACACTGTCCTGATTGTACTATCAAGTGTTTTGTAAGGTATAAAAGAAAGAGTCTCAGCTCACTTGTTAGAGCACCTCCTTAAAGACACCGTGTTTCGTGTCCGAAATGACTGGCTCTCCTCATGAGAATTAAACTCTGTTCTTGATTCCTGCTTCCAGCGCCCGTCTCTTTATTTGGTAACTATTCAACATGGGAACTAAGAGGCGGTTTGCGCCAGCGGCCTGGGCATCGGTAGTAATCTGGGCTCCTGTTCCACAATTGGCGTCCCAACGCGGGGTCCATCAGTGACATAAGGTTCGGTAAGAGAGATCCAGACGAAGAAGCGAACATCTAAAATGATCGGAGTATACCTGCCTTGAGAGGGCCCTAGCCCGGCTGCCGATCAAAAGAACTTCGCCAATTCTGAACGGACCTCCCTTGAGTGACCTATTGTCCTGACTGGAATCCCACAGGAATGCTACATGGAGTAAGAGAACGATCGGGCGCTGGAGGAGGAAGTCGAAGAACTGTCCGTATGGTCCGGTCCGGGTAAGATTAAGTAGGGTGTTTTTACGCCTGATTGGTAGGGTGGTTCTATCCACCTGATTGATTGATTGTTTGTATTGGAATCGGTATTTGTATACTGATATTGTTGGTATTGGTTCATTTAGCTTTGAAGGCTACTTGACATATTGGTTCTCTTCTGGAGAACGAGACATTCTCTGTTTGCAAACAGCGGCGAATAGGAACGTCGTCCCTCTTTGCAGATAGAGAAGGGTAGGTAATGCAGACTTTTGTCCCCGTTGTAATCCGTCATGCCTATTTTTCTCCCCACTGATTGTTTTGAAAATCGATTAATAATCGATTGTTGCTCTTTGAGATCTTCCCTGTCCACAAACAGAGACGAATAGGAATATTCTGTTTCCTTTATGGATAGCGAAGGGCAGGTAATGCAGACGTTTGTCCCCGTTGTAATCCGTCATGCCTGTTTTTCTCCCCACTGATTGGTTGGTTGCCTGGACATTGTTGTTCCAGGAATTGTTTCGTTTGAGGTATTTTCTACTTGCAAACAACGTGGAATAGAAATATTCTGTCTAGTCTTTGCAAGTAGTAAAGGGTAGGTTATGCCCCTTTGTGAGTTCGTCAGTCCTACCCACTCCCCACTGTTTGGTTATTTGGGGGGTAGCTCGCATGGTCCGCCCAGGAGACTACCCTTATGGAGGACATATGCTCCCCGCTCATGGGCCATTTAGTGGAAGTAGACCATCTGGTCCGTCCAGGAGGCTACCCTAGTAAGTGGAAGTACATCGCTCGGTCTGTCCAGGATGATACCCTAATGAAGGAATATATGTTCCCCTTTTGATCGATAATCTAGTTCCACCCCGGACCATTTATTGGAGGGAACTCGTCTGGTCCGTCCAGAAGTACCCCCTAGTGAAAAGGACACATAAAAATATGAAGTGATCACCGTTCCCTACTAACAGAAAGCTTTAGCTCGAAACACGCTAAGGAAGAGAAAGAAAAATAAAAAGAAATCAGGCTAAGTCAGTAACCCCCTGATGAGCTTTCGACTTCACTAAAAATAAGAAACATTAGAAACAGTTCGTAATAAGAAATATAAAATGGCGAAAAGTTTGACAGCAAAAATAGCCACAAGGTAGCTAGGCTCTACTGCCTATTCCTGCTCCCAACATGTCTGCCTCATTGCCCGCCACGCCCAAATAACGGTCACATGAAATAGAAACAATTCAATAGGTACCTACCCCCATTCCGGAAGCTCCCGAAGTGCAACAGGTCCGCGGTTACGCCCATCCGGAAGGCGAGGCCTCGAGGCACGAGGGGCTCGCCTGGCCGCGGTCAGTAGGAGATGCTGGTGGGCAGGCGGCCCAAAGAATAATAAGGACCTCTCCACCTTTCCCTCTTCTGCCGCCCTGCAGGCCGCGGGGAGAGAGGGGGCTGTCTTGCCTCGGCCACCGACTACCCCTCTCTCTCTCCCGATCCGGTTTTCGTCGAAGGCCGAAGCCAAAGCGAGGATGGCGGCATTTCTTTGTGCTATAATGGCCGCAACTACACCCAACGCCTGACAGTTGCAGGTAGTCCCGCCACATGCCATCGCCTGCATAGTTACAGGTAGTCCCGCCACATGTCGCCCCGCCACATGTCCACCCCTGGAGAGTTGGAGGTAGTCCCGCCACCTGTCAAAAAGGAAGGGGGGGGCTGTCTTGCCTCAGCCGCCGACCACCCCCCCCCATCTTCAATAGCCAGCACGGCCAATATCGAAGCGACGGAGCCGAGGAACGGCGCGGGGTCGCTGGAAGGGGGAGGTGACGCGAACGAACCTCCCCCACCTCCCTCCAGGTGGAGGCTTCCAGCGACACCCCAATGCTCTTACTTAAAGAGGGTCAACATCAAAAAGCGGTCTTTTGCCCAGGACGGGCACGCACCCCATGCCTTCTCTCCTCAACCTTGAAGATTCTATGAGAGCCGGGGGGGCACCCCGATCCCTCCGTATGGGCGCCCCCGCCCCCTCACTGGGAACCACGACATCGGTGCAACTCCTGCCGGCGCCAGCCTCGGATGGGAAATGGCTAAAATGCAGCCACGGCACAGACTTGTTCAGTTCCGGTGGAACACCAGAATGACCCGGTAGGAAAATTGTTGCCGCCCTCCCCACTCTTTGACTAATGGTCCATATTGTTAGAACTGTTAACCACATGATTCAAAACTTTTTGAACTGCCAACGGAAGGTTCTGGTCCAACCACGAGTCATCGGAGATATTCTGACTGTGCTGGAACTCGCCTGACCCCACCCAAAATGGCGGCGACACAAAATGAGACTTTTTGAATAAACTTTGTTGCACCCTGACCACGCAGCTTTTTGCCCCGAGATATGTATGTAGTTTTCTTGGATAATGAAAGTAGATACGAAGGATATTGAGTATGTGCTTGGACAATGAACTGACTTAGGGTGGGTACTGATTATGATTTGGAAAATGAATTGGTGTAATTTAGGTAATGAATGAACATTGGATAAGGAATTTATGAATTTATTAAAGATGAATTACTGACATGCATCATGCTTGCTCTGTAGGGAAGTTTAATACGATTTTATTGCACTGCTGCACTTTATGCAATGAACCGCCACCAACTTCGTTCTTCTTATGTACAGTTTCGATCTGCTTCGTAGCCGGCCCACTGAGTTGTAGGCCTGTATTTGTACCTCAACACTTTTTTTTTTTTTTTTTTAATTTTTGAAAACCTTTATTGAGACCAGAACACACAGCTATTCAGCCTGACATCCCGGAGGCGAGGCAGCAAGAGTAAAGGAGACAAATAGTGTCAAACAATTGAGACATAATCATCAAAGGTTAAATTTTATGATAGAAAAACAACAACAGGCGCCCGCGGGCGCGAAAGTGGCAGTGTATAAAATGTGACGCTGGGTGTCAGGGATGGGTAGGGAATAAGGCAGGAAAGCACTCAAGAAAGACAGATTGCAGAATGGGAAGGAGGGGGGCGGGGGAAGACTTCAGGAGAAAGAATTACATTAAAGCTCAGTTGGCGTCACAGGTTAGGGAGAAACGGTATCTCGTTGATCAATTGGTTCAGGCGGTACCTCAACACTTTTTATTAAAAGTATTTTGAAAAAGAAAGCATGGTTGTAGCAGTTGCGTTAATGAGTTTTGGATGTCTTACTACTGTGAGCGAAGAATAAGTATGATGAAAGATGTAGATCAAAAGGGATCAGATATTTAGCAGCTACATTATGTGTCACAGGCAGCCAGAAAAGTGTTTTAGACACCCTTAAAACGACACCACAGAAATGCCACCTGACCGTCACCCTTGCACCCGACAAAGAGGGTTACGACCAAGTAACTCATGTAGATACGCAGATCGTCAATGATTATCTATCTGACATTACTGGTCCCTCTGGGCTTAAACGCCGAGATAAAAAAAAAAAAAAAAAAAATGCAGTACGTGGAGATAGGTCGAGTATGTGGTAGGTAAAAACATTTTCGGACTACTGCATGCTGATGTACTTTGAATGCTGCCCCCCACCCCTTCTTTTTCCTCCCTTCTGCAGGTCACGTCAGAACGTCGGCCGAAATATGGGAGAGCGATGGTCGAACCACCGACGAAAAGGGAAGGAGGGAATATGTGCATAGTCCTCATAACGATAAGTTTTTAAAAGACGTAGACTTAAACATGACTGTTTCTCCTTAGAACATAGCAACTGGGAGGATGGACTGACATAGAATCTGGACAGGTACTGAATGACGAAAAATTGACTAGAAATGACGCATTAAATAATGTAACTGGACGTTTGACTAGGTAGGGAAAGGACAAAGAAAAAAAAACGGGTAAGGGTTACCACGGCACCACCCGTCTGGGAAATTAGAAATGTTGCTGATGTTCAAAATGCACTGCCCCCTTTCTCACACTCTTATAGATATAGCCAAGCTGTCCGACTGTTCTCCCGATCAATACTTGCCGTTGCCTCAGCCTGGAGAACTTCCCACCAAAGGAAGGAACTGAAAAATGGTTTAAGATCCAACCATGGGTAAATGGCACGACCAGGTTAATTTCTGACCGACCAACCGAGGTGTAAGTATTGGCAATTGAGAACGCTCGCAGACATAACAAGCGAGAAGGAAAAGGAGGGAAGGGTAGAAAGAGCTAAGCACATAGATAAATAGGATAGTAAAGATACGTAGAATATAATAAGAATTTTGTTGGCCACCTGTTGTTTCCTGTCTTGTCGTGAATGTCTTATATATGTGTAATGCATGTGCCGTCTTCCCTGTCTGAGTTTGTGTGTGTGTAATGTACGGATTTATGTCTTCCCTCTGTCTGTATTTGCGTGTTACCTGACCTTTGCTGTTCCGTGTTGTGAGCGCACTAAATGACCTATTTTCGTACACGTCTCTCTCCCTCTCTCTCTCTCTCTCACCACCCCCTTATCTCTCTCTCTCTCTCTCCCTCTCTCTACATGTCATACGTGTACCGAATGGCTCGTTTAGATTGCGGACGACTCACACTCTCTATGAGAGTCTCCCTATTTTCTTCTCCCTCTTTTTGGTAAAATTGTGCCCCACCGGCACCAGTCTGATTTGAGACATATTGAACGCGAAGGTGTTCAGCGAAATTGACCGAAACTAAAAAGATTGTATCTCGCCATATTACTGCCTCTCCTTTCTGCAAAAATGAATGAACTTGAATTGGCTGAGAAGGAAAGGACAGGTAAGACGACTAAAGTCCCCCAAAAATCTGGCCATTTATAGGGGAACTGTATGTCAATGGCACCTTATGTCTGTTCTTCAGAGATGAACGCCAACGTCTAGATTGACCCCCAATGCCCAGATTGCCCCACCCCCCTTTTTGCACCCAAGCGCGAGCGCCCGAAGCATCCCCGCCCCATTTTGATAGACCCCAGTTGCTGTCCCGGATATAAACATGATGACCATGAGTAACTATTGACCCTCGAGAAAACCTTGTTTTGCCTGACTCTCGATGATGGCACCCCCGCCCTGTTTGAAAAGGTTAGCCAGTCCTGAAGGGAAATGCTCCGTAATATTGAATATGATGAAATGCACAGTTGATGGGAATCTCATTTATCCTCGCTTGAGTTATAAATAGGACGATGAATAAACCCGCCATGAACTCAGTAGGAATGCTGACACATGCACTGCTTGATAATAGACCTCTGACTGTGACCAATGAGCGTATCTCCCAAATGCGTAGAATTGAGGGAGGAATTCACATGCGTAGATATCTTCTTCTGCCATTTCTCTAAAATATTGTCTTGTACCTATTCAAAGATTCACGATCACCGAAGGAGATGGGTCAGATGTGACGTACAGCCTGACTGCAGATCTTGGGACACGTGTGACCTCGACCAAAGGTGGAGCTGCAGAGCAACAAGATACGGGACGAGACCGCAATTTCAACGTGGAAAATGAAAAATGATGGGCCGCCTTGAAGCCCTCCGTCTGCTAACCCACGTGTGCCTGGAGTCTCCGTCCCCCTTCTTTGGGCCCGATTGATGGGCCTGCCTGCTTGTTATCCTTTGCTCCCTTGGTCCCTTTTGTGCATCCCAGGAACTCTGACCCAACTCCGCCCTCTCTCCTATCGACTATTTGAACCACACTCACCCTCTTTTCCACGTGACTTTTTGCCAAAAGGAAGAACTGCATTCATATGGGAATAGGGTGTTGCCACGGAAATATAGGTGCCGAGCATAAGGCGCCGCCAAACGGATTGTTTAGGGAACAGGACTGTGGTCTAACAGCAGAGGACTGACCGCACCCTGCAACGCGTGAGGATAGAACAGAGCTGGACCTATAGCTCCACCGCCGGTGCTCAACAGCGCCAACGAAAGTACACGGACTAGAGCCTACCAGTGGTGGCTCAATGATAAAAAGACACTGTGACGAAGAAATCTTGTGTATTGAACTGAATTCCGCTCTCAACTACCTGGTCAAAACTGTTCATTGGTCACATTTTTAAGTTAGAAAGACTTATGCTATATAGTGCGTTTAATTGTCAGGAACACAACGAAATGCAATTTCCTATGTGCTGCATTCTGCCCATCACCTCAACTGTCTATGATTGTACGCCAAATGTTAGTATCGACAAAATGCTAATTCATCCACGATGCCTGTCTACCCCATCAATTACAAAAATGACTGCTGTAATGTAAAAAGGGGCGACTGTGGGAATTGAAGAAATTGATGTACATAAACAGCATTCATTTCCCTTCTTCTCCCACTCCTCTCCCTGTGAGCACCATGAATACCGTAAACTATTGACCGTATCACTCTGCCAGTAAGAGCCCATACCTATATGCATATGCACAGCCATTCTAGGCACCATGGCCTTTTACCCATTGGAATCCCCGGCTTCCCTCCTGCGCGTATCTTACACCCCCTCTCTCATGCATAGACCATGAAACCCTCTCCCTCTGCGCGACCCTGCTGTGGAAGGCAACTCTCCTGCTTGACCCGCACAAAACCCCCCCCCCATTCCCACTTGGAGAGGCATCCTTCGCCTTAGCTAACATAGCCCTCCCCAGCTGCACCTGACTGCCCCCGCTCTCTCTTGTACGGGTCATAAGATCTCTCTCTCTCTATGTGACTTTGTCCCCGTGTCCACCCTGCCCCCCCCCCTCCCTTCTCCTCACATGGGCAAGCCGTAAACCTTCTTCTTCTGCAAGACCCTGTCCTTGAGAGCCACGGCCGCGCCTGACCAACACCTCCTTTCCTCCCATGAATGCCCCTCTATTGACAAGCCTTCCCTCCGCGCTCGATTGTCCACGCAGAATGAATACCATTCCTTTTATGACCCCTTCCCCCGAGTCCGGCTGACCACACATGTCCGAGGCCATCGCCTAAGCCAGGAGATACCATTTACTGCCCTTATTGTATGAAGTCACTCCTCTTCAAAGGACCCACTATAGATCCTAGCCACCCCACCCCCTGGGCTATGATCAGACGCACACATCCTAAACAGTTGACGGAACACTCAGCTGCGTGATTGCCCTCCCCTCTTATCAGCAGGTCAAGGGTCCCCATTGTGAACATATGTGGGGTAGGATTGACACGAGGATTATAGGGATGTCTTTTCCTTTGCGTCACACTGTCCTGATTGTACTATCAAGTGTTTTGTAAGGTATAAAAGAAAGAGTCTCAGCTCACTTGTTAGAGCACCTCCTTAAAGACACCGTGTTTCGTGTCCGAAATGACTGGCTCTCCTCATGAGAATTAAACTCTGTTCTTGATTCCTGCTTCCAGCGCCCGTCTCTTTATTTGGTAACTATTCAACATGGGAACTAAGAGGCGGTTTGCGCCAGCGGCCTGGGCATCGGTAGTAATCTGGGCTCCTGTTCCACAATTGGCGTCCCAACGCGGGGTCCATCAGTGACATAAGGTTCGGTAAGAGAGATCCAGACGAAGAAGCGAACATCTAAAATGATCGGAGTATACCTGCCTTGAGAGGGCCCTAGCCCGGCTGCCGATCAAAAGAACTTCGCCAATTCTGAACGGACCTCCCTTGAGTGACCTATTGTCCTGACTGGAATCCCACAGGAATGCTACATGGAGTAAGAGAACGATCGGGCGCTGGAGGAGGAAGTCGAAGAACTGTCCGTATGGTCCGGTCCGGGTAAGATTAAGTAGGGTGTTTTTACGCCTGATTGGTAGGGTGGTTCTATCCACCTGATTGATTGATTGTTTGTATTGGAATCGGTATTTGTATACTGATATTGTTGGTATTGGTTCATTTAGCTTTGAAGGCTACTTGACATATTGGTTCTCTTCTGGAGAACGAGACATTCTCTGTTTGCAAACAGCGGCGAATAGGAACGTCGTCCCTCTTTGCAGATAGAGAAGGGTAGGTAATGCAGACTTTTGTCCCCGTTGTAATCCGTCATGCCTACTTTTCTCCCCACTGATTGTTTTGAAAATCGATTAATAATCGATTGTTGCTCTTTGAGATCTTCCCTGTCCACAAACAGAGACGAATAGGAATATTCTGTTTCCTTTATGGATAGCGAAGGGCAGGTAATGCAGACGTTTGTCCCCGTTGTAATCCGTCATGCCTGTTTTTCTCCCCACTGATTGGTTGGTTGCCTGGACATTGTTGTTCCAGGAATTGTTTCGTTTGAGGTATTTTCTACTTGCAAACAACGTGGAATAGAAATATTCTGTCTAGTCTTTGCAAGTAGTAAAGGGTAGGTTATGCCCCTTTGTGAGTTCGTCAGTCCTACCCACTCCCCACTGTTTGGTTATTTGGGGGGTAGCTCGCATGGTCCGCCCAGGAGACTACCCTTATGGAGGACATATGCTCCCCGCTCATGGGCCATTTAGTGGAAGTAGACCATCTGGTCCGACCAGGAGGCTACCCTAGTAAGTGGAAGTACATCGCTCGGTCTGTCCAGGATGATACCCTAATGAAGGAATATATGTTCCCCTTTTGATCGATAATCTAGTTCCACCCCGGACCATTTATTGGAGGGAACTCGTCTGGTCCGTCCAGAAGTACCCCCTAGTGAAAAGGACACATAAAAATATGAAGTGATCACCGTTCCCTACTAACAGAAAGCTTTAGCTCGAAACACGCTAAGGAAGAGAAAGAAAAATAAAAAGAAATCAGGCTAAGTCAGTAACCCCCTGATGAGCTTTCGACTTCACTAAAAATAAGAAACATTAGAAACAGTTCGTAATAAGAAATATAAAATGGCGAAAAGTTTGACAGCAAAAATAGCCACAAGGTAGCTAGGCTCTACTGCCTATTCCTGCTCCCAACATGTCTGCCTCATTGCCCGCCACGCCCAAATAACGGTCACATGAAATAGAAACAATTCAATAGGTACCTACCCCCATTCCGGAAGCTCCCGAAGTGCAACAGGTCCGCGGTTACGCCCATCCGGAAGGCGAGGCCTCGAGGCACGAGGGGCTCGCCTGGCCGCGGTCAGTAGGAGATGCTGGTGGGCAGGCGGCCCAAAGAATAATAAGGACCTCTCCACCTTTCCCTCTTCTGCCGCCCTGCAGGCCGCGGGGAGAGAGGGGGCTGTCTTGCCTCGGCCACCGACTACCCCTCTCTCTCTCCCGATCCGGTTTTCGTCGAAGGCCGAAGCCAAAGCGAGGATGGCGGCATTTCTTTGTGCTATAATGGCCGCAACTACACCCAACGCCTGACAGTTGCAGGTAGTCCCGCCACATGCCATCGCCTGCATAGTTACAGGTAGTCCCGCCACATGTCGCCCCGCCACATGTCCACCCCTGGAGAGTTGGAGGTAGTCCCGCCACCTGTCAAAAAGGAAGGGGGGGGCTGTCTTGCCTCAGCCGCCGACCACCCCCCCCATCTTCAATAGCCAGCACGGCCAATATCGAAGCGACGGAGCCGAGGAACGGCGCGGGGTCGCTGGAAGGGGGAGGTGACGCGAACGAACCTCCCCCACCTCCCTCCAGGTGGAGGCTTCCAGCGACACCCCAATGCTCTTACTTAAAGAGGGTCAACATCAAAAAGCGGTCTTTTGCCCAGGACGGGCACGCACCCCATGCCTTCTCTCCTCAACCTTGAAGATTCTATGAGAGCCGGGGGGGGCACCCCGATCCCTCCGTATGGGCGCCCCCGCCCCCTCACTGGGAACCACGACATCGGTGCAACTCCTGCCGGCGCCAGCCTCGGATGGGAAATGGCTAAAATGCAGCCACGGCACAGACTTGTTCAGTTCCGGTGGAACACCAGAATGACCCGGTAGGAAAATTGTTGCCGCCCTCCCCACTCTTTGACTAATGGTCCATATTGTTAGAACTGTTAACCACATGATTCAAAACTTTTTGAACTGCCAACGGAAGGTTCTGGTCCAACCACGAGTCATCGGAGATATTCTGACTGTGCTGGAACTCGCCTGACCCCACCCAAAATGGCGGCGACACAAAATGAGACTTTTTGAATAAACTTTGTTGCACCCTGACCACGCAGCTTTTTGCCCCGAGATATGTATGTAGTTTTCTTGGATAATGAAAGTAGATACGAAGGATATTGAGTATGTGCTTGGACAATGAACTGACTTAGGGTGGGTACTGATTATGATTTGGAAAATGAATTGGTGTAATTTAGGTAATGAATGAACATTGGATAAGGAATTTATGAATTTATTAAAGATGAATTACTGACATGCATCATGCTTGCTCTGTAGGGAAGTTTAATACGATTTTATTGCACTGCTGCACTTTATGCAATGAACCGCCACCAACTTCGTTCTTCTTATGTACAGTTTCGATCTGCTTCGTAGCCGGCCCACTGAGTTGTAGGCCTGTATTTGTACCTCAACACTTTTTTTTTTTTTTTTTAAATTTTTGAAAACCTTTATTGAGACCAGAACACACAGCTATTCAGCCTGACATCCCGGAGGCGAGGCAGCAAGAGTAAAGGAGACAAATAGTGTCAAACAATTGAGACATAATCATCAAAGGTTAAATTTTATGATAGAAAAACAACAACAGGCGCCCGCGGGCGCGAAAGTGGCAGTGTATAAAATGTGACGCTGGGTGTCAGGGATGGGTAGGGAATAAGGCAGGAAAGCACTCAAGAAAGACAGATTGCAGAATGGGAAGGAGGGGGGCGGGGGAAGACTTCAGGAGAAAGAATTACATTAAAGCTCAGTTGGCGTCACAAGTTAGGGAGAAACGGTATCTCGTTGATCAATTGGTTCAGGCGGTACCTCAACACTTTTTATTAAAAGTATTTTGAAAAAGAAAGCATGGTTGTAGCAGTTGCGTTAATGAGTTTTGGATGTCTTACTACTGTGAGCGAAGAATAAGTATGATGAAAGATGTAGATCAAAAGGGATCAGATATTTAGCAGCTACATTATGTGTCACAGGCAGCCAGAAAAGTGTTTTAGACACCCTTAAAACGACACCACAGAAATGCCACCTGACCGTCACCCTTGCACCCGACAAAGAGGGTTACGACCAAGTAACTCATGTAGATACGCAGATCGTCAATGATTATCTATCTGACATTACTGGTCCCTCTGGGCTTAAACGCCGAGATAAAAAAAAAAAAAAAAAAAATGCAGTACGTGGAGATAGGTCGAGTATGTGGTAGGTAAAAACATTTTCGGACTACTGCATGCTGATGTACTTTGAATGCTGCCCCCCACCCCTTCTTTTTCCTCCCTTCTGCAGGTCACGTCAGAACGTCGGCCGAAATATGGGAGAGCGATGGTCGAACCACCGACGAAAAGGGAAGGAGGGAATATGTGCATAGTCCTCATAACGATAAGTTTTTAAAAGACGTAGACTTAAACATGACTGTTTCTCCTTAGAACATAGCAACTGGGAGGATGGACTGACATAGAAACTGGACAGGTACTGAATGACGAAAAATTGACTAGAAATGACGCATTAAATAATGTAACTGGACGTTTGACTAGGTAGGGAAAGGACAAAGAAAAAAAAACGGGTAAGGGTTACCACGGCACCACCCGTCTGGGAAATTAGAAATGTTGCTGATGTTCAAAATGCACTGCCCCCTTTCTCACACTCTTATAGATATAGCCAAGCTGTCCGACTGTTCTCCCGATCAATACTTGCCGTTGCCTCAGCCTGGAGAACTTCCCACCAAAGGAAGGAACTGAAAAATGGTTTAAGATCCAACCATGGGTAAATGGCACGACCAGGTTAATTTCTGACCGACCAACCGAGGTGTAAGTATTGGCAATTGAGAACGCTCGCAGACATAACAAGCGAGAAGGAAAAGGAGGGAAGGGTAGAAAGAGCTAAGCACATAGATAAATAGGATAGTAAAGATACGTAGAATATAATAAGAATTTTGTTGGCCACCTGTTGTTTCCTGTCTTGTCGTGAATGTCTTATATATGTGTAATGCATGTGCCGTCTTCCCTGTCTGAGTTTGTGTGTGTGTAATGTACGGATTTATGTCTTCCCTCTGTCTGTATTTGCGTGTTACCTGACCTTTGCTGTTCCGTGTTGTGAGCGCACTAAATGACCTATTTTCGTACACGTCTCTCTCCCTCTCTCTCTCTCTCTCACCACCCCCTTATCTCTCTCTCTCTCTCTCCCTCTCTCTACATGTCATACGTGTACCGAATGGCTCGTTTAGATTGCGGACGACTCACACTCTCTATGAGAGTCTCCCTATTTTCTTCTCCCTCTTTTTGGTAAAATTGTGCCCCACCGGCACCAGTCTGATTTGAGACATATTGAACGCGAAGGTGTTCAGCGAAATTGACCGAAACTAAAAAGATTGTATCTCGCCATATTACTGCCTCTCCTTTCTGCAAAATGAATGAACTTGAATTGGCTGAGAAGGAAAGGACAGGTAAGACGACTATAGTCCCCCAAAAATCTGGCCATTTATAGGGGAACTGTATGTCAATGGCACCTTATGTCTGTTCTTCAGAGACGAACGCCAACTTCTAGATTGACCCCCAATGCCCAGATTGCCCCACCCCCCTTTTTGCACCCAAGCGCGAGCGCCCGAAGCATCCCCGCCCCATTTTGATAGACCCCAGTTGCTGTCCCGGATATAAACATGATGACCATGAGTAACTATTGACCCTCGAGAAAACCTTGTTTTGCCTGACTCTCGATGATGGCACCCCCGCCCTGTTTGAAAAGGTTAGCCAGTCCTGAAGGGAAATGCTCCGTAATATTGAATATGATGAAATGCACAGTTGATGGGAATCTCATTTATCCTCGCTTGAGTTATAAATAGGACGATGAATAAACCCGCCATGAACTCAGTAGGAATGCTGACACATGCACTGCTTGATAATAGACCTCTGACTGTGACCAATGAGCGTATCTCCCAAATGCGTAGAATTGAGGGAGGAATTCACATGCGTAGATATCTTCTTCTGCCATTTCTCTAAAATATTGTCTTGTACCTATTCAAAGATTCACGATCACCGAAGGAGATGGGTCAGATGTGACGTACAGCCTGACTGCAGATCTTGGGACACGTGTGACCTCGACCAAAGGTGGAGCTGCAGAGCAACAAGATACGGGACGAGACCGCAATTTCAACGTGGAAAATGAAAAATGACGGGCCGCCTTGAAGCCCTCCGTCTGCTAACCCACGTGTGCCTGGAGTCTCCGTCCCCCTTCTTTGGGCCCGATTGATGGGCCTGCCTGCTTGTTATCCTTTGCTCCCTTGGTCCCTTTTGTGCGTCCCAGGAACTCTGACCCAACTCCGCCCTCTCTCCTATCGACTATTTGAACCACACTCACCCTCTTTTCCACGTGACTTTTTGCCAAAAGGAAGAACTGCATTCATATGGGAATAGGGTGTTGCCACGGAAATATAGGTGCCGAGCATAAGGCGCCGCCAAACGGATTGTTTAGGGAACAGGACTGTGGTCTAACAGCAGAGGACTGACCGCACCCTGCAACGCGTGAGGATAGAACAGAGCTGGACCTATAGCTCCACCGCCGGTGCTCAACAGCGCCAACGAAAGTACACGGACTAGAGCCTACCAGTGATGGCTCAATGATAAAAAGACACTGTGACGAAGAAATCTTGTGTATTGAACTGAATTCCGCTCTCAACTACCTGGTCAAAACTGTTCATTGGTCACATTTTTAAGTTAGAAAGACTTATGCTATATAGTGCGTTTATCTGTCAGGAACACAACGAAATGCAATTTCCTATGTGCTGCATTCTGCCCATCACCTCAACTGTCTATGATTGTACGCCAAATGTTAGTATCGACAAAATGCTAATTCATCCACGATGCCTGTCTACCCCATCAATTACAAAAATGACTGCTGTAATGTAAAAAGGGGCGACTGTGGGAATTGAAGAAATTGATGTACATAAACAGCATTCATTTCCCTTCTTCTCCCACTCCTCTCCCTGTGAGCACCATGAATACCGTAAACTATTGACCGTATCACTCTGCCAGTAAGAGCCCATACCTATATGCATATGCACAGCCATTCTAGGCACCATGGCCTTTTACCCATTGGAATCCCCGGCTTCCCTCCTGCGCGTATCTTACACCCCCTCTCTCATGCATAGACCATGAAACCCTCTCCCTCTGCGCGACCCTGCTGTGGAAGGCAACTCTCCTGCTTGACCCGCACAAAACCCCCCCCCATTCCCACTTGGAGAGGCATCCTTCGCCTTAGCTAACATAGCCCTCCCCAGCTGCACCTGACTGCCCCCGCTCTCTCTTGTACGGGTCATAAGATCTCTCTCTCTCTATGTGACTTTGTCCCCGTGTCCACCCTGCCCCCCCCCCTCCCTTCTCCTCACATGGGCAAGCCGTAAACCTTCTTCTTCTGCAAGACCCTGTCCTTGAGAGCCACGGCCGCGCCTGACCAACACCTCCTTTCCTCCCATGAATGCCCCTCTATTGACAAGCCTTCCCTCCGCGCTCGATTGTCCACGCAGAATGAATACCATTCCTTTTATGACCCCTTCCCCCGAGTCCGGCTGACCACACATGTCCGAGGCCATCGCCTAAGCCAGGAGATACCATTTACTGCCCTTATTGTATGAAGTCACTCCTCTTCAAAGGACCCACTATTGATCCTAGCCACCCCACCCCCTGGGCTATGATCAGACGCACACATCCTAAACAGTTGACGGAACACTCAGCTGCGTGATTGCCCTCCCCTCTTATCAGCAGGTCAAGGGTCCCTATTGTGAACATATGTGGGGTAGGATTGACACGAGGATTATAGGGATGTCTTTTCCTTTGCGTCACACTGTCCTGATTGTACTATCAAGTGTTTTGTAAGGTATAAAAGAAAGAGTCTCAGCTCACTTGTTAGAGCACCTCCTGAAAGACACCGTGTTTCGTGTCCGAAATGACTGGCTCTCCTCATGAGAATTAAACTCTGTTCTTGATTCCTGCTTCCAGCGCCCGTCTCTTTATTTGGTAACTATTCAACATGGGAACTAAGAGGCGGTTTGCGCCAGCGGCCTGGGCATCGGTAGTAATCTGGGCTCCTGTTCCACAGTACTGGCAAGCCGCGAACTCACGCGAACAGTGCGAGCAAGCCATAAAATCCGCTGCTCGCGGATTTGCGGATTTTGCGGGAGATTCGCGGATCTCGCGGATTGCGAATTTACCGAAAATCCGCAAAATCCGCGAGCGAAACGGATTTTCCGCCCATGCTTAGTGTAGAGGAGAGCAGCATAGAGGAGAGTGGAGAGGAGTGGAGTGGAGTGGAGTGGCATCAAGTAGGGTGGAGTAGAGTAGAGTGGTGTAAAATAGAGGAGAGTGGCTTAGAGTAAAGTGGCTTAGAGCAGAGAGGCATAGGATAGAGTTGCGTAGAGTAGAGAGAAGTAGAATGGTGTAGAGCATAGTACATAAGGTGGAGTGGCATAGAGTAGAGAGGCAAATAGTGGTGTGGCATAGAGTGGAACAGCATAGAGTAGCAAAGAGTGGAGTAGAGCATAGTGACAGAGTAGACTGGGATGGATAGAGTTACATAGAGTGGAGTGACGTGAAATGGTGTAGAGTGGAGTGGCATTCAGTGGAGCAGCGTAAAGTGGCATGGAATGGCATAGTGTAGAGTGGAGTGCTGTGTAGTGGCATTGACAGGTGTGGAATGGTGTGAAGTGGCGTTGAGTGGCGATGAGGGTGCAGTGGCATGGAGTAGGGTGCAATGGCATGGAGTAGGGTGCAGTGGCATAGAGAGGCGTGCAGTGGCATTGAGTGGTGTGCAGAGGCATAGAGTGGAATGCTGTGAAGTGGCCTAGCGTGTAGTGGCGTAGAGCAGCACACAGTAGAGTGGCATGCAGTGGAGTAGAGTGGAGTGGCAAAGTTGGCATTAAGTAGGGCGAAGTGGTGTATAGTGGCATACAGTTGAGTGGCATAGTGGAGTGGCATTGCATGGTGTTAAGTGGAGTGGTATTGTTTGACGCGGAGCGGAGTGACATTTTGTGACATGGAGTGGCATTGTGTGGTGTGGAGTTGCATTGTGTGTAGTGGTGTGCCATTGTGTGTACAGAAAGCTGCTGAATTTGCCATTAAATTGCCCCATAGCCAGGTTGTTAGAAATGGGATTTCTGGCTGGCTTGCGCCTAAGCCAAGCGGAAACCACCACTCTAGTCAGTGCAAGGGAGTTTCAAGCTGAAGATAAACCCTGGTCACCCCCTTGGTAGCTTGGCACGAGCAGTCAGGCTTATCCCAGAGGCAATGTGTAAAGCACACAGCAGCAACACATTAGGCACACTACAAAAGAGACTCCACGCAAGGTTTATAAAAATAGCCTTTGTATTATCCAAAACACATAAGAATCATAATCACACAATATACCCTGTGCCAACTGGCACCAGGTAATATTCACAGGGGACTATATACACAGGACAGGGCCAATCGGGCCACTGTCAGAACCTTTACAAAGCACAAGTATCCATTGTAAAACACAACCACTAACTACTGGCACAATAATGACCTCAGCATTATCACCTGTAACCTAAACGCATTATGTCTGCATCAACACATGGTGCATTAACCACATTAGGCATTCACATTAGGTCTAAACCACGTTATGAAACCACATTAGGCATCAACAGTATGGCATTAGGCATCACAGAAGCATAAAAAACACATTCTTCATAACTACCATAAGCAATCACAGTAGGCATAAACACAATATGCATAGATACCATGTACATATATCACGTTAGGGCCTTGCGCCCTATTACCACCATAAAGCTGAACCCGGGTCAACTGGCCTTCCTTTGGACTCAAATGCCCTTTGTCCAAAATGTCAGGGCTTGTATTGGGGCCTTTTTCTGGCCCTTTTGCTGCCTATGCAGCGAAGCAATGTGTGAAATGCACTAGGGCACAATAGGTGCGTCTCACCCCCTCTTCATCCATAAACAAACAGAAATGCCCCCTTTGTTGCGGCTGCCCTCTGTCAGGCGGGGCAGCTGTGGGAAATTTGGCCTTGGCACCACTGGGCCCTGCAGCCCAACTGGGACTCCTAAACAATGTGCCCCTCTCGTGGCAGCTGCCCGTAGTCAGGGCAGTGCAACTGTAGCAAATCACGGGCACTACTTGTGCCTGGTGAGCCCCCTTCAATGGGGCCCTTCCGGTGCTCTCAATCGGCACCCATCATGCAGCAACACAGTCTTGGCCCTGGCACTCCTCGTGCCTCTTAAGCCTCACTCACTGGTACTACATGCAGGCCAAAACGAAGGGGGTGCCACCGTAGGCACCAACAATACTCCGGCTGCGGGCCCACTCTCTGAGCCTTCAGCTCGGGAACTCCTCTGGTCTTGGTCTCTGTGGGATTCTGGCAGCCGCACTTTGGCAGGATACAACTCGCGGGGCTCCCAACGATACACTGGGGCCCCGGCTTCCTCCAGGTGGCGTGCCTGACTTCCGGCTGCTTCCTTCTGCCGGCCGACAAGGGGAGGCTCCGCCCACAACCAGGCGGCACTTGCCTGGCATCCGGTTTGCTCTGCAGCGGCGGCAGCTTCAACTCTCCTCACCGAAGCACGAGGTAGGCTCCCGCCTTCGATTAAGCACAATTGCGGGGTGGGTACCCACCAACGGGAACACAAAACAGTAGGGTGGGCTCTCGCTTCCTTAATACTTGTAAATGCGGGGTGGGCTCCCGCTTTCCTCACAATGCGGGGTGGGCTCCCACCAGTAAACACACAAATGTGAGGTGGGCACCCACTCCCACCGGCATCCCTAAAAGGCGTGGTGGGCTCCCACTTGCATTGATATCCATGGCATAAACGCGGGGTAAGCACCCGCTTCACTCGGATGCCGTGTGGGGGAATCCCCACGCTGAGATTCCTACAGGATGCTCTTGCAGCTCAGCGCTGCAGAGTATAAACGCGCCTCCCATCCTAGATCAGCGCAGAAGGGACCAAACTGCAGCGCTCATGAGGCGCTAGAACCCCAGAGTCCAGAGGGGCAAAGCTGGGCTCAGGCAGGCCAGCACACGAGGCCCTCCAGCAGGGAGGCAGTTCCTCGTGGCAGTTCCTCCTGGGGCCCAGCAGCAGCAAGACCCCCAACAGCACACGGAAGCACAAAAGCACAACATTTTCATGGGGTCACAGCCCCAATATTTATACACCATTTCTTTTGTCTGCCCTTGGCACAGGGCTTGGGGGAACCAGCCTGAGCTGGTTCTGAGGGGTTTTGAAGCACTCTGTTTACAGGGCTCCTCTTCCCTATTGTCAGGTGGGGGCTCGTCATCATACACACCACAGGGGGGCGGAGCCAGCATTCACCCCAGCAGGCACAGACCTATTCAGGGTCAGGGGACTGCTCCTCCTACTACTCCAAATGCAGATCCCCTATTCAGCCTAGCGCTGACAAACCCTGCCCTCCTTGGAGCCACTCACACCTCACCAGCCCCTGTCACTCCAAAGCCAGACATGCAATCTACATCAGGGAAGCAGACAAATAGCACACAGAAATGCCAACTTCTAGAAGTGACATTATAGTGATAATACATCTGCAAACACCATTGAGCAGCATTTATTATTACTATTCCAACCATACCAGACTTAGACCACGCTGCTCCTCTTATATCAGGAATTACCACTGAAACACTTATCAGGGAATCCCCAATGCATTCCTATGGGAGGGCAGCCTCACAACAGTGAGAAACCAAGCTGGCTATTTGTCACTACCAGGACATGGCACACACTTAAGATACATGTCCGACCTTTTACCTACAATGCACCCTGCCCATAGGGCTAGCTAGGGCCTACCTTAGGGGTGACTGACATGCCATAAAAGGGGGTCACAGACATGGCACACACTTTAGGAGCCACGTCACAGCGGCAGTAACACTGTGCACACAGGCCCTGCAATGGCAGAGGCCTGAGACAGGTTTGAAAGGCTACTTTGGTGGGTGGCGCAATCAGCGCTGCAAGACCACCAGTAGCATTTAATTTACCGGCCCCGGGTATATGAGATACCGCTTTACAAGGGACTGACAGGTAAATTAAATATTCCAAGCAGGTGTAGATCAATCTTTACCATATTTAACACAGAGAGCACACACACTTTACACTGGACAGCAGTGCTAAAGTGCCCAGAGTCCTAGAACCACCAACACCATGTCAGAAAAAAAGGCTAGAAGGAAAGCAAAACGTTCAGGGATGACCCTGCAAAAAGGGCCAAGTCCAACACAGGTCCACTGGAATTATGCGGCAGGGGAGGGCTAAATGATGTATCAGGGTAGAGTAAACTATGCAGCAAGAACCAACAACTTATGTGGTATAACGCAGCACATTTTGTGATAGTACATAGAAGATATAACTGATTGTTGTAGGCTCGATGAGTTAGGGTGTGTACCCGGGCTTGATCTATCTCCCATAAAAAATGGACATGTACAGCGTTGCAGGTACATGCATTAACCCTTGAATATGGGCTTAGGGCAGCAAATAGGCGTAAAAGGTTGGATAGGATGGGGGCGAATACATATGTCAGGTCAGTAAGTACAAGTCGTATTGACTATCTTTTATTGGATCTTAAATTGTGGCCTCTGGTGTTGGATATGGTGGTTGTAACGAACATCGATTTTTTTTTTAAAATATATCTTTTATTCAGTGCACAGGAAGAAAAAGTCAAGCATATGTCATACAGAGTCTTGATGTACTAAGGTACAGTAGTTAAAGAAATGCATACATAGATTGTGGAGCAATTTGTAAAGTACATTGCAGCAGTGCGCGGATAAAATCAACATTTAAACATTGCGTGATCATGCTGTCTCTGTTGTTGCAGCTCGTTTTGTGAACAAAATCAATAAAAGCGTGAGGGGAAAAGGATATCGAACTTGGGGTCATGTGGCGTGTGGTGTGACGGGCAGCAGGAACTACGATGGGGGGGGGCAAGGAGGGAGAGGGGGATCCAGTGGTAGTGCGGTTCGTGTCTGCTTTGGCAAATCCGGTAGCTACTATGTCGATGCTGGAGGGTGGCCGCGGTTGTGGCGCGCTGGTGGGGCAGGGGGGGGAAAGAGGGGGAGTCTATGTGTCAGGTGTGTGGGCGTTATGTCTGTTGTCCGCTGCGTCTGGAGCGTGGTGGTCATCTCTGTGTTCCCCGTCCGGGGGTGTCTGCCTCTCAGGAGTCTCTGGTGTCTGGAGCCCACTATGGAAGGAGCGGAGCATGTCGTCCCAGAGTGTCGCTATGGGATATTTACGCAGTCCCGCCGTCTCCTCATTATGTAGGGATATACTCTCCGCTTTCGCCCAGTTGTCTAGTGAAGCGTGCCAGTGTTCCATTGCGGGTGGTGCCGCCCGCTTCCAGTGCTTTGTGATGAGTCTTTTTGCCGTAATAAGGCCAAGATCCCAGAAGCGGGAAGGTACCCTGTTTAGCTTGGTCCTATGGAAGAGGCCCAGCAGGCATGCTTCCCACGAGAATGGGATCCGCATCGCCGTACAGTGCTTCAGTAGAGTTAGTATCGACTGCCAGTATGTTTGAAGCAGGGGACATTGCCACAGCATATGGAGGAGGTCTGCTCCCTCCGTGTCACATCTCGGGCAATTGGCCTCTGTGCCCAGGAAATATGAGTTTATCTTGTCCGGGGATAGATATGCACGGTGCAGGACATAGAATTGGATCTGTGTGAAGCGTGCATTACGGGGAATGTTGCGGGGACCTGAAAGTATCACCGCCCATTCCTTGTCTGTCCATGCCTTCCCTCTGTCTGCCGCCCATTTATCCCGTAGGGGTTGCAATTAGGGGTGGGCGGAAAATCCGTTCCGCTCGCGGATTTTGCGGATTTTCGGGAAATCCGCAATCCGCGAGATTTGCGAATCTCCCGCAAAATCCGCAAATCCGCAAGCAGCGGATTTTGCTCGCACTGCTCGCACTGTTCGCGTGAGTTCGCGTGAGTTCGCGCCCCGCGAATAAGTGCAAAATTGCAGAAATACGATCTTAGCAAAACTGAAAGTAACTACTTACCAGGTTCAAAAGTTCAGGCTCATCATTAGTAGCCATTTCCTGTAGTGCTTCCTGAGGGGCCCCTCCAGAGTTCAGTTGCCAGTTGAAACTATTATGTGACCCTGCTCTGAACCTCAGAATAGTTACACATATGCCACAAAGGTCCTGAATTACAGCTAAGGGAGACAAGCAGGAGCCAGGCTGGAAGTTAAAATCCATTAATCAGCCCCTAATTCATTATTGTCAGTTGGGGCAGGGCAGGTGTTGTAACTAATTTTGCAACAATGAAAGCACTTAGCAAGTGCAAAAGATCACTAATCAGGGCGCACTAAGGAAGCAGGTGCCAGCTAAAAAAATATTCTGTGACACATTAATCAGCCCCAAATTAATTCAGGTCACTTGAGGCAGGGAAGGTGTGCTTTGCTTTGCCGAAAATAATGTACACTGGACAACCAGAGGGTGTGGTGATGAAACAGAGGGTGGCATGGGTGGGCCAGAGGGTGGCATGAGTAGTCAGAGAGTGGCAGTGGTGACAGAGAGTGGCAGTGATGAAGAAGAGTGTCCCAAACAGGCTGGACACGTAGAAACAACAAGTTCGCGAAACTTGCGACCCGACAGGTAAGTTCGCAATTTGCGAAAGTGTACAAAACCCTCGCGAACTGGCAGAAACACGGGCGAACACAAAAAAAAAAAATCCGCAAATTCACGGGAATTCGCGGATTTTGCGGATTGCGAATCCGCAAATCCGCAAAATTCGCGAACGCGAGATCCGCAAAATTCGCTCATGCCTAGTTGCAATGTGATTTGTGTGTGCGAGAGCAGCGCCTGTGTCAGCCAGTGCACCACATGCGTCCCGTTGCCCATCACGTGCATGCACTGGATTAGCTGGTGCGTGGGCGGTTCGTCAGCGATGGTCCCCCATTTCTGCGAGAGCGTCCTCAGTATTGAGGCATGTTGCGTGAATTGTCCCGCAGGCAGCCCCGTGTCAGCAGCCAGCGTCTCGAAGGGGAGTAGAGCGCCATCTGCGTACAAGTCCGTCATTGTTTCTATGCCTGCGCGTGTCCACTGTTCCAGTGCCGCCTCCGTCACGACTGACGTGGCCTTGGGGGTACCCAGGAGTGGCAACGCTGGCGCGTAAGGTATGGTGGTTCTAGTGAGACGTAAACATCTATCATAGCATTTCGTGGCCACAGCTACATGCAGTTGCGAGTGTTTCCTAGGGCTCGTCAGCGGGTGGAATAGGGTAAGTATCTGCAGTGGGGAGAGGATGTCTGTGGCCGTAGCCGTGTCCTCGAGATCCCTGCCCGAGATCCAGGCCACCGCCCATTGCACCTGTGCGGCAATATAATAGAGCTCCAGGTTCGGGACTGCCATGCCGCCTTCAGTGACCGGGTTGTATAGTTTCGTCAGTGCTACCCTCGGTCTGCCTGTGTTCCAGATCAGATCTCTGAGCATGGACTCCAGTTCCCTGAATATACGGACAGGGATGTATAGTGGGAGGTTGGCAAAATAGTACAGGAGCCTGGGGAGTATTATCATTTTCGTTAAGGTCACTCTGCTTGGCACATTGATGGGGAGGGTTTTCCAGAAGGCGATCTGTGTTCTGACAGGCGTTATGGCCCGCGTTAGATTGCCGTCCAAAATGTCTGGGGGGGTCCTATACACGTGTATACCCAGGTACTTGAACGTGGTTTGATACCATGGAAGTCGTTCATTATTGATGTAAAGTACAGGGTCCGGGTCGTCAGGAGTGAACGAGTATGCCCCCGATTTAGCCCAGTTGACCTTGAGGCCTGACATTAATTCGAACGTTCGGAAAATGTCCGACAGTTCCAGCGGCACATTATCTAGGTCTTTGATGTACAAAAGCAAATCGTCCGCATATAGCGACACGACATGTGTGCCGTCAGCTAGCGGGATGCCCCAGCGTGCTCCACTGATGCGTAGCCGTTCAGCTAGGGGCTCGATCGCCAGGGAAAATAATAATGGGGAAAGTGGGCAGCCTTGTCTGGTGCCCCTTCTGACAGTGATGGGCTCGGATATCAGTTTCCCAGTGCGCACTCTAACCTCAGGCTTCCCATATAGCAAGCCCACCAGTTCTATGAAGTCATCTCCTAAGTCAAACTTACGTAGCACTGCCACTAGATAGGGCCATTCGACGGAGTCGAACGCCTTCTCTAGGTCCAGCACTAGGCAACCCGATCTCGGCCACGCCTGGACGGCATACTCCTGTACTCTGAACAGCCTCCGAATATTGTGGGAGGTGCATCTTGTTGGGTCAAACCCATTTTGGTCTTTGTGTACTAGGGCCGGCACCAAGGCCGCCAGTCTGCGGGCCAGTGTTGATGCCAGGATCTTGTAGTCCGTGTTGAGTAGGGCTAGCGGTCGGTATGACCCGAGGAGTGTCTCTTCCCTACCTGGTTTGAGAAGCGATACCAACATTGCTTCGTTCATGGACGCTGGTAAGGATGAGCTGTCTAGAGCTGCAGAATATGTTCTGAGCAGCTCAGGGATGAGGATGTCTGAGTATGCTTTGTAATATTCTGCGGGCAGCCCGTCCGGGCCAGGGGTTTTCCCATTTGAGAGGGCAAATATGGCATCGCGCAGTTCTTCCGCCACCAACGGCGATCCAAGATCGTCTCGTTGGGTGTCAGTTGGGGTGGGGAGCGTGATTTCCTCTAGGTAAGCTTGGATGTCCGGTCGTGGGTCGCCCATTTGTGACCGGTATAATGTCTTATAGTGTGTCACGAAGGCAGCATGTATGTCCGCCTGGGTATATACCACTGTGTCTGCGGTCGGGCTTATGGCCGTCACTAGGGCAGAGCGGTCTTCTCGTCGTATCAGCCAGGCCAACAGTTTGCCTGGCTTGTCGCCGTAGCGGTGTGTGCGTGCCGAGTGTGCAGTGAAGTTAACCTGTTTCAGTCTGCCTATCAGTCTGTCGTGTTCCGTCCTCGCCTCGAGCAGCCCCACACTATCCCCTCCTGCCGCTTCCTGTTCTTTTTGCAGCAAATCCCCTTCCAACCGCTTCAGGTCCGCCTCCAGCTGTCGGCGGGTGTGTGCCTGGGTGCCGAGGCATAGCCTCCTTAGTACTACTTTGAACGCGTCCCACTCTAGCTGGGGTGTGGAAGCAGTGTTGTTGTTATCTTCGAAGTGTTGTGCTGTTTGCACCCCTATCGAGGTTCTGAATGCGCCGTCAAGCAAAAGGTCTGGTTGTGGTCTCCAGGGGGGGATTGGTGGTCTCGGTTGTTCCCAGGCGATTGTCATGAGGTGTGGATTGTGGTCCGAATGTGTGCGGCCCAAGTATTGTGTGTCTCTGATCGCCGGCAGCAGATCTCTAGAGACCATGTATCTATCTAGGCGTACATGTAAGTCGTGTGCCCCTGAGTGGAAGGAGTAGGTCCTGGTGTCTGGGTTGTGGCTGCGCCACGCATCCTGCAGGTCCCATTGCACGGACCAGTCCAGGAGGGCTCGCGCTGCGTGATGAGCAGGGGAATTGGGCAGTGGTGGACGGGAGCGATCCAGTGAAGGGTCCAGTGTGCAATTATAGTCCCCGCCCAGTATCCACTGTATGCCATGCCATGGTGCCAGGGTGTTAGATAGCTGTGTTAAGAAATCTTGTGTCCCCGTATTGGGTGCATAGATCGAGGCTAACACTATTGGGTTCCCGTCAATCCTGCCTCGGACTGCTACATGCCTCCCCCCAGGGTCTACCAAGGTGTCCTGTGCTATCCATGGGGTGCCCGGGCGTATCCACACCAGCGCCCCCCTAGCATAGGAGGAGTGACGTGTGGCATAAAGGTGACCTCTCCACCTGTGGCGCAAAGTGGTAACTTCTGTTTCGCAGAGGTGCGTTTCCTGTAAAAGGGCAATTTGCACGTTGTGGCGTTTGAGGTATGAGTATATTTGGTACCGCCTGGACGGTGTGTGCATCCCTCTCACATTCCATGTGCATATATTGATCACAGACATTGCAGTATATTAACGGTCTCCCCAGAGCGGCCTCCCCGCCCCACCTCCAGCCCGCCCACTGTTCGTAAGGAATATTGACTGTCCCGCACACCAATGCAATACTGTAAAGGGGGAAAATAGGCAATCAACATGGCCAAGAAAACAGTTAGCCAATGAACAACGCAAACATGCGAAATACCAAAAGGTCGGTGGGCAAACGTGCTCCCGTCCATGCTCTCTAGGAGAGTAACAAAGTCTAGTTCAGTTCTGGGGGCAGCTGTGCAGTGCTAGCAGCAGCGGCTGGTTAAGTGTTGTTAGAGTCATCATATAGGGGTCGCTCCCCTTCCCGGGGTGTGTATTGAAGCCTAAGCCGGTCCCAATCACAAGAGTCATGGATACAAAATAGACTTTTAATGCCATACATTACATGTCTTGATCAGCGTGCGGCAGGGCAGGCGGCCGCTGTAGTAGGGGGTCGGCTGGTCAGTGTCCGTTGGAGTATCATCAGGGCCAACTGTAGATCGCAGTGTTCCATGGGCCTCGCCGGGTCAGGCTGGCCCAGACTGGTTCCGCTGTCCCCTCGCTGGTGGCCTTTCGAGCGCTCGTGTGAGATGTACGGTGAATATGTCCTAGGAGCCCGCTAGCCGATGTAGTCTGATGTTTGGGGTGTGACGTCCGGTCCAGGATCCGTCACAGGAGAGTCTGATATTCCATATATTGCTTCGTCGTCGCTTGGTGGGTCTTGTGTACCGCTGCCAGTTGGTTCGCTGGGCGCTGGGGAGTGACTGAGTTCCCGCACAAGTCGTAGGGCTTCACGTTTTTCTTGCTGTGTAGCGTCCGCAGGGGGAGGCGTCTTCTGTGGCCTGTTCGCGTGTTCCTGCGCCCGTTGCCTTGGCCGGCGCCGTCTCTTGTTCCCGCTAAGTTGGCGTCCGCCTGTGCGGTCCGTCGGTGTTCTGGGGGCTGAGTCTGTGCCGCTGTCCAGCCATGCCTCCACTTCGGCTGGATCTGTAAAGAAATGGGTTCTCTCTCCGGCTATCACTCTTAGTTCCGCGGGGAATAGCAAGGAGTACTGGAGGCCCTGTTGGCGTAGGCGTTTTTTCGCCGCTAAGAAGGATTGTCTCTGCCTCTGTACTTGGACGGTGTAGTCCGGGAAGAACATTACCTTGGTGTTTTCGATTCTCACATCATCAAGTGTGCGCGCTTCCCTCAGTATGGTGTCTCTGTCTCTGTAATTTAGAATGCGGAGAAGCATGGGTCTTGGGCTGGAGCCCGTCGCCAAGGGTTTGGTCGGGACTCTGTGGGCGCGTTCCACCACGAAATGAGGCGAGAGTGTGCCCTCAGGCAGGATGGACGTCAGCCATCTTTCCATGTGTTCCTCTGGCTTTCTCCCTTCCCATTTCTCCGGAACGCCGACCAGGCGTACATTGTTTCTTCGCGCCCTGCCTTCCGCGTCCTCGGCCCTGTCTTCTAGGAACTCCACTCGGTTCAGCAAGTCCTGTATGTGGGTATGTGCCTGGCTGGCTTGGGGTTGGAGCTCTTTCACGGTCCCCTCCAGTGACGTGGTGCGGTCAGCAAGTTTTTTGTGGTCAGCGCGGAGGTGCGTGAGGTCTATGGCCACACTGTCGATCTTGGTGGCCAGGGAGGTGCGCGTGAGCTGGATAGATTCTTCCAGCCGTTCCATGGCTGCAAGCATGGTGTCGAGTTTTGCTGCTGTTTGGTCCTGGTCAGCGGTTTTGCCGGATTTATCCATTTTGCCCTTGGTTATTGCGCCCCCAGTGCCGGTCCGTGCCCTGGTCCCACCAGACATCGGTGCTTGAAGTGGTATTTGGCGCCTTCGAAGAGGCCCACGATGGGAAGGTGTCGAGTGGGTAGGCCGGTCCGCCAGGGGGGTCCAGGAGTCGGCTCGGGGTGTTCCGAGTGAGGACCGCCGCGGTCAGCCAGCGGGGTGTGACACGGGGCGACGGATGTTGGGGGCAGGGTGGGCAGATACTCCTGCCGGCCCGCTCCTAGGTGCTCTCTGTGTTCTGGCCGGGACAGCCGTAAGTGGTATGAGCCACGGTGTGTCTCTCCCCGTAAGCGCTTCTGGCTGAGGGGGTGCAGCGTGTCTTTCAGCTGCGATCCAGGCCTGTCCAGTCTGGCCGTTGGCGAGATCAGCGAGCAGCCGACGTCCGGCGGGAGCCCGGCGAGCATCTCTGACTGGCTCCGCTCGTGTGGCAGCCGCTCGGCGTCCAGCCGCTCTCGGGGCGCAGGCAGTGCAGGTCTTCGTTCCCCCTGGTCGGGTTCAGTACATCTGGCCGTCGCTATCCCCACAATGCGTGCCCGGGGTAACGCCGGTGGGTTGCGGGCTATGGTGCGGTGGGGAGCCAGGACTCTGTGTGTGTTCTCGGGCACTGCCGGCGACCAGGGCCCCGTGTGTCGTGTGCTGCGGTTCGTGCGGCCACCGGTAAGTGCCGTGTTGCAAGCCCCAACCTCCTCTGTCCACCAGCTCCCCAGGTGTCCAAGGCCCAGCCGCTCACCTCTCCTCTCCTCTGTGTGCTTGGGTCTGTGCAGCGCCTGTCGCAGGGGAGACGCGCCCAGGCCTAGCGGCCACCGCCAGTTCCAGGGCACTCCCGCCAATCTGCTCCAGTAGGTGCGTGAGGTGTCAAGCCGTGTTGGTGCGGTCGCCTCACCTCAGTGCCTCTTCGTCGTAGGGGGCGGACGGCCTCCGGTGCGCCGGTGTGTGGTCCGTTTGTGTTTGGTGTGGGCCCCGTTTTCGGGCCTACCGCTTCTTCCGGATCCCCGGCGTTTCCTGGGTCCGCGCCTGGGTTGGAGGCAACGTTCGCGGCCGCGGGCGGCCGGCACCTCTCGGTGCGGAGTTACAAGCCCGATCCGCGCCAAAATTGGACAGGCGCCGCGTCGGAGCCAGCGGGGCACTCGCCAATGGTTTTCAGCAGGCTTTGTGGAGAATATTCCCGGATAACAGCGCCGGGAAGGGGAGCTCGGCACGGAGCTCTACCCGCAGGCGACCATTTGCTTCTCGTGCTAAGCCACGCCGTTGTAACGAACATCGATAGTGACCATAACCCTCTTGAGCTCACAATTTCTTCACTGTGGTCTTTGGCTCCCTCCGCTTCAAGTACTTGGCTCATAACTAGGGAAATTTACCCCTCAAATAAGAACAGACGAATTAAATGGGAGCGCGTGGCAATTGACACAGAGAAAATTGAAATCATAAAGATTGAACTACTAGTTAGTTGCAATTAGATGGGTAGATTACTTGAATTACATGATTGATGATTACAGAGTGCCACTAAGCTTTTTTTAAACAATTGACATCTTATCGGCCTAAGGGCAACGCCAAACCGGCCAGAGCGGGCTCTTCTAGGTTCAATGAGGAGTGTAGGTCAATAAGATCGAAATTATCTATTGCTATTAGAGCAAATATTTTGCCTGACATAAGAGAAGTAAGGAAAAATCACAAGACAGAAATAATCAAGGTAAAACGATCTTGGGAGGAAGACCATTGGTTCCAGATTAGTAGTGCATGTATGAGGAAAGATTCACAACAATTTTGACTACTAATGACAAGGGTGGAGGTGGGAAAATCAGATACACTCTCGAACAACATTTCTATATCCACCTGGTATTACCACTTTTCAGCGGTATACACTGGTTCTGGGGATGTGGAAAGTGAAGCTTTTTTTATCGATAATATTTGCCATCGGTCCCCAAGTCTATTTTCTGTAGCTAAGATTACACTTAGTATAAAATCTACTGTAAGTGGTAAGGCTCCGGGACCGGGTGGCATCCCTGGTTATGTCTTGGTGATGTCTTTTTAAGTGATATCTCCAACTGGTCAAAATACTTCTGGGCTTTGGCAAATGGTATTGCTGTGGGGGCTCCCATTCCACCTTTGTGGAAGGGAGCCGAGGTGATCCCAGTTTTTAAGAAAGGGGACCGCTCACTAGCAACCAATTATAGGCCCATCAGTCTGATTCATGGTGCGCAGAAAGTTTTCTCACTGGCACTGTTAGCAAAAATCACTGCATGGATGGAGGAGGAAGATATTCTGTCCCCCTCAAGGCAGGGTTTAGAAAGAAGATTAGTACGATTGACCAGGTGTTTTGTTTTAGCTTATTGGCCTGGAAAACTGTGAACATTGAAAAGGGGAGCTTATATTTCGCTTTCATTGATCCGAAGTTCGCCTTCGATCTCATCCCCAGGTGCAAGCTGTGACATGTTTTGCAGGAGCTAGGTCTTCCCCCTGAGATCCTGGCGTTGGTTGTCCGTCTTTATGAGGACAACTACGCCAGGGTCCTCTAGGGTGGCCAGGGGCAGTTGCCGGACCCGATCAGGGTGGAAAGGGGATGTCAGACAGGGGTGTGTGCTGGCCCCCACTTTTTTTTCATTATTCATCAATGGTGATGTCCAATATTTATCTATAACCAAGGTAGAGAGTAAGGAATTTCGTCCAAAGTAGCTGGACGGGGAATACTCCTGATCCCCTGATCAAGGAATTGTTACAAACAAATGGAGGAGTACCACCCGATGAGAGAAGAGAAGAGAAGGCTTTATTCCTGACAAGGAAACACTATTCCTTTGTAAGTAAACCCCTCACTCACCACGTAGTGGTGACTTGCTTCATCATCGGGGCCCACCCAAGTGGCCTAGCGTCACTTGGGTGTGCTTCAACACCTGGTTTACAGTGGAGCAGGTAGTGAAGTGTGGGGTGCAAAAAAACAGTGTGAATGTTAAAATTGTCCTGGTTAACACTTCAGTATTAGCTTTAATAAAAAGGTAACTGGACAAAGTTAAAACGTATGGTGAGATACTGGCAGGGGAGTTACGGCCTGTGTATCTCTACTATGTGTTGGTCGACATGTTTCTACCTTATGGGGTAATCCCCGGTATTCCTCAGGACCAAAAACAAGGAAGTGGGAGGTGTGGGTCCCCTAAAAGACTCACCCTGTCCTAATTCCTTGGTCTTCCAGAAGATAAAACTGTATCTCTGGGAATTCACTCCTAGGGTTTAGGAGATGAACAAAAAACTTTTGTAAAGCTCGTGGAGGACTTCATCGAGCTAGGGGTAGGCACTTCACGTTTGCCAACGTATTAGTTAGTCGTGAAGGATAGAGGCAAGTAGCCTACGTCTACCGTCCGCCGCTCGGTTAGACAGGGTGAGTCTTTTAGGGGACCCACACCTCCCACTTCCTTGTTTTTGGTCCTGAGGAATACCGGGGATTACCCCATAAGGTAGAAACATGTCGACCAACACATAGTAGAGATACACAGGCCGTAACTCCCCTGCCAGTATCTCACCATACGTTTTAACTTTGTCCAGTTACCTTTTTATTAAAGCTAATACTGAAGTGTTAACCAGGACAATTTTAACATTCACTGTTTTTTTGCACCCCACACTTCACTACCTGCTCCACTGTAAACCAGGTGTTGAAGCACACCCAAGTGACGCTAGGCCACTTGGGTGGGCCCCGATGATGAAGCAAGTCACCACTAGGTGGTGAGTGAGGGGTTTACTTACAAAGGAATAGTGTTTCCTTGTCAGGAATAAAGCCTTCTCTTCTCTTCTCTCATCGGGTGGTACTCCTCCATTTGTTTGTAACGATGTCCAATATTTAGCAGAAGTTCCAGCCGATGCCCCGGTATTGGGGGGAACAAAGGTAACAACTCTTTTGTTTGCGGACGACCCATTGTTAGTGTTTAAAACGCCCAGTGGCCTGCAACAAGTCCTGAATTATTTCAAGGCATTTTGTAATCAAAGAGGTCTTGAGGTTAATACCTCAAAGACCAGATTTTTGTTAATGAATCGACTTAGAAATTCAGGGGCAGAATACTAATGGGAAGGATACTGCTTGAGAGAGTGGCTACCTTTGAATATTTGGGTAAATGGTATAGAAAGATCACATGGTGTGGCTCACTGGTTAGAGGCGGCAGACCCGGGAGCAGAGGACGGCCCGGGACCAGGGTTCGATTCCCGGCGCCGCAGGTTTCTGGACCAGGGTCAGCGGACTCGATAATTCTCTCGCCTCGGTGCCCACTCTGATCAGCGATCACACTTGGCAACTCTGGGCATTAGCTTGCCTCATCTTCACTAACGGCCCCACCAGACCGCCGGGGATGCCTGGTCTCACCCTGGAGATACCCATTAAGGGACCATCTCTCAGGGAAGCCAGGAAGGGTTTCGCAGCGGTCGAAGCGCCTTGGGACCCTACGGGTAAGTAGTGCGCTATATAAATGCCTATACACACACATACACACACATTACAAAACGGAACCTCCAACAGAGACAGACCACTAGGGCGCGGATTAGAGAATATGGAACCTCCCAAGCTAAGCCAATAGCCATCCCCTTGCAGATTTATGACCAGAAGGTAGTGAATTCCGCCCTCTATGGGGCCGAACTCTGAGGATTCGAAAACTCTGATAACCTGCTTGTGAGAAGTTGGCCCGATATGCAACGTTCGCTATTCTAGCGACCGCTATGTATCGTTCCAACGACCCTTATGGTGTTTGGTTGTAAGTCAACCTATAGACCAGCTATCCTAGTAGCGTGGATACGAGCAGTCTAAGGCTAAAGACTCGAGAGGGCGCGTTAAGCCAGCTGTTTACCACACATGTACCCCTTGAACACCCAGTGAAAGGACACCACACAAGTGTTATGAAAATAAACAGTATATTTATTAAGAATCACAACAGCCCTGTACTCTTTATGAGGACAGGGTACTAAGCACAAACCAAATCTCTTTAGCAAATACTTCAAGTGCACAATTAAAACAAGTGTCCGAGGACACGGAAAGATTAAGATCTCGGGCGGACCCGATGAGGCAAGTCGGAAGCGAGGGACTCAGGACCCTAGAGTAAAGAGGCTATGCAGGCACCGAAATGCCGAGTTACCTAGCCACGAGGGCTGCGGCTGCACAAGTCTTACAGGCGTCGGGGTCTTCGCTGACGAGCCAGGAGCCGGAAGAAAAGGAGTTGCTGGCCGGCGACCAGTGCTGAATAGTTCGTAGAGATCCAAGCCTGGATCAGAAATTGATGATACCTGAAAGCAGAGGGGACCAAGTTCGTACTACTAGCCAGTAGTCAGAGGGTACCAGGAAGGCACCGGTTGGCCGTCACCTCGACCAGGTGAGTGGGCGACGCTAGGCTCTGCAGTCTCACGGACCAGGAGGCGTTGTCGGCGACCACGGTGGAGGTGCGAGCTGTCCCACGAAGGATGATGCTGTCGGCGTCGCTGGGCCCAGGATGGGGCAACAAGCCTTGGCAGATCTCAGGGCCACGTGGTGGGCCTAAGATGGCGTCTTGAGTGGACCAGGAGGGTCCGGGGTGCTTCTCGCAAAGATGGAAGCAAGGGCCAGTCTGGAGCAACCAGACCAGCAGTGTTGATTGTCGGATGTCGTCACAGAAGGGCACAAGCCGGCGGCTAGTGACCAGACAACGTGCTGAGCAGCGAGCAGAAGGGCCCCACGCAGATCGTGGAGATGCTGGGAGACTGCACTTCGGTGCTGGAGCGGCTCAGGGTCGGGGCTTCTCGGACCCCAGAGCACTCACCAGAGAGTTACCTCGATGGTCGTGCTGGTTTTAAGAGCGTGCAGGTTCTGATGATGGCCGGTCCCTCGAGGTCTCGTCGCACCCACCGATCACAGCTGAGCTGATGACGTGGGTAGAGGTCAGAGGTGCCAGGGAAGCCGGTTCTCGTCGAGCTGGGCCGTCGGATTCCTTGAGGAAGGACTTACAGCAAACCGCAGAGTTCTTAGATGGTGCCCGCTGATGCAGGGTGACTACTCCTTAGTCACAAGGGAGAAATCTTGAGAAGAGTCTTGAATGTCCTTCCGTAGAAAGTAGTTCTTGAATCAAAGATGATCTAATTTGGAAGGGTCCCCGCTCCGGTCTTTATTCTAAAGAAAGGGGTGGGTACATGACTAGGTCCTGCCCTAAGGGTGGGACCAGGAAGGGGGGTAGTTACACCCCTCTCCCCTGCCGGACTTTCCCCAGGCCAGGGCTGTCGCCCCTGGAACTGGTTCTAACCGGCAGATGCGTAGTGAGCACCGGGGTGCCACTCCGCAGTCACCTTCTCGCCAAAGCCCTACCTACCCAGAATACACAAACCCTGTCTGGGACGGTGCGAACACCGCCCTCGACAGGAAACCCTTTGTCCGAGCGCTCCTCGCTGGAAGGACTCCCAGCAGCAGGAGGTCAGACTCGTGTCTGTGGTGGCAGCATCCATTTTGTGGAGCTGAGGCTTCAGTTAACTTTAACCGGGGTTCACAGTTACGTACATGTCGTGTCCCTCTAGAAGGGTGGAATGCTAACCTCATCGCCAGAATTGGTGAGAGGGCAGCACCCCGATTCGTATGACACCTTACTCGACATGCCTTGATAACGCGACACCGGAGTTACCGATATGGTACGCGTTATCATGGAACAGCCATTGGGTCTTGATTCCGCAAGCTGCAACCGGGCTCGACTCGGGCCTGAACCTAGCTCACACGAGCCCACGCACTCTGCCTTCAGGATTGTTAAGGCCTGCCATAGGAGTGACTGATAGGAACTCGGGTGTCCATTGTATGGTTAGATATAGAGCTACTATACCTAAAGCGAAGGGTGGTTACACGTCTTCGCCCCAGCTGTCGTGCAGCCAGTTGTGTCAAATTTAGGAGGCCAGCCAGGGGTGGCATAATACATGCTTCAGCCCCTGGCGGCCCGGGGTACACCTATGCCCTGCGTTACGGGGTCTGATAAGGTGGCCCAGTACCAATTGGTAAATGCACCTAGGGTACATATCGTAATTTAGAAAGAGAACAGCCAGGCTGTGGGTCTGATTAGTAGGCCCACAGCCAGAGAAAGTCGTAAACCAGTGAAACAAAAGCAAAAAATCTGGGTGATCATAGGATTGCAGACCCTACTCTCCTACATGACCCCCCCCCCAAACGTCGGAACAATAAGCTAACCTTGACCAGGTGAGTCTTCTTGTTCTAAGTGGAAATATCTGGAGAGCCCATCGGCATTGCCATGATCAGTACCAGGTCTATGTTCCACTGTAAAGTCCATCCCCTGTAGGGAAATGGACCACCTAAGCAGTTTGGGGTTTTCACCCTTCATCTGATTTAGCCACAAGAGGGGCTTATGGTCGGTCTGAATCTTGAAGTGAGTGCCAAACAAGTATGGCCTCAGCTTCTTCAGGGCCCAAACCACAGCAAAGGCCTCCCTCTCAATAGCTGACCAATTCTTCTCTCTGGGGGTCAGCCTTCTGCTTATAAAAGCAATGGGCTGGTCTTGACCATCAAAATTCAGTTGAGATAGAACAGCTCCCACACCCAACTCAGAAGCATCTGTTTGGACAATGAATGGTTTGGAGTAGTCTGGACTCTTAAGGATAGGCGCCGTGCACATGGCCTGCTTTAGGTCATCGAATGCTTTTTGACAGCTCGCTGTCCACTGAACCTTTTTTGGCATTTTCTTACTTGTCAGTTCGTTTAATGGTGTCACAATTGAACCATAGTTCCTGACAAACTTCCTATAGTAACCAGTCAGGCCCAAGAAAGCTCGAACCTGAGTCTGGGTGGTTGGAGGAGCCCAGTCCCTGATTGACTGTATCTTGCTCTCCAGTGGCTGAACCTGACCTCCACCTACAAGGTGGCCCAGGTATACAACCTGTGTCTGCCCTATCTGGCACTTGGTGGCCTTGATAGTGAGACCTGCTGCTTGCAGCGCCTCTAACGTCTTCCGCAGGTGGACCAGGTGATCCTCCCAGGTGGAGCTAAAGACAGCAATATCGTCAAGATACGCCGCACAGAAGTCATCCAGCCCAGTAAGGACTTGATTCACCAACCTTTGGAAGGTGGCAGGTGCATTTTTCAGACCAAAGGGCATTACCACGAACTGATAATGCCCACCAGGGGTTGAAAATGCGGTTTTAGGCTTGGCGTCCTCAGCTAACCTGATTTGCCAATACCCGGCTGTCAGGTCAAACGTACTTAGGTAGTTGGCCGAAGCCAATCTATCGATAAGCTCGTCTGCCCTTGGTATTGGGTGGGCGTCAGTCTTAGTGACTGCATTGAGACCCCTGTAGTCTACGCAAAACCTCATCTCTCTCTTACCACCCTGGGTGTGAGGTTTCGGCACTAGAACTACGGGACTAGCCCAAGGGCTATCCGAGGGTTCAATGACTCCCAGCTCCAACATTTTCTGCACTTCACTCTTGATGCAGTCTCTAACGTGATCAGGCTGCCTGTAGATTTTACTCTTGACGGGCAAGCTGTCACCAGTGTCAACCTCATGGGTGCACCAATCGGTCTGACTGGGTGTTAGAGAAAACATATGCCTGAACGACTGAAGAACCTGTTTACAGTCGCTCTGTTGATGTTCGGAGAGGCTGCCACAAAAGACAACACCATCTACCGATCCATCGTCAGGATTCTGAGTGAGCAGGTCGGGGAGAGGGTCACTCTCCTCTTCCTGTCCCTCATCTAGGGCCATGAGCAAACTCATGTCCTTCCTGTCGACATATGCTTTTAGCCTGTTGACATGAAGCACCCTGTGGGGGCTCCGGGGAGTTCCCAGGTCGACCAGGTAGGTGACCTCTCCCTTTTTCTCCAGGATGGTGTAGGGCCCGGACCATTTGTCCTTGAGTGCTGCTGGGGCCACTGGCTCCAGCACCCACACCTTCTGTCCGGGCTGGTAAACAGTCAAGACAGCCTTTTGGTCATGCCAAGCTTTTTGGAGTTCTTGGCTGGCCTTAAGGTTTTCGGATGCCTTTTCCATGTATTCAGCCATCCGCGAGCGGAGGCCAAGCACATAGTCCACTATGTTGGCTGCAGGCTTTTTGAGAGGTCTCTCCCATCCTTCCTTCACCAAACACAGGGGTCCTCTTACAGGATGCCCGTACAGAAGTTCAAAAGGGCTGTAGCCAACCCCCTTCTGTGGGACTTCTCTGTAGGCGAACAAGAGGCAGTGAGGTTCCGTGACGGTTCCGTGACGACTTGAACCCGTGTTTTCAAGTTTGTCGGAAATACCTAATATTGGTATCAGTGAACCGCAAATGATCCATTTAGTATATCCTAGTGTTTTCGCTACGCTACGAGCAAGAGCACTCCTTCCATTGACATATTTCTGATATACCCACGGCATCCATCTTAGATCATGGCCGCCATTTTGTGTTTCCTTGCCCTCACATATGCAATAGCCTCGGATCACTTCATTCACTCCACTTTGATTAAGGACACGTAGCCTTAGCCGGAGATTCACCTCTTACATGGCACGTGCACCTTAAACCAGATCACGCTGTAGCTGCATGACTCGACAAAGGCTGCCTCCTCTGCCCGAGGCCAGTCCTGCCAAACTGGTCTTCGTGTCCATTGTACCTGATCATGATTAGGCGGCCGAAGCCGGTAGCCTTGCCCATTTACAACCCACAAACATCCCTTATCCCACTTTTCTATCTTCCACACCTGGCTCTGTTTCTTTCTTTCTGAATCTTTATTAGGGGGAGGTAACGAACTTTACGATGAGGCGGTCCGGGTCCTGAATGCAATATTGACAGGGGATTGTGACAAACTAGTGGGAACCCCTCTCTTCGAAATGTTTGGCCTCAGATATTATCGACGGTTCCTGTGTAACACCAAATATTTATTGTTTTAGACACAAAGGTTTTTGGAATGTATTACATGTAAAGAATTTGCCCCTAGCATAAAAAACCGTATATAAGGAGCAACCCACTTTGTACAAATCGAACAGGCTCCTAGTCTCTGCCCGTGTGTAGATTCTGTGACTTCCGTGTCCCTGCAGTAATAAACCTTTGGTCTTTGACGCCACCATCGAGAAGCCCGTGTTTCTGTTCATTTGTGCACCAAGGCAGGTGGAACTCCGGGGTCTTTGGGTGTTGTACCCTGACACCTCTGGACGGAACCAAAAAGTCCAGAACTCCAATTGGCGCCCACGTGGGGCGACGTCATTCGGTACCGGTCCAAAAGCCTGAAGAGTTCGAGAAGCTTCGTGTGAAGATTCCTGAGGGAGGCGCCCCACTTCATCGATCCCGGCATATCGCAAAAGTGGCCCGAAGTTCTCTTCCACGAGGGTTTCCCGTTCAGGACGGCTGCAGTGGGCCGTTGCCTTGACCGTCGCCCTGTCTTGGACCCGAAGTGGTGCAGTCCTTAGTACGGCGAAACGTGACGGGTTTCTCCTTGGTGACGTCTTCAGTGACTCAGTTAAGTATTTAGTGATAGCTAGCTGGTTACTTTTGTGAGGATTGTTAAAAATCCTTGATCGGTTCTTGGTTTGGTTTGGTTTTGTTAGATTATCACTGGTTGTTCTAGTTACGATAATCTATTTTGGTTTAGTTTTGGGTATCGATACATCAGTTCGTTTTGGTAGGCCTAAGTTCTTGGTTCGAGTGCACATATTTGTTCCGTGTTTTGTTTGTTTTTGTGTTCCGGACTGAAAATGGTAAGTCGGAAAATGTTGTCTTGTTTTAGTTGCAACAGTGACTCACGATTGGAGGACTCTTGTCTGGTTCCTCCGATTGGGACTCCCCTATATGATTTATATTGTAAGTATGGCGTGGGTCCTATAACTTATAATGAGATATGGGTCCGCTATTGTAAGAAGGATGGTGTCCTTAGTTGGCCACTGCATGGTAGTTTTGAGCAAGAGATTCTCGATAACTTAGAAGCGAAATTGTTCAAGAAGAAAGCCCGGCCGGCAATGTTTGATTCCTTCCGTTATTGGCGGAAAGAATCCAAACAGAGAGAAATGAGAAGGTTGAAGAAAGAGCAGAAAGAACAAGAAGAGTTAACTCTAGAGCAAGCGACTAAACAGTTGCAGGCTAACGAGTGTGAGAAGGTCATAGATGTAGCCATTAGAGAGCATAACTTAGCGATTGACAAGTGCTATCCTGCCTTGCCATCGAAAATGGCTAAGATACTGGAGGACTCCGAAAACGATCCTCTGCTATCTTATCTGTTACGGTCACCTCCACCGTATGCACAAGGTGCTACGGCTCCACTCGTCCCGAATGTTCAATTACCGGTTGCTGGACAACCTGGTGCTCCTGCTCCTATCCCTCAGAATCAAGTTCCTGTACTTCCTGTGATGAATGTAAATGTTCCTACAGCTCCTCCTCTTCCTACTCTGCCAACCCCTATACCCGCCTCTGTACCTACTGCTCCAGAAACTATTTTCCTCGATACTCCTACTGCTTCCTCATCTATTCCTACCTCCACTGCATTCTCTATGTCTGCGAGTGTACTAACTCCACTTTCTGTTCGTCGAAGAATCACTGATTCGGTTACTAATATGCTGTCTCCTATATATAAAACTCTGATTAAGACTCCTACTCCTGACTCTGTACAGAGACGGAGTCAGCTTCCGAGTACTGAGGAACGGGGAGTTTTAGACTCCACGGCTCTCAGATGGATTTCGAAGGGTAGAAGATATAGTACGAGAGATGTGCTAGACACATTTATGCAGTGGGGAGAACCAACGCAACGATACGTCTTTGATGAGATGTGCTCGTTGTTACGTGAAGAGATAGAAGAAGACGATGTCGAATCAGATTTGGAAGATTTAATTAGGGTTCAAAAGGAATTTGCTGCTGGCATGATAGTGGGTGAGAAAATAAAGCAAGCGATGGAACTCATTTTAAGTTTTAGGAATGATCCATCTCTTCGTTCACCAAGAGATTTAGAGAAAGGTAAAATGAAGCTAAGTCGCCAATATCCTATGAGGGAAGTTCCTCCAATCTGGCGCGAAGCAGTGGCACGTGATGATAATGCTGGTATTGCAGGTGCTCCAGCGCAGTTCCAACGAGTGTGGATACACATTCCATGGAAGCGAGCAGAAGTGTTAGCAGTGAAACAGGCCTTGCCAGATCCGCGTAAGAATCCAGCCGGATATTACAAGGAATTAACACAGACAGTTGAGGCTTGTATAATGAACTTAGCCGACATTGATATGTTGTTTGGTAATGTAGTTCCGCAACCAGTGTGGGCTAAAATTCGTAGAGAGGATCATCAGGCTGCTTTAGGTGGTGATTGGGCAGCTATCACTGCAGCAGATAATCAACAAATAGGTGGTGCGAAACCTGAACCTTTGATCGCTAATCTACCAGGTAGAATAATTGATCTAATGAAGACTCTGATGCCAGCATTGCGTGTTAATTGGGACAAGTTGTCAGCATGTAGGCAAAAGAAAGACGAAAGTGTCTCGGACTTCTTCACGAGATTCGAAGAGACTTTTGTAGATCATAGTGGTCAGGACATGAGTACAGAAGGAGGGCAAAGACTGTTTGTAGATAAATTTGTGCATAATTTGTTACCTGAATTATGCAATAAATTAAAAGACTCAGAGAGTGCGTGGGCTGTATCTACGACAGCGCAAATACTTGCGACTGCGCAGTACTACGAAAATAGAGATAAAGAGGAGAAGGAAAAATCAGAAAAGAAAACGAAAGATTTAAAAACTAAAGTTCTTTTGCAGCAGGCATATCCGCCTCGCGCGAATCAGACTAATACGCAGCAAAACTCATACCAAAGGGCAGATTATGGTACGTCAAGACCTCAATATCAATGGAATCAATGCGCGTACTGCAAGAAAGAGGGTCACTATAAAAATGAATGTACGATCTTAGCGCAAAATAATGCAGCAGCAGCTCAGAGAGGTCGTGGTGGTTTTGTGCAGAATTCTAGAGGACGAGGACGAGGTGCTATGCCTCCACAAACGAATGATCGTCCCTCGAATCACTTTGATCAGAGAAATGGACAATCTGCTCAACAAAATAGATCTCAGCAATATCTTGTTGAAGATTATTGTGAAGTAGAAGAGGGTTTTCAACAAAATGGGTACTAGGACAGCCATGGACAGAGAGAGGGAGTAGTATCAGTTCCAGTGGATCAGAGTGGGCCTTATGTCGCAGTAGCAACATCAGGTGTAGTCGAACCGTTTCTGTTGGATACTGGTGCCGCAAAAAGTTCTATCATGCATGCGAAACTCCCTGGCGCACCTTTGTCTGGCTCAACAAATGTTTCCGTAGGTTTTTCAGGCGCCCCTGTGTACAACCCGATATCTGGTCCTTTGTCTATTTCTGTTGGACCGTGCCAATTGAAAGCACCCCTGATTTTGACGACAGGTTGTAATGAAAATCTGCTTGGTTTAGATTTGTTAAAACGACTATATGCGACATTGTACTGTTCTCCGGAAGGGGTACAGCTTACACTGGGTAAAAATATCACCTCTCCGATGTACTTGTCAATGGACGCACTCCCGCCGGAGCTACGTTCACTCCCTGATTCTCTTTGGGCGACTGGTCCTAATGATGTAGGTCTCCTAGAAATTCCACCGTATGTGGTAACTTTGAAAGCGAATGTGAAATTTCCAAGAATTCCCCAGTATAAAATATTGAGTGAAGGTGAGCGTGCACTTTTATTGATTGTGCAAGACTTGATTAAGAAGGGTGTAGTTGAAGAAACTAGAGGAAATGTCTGTAACAGTCCTGTATTACCGATTCTGAAGCGAACTGACCCTACAAAACCTCCAGTTTATAGGTTTGTCATAGACCTTAGAGAAGTTAATAAGATTGTAATTCCGCAGTTTCCTGTAGTGCCAGACATTACTGCCTTGTTAACATTGATACCTGCTACAGCTACATGGTTCTCAGTTATTGACCTAAAGAATGCTTTCTTTAGCATTCCGATAGCCGAAGAAAGTAGGGATATTTTCGGCTTCTGTTTAGGAGGTCGCAGTTTCAGATTTAAACGCGCTCCACAAGGCTATTGTGAAAGTCCATCCATTTATAGTCAAGCTTTAAAAAGTCAGCTAGATTCTTTTGTCCTTCCTCCAGGTTCTGCCCTAGTACAGTACGTAGACGATCTTTTAGTGGCTGCCGATGACAAGGAAACTTGCAAAACAGCTACAATTTCCCTATTGCATCATTTGTCTAAATTGAATCATAAGGTGTCTCCTTCCAAGATGCAATACTGCTGCCAAGAAGTGACCTACCTAGGTCATCTCTTGTCAAAGGAGGGAAGGAAGTTGACCCCAGAAAGAATAAAAGCCATTACACAGATGAGTGTTCCACGCACACAGAGAGAGGTACGTGCCTTCCTAGGTATTACCTCTTACTGTAGGCAGTGGATCCCAAATTTTTCTCTTTTAGCGAAACCATTGGTAGCCTTGACTGGGAAAAATGTTCCGAGTCCGGTGCCATGGTCTGATGAATGCCAAGAAAGTTTTACTGAATTGCGAAAAGCATTGTGTTCAGCTCCTGTATTGGGTACACCTGATTACAGCAAGCCATTCACGCTCTACGTTCACGAAAGAGAAGGTTGCGCGTTGAGTGTTCTGGCACAGAAGTTTGGTGATAAACAACGTCCTTGTGCGTATTTTTCATCAACATTAGATCCGGTAGCCAGAGCGTTACCTAGTTGTTTGAGGGCTACAGCGGCAGCTGCAGCTTCCATTCGACAATCTGCTGGTTTGGTGATGAACAATATGCTAGTGGTCATGGTTCCTCATGCAGTGGATACACTCATGAACCGAACGAAGACACAACACCTTACTAGTGCGAGATTATCTGGTTACGAGCTGACATTATTAGCGAGTCATATTCAGATCAAAAGATGCAATGTATTGAATCCAGCAACATTGTTGCCGACTGATCAAGAGTCGAGTGATTCTGAGCCACATGACTGTTATTTCAAAACGGAGGAAGAGACAAAAGGACGTATCGATTTAAAAGATACTCCCCTATCCGACCCAGATGGTACGCTATATGTGGACGGGTCATGTTTTAAATTGGAGAATGGTGATGTGACTGCTGCCTACGCGGTAACGACTTTGAAGACGATTGTGGAGACTGCAAGAGTGAGTCAGAATTCTGCCCAAGCTGCAGAATTAATAGCTCTAACGAGAGCGTGTGTTTTAGCTAAGGGAAAGAGAGTGAATGTGTTTACAGATAGTCAGTACGCATTTGGCGTGGCTCATAGTTTTGGCCGGTTGTGGAGAGAAAGAGGTTTCATTACGTCCCATGGGACTAAGATCCAACATGGTCAGCTAGTTAACGACTTGTTGGAATCTCTAACCTTGCCGACTGAAGTTGCGATTGTGAAGTGCAGTGCTCATAAAGCAATCACGGATGATGTTGGTCGTGGGAATGCCTTTGCTGATGAAACTGCTAAACAGACAGCTAGAGACACGATGAGTAGAATGTACGTTGCTACGTCTGCAAGATGGATTGCTGAGTCTGGAATGTGTGAGGACACTATGGAAAGTGTGAAAGAGATTCAGAAAGAAGCGACTGAGGAAGAGAAACGTGTATGGAGAGAAAGTACGGGCAAGTTGGACTCGAATGGATGTTGGATTGATTTGACAGAACAGCAGCGTTGGATGTTGCCTGATGCATATGTGCTTGCAGTAGTGACGATGGCGCATGGAGTAGCGCATATAAGTTCTAAAGGGATATGTAAGATGTTGGCTCCGGTCTGGAAGAATGAGGGAATCAGTAAGTGTGCAGAGAGAGTGGTGAAAAATTGCATGGTGTGCTTGATGCATAATCCTGGCAAGGGAACTCCAACTCCAGCTGGTCATTTCGCTCCTCCTTCCTGCCCCTTTGAAGTGATTCAGTTAGACTTCATTCACATGGAACGCTGCAACAATTTAAAGTACGTCCTGGTGGTAGTTTGTGCTTTTTCCAGGTGGATAGAAGCATACCCACTAAAGGACAACACTGCCCTATCGACTGCCAAAATTCTTCTCAAGGAATTTTTCCCTAGGTATGGAATGCCACGGATTGTATGGTCAGATAACGGAAGTGAGTTTATAGGGAAAGTTATGCAGAGTGTGTGTGCCGGTCTAGGATTGAAACAAAAATTCCATAGTGCAAACCATCCCCAATCTGCTGGTTTAGTCGAGGGTTACAATGGCACTCTGAAGCTTAAGATAGCCAAAATACAAGCATCCACAGGTTTAGCCTGGCCAGACGCACTTCCTTTGGCCTTGTTATCAACGAGAGCAACAGTACATTCTAGAATAGGGCTTTCTCCATATGAGATTGTGTTTGGCCGCCCGGCAAATATCTGGGGTGTGCCAAGGCCTAAACAATTGTGCTCCATTGAATATCCTATGTTGATAGACTACCTTTACGACTTGACTGCTAAATTGAGTCTTATTCATCAACAGGTCTTCGATGCTTTGCCAAAACCTCCGGAGAGTCCAGGGCATCAGCTGAAACCCGGCGATCACGTGGTGGTCAGAAACTTCGCGAGGACAAAGAATCTTCAGCCTCGCTACATCGGCCCCTTCCAGGTCCTACTGGCAACGAGGACAGCCGTACGTGTCGCTGGCCGTAAGCATTGGATTCACGCTTCTCACGTAAAGCGTGTTCCTTTGCCGCTGCCTTACGACGACTGGGTGAAGAAGGGAATTGGTGCCTCCGAATCTGAAATCACTCCGAAGTTTATCCCTTTCAGCGATGCCGATTTGATTACTGACACTTTGAAACTTGACTCTCCTCCTGAAAAAACTCCTTTGAACACTGAACATTTGTCTCCAGCATCAGAAGAAACTTTGCTATCTGCGAACTTAAACTCTGCAACAGCTGCTAGTAATACACTATTTTCCGATCAGACAGTACCAGCGAAGAAGAGATACAACCTTAGAAGCCATAAAAAGGACAAATAAAGCAGGCAACTGCATATTGTGATTTTTGATACATTGAACTTTTGCCTTCAGCCAGGAAGTTTGCTATTGTTTTTTTGTTTTTAAAATTGCCTTGCCGTCTGGGTAGCCGTAGGGTCGTGGCTGTGTGCCTAGTTTGAATTTGCAGGGATCTGACACAAGGTCGATCTTTCTGTTGGTTCTGGGAACTCCCAGGGCTGATAGAGGCATTTTCATCTACGTACACATCATCAGTGGTCGCGAGCGGATTGTAGAAGATGGAGCTTCCTGCGCTGCAACGAAAGAATGTGATTTACGTTCGCAGAAACAGACTTAATAGAATTCTTCACAGCAAATGTTTCTTGATGCAATGTGCCGTTACATTTTTGATTGTTTTAGCAACATTGGTGGGTGGAATCGTCTTTAGCATAAATTTGATTTTTGTGCCAGTTTCTACAGTACCTCCCCTTGATCCTGCTATTTCTACTGTTTCTTCTATACACTCTTTTCACTCGTTTCCGGAACATGAGCAAGCCAGACGCTCAGAATTCATCAACAACACTTTTGTACAGCTCTTGCACCAACACCAACTGGTAGTTAACACAACAGACTGCTGGGTATGTGGCTTGATACCTCACACTATGGATAAAGGTATTCCCTATCTGGTTTTGCCTTACAGCTATAATGGATCATTTCAGGCCTTCCAAACCATCTTTGCTTATGCCCTTGAAACCTATCCTCCACGTCCACCGCGTTCCACTAAATATAACTCTGCTAACAAAGCTTTAGTCCAGGGAATTATTGACATGGTCAAGGACGTCAATAATACTCCATCATACCCTAGAGACGAATTGCGAGTATATTTAAGTTGGAATACTTCAGAGTATCGCCTTAGTTTAGGAGAAAGCAAGCGTAAAAGCTCAACTCCAATCTGGGTCGTACCTCACCGAGGTCAGGTCTGTTTGCAAGGTAATGGGAGAAATCCGAGAGCTCAGCTAGGGAGGAGTGAGTGCGTAGAGACTTATGTGTTTCCGGCTAACTCTTCCCCTGCCTTTCTTACTGCTAGGGGTACCTATTTCATTTGTCGAGACAGAGCTTATACATGGTTGCCTGCCGACTTCTCAGGATCATGTTATATTGCTCGATTATTGCCTCCGACATACACTGCTTCATCTGATTACCACAGAACAAGAGTAGCGAGAGGTGTCTTCAGCAAGGAAGATACCGCTGGTCAGGAAGCCGGAGACTTCTTCAAAGGCTTCCTTCCGTTCTGGGGACCTATGGCCAATAGTAGAAACATACGTCAGCTAACACGGGTAGTTGAATCTACTATTACTGAAACTGCTGGTGCCCTTAGCAATCTGACAGCTGAACTTCAGGCGGATAGGCTCATGACGTTGCAGAACCGTATGGTTCTAGACGTTATACTTGCAGATCGAGGTGGGGTATGCAGAATGATCCAATCGAGCTGCTGTGTCTTTATTCCTAATAATGCTCCAACAGTCTATGAGGCGATCTCTAAGTTGCACAAGATTTCAGACTCCATACATGTAGACAAGGGAAACTGGTCCTTCATGGAGTGGTTTTGGACTCTGATCTCAGCGTGGGGATGGAAGGTTCTAATGGTCATTGGTGTCATCCTAGTATTCCTATTCTCATGTTGTCTGATTATCCAGTGTGGTCCTGCTCTGTGTAGTCTTTGTGCTGCGACTTGTCTCAGAAAACCACCTGCGTTTGGAGAAAAGACACGAGAAAGGATGATGATACAGCAACATGTCACTGACCTGATGAGCATAGAACTAGATTCTGACATAGACTGAGTAATTGCCTATGTAAGGGCAAAAGGAGGGTCTGAGGTTCCGTGACGGTTCCGTGACGACTTGAACCCGTGTTTTCAAGTTTGTCGGAAATACCTAATATTGGTATCAGTGAACCGCAAATGATCCATTTAGTATATCCTAGTGTTTTCGCTACGCTACGAGCAAGAGCACTCCTTCCATTGACATATTTCTGATATACCCACGGCATCCATCTTAGATCATGGCCGCCATTTTGTGTTTCCTTGCCCTCACATATGCAATAGCCTCGGATCACTTCATTCACTCCACTTTGATTAAGGACACGTAGCCTTAGCCGGAGATTCACCTCTTACATGGCACGTGCACCTTAAACCAGATCACGCTGTAGCTGCATGACTCGACAAAGGCTGCCTCCTCTGCCCGAGGCCAGTCCTGCCAAACTGGTCTTCGTGTCCATTGTACCTGATCATGATTAGGCGGCCGAAGCCGGTAGCCTTGCCCATTTACAACCCACAAACATCCCTTATCCCACTTTTCTATCTTCCACACCTGGCTCTGTTTCTTTCTTTCTGAATCTTTATTAGGGGGAGGTAACGAACTTTACGATGAGGCGGTCCGGGTCCTGAATGCAATATTGACAGGGGATTGTGACAAACTAGTGGGAACCCCTCTCTTCGAAATGTTTGGCCTCAGATATTATCGACGGTTCCTGTGTAACACCAAATATTTATTGTTTTAGACACAAAGGTTTTTGGAATGTATTACATGTAAAGAATTTGCCCCTAGCATAAAAAACCGTATATAAGGAGCAACCCACTTTGTACAAATCGAACAGGCTCCTAGTCTCTGCCCGTGTGTAGATTCTGTGACTTCTGTGTCCCTGCAGTAATAAACCTTTGGTCTTTGACGCCACCATCGAGAAGCCCGTGTTTCTGTTCATTTGTGCACCAAGGCAGGTGGAACTCCGGGGTCTCTGGGTGTTGTACCCTGACACCTCTGGACGGAACCAAAAAGTCCAGAACTCCAGCAGGGGATCAGGACGTCCCATCTACGCCAAAGCTTTTCTGGTAGTCCATGAATCATCCCTTTTAGGGTCCTGTTGAATCTCTCAACAAGCCCATTGCATTGTGGGTGATAGGGTGTAGTGAACTTGTAGTTGACACCACATTCCTTCCACATAGCAGTTAAGTAGCTCGACATAAAGTTTGCACCTCTGTCGGAGACGACCTCCTTAGGGAAGCCCACACTGGAGAATACTCCAACTAGGGCTCTTGCCACAACAGGTGCTGTAGTGGTCCTAAGGGGAATAGCTTCAGGATACCTGGTGGCAGGATCCACTACCACCAGTATAAACTTGTGCCCTGATGCTGTAGGTGGTTCCATGGGACCGACGATGTCGATCCCCACCCGTTCAAAGGGCACCCCCACCACAGGCATTGGTATAAGGGGGGCCTTTGTCGTGCCACCTGACTTACCACTGGCTTGGCAAGTGACACAGGAGCGGCAAAACTCCTTGGTATCTTCGTTCATGTGAGGCCAGTGAAAGTGCGAGACAAGCCTGTCCCACGTTTTCGTCTGGCCTAAGTGACCTGCTAAGGGAATCTCGTGGGCCAAGGTAAGTAGGAAACCACGCTGAGACAAGGGTACAACCAGCCTCCTGGTCATGCCAGGCTTGGGGTCTCTTGACTCAGTGTACAGGAGTCCATCTTCCCAGTATACCTTGTGGGTACCTGTGGCGTTCCCAGCAGCCTCAGCAGCAGCCTGCTGTCTGAGGGGTTCAAGAGAAGGGCAGTCTAACTGGTCCTTCCCCAGGTCTTCCCGTGAGGGTCCCCCTGAACCCAAGAATTCAACTTGATCAAGTTCGAATTCCCTAGGCTCAGTTTCCCTCAATTCCTGTAGGTCAGCCTCCTCTGAGACTTGATCCACGACCTGGGGCAAGGGGGAAGGCGCAGCCTTAACCCTACTGCTCTTTTTCTTGGGAGGTGTCTGGTCCGTTGTTCCAGGATCCAGCACCTGTTCAGTGGGGCATTTTCTGACCTGTGACCTAGTCACAGCGAACACATGTGCTGGCAAACCTAACATTTCCATGTGAGTCCGGTGCTCCACTTCTGACCATTGTGATGACTCCAAATCATTGCCCAACAAACAATCCACTGGGAGGTCTGGACTAACTACAACCTTCTTTTGGCCAGTTACCCCTCCCCAGGAGAAAGCTACAATTGCCATACTGTGATTGGTAGTGACATTGCTTGCATTGGTCACCAGGAATTCTGTACCTGGCATGATCTGTCCAGGGTCCACAAAGTTAGGCGTCACCATGGTGACGCTGGCACAAGTGTCCCTATAGGCCTGAGCCATCTTTCCATTTATGAAAGGCGTCTGTCGGTATTTGCCCAAGGTATTGGGACTTACGTCAGGGGATACGTCCGCGTCCCCTGTACTGACAAGGACAGCCTGAGTGAGTGTGCCAACTAAGTTGTCACGCCCCTCAGAACCCAGGGTTAACCCTACTAAACCCTTGGGAGGCGCACTACCACTGCTGACTGTACTAGGGGGCACAGGTGCCTTAGGGGCTGCAGTGGCAGGAGTCTGCCCTCCTCCTTTCTTGGTGCACTCACTAAACCAGTGAGATTTACTTTTACAGTACTGGCACCATCTTTTGGATTGGCCTTCTTTCTTCTTTTGGGGAGCCTGACCCCCACCCGCTTTGGGTTGTTGGGGACCTGTCGAAGACTTCTGGTCATTTTGTTCCCCTTTAGAATCTTTACCCTTCTGGTCTGCTTTCTTCTGACCACCTTGATTCTGGCCCTGGTTCTGTTTAACTCTTGTACGAACCCATCTGTCTGCCTTCTTTCCCAATTCTTGGGGAGAGGTCAGATCCGAGTCGACAAGATGCTGATGCAACAACTGGTTCTGACAATTGTTTAAAATTTGTTCTCTCATCATCAAATTATACAATCCTTTGTAATCAGTAACCTTACTGCCCAGCAACCAGCCCTCAAAAGCCTTAGTGGCACAATCGACAAAATCAGACCAATCTTGAGACTGCGTTTTCTGGGTATCCCTGAACAGCACCCTGTACTGCTCAGTGGTTAGGCCGAACCTTTCAACGAGTGTATTTTTCAAGACTTGGTAATTGTTAGTGTCCTCCACCCTTGTGGTGAGGAGCTTGTCTCTTCCTTTTCCTTCAAAGGAGAGCCACAAGATAGCTGCCCACTGACTCTGGGGAACGCCTTGCACCGTGCAGGCCCTCTCCAAAGCAGTAATCCATTTGTGGATGTCGTCCCCTTGTTTAAAGGGGGGCACTATCTTACCAAGGTGTTTCGTATCGAAACTCTTTTCCCTATTGCTAGGTATATTGCTGCCACCAGTGGGGACTGCCCCACTTAACTGTTGCTCTCTCGCAAAGGCAAGCCTCTCTTTGGCCAGGGCAAGTTCTTCCCTTTCGATCCTCAGATTAGCTGCCCTTTCCTTAGCTTCGTACACTCTCCTCTGAGGGGACGTCATCCCTCTCTGAGAAGAGTTGTGAGAGCCATTGGTTCGAAGGGATCCGCCAGAGTCTCTCGACAGAGATCGGGCTCGTCCGTTCCCAATGTTAAGCGGACCTGACAGTAGCGCCGGGGGTCCCCCAGTACCACTATCATGTTTGCTTAAGTTGGACCTGCTTAGTCTGACGACTTCTACCTGTCCCTTATCTGCCTCATCCCCAGAGAGATCCTCATCCTCATCATCCTCCACACCTTCGTTCTCAGTTGCGAGGTGGATGAGGTCAGGATCATCTCTGGTTCCCTCGAGGGGAGGCATGTCTCCTTCTGGATTAGAAGAGCTAAGAAGTTTCTCGGCCCTTCTGGCATCATAAGTCTCCAAGAGACCAATCAGAAAGGACGTTGTGGGGTTAGACCCCTGCTTGATCTTCCTGGAGTGACATAGCTGTCTTAACTCCTTGAAGCTCAGCACAGTATATCCTGAAGGGATGACCTGTGGAGGGTCAACTGACACAAGGGGAGACCCAGAGTTTCCTCCTTTGTCCGACATACTGTTTCTAGTGTGGTGTAAGTGATGCACCTACCTACACTACGTGTTTACCTACTGTTCCCTTGCTAAGAGTTGTACCCAAGGTGTGCTAAGCCTTGAGGAGCTACAACAGCTGGTTCAGTAGAACTCAGAGTATTCTAAGCTTTAGTTATATGTACTAACAGTACTTGTGCGATCTTTCAACAAGATATTCTTAGGATACGTGTGGTAAAACAACAGCAAGCTCAAATCCCAACCGCTGCTCACCAATGTGAGAAGTTGGCCCGATATGCAACGTTCGCTATTCTAGCGACCGCTATGTATCGTTCCAACGACCCTTATGGTGTTTGGTTGTAAGTCAACCTATAGACCAGCTATCCTAGTAGCGTGGATACGAGCAGTCTAAGGCTAAAGACTCGAGAGGGCGCGTTAAGCCAGCTGTTTACCACACATGTACCCCTTGAACACCCAGTGAAAGGACACCACACAAGTGTTATGAAAATAAACAGTATATTTATTAAGAATCACAACAGCCCTGTACTCTTTATGAGGACAGGGTACTAAGCACAAACCAAATCTCTTTAGCAAATACTTCAAGTGCACAATTAAAACAAGTGTCCGAGGACACGGAAAGATTAAGATCTCGGGCGGACCCGATGAGGCAAGTCGGAAGCGAGGGACTCAGGACCCTAGAGTAAAGAGGCTATGCAGGCACCGAAATGCCGAGTTACCTAGCCACGAGGGCTGCGGCTGCACAAGTCTTACAGGCGTCGGGGTCTTCGCTGACGAGCCAGGAGCCGGAAGAAAAGGAGTTGCTGGCCGGCGACCAGTGCTGAATAGTTCGTAGAGATCCAAGCCTGGATCAGAAATTGATGATACCTGAAAGCAGAGGGGACCAAGTTCGTACTACTAGCCAGTAGTCAGAGGGTACCAGGAAGGCACCGGTTGGCCGTCACCTCGACCAGGTGAGTGGGCGACGCTAGGCTCTGCAGTCTCACGGACCAGGAGGCGTTGTCGGTGACCACGGTGGAGGTGCGAGCTGTCCCACGAAGGATGATGCTGTCGGCGTCGCTGGGCCCAGGATGGGGCAACAAGCCTTGGCAGATCTCAGGGCCACGTGGTGGGCCTAAGATGGCGTCTTGAGTGGACCAGGAGGAATTAACACAGACAGTTGAGGCTTGTATAATGAACTTAGCCGACATTGATATGTTGTTTGGTAATGTAGTTCCGCAACCAGTGTGGGCTAAAATTCGTAGAGAGGATCATCAGGCTGCTTTAGGTGGTGATTGGGCAGCTATCACTGCAGCAGATAATCAACAAATAGGTGGTGCGAAACCTGAACCTTTGATCGCTAATCTACCAGGTAGAATAATTGATCTAATGAAGACTCTGATGCCAGCATTGCGTGTTAATTGGGACAAGTTGTCAGCATGTAGGCAAAAGAAAGACGAAAGTGTCTCGGACTTCTTCACGAGATTCGAAGAGACTTTTGTAGATCATAGTGGTCAGGACATGAGTACAGAAGGAGGGCAAAGACTGTTTGTAGATAAATTTGTGCATAATTTGTTACCTGAATTATGCAATAAATTAAAAGACTCAGAGAGTGCGTGGGCTGTATCTACGACAGCGCAAATACTTGCGACTGCGCAGTACTACGAAAATAGAGATAAAGAGGAGAAGGAAAAATCAGAAAAGAAAACGAAAGATTTAAAAACTAAAGTTCTTTTGCAGCAGGCATATCCGCCTCGCGCGAATCAGACTAATACGCAGCAAAACTCATACCAAAGGGCAGATTATGGTACGTCAAGACCTCAATATCAATGGAATCAATGCGCGTACTGCAAGAAAGAGGGTCACTATAAAAATGAATGTCCGATCTTAGCGCAAAATAATGCAGCAGCAGCTCAGAGAGGTCGTGGTGGTTTTGTGCAGAATTCTAGAGGACGAGGACGAGGTGCTATGCCTCCACAAACGAATGATCGTCCCTCGAATCACTTTGATCAGAGAAATGGACAATCTGCTCAACAAAATAGATCTCAGCAATATCTTGTTGAAGATTATTGTGAAGTAGAAGAGGGTTTTCAACAAAATGGGTACTAGGACAGCCATGGACAGAGAGAGGGAGTAGTATCAGTTCCAGTGGATCAGAGTGGGCCTTATGTCGCAGTAGCAACATCAGGTGTAGTCGAACCGTTTCTGTTGGATACTGGTGCCGCAAAAAGTTCTATCATGCATGCGAAACTCCCTGGCGCACCTTTGTCTGGCTCAACAAATGTTTCCGTAGGTTTTTCAGGCGCCCCTGTGTACAACCCGATATCTGGTCCTTTGTCTATTTCTGTTGGACCGTGCCAATTGAAAGCACCCCTGATTTTGACGACAGGTTGTAATGAAAATCTGCTTGGTTTAGATTTGTTAAAACGACTATATGCGACATTGTACTGTTCTCCGGAAGGGGTACAGCTTACACTGGGTAAAAATATCACCTCTCCGATGTACTTGTCAATGGACGCACTCCCGCCGGAGCTACGTTCACTCCCTGATTCTCTTTGGGCGACTGGTCCTAATGATGTAGGTCTCCTAGAAATTCCACCGTATGTGGTAACTTTGAAAGCGAATGTGAAATTTCCAAGAATTCCCCAGTATAAAATATCGAGTGAAGGTGAGCGTGCACTTTTATTGATTGTGCAAGACTTGATTAAGAAGGGTGTAGTTGAAGAAACTAGAGGAAATGTCTGTAACAGTCCTGTATTACCGATTCTGAAGCGAACTGACCCTACAAAACCTCCAGTTTATAGGTTTGTCATAGACCTTAGAGAAGTTAATAAGATTGTAATTCCGCAGTTTCCTGTAGTGCCAGACATTACTGCCTTGTTAACATTGATACCTGCTACAGCTACATGGTTCTCAGTTATTGACCTAAAGAATGCTTTCTTTAGCATTCCGATAGCCGAAGAAAGTAGGGATATTTTCGGCTTCTGTTTAGGAGGTCGCAGTTTCAGATTTAAACGCGCTCCACAAGGCTATTGTGAAAGTCCATCCATTTATAGTCAAGCTTTAAAAAGTCAGCTAGATTCTTTTGTCCTTCCTCCAGGTTCTGCCCTAGTACAGTACGTAGACGATCTTTTAGTGGCTGCCGATGACAAGGAAACTTGCAAAACAGCTACAATTTCCCTATTGCATCATTTGTCTAAATTGAATCATAAGGTGTCTCCTTCCAAGATGCAATACTGCTGCCAAGAAGTGACCTACCTAGGTCATCTCTTGTCAAAGGAGGGAAGGAAGTTGACCCCAGAAAGAATAAAAGCCATTACACAGATGAGTGTTCCACGCACACAGAGAGAGGTACGTGCCTTCCTAGGTATTACCTCTTACTGTAGGCAGTGGATCCCAAATTTTTCTCTTTTAGCGAAACCATTGGTAGCCTTGACTGGGAAAAATGTTCCGAGTCCGGTGCCATGGTCTGATGAATGCCAAGAAAGTTTTACTGAATTGCGAAAAGCATTGTGTTCAGCTCCTGTATTGGGTACACCTGATTACAGCAAGCCATTCACGCTCTACGTTCACGAAAGAGAAGGTTGCGCGTTGAGTGTTCTGGCACAGAAGTTTGGTGATAAACAACGTCCTTGTGCGTATTTTTCATCAACATTAGATCCGGTAGCCAGAGCGTTACCTAGTTGTTTGAGGGCTACAGCGGCAGCTGCAGCTTCCATTCGACAATCTGCTGGTTTGGTGATGAACAATATGCTAGTGGTCATGGTTCCTCATGCAGTGGATACACTCATGAACCGAACGAAGACACAACACCTTACTAGTGCGAGATTATCTGGTTACGAGCTGACATTATTAGCGAGTCATATTCAGATCAAAAGATGCAATGTATTGAATCCAGCAACATTGTTGCCGACTGATCAAGAGTCGAGTGATTCTGAGCCACATGACTGTTATTTCAAAACGGAGGAAGAGACAAAAGGACGTATCGATTTAAAAGATACTCCCCTATCCGACCCAGATGGTACGCTATATGTGGACGGGTCATGTTTTAAATTGGAGAATGGTGATGTGACTGCTGCCTACGCGGTAACGACTTTGAAGACGATTGTGGAGACTGCAAGAGTGAGTCAGAATTCTGCCCAAGCTGCAGAATTAATAGCTCTAACGAGAGCGTGTGTTTTAGCTAAGGGAAAGAGAGTGAATGTGTTTACAGATAGTCAGTACGCATTTGGCGTGGCTCATAGTTTTGGCCGGTTGTGGAGAGAAAGAGGTTTCATTACGTCCCATGGGACTAAGATCCAACATGGTCAGCTAGTTAACGACTTGTTGGAATCTCTAACCTTGCCGACTGAAGTTGCGATTGTGAAGTGCAGTGCTCATAAAGCAATCACGGATGATGTTGGTCGTGGGAATGCCTTTGCTGATGAAACTGCTAAACAGACAGCTAGAGACACGATGAGTAGAATGTACGTTGCTACGTCTGCAAGATGGATTGCTGAGTCTGGAATGTGTGAGGACACTATGGAAAGTGTGAAAGAGATTCAGAAAGAAGCGACTGAGGAAGAGAAACGTGTATGGAGAGAAAGTACGGGCAAGTTGGACTCGAATGGATGTTGGATTGATTTGACAGAACAGCAGCGTTGGATGTTGCCTGATGCATATGTGCTTGCAGTAGTGACGATGGCGCATGGAGTAGCGCATATAAGTTCTAAAGGGATATGTAAGATGTTGGCTCCGGTCTGGAAGAATGAGGGAATCAGTAAGTGTGCAGAGAGAGTGGTGAAAAATTGCATGGTGTGCTTGATGCATAATCCTGGCAAGGGAACTCCAACTCCAGCTGGTCATTTCGCTCCTCCTTCCTGCCCCTTTGAAGTGATTCAGTTAGACTTCATTCACATGGAACGCTGCAACAATTTAAAGTACGTCCTGGTGGTAGTTTGTGCTTTTTCCAGGTGGATAGAAGCATACCCACTAAAGGACAACACTGCCCTATCAACTGCCAAAATTCTTCTCAAGGAATTTTTCCCTAGGTATGGAATGCCACGGATTGTATGGTCAGATAACGGAAGTGAGTTTATAGGGAAAGTTATGCAGAGTGTGTGTGCCGGTCTAGGATTGAAACAAAAATTCCATAGTGCAAACCATCCCCAATCTGCTGGTTTAGTCGAGGGTTACAATGGCACTCTGAAGCTTAAGATAGCCAAAATACAAGCATCCACAGGTTTAGCCTGGCCAGACGCACTTCCTTTGGCCTTGTTATCAACGAGAGCAACAGTACATTCTAGAATAGGGCTTTCTCCATATGAGATTGTGTTTGGCCGCCCGGCAAATATCTGGGGTGTGCCAAGGCCTAAACAATTGTGCTCCATTGAATATCCTATGTTGATAGACTACCTTTACGACTTGACTGCTAAATTGAGTCTTATTCATCAACAGGTCTTCGATGCTTTGCCAAAACCTCCGGAGAGTCCAGGGCATCAGCTGAAACCCGGCGATCACGTGGTGGTCAGAAACTTCGCGAGGACAAAGAATCTTCAGCCTCGCTACATCGGCCCCTTCCAGGTCCTACTGGCAACGAGGACAGCCGTACGTGTCGCTGGCCGTAAGCATTGGATTCACGCTTCTCACGTAAAGCGTGTTCCTTTGCCGCTGCCTTACGACGACTGGGTGAAGAAGGGAATTGGTGCCTCCGAATCTGAAATCACTCCGAAGTTTATCCCTTTCAGCGATGCCGATTTGATTACTGACACTTTGAAACTTGACTCTCCTCCTGAAAAAACTCCTTTGAACACTGAACATTTGTCTCCAGCATCAGAAGAAACTTTGCTATCTGCGAACTTAAACTCTGCAACAGCTGCTAGTAATACACTATTTTCCGATCAGACAGTACCAGCGAAGAAGAGATACAACCTTAGAAGCCATAAAAAGGACAAATAAAGCAGGCAACTGCATATTGTGATTTTTGATACATTGAACTTTTGCCTTCAGCCAGGAAGTTTGCTATTGTTTTTTTGTTTTTAAAATTGCCTTGCCGTCTGGGTAGCCGTAGGGTCGTGGCTGTGTGCCTAGTTTGAATTTGCAGGGATCTGACACAAGGTCGATCTTTCTGTTGGTTCTGGGAACTCCCAGGGCTGATAGAGGCATTTTCATCTACGTACACATCATCAGTGGTCGCGAGCGGATTGTAGAAGATGGAGCTTCCTGCGCTGCAACGAAAGAATGTGATTTACGTTCGCAGAAACAGACTTAATAGAATTCTTCACAGCAAATGTTTCTTGATGCAATGTGCCGTTACATTTTTGATTGTTTTAGCAACATTGGTGGGTGGAATCGTCTTTAGCATAAATTTGATTTTTGTGCCAGTTTCTACAGTACCTCCCCTTGATCCTGCTATTTCTACTGTTTCTTCTATACACTCTTTTCACTCGTTTCCGGAACATGAGCAAGCCAGACGCTCAGAATTCATCAACAACACTTTTGTACAGCTCTTGCACCAACACCAACTGGTAGTTAACACAACAGACTGCTGGGTATGTGGCTTGATACCTCACACTATGGATAAAGGTATTCCCTATCTGGTTTTGCCTTACAGCTATAATGGATCATTTCAGGCCTTCCAAACCATCTTTGCTTATGCCCTTGAAACCTATCCTCCACGTCCACCGCGTTCCACTAAATATAACTCTGCTAACAAAGCTTTAGTCCAGGGAATTATTGACATGGTCAAGGACGTCAATAATACTCCATCATACCCTAGAGACGAATTGCGAGTATATTTAAGTTGGAATACTTCAGAGTATCGCCTTAGTTTAGGAGAAAGCAAGCGTAAAAGCTCAACTCCAATCTGGGTCGTACCTCACCGAGGTCAGGTCTGTTTGCAAGGTAATGGGAGAAATCCGAGAGCTCAGCTAGGGAGGAGTGAGTGCGTAGAGACTTATGTGTTTCCGGCTAACTCTTCCCCTGCCTTTCTTACTGCTAGGGGTACCTATTTCATTTGTCGAGACAGAGCTTATACATGGTTGCCTGCCGACTTCTCAGGATCATGTTATATTGCTCGATTATTGCCTCCGACATACACTGCTTCATCTGATTACCACAGAACAAGAGTAGCGAGAGGTGTCTTCAGCAAGGAATATACCGCTGGTCAGGAAGCCGGAGACTTCTTCAAAGGCTTCCTTCCGTTCTGGGGACCTATGGCCAATAGTAGAAACATACGTCAGCTAACACGGGTAGTTGAATCTACTATTACTGAAACTGCTGGTGCCCTTAGCAATCTGACAGCTGAACTTCAGGCGGATAGGCTCATGACGTTGCAGAACCGTATGGTTCTAGACGTTATACTTGCAGATCGAGGTGGGGTATGCAGAATGATCCAATCGAGCTGCTGTGTCTTTATTCCTAATAATGCTCCAACAGTCTATGAGGCGATCTCTAAGTTGCACAAGATTTCAGACTCCATACATGTAGACAAGGGAAACTGGTCCTTCATGGAGTGGTTTTGGACTCTGATCTCAGCGTGGGGATGGAAGGTTCTAATGGTCATTGGTGTCATCCTAGTATTCCTATTCTCATGTTGTCTGATTATCCAGTGTGGTCCTGCTCTGTGTAGTCTTTGTGCTGCGACTTGTCTCAGAAAACCACCTGCGTTTGGAGAAAAGACACGAGAAAGGATGATGATACAGCAACATGTCACTGACCTGATGAGCATAGAACTAGATTCTGACATAGACTGAGTAATTGCCTATGTAAGGGCAAAAGGAGGGTCTGAGGTTCCGTGACGGTTCCGTGACGACTTGAACCCGTGTTTTCAAGTTTGTCGGAAATACCTAATATTGGTATCAGTGAACCGCAAATGATCCATTTAGTATATCCTAGTGTTTTCGCTACGCTACGAGCAAGAGCACTCCTTCCATTGACATATTTCTGATATACCCACGGCATCCATCTTAGATCATGGCCGCCATTTTGTGTTTCCTTGCCCTCACATATGCAATAGCCTCGGATCACTTCATTCACTCCACTTTGATTAAGGACACGTAGCCTTAGCCGGAGATTCACCTCTTACATGGCACGTGCACCTTAAACCAGATCACGCTGTAGCTGCATGACTCGACAAAGGCTGCCTCCTCTGCCCGAGGCCAGTCCTGCCAAACTGGTCTTCGTGTCCATTGTACCTGATCATGATTAGGCGGCCGAAGCCGGTAGCCTTGCCCATTTACAACCCACAAACATCCCTTATCCCACTTTTCTATCTTCCACACCTGGCTCTGTTTCTTTCTTTCTGAATCTTTATTAGGGGGAGGTAACGAACTTTACGATGAGGCGGTCCGGGTCCTGAATGCAATATTGACAGGGGATTGTGACAAACTAGTGGGAACCCCTCTCTTCGAAATGTTTGGCCTCAGATATTATCGACGGTTCCTGTGTAACACCAAATATTTATTGTTTTAGACACAAAGGTTTTTGGAATGTATTACATGTAAAGAATTTGCCCCTAGCATAAAAAACCGTATATAAGGAGCAACCCACTTTGTACAAATCGAACAGGCTCCTAGTCTCTGCCCGTGTGTAGATTCTGTGACTTCTGTGTCCCTGCAGTAATAAACCTTTGGTCTTTGACGCCACCATCGAGAAGCCCGTGTTTCTGTTCATTTGTGCACCAAGGCAGGTGGAACTCCGGGGTCTCTGGGTGTTGTACCCTGACACCTCTGGACGGAACCAAAAAGTCCAGAACTCCAGCAGGGGATCAGGACGTCCCATCTACGCCAAAGCTTTTCTGGTAGTCCATGAATCATCCCTTTTAGGGTCCTGTTGAATCTCTCAACAAGCCCATTGCATTGTGGGTGATAGGGTGTAGTGAACTTGTAGTTGACACCACATTCCTTCCACATAGCAGTTAAGTAGCTCGACATAAAGTTTGCACCTCTGTCGGAGACGACCTCCTTAGGGAAGCCCACACTGGAGAATACTCCAACTAGGGCTCTTGCCACAACAGGTGCTGTAGTGGTCCTAAGGGGAATAGCTTCAGGATACCTGGTGGCAGGATCCACTACCACCAGTATAAACTTGTGCCCTGATGCTGTAGGTGGTTCCATGGGACCGACGATGTCGATCCCCACCCGTTCAAAGGGCACCCCCACCACAGGCATTGGTATAAGGGGGGCCTTTGTCGTGCCACCTGACTTACCACTGGCTTGGCAAGTGACACAGGAGCGGCAAAACTCCTTGGTATCTTCGTTCATGTGAGGCCAGTGAAAGTGCGAGACAAGCCTGTCCCACGTTTTCGTCTGGCCTAAGTGACCTGCTAAGGGAATCTCGTGGGCCAAGGTAAGTAGGAAACCACGCTGAGACAAGGGTACAACCAGCCTCCTGGTCATGCCAGGCTTGGGGTCTCTTGACTCAGTGTACAGGAGTCCATCTTCCCAGTATACCTTGTGGGTACCTGTGGCGTTCCCAGCAGCCTCAGCAGCAGCCTGCTGTCTGAGGGGTTCAAGAGAAGGGCAGTCTAACTGGTCCTTCCCCAGGTCTTCCCGTGAGGGTCCCCCTGAACCCAAGAATTCAACTTGATCAAGTTCGAATTCCCTAGGCTCAGTTTCCCTCAATTCCTGTAGGTCAGCCTCCTCTGAGACTTGATCCACGACCTGGGGCAAGGGGGAAGGCGCAGCCTTAACCCTACTGCTCTTTTTCTTGGGAGGTGTCTGGTCCGTTGTTCCAGGATCCAGCACCTGTTCAGTGGGGCATTTTCTGACCTGTGACCTAGTCACAGCGAACACATGTGCTGGCAAACCTAACATTTCCATGTGAGTCCGGTGCTCCACTTCTGACCATTGTGATGACTCCAAATCATTGCCCAACAAACAATCCACTGGGAGGTCTGGACTAACTACAACCTTCTTTTGGCCAGTTACCCCTCCCCAGGAGAAAGCTACAATTGCCATACTGTGATTGGTAGTGACATTGCTTGCATTGGTCACCAGGAATTCTGTACCTGGCATGATCTGTCCAGGGTCCACAAAGTTAGGCGTCACCATGGTGACGCTGGCACAAGTGTCCCTATAGGCCTGAGCCATCTTTCCATTTATGAAAGGCGTCTGTCGGTATTTGCCCAAGGTATTGGGACTTACGTCAGGGGATACGTCCGCGTCCCCTGTACTGACAAGGACAGCCTGAGTGAGTGTGCCAACTAAGTTGTCACGCCCCTCAGAACCCAGGGTTAACCCTACTAAACCCTTGGGAGGCGCACTACCACTGCTGACTGTACTAGGGGGCACAGGTGCCTTAGGGGCTGCAGTGGCAGGAGTCTGCCCTCCTCCTTTCTTGGTGCACTCACTAAACCAGTGAGATTTACTTTTACAGTACTGGCACCATCTTTTGGATTGGCCTTCTTTCTTCTTTTGGGGAGCCTGACCCCCACCCGCTTTGGGTTGTTGGGGACCTGTCGAAGACTTCTGGTCATTTTGTTCCCCTTTAGAATCTTTACCCTTCTGGTCTGCTTTCTTCTGACCACCTTGATTCTGGCCCTGGTTCTGTTTAACTCTTGTACGAACCCATCTGTCTGCCTTCTTTCCCAATTCTTGGGGAGAGGTCAGATCCGAGTCGACAAGATGCTGATGCAACAACTGGTTCTGACAATTGTTTAAAATTTGTTCTCTCATCATCAAATTATACAATCCTTTGTAATCAGTAACCTTACTGCCCAGCAACCAGCCCTCAAAAGCCTTAGTGGCACAATCGACAAAATCAGACCAATCTTGAGACTGCGTTTTCTGGGTATCCCTGAACAGCAACCTGTACTGCTCAGTGGTTAGGCCGAACCCTTCAACGAGTGTATTTTTCAAGACTTGGTAATTGTTAGTGTCCTCCACCCTTGTGGTGAGGAGCTTGTCTCTTCCTTTTCCTTCAAAGGAGAGCCACAAGATAGCTGCCCACTGACTCTGGGGAACGCCTTGCACCGTGCAGGCCCTCTCCAAAGCAGTAATCCATTTGTGGATGTCGTCCCCTTGTTTAAAGGGGGGCACTATCTTACCAAGGTGTTTCGTATCGAAACTCTTTTCCCTATTGCTAGGTATATTGCTGCCACCAGTGGGGACTGCCCCACTTAACTGTTGCTCTCTCGCAAAGGCAAGCCTCTCTTTGGCCAGGGCAAGTTCTTCCCTTTCGATCCTCAGATTAGCTGCCCTTTCCTTAGCTTCGTACACTCTCCTCTGAGGGGACGTCATCCCTCTCTGAGAAGAGTTGTGAGAGCCATTGGTTCGAAGGGATCCGCCAGAGTCTCTCGACAGAGATCGGGCTCGTCCGTTCCCAATGTTAAGCGGACCTGACAGTAGCGCCGGGGGTCCCCCAGTACCACTATCATGTTTGCTTAAGTTGGACCTGCTTAGTCTGACGACTTCTACCTGTCCCTTATCTGCCTCATCCCCAGAGAGATCCTCATCCTCATCATCCTCCACACCTTCGTTCTCAGTTGCGAGGTGGATGAGGTCAGGATCATCTCTGGTTCCCTCGAGGGGAGGCATGTCGCCTTCTGGATTAGAAGAGCTAAGAAGTTTCTCGGCCCTTCTGGCATCATAAGTCTCCAAGAGACCAATCAGAAAGGACGTTGTGGGGTTAGACCCCTGCTTGATCTTCCTGGAGTGACATAGCTGTCTTAACTCCTTGAAGCTCAGCACAGTATATCCTGAAGGGATGACCTGTGGAGGGTCAACTGACACAAGGGGAGACCCAGAGTTTCCTCCTTTGTCCGACATACTGTTTCTAGTGTGGTGTAAGTGATGCACCTACCTACACTACGTGTTTACCTACTGTTCCCTTGCTAAGAGTTGTACCCAAGGTGTGCTAAGCCTTGAGGAGCTACAACAGCTGGTTCAGTAGAACTCAGAGTATTCTAAGCTTTAGTTATATGTACTAACAGTACTTGTGCGATCTTTCAACAAGATATTCTTAGGATACGTGTGGTAAAACAACAGCAAGCTCAAATCCCAACCGCTGCTCACCAATGTGAGAAGTTGGCCCGATATGCAACGTTCGCTATTCTAGCGACCGCTATGTATCGTTCCAACGACCCTTATGGTGTTTGGTTGTAAGTCAACCTATAGACCAGCTATCCTAGTAGCGTGGATACGAGCAGTCTAAGGCTAAAGACTCGAGAGGGCGCGTTAAGCCAGCTGTTTACCACACATGTACCCCTTGAACACCCAGTGAAAGGACACCACACAAGTGTTATGAAAATAAACAGTATATTTATTAAGAATCACAACAGCCCTGTACTCTTTATGAGGACAGGGTACTAAGCACAAACCAAATCTCTTTAGCAAATACTTCAAGTGCACAATTAAAACAAGTGTCCGAGGACACGGAAAGATTAAGATCTCGGGCGGACCCGATGAGGCAAGTCGGAAGCGAGGGACTCAGGACCCTAGAGTAAAGAGGCTATGCAGGCACCGAAATGCCGAGTTACCTAGCCACGAGGGCTGCGGCTGCACAAGTCTTACAGGCGTCGGGGTCTTCGCTGACGAGCCAGGAGCCGGAAGAAAAGGAGTTGCTGGCCGGCGACCAGTGCTGAATAGTTCGTAGAGATCCAAGCCTGGATCAGAAATTGATGATACCTGAAAGCAGAGGGGACCAAGTTCGTACTACTAGCCAGTAGTCAGAGGGTACCAGGAAGGCACCGGTTGGCCGTCACCTCGACCAGGTGAGTGGGCGACGCTAGGCTCTGCAGTCTCACGGACCAGGAGGCGTTGTCGGTGACCACGGTGGAGGTGCGAGCTGTCCCACGAAGGATGATGCTGTCGGCGTCGCTGGGCCCAGGATGGGGCAACAAGCCTTGGCAGATCTCAGGGCCACGTGGTGGGCCTAAGATGGCGTCTTGAGTGGACCAGGAGGGTCCGGGGTGCTTCTCGCAAAGATGGAAGCAAGGGCCAGTCTGGAGCAACCAGACCAGCAGTGTTGATTGTCGGATGTCGTCACAGAAGGGCACAAGCCGGCGGCTAGTGACCAGACAACGTGCTGAGCAGCGAGCAGAAGGGCCCCACGCAGATCGTGGAGATGCTGGGAGACTGCACTTCGGTGCTGGAGCGGCTCAGGGTCGGGGCTTCTCGGACCCCAGAGCACTCACCAGAGAGTTACCTCGATGGTCGTGCTGGTTTTAAGAGCGTGCAGGTTCTGATGATGGCCGGTCCCTCGAGGTCTCGTCGCACCCACCGATCACAGCTGAGCTGATGACGTGGGTAGAGGTCAGAGGTGCCAGGGAAGCCGGTTCTCGTCGAGCTGGGCCGTCGGATTCCTTGAGGAAGGACTTACAGCAAACCGCAGAGTTCTTAGATGGTGCCCGCTGATGCAGGGTGACTACTCCTTAGTCACAAGGGAGAAATCTTGAGAAGAGTCTTGAATGTCCTTCCGTAGAAAGTAGTTCTTGAATCAAAGATGATCTAATTTGGAAGGGTCGCCGCTCCGGTCTTTATTCTAAAGAAAGGGGTGGGTACATGACTAGGTCCTGCCCTAAGGGTGGGACCAGGAAGGGGGGTAGTTACACCCCTCTCCCCTGCCGGACTTTCCCCAGGCCAGGGCTGTCGCCCCTGGAACTGGTTCTAACCGGCAGATGCGTAGTGAGCACCGGGGTGCCACTCCGCAGTCACCTTCTCGCCAAAGCCCTACCTACCCAGAATACACAAACCCTGTCTGGGACGGTGCGAACACCGCCCTCGACAGGAAACCCTTTGTCCGAGCGCTCCTCGCTGGAAGGACTCCCAGCAGCAGGAGGTCAGACTCGTGTCTGTGGTGGCAGCATCCATTTTGTGGAGCTGAGGCTTCAGTTAACTTTAACCGGGGTTCACAGTTACGTACATGTCGTGTCCCTCTAGAAGGGTGGAATGCTAACCTCATCGCCAGAATTGGTGAGAGGGCAGCACCCCGATTCGTATGACACCTTACTCGACATGCCTTGATAACGCGACACCGGAGTTACCGATATGGTACGCGTTATCATGGAACAGCCATTGGGTCTTGATTCCGCAAGCTGCAACCGGGCTCGGCTCGGGCCTGAACCTAGCTCACACGAGCCCACGCACTCTGCCTTCAGGATTGTTAAGGCCTGCCATAGGAGTGACTGATAGGAACTCGGGTGTCCATTGTATGGTTAGATATAGAGCTACTATACCTAAAGCGAAGGGTGGTTACACGTCTTCGCCCCAGCTGTCGTGCAGCCAGTTGTGTCAAATTTAGGAGGCCAGCCAGGGGTGGCATAATACATGCTTCAGCCCCTGGCGGCCCGGGGTACACCTATGCCCTGCGTTACGGGGTCTGATAAGGTGGCCCAGTACCAATTGGTAAATGCACCTAGGGTACATATCGTAATTTAGAAAGAGAACAGCCAGGCTGTGGGTCTGATTAGCAGGCCCACAGCCAGAGAAAGTCGTAAACCAGTGAAACAAAAGCAAAAAATCTGGGTGATCATAGGATTGCAGACCCTACTCTCCTACACTGCTTACCACAGAAAATAAATATTTAAGATCTTTATGTTCACTCCCGCAAAGTACACCACTTCATCCACTGAGGTTAGATATGGGTAGACTCTCAATTGTGGATAAAGCTGGTTGCGCTTACTATATTGGTTACGTCTTAGGCCAGAGGTCTTTAAACTTTTGTCGGCCGAGCCCCCCCATCTAAACCTTTTTACACGTTGAGCCCCCCCCCCCCCACCACCACCACCACCTGACAAAAAAGTTCTGGAAGCTGGCACTCTGCATCATTGATAGCCATTTCCTTAAGCAGAGCCCAGGTCGTATAGGGCAAATAATATTAAATAAAGGTAGAGTGTTTAGTAAACTGAAGTTTTTGGTAGTCCGTGTGCTTAGTCTAAAGTTCAAATAAAAAGTCTCTAAAAAAATAATTAGCACAAAAAATTACATTGGTGCTTTATTTTTCACATAAAACACAAAATTTAGGCTAGATTAGCAAAAACTCTCCCAAAACACAGGTGTGGGAGTGCATGTTTTTCTCCACAGAGACAATGTATGGATGGATTCTTGCTTCTGCCATACTTAGGTTGAGCTCCAGTTCCAGTCTTGAGCAGGGCCTTGAAACGGGAGTGCTCACAAAATGTTGTAATATATTTTTTGCAGTTTTATATAGTGCGAACATGACCCAAAGGTATTGGAGCACGTTACAGGAGCAACTTTTACATTACACAACCACACATTCATTTTGTGAAAGCACAGGGAAATGAAGTGATTTCCCCAGAATCACAGGATGTTGAGCAGACATCAAGAATTATACCTCGTTTCCCAGCTCTACAGTCATAAGCCTGGCTGTTGTGCCAGATCCTTGCCCCTAAACAAGATATCAGAACAAGCATTTACAATGCAATGGTCTCGGCTTTGTTAAAGTTAGAGCTATTGGCATTGCAAATGGCATTTTTTTCATTTTTTGTTTTTTTGCAAACATAAATAAATGGAATTGTCATTTACAATGGCAATAGGTGAGCATTAGAGAGTAGTAGAGAGTATTAGCAGACACAGAGCCACAAACACACACACACAGAGCCACACACACACACAGAGCCACCCACACAAAGCCAACCAGTACCAAAAGCCTCAAGCAAATGGGGTTCACAGAGGGCGCCAGGAGGCATACCCAACAGGGAAACTGAGAAGGAAATGAGGAAGCACTTTAAGGTGACTGGTCAGGGCCCTAAATGCACTGATGGCAGTACTAGGTCACCCGGAGGTCCCATGCAAAGTCTATACAGAAGCTCTTCACCCCTCCCTAAGGCAGCCTCCAGCATGAGGAAACACTGCAGAGACCTGTACGGGGTAGTCAGCCAGCTCCGGGAAGATGTGCATCTGCTGCTGCTTGGTCTAGTCAAACTAACAATTTTACTTACACAAAAATCAAAAGATGCTAAAAAGCAACGTGACCTCATCCTGTAAAGGAACTTTTGAAATACATCTGCACAAAGAAAAGAAAGCTGGTGAAGAAGGAAAGAAAAGAACAAGGCAAGGCGAGAAAGAATGAAAAGTGGAGAAAGAAAGAGGCAAGAAAGATGGGATGGAAGGAAATGGAGGCAAGTAAATAGAAGAGAGACGGGAAGTATTCGAAGGAAAAGGGAATGCGGAGAAGGGGCAACAAAAGAAAAGAACAAAAGGGTGCCGGGAAAGAGAAAAGGAGGGACAGTGCAATATAATAATGAAAATTGAAAGGAGATAAGGGGGGAGAAAGGGAGAAATAGAACAAAAGAGGGAAAGGAGAAAAGAGCTAAGAATGTAGGAAAAAGAGAAGGGGTGAAAGAAAAAGAAACCTATCGGTTACGAAAAGGACAATCGAATATAAGAAGGCATACAAGCAGTGAAGGGTGAAAACTGGACAAGAGACGGGAGGAGCAAGAGACGTGGGTGTAAGAGACAAGTGACATTTGAGGTGGAAATGGGGGAATACTGAGTAAAGAGGAGAAGAGAATAATTAGCCATGAAACAAACAGAAATCTGAGAAATCCTGTAAGGTCTGGGGTGAGGGCCGAGGGAACAGGGTGGACAGCAGGTCACAAGGAGCGTATCGGAGAAAGCAAGTGATGGGGCAGAGAAAGGGAAAGTTCAGAGATAAAGCGAGCGTCAGAGCCCCCTCCCCTTCCTCTGGAGGAAAATAGGGGAAACAGAGAAAAGGCAGAGGGAGAGGCTAGCAGAGCGAGGGTAGGGGCTGCTGGGTCCCCTGCTCCGAGCACACACATCCTTGAATGCCCAGGAAGCAACAGGCGACCTCTTCAGTTCAAGCAAAGGGCCGGAGTGGACTCTGGTCTCAGTCTGGGCACACACTCACCAGTCGACTGTACCCTCCGGAGCAACCCGCACCCCGCACCATACACCATTCTGTATCCTCCTTAGCCCCTTCGGCGGTCCAGCCTACACCACTCGACCTCGTGCAGTCTGCGACCCTTGACCTTGAGCCCCGTCAGCACGGAGCAGTCTGTGACCTCATTCTGGAACTGTTTCGGCCTTACTTTCAAGAGCAGTGGCTGCTGCGGGGTTATTAGGTGAGTACCACTTTCCGCGCCAGGATACTATTTTAGTAATAGAGCGCGTTATAAAACCCTTTATATCATATCATATCATATCTCACGTGATTTGGTGAACCAGGGTATGGGGGCTGCCTCTCTGGGACAGGCCTCACTTCTAGTGGAGCTGTGTAAAATCCAGAGAACTGGTTTTGCACTCTGTTGCATCCTTAAGCAACAAGAAATGGACAAGTTACTTTTGTTTAACTTTTTGACTTTGAAAGATGTCACTTACTGGGACTACTGGGTGGGTCGGCGTTCAGTTACGAAAGTGCACTTTAAAGGCTGAGCTGTCCACATACCACGCGTTACTGACATCCATCTCAATGGTCATCAGACGTGTGTCTGTGGGGGAGAGGGGTGGGGGGCGGCAGGGGCTGCGATTCAACTCAGTCTGTGACCTGTAGCTGACAAGAGAACTATACAGCAGGTGCGTTGATCCATCGAGCTTCAAGGGTCACGGCGGAGTTTCACGCATCTACACAGAGAGCACTTTCAGGTGCCTCTTTTACCTTCTGAACCTCCTCTCTGCGTCCCTTTGCCCGTCACAGCCCTCTTAGTGAGCATCGTCCTGTGTCACACGTCACAGCCCCACTCAGTGCCTAGTATCATGTGTTACGTCACGTGTCACAGCCCTCCTCTCATTGAGCACTATCGTGTGTCCCTTTCCACGTCACAGCCCTCTAAGTGAGCATCGTCCTGTGTCACACGTTACAGCCCCACTCAGTGACTAGTATCATGTGTTACGTCACGTGTCACAGCCCTCCTTTCATTGAGCACTATCGTGCGTCCCTTTCCACGTCACAGCCCTCTTAGTGAGCATCGTCCTGTGTCACATGTTACAGCCCCACTCAGTGACTAGTATCATGTGTTACGTCACGTGTCAAAGCCCTCCTCTCATTGAGCACTTTGTGCATCCCTTCACACGTCCCTTCACTGCGCAGTGTATCGCTAGGCCGAAACCTAAAAAGAAGTTCCACAAAACATGCTTTCTGACACAATTGAAAAAAACATAATTATGTGTAGTACGGTCAGGTGTTGCCATGCTTCCGGTTTTAGACGTCACATGGCTCGAGGAGAAATCCAGTGGGCAGTCTCCCCTGTGAGCTGTCCCATTTCAATCTCTGCCCTCCCTGCAAGTTTCAACAGCAGCTGGGGCCGTGGGGTCTGATTGCATTGCTAAACACTGATTATCCGTAGTCCCCCTTTGTCACTCACCTCAACGCAGACATGGCTGAAGAGCATGGGTACATGAGGCAAGACACAACAGTAAGATATGTTATGGGCACGGATTTTATCATAATGTGAGAATTGACAGTATCTGAATCGGTGGCGGCAGCCAGGTCAAAGGCTGCCGCCACCCTGGGCCCGATTCACAGAATGAACTTAAGACTCAATCCTAAATTTACTACTATTTTGGTATTCACAGAATGCACTTACTACTTTTGGCATTCACAGAATGCACTTACTACTTTTGGCATTCACAGAATGAACTTACTACTTTTGGTATTCACAGAAGTTAGGATTTTGTCTTAAGTTTGTCTTAAGACAGACTTAAGACAGACTTAAGACAAACTTAAGACAGACTTAAGACAGACTTAAGACAAAATCCTAACTTCTGTGAATACCAAAAGTAATAAGTTCATTCTGTGAATACCAAAAGTAGTAAGTGCATTCTGTGAATGCCAAAAGTAGTAAGTGCATTCTGTGAATACCAAAATAGTAGTAAGTTTAGGATTGAGTCTTAAGTTCATTCTGTGAATCGGGCCCTGTGTGTGCAGGAGGGTCCCCGAAGTGTGGATCAGGGATAGGAGAATTCCGGAACAAAGGCATACTCTCTTGACTAGTTTCAGTTGCGAAGACCAGAGGGATGAGGTAGCTGCTGGGCCCAGTGGTGTATTTTGCCCAGATAAGGGTACCGCTCATAAAGGGGCTTCTGACTAAGACCTGGGGGATACAAATGCCTTCACATGCGGTGTGCAATGCCCATAGGGTTCAAAGGCCTTCGTCATGTGTGTCAGCCCGGGGCGAGACAGCTTCCCGGGCACACACACAGACAGTTTTGGAGCTGCCATTTGCACCCGAGTACTTCACACAAACATGATTGTTCGCCATCACAGACTACTACTGCAGGGCTAAGCTACAATCCAAATCTGCGCAATTCAGAAGCTGGTCTTTAAAAGACCATTTCACGTTTGCCATTCGTGAAGTAGTAGATGCAGTGGAAGGTACAATACAATTCACAGGATCATGTGAAAGTTGCTAAGGTGTTACAAACATGATCGTTCCCCATCACAGACTACTACTGCAGGGCTAAACTACAATCCAAATCTGTGCAATTCAGAAACTGGTCTTTCAAAGTCTATTTCGCGTTAACGAGGCCTTGTTTTTTTTCACCCCTTCTTAGAGCCCCTGCATGTCTACTTTTCCGATTGCTGGAAGAATTGGCCCCCACCCCCATCCACAACTATTGCGCCTCTGACCTCTGACCTCTGACTCCAGACACTCTCAGCCGAGCCCCAGCAACTGGAGCTGCAGCTGAGACACAGAACTCACAAGTGGAGGGGTGAAGTGCGCACCTCCCCTGAAGGGATGCTGCGCCCCCTCAGGGGGGCGTACCCCACAGTTTGAAGACCTATGTCTTAGGCTAACCCCTGAGCTCTCTCACTATCTGGAAGCTCTTGAAGAGGTTTCTAAGCTTGCTCGTTTAAAAAGTTTAGGTGGCAAAATGAAGTCAGATCACTATTAATAGTGGTAGATCTGGGAAGTTCTTGGGAAGCTAAAGATGTGAACGCATTGCCAAGTAAAGAAGTGGTTGTAAATGTAAATGTTTTTGTACTTGTATAGCGCACAGCTACCCGCAATGGGTTTCCTGGCGCTTGTACGAATACCGCAAGGGAACCCTTCCTGGCTTTCCCTGTGAAGTGTCCACTCCTGGGCACCCCCATGGTGCAGACCAGGCATCTCTCGCATTGTGGGGGCCGTTGTGGAGACTAAGCAAGCTATTGCCCAGAGTTGCAGCGTGGGGCCCATGATCAGAAAAGGCACTGAGGCGAGAATATCCGGTCAGGGGAATTAATGAGCCCGAGACCCATCGGGGCAGGAATCAAACCCTGGTCCCTGGCCAGAGCTCTGCATCGAGGTCTGCCTGCTCTAACCATTGAGCCACACTTCTCCACATACTCCAATACTGGAGTTGGGTAGCACATTCTTTTGCTGCTCAATCATCAGTTAGTCGCCTCACATTAGAATTCATGGAATTCAAACCACAATGCACCTTTGAAACCTATATGGATTATATCACTATTCCGCTGGAAAGGAAACTTTACATCCAGTTTAGATTAGGCTCACTCCCCGTGAATTCCTTTTCAGCGGCTTGGCGACAGCCTCGGTCTATTACATAGCATTGTCTGGGCTGACCCACAATGATTGAATTATTGCCCATATTTTCTTTGTTTGTCCTCCCTATAATTACCCAAGACACCAGTGGTTAACCCCTGTTTGTAGGTTATTAGGAACTCGTTACCATTGGGATGTGCTCTGCATCTTAAATTCAGATTGTAGGCCTGTTGTAGCATGTGGAGTTGCAAAATTCCTTGGAGAGATGTGGATTATCAGAAGGTTTGCATACACGATGAGATAGTTTGCTTCCCACAACTTTTCCTTAAAATAGCAATTCCATGTTATGTAATAGCTATATAGGGCCAGATATAGGAAGCGTAATTCCGGCGGTAACAGCCGAAATTACCGAATTTCGGCTGTTACCGACCGGAATTAGTCTTTTCATATGTAGGTGGCTTCATTTCAGATTCGGTAATTTACCGAATCGGTATTTAAGAATCCGGTAAATTACCGATTCTTAAAAATACCGATTCGGTAATTACCGAAACTTACCGATTCAGTAATTTTTCCGAAAAATTACCTACATCCCATTTGCCTGTTCTTAAATACCGAATTGGTATGATTCGGTATTTAAGAATCGGTAATCTGGGATTACTTACTTCTGGCCCATAATGCTATATTTGTAAAACGATTATTTGCTGCTATTTTTGGGTTTGCCTTTTTAATACGGTACATGTTTTAAAAATATTTTTTACATTTTATCTTTTTAAACCAAAAATTATTATTGCTTTTATATTAACAGTGACGATATAATAACCCCTTAGCAGATGTTCATTATCTAATTATGTTTTTTTGTTTAATATTGGATCATTGTATTGTAAGCACTCGCACTTTAAAGGTCGTAATGACTGAATAAAGTTATAATGATGATAGTATTACTTTATGAATTTTTTATTTGTAATTTTTTTCTCAATGTCTGAGGGTTAGTTGCACCTCATTAGTACAAGTTTAACATCCCAATTTAGTACTAAAACAACAGAAATTTGACCTGACAACCTTTACAAAGGGCCTTCCACTGCTTGGCAACCCGTGCCATTGCGTTTTTAGCCACTTTTGAACTGTTTGACCGAGAAACAATTTCTTTTGTTAAAATCAGCAGATTAAGAGGCAGAGGATGAAATACTTGGCAAATTTATAATCAGGATAAAAACACATCGCAGTTGCACTATCACATAATACCATTGGCCCTGCTTATAGCATTGCAAAGTCTGGTTAGGGCTAGCAAGTGCCCCTGTCTCGCTTATAAATATGGTTTGACACAGGTGATGGGGTCCCCAGGAATCAAACATCAGGCCAGGATTGGGGGCTGCGTGCCCCTACCCTAATTACAGGAAGGTCACCCCCGGGAAATGGGACCACCCTAGACCGAAATATGGCCCGGGGAGGGGGCTACATGCCCTTCTCCCCATTTAGAATAAGACAGGGCCCCAGGAGATGATGTCCCTGGGGCTGAAATATGGCCCAGGGAGGGAGGCCATATACTCTCCTCCCCAAAAATATGGGGTGGACCCTGAGGATGGGATCTCCTGTGGCAAAATTAACCTGGGAAGGGGGTGTGTGGCCACCTACCCACGTTGGCTGCCTTTGGGGGTTAGCCACAGGGCCTGGTTGCAGGTCAGGCCTTGCGGCTCACCACTGCTGTGCTCTGACAATTGGCCATGCACAGCGTGGGTTTGGGTTTATGCCGGGGCCTGTGGACTACCCCCCGCAGCTCATGACCTTGCTCAGTGTGGGTTGCCTGCATGTGGGGGTTGGGAAACCCCCCTCCATGCACGGCTGCATGCAGGGAGTGGTCAATATCCCACAGAGTATTAAAGAAACACCGGAATTTACTGAAAAAACAAATGTTACAGGGATGTTATAGTTAGGAAATATAATTTTAAAAAACTTTGAAATAAACCAAAATAACAAAGGTTACAGTGATGTTATAGTTAGGTACAGAATTTATGCACAAAACCATAGAAATTATAGGTAGAGTTAGCTCAAGTTTATAACTTGTGCCCTAAGTTAATTATAACTTGCGCTCTCGACATGCACTGCTAATTACCCCACATATTACATCACTCATGATATCTTCTATCATATTATTGCTAATATCAGTGCAGCATTTTGTGTAACATTATTGATGAGAAAACTGTGCATGGTGGGGAAGGGTCGTGCAAACAAATTAATGACCCTGGGGACTCCACTGCCTAGGGCCAGCTCCAACTATGTCCTTGGGTGCCCAACCGCAGGACACATTGGCTTCCCTGCACGCACTGGTGTGGGCAGGGAAACTTGTCTTTGCTCTCGCAAGAAATTTTCAAGCTCCCACCAAGTTACAGCAAACACTAAGTCTGCTCTCATAGCACGGGAGCATCAAAAAGCTCCCGCCTGCTGCGAGCAGACTTTTCATCTGTTTCTTCGCATGCACTGGAGTGAACAGGGAAACCGATGAGAAAACTGCTCCTGCCCACAGAAAAGAGCATTTTTAGATGCTCCTTGCAGGCGGGAGCAATGCTGGCTCCCGCTGGAGGCAGGGAGGGCTGCAGGGGCATTGGGGCTGCCCCGAAGACTGCAACAATGGCTGTGTAGGGTTGGCCGCATGTGCCAGGTTGGCCACAGGGCTTGCCCGCAGGCCGGATCCTGCGGACAACTCCCCGCTGCACATGGCCGAAGGCTGTGCATGGCGGCAGTTCGATTAATGTATGGTAAATAAATATTACTCTACAAAAAAACAGAAATTCTATGAAAAACAAAGATTACAAGGACTTTCTAGTTAGGAAAAAGAATTTAAAAAACCTTAGAAATTCACTGAAAAAACAAAGGTTACATGGAGTTTATAGTTAGGTTGACCATGTCATGAGTGATGTTATATGTGAGGTCACAAGCAGTGCATTGCAGGGGGCGTACGTCATGGTTAGCTCAGGTAACTATTACTGCTGAATTTCTCTATGATTTTTTGTGTGTAAACTCTGAACTTAACTATAACTTACCTGTAGCCTTTGTTTTTTTCAGTGAATTTCTAAGGTTTTTTAAATTCAATTTCCTAATTATAATGCCTCTGTAACCTTTGTGTTTTTTTTGGGGAATTTCCGTGTTTTTTTATTACTATTTCCTAAGTATAATGTCTCTGTAACCTTTGATTTTTTCGCGAATTTCACTTTTTTTATATATAATAAATTGTGCTATAATTTGACGCATAAGTTCAATTTACTAACACATTTTCACAACTTTATAATTATATTTTATTTACACATTCATTCTTATATATTATAAAATTAAAAATTAAACAATGAAGGTACGGTAACATATGTAGTCTTTCTATAAAAGCAATTAACCAAAACCTTTAAAAAACAAAATAATTTTATGGATCTGCGGATTCGTTCTCAAAAAATATCATGCATTCGATACTTAAAAAACAACACATTTAATACAAACATATGCTATTGCAATTTATATAAGTTAATCACTACCTGTGTGTAGGTGTGTTGTGGGTGTGTGAGTGACTATGTGGGTGTATGAGGGGGTGCCACTAGCTGTAAGAGTGTGTACATGGGTATGTGAGTGTCTTTTTGAGTATGTGAGTGCCTGTGTGGGTCTGTGAGTGGATGTATGAGTGGTTCTCTGGGTCTGTAAGTAGGTGAGTGAGTGGTTGTGTGGGTGTGTAAGTGGGTGTGTGAGTAGCCATGTGGGTGTCTGAATGGGTGTGTGAGTGGTGGTGTGGGTCTGTGAGCAGGTGTGTGAGTGGTTTTGATGATACATAAGTGCATTTGTGAGTGTCTGGGTGTGTGAATGGTTGTGTGGTTGGGTGTGTGAGTGGCAGTGTGCTTCTGTGAGTGGGTTTATGTGTGGTTGTGTGGGTCAGTGAGTGGGTCTGGGAAAGGCTATATAGGTGTGTGAGGGATTGTGTGGGGTGTGTGAGTTTTGGTTTAGTGTGTAAGTGTGTGTTTGGGTGAGTGTGTGTGTGTGAGTGGTTGTGTGGTCTGTGGTTGGCTGTGTGAGTAACTGTGGGTCTGTGAGTGATTGTGTGAGTGGTTGCGTAGATGTGTGAGTGGGTGTGTGAGTGTGTGTGTTGTTGTGTGGGTGTGTAAGTAGGCACCAAATGTAAACTAGCTGGCCAGGCAAACTAAAATGGAGACTACAGCTAAAATTGAACCTGTCCTGTATGTGTTTAAGAACCTACAACTAGAGAGAAGCTTAAAAGCAAGGGTAGAAAATAGATACAATAAAACAATGATGGAGGGAAACAGTCATAGGATTTATGACATTCCTGGAATCATTTCTGAGCTAATAGTCACTAAATTATCCCTGCATGTGTTTTTGAATGATCTTGCTTATCAGACATATTTATTATTCATTTGCAGAATAAAAGTCCATGCCAGCAACGTGCATTTGATGAAATATCAATTCATCACTTGTTACATAATCAATAACACATGTCCTCAAACTGAAATGAAAAAGGGGTCTCAGAGCTGAACACATGGGGGCTTATTTACAAGCCCTTTGTGCCACTTTTGCGTCATTTTTAACATGGGAAAAGTGACGCATCAGTGGCGCAAGGGGCTTGTAAATCTGCCCCATGATCCTTACTACATCCAACATTTGATACGAGAGATACATTAAAAAAATATTCCTTATAATGTGCAACATCATGTGCGTGGAATATAAACAAGGGTTTAATGTGCAGTGAAAAATAAAAGGGAACTAGACATTTTTTTCATTTTCTGTTTATTGAGGCTGGATGCAAAAAGAGAAAGAAAAATATAAAGAAGGCAAAAAGTGTAACCAGTTCCATTAGTATAGTGAAATATGAAAGTAATGTGAGTGGTGGATATGTTAGTCACTTATTTGGATTAAGAAGGATAGCAGAAGGATAGAAGAGGAAAAAGGGTTTTCATTTATATAACGTAATATATGGTGGTGGACGTGGTGGGGGTGGATGTGGTGCTGGTGGACGTGGTGGTGGTGGACATAATGTGATGAACGTGGTGGTGGTGGATGTGGTGGTGGTGGACGTGGTGGTGGTGGACATGGTGGTGATGGTGGACGTGGTGATGGTGGTTGTGGTGGTGGACGTGGTGGTGGTGGATATTTTGGTGGTGGACATAGTGGTGGTGCTGGTGGACGTGGTGGTGGATGTGGCGGTGATGGATGTGGTGGTTGTGGTGGTGGATGGGGTGGTGGTAGAAATGGTGGTGGTGGTGGGGAAAGTAGTGGTGGTAGACGTGGTGGTGGTGGACAAGGTAATGGTGGTGAATGTGGTGGTGGACGTGGTGGTGGACATGGTGGTGGTGGTGGATGTGGTTGTGGTGGTGGACGCGGTGGTGGTGGAAGTGGTGGTGGTGCTGGTGGACGTGGTGGTGGACATAGTGGTGGTGGATGTGGTGGTGGTGCTGGAGGTGGATGTGGGGGTGGACATGGTGGTGGTGGTGATGGATGTGGTGGTGGTGGTGGATGTGGTGGTGGTGATGGACGTGGTGGTGGTGGTGGATGGGGTGCTGGTGGTAGATGTGGTGCTGGTGGACGTGGTGGTGGACGTGGTGATGGACATGGTGGTGGTGGTTGACATGGTAATGGTGGACGTGGTAGTGCACGTGGTGGTGGTGGATGTGGTGGTGGATGTGGTGGTGGTGGACATGGTGGTGGTGGGCATGGTGGTGGTGGGCATGGTGGTGGACGTGGTGATGGTGGACGTGGTGGTGGACATGGTGATAGACATGGTTTTGGTGGATGTGGTGGTGGACATAGAGGTGGACCTGCTGGTGGTGGGGCGGTGGACGTGCTGGTGGTGGTGGTCATGGTGATGGACATGGTGGTGGTGGATGTGATGGTGGTGGACGTGGTGGTTGATGTGGTGGTGATGGTAGACGTGGTGGTGGACGTAGTGGTGGTGGCAGACGTGGTGTTGGCAGGTGTGGTGGTGGGGACGTGGTGGTGGATGTGGTCGTGGTGGTGAACATGGGGGTGGTGGACAGGGTGGCGGTGGTCATGGTGGTGGACGTGGTGGTGGACGTGGTGGTAGACATGGTGTTGGTGGACGTGGTGGTGGATGTGGTGGTGGACGTGGTGGTGGTCGTGGTGGTGTTGGACATGGTGGTGGATGTGGTCATGGTGGTGGACATGGGGGTGGTGGACATGGTGGTGGTGGATGTAATGGTGGTGGTGGATGTGGTGGTGGACATGGTGGTGGTGGATATGGTGATGGTGGACATGGTGGAGGTGGATGTGGTGGTGGACGTGGTGGTGGTGGACATGGTGGTGGTCGTGGTGGACATAGTGGTGTACGTGGTGGTGGATGTGGCTGGGGACATAGTGGTGGAGGTGGTGGACATGGTGGTGGTGCACATGGTGGCGGTGGATGTGCTGGTGGTGGTTGTCGTGGTGGTGGTGGACGTGGTGGTGGTGGATGTGGTGGTAGTGGACATGGTGGTGGTGGACATGGTGGTGGTGGAGGTGGTGGTGCACGTGGAGGTAGACGTGGTGGTGGTGTTGGTGGTGGATGTGGTGGTGGATTTGGTGGTGGTGGACGTGGTGGTGGAGGTGGAAATGGTTGACTTGGTGGTGGTGGTTCGGGTGAAAGAATAGGGTTATAATTTTGTTAAAATGGATCAGTTTCTAGGTGCGGTATTGGCACCCAGACTAACCAGCCCAGACTGGATTGTTATGTTGCTGGTATCACTGAGCACCAATTGTATGGCTGCCCACGAGCCCGTATGACCGCTATGAGTGCTTTCGTTTCCTGGATGCATGTCATGGTGTATATATGAACTGTGTTTACTGGTGCTTTTGAGCCTCTTTCAGGTGGATTGCTCCAATTGGTCAAGAACCATGTGACGTTCTGGGTAAAGGTATGGGTAATGTGCCAAACTACACCAACAGCGCGGCACAACAATTTTTGTACCCCGTGCCTACCAAAATCGAATGTGTCCTTGTGTAACGTAACTAGGTCTCATGTAAAGCACTCCAATATAAGATAACTGGTACTCATGTAAAGCACATTAATAAATCTCACCCACGAGTAAACGCACAGCCCAAGCGCAAACAAAGGTAAAAAAAGTGCCAACTGTCATTATAAAACGCACCGTGTTCTGCCGCCAGTAAAAAATCCAGTCCCGGGGGCGGGGCCAAAAGTGGACAGGGTGGCAAACAGGAGGGATTAAAATACAGCTGGTGCAATCATTGCACCCGCTTTTGCATAATTTGTGACACCAAACGACGTGCACGAATGAAAACTGCAGGTAGAGCAGAAACACAACTTCGGAATCTGTATTGATTCCAAGAAGCTCTTGAATGCCGAGAGCAGCGCATGCGCGCTGCTATCGCCAGCAATCATTGCACCCGCTTTTGCATAATTTGTGACACCAAACGACGTGCACGAATGAAAACTGGTGCAATCATTGCACCCGCTTTTGCATAATTTGTGACACCAAACGACGTGCACGAATGAAAACTGCAGGTGGAGCAGAAACACAACTTCGGAATCTGTATTGATTCCAAGAAGCTCTTGAATGCCGAGAGCAGCGTATGCGCGCTGCTATCGCCAGCCGAGACCTAAAAAGGGCTTCAGAAAAGCATGTTACTATTGGAGATGGAGCGCTCCAATGGCAAATTATGATTTTATGTGTGGTTCTCAAAATCCTTATAATGGAGCTGCCTCTCTGCAGCCACCGTCTTAGCAGTCAGTGGGTGTCTTCCCTTGCTCATGTAATGGTAGTGCGATCGCGAAGGCCCCACTGAAGGAAACAAACGTTGCTGACTCAGGGGTCCTTCCCATATGGCGTGCAGAAGGGGTCGCAAAACAGAAAAGAAATCTGGTATTTGAGAAAAAGTGTATAATGCACACTGTTTTTGGCTCAGTTTGTTGTCTATGAACATCTCTCTGTGTAAATATCCATGTAGCAGAAATGCTACTGAGGGCCAATTGTGAGTTTATATGTCCTAACTAAATGTTATGTCATATTCTTATCCAATAAACTCTCTTTCAAAACAAAGGAAATGTTATTCCCTCTTTGTCTCAACCCTGGTTCTAGTGGGTGGGCCACCCAAACATGACTCTCTGTCATAAGGAGAAGAGGCCACTGGTAACATGTTAAGTTCTTCCTCCATGTCAACAGCCGAACATTATATTTTTCTCACTTGTTTACTTTAATTATCAGTCAGGGGTCATCAAGAAATCCCAAGAATACATGTTAAAGTGCATTGCTTTAAAAGTAGTTGTTTTAATTGTGTGCTGGTAGGGGAAAAAGTAACTACTTTAGATGATTTTCCTTTCTTTTGTACTGGCGGAGACATTAAGATACCGGTCAAACGGGTAACAGAAAAGAACTGTGGCAACCCTGGCTCAGGTCTGAGGCAAGCTGCAGTGGGGACCTGAATGATGGGGGAGAAGGGATAGGAGTTTACCTTCCAATGATGCAGCAGGTGCAGTGGCACCAGGTCCCAGGGCGATGAACGGCCTTCTGCACCTCAATGATTGCTGTTTCTATGGGAGGGTTCTGAGAGTGTCATGTAGTTTAGTCTGTGTAGGATGTGTAAGTAATATACTGTGGAATGAGACATGCAATATATTATCAAGGAAAGTGGCAGTTAATGCCTCATTGGATGAGCAGCCATAATGTGGAATTACAGTGCCTACCAAAAAATATGCATCTGCCTATTCTGTGCCAGATGCTGTGGTAAGGAAAATAATAGTTTTATTGCAAGTTAAAATTGGCCTGGCCTGGGTTTATTCTTACCAGTGTGGCAGGGTTACAATCGTGCACTTTTTGTTTCTGATATTCTTGTTACTGTACATTGCATATTCCCAGGTTATAGTTGGGCCACTGGACTCATGTATTTTTATAGCCATTGTGTTTTCCACATAATTATGGTTTTGACGCATTTGCCACCTAACCCACTATATAATGCATAATCTGCAGATTAAAAACAAAATACTAGCTCAAATGGATCAAAAGTTGATACAAAATACTGCAACACATGTTGCCGCAGTGTTGAAGGCACTTCAAAACGATTGACTGGTCACTTTTCTTTTGCTTATTGATATACTTGGGTGGTAAATTGTAGTACTGAGGTGCAATCTATGCCCAGATAGTGATAACAAGCGTGAAAAAAAAATGACAAAGTAATGAAGAAGTACTATCACAAAATGTGCCTTATTACGCCGCATGATTTGGCTTTCCTTGCTTCATAATTTACTTAACCTGCTGCATAATTTGGTCCTACCCTGCCGCATAATTTCAGTGGTCCTGTTTATAGGGTTCTTACTCTTCACATGTACTACCAACGGTACTGATCAAAGTTCAGTTAAATAAAGAGCTACCAAAAAGTATGGAATGTGGTCAGATATACACATGGTGGCAATAAGGCTAATTATACAAACTGACATCAGAATGAAATAATTAATTCCACAGGTATCTTTTAAAATTAATATCACTAAAGTTTTGCCACAAAGTATGATTTTCAGATAAATGGATAGTCTCTGTGTACATAGCAGTATATACTTTGTACATCTATTTTAAAACCAATTATGTACAGTTTGTAAGACAAACGTAATCTATTCCATTTGATCACATTTACTAAACAGTGTTTGCTTACTTTTTACATTACACTACATAGCACTAGGTTTGAGAAGGTTCGCTGTTACCTGCACAGCTGATAATTCATGTACAGAAGATGCCGAGCGTGTGGTCCTTTGAACTTCAGCACCCAAAAGCAGCACCACGTACACATTCAGAAGATAAATGCTGTCTTCTTGCCTCAAGGAGCTACACTGGTGTAAATGTTGCCACCATTTGAGAACTTGTGCATGATTATGCTGAAGCTTTTCCAGTACTTCAAGAAATGTATGTTTCTGCAGTTGTAATAGTGATTGCAACAGCAGCCTATGAGAACACCTTTTCAACTCTATCTCCTGCCCTCTCACCTTTGCTGTCCACAGCCAGACTACGACCAGAAACCCCCACCCTGTAAAAAAAGAAGTCCTCATGGGTCGAAAACCAGCCCCCACCTTTCCAGCCCACCAGGAAAACACCCAGTGCCTGCTATGCCCAGTTCGGCCTTGTGCCCGTGGCATAATGAGTGGAAATACAATTTGACCATTTTAGAGGATGAGATGGAGCTCCCAGCAAACTTATGCATGAATGAGTTTGTAAGGGAGTTTTTAAATAACAAGAAGGCCTATATTACAGATAGGGAGTATTGTCACTATTTGTGTTACTGCACACTTTTATGGCGTCTATCCTTACACAAGGAAGGCCTCAACGATTCCATCCCATGGTACTCCTTAAACTCCTGATCCAAGCACCCACAGCCTGGCCTCATGACACCTGGCCCTATGGACCTACACTCAATTCATGATCTATTATCCCTAGCCCAGCGGGCTTGATGTCGCTGTCCCTTGGCGGTAACACTGAGCTAGCAATGTTATGTACAGTGATTTCAGTCCAGCGCGACTCTCCATTATGGGAAGCTCAGCCCTGACAGCTCACTTTGGTTCATCCCTACCGCGCATGTGCGGACTTACTCTGTCCCATGCACACATATGCGCAGAACGTAAACTAGAACAGGACCCTGATGGCAGGCGCGCATGCGCGATTACGCTCTGTCTCATTTACACACACGCTCAGCCCGCGTGGCGGATTGCTAGTCTGTTCTCTATTGCTGCCTCACCCACAGGTGCCGACAATCCGCACCAATCAACTCCCACATAAATACAGACCGCTACCACCAGACAGGTTCCGGAGTGCGAGCACGGCACACAGGTTCCCCGCAGGTCCTGACTGAGAGTTTTGTGAGTATGCTGTCCAACCATCACTACGACCGGGTAAGCGTTTCTTCTCCCACAGGTTCCTAACCCCCGGTGGTCCCATATTTGTATTCCAGAGTCATACGCCCTGCCGCTACACTCCAGGAAGCATCGTGGGCCAATTGCTAGCGTTTTAACCTTTGACCTCACGTTCTTTACTCCACCTTGTTTGTTTGAACCTCCGTTTCTTAGTGTCACCACGCCATTTAGAAACCGCCTATCTACACTAACGGTACCACCAGTACCGTTACACTTTTGCCGTTTAGAGTTCCTACACGCAGCACTTTAAACAAACGGCAATTTTCAGACTTGTGCAATATGCTAATGTCTTTTCTCCTTCTACGTCATGTCTACGTCATATCCGTTGTTCGTCCAGGTATGCTTGAAGAGGGAATCCCCTCCTTTAACATATAGAGCACCTTAGTGAGTGCAACACTTAGTCAATTAACACTCACTGCTTTAAAATAAGTTTTTAACATGCACCGCACTTATAAAACGGTCCTGAGGAAAGCCAGCATAGAGAAGGCACTGGCTGAAACATGTCGACCCACACAGGATGCTAGAGGTTGTAATCCGCCACCAACACATCCACACTGCCTTGTTTTTTAACCGCTGACAGGGGCACATTTATTAAAGTCTAATTTAACCCTCGGGTATTGGGACCCCTGCCAAGCCGTTTTAATCTCACTCCACCTTTTCACAACATTGCACTTTCAGCGATATACCTGCTCCGCTGTAATCAGGCGTCGAAGCACATCCGGGACATACTGGGTGTCACTGTGGTGGGCCCGATGATGAAGCATGCCACCAACTAGGTTGGTGGGTGAGGGCTTTATAAAGACACCCAACAGGTGCCAACTGACAAGACATATCAGAGAATAAAGCTACAAGTCACTTTTAGCTAGTCCTTTTTGATACATATAAACTGCACACTTTTAAACATGTGCGCAAGGTGGAAACGGGGACAGTGCACCCTGTTACAATGAATGCACTGCCCTCAGGGCAGCCTGGATCCCGCACCTGCCCTGAGGGCAGTGCTTTCAATGAAATACGGAGCAGAGGTTTAGGTGTAGGAATCACATGTTTCACAATGCAGCCGGCATGCTGCCTGCAATTTAAAGAGGAGAGAGAGATCACCTTGCGGGCAGGTGAAGTCAGTGACTGCACCTGCCTGCAAGCCGAAGTCTGGGGGGGTCCATCATAGCCCCTCGGCACCCTCCAGAAGTCTGCCTTAAGGTGGCACACAGATTGTGTACCACCTATTTGTGGTCTATTGTCAGTAGACATCCTGACAGTCTATTTGCCGCTGGACCTGCATCCATAATATGGGTTGAATGGGCCATACTCCCATGAAAATGAGGGAATGCGATCTGAAGATAGCGTTAGCTCTAAATGCGTGCCAGCGCTATCGGTATTGCAGAAGGAGCTGCACAAGCATCCCCCTTTCTGTACCATCATAGTGCACAAAGCTGGCCGTTGCACCCCTAGGGCTCAATGTGTGATACACTCCAGGTGGTTACCTCTTTGACTGCAAATACCAGTTTTATAATTACCAGGCATGAAAACTGCTCTCAGGTATCAAGAGTACAGCTTTTTTTTATCCAAATGTGTTGCTGTTTTTAAACCTTATCAATGAAAGCAAATGAATGACATAAAAATAAATAGTAACAAAGATCACAGTGTGCAAAAAATGGGTTGGACAAATTACGAGTAGTAAATAGCCAATCTTCATAGTGCAAAGATGCGAAGGCTTGGGTGTGGTTACAAGGACCTTCTTAAACTTAAATTACTGTTATAATCTGCTTGGTATCCAGGCACTTTTATTGAAGCCTGGCCTGCAGGAAATTATGAGGGTTGGGCCTGACAAGTATAAAGATTAGCTTTTACTATAGCCTTATAGACCGCCGTAGCGCGCTATACCGGCTATTAAAGGCCCGCTACAGCGTTAAAGGCTCGAGCCGAAGGCGAGGGACTTTAACACGGCAGCTGGACTTTACAGCCGGTATAGCCCTGCTATGAAGGGCTGTAAGGCTATTAGAACATTCTGCCACTAGAGGATTGAATGTTCTCACAAATTAAACAAAGGTTTCAGGGAGCGGGAGGGGATTGAAATGCCCTCAGGCTCCCTGAAGCCTTTGTTCACAGCCAAAGAGAAGCATTGGAATGTTGGAGCTCCGGGCTTATACCAGCCACTGTAAGCCCAGAGCACTCCATTGTTTTCAATGGAGCTTCCAACATTCCAATGTTCTAATTTCAAATAATTCTCCACATGCTCTGCAGGACAGTTTGGAAGGAAATATAAAGTTAATCTAGAGCAACTTTCAGAATTGACAAAATTGGGCACAGGTTGGCCCACTCAAATGCACCCTTGTCCCATACAGATAAATAATTCTGGAACAGGGCCCGCTCTGTCTTCTGGCAGGAGTTGGAGCTGGACAGGAATGACCTGAAGGTACTCTAATGTGTGAAAGGGATCACTGAGCACAGGGGTAAATTACGAGACTCTCCAGAGTGCTGTGACATGCCCAGAGTCACACATGGTGTGAGGGGGGAGCTGGGACCTAAAAGCCAGCTACTTCTACTTTGCAGCCCAGCACATCATGTATAACACAGAAACCCAATAAGAAACACCCTGCACTGCAGGAGCACAGCCTGGCATCAGCACAAGCCGCGTGCAATGGATCCATCTCTCACTACTGCTTCCAAAAGAGGTGTTGTAAAAAGGCTCAAAGTCCAACACACCCTGCTTTTTTTGCCCGGATTGAAACGGAATGCCTCTGTTGATAGACTGCACCCTATGAAAGCCCGACGATAACTTTTTTGAAAACATTTGTGGAATTTTGCTTACAACACGCCAAAGGAAAACACGAGGAAGGGTGGGGGAGATTGGAGCAGAGGGCCCAATGGCCAGGGCAGGGGTGAGGGGCGGTATGGCCAGGGTGGCATAAATACAGGTGTGACACGCCTCCGCCTGCAGAGGTCGGTGCCAGGCAGTCGGGTGAGTACCTGACCCTTTCAATCTAGCCTTCTCTTTAAGCCTCACATGGGGGAACAGAGGAGTGTTTGTGCCCCTGTGGATACATTCTGGGTCGGGCAGAAGGGACAGGACTCTCACTCCCTGGGGTAACAGGTCTGCTGAGAATAGAGCTGTCAGTCCCGGGAGAAAGGGTCAAGATGGGGTTAAACACCCAACTCAAAGTTACAGGCGAAAGGTATAGCCTCCTACATTTTGATTTCTTCAGATTCTGGCTGTGCTGGAGGGAGAGTTCCCTTCTCTCTTCTCCTCAGCCTCAGGTTGTGCTGGAGAGAGAATCCCTCCTTTCATCTCCTCAGGTTCTGTCTGTGCTGAAGAGAGAGTCCCTTACTGCATTGCCTAAGGCTCCGGCTGTGATAGGGAGTCCCTCCTTTCATCTCCTCAGGTTCTGTCTGTGCTGAAGAGAGAGTCCCTTACTGCATTGCCTATGGCTCCGGTTGTGATAGGGAGTCCCTCCTTTCATCTCCTCAGGCTTTGGCTGTGCTGAAGAGAGTCCCTCCTTTCATCTCCTCAGGTTCTGGCTGTGCTGCAGAGAGAGGCCCTCCTTTCATCTCCTCAGGTTCTGGCGGTGCTGCAGAGATTCCCTTCTCTCATCTCTTGTGTTTCTGTCTGTGTTGAAGGAAGAAAGACTCTTCTCTCCTCTCCTGCCTTATGCCTGTGCTGAAGAGAGGGTAACAGTAACTGAACAAAGAGCACGTGCCTCTAGAGAATGGTGGTTGTTTACTAACAATTTGTGTAAGGAGAGGAGAACCGGAGCGTTCGGGGGAGGAAAAAGGGGGGGGGGGGCGGGGGGGGGGGGGTTGCTACAATGGGATCTCACCATGCCTTGTTGTCAGGGCAGACACAATGGATTGTTATTTATTTAGCAGTTTTGTTAAAAGCTGGCTAAGGATAGTCAGCCATTTTAGAGAACTGTGATGAGAGGAGTGTGGCTCACTGGTTAGAAGCGGCAGACTCTGAAGCAGAGATCAGGCCGGGAGCAGGGTTCAATTCCGCTCTTGGACTCAATCTCCCCGGACCTGATAATCCTCGCCTCGGTGCCTTGTCTAATCATGGGTCCCACTCTGTGACGCTGGGAAATAGCTTGCTTAATTTCCACAACGGCCCCAACAACACTGGGATGCCTGGCTTCACCTTGGGTGTGCCCAGGAGGGGCATCTCACAGGGAAAAGCAAGGAAGGGTTCCACAGTGTTATACAGTGCCCGGACGCCCCGTTGCTGGGGCAGCTGTGCGCTTTACAAGTATACTACATTTACATTTACAGAAATAACCAGTCCCTTCCTGGACGGTGGAGTATCTGTATCTGTGGGAGATTGGAGACCGCATGTGAATTCTCAAATCTGGGCTACGGTGCACCCCTTAGTCCAAAATACCAGGCACCCAGATACTTACAGCTGCTTCAGAAACCACTCTGAAAGCCTCATCGAGGTGCCATGCTAAACACACGAGCGCTGCGCTCACTATTGCTCCGCGCGGTACCACTGTTGTGACTGCATCATTAGAATCCCTGATATTAAAACAAGCATAGCCTGCAGCAAGCTCAAATCCATGCAGTCTTTCATACCTTGCAAAATACTTATCCAGCGGCCTTTACAAATTCAAAACTGGCCTCATTGGCAAAGGTGGGCCACTTTTTTGCCTAACTGGTTTGCTAATAAGATACACTTATATTTGGGTGCCCGGTCCTACTTCCTGTTTCAGTCCGACCCTGGCATGATGGGTAGGGATTTGAAGGGAAGGGTGATGAGAAGAGATTTAAAGAAAGGGTGAGTGTATCAAAGAGTGTAATCGACATGCAGGTGTGAGAGGACACAAGGTGGAAAGGCGTGGGAGAAGGAACTCTTCTGGAATTGTTCGGAAATCCAGACGGATGCCCTGTGATGATGGGTTGCTTGAAGAGATAACCAGTTAAAGTCAAAAAGGTCCATCCCAAAAGAGACTAGTTTGAATGATTATGTCCTTGTTTGATGACATGCCCTGGTGTTGCCAGATGAAATAGACCTCAGTGGCAAAAAACGTCAGATATTGAACTTTTGTTAACAAATGGGGGACAACCGCTCACTTCTCCTTAATATAATGGGGCACCTGGGAATTTTGAGGTTTGAACTAGAGAACGTTACAAAACAAGGTGAAATTGTGGTAACAACAAACAAGTGAATGTGGTTGCTGTTGAAGAGGGGTTAGTATTTCTCTGGTGTATACAAGCTCAGTGAGTCAATACCTGGGACAGGTGTGCTGGAGTCAACTTCAAGACAATCTTTCTTTTCCCAACAGGATGGAATTTCTTGCAGTTCTCCTCTTCGCAGTCAGCATCTTCAGAGGAATATGGGCAGACCCTGTATGCAACCCAACACCAGCAAGTAAGAGAGGGATTACTTTTAGTACATTTAAAATAAGAATAACACCATTATTGTAAGGTTTTACAGTCAAAACTTAAAAAATTGGTATCATTAGGTCTCGCCTGAGCCAATGCACTTGCGCATTGCTCCGGTGAGATTATTTTTGTCATTGTAGTAGATTTACATTTTGACAAATTATGCTTGTGTTTGGCTCTTCTATGAGCCAGGTGATTAGGACTTGAAAAATATTTTATTTTGGCCATAAAGTAGAACATTAAGTATCATACTGAAGTTCTGACAAATGAGCTAATTCACGGGAGAGCAAATAGTATATGTTAACTAGGGAGCGTGGTGTACAACGCCATTTGTGGTATCAAAGCCTGCAAATCAGGAAATCACAAGGTTTGCGACTGTAAAATGGCATTTTGAAATGTATTAAACCAATTTATGGCTGTGGTAACAGGTTTACAAATCATACATTGGGTTTAGGAACCTGTAACAAATCACTATTTGGAAGGGGAGCATTGGGGCATGCTATTCAAATAGCAATTCTTTAATGTATGTATCAATGTTTCGCAATTGCAATCCGGTCACGTAAATTAAACTTTCACCGAAACCTCAAAGAAGTTGGTAACACAATTACAAAAGGGAACTGGTGCCCTTGGAACTTCTTCCTCTTTGAAAATGCTTTTAAAAGTTGCTTGTCTCCTTTGAAACTGTTTTTTAGAAAAGTTTGATGGGGAATAAGCAGTGGTCCATGAGACAGCTACCAAATCTCAAACAAACACATTTAAAAAGCTGCTTTCTTTTTAAATGAACCACTGTTTCCTTTAAGGAAAAAGGGCTGCATTAAAATAAGCTGACTTTATTTAAAATGAGATCACATACATGCTGAACTGCTGACCCCAAAAAGGGGAAACAGCGTTTACAACGCCGTCAACACAACGCGCATCCACTACAGCAAGGTGGTTACAACGACAACGTTGTTTCTACGCGATACATTCAGGGCCGGACTGGCTACCGGGCGTTATGGAATGCTGCTGACCTGAGGGAAGATTTAGTTAATGGGGACCTGCGTGTACTGAACGAAATTTGTTTCGCTTTAATTATTTCGAAGTACACGCAAGTCCCCATGAACGAAATCAGCCCCCACTGCAGAGAACTCTGCCCCCAGCTCGGCAGAATTCCAAAACGCCCGGTAGTCAGTCCGGCCCTGGATCCATTACATCGCAAGTCATATCAACGACTTGCTGTAGGGGGCGTGCAACACCAGGGAATGCGTTGGATTTTAAATCCAACACCTTCCCTGCTGTTGCGCTAACTGGAGTAGGAATAGTAATTAATACTATTCTTTAATCCAGCGTGCCCCCTACAGCAAATCATTGAAATGACTTGCGATGTAATGAATCGTGTAGGAACAATGCGGTTGTTGTAATGACCGCATTGTAATGAAATGCATAGTGAAAGCATTTGTTGTAAAGGGCCATATTCCCAAAAAGGCCACTGTCCCTGTGATGGTCTCCAATCTTAAAGAGTCACAATTTTAGACCTCCTGAATACTGATGCAGTAGGTCAGATTGTGAATTTCTTTAACTGACCTATTCATACACGGTCGGATTGCAAAATTCCTTTCGAATGAAATCTTAGGGGCAGATTTAAAAGCCCCTTGCGCCACTTTTGCGTCACTTTTCCCATGTTAAAAATGACGCAAAAGTGGCGCACGGGGCTTGTAAATCTGCCCCTTAGTTTTTAAATAGCAAACCTCTATTCTTAAATTCATTGTTTGGTGCTTGTGGTATTTTTGTTTTATTTATGGTTTGTTCCTGTAGCAAACTGATTCCTTTTATAATTTCGTAGAACTTTTATGTTTTTTTATTGTAAAACTAATTTTTGTGCCAAATAGTTTTTGTCCAAATTATTTATGATATTTTCTCATATTAAATTTATTAAAGAGTAATGTCACTCGCTCACAACGTTTCACAGATTACATTTAAGACATGGGTCCTCAGAAATGGGTAATTTCATAGCGTTAACATTTACTGCAAAAACAGTCCCCCTACCACCACCTACATTTTCCTTGTGAAATTTGACTCTTGCGCTCAGTGTGGTGGTTCAAGTGATGTATCTTTTTATCACTTTTTCATTTTAGGAATGGATCTCTCTCAAAATGATTTGAAATAGACAAAGAGACACAAGTTAGCATAGGAGACTCTTACAATGTCCTTTTAATGCACATCCTGGGGTTTGCTGATAAAAGAAGCAAAATTCTTCCGGTTTACTACGACTTTATGGTTTTTTTCTGGACATTGAGGAGGAGTGGAGTCTTTAAATCCAACTTCAAGAGTATTCGGCAACTTTAATCCATACTTTCAGAGGCAATGCCAACTAACGCCCTTAAAGAAAAAAAGGCCACAGCTGCTTTGTTCACCTGTCCTATTTTGCCCTTTTCAATTGTCCACTGAAAGCTACTTTATGTGTATTGATTTTTGTTGTTCCCAATAGGCGACAAGTGTGATTATCTTTGAATAATCGTGGTGCTCATAGGAAATGCAAAACACACAAGGTGATGGACGGAATGTTGCACATTGGCAAAACATTCAACTCCAGTCACAGATCTGGGTTTAATCCATCGTTATTTTGCTCACCACGCCACCCCAGTTCAGACATGGCCACATGCAAATCAGCCTTGACCCTGTGCCTCATGGGAACAGTCCAGCCCGAACTGCCAAGCCATGTCTTCCCTGGACTTGAATCAAGCATCCTACGACCGGTTTCTGGCTATCAGCCATCATCAGCCAGGATAGCTTGACTCCAGTGGCGTAGTGAGCACGGGACCCACGTCTGGACATACCCTTCCCACATAGGACGAACAGCTAAACACACAAGGTGATGGACGGAATGTTGCACATTGGCAAAACATTCACCCCCAGTGACAGATCTGGGTTTAATCCATCGCTATTTTGCTCACCCAGTTCCATGCATGAGTAGTTCATCCAATCCAGATGTTTTGCTTTGCATTCTGGGAATTTTAGTCCTGATTGTTAAATGCAACAAAGAGGACTACAAGTCACAGAATGCAAAGCGAAAACCTGGACTGGATAAGCTTCTCAAATGTGGACTTGGGAAATTGGGAGCTCTGGGATTGTACATCCTTGCCAGGCAGGCACAGGCCCTCCACAATGTTTCTTTTAATGTTTCTCTGGGTAGGCTAAAGGTAATTTATGAGCGCATGTGAACATGTCCAACGCTTTGGCGGGAGGAGATTCAAAACATATTTCGGAGCCCTTATTGGGGCCCCTTGCAAGTAGCAGCGCATAATTTTATGGAACCGAAAGGGAAACAATAGTGGGGCTCGGGTCGGCTGTAACTGAAATGTGAACGAGCTGAGCCCTTAAAATGTTTGCCATGCAAAACTGTAGTGTCGCGCACTAGATGTTGCACGTCACGCCGTAACGTGACGTGCGGGCGGCCATATTGGTGGCTGCACGCGCATCTCAGTTAGAGGCGCAAAAGCCGACCCGAGAGACAGATCGGCTCGGCGCTCTTTAGGGAAAGAGTTTAAATAAATAATAGTTGAAACTACACACTGCTGCAGAGTCTTTATTGGGCCGAGAAGCTACATTACAATGGCGACGAGGACGGGATCCTGAAACCCTGCACCCTGGAAAACATACTTATCAGGGAAATACACTGAGGGAGACAGCAGCACACCGGTTAACCCAGATCCAAGCAGGAAACAGGACAGCAAGGCCAAGCAGCCAGAGAAGCACGGTGTCGAGGAGGGGCAAACAAGCCACCGCATGAGGGACCAGACCCTAAAGAGCGCGGCAGAGCCCAAACACACCCCGTGGGGAAGACAACCACACAGGGGGGAGATAAAGGACCCAGGCGTAGTCAGGACTGAGCGCGCCGAATCCACACGGCTAACTTAAACAAGGGTAACCGCCCTGGGTACCGTAAAAGAAGGCGAGGGGGCTGATACAGATAGTCCCCAGTCACAAACCGGAAAATAGGAGCCAGACAGCACTCCAGGTAGTCCCAGAGGCCAAGGAAACACACCAGCCACGGTCAAAGGGGAGAAAATGAGCGCGCAAGCGGGATACGCAATGGCGCCAGTTCAATTGCTGCCCAAACCGGGGGAACCACTTATGAAGTGGGAAGATTGGAGGGAGTATATAGACAATTTCATAGGAGTCCTAGAAGACGAGAATGAGGAACAATTTAACCCCAAGAGAAAAAAGCGCATTCTACTACTCAATTTAGGCCCGGAAGGACTCAGAATTTACAAGAGCATAGTACCCAAACCAAGAGGTAGCACAGACGACGACGTGTACGCCCATGCCATTGACGACTTGAACGAACACTACCGGCCGGCAGTGTGTGTATCAGTCGTCAGATTTAATTTCCAACAAAGGAAACAACGTCCCGGAGAGTCGGTAGAGGAGTACGTGGCGGCCTTGAAGAAACTGGCGACCACATGCAAATATGACGCATGGGAAGATGAATTCATTAAAGATCAAATAGTGATGCACACTACGAGCATGAACGTACAGGACAAGCTGTGGGCCAGTGGGGAAACCACGCTGAAGGAGGTGATGGTCATTGTCAAAAGGGCAGAATTGGCACGCAGGTGCGCAGACGCTGCAAAGAAGGAAACAACACCCAGTCCCATGGTGAACAAAGTAGACGATGAGGAGACTCGCAGAGACTATAAATACAGAAGTTCCACCTCAAAAGGACCAAATAAATGGCAAGGCAACCCCGGGCCACCAGGAAAACAAGCATGGAACAACAAGAAAACGTGCTACAGATGCGGAAGCTGGTCCCACGAAGCACACGACAGGAAATGCCCAGCGTTCCGGGCCAAATGTATGTACTGTGGCATAATAGGTCACTACGAGAAGGTGTGCCGGAGAAAATCTTCCAAGAACATGGTGAAATACATTGACCAGGATCATGAAGACCATGAGGGAAGCACAGAGGAAGAAGTAGTCACCGTACTGTGTATATATGACCAGGTGTTGAGTGTGGACGGAAAAAGGACAACCAAACCAGTATTAGAAATGACAATCGGCGGAATACCCATAAGCGTAGTGGCGGACACCGGCTCTCCCTACACCATTGTCCAGAGAGCGGTGTGGAATGAAATTTCCGGGCCACACTTAGGCCCAGAACTGGAGAAATTGGACATCCGACCAGTCACATACAATGGGGACCGCATACCGATGGCTGGATTCCGACCATTAAAGTTTGAGTTCAGAGGCCGATCCGCATTTTGCAAGCTGTACGTATCGGAGAAGGGACCGTCAGTATTGGGATGGCTGGACCAAGGTGACCTGGGCATCAAACTGGATCCAGGCGGGAAGGAGCAGATACTTCTCACAGAACCAGAAGCATGGCCAGACCTGGTCAGGTGGAAAGAAGACTACCCCAAAGTATTTGGAGGCAAAGTGGGAAGGTTGGAGAAATTCCTACACAAAATTGTACTGAAGGATGGAGCCATACCAGTCGCCCACAAAGTGAGAAACGTGCCCCTAGCGGTGAGAGACGCTGTTCAAGTCGAACTACAGGACTTAGAGAAAAAAGGAATTATCGAACCCATCACGTGTGCAGAATGGCTCGCGCCATTAGTGGTGGTCATGAAGCCCAGTGGAAAGGTCAGGTTATGTGTTGACCTGAGGGAGTTGAACAAGAATATCGTGGTGGAGAAGTTCCCTCTACCAAGAATCGAAGAAATGTTGGCAAAAACCAGAGGAGTCAAGTGGTACTCCACCATTGATTTGACCTCGGCTTACCATCAAATTGTCTTGCACCCTGACAGCAGGAAATTAACATAATTCATCACCCCATTCGGATGCTATCAGTTCTGCCGCATGCCGTTCGGACTGGCCTCGGTGGCTGCAGTGTTCCAGAAACTGATGCACCAGCTGTTTAGGAATATGGACGGCATCCAGTACTTCCAGGACGACATCCTGGTAAGGGGGCGCGACAAAATGGACCACGACTCGAAACTTAACAAGGTGCTGAAGACCTTGGAGGTCAAGGGCCTCACAGCAGAAGGGGCCAAGTGCCGATTGGGCATGGAGTCGGTAACCTACTTAGGCCACGAGATAGGGGTGCAAGGGATCACGCCAAAAACAGAAAACGTAAAGGCCATTTATGAGGCACTGCCACCCACCAACAAGGAGGAGGTCAGGTCATTCCTGGGCATGGCGGAGTATTACAGTAAATTTGTGATGCATTTTGCCTCAAAGACACACCACATGAGGATGCTGACAAGGGAGAGCACCGCATTCCAGTGGACAGCAGAGACTCAGAGTGAATTTGAAACCATCAAGAAGGACGTCGCAGGAGCTGTGCCACTCCAGGGGTATGACCCTCAGGGCATAAGGGTGCTCACAACCGACGCCAGTGACAAGGGGCTGGTTGCAGTACTCATGCAAGATCGAGGCCAAGGGCAAATGGAGACAATCAGCTTCGCATCCCGCACATTGAGCGATACGGAAAAGAAATACAGTGTTATCGAAAAGAAGATGCTGGCCGTCGTGTGGGCAATGACAAGGTTCAGGCAATTCCTATGGGGCACTCGATTCCAGCTGAAGACAGATCACAGCCATTATTGAAAGTGTTAACATCCAGCGGACACGCCCAGGATCTCGAAGATGACCTTGAAATTGCTTGAATTCAGATACGACGTAGAGTACATTCCAGGAAATCGGAACAGGGTAGCAGACTACCTAAGCAGAGCGGCGGCCATGGAGCCAGGAGAAGAAGACCAAGCAGGAAAGGAGGAGATGGTAGCACTCACGGAAGACCAAGAGAGAGTCATCTGCAATCAGGAGTGGACTGAAGCATACGAAAAGGACTGCACCATACAGGAAGTGAAGTTACACATTGTCAAGGGTTGGCCGGACAAAAGACAAATGAACGAGAACATTAAACCATACTATGAGGTCAGGGAAGAGTTGTCGTTGGATGACCGAGGAGTATTCGTGTACAGAGGAGATAAATTCATCCCCCCAGAAGGCATCATTCCCAAGCTACTGGACATACTACATGAGGGCCATTTGGGAATAGGAAAGATGAAATTAAGGACCAAACAAAACTACTGGTGGCCAGGTATGGACCTACGGGCAGAGAGACATGTCAGAGATTGTCTACAGTGCCGGGGAGCAGACAAGACGCTCAAACCTTTGCGTCCAGCATTAGGGAAATTCGACCCTCCACAGAATCCGTGGGAAGAACTGTCGATAGACATTTTGGGCCCGATTCTCGACGGCCAAGGTATCCAAAAGTACGTATGTGTCCATATAGACAGATACTCGAAATGGCCAGAGGTAAAAATAGATGAAGCAATGGATGCCGAGAACATTTTAAAGTTTCTGTCGGACACTTTCGTGAAAGAGGGCATCCCCAAGTCCATCCTGAGTGATAATGGCCCCCAATTCACTTCCGACAAATGGAACAACTTCATGCAGAGGAATGGTATCATTACCAAACGCACGTCGATCTACCATCCGGCTGGCAACGGCCTGGTAGAACGATTCAATAGAGTAGTGATGGGAGCTGTACAGGCAGCGAACTCCAGCAACAAGGACTGGGAAAAAGAAATATGGCACATGGTGTGGGCGTACAGAATTACCCTCACTGGGACGGGGTACAGCCCTTTCCAGATACTGAGAGGTCGTGAACCATTCACTCATGACAACCGCGCATGGAAGGAAAAAACCATAACGAGTGAGTGGTCCCCCGCAGTGGTTCAAGCCAACCTGGAAAGAGCACAGACCATATATGCCAACCACTACAACAAACGCAGGAATGTGAAAAGTACAGAACTGGAAAAAGGCGAGTGGGTGCGAGTAAAGTTGGCAACGTTGCAGAGGAAGGGGGACAGTAAGTACAGTAAACCGATGCAGGTCAAGGAGGTGTATGACGAGCGGCCTTGCTGAGTGATGGGAATGTGTGGTCCCAAGACCGCATGGCCAGGTGCAACAAAGTCTTACGATGGCATCAAGGCGGAACAGAATGGGAAGACATGGAGGATCCCAATGTGGAGCAGGAACAACCCGCCGTAGAGTTGCAGGAGAGGAGAGGCGAACAGCACGAGGAGAGAAATCCTGACATCAACCAAGGAACTGCAATGGAAATGCAAGTGAGGAGAACTGATGGAAGCGCGGCGGCGCTGAGAAAGGGAAGTTTAAGCACAGAGACCCAGGATAGGGGGGCGCCGTCCACCCCAGCAAGGGTAACCCGGAGAGGAAGAACTGTGGTGAGACCTGCCAGGTTTCGAGACTTTGATATGGACAGCGAACTGTAAGTTACTTGTTCTTTATTTGGAAAAAAGGGAGATATGTAGTGTCGCGCACTAGATGTTGCACGTCACGCCGTGACGTGATGTGCGGTCGGCCATATTGGCGGCTGCGCGCGCATCTCAGTTAGAGGCGCGAAAGCCGACCCGAGAGACAGATCGGTTCGGCGCTCTTTAGAGAAAGAGTTTAAATAAATAATAGTTGAAACTACACACTGCTGCAGAGTCTTTATTGGGCAAAGAACCCTGTAAAACTAAGGGAAAGTCTCTTTTAAAACGTGCATTTCTTTAACATGCGGGAGCGTTTTACTTCCGTACACCAAACTATAACACTGCACGGTGAGTGAGGCATTTATTAAACGTGGACATTTTAAACACGACCTTAAAAAGATTCATGCCCCCACACCGACAATAATGCCAATATTGAACAAAAATCAAGTCTGTTATCTCCCGCACTATATAATAGCCTAGATTTTTTTCAGCGATGGAGCAACTTTATTAAACCAAACACAAGGGGATTTTATACAGCGCACATCCTTAGCTCGCGTATTTCAAAGACCTTTCTTCTGCGAGAATGTTACAAAATGAGGGCGGTGAAATAAAATATTTGACTAAGATCACACAGTTCGGTCAAGCAGCGTAGCGTGGATTGATCCCAGTGGCAAACTGTGCAATTAAGCCACCAGATGCGTATCTCTGTCTTATGATTTACACAGGGACATCTTAAGAATTTTGGTGGTCCCTGGTCCTAAATAATTTTTGGGGGCACTTTTCAGAACAGCTTTGAATTTATGATCCAATTTCAGCTCTTTCATGCCTTCTCTGGCCAGGTCCCCGACAGTCAAGCAGGGGCAGTACCTCCGCTATGGCAGAGGAGCGTCGCCCCACTGTTTTCTCGCAGTGCAAGAAGCAGAAACATAAAATGGTATTTTAAATGCTAATTTATATTTTGCTTCTGGCACTGTGAGAAAGCAGAATGGTATGGCTGGTTGGGGGCGGGCGGGTCGGAGTGGCTTGCCCAATGCTGTGGGCCCTGACTGTTTGGTCGGCATCTGAGGCCGATCAAACTAGTCATGCACACTCTCCATTTTCAAGCCTTGACTGCAGTGCACATGCACACTCCAAATTCGAAATTTGTTTACATCCAATATTCAGGGATAGTGATGTGTACTTAAAATATTGTTAATCACACTATAAGGTCAACTCAGGAGAGATAGTTACCATCTAAGGCACACTCCTAAACTACAATTCTCACAAAAATAACTGGATGGTTACGACAACTATACCCAAACAGTAAGTTGACACCAAAAATGTATTAATAGGGACAAGGAATGAGGAAAATCATGTTTAAAAGGACAATTATTGTCTTTAAGTCGAGAACCCTCACTCACCTGAAGGTTACATGCGTCATCATTGGGTTCTCTCTTGCACACTGTGACAGCAAGGTACACAGTGTGGGCTACAACTCTCCCTCCGAAGAAGAGCGTGAGGTGTTTTAATTAACTCTAATGTTATGATGAGTGAGGGGTAGAGTGCAGAAATGCAAAGAAAATAGTGAATTAAAACTATCTCCACCAAGGACACAAAACTTTAATGGTTTTCCTAGGCGGATAGAAGAAAAAACCGTGTGGAAAAATAGGGGTATGGATGTTCTCTATATGTCAGGTCAACATGTTTCTGCCTTGATGACTAAAAAGTTTGTGGCATTCGTCAGGACCAATAAGTTGTCACTCTGCTATAACGTGAAAAATAATAATAAAATTACCATACTTAATATGTATGGAGAACCATGAAACCAGCTGCAGTCTGGTCCGGTTTCTGCGAATAAAATTATTCATGGTCAATATTGCTCACTAACCATCATTTCCTCAGAAACATACATCCCGTGTTAATAAAACTAGTGCAATACCCATATCACCACACACGTGTGAGATGAAATTTAGTCACCTCACAATTTTTTCAGCGATCATCTACTTCTTCCTTCTACCGCCCTAGATACACACGTCACAGGAATCTAAAGTGTCATTAATCAAAAGTAAACATGAAACACTTTGACACACATTCTCTTAGGCACTTCAATTATATACATCAGCATATTCCATACCATACTCTTACTGTTCAATTCACATCATTGAACATGCCTTCCAACCAAATCGTCTAATCACAGTTATCCAAGTATATTCTTAATCTATGCCAATGCCTCTTGGTTTTCACTGTCAGGCAAAACAGTATTCCCTGAAATCTCACCCGCCCGTCTGTCATTTGTGAACCTCATTTTAAGTATCATACAAACGTTAAGATAATATTGCTAAGTAAATAATGTCCCATAGTGATATATACGGGTCTAATGCTGGCTACAGAGACCGAGTGTATCACTGGACGCGTATAGTCAAAAACCATCGCGATGCACTGTAGACCTTACCGACTTTCCTGGAGCCTGCAGCTCTCACATCAAGGCCAAAAGGGAAGCCCGATTGACTTGAGTGACATTTAAATATCTATATTGCCGACATCTTGCGTCTAGTGACCCGGAAGTATCCCAATGCACAACCGGGTCACACGGGCCACCTCATTGCGGCTGTAACATAATTTACTGATGGTTCAACTATTGTGGAATTTGATAAAATGGCTCATCAAATTCGGTAATTACAGTGGTTCAAAATTTCCTCTTGGGAATTTGTAGTTCTAAAAGGAAAAGTGGTCTTATAAACTACAATCTTGGCGTGAATTGTAGTTTACAACCTAAACCCACTACCCTAAACAACGATATTATACGGGCCAAAAGGAAAAAGTTCTCAAAGATCACACAGGACAAGTTCCTATATGCGAACTAAACTACACGCATGCAAACTAGTTCCAAATATGGAATGTGATCATTAGAACTGCAGACATGCTATAAATGTAGTTTGGACCAGAAGCACGTCCCTAAAGAACATTGTAAAAATCAAGCGGACAATGGACAAAACTAACTCTCATGTACATAAATAGTGTGGTACTCCATTGTATATATAGGTTGGTGCACGACAAATTAAGACATAATCGAGTAGACACATCCGTGTCATTCAAATCGCAATCATTGTGTATTGTCGCTACACCACATAATATACAGTATAGGGGCATGATAAAGTCTTATAAAGAGCCCCAGGGTATATCCTCATTTAATCCTCTCTCATGACTCTTTCTGTTCACGTCTAAACATTACCTTCTCAAGGGGCCCTATATTAGTCTCATATCTAGGTTTATCCACAATGACCCAGGAGAAATCATTTTCAGCATGGCCCCTCTCTATGTAGTGTCTAGTCATGCGTGTGTTAGCTTTCTTGCATCTAAATGCACTACGGTGTTCAACCATTCTATGTTTAACCTTATGTGTGATCATACCAATACATATTAGTGAGCACGGGCAAGTAATCATATAAATTAACCTGCTCGTATTACAATTGGTATGTATCCTCAATTGCCAAGGTGTTTTCAATATCATATCCAATTGTTTCACATATTTAGTGAGAGGACACACTGAACAACAACCACACGGGAAGTGGCCTGTAACTGGAGGTACCCCCCATATAGTGCTCTGTGTCACTCCTGGTTGTGGTACTCTTGGTCTCGTGTGAACTAGTAGTTTGCGTAGATTACTGCTCCTTTTCAAGGCAAATGGAGGTTTTTCTAAACTTAAGGAGCATGTGCCAGAATTTCATAACGGCCCTTTTGACATTGGACGTCCGGTCACTATAAGTAGTCACACAAGCCATTCTCTTATTTTCAGGTTTATCATAAGATTCAAGCAATGGTTCACGATGATTATAACATGTTCTTTTTTCTGCTCTGTACACCAAATGGATGGGATAATTTCTGGCAAGTAATTCCTCACTCAAGTTCTTGGCATGTTCTTTATATCTGGGAACCTCACTACAATTCCTACGTAGTCTTAAAAATTGACCTATAGGAAGGTTTGTTAGTAAGGCACGTGGATGAAAGCTGTGATAGCTAATCAATGAATTCCTAGCCATGGGCTTTTGATATAGTTCTGTGTGGATTTTCCCATCTTTGGGGTATAGTCTAAGATCTAGGTAGGTTACTGTCATGGTACTGGATTCACCAGTGAATTTCAGGTTTGCATCACAGTTGTTCAACCACACGGAAAACGTATCTAGAGATCCCTGGTCACCTTCCCAGATGAAAGAGACAAGGCGTCTTTCCAGTCATCCCTCGATTGATGTTTACAGTCGTGTTGATTATAATAACTCACCTTCGGAGTAAGAATTTTAGTCCCTGAGCTCCCCGGCAGCTGGTATGAGATAAGCAAGCTGCTTGAGGTCTACAGTGAGCAAGTGTCCAGTAGTATTGTGGCAGAAAATTGTGCGGCCCTGAAGAACCTGCTAAATATGTTCATGGCAGAGAAATATGTCGGCGTTAGGTAATGGTTTGCTAAATTAGCTACCAGCCTTTTTAATTCAACAGAGTACACCCATTTTTCAATAAAACTTGCGGAAGGGTGGCACTGTTGATTTTAAGCACTTTTGTTTGTCACAAGCAGATTCATTTTGCTACCACATTTTTTCCCTGCACTTCTTTGGTTATTGTTTTGGACACATTTTCTTTTGAACCGATTGATGACCAATGATGAGAAAGGGGCCCAGTCTGGAGTTTACATACCAGTTGCCCCGATGGTGGTGTTCCTGTGAGGTGTCATTCGGTTCTTCACACTTTTTTTGACCTTTATGTGCTACACACTTGGCGTTGATTTAGGTTCCAGACAAATGTTTGGACTCGCTCTCGGGACCTGTCAGAGAACGTTTAGCCATTAGGTCTTGTCCTTTTTCGTTAGAAGTAATTTGGACGTTGTGCAGTATGACATCCCCGAACAAAATATAAAATACTGGGAAATATAACGGTGAGCAGTACTTTTTAACTGATCCGTTATGTATAAAAATAACTGACATTATTTACGTCCACAAGACAGGGCTTCTATTGTTGATGAGGTTCTTGAGTGGGGGGCTGCCCTGTCTGTTGTTTCCCTCTAAGCTCCGTTTTGTTATACACCTTCCCAGAAGACCAGGATATTGTCAATACACCGTTTCCACAGTTTAAGTTGTGGGTGAAACAAATTTGTACAGGAGTATATAAACTTGGTTTCAATGCCGTGCATGTATAAATTGGCCATACTAGGGCCACAAGTGCTGCCCATCAATGTGCCCGTAGTTAGCCAATATAATTTATCCTCAAAACTGAAGAAATTTTCTTTTAAGGCTAAACTCGCAGATCGCATCACAAATGCATTAAGAGTTTGATCCTCACGAGGGTGACACTCAAGAAGTTGTTCGATGGTCTCCGGTGTGTCATTCTGTGGAATACAGGTGTATAACGACTCAACGTCATATGTTACTTAAAATATTGTAACACAGCAGCAGCTCACTAACATTACTGCAAATAATATGTGTCACCCTCCCATTTGTAATATGTGGAGTCCTCTATTTAATTAATATGAAGGGGTGGGTGAGTGTGTGAGTGAAAGGATGGATGTGCGTGTGAAAGTGTGGGTGAATGATGAATGGATGGACGGGCCAATGAATGATTGAAGGGATGGATGAAGTGACTAATAATGTGAATAGATTGAAAGGGTGAATGGATGGGTGGGTGGATGGATGGATCGATCGATGGGTGGAAGGAAGGATGGATGGATGTGTGAAAGGATGGAGATAAGGATGAATGAGTGAAAGAATGGATGGATGAAGATGGATAGATGAGTAAGTGAAAAGGTGGATGGATGAGTGCAAGGGTAAATGGATGGGTGGAAGGATGGATTAATGAATGGCTGAAAGGATAGATGAGTGGAAGGATTAATGTAAGGATGAATAAGTAAAAGAATGAATGGGTGAGTGAAAGGGTGGATGGATGGGTGAAAGGGTGGAGGAATGATGGATGACTGAAAAAACGGATGGATGGGTGAAAAGTAAGAAGAAAGTAAGGATGGATGAGTGGAAGGATGTATGTATGAGTTAAAGGGAGGATGGATGACTGAATGGATGGATGAATGACTGAATGGATGAATGAGTGAAAGGGAGGTGGGTAAATATATGAATGAAGTGGTGGATGGATGATGAATTAAATGATGAATGGATGGATGAATGAAAGGATGGATGGATGAGTTAAAGGGTGGATGGGTGAAAAGGATGGGCGGATGAGTGAAAGGATAGATGGATGAATGGAAGGGTGGGTGGATGGATGAATGAAAGGGAGGATTGATAGATGGAGTGAAAGGGTGGATGGATTCATCCTCAATGGGATGGATGAATGGATGGATGAGTAAAAGGGTGCTGGAGGGATGGATGAGTGAAAGGATGGATGGATGAGTAAGTGAAAAGGTGGATGGACGAGAGCAAGGGTAAATGGATGGGTGGAAGGATGGATTATTGAATGGCTGAAAGGATGGATGAGTGAAAGGATGAATGTAAAGATGAATGAGTGAAAGAATGAATGGGTGAGTGAAAGGGTGGATAGATGCGTGAAAGGGTGGAGGAAGGATGGATGACTGAAAGCACGGATGGATAAGTGAAAGGATAGAAGTAAGTAAGGAAAGATGAGTGGAAGGATGGATAAATGAGTGAAAGGGAGGATGGATGGATGAATGAATGGATGGATGGATGACTGAACGGATGGATGCAAGGATGAGCCTACTTTAAAAGGGTGGTATAAGTTCAGTTCCCAGATCAGAGGTGTGTAGCTAACTGTACTTCTTGGTGGGTGATGATTGTAATGAGCTTTGTTTACTATGGTCTATGGTTACTGCTAATTTAATATAATTTTGTTTAATGCAAACCTTATCAGTAGATGCTCACAGCACGTTGCACATAAAAACAAAAGAACCTTTACATCTTGTTTGCTCTCTCATAGTGCCAATATCGGTAACCCTCCCCATCCCCTACACAGCAATATCCTGGAGAAATAAATAGACAAGACACCTTTGTGGAGAAAATTGCTGCAGGTTTATTTGCATAACAAATATGACAACATAATGGGTTATCTTACGGGCGATCCCAGGGCAGGCATCTCCTCGCCGCCTGCCCACCTGATCAGCCAAATTGCACCGTGGCCCTAGCCAACCGGTGTTTGTCAGATTTGGGGGAGGGGATAGCCCCTCCCACCGGTGGACCGCCAGTCCACCCCATTACTCACGCCCCCAGAAGGAGGGGGGGCTTAGCATCGCAGGCAACCCCCGTGCGTCAGGGCAGTGGGACAAAGAGGGTGTCCAGAGGGCGGGAGAGGCATATGATGTACCTCGCCCCCCACCCACTCCTGCCCAGAAGTGACGGAGGCATGTGGATCGTATAGGGGTCCCAAACACTAGGCGGCTGCCTCGTGTGCCATCATGTGGCACTAAGGAGCCACCCTCTTAGGAGGGCCCCCTTCGTGGGCCCGGGGCAGCCCGCATTGAGTGTTGTGGGCTGTGCCTAGACTACACATTGCATTCTCACCCTGGGTCTTGAGGTTTAACGGTGATATTCTGGGCTGGACCCAGGTCTCTGGGTGGTGGTGCCATGCCGCTGTTTGATGACATGGTTGAGATGGATTCCCCATTCGGGACTGGGATTTGTGGGGTCTTCAGCTGGTCAGAAGTAGTTGGTTTGAGGATCTGTTTGGCCCACATAGTGTTGTGTGCATGGACGAGCCAGTGGTTGGATCCCATGGGTACAGCACTGGACCCTGGAGGCATGCAATGAACTCAGAGGTCGAAGTGCATAAAGAAAAGTATTGGAACTGTGATCATTGGTAAAAGGGGGGGCAATCAGCCAGCATGGGGGCGGAGTCAGGGTCATGGCTGAAAAGAACAGAATATTCTTCAACCCTGTTCTTGATCTTTCACCTTCAGGTTACTGCATATAAAATATAATGCACACATCTTAAATGAAAACTAAATGCAGCTTACATTTGTAAGTGGAAAATGCATTTTTTCAGATAGGACAGCTCTGTTGGGTAATGCGGTCACTTCATGTGTAATCGGATGGTCACCGATTTGAATCCTGCTCAGTACCCCGGGGAATTAGTGACCTCTAATTATATTGCTAAAAAGACCATACCTGCCACAGCAAGCACTATTAATAAGTACTTTTTTTTTTTAATATTAGACCCGTTATAACATAGGTTGCACACTGTAAAAAGCATAAGGCAGATATATTTAAATGTTTAGAGTGCTTTCAAAGGCTATGTTTTCAGTCATAAGCTCTTTATAGCAATTTTAAACCGTTTTTATAGGTTTACATTAAGTGAAAAACGCCAGATCCTATCAATTAAAGCCTATACTGGCTCCCGAGCAGCCTTTAAATTGACCAATTTACTAATTGCACACATTTACATTTCTTACAGGCAGCCAAGAACATGGAGGGAAGCTGGTTTCTCTTCAGCTGCATTTCCCTTCCCCTCATTCAGGCCAGGGGAGCTTCTCTCTATCTAGACCACTTCAAACATTCAGGAAGGTGCTCTTTTTTTAAATAAAAAGTATGGGAACTGTTTCAATCAAATGAATACAGTTTGGGAAGTCATTCTGCTGCTCATTTCGAACTCTGAATGAACTTTTCTCTGGTGATATATGACCTTGAGATAGTTTGTAAAGTTGTAGGGTACTGCTGCCTTTCAAACCAGCCTTTCTTGGTCTCAACGTGAAATCTGTACAAATTCTGTAGCCTTCACAAGGATTTCTGGGCTAATTCCTAATGCATGCCAACATTTCAGAACAGGAAAGTGGGAGATTTTACTAAAAAATCTGGGGAATGCATTTTCCTCATTCATTTTTATTGAGTCAATTTTAGGCGGGAAGAAACTAAATAAAGTAACTATTGGCTTCAAAAATTAAAATCGTGAGTCTCCTGACTAAATCGGGTCAGATGGAATGTACGTTATGCCCAAACGCAGCTTCAAAAGGGGACTTGTTTCACCATAATCCTGCTTCATTTCTGAAATAAAAATAAATTGTTGTGCGCTAATGGAGATGGGTGATTCACACAGAAGCACATTCTAGCCGGTTCGATGCTGATGACGGAACCGCTCCGTCATCAGCTGCGGGTGCGCTGTGCTGATGACGGAGCTGTTCCGTCATGGCCCGGCCGCCGCGCCTGCGCGGCATGTTCTATTAGGTGGGCGGGGCCATGACGGAACCGCTCCGTCACTAGCACAGCGCAACCGCGGCTGGTGACGGAGCGTTTCTGTCACCAGCATGCGGCTGCCGTGCGGCCGCCCAGCCCACTTAGCGCTGCGGCGGAATAGCCGCCGCAGCGATGTGGTTAACAGAGTTGAATGGGTTGTACTCCTACAAGTGAAGCATCCCAAGGAATGAACTCTGTGGACCACTGACACCTCAAAAAAAAATGGCGGCATCTGAGATAAAGCCCCAGCCCATGCCCAATAGCTCTAATCTACAGGAAAGCTAGTGCTAGTATTGTCAACAACTCTATAAATAAAAAAGTGGTTGTTGCCATTTCTTTAGCTCATAAGGTGGAGTGGTGTGGCTCATTGGTTAGAGGCGGCAGACCCGAAAGCAGAGAACAGCCCGGGACCAGGGTTCAATTACCGATGCGGCAGGGTCTTGGACCAGGGTCAGCGGACTCGATAATTCTCGCCTCGGTACCTACTCTAACCAGGGATCACACTCGGCAACTCTGGGCATTAGCTTGCCTTATCTCTACAACGGCCCCCCACATTCGCCAGGGATGCCAGGTTTCACCTTGGAGATACCCAGTAGGGACCATCTCACAGGGATAGCCAGGACGGGTTCCCCAGCGGTCTACAGCGCCACGACGCCTCAGGGCAGCAGTGCGCTTTACAAGAACACATACATTACACATACATAAACTCTGGGAAGTTTTGTCGATTATACTGTTCTTTTTGTCATTTCCGGTGGCCCTGTATTGGAAATGGGCATTTGATGTCGTCATTTTGCCCACTTAATAAGAGCACAGCTTCTTAAGAGTCAGATCAGATTGTTTGCTGATGTGTCTATCTGAGAAAGAAAATATATTCATAGTCCCTGGGACATTAAAATATAGCAACGTTTGTGACTAATCGTTCTGTGCAAGAGACCAATGAAGGCACTTGGACAACATATTAACTTACAGGGTGTTTGTGTATTGTCCTGGAAATATGTCACAGGTGAAAGGCAACACTTGGAGCCTGTTTTAGAGTAGGGTGTGCCAGAAAATTCTCCGTTTTATAAAGGAAGTGTTAAATCCACTGGGGAACCGTCCATGATAATAAAACTATCTGACTTGGATTGTAGGTTAACCACAAATATAGTGACTTGTACAACATTGTAAAGGCAAGCATGCATAGTGGAGTATAGGTTTACTATTCTAACACCACATGGATGATATTGTGCAAACCAATATCTTGCAGTTGATGTTACTGCATGTCGATATTTTTGAGTCGATTACTTGGTAGAACGCCATGCATCGAGCTGGGTTTTCGACTTATCTTCTACTTACCCATTTGCATGTTTTTTTTAGCTGAAGATTTGGCGCTGAAAGGTACAGCTACACAAAGCAGCCAGTATCCATACCTCGGGCTGCCGTCATACCCACTCAACACCAAGCGCAATGGGAACTACTTTGAAAAGTACTGCTCTGCCACCAACGGGGACATGAATCCATGGTGGAGAGTGGACTTAGGACAAAGTCAGCCAATTGGATCTATTGTGGTGGTGAACAGAGCCGACTGCTGCCCTGAGAGACTCAGAGGTGCTGAAGTTCGGGTCGGAGACAATGTGAACAACAACAACCCTGTGTAAGTTCTGATAATTGTGCATTTGACTGCATTGAGCCAAGGGGAGCTTGATATTGTAGAAGCTTTTCCAAGAGTGCTTAGAATAACCTAGTTCTTAAGCAGGTACTCACTATACCACTCATCTGTCATTGTCTGATTTGTGATGCAGCTCTTAATGGATCTTTTGTCATCTTTGTCTTCGCACCTTATGTACAATACTCATGGGTGGGCTTCCATAAAAACAGGTCTGGCTCACTCTGTTGTTCTGGTTGTCTCTCTCATTCTACAGGTGCGGCACCATCACTAACCTTGGCGCCGGATCTGTTACTACTCTCTGCTGTAAAGGGATGGTGGGACGCTACGTCAGTGTCGTCATCACAGGCCGCCGGGAATACCTCACCCTTTGCGGAGTGGAAGTATACGGTGTTGTGCCACAGAAGCAGCCAAATGTGTGCTGGTAGTGAGGAGGAGTGCTCATCAACAACCATGGTCACATGTCCAATATGGGACCTGTTTTAACTTTTCCTCAGACGGTTCTGTTACTTTGCTGTCATGTCTTTTGTATCAAATACCTGTAATTCTAGGCGCTATAAAAGTTCTCTAACGCAGCATGAACCATTGATTCATTGAACATTTAAAAAGTGTGTGGTGGCTCGAAGGCAAAAATCTTTAATCAACATGCTAGAAAATAACAGGTTTTTTGGGGGGAGGAAAGAGGATTTTTGACCATTTTTGCAGCTGTCTACAACAATGCACCATATGTATGCTGGAGAGTGTGTCGGGGTAGGAAGGCCTACGTACTGACCCGGGGTCTGGGGGGTTGTCGGGATGGGAGGCGGGTATGACTTGGAGGGGACCCAGTGCGCTGGGAGTGAGCCAACTGTTTGAAAGTCCTGGGGCGGTTTGTATGTGGGGCGAGAGAGGGGGGGCTGCGGCTGATGGAAACTGACTGCACTATTCTCAAGGCTATCCGGACTCACGTTAACTCGATGGATGAGCTCTTACTTTACCCCGCATTGTTTTTAGTTATGTTCAGGGAGGGGGGGGGTTTGGTTTGCTACTTGGGTTCAGAGAACATGTAATAATAAAAAAAAAAAAGGATAAAAGCAGATGCCCGGATGGACACGATGGCCACCCTCTGTGTTGGGGCGGAGCCCCGCTTATGTGACCCTTATGTGATGGTGCTTTGACTACTGTTTTTCGCAATGTTGAGAATTGGGGGGTCGCTGGCCTTTTTCTTTTCTTACCTATGTAAGCATTGATCTCTGTTTATTTGATATTGGCAACGTAATTCTACATGTATCTGTGCATCTGCAATAAAAACGTTTTATAAAAAAAAAAACAATGCACCATATGCTTATCGCAGAAAGACTAAGGGCCCGATGTAGGTAAATCCCATTTACCGATTTTGAAATACAGAATTTTACCGATTCGGTATTTCAAAATCGGTAAATGGGATGTAGGTCCCAACATCTGGATTCGTTACCGAATCCTTAACAATTCATTAATTACCGATTCGGTAAATACCGAATCGGTAATGCCCATTAATTCCTATGGGCTTTGAAGCCCATAGGAATGATTAGGCATTACCGATTCGGTATTTACAGAATCGGTAAATAATGAATTCACAAGGGTGCAGGGGGTGTCACTTTGACACCCTCTAGCACCCCCAAAACGGGCATGTGTGCAATGTGGCACACAGACATGCCCTAAGGGCATGTCTATCTGTCACATGGCACATGTGTACATGCACAGATGTGCATGTACACAGGAATCAGTATTTTACCATGGATTTGTATTCCATGGTAAAATACCGATTCTGTAAGCCATGTGCCAATGGAAAATTGGCTACCCACATAGCATTTTCGGTAATTTTACCGAATCGGTAAATATTACCGATTCGGTAATTATTACCGATTCGGTACTTATTACCGATTCGGTAATAATAACGATTCGGTAAAATTACCGAATATGTGCACCTACATCTCCCTAGCCCTTTACCGATCGGAAACGGCCGAAAATCGGTATTTTCGGCCGATTCCGATCGGTAAAGGGCTACCTACATCTGGCCCTAAATCCCTGAAAGTGCCCTGTGCACAGAGGTCAGTAACAATGGTGGTGGGGCAGAGTGTGGGAACACTTACTTTGAGATGCAACCTAACGTCCTCCTCCACCAGTCTTCTCTCTTCCAGTCAGGCTCTAACACGGGACCTAGCAAACTCGCCCAACCAATCCTGGTGCTGCTCTCACCAGCATGAGAGCAGCACCTGGATTCGAGGGAGGATCCTCACTCAGCGCTCAAAGAGCACTGGAGACCTGCACTTCCTCTAACCCAGCTGTCTAAGATAGCTAGGTTGGAGAAGTATAAAATGTGCATGTCTGGCTGGTTGTTGCAAAGAGACATGCCATTTTAAAGCGCTCAGCTCCCTGCTGCCACTCGGCAGCACTGGCCCTGCCTCGTGCTGAAACTCAGTTTGGGACAGGCCTGTTGCTCTAAAATAAAATGGTAATAAATAAACGTTATTACCATATTTTTTTCAGCTCTGGCCTGGGGCTTTTCTTTGTGGCGCGACGCTCCTCCGCTCGAATGGAGGAGCTGCCTTTGCCGTACACTCAATCCAGAGACCCTAAGAGTCAAGTGAGACTAAACCACAAATGAACTCCGCCTGCTGTCAGCTGAGGTGTAGGTCGGTCATGCAGGCCATTGCCATTAGGCAGATTTACCAACATTTAGTAAAACCGACTCTGCTCAACACATGTGGAATAACATTATAGCTTCAAGGTCACCAAGGTCAGCCTGGTATGTGGATAGAGCTTTCTTTTCAGATGCACATGCATAGGATTTCCAAAGGGATTCAAGGAAATCTAGGATTGCACTCTATCCACAACTAAAGGACACATTTTGTGCAGATGCCTACTGTGCCATTTACGAACAAAGGTTTGCATTTGCCCAGTTTTGCAGCGACTGGAGTCCCTTCTCGCTTTTCACCTCAGTACATTTTTTTGAGGTTGCGTATAGCGGCACAGATCACCTCCTGTCTTGCTATCAACTTCTTCTACTTTAGACCCAGGTATTCAGGATCCACATCTTGCTTTGGTAGGTTGTTGGAGAAACTGATCACTTTTAAAGGGAAACCACTATGACATCATCATTTTGGCATTTCTACCAGCTGAGTCTTGGGAGCCTGTCAGCTGGCACACTCCATGTGTTCATGCAGGTCCTGCATGCTGGCTTGTTCAGTGATGTCAAGTTATGATCATGTCCACACTCTCCATGCTGTAACCTGAGACCTGTGCACTGCTTTGTCTGGCTGTCTTTGCATTCATTGCTGTTGCTAGGTAACATGGAATGGAATGGAATGGAAGGGCATTTGCAGAGCGCAAGGCTACCCGAAAGCATCCCAGCACTAGTAACTGACACAGGGGAGACAGAAGGCTAAGGAAAAAGCATGGTCTTTAAATGCTTTCGGAAAGCCAGGTGTTCGGAGACTGTGCGAAGGTGTAGAGGTAGGGAGTTCCAGAGTTTGGAGGCGTTGTAGGAAAATAGCTGACCGTTGCTTCTGGACCTCTTGATCCTAGGGATTTCTGCCAGATGCAAATTGTCTGATCGGAGCCTCCTATTGGCTTCATAAGGACGTATCATGGTGGAGTTAATGGGTGGGTCGAGTTCCTGCATTGACTTATGCACTAGACACAAAGCCTTGAATCTGATGCGTTCCTGGACTAGGAGCCAGTGGAGGAAACGGAGAGCAGGTTTTGCTGATAGCCTATTGGTGGTTCCAGTGAAAAGTCTGTTGGCGCTGTTTTGCACCGATTGGAGTTTTGTGATTGCTGAGATGGGGGCACCCAGATACAGAGCATTCCCATAGTCCAATCTCGAGAGTATGAGTGATTGAACCAATACTCTCCTACCCTCAAAGGGGAGGAGAGGCATAACCTTTCGGGCCATTCTAAGTAGACCATAGCAGAGGGCTGCCCTTTTTCTAGCCTACGTCCTAAAACTCAGGTCCTGGTCCAACCATATACCGAGGCTCTTAATTTCTGTTTTAGGGACCGGGGCTGGACCCATGCTAGGGGGCCACATGGAACTGGGGTTGAAATGGAGCATATTGCCCAGAATCATGATCTCAGTTGTTCCTCCGTTAAGCTTAAGCTGGGAGGCGTCCATCCAGATTGAGATATCTTCTAGACAGGTATAGAGGGTATGGGTTTTTAGGTCTGATTGATTTAGCCCCACCACCAACTGCATGTCGTCGGCGTAGGTAATCATCCGGACTCCATGGGGGGCTATTATGGCTGCTAAAGGGGTCATATAAACATTAAAAAGAGTCGGACTGAGTGATGAGCCCTGTGGCACACCGCTCAGCAGGTGGGTGGGTTTAGATACCATGTTTTCTTCAAAAACCTGAAAGGTTCTACCCTCCAGGAACAAGGATAGCCAGTGAAGCGCTGTGCCATCCACTCCTAGGCTCCTGAGACGCTGGGTCAGAATCGAGTCATTCACCGTAATAAAAAATGCGGCGCTCAGGTCTAGGAGAAGTATGGCCGCCGAGCCTCCTGCATTAAGAATTTTCCTACTTTTCTCTACTACTGCCAGTAATGCGGTGTCAGTACTTTGGCGCAGTCAAAACCCGGTTCGAGAGGAATGGAGCAGGCTGTGAGTTTCAAGAAATCCAGAGAGTGACTGGTTTCTCTGGAACCTTACTTATTGCTGGCAGAAGGGATATGGGACGGTAATTGCCAAAATCTGCATCTTGGAGCAGTGGTGCTTCCTGAATGGCCGTATGGATTGTGGACTTATGTACTCACACAAGATCAAGGCTTTTATTGAAATATGAGATTGTTATGGATATGGAACTATAATGAGTAACATTTCTTTCAGGTTGCAGATACCATGGAGGGAAGTTTTCTGCAGCTCCCTCCCTTAAAAGGCACTGTGTGTGGGCTTTTGAACCTCTGGTCTGGTTGCTCTTGGAGGTTCTAGCTAGAATAGCTGAAGTATGATCCTCCTGCTGTGCCATGCCAGAGATAGTCACATTAATATGTCTGGAATAACCCCCAAGTAAGAGCCCTATTAGGCCAGCACTACTGTAGTACCAGGAATAGCCACCATCATGTTCGGAATGCATAACATATATCATAGGGTGTGCACCATTATGCAAGAGATAGCTGTCCACATTAAAATAACATGCCAGATGTCAATAGTACCCAAAATATGCCAAGGCGGGGCAACTGTATGACAGTAATGTTTCATGAATGTACAAAATATATCAAAGGCGGGTACACATATGGTACGGACAGAAATAATGTGCTCAGGATTCTTATGTATGTTAAGGATGGGCCACCGCTGTGCTAGGGATAGCCGGTTTGATGTCAAGAATTCCTACAGTATGTCAAGGATGGCCAACTATTATAATATCAATAGCCAGGATGTTGTCAAGATGTCCACAATGGCCAGAATGAGGCACTGGTTTGCAAAAGATAAGCAAAAGGACTCATTCTCCCAAGACCACAGGAGCCAGGGTCCCAAATAAACCAATCTCCCCAGCAGCTTCTCCTTCCCCTGCTAGCTACTCTTCCTTCCGCGGTGGCAGTCCAGACATCCACAGACAGAGGGAAACAAGCTGGCAGCCACACACACACACACACACACACACTCACTCACTCACTCACTCACATGAATCGACACACTATTTCACAAACGCCCCTTAGCTCCCTCCTCACTTACCTCACAGGCAGCTGCAGTGATCCTGGCTCCAAGCTCATAATGGTACCCAGGCATGTGCTTTCCTGTATGGAAGTCAGTCCAGTGGGTGTAAAGGGGGGAACTGACCCAAGGTTCTCAAGGCGGCTCCTACGAGGCATCTCAGGGCTCAGCTCTCTGCCTGCTGGTCCCTCAGGAGGAACAAATAGTGGAAGTGGTAGGGTTCACAACGAGAAGGTAGATTAATTAGTCGATGGGAGGCTTCTGACTTCTGGGTGCAGTCATAGGGTGGTGTTATCCGTCTAGAACACCTTAAGATATCAATGTGGTTGTGTATGCGGAGCCCCGCAGCTACATCCCCTGGTGAGGCACACCAATATGGATCACACAAAAGTGCTTCTGTTTTCGGTTATGAATCTTTGTTTATTTTATTTCCATTGTTATATATATATGATTCCTTTATGGATCATTGACTTCGATATTAAACAGCATATCAAAAGATGACAAATGTTGTAATCCGTTAACGTTTGAACATTGACCTCCAATGCATTTCGGGCTTAGGTGCCCTTGGTCACGGAGAGCTGAGGAGGAAGCAAAGAGGAGCAACAGTGAGGGACTGTATCACTTTAAGAAAGGTTAGGGGAGTCTAATGGAGTGCTATGGTGTGTGGGCTAATGAGATAGGTGCGCGAGGCTATAGTGCAGGGTAGGGTATGTGATGGGAATGTTACCGCCGGTGGTACAAACAAATAATATATATGTGACCCTTAAGATTACAAAATCTTACTTCAAAGTTACGCGTGGCGTCCTGAGACGTTCTCAGTCAGTCATCCGTTCGCTGTCTCAAACGCGTTTGAGGCAGCCTGCTATATAATTACATGGACAGAGATGACGGACTAGCGTCCGAAGGTGGCAGGGGCCATATTGAAGTGGTGAAAACTGCAGGGACACCTTGTAGTGTGGGGTGAATACTAAGTGCACAGGTAGATAAACAAAAAGTAAACAAAGGTAAAGACTGAAATAAGGAGGAAGGTAAGGCAGCTGAAACGGTACAATATGGGTGATATTAAAGATAACAGCTAAATTCTGTACGATCATTGAGCCCATGGGGCTTCAGAGTCTGCAGAAGGTAAATCCATTCAAGTTCTCTCTTGAGCAACAGTTTGGTATTGTCTATGCCTTCTCTCTTGGGCACGATCTCTAGGACCATGAATTTTAGTTGGGCGATGGTATGGCGTGCTTCCATAAAGTGAAAGGCGATGCTGGATTTTTCAGTTTTAAGTCTAATGTTAGACTTGCGTTCATTAAGTCGGGTTTTAATTTTACGCTCGGTCTTCCCTATGTATAGTTTGCCGCATGGGCATTTGAGAGCGTAAATCAAGTTGGTAGAATCACAGGTGGCGTCTACATGGAGTTTGATATTGTGTCCCTTCATGGGGTGTTGTATTTCATTGCCCCGAGCGTAAAATTAAAACCCGACTTAATGAACACAAGTCTAACATTAGACTTAAAACTGAAAAATCCAGCATCGCCTTTCACTTTATGGAAGCACGCCATACCATCGCCCAACTAAAATTCATGGTCCTAGAGATCGTGCCCAAGAGAGAAGGCATAGACAATACCAAACTGTTGCTCAAGAGAGAACTTGAATGGATTTACCTTCTGCAGACTCTGAAGCCCCATGGGCTCAATGATCGTACAGAATTTAGCTGTTATCTTTAATATCACCCATATTGTACCGTTTCAGCTGCCTTACCTTCCTCCTTATTTCAGTCTTTACCTTTGTTTACTTTTTGTTTATCTACCTGTGCACTTAGTATTCACCCCACACTACAAGGTGTCCCTGCAGTTTTCACCACTTCAATATGGCCCCTGCCACCTTCGGACGCTAGTCCGTCATCTCTGTCCATGTAATTATATAGCAGGCTGCCTCAAACGCGTTTGAGACAGCGAACGGATGACTGACTGAGAACGTCTCAGGACGCCACGCGTAACTTTGAAGTAAGATTTTGTAATCTTAAGGGTCACATATATATTATTTGTTTGTACCACCGGCGGTAACATTCCCATCACATACCCTACCCTGCACTATAGCCTCGCGCACCTATCTCATTAGCCCACACACCATAGCACTCCATTAGACTCCCCTAACCTTTCTTAAAGTGATACAGTCCCTCACTGTTGCTCCTCTTTGCTTCCTCCTCAGCTCTCCGTGACCAAGGGCACCTAAGCCCGAAATGCATTGGAGGTCAATGTTCAAACGTTAACGGATTACAACATTTGTCATCTTTTGATATGCTGTTTAATATCGAAGTCAATGATCCATAAAGGAATCATATATATATAACAATGGAAATAAAATAAACAAAGATTCATAACCGAAAACAGAAGCACTTTTGTGTGATCCATATTGGTGTGCCTCACCAGGGGATGTAGCTGCGGGGCTCCGCATACACAACCACATTGATATCTTAAGGTGTTCTAGACGGATAACACCACCCTATGAGTGCACCCAGAAGTCAGAAGCCTCCCATCGACTAATTAATCTACCTTCTCGTTGTGCACCCTACCACTTCCACTATTTGTTCATCCACGAGTCCGCCTACGGCGGGGTAGCACACATCAACCATGCAATTCGACGACATCAGTAAAAGCACAGAAGCCAGAGCACATACATTAGCCTACGATGAATCGGAGAAAGAACGAATCTACTCGCTGATCGAGGAAGACATTAGCCCCTCCACTACCACCAGAAATAAAGAGCAATGTGTGAAGCAGCTAATTTACTTATCGAAACGACACATAAATCAGAAGCTCCATGCGAGCACGCTATTGCGCTATCACCGGGCACTCAGAATCCCACGCGGATTACGCATTTCACTAAAACCGTCTCTTTGTAAAAATTCCAAGACCTTCCTGGAGAAATGGAATGGGATATTGAATAAATGCAGTCTCGACCTGATATTATTAATTGTTGAAGAACTAGCTGGCATTTTGAAGGAACTGGAGTCAGAAATGAAAGAGATTGATAATGAAATTAAGAATCTCCTGACATCGGAGGAACTCACAACTATGCTAGACGAAACCAAAATCATACTCGATAAGTATCAGAAAGAAATACACGAACGCAAAGTCAGGAAGTTTCGTCGTGATACGCTTGATTACAAGCTCGATGAGGTTTACTCGTGGGCTGATGTCTACGCCCAAAGACGCCGCAACCGACCGTTTAACCCCCAAACGGACACTTCCTCATCTGATACTGACTCGACTGCTCGTCCAGCAAGAAGACCCCCAAACACTAGAAATGCACCTGACAAACAACAGGCCAGTACCAGCACCAACGCCAGTGCCCCCAGCACTAGTGAAGAACAAACTACATCCAGCTCGTCTCCTTTTTTAGAGATCAGCCCAGACCCTCCAGAAGACCGAGGCGGAGCAAGATCAAAAGAACGAGACATAAGTCCACCGGCCACAAGGAGCACAGTTGCCAAAAAGGATCAGAAACCAAAGAAAGCAGTTTCGTGATCAACATCTCTAAAACCCAAATATCTAACCATCAAATGAATCTTTTAGAAAAAGGAACGTCATTTATTCCAACAACATCAACTAACCTCCTGGAACTTGAGGTTAGCACCTTCAAATTCACTCGAAAACTGAGACTAAGACACTTTTTCGATAATGTATTACCTCCACCTACCACTGAGAAAACAGATGAACTTAAAGGTTTACGACCCCCAAGCACCTATCAGGCACCCACCAGCCACAAATGTATCGATTTGTTTGAAACACTGGTTCGTAAATATTCTGCAAACATCAACTTCAAGGCACCCAGAAAAACTCAAAATCTGACCAACAAAGATCGGGACGTACTGAAGTCCCTAGCCAACAATCCGAGCATAAAACTCACCAAAGCAGACAAAGGCGGGGCCCTTGTTATACTTGACAGCGAAATGTACAGGAACAAACTTTTGGAACACATCCAAGACACCGATACCTACATGGCCCTGGATTGCAACCCAACCAATGAGTATTACAATCAACTCAAAGAAATTGTCCACAAAGCATACCAATCAGGAATCATAGAAGAACGCACCAAGAGGTATCTGATAGTGGAACACCCCAAAAGTCCAACGATACACATGTGTCCGAAAATCCATAAAAACCTTATGGACCCCCCATTCAGACCGATAGTGTCCACCAAACGATCGATCCATGAAACCACTGGTAAATTTTTGGACAAATACCTACAACCTCTAGTTAATCAATCATTGAGTCACATCAGAGACACTACAGAGTTCCTCACAAAACTATCCTGCATCCAAACTTCCAGCAATGAACCTCTAGTGTTCTGCACAGCCGATGTGAGTTCACTATACACATCAATACCCCACGCGGGGGGCATCGAAGCAATAGAACAGACCCTACTCAAAAGCAACATCCATCCTGACATGCAAACGTTCCTGATGGAATTAATGATATTCACACTATATCACAGCTACTTTAAAGTCGACAATCAGTGGTTTTTGCAACTCTCTGGAATGGCTATGGGAAACTGCGCTGCCCCGTCCTACGCCAATACCTACATGGAGAATTTCGAAATGAAATATCTGTACACTAACCCAAGTTTTCGAAAACACACGAAACTATTTTTACGATACATTGATGACCTATTTTTCCTATGGGCAGACACCAAAGAATCTCTCCACAATCTCCTGATGGAAACCAACACCAAAGATCCACGGATCAAACTCACGTGGCAAATCAGTGAAACCGACATCGCCTTTCTAGATGTTCACATCAAGAATACCACTGACGGAATAGTCACGGATCTTCACAGAAAGAGCACAGACCGAAATAATGCTCTCCACTTCACTAGCTTCCATCAAGGCTCCCTGAAAAAACATCTCCCGTACTCCCAATTGCTGCGCATCAAGCGCATCGTATCTGATGAGACTATGGTCCACAAACGGATGATGGAAATGTCAGACAGATTCCGGGCACGTGGCTACCCAGAGACTGTCCTGCAAGATGCACAATCTCGTGTCGCCAACATATCCAGACAGGACTGTCTGACCAAGACTCATAAAAATACAGAGCAACGCATGGTCCTTGTGTCCAAATTTTCCACTGCAAGTGCAGCGTACAAAAAGATCATCTGGAAGCACTGGCCAATATTGCAGAACGAACCCGACTTTCAAGGCATCTTTAATGAGCCACCAATATTTGCTCATACCAGGAGCCGAAACCTCAAAGAAATATTGGCTAAGCCCACCGAGTCAACCAAACGACATCGTGGCACTCAACCGTGCTTGAACTGTGGCCACTGCAACAGTGTAATTAGGGGCAATGAAATACAACACCCCATGAAGGGACACAATATCAAACTCCATGTAGACGCCACCTGTGATTCTACCAACTTGATTTACGCTCTCAAATGCCCATGCGGCAAACTATACATAGGGAAGACCGAGTATAAAATTAAAACCCGACTTAATGAACACAAGTCTAACATTAGACTTAAAACTGAAAAATCCAGCATCGCCTTTCACTTTATGGAAGCACGCCATACCATCGCCCAACTAAAATTCATGGTCCTAGAGATCGTGCCCAAGAGAGAAGGCATAGACAATACCAAACTGTTGCTCAAGAGAGAACTTGAATGGATTTACCTTCTGCAGACTCTGAAGCCCCATGGGCTCAATGATCGTACAGAATTTAGCTGTTATCTTTAATATCACCCATATTGTACCGTTTCAGCTGCCTTACCTTCCTCCTTATTTCAGTCTTTACCTTTGTTTACTTTTTGTTTATCTACCTGTGCACTTAGTATTCACCCCACACTACAAGGTGTCCCTGCAGTTTTCACCACTTCAATATGGCCCCTGCCACCTTCGGACGCTAGTCCGTCATCTCTGTCCATGTAATTATATAGCAGGCTGCCTCAAACGCGTTTGAGACAGCGAACGGATGACTGACTGAGAACGTCTCAGGACGCCACGCGTAACTTTGAAGTAAGATTTTGTAATCTTAAGGGTCACATATATATTATTTGTTTGTACCACCGGCGGTAACATTCCCATCACATACCCTACCCTGCACTATAGCCTCGCGCACCTATCTCATTAGCCCACACACCATAGCACTCCATTAGACTCCCCTAACCTTTCTTAAAGTGATACAGTCCCTCACTGTTGCTCCTCTTTGCTTCCTCCTCAGCTCTCCGTGACCAAGGGCACCTAAGCCCGAAATGCATTGGAGGTCAATGTTCAAACGTTAACGGATTACAACATTTGTCATCTTTTGATATGCTGTTTAATATCGAAGTCAATGATCCATAAAGGAATCATATATATATAACAATGGAAATAAAATAAACAAAGATTCATAACCGAAAACAGAAGCACTTTTGTGTGATCCATATTGGTGTGCCTCACCAGGGGATGTAGCTGCGGGGCTCCGCATACACAACCACATTGGTCCCTCAGGAGGCCCAGCACCTTCACTCAGGGCCTCAGGGCATCAGGAGGCAGGAGGCATGCAGTGTTCATTGTGCCCAAGCACACTTCAGGAAGAGACACCCACAGTACTGACCCTCTGCCCTGAATCCTCCAGTTTTTGCCGGGTCTCTGAAGGTTCTGAAAGAGCGGAGGAGGTGTAGATCTGGTGGCTGAACTAACCTCTGGTCAGAGCTCAAAGCAAGATGCTTTCTTGTACTCAACCTCAGCAAATATGCTGCTCTTGCCAGCACCAGCATGCCAGCTTTCACCAATGCCACACAAAGACACATGGCCCATACTAGGTGGTCACAAAATGTGTTCGATTCTCGCACACAGTGTGTGTAGAGTTCTGTACACTACTTTACTGTTCTTTTACTGCCAGATTTAGCTCTCAAGGAAAAGAAGTCTGCTTTGCCAACCTCCTCCTCTTCTCTCCCTCCGCAGAAGGGAAAACACCCCGGCGAGTGGTCGACCCTGCAATTCCTATAGTTTACAAAACTCTAGGTGGTAGATCCCCCATCTCACAGCGACTGACATGCCAAACCAGGCCGAATACTGTGATGTGCTTGCCTAAATCTTAAAAGTCCGCTTCAAGCCACCACCTCAAACTCAGAGCGCAAATGAGCATTTAAATTCCAATTTCTGGCACTTGAAAACTGTGAAACTGACCCTCCCATACCAGATGTTGGCTACATTTGATCTTGTATGTACAAGATAATGGTCTCCACAAGTATTAATTTCTACTTTTGAAGTCTTGCGAGTTATAAAAATGTGTGGTCATCTTGTCCTCAAGTAACCACGTCCCTCTTTTTCCTCATACACCGCTATGATACTCTGTTAAGCTCTTCCTATGTTGGGTTTCATTCAAGAAATAAATATAAAATATAATAAATTTGCTATTTTCACTCTAAAAGCTCTTCGTTCCATTATGCTTCTTTAGTTTTATAATTAGCTTTTTATGGGTGAAGTTATCATTTGTACATTCTGTATGATCTCGCAAGCCTGATTTTTTGCGTTCAAAATAGCCTCAAGGATGCTAATTTGATTGTCTTTCAAACGAGATTTTTAGCTTTTCTTGATCAACTTAAACCCAAAACTAAGAACTTGGTGCAGGGCTTTGTAGAGCTGTAGCAGGTCCCCTTTCCTTGGTCATGCTACATGGTAGTGACCCCATTCAGAGTCCTGAAGGCAAAGCATGCCTGTTCTACAGACTTGAGTTTGGAATCCAAGTTAAGTACAAACTATAGGAGTTCAACCTGCAGATGAACATGTCTGAGAAGATCCACATTTATTACCAAGTAACATTCAAGAGTGGGCTGGTGATGATGTAACTACTGTGTGTGATCTTTACTGGACCCTCCCTACCTCCAAACTCTTACTGATGGGGTGCAAGTTCTGCAGAACAGGGCGGCCGCCTTGGGCCTGAATCTTACAATCTCAACCACATGAAACCAGCCTTCAAGGTTACCACTCCCAGTTGCGGTGAGAACCAAACAAACAATTCTATCTCATTCCTAGAGCCTCCTGGAACAAAGCTGTGGGCACGTGTAGAACATGACACCCAAAGACAAGCCAACTGGGAATCTAGGGTAAGCCAAGTATTACAACCATGTTTGAAAGTCTCTGAGAATTCAAAACCCATATTCTAGAAGTTCTTGAGCCTAAACCAGTGCCCAGAAACCTCATTTTTACTGGTCACTAAAAAGTAAAATTTAAGACAGAATTGAATAGACTAGTGTTGTTAACATAAAATAGGGGGGGCGAAGTTGTTACAGATATAATAGATCTATAATAGAGGGCAGAGGTAAACCACCTGCACTTCCTGCTAACAGCTGTTGTGATTGGTCGTCTGCTGATGCTTCAATAGTGTAAGGGAAGTGACGAGTAGTGCTGGAAGTCCCAATTCCCCTGTGTTGATATTCATGACAAGCCACAGTTATCAATATGTATTCATGGTGCGCCATGGCGAAACCATGGTTTAACCTTGTTTGTGACTGCACATTTGAACAGGGTGTCATCCAGTTTGGTACTATCTAAACTCCTTAATTTCTTTCAGAATAAAGTACATGACAAACAAGTGCTCGGTAGAGGCAAGTAGGGGATGTGCGGGGATTTACAAAGCACCAAAATATATAAAGGCACATATTCAAATGACCTATGGTTAAATTTAAAGCTCTCGGCTTTTATTTTTTTTATTGCTTTATGTACATAAATACAAACTGGAAATAAATTGTTTGTGGGTCTGTACTCATTTTTAAAATGTTAAAGATACAGAAATTAAAGCCGGATGCAGTAACCTATTTTGTGTTCTGAAATTTGAAAAATAGGTGCATTTGCGGCTGCAAAATTGGTTTTTACCATGTACTAATCCTATTTTAGGAGTAAGTAAACAATTGCCAACTCCTAAAATGGGATTGCAAATGGATACCAATGTGCAAGTTGGAAAGGGCAGGTTGTAGAGGTCCATTCCAAATTGCAAATCAAATCAGAAAGAGATGTATCAGTGTTTTTGCAACGTAATCTGGTCATAAAACACTGAGTCTGTATGGGCACCCATTCACAAAGGGGGATGGGCCTTGTTAGACCATTCCCCATTTGATAATGTACAAAAAATGTTGTTAGACCACCACTTACTATCGAACAAACTTTTTCGAAAAAGGTAACTTTTTTTAACGCAGTCCAGTTGCCGCACTGAACATTAAGTTTACTCTATTTAAAAGTCATCACAGTCATGGTAGTCTTTCAAACTGTGACAGGTCGCATCCCTATGATTGTGACCAGCTGTAGAGAGACACCTATTATGGCCTGCTCAATAAATATTCATTAGGCAGTGTGGTCTGCAAATCACAACGATTCCTTATTTTGAGAACCGACCTATTAGTATGCAGTGTGTTTCGCAAAATCAGATTGCATTTGCAGAAAGGCAGTGCACAACTTGCATCCCCTTTTTAGGTCGAGGGACCGTTAAGCTGCGAAGCAGCTTCCGGTCCGGAGAATTAATGTCATCTAGTGGGGCTTCAGAACCCGCCTCCCTGCCCTGTCTCTCCACCATTGGCTGGCTTCCTAAACGGAGGCCAGCCATTGGAGGAGAGAGCCGTCCCTCCATGAAGCTCCGTCTTTTTCGGATTTGGGGGCGTGATTTTTTGCATTCTTTAGCCCTGTGACGTCGTCTGTCACTCAGGGCGCAAAAAACACGCCCCCGAATCTGAAAATGGCGGCGCTTTTCTTTAGGCCATTTCACAACAACAGCCGCCCCAAGAAGTCGCAGCCTCCTCCACCTGGCAGTCTCTGTGTGCCCAAGAGTACACATCGCGCCTCTCGTTTTCTGCTGCCCACCGCAAATCGAAGGGGACGTCCACCGCTGCCCATCTGCGCCCCACGCACCCAGGAGCAGTGAGAGTCAGGACGCAGACCTCACTAACGTTGTGCTTTGGTTTTCTGCTTCTTCCCGGCACACAGAGAGAGCCCCCTGCGAGGCGCCGAGACGCCCCCCCTTCCTCCTGAGTGGAGGCAGAGACCGAGGCAACACCAGCGAGGAGCAGACGGCATGTGCTGAGCGCGCTGCCCGCGAGGAGAGCTGGAAATCGGCCAGCGGCATTGAGGCAAGCTTACTGCTCATTTTTAGCAAGGTCGAGTAATCGAGGTAAAATACCCTTTCTTATTTCACAGACGCACCCCACACAAAACACGTCCCACTGCCTGGAGCGCACATTCATCTCCCGAACATTAAATGTGGCAAATTACGCGATTTTCCCCCTCTTTCCCCTGCTTCATACACACGTTTCCAGGCTTTTCCCCCCTCCCGCCGTCTTTTGTGAGTTGATAGACATGGCATTAAATTGGATTTTGTGTCCATCATTATTAAAATGTGAAGTGTGTCGGTCACAGGGCCCACATCTCGGGCCGTTAGCTAAATTGCAACCCTCTTGATTATCCCAAATTACTGCTGGGCTCTGGCGAGGTGAGCAGGTTAGCCAATTATTGGCATTTCAGGCGGATTTGCAGGTGATTAGCTCCTGGTGGAAGCCAGTCTCGGTGAGGCCTTTGAAGAAGCGGCTCGTGTAATTCTTGTAGAGGAGAGGTAGGGAGAGACACGGCTAATGACAGCTGGGTCACCAGGGTGATGCAGCCTGTGCGGTGGGCTTTTTGGGTTTAGCAAACAGGACTCCTGCAATAACAAGTGCGTCACTCACCCGCCATGCATAGTCCCGGCTTTGGAGGATTGCCACAGATGCTAACAGCTCAATTAAAGTGTAACCCTTTGCACCACCCGGAGCCGGCAGGGGGACAGAAATATCGCCACCAAGACAGACAGGAGGGGGGCCGCAATGGAGGTAGTCCCAGCGAGGAGGGCCGGGGCGCAGGCGAGCACTTCATCTGGAGCGGGGAAAGGCCCAGTGGAATAGGAGCGCCTTCTGCCAGAGGCGTTCAATGAATGGGCCCTCGATTAGAACATTTTCGCGTCTTCCTGGATAGGTACATCTAACAACCCATTGCTGTGCACGCACCTGTATGTGCCCGTGTGAAAGGTTCTGGTCGGTTGTTATGGAGCAATGAAGCCCCCATGTACAGCTAAACCCCGTATCAGGCCTGTGGTATAGAACAACGGCTACCAAATGTAATTAATATTAAGCTGCCTTGATAATTCTATAGCAGAACGTTGGCCCTGTGCAGTATTTGTGTGTGCGCATGAGCCTGTGCAGTATTTGTGTGTGCGCATGAGCCTGTGCAGTATTTGTGTGTGCGCTTTAGCCTGCGCAGTATTTCTGTGTTTTGTGCATGGGCCTGTGTAGTACTTTTGCAAGTGTGTGAACGTGAGCCTCTGAAGTATTTCTGTAAGTGTGCGTGTGAGCCTGTGTGAAGTGTTTGTGTGTGTGTGCGTGAGCCTGGGCAGTATTTGTGTGTGTGCATGACCCTGTGCAGTATTTGTGTGTGCGCGTGAGCCTGTGCAGTATTTGTGTGTGCGCCTGAGCCTGTGCAGTACTTGTGTGTGTATGTGAGCCTGTGCAGTATTTCTGTGTTTTGTGCGTGGGCCAGTGTAGTATTTCTGCAAGTGTGTGAACGTGAGCCTCTGAAGTATTTCTGTCTGTGTGTGCGTGAACCTGTGCAATATTTGAGTAAGTGTGTTCATGCGAGTCATTGCAGTATTTTTATTATCTCTGAAAAGTGCTGGCGATGCGGTGAATTTTTGGGTTCGATGAGGCAGGATCGAGTACGGCCGTGGGGGAAGATTAGTCCTAAATATGTACTTAAAAAGAAGAAGAAAAAAAGTCAGCAGATACTCAGTCTCCCCCAAAAACGAACTGTCCGTGTTCCCGTTTTTGTGCCTCTGGGCTCCCCTGTCCGTGTTCCAGTTTTTGTGCCTCTGTGTGGGTGGCTTTGTGTGTGTGGCTCTGTGTGGGTGTAAATGCAATAGGTCATGCATTTGCGAGCGATTATGCTATTAGCATTGTAAATGACAATGCCATTTATATAACGATTAAGATATTGGCATTGTAAATGACAATACCATTTATTTAACGATTAAGATATTGGCAATGTAAATGACAATGCCATTTATTTATGATTTTTTAAAAAAAAGTTATGAGCAATGCTAATAGCTCTACCTTTAATAATGCCGAGACCATTGCATTGTAAATGCTTGTTTGCATTTGGAATCTTCCCACATCAAGCGCTATCATCTTTTGAATATTACTTAATGCTGTCACGCGTGACTGGCAGCCCAACAGCTGTGTACACTGACAGCATCTGCAGTTCAAAAAGGCTAGGTTGTCCCAATGAACTGTCGCTGCGAATGTGCACATGATAGCACGTTAATGTGAAAACTTTCAGAAGAGTGCATTATTTTATTGAGTTTGTCTACTTAAGGCAATACACTATTACAAGTACAGAATTACAAATGTAGACTTATCAGTTAGACAAATGCAGAAATAAACTTCATTTTCTTCGCTTTAAAATAAACGTGAATAATTACCAATATGATAAAAAAAAACAATAAATATGGATAAATACAGATGTAAAAGTAGAAAAAAAGTACCTAAAACCAAAATAGGGTCTGGAGTTGCCTCTAACTAAATCTCGGTTATTACTGCATTGCCTTTTTGAACAAATGCAGCATTTCACTTTTTAAAACCGGGAGTTCACGCTCCCATGAGGCTAGTGATGGACACACCCAGCCTTATCTCTGGATTTACAGTGTGTGCACAGAGGGTGGACACCCACTCGTGTCACCTCTCACCCTGAAAAGGTCCCAGTGCTACTGTGTTTACCCACAGCTCAGCAGGAATCCGAGGACGGGGGAATGAAGGCTTGCCACGTTCCTGCGTCTCACGGAAGGGTGCGGAAAAAAGCTGAAAGAAAGAAAAGTTCAATCAGTAACGTGTGATCTGATCTGGACTAGGCTGCAGAGGCACTGGGGACGACAGCGACAAGGCAAGGGCAGAGATCTCTCTATAGTAGTATGAGGGAAAAGTAACAGCAACAAAAAAGTTTAATAAACTTGAAAGAAATAGTAAAAATATGTCTTTAAATATATAAATAATAATGTAAATTAAGTGTATACATTTATTTTAAATACAGAACATTTTAAAAAATGCCCTGATTTTAATGTAACATTTAATTATATTTTATAGTCTTTATTAAACACTGCATGTATGACAAAAACCAAAAAACAACTAGGCAAACCTTGACCCATATCATGGCTTTTCTACATACTGTGAGGTATTAAAGCTTTTTTTAGCCCAAGTCATGAAGGAAGCTCTCACACAGTACTCATATCTCTATACATTCTGGGCCTCATTTTTGAGGTCGTACTGGTACTTTTGTGCCACCGGAGAGTCACTTTTTTGACGTTCCAGTGGCGCAATGTGCCACTAGCATATTTATATAGCCACGTAGAGCCAGGTTACGTTTCTTTTCATGGCCTCATGAATATGTGCCCCTTTCACGCAGAAAAACTTAATGAAAGAGGAGTTCCGTGGGTGTTGCTTGGGGCATCCCCAGCAACATCCATGGCTTTTTGACAATTAATCAGGGGGTTTAAGGTGCGCTACTCACCTGTGAGGGTCTCAAGGAACTAGGCGGAAGGGGTGCAGCTCCAGATTAGTCAAAGAGCCAAGTCTTGAGGCTCCTCCTGAAGGTGTGCAGAGTGGGGGAACGTCTGATGTTTACTGTGAGCTCATTCCAGGCTTTGGCTGTGATGTAGGAGAAGGCTTTTCCACCCGCTCTGGTTCTGCGGATACACAGAGTTTCTGCTAGGGCGAGGTCGGCAGAGCAGGGGTTCCTTTTGGTTATGTGTAAGGAGACTCTTTCGTTGAGGAATTTGGGTTTGCTGGTGTGGAGGGATTTGCAGGCGTGGGTGATTAGCTTGAAGGTTACTCTCTTCTCGAAGGGGGGAAGTGGAGTTCTCGCAGGTGTTGGGTGATGTGCTCATGCCGTGGGATGCCGAGGATGAATCTGGCTGCTGTGTTCTGGATGGTCTGGAGTTTGCGTTGCAGGGATTTGTTGATTCCGGCATAGAGAGCGTTTCCATAGTCCAGTCTGCTTGTAATGAGTGCAAGGGTGATGGTCTTTCTAGCCTCGGGGGGATCTACTTGAAGGTCTTGCAGATGATGCATAGGGTGTAGAAGCAGGTGGAGGTGATGGTGTCGATCTGTAGGGTTATGGTAAGGGAGGAGTCGAGTATGATGCCAAGGTTCCAATCTGCAACGTCTTTCATTGCTTCATGGAAGGGAAACAACCATTATAACGCAACTTTTACGACGCACTACCATTACAACGCAACTTTTACAACGAAACATCCATTACAACGAATGCCTTTACACCGTATGACATTACATAGCAGAAGCTATTACAACGCATGCCATTACAACGTAAGTATAGGTAAGTATATCATTTTATTTAAACATTTATTTAATTCATAAAATTATTTAATTCATTTAATAAATATTAAAAATATATATATATATTAATTTAAGTAATTTTATCAAATAAATTAAATATATTAATTTAAGTAAATATAAAAAGTAAGTATGATTATAGGAGTTTATGTTTTGGGGTACTGAGGTATATGTTTTGGGGTATTTGGGTATTTTAAGGGTTCAGGGCTAGGTTTGGGTTATGGGGTACAGGGGTATTTTTAGGGTTCAGGGCTTGGTTTGGGTTATGGGATACAGGGGTATTTTTAGGGTTCAGGGCTAGGTTTGGGTTATGGGGTACAGGGGTATTTTTAGGGTTCAGGGCTAGGTTTGGGTTTTGGGTTACAGGGGTATTTTTAGGGTTCAGGGCTAGGTTTGGGTTTTGGGGTACAGGGGTATTTTTAGTGTTCAGTGCTAGGTTTGGGTTATGGGATACAGGGCTATTTTTAGGGTTCAGGGCTAGGTTTGGGTTTTGGGGTACAGGGGTATTTTAAGGGTTCAGGGCTAGGTTTGGGTTTTGGTTTACAGGGGTATTTTTAGGGTTCAGGGCTAGGTTTGGGTTTTGGGTTACAGGGGTATTTTAAGAGTTCAGGGCTAGGTTTGCGTTTTGGGGAACAGGGGTATTTTTAGGGTTCAGGGCTAGGTTTGGGTTATGGGGGTCAGGGGTATTATTAGGGTTCAGGGCTAGGTTTGGGTTTTGGGGTACAGGGGTATTTTTAGGGTTCAGGGCTAGGTTTGGGTTTTGGGGTACAGGGGTATTTTAAGGGTTTAGTTTTAAAAATAGTACTTTAAATACATTAAATAAATTAATTTAAGTAATTTTATTATTAATAAAAAAAAGTTCACAAAAAAAAGTAATTTTTACACCTACACTATCCAGCACTTACCCTACTATTACACCCTCCTGGATTTAGAATAGTAAATTTTACCTGTACATTATCCTGCACTTACCCTAATATTACTCCCCCTGGTGTTAGAATATTATTTTAAAACACCTACACTATTTAAAACAATATATATATATATTTATAAATACATTAATAAAAAATTAATTTAGTAATAAAATTTAAGTAAATATTTATTAATTACATTTTTTTTTAAAAATAATATACTTACCTATATTTACGTTGTAATGGCATGCAGTGTAATAGCATCTGCTATGTAATGTCATGCGTTGTAAAGGCATTCGTTGTAAAGGATCCTGCGTTGTAAAAATTGCGTTGTAATGGTATGCGTTGTGAAAGTATGCGTTGTAACTTCATACATCCTCATGGAAGCTGAGACGGGTGGTTTCGGGGTCTTTCTCGTGGTAGAGGATGAGCTGGGTGTCGTCAGCTTAGGATACAATACTGAGTCCATGCTGTCTGACGATGGTGCTGAGGGGGGCAATGTAGATGTTGAAGAGCGTGGGACTGAGAAAAGATCCTTGTGGTACTCCGAAGTTGATCTCTGTGGGTTTGGGGCGAAAAGGTGGGTGTCTGATACTTTGGATTCTGCCAGCCATGACTGAGCAGAGCCAGTCGAGGGCGGGTCCCTGTATTCCAGTTTCGTGGAGTCTGGCTGCGAGGGTGCGGTGGGAGAGGGTGTCAAAAGGCTGTGGAGAGGTCAAGGAGGATGAGGGCTGTGGTGGGGCCTTGGTTGAGGAGCATGTGGATGTCGTCAGTGGTGACGAGGAGGGTAGTCATGGTGCTGTGGTTGCTGCAGAATCCAGATTGTGAGTGGTCGAGGATGGAGTTCTCTTCGATGAAGTTGGTCAGCTGGGCGTTGACGATCTTCTCAGTGACTTTGGCTGTGAAGGGGAGAAGAGAGATGGGTCGGTAGTTCTTCAAATCCGTCTAGTCTGCGGAGGGTTTCTTGAGAAGGGGTTTGACTTCTGCGCATTTCAGTCATCTGGGAAAGTGCCAGTTTCGAAAGTGGTGTTGATGGTGCTGGGACGCAATGGCGGCTGCTGCTCTGTGGAAGATGTGCGGAGGGCAGGGGTCTGTGGGCGCTCCTGAGTGGGTGCGCTTCATGGTAGTAGTGGTATCTTCGGTGGTGACCGGGGTCCAGGCAGTGATGGTGGGCTGGCTGTTGTTGCTGGAGGGAAGGGTGGTTTCTGGAATCTATTCGCTGACACTGTCCCAGATTTACGATAAATCTTAAGTCTGAGGCAACACCAAAAACCTGCGCGTCACCATTGAGAGGTGTAAGGCAGGCACAACGAGGAGAAATATCTTTATTTCTCCTTGTTTGTTCCTCTTTCTATGTGTGAGCATTCTGACGCACACATAGAAAGAGGAAAAAGCCTCTTGTGATTCTTTTGTATTCCTGCACAAAAAGAATCCTCCCTGCTATGCAGGCACCATGGTGCAAAGCTGCCTGCATTGGTGCACGGCAGCCCATTGTGCGCCGGCGCAGGGAAAAGGGACTGTATAAGCCGTATCTAATAGGTATGGTGCATTCTTGCCCTTTTCTTTTGACATAGGACAGCGGAGCAGCAAGGCCTGCTGTGCTTCCCTGCGGCATAAAACCCATAAATGAGGCCCTCTATTGATCAGAGCCCGTTTCCAGTTGCCCGAGTGGAGGCAGGGTCTCAGAGAATTCTACATCCACCGCCGTTTTATCCCTCATGGTTCCCTTAATATGAATTTCGTCAGTCAAAGCCCACTCCATTGTGCCGCTAATCCAGAGGTTTACTGTAGGCTCTCGTCCACCCATTCAGCCAATAGCGACTCATCTCCTTGCTGATAAGAATGCCAAATGTAGAAATCTATACTGCATTTTCGTGTAATGCAGACGAACAATTATACCTAACAGGCATTGTTGTGGAATAAGGGAAACTTAGATGTCAGTCGTTCTACATATATCCAAGAATTCTTGGAATATAAAAAATTAAATATCAATTATTTTCTGAAGATAAAATGTCCACCTAAATTCTAAACAAACATTGGCAACGCCAGTAGATCCTGCCTTTGCGAGATGCTCTATTTTTGTTTTCTCTATTCTATAGTAGTTGTGTGGATGGTAAGTGTAGATTGTTTGTTAATAAAATAGGTTTTAATGTTTTGCTGCTTAAGTGATGTTTGTTGGATGTTTTGTCAGCCACAGCAGACCTATTAGCTTTGCAAATGTTTTTTGTCGATGTTAGCCGGCTGCAACATTAATGCCCTGCACTACTTCAATGACACTGGAAACCATTACTGCAAATGACACAAGCTCTCTTTGGGATGTGTTCAGCGAGCTATAGTGCATGCTTTTGTTAAGCTATTTTAGGACAGCACACAGAGGCGTGGTTCTTTCAGTTGGAAAGGGAGTCTACCTTTAGCCTCCATTCAGTACAGAAGTTGTATGTATAAGGTATTCATATATATACTTAATTGAAAAGCAGAGGCATAGCTGCCAAGTTTTCAGATTGCTTGTGTGACACTACCATGGTTACAGTGCGCTTATGAGTGACATTCAACTGCAAGTGTGTGACCCTTTAAGTGACACTTCGTTGAGAGGAAAACCAAGCAATAAAGTGCATAGAACATGAACAAAAAATCAGAAAGTACACCCTTTTGAGCAATGAGAAGTCATAAAAAATGTTTTAAACTGCTGCAAAACCTCTGAAATGGAAGGTAACACTTGCTTTTAATTGAACACTAAATGTCTGCATGGTTTGTAGCAGTCTGTCTTACATTGTGTGTAGTACCATTTTAAGCAATGTGAGTATTCATAGTGCATTTAGCTGCAGGCTGTGACCTTGTAGCAACATAATACAGCAGTCACCATACATCCAGCAGTCACTATTACCTAGTTCACAAAGCAGGACTCAGTTCTGTTCCTCTCTGGTTTCACACGAAATCTCTTCAGTGATTGCATTAAACAAGTGAAGTAATGAAGAAGATTGCTGCCGTTGCAGTGAACTGCAGATGTGATTTTTGGCAGACCTTTTGGATTGATGCACTCCCTGTATTATTCATAGACCACTTAGTATTATGCGAGTATGTCCCACTCACCCAGTGCCCCATATTTACTCAGTGGGTGGGGCAGATGAAATCATTCTGATGGTCTACCCATGTGTGATCCTCAGCAGCTCTGCAGAGCTTGATGAACACCATGCTTTTTACATACTCTACTTTTTGGTAGCCCTAACACAGTACAAGTTATTTCCACTCCGTCGCCCCCATTGTCTCTAGGGGGGGCCACCACAAAGGACACCCAAAAAAGAACACCACCAAATGTGTTCTTTAGTAGGGGACACTGGATTCACTCTCCACTGTGTGTCTGCCCATCATGAAGTGCACAAAAGGGTTTTCAAAAAGGCAGAGAAGTGCATCTGCACATGCCATCTGAAACTCTGAAATACACACAGATGCTGTTGGAAATATGAGCTCTGGTTCACACGTGCAAACTGTGAAATATAAGATCATCTGTGTCCATGTAATATTTGTGTCTATAATGCGAACTCACGTCTGCATATGCAAAAACCACTTCACGTATTAATGTACAAGATTAGGCGACTACAGTTTAGGAACAGAGGAGATAAAATATCCACATACTACCAAAGAAATAAGGGGCATATTAACAACGGCCAGCAATAATTATCGCTGGCTGTGCTGAGCGATAATTTTGTTATTGCAGGCTATCTCTGGTATTTATCGCCCTAGTAGCGCGTAATTAACAACGAGTTACTCCAGGGCGATAAAAATTCCAGAGATAGCGAGGTTATCGCCCTTTTGCAGAGAACATCGCTGGTTTTCCAGCGATGTTTCCTGCAAAAGGGCGATAACCTTGCTATCTCTGGAATAACCTTGCTGATACGACCCACAGGGTAATGACGTTGCGCTCCCTTTACTTGGACTGTCTGCTTACTCACGGACGGTGGACCGGCTGGGCGACCGTCGAGTGCGACTCCTGTTGACTGGTGATCTGGGGAGCTGAAGTCTTAGAAGTTTTCCCGTGATTCAGCTGAGGGTGTGTGAAACTCCCCGGTGTGTGTTTAAATACGCACCTTTGGAATATATACTTTTGAGACCCAGAATCTATAACCTGGAGTACTAAGGAGAGCCCGACTTGTATGCCCTTGACGAGGAGGTTGGCTGTATCCCCAGGGTTGTGTCCCTTGGGGGGGACCACTTTAGCCTTTAAAGTACCTCTGTCCCGATGAAGCCATAAGAAACTACTGGCGGAAACGCGACCGCGACTGCGTCAACACCTGCTTAAGGAGTCCTACCACATTGTATATTCTGGGAATAATATTAGGCGCCTTGAATAATCATTACTTTGTTTGTGATTATAAGGAATAATAACTTACGCGCTATAAGGACTACCTTGGTTGTGATATTCCACTCAAACTGAGGAGTGGGTATTGACAGAAAATTGATTGTGTTCTTCTTTTTTCTTTTTTCTTTTTGTTTAGGGTACACTGTTGTATATATACTGTATATATTGCACTTATAGGCTTTTGTCTTTTGTCTATTGTATATATTTTGGCCACCTTGTCTTGTGATTCATATAATTGTCCTTCTTAAATTATATCATTTAATGACGACAAAAATAACTGTAGAAAACAGGATAATAAAATGTATCCTGTTTTGAAGTAGCCCATGTTTTATTGATTCCTCAGTACCACTTATTCTACTTTGTCATCCTTGTGATGCTCCTTGCCCAGATATGGGAGGGTAATTTGGGCAGAACCCCTGTTTATTATGTAGCACAGGGTCGTATCAGCATATTCCACCTCCTATGTAAGGGATGGCTAAGTCAGGATTTTAGCAGACGTTAGGTTTTGGCGAAAACTGCAGTTTTCGCCAAAATCTAATGTGCGCTAAAATCATGTGGGCTGGCTTGTAAATATTGCGATGTAAATATCAGCGATATTTGCAAGGTAGCCCATTTTGGGTACGCCCAGTAACGCCCACTTTGCATCTCATTGGAGATGCAAAGGGAGGCGTTGGAAAAAAGGGTGCTAACATGAGATTATGCATGTTAGAACCCTCTTGTAAATAGGGCACTGGTTTTATCTCCGCTTTTTTGGCTTTGTATGCCAAAAAAGCGGAGATAAAGCCCTTGTAAATATGCCCCTTGATATTTTTAAGACTTTCAATTCAGGAAAGCAACAAATCCATGCTCTAGGCCCATGCACACCTACACTAGTGTGTCCTTTAAACTGACCCCAGAACTCTGTGTTACCTCCTGCAGTCTGCCGTTGAATTCATGCGGTCATTTCTCACGTTCTCCCTGGTACATTGGGCTGCTCATGAGGCTCTCATTTCGGGGTGTTTCATTTGGCAGCTGCCACGGATGCGACAGAAGAGGCTGGCAGTAAACTGTCCTAGCCAGCTGTTCCTGAGGTGCCAGCGCGAGCAGAGGTGTATCAGGTCATAGCCCAACACCCCAATTAGCAGCCTCGCCAGAAGTTCCAGCAGCCACACGGGTGCCTCAGAGAGGCAGGTGGGACTGGCAGAGAGAGTACAATTCTGTTTTTGTGCACAGGAAAGAGGCAATGTATCCCATAAGAACGAGCCCTCCATGCCCGGCGGCCGGCGTCGGCAGGCCAAATTCCTGCGAAGTAAAGCAGCAGTGTAGGGATTCAGTGCCACACGCAAGAAATATTTGGAGCGTCTCGTGACTCCCAAAGCATGTCAGGGAGCTATAGATGCGTGACAAATGCATTTTAATGTAGTGATGTGGACACCAGCATTAAAATGTATTAGTGTAACTCCTGATGCGTGGTAATTGGCAGAGCTGCAGCGGAGCTCTGTATATTGTCATGGCAGAGCCATCACAACATATGATAGAAGTGGTAGGTCATTTGTGGAGTATTGCTGATGCAGTTTGATGGATAAGTGTGAATCAATAATCAATAATCAAAAATCAATAATCAATAAGCCCTTGCAGCATCATCTCTGCTCAACCCGTCAGCTAACTTGAGTCACGTGACGCAGCGCAAAGAAGATGAAGTAGACTGCGTGCAGAACTGCTTTCCTCGCTCCTTAAAATTTACTTTTGGAACATGCGGAGTAGCTGCAGGACTGTACACTAACGATTCCTTTTATAAAATACATAGCTGTAAAAGTTTGGGTTTGCATATATGGTTGTGGTAATTATTGTTAATGCATTGTGCCTCTGTGTGAAGATTAGCGGCCTCACGTGTGCGTGTAGCTCTCCACTGGAGACAGTTGTAACGAGGGGCCAGGAAGCTAAAGTCTGACCCAGAGGGGAGGAGACGGAAAGAGCCGCCGACAACGGAAGGGGTTCGCAACGATGAGGGAAGGGGTGTCTGAACCGATCCTAAAACTTGAAGACACACATGACCATAAACGGATCCTAATTTTCTGCAATAAATTTTAAAAAATCATATTTTAAAAAAAAGTCAATCCATACATTTAAAAAACTTAAAATAAAGGTTTATCTCTCGTATTATTACAAATCTTAAACAACTAAATAAAGAAAATCCTCCATCAACAAAGAAAATTACACAAAATACCCTCATGTCTCCCAGCCCACTTACCAGGGTGGGAGGGAGGGATAGGAAATCCCGATTCTCTAAGCAGTAAACCTATGAGAATCAACATTTGGCAAGACAGGAGGCTAGCATTATGCATGTTCAAATCCATTTGAAATTCTACTTGAAACATGCTCTATATATTTGAAGTAAAACTTCCTGAAAACCTCTGCATTAGACATCATATTGCTCCGATATCCTGTTGTTGGAATCCCTCCAGCACAGAACCTGCATCATGACCATGGACAAACCCCCGGGCCCTGCGTCTAAACAGAGCACGATGGACTGCTTCACTTGGGCTAGAGCCGGGAGTGCTGATAGCGGAGGGGCCCAAGGCACTGCTCTAGTCTAGACAATGTGGTACTGCTGGCTACAATTAATCAGTCTAGGGATTTACTGGATGCAAAGATAGGGGTGCTTGTCTCTAATGTTATGCTACTGCGCCAAGACCTACGGCATGCGGTGGAGAGCATAAAGGCAGTCAAGACTTGCGTGTCCAACATCGAAGATGTAGCTCATACATTGCAGTAAAAAGTAGACACTCTCATGGCGTTGACCAAAGGCATGATGGCTCAAGTGGAGGATGCTGAAGGCCAGGCCCATCGGAACAATCTTCGCTTCGTGGGCTTCCCAGAAAGATGTGAGGGAGAGGACATGGGCAAAGTCCTTGCCCACTGGATCACTCAGTGGATGCCTAAAGATGTCCTCTCCTCCTGTTTCATTATTGAGCTGGCGCCAGGCCACGGTCGGTCATCGCCAAAATTCCTTAACTTCCATGACAGTGACGCTATCCTTAAACAAGCTAGAATCCAGGAAACGCTGCTCTTTGACTGACACTGTATCATGATATTCACGGATTATACCAAAATGGTCCAGCAACAACTGCAATCCATTACAGTAGCGAAAAACTGCCTACGTGACCTGAAAATCAGTAGATGCTCCTGTTCCCTGCCCGACTGCGTGTACTATATAAAAACAGCGGGTGGAGAGTGTGCGGAGTTTTGCCTACTCTACGTTCCGCGGTGAACGCATAGTAGGCAAATCTCTGCACACTCTGCGGCGGAGAAGAGTTGACCAGCCCCAGCCTACCATCCGCCCTATTTACAGTTACTTACAACTTTTAAAAAATGACTTAAAGTAAACTAAAAAAAAGCACCTTATCTTAGCTGCGGCTTCCCCAGGCTGCCCTCCTCCTCTTCATCACGAGAAATGCTCAGGCGCGGGTGCGCGCGCATGCGCAGTTTTTCCAGAGAACGCGATGAAGAGGAGGAGGGCAGCCCGGGGACGCCGCAGCTAAGGAAAGGTGTTTTTTTATTTACTTTGGGTAATTTTTTTAAAGTTTTGGTGTTTACGGAGATCCATTGGATAGGCCAAGCAACCAGTCCTCGTAGGGACTGCAGCAGGGCTCCTTCCGTTACAAGATGTTTGCATTTTGCTGAGGTATTGGGGGTTGGGCAGAGGGAACTGGTATTGTTGTTGACTTTAGATATTGTATGCGCAGACCTAGTGCTTCCCTAACAACTGCTTGCACATGACTGCTGTGGCACACAACAGCACATGCTTAAGTGGCTGATTTAAATATAGCCGCTCCCGCTTGGCGACTACATCTTGTAAATTGGAATGTCTGTGGTGTCCTAAATAAAGTCAAGCGAAACGCCGTACTTGGTCAGTGTTAGTAGTTACAGTCCAAAATTCTCCTTTTACAGAAGACACACCTACTTAGGTCTAAGGTCGCACGCTTGGCTCATTATGGATTTGGACATATCTTCCACTCAGGCTCTGTGGGGGGTTCACTGGGAGTGGCCATAATCATACACCGCAGAGCTCCCTTCCGTGCTCACAAGACCTGCAAAGACGGGCAGGGGTTGTACGTCTTTGTATTCGGTTTAAATATCTCCAGTGCACCTACTTTACCAGATACAGGCTATGGGGTGTGGGTCTCATAGATTCCCCCTGCTGCCTGAGATGCGAATCCGAAAATGGTACCTTCCTACATGCAGTTTGTGAATGTAGAGCCCTGGTCCGGTTTTGGAGGGGAGTGTTGGGGTGTCTGGCTGAGTTACTCGCTTGGGACATCCCTTAGACCCTGGAATTACTCCTGTTACATAGCACCAATGGGATTAGTGGTAACCAATACAAACAACACCTATTATTCCTTGGCCTTACCCTTGCCAAATGAGATATTGTCCGTTAATGGAAATATGCAAATCTACCTTTGCTGGGCATTTGGATGAAAGGCATGGACTATCGTATGGGCCTTGACATTGCTGTGTTTCAATCAAGGGGGTGCCTGCAAAACGCCCCAAAATTTGTCAACGATGGGCTGCTTACCAAGGCTTGATCCTAGAGCCTGTGCACACCGTAGACGAGCAACTGACTACAGAAATTCGACACTACGGGCAGGACACTCATGCAGATCCTTAGGTTCCTTAATGTATATATGTGTCGTGTAGTGGTTGGTGGGTTGGGAGAGGCATCTGAAGATCATTGCGCATATGCTTCAGTTTTATTATTGTTTCTTTGCTTTATTGTTTCTATTACTCCATGGTATTCCCAATGGTGATAAAGCCGTGCCATGCATCTGGTGATTTACAATACTTGTAAGTGGTCCTCTGGGCTGTTGTCCGGCAAAAAAATCAATAAAATTTGTTGGGAAAAATAAAATTTAAAAAATTAAAATCAGACCTGCATCCTAAACAGAATTATATTTCACTTTGTAGTAGTAATGTAATGTAATGTAGTAGTACTTGTATAGCGCACAAATCACCCATGAGGCATCTCTGCACTTGTACGCATACCGCTGTGGAACCCTTCCTGGCTTTTCCCTCTGAAGTGCCCACTCCTGGGAACCCCCAAGTGAAGCCAGGCATCCAAGCGCTGCTGGGGCCGTTGTGGAGATTAAGCAAGCTATTGCCCAGAGTTGGAGAGCGGGACCCATGATTAGAATAGGCACTGAGGTGAGAATTATCAGGTCCGAGGAAATTTAGCCCAAGACCCGCCGAGGCGGGAATTGAACCCTGGTCCCGGGCTAGACTCTGCATCAGGGTCTGCCGCTCTAACCATTGAGCCACACTTCTCCACTTTAGGCGGTCTTTTCAACGTAATGCCCTTCATCACTCTACACACCACAGGACTTCTATCTATAGACACACCCTGAACCAAAGCATGAACAGCAGAAACCGAGTTCATTGTTCTATATGATAAACCCTTCTCAAACAAATATGCCAAAAGAATTGCCACCATTGTCTCATCAGCCTCCATGGAATCCAAATCTCTTGTCACTCATCAATGTAGCCAAGCAGACCATACACTCCTACATCTCTTCTGAGTCGCAGGTGCCCAAGACCCATTGAGTAACTCTGAAGCCGTTTCCAAGGGCTCTGAGAATCTATCAGACACCTGAATCTTCCACTCTAGTAGGTTGAGTGAACCTGTCTCTATCAAGAGAAGCTCTATTCCTTCTACTCTTACCAACATCCATTTGAAAGCTCTGATTAAAAAAGGCTCTTCCATCATCATATCCATGACTGAAGAGAGCCACCCCTGAGAACTCCAAAAAGGAGTCACTAACGCTATCTGACATACCTGCCGCCACACATGTATCAAAACTCTCTGAATCATACCAAATGGAGGGAAAGTGTATCCCCCATGTTCCTCCAATCCTGAGCAAAAGCATCCACAGCCTTAGCTCCTGGGTTTGGTCTCCAACTGGTGTATCCTGCAGCTGATGAGTCAACCTTCAGGCAAAAAGATATCCACTCAGAGGACCTAAACAATTCTGAATCTCCTGAAACACTATTCTGCACCATCTTAGAACTGCGTCCTGAAACTTTACAATGTAAATCTCACTGCTTTCATCTACAAATAATTTATATGCTCCATCTTGCTCCATATTCTGCCTGTCTCCTGAGTTGAGCACAATGCTCCCCATCCAGATCCGCTTGCGTCCGTCTCCAAAACGAAATCTGGTCGGGAACCAAAAATTGCTTGCCCATTCCAGGCCTCCAGTTTCTCCGGCCACCATCTTAATTCTTCTCTCACCTCCTCTGATACTCTCACACAATCTCCATATCACAAACCTACTGCCAGACCAGTGGTCTTCAACCATTGCAAAGCCTTGTAATGCTAAGGACCTGGAAACAGTCTGTATTGAAGAAGATAAAATGCCAATTATCCTTGCCAAATCTCTCACCTTCCCCATCTGCTTCCTGTCTTATTTTCTGCTCTGGTAACAATAACGGCCCTTTCACCGTGTTCACCATAAATCCTAAAAACTCCAAGGACTGAGATGGCTCTAGAACAGAAATCTCCATATTTGTTAGAAAACCCAAGAATTCCAATAGGGTTTTCCCTGTTTCCAACTGTGACCCTACCAATAACAAATAGAAGATGGTCCATAGAAACGATCTAACGTACACCTCTCTTCCTCAAAATATCAACTACCGATCTCATCACCTTTGTCAAGCATCATGGGCCGGAGTACAAACGGAATGATAGACAAACAAACTGGTATAGATGACCTTTCCATCTGAACTGAAGATACATCTAACAAAGGAATTGTAAATTATGCATCCTTCAGATCCGTCTTTACCAACCAATCTGAATCCTTTAAAACATATCTCAACCGGTAAATGCCCTCCATCTTGAAATGTCTGTGTCACATAATAATTGAGATCTAAAGTAAAATTGATTACAGATCTCCATCCTTTGTCCTTCTTCTCCATTAGGATTAACGTACTCACAATACCTACCTTAGCTTCGTTTACCTCTGCAGTCACCCATTTCTGTAACATACTCTCTACCCCTTCCATCACCATGCCTTCTTGTTCCAAGCCAAAACAAAGTTCCCTTGTCCTGTCAAAGTCTGGGCACAGTACTGAACACTACAGCATAACTCACCACTGTCTCTAACACCCATGGATCGCTCGTAATCCCTTTCCATGCTTCCACAAAATGTCTCACCCTTCCACCCACCTTTCCTTGGTTAAAACCAGTTGTGATCCCCGTACTCGTACCCACCTGAACTTGAAGCAGATGGTTGTCCTATGCCCCATTGCGGCCCTTGATCTGTAACTCCTTCCTCTCTGGGGATAAAATCCATATCGACTCTGGATTCCTCCAAATGAGCCCATATTATATCCTTGGGACCTATTTTAGTTACGGCCGTAAGGTTGACCTCTCCTCCCGGTCCTGTCATAAAAACGAATAGCGCCTCCAAACACTCTGTGCATATTAAACTGGGCTTTGTTCGCAGCTGTAAAAGTATGTACAGATTTACCCAAGACTATGAGTAAACTGGACCCAAATAGCATGCCTTTGGGATCCTCAGTAGACTCTTTGTAAGCAAAATCCCCCAATTTTGGGTTTATGAAAAGCAACTCCGCCTTACGCCTTCATGCAATCACCCCAGTGTTTGCATTGCCAAGAAACAAAGCAGCCTCTGAGCAAGTTAATATCCAGATCTGTTCCATTTAGGTGTGCCTCTTCTATCATGTTAAACATTCTTGCAAGAAGCCCTCGGGTGTCCAAGAGCTTGCCTCCACACTGCTTAAGAGCTCTTTCAAGACCCTTTCTAGGATCTCTACCTAATTTAAACATAGAAGTGATTAACTCCACATCAAGGATTGGAGTCAATAACAGAGCGAGAACACTCTGCTTTCACCATGTTGCGCTCCCCTTTGTCTACAGGTCTCCGAATCCAATGCCTAATGTAGTCTGAATCATGAGTCATAGGCCACAAGTCAGATCCCAGAGGATGGCGTATATCTTTAGGATCAAACAGTTTCTGACCAAGTGGATCTACCACTGTCTTGCCACCTTTGTTCCTGTTAACTTCACTACCACCAAAAATGCTCATCCATATCATCCTTATAATTTAAATCAAATATATACTCATCGAAATCATCATTTCTCGATCCATCTGCAGAGATATTGTGCCCATCAAAAGTGTTGCCACGAACACCATCTTTTTGTGATCCGCTTTGGACTCCTCTTCCTTCAGCACTCTACTCAGATGATTCCTCTTCCCAGTGCACTTACCCCCTCATCCTCTATGAGCTCTCTCTTCTCCTTCAGAAATTGAAAAATACTCATTCTCCTCATCAGTATGACTTCTATTCCTACTATAGGTAATCAACAAGAGAGAAAGGGTCAGTATGCTACTCTTATACCCCTTAGAGTTAGTATACCAAACAACGAAAGAGTAACCTAAAAGAACAAAAAAGAGAGGGTGTGGGTAAGCAGGTTCAGTTACCACAACCAAAATAACTTAAAACACAGACTGGGTGGGTTAATAAACACTGTGAAAAAAAGAACCATCAGACCGATTTGTAATTATTTTTAGGGCATGTTTGGTTCAAATTGACTCAACCACTTTATGTCTGTCTTTCACTTTTGTTTTAATGGAGTTAAAACTGTCCCTCTATTAAAAGGAATTCTCGATATTAGGGAACAGTTGTAGCTCCTTTTAACAATCACTTCCTTCACTATATGGTATTAATTCACTTACCTTCAATAAGGACCCAATGAAGACAACTGGCTACTGACTTTTGTTGGTGCCTGAGGGTTCTTTTTTTTCACAGTGTTTATTAACCCACCCAGTCTGTGTTTTAAGTTATTTTGGTTGTGGTAACTGAACCTGCTTACCCACACCCTCTCTTTTTTGTTCTTTTAGGTTACTCTTTCGTTGTTTAGTATTTTATTCCTACTAGTCATGGCTGATCTAACAGACTCCTGCACTATGCTCCCAAATTCCTCAGTGATTTTTTTTATCATACTCTCTTGTACCTCAGTACTGTTCTCCTTGTCAGTCATGACTGAGAAAACATTCCTTATTTATTTTATACAGAGCCTTAAAACAACACCTACACCTCTCACCTGCAAAACTCGTATATGATTTCCCATGGGGTTTAACCCCTACGCTACACTTACTGACCCAAAATTCCTAAATTACACTCTAAAGAAGCACACACTGATAACATTTGCCGTTACGAGTAAAACAGCATAAACCGTTGCCTAGGAAACGTCACAGAACTCTGCGACATACCCGACAACCTTTAGAAAAATAAAGGTGAACATTACATTAGGAGCCCAATTAAAATTGGCACTTTCAATTGTAAATCAATAAACCTTTATTCCTCAAATTGAATAAATATAGGCAGCTTTTTTTCTTCATTATTAAAAATCCCCATGTGCAATACAAGGCCAACATTTCACAATTAATGTGATGTGCCACCTCCCTTTTTCAAGGCAAGTTTCAATGCTACTGTGTCCTAATGTGCATGACGCATCAAATAGAAAATGGCCGACAGACCGCATCGGAAGCCTCACTCTCCTCGCTTCAGAGAAGTCTCGCGCTGCATGGTGAGTGGGCCCACCTCACCGTGCGGATTCCCTTCCATACATTTTTCAAAAATAGTCCTAATACTTACCGAACCTCTGCAACCACTGATAAATGGACTTCATATAAAGCAATCCATTTTTTCCTAATCAACCTCGATGTTTTGAAGAGCAATTAAAGCCCACACTTTAAATAATAGGCAGAACCTTTGCCCAAACATTACAGAAGCATTAAACAGACTTGGCCCATAAATAGGAACCTTCAGATCAAACAACACACCTCTTTCTTAAAAAACCCAATATATATACTAAACACGTAAAGTACTTATCTGCTCAGAAACAGCTTAAAAAGAGGGAGAAGATGGCGGATGTCTGGAGTATATGGGACCTTAAAGTTCTATTTCTAGTGGTAGGTGTTTTGGTTCTGTTCTAAGATTCTTTGATCTGTTTAGAAGTCGTAAATAAAAGTATTACGCATAATGCTAGCATCCTACCTTGCCATAAAATCCAAGGATGGAACACTGAACAGACAACAGGATTGAACATTGACCAGACAATACAAAATTAGGACATTGAACTAAGAGGAATGCTGGAGGAAATTTCAAAACAGATTAAGCTAAATTCTACTGCCGTACAATTCCACGGTCTCAAAACGAGCCCTTCGCAATTTCATTGGACCCATACCTCGGCCTGTGCTGCAATCCACTTGCCCTTTTCCATTTGATCATTTGTCACCTGCACTGTGTGTCATAGAGGATTCTTTGACAGACTCCAGTGAGCAATTTAAGGCATTTGAAGAACTCCACTTAATCTCAGCCACACGCCCCTACCCAGGGCACAAGTCCTAAACAAGGCATTTTTTCCGGATAGGTTGAGAACTCTAAAGCTCAACTTTCATTGTGACAATGGTTCGAATATACTGCCATTGCCACTGGGAGTTGTACTCATGTCAACATAATCCTGCATCAAATGGCGTTGGCGTTCAGGGATATTTGTGCAGTTTTAAACGTCATGAAAGCAGTGCTTACAAGGAGTGTGCGCTTTTATATTTTTTTTATTTGCAGTTTTTACCGGCCACATGCATCAACCTATTTAGGAAGTGCAAACGGTGTGAATCGGTAAATTCGGCCGTTTGCGATTCCTAAATAGGTTTTTGGGATGCATCAAACATTTTTGGAAAAATCGCTATTTTTAGCGAATTCCAAAAATGCGATTGCTTTTAAGGAATCGCAAATTTGCGATTCCTTAAAAGCAATGCATGATTACTTTTAAAATTGTGAATTCGCAATTAGGGGGTGCAAATTACCACGAGGGTGAACCTCGTGGTAATTTGCGAAAATGTATTAAAATGCTCAAAATGGCATTTTAAAACACTGTCATGTTACAGACACACATGTCCTTAGGACATGTGTGTGGGAAACATGCACTTTAAAATACATTTCAGGGGTGCAGGGGGGGGGGGTCCAATGGCACCCATGGAATGCATTAACATTTTGCGAATCGCTAATTGAAATTCGCAAAATGTCAATGCCTTCCCATTGATTCCTATGGGCCTTTTGGCCCATAGGAATCAATGGGAATTGCGAAATCGCAAATTAGAATTCGCATAATATTTGCGATTCGGTAAAAATTGCGATTTTTACAGAATCGCAAATATTATGCGATTTAAATCATGCATCCCGTTTTGCGATTCCTTATTTGCAATTCCCTAAAAATCGCAAATTAGGAATGGCAAAACCGGACTTTGATGCATGTGGCCGCAAGATCATTAAAGCAGTGCTTACAAAGGGTGTGTGCGATAAAAAAAAATGTTTGCTATGTTTACTATTCAAGAAATAAATATACTTAATATCCTCCTGTGATTGTTAGCTTGGGTGGTTGGGGGGTCTGAGCACATACTTATAACTCTGTTAAAGATCATAAAACCAGTGCTTACAAAGGGTGTGTGCGATAATAAAAAAGTTTGCACACTTCTTCTTTACATATATTTGTAGATTGCTTTCATAATATAACTTCCCTTGCAAAGTCACCAAATAATAACGTTTTTAAGCTGAAAGAGGAGAACACCGGCATCATGCCAAGAACAGCCATTGACGTGTGTCTGTTAAAACGTACAACGCGAAAATAACTATGTTTTCCACCCACCCTGTGCATTAAAAGAGTCACAACAGAGGGTGGCAGACGTTTGTTCCGGACAGGAAATAGAGTTTGGAGAGCAGCTGCGCGAGACCTATTGCATTTGAAAAGCTTGTTAAGCTATGCGTCGAAATCTCTGAATCTTCTGCTGTGCCTTATTGTATGAAGTAAAGCATATACCCAGCATTTCTTGGTGCTAAATTGAGCATTATTAACTATAATGACTTCAAAGAGATTGTTTAAGGCAAAAGTTGGTGGCAGAAGAGGCTAATAATGTGCACATCATGCCCCCAACTCAGCTAAAATGTTTTGATTTTAAAAGTATTACATGCGTGGTGGTCCAGTTGATAGAGCGCGCAGGTCACCCGGGTCACAAGTTAACAATTTTCCCCACGCACTGGGCCCTGGCGTGAGTAAGAGGACTGAGTTTGCGCGAACCGGGTGATTTCTTGCACGCCACTATGAGTAATTCGGGGGGTGATTCTTACACCACTTACTATTCATGTACCTGACTTACCACAGGTACATTACTCCTGACGGATCAGGAGCTAGCAGTGGATAGGTGACAAGTCTCCTAAAGGGAGTAAAACTTTGCATATACCAAGTACGTTTAACCACACGTTATTGTAAATGACCACAGACACCTGATGAGTTTTTAAAGTTTATCAAAAGATTTCAGAATGAATATGCCAAAATGACAAGCCAAATACATAGTAACACATCTATCAGTAGAACCAAAGCCACAATATAACTATGAATTAGGGCAAGGATCATTAGAGTAAGTGAGAACACTGGAAAGCAATAGGTTTTCACCGCAAACTTAAACTAGGGCAAGGGACAGGAAAACCGGACCTAAAACAAGTACTTAACTAGACTAGTTATTCTATTCTTACTGAGTTTCACTGCAATCATACTAAGGGAAAAGGGAAAAATTGGAACATACTACTATAATATGTCAATTCAGTAACGTCCTACGGGCAGGGAAAAAGTGGAACAGTCTAATAAACAATAGCATATATGCTGCTTTCAAAGGCAATAGGGCAATATCACAGGCAAGAGTGCTTTATTAAGAAAAGAAGAGAAAGTAAGAGAAAGACGCAAACCCACAGAGTAATATTTACCTAATTAGGAATGAGGACTAACCCTGGCCACGGGTCAGTTTAGAAGAACGGGGACAAGGACCCTCAAGGAAAGGAATACCAGAATGCGAGCAGGTACAGCTCACGGATAGTCAGGACAGGATACCCCTCAGGTTCTGGGTCAGGACTGGGCTCACCAAGGTACGACCAACACCCAAAGCTTCGGATGCAACGCCTGCGTTACCCCTCTCTGCAAGTAATCCGCCAGTAACCCCGATTGGGTTTCGAATTTCCCCAGCAAAGTGCTTCGCCAGCACTTAAGACTATTTCCACCCCTAGGAGTTTGTGGAAAGTATGGACAGAGTGCTCCGCAGCACTCTAGATTGAGCACCTATAGAGTTCGTAGGGTCAGTGACAGGTCTGCTACTCGGACAAGTCGGACAATTTCTCTATGCTACACTAGGGCAATTATACTGTTTGGGGACCCTTAGACCACCCACCAATGTTGCAAGTGACAGTTTCCCACATTATGATTGGTCAGGAGAGGTGACTTGGTCATTGTCGCCTCCTAGAATTCAGTGTTCCCATCATTAATAGTAATTTTTGCCTACCCGCCCCTTGGGTTCACGTTCCCAGGCATAGGAATACAGCAAGACAACACAGTACATAGCATATAGCAACAGTGTTGCTTCGCTCAAGGTAGGATTCAGTCTCCTGGAGAGGTTTCCCAGGCGCATTGGGCTTCAGGAGCCAGCTGGCTTGTTTTAGCTTCTGCGCAGTGAGGTTTCTCCCAGGTCACATGACAGGTTTCAGAGGAGCTTCATCATGGCGTAGCTCATGTGTGCCCCAGCCCCCAGAGACGCGGTACATGAAAAGTAAGCGAGAACAAATTAGAATCATACATAAAAATGATCACACTGTATACCGTGATAGATTTTAACACACCCCTCATTTTATAACATCAATAGTATTAAAGTTTAGTGTGAAAAGACAGATAGGCGAAAGCAGCGGTAGCAAGCAGAGAGCGTGGTGAGAGACAAGCGGCCATTTTTGCATCAGTGCGCATGAGCAATACAATCCCTCCAAAATGCGAGTGCGTCACATCACATGGGTATGACCGACGCATGCGCAGATTGGATTTTCTGCAAAGCAGCCATTCTCTTAGTGCAAGCATTGTGAGGATGAAAAGACACACAGGCAAGCCTCTCGGGGACACCCGCGTGTTGGGGAAAATGCTAAATAAATGACGGACAGTGGGGTTAATATGATTATACGTTAGGCGAGGTTCATGGGTGCGAGCAAGTCGCGTTACGTGCGAATCCTTGCTCCATCAATCCCCTCTTTGATGATATTTACTATCATCACTACATTAAGGAAACAGATGCCAACTTTCATTCATCCATATCTTTCATTTCAATCTCGACAAATTTATTGTTGAGTTTTCTTTCAGCTTCTCTATGAGAGTGGTGATTCTTCACCTTCTTGTAGATTTGATTCCTCAATTCTTCTAATTCTAACTCATCAATATTTCTTTTCACCCCTCTCTTATTCACTGTATACTTTCTGCATTTTTGACATTTACAGCAGATGAATATGATCAGAACAACCACACCTATTCCGATTATTGGCATCAGTATTTTCCACAGAAGATTTCTACCTAAGTTAGAAAACCAACTACCTATTGAGGAGAGACCTCCAGTCAGTCTCGTCCAGGCACTGTCAACCTCTAATGGTTTGAGCTCTTTTTCCAAATTAGTTATATTTCTTACATATCTTTTAAGTTTGATACTTTTGTCAGGTATATAGGTGCAACAATGTTGCGCCTTCAGCATTCTACAGACTCCGCCCTCTTTTGCCAATAAGGTATCAAGAGCAAGGCGATTCTGCAAAACCATTGATCTGATCGCAACCATTTCAGTATTGACCAGCAGGAATCCAGCAGCAGTGTCAGTAGATAACCGATCCACTACTGTAGACAGTTTGCAAATTCTGTGTGTGTTTAGAACTACCCCCATTCCAGGTATCAGTGCACTAAAAATATCACCTATGATTTCTCCTACACTCTCACGTTTACTACGCACTAAGCCATTAGTGTCTTCATCATTGCTTCCAGCAGCATTATTCACATGGTATATTTTCGGGAAAACAATGCCAAAATAGCAGCTTCCATACCAGTGATCCGGCAATTTGAAATAAGCCTTGTTCCCACATATATAATATATTCCGGGAAACACAGGTTCTGACCCATTTTTGAAACCCCAACCTCCAATTACCTTATAATTATGTTCACACTCGCTGGAACCAATGAATACATTGTTATAATATTCTGTCCTTTCTCTATGGAGACAAAGTTTTCCTTTCCGTTCAAAATCCAGTAACAAAGCAGGATTAGCTTCGCCTTGTGAGGTGTTATCCATATGCTCTGCCTGTGGAAATTGAAGAAATTGATGTACATAAACAGCATTCATTTCCCTTCTTCTCCCACTCCTCTCCCTGTGAGCACCATGAATACCGTAAATTATTGACCGTATCACTTTGCCAGTAAGAGCCCATACCCATATGCATATGTACAGCCATTCTAGGCACCACGGCCTTTTACCCATTGGAATCCCCGGCTTCCCTCCTGCGCGTATCTTAAACACCCTCTCTCATGCATAGACCATGAAACCCTCTCCCTCTGCGCGACCCTGCTGTGAAAGGCAACCCTTCTGCTTGACCCGCACAAACCCCCCCATTCCCTCTTGAAGAGGCATCCTTCGCCTTAGCTGACATAGCCCTCCCCAGCTGCACCTGACTGCCCCCGCTCTCTCATGTACGGGTCATAAGATCTCTCTCTCTCTCTCTATGTGACTCTGTCCCTGTGTCCACCCTGGCTCCCCCTCCCTTCTCCTCACATGGGCAAGTCATAAACCTTCTTCTTCTGCAAGACCCTGTCCTTGGGAGCCACGGCCGCGCCTGACCAACACCTCCTTTCCTTCCATGAATGCCCCTTTGTTGACAAGCCTTCCCTCCGCGCTCGATTGTCCACGCGGCATGAATACCACTCCTTTGATGACCCCTTCCCCCGAGTCCGGCTGACCACACATGTCCGAGGCCATCGCCTGAGCCGGGAGATACCATTTACCGCCCTTATTGTATGAAGTCACTCCTCTTCAAAGGACCCACTATTGATCCTGGCCACCCCACCCCCTGGGCTATGATCAAGCGCACACATCCCAAACAGTTGACGGAACACTCAGCTGCGTGATTGCCCTCCCCTCTTATCAGCAGGTCAAGGGTCCCTATTGTGAACACATGTGGGGTAGGATTGACACGAGGATTATGGGGATGTATTTCCCTTGTCTCACAATATCATGATTGTAATGCCAAGTGTTTTGTAAAGTATAAAAGACGGAGTCTCAGCTCACTTGTTAGAGCACCTCCTGAAAGACACCGTGTTTCGTGTCCGAAATGACAGGCTCTCCTCATGAGAAATAAACTCTGTTCTTGATTCCTGCTTCCAGCGCCCGTCTCTTTATTTGGTAACTATTCAACATGGGAACTAAGAGGCGGTTTGCGCCAGCGGCCTGGGCATCGGTAGTAATCTGGGCTCCTGTTTTACAATTGGCGTCCCAACGCGGGGTCCATCAGTGACATAAGGTCCGGTAAGAGAGATCCAGACGAAGAAGTGAACATCTAAAATGATCGGAGTATACCTGCCTTGAGAGGGCCCTCGCCCGGCTGCCGATCGAAAGAACTTCACCAATTCTGAACGGACCTCTCTTGAGTGACCTATTGTCCCGACTGGAATCCCACAGGAATGCCACACGGAGTAAGAGAACGATCGGGCGCTGGAGGAGGAAGATGAAGAACTGTCCGTATGGTCCGGTCCGGGTAAGATTAAGTAGGGTGTTTTTACGCCTGATTGGAAGGGTGGTTCTATCCACCTGATTGATTGATTGATTGTATTGGAATCGGTATTTGTATACTGATATTGTTGGTATTGGTTCATTTAGCTTTGAATGCTACTTGACATATTGGTTCTCTTCTTGAGAACGAGACATTCTCTGTTTGCAAACAGCGGCGAATAGGAACGTCGTCCCTCTTTGCAGATAGAGAAGGGTAGGTAATGCAGACTTTTGTCCCCGTTGTAATCCGTCATGCCTACTTTTCTCCCCACTGATTGTTTGAAATCGATTAAAAATCGATTGTTGCTCTTTGAGATCTTCCCTGTCCACAAACAGAGACAAATAGGAATATTCTGTTTCCTTTATGGATAGCGAAGGGCAGGTAATGCAGACATTTGTCCCCGTTGTAATCCGTCATGCCTGTTTTTCTCCCCACTGATTGATTGGTTGCCTGGACATTGTTGCTCCAGGAATTGTTTCGTTTGAGGTATTTTCTGCCTGCAAACAACGTGGAGTAGAAATATTCTATCTAGTCTTTGCAAGTAGTAAAGGGTAGGTTATGCCCCTTTGTGAATTCGTCAGTCCTACCCACTCCCCACTGATTGGTTATTTGGGGGGTAGCTCGCATGGTCCGCCCAGGAGACTACCCTTATGGAGGACATATGCTCCCCACTCATGGGCCATTTAGTGGAAGTAGATCATCTGGTCCGTCCAGGAGGCTATCCTAGTAAGTGGAAGTACATCCTTTGGTCTGTCCAGGATGATACCCTAATGAAGGAATATATGTTCCCCTTTTGATCGATAATCTAGTTCCAACCCGGACCATTTACTGGAGGGAACTCGTCTGGTCCGGCCAGAAGTTCCCCCTAGTGAAAAGGACACATAAAAAATATGAAGTGATCACCGTTCCCTACTAACAGAAAACTCTAGCTCGAAACACGCTAAGGAAGAGAAAGAAAAATAAAAAGAAATCAGGCTAAGTCAGTAACCCCCTGATGAGCTTTTGACTTCACTAAAAATAAGAAACATTAGAAATAGTTCGTAATAAGAAATATAAAATGGCGAAAAGTTTGACAGCAAAAATAGCCACGAGGTAGCTAGGCTCCACTGCCTATTCCTGCTCCCAACATGTCTGCCTCATTGCCCACCACGCCCAAATAACGGTCACACGAAATAGAAACAATTCAATAGGTACCTACCCCCATTCCGGAAGCTCCCGAAGTGCAACAGGTCCGCGGTTACGCCCATCCGGAGGGCGAGGCCTCGAGGCATGCGGGGCTCGCCTGGCCGCGGTCAGTAGGAGATGCTGTTGGGCAGGCGGCCCAAAGAATAATAAGGACCTCTCCACCTTTCCCTCTTCTGCCGCCCTGCAGGCCGCGGGGAGAGAGGGGGCTGTCTTGCCTCGGCCACCGACCACCCCTCTCTCTCACCCGATCCGGCTTTCGTCGAAGGCCGAAGCCAAAGCGAGGATGACGGCATTTCTTTGAGCTATAATGGCTGCAACTACACCCAACGCCTGACAGTTGCAGATAGTCCCGCCACATGCCAACGCCTGGATAGTTGCAGGTAGTCCCGCCACATGTCAAGAGGGGGATGTCTTGCCTCAGCCACCGACCCCCCCCCATCTTCAATGGCTGGCACGGCCAATACCGAAGCGCTGGAGCCGAAGAACGGCGCGGGGTCGCTGGAAGGGGGAGGCGGCGCGAACGAGCCTCCCCCACCTCCCTCCAGGTGGAGGCTTCCAGCGGCACCCCAACGCTCTTTGCTTAAAGAGGGTCAACATCGAAAAGCGGTCTTTTGCCCAGGAAGGGCACACGCCCCATGCCATCTCTCCTCAACTTTGAAGATTCTATGAGAGCCGGGGGGCACCCCGATCCCCCCGCATGGGCGCCTCCGCCCCCCTCACTGGGAACCGCGACATCGGTGCACTCCTGCCGGCGCCAGCCTCGGTTTGGAAATGGCTAAAATACAGCCACGGCACAGACTTGATCAGTTCCGGTGGAACCCCAGAATGACCCGGTAGGAAAATTGTTGCCGCTCTCCCCACTCTTTGACTAATGGTCCATATTGTTAGACTGTTAACCACATAGCACAAGACTTTTTGAACTACCAACGGAAGATTCTGGTCCAACCACGAGTCATTGGAGACATTCTGACTATGCTGGAACGAGCCTGACCTCGCCCAAAATGGCGCCGACACAAAATGAGACTTTTTGAATACACTTTGTTGCACCCTGACCGCGCAGCTTTTTGTCCCGAGATATGTATGCAGTTTTTTGGATAATGAAAGTAGATTTGAAGGATATTGAGTATGTGCTCGGACAAAGAACTGACTTAGGGTGGGTACTGATTATGATTTGGAAAATGAATTGGTGTAATTTAGATAAAGAATGAGTATTGGATAATGAATTTATGAATTAATTAAAAATGAATTACTGACATGCATCATGCTTGCTCTGTAGGGAAGTTTAATACGATTTTATTGCACTGCTGCACTTTATGCAATGAACTGCCACCAACTTCGTTCTTCTTATGTACAGTTTCAATCTGCTCCGTGGCCGGTCCACTGGGTTGTAGGCCTGTATTTATACATCAACACTTTTTATTAAAAGTATTTTGAAAAGGAAAGCATAGTTGTAGCGGTTGCGTTAATGAGTTTTGGATGTTTTGCTACTATGAGCGAAGAATAAGTATGATGAAAGCTGAAGGTTAAAAGGGACCAGATGTTTGGCAGCTACATTATGTGTCATAGTCAGCCGGAAAGGTCCTAGACGCCCTTAAAACGACACCACAGAAATGCCACCTGACCGTCACCCTTGCACCCAACAAAAAGGGTTGCGACCAAGTAACTCATGTAGATACGCAGATCGTCAATGATTATCTATCTGACATTGCTGGTCCCTCTGGGCTTAAACGCCGAGATGGTAAAGAAATGCAGTACGTGGAGATAGGTCGAGTAAGTGGTAGGTAAAAAGATTTTCGGACTACTGCATGCTGATGTGCTTTGAATGCTGCCCCCCCACCCCCTTCTTTCTCCTCCCTTCTGCAGGTCACGTCAGAACATCGGCTGAAGTGTGGGAGAGCGATGGTCAAACCACCGACGAAAAGGGAGAGAGGGAATATGTGTGTAGTCGTTATGACGATAAGTTTTCAAAAAGACGTAGACTTAAACATGACTGTTCCTCCTTAGAACATAGCGACTGGGAGGATGGACTGACATAGAAATTGGACGGGTACTGTATGACGAAAATTGACTAGAAATAACACGTTAGATAATGTAACTAGACATTTGACTAGGTAGGGAAAGGACAAAGAAAAATGTGTGGGCAAGGGTTACCACGGCACCACCCGTCTGGGAAGTTAGAAATGTTGCTGATGTTCAAAATGCACTGCCCGCCCCCTTTCTCACACTCTTATAGATATAGCCAAGCTGTCCGACTGTTCTCCCGATCCATACTTGCCACTGCCTCAGCCTGGAGAACCTCCCACCAAAGGAAGAAACTGAAAAATGGTTTAAGATCCAACCACGGGTAAATAGCGCGACCAGGTTAATTTCTGATCGACCAACCGAGGTGTAAGTATTGGCAATTGAGAGCACTCACAGAGACAACGGGCGAGAAAGAAAAGGAGGGAAGGGTAAAAAGAGCTAAGCACGTAGATAAATAGGATAGTAAAGATACGTAGGATATAAAACAGATCTCGTTGGCTAACAATTGTTTCCTGTCTTGTCGTGAATGTCTTATATATATGTAATGCATGTGCTGCCTTCCCTGTCTGAGTTTGTGTGTATGTAATGTACGGATTTATGTCTTCCCTCTGTCTGTATTTGCGCGTTACCTGACCTTTGCTGTTCTGTGTTGTGAGCGCACTAAATGACCTATTTTCGTACACGTCTATCTCTCTCTCTCTCTCTCTCTCTCCCTCTCTCTACATGTCATACGTGTACCGAATGGCTCGTTTAGATTGCGGACGACTCTCACTCTCTATGAGAGTCTCCCTATTTTCTCTCCCTCTTTGTGGTAAAATTGTGCCCCACCGGCACCAGTCTGATTGGATACTTATTGAACGCGAAGGTGTTCAGCGAAATTGACCGAAACTAAAATGATTGTATCTCGCCATATTACTACCTCTCCTTTCTGCAAAATGAATGAACTTGAATTGGCTGAGAAGGAAAGGACAGGTAAAACGACTAAGGTCCCCCAAATCTGGCCATTTATAGGGGAACTGTATGTCAATGGCACCTTATTTCTGTTCATCAGAGACGAACGCCAGCGCCTAGATTGACCCCCAACGTCCAGATTGCCCCACCCCCTTTGCACCCAAGCGCGAATACCCGAAGAATCCCCGCCCCACTTGATTGACCCCAGCTGCTGCCCCGGATATAAACATGATGACCATGAGTAACTGTCGTCCCTCGAGAAAAACCTGTTTTACCCTGACTCTCGATGATAGCGCCCCCGCCCTGTTTGAAAAGGTTAGCCAGCCTTGAAGGGAAATGTTAGACTGTTAAGGCTCAGGTTAGAAAGACGAGTCTCCCTGGAGGCTCCGAAATGTTGAGTTTGATGAAATACACAGTTGATAAGAGTCTGACTTTCCTCCATATGTGACCTGTGTAGACAATGAATAAAACTTGGCATGAACTCAGTGGGAATGCCGACATATGCACTGCTTGGTAAATGAACCTCTGACTGTGACCAATGAGCGTATCTCCCAAGTGCGTTGGATTGAGGGAGGAATTCACATGCATAAATGTCTTCCCCTGACCAGTTCTCTAAAGCTTGTTTTGTACCTATTCAAAGATCCACGATCACCGAAGGAGAAGGGTCAGATGTGACGTACAGCCTGGCTGCAGATCTTGGGACACGTGTGACCTCGACCAAAGGTGGAGCTGCAGAGCAACTAGATACGGGACGAGACCGCAATTCCAACGTGGAAAATGAAAAATGACGGGCCGCCTTGAAGCCCTCCGTCTGCTAACCCACGTGTGCCTGGAGTCTCCGTTCCCCTTCTTTGGGCCCGATTGATGGGCCTGCCTGCTTGTTATCCTTTGCTCCCTTGGTCCCTTTTGTGTGTCCCAGGAACTCTGACCCAACTCCGCCCTCCCTCCTATCGACTATTTGAACCACACTCACCCTCTTTTCCACGTGACTTTTTGCCAAAGGGAAGAACTGCATTCAAGTGGGAATAGGTTGTTGCCACGGAAATATAGGTGCCGAGCATAAGGCGCCGCCAAACGGATTGTTTAGGGAACAGGACTGTGGTCTAACAGCAGAGGACTGACCGCACCCTGCAACGCGTAAGGATAGAACCGAGCTGGACCTATAGCTCCACCGCCGGTGCTCAACAGCGCCAACGAAAGTACACGGACTAGAGCCTACCAGTGATGGCTCACTGATAAAAAGACACTGTGACGAAGAAATTTTGTGTATTGAACTGAATTCCGCTCTCAACTACCTGGTCAAAACTGTTCATTGGTCACATTTTTAAGTCAGAAACATTTATGCTGTGTAGTGCGCTTAATTGTCAGGAACTCAACGAAATGCAATCTCCTATGTGCTGCATTCTGCCCATCACCTCAACTGTCTATGATTGTATGCCAAATGTTAGTATCGACAAAATGCTAATTCTTCAACGATGCCTGTCTATCTGTAACCCCATCAATTACAAAAATGAACGCTGTAATGTAAAAAGGGGCGACTGTGGAAATTGAAGAAATTAATGTACATAAACAGCATTAATTTCCCTTCTTCTCCCACTCCTCTCCCTGTGAGCACCATGAATACCGTAAATTATTGACCGTATCACTCTGCCAGTAAGAACCCATACCCATATGCATATGTACAGCCATTCTAGGCACCACAGCCTTTTACCCATTGGAATCCCCGGCTTCCCTCCTGCGCGTATCTTAAACACCCTCTCTCATGCATAGACCATGAAAACCCTCTCCCTCTGCGCGACCCTGCTGTGAAAGGCAACCCTTCTGCTTGACCCGCACAAACCCCCCCATTCCCTCTTGAAGAGGCATCCATCGCCTTAGCTGACATAGCCCTCCCCAGCTGCACCTGACTGCCCCCGCTCTCTCATGTACGGGTCATAAGATCTCTCTCTCTCTCTCTATGTGACTCTGTCCCTGTGTCCACCCTGGCTCCCCCTCCCTTCTCCTCACATGGGCAAGTCATAAACCTTCTTCTTCTGCAAGACCCTGTCCTTGGGAGCCACGGCCGCGCCTGACCAACACCTCCTTTCCTTCCATGAATGCCCCTTTGTTGACAAGCCTTCCCTCCACGCTCGATTGTCCACGCGGCATGAATACCACTCCTTTGATGACCCCTTCCCCCGAGTCCGGCTGACCACACATGTCCGAGGCCATCGCCTGAGCCGGGAGATACCATTTACCGCCCTTATTGTATGAAGTCACTCCTCTTCAAAGGACCCACTATTGATCCTGGCCACCCCACCCCCTGGGCTATGATCAAGCGCACACATCCCAAACAGTTGACGGAACACTCAGCTGTGTGATTGCCCTCCCCTCTTATCAGCAGGTCAAGGGTCCCTATTGTGAACACATGTGGGGTAGGATTGACACGAGGATTATGGGGATGTATTTCCCTTGTCTCACAATATCATGATTGTAATGCCAAGTGTTTTGTAAAGTATAAAAGACGGAGTCTCAGCTCACTTGTTAGAGCACCTCCTGAAAGACACCGTGTTTCGTGTCCGAAATGACAGGCTCTCCTCATGAGAAATAAACTCTGTTCTTGATTCCTGCTTCCAGCGCCCGTCTCTTTATTTGGTAACTATTCAACATGGGAACTAAGAGGCAGTTTGCGCCAGCGGCCTGGGCATCGGTAGTAATCTGGGCTCCTGTTTTACATGCCCACCTAGGGACTCTATCCTTTTCGTCATTTGCCTTTTTCTGAAACTTTTCTCTCCTTCTGTCTGCCATTTTTATAAACATCTTTTCCTGCTCTTGCAAGGAATAGGTCAAATTGGCCTGTCGTGCTTCGTTTAAGTCTATGTCACCTATAGTCAGGAAATATTCTCCCATATACCGGGTTACCTCACTTCTAATATGTACAAGGTTCAGGTGTCCCCTAATAGGGAGTTCGGAAAATACTACGTCAGCATTTGAATAGTAGTATTGTAAAGTGCTTCTATAAAACAAGCGTGCTAATATACTACAGGAAATTCCGTAAGTTAGGGGTAAGTGGTGATATGTCACACCTTCAGCTACAGATGTGGGTAGCTTCATGCAGACATAACAATCTTCTATTTCCATAGCTTCTACATAATGCACTAATAAGTTAGCGAAAACATTTAGATGCGTCCTATTTTTCATCTTGTGAAAGTGCAGTCCACCCTCATCTGATGCTTCTAAATTTGGTCGTGTGTGTTTCAAACTAACTGAGTTGTCACGTCGTTCTAAGCTTCGTGGTGTTTCTGCGGTCTGTACAACGTCTGTGTCTAATATTTCAGGTTCAGTAGGGGACAAGTTAGGATCTTTACTTATCATAAAAGGTATAAAGACTGTTAATCCTATCCACATCACTATTAGCATAGCTACACTACATAAGCATATTTTACAGCAAGTTTTACAACACCCAAATCTGGACCTTCCAGCTACGTTTGAATCAGACATTTTAGCTTACAGGTGGCTTTTGCAACCCCTCTTTGTTTCTATACACCAAGGCTTCGCTCTGTGTTGTCTCAAGGAGGGTCTTCGTCCGAACTCCGATCAGTGATGGACTCTTCGTCACTTTTGCCACTGCGATTGGGCTCATCAATTTCTTCCAGCACCAGGTATGTCCATTCGGGGCTCCGATACAGTCTATTCTGTTTCTTCACTCTGTCGCTCTTTCTCAGAGACTTGCCTCGGGCTGCTTTTCGTTCACTTTCAGCCCTTTTACGGTCTTTCAGTTTTTCTTCGACTGTTTTTATTCGGAGTCTTAGCCTTTTGACGTACCTGGGTGTACTTTTGCTTCTGTGACTTTCAGTGGTCGAGGATACTTGGCCTTCCTCGTGCACTCTTTTTATTTTTTCTTTGTGTTTGACAGAGTCTATTTCCCTTCCTGTCTAACTAGTTCCAGGTCTTTCATCTATTTCTTCTGCCTGGTCCTCAAACTGGTCCTGTTCAGGTTCGCTTTGTAGGTTTTCTTTGCTTTCGGGTGAACTGGGTTCTGATTCCTGAACACGTTCATCTATTTCTATCTGCTCTGGTTCATGCACTTCGTTCTCTTCATTTTCTTCCGCATGAACTTCAACCTTGACCACTATCTGTCCCTTTCCAGACTCCGGAGTTTCAGGTGGAGTGTCGACGTCTTGATCTGTCCCTACTTGGCCTATTTCCTGATCAGGTGTGATGTGAGTCTCGTTGACCTGACCTTCGTCCTCTAGTTCTGTCTCACCTGGACTATCCCACTCACTGTCTAGGTAGGAATATTTCCGGGTTCGTATTGGATCATGAACCTGGTCGTCGGCAGGGTACCAATCAACGTTTCGACTTGTGCTCGGCAGTTCGATGTCAGCGAGATCCGGACTCTCCTCGGGAGTCTCCTCAGCGGTGCTGCCTTCAGCTTCAGTCGCGTTTTCTCCGGTTACCCGCTTTGTGTGGCTGGCATGGATCCACTTCTGTTGAAAGTGAGCCCATATTACTATCGATGCCCGGGCTGCTGGCGCAAGTCGCCTCTTAGTTCCCATTCTGAATAGTTACCAAATAAAGAGACGGGCGCTGGTAGCAGGAATCACAAGAACAGGATTTATTACTCATGAGGAGAGCCTGTCATTTCGGACACGAAACACAGTGTCTGTCGGGAGGTGCTCTAACAAGTGAGCTGAGACTTCGTCTTTTATACCTTACAAAACACTTGGCATTACAATCAGGACACTGTGACACAAAGAAAAGACATCCCCATAATCCTCGTGTCAATCCTACCCCACATATGTTATCAATAGAGACCCTTGAACTGTAGATAAGAGAAGGGGCAATGACGCAGCTGAGTGTTCCGCTGATTATTAGAATATGTGCGCCTGATCGTATCCCAAGGGGTGGGGAAGCTAGGATCAATAGTGGGTTCTTTGAAGAGGAGTGACTCCATACAATAAGGGGCAATAAACAGTATCTTCTGGCTTAGGCGATGGCCTCGGACATGTGTGGACAGTCCATCGCGGAGGGAGGGTTCACTAACAGAGGGGTAATTCATGAAAGGAGAGGAGGTGCTGGTCAGGTGCGGCTGTGACTCCCAAGGACGGGGTCTTGCAGAAGAAGGAGGTATATGACTTGCCCATGTGAGGGAGGAGGGGAGAGCCAGGGTGCCCACAGGGACAGAGTCGCACAGAGAGAAAAGGTCTTGTGACCTATATATGAGAGAACGGGGGCAGTCAGATACAGCTGGGGGGGGGTTATGTCAGCTGAGGCGAGGGATGCTTTTTCAAGAGGGAATGGGGGACTTTGCGTGGGTCAAGCAGGAGGGTTGCCTTTCATAGCAGGGTCGCGCAGAGGGAGAGGGTTTATGCATGTGAGGGGGGGAGTTAAAGTACGCGCAAGAGGGAAGCCGGGGATTCCAATGAGCGGGCAAAAGGCCATGGTGCCTAAAAATGGCTATCAGGTACATGTGGGCACAGGCTTTTACTGGCGGAGTGGTGTAGTTAATGTACAGGGAATGGGAAAGGGCAAATGAACGCTGCTTATGTATATCAATTTCGTTACTTTTCCACAGTCGCCGCTTTTTACATAACAAAGTTCATTTTTCCCTATTCTTCCTAGTAAATGGGTGTACATATAAACATGTGTGGTTGACGAAACGGCATTTGTCAATACTAACATATTGCATACAATCATGAACAGTTGGTGTGATTGGCAGAATGCAGCACATAGGAAATTGCATTTGCAAACGAACTTCATAGCATAGATGCTTCCGACTTTCTCAAAAAGGTGACCAATGGACATTTTGACCAGGCAATTGAGGGAGGAATTCAGTCCAAACAAGATCTCTTCGTCACAGTGTCTTTTTAGCAGTGAGCCATCACTGGTAGGCTCTAGTCCGTGTCCTTTCGTTGGCGCTGTTGAGCACCGGCGGTGGAGCTATAGGTCCAGCTCGGATCCAACCTTACGCGTTGCAGGGTGCGGTCAGTCCTCTGCTGTTAGACCACAGTCCTGTTCCCTAACCAATCTTTTTAGTGGCGCCTTATGCTCGGCACCTGTATTCCTGTGGCGCAACCCCATTTCCACCTAAATGCTGTTCTTCCTTTCGACAAAAAGTCACGTGGAAAAGAGAGTACCGTTCAGTAGTCAATGGGAGAGAGAGAGAGAGAGAGAGAGAGAGAGGAGTGGGGTCGGATTTCCTGGGACACACCAAAGGGACCAAGGGAGCAATGGATGACAAGCGGGCAGGCCCATCAACCGGGCTTGAAAAGGGGGACGGAGGCTTCAGGCACGCGTGGGTAGGCGGACAGAGGGCTTCAGGACAGCCTTTCATCCTTTCGTTTACCACATTGGAGAGTGCTGCCTCGTCCCGTATTCCTGCTGTGCTGTGGCTCCACCTTTGGTCGAGGTCGCATGCGTCCCAGGATCTGCAGCCAGGCCGTGTGTCACGTCCGACCCTTCTCCTCCGATGGTCGTATATCTTTGAAGGGGTAAAAACAAGTTTTTAGAGAACTGACAGGAGAAGAGATTTTTACATTCGAATTTCACCCGCAATCCTAGCACCTGGGTGTTATGCTCATTGGTCAAAGTCAGAAGTCTATCACCATGGAGTAAGTATGTGGGCATTTCTGCCGTGATTGTACCAAGTCTAATCGGCGTTCATTCATGACACATATGGACAGGGGTCAGACTCCTATCACTTGCGTATTGTTATCCAAAAATAAACATTCAGGGGAGACTCGTCCTTCCAACCCGAGCCTTGGCAGTCTTACATTTCCCTTTTTAGAGCCGGCTAACCCTTTAAACAGAGCGAGGGTGCAATCATCGTGAGACAGGATTAAACAAGTTTCTCTCGAGGGGCGACAGGTACTCATGGCCATTAATTATGTATCGAGGACAGCAACTGGGGTCAATCAGGTGGGGCGGGGATGCTACGGGCATTCGCGCTTGGGTGAAAAGAGGGTGGGGCAATCTGGGCATTGGGGGTCAATCTAGACATTGGCGCTTGTTTCTAATAACAACAAAAATAGGGTGCCATTGACATATAGTTCCCCTTTTAAGAGGGCCAGATTAGGGGGCCTTAGTCGTCTCACCTGTCCTTTCTTTCTTAGCCAATTCGAGTTCATTCATTTTGCAGAAAGGAGAGGTAGTAATATGGCAAATTACAATCATTTTATTTTCTGTCAATTTCGCCGAACACCTTCGTGTTTGATAAGTATCCAATCAGACTGGTGCCAGCGGGGCACAATTTTATATACAAAAAAAAAAGGAAGATGGAACAGGGGGACTCTCGTAGAGAGTGAGAGTCGTCCGCAACCTAAACGAGCTATTCAGTACACATAAGACATGCAGAGAGAGAGAGAGAGAGAGAGAGAGATAGAGGGAGAGAGAGAGATCGAGGGGGGAGAGAGAGACGTGTACGGTAATAGGTCATTTAGTGCGCTCACAACACAGAACGACAGGGGTCAGGTAACACGCAAACACAGACAGAGGGAAGACATAAACCCATACATTACATACACACAAACTCAGACAAGGGAAGACAGTACATGTGTTACATACAAAAGCGTTCACGACAAAACATAAAACAGTTGTTGGCCAAACAAAAATCTCCTTGCGCATGCTGCGCATTTTTAATATCCTAGTTATCCATTGGCTGAGCTCTTTTTACCTTTCCTCCTTTTCTTCTCGTTTGCTATTTTTGCGAGCGCTCCCAATTGCCAATACTTATACCTCGATCAGCCGGTCAGAAATTAACCTGGTCAGGCTATTGCCCATAGGTGGACCTTAAACCACTTTCGAGTGTCTTCTTTTGGTTGGAAGTTCTCCAGGCTGAGGCAACAGAGGGTATTGATTCAGGAGAGCAGTCAGGCAGCTTGGTGATATCTATAAGAGGGCGAGAAGGAGGTGGTACATTTCGAACATCAACAACGTTTCTAACTTCCCAGACGGGTGGTGCCTAGGAATCCTTACCCCAGGATTCTCCTTTGTCCTTTCCATATCTAGTTAACCGTCATAGTTATATTATCCAACGTGCTAATTCGAGTCAATTTCCGTCATACAGTTTCCCGTCAAGTTTCTATGTCAGTCCATCCTCCCAGTCGCTATGTTCTAAGGAGGAACAGTCATATCTAAGTCTAGCATAAGTACTTATGCTCAAATCCCCTCCTTCCCTTATCGTCGGTCGTTCGATCACCACTCTTCCATACCTCAGCCGACGTTCCGACGTGACCTGCAGAAGGGGAAGAAGAAGGGGGTGGGAGCAGCATTCAAAATACATCAACTTGCATAAATCCGAGAATGTTTTTACCTACCACATACTCGACCTATCTCCACGGGCCACATTCTCTACCATCTCGGCGTTTAAGCCCAGAGGGACCAGTAGCGTCAGTTAGATAATCATCGATGATCTGCGTATCTACATGAATCACACGATCGTGACCTTATAGGTCGTGTGCAAGGGTGGCAATCGGGTGATACTTCTGTGGTATCGCTCGAGGGCGCCTAAAAACACTTTTCCAGCTGTCTATGACACAGAATGTAGCTGCTAAGCACCGGACCCCTTTTAACCTTCAATCTTAGCCATACTGCACGTATTTTATGTCGGAGACAGTAGCCATACATTTCAATAACATACATAAATACAAACGCTACGATAATTTTTGCGTGTTCAAGAAACTTTAATAAAAAGGTTGGCGCACAAATACGGGCCTACAACCCAGTGGGCTGGCTACGGAGCAGACTGGAACTGGGCATGAGGAGCGAAGTCGGTGGCCATTTATTTCATAAAGTGCAGCAGTGCAATGAAAATCATATCGAACTTTCTTAAGCGGCAAGTATAATGCGTGTCAAGCGTTCAATAATATCATCTCATTATCCTACTATTTACTCAATACCTAACGGATATCAATTCATTGTTCAAATGCCCAATCAGTGCCTACTTCATACAAATTCATTTCTTCCAACACATAATTAGTACCCACTCTAAATCAGTTCATCGTCCCAGCACATAATCAATATCCATCTTATATCGCTTTCTGTTCCAAGCACATACTCAATATCCATCTTATCTACTTTTCATTGTCCAAAAACTGTATACATATCTTGGGGCATCATAAGCTGAGCAACCAGGGTGCAACAAGTATTTTTAAAGTCTCATTTCGTATCGGCGCCATTTTGGGCGAGGTCAGGCAAGTCCCAGTATAGTCAGATTGCCTCCACTGACTCGTAGTAGGACCAGAACCTTCCGTTGGTGGTTTCAAAAGTTTTCGCAATGGGTTAACAGTCTGGCAATATGGACCATCAGTCAGAAGAGTGGGGCGGTAACAATTTTCCTACCGGGTCATTCTGGTGTTCTACCGGAACTGAACAAGTCTGTACCTTTGCTGTCTTTTAGCCATTTCCAAACTGAGGCTGGTGCCGGCAGGAGTGCGCCGATGTCGCGGTCCCCAGTGAGGGGGACGGGGGCGCCCATGCGGAGGGGTCGGGGGGCCCCCCGGCTCTCATAGAATCTTCAAAGTTGAGGAGAGAAGGCACGGGGCGTGTGCCCATCCCGGGCAAAAAACGCTTTTCGATGTGGACCCTCTTTAAGCAGGAGCGTTGGGGTGTCGCTGTAAGCCTCCACCTGGAGGGAGGTGGGGGAGGCTCGTTCGCGCCGCCTCCCCCTTCCAGCGACCCCGCGCCGTTCTCCGGCTCCAGCACTTCGGTATTGGCCGTGCCAGCTGATGAAGATGGGTGGGGGGGGGTCGGTGGCTGAGGCAAGACATCCCCCCCTTTTTGACATGTGGCGGAACTATCTGCAACTCTCAGGCGTGGCCATGTAGCGGAACTACCTGCAACTCTCAGGCGTGGCCATGTGGCGGGACTACCTGCAACTGTCAGGGTTGTCCGACCTCGCCTTGGCTCCGGTCCTCGATGATGGCCAGATCAGGCAAGAGAGAGGGAGAGAGAGAGGGGGGGGTGGTCGGTGGCTGAGGCAAGACAGCCCCCCCCCGTGGCCTGCGGGGCAGCAGAAGAGGGGAAATGGAGAGACCTCCATGATTCCTCGGGCCGTCCGCCCTACAGCCTCCCCTCCCGATGGCGGCCAACCAGGCCCTGCACGCATCGAGGCCTCGCCTTCCGGATGGGCATAACCGCGGACCTGTTGCACTTCGGGAGCTTCCGGAATGGGGGTAGGTACCTATTGGTTTGTTCCTATTTCATGTGACCGTTATTTGGGCGTGGTGGGCAAAGAGGCAGACATGTTTGGAGCAGGAATAGGCAGTGGAGCCTAGCTACCTCGTGGCTGTCTTGTCGTCAAGCTTTCGCCATTTTATATTTCTTATTACGAACTGTTTCTAATGTTTCTTATTTTTAGTGAAGTCGAAAGCTCATCAGGGGGTTACTGACTTAGCCCGATTTCTTTTTATTTTTCCTTCTTTTCCTTAGCGTGTTTCGAGCTAAAGTTTCCTGTTAGTAGGGTACGGTGATCACTTCATTTTTTTTATATGTCCTTTTCATTAGGGGTACTCCTGGACGGACCAGGTGAGTTACCTCCAATAAATGGTCCGGGGTGGAACTAGATTATCAATCAGAGGGGAACACATATCCCTTCGTTAGGGTATCATCCTGGACGGACCAAATGATGTACCTCCACTTACTAGGGTGGCCTCCTGGAGGGACCAGGTGGGTTACTTCCAATAAATGGCCAACAAATGGGGGCATGTGTCCTCCATTAGGGTAGCCTCCTGGACGGACCAGGTGAGCTACCCCCCAAATAATAGTCAATCAGTGGGGAGTGGGTAGGACTGACGAATCATAAAGGGGCATAACCTACCCTTTACTATTTGCAAAGACTAGACAGAATATTCCTATTCCACGTTGTTTGCAAACAGAAAATACCTCAAACAAACAATTCCTTGGACAACAATGTCCAGTCAATCAATCAATCAGTGGGGAGAAAAACAGGCATGACGGATTACAACGGGGACAAACGTCTGCATTACCTGCCCTTCGCTATCTGCAAAGGGAGACAGAATATTTCTATTCGTCTCTGTTTGTGGACAGGGAAGATCTCAAAGAGCAACAAATCGATTATTTAATCGATTTCAAACAATCAGTGGGGAGAAAGGTAGGCATGGCGAATCATAAAGGGGCATTACCTACCCTTCTCTATCTGCAAAGAGAGACGATCGTTCCTATTCGCCGCTGTTTGCAAACAGAGAATGTCTCGTTCTCAAGAAGAGAACCAATATTTCAAGTAGCATCCAAAGCTAAATGAACCAATAACCAAACAATATCAGTATTTAAATACCGATTTCAATACAATCAATCAAACAATCAGATGGATAAAACCATCCTACCAATCAGGCGTAAGAACGCCCTACTTATTCGTACCCGGACCGGACCATACGGACAGTTCTTCATCTTCCTCCTCCAGCGCCCGATTGTTCTCTTACTCCATGCAGCATTCCTGTGGGATCCCAGTCAGGACAATAGGTCACTCAAGAGAGGTCCGTTCAGAATCGGTGAAGTTCATTCGATCGGCAGCCGGACGAGGGCCCTCTCAAGGCAGGTATACTCCGATCTTTTAGATGTTCACCTCATCGTCTGGATCTCTCTTACTGGACCTTATGTCACTGATGGGCCCCACTTGGGCGCCAATTGTTGAAAGTGAGCCCATATTACTATCGATGCCCGGGCTGCTGGCGCAAGTCGCCTCTTAGTTCTCATTCTGAATAGTTACCAAATAAAGAGACGGGCGCTGGTAGCAGGAATCACAAGAACAGGATTTATTACTCATGAGGAGAGCCTGTCATTTCGGACACGAAACACAGTGTCTGTCGGGAGGTGCTCTAACAAGTGAGCTGAGACTTCGTCTTTTATACCTTACAAAACACTTGGCATTACAATCAGGACACTGTGACACAAAGAAAAGACATCCCCATAATCCTCGTGTCAATCCTACCCCACATATGTTATCAATAGAGACCCTTGAACTGTAGATAAGAGAAGGGGCAATGACGCAGCTGAGTGTTCCGCTGATTATTAGAATATGTGCGCCTGATCGTATCCCAAGGGGTGGGGAAGCTAGGATCAATAGTGGGTTCTTTGAAGAGGAGTGACTCCATACAATAAGGGGCAATAAACAGTATCTTCTGGCTTAGGCGATGGCCTCGGACATGTGTGGACAGTCCATCGCGGAGGGAGGGTTCACTAACAGAGGGGTTATTCATGAAAGGAGAGGAGGTGCTGGTCAGGTGCGGCTGTGACTCCCAAGGACGGGGTCTTGCAGAAGAAGGAGGTTTATGACTTGCCCATGTGAGGGAGGAGGGGAGAGCCAGGGTGCGCACAGGGACGGAGTCGCACAGAGAGAAAAGGTCTTGTGACCTATATATGAGAGAACGGGGGCAGTCAGATACAGCTGGGGGGGGGGGGGTTATGTCAGCAGAGGCGAGGGATGCTTTTTCAAGAGGGAATGGGGGACTTTGCGTGGGTCAAGCAGGAGGGTTGCCTTTCATAGCAGGGTCGCGCAGAGGGAGAGGGTTTGATGGTCTATGCATGTGAGGGGGGGAGTTAAAGTACGCGCAAGAGGGAAGCCGGGGATTCCAATGAGCGGGCAAAAGGCCATGGTGCCTAAAAATGGCTATCAGGTACATGTGGGCACAGGCTTTTACTGGCGGAGTGGTGTAGTTAATGTACAGGGAATGGGAAAGGGCAAATGAACGCTGCTTATGTATATCAATTTCGTTACTTTTCCACACTTCGGCACACCAGCACACTTTACAGCAGTAGTGGTGACGAGGATCACTTGTCTTGGCTTTCCCCACTTTGGTCCAAGGCAACTCTTCCGGGTATGTTTCTTTAACACCACCCAATCACCTGGTCGTAGCTTATGTGCTGGAGTCTTGGGCCAGTCGTCAGCTGTCTCTCCAATCTGGTGGGAGATAGAACGCACTTGGTCACCCAGTTGCTTGCAGTATTCTAGCACCAAATCATCAGAAATGCTTAGCAGTTTGTGTCCAGGTACCCAAACTTGTCGCATCACTCTCCCCATTAGTACTTCATGGGGGCTCAGGCCTGTTTTTCGATTTGGAATACTTCTCAGACTCATCAGCACAAGGGGCAAAGCTTCTGTCCAGTTCATTTTGGTGGAATCACACATCTTCGCCAATCTGGACTTGATCGTGCCATTTATTTGTTCAACCACCCCAGACGCCTCGGGATGGTAGGCACAGTGCAGTCTTTGCTTCATTTTAAAGGCCTAACAGAGCTCTTCTAGGACATTGTTGGCAAAATGCCCACCTTGGTCTGTTTCAATTGTCTGAGGAATTCCATACCTAGGTATCAACTCCCTGAGCAATAATTTGGCTACCGTCAAGGCATCATTTTTCTTTGCTGGGTAAGCCTCCACCCACCGGGAGAACAGGCACACTACAACCAGGACATACCTATATCCCTTGCATCTGGGCATAGTTATAAAATCTGCCTGCATCCTAACAAAGGGACCTACTGCCTTTCCGATGGTACTTTGTTCTACTACAGTCTTCTTTCCTGCATTGAATTGCTGACATACTAGGCACCTCTGGCAAAACCTTTCCGCCTGGTTCCTGAACTTTGAATTGTAGAACACCTTGTCAAACACACGACACATGGCGTCCCTTCCCATATGTGTTGGTTCATGTATCATCCTGACCATGGGATCCATCAGGCTGTCGGGCAGCACAGGCACTCCATTTTTGTCTACCACCACACCGTCATTCCTCATTTTGCATACATTCTCACTCCATCTACCTTTTTCTTCCCTGCCTGTTGACTGTTGCAAGTCTTTTAATTCATCCCACGTTGACACATTATCAAACAACATCAGTTGGCAGCTGTGTCCACCCCATAACCCAATTTGGAGGGACATTTGGTGTCGGGCACAAAATTGTGCGATCTGGTCAGCGTATCTGTTCCCGGCTGTCACATCATCATTTCCTGATCTGTGAGCCGCACACTTGACCACAGCCAATTCTTTGGGCAATTGAATAGCTTCCAATAATTCTTGTACCACCTTTCCGTTTCTGATAGGGGTGCCTGAGGAAGTCATGAATTCTCTTTGTAACCATAGTTGGCCGAAGTCATGAACAACCCCGTAACAGTACTGACTGTCGGTATAAACAGTTATTCTTTTGTTTTTACCCCTCCTACAGGCTCTTGTCATGGCTATGAGCTCTGCTACCTGTGCAGATTTCACTTCGCATAGATAAGAGGCTTCTATGGTGTTTGTCAATGTGACTACAGCATAGGCAGCACACAGACCTCCACTCTCATGTCTTAAACATGAGCCGTCCACAAACATTGTAAGATCCCCATCAAGCAATGCAACTTCTCGTATGTCAGGACGGGGCTTAGTGCTGAATTCTGTTAGATCAATGCAGTTATGTTCCATTTCATCCTCGTCGTCTACACCCAGAGGAACAGGTAACAGAGTTGCTGGGTTTAGGACATTGCACCGAGAAATTGTTACATTCTCAGCACCAATCAAAATTCTCTCATACTTAGTCAGCCGACTAGGTGTGAGATACTGGGTCTTGGTTCTTGTCAGTAGAATTACAACAGAATGGGGAACATATACAGTGACAGGATGTCCCATGATAATATTCTCACTCTGTTCCAGACTGACGCAAGTAGCAGCTACTGCTTTCAGGCATCCGGGCAATCCAGCAGCCACCGGATCTAGAGTGGCTGAGAAATAGGCCACAGGACGCCTGACCAGCCCATGTTCCTGGGTCAGGACTGAGAGCGCACAATTTTCTCTGGTATCACAGAACAGTTCAAAGCGTTTGGAATAGTCGGGCATACCCAAGGCAGGAGCGGTACATAGACAATTTCGCAATGTTACCCAAGCGGACATGCTTTCACTGTCCCAACTGACTGGGTCTTCTACTCCTTTCTTGGTCATTTTTATCAAAGGTTTGGCTAGATTTGCGAATCCCACAATCCACTGCCTGCAGTACCCCACAACTCCTAGAAACATCCTCACCTCTTTCTGAGTTCGGGGTAGGTCCATTGCTTTAATTATCTTGATCCTTTCTGTGGTGACTTTTCGGATCCCTTTCTCTATCTGGTGCCCCAGATATTTTACTGAGTTTTTACAGAACTGCAATTTGTCAGGGGATACTTTATGTCCTCCCTTTCCTAGGTGATTCAGCAAGGCGATGGTGTCGGTGACACAGTCATTTTGAGTTTTAGATGCCACTAAAAGGTCATCTATGTACTGTACCAAAACGGACTCTCCGGGCAGTATTAGGGACTCAAGACATTTCTTTAGGATCTGGTTGAAAATCGAAGGACTTTCAGTGTACCCTTGAGGGACCCGATTCCAGACATAGATATGGCTGTCAAATTCAAAACTAAAAAGGAACTTGCTTTCTGGATGCAATGGGATGGAAAAGAAAGCATGGCACAGGTCAATGACAGTGAACCATTAAGCATTCCAAGGAATCTGATACAAGATCACTGCAGGGTTGGGCACGATGGGACAGCAAGGTACAACAATTTGGTTTACCTTGCGCAGGTCCTGCACTACTCGGTACTTTCCACTAGGCTTTTTAATCCCAATGATTGGTGAGTTGCAGGGACTGCTCATTACTTCTTCTATGATTTCTGCTTCGAGCAACCTGGTAATTTCAATTGCGACTCCTGCTTTTACTTCTGCACTCATTTTGTACTGTCTTGTTTTGGGATATACTGCATTTGTTTTTATTGCTATTTTAACTGGGTCCACGTTTGCCATTAAGCCTACATCTTTTCCTGTGAAATCCCACACTTCTGGTACCACTCTTAACTGGAGTTCTTCAGGCAAGTCTTCAACCGACAAGGGTTTAATGTCAGCGTCAGGTCTTACTAACATCAGTTTGTACAAACCATCTTCATCGGGGGTCTGAATTTCGACGCCTTTTGGTGAGCAAAAGATGGTGCAGTTCATTTTGCACAACAAATCGCGTCCTAACAGGTTCACAGGACTGGAATCACAGACCACGAATCTGTGCATTTCTTTAAAGTTTCCTATGGAGATTTCCATAGGCTCAGTTACTGGAGTACTTATTATTTGATTGGAGACACCCACTACTTGGATTGCTTCTCCCGAGAGGGGTAGGTTAGGAAGATCCACTGTTCTCACAGTGGACCGGGTAGCACCAGTGTCCAACAGAAAGGTGACGTATTTTCCTTCAACCTTTCCTTCAATGTATGGTCCAGTCTGGTCTACCGGTAAGGAGGCGCCAAGTACGCACTCCTTGTCCTCCCCTCTCAGGCCTCGTCAATCTTGTTCATCATAGAGGAACGTATCGTTCAACAAGTACTGCGGAATTGCTGCATTTCTTTCACTCTCTCCTTCCCATATTTCCACCCTTTCATTCTGCTGGCCCTGATTTTTATAATTCTGTCTAGGAGCGCGAGGTACTGGAGGTAACTTTACCTGTTGCTGGTTCTTTCTTGTCCCCTCTTTCTGCACCTGTGGGTTTAAACCATTTATAGGGGCATTACCGGCCTGCAGGTGTGGACACTCGTCTCTCCAATGCCCTATCTGGCCGCACCCGTGGCAGGGGAATTTCTTCATAGCCTCTTCCCGACTCATTTTTACCCGGGGCTTCCCACCTCCCCCAGTGTTCGTATTCTGGGCATTATTATTAGAATTCAATTTACTTAACTGTTTTTCTTGCTGTTCAGCCAATTTCACTTGTGCCCACATCACTTTCTCCTTGAGGGCTTTCTTTTTATTCTCTATTTCATCTTCACAGTACTTGGCGTATTTTAGAACATCATCTATGGGCTTTCCCTGCCAACTGATTTTATTGTCTCAAATCCATTGTGATATTTCAGGCCCTAATCCTAGCACGAATCTGTAACTGAAATGGGTCATGTCCTTCATGTCCACATTATCGATTCCACTGTAAGTTTTGAATACTTGCAGTAACCTTTCATAAAAGGAGTGGATAGTTTCATCGCGTTCTTGGGTGGTTCTATCTATCCTGGTCCAATCTGTTTCCTTTGCGGGCACCTTTTTCTTGAGGTACTGTATGACTTGATCATACTTCCTCATTACTTCGGGTGAGGGAGCTCCGGTTTTGTCGTCCCTTGCATATTCCTCACTGGGCCAATCAATTTCAATTTTACACTCGGTCCATAAATCTACAGGCACCACAATGTCGAAAAACCCATCCAGGTCTTTCAGAAGACATTTCTGAACTTTTATGAAGCGTTCGACCTGTCTGTACCAATCAACTGGCTTTTCCCGTAATTTCGGGAAGTCAAATGACATAATATCCTGTCGGGACCAAGGGACATGGACATATTTTCCCCCCCGGGACCTCTCTCATGGGACACAATTTTTCTGTCGGGGTTACTTCTTTTAGCACGTATTCTGAAGCCTGAGACTTAGCCCTACTGTCTTCCTTTTTCTTTGCCCACCGGGTTCTCCGTTTCCCTACATCTCCCCATTTCTGCAAGAGTTTCAATAATTCCTTTATCTGGATCTGTTTTCCTACCACATTCAAGCTCTCTAAGTCTTTGTCCGAAAAATCTACTCTGTAAGGTTTCTGAAGGATTTTGGAGCGACTGACATCGATTCCCATTTCTGTGGCTGTGTCCATTAATCTTTCATGGAGCAATCTAGCATTCCGGGTAAGGTTTTTACTGATGAACAGTAATTCTTCTTCACTGAAGGAGTTTAAGCGGTCTAATCCTACATTTCCAGCCATCATCTCTTCTATTTCTATCCTTAGTTTATAGATCTCCAATGGTCTGGATTGGGGAGTGGTCTCTTTCTCCAACTCTTTGGTCCATCTGTCTAATTCTTCTGGGGATACTACCGTGGCACTCCTAACCCCAGACGTACTTTCAATCAGAACCTCTTTTGCCCTACTCTGACCTCTTACCCCCGGCATGCTAGTTCTAGGTTCCCTAATGGGCATATCCATCAGGACCACTGATTCGCACTCACTTTCTTGATCATCATCTATGAGTACTTCTCTTCTCGGGGGCGGGATGCTAGGAGTTGGCATTATGGGGGAGATAACAGGAGGACGAGGACTAGCCAGGTTATCCCTGTAAAGTGGAATAGCGGGCCCAATGGTTACGGGGATAGTCAGGGAATCTGGATGGGGATGTATCTGGGCTATGGTCCGGACTAAATCATCTCGCTGCCTAGCCAGGGCTTCCTTCTCTTGTTCTCGTAAAACCTTTCCTGCGGAATTGTCATGCAATACTTGGGGTACCAAGGGAGGGTAAATACTTGGGGCAGTTGGAGTAACCAACCGAGGTGGGCCTTCTCCAAACGGCTGATAATTCGGGACCGTGGATTTAGGTCTGCAAAACCCATTCCCTTCACTGGTTTTACTATCCGTACCCGTTCCATCTGTCTCGCTATCCCTCCGACATCTGGGATATTTGGCAAACGGGTTTGGTGAACTTAAAGGCTCTGACTCTGCTACTCTGCTACATAGGGAGGTGGGTTTTTCATCAACAAATCTTCTAGGTGTTCATCTTCTGAGTCCCCTATGGGCATTGAGTGATGGGTTTTTTCTTTACTTTTTCCTTTCCCTTGTTCTAATACCCCCATCATGGGAAACAACCCCTCCACCATCATGCTTTGCCTCCAATGTTTCATTTTCTGCTCTTTGGTTGCTCTATGGACCCTTGGATACCATTTACTCACTCCTTTGTCCATCCGGGGTCTATCTCTTTCCAAAGCCTCAATTTCCCATTCTTCTAGGGCTTCGTATTGGGTTAATCTGGGTCTGGGATGTAATTCATTCATGCGGGTCCTTAAGTTAAACAGGATTCTGCCATTAAACGTACTAAAAGCAATAGGAAATGCTAGGACTCCGTCATCTGCAGTATACTTTGCCCAATTCTCTAGCCATACACAGGTATGATACCCTTTTTCAAACATCATGAAGGAAGCGGGAGTATTCGGTGGAGGAATGATCACACCCTCCCTCGTTCTAATGGGCTTGTCTGTTTTAAAAAAATTCTTTACCTTGTCGGCAAATTACATTTTTCTTTTTATTCCATACATCATGTGCGGTCTACCTCGAATAATCTGTTCCTTATAGAAGCCTGAGTTTTGTGGATTAGGTAAGAACTCAGGATACCACATATGCCTTTCCAGGCTCGCTTCTAACTCGGCCTGATTAATTTTGTTTACTTTTGTACTTCCAATGCTAGCGCGACTCTTATTTTGTAGAAACCAATCAATACTGTGAATACAAAAATCCTTGTCCAATGGGTGCGCGGCCTTTCGCGAGACCAGGTCTCACGCTCCGGCACTCACCCCTCCTTTACAAATTCAGCTTCACTACACACCCGCTGTCTTGACCAATACCAGCGCGGCACGGAGTGACGTCAGAGCAGTCTTCCGACGACTCCCTCCTTCACAAGGTAACGGAAACTTTTAACTTTTCCTAAAGTGCGAGTGCAAAATTTAGTCAATAACACACAACGTCTGCCACTGTGTCTGTGTGTTCTAAATAGATAGAAAAAATTTCTTTCACTACAAGTAAACCACTTCTGTCTACTTTTCATTCACTCTGGATAGACTTCTTTGCCTAACCTCTCACACGAGCAATATAGAACCTGTTATTCTTCTGACTCATCCACTTCTTTCCGGGATATATACTGAGCCAGGATTTCACCAGCGGACTATTTTACTTACCAGTCAAGCCTCGGAGACCCTATTACTCCTCCCACATGTGACCCTTTCTAGGTGATATCACAATGGAAGTTTTATAACGGACTCGTAGCTATCATATATTCAGATGCAAGAAGATCCTAATTAGTGCTTCCAGGTATTCCTAACCCTGCACTAATGACTCTAGACAAGTGACTTTTCCAGCTAACCGGATTCTCCTCACCGTTAGCTATATACTTCCCCGGGGATTCGGACTACACTGAACGCTTACAAACAGTTCTTTGTTAATACGACATGTAACACTTATAGCAGCATTGCAAAAATCATATGTATTTACATATAAATCCTTAAAACATTGCAAAATTATTTGAATCCATGCAATAGAAAAATCAGCAACACATTTTATTTTCACGGTTTGTTTATCAACTATCCTATCTACCTATCTTAACTAGTCCTAACCATAACTCTGCTACCAGAAAATTACTGATAGAGCGCGCAGGTCACCCGGGTCACAAGTTTACCAATTTTCCCCACGCACTGGGCCCTGGCGTGAGTAAGAGGACTGAGTTTGCGCGAACCGGGTGATTTCTTGCACGCCACTATGAGTAATTCGGGGGGTGATTCTTACACCACTTACTATTCATGTACCTGACTTACCACAGGCACATTACTCCTGACGGATCAGGAGCTAGCAGTGGATAGGTGACAAGTCTCCTAAAGGGAGTAAAACTTTGCATATACCAAGTACGTTTAACCACACGTTATTGTAAATGACCACAGACACCTGATGAGTTTTTAAAGTTTATCAAAAGATTTCAGAATGAATATGCCAAAATGACAAGCCAAATACATAGTAACACATCTATCAGTAGAACCAAAGCCACAATATAACTATGAATTAGGGCAAGGATCATTAGAGTAAGTGAGAACACTGGAAAGCAATAGGTTTTCACCGCAAACTTAAACTAGGGCAAGGGACAGGAAAACCGGACCTAAAACAAGTACTTAACTAGACTAGTTATTCTATTCTTACTGAGTTTCACTGCAATCATACTAAGGGAAAAGGGAAAAATTGGAACATACTACTATAATATGTCAATTCAGTAACGTCCTACGGGCAGGGAAAAAGTGGAACAGTCTAATAAACAATAGCATATATGTTGCTTTCAAAGGCAATAGGGCAATATCACAGGCAAGAGTGCTTTATTAAGAAAAGAAGAGAAAGTAAGAGAAAGACGCAAACCCACAGAGTAATATTTACCTAATTAGGAATGAGGACTAACCCTGGCCACGGGTCAGTTTAGAAGAACGGGGACAAGGACCCTCAAGGAAAGGAATACCAGAATGCGAGCAGGTACAGCTCACGGATAGTCAGGACAGGATACCCCTCAGGTTCTGGGTCAGGACTGGGCTCACCAAGGTACGACCAACACCCACAGCTTCGGATGCAACGCCTGCGTTACCCCTCTCTGCAAGTAATCCGCCAGTAACCCCGATTGGGTTTCGAATTTCCCCAGCAAAGTGCTTCGCCAGCACTTAAGACTATTTCCACCCCTAGGAGTTTGTGGAAAGTATGGACAGAGTGCTCCGCAGCACTCTAGATTGAGCACCTATAGAGTTCGTAGGGTCAGTGACAGGTCTGCTACTCGGACAAGTCGGACAATTTCTCTATGCTACACTAGGGCAACTATACTGTTTGGGGACCCTTAGACCACCCACCAATGTTGCAAGTGACAGTTTCCCACATTATGATTGGTCAGGAGAGGTGACTTGGTCATTGTCGCCTCCTAGAATTCAGTGTTCCCATCATTAATAGTAATTTTTGCCTACCCGCCCCTTGGGTTCACGTTCCCAGGCATAGGAATACAGCAAGACAATACAGTACATAGCATATAGCAACAGTGTTGCTTCGCTCAAGGTAGGATTCAGTCTCCTGGAGAGGTTTCCCAGGCGCATTGGGCTTCAGGAGCCAGCTGGCTTGTTTTAGCTTCTGCACAGTGAGGTTTCTCCCAGGTCACATGACAGGTTTCAGAGGAGCTTCATCATGGCGTAGCTCATGTGTGCCCCAGCCCCCAGAGACGCGGTACATGAAAAGTAAGCGAGAACAAATTAGAATCATACATAAAAATGATCACACTGTATACCGTGATAGATTTTAACACACCCCTCATTTTATAACATCAATAGTATTAAAGTTTAGTGCGAAAAGACAGATAGGCGAAAGCAGCGGTAGCAAGCAGAGAGCGTGGTGAGAGACAAGCGGCCATTTTTGCATCAGTGCGCATGAGCAATACAATCCCTCCAAAATGCGAGTGCGTCACATCACATGGGTATGACCGACGCATGCGCAGATTGGATTTTCTGCAAAGCAGCCATTCTCTTAGTGCAAGCATTGTGAGGATGAAAAGACACACAGGCAAGCCTTTCGGGGACACCCGCGTGTTGGGGAAAATGCTAAATAAATGACGGACAGTGGGGTTAATATGATTATACGTTAGGCGAGGTTCATGAGTGCGAGCAAGTCGCGTTACGTGCGAATCCTTGCTCCATCACAGTAACTTGAAGAAGCAAGAGCTTGTTATTAAGAAAAGTGCACATTCCCATGTATTTGAGTGATTTGCATGGAAATGTACGCAATTTTAAATCTGTTGTCATCCTTCTATGAAATTAGTACAACTGCTTAAAGCGTGACCACCATAGAAGCCAGGACCCCTGCCAACTTCTAATGCTGTGGACTGCAGATTACATGGAATAGTCTACATGCAACTGTTTAAGTTGCTAAGCAGAACTAATTCTGTATGGAATTGTAAGACGCCTTGTGAAAGGCATCTGTAGGATTAGGCATCAACACTACAAGGTAATCACTGGGCAAACTACTTAAGGAAAAGCGCTGCTGGCATGGTGTTGAGCAGTGTGCCCTGCTGCCCCATGCCTCAGCCAGCCACACAAGAAGCATGGCTTTAGAGCAGCCAGGTAATAGTGCCTTGTTTGACTGCCACCTCTTTTGTAAAGGTCTCAGCTGGGGGGAGATTAACCCCTTCCATGCTGCTGACAGAACCGCTCCTTCACCAGCCTCGGTCGCTCTGCGCTGGTGACGGAGTGGTTCCGTCACGGCCAGCTCGTCGTGCCTGCGGGAGCTGATTTCGCGCCTGCGTGGTGCGTTCTATTGAGCGGGCTGGGCCGAGATGGAACCGCTCCGTCACAAGCACAGCGCGCCCGATGCTCGTGACGTAGCAGTTCCGTCCGGAGCATGAGAGCGCCGCGCGGCCCCCCTCCCCAGCGCCGCGGCGGAATTACCGCCGTGGCCAAGGGGTTAAGGAACTACCGTGTGATAAGTTCATTAGCATGTATTAAGCATTTCTGTTGCCAGTCACTGCTGCTTATGATGATAGAAATTCTGAGAAGGGAAAAGGCCATTTTGGATGCTTTAGAACGGGCCAAGATAAAAAAATCTGATTGCATCACAGAGTAGATGGGCAGGTTTTCGGTTAAGTGAGTAGACCTCCTGCTTTTATGCTCTCCTAAGCAGCATATCTAACTCGGGAATCTTCAGATCCGTTTTGTTAAAGGAATACTAGCTCATTTGAGGCCATGTGTACAACTCCGTTTCTAGTGGTTCCAGTCTGTGCATTGTGATGCTCAAGTTGGTGTATTCCTAGGCAATTAAGTAGAGCTAATAAAACGACCCACGAACACGTAGCTACTGAAATATTTCTCATAAATGTGGCTGTTAGAGAAGCGCTGTCACAGGAATCTGTGATTCACGTTAAGGAGTTGGATGGTAGAGCAGGTCGCAGGCTGCGTTGCTGGCAAATTGCTGAGTCGGAGGTATGCCCTCACTAAGCAAGGCACATTCAGGAAAAGGGCTAAGGGGCGTTCCTTAAGTCAGGGTTTAGAAAAAGAAATCAATGTGCAAGGAATGGTGCAACATTCTCACAGTCGCCTGCAGTCGTCCTTTAGAATGTGCTTCCCGCCCCTCTGTGAGATCTGAGCCCTATTGCCTTTACCTGTCTCTAAATTGCTGCAATATATCATCGACTTCAAAAGCTTGTATGTTAACTTTTATTGCAGAGCTGCATGCACTGAGCCACAGCAGACTGTACTGTATAGGGAAGTAAAACGCACGTAGACCAGCAACAGCCTGGCCTGGGTAAATTGGCACGAGGGTAAATTGTTATTATTATTTTATTTTTACAAAGACATGCCTAAAAAAACAAGCTACAAAAAAGGCGGGGTATCGGCGAGATTTGTGTAAGTAAATGGAGAGGGAGGGAGAGAGTTGGAAGTGAGAGTGAAAGAGGCAGAAACGTGGAGAGGAAAAGAAAAAGCGAAGGGAGAGAACGTGCAAAAGGAGACTGGGTCGAGAAAAGGATAGGAAAGAGGGGGTGTCACATAGAGACAAGAGGAAAGAAGAAGAAAGGAGGGCATCGAAAAGGAAAAAAATCTGGAGGAAATGGCTGGAAAAGAAGATGATAAGAGGGAGGAGCGAAAATTAAGGAAAAGCGGGTGGGGGAGAAAAGCGTACGAGAGAAAAGAGATAGAGACCAAGGGAAACAAAAGGGAAGCAACAGAGTTTGTCAAAGAAAAAAGTGGAAAAGTGAGGTGTTAAAAGAATGTTAGTGAGGCGAAAGAGAAGGATGTAAGCGTGAGTGTTACATTGTGTTTTTTACATATAATTTAAGCTCAGACACTGTTGTAGAAGCAGCCGAAGGCAAGAGACTGCCCGCTGGTAAAAAAAAAAGCCTGCTAATGAGGGGAAAGAGAAGGATGTAAGCGCGAGCCTTTGAAGTTTGATGCGAGGAAAATGGTAGTTTGTGACGTGGCTGGTGTGGCGGGGGGCGGGGGAGCAGGAGGCATTCCTTTGAAGTCTGATTCCGAGGCTCGGGGAGCAAATGGCAAGCGCGCGCACGTAGCACATGCACTGTCCAGAATCCGCATTCAAAAGCTCTCATGGTAAGCTTTCCTGGAGCAGCTCTCTATATCTCTCACATAGCGATTGCTTACGCATTAGGCTAGGCGAGACCTAAAAAGAAGTGGGGGGACGCTGTCACCGGAAGTGACGTCACGACAGGAAGTGACGTAACAAAAGGTGGGGAGGCCAAAGAGTGAAGTCCAGCTGTTTGGCAGGGGGTACGGCATCCACCTGGTAAAATAAGTGGGGGGCCGCCGTTCACCCACGTGCTACCCCGACTCGAGCCCTGCCCCTACCTGAAGAACACAGTAGCGCAGAAGACTCGCAAGGTCCTAGAATAAATAATACATTTCTGTGTTATGGTTCGATGTTATTTCCACCCTGTCCTATTCCCTACCGAGCTCACCTTCCACGCCTTGCTCTGTTGCACAAATATGAAAGAAGTCATGCCAGTAATTGTAAAAGTGGCTAAATTGCAGACATTTTTCATCACTGCCACCATCATGTGCATCCTGCACAGCTTAGCAGGAAGCAGTTCTGTGCCATGTTAAGCAAGCACTAAATGTGCCAACAGTTGACGCAGATGGTTAGCATTGCATTTCCCCCCACCACTACTTTAGAATCAAAATATTAATTTTTGGGGATTTAAAATGCTCAAAGCAGCGCAGCTCACGTTGGGAGGTAACTGGGCCTCATACAGAAGCAAAGGGAGATCTTACGAACCAACCAGGGCAGGCTTTAGCGCTGGTGGCATCCAGTGTGACACTTGCAATGTTTTGACGCACAGCAGCGCAGCAAACCTACCTGCTGCGTCGCCGTGCATCAAAAGAAAAGGGCAGAAATGCGACGTATCTACAAGATACTGTGCATTCCTGGCCTTTTCCCCTGCTCCGGAGTATAGTGGGCTGCCATGCGCCAACACATACACCCTTGTGCCATGATGCAGGGTATCTGCCTTGTATGGGTGATTATTTTTATGCAGGAAGGAAGACCTTACTGCACAAAAACAATCTAGAGAGATGTTTTTTTCTTTCGATGTGTGCTGCAGAACGCAAAAAAAGGAAAAATGAAGAGGAATAAAGGTATTTCTCCTCATTGCACTTCGCTTACCCCTCCCCTGGGGAGGCATAGGAATCTGACGCATTCCCAGTTTTACGAAGCCTTGTAAATCTGAGAATGCATCTGGTTCCATGGAGGTGGCATTGGAATACCCACTGCAACACGCAGAGTAATGCGGGAGAGGGGGCTATATTTACAAAGGCATGAAAAGCCATGCAAAGTGGTTTTCCGAGGCCTTGTAAATATGGGCGGGCACACTGCTCCACCGGTACATCCAAAAAGTGACGCACCAGAGTCGCAATGAACTTGTAAATAAGCCCCTATGTTTGTTGGCACCCTACAATGACCTCCTTCTCCATGAATTCCCTCACTACCACCCTGTAACAATGACCCTCACATCTCCATAACCACTCTCTCGCACATGCTTTTCTTTTTTGTTTATAGCGCTACTCATACCAGTATAGGGTGTCAGAGCGCTATACATCACACACAAGTTACACAGAGACAAAAAATCACATGTGTGTAAATCAGTGTATAGGAAACCCTACATCAGAAAGAGGACTACAAGGTATAGGAGTCACATTTCATCCATACTAGTAGGCAGTGCACTTTAAGAGTACTTGATCTGGAGACGCACAAACTCGGAATTCAACCACATTATTTGAAGGTTGTCTTTACTAATAAGAATTGATTTCTATACAAATGCACCCTTTTTGCAACATTAGGATAATGACAGACGCGAAATCCTCTAACCTATACTTTGCAGTTTCCATGCAGCTCTTTGATTACAGTCAATAACTCACAGTTCTATGTTAGGTTTTAATTTATAAATTGCAAGTAAGAAAAGGATCTTTCTGACAAAATAAGTAACCCACTGAACTATTTACATTGTATGCACTTCTGTGATCTGCATGGTACACGTTTTGCAGCAGGCTTATTAACCCTCAGCGCTACTTTATGACGAGTCAAAACTTTCACTAGACAAAACTCGGTCCCTCCCCAGAAGGTCCATTAATCACCATTGTTATCTTGACATTTTTATTGTTGCCTGAAAACTGCTGGAGGCAAGGAACGCTGCAGCATGAGCTTTTAAATCCACAATATATTTGAGAACACAGCGCCCCCTGAAGTCAGGGCCCGGTGCTGTGGCACCGATCACACCTCTCTAGAGCGAGCCCTGATACAAACAAATGCTATTAACATTCATATAATACAAATATATATTAATTATGAATGAAATATGAGAGTACATTCTCATTATCCTAGAATGAGGCCCAGCACGAGGAATCAGAGCCGATAAACCATACTCTGCTTGTCTTTCCTTGTTTCAGGCTTGCCTTCCAACCCCCTTTTTACCCCACTCACCAAAATGTAGATTTCGGAAGGTCTGACAAGCTGCAACCTGTGAGGCGCAGACTGCAGTGATGAGATTATTATTATATTTTTTTTGTTGCAGTTTTATATAGCGCGAACTTGTCCCGAAGGTATCAAAGCGCTTCACATGAGCACCAGTTGCATTACGGACGGACTCTGACACATTCATTTTTAGGCACAGGTAGATCAAGTGATTTGCCCCGAATCGCAGGATATTTAAGCCTCCCGTCAGACTCGAACCTCGGGGCATATTATCAAGAACTCGGCGATAAAATGATCGCCGCTTTAGCGGCAGGAAACTGCCGCTAAAGCGCCGATAATGGGTTTGATAATATGCCCTTGTGAATTCCCTTAGAAGTCTAGGTTAACACCAGAACCTGGGCGGCTATGGGAATTCACAAGGACGTATTATCAAGCCCATTATCGCCACCTTAGCTGCCATTTCCTGTCGCTAAAGCGGCAATTATTTTATCGCTGTTCTTGATAATATGCTCCCTGGTTCCCCAGCAAGTCGGCCGCCTTAGCAGTTAAGTCTCACAGTTCACACAATTGTATCGCCTTGGGCATGGTTCAGAGGTGAGCCCCTCCCAAGAGGGTGTCTCCTCTGAACCATGCCCAAGGCGATAAACTTGTGTGAACTGTGAGACCGAGCAGGCCCGCTTAACACGGACAGCCACTCACCCCCATGGCATGCTCCAGACCAGTTGGTTTAGTCTGGTTACTTTGCGATGGACTGCATGCAGGTAGAAGCAGCCATCACAACACACCAATGCCAATGGACCCAGGAACCAGTAATTTAAGAAAAACTCCTGTTTAATCATGACACACACATTCCTCAATGGGCTGCCGTGCTGGCGGAGCACCTGGTGACACTACATTCCATTTTGATGATTCATGAACTCCCATACACCAGCTATGGAGCTTTCATGCCTCACAGCTGGAGCCCAGCACGGTTCAAGGACAGCCCCGGGATCCAGCACACCGCCTTCGCCCACCGCCACCTGGCCTTCTACCTCTAAAGCCATCACCTGCTCGGGATCCCTCCAGACCCAAGATCACCGCTCGTGAGTGCGACAACACCTGAAGGCCGGGCTGAACGAGCCTGCAAGAACCCCAGCTCTGGCGAGAAGATAATGCTGTGTAATATGTAATATATCATTGTCCAACCCTAATCGCTTCAACTCTTCTTAAAATATAACCTTGAATTTGCAACCAGTGACGTAGGAAGGGGCGCGGACCGCCCCCGGTGTCATCACTGAGGAGGTGACAAAATGGCAAAAATATGTGTTTTAAACACATATTTTTGCCATTTGGCAAGTCAGGGGTGACAAGAAATTTTCCGCACCGGGTACCATCTGACCTTGCTACGACACTGTTTGTAAGGTATTTACCACCAGGGCCGAACTGGGAACCAAAACTGGCCCTGGCAAAGAGCTCAGCTGGCCCCCCTGGGAGCGGCAGAGCTATTTGCCAGGGGCCGGTTTCGGCCGATTTTGTTACAGGGCCGATTTTGCAGCTATGCTGTAAAGACGGCCCTCTAACAAAAGGGGCCCAAAATCAGCCCCCACCCTAGCGGCTCACCGGGGAAACGCCCGGTGCCCGCTACAGCCAGTCCGGCCCTGTTTACCACCAGTGTCTGTAGTAGACTTTTTTACTTACTACTTAATCGAATTTAGAATGTATCTGATTGTATCTTTTATGTAACTCATGTCCTGAAGTCCTTATGTAATGTAGCTGGTTCTATTGTAAAGCGCTCTGACATCTTCGGGTAAAGTTTGCGCTATATAAAAACACATAAATAAATAAATTGTAACAAACTTGCTACGTTTTGTTGACACAAGAAAGCAGTTTACTTTGCAAAACCACCTTACTGCGGCCTACAGTGTTCAACTCAGAGGGAGGGACCTTTCCCTACCCTTCCAGTACTGTACACAGTATCTAGTAACTAGCGTAATGAATTTTGAACGACAATGTCCTGCGAAGGCACAATGGACGCACAAGGCATTTGTTCACTTATGTGCTCGCTTCCACGTGCACCCTCCCGTGCACATTCTTCCACACGCATGCTTTCACGTGCACTTTACCTCCTTCTCGATCTTATCAACGTGGTTTTAGACTCTGTGCTGGGAGCCCCAGTGCTTGTTTTTTCCACAAAGGTCCTCTTACCAATTCTTTAAAATGTTATCGAATTTCCTTTGCTCCATCCACGAGAGTAACGTTCTCACCTAATGTGTATCATTCCGTGTCCTGTGGAGTGTGTGCATTATGATGCATGAGGGACTCTTCTAGCTCTTAAAAGTACTCTGACTCCTCACATACTCAACTCTTTGTCTAATAGATGCACTGTATACAGAAAACAATCAGTTTGTGTTTCATTTTTTCTCTGAGTGCGATGTTTTTAATGTTTTAGTCAAGACTCAAATGAGCCAGACCTATTGACTTTGCCAATAAGTATCTGCTTTTTGAGAGTCACTTTCATTACATGGGGTGAACTTAGAAGCCTTAAGGGGCGCAGGCTGAATGTACCTTTAGCAGCTCTATACACATTAAACATGAGGCGTGAGGAGGGGCCACATTCCACTTTTAGAGATGCTAACAAGAAAGAATGTGCCATGAGTAGCCCTGAACCGGCAGGAACAGACCCCAAAGCCTTTAGCCCAGCCCAAACCCATCTCGTGTTCACACCATTGGATGGAACCCAGGCTGACCCATCTTGTGTTCAAGCCATTGGGTAGAACCCAAGCTGACCCGTCTTGTGTTCACCCCATTGGATAGAACCCAGGCTGAACCGTCTTGTGTTCACGCCATTGGATAGAACCCAGGCTGGCCCGTCTTGTGTTCACGTCATTGGATACAACCAAGGCTGACCCATCTTTTGTTCGCGCCATTGGATAGAACCCAGGCTGACCCGTCTTGTGTTCACGTCATTGGATACAACCAAGGCTGACCCATCTTTTGTTCGCGCCATTGGATAGAACCCAGGCTGACCCATCTTGTGTTCACGCCATCGGATAGAACCCAGGCTGGCCCGTCTTGTGCTCACACCATTGGATAGAACCCAGGCTGAACCGTCTTGTGTTCATGCCATTGGATAGAACCGAGGCTGACCCATCTTATGTTCACGCCACTGGATAGAACCGAGGCTGACCCATCTTGTGTTCACACTATTGGATACAACCAGGGCAGCCCATCTTTTGTTCACGTCATTGGATAGAACCCAGGCTGACCCATCTAGTGTTCCCGCCATTGAATAGAACCCAGGCTGACCCATCTTGCGTTCACGCCATTGGATAGAACCCAGGCTGACCCATCTTGCGTTCATGCCATTGGATAGAACCCAGGCTGACCCATCTTGTGATCACACCATTGGATAGAACCCAGGCTGACCCATCTTGTGTCCACACCATTGGTTAGAACCCAGCCCGACCCTTCTCTTGTTCACATCATTGGTCAAAGCACAGGCTGACCCAGATGGATTGATTATTTTTCCTCTGAAGCCAATGATATGCCCAGCTTCCTCTTCCACATCTGAAGGAACCTTTCCTGATGAAGCCACATAGGCCTTGTCAGTGGGTAGATATCAGGCCGGGCATCGTTTGACAAGGCGTTCAGGTCTTTGAAGGCACAGGTAGCTACATCAGCACAATAACAAGCATTTGCAATGCAATAGGTCTCGCATTAGGAAAGTTTGAGCTATTGGTATTGTAAATGACAATTTTTTTCTTTATATTTTGTTTTTGAAAATAACTAAATTAATAGCTTTGTTATTTACAATGCCAATAGTTATAACTTTCGCAAATGTTACACCTATAGCATTTGTAATGCAATATGTGTTGTATTTACGTGACTTACATGTATTGATATTACAAATAACAATGGCTTTTTTTTTTAATAGTTAATAATTAAATAAAAGTTATTGTAATTTATAATGGCAATAGCTTAAAGTTTTGTAAATAACTTTTGTGAAGATTATGTTCAGTGTATTTTATTGTGACGAAATTCCAAGAACAGAAGTGAAATATTAACATGTTTTTGTTACATCAGCAAAACTATACATACAAAGTGTGTGTTTATGCGCCGCTTGCAGGTTTTCAAAACAAATTAATAAAAGGTATTGTCATTTACAATGCCAATAGCTCCAACTCTCACAAATGCGAGACCTATTGCATTGCAAATGCTTGTTCTTTTTAGTATTATTTTTAAAACGTATTGCAGCTGCCCAGACAGTGCTACAGAGACCCTTGCTTGCTATTCATTTCATCTGTAAAGAGCAGGATCCCACAGGGTCATTGCTTCTAAATGAGGCAGTATCTTAGATTAGTATTCCATTATTTACCTTTGTAAAATGGCCAGCACGCTGCTTCTAAATGTGGCAGCCCTGATCAGGGATACTGGAATTATGAGGCAGATGAGCCCCAAATTATGCAGGAGTGTTGAATATGTTATACACCAAGGAAAGGCAAATTACGTGGCATAATGTGGAACTTTTTTTGATAGTATAACTTCATGACTTTTCAATTTTTACACATGGAAATTCGGTCTGGGTAAATATTCCATCTCATTAATAAAAGTTTAACAACCAAATACAGAAATAAGCAACTGGAAGATGATCAGTTAACCTTTGCGAAAAGCCTTCCACTGCACGTGAACACATTTTAGTTACATATGATCCGATTGAGCTAGAAACTATTTTTTGTTAAAATATGCAGATGAATCAGCAGATGATGGATTATGTGGCAAATGCAGCATATCCGTAATTATGTGAACAAAACCACAGCCGTAGAATTCCAGTGGCCTTGGATATGATGGATTTTTAACTCAATACATTTTGCAGTTTCATTGCAAGATGGCCACCTTCTGCTATGATTCATTACATTTTTTTTGTAGTTATGGCATTTCTGTTCAGGCAGCATTTTTTTATATTTCTACTTTCATTTTTCAAATGTATTTTGCTCATGCGTATTGAACTTTTGTGCCTGTTCTATTGTGGATGGGTAAGTGGATGAATGCAAAAATGAGTCAGTCCGTTAATGAATGAATGTATGAGTACAAGTCTAGGTGTCAGAATACATTTTTGAATAATTATTAGGTGCTTAAACTCACCAGTGAGTGAACAGGCAGATTTAGTCAAAAGCTAGGCATATTTGAATTGCCAGTGTTTGTTGCTTCAGTGGAAAAATTTTGGTCAGATCTATCCTTTTCAAATCCACAAAGGTGAAAAGTTATGTTTCTATTTAAAGGAGCTTTGAAAAAAAATTGTTTAGAAAAAACAAAGGAAAAAAGAGTGCTTTGAGGTTTATCCGCAAAGCCGTGTTTTTTTTCTATGTTCCTGCAATGGGATTTACTCTTTTGGCAATCCAATTACATTTTCCAGAGGAAAAAATACTGCAACCTTCAGGAGAAATGCCACTTACTGTACAAAGCCCCAGCAGCAGGCTATTACCGCTTTGACTGGCTAGAGAGAAACCACCTGCAGAAATCGCCCTTTCACTGTTTCCCCAAAGCAGAACTGTCCAAACGATGATTAATCTGATCACTGAATAAATTGAGGAACTGACAAGGGGATAATGGGAAAGAGAAAGCAGAGCCGGGGAGCGAGCAGCGGGTGCATGTGCTCAGCGCGGATCGGTGGAAGAAGATGGATGACCCTCGGAACGCTTGACACTTAAGTATCTTGTCTTTGGCAAGAGGGACGGTGCTCCGCTGCGGCCAAATTCGAGCAAACAATGCTACATATGTCACGCTGACACACTTTCTTCGGCTATCAGAAAGGAAAGTACGGACGCAACTTCCTTTGTTTGGCATCCATGCTAGAGGAGCGGTTCATTAGTAGGAGAGTGGTGACAGTTGTCCGCAGTGCTTAGTTATATCAGGCAGTTGTCTTTCAGGAAGGAGATATAAGTGAAGACTAAACTTGGATTGGTTTGCCTCTTGAGGGTGCGTTAGTCATTGGTTATTAGCTGGAAAAATCACCTGTATGCTTATTTCTTTAGATCTGATGGCCGGTGGCGCATGCGCAGCGCAGTTGTCCGTACGGGTCAATGGCTGGGGCCCGCAACTGTCTGCCGTATGGTGCAGCCGCTGAGTGATGTCAGGCGGGTGCACGCACTTCCGCGCAGGCGCAGAGCGCTCTTGGCTGTTTCTCCGCTTGCTGCCGCCGCGCTGCCCGCGGCGACCCGAAAGCTCTTGGCCGGCCGGCCAATCCGCTCGCGGCCGACCGGAAGTCCCGCCTCCCGAGGTCCGCGAGCTGCCGGCGCATGAAGCGCCCTGCCGTCGGGGGTAGCCCGGGTCCCCAGGAGGGGGCCGGGGAGAAGGAGGAGTGTGGCGCCTGTTGCGGGACTCCTCTGACCTGAGGGAGCCCCGATTTAGAGGAGGAGACGTGCCGCGCCGTGAGGAGCCCCGCCGGAAGAGCGCAGTCGGTGAGTGGGGCCCAGGGCTGATGTGAAGTGCGTGCGTGCCTGTGTGTATGCCTGGGGAGGTGGGGGGGGGGAGTGTGTGCGCACGTGTGTGCTCGAGGGAATGTGTGTGCGCATGCGTGACTGTGTGTGATTGAGAGAGAATGCGAGGTAGGGGGTAGTGTGCCTGTATGTGTGCCGTATGCCTGCGTGTGCATGCGCGCGCCTGTGTGTGTGTGTGCGTGCGTGCGTGCATTCAGAGGGGTGGGGGCTGCCTGTGTCTGTGTGTGAGCAAGGGCTTTGCACCGCGCATGCGCAGCTATCAGACGCTCGCTCCCGAGGTGAAATCCGACCTCGTCAAAGCGCGCGTCTGGTAGCTGTCCACTTTCCTAAATACGGGCAACATAAGTTGTCGAGCTGATGCATTCATGGTTCGCATGAATGCCACATCAGCTCGACCTAAAAAAAGAAGGGGGTTTAGCCACCTAAGACACTTTCATATGAATACATACATCGCAAACTACTTTGCGAAGGCTCCGTTTGAGAAAGGGTTTAGGTAAGTTATTCCGACCTGAACTTATACCCGCCCCTGCACTAGTAGGTTAGACAATACTCTGCGAGAATATCTGCGCACCAATTGCACATCCTTTCTATCCCACATGTTGGCCATTCTTTTTCTAGATTTCCTAGCTCTCTGTGAATACTATATTAGTATGTGGCTTTCTGTGAGATTCCTGCAGAGTTTACCATCACCAAGAGAGGCTGTCCATGGCTTGTTAGGAAAAATATACATGACTGGTGGGTCTGTGCAAAGCAGACAGACACCTTTACCCTATAAATGGATCAATCCCTTGAACACAGCCTCGACCCGATACATAATAACTGATAACGAATTATGTACAAATGTCCGTAGCAAGTACATTATGCGTACAGTATATAATATTCCAAGGTCTCACCCTTCATCTTCTGAATTAAGTGCACACAGCATTGTTGCAAGATGCCCATCTTTTTGTATCCTGAGCACGGAGACCACCTGCGCCTAGTACCGGTTGTACAAGCGCCATGTGCTTCAAACCCCCTTCGAAGTGGCACCCTTTCTCAGGGTAGTTACTGTAGAGTGTCAGGGTATTTTGACTTTCTTTGAGGAATACAATGTGGTTTAAAACCAGCCCATGTGCGTGTTTGAAGTACATTGCAACTTGATAATACCAGAATGTGACTGTAAATGCCATTTGTAATCTCACCAGTGATGCCACCAATGACGTCATTTGAGATGAAATTTCATTTGACGTCAACTGTGATGTATGTGATCTCATCAGTGATATCATCAATGCCGTCTATTAAGATGTAATTTGTGACGTCAACTGTGATGTATAATACACCATCTCTGATAATACCAGAATGTCACTGTAGATAACATATGTGATCTCATCAGTGATGCCATCACTGATGTCCTTTGAGATGTAATGTGTGAAGTTAATGATGATGCTCTTTGAGGTGTCAATGTCATCAAAGACCAATGCATTTATTTAGAAAGTTTTGTATAGCTCGAACGTGACCCTCGAGGGTATCAGAGCGCTTCGCATGGAGATAACATGATTAGCACTTGGTCTGATCAGCATGCAAACAAACATATGCGTGAGAGACAAACAAATCAACAATTAAGAATAGGCTAACTGTGGTTGGAGTACACTACAGCCAGTGCTAGGCAGGATAGTCTACATAAATTGCGATCTAAATCTATTCAATGACATCAATAAGTTGATTTAGGGTAAGAACTTATACAGTAGGTATGATTTGGCTTCTCTTTTGAAGGTGTAGGTGGAGGACAGTAGTCGAAGGTCCGGCGGTAAAGAGTTCCAAATCTTGGGAGCGACAGTCGAGAATGCTCTAGCCCGTTTTCTTTTTGAGGGTTCATTGGGTTTTCAGCAACAAGGTGAGGGCACTTTGAGAGGATCTGCTGCCCCCTGATTAGGTCTCGCCTACCGTTGCAGCGCAATGCGTTGCCGCATAAGCGAGACTTATGGTTGCCGGGTAGCTTAGCGAAGTGGGCCAGGAGAAGTGCACGAGCTTCTCAACACATTGGAGACAATGGCTGTGACCGCGCGCTTTAGGAGGCATGGGCTGTGAACGCGTGCGTCTCGCTCCCCCACGCTTTCACTTTCGCGAGCCAGGGTGCCTGGACAGCCCATGTGCATGCTTACAGCGTCTTGTTATATGTTCTAATGAGCCGTTTTGTGTCTTCCAGGGATTGTAGTTTGCATAGCACTGTGATGGTGCAAGTCGGTTATAGCTTGTGCATGCATATTCCTCCATAACTTCCGTATTTTTTTTATAGTTTGTGCTTTTTTCCTGCGTTGTACACTGCCTCCATGCCAAGCCAGTCTCAGGAGCGGCACGTCGAGGCACAGGAGGCGTGGCGTGCCAAACCCTCGTCTGGCACCTCCTTGGCTCTCGAGCTTCATGTCGCCGGAGCAGCGGTGGAGTCTCGAGGACCATGCCCGCCCCCATCGCCAAGATGCCGGACTTCATGGCGGTGCTCTCGGGCCATCATCTTCACGGTCGGCATGTTCACGGGCCTGTGAGTGTCCCAACCCAGGCAGCGGCTCCCCCTCACACGCGAGGCCCCGGCGCATGCTCGGTTCCCGCCTCTTGCGTTGACATGTCCGAGCCCCCGCCACGCCCTCAGTACCGTGCTCGCATGGCCCCTGCAGCTGGAGGATGCGAGGGGAGGTGCGCAGCCCGGTAACAAGCCTCTCCCCGGTAAGTTTAACAGCTAACTGACAAATGTTCACAAATTTACTGTAAAGTGTTACTAATGCGTTTGGTTAACTGCTTTGGACAAATTAATGAAATTATATGGTAAATAGACACATCTTTTTATGGTCCTTCTAGTTCATTCTGCCTACTTTTCCATTCCCTATGGTATCACTTAACCATCCAATCGGTAACTACCATGTTAATGGAAATATATTTCATATTTTCTCTGAAAGCAACAATTTGGGTCTGCAGTGTGGGCATTACAAGCAACTTAACTGAAATGTTTCGAGTGCTGTCCAAAATTTGGAAAAAATACCACGTAAAGATGCAGATATTGTCTCTGCCTCTAGAAATGCGTTGGAAACAAGTGGATTAACGTACATTAACCACATTACCACTAGATTTTTCCCATTTAATGCAGCCATTAACACAGACATAGTACTTGGCAGTTCCAGCTGATGTACATTTCATTGTGTGTTGGGGAAAAACGCACCAAACTATCTGTGTTATTGCACCCTCAAAAAAACTCAGAAACATCACAAGTGTGTGGTAATCAGATTGCTGCACATTTTCCCGACTAACGCATTCATCCTGAGATCATGAAACCGTTTGTTGTGAAATGTGCTCGCGTAGATCGCTTGCCCTTCTTCTATTATCACTGCTCCACACACACTTGTTTGGCTCTAAGCAGGCCATTCAGGACTCATTAAAGCAAGCCTCGTTTGTGGTGCGTTTTGCCAGCGACATGATCAGCTCGCGCTTCTAGGAACGCAAGTCTTTCCCATCAGTAACCATATGGGATTTTTCTGAAAATGTCCAGACTGACGTTTTCCTGTCCACATCTTCCTGCTCTCTTGACAACACATTAGACATTGCACATGATGAATTACTTGTAGAAATGTGCACTTAGGACTCTTTTTATACAGGCATCAGACTGAATTTGAACTGGCAGTCACAGCCCCTTGCTGTATTGTTGAGTGTTTTCTAGTAAAATGAGCAATGGCTGTTGCTTAATCTAAAAACAGTATGTGAAAATATTTCAAATGAAACCCTTTCATTAGAATTTGGATTAAAAAAATACAGCTGTATGATGTTTGTGCCTGTATTGTTTGCATTAAAATGCCATGTTTATTTGCACAAGTTGGATAGTAGGCATTAACAATGCACTTGATGTGAACGGTTACCCTTTTCAGCATATTTACTACATGAGAGTTCCCTTCCTATGCAATCTTTCAGAAACGAAGCGTGTGCCTTGTCAGGGGTAATAAGTGCTGCAGAAATACAATTTACAATTATATTTACTCATAAACACAACTCATCGATGTAGGCTGGGATAATGTATATATATATATGCTTGAAGTTTTGCTATTTAGTCATACAGGTCACCATTTCGTTCACATACAAGCACGCACAGTGCAAGCCTCGGGTGTCGATGCACCAAAATGGCAGGGTTACCGGAAGTGACATTATAACCCTTTTGACTGCCAATGACATCTCAGAATTGGCTGCTTGTTCCACAAGCTCAAATTCATTTCATATCCCCCGGACTAATTCACCACTAATTCTTTTTTGGTTCCTGAGTAGCGTGCTACTCACCTAAAAGCGCTTCAACACTTCATCAGGAGTAGCAAGCGCTATATAAATGCAAACCTTTTCCGTCTTCTATCCCCCCCACTATCCTTCTCAATCCAAATAACAGACTAACATATCCACCACTCAAACTACTTTAACATTTCACTATACCAATTCACCACTAATCCTTTATGGTTCCGGAGTAGCGTGCGAATCGTCGAAAAAACGCTTCCATGCTTTGTCAGGGGTAGTAAGCGCTATATAAATGCAATTACAATACAATACAATACTTACCGCCTCAGCAGCTTCCTATGTACTGGAAAAAAGGTGCATCAAGTACCGGATACCACAAGAAATAAAAACAAGCATTTACAATGCAATAGGTCTCGCATTATTAAAGTTTGAGCTATTGGCATTGTAAATGACAATGCCTTTTATTCATTTGCATCGGTGTGTAAACAAGCACTTTGTACTTCTAGTCCATGCTTATGAGAAGCAAGGCTGGCAGTCTCTCTTACTGCCAGCCTTGCTCATCGTAAGCAAGGACTATACGTTCAAAGTGCGTGTTTATGCACCGATTGCAGGTTTTAAAAACAAATGAATAAAAGGCATTGTCATTTACAATGCCAATAGCTCAAACTTTAATAATGCGAGACCTATTGCATTGCAAATGCTTGTTTTTTTCTAGTTTTTGGGCCAGGTAACTGGGTGTGTTGAAGTGTAACGCTTTGTGCGTCATGCAGGCAATTTTCAGTTGGATTTTTGCTTCATATGGTAGCCAATTTAAAGTTTTTAGAGCTGGTGAGATGCATGGCTGGGGTGTGAGTTATGGTTTGCACAGAATACCATACCTGGTAAATTTCAGGGGTTTTCAAGCTGTGCGTTGGAACCATAACATCAGCTTAACTATTTTTCTTCAGTGTTTTTTTATTTTTCTTAGATAATTTGTATTGTTTTCTTTAACACAATACATGCATTGTGCATATAATCAGATAAGCAATGGAATAAGAAATGGTGTACATCAATCTCATGTCCCACCCACTAGGCAAACGCCAGATGGTTGAAACGTAGAAGTGAGTGATCTAAAACTCTGTCCCTTAAGGCTCACTCCATGCCGTCATGGACACCAGATTCAGAGGTATTTTCTTGTGCAACCAACCACACATTTTGCAAGCAGTCCTCTTTGCAGATGCGTAACTCTTCATACCTTTACGCCAATCCACCAATGGGGAGGGTGTCCCAACTCCTCCATTTACGGGCAGGGTCCCCCTTGGCCATTCAGAATCCTACCCCTATAAGAATCTAAGAGTTTATCAAACTCCACCAGATATCTTGGGGGCTGACTCCACCAGTTGACCCATCACCACTGTAAATAACCTTTGAGTTTGTTGCCAGGATCTCACAATATCTGGACATGGCCGAATAGTGTGTAGGGACGCCCCTTGCACACTTGTGCAACGTGGACAATGAGGTCTCACTTCCATGTCCCCTCAGTTGCAGAAGAGGATCAGACACAGTGAGTAGCAGGGAGTCATACACCCTGGATAGACCCCATCCACCCAGGGCTAGATTTGGGCGCTGCCCCAGACTCTTCAAAGGGTTTCAATGCATGGCGAAGATGCAGGGATCTCGCTAAAGAATTGAGTTTTATTGAGAGCAAATTCCTTTGCTAGTTGCTCGAATGTTTTGATGTGGCACAAAGCCCACCCATCCCCTAGTTTGGAGACCCCACTGAGGTCCCACAAATAAAACCGTTTTCGTGCAGTTACGTGTGGGAGCCATGTTTCATGCCGCAATGGGGCTCCATTCATTAGTTAAAATACCTTGATGCTCAATTCGCTTCTAAGCTGCATTGCCGCAAGCCCTCCTTGCCTACGACCTTTGGCCAGGCTCTGTGCGCAACTTCCCATGCAAGGCAGACCCCGAGCTGAGGCCAACCCCCCCATGCAGCCACCTCGCCAATTTGGGGCTTTGTCATGGGTAAAAGGGGTAGACTGCGGGGCCTGTTCTGTGACTTGACCATGTACCCAGCTCACCATGCAGCCATGCACAGTGGCTGCTAGCCACAGAGCCTGCTGCCAGCGTCTGCACCCAAACTGCCCTGTGGCCAGCCCCTTGCAGAGCACAGCCTGCAGATGTGTGCAGTAGCTGACGTAAGAGCCTGGCCACAGGACCGCAGACAGACGACCCACCATGGGACCACTCGCGGTCTTTGTGCGCACGTGCGTTGGAGACTGACTGTAGGTTCATGCACCTATATTAATGTGCACCTCACCTACCACTGATGCCCAGTCAGCATAAACACTAAACGGCACTGATGCAATTTGCAGATTAGACCTTTTCTAACCTTCAACCCCCTAGTTTCAAAGAGCCCCTTTTCTCAGGTCGCCACAAAACATGATATCCCTGCACTGAGTCTAATTTAATAATTGCCAAACTCCTGCAAAACGACCCAATTTATTAGCAAACAAAAACTCGTTTGTCATTGCCACCGGCTTCACCTTTTATCCTCCCTTGACCTATCAGTCTGTCAAATTGTGTGCAGATTCGTTAAACAGAGCCAAAGTTATGATAAAGTCCAAAAATGTATTTTCAATCTACACTGTCTCTGAACCAGATCACTAACATATTGAAAATGACAATGCACATATGCATAATCTCGTAAAGTCAGTGAACCAAAACATTCGCCTTCTCAAAATAGGCCTTTCAATAACTCTAGCTGCACTACAGAGAGTAACTACAAGTCTTAGCAGTGAATTAATATAGATGAACACAGGCCCGGCTCCAGGAATTTTTATTTGGGTGGGCCAATGGTGCATTCGGGTGGGCCACTGAGTTAATCGCGGCCGGCATGACTCGCGAGGGGAGGCAGAGGGGACAGGGGGGGTCACGCGGGGGGTTAATTTAATAATATATATATTTTTTAGATGCAGCTTACCGGTTCCCATGTCTTCTCGGCTCCTGCCCAGGATGCAAGCAGCCAGGCTCCCTCCCCAATGCTGCGTAATTCCAGTGGCCCTGGTTATATCCATACACCCCAGCAGGAAGCAGTTAATGGGTGTGCTATCTGAAAAAATTACCTACAGGCGTAAACATTTTCAGTTTCGCTGGTTTTGATTGAAAGGGCTTTATGTTTTTACCAAGGAAGGAGTACATGATCAAACATTTGGTCCCTCAAAAAAACCATAACATTTTCTGTGGTGGGCCTCCTTTGACGGAGATAACTTAAAAGTTGCACAGTGGTGGCACTAGGGCCCAGGAAACTCGCTGCCAAGGGCATCTGCTGACAAAGTCTATACATTAAATGCCACATCTCAAAGAGACAGGTAAAGCGGGGTTGGTTTCTGGTTCAATTCTGAGTTTGAGATGGGAGGTTGGTAGAGCAGTGAGGATGCCTTGCCAGGCCAGCATGAATTGAAATCGGGCCAGCCATCCACTGCGAGGAGGGAGGGAGCAAAACCCTGTTTATTGCCCCCATCACTTCCTGTTCCAAGAGGAGTGAAAACTCTGGCCCAGGGTAGCAGCATCTCCCGAGTGAGGTCTCACTGTCATACCCTAAGACAGAGGTGTTCAAGCATTTTTGCACGGAGCCCCCCAAAGCAAAATGTTTTGAAGTCGGGAACCCCTGCAAAACTTTATTCCAAGGATCAAGAAACAGGAGAGGCAGGGCTGAGCGCAAAGGCAGAGCTTTTGAGATCATATCATGGATATTTTTTTGTAGCTCATAATCCACAGTAAATGTGAAACATATGATAGGGAAAATCATCAAACAATAACAGAAATTGACAAAAAAAAACTGTTCTCTCCATAACTTGGTTCTTGTGAGCCCCTCGCACTACTGGGTCCTAATGGAATTGCACTTTCTGCACTAATTATAGCTGAGGCCCTAAGTAGCCCTCTACCTCCTCTGCCTCTTTCACAATTTACCAACCATGGCTATCACTTCAATCTTGAAACAGGTTATCCATCCCTTTTTTGGTTTTATGTAGGGAGGACCCGGTCCAAGGGCATTGGAAAACTTTAAATAAGCACCATTTACATTACAAAAACACAAGTTCATATTAATTTATTATATATTTTTTTTATTGTAGGCACTGGACTATTAAGTGATTTGAGTTGAGCTGACAGGAGGACCTGAACTAGGTTCCAATGTAGGAAGCTCTTGCCATTAGAACACAACTTCTCCCTTTTAGAAAAAATGAGCTTCAACGTGCTGCCCCAACCTTTTTGCAGTAAAGGTGCTCTCATCTCTCTGTGAAACGCCCTTCGCAAAGCATGACTGGTCACCTTTCTTTTGCTTTTTGCTATATTTGGGTATTATACCAGCATTAATGAGGTGAAACCAATGCCCAGATAGTCTTTACCAAATGTAAAAATGACAATGTTACAAAGCAAATGTATGACAATATGTTCTGTGTAACCCCACATAATTTTCCTTTTCATGCCACATAATTTAGTCAACCCTGCCACATGATTTGGTCCTTCCCTGCTGCATAATTCCAGTGACCCTAGCTTTAATAGGCCTCTCATGACGCTGAACCGTATGCAACTGGTTAAGCAACACACATAAAAGCAGCCGAGGAGCAAATATATGCTTTATCTGATGTCAGCAGAGTGCTTTTTACCACAGGCATGGAACGTGTAGCTCTATAAATACACTAGTTACTATTTCCCACTATGAAAACCCGGTTTCAAATCGGCGATTCTCTGGTCACACAGAAATCTGCAGTGATTGCTTTAGATAACGGAGGTTTATAATGTAGAAGAGTATATTTTCCCAAAATTCGTTTCATTTGCTTTGTTTTTTCATTTACTGTGGGCCCGATTCACAGAATGAATTTAAGACTCAATCCTAAACTTACTACTGTTTTGGTATTCACAGATTGCACTTACTACTTTTGGCATTCACAGAATGCACTTACTACTTGTGGTATTCACAGAATGAACTTACTCATTTCGGTATTCACAGAAGTTAGGACTCCTAACTTTAGGACTCCTAAATGCCTTCTGTGAATACCGAAAGTCTTAAAATTAGGATTTTTCTCAATTTAGTAGTAGTAAAGTTAGGACTCCTAACTTTAGGACTCCTAAATGCCTTCTGTGAATACCGAAAGTCTTAAAATTACGATTTTTCTCAATTTAGTAGTAGTAAAGTTAGGACTACTAACTTTAGGACTCCTAAATGCCTTCTGTGAATACCGAAAGTCTTAAAATTACGATTTTTCTCAATTTAGTAGTAGTGAAGTTAGGACTCCTAACTTTACTACTACTAAATTGAGAAAAATCCTAATGTGAATACCAAAAGTAGCAAGCGCAATCTGTGAATACCAAAACAGTAGTAAGTTTAGGATTGAGTCTTAAATTCATTCTGTGAATCGGGCCCTGTGTGTGCGCGTTTTTTATATATGATGAAAATGAAAGAAAATGACAGTTATTAGCATATTGTGTTTACCCTTGAGCCCCCGTCTCCCTACTCACTGACAGTGCCCCAGGAAACACTCAGGATTACAGGTGGGAACTTTTTATGCTGTTTAACTTCTGCATATAAAAGAAGACAGCCTGTGAACTCACCAGATAAACGTCGACGCTTCCAGGCTATCTTCATTTACAATTCCTTTCTTGCAGATGCAGTTGTGCCCCCCTGGGAATGCAGTCATGGACTCCCTGGGAGACGCTCACCACCGTTTGAATACCTGTGCCCTAAGGCCAGGGCGGAAGCTCCCACCGCATGATGTGAATGCTGTGTTTGGCCCATTGTCATTCTATATGTGACAATGGGCCGCGATAATCTGTGCTGGGCTGCGCAGAGGCTGCAGCAGCCTCTTAAATTCCGATCAGGAGAGCCAGACCGAACACCGATTGGGGCAAAAAATGGCTCACATCAAGCCTCGGTCTAAGGCTCATGTTTGGGTGGGCCAGGCTCATGTTTGGGTGGGCCCACCCCACCCTCTAGAACCGGGCCTGGAACAGCTGCTGTAGTTAGTCACTGCCACTGCTTATCATCATTGCATTAACGGCAGTCCCCGTAGGACACAAAAGGCCTTTAGGCACGCCCTGCAGCCAGCCCTTCTTTTATCCAGAAGGCAGGGATTGGCCTTTGGCAGTGCCAATCAATCACAAAGCAAAGGGCGTGGCCTTCAGCTACATCCTTCCTTCAACCGGTTTCATTTGGACCAATGGTCAGCAGGATACAGACTCCAATCGCGCTCTGTGAGCCATGGGTGAGGGCATGGCATCTGGCGCCGGTCAGCACCTGGTCTCCCGGCACCAGATTTCATGGTGCATAGATCAGAGTGATAAACCAGTGAGCTCTCGATGAGGAGGGGGCATCTGGTCATACTCCTCCTGTCCAAATGTCAAACTACGTCTAGTTCTCCAATCCCAAATCTGCCAAAGGCCGTGTCCAGGAGACTCTGTGTGGCCTGGCACGGCACTTCTTTAAAGGAGACGTTTACAAACGCTGTCCGTCCCCTCACACTAGGCTGGAGACATGCAAGGTTCTTTTTTTTTTTATTTCAAAAGATTTTTATTAAAATTAATTTTTACAAAACAGTACAGAGTAAGCCGATCGAAGGCAACATTGGTAAGGGCTTGTAATGGCGAATGTGAGCTGGTTATACATAGGCTGCTTGAGTATGTAGGATTGAGATGAGAGGGAGAGAGAGAAAAGGACGGACACAGGTGCAGTGAATAGAGGTTGTATGGCCAGCGATACTTTGCAGACGGGTTGCGCTACAGGGGGTGGGGGGCGGCGGGGGTCTGTGTAGGGACGAGAGGTGCATTCACGGCGGTTTTTGTGAGGCAAGGTATTTGTCCAGGGAGAGCCACATCTCATTGCTGCGTCCAACTTGTGGTGTTTGGTTTTTCGTTATGTTGTCAGCTCCCCTTAGGAAGGAGACCCAGTTGAACCATACTTTGAAAGTGGCCCTCCCTGTATCTTACCAGTTAGACAGGATTGTCTCTGTTGCCGCAGTGAGGAGCAGGTCAATGAGGCTCCTGTCATTGGCAGATTGGATCTGCGGTGCCGTGAATGCGTACACTATGCTGAGGAGATCTATTTTTGGAGTGTACCCAGTTACATTGTGGATGAAGTCTGTTACTTTCCCCCAGACATTTTTGACTTTAGGGCAATGGACTATCATGTGTTCTAGGTCCCCTCTCTGTTTCTGACAATTCCAGCATAAGTCGTTGTCAGTTAGGCTGACCGCTGCTAGGCGTGCCGGGGTCCAGTGCGCCCTGTGTAGGAGCCAGAATTTTGTTTGCGCTAGTGTTGAGGTGACTTTGTGCTTGCTAGCCGAGGCCCAGAGGAGGGCCTTTTCTTTCTCACTAAGTCGCCCCTCGTTTAGTGTCTCCCAGCGATCCATGACTTTCCTGTTCAAATTTGTTGTTTTTGGCCTAAGTAGTTTGTAGAGGTGTGATGTTTGGTGTCCAAGTTTGTTGAGAGTTGACATGTATTGGTGTTTTGTTGGCACCTCTTTGCTTCGTTTTGCTCTGGTGATGGCCGTTTTAATTTTGAGGAAGTTATATAGTTCTATGTCAGGGAGGTCATGTGCCTTTTGTTGATTGGAGAAGGTGGTAGGGGACCCTCGTTCCTCTAGTTGGGATGGGGTGTGAATACCTCGTTGGAGCCAGGGGGTTATATTAAGTACGCTGTTCTTGTATTTAATTTTTGTGTTGAACCAAATGGATTCGTCTTTTGTGTTTTTAATACTTTTCTCCATTCTTTTGTCTACTTGCAGGAGGGCCTTTTTGGTGTTTATGAGGAATGTGTAGGTGGCTTCCGGATGTTTGTTAGCCGTGAGGAGGGCCGCCGGGTTTATGCCTCCCATCAGAGCTTTCTCTAGCTCCAGCCAGGCAGGTGTGTAACCCTGTTCTTGCGTGAGCCAGTATATGCCTTGTCTGGCCAGACAGGCTGTTTGGAAAGTCTTAAAGTTTGTGACGTTAAGCCCCCTTGGTCCTTGCTGAGCCTGAGTTTCTGGAGGCTGTCCTTGCTTTTTTACCCCTCCTGAGGAACGAGTTTATCATGGTGTTCAGTTTGTTGTGGAATTCTTCTGTGACTATCAGTAGCAGCATACTCAGCAGGTAGTTGACCATTGGAGTTAGCATCACTTTAATGGTTTCTACTCTGCCCCACCAACTGACGTACTTGGGGGACCACGTGTCAAGTCTGTCTTTTATTTTGTTTAGTATTTATTTTTCGTTGTGCTCCAGTGTTCACCTGAGGTCCCTGTCAAAGTAGATACCTAGGTATGTCAGTGCCTTCTTCTGCCAGAGTAGGCCGGAGTTTCCTAACACCTCCCTGGTGATGTGAACGTTGAGAGGCTTGCATTCGGACTTGCTTCTGTTAAGCTTCTATCCTGCTACATTGGCATAAACATCGATGGTGTGCATTAGTGCTTCTATTGAGGGTTCGGGGCCCTCTGTCACAATGAGTATGTCATCGGCATAAGCAGCTCTAGGTGATTGATGTGAAGCACCTTTTGTTGAGCGGTCCATTTTCCCTGAGTTGCATGGCGGAGCAGATGGGCTCCCCATCCTGTGAGGGGTACATCTGTTGTCAGTACTATCTGTGGCACAGGTTCGAGGAACGGCCGCCCTCTGGACAAGTTTTTTGTGTTCCACCACTGCAGAGAGTGATGCGTGCTCCTGCCCACCAAAACCAGGTCTGTAAATTGTCCTTGAGCCCGATTCCACTGATGTGCAAGACATTCCTGCAATGGGAGCATTTGCAGTCTTCCATATGGTACCATAAAAATGCAAGATGCCATCATGCCTATTAATTGCATGAACACTCTGGCTGGGAGAGAGTGTTGGTTTTGAAACTTTGTGACTAAGGCTTGAATGTTCTGTATCCTGGCTGGACTGGGATAAGCTAGAGCTGTATCAGTGTTTATGGTAGCCCCTAGGTATTGATGTACATGAGAGGGCTGGAGAAGTGACTTGGTGTAGTTGACTGTAAACCCCAAGTCGTGCAGTGTTTGAATTGTTTGAGATGTGTGTTGGACACACTGATTGAATGACTTGACTTTTATGAGCCAATCGTCTAAGTATGGGAAGACATGGATATGTTGTCTTCTGAGATGTGCTACTACTACTGCTAGGCACTTTGTAAACACTCGTGGTGCAGTTGTGACCCCGAATGGAAGGACTTTGAACTGATAGTGGTGTCCTTCTAGTACAAATCTGAGATACTTCTTGTGAGAAGGATGTATGGGAATGTGGAAGTAGGCGTCCTTGAGGTCTAGTGTGGTTAGGAAATCACCTTATTGCAACAATGGGAGCACTTGTTGTAAAGTGATCATGTGAAAATGATCTGAGTGTATATACAGATTGAGAGGCCTTAGGTCTAGAATTGGTCTAAGTGTTCCGTCCTTTTTGGGTATTAGGAAATAGAGGGAGTAAACCCGTTCCTTGATGTTGCAACGGAACTAGCTCTATTGCATCTTTTTGCAGCAATGAGAGAACCTCTTGTTGGAGCAGCGTTAGATGTTCTGTGGACATTGGACGCTGTCTGGGTGGTATATGTGCAGGGGTAGTTGAAAGCTCTAGGCAGTAACCATACTAGATAATTTGTCTTACCCACTGGTCTGTTGTGATGGAATTCCAGACAGGTAGGAACTGTGTTAGTCTCCCCCCTACAGGAGTGGAATGCTGTTGGGGGAGCAGAAGGAAGTCACTATTTTGTGTTGGGAGAGGGTAGATTATTGTTATTTCTTCGACCTCTACCCTTGTTGTTGTTGCCTCTGTAGCCTCCTCCAAAGTATCCTCTATTGGAGGATGTTTGTTTATTGGCTTTAAAGGAAGCTGAATTGTCTGCTCCAGCTTGTTTGGAAGGAGCAATGAAAAGAGCCTTGTGCTTTGGTGGACCGCTGTGTCAGTGTTTTTCTTCATCTTTTCAAGTGCTGTGTCTACCTCTGGACTAAACAATTGTTGTTGGTTGAATGGTTGATTTAAGATAGTAGTTTGCACTTCTTGCTTAAATCCTGAAATGCGTAGCCACACGTGACATCTGAGGAGGACACTGATATTTATTGCTCTGGATACAGTGTCTGCTACATCAAGTGCGCATTTAATGGAGGCATTTGATATAAGCTTACTTTCTTGAATGAGGTCATTTGCTTGCGCCTTATATTGGTCAGGTAGATGTTGTCAGAGCTTCTCTAACTGATCATAGTGAGCCCTGTCGTATCTTGCGAGGAGGGCCTGTGTGTTAGCGATGCGCCATGTATTGCTAGCTTGGGCAGCTACTCTTTTCCCTGTAGCGTCTATGATCTTTTATTCTTTATTAGGAGGTGGTGCTTCCCCTGATGTTTGGGAATTTACTCTTTTCCTAGCGGTTGAAACTACTAGGGAGTATAAGGGTAGCTGTCCTTTAATGTAGGCAGGGTCCCCAGGAGCCGCTCTGTACTTTTGGGTTTATGATTCTAGCTTGTATATGATCTTTAAACACTTCTGGTGCATGCTTAATGACTCCTTTAATCATTGGCAGTATTTGCACAGATTTCTGGGAGTGTTCAAAAGTGTCTAATAAAAAATCTTCCTCTGCCTCATCTGAATGCATGGTGACATTGTGTTAGATGGCAGCCCTATTAATCAAGGGTCCAAGCCCAATATTGTCTTCTGGAGGAGAAGGTTTAGATGATTATGTATGTGGGTCAGGAATATCTGGTACATCCTGTGGGTTTGGATACTCCCAGTCTGGTGAACCTGTTGGGTAGGGAAAAGGGTCATCTGGGAATCTCCATCCCCCATGCTATACTCATCATCATCATCCTGAGGAGCTGTATGTGGTGGAGAATGAGGAGGAGAATTTTGATGTGAAATGTTTAAAGGAAGGGGAGGAGAAGGCGATACAGGAGAATAAGGGTGCATAGGAGATGTGGCAGAGTCCTTCTTCTTGACAGGCACTGGAGGTGTAGGTGCTGTATCTGACTTCCTCTTCCTGTGTGGTGTAGTGGAAACATGTCCTGTTTCTGGATCAATGTAGATCCTTTTTTGTAAAGGATCTGGTTGAAAAAGCTCCTCTTCTTGAGGCACAGCTTTCGGCGCCGATTTTTTCAGTTCCAAACCTGTTTGTTGCTGGTCTTTAGCCTTAGGAGCTGATGTTGAGGCCTGTGGCGTAGATTTCGGCACTGATGATATTGTCTTTGGAGCGGAAGCCTGTTTTGTGGACTTGAAAGCATCAGTAGCAGGTTTTGTCTGTTTCGGCATCGGGGATATCGGCTTTGGAGTGGAAGCTGTTTTTGGGGCATCGGAAACAGGCTTCGTTGTTTTCGGAGCCGCTTTGTCTCTCGGAGTCAACGGTTTCGAGTCTCTTTTGGAACCGGGATTTCTTTTTGTTTCGGTGCAGAGGGAGCAGGTGGTATCGGCACATGCGGTTTGCTCGGTGTGGAGCTACCAGAAGGCTTCATTATTTTCTTCGGAGCCGGGCTCGATGGCGGGGCTTTCGAAGTGTTTTTTCGGTCTTGACTGGGCCCCGGAGGCGGAGTGTTGACCTTTGCCTTCGATTTTGGTGTTTGGGCTGGGGTAGGGGCAGTGGTACTCACGCATTGACCCAAAGGTATGGAGTCATCGGAGTCATCTGCCTCGGATACGATCTGGAGATCATAGGAATCTTCTTCTGGGACGCATGGACCTTTGTGGAAGATTTCGACTGGTTCTGTAGCTGATCTCTGCATATCACGTTGACGACCCTCCGATCTCGAATGGTCTTTTTCGATTGAAAGGATGCGCAGGTTGTGCAGCTGGGTTCGTAGTGTTCTGGCGATAAGCACAGGTTACAGACCTCGTGATGGTTACTGTGTGGAAATTTTGCTCAACACTCGGGGCATCTTTTGAATGGCGTCCTTTCCATGACGTGTAGGCCTCAAGGCGTGGGTAGGCCCAACAGCGACGACCGGAATCGAGCTGATGAAGTCGAGTCAATGTTTATCGATATTGAAAGTTGTTTGGTGAAGTTTGAAGAAAAAATGTTTGCGTCGAAGTACTTGAAAAGTCGATTTCGAACCGGAGCGGAAAAGTTTCATCCGAACTCAGAGGCGGAAAAAAACAATCTAAGGATGGAGTCGATGCCGATACGCACTATCGTCCGAGGGATTAGTCACCTATCTCGTAACTACAAAGACTTCTTCCAAGATGACAACAACATGCAATCATCCGAGCCCAACACCAGGTGGCGATCTAATGAGCCCATCACCAGGTGGCGATCTAATGCAGTGTGAGATAGCAGCTCATATGCCTCGAACATGAAGTTTATTTTTATCTAAAGGGAATGTTATATCCTCAATTTCAGGTGGTCCAGAAGTTACAATTGTATCCACAAATGTAGAATTTAATTAGTTAGGCCACAGTGCTGGAGCAGCTGAGTCATATATGGAGGATGACGAGGTATTGTGCTCAGCTGACAGTGTACTAGTTTGACTATTTAGAGCAGCCCCTGAGTTGTCTTCAATTTCTTTTTCAGCTGAATCCAAAGATATAGCGTAGGGGTTTGGCGGAACACATCTCTTAATGATCGAGGCCAAACCAAAAGAAGGCAGGGACATGCTTTGGACTCTTACAGGGGCTTAGACCCCTGCTGAGCTTCTTCGATGCACCCACACGTGAGGTTATCATTTATCTGGGGTCCAACAAGGCAGAGGTTCAGAGGCTGTAAAGAGCACAGTACGCAGCAGCAAGAACCTTGTTAGGTGTGCGTAGGCCTTGTTATGTGTCCGAGGCCTTTCGCCATCTTCATTGGTTACCTGTAGCCAGGTGTATCGAATTCAAGGCCTTATGCATCTCCTTCAAAGCTTTGAAATTGACCACTCCATCTATTCTGGCCAACCTCCTTTTGCCATATGTCCTCTCACGACATCTCCGCTCACAGGAGCAGCACTTGGTGGTAGTTCCCCGGACACAAAGAGTTCGTGCTGGTGAACACTCTTTTCATATTTGAGCGGCCATCCTCTGGAACATACTTCCTAGGCAAATTAGTGGCCTCTGTAACTATTTAGAATTCAGGAAGACCATTAAGACCTACCTTTTTCCTGCTCCATAGTCCGTGTCTGTTCTATCTGCTGGTCAGTCTTTATGGGATTTAGTGCCGGACCACCCCTTTGCTCGGGCAGCTGTAGCGCTTTATAAGTCACAATAACATAACATGACCAATTCAAAATTTGTAGAATCCTGACACTCTGAGGATGATGGGGTATTGTGTTCAACAGACAGGATACTAGCATTTTGGTCATTTAGCACAGCTGCCACGTTGTATTCAATTTCTTTGTAAGTTGAAGCAAAAAATGATTCCAATTCTAAATTCGTAGAATCCAGACACTTAAACGGTGACTTTGCTCCTTCATCACATTTATTCTTAGATGGTCAACCATGTTGTAAAAATTTCTCAAGGCTTCTCGCAGCTTTCTGTTTTTGTGCTTCACTTTCCGCTTTCCTTTTCTGACTTTGTACTCCTGATAGCTTTTTTAGGGGCTCTTTCTATAAAATGACAGTTCCTGATGTAAGCCTGAAAAATGCACAACATTTCTGCATCAGTTTGATGTGCTAAGTGCCATATGGTAGGGCTGGGTCAAGGATCTTAAACTTCATTATAACTGCACCAGGCATTGCATCTATATTGGTATTATCCAATACACTTTACGGTTAAGTTGTAGAAGGGTACCTGGTTGAGGTGGGACATTAAAGACTGAGATCATGCAAATGGAGGAATATTTTCATCATAAAATGCGTTAGGTGTGCAAACAGAGCATAATAATTATTGAAACATAGTTTGTCCCTCTTCTTATTCACACTTGCATACTATTCTCAACATACTAACTGCAACAGAGAGAACTGAATAGTAGTACAATGTTGACTTATCAGTGATGCATTGAAATTGCTAGGAATATGGGAAAATTAAAAGTAGTACACCTTTGTTGCAATAAAATAGAATCTCTGTACACAAACATGCCTGTAGGCATCTTGCAGTTCCTACTGCTTTGCATGTGGCCTTTGCATCCCTTTCAGTCTAAGGTCCGGAGTACATACATTTCATAAACTCAGTGCAAAGTTGTAGCAAGCTTTCCAAATTACATGTATGCACTAGAGTTGCCACTTTTCTCAAAGGAAAATACCAGCCATGTGTGCATGTTTTGGGTCCTAAAAGGGCCCATAGCTGGTGAGTGAATAAATTTGTGCAACATCCATATTATTCTTAATACAGTATGGACATCCTACAAGCTGTTGCACATCTTATCTAGGGAATGAGGAAATATGATCACACCTCCTTTCTGATGGAACTCCATCAGCTCCCATTACTGCTTGCATCATCTTAAAAACCAGCTGCATTGTTTACAAAACCATTGCAAGCACCACCCATACTTATCCTGAGATAAGCTCACCATCTCTGGTGACTCTAAGCCTACCCACAGCTAGGACACCATCAGACTGGTGACTACGAAGTGTATGAAAGAATAAACAGAGTGGCTAACTTTTCCATCCATACACACTATCATGGACAACATATCATCCGCGTATACATTAGTGCCGCCCCAAACGCGGCTCCAATGTAGGCTAGCATTCAAAAAGGGGGTGGGGTCGCACACTACTCACACACCGGCGGAAGTTGCCCCTAACGACTCTGGTCATTGTAGTAGAGTGTTCGGGATGCATCATCTTTCGATCTTGCTATCTTCGCTGTCTTCGCCATCCCTGGACACGTGTTTTGGGTTTTCAACCCTCGTCAGCAGGGATAGGCAGTGTTCTGGGGTCGCCGATGGCTGCCAATATCTGCCAGGTATAGTACCACTCCGGCGCGTAGGTGCGGGATCCCAGGCTCGTCTGCCCGCTGCTCAAGGGAGCTTAAAGTTACAAAAAGGGGGTGGGGTCGCACACTACTCACACACCGGCGGAAGTTGCCCCTAAGGACTCTGGTCATTGTAGTAGAGTGTTCGCGATGCATCATCTTTCGATCTTGCTATCTTCGCTGTCTTCGCCATCCCTGGACACGTGTTTCGGGTTTTCAACCCTCGTCAGCAGGGATAGGCAGTGTTCTGGGGTCGCCGATGGCTGCCAATATCTGCCAGGTATAGTACCACTCCGGCGCGTAGGTGCGGGATCCCAGGCTCGTCAGCCCGCTGCTCAAGGGAGCTTAAAGTTACAAAAAGGGGGTGGGGTCGCACACTACTCACACCGGCGGAAGTTGCCCCTAAGGACTCTGGTCATTGTAGTAGAGTGTTCGCGATGCATCATCTTTCGATCTTGCTGTCTTCGCCATAATTTGCCTAACCTCTGCTGATGACGGATAATAATCCAGAAACACGTGTCCAGAGATGGCCAGCACTAATCTGCACCCACCTGGTGAAACACTCAAGAGACTTTCCAAGTGTACTCGCTTGGCGAACTGAACTGCATCTACCATGATGCCTAGGGGCGACTCTGCTGGGAGGTGAAGCAGTGTGCTCCCACACCAGTTTCTAGTTTGAAGGCTCCCTCGGGCCGCTTTGAGCTGACGAGCTTGTGGAGAGGCACCTGCGCGCCTGGAGAGATACTGCGATCCAAGAATACGGCAGCCTGCTCAGCAACCCCAAATAATTTGCCTAATCTCTGCTGATGACGGATAATAATCCAGAAACACGTGTCCAGAGATGGCCAGCACTAATCTGCACTCACCTGGTGAAGCACTCAAGAGACTTTCCAAGTGTACTCGCTTGGCGAACTGAACTGCATCTACCATGATGCCTAGGGGCGACTCTGCTGGGAGGTGAAGCAGTGTGCTCCCACACCAGTTTCTAGGCTAGCATTCAAGATGCACCTCTTTGAAGAATCCTACATTATAGAACAATAATAGTACATTGCTGCACCAAGAGCCCAGATATCTCTCCTATCACTTGTTGCCCTATGCTTGTCATTGGTGCAGACTTTTTGGCTAGGTTTGTGCTGCACAAACGCCACGTGCATACCCATGTTTCACAGACCCCTTAACAAAAATGTACATAAAGCCCCACGTCCTTGGTTGCAGAACAATAGAAGGCAACCTTCAAGCCCCAAGCCCTATTGCACAATGGAGCTTCAATTCATATTGGAGACAATGTGTAGCAAGGTATGAGACACGCATAATATTAGAGCCTGTGCATATTTGAGACACACAAAACGGGAGATTGTACCCATGATCATAATGAAGATCTGACCTGAAACTCTCTGCCAAGAATGGAGCTCAATTAAAATTTATCACAGACTGAAGTGGGCGGTACCTATGGGGAACGATGTTACCATGCCTTTTCAATGATACAAAAACAGTACCCACAGTTTTTGGAAAGAATGCTTCTACCTGAAAAGTTGATGTGGACCTTAAGATGTCTCTAACCGGAGAAGACTGGAGGATCCCCTGTATCGCTGAAGGAGAGACAGGCAGCTTAAGAAAAAAAACAACCCCTCTCAGTAGGGCTGCTGCTATTTGAAGAAGTTTAATATGTGCAACTAGTAATCAGCAAATCTTAAATATAAATTTAGAAAGTACTTGTTTTTCTTAAACACTGATGCCCAGATTTATTAAGGCCTTACGCTGCGGTTACATCCCGCAAGGCGACCCCATTTTCAGGGTTTAATGGGCCCTTCAGGCCCCTGGTGCCACTGCACCTGTTGCACCAATGGAAGCTATGCTCCTGGGTTCAGTTTTCCTAATGAAGTCCTAAAGCAGCTGATAAAGTAGACAAACAAAATATGGGAACCAATGCTGCGAGCTACACAGGGAAAAAAACAAGGCATGTATTCATGTTTAAAAAATTCAAAGGCCCCAACACATTACTTAAATAGAAAATTGAGTTATTGTTTGCATTATTTTTAGCAGGCCATTGCTTGTTTAGGATAAAAAGCAGAATCACTCTGACCTTCCATATGCTACAGACAGCCGAGCTCGGCTCTCTGCGCAAAGATCAATTAAATGAAATCACTGAATGTTCTCGCAAAACCTTTTGTTTTATTTTCCGACTACTCATCAGCAAATATTTTAATGCAGCGCATGGGCTGGGCATAAGCACGCCTCGCGATCTGTTTAACACGGTTATCTCTCTTATTTCTACGAAGACCAACATCGGGGAAATGAAAGAGGGACAATAGCGCTCAACAATGCCGGCTTTTTGGGTGATTGAACTGGCTGCGATTTAGAAAGTTAATGGCGCATCCGTCCTTGGCACCCGGTGAGTTGGCACCGCTTGTACCGCCCAAAAGCTAGCACTGTTGGATATTCAATATGTGAGGAAAATCCAGGTAGAAGTATCCATCAGATATTACTTTACAGATCTAAATTGATTGATTGATTAGGGATTTCAAGAACACGCAGCTACGCAAGGGTGTCCCCATGCTAGAAGAACCCAAAGAGGGAAAAAAAGTCAGGGCGGACTCTATTGGAAAAGAGCCAGCTTTTCAGCAGCGACCGGAAAGCTGATTGCTGGTACATTTCAGTTTGCAGGCTGAACCTTCCAAAGAGTAGATGCCTTATTTAATAAAAGGCTCTTCTACCTTAGCTGATTTGATTGGTGGATTTATAGAGCGCGTGAATGCCCGAGGGAGTTTTGGCGCTAAAGAACTGTGCTGCCGAAGAAGTAGAGCTGTGTGACACCCATACTGGACTAAGCTGAGAAAAGCCAAGTCTTCACATTCTTTTGAAAAGACAACAGTGAGGGGCTGTTTTTTAGTTCAACTGGTAACTTGTCCCATATTTTTGCTGTGTTCACTATGAAACTTCTACGCCCCCCCCTCCCCCCATCTTAGTTGTTTATATCTGGGGGTCGTGAGAAGCTTAGCGCTGCTAGATCTGAAAGTCCTAGTAGGTTCGTAGTGTTGTAAGTTTCTTTTTAGGAAGTGAGAGCCTGATCCATGCAATGTTTTGCAAGCCAGACAAGCTGACTTGAACTGAATTCTTTTACCTACAGTGAGCCAGTGGAGGCCTCTTATTTTTTGGGCCACTGGTGCGAACCTTGGAATATTCAGAACCAGCCTGGCTGCAGCGTTCTGAAGCCACTGAAGTTTTATTAACTCTTTTTGCAGCCCTACATATAATGCATTGCCATAATCTAATTTAGAAAGGACCAACAAGGTAACCAGGGTATTGGATGTATCAGGTGGAATGTATGGCAGCAGTTTCCTGATTAGTTTTAGCGTGTACCAAACAGAGGAGGAGAGATTGTTTATTTCCGCCTTAAAAGTAATTTTGGAATCAAATATAACTCCCAAGTTACTTACCTTGTCCACCGGCTATGGACATCTGCCGAGGCTATCCGGCCACCATAAGATTGACCAGATGTTAGGTTCAGCCCCCAGTAGCAGAACCTCTGATTTATCGCCATTGAGTTTTAAGCAGTTAGCCTGCATCCAGTGACTGACCTGGTCCATACAGAGTCTGAATCTATCCGAGGTCTCAGTGGTGTTGTTGGAGAAAGCCACCACTATTTGGGTGTCATCAGGGTAGGACAGTGGGATGAACCCGCAGTTTCAAATTATGTTGGCTAAAGGGGCAACATATATATGAAATAGGGAGGGGTTCAGTGAAGAGCCCTGTGGAACCCCCCCACGGCAGGACCTAGATACAAATTCCCCAAGCTGAACAGAGAAGGATCTGTCTTCCAGGAAAGAAGCCAGGAAGGCAACTGCGGATGTATGTAGGCCTATATCTTTCAGCCGGGAGCTTTATTGTAGGTATTACATCTAGGCTTTCATTTGCTGAGCAGAGATCTCCCGGGAACATATTTCTGCATCTTGCAGCTAAGGTAGGCAATTCCAGTGGCATAATCTAATTTTTGGGCAAAGCACAAAATCTTGAAACAGACTCTTTTCCTCACCGGGAGCCAGTGAATCTTTCCAGGTGAGCAGAGACTGTCATGAACTTAAGCATACCTACAATGAGTCTGGCGGCTGAGGTTTGGAGTAATTGAAGCCTCTCAGTGAAGTAGAACCGCAGTTCGATATAAAGTGCATTTCCGCTGCCTAGCTCAAGCCAATATAAGCCTGAACGACTGTCTTTCCAATGCTCACTAGCAGCAAGGGAACTATTGTATATAGCATTCCCAAGACAATGAAGCATACTGAGACAATCTTATCAATCTAGGTTCTAAAAGATAAATGGATGCAAAAACAAATCGCCAATTTTCTTGTGCAGGTTACCGGTATGGGACTGATGCAGGTGATGGTCAAACAGTAGAACCTCAGTTTTAGCTCGGTTATGTTTTAAGCAACTCTTCTCCATCCGGTTGTCTCATCATTGTGCTATAAATCCCACGATTTATGCATTGCCTGTGTAGGACATCAGACTCAGCTCATTTAACAAAGGCTGCTAATGGAGTCAATCATTCATTAAATAGGGATGAGCTGAGCGAAGAGCCCCGAGGAAACCCACAAAGAGGACAAAATACATGTTGGGTTACATTATCCAAAGAGGAGAAGAGCCAGTTATGTACCTTCCCAGTTATTGGGGCTTCCAGCAGTCTGTCCAAGAGAATGGAGTGGGAGACTTTATCAAATGCCGCAAAGAGCCAGTAGGACCCGGGTGGCCTGTCCTCCCTAGTCTATGATTAAGGCTCCCAGTTTTCCATTTAAACAGATTTTTACATATAAATGCAGTTGGAAAAAAAAATCTTCGTCGGTATTTATAAAAATAAATGGAAAAATACTGACAAACCAGACAGAGTGCTTCAGCTCAGGGTTGCCTAATCAGATGCAAAAAGGAATGCAGGCTGCTCTCTGCACATGAAAGGCGCCCTACTAAGAGGACAGACTCTTAGTGCTGCATTTGGCACTCTCCCTTCACAGGTCGTTCATCAGGACCCCTGGGGGGAGCCTGGGGTAGTCATCTCTATCCAGCATGCTCTCCCAGTATCACTTCTGGGTTTATGAAGCGCCTCATTGTCTAAGAGTGCTTACCTTTATTAAGGTGAGCTCAGGCAGTTTTGAAGACTGTTGCTCCTGTCTCCGGGTGCCCTCCCCTATGGCATGTGCATTGCTTTACTTGGGTCTGTGCTTTCAGTTGCCCCGTCCCTTCAGGTTTACTCCAGAGGAGAAGGTGGTGGGGGGGGAGGGGAAATGTGGGGGGGGGGGGGTGGGAGAAGAGAGTGGGTGACGGGGAGTGCATTGCTTTGTGTACCCAATTTCGCGCTCCATTGTTGCTGGGTGAAATACTTTTGGCCAGTTAATCAAGTTAAATGCTTTCAGTGGGTAATCGTGGTTGCTGCATTGGAAAACAATCATGTGATTCTGGACATATCACTTAATTTCCACATTCCTGTAAACAATGTATATGAACAGGCTAAATTGAACTGGAGCTTGGGTAAGGCTCTCCAATACCTCTGGGCCTAGTTCCATGGTACTTTGTGTTTGCGGTGGGGGAAGAATTTTTTTGATGCTGAAACAAAGCATTTCGCACCCTCCTACCCTCAAAAATATGAACACTCACCTAGCGTTTTAGCAAGTTGTAAATAGATATTTATCATAGTTTATGCTGGAAAATTATCTCCTCGGTTTTAAAAAAAAAATGGGAGAAAAATCTGTCAAAATAATTCCTATGTAGGTCTAATTAGTACCAGGGAAGTTGTTCTGCAATGAGAAAAAAGAATGGGTTGCTCCCTCAAAGACACAGCTTGACATTTGATCTCTATCATTCAAGGCACATCAAATGTGACAAGATAAGGATTTAAAGGTCTTAAGGGTATACAGCTCCACAGTAAAGGTTTCCTCATGCACGTTATTCAAGGTCTGTTCAGGCTATGTTCTCTTTAAATTATTTTGGCAAAGTTTTCAGAAAAATATATTGGGTTTACTTTATTTGATGTATATGTAAATATATCTACACCTATAACAACTGAGAACAAGTGTGCAGTGCCTATTTAAATAAATGTTGAAAAATACTAGCTGCAGCGTCTTCTTTTGCTTGCAAAAAAAAATAAACCTGGATAAATACAGATTGAATGACCAAAAAAGAAATATGGATAAATACAGATGGAAATGTTAAAAAAAAATACCATAAACCGGGAGCCCTATGTATGATCTTTCTGATCTTGCCACACACAGCCACTGAGGTGGAACCAGCACTAAAGTGGACTCTAAAATACGACTGGGTCCAGTGAGGGGGGTCGGATTCCAAATTGTCAATGACTTGACTATTAACCAACTTTTTCAGGTCCCCAGCTAATAGCGGAAGCAGGAAAATAGGTCAGTAGTTACACATCATCTTAGGATCTGGAGTTGGCTGTTTTGAGTAAAGGCTTTTCCCATCTAACAGGTAACATCTTCTGAGGGCGACAGTTTACAAATCTCTCTTCTTAGGATATCAATATTTCGATTAGTCCCAGCGTTTTAAGGGAAAGAGACACAGATTTCAGATTTTTTCCCTATAGAATGTTGCAAGGTCATTGGATTGCGATTGGGAGATAAAGAGGTCATTGCATTGAGATTAGGAACATCGTGTTTTCCATCTCCGGATTGGTGAGATTGTCTACTATAACAAAAAACACTCCCTAGTAGGGTTTTTAGACTTAGTAATAGCATGGCCAATGTATTCTGCTTTAGCTTTACTAATCTTAATTATATCATTTGGTATGGCTCTTCTATACTGCAACTTGTTTGCGCCATAGATCCATTCATCAAATTCTTCTACTTTGTTTTCTATGTCAGCCGACCTATGCAAATCGAGTAGTTCTAGAGCCCATCCAAAATATTGATTATTGTTTCTCCAGGTGCTGGATTTTCCAACTCTCTTTAATGCGGAGTCGGAATTTTGGGCCAGCTAAATGTTCCATTGTGAAGAGTGTTGCTGCATGGTCTGACCATGCGAGAGGAATCAGTGCTTCAACCTTAATCCTGAAGAGATTAGTGAAGATAGGGTCTAGTGTATGTCCAACTTAACATATGATAGCCTTCAACAGTTAAGGCCTACGAGGTACTCTGTAAGCTTGATGGTATCTACATGCTCAACATTTTCAATCTGATATTTCAGGCTGCCCAACAACAAAGTTGGCAGATCGCACTTTCACGTGTTCAACTAATCCCCCAACGACTGAGTTAAAGTTTGAACCGGGCCCAGGGAGTCAAGAAGTTACAGCCCCCAAGAGGCTGGCGTTAGGGTTTATTTTATTGGTAAAAGTCCAACTTCCAGAAAAAGGATGTCTTTATTGGAGGTGAAGCATTCCTAGGCTTTAAAAACAATGGCTACTTTGCCTCCATATTTCCCTTCCTTGTCTTGCCTGATAATCTTATACAGTGGAGTTATAGCCTCCTTAATGTCAGGACCGATTGTCTAAGATAAACACGTTTTAATAAAAAACAATAGGTTAGCCGAGTTAGCTTTAAAAAAAAGACAATTAATTCAATTTGATTTTTAACCAGAGACCGAACATTAATCAGAAAAGCTTTTGTTTGCTCTACTATCTGCTTTCCCTTCTAATATTAATTATATTTATAATTGCCAATGGTGTTGACATTGAGGTTAGAAGAGTTTAAGTTCTGTGCAGTGTTAATTTCAAAGCCACAGGAATAATACTTAAAATATGTCAAACTTTCACAGCCCTGCCAGGAGCATACTCCATATATCTTACCTACGTGAGCATAGTGTAGGAGCAGTACACTGCTGTAAGTAATTTGAGGTGCTTTTTCAGGCAAAAAACAGACATAGTGTTGAGCGCTCGACGTGGTCAAGCTGAGAATGGGGACAGACGGGCTACCCTTTGGCAATCCTCTAGTGTGCCTGCTGTATGCGCATGTGGAATGTCCACTATATGCACATGTCCCATTGTTTACAAATATTTTTCCCTCAGATCCTAGACCGGTAAAGTGCAACAGGTCCCGATTACATCACGCCAACGAAGCAGACACTTTAAGCTAGAAATTAAGGAGGGACTAAAAAAACAAAAGCGAGAGAGAAGCGAAGGAAAATGAACCCCTGACTGGCTTCTCCTGAAAGTGTAAAAGACAAATGACGAACAACGTGCGAGAGCGATGTCATGGGATTAAAAAAAAAAAAAAAGATTCAATTTTAAAAATAAGGTTTATAGAAAGACAACATTTCAGTTTATAGAGACTTCATGTTTTTAAAAAGTAGGTCTTTAAAACTGCAGTTAAAAGTACCCCTGTTTATGGTGTAGACAAGGCAAGGAACTAGGGCTTGGGAAAAGGTGGAATCACAAAGGGATTCCAGGTTGTACCAAGACCTTGTTTCTGCCAAGTTGGTTAATAATCTGCCCAGTACCCTTTCCACTGCACTAAAATGATCTCTGAAAATGTTTACGGTAACCTAGTTTTGTCTACCATCATCCCCAATAACTTGTGCCGCTTTGACCAGTTTACACAAAAGTGAGCAACTTTTTTCAGCTGGTCATATTCGTTATGTGTCACAAGGTTTATTGTTCTTTTTTTTATTGTTGTATTGTAAAAAAATACCAATAAAAATATATTTTTTTAAACTCTTATGGACATTTTGTGCAGATTCATGAGACTGAACTTTAGTTATTCGTGATCAAATTTATTTTCCAGCTGAGCCATAACCACAAGTACCTTTTCTTAACTTTTCCCCTTTTTTCTCTTTTTCAGTCAGTAAGTTACGCCAAGTCTGCCACATTCCTAACTTTAAAGGTCATTTTCAGCAGGGGCCCATTGAATCAGAAATAGCATCCTATATGTAATAAAGAGAAAGGCCATTACTCCCATCAATGAGGTTGGTAAATTAAATTCCTACTAGTTGAATGTTTTATTGCACAAATATGAAAGACATAAGAGCTAAATAAAAATGGCTAAAGTTTCATTTTTGGGGCGGTTTATACAAGATAGGTCCCTATAGTCACAGGATCAAGAAATAGATGGCCACACCTTGGCATTGCCACAAGTCACATCTACAGGTTCAAATACTCCAGTTCATTTTCCTTGTACAATTCACTGGTCCAGATCATGTCTGTCCTCTGTGCCTCGGCCAGCATCAGATGGAGTTCCCTGGCGAGCTCGGCTAGTTTTTCGTGGCTGAAGATACCATGGCGGTAGTGGGTCAACGATGGGTGCCTGGGCAGACTGTCATCGTAACAATCCACTGGGTATGGATAGATCACAAGCTGAAGGTCTAGCAGAGGTATGGTACGCAGAAGCAAGGTCTTCAGCCCCTGGCAGGAGACTGGGTTCCAGTAGATGCCCAGATAGCGCAGCTTTTTGCAGAGACACAGTGATGGCATTATGGCCCCTAGGTGCTGGTCAGTGAGCTTGCATTCCATGATGTCCAGGTAGAGCAGGGTGGAAGAAGCCTGACTTAATAGCCTCTGGAAAGGATGCTGGAGTAAGTCGGACAGGTTGTTGCCACTGAGGTCCAGCTTCTTCAGTGATGAGACATGGACGCTCTCGGAGAGGTAACTCATGTCAGAAGGGAGAAGATAGCAAAACGCCAGCTCCAAGCTCTCCAATGGATTACGCAAGCCGCTGGAAAAAAAAAAAGTATTATCCGTAAATATTTAGTATGAAAACAAATTAAGTGATCATAATCGCTATTTTTCGCAAACCTAATCAATTCTGACTAACAAAGGCTCAGTTACAGGGTGTACACAAAAAACTTTCGTACCTGCTTTCTTCCTATCAAATATGATAAGACATGACGCGAGAGTAGGACTGGAGTCTGTTACAAAATAAAATGTGGTAGGTGACCCACAGATCAAAAGTAAACCTGTATGTCTGCCACCGTTCTGACTTTAAACTACTGCAGCTGGCTTACACCTCTGTAATGAGGCCTGGTCATATGGGTGGATCCTGATTGAAGACCTGCACACAGATGCTACCAGTGTTTCATAGGCCAAAGTGATGGCCATAGCATAGTGATGTCCAAACTATCAATTAAGAACGGTCTCTCGTCAGACAAAAGAGTGCAGAAAATATATTTCAACAAACAGCAAGAGATGAACTATCTCGAACAATGTATTTAACAGTGCCTATCACAGAGCTACAGCTTTAAGTCCAGTTATAATGAAAATGCCTCATTATTTTAATGCCATGCCAGAAAGGAAGCAATTAAATATCATCAACTACAGCATATTTAACCCTGAAAAATAAATAAGGTCTTTTTTGAAACCACACCGTAGAATGTCAAATTTTCTAGCATCAGTAGTACTTTTTGTTCCGCCAATTAGCATTTGCCCATGTCATTTACTCACACTCGCACCTGGGACTACTTTTTTGAATACATTAATATTGGGAAATTTAGTGCACATGGTTTAATTGAATCAAAGCAAGTCTTCTTCCCAAACAAACGCTCTGGTTACTACCCCAAACATGAAAATGAGTCACTGTGCACCCCTCATTTTTTTTTTTAACAGAAGCGCACATCACGGGTCCGCTCACGAACCATCGATCCAATCCTTGGTTTCAAATGCCACCCCAGAAACATTCAAACCTGTTTTTCTTACCATCCCCAATCCAGCCACCCTCAAAAAAGGCACATGCCCACCATCCCGCTTTCCAGTCCCTGCAAACACAGAAATCTGGGATTCCTACCACGGTTAGCAAATATTGATTACCTGTAGGCCATACCTCTTCCAAAAGAATTCATTGTTTGCATTCTGAGGACCGGCCACGTGCATGGACCCCCTCCAGGTTCATATGTGGCATTATGCAACTCTATCTATACTCCTCCAAAATGCCTATGCTTTGAGAATTGCACATCCACCTCATCATCCTGACACCTAATCTGTCCACTCGGCCCCAGGTAACTGGCTTCCTGCCCCCAGTCACCCTGTGGAATACATAAACCTGGCTTCCTGTAACCCACATGACATTCCGGAAAAATTAAAAACCTGTCAAACAGCCACTCTGCCCCATCGCTCTTAAAAAGCTATTCCTGGGATCCAGTCACCCCACCTACCTCATCCCTGGCACACTAAACCTCATACTGGCAAAAACAACCCCCAGAGAGGACTTCCTGTTCATTTTCCACCAAACCTGGCTTAAAGAATCCCAACAAACCTTCACAAATAACCCATGTCAAGCCACCTTCTACCACCGCATCCAGAGGGGTCCTCAAAACAACTATTCCTGTCTTCATGCGTCCCATCCCCAAACACCGAAACCTGATTCTCGTCCAACTATTCCGATGTAACACTTTTCCAGAGACCAGGTGATCAGATACTCTCCAAATAAGGTCATACCTGGAATCCAGGCATGTATGTTTGGCGTCATGAAACCACTCGACCCACCAAACAAAACTATACGCTTAATTCAATTAATTCAATTCAATTAATTTATATAGCGCGCTACATACCCAGAGGGTCTCAAGGCGCTTGAAGAAGGGTGGGGAATTACTTGTCGAATATCCAGGTTTTAAGTTGCTTTCTGAATGCTAGGTGGTTCTGAGTGAGGCGAAGGTGAATGGGAAGTGAGTTCCAGGTTTTAGCCGCCAGGTAGGAGAAGGATCTTCCTCCCATGGTGGTTTTGTTGATGCGAGGTACAGCAGCAAGGGCTTGGTTGGAGCGTAGCTGGCAGGAGGGGGTGTAGAAGGAAAGTCGTGTGTTGAGGCATTCGGGTCCAAGTTCGTAAAGTGCTTTGTGTGCGTGGGTTAGGAGGCGGAATGTTATCCTCTTATTGACGGGGAGCCAGTGGAGGTTTTTCAGGTGACCAGAAATGTGGTCTTTACGCGGGATGTCTAGTATGAGTCTGGCTGATGCGTTCTGGATGCGTTGGAGTTTTTTCTGAAGTTGTGCGGTGGTACCGGCGTATAGGGTGTTTCCGCAGTCCAGGCGGCTTGTAACCAGTGCGTGGGTGACCGTTTTTCTAGTTTCGGTGGGGATCCAGCGAAATGTTTTTTTGAGCATGCGAAGAATGTTGAAGCAAGATGATGAAACGGCCTTGACTTGTCTGGTCATCGAAAGTGAGGAGTCCAGAATGACGCCCAGGTTCCGTGCGTGGTCCGTCGGGATGGGTGCTTTTCCAAGGGCCTCTGGCCACCAAGAGTCGTCCCAGGCGGAGGGGGAGGTACCTAAGATCTGCCTAAACCGATATCCAACAAATATCGGTCACCCACACCTCCAAACAACCCCAATCCCGGTCTTCCTGCCCACAATGCACCAAATTGAGTCCTATTTTTCAGTCTTTAAAATTGGAGCCAAAATCCTGATAAATGCTCATACCAGGTATCGAGTTACAAACACCACCCCTAAGAAAAAAAATAAAAAATAAAAATCCTTCCAGGTCTCTAGCAATACCCCTGCCCCTATTCCTACCAAAAACAACACACAGAGTGACATGCTAACGCCGCAGCATTGCCAGTAATACTACTGCAGCTCGGGACTATGACGAGGGGGAGGGCCTTCAAGAACCAATATAGCCCGAGGCAATAGGGCTAAAAGACTATTACAACATTCGACCCACTGAGGGCAGAATCTTCCAACTTAAAACAGGAAAAACAGATATTGGAATGTTGGAAGAGATGGTCCGTACCAGCCATTGTTAGCCTTAAGCCTTGTGCAAGCTGTTACCATCATGAACAGGTTCAATTAATTACACTCTGTAGTGAGGAGGTCCACGCAGGTAGAAGTGCAATTAAAGATGATTAATTCAAGCAGGTAACATGTTGAATAGTTCCAGACAACTGGTAGTTGAGCTGTGAAGGGGAGTCCCACCAGGAACAGCCTGCCTGCAGCTCAGCCCATGCTCAACTGTCACTTCACCTCTCTGCGTCCCAACATTTCGAAGCACATCAAGACTCCAACATTCTATTGAGCACACAGCACAGACACTGGCTGAGCAGGAGGTGTAAAGGGCATGACATTAACAAGAGCAGGATACTACACACTTCTAGGAGGGAAAGCTGTTGATTTCATTATAAAGTGTGTCCGTTTAGTGTGACTGTACTACTGACACTCGCAGCAAGAAAGACGTGGCACGAAGACGAGTAAGATATGGACGTTTACAATGGCAGTGTCTAGCGTCCTTCAATCATTTCTATTTTTAATCTGCAGTGGCGCACGCATCATGAAATGCTCTTTTAAATAGCCTTTGGCAATATAAGAAACAGCATATTTATGGTATTCAAATGCGTGTCGACTTCCATATATATTTATATATAGTCTTCTAAACCTTATAAAGATATAGGTTAACAAGCATTTTCAATGCAATAGGTCTCACATTTACTAGAGTTTGAGCTATTGGCATTGTAAATGACAATGCCTTTTATTTAGGTGTTGTTTTAAAAACAGATACTAAAAGGCATTGTCATTTACAATGCCAATAACTTAAACTCTCGCAAATGTGAGACCTATTACATTACAAATGCGTGCTTTAAAAATAAAAAACTAGAGTTTGGAATGATGGCTACTGTCTGGTGTCAGAGGATGTGGCCCACGGAGCCACTGTGGAACTCATTTGCCCATTGGAGGTGAGGTGTGGAGGGGCTGTGCAGGTCTAATTAGGTAGCATGCAGTAAATTGTGCATGCATTGCAATAGGATTTTTACATATTAGAGCAGGTTTATTTGTTGACAGTGGTAGATCAAATATCCATGCAGCTGGATTCTGGCATGATGACGGTGTTGTCCAAACCGGCACACTGCGCATGCTAATAATGGTGCATTACAGAACAGAACATGCATTTGCAACAGCAGTATGTCTGATGTTGGCTTCCAGCCTTTTTACTTTGTCATTGCTTGTTTTGAGATATTTTTGGGCAAAGATGTTTGCACTAGGAAGCAGCTGGGCTGACCTCAATCTAAAATAACATTGGCTAAAAGCAACCAGGAAATATCTGCGAGTCCGTGACCCTTATGTTACTAAGTCAATTTCAATTATTACAGACTACGGGTAGGATCCGAATATTCACTGTGATACAGATCTCACGAGAACTCAGAAAAGAGGTGGTGTTGCTGATGGTGGGGACTGCATGGCAGCTTGATGATATCAAGTATGTTGATACGGGCATCACAGAGTAAAATATACCTTTAACTGAGAAATAACAGATACTCGCAAACAATTACAAACAAGGGCTGTCTGCTGTACTGTTGAAGCGGTTCTCAGCCATTCGCAGGGTGCTGGGGCTGTCGGGCTTAGCACGGCTGCCATGACACCACCTACTGCACGGCTGAAGAGGAGCTTTTCAGACTCGTTTTGAAGGAAGCTTCACGCTGCTGCCATGGGCACAGGGCACTGCTGCAGCACCGACCCAAGCCTGGCATACGTGTGGGAGAGGTGTGGGGCTCTGGGGGTGTGAGTAGTGTGCAGCAACACTCCTAACAGATTAATATCGGAATTAGCCTCGTGTGGAAGGTAACAGAAAAGCAGCGCATTCAGTATTCATGGAAACCCCATAGCGCAGTCTTCTCAGGACGTGTGAAGTACACACTATGCATGGCTGCATTTTCAAACTACCTGTTGCCGCCATGAAACTTCCTCTCATTCCGAATAGCTTGGTTCAAGAAGTAGGTAATATTTATGTTTCACATGCAAAGTGGGCAGCCATGTGAGTACTTTGTGAAATCGATAAGACTGAGTAAATGTCCTGCTTGCCTTTCCCTGACGAAGCCCTAGCTACGTGCTGTGCCGAAACAGTAAGTGTTTTGTTAAAGGTCTTTGTTCCAGTTCTTACAATCTTGGTATTTATAGACGTCGCCCTGCTGCTTCAGCCTGTGGGACAGCCTGTATGTATGCTGGAAACATTTCATCGAAAGTGCCTCTGGTGGGTTTAAAAAAAGACCCCATTCATAGGGGCTTCCAAGAATTGGACAATGCATTATCAATGCTGAGCCCACGTGTAGTAAGTAGCAGAGTAGGCAGGTGTGGGAATTGTGGTTCATATTGCTTTTAATGCATGTGGGAGCAGCTACTAATCCACTTTGAGTAGTTGGAGCAGCGTGGCCTAACAAGACGTGCAGCATTGACAGCCTGAAACACAAGGCAAGGACCACGCGTGCACCATGCTGCCTGCATGCCTCCCCGGTCTCCATATTACTTGTAGTGCAGCTTTGATGGATTGGAATGGAAGGATACCTGCATGAGCTGCACTGAACTGTCTACACTTCTTACCTCATTCCATTTTACGTGCCGTGCAGCACCGACAACTTAATAACACAATATGCCGTGCCGTGTATGGGCACGATAATTCAAACCATATGCTGCACCTGCGGGTCTCACCGGACTCCATTTTGTCTACTGTGCAGCACTGATGGCTTGAAATCCAAAGATATGTGCATGCACAGGACCGGGCTTTCTGCGCTTCTCAGCTATCTCCATTGTAGCTGCCATGCAGCACTGACGGTTTGGTAACACAAATCTATGTATACGCTTTACACTGCGAGCTTCACCTGCCTCCATTTTACCTACCGTGCAGCACATGCAAGGCTGTGTGCATACGTTGCACAGGGCTGTCTGCGTGCTTTACCTGCCTCCCTTTTACCTACCATGCAGCACATGCAAGGCTGTGTGCATACGCTGCACTGGGCTGTCTACGTGCTTCACCTGCCTTCACTTTACCTACCTTGCAGCAAACGCAAGGCTGTGTGTATACACTGCACCGGGCTGTCTGCGTGCTTCACCTGCCTCCATTTTACCTACCATGTAGCATTGATGAATTGAAATGCAAAGGTGTGTGTGTGTATGCGTTGCAACGGCTGTCCATTTGACCTACCGTGCAGCATTGATGGCTTGAAATGGGAACCCCTCACCGGGAAACCTAGTTGACACGGGCGGCTCTGGGTGAATTGGTGAGTGGAACAATGTCCTGCAGATAATGGGAGAGAGATGGAAGTTTGTTGGTTGAACTGGTCGGGGGCTCGAATGCAACTGTTTCTTAGAACAGTTGAAGAAAATTTGGTTAGCCACATGTCAAGAAAGGCGCACGGACACCATGAAACTAAAAGCACAGCTTAAAAAACAGGAGGGGGGGGGGGCGGGGGGGAAGTGAACGCGGCAAAGGTGATTGCGAAACTGAACGCGGTCACTTTTGGGAAAACAAAGCCGCGAGTGGAGCGTGCGAGCGACATATGCTTTCAATTATCGCGCCCGTGTATGGGCACGATAATTCAAACCATATGCCAGAAATGCGCGTAATAGACACCAATAGGCCAGGGGCGGAGCTATGCGCCAGCCTCTGACCTACTGTGTGCTCTCTTTCAAATAAACACGCAGGCAAAGGCCAATAATCCTCCAGGAAGACCTACTATAAGCTCCATTGGAGCTTTCCTAGAAAACACTTCACGTTTCACTAACCTTTTTTCCATATGTAACTACCTTGCCATTGTACCCAAGGGATTTTCAAGATTTTTTAAATACGGTAGATGGCATACAATGCAAATCGCATTATTGGATGGCCACAGTTGATGCAGTATCCTTATATACATCGATACAACATGAAGATGGACTGAAAGCCTGCAAATAATTTTGAGGAATATGAAAGTTATTTTGAGTACCCACCACAATGATCATGGAAATGAAATTTTGTTTGGAGCATAATGTATTTTCTAATCAACAACATCATCTTCCTTCAGGAGCAAGGCATGGCCACGGGGGCGTCATTCGGACTGACCTATGCAAATCTTACCATGGGCCAATGGGCAGATGAGACTGTATGGAAAGAGAAAACATGGCCACAGCGGACAAGATTATTTTATGGGTCCGCTATATAAATGACTTGTTTCTGGGGGATGCGCTGACCGTGAATTCCAGGCTCTGCTGCCTGCTGGGGTGGGACTCGGTCCCCCAGCCTGCTCCACTTTCTGAGGGAGAAGAAGGGGAGTCCCTCCAACAAGTACTGCGGCCGTCTCACGCAGCATGGGACGAGCACTGGCGAGCCCGGAACGCCCTTGGGCATAGCCCGCGCAGAGGGCAGGTCTGTCTGCGCCCATTCGCGGCTGGATGAGGCTGGGCTGGGCTCACCCTCTTTAGCCCTGCCTCTTTGATAGAGCACAATTACGGACTCTGGAGCGGGCGATTTAAGGGGAACCTCCAAAAAGAAACGGAAAACGATAGAGGACAAGATAGGACTGCGCAAAACCCCTGTTTTTTATCTCCACCTGCTCAGCTATCATCTTACTTAGTAATTAGTAGGTAAGAAGTCCCTAAGCGATGGGTAAACGTAAATTATCACAGCCATTGGAGAAGGGGCCCAAAAACCAACTTTCTCCATCGATTACCAATTATCTAACGAATGCCATGGGTATATTGAATAGTGAAATCACTAATGCGGAAGAAAGACTGGCCATTACAAAGACTGCCTTGCATAACGCTATGGATAAGGTGATTGAGAAAGACACTGTAACAGAGCCAGTGAAACCTCTAGCTGCCAAAAAAACTGCAACACTGTTTTTATTAGCGCCTCTGACGATTAGTGAGGATGCCACCCGCGGTGTTGTCACCACCACCAGCAAAAAAATCTGTCAGCCGGCAGATACACTTCCAAGAGTTTTAAAAAAAGAGGAAGGAAAATAATGCTGAAATTATACTAATGCTAAAGAGAATTCGCAGAAATTGTTGAAGACCTCAAAAGTAACAGACTGCTCTTTTAAGAATGTACATAATAGATTGACAATTTTAGCGGAATCTTACAAAAAGGAAATGGGGTCATAACATCTGGGATCTGTCTACTTGAGGTAACTGTTTAGGAAAAATTAGATCACCTAAAATTATACATTTAGCAGCCTACTATAATAGAAGCTACACAAAGCGATACTGGTATATCCACAGTCCCAGATATGGCCCCTATACAAAAATTGCCAGTTTTGCCCACAAAGGATAACCACCAACATCAAAATTCAGAAACCCAGCTGGCGGAGAAGGGTTTGACAGGTAAGATATGTACATATGATTGGGAAGGAAGAGGGGTTGAATGAGTGGGTTTTATTGAAGGTGGCCACAGCAGTTTCATTAACGGAGCACTATAGTCACACCAAATAATGTGAAGTAAAAAAACTGAACCTATCACTGATATTAAGAGGCTATTCATTTAAATACTGTTCGTATCTTTGGATTGAAGAATGTTATAAATGTGCAGTGATTTGCAACATATATAGAAAGATCATGTATACAAAGATGGAATTTTAACACATGTATAATTATTAATTTCAGTTACCCCTGACGAAGGGCCATTACAGGCCCGAAATGCATTGGGTTAAAATAAACTGCTTTTGAAGAACTTGGCTTTTGTATGTGTTCTTGAAGAGCGGTTCGGATGGCCCAGCTTGAACTTGAGAAACCCAGGAAATGGCCTCACCTTACTTGCGGATTCAAACAATTCTAAGCGTGATATTGGATTATCATGATCCTAACATTTTGATCGATTTTATTATTCTTACATTTTGATTGATTTTTATCATTCTGTCTAGCTGATACAACATCATTTTATTTGCCAGTTAGGTTCAGCTCAATTGGATTGTATTTAATATGGTACAGACTTCTGATGTGTTTTAATGGACATGTAATGGTTTTAATGAACTATGCATGATAAATACATGTGCTATTTGAAAAGAGTACCTGTCTCACCTGCATAGATGTTTTGAAGCTTCCACGATTAAGGATTCAAGCCACTCATTCCCGAACATATCTCTGCAGCAGCTATCCTAACCCACTCAGATAACTTACAGTCATTGCACAGTTTATGTAGATAATGATGTCAAGTGTGGCTATTTTTTTTTTGTTAAATTTATACTTTATTACACCTTCGAAGTTTGCACACAGCACTCATCGCCTACAACCCGGAGGCCGGCGGCAACAGTAGGCAGCACCCAGATCCCTGAGCATAGATCATATACACAGCTGTAACGCCAGCATCCCGGAGGCCTGGCGGCGAACTCATGTGAAAAGAAAGAACAAATAAAATCGGGTCTTGGAAACAGCTTACGACTGATATCAAAAGGATAGGATATTTAATACAGGTGCCGATACTCATGATCATAGTTCGATGTGCAAAAGTAATACAGTCAGTTCGCAGGTGCTAAACAAAGTCTCGGTATCATGAAGATAAACTCTCCCAGAAGGGGGGGAAAGAAATAGGTGCAACAAACCCACAGCGAGAAAGAAGAAAACAAACAAACACCCACCCTACAAACTAGCCAGTCTACCTATGCCCGTGTCCACCCACCCACCCACCCGCACTAACTACCTCATCCATAGACGAACGTAGGACCCACAGCTGCGGACCAGAGGGCCAAATAGAATGATGCAGCGTGCAAGACGGATGACTAAATGCACCCTCCCAGCCCAGCCATCCCAGTGATTCACACACTCTGCTTCTCAGTTGAAATCAGAATGGGACCTGTCAACCACCCCCAGCAGGGGAACAGTCAACCACACATCATATCAACCTCCGCCATCGCCACCCCGCCCTCCTGCAGTTCATCCAACTCCTCCCCATCGGGGTCTGACTCACTATCCCCCCCTAGCGCACTGGTATTACCTGTATAACCCCCAGAAGTTTTTAGGCCGACTCTTTGGGGGAAGTAGTTCATTATACACCTCAGACTGTGTGCAGCAATACAGCAAATCCGACTCCCAGCGCTTCTTAGTAGGAACCGGCCCCCTCATCCAGCACAACGCAATCAGGCGCTTGGCCGTCAGCAAAGCCATGTCAGTCAGTCGCCGCATCGCCACAGGCAACGGTTTAGAAAAACCCAGCAACGCCAGCGCCGGGCAAGGCAGGACCTCCAGACCTAGCATGGAGCTGAGTTCCGCAAATACCTCCCGCCAAAACTTATGGATACTAGGGCAAGTCCAAGACATATGCAGGAAATCTGCCGTGGGAAAATGGCAACGCTCACACTCCGCTGACTCCCGTAGACCGTATCTATGTAACCTGTCCGGTGTATAATAGACCCGCTGTAGGTATTTAAAGTGAATCAGGCGGTGTCTACTATTGAGTGAAATCTTCCTAGTGTTCGTACAGCAGTATAGCCACATCTCATCCGAGATCGGTGACTGCAGATCACTCTGCCAGGCCAATCTGGCCTTGGAAGGCGGACACTGCCGGTGCCTATCTCCTAGTTTCTTAAGAGTAGTCACCAATTTACGGGGAGAGGGATTCTTAATGACGTACGTAAGCTCAGGCACTTCCTGCGGCTCTGCCAATTCCGGGCCCAGTAATTCCTGCAACGCTCTACGGACCGATGGTATTGGAAGCCGTGCAATAGCGTCGCCCCAGGTTGGGATTGGAGGGCCTGCTGCGACGTCTTCACTATGCCGTTCAAAAAGAGGTCCCCCATCTTGTCTATACCCAAGTCCCGTAACGCCTTCAGGACACCCTTCTCCGTTAGCGGGGCTAACCACACCGCCCATTCCACTCGCAGAAGGGGAGAGTACAACAGCTCACTTTCACGAGAGCGGACCAGCGCATGCCACACGTGGTTAGTGGCGGCAATGGAGTCCAAGTTGTCGACCCTGCAATCGACAGGACAACATATTGTGGCCGGGAGCGGAGTGGGGTCCGCGAAGAGGCGCTCCAGTTTCACATGCGGGATGCCAGGGTCCCCATGTATCCAGGTGTGGAGATGAGCCCCCTGCGCAATCCTGTAGTACCTTTCTAGGTCGGGAGCCCCCAGACCCCCGCGTTCATTGGGAAGCAGGAGTGTCTGCCATTGAACCCTTGGCTGTTTGCCCCTCCACGCAAGTCTAATAAGTGTCTGAGTGAGCTGACGAAAAAAGGCCTTGGAGAGTACGACTGGTATGTTAGCAAAGAGAAAGAGGAATCTGGGGAGAACCACCATCTTCATGATTGCAATCCTACCCATTAGGGATAGCGGGAGCCTGCACCATACCTCAACGTCATCCACCAGCTTGGAGTAGGCAACCCCATAGTTCTCACGTATCAGGATCTCTGGGTCGGTGTGTATACGGATCCCCAAATAACCTATGGAGTCCGTGGTCCACTGCAGCGGGTATTCCGAGTCGAACGGGAGTGTCACCGGAGTCAAAGGCAACGCCACAGATTTATTCCAATTGGCCCGAGAGGGCCCCGAACCGCACCACCTCCCGCAAGACCGCCGACAGATTCACCTCCGGGTCCCGGACATACAACAAAGTGTCGTCTGCGTATGTCGAGATGCCAATCTGGTAAAAAGGAAAGTTGATCCCCTCGAACCCGTGGTACTCTCTTATTGCGCAGGCCAGGGGCTCCGCCACCAGTGCATACAGAAGTGGGGAGAGAGGACAGCCCTGCCGAGTGCCTCTGCTAATCGCAATCGGGGCAGTGACCGAATTCCCTATCTTTAGCCGCGCAGTAGGCTTGTAGTATAGGGCTCCTAGCATCTGAAGGAAGGGTTCGCCAAGCCCATACTTACGAAGGACTCTGAGCATAAATGACCACTCCACCGAGTCAAAGGCCTTTTCCATATCCAGGAAAATAGCCACAGCCTTATTTTCCTGCCGGACATGCTGAATAGTGCCCAGCACCGTGCGAATGTTATAAGTCAAATTCCGTGCGGGGACAAACCCAGCCTGCTCTGGGGCAACCAAGCCCGGGACCAGGAGAGCCAACCGAGTCGCCAAGACCTTCGCGTACAATTTAGCGTCTACATTAATCAGCGAGAGCGGCCTATATGAGCCACATTCATTGGGGGGTTTGCCCGGTTTCGGGATGGTGATGAGAAGCGCCTCCCTCATAGACTTCGACATGCTACCCTGTTGACAAATGTCGTCAAAAAGAAGCATCAGGTAGGGCACCAGCTTATCTTGAAAGGCCTTGTAGAAGGCCACCGTGAGGCCGTCCGACCCAGGAGCGCTGCCCGACCTCATCCCCTCTAGCGCCTCCGTAATCTCCTCTCTCTGGAATGGGGCCATCAAAAATTCCCTCTGCCAGTCAGCCAAAAAGGGCATCTGAATGTAGCTCAAGTAGTCGTCTATCTCTTCCTCTAGGTGGCTCGATTTTGACGTGTACAGTTCTGTGTAATAAGTATAGAATTCCGACAAAATATCCTGTTCCCCCGTCACCACGCCACCATTAGCTGTTAACAACTCCTCAATCACTAGAGGCGGCCTGCTGTTACGCATCAGCTTAGCAAGCAGGGAGCCAGGGCGGTCCCGCTCCCCATACGAGCGCGCTGTTGCATATTTACCCATATGCCTTACCTCCCTGTCCGCCTCCTCATGGAATTCCGCCAGAAGTGGCTTAAGCCTGTCATGTATGTCCGCAGCCCCATCACCTCCCGCCTGACGTTCCAGAGCAGACAACTGTGTTTCCAGATGTTTCAACCGTTGCCTGATAGCTTTAAGCACCCCTGAGTGTTTGGCCATCGTCATCCCTCGGATATACACCTTAAATGCATCCCAGAGCACCTGGACACTATCCACCGACCCCACATTAGTTGAAAAATACGTGTCTATGTCCTCAGCCAGTTCCCCTCTGAAGGCCTCATCTAGAAGGGAATACGGGGGGAACCTCCAAGTGAACGGGGGTATCCTCCTAGCTGGGGCATCTAGCAGCAAGAGCAGTGGCGAGTGGTCAGATAGCGTGCGAGGCAATACAGCACACCCCTTCACTGAGTCGAGGAGTGATCGGGAAACAAACCAGTAATCAATCCTCGTGTGAACGTTATGATAGGCTGAATAATGAGTGAAACCACCCTTCCCCGGGTGCCTATGGCGCCACACATCCAGTAGATCGAGTTTCACTAGCTCCGCCTGCATAAGTAATGCCGAGGCCGCCGGGGCCCCAGGGGCACCCGCCGATCTATCCAACTCCGGGTTCAACACAAAATTGAAGTCTCCCCCCCATAGCAGCTTAGACCCCTCGTACTGTCGACAGAGGTCCGCCAGCGAGGCATAGAAAGCTGGAGTATCATAGTTGGGGCCGTACACATTCACAACCATCAAATCGTGGCCTTTACCCACGCACCGGGCAACCGCGTACCGACCCTCCGGGTCCACAGCGACCTGTTGCAATGAACTGAGATTTGGGATTAGCCCACGTAAGCACACCTCTAGCATGTGTGGTGAACCCTGCAGCAACACAAGCACTCCCAAGACCCCTGGTCTGTAATATAGGACTGGTCAGAGGCAGGTGGGTTTCCTGCAGCAAGGCGAGATCAACCCTATGCCGCTGCAAATAGGCCAACACTTTCCTAAGTTTACGAAAATCATTCAGCCCCCTCACATTCCAGGACAGCAGTCAGAGAGTTGGGGCCACCCTCCGGCCCTAGGGACTCAACATTCGCCATTGCAGGGTAGGGAACAAATCAGAGTAGCACAGTCGGTATAGTAGACACAATCCAGTAGCTGGCCCAAGCAAACCCCCCCACCCCCCCAACAGCCCCCGAACAACCCACATATCACGATCAACAAAAGAAATTCAAAGCAAACGCCCATCCACCCACAGCCGACCAACCCCAACCCGGTCAGACAGGACTCACCACCATCCACCATCAGCCCTCCCCAAAGAAACACACTACAAACCCAAAGGCCCACCAAGGAGCCAAAAGCCGAAAGCGCAGGGGCAGAGGTTCCCAGCCAGACAGCAAGTTAATCAGGACAAGGACCACAGAACTCAGTGGCTCCACCACCCCGCCCCCCAGCAACATTTGGCACCCTCACCAGCCCAAGAAAAAGAGTATCATCAAATAACAGGTCCCTCAGTCGGAGGAGAGCCCCCCCCCAAAGCTATCACCAGGCTGCAAGTCATGTCAATACCACAGCCGCGGTGCAATCCGCAAACAGCAAAGCACACCCCACTTTATCAGGCAAATAGGTTCATAGGACCTGCAGCTGAGTTAAACGCACAGATGAAGTCCAACTGAGCCGGCGAAAAGGTCACAAGGCAGATTACCCCTGGCCGTCCATGGAAGCGGCCTCCTCCGCGTTTTCCTGCTGACCTCTCGGGCTGTTGCGTTGTTCCTTGGCCCACTCCAACGATTTCTTCAGATCCGCTGGGTCCGTGAAAAAGTGCGAGTGTCCCTGCTTGTTGATTCTGAGCCTCGCCGGGTACAATATGGCATAGTCCAGCCCCGGGTCTCTCATCTGTTTCTTATACGGGGCGAAGCGCTTCCTCTCCTCTTGGACTCTCGCCGTGAAGTCCGGGTATAGGGAGATGTTCATGCCCTCGAATTGCAGATTTCCCTTCTCCCTTGCCAGCCGGAGCGCCAAGTCACGATCCCTATAGTTTAACAGCTTGGCAATAATCGGCCGTGGCGGAAGTCCAGGCTGCGGCTTCGGCCCCAGGGTGCGATGTGCCCTCTCGACGATGAACATAGGGGAGAAGAACTCCTCCCCCAACAGTGTCTGGAGCAACTTCTCCACAAACAACTCCATTTTGCCAGTGTTGGTAGATTCCGCCACCCCGGTAATGCGGACGTTGGAGCGCCGTGAGCGTGCTTCCAAGTCCTCTGTCTTGTCTTGTATGACTTGGAGTAGGCGACTAAATTGCTTGCGATCCTTATCCCACTCCGTTTGGGCCTCCTCAGCCTCCGTTAACCGCCGTTCCGCCATATCCAGGCGCTCAGCGTGTTTGTCCACCCTCTCGGACATGCGTTCCATCCTGAAGGACAGTGCATCTATTTTCGTGCCAATCGCCGCCATACTGTCTTGCAAGCCTTTCTCCATGGCACCCAGCATTTCATGGATGTCCGCACATAGGGAACTGTCAGCAGCCGTGGGCCGAGGTGAGGCATCCGTAGCCGGCCCCTCCGCACCTTTCGCCTTCCGCTGGTCAAACGTCAGTTTTGGTTGGTTCTTATCACCTTTCCCCATAGTGTTCCTGGTGGACATTCAGCAAAGTGTCCCTCTGCTAGTAAAGAAATCGCCAGGTAGTGTTGGTAGGGCGAGGAGGGGGCGCTGGAGAAGCAAGCTCCGCAGGGCGAGATGTTGCGCAGCAAGAAATGCAGTCAAAATGGCGGCCGCGGGCGCCAAGACATAAGTAGGCCCAGGAGCCAGACAAGCACTCCACTAGGCGCTCACACGAGGTCAGGCCCCACCAAAGTCAAGCAAACTGGGCCCCCACACTCCAACTCACTCCCAAGCCACTGCACCACAGCGGTCTCCGAGGCGTCCCAGGGGCAGGCAGCTGCCGACAAAAATCTTCGCGAGGAGACAGCGATCCACCGAGGGTCTCCCGCACCCTGCCAGCACACCTCAAAGCATCAGCAGTCTTTCTCCATGAAATGCACAACCGTGGGCAGGTCCACCACAGCCGCCTCCGGGAGCACCGCCCGAGAACACCCAGCAGGAACTGTAGCGCAGCAACCAAGTGGGTGGACCGACTTCACTCGGGTACCATTGGCCGCACGTAGCGTGACGCAGCTCGGGCAGCTCCCCAAGATATACCGCGGATTACGGCCTGGTCCGCCACTGTGCCTTCCGACGAACAGCGGAGCGAAACCACCACCGATTTCGACCGGGGAAAGGCTCCCCACTAGGCCGTGGGGTAGAAGGAGAGTCCGCCACCGATTTCAGGACTGGCTAGGCGCCAAAAGGATAGATTTGTCGAATATTAAAGGGGCTCAGGCGAGGAGCTCAGCGCTCACACGTCTTTCATGGACGCCGGCAAGCTCCGCCCCCCGTCAAGTGTGGCTATTAAGAACGTATAAACAGGCCTACTGCTACATAAAGGACCCACAAACTTCAAAGTTTAGTGTCATATAGAATTAGTGTAAGACTTATCACTGCATGACCATGATAATCTGTGTGCCAAGGGTTGTGATTGCCATGTCCGTGCTGAGCTGCACTGGTGCCTGGTATGTTACTACTGCTAGCTGCTCACACTACCTGGTCTTCGGTGCCCTATGGATAGATGGTCTGGGTGTTCAACTGTGCTATTTGTCACTTTAAATTCAGTGTTGAATGCACAGAGAGGGTAGGGATGTTTTCTGACTTACTTATGAACATGCTGAAAGCACTGGGCGCGACGTATACCCTCTGATTTAAACCAATAATAGGGAGACACCAAGGGTACAAACTAGCCGCCTTCTATGTGCGAACATAAAATGTTGCTAGAACAGGGGTGCAATGCAGTCATAATCATGACACCACCTCACCTGTAATGTCCGGGGTGGCTCCATGAGCATTTCTGTATGCCACTGACTAAGGAAATAAAGGCACAACTCTCACAAGCTGGCACCATGGGGTGCTTGCGGTAGTGGGCAGAAATGCACCAAATGCGTAAGGTTAACCCTTGATTAATGGCACTTGGCAGGGCTGAACTAAAGGCTAATTTGTATGCCCTAATAAATAATATACAACGAGCATTTGCAATGCAATAGGTCTCGCCTTTGTGAGACTTTGAGCTACTGTCGTAGTAAAACACAATGCCTTTGATTTATGTGTTTTGAAAACCTGTAAGCGGTCCATAAACACTCAGTTTGTACTAATAGCTGGCAGTAAAAGAGTCGCATTTACTGCCAGCCTGGCTGCACATAAGCAACGACTATAAGTACAAAATGTTTGTTTACGCAACGCTTGTTACTTCAGATAGTAGTATTGAAATTGTGGTGTGACTGGCAAATACAGTTTAAAGACTGTACAATACTCTATTTTATTCATACAGGTTCTAATGTCATTAAAGTTCACTTCATCCTCCTAAAAATTAGCATGCACTATATTTATAAATTGTGAAACATTTGTATTCTCTGATTATTTGCTTTACATCTCTCCAGGTGTCTTTCAAAATGAGTAAAGATATTTTTTAGGTCTCGCTGAACCAACGCGCATGCGTTGTTCTGCGAGAGTATAGTAGAGCTTTCAAAAATGCTCCCAAAGTCTGCAGATCGGACACAGTGCATATGCGCCGGGCGCGCGCACCATTTGTCCGCCTGCAGGATTTTGGAGCAATTTCGCGGCCGCTTTGATGTTCTCAGTGAGCCGCACAGCCACTGAGAACATCAAAGCGGCAGCGAAATGCTCACCATTTGTCACCCCATCCCTTCCTGCTGGCATTACCCCCTCCCTTCTCGCCCAGTCCTTGTTTCCCTTGTTTTTGCAAGAGACCGTTCAGTCTACGACAAGATCACAGGCGGCACCCAACGCCCCCTCTGATATCAGAACCTGCTCGTTACTCCCCAGTCCAAATAAATTGTTAACGGAAATTGGCCTGTTGTACGTGCCTAGAAACCCTCGGAAGAGTCTCATGCCCATGCCAGATGACACAGGACTTCCTGAGCTACCTCTTTCCTAAAGCTGCCATTTTAGTTATCCCCATCGACATTAAGTTCCCTTCTTCCCACCTGGTGTATGTCCTGACCTTGCTGTTTCTTGTAAAGCAGTGACATTTAGTGTTCTCCGCAGATAAGTCACTGCCGCACCAATGTGTAATAACAAACCGTTTACCTCAGTCACTTTCTGGCTGCCACGCCTTGGTTTGGTTCGACAATAACTGCCATACCCCGCAGGGGGGAAAGGCCAGAGGACACATCTGCACGATCGTTCGCGGACGCTTCTGCAATGTTTTAAAGACAGCAGTGTAAAGAGGTGTGTTTGGGTGCGCCTGGTACGTGACTTTTTACATCTCCATGGCGCTTTCACTTTACCAAACCGCTGCGCTATATGTGCGCAACAATTTACATCACAGCACTTTAAATTCTGGTATGTGACTTTTTACATCTCCATGGTGCTTTCACTAGCTTCACCCCTAATCTCATACCACAAATGTGGCACGTAATGCCCCCCATCCCCGCCAATTGCCCGACCTATTTGAGGACATTCTTCTTAAATGTATTTTTGAATTATTCATCAACTATTTTTTTTTTAAAGGCTAGCCAGTAAATATTATAGCTATTTACTAGGAGGTGCTACAAAAAGGCAAATGGAATGCAAGTTCTGACAAGCACAAGGGGTACAGATGTACGGAATACACACAAGCCACTGGTCACTTCATTAAACCGCAGCGCTATGTGTGCGCAATGAGGTTAGCGCTATAGTATAGATATATACAATAATTACCATACCACGCAGGGGGGGTGGACGACAGCCAGAGGCCACATCTGCCCGATCGTTCCCAGACGCTTCTGCAATGTTTTAGAGGCAGCAATGTAAAGAGGTGTGTGTTTGTGTGCGCCTGGTACGTGACCTTTTACATCTCCTTGACGCTTTCACTTTACCAAACTGCGGTGCTATGTGTGCGCAATGATGTACATTGCGGCAGTTTATATTCTGGTTTGATAGCGGAGCGTACTAGTGTGCCTACAAACTGCAGGAATATGTGCCACACCCAATAGTCACAGGCTCAAATTTGTGCAAGTCCGCTTGGTTAATCAGCCTAATGTTGATAAATCATTTGTAATTAATCAGACACAGCACTTAATCTTTCAGTGCTCAACACACATATATATCCTTTACACTTGCCATCTCGCCTATCTATCGCCCTCCCTTCATCTATCTATCCATCGCCCTCCCTCCATCTATCTATCCATCCATCACCCTCCCTCCATCTATCTATCCATCGCCCTCCCTCCATCTATCTATCTATCCATCGCCCTCCCTCCATCTATCTATCTATCCATCGCCCTCCCTCCATCTATCTATCTATCCATCGCCCTCCCTCCATCTATCCATCGCCCTCCCTCCATCTATCCATCGCCCTCCCTCCATCTATCCATCGCCCTCCCTCCATCTATCCATCGCCCTCACTCTATCCATCGCCCTTCCCCCTGACTCCCCACCACTTCTTCACTCATCCCAATCCCCTAGACCCTTCCTTCTTTCCCTCCACCATTTCTTTTACAATCCAAATAACAGGCTAACATGTCCACCGCTCAAATCAATTAATTTCATATTTCCCTTCACTAATTCACCACCAATCCTTTTTGGGTTCCAGAATAGTCTGCTACTTGCCGGAAAGTGCTACAACACCTCATCAGGGGAGCAAGCGCTATATAAATGCAAACCATTCCCCTCCACTGTCCTTTTCAATCCAAATAACAAACTAACAGGTTATGCATCCCCTGCTAAACTCGGTCAGAGTAGTTAAAAACTTGGGGGTGAAAATGGAGGACACCCTCAATATGAAATCTCAGACCTAAGTGGTAACAGGACAATGTTTCAGCCTCCTAAGAATGCTGAAGCAGTCTCTACCTCTTCGTTTGGTCCCCCACAGGAAAACAGTGGTCCAGGCCCTGATCGGATGCAGGCTGGACTATGTTACCATTCTTTATCTTGGACTGACGGATTATTTACTTACTCGTCTTCAGGTGGTCCAAAACGCCACAGCCAAGGTGACACTTCTACTTGGCCTGAGAACGCGGATGTCTTTACACCTTAAATCTCTCCACTGGCTCCCGATCCACAGGAGGATCCTTTTCAAAGCCCTTGTCCTGGCCTACAAATCACTTCATTATACTGGAGCTCCTTATTTAAGAAAGAGAGTCAATTTCTATCTTCCTCAGAGCACCCTATTGTCCGCATCTTTGTCACTGGCACGGACCCTGTGTTCAGCCAATCTCGAATAGGAGGTCGATCCTATCAGGTTCAAGTCGCCAAACGGTGGAACTGTATGCCGCCAAATTTAAGACAGATGCAAGATCTCCTCCCTTTTAAGAAGTCTTTGAAGGCTTGGCTGTTCCAGCAGTAGCCTTTGCTCTGTCGGTCTCAATGCAGCTGCCACAACTAAAAAGCGCGGGGACACTGTCAAGTAGCTGCACGCTCTAAAAATACCCTGATAACATAACATGTCCACAACTCAAGTTAGTTTGCTATTTCACTTGACTAATTCACCACTAATCCTTTTCTGAAAAAACCCAAAGGTTACAGGAACGTTATAATTAGGTTCAGATTTTGCATACACAAAACCATAGAAATTCAGGAAGTTATAGTTATCTCAAGTAACTATAACTCGTGTTCTACCGTAACTAGAACTCGTGCCCTCGCCATGCACTGCTAATTACCCCACATAGTCCATCAGTCATGACATTTTCTAAGACATCATTGAAATCACTGCAACATTTACAGTGAAATTATTGATAAAAAACTGTGCATTGGAATGGAGTTTTTTGTGTTATTAATAACATTTGCAGAGTCTCCACGAAAACTTCCAAAAGGCGATACTTTTTGATTAGTTTCTGCAAGGAAAGTTTAGGGGTAGTCCGTCAAGCGAGGGCCAAAAAATAAGGGGGTCCTAAAATGCAAAATGACCATGCTTTTTCCAATGACTTCTTTAGATGGAGCTACAGTAAAAAGCTGCTGAACGGAATAACACCAAATTTGTCAGGTAGCTAGATCTTGGTACGCAGATTGTGCTTTCTTAAACAATTTTGTGTAAATCCAGCCAGTAGTATTTGAGGAAATAAGGTTGGAATGTATTTGTATATCTGTACGGTTGGGTTTGAGGGACTCTTGAGAGTCACTCGAACCCAATTTTAAACTAGCATTGGCAGAGCTAATAGGCCTCGCCTATGAGAGAGCTATATTGCAATGTTTTTTAGCCACGTTGATAAGCATGTCGAAAAGTGAGTATAGTGGGGCAGGGAATATTTGGATAGATTGGAGGTCATATATTGGAGTGTGGCAGAATGGGGTGGGTAGAATGCAGTGAGTAGATTAGGGTAGATAGTGGTGGTGTAGGTTGGGGGTTGAGTAGGTAGGGGTAAACTGGGATGGGCAACATTGGAGTGGGATATACTGGGGTAGGATGATGTGGGGTAGACTGAGGCACATTGGGGTGGGGTAGACTGGTGTAGGTAGAGTGGAGCATGGCAGACTGAGGTGGGTTGGGTAGGGTAGAATGAGGTTCGATTAGAGTGGGGGGGTTTGGGCAGACTGGAGTAGTAGTAGTGGGGTAGACTGGAGTGGGGCAGATTGGGGTGGAATAGAATGAGGTAGATTGGGGTAGGTTAGATTGGGGTATAATGGAGTGGGGTAGGTTGAGGTCGGCTGGAGTGTGGTCAATTGGGTAAGGTAGACTGGGTAGGGCACGTTTGAGTGGGGTAGATTTGGGTGGGGTAGATTTGGGTAGACTGGGCTGAGTGGGGGTAGATTGGGGTGGAGTAGAATGGGGTACATTGTGGTAGAGTACATTTGGGCGGGGTAGATTGAGGTATATTGCAGCTCTGCATGTATTTAAAGGCACGTTCCCACAACACTGCATTACAAATACTTATCACACATTTATAGTGCCTCTTCACTTGTCAAGGAGCTTTGTTGTAAAAGTGACAAGTACGCAACATTTGTTTGTCAACGTGACAAACAAATCCTTTTTTTTGTAAACGCGCCCCATACCACGCTTTCACTTGAATGGCGGCTGCACCTTTCTTTAGACAAGCTGAGTCTTAAAGAATGGGGCGCTGCCACCATTAAAGTAAAGGCGTTACAAAAAAAGCCATTAGTTAACTTAAATGCTTTTTTTTGTAAAAGTGTTCCATACCGCACTTTCACTTGAATGGCAGCCGCGCACCTTTCTTTAGGCGTGACCGCCATTAAAGTGAAAGTACGGCATGGGGCACATTTACAAACAAGCATTTGTAATAAAAATGCCTTTTATTTAGGTTTAAAAACTAAAACATAAATAAAAGGCATTGTCATTTACAACGCCAATGGCTCAAACTTGCGAAAAATGCAAGACCTATAGCATTGCAACTGCTTGTTTGTTCCTGCGTTGTGTCCCAAACTTACGTCAGCCCAGCCCTCGCTGTGTTTGATACACATGGCAGGAAGGAAAGAATCATTTTGTTCTTTTGTAAGTCAGATTGTATATAACACTTACATTTTCCTTGCTGCTGCTTGTTTTAACACACTGATAATTCCTCCATTTTTTTAGGCTCCCCCTCCTCTTTGTATTCTGTCCACTGTCTGACCTTGCCTGGCTCAAGCGTACTAAGGATGCTGAGCGAGGTCCCGGCTTCCAAAACGCTATTTTCGCCCTGGTGTGTATCAGTGCCACAATTTCCTTACACTCACACTTGTAAAGGTGAAGTCACTGGCACTTGAATAGGAATTTGCAGAGGGGTGTCTGACCATCGCGCTACATAAACAGCTTTTTGCAGAACAAGGAGGACCACATCTGCATAGGATTCACTAAAAGTGTGGGTGGGTGGGGGTAGGTGAGGAGAAAACAAAGATCAAGAGGGAGGAAAAGGTGAAAGGGGAAATGAAACATGGACAAAAAGGATAGAGAGGTACCTGAAAGGAAAGAGACAGGAGGGACAAGGATGTGATAAGAGAGGCACAACACAAGAAAGGAAGCCAAAGCTGGAGAATGAGAAATTGTCACTCCGTCATTTAATGTCACTCTTAAGTACACTGAAGTTATGAAAATGTCACACATAAGCAAACTGAAACCTTGGCAGCTATGCTAATGGTGGAATCTGTAGAATTCAGTGTTGCATTAGGGTGTGTCTTTTGTGTACGATGACAATTTTGGATTGAAAGGTCTATCAAGCCAGACATTGACTATCTTTGTGGTACCTCTGGAAACAGAGGTTACAGACCCAGCCTTGGCTAGACCACATGAACTTCTTCTAGTGGTTCCAAAATTTAAAACAGAGTGTTTTTCATCAATACCCACCAAACAAGCGATTGTCATTCCACATTGTCCCAGGCTTAATCAGCTTGATTCAATCCTAGGGGGTGCTCGGTTGCTGGTAGTGCATTGTTGTTTAAAGGTGTCTTGCGCTCAAAATGTCAGCCTATTACTTTCTGCTTGAAATGCCTTTCGACAAGGAAATATTTTTAAATGCAAAGATGCTCCTAGAGATTTCTTTCTTTCATTCATTAGGAAATTTGGAAATTGCTATACCAGAAAAGTAGGTGAGCACCAAGAAGGATTACAGATGATCATCAGATACCTTGTGAGTAAGGAAACTAATTCAATGAACACTCACAGAGATCAAAAATGTCAGTGCTTTAAAAAAAACAAATAAGGAGGTTCAAAGTGTCTGTGAGAACTTCTGCATTGATGGAGGTTGGCTGCCTTGTTTTGAAAGCTTGCTATATATAACATTAAATTATAATTTTTTCCTAGTCGGAGCCAGTGAGGAGTATTTTTGACAGGTCACACATGCGATTATTGTAACAGAAGTTGGTGAAAAGTCTTGAAGCAGAGTTTAAAAAGCTTTGCTATCAGTTATTAATGATTTTGCTACCAGAAGGCACAGTGCATTAGCTTCATGTGACAGTCTCATGCTCAATTATCGCCACAACCTATATACACAACGCAGAGTGAATGAGAAACCTCTACTAACATAGGTATCTCTTAACCAATCCTTGCACTTTCAAGTCTCCCATCCTATCAGAAAACATGAACCCATGTATTGATCTGAATATTTGCCACTGGATTTTCCACATGACCTCCAACCACAATCCCTCCTAACTTTGCTTTCACTATTCAACTTGCTACATTACTATCAAATAATTAAACCTCAACCAACAACAAAAACAAAACATTAATGCACATATATAGAATTGTGATCCATGAAAAAATGTGTCTGGAGTTTAGTGATTTTTACCTCAGTAGCTGTCTGAGTCTTCCGGAGAGTCTTGATGATCCCAGGTTCAGTTCCTTGAGGCTGGACAGTCTCCCGAGCTCTGTGGCAAAACTTTGAAGGCCTTTATCCATCTCAGCAGACAATCTTCTGACATCAATGTTATTGTAAGGCAATTTCAAACTGAGCAGACCTGTAAACTTGGTCATATATGGAAGAAGCATGTTCAGACCAGGGAGCCCCAGATTATTAAACCTCAGGTCCACTTGGCGAACACTTCCAGAATCCAGAAGTTCTAAAAGCTCCGCAGTGCTGCGGATGGGCAACTCCTCAGCTCGGAAATCCCGGCACTTCAAGCGCAGAGGGCTGTTGTTGCTGACTTGCAAGGCCTCTTTGAGAACCCCGGAAGAAGTACTGTTCACAAACAGGTCCATACGCACCTCCACATACATCTGGTCCTCAGGGGCTGGTGCAGGTACCAAGGTATTCCCCATTCCCTTCCTCCGCTTCCATGCACGCCTAGCTTCTTCCCCCTGCCGCTTTGACGCCTCAATGCAGGCTTTGGCTAGTGTCACAGTTTGAGACCAGAGACTCACTGCTTCGGGGTCTATTCCTCCATCCTGAAGGCCTGTCATGTCCAAAAGTCTCAGCTGTTGCCTCCTTGGAGTTAAGAAAGGGAGAAATAATGCAGATTGAATTATAAATGTACACCTTCACTTGAATATTCACACATTTATGTACATTCTAAGTAAAGAATTAATGATTACCGGAGAATAGGTGAACTGTATGTTTACATTTCAGAGACTTTAGCTCTGTCTGTACACACAGCTTATGCTTAGTTTTTTTGGGTGCCCCAGGGCTCAGAGAGCCCTGGGTGCAGTCTGCTATACAAAACGTATATCACATTGATTACTGCACCAAATGAACCCCATTTAGGAAACACCCCCATAAACGACTGGAAAGCGGGCACTTTACGCCAAGGCCTTCAAAACTGAGCCATTACTCTGAGGATATTGTCAATCAAACAAATTTCATAAAGTTTAGCATCTTAAATGTGGCTAGGTTTAGAAAGTATAATTTCCATTCCATCAACCATAGGAGACAAAATCCATTTAAAAAGCATTGGCAAAGCGAATATATCCGTCATTAATGTATACAAAGACAGGCATGCACAAATGATGTTTGCATTCATTAGCACATTAAAGACAGACGTTATTGTCTGCCACTGAATGGTTTGATAGTTCATGGTTGGCCGACAAACCTCATTTTTTTAGAAAGCTGCAAACAATTTGCTTGTATGTTTTTGCAATCTGGAAGAATCCTGGCACCTTACTAACCCGCCTACATGCGGTGTGGCGTATTGCTCAAATGCACCATATTTTTTTTAAATATTGTGTTATCTATATAGGATCCTGCAATACAACTACAATTTGATCCAACACCAGCTGCAGCCACTAACTGACCCTATACAAAGTGGGTCTACTTAAGCCAACAATACTTCATAATGGCCATAAGAAATACAGAATCCAAAGTGCTGTTGCTTAACATGCATATAAGGTGACCAAGTGCCACAATGGGTAAAGGTGACAGATGAGGATAAATAACAGACTAAGCAGTACTTTGACCACAAAAACGGCGGCAGGGCAAGCTCAGATGACCAAATGGTAGAGTCCCAAGACCAATAACATACACAAAGCCTGGAGGACAGCATTGACTTGATGGCAATTTCTTCTGGAAATGAATAACAGACAAGTGGCATCTAATGGCAAAATCGACATGTTATTTATAAGAATGGATCACCGCAAGGAAAGCATGGACAAACCAATACGCAACCAGGTTGGACATGGCCAAGAAGAGAATTCCTGATGTCTAGTCTTTCTGATGTCTTGTTTATCTAGAGGGCACACCGGTTCCATGGCCCTATTTCCCTGCCTGGAGCACCGTTCAGTCTATAATTGCTAAGTTGCTAAACCACCATGACAGGGATGTGGTTATGCATATGGGCTGTGAAAAAAAGGATATAACCCACCAAGGGGCAAGAATCTTCTATTCGGATTTCAAACAATTAGTGACAGAGGCAAAATGTATATTCAAACCAGTCAAAAGCATACTTAGGAAAAGACAAGTAAAATATGCAATGTTGTATCCCACTAAATTGAAAATATTGATGAGAGAGAAACACTGATCCTTACACATCCTGCTAATATTCAGCAAACAAAAGGTCTGGAAAAGATAGACAAAAATGCTACAGCAAGGCTCCTTCCGACGCTGGCAGTGAAAAAGATTTGCCTACAACAACAGGACCTACTGTGATAAATTAAACAGTAGTCTCCCTTCTTCAGAATGCATCCTCATTACACCAGTCAGATCCATAACAAGCTACCAGGAGCATCAATCACCTGATTTTTCTAGTTTTGCAGAATTAAACACTGGTAGACCTTAGTATTCTCATCAATCACCTGAAGTCCATCGGATTTAAAGACCAAGACTAGTTCTGGTGTGTTTTATGCACACCCAGGACATTCTCAAATAGTAGGAAGGCTTTGGTGTCTCTTATTAATTGTTCCAAAGTTCATAAAAGCATAACTTAAAACACTGGCAAATTTGCAACTGATGGGTAGCCCGGACCGGATTGTCGGCAACACAGCTTGGGTTGGCTCCTGAGGCAGTTAGGTGATAAGACAGCTTGGTTATTAGCACGCAGGCAGGAAATCCAGCGTCCCTCTATGCTATGACCAAAATGAGAGCTGTCTCCCACCCGCTCTCAACAGTCGGAAGGTCAGCACAGGAAAATGTAGGCGGTAACTTGTGAGGAGCTGCCGCAATGTTAAAGAGCTCCAGCATTAAAAGATAGTGTTACAAGTGGTGTTAGATAAAAGTAAGTTATTTTACCAAAATGGCTTCAGTGTTACGGTCGGTATAAGGGTGAAGGATATGGTTGTTTTTTATTTACTTTCATCAAAAATAATTAAGGTGTAGGTCTGTCGTGAGGATTAGGTTAAGGTAACTTTTTATTTAATTTAAGTATAAATAAACAATATAGAAATAGGCTTAGGGATGGGGTAAGGATACGGTTAAGAGTTTAATTTTAATTAAAAATGTGTTAGTGTCGACATATGGGTTAGGTTAAAATTACTTTTAATGTACTTATAGGCACAATAATGGAGAACTCAAATTAGGATGAGCAACAGGGTTGGGCTAACAATTTCATTTACATTAATTTAAATAAGTGCTAGGTATAGTATGTATATATATATATATATATATATATATATATATATAACCCCCACAATGCAAATGACATGGTCAGTGACATCTCCGATGACATCATCCAGTGACTGTGTGTTTCTGTAAAGTTTAAATATATGTTTTATACATAAACACATTTATGTTTTATATAAGGTGTATTGAAGAATGAGTGGGTGTGTCTGAATGGGTGATTTAGTAGGTGCTTAACTGGCTGTATAAGTGAATAATTAAATGTGTCTTACTGAATGCATGGTTAGTGACTGATACAGACATTCACAAAGTTTAGTTTGTCAATAGGTGTGTAAGCAGCTGCATGGGTTCGTGAGTAGCTAAATGAGGATCTATATGGGTTATTGATTGGTTGTCTGAGTATCTGTATGATTGCCTGAGTTTCTGTGTGGGTGGGAGGGTATGACTATGCATAGATCTGTGAGTGGGTGACTCACTGGGTGTATGGGTTCAAGAGTGTGTCTGTGAAGGGTTGTATGGGAGGGTGAGTGTGTGTGTGTGTGTATGGGTGTGTTGGTGAGTGAATGGATGTCTCAGTGATACATGTGTGAGTAACTGCATCTGTATATGTTGTGGAGAAGTGTGGCTCACTGGTTAGAGGAGGCAGACCTGGAAGCAGAGGTCAGCCCGGGACCAGGGTTCAATTCCAGGCTCGGCGGGGTCTTGAGTCCTAAAATGTCCATGGACTCGACAATTCTTGCTCCGGTGCCTACTCGATTCACGGGTTCACACTCTGCGACTCTGGGCAATAGCTTGCTTAATCTCCACAACGGCCCCTCGCGGCGGGATGCCTGGCTTTCACCTTGCGGATACCCTGCTGGGGTTATCTCACAGGGGAATACCAGGACGGGTGCCCTAAGCAAGCGCTTAGAGACCGGTTGGTGATTTGCGCTATATAAATTCCTGTACATTTACATGTGAAAGGTAGTATACGCAAGTGTTGGTGTACATACATAACTATATGGTAGAGTGATTGATTGGGAGAGTGGCTGTATGGAGGAGTGTGTGCTTGTATTAGTTATTGTGTAAGTATGTGTTTGAATGAGTAAGGTGGTGTGTATATAACAGTATAGGTGAGTAAATGGGAGTGTGATTGATTCTTGCATGACTGACTAGGTGTGTGAGTAACTATGGATGAGTGGCAGTGTATGCGTCTGTATAGATAGTGCATATGACAGTGCTGTATTGATGGTTGTCTTCATGGGGTGCCGCTCGCAGCAGTTTGCCTTGCCTTTCCCTGGACTTTGGTGGTTGCTGTCTCCACGTCGGGACTGCGAGGACCAGCAGCCCGATATTGCCTACAGCTTTGACCTCTTCCCGCCCTCTGCCTTCCACTGTTATCACTGCTCGCGGCCCCCGCTCCGTGGGAGCTGCTCGCAGCAGTTTGCCTTGCCTTTCCCTGGACTTTGGTGGTTGCTGTTTTTACATCGGGACTGAGAGGACCAGCAGCCCGATATTGCCTGCAGCTGTGTCCTCTTCCCGCCCTCTGCCTGCCGGCATTTATTTGCATACACCTACCGCTTCGCGGGACAGGCGCGCACTGGGCAAACCTGGGCCAAGGGCGGGCCTGTTCAAGCCCGTTGTAGCCCGGGGGAGACCGGACCGGGCCATCCCTCTTTCATCTGGCCTCCAACACTCCCGTAGTCCTGGAAGTACCTATTCATTTACCAAAAGTACCTGGAAAATGGCGGGTCGTGAAAGTATGAGTAAGGCTCTGACTTCGGGAGGATATTTAGTGGGGACACTGGACAATTTTATCATTAGAGCCAACTCCGTTATTGATCACGAACTAATCCTCATGGAGCGTCGCCTTTCCCAAGACCTTGCCCTAGCAAAACGATCCTCTTTGGGGCACATAGCAAATGCCCGCACACCAGAGCCTACATCGCAACTGGGAACTGCGGAAGTCCCAGTGACTGTGCTTAGCCTAGAGGAGGTCCAGGTTCAGGTGCATCCACCCCAAGCTGGTGATTTCCAGCAACTACTACCAATAGGGTCTACTGAAGTATAAATTGCGGACAGTACTCCTGAAAGGCCAAATACTCGCCAGCTATGGGGGAGAAGAGAGGGGGCGATACCCAAAAGGAAGCGAGGGGCTGCTGCTGCCGCAGGTGGCAGGAAGCCCAAGCATGCAAAGCGCACTAACAACCAAGAAACTACTACCCAGTGTAAGGTCCCGGAGGTTTCGAGTGCGGTGGAGAAAACTGACTCCATCTTTAACTGAAAACACTCCAGGAGTCGAAAATTCTATTACCACAACACCCGCAACGGAGGATCTGCTTTTTACAAGACAGGGTGCCCTCCTCAGGTCATCACTTCAATCCATTGAAAACAGACTACTGTCCAATATTGAAAAAGCTACATTGGCGACTGCGGACTGTTTAAAGTCCAACTATGTGACTCTGGGCAATGTACAACTTAACAAAGGCCAGGGGGTGGGGGGTACCACCACAAAATGTCACTTTCGCAGTTGAGCCACCCCCTGTTAATGTGGCTAGTACAAAGCTGGTAATAACAGTGGCTGCCCCTGACAACGTATCACCAGTGGCTATTATTGATAAGTCAAAGGAGGATCGCCAAAACCTGCACGATAGAAGTTCCTTTAAGGAACTCCGAATAGACTTGCCCCCAGAATCGAGCCCGTATCTTGTGGTCCTAACAGGGGTCCCCGAATTAAGCGATCCCAGCAGGAAATCCTTTAGTTCATTAAAAAACAAAGTCTCTGACCGGCTTAATAAAAACAGACCGCTTCCGGGTCACATTAGTAGTAAAATTTTGATGGTACGCAGGGTGTCTTGGGTGGGGCGCAGACCAAAGTGCATAAAGGATGATTGTGTGCTGGTCAATTTTAGAAACCCTTGGGTAGTGGGGCATATCTGTGAGGGGATGAGTCACACCCCTGGGTCAGCTATTCAACCCTTCCCACTGTCTTATTTTTATCCTTCATCCGATCCAGTAGTTATGGAACAGGACTGGACCTTAGTAGAGCCTCTGAGAGTGGGCAGGGTGGACAGGGGCAGGTTTGCACAATCTTATGCAACCAGCTACATTTCCACTCATAACAGATATAGTACCCTGGACATGGTAGACTGACTGCAGAACAACCGGGAGAGTCCTTTGGTGGCAAATCAGGGAATGAGCCACGCTTCTCTTCCGGTAGAGACGTGGAGGTTGGCAGCAGTCGAGTAACCAGGGAACTTTCAGATACACAATCCCCTATTACGGGCACTACTATAGGCAGTAGTGATCAAACGTCCAGCAGAACCGGGACAGGCCACAATACGGATCCCATGAGGTTAAGCTTGCCTGAAGAAGGCCTATTGGGGAGTTGTGATATTAATGCCAGGGCCTGCAATAGACGCTCCCTAACTATATTGTCGTGGAATGTGGCAGGACTACCTAATAAAACAGCCTGCCCAGAGTGGGGAACCTTCATAGACAAGTACGACATCTGTCTTTTCCAAGAGACTTGGGCCAGAGAGGAACCGCTTTGTCAAGGCTATGCTGCATTTCATGTCCCTGCTCGTTGGGACGGTGGGGGTGGGGGGTGGACCGTCGGGAGGTCTTACCACCTGGGTGGGTGCGAATCTGGGTTGTACTGCTAAAATTCTGAACACCTACTCGGAGGACGTCCAGTGCACAATTCTTGTCTGGAAAAAATGCTTTTAAGCTTGCCCTCGTTAACGTTTATTCACGACCGGTAAGTGTAGCCAGCGAATCAAGAACTATTGAGGAGTTGTCACTTTTCTTGCATACCCTCCCCAGTGATATTCATCTCTTGGTAGGGGGTGACTTCAACTGTCACTTTGAGCCCTTACCAGGGATGAAGGATGGCGCTTTACTGACTGAGGATGAACACTGGGCAATACCACCGACTCAGTCTCCATCACCAAAGATATGGTCTCCCCTAGCAATTCAGAATACGGCCTTAACTTTAAATCATTCTATTAGGGCCTTTGATAGTCGCACGCCCTCGGACACTCCAGCTAAGTGTACATTTAATAAAACTGGACAGGAGTCTCGCCTCCATTATATTATGGTCGAGATGCGGTTGTGGGCTAAGGTAATTAGCTTCAATGTAAGCTCAAGAACCGAGAGCAACCATAATCCTTTAACTGTGGAGCTGGTCTTTCCCGGCCCTAAGAACAATGGCATTGTAAACTTGGGGGATTCAGGTGAAGAGATCATACTAATCGAATGACAGACGTAGAGTCAGGTGGGACAAAATTGTGGCAAACTCGGAAGAGCTCCGCAAACTATACAAGGAAATTGTTCGCCTGTTTGTGGAGGTCGAGGCGTTAAACATTCAACCCCGGCCTTCCGATTATGATGCTAAAATGTTGGCTCTGCACTCGGATCTAGTATCCAACTTAGTAGAGGTATTTAATCCCCAGGCTGCTAAAAGAAGAAAAAGGGCCCCTGCAAGCTCACGGTACAATGCAGCATGCAGAAAGGCCAAGAATGAGTTTGCCCAGGCCTTAAAGTTACGTAGCAATAAACTCCAAATTCAAGCCATGAGATTACAGTACAAAAAGGAAATTGTTCTCACAAAGCAAGATTGGGATCAAGATAAGTGGACTAGCCTAACTGTGGCTCTTGAGACAAGGGATGCACAGAGATTTCCGTCAATAGTAAATACAGGTAGAGGGGAACCGAAATCAGCTATCGAACCAAACATAGATGCCAAAGTCTGGGAAGATCATTTTCAGGCACTATACTCTATAGAAGTAGGCACGGAATGCACACTGGCACTCCCGCCCCTGACCACCCAGTCTGAAGAACTAGAGTTTACTCTAGAGGAGGTGTCTACTGCAATTGCGAAACTTGCTGTGGGAAAAGCCCCGTGCCTTGACAAACTGCTGGGAGACCTTTTCAGACATGAACCGAAGATCTGGGGCCGTAATACTTTTTAATGCTGTCCTGAGGGGCATGGCGGTTCCCTGTACTTGGCTGGGAGCAGAAATTGTTCCCATATTCAAGAAGGGCTCTCCTCTGCTCGCAGCCAATTATAGGCCCATCAGTCTGACTGACGTCCCGCAAACATTTTTTGCACTAATTATTCTGGACCATCTCCAGGACTGGATTGAGGAGCCCGCCATTCTTAGCCCGTACCAAGCAGGGTTCAAGAAGAACACCTCCACCATGGATCAAATCTTCCGCCTAGCTTTACTATTCTGGAAAACGGTGAGGATAGAGGGTGGCAGTCTCTACATGGTGTTTGTGGACCTGCGCTCTGCTTTCGACTTGGTGCCCCGGGGGAAATTATGGTCTGTGCTCCTTGATCTGGGGATACCGGTTCAACTTCTATCTGTTCTGATGAGGTTACACGAGGCGAATTTCGCCCAGGTCAGGTGTGGCAAGAATGGGGCGCTATCAGCCAGATTCCCCTTTGACAGGGGGGTAAGGCAGGGGTGTGTACTGGCCCCCACCCTGTTTTGCCTCTACGTTAACGGGGTAACCGCCCACCTAGACGAAGTACACCACCGACGCCCCGAGGTTGGTAGGGTGCCGGCGATCATGTTCGCAGACGACACCCTCCTGTTGTCTAAGTCTCCTATGGGGATTCAGCGTATACTAGAGGGTTGAGGAATTTTGTAGAGGCCGGGGCTTGGAGATCAATTCCAATAAAACAAAATGTATGATCTTCAACCCACCCGCAACCACTCGCCCAAATCCCAGCATGGGCACAACCACATTAGTAAGGGTAACGACTTTTGAATATCTGGGGGTTACCATCAGGGAGAACCTGTCTTGGGGCCCCCAGCAAATCATCAAGTCGCAAATGAAATTGGCTCAGCTTGCTGGGGGGATCCTCAAGCTCTCCAATTCATCGACATATAAACCCGTTGCCCCTTCTGGAGATTTAAAAAACGCAAGCAAGGGGTGCAGTCCTTTACGGAGGAGAGCTATGGGGTTTTTCTTGTAGACCCGAAATTGTCAAAACAGAGAACACATTTTTAAGACAATTGCTGGCTCTCCCACCTAGCACCCCGCTCCTCCCTCTGAGGTTTGACCTAGTGTTGAAAACTATTGATGACGAACTAGCACTCAAGCCCCTTAGGTTCTGGCGCAGGATCTGGACAACGCCAGAGCTGCAAAATTACATGCTAGATCTTAAAGAAATATTAACCTATCATAGTGCTGCTAAAATCCCTTGTCATGTTTATAAAGAACGAACTCATAAGACTGGGATTACCTGCCTTATGGCATGACCCAGAGAGAAGAACGAACTCATAAGACTGGGATTACCTGCCTTATGGCATGACCCAGAGAGGACTTGCAAACTGGTTTCGCGAAAGTCTCTCACCAGGATATTTGCCGACAACAAACCTACTGCTGCTCTGTCTAATCCGCGTGTCGGCACTTTAACTGATTAATTTTTTATGACCAAAGTATTTTACCATTTCGAGCACTTTATGGATGATATTTACCCTATTTTAGCCAGGAAACGTTATTTACAATGGAGATATGGTACTCTACCGCTAAGAGCCTTTACTAGTAAATGGTCCGCCTTTGGACAGAGAAATTGTCCAGGGTGTAGCTGTAAGTTTGAAAATTAACTGCACGTCCACTTCTTTTGTCCAGTCTACTGTAAACCAAGAAGATACTGGCTCGTACCTCTCTGTAAGAACTTGGGTTTTGTACAGTGTATGCATGCTTTTAGAGTCTTAAAAACCGATACGTCCAGGCATGTTGTATTTGCTGTTTCGAAATTTCTGGCAGCTATGTGGCACAAGCGAAGGTCCTTAATCGGTAGTGTTTGAAATTATTAGTGGGGAGCTGGCCAGACTTGTCCTACAAAAATCATGTATTATTTTTAACTCGTTACTCAAATATTTAAGATCCTTGTAACAATGAATTGTATTTCTGAAACGGAATGTTGTTGATCTACGTGTCTGTTTGACAGGGATTCGTTTTTAGCTGTTAAGATGTGTCTCACCTAAATCTGGTACCAATATAGAAATTACGCTTAAAAAAAACTGACAAGTATGTAACACTGAAATGAATCATCATCCTTGTATATTGCTTTTTATCTGTTTTTGAACTCTTTTATGGGTAATCGCCGAAATAAAGATTTTATGAATGCATGTATGAGTGACTGTATGAGTGGATTGTGTTGTAGACCTAGGAATTAGTGAGTGGGTATGTACTAACTGGTATTGGTGTGTCTATGGTTTCGAAACTGGTAGTCTGTATTTTAGAGAGGGTGTATCAAATGTTAGATTAGGGTATGTGGAGGTGCTTCAGATTATCACGTGGATGATGTCATCAGTGATGTCGTTTGAGATGTCATCAGTGATGTCCCTGACCAGGTCATGAATGATGTAATATATGACGTCATCAGCAGTGCATTGTGGGGGCGTGAGTTATAGTTAGCTGAACTAACTAGAACAGCCGAAATTCTCTGGTTTTGGACGAGTGAAATGTCCAACTAACTATAACGTCCCTGAAAGTGTGTTTTTTCCGTGAATTTCAAAGGCTTTTTAAATGCTAATTTCTAACAAGAACATCCCTGAAACCTATGATTTTTTCAGTGAATTTCAAAGGTTTTTTAAAGGCTAATTTCTAACTATAACGTCCCTGAAACCTGTGGTTTATGCAGAAAGAGGCAACAGAAGTCCAGAAAGACGAACAAAGGTGCAAAAAGAAGCAAGAGATGTGCAGAAAGAACCAACAGAGAAGCAGAAAGAGACCTTGTTGCAAAGTCATCCTGTGCCGCCTACTTTTTACTGATGGGTACTGGTGGCAACTGACTGGCTAACCAGTCCTGGAGTCAGTGCTATGCTGAACGATGCTCAGAATCCAGTGAAAACACCAACATATACTATGGTACACTATGGGTTGGGGTACCCCTGTGATTGGCATGACCTCCGCTCATCCCTAGTTTTAATCCCCCTGCCCTATAATATAGGGCAGGGGATTACAACTACCTCAAACTAAGAGGTGCAGAAGGAGGCAAGAGAGGTGCAGAAAAAAGCAATTGAAGTGCATAAAGAGGCAATTAAGGTGCAGAAAGAGGCACTTGAGGTGCAGAAAGAGGCGAGTGAGCTGCAGAAAGAATAGACAGAGGTGTAAAAAGAGGTTAAAGTGGTGCAGAAAGGGTAAGAGAGGTGCTCAAAGAGGCAAGAGATTTGCTGAAAGAAGCAACAGAGGTGTAGAAAGAAGCAAGAAAAGAACAGAAAGAGGCAAGTGAGATGCAAAAACGGGCAGGAAAGGTACAGAAAGAGGGAAGACGTGTGCAGAAAGAAGCATATGAGGTGCAGAAAGAGACAACAAATGTGCTGGAAGAGAGGTGCAGAAAAAAAGAAAGAAAGTGCAGAAAGAGGCAAAAGAGGTACATAAAGAGACAACAGGGGTGCAGAAAGAAGCATGGGAAGTGCAGAATGAAGCAACAGAGGTGCAGAAAGAGGCAAGAGGTGCAGTAGCAGGCAAGAGAAGTGCACAAAAGCAAGAAAAGTGCAGAAAGAAGCAAGTGAGATGTAAAAACAGGCAGGAAAGGTACAGAAAGAGGGAAGACGAGTGCAGAAGGAGGAGACAACAGGGGTGCAGAAAGAAAAAATGAGGTGCAGAAAGTCAACAGACGTGCAGAAAGAAGCAACAGAAATGCAGAAAGAGGCAAGAGAGGCGCAGAGGGAAGCAAGAGCGGCTTGCACACCATTAGTACCAATTTAACACTCACATTTAGCAATAAGTAACACGTGACCATTCTAGGTTTGCAAAGGGCCTTCCAAAATGCTGAAACGCTTGTTGCTGCATTTTTGGTAACGGCCGACCCGTTTCAGCTAGAAACGAGGCTTTTTTGTTGAAATCGGCAGATGATGAAATATGTGGCTAATGCAGAAAACGTATACATTTATTCAAAGTTTTATATAGCGCGAACAAGATCTTTGCAGATATCAGAGCGCTTTACAGAAACAAAGGGTAGGCGCAACAAGAGGGTGATTAAAGAAACTATTGGAAGCAATATAATAATCAGTAGTAAGTGAGTAGCAAAATAGGATAGCAATCATGTAAAAAATATAATACCAATAAACAATCAGGTAACCAATAGTACAAAAGCCGTGCAATGTATTTGATCCAGCAACAGTAGAGTTCAGGTGAACTTAGCTATAAGGATGGCTTTTACCTCTTTCTTGCAGTGGAGGAGATAAGCCTGGTTTCAGGAGGGAGTGCATTCCAGATCCTGGGTGCCATTCCGGAGAAGGAGCGTTTGTATGTTCTTTCCTTCCGGAATCTTCGAGGTTTTAGGAGGAGATTTTTTGTGCTTCTATTGGATCTCGAGCCTCCCGATATGGTCAGCTTTTGAGTGAGGTAGTTGGGTGACTTGTGGTGAACGGCCAGGTGTGTCAAACAGGCAATTTTCAGCTGTATTCTGGCTTCAAAAGGCAGCCAGTTCAGGGATTTTAAGTAAGGGATATATGCAAATGTTTTCTTGAGACTGTGATAAGTCTCACAGCAGCGTTCAAGGAGGCTCTTAGGGGTGCGGTTGTTGATAGGGGGAGTCCGCTGAGAGCCACAAATCTGTAGTCTATGCGAGGGATGACTAGGGCTTGTACAGCAGTTTTGAAGTCCTTAGCTGGGAGGAAGGGTTTAAGTTTCCTCAAAGTGTTGATTTGGAAATTAGCTCCTTTAGTTGCTTTGTTAATGTGCTGCTGCATGTTGAGATTGGCGTCAAGTGTGATGCCTAAGGATCTCGCGGAGTCCACGATGGTGGGTTGGACATTGAGTGCAGTTAGGTGATTGAGCCAGGTTTGGGTGGTGGCGATTTTCGTAGGAGGTGAGATCAGAATGAACTCAGTTTTTAGAGCATTTAGTTTGAGGTGATTGTCGGCCAACCATGATTGGGTGTTTCTTAGTGTGGAGTTCAGAAGTTTGATGTCTTCCGGGGATTGTAGCTTGAGGTAAAGTGGAGTGTCATCGGCGTACATATGGAAGTGTACATTCGATGCTTGAAGGAAGGTGGTGAGTGGTTCCATGCGAAAGTCGGTGCAGCCAAACAGTCACATAATTCCAGTGGCCCAGCTCATACCTCTGACTAGGTTCACAAGTGCTCCTCAGTGATTCCATCTTTTTTCTCTCACTGAGTTCATAGTTTAGCTTCTCTGGAAACGAGGAAGACTAAACCTGAGGTTACCACTCCAACACAGACTACCATACCACATAATTACTCTCCAGAACACATAATCCCACTCTACATAATTCCTATACACTAAATACCACATACTTTCTAACCACATAATTTCACTGCACAACTTACCACATAAATCAAAAAAACACACGAGGTAGTGGTGGTCAAACTGTGGCACTTCGATATTTTGCTTTGGATACAGGTACAGTTGGATATTAAGTCATAGGAGTAACTATACACCAAAAGTCTGGTAGGTGCCACTCAGGGTAAGATACCCCACTACCTAGAGTATCGGTAATCACAAGACACAAAGTGAATTGTACAATACATACACAAAGCGAATACCCCGGCACCCTAATCATTCATATGTACAGTTTTACAAATCGATCTTTAGAAGTAAAACAACACCAAGATGATGAGTGAAGCTTTCTGTCACAGGAATCATCTATAGAGACAGATTTTGTTCATTTGTTACAAATGTTTATTCGTTAGTAAATATCAAAAGAAAGTATTTCTACCTCAATAGCACCACAACCAAAGTTTAAACATTCACAAAAAATAATTTCTGTGATTTCTGTGATGTATTCAAAGTTCCACTTCCTAGTCAAGTAGAATGAGAAACAGCCAATGAGCGTTTCGTCACGACCGTGACTTCCTCAAGGCTGTAAAGATAAAATAAGTACAAAAGTTGGCACTTAAGTTTGAAATCGTGTAACCGCATTATACCTCCTTGCGTTAAATAGAAAATAGTGTAAATACAGTGATTGTCACACAAGGGCAGAGGAAGAGAAAAGAAGATCACTCAGAGCCAAGAAAGAATCAACGTCTGAAGACATCACACAATGAATATAGTATGACATCCCACTGTCACATTACTGTGCAATAATGTTTAATTCGGATAAATTAGATTGTGAAGGGATTGTCTAAACGGAAGAAAAATGTGACAAGATAAGATGAAGAGAAAGAGAAGAAAATACCATGTGAAGTTCAAAGAAAACAGGTCATTTGGTGCATCCCCAAAGAGAATTCTAAAAATCGAAGAAAATTGACCTTAAATTGTGTTGTCACAGAGCCCTGATACCATTTTCTTTGGCTCGGATATCCCCAAAAGTGCGAAGAATTCCTACTCCCGGCTCGCAACCCGAAAAAGGGCGGACTGTAATTATAGAGCGGTAAAAGATATAAACTAAAACAAGATATGATTGGAATCCAAAAAACACCTTTTTAACTGCGCTTAAGGTTGGATTCATATCCAAAAGAGATCTCTCTTGTAGCGACTGCTATCGGTCCCCGCTTCTCTGGTTATATTCTGGGCACCAAAAGCACCAATTGCGCATCTATTTCCAGCACCGCAAATACCCAACGGTTGTATAGGGTTTGCGGTCAGAGAGTTGTAAATAACGCCACCATAGTCTAAGACAAATTCATTCTTATAGACTGAGTACTTACACAGGCCCAGTCAGAAATGGTCTGTCTGGATGGCATTGAAACAAGGCCTTTCCTTTTTTGTTTTTTATTATTGGGAGGAGGCCGATTGTGCCCCCTCCTGGACCACTTTTGACCCGGGGACCCCATCCCCCAGGGCCTGGCCGCTCCATGCAGCTCCCCTTGTGGAAAAGCAATCCTGCTTTGCTTCACTGAAGCAAGAGCAGGTTTCCCTACTCTCGCTTCAATAAACCAAAGCAGAGTTTGCTATGGCATGGCTGGAGCCGCACAGCTCCCGCCTAGTGCTTAATTTGTGCTGGTGCTTTCCAGTGCTTAGCACTGGCACTTACTTTTCAGGGCCGGGTCTACACGCGTCTGCACGACTGGCTGCACGTTGTTGTCACATATGATCATGACATGATGTTATAATAAATTACCAATACTGACTCAGTGACTCCTAGTGGGCGCACTGGCGCAGAGTGTTGTTCTGGGTATCCGGAGTCCAGTGTGCTTCACTGGAGTGTGAATGTGATGTGAGCCGGAGCAACGTCAAAGTGATTACTGCATCATCATTAATCCTCATAATGATATTGATCATGTGATGGCGTGGAGTCATCATGGCGGCGGCGCTCGGGCGTGGCTCTTAGTTCAGTGGACTGTTGCTGGTGGTGAGGTGGGCGGGACCAATACTGGGCAGGAGTCAGACTTTGATTGGGTGGTTGGATTTGACTGTGTGCGGCCAGATTTCTTTCCGCTTGCAAGTTGCCCCGCTCTGGCACACCCGCAACCCACAATTAGAGGAGCCCGGCCACATTGAGGTCAGGCAGCACCACCTGGGGCCTATTGGGTAATAAAAACAGTGCCCCGCAGCCCCGGCCGACCACAAGTGTAACTGTAAGTATTAAAGTAATAACTTAAGTAGCAGTCAGAGACCTCATGTCATGCCACATACTACGACATGCCCAGTGGTGGTGTGTTGGGCACCGCAGTAGCTCCGGCTCCATCCCATGGTACACATTTATTTAATTCATCATTATATCAGGATAGGTTCGTTAAGTTGTTAAAGAAGGGAAGGCCCTGCCCCTTGAAGTAGTATCCTTCCTCCCAAGATTTGAATTCCACGATGATGCATGCTCCTGCCTGGGCTCAGCTGGCTTGGCCTAGTAGCGACCGCCAGCCGGCCGGCCGAGCGTACACATAGCCAGGGCCCATGCCACAGTACGTATTAAGTATTTTTTTTTAATGCCAGTATGGCAAGGCGGAGTGTCTTTGATGAAGGCGTCTCTCCTCACATTGGAGATCTCCTCACTCACACAATCACAAAGCTCATTTGTGCCCACTCTCTGCCACGGGGCTCAGTCCCTCCTGTGTGTTCTTGGCAGAGCCTGTCACTTCCCTTCCTCAATTGCGTCCCTCGTCCCACGCACCTCACCCAGATTTTGCGCCGTTTTCTAGAAACCCCCAAAACTGGAATTTTTGAGTGACTGGGAGGGATGTGTGATTCTAAGCAGGAAGTTGTAGGGCAGGGGTCTCCAAACCGGTCCTGGAGGACCGGATCCATGCCAGATTTTTTTGGATATCCCCATTGAGATGCATGTAGTAATTTAAAAAATCTGGCATGGATCTGGCCCTCCAGGACCGGTTTGGAGACCCCTGTTGTAGAGGATGTGAGTCAGGCAGCGAGCGCATAATTCTTTCCGATCGCCCGGGCCCGGCACTCCCGCACCCCAGGAGCCATCATCAGCCCAACGACATTGAGAGCAGGCAGGCAGCAGCAACACGCGCAGAACCATTACGTTATTCTGATGGGCAGAGTAATAGCTCTTGAATTAAGAATGATTTGTGTAGTAGAAGTGTTCCATAACTTTTGTGAAGCACCATTTCGGTTCAACTAGCGTGCATTCTGCAAAGAAATGAATTGATTAAACATTTTTCTACGTAGATGACGGTCAGTGAAAATTTTGTTTAATTGATTTGCTGTGTCATTTCTTCCACGTAGTTTATTTGATAAGCATTTAGCACTCAGACGACATTTAAAGGAGGTTTGTTTCATTAATGCGTTAATGAGCTCAGAACTTGTGTGGCCGCTGCAGGTGTCGGTGTTATCTTTTTTTTCTTCTGCAGCCCTTGAATAATTTGTCTGCATATGTTTAAGCTGTGCATAGTGTGCAATATTTATTGTTGTGATGCACTCTGTGCGACCAATTGTGCTCACTATCTGTCAGCATTCACAAAGTGATGCTGGTCCTCACCGGATTAGGTTTAACCAGGAGTTTAGGCAGAATTGTAAAATGCAAACTCTATAATTTCCTTTCTGAACCGATTTCACTATCTGACATTTATCTGCGAGGGTCTAGGCGCTGACGAGGTGGGATGTCTTTGATGAAGGCGGCTCTCCTCACTCACACAAAGCTCATTTGTGCCCACTCTCTGCCACAGGCCTGTCTCCCTCCTGTGTTTTCTGAGAAGAGCCGGTCACTTCCCTTCCTCAATTGTGTCCCTGGTCCCAAGCACCTCGTCCAGCGATTGCACTGTTTCTAGAATCCCCCTAAGTTGGCATTTTTGAGTGAGTGGGAGGGATGTGTGATTTAAAACAGATTTAAAAGTTATAATTCCCTTCCCTCAGCCGCCTCGAAGGTAATAGGCTAAATACCAAAGACCAGAAAATTAGTGTGACAGTTCTTGAGCGTTATATTTTGTTAACGTTCCTTATCTATGTCAGTAGCCTTTTCAAGGTGTCATCATTCTGAGCATTGCTGAAACTCATCTGACTTTTCGGAGTGCCAGTTGAGGATGTGGGAGAAGCTAATAGAGTTAGTGGGTGGAGTCAGCGGAGGAAGTGGTTGGAGCCAGAGAAAAGTAGGTATGGCCTCCTACAAAAATTTGAGCACCTGCACTTCATATTTTACAAATCAAGCACTGCTCCGGCCCTGCCATAGCAAACAGCAGTGTCCCGGGGGTGGGCACCCGGGTCACTGCAGGAGCCGGCCCTGGGGGGGTGGCGGTCCCCAGGGCCTTCAAGGGCTCCAGGAGGGGGGCGCACAGCCGCCCTCCTATGTGTTTAAAGCCCCCGGGGAGGGTGGTCCCTGGGGCTTGGGAGGGCTCTGCTTTGTTAAAGCAGAGCCCCAGGGTGGTGGTGGTCAACCTGGTTTGGGGGGGGCCCGCGAGGTCCCCGGACCCTAATTATTAAAATAGCCCCGGGGAGGTGGCGGTCCCCGGGGCTTGGGGTCCGCAAGGCCTCCCCTATTAAAAAAAGCCCCGGGGAGGTGGCGGTCCCCGGGGCTGCGGGGGGGCCGTGTGCCCCCCGCACATCATTAACAAAGCCCTGGGGAGGTGATGGTCCCCAGGGCTGCGGCGGCCCCAGCCACATAATAAGGCTTAAATACAATGAAGCGCGGGAGGCCGAGCTTAGTTTTGCTTTTCTTATTTTTACTGCCGGATTTGCGACCCCATCGCAAATTCTGCAGATTATTTTGCTTTTTTTTGGTCTGGGGGTCCTTGTGGGACCCCTGAGCAGGCCTAGGGGGCCAGAGTGTCTTTACCCTGCCCCCTTTTCTTGTTTTTTATCTTTGTTTTTTTGTTTTCTTGTAACTCGGTTCTACCGAGTCACAAGATGGCTGCCAACACTTCCTGGTTTGGAGTGTTGGCAGCCAATGAGAATAAAGCTCGTGCTCAGGAGGGTTCGCAAACCAACTGTGCCCACAGATATATACATTTTTTCATTTTCTAATTTTTTAGAAACTACTTAACGGATTTACACTATTTAAAAAAGGGCTCTTTCTGAACCAGGCCCTAACTTTCTGCCAAATTTGGTGTAATTCCATTCAGCAGTTCGGCTGTAGCTTTGTCTAAAGTTTCCTATGGAAATTACCATGGAGAAAACACGTTTTGGGACCCCTCTTTTTTTCTCACCCCCGCTTGTCGAATCACCCCGAAAACTTTCAAGACTGGAGCTGACCGGAGCGGGCCACTAGTTTTGAAAAATGTCGCAAAGATTAGTCAACCGGCGCCAAAGTTATTGGAAAAAGAAAAAACACTTTTTGAATAGAAACGAGGTCCTAACTATAACTACCTACTGGCGACCGCCAGTAGGTAATAAATAAATATATATGTATGTCTGCGCAGACCCCACTGGAGGGTAATTATTTTGGGACTACATGTTCCAGAGATGCTCGCTTGGGGGCCGTAATTGATAAATTAGACACATGGTACTGGCAGCTGTGTTTGCGCAGAGAATGAAAGACATGTGAACAAGAGGCTTGTAGCCTCGAAAGACGCAAGGGAAACATGAAATAAATTACTCTGATCAACCCTTTGCCAGCTTGGGAAATTATTCCTGCAGTGGAGTGCGTATTCAAACAAAAAGGAAACTTTGTGGGGACACGTAATACCGGCCTCCTTTGCTGGGGAAGGACGCTCCATTCGAAAGCAAGGTAGAGTCCGAAGGTGTGGGACTGTTCCATGAACCTGTAAGGCACTGCAGAAGAATGTACATTTACTGTGCAAAGGGGGACTTGGAGGCCCACTGGAGGGCTACAAGTATTTTAAATCGAAGTCTGCGGAGACCCCACTGGAGGGGAATTATTTTGGCTGCCAGGGTATACATGTCCCAGAAATGCTCACTTGGGGGCCGTAACTGATAAATTAGACACGTGGTACTGGCAGCTGTGTTTGCGCAGAGAATGAAAGACCTGTGAACAAGAGGCTTGCAGCCTCGAAACGTGTAAGGGAAACATGAAATAAATTACTCTGATCAACCCTTTGCCAGCTTGGGAAATTATTCCTGAAGTGGAGTGCGCATTCAAGCAAAAAGGAAACTTTGTGGGGATATATATAAAATATATATATAATTATCTAAAATATTTATTTAAAATTACATTTTAAACCTACCTTATCAATAATGTTGCAGTTTAGGTAGTGACTGCAATGTAGCAGTAGATTAAGATAGTCAACTCTAAGGTTCTGAACCTTCAGGAGGCAACATACAGCAAAAGATGGTTTGGTAAAAAAGGTAGTAAAACTTAGAACACTGGGGTCAACTGAATAGAGAGCCAATCACAGCTGGTTGGTAAGGATGACTTACAACTGCTTGAAATGGGGCAACCTCTTGCCCCCAACCAGACGCACAGCTGAAAGCCGCCTTCTTTGGCGATCCTGTATGCCTATTAAGTTCATCCATGTAATTGTTTGAATCTATATTAATCATCTTTTAACCTTCATTTCTTTTTTGTAATTTGAATCCACCTTCAGAAAATGTTGCCTATTTTCAGGTTTCTAATATTCAAACTGTGCCCATCCAGGCCTCTTGAAAGAATACGAATGATGCAAAGTTCATCACCAGCAGCGTTTTATTAAATCCCCGTGCATTTCGGGGTCCGAAAGCGCCCTTCATCAGGGGTCACTATGCATGATAATAAAAATAATTACCAATTAATAATGTAAACACAAATACACATTTTATATCATTTCTAGAAACAAGCCAAAACTTTTTTGATCAAACACAGTGTCAAATTTGCATTGCAACTCAATATTTTCATCAAGCAGCAGCCCTGTCCATTGACAATCAAGTATCCTGCCCCAGCATGCACAATCAATCATCCGCCCTAGTGAATAGAGTAACACTCATCAATGGGGCAAGAAAGATTAAAAGAGCCGCAACAGGAACAGCACAATAAAACTTGCATTTTTCAACAGACACTGGTGTCCAGCATGTATGATCAACAAAGAAATACCATCTATGGTACAGAAATAACAGACCCAAAGTCAGAAGAGCCACAACTGCAATTTTGTAATGAAAGAGGCCATTATACATCCTCCGTGCTCAACAGTGAACCGGACTCCTCACATGACAATGAGCTGAATACAGATCTAATGTTTTCATAGGTTCGCTTACTGATCCGCCCCCTCATTGTCAGCTGCTGGTTCCAACTTGCCTTTTCTGGATTGTATGTTGCCAGACTATTCGGTGTATTTTATCCATTTTCAATCCATTAGACATTTTGACTCCGGTACAGTCCTAGAAATTCTCAACTCTTACATGTGCCAGTGATGAAAAAGCCCCTAATAAGTCCTGGATTCTCTGTGCCTTGTCCCTTTTATCTTTTTTTCATAATTCTGAGCCACTCTGATTTTTTTATTCTGTTCAATACTAACTCCCTATCAGTGAGACTCGAAAGCAACTGTTGGAAAAAAAAGAAGGCTCAGCCCACTGGAGAGACTAAAAGAAATGGACTGCTGTTCTTAACCGGGAACTATTTCCGGCTAGGCAAAGACCCCTTTTCCGCATTCTTCTCATTTGTACCGCCCATGCAGCAAACTGTATTGTGTCTTTCCCTAGAAGGTGCTATGTCAAAATGGGTTGCACTAGTTGAACATTTCTCCCATTTTGAAATGCATCCATCGATGTGTTTAGTTCAAGGGTTGGCCCTTTATGATATCTTTCCTTTCTGTTTAAGGTACCTTAATTCTGTAAACAAAGAAGGAAAATCTGTAATGTTCCAAGCTGCAGAACTTTCTGCATTACGCTCAATGGTGGACTGTGCCCCACAGTTCTTTTTGTAAATGCTTAACAACGCAAGTGTTTGCACACCTTAACGCTATATTTCCTTTTAAGTTCCCTTAAGACAGGCATCTCTCAGTTGTTGATTTCAGGGGCAAGCTGCCCTAATTAAGCCTGAGATATATATATATATATACATATATATATATATATATATACACACACACACACACACACACACACACACACACACACACACACACACACACACACACACACACACACACACACACACACACACACACACACACACACACACACACACACACACACACACACACACACACACACACACACACACACACACACACACACACACACACACACACACACACACACACACACACACACACACACACACACACACACACACACACACACACACACACACACACACACACACACACACACACACACACACACACACACACACACACACACACACACACACACACACACACACACACACACACTGTAGCTACATCACTGTGACTTTCAGATGGAGGTGGACTGCAGTTCTTTTCTCATGAGTGGAAACACTCATGAGAAAAGAACTGCAGTTCACCTCCAACTGAAAGTCACAGTGATGTAGCTACAGTACATCACTGTACAGTAATATATATATCTATATATACACACACACACATACATACATACATAGCTTGCTTCCTCTGATGCAAAAAGGAGCAACAGATACTTGCGTGTTCGCAAGGCCCCATGACCATGAAGGACTTAAGATCCACATTTCCAAGGACTTCTCTAGGGAGGCGAATGAGAAGAGACAACCTTCCTGTCTCCTAGGCCCCAGCTCTTTGAACCGGCTGGCATGTGGGTCATGAAAGATGGCAAACCCAGAGACTTCCATTAACACCAGAGGAATGGAGATCTTTCTTGGACACAACTTAGGTTCCCTCCACCCCACTCATTCAAGACCTGGTCATGCTGCCACCAGGGACTGAGAACTCGCAGCTCTGCAGAGTTGGACACAAGGACAGGTCGCACCAATTACAGAGCGGCAAGGTGAAAGTGAGCAAGACTGTGGCGGAGCTGATGCAGGACAGGGGCGTATGGCAGATATACCCAGAGAATGATGTTGCATCATTCTTTCCTTGCATCTCCATAAACTACAGAGGAGTATGGCCTGTCTGTTCACCGTGTAATGTTCACGATTGTTTGCTTTTGTTATGGTGTGCACTGTAACTTGGTCCCATCCAAGTGGGTGCGGTTGCCTGGAACCAGAGCTGTGATTAGCTAGGGCGAGCGAGTAGGTCTTCACTCCTCTCCTCCGACTACACAGGTACAGGCCGAGGCGCCCTCACACTTATCACACCACCATCACGCCCACCCATGTTGGGTCAGTTTCGCATGCAACCTATCATTGGATCACTCTCCCATGCACTCCAGGATCCTTCCAGTGGCACTATATGCTACTCCACTGTGCCAACCCAGTCTATGCACCCATCCGCTCCTGCAGGATCTGCAAATTGTGCGCTCTAGCCATGTTGTAGACATTCCTATTCCCCTCTCTGCTCCTTCGCCAGTTGTCGAGATCCGGGAGAGCGTACTACCCCACCCAGTGCTGCAGGGACCGCATGGACAACTCCTTTTCCCTTATCACACCTCCCACCCAGTCTGCCATAATTCCCACCATAGGTATGATTCTCAGGACCCAAACTTGTTACCTAGTTTACCAGATTAAAGCTCGGACTCGGAGGACCTGCAGATTAAAGTTCTTGTGTGTCGGGGTGTGGGCACGGAGGCAAACAAGATGGCCGCCTCTGCTTGAAGCTCCACCGGTCGGGCCTTCAAAACATCTATTTTACGTAATGTAAGGCTATCCTGCTAACAGTGGACACCTCCTAACTGCCTCTGCCTACCGATGTGCGGCCTGGGCGGCTCGGCGCTGGGCCGGCGTGGGCGGACTCGGCGCTGACGGCGGGGACGGCCTTTCCCCTGCGAGGACAGCCTTTCCCCTGCGAAGACTCTCAGCCCGTCGGAGCGGTGAGTGCGGCCTCGGTGTGGGTTCGGCGCCGCTTGGATCTCCTTCCCCGCAGAGCTTTTGGGCTCTCCCCCCCGCTCCTCCCGCTGCGGTCCGTGACTCGATACCGGCCCTTGTGGGGCCCGCACTGGTCTTTTTAAGGCCTGGTGTGTGCTCCCGTGCCGGGGCCTCGATTTTGGGCTGCAGCGCGAGGCGTGCCGGGCTAGCGCAGAGGTCCCCAGCGGGGGTGGTGGCGCCTGGCCCTGCCGGGCGTGCGATCTCCCCTCAACCCCCCAGATCCTCTCCCGTGACTCGCTGCCGGCCCGGCGGGGAGTGCTGCCTGTTTGTGGCGCCTCGTGTGGGCGACTGCTTGTGGATGCTTCTGCCGCTTTGGGAAGTGGCGATTCTGGAAGCTTTCGCCCACCCTGGTAGGCTGTGACCTCCGTCATCGGACAGCGGTCCCAGGAGCTCTGCCTATCGGGACTTGTTGATCCCCGTCAACCTCGCTACACTCTGGGGATTGAGATTGGGCATAACTGCCCTGCTTTTGATTATTGGAACACCTGGAGGGTTCTGCGGAGGCCTCACTGCGCCATCATCCAGCGCCTTCCCCCGCTCTGGACCGGGGCCCTGCTGGCGGGCCGGTTGTTTCACGGGGGCAGTTCCTTCCAGGCCCAGACCGGTCGGTTTTCAGCGGGAACCAACAATACACCAGTCTGGGTCGTATCCTGTAGCCTTGCACTTTGCCGGGTCCGGCCCCCATCACGGAGTCTGCCGCACTCTGCCCCCGGGCCCCCTCTTGAGTGCGCCTTTGTCCACCCTACAACGTATTGTCCTCCCCTCTGAGCGAAATGGGAAAGAAAGATCCCAGCCAACGCAAGCTGACCTTTGACAAGCCTCCCGGCCCCGTCTCGGAAGCCCCCCCCCCCCCCCGGACATCTAGCGGGGCCGCAGCCTTGGAAGACAGAGAGAGCCCTACCTCTCTTTCAACCGCCATGCTGAATGAAATGAGGGCCGGTTTTAAAATCGCTGGATGGCTGCTATGATGACCTCGACAAGAAACTGGCGGAGATGGGGGTCTAAGGTGCAGGCGCATGATCGGAGGCTGGATGTGGTGGAGGCAAGAGTATTAGATGTCGAAGATGTTGAAGATGGCGCGACGGCCACACTCAAGCAGCTGGATAGAGTGGAGAAGATCCTCAAGGATGTGGCCATCAAGAATGAGGACTTGGAGGCCCGTAGCTGGCGGAACAACATTCACATCATTGGAGTTGCGGAATCGACAGCCACTGGGTGTATGGACGTTTTTGTGGAGAACTTGGTCACCGAACTGTTCGGCAGGGAAACATTTTTCTCAAGACTTTGTGGTTGAGCGGGCTCACAGGTCGTTGGGGACTCGCCCCCGGCCTGGTCTTCCTCCACGTCCGATCATTGCCAGGCTCATGAACTTTCGCGACAGGGATAATGCTCTCCGTTCGGCCAGGGACATGAGTGACGTCCAGTGGCAGAGGAGCAAACTAGCCTTTTTCCCGGACTTTACCATCATGGTCCAAGAGGCAAGGTGTAAATTCAATGGGGTAAAAGCTACCATTAAAAACCTCGGCCTAAAATACGGCATGCTTTATCCTGCAAGATTGAGGGTCGAGGTGAATGGCAGGACTCGCATCTTCGATACCCCCTCAGAGGCGCAAATCTTTTGCCAGGACTATAGGAAAAACAACTCAGGGACTACTGCCGACCTAGAGCGACCGCCCCTTCTCAGGAGGGATCGCAGGCCAGCGTTCATCTTTTTTTCTGAGCCTGCAACTGGTTAACTGATTATTACATTTCTCACGGTGTCTTGCTGCACTTTAAGCTTTTTTTTTAATTTCCTACTTGCTTGATAACATGTTATTGATAAGTGCCTGATCGGCGTGGCGCCGCCATGCCCCATGGTGAATACCAACAAGGTTCGGATTGGTATGTTATTTTTGTGCAGTGTTTGCTCTTCTTCTAGTATTTTGGCAATGTAGGCACTGCACTCATGTTTGATTCGGGGAACTGGGGATGGCCTCTTGGGGATTTGAGGGAGGTTGGGTGGTGGGTTGTTTGTTCACTTTCGTTGTTCCCAATAGAATCACCGCTTGGTTTAGTTCTTTGTGGCATTGGACTTATGTGCATCACGACTTAATTTTGTTCCGACCGCTTCATATGCCCAATGGTTAACTCCATGGCTGCTAAGGCTTTTCCCCCCCTGTGCTGACTTATTGACTTTCCCATTATTCATGACGAGCTGGGCACGTCATCAGTGTACGAGGAGGCTACACCATGACGAGCCCAGCTCGTCATGAGTGTGGAAGGGGTTAAGATAGGTCACGCTCACCTTGATGTCTTGGAAAGTTAGGGGTCTTAACAACAAGAAAAAGCGACAGGTCCTAAACTACATTGCTCGACACAATATTGATATTGTGTATATGCAGGAGACACACCTCTCTGACTCAGATTCCTCATACGTTGCCAAGAGCTGGGGCGGACACAGGTATTTCTCTAATTATAGCTGATATTCGAGAGGGGTTGCTATATTGATCAACAGACGCGTTCCCTTTGCATGGCACAAAACTTGGACAGACGCTGAAGGTCGTATTTTAGTGGTTACGGGTGCCCTGATGGGACATAAGATCTCGTTTGTTGGGGTTTACGGTCTGAATACAGATTCTCCTGCTTTCTTCCATGACCTACAGGTGCACCTCCTCACGCTGGATCCAGGATTGATGATTCTGGCGAACGGTTTTAATTTACTGCTCAATCCAGCCAGGGACAGTACTTCCACCTCCCCTGCTCTCAAGCCCCGCTCCCGTCAAGCCCTTCGCAATATTTGCCTTAATTTCTCCCTGGTAGACGTTGAGAAAAAACTACATCCACAACTCCCTGATTTCACACACTATTCGGGGTTTCACAACATTTGGACCAGAATAGATTATTGGTTAGTCTCCCTGAGGGTGGCGGGTTGGCTTAGAGGACTCCTTACTCTCCCTCGCACTCTATCAGACCATTCACCGGTTGTACTTACACTCCATGTTCCCAGGCCTGGGGGTACGAAAGGCAGTGGCGTTTTCCGGGCAGGCCCTTTTAGATCCGGTTTTTGCTGAGGAGATCAGACAATCCATAGAGGACTATTTTGAAATCAACACAGGCTCGGTGGACACCTGGGCGGTCCTGTGGGAGGAATTCAAGGCATACATCAGAGAAGTCTGCATCGCCAAACATGCGGGAGTGCTTCGAGACTTGCGTGTCGCATTGAATCGGATTGAAACTGATCTGTCTGCCCTAGACAGTGAACTTTTGGGGAATGCATCAGAGACGGGCAAAGCTAGTCGTCTCGCACTGATGCTTTGGCCAAAAGAGAGGTTGCTCTCCTGTGGGGTAGTAAGAAATCCCCATCCTTGGAGGCTTGGCTTAGGAGTCTTGCATTTTGTAATACTAACTGCGAAGAATACTACATTCTGATCCCGTGTTCTTCCCGACCTTTGGACATTTGGGGCCCTTATAGGGCATACATAGCTAGGGTTCGTGCTGATCAACACTCGCAAAGTACCAATGGTATTGACCCTACTGGGATTGGCTAGATCTTTATCTCCAGGTGCACATGTCTGAAGTATTATTTCCTTTTCCCCTTTTGTCTTTCCTTTTTTTTTCCTGAGCATATGCCTATGATGTTGCCATGTTATATGACAGGTCTTTGTTCCTGTGAGTTTCACCAAATTGTAGTATTTTACATCAATGCTGTAGTAACAAGCAGGACCTTTGTTATTGGTACATCTGCGATCCATAACACCCCTGCAGCAACACGTTAATGGTTATAAATGAGCCGTCGTATTTGCTTTTTTATGTCGCCAATGATGCACCTTGAAATTCAATGATTTTATTAGTCCTGTATGCAAAATTAGGAAAATAAAGATTTAAAACATTTTTTTTTTAAAGTTCTTGTGTGTCTGGTTCTGCATCTTTACATATGTTGTCAGTTTTGCTTGTTCTCATATCCGATTAGCCTCTCTCACACACATCCTCGGCTCCGCACGGTTCCTGTCCTCCTCTTCTCCCTCCCCTTTTTTGGACGCCACTTCCCATCAACGGGCGGGACATTGGTACGGTTCCATAACATATCTCCTCCCCCCATAGCGTATACTTCTCTATGGGGGGCCCCCCTTCTACCTCCTCTCATCTTTTTTCCCTCCTTTTTATTTATTTTATTTTAAAGTTTTATAGAGCGCGAACTTGACCCGTGAGGGTATCAGAGCGCTTTACAGGTTCAAGATTAATACAGAAAGATTGGTGACAAAATGATAGCAATAAATCGGGGGGTATACAGAAACAGGGGTCATATGGGAGGCAGGGAGTCGAAGGGGAGTGTGCAAGGAGGGAGGGGGTGAAAAGGTATATAGGAACATTTTCCAGAGTAAATGGTAATACATTGACAAAGTGATCTTTACAGAGTCACGGATCATACAATAGCACAGGGCATCATACAATAGAACAGGGTATCACAAAGGAAATCAGTCTCTCGGTGCTTGTGGAGCAGGTTAGCCAAGGAATTTGGCCATGAGGATGGATTTGGCCTCTTTTTTAAAGCGTGCCAAGGAGTGGATACTTCTAATGTCAGGCAGGAAGGCGTTCCATATTCTTAGAGCAGACCCGGTGAAAGAGCGATTGTAGGTATTTTTTTTCTTTAAACGTGCAGGCCGGAGTAGGAAGGTATTTGCCGATCGAGAGTTTCTGCTTCCTCCGGATATTGCGAGCTTCTGTGCAAGATACGTAGGGGAGTTGGTGTGTAGGGCCTTGTGCGTGATGCATGCCAACTTGAGGTGAATCCTAGCCTCGAGAGGGAGCCAGTTCAACGCTTTCAGGTGGGGGGGTGATGTGATCAAATTTTCTGAGCCCGTAAGAAGTCTGGCAGCTGCATTGAGGCAGGCTTTTAAAGGTGCTAGAGTGATCTTGGGTAAACCAGAGAGGGTGGAGCAGCCATATTCCAACCGAGAAATGACTAGAGATTGGACTGCTAGTTTTAGGTCGGGAGTAGCTAGAAATGGTTTCAGCTTCCATAGGTAACTCAGGTGGAATCTGGCAGATTTGGCCATTGAGTTGATGTGGTTTCGCATGTTTAGGTTGTAGTCCAAGGTGATTCCCCGTGATTTGGCAGAGTCCACTATGGTCGGGGAACAGTTTAGGGCTGTGATAGCTGTGATCCAAGTCTGTATCTCAGAGTTGCTCTTGGGCGGGGAGATAAGAAGGAACTCAGTTTTGTTAGCATTGAGTTTGAGTTGGTTTGAGGCTAGCCAACGGACGGTGATCTTCAGAGCCTCATTCATGGTGAGGATCTCCGCAAGAGATGAGATTTTTATGTAGATCTGAGTATTATCAGCGTACATATGGAAGGAGATATTAGCATTGCAGAGGATTTCAGCAAGGGGTTCTAGATAGAGATTAAACAGGGTGGGGGACAACGTTGATCCTGGAGGGGCTCCCACCGTGACCATGGAGGTGGAGGAAAGTTCACCGTTGATTAGGAATCTCCAAGATCTGTTTTGGAGGTACGGACTAAACCAGTCTAGTACTGTGCCGTCTAAACCCATCCTAAGTTTGAGGCGTTCGAGAAGCATCTCGTGGTTGACAGTATCGAAGGCCGAGGATAGATCCAGAAGGATTAGGAGACCAGTTTTGTCTTGGTCCAGGGCTTGAAGAGCATCATCGACAATGTGGAGCATGGTGGTTTCAGTGCTATGTCCAGGTCGGAAGCTAGATTGGCAGTCAACGAGTAGATGGAAGTTGCTGATGTGGCGACTTAGCTGTATGTGAACACACTTTTCCAACACTTTTGCCAAGAGGGGAATGTTGGAGATTGGTCTAAAGTTGTTTGGGGAGGTTGGGTCCAGTGATGGCTTTTTCAGAATAGGGAGAATTTGTCCTGCTTTCAGTGAGATTGGTATTGATCCCTGCCGGAGAGAGGCGTTGATTATCGCGGTCCAGCAAGGAATAATGGATTTGGTAATCGTCGCAAGACAGTTCGAGGGGAGCGGGTCGTTGAAATGTTGTTCGGGTTTAAGGAGGAGAGGATCTTTGCGACGGAGTCTTCATCATAGGGTAAGAATTCAGACCAGTGCGCTAGATTCTTGGGTGAGGTCGGTGTCAGTAGCAGTGATGGGGGAGGCGGATGATCACTGTTTGGTGGGGGGAGTGAGGCAGCTTTGAGTTCGGTTTCTAAGGTGATGATTTTGTTTACGAAGAACGAGGAGAAATCTTCGGAGGAGATGAGAGACTTGGGGTTTTCTTTTGCTATTTTGGATAGTTTGTTCGACTGGAGTTTGATCATCACAAAGAGTTTGCGAGGCCTGTTCTGAGCATTTCCTAGTTCCGCTCTGAAAAACTTTTTTGGAATTGAGGATGTTTTTGTTGTAAGCATTTCTGGCCTGGCGAAGAAGTTTCAGGTGATCTGCCGATGGGTGCTGTCTCCAGATTCTTTCGGCTTGATGGAGGGATCTTCTCTCATTGTTGAGGGAGCCAGGGAACCATGGGTTTCTGTCTTTGATTTGAGTCCTTTTTAGTTTAAGGGGGGCGAGGTCATCCAAAATGTTCGACATCGAAACAGTGTAGTGATCATTGAGGTCACTGGCCGAGGTGATGTGGGGAGGGGGTGGGAGGTCGGATTTGCAACGTGACAAGTTCAATTAGGTCTAGGTTTTTGGTGTCTGACCCAGCGTTTTGGGAGCACTGGTTGAGGAGCCCATGTTTTGAGGGTGCAGGGTAGAAGAAAGGCGATGGCATGGTGGTCTGACCAGTCGCAGGGGTCGGTGGATATGATCTTGACAGTTTTCTCATTAGAGATGATCCAGTCGAGAGTAGCCCCTTTCGAGTGGGTAGGGAGTAGGCAAGCTTGGGTAAGGGCTAGGTCAGCCATGAGGTCTTTAATGGCGTGGACATGTGGATCTTTATGGTCGTTCCAGTGTAGGCTGCAGAGCCCTGTCTTCTTCACCTTATGCCATCAAACAATATATTCCAAAAAACAAGTCAGAGCAATGTGTTTCACGAAGCGGCATCAGGTATCTTATTTAACTCTCAATGTATCAGTCTATGTTTCCAAACAGAAAGGAGGGCATGTTTATGCGTTTCAACAACCACCATCAGGTATCTTAGTTGTCTCCCCAAAGCATCCTCTTAGTCTCGCCAATGTCGAGAATATATTGTTTGATGACATAAGGTGAAGAAGACAGGGCTCTGCAGCCTACAGTGATACCCATATACTGAATTGGTCCATACTTTTTGGACTCCTCAATTAAGCCAGCAGCATATGCCCAAGGACTGAAAATAAAAGATATACGGAGCACTACAAGCTTTATTTCTGTTAAGTGGACTGCGTCTTCTTTCTCTTGGAGTGCTTCATTTCTCCTGACAAGTCTTTTAGGATTGAATTAATCCTTATGAACGTGGGAATAAGCGCCACTTCATCTCCTGCGAGGGGTCATCCATGATCCCTGGTTGTCCCATCAGTCTTGTCCTGATGAAGACTCGCATGGTCAAGCTCAAATGACCGACAGGCCGTAAAGACGAGTTGAAACGTCGACACTTCTAGTAAAAACCTGGACTAACTTGTTCCTTTATATTAATGTGCAAACACAGAATTGACATTAATGTGTCATGAACATTCATGAAAAAGCTTGACTCAATTGGTTTTGCTTTGGCCAGGTTGATCAGCAGGGTTAATTGATTCCATACTGTGATGTACAAATGGTTTTTAAATATTTCATGTCACAAATATTCTCTTTGAATTCCTTTCTTTCTTATCCTCCGACACTTTTTCACAACTCTTTTTCTATCTGCAAGCTCTAACAGGGGCAACCACTGTTATTAACATAAAAAGTTCTAAAAAATGATTAATTTGTTAACCTGGAGACATTAAAGATTGCTCCTGTTTTGGATACTGTATTTGCTGTTGCTTTTCTCAAATGATTCTCTTGAGATTTTTGCGTAATGACATACATTTAATGAATAGAGCTGATCCCCTGTGACAAGCTCCTGAATCTGTTGAATCAAAAAAAGGTTACTGATTTATTCAAGTACTGAATGTCATCTCTTGGAATGTGAATGGCTTTAGGCTCTATATCAAATGCAAAAAGGTGCTTATGTACCTTAACTCTTAACATGTTTATAATAGTGTTACTCCATGAAACCCACCTAATGAGCGCTGAGGCCGAGATGCTCCGGATTGACGGGTTGGGCAAGGTGATACATAGCTGCTGCCGCCTACCGTGGGATGACAGGCTGCAAACGCCTCAGAAGTGTTGGGGGGCAGGGCTATACCCATAAGCAAGACAATCAGCATACAGTACTCAATATGTGGATCGACCCAAAGGGTTCATACGCCTTTGTAAAACTAAGTGTTGGTGACAGAGTGCTTTATATAGGTGCAATTTATGTGCCGACGGGGCCAAAACGCTTGTTCCTTAACCACGTGCTGACTGAGATCGATGCCACCAATCTGCTCTTAGGGGTAACTGGAACCTGGTATGGGGTGCGATCTCGGATGGCACTGGTCCGGTCGATGCATTTAACAACGCGGATCTGGCCCTTCTGTGCAACCTTCTAGTGGAACATGAAGTTTCTTGGGACCTCCTGCAGACAAAGAATATACCTACATTTCACTGATGCACATCTCCCAATCAGGGCTGGATTTTTTCCTCGTTGCCCAGACCCCCATTTTAAGCGATGCAGCCGTAATTGAGGGTATGCTATCAGACTACTCACTCATCCATTTGTCGACAGACTTGGGCCTTGCAACATCGATTTGCAAGCTTTGGCGCCTAAATCTCTCCCACTTTAAATAGCTCACAGGCAAGGAACAGCTTAAATCCCATGTCGGCACCTACATCGAGCATAACTAAGGGTAGTGACTGCGGCTCAAACCCTTCGGGCAGCGACTAAGGTCACCAGTAGAGGCCAGCTGATGAGAGAGCTGAGTGGCACGGCAGCGAACGCTTGAGGGAGACATAGCTGGCCTCACACATCTCTATAGAGCCCATCCCTCAGCTACCACTAGATGCAGCCTTGAGAAAGCATGCATGGATCGCTGTACCTTCTTTACCTCCAAAGTAGAATACGCGTTACAAAGACTGAAGTACCTTCACTACGAGCATGGAGAGAAGGCGGGCCGGCTGCTGGCGGGCAGCTGCAGCAGAGAGAAGCGGGGAGGGCCATCCTTGCCAATAAAACAAACTCCATAATCAGCCGCCCGCAGGAAATCGCAAATGCATTCACAACCTACCACTGAGACCTCTACCCTAACATAGTTACAGATGTGAAATGGATAGCTACCATCTTCGAGACAAACTACTTACCTGGCCTTACCAAGAAGGGTAGGGAGTTACTTCAGGGAGAGATCACTAAGGAGGAGATAGCACAAGTCATCTCTAACCTCTTGAATCATAAATCCCCTGGGGAAGAAGGCTTCATGGAGGCTGAATTGGTGGATTTCCTCTATGATGCATAGGAAGATGGCCGGACGGGTTCCTTTGGCCTCCACTCCAACAGGGCCCCCCTATCTCGGTCATTCCCAAGCCCTGGATGGCCGCCCCTCCTTTGTGGCAGCTACAAGCGCATCTCCCTCCTTAATGGAGACATCAAGATCCTGCCTGGAATTCTGGTGGTGTCTCAAACAGGTTATTCTCTACTAGGTCCATCATACCAAAGTAGGGTTCATTCCGAGCCGATTGACATGCAATCACCTTCGCATGTTGGCTCCTGCCGTGTGGCTGGCCAAGGATCTACCGGAGGTGGTGCTGGCTCTATCACTGAATGCCAAGAAGGCCTTCAACAGAATAGAACGGGATTACCTATTTGCCACGCTCCACAAATTTGGTAAGGGCGTGGACTTTGTCTCCAAGGTCCGGTGGTTTAAGATTCCCCCCAATGGCACAGGTCAACTGTAGGGGTTTTCGCTTACACCCTTTCCTGGTCCACGGGGGTGGGGGGCACACGGCAGGGGTGCCTGTTGTCACCTTTACTCTTCTTACTTGCTATGGATCCCTTGGCTGTCGCAATACGCCAGTCGGAGCAGATAGTGGGAATCCACATTCCAGGTGGCCCATCAGCGCTATACTTATATGCAGATGATATTCTACTCTCACTCTCGGCACTCTCCTCTTCCATTCTGGCACTGCTGGAGACTATCACGACCTTTGCACCCATATTTGGATACCAGGTTAACTGAGGGAAGAGCGAAGCTCTGCCGACTTAGAGAGGGACTACCTGAGCCGCCAGAGACGACTATACATTTCAATGGAAGCCCTCTCATCATAAGTATTTGGTTATCTATGTCAATCGGGGACGTGCTTGCATTGTGATGGCCAATTTGGAACCACTCACGGGACAGATGAGTTTTAATTTTGAGAAGTGGACACAGCTAAACCTTTTTGCTGTGGGTGAGATTCCAAGGGGTGAAGATGTTAACCCTCCCAAGATTTACCTACGTGCTGGGCATGCTACCTCTGTTGCCGCGTCTCAAGCTTCTGAGACAGGTGTATTAAGTGCTTTATATGGGGGAAGATGAGGCCCCGTTTGGCCATTGGTAAAATCGGTGCCCACAGATCCTGCAGAGGCCTTGGTCTCCTCTCTGCTGAGCACTACTGCATGGCTTGCATATGGTGCAACTGACTTATAGGCAACCTGATCACCCCCCTCTGTAGGTCGCGATAGAGAACTGTATCAGGAGGAGCTCAGCAGATCTGAGCTCCATTTATATGCCAGAGGCCCTAACTTCAGGGCCGACATAACCCTTTGATCCAGGAAATTTCCAGAACATGAACGCAGGCCGATAGGCTCTTTTTGGTGGACACAAACATCCATGACAAGGCGCCCATATGAAGCAATGCCAGTATCTGCATGGGGGAGGAAATGCTGAACTGGGGCCTCTGGCACAAGGTGGCAATTCTTACCCAGTCATCTCATCTCTTGGGGGACACTAAAATCTTTTGAGATGCTCCGGGAAGTATTCAACCTGCCCCCTAACCACCAGTGGGAATGCACGCGCCTACGCCACTGCCTCACAGGTAGACTGGGCACTCAACATTGGAACCCACCCCATCCCCCCCGGTGCTTACTTATCTCACCACCTGGGGACAGCTCAAAAGCGTTATGTCAAGACTGTATAATCTTCTGATCCGCTATCTGTACGCCCAGCTACAGGCAGTACAACTACTAGCGAAATGGCAGTCAGCTTCCAGTAGAATATGAGGTGCATGACTGGACAGAGACCCTAGAGAACCTTAGCTGAAGTATGTGGGAGACCCGGATAAAATGTTGCCCTTTTAAAATCTTGCAGGAGTGGCACTGGACCGGACAAAGCTCAAGTCAGCGAGATGCTACCCCACTCCTCTTGCTGGTGGTGTGGACATTGACACTGATATTGTTCACATACTACACGGTTGCCCCGACATCCATGCCCTCTGGGACGTAGTGGGTTCCACGCTGCTTCACGACATGATGTCCCACCATGAACGCAGATTGTTCAACACCGCACTGACGGATGTGAAACTCTGCTTTCTCCGCCACTGGTACTCCATACAGGCACCTACGCACAACCAAGGGCTCATTGAAATGTAGAAAACAGACTCTTCCAAGAAAATCATTTACAATCTGCAAGAGAAGGCAGACACATTTCTTCTCATATGGTCTCTCCTATATGACGGGTGGTCAATGACATCTGCTTGGCACGGTGGTAGCTTTACTGGTTTACCGTATCACTCCCCCACCTTCAGTCATGTAGTCATGAACGCTAGCTCTGCGGACTCCTCAGTTTTGTACAGTTCTGTCAATAGGGTACCTAATCTCAGAGTGTATCATCTTGTTGGGTATTACCCCACCTCCTCCAGTGGATCCTCCTTTTTCTCCCTCTCGCCCTCCCCACCCATTGTTGGAAACACATTCCCCCTCATTTTACACTCCTTGTAGTTCTCATTTTATGCAACAATATCCAAGCATTTGTCTGCCATAATCGGTTTGTATAACTGTGACTATCCCATGAGTCTGATTAATTATCCCTGTTTGTGGATATCTGTAATAATATATTTTGCTATTCATTGGCTTTGTTCCATTCTTCTGAATCTAAATAAAGATTTGCAACAACAACAACAACAAAAAAGAACCATTATTGGAGGCTACGAGGAACTGGAGACCTTACTGTGTTCTGCTCCACATTCAACAGTTTTCATGGATAATTAAATGCTAATGTCCTTTCCAGATACCACTTGTCACAAGAAATGTTCCTTCCTTCTTTCGTTTCAGATCTACCCTTCTAAGTAAAAGAGTTGTTTTGCTCCTCAGATATAGGGAGGGAGTGATAAACTTATCGAAGGTGGCGGATTTCTGAATGGCCTCTATGACTTTGTCAGCTAAGAAAGGAGCTGCAACCTTCACGAAGGACACTGAGGAAACCTGATCTGGAATGATGCTCTAATCCAAACTTTGGAGGCAACATGAATACATGAGAGTCCCATGGAATGAAAGAGGTCAATAGAACAAACAGACTCTAGGCCTAACAAATCAGGAGCATCCGTGACGGTGATAAGGCCAAAAGCTACCATGGTCCTCCATATTCCATAAGCTATCATTGCAGGGTTTATAAGGAGGGGCATCAGAAACCACTTTAGGTACTCAGTTTTTTCTGTCTGTATTAGAGAGCATTTTTGTCTACACTGCTGGACAAAATAAAGAAGATTATGCCGATTTGCTCTTCTGTTTTTTTCTTACAGCTCAGTTATCATGGAATACAGTGATATTTGATCTTTAGTGTAAGGAACAGTATGAGGAACATCCGCTTATGAAGTGATGGCACGATAACTTACCTTTAATCATTACATAAAAGTCAAACTCCTTTGCGCCACAGTTCTTATAACCCACCAACTCCACCTGGAAATGTGCTGTTTAGGCTGGATAGACTGTTGTCCTGCTAGGGTAGTCACCTCAAAAGGCTTGTTTGTGCTTAGACGTAATCATAAACAAAGGGGTTTGTAAAAGACAAAAAAAGGTTTTCTAATGAGTAGATGGAGAACAGTGTGCCTTCGAGTAACACCCTCCTCCTGCAAGGATATAAGCACTAAAACTCCTTACAAGTTACAAACTAGATAATTATAAAGTTGAATTCTCTTTAATGAAGGAAGAGAATGATAGTGTCATGCATAAAAACATGAAAAGACTCTTTCTCCAGTCTGACTTTTTAGGGAAAAGTTTACGACTAAAACATCTGTTACACTCAGAGAATTTAGTAATTACTAGTTTGCTTTAGTGAGAGTTTTCAAGATACTGTCCACTGGTCTAGACTTTCAGCCCCAAGAGGTGCTGCGAATAAAATGATTGGTAACTGCCAATAAGCAAAAGAGCCTTCCTGATCACTTCTCAATTCAGAGCAGACACCAAAGGAATAGGCAACGGAATATTGTTTTACACATATGAATGAGCAACCTTCACTCCGCTTTCTTGTGCCCCCTGCTCCAGACCTCCGGTACCCAGAGTTTTGTCCGCCTGGATCAGATGGTATACAATCGTAAATCGCCACAAAAGACACTCTTTATGGCTTCATTCACTATCTGTAGTATCACACTCGCAAACTAATGGGGGGATTTTGTTGCCGGTCACTGCATTCACATAGAAACTTACTGCTTAAGCAAAACTACAGCAGGTGTTACACAGAACAAAGAAACTGGTTACCTTGCATTGTGTTGTTGGTCACCCAATTTAAGGCGCTCATTCAGACAGGCGATCACTCCCAGTATCACAGTCTGCACACACAGCTTGCTGGGCTTCTCCTGGGAGTCAGGACCACCAGTGTTCTGTAGGAGCTTCTGAAAGCTGATGACTCTGAAAGGCCAGCGATGGACCAGATCATGAAGGACGAGTGTCTTTTTATCGACAAAGGCAGCTTTGAATAAAACTGGGTACAATTCTTTTGGAATAAAATCCAACGCCTTGCGAATGGATGAATGGTCAGACACAGCCTTCTGAGCACAGAGGAACACCAAAGAGCACATGATGTCAAAACAGCAGGACAGGCCGGACTCTGCTCATCTGTGACAGAAGACAGAAGATGAAGGGGTTAATTTATGTGCAAAGGTATATGCTATATAAAGTCTACACATTCAAAACTCTCTACTATATCAATCTTTTAAACACAGTTCGTTAGGGATGGAAAACCTTGCCTAACTAACCGTTGTGTTTACCATTGCACAAGGAATAAGAATGTGCATACCAAGGTGAATATGTTTATGGCAACTATATTGTCAGTGGAAATAAAATAAAACAAAGAAGTGGTGTCAGGTATACAAAACGAAGGCAGCGTATAGTCAGTAAATTTCTAATTGTTTGACTGCATCACACTTTTCTGAAGATGTTTGGATGTTGCACCCTGTGTGCAACGAGAACACAGATACGTGTCTGTCCAGTGTGCCACCCTACATTAGAATGTTCCCTGTAACTTGGTGGATATTTTACGTTTTTACCTGAATAGCCAAACGAGTGTATGAAACATATAATCCCATTAAAGCATACGTCTATTCTTGCTCTAGTAAATACATTTTAATTTTAGTATAACTTAGTTCTAAAAGTACTGCGACCTTTGCTCTACACGACTGCCATCTTGATAAAATACTTTCCTCATCCTCAAGGTCATCCGCCTAGATTGAATCGACATGCCACTGATCAAGCCTTGGCGGTGAGGCTCCTACAATTCTTCCACTTCTGGGACCCAGGTATGGACTTGCAGGATACTTTCTGCGATTACCGCAACACTATTCAGACCCATCGCTCAAGCTTACCTTTTAGTGTTTCTGTTAATGTTATGTCATGCGTATTTGTAATGTGCAATATCACCCACAACAGTATCCTGGTGCTGAGCAGGTGTGTGTGCCTAGCCCTGCCTAACGTAGGTTGAATCAATTAAAAAGCCAAGTCTTCAGCTTCTTGTAAAATTCAAGAATATAGGAGTGGGTCTGATGTGGAGTGGGAAGCTGTTCTATGCTTTAGGAGTGATGTAAGAGAATGCCTGTCCTCCTGATCTCGTCCTGTGTATGAGTTTGAGTACGAGTCCTGCAGAGAGGTGGTGTTTGGGCGGTTAATGCAAGGAGATGCAAATGTTCAGGTAGGAGGACCAACATTTTATAGTGTCTTGCATGTGTGTGTGAGACGTCTGATATTAGAGTGTTTGTGTATCGGGTGGGAGAGTAGCTCCTGAAGGTGAAGTATGATATAAGCTCTCGGTGGGAAATTAAGGGAGACTCTGGCGGCTGAGTTCTGGATAGTTTGTAGTCTTTTAGTGAGTTGCTCTGTGATTCTGGCGTACACAGTGGTCCCATTGTCAAACTTGCAGATGACTAGGGTGTGAGTGACAGTTTTTGCTTGGGAGCCATTTGAAGATGCACCGACAGCGCTGACTTGTGCAGTTATGTCCAGTTTTTAGTTTTTGATTATTCTAATGTTCTTTGCATTGGTGCTGGGTATGGATGTGGGTCTGAGTTCAGACAGCCACCAGCTGGAGTCCCATGGTTAGGTGTTCTGTCAAAAGGTCTCTACTTCCGTTTTGTAAGAGTTGAGATTTTCATCCAGTTAGCTAATTTGGTCATGTAGATGGTGAACTGGTTTCTTGTGTTGGGGGTCTTATCTGAGCAGAGTATGAGTCATAAGCTTAGGAGAGGATGTTGACATGTTCATGGATAACACTGGTCAGAGGTATCATGTATACTTTGAACAGGGTGGAGTGGAACCTTAAGGCACACAGCAGATGAGTTAGCTGGCTTGTGAGAAGTAAGGTGCCAGGATGACAGCTTGTGTTCTATCCATTAAGGAGCAGTTCCAAGGGAGAGTGGGTCCTTAGATGCCAATATGTTGCAGGCGCCTCATGATGATGGGGTGTGGGACCGTGTCAAATGTTGTAGTGAGAATGAGGGTTGCATTGGCTCCTCTTTAAGGATCAAGAAGATGGATGCCGTGTCTTTTCATTGGTTAGGTCTGAATACAGACTGCGTGTGGACGAGAGGCTGCTGTTTGTTGAGGTATTCAATGAGGTATAAATAGATCTATTTCTCTCAATGGGCGTCAGTTAATTTGTTTCTTTAAGACCTTTGTAGGGTATGGTAGGAAGGAGATGGGACTGAGGTTGGAGAGCGTAGCTGGGACAGCAGATGGTTTCTTAGGCAAGGGCATGATGGGGACATGTTTCCAGGTGTCCAGGAATGTGGTTAAGTCGATGAAGGTGTTGAGTTGCGACAGTGACAGGTGTAGTTCAGGGTCAGAATTGCAGTATACGGAGGTGATTTTGTTACAGAAAATGTTCGAGAGACTGCTGCAAAAGTCTTGTGAGAAGGTGATCTTGCTGGAGGCGGCAGGAGGAATGGTGAATACTTTGATGATGGCAAAGATTTTTCTTCTGCTGTTAGTGCCAGCGTCAAGCGATCTGCAAGAGCTCTGTACTTTGTGTTCCGTATCTGCTGCTGGAAGTGGCTTAGGGCTGATTTGAAGAGGTCTTTATCTGGGTGTCTTGACTTGCTTTCTACTTGTTGCAGTAGTGTCTCGTCAGCCTGAGTTCCTCGGTGTACCAACTGGCCCGAGGTCAGCCTCTTGCAGTTAGTTTGCGCTTTAGGGTAGCCAATTCAGGATAATGCAGTGGTAACAAAGTTACATTAAAGGAAGAGCCTTTATCAATGGTTAAAAAAATGTCTCAGTCGCAGTCAGGAACCATCTATATTGCCAGATCACGGAGAAATCAAGCATCTAACTGCTGGCTTGAAGCTGGGTGAAGTGAGGGTGCAGAGAATTGCCTCATGAAGATCCTTACGTCTATGAAGGATAAAACAGGTGCTAGGAGCCTCACCGACGAAGGTCAGTAATCGGAGCTCAAATTAGATCAAGAATCTACGCTTATGGTTGCGGCACGTTCAGTCAGTACACAAGGAGTGTCTTCTTTAAGAAACGGAAACACTAAAATTTATCTCCGATCTGCACAAAAAGAGAATTGACTGGATCTCCCATCATCCATCTGCGCAGGAAGTGACATCACTGGTTTAACGCGGATGACATCTTGCACTCCTTCTCCCTCCCAAGACCTACTTAATAGCAGTTACAGTCCCTCCCCGCACCCAACTATGCACACCTATCATTATAGAGAGAAGTCTCAACAGAGAGGCCAGTCCCTCGACAAACACTAGTACGCAAACCTGTCATCTGAATGGAAGGTCTGAAAGGAGAGGCCAGTCCCTCTCCACACCCTACTAAACACAGCCTTCATTACAAAGACAGTTCTCAGCAGAGGTCAGTCCCACCACACACCTTATTATGCACTCCAGTCACCTCAGAGAAAGGTCTGAAAGGAGAGGCCAGTCCCTCTCCACACCCTACTAAATACACATATTACAGAAAGTGAGTTCAGCAGAAAACCACTTCCTCCACACACCCTACTATGCACACCTATCAAACAGAGAGGTGTCTCAGCAGAGAGGTTAGACCCTCCACACACCCGTCACCTGAGAGACAGGTCTGAAAGGAGAGCCCAGTCCCTCCCTACTATGCACACCTATCACTACAGAGAGAGGTCTCAGCAGAGAGGTCAGTCCCTCTACACAGCCTACTATGCTCACCTATCATGTGAGAGAGACCCAGCCACACCCTACTATGCACATCTATCATTACAAAGAGAGGTCTCAATAGAGAAGCCAGTCCCTCCACAGAACCTTCTACACACAGCCATCATCTGAGAAAAAGGTCTAAAACGAGAGGGTAGGGGGCGTGGCCAAGACAGCGAGGTGAGCGGTCGCACTCTCCGCGAGCTCCCATGAACCTGAACCCATAGACAGTGATTTCACGCAGATCTCCCCCGATCTGCTGGAGAACTGCAGCGGGAACGGTGGAGCGACCACCGGTCCGTCACGGAGCCCAGAACAATCGCGGAGATCGCAACGGCAGAGCTCTGAAGGGCAAACGAGAGCCGGAGCAGAGGAGGGGGCGAGAGCCGAGGCCCGTTGGTGGAGGGGGAGGCATTATGACCCGGCCCAGTTCAGAATCTGGTGACGCAGACTGTGGGAGCGAGGCCTTGGCGGAGTCACCGGCAGAGCCCCGAGACAGAGGGACACCCGGAGACAGCCGGCGGCAGTGCCGGAGCAAGTAAACCGGCGTAGTGTCCTTAAGCAAGGCAAGGGACGCGGCCTACGGACGGGGCGGCTCGAGCCCCTGCTAAAGACCGGGCGGCGGCAGGCCTTGCTGCCGGCAGAGTAAAGGAGAGAAGCCGGCAGCGGTGGGGGGAGCAGCGGAGGGCAGGACCCCTGGGGGGACACTGCAATACCGCCGGAGGAAGGAATGGGCCCCAGATGGGCCTCGCCTGGGGAGCACGGCCTTTTCAGAGAGCGGCCGGGAGGACAGCCGGCCTTTGCACCAGAGGATTGAGGTGAACGCAGAGCCCCTACAAATCCAGCCGGACCCCTGGTGGTGGAGGTGGGGCGCCGAAGGCGGAAGGGCCATAGGCCAGAGTCGGCCACTGGGGGACGCAGCTTAAGGGAACAGAGGGGAGTGGCCGGCCTCCGGCCCTCCCCCCCCACCCCCCGCCCCCCCTGTGAGCCACGTGGCGGACGCCGGACCGCGGGGCCTAGCCGGAGCCTGGGGGACCCTGGGACTGGCTGGGAGCCCAGACCATATCAGAGGGGGAGCTCGCCAGGAACCGAGATTGGAGTGCGGAAGAACAGTGGTGTTGTCTGGGGTAGCCCCAAACCCTGGAGGACGGACACGGCGACCCGAGGTGACCGCTTTGGGGAGTGTCGGGCACGCCGAGACGACACCAGCAGACTGCAGACTTAAGAGGCTGGTAACAACGGGGGCCTGTGGATGGGTGCCCACGACGGAGGGCGCAATAGCGGCCTGCTGATGCAGCCTGAGGCCTAAGGGAGTGCCGGTTGGACATTGCTAGGAGGACGCAGCCAGGAAGTAGATGAGAAGCTGAGGCCTGGATCGGGCCTGCACGGTTTCAAAACCGCGGAGACGACCAAAGGAAGATCGCAGCCGGGCCGGTGAGACACTGGGCGTCAGGAGCGGGACCTGCCCGACAGTAGCAGATACCCGGTGAGCCCGGTCCCCGGCAGGACAGCGACAGCAGTCAGGGTTAAGAGGGAGGTGGCACCCAGCTGGGTCGAGCCCCACAGTGACCGATCTGAGGCTGGTAATGGCCACCAAACCATGACCGAGTGCGGGGAGTGACCTGGAAGAGCTGTGGTGGAGGAGGACAGACCGCTACGCCCGTCGAGGGAGGTAGGCCGAGCGTCGGCAACAGGAGAGGCGGACTTCCCCCAGTTAGCTGTGGTCCCTGAACTTTGCTGAATATTGAAACAGGCCGGAAGCCCGAAAGGGCTCTAGCTAAGAAGTGCCCGCTTATGTGATGGCCGGCAACAGAGGGAACAGGAAGGGGGAGTGGACATTGCCGGAAATGCTGAACAGGGGACCAGCGAAACAAGACAAAGGGCAGCACTCGCCGGGCCCCTCGAGAAACTCGTTGGAGGGGAGGGAACCACCGGTCACCAGGTCCTTCCTGGAATCTCTCTTCAGTTCCCTACGGGATGATTTCCAGACGCTGAAGCAGGAGGTGGCCGGAGAGGTTCGAGAGGTACGGAGAGAGGTCGATAGCCATGGTGAAAGAGTGGCTATCATGGAAGGAGCCGGACATACGAGGGATGAAGAGATCGGGCAGCTGCAGCAGGAGGTGCTGCGTTTGAGAGATCAACAGCTGGACCTCCAGGCGCACAATGAGGACCTCGAAAACCGGTCCCGCCGGAACAACATCCCGGTCCAGGGAGTGCCTCCTAAAGAAGAAGTAAGGACACTGCTGGGTACCTGCAAAGCATGTTCAGGGAGATACTAGGTGAGCCAGAGGACTTCCCTATCAGAATCGACAGGGCGCATAGAGTGGGCCTGGCACGTCGGACTTCGGCGCCACCACCTGATATCCTAGCCTTCCTGCCGGACTTCACGCTTAAGGAGCGGATCCTCCGTGAAGCAAGGAAGCAGCAGTCGGTGCGCTTCCGAGGGCACCCGGTTGCTCTCTTCCAGGACCTGTCGGCAATCACGCCCCAGAAACGGAGAGCATTTAAAATAGCGACGGACTTTTTGAGAGACCATGGGACACAATATTCCTGGGGCCATCCTTTCCGTCTCATCTTCCGGTGGAACGGCACCCTACACCAGCTTCGCTCCCTCCAGGACACATGCGGGGTACTGGGAATCACTGCGACGGACGAAGAAGCGCCCACACCACGTCGAAGGCGCACCACCAGAGACGGCTGGCAGAGAATCTCTGAACGCCGGTCCTCTGCATCTTCCGCTCGACCGGATTCGCCTACTATCCGAGCGGGAATGGACAACGCAGTGAGGGAGGCGGCCAGGGACACGGCATAGGGTGACGTCGCGCTGACAGCCTAAGATGACTCCGGGGGGGAGATCGACACAGCCTTCTTCACAGTGCAGGTTTGGGGGTTCTGGGGGGTGGGGGTGGCGGGCGGGAGTGTAGTTGCTGGATGTCCACTTCTGTAACTTACCACAGACTTGTCCTCTGAGGACTGGACTGGGACTATGAGGTTCTGGAACTCGTTGAGGGTACGGGGAGTGGAGGGTTGTTGGGGTTGTTCTGAGTTTTGGTCAGGGAGGGGGAGGGCCGGGGGAGTTCTGGTTGGGGATAGGGGAACCGGGAGGGTGGGTCATCCAGTGCACGAAACAGGTCTCAACCTGCGCATTTATTTCCACCATCCCACATGTCACCCACAACCCTTAGGATTGTAACTCAATGTCAGGGGCCTAAATAACCTGATCAAGAGACGGGCGGTGTTGTCCCTATTAGAGAGCACCCAGGCGGATATTTGTCTCCTTCAAGAAACCCACTTACTGCCCCGCGACTGCCATAGGCTGCGCTCCCATAAATTCCCGACACAATTTTTTTCTTCCAGCAACACTAAGACTGTGGGGGTGGCGAGTCTGGTGGCCCGGCATTTCAGGGGGGGGAAGTCCTCCACAAACATGCAGAACACAAAAGGCAGGCTGCTGGCTTATAGGTTTAGGATTGGGGGTGTGGCCTTCACGATTGGGTCCCTGTATAGCCCTAATGAACAGCAGGAACGCTTCTTACGGTCGGCGCTGGTGGACATCATGGCCACGCAGGACAGGCATGTTGTCACTGGAGGCGACTTCAATATGGTCTTTGACTCGTCCCTAGACAGGTCCGCACAACGTTTTCCGCAAGCCGGGGAGTTCTCGGCCGGGTGTAAGGCACAGATGGCAGAGGTGGACCTCCATGATCTCTGGTGGTGCGCGCACCCCAATGACAGGGGGTATTCATGTTATTCCCACGCACATAAAACGTACGCGAGACGGGACAATCTCTTGGTCACGACCCCGGTACGCGCTCTGGCCTCAATGACGGAGATGGGAGTGGTCTCCCTGTCGGACCATGCCCCGGTGTCCACCACACTATGTCTACCGCCGGTGTCCTGCCCTCCCAGGGTCTGGCGCCTCAGAGATACCTTATTGCACAGGAAAGCGGTGGTAAAACATATCACGGATACGATTAAGGACTATTTGTTCCACAATGATAACTCTGACACCTCCCTGGCGACACAATGGGCGGCCCTGAAGGCTGTGCTTAGGGGGGAGTTTCTGTCCATCTCTTCGGCTGAAAACAAGGAACGCCAGAGTAAGAGGGATGAACTCACCAAACGGGTCCGCAAGCTTGAACACATAAACCGTCGGACAGGGGCTCCTCGAATCTGGAGGCAGCTCACGGGAGCGAGGAAACTCCTGACGGCCCTGGATATGGACCACGCGGAGTACGCTGCGCCTGCGCCATACCTACTACACTGGGGGGGACCGCTGTGGCCGACTGTTGGGGAACCGGCTCAGGGTGACGCACCAACGACAGATGGTGAAGGGGGTCTCCGACCCCACGGGGACGATGGTTACGGAGGATGCCCATATTGCTGAAACCTCTCGCAAGTTTTATGCAGATCTTTATGCTGGGGATCCCCCGGATGAACATGCGACGGCGGCGTACTAGGCCTCGGTCACCCTCCCTTCTTTGGCCCCCTTGCAGCCAGAATACCTGGACAGAGATATTCGGGTCGAGGAGGTGATTTCCACCAGTGCCAAACTTAAGCACGGTAAAGCTCCGGGACCGGACGGATACACGTCTCTCTTCTATAAAACGTTTTGCACGTCGTTGGCTCCGCTCCTCACCCGCCTATTTAACTCGTTCGCTGACCCCGGTGCCATGCGGCCTGAACTTTTACGGGCCTCTCTTACGGTCATTCCCAAGCCAGGGAAGGACCAGACGCAATGCTGCTCGTACAGGCCGATATCTCTCTTGAATGTAGATCTTAAGCTGTATACCGGGATTCTCGCGGCCCGATTGGCCCCCCATCTACCGGGCCTTATAGAACCAGATCAGGCAGGATTCGTTCCCGGGCGGCAGACGGTGGATAACACTAAGAGGATCGTTCACCTCATAGAGAAGGCCTCCCGAATCCAGGGAGAGAGAAGGATGTTGGCGGTGGATGCCGAAAAGGCGTTCGACCGTGTACACTGGCCCTATCCAGAACAGGTCCTGCTGAAAGTGGGTATAGGAGAGAAATTCCGACCCATGATTTTTAATTGCTATAGGTTCCCGACGGCGGTAGTACGAGTGAATGGATACAACTCACGGAGTTTTGACATCGAAAGGGGCACAAGGCAGGGGTGCCCGCTTTCGCCCCTGCTCTTCGCCCTTTATATGGAGCCCTTTGCCCAGCGGATACGTATTAACCCGGCGGAAATGGGGGTGAGGTTTGGGGGCTTCACTCACACCATAAGCCTCTATGCAGACAACGTAATACTGTCGCTGGATAGCCCCCGGACTTCCCTTCCGGTGTGCATTGTGGAGCTAGACTCCTTTGCCGCTGTTGCGGGCTTCAACATGAATATGGGAAAATCGGTGGCTTTGGACGTGTCCCTTGCACCAGCCACTAGATCTTACCTACAAGGCCTGTTCCTAATGCTCTGGTCGTCGGATCTGGTGCCTTATTTGGGGATCCAGTTGGCTCCCACCCTGCCGGCTATGGTGGCAGCTAACTACACCACCTTAAGCAAAAAGATCCGGGAGGAACTCGGACGGTGGACTCGCAGCACCCTTTCTTGGTTGGGCAGAATAGCTGCAGTTAAAATGACGGTCTTACCCCAGATTTTGTACCTATTCAGGGCCTTGCCGCTCCAGCCGCCCGCGGGGTGGATCCAACAAACGCAGGCAGATCTTGCGCGTTTTATTTGGCAGGGCAGGAAACCCAGAATGAAGAAGACACTCTCCATGCTGGCCCCAGAGGCTGGGGGACTAGAGATACCGGATCTCCGCAAGTACTTTCAAGCAGCACAGCTGCGTTATCTGGTGGAGTGGAGTAGGTGGGAATCGAACAAGCACTGGCTCTTCCAGGACCAGGCGGTGGCGGGCCGGCCCCTGCAGGAGGTGCCATTTCTGCGCCGAGCTTATCGCCCCACAAATTTATATGCTTCTTTTGTCACCAGGGTGCCCCTAAGGGTTTGGGATGCCACCAACATCGTTCACAATCTTACCACATTCCCCGCACCACTCACGCCGCTGGTCGACAATCCGGACTGTACTCCGGGGATGGAGAGAGGGGCCTTTGCCCACTGGCGAGCGGCCGGGTGTCAGGCACAGTGCCATGTGTACTACCCGGAGGGTGTCATTCCCTTCCCACGCTTTCGACAGGAGTAATCATTCCCAGAGACCGAAAGGCTCCGCTACATGCAGGTTAGCCACTGGGCGTTGCACCCACAGGTGCGGCTGACAGGCGACTGCTCCCTTATGAGAGATGGCTCTTATCTCGCACGTTGGATGCAAAACTGATTACCGACCTTTATAAGCTACTGCAACCGCCTTCTTCACACTTCTACAATCCCGGGAGGGAGCGTTGGGAGAGGGAATTAGGCAGGACACTGAGCCATAAGGAATGGGAGCAGAGATCATACAGGGCAAGGCATTCGGCATACCATATGGGACTCACCGAAACACTGACAAACGTTTTAACCTACTGGCATTATACCCCAGAACGTGTACATGAAATGGACCATAATAAGGATAGCACTTGTTGGAGGGGATGCGGGCAGGTGGGAACATTGACACATATTCTATGGGACTGTCCGCTCCTAGAATCTTACTGGAAAGCAGTGATAGATGACATTGACTCTCATTTCGACACCGAACTTCCACGCTTCCCAGCATACGTATTATTAGGGCTCCAGAATGGGCTGAGATATCCCCCTAGATCTCGCAGAGGCAGACAGATAGCCATTGCATTAGGCTCAGCGGTACAGAACATTCTTCTACACTGGCGCACCGCCACGCTTCCCTCTATCACCGGCTGGCTCCATAGACTGTGGCATGTTTTCGGAATGGAGAAACTGTCGCTCACAGTGGCAGGGGATACAGAACAATTTGATGACCTTTGGCAGCCGTTCCAGTCCCTGCTACTCACTGAATTCAGGGAAATCACCTGCCCAAGGTACCTCCGCCTCTTAAGGCTTACGACGCCCGAAGAGCCGACTTCTTGAATGGATGCTGGGCTACACTCCTAACTAAAGGGTGGCTGAGGTAGATGGCAAGGGATAGGCCTGCGCACTGGACGATGGGGAGGGAGGGGTAAGGGGATCGGGGGTTGGGGTAGTGGGGGGGGGATTGTCATTTTATTGCAACACTGCCTATCTTTATGCGTCGCTGCGGACTAGTCCTCAGTTGAGATGCCCTTTGGAGAAACTAACACCAGGAGTGCGGCGCTAGCCGCGGTGACTTGACACTTTATTTGCTCTGGATGCTTTGTTTAATTGTGTTGCACCAATAAAATGCTTTAAACCTAAAAGGAGAGGGTAGTCACCCCTCACACCTGCCATGCGTTTCTTATGAACTCACATATGATGTCACTCATTACAAGTTCTGTGACATCATTAATGACATCATTGATTACATCATATAAGCTTTGTTTTCTTGCATATTGCTATATATATTGCTATGGCTTTGCAAGTAGCATACTTCACGTTAACAATCAACCACAGATATATGGGAAAATCTCATTGAGTATAGTGTTAAATCTCTATACAACCATATAGAGAAAGCAAAACTAGTGAATGCAAATTCCAAAACAAATGCCCTACTACAGACAGATTTTATCTGTATCAAATCCCTGACACATACTAAACCTACATTAAGAAATGAAGTTGATATCAGTAGAGTACTGTAAACAGTGATTACTCTATAGTGAGAGTTTACTTTATGCCACAGTTTACAAACCCTGAAACTTCCATAAAAAACACACCACAGATAATTTAAAAATATATACAAAAAAAGTGCACAGACAGCGCAACAGTTGTCAAACAAGCATTTGCAATGCAATAGGTCTTGCATTAGTGATAGTTTGAGGTATTGGCGTTGAAAATAATAACAGTAATGCGAGATCCAATGCATTGTACATGCTTGCGTAGTGAGCCGGGAACAAGCATTGTATGTCTCAGTGCAATACCGCAAGCTGCTCCTAGAGGTCCCTAGTGAGCAAAGCACCATCACTGCATGTCTAGGTGCATTATCGTAAGCTGCTCCTAGAGGTCCCTAGTGAGTAAGGCACCAGCACTGCATGTCTCAGTGCAGTACAGCAAGCTGCTACTAGAGGTTCCTAGTGAGCAAGGCACCAGCACTGCAGGTCTAGGTGCAGTGCTGCAAACTGCTCCTAGAGGTCCCTAGTGAGCAAGGCACCAGCACTGCATGTCTAGGTGCAGTACCGCAAGCTGCTCCTAGAGGTCTCTAGTGAGCATTGCACCAGCACTGCATGTCTACAAAGTTGGAATTATTGGCATTATAAATGGCAATGTTTTTTACCTAGCCATGTTGCAGGGTTCAGTACCATATGTGGCCAAAGGGGGACCTCTTTTGGTCATATATGGTAATGTACCCTGCAGAAGATATGGCAAATCCACCCTACCGATAATGCATTGCATGCAAGACAGAACTAAGAGTACATTCAAATAACTATTTCCATATATACAATTAGTAGCTTTGAAAAGAGACAAAATAATTATTACATTAATATCGGATTAGGTTGTACTCTGTGGAGCTGATGAAGGGAAATTTATAGACTGGCTCATATACATGTGAGATATTCTAGTGAGTGAAGTAACCACCGCCAGTCTAGCTGAGAACAAAGTGTGTGTCCTGCCTGAAGCCTTTCAAGAAAATAGTGCCTTGAGGCTGTAATTAAAACCTAGGGAGTAACAACACATGTAATAGGGGGTGTCCTCATGGGAGGTTACAAGACGAAACAAGGCGGTACTAAGGAGGGACTACTAAGCCTATTGACCAATGAAAAGCCACCTTTTCCAAAGGATAAGGACAGGAGCCAACTAAAAAGATGGGCGGAGCTTTATGCCCATATCAGGAATACAGTATGTCTCTAAGAGACAGCGCAAGCGCTGCCTATGCGAGATCTAAAAAGACACTATTCGCTAAAAACAGTGGTGTAACACAGGTACCGCAGCCCCCACAGTGCTGGGGGGCCTACAAGCTGTACAGGGGTCCCGAGCTGCAGGGGGCAGCATAAGCAGAGGCCTGAGCGCTCTAGATTAAATCCGGAGAGGGGGCCCCTCCATGTACCTTGCAGGGGGGCTTCCTCAACTTTCGTTACTCCACTGGCTAAAAATAACCAAGATCTGAATGTGCTAAACATTCTAATACCTGCACCGTTAACAATAAGGTGGAAATGTTACAGATAGCCAATCTTCTGAAGCACAACAAGCACACCTACATAAGTTGGTAACTGGTGCACACAGTCTTCTATGTTAAGTAGAAATTGTCATGCTGAGGCGATTCTCTTCAATAAGTTAAGGCTGCTCACAATACTTAGTATAGTATATAGTAAGTAGAACCTTTGCCCGGTTAGAAACTTTTTCTGCAGTACCAAAATACTTATATGGCACATAATGAATACAAGTCTACTGTCACCTGTGCAGAGTTACCCTTGAATACAACGATTTATAACATGTTTAATAGCTCTATACAGCTATGGTGCATTAGGAGGACGTGCATTTTTTTTAAATACTAACACCCATTAGGTGGGACCAAACAGTACAAAATTAAGTGGAAAAGTAATCTGATAGTTATCCGCCAAAATCTTAACCTTTAAAACAAATGAGCACACTCATTGGATGTCATCAGTGATGTCATAGAAAATGTCATGAGTGAAGTCGTGAGGTCATAAGCCGTGCACTGCGGAAGCACTAGTTATAGTTAGAGCTGCTAACTAACTGGTAAATTTCCGTGTTCATTAGCTCGAGCCCGACCAGCGCATACGCTGCTCTGAAAGGCATGCAGTATTGAGGTGCGGCATAGAAGCTCTGCCCATCTTTTTAATGGGCTTCTGTTACTGTCCTTGCAAAATTATTGTTTTTCATTTGTGAACAGGCTTAGTAGTCCCTCCTTGGCACTGCCTTGTCTGCATTCTTGACCTCCCATAACGACTGGACTTTATACTGGTGTTGTTATACAGTCTGCTTTATAAGTTAGTGAGCACTATATTTTTGGTGGGTTGGCCAGCTCCGGCAATCTGTTGCCTCTCGCTGGCATGCACTCCCTAATGTCATTGCTGCACTTAATTTTCCCTGGGCTGTCCCCACACCATCACCTTTCATCCTCTCTACTTTAGCATTCCTTGTTTTGCTTCAGTTACATCATCATGCATACTTTTAGCGTGGCGCCCGTTTAACGAGTGTCGCACTTTGTTTTGCTTGCAGCTTCAGCACTGCATCTCCCCCATCAATAAATAAAGGAAAGGGTGCAGTACCCAAGGCTGCTACTAGGTGTCCCTCTGAAGTTATAAATAGACCTCCTGTAGCAACATAAGGAACTTCACCCAGAGGGACATCTAGTAAAAGCATGTGCTAGTACACCCTTTCATTTCTTCGTGTACCGTATTTTCCGGCGTATAAGACGACCTTTTAACCCCTTATAATTTTCTGAAAAGTTGGGGGTCGTCTTATAAGCCGGATACAAAATTAGACTGTTTGTTTTCGTGGTTTTTTTCAACAGCGCGGACTACTCCTGAAGGTTCTCGCGCTTCCGGCCCAGCCGGAGGTGGGGGAGGGTGGCTCTAATCCAGCCGGAGGTGGGGGAGGGTGGCTCTAATCCGCCCGCCAGCCACAGAGGTGAAGAGTTGAAGAGCATTGCATCCTGGGGGCTCCCGCGCACAATTGGCTTTCAAGCCGCAACTTCGCTCCAACTTCGCCCCTACTGCCTGGTGGGTAACCCCGAGGCCTCCCGCAGAAATTGGCAGCCATAATGCCGGAGGATTCCCGCCGGAGCATTGCATCGGTGGACAACGCTGAGGATCCGCGATAGCATCCACGGAGTCGGAGGACGCCGCCGGGCACTGGAGCTGCTTCACTGCGGTAAGCTGAGCGTACTCGGAGGACTAGCGGGTGGAGGGATTACGGTAGGCTTGCAATATTCCCAGCATACAAGCAAGGTGGAAGAAACATTTCCCGCCTAAGTTACATGGTTCAAAAGTGACAATAGCGAGCAACCAAAATACATGAGGTAGCAATCGGTACATTACAAGAGAAAAAAGTGATAAGTGTGCAGGTTACCGGTATAACAAAATACATGAGGTAGCAATCGGTACATTACAAGAGAAAAAAGTGATAAGTGTGCAGGTTATAAAAGCGTACAAGGTACAAGTAGAGCGTTGGACTGTGCTGGAAGTGGGGGTATTCTTGGGGTAGTCTTATACGGCGAGTATAGCACAAAACCTAAATTTGATCAAGCAAAGTGGGGGGTCGTCTTATACGCCGGGTCGTCTTATACGCCGGAAAATACGGTATTTGCTTTTTTCTTATTTGCGTTTGGCCTCTGGGTTCGGAGATAGCTCGCATATTTACAATAAACACGAGGAGCACAATAATTGCTAGGGAAAAAAAAGATTTTTAATGCAATTGCTCGAGCATTGCTGAAAGTTTGAGCTATTAGCATTGCATTATTATTAGCAACGCCAATAGCTTAAACTTTCAGCAATGCGAGACCTATCTCATTGCAAATGCTTGTTTTGTTTGGTTCAAAACGTGAATGTTCACATTGACAAATTCACCTAACTATTAGACTACTTTTCATAGATTTTGATTTGCTAATAACTTTGACCCAGTTTGACAAATCTTCACAAAACGTTCCCAACACAAGTTCACCAACCCATTTGGCTGCTTCCTGGGAGGTTTTGAGCGGATCTATCCAGCAGGGACCACGAAAAAAGGGGGGTCTAAAATGCAAAAGCCCCATGCATTTTCCATTGACTTCTTTAAGACGTGCTACAGCAATAACCGAATTACACCAAATTTGACAGAAATCTAGGACTTGGTCCATAGATTGTGCTTGGCGTAAATCATTCATTGATAACTTTACTTCGGTCATTGAATATAAAAGTGCAGATAAAATACATACAAGCACGATGATAAAATCCATAAATACAAACAGTTAAAAAGTTATTAAACATAGAATTTATCAAAAATTATCAAAGAAAGGGGGAGTAAAATGAGAAAAGGGTTAATAGCGGGGGGTTGATCCAATTAAGTCCATATCAGAAAGGTGGTCCTTCTACGCCACATGCCATGTAAGAAGCGGGAAACAGAAAACACAGTGGGAGGGGAGGTATCATAAGTTAAAATTCTACAAGCCTGTACACATTGTCTGAGTCCCAAGTTTCTGCACAGTGGAGCCTACCAGCGTTTCCGTATTATGCTATACGCCGGGCAGAAAAACAGGACATGGGCAATATCTTCAATGCTGTTATTACAGGCTGGGCAGGTTCCCTCATTTGAGATAGTCCATTTAGAGGTCAGCGCCCTGATGGGCAAGCAGCCATGTCTCAGTTGAGTGTATAGTTTTCTCGCAGGAGGCGGCTGCACTAAATCTAGGAATTCCTGCTTCTTGGGCCCAGTTTTCACCTGCAGAAACTCAGTTGTTAGCCTGCCCAGAGTTGGCGATCTGTGAAGTGAGTTGAGGCTATAATTTTTCAGGATAGCCAACAGTTCTGACTTCTGGAACCTAGGACAGCTTTCCCCCGGGAACTCCCACAATTGAGGCAAGCCAATTTGGTAAAGCAAGACCTTAATGTGGGATAGCCAGGGTATATTTTTGTACTTGAGCTGCCCCCAGACTGCTAAAAATTCCGCTCTGTAGTCAGCAAGTTCCGGTGCAGTCCAGAGCCTTTTCCAGTAGAGCAAAGGACGTGCGGCTATCTGATCTTTTATGGACTCGAGGCCCATATCTATCCGCAACGGTATAAGAGGGGTGCTTTGGGGTAAGCCTACCAAATTTCTCATAAAAGCTTGTTCCACCTTGAGCAGACTCAGTACGTTCTTGTGCCCCCATAATTCTGTGCCATACGTAGCTGCTGACCTGGTCTGGGCTCTATACGTTTTAAGGACTGGGGCGACTGGTTTAAATTGTGAAGTTTTATGACATTTCCCAATCCCCCCTGTGATCTGTGAAAGTCTCATGGCAGATCTAGACACCTGGTTGCCCCAGTCAAAGTCTTCAGTTAATGTGACAACCTGGTAGATAAAGGTTTTCACCCGCTCAAGCGGAGTGCCATTCAAGACAGGGTTCGGGCGGGTGTGCCTTGGAGGATTGAAAACCATAAACTTGGTTTTATCCAAGTTGACCTCCAATCCCCTTGTAGCACAAAAGTTTGAGAACCCATCCAGAACCCGATGGATGCCTGTTGATGTTCGAGATAATAGCAGAGTGTCATCCGCGAACATTAGAGCAGGCACCTTTCCAGTAGCCAATCTCGGGGCATCGTTATCCCTAACTCCATTCAATTCTTCTATCAAGCCATTGACGTAAAGCAGTGGTTCCCAAACTTTTTTGACCCTTGGCTCCCTTAACCTAATTGGCAGTTGGCCGTGGCTCCCCACCATTTTTTTACCATTCTGTGAGTCTGTTGCACAGCAGCAGGGCCGGCTTTAGCACTGGTGGCGCCCAGTGCGGCAATGTTTTTGGGCGACCCCCCTCCCAATGACCACCTCCGCCACCAATTCCCTCCCTACTACCCTTTAACAGTCTCTATAACCACTCTCTCTCAGATGCATTTAATACATTTTATAGCGTCACTCAAAAAAGTGAGGGCAGGGCCCTAGCTGAAATCTAAAGAAGCAGTGCGACCGGTGCCCCCGCAGGGGGTGAGGACTTCACACAGGGGCGCAAAAACACCTGCTACCGCGTTCCTGGCCTCTAGCAGTGTTCAGGCAGCAATTAAAATGTCAATAAAGCTCCGGTGATTAATATTCTCCTAGGCAAGATCAGAGTTTTGTCTAATATAGAATTTTTGACTCGAGGAAGTTGTTATTCTTGGTCAGGTAGTGCAGAAGGTTGATATGTCTGCTGCACAGAACATGTACCGTGCAGATCACAAAGTGAATGTAATGTAAACAGGTCTGTGAGTTACTGCGTTTGTCAGAGACTTCCTTTTGTTAGTTGTAGTTTACAGTCAAAGTCAAAGTCAAATGATTTATATAGCGCGCTACATACCCAGAGGGTCTCAAGGCGCTTGAAGAAGGGTGGGGAATTACTTGTCGAATATCCAAGTTTTAAGTTGCTTTCTGAATGCTAGGTGGTTCTGAGTGAGGCGAAGGTGAGTGGGAAGTGAGTTCCAAGTTTTAGCTGCCAGGTAGGAGAAGGATCTACCTCCCATGGTGGTTTTGTTGATGCGAGGTACAGTAGCAAGGGCTTGGTTGGAGGATCGTAGCTGGCGGGAGGGGGTGTAGAAGGAAAGTCGTGTGTTGAGGCATTCGGGTCCGAGTTCATAAAGTGATTTGTGTGCGTGGGTTTGGAGGCGGAAAGTAATCCTCTTATTGACGGGGAGCCAGTGGAGGTTTTTCAGGTGACCAGAGATGTGGTCTTTACGCGGGATGTCTAGTATGAGTCTGGCTGAAGCGTTCTGGATGCGTTGGAGTTTTTTCTGGAGTTTTGCGGTGGTACCGGCGTATAGGGTGTTTCCGTAGTCCAGGCGGCTCGTGACCAGTGCGTGGGTGACCGTTTTTCTAGTTTCGGTGGGGATCCAGCGAAATGTTTTTTTGAGCATGCGAAGAATGTTGAAGCAAGATGATGAAACGGCGTTGACTTGTCTGTTCATAGAGAGTGTGGAGTCCAGGATGACGCCCAGGTTCCGTGCGTGGTCCGTCGGGATGGGTGCTTTTCCAAGGGCCTCTGGCCACCGAGAGTCATCCCAGGCGGAGGGGGAGGTACCTAAGATAAGGACTTCTGTTTTGTCTGAGTTCAGTTTCAGACGGCTGTGCTTCATCCACTCGGCTACTTCTTTCATTCCTTCATGTAGGTTGGTTTTGGCAGTGTTAGGGTCTCTGGTGAGTGATAGGATCAGTTGAGTGTCATCAGCGTAGGAGATGATTGAGGAAATATAATTTTTGATCGAGTAGTGTTCCCCAGCGAGTACCCCACCGTCTCCATGTACTAGCTTGCAGTGCATGTTATTTCCCTCCTGTGCCAGCTACGAAGACGCAAATACATTTGCGTCCATCATTAACTTGTCCTCTTTCAGATCCGCCATGAACGGATTGAATATTCAGTTTCTATATATGCTGTGCCACCGTCTTTTTGTGGTACACTTTACACGTTTTTCAGCTCTGGCGAAGTAGGCCCAGAATATGCCATTGAGCCTTTTTCGAGTTCTCTCCTGCTTTCTGACTCCGAGGGCCTCAGCCCAGGCTACCTCTGTACCAGTGGCCCCCACCTTACTCCTTGCGCGGCTCCGGCGCATAGCCTAACCTCTGCCTGCCAAGACCGTCTTCAACCTTCGAATTATCTGCTCCACTCCTCGAAAACACATTCCTGTCTCGTAGCTCAAGTAAACATCCTCCCAGCTGCAGGAGCAGAGGGCCCGGTTCTTCTGTCTCCGTGCAAGTAATTCATAGACTCCGTTGCCATGGTAGGCCCATGCCCCCTCACCCTGCATGCCAACACGTAGACGCATACATGCAGACAGTATAGAGTAGTCTCCGCCCGAGAGACCTTTTCCCTTCCAGACACTACTGTTCCTTAAACATACGATACCAGATACGATTTGGGATTAGGTTGATCTGACATCCCAGACTTATGTCTACACTTATGTCTACACTTGTAGTGCTAAATGTCAAGTCCTTTCACCTTCTGGTTATACGTCAGACACACGTCAAGCTGCTGCGCGCGCATCTCTGCCTTATATTTCTGCTGACATTGCAAGATTCTCTTATGTATCCACCCATTTTGTGACCTCATGATCAATGACGTTTCTAGTGTACGCCTTCATGCACGCCTATTATACCGCCTTTTTAATGACGTTTAATGACGTTTCCATGTTTTATCTCTACTTTTCCAGTTGTTACGCCTACTATATGCTCATACATTGTAATGCATTGACTATATATATGTGTTTCTGTAAACAATATGTTGTCTGTCTTCCCTTCCTGAACCCTGTGTGGTGATGGAATGGTTATGCCACCTTGGCTCGAGCCAATAACCCAATTCCTTTTACAGGAATAAAACCCTTTTGAGTTTACCTCAATATCCCGGATTTTGCCTCTTATTTTTCTGAGTTATTCTTATTGATTATTGATAGCAAATTAAGTATAGGTAATCGATTTTACCACAGTTCTGGCGCCCGAACAGGGACCCCTCCCCCACCCCACGCGCCGGCGGTGCGTTGCAGGCCTAGCCCCCTGCCACAGCCGGACGGACAACTACGCGTACCCGCAGGATTTCCTGTATCTCCCTCAGGCCAACGGAGGTGACTGAGGCTGCGATCGACACCCAGACGAGGCGGTGAGGCGTGCGGAGGATCCCAACCCGAGCCTAGCTGAGAGAGCAAGATCCGTGGTATACCGAGGCCCGCCAGGTTCCGAAGTTCCGAAGTATCTGCGTCGAGTCCGAATCCAGTCCGTGTCGAGTCCAGTCCAGAGTTTCCGAGGCCTTCTGTTTCCGTGCTTCCTGGTGAGTACCGTTGCTAGGGACGCATCCTGACGTGCGCATTAGTTTGTGCCGGTCAAGTCGGGTTCGGGTACACGAGCCTGTTCTGCACTGTTTAGCAGTGTATCTGTACTGTATAGCAGTATATCTAGTCTGCACCTGTATAAGGTGTATCCGTGCCGTTTAGCGGTACATCCTGTTGCACTTGTCATTGTACTCAATTAATGTGATTCGTTCCTGAAATGTTTTAATGTGTCATTCAGATGTCGTGGTATGAGTGAATGTTCGATTGTCATTGTTGTGCTTAGACGTGTCTTATGTACAGTGTGTTCATATCTGAGTAGGAATCAAGTAGCCAGATTTCAGAATGCCGTTGTTCTCTAAACTAAGACAAATAAAAACCCGCAAAGGGGTTCTAGAAGAAGCTGTTCCCGTTCCACCTAGGGACACTCCAGGGTACTTTATGTACCATAAGCACGGCCTAGATGCTGTTTTATTTCTCGACTTATGGGTGGATTATACTAAAGAACTGTCAGAGAATCAGAGATGGCCCGCTGCAGGGACATGGGATGCAGATTGCATCATGAGAGTAGAAGAAGCATGATGGAAAAAGAAAGCCAGACAGTCACAGAAAGATGCCATCGAGTTATGGCGTAAAGAGTCGCATAGGCGCACAGAAAAAGCTCACAGACTAGAAGAAAAGAGTAAGGAGGAACCCGACAAGGTCCGAGAAAACGCATTAGTTGAGGAAGGTATCAGAGTAAAATTAGAACAAGTAGACAGACAGCGTAATACGCTTATGAATGGCATGTTCCCCATCCTATCAAAAGGCCTGCCTAAGGCCTCTCCAGAAATACCGAAGGACCTACCACCCCCATTGCTCCCGACTAAAACGCACCCAAGGACAGCAAAGGACGTTTTCCTTTCTTCCTACTTAGATGATGTTGCTCCCACCTATGTTAATACCCCATTGCCTGCCCCATTGCCTGCGCCAGTGCCTGCGCCAAATGGTCAGAATCCTTTTGCCCTTCCTCCCCGACAAGCTACTCCTCCTCGGTTTCCTCCTCCTGATCTACCTCCTCCTACTTCTCTTGATACAGATCTGACTAACCCTTTCGGAGCCGGTGCCTCAGGAGGTGCGTCCGGAGGGGCAGGTTACCAGACTCCGCCACCAACCCATCGCCTGAGTCTTAGGGAAATAGCGCAACAGCGTACACCTAGAACAGATATTACATTTTATGGAGATCGCCTTGCAGATTGTAGATATGATCCTGTACCTGGTAAAAAGAATGACGTGGACATGTTACTTGCATCAGTACGTCTACGACGAGTCACAAACTTCCTAATGTCACTACCTGAAATGACAGAACATATGGATCGAATATATAAGTTTGTGCAGACAGGAGTAGGGCCTGAAAGCATTAAAGAGGCCATGGATCATCAGAAAGTGGATACTAAAGCCAAGTTATTACGGTTTCTTATAAACTGTTTTATTCGAGAAGCAGATAGGCCGGGTGCGAACCCGGAAGATTTGAAAGCACTCCACAAGTGGGGCCGACATATAGCCGATGGACAGCATGACAAAGAAGCTAGTATAGAGAACATGTACCGAAGAATCAGAACTTCAATAACTAAGATGCACGAGAAAAGACAGGCTGCACCAGAAACAGATGCAGATAAACAAGAATCCACAGAGGAGGAGGCAGAGGAAGAACCAGAGACACCAGTACAAGTACAGGCACCAGTCAGAGATAGGGTCGCGTATGTAGGTAAAGGAAGACCGTTCAATAATTCGATGCGCCCAGTGCGCGCAGAATGTAAAAGAATATATCAGGAACCAATGTGTAATCCTAAAACACCCGAACACCTGTTCCAAGCCACCGACCGAGTACTTCAAGAGCGCATGGGGTATCATGCACTTGACTCTATGGATGAACAAGAATTAGCCAGGTCAGCCGTACAATGGGCTGACAATTCTGAGAAATATGGTGATGATGTGCTAGCGCATACGTTTCTGAACTTGACACCGAGTGAACAGCGTTTAGCTGGTATGTACATGATACAGCATCTGCTTTTATTATATAAAAGCCAACATTCTGATCCAGGTCCCCTGCGCGATATACTGATAGAACTGGTCACGAACAGATGGAAAGGTTTAAGTACTGATCTAATTAAAGCAATTCTAGAACACCGCCACAAGTATAGTACATTCTTATGTCCACAGATCAATTCAGTACCCGTTATGGAACGAAAGACCATGTATTACATGGATAGACAGAATCCGTTGCGAGAAGTGCACCCCGTACAGAATGCAGACAACACGCTTAGACGCGTGTTTGTGTATACTCCCGTAACTAAAATGGAATTATTGGAAATGAAGAAATTAGTACCCAGTCACGATAAAGACCCTGCAGGTTTTCACCGCGAAATAAAGGATATGTTATTAATGGGCGATTACACTTATCCCGACCTTATGAAAATACTGAAAGTACTACTACCTCCAGGCATATACGAGAAACTCAAAGAAAAAGAGTGGGAGGTGGGTGATGCAAAGATTGATTGGGCTGTATTACAAGATGAAGAGAATACCCGAGTTCCAGGCCTAGGGCTTGGAGACAAAGTTAAAGCGTTACCAGGTTTATTGGTACAAGTGTTGCCACGTTTATTGAGTACGAAAAAGGAAGATTGGGGTGCAATTTCAGCATGCAAACAGAAACCTGATGAAGACACTAGTGATTTTTATACACGATTTGAGAAATGTTTTGGTATTAATAGTGGTTTGAAAGCAAGTAGCGAGTCATATCCACATCTTTTTGTAACGAAATTAGTCGAGAATTCCCTACCCCAGGTCAAGAACAGAGTACTGAAAGTAGAAAGTACTTGGCAAGCTAACACCCCTTCGCAAATGTTACAAATGTTACAGTATCACCAGAATAGACTTAGAGAAGAACAAGAACACGAACAGAGACGTATGAAAGATACGAAAATGAAAATGTTAGTTGCTCAGTCAGTTCCTGCTGATGGTCAGAAAAAGGGTGCGAACCAATCTAGTAATTCGTCAGCTCCTGTAAAGGGTGTATGTAATTATTGCAAGCAGCCAGGTCATTATATAAATGAATGTGCCGTTTTGAAACATAATATTGCCACGGGCAAGACAAAAGAGAGACCGCGTCCTCCTAGACAAGATCAGACTTCACAAGAAGTACCCCAGAATACACAGCAGATCGCACCCATGCCAGCTCCTTCACAGACAGTAGCGATACCTCAACAACAGCCCATTACTGCAACACAAACCACGACACAGCAAATGTATCAGTATGCACAGAACGATTACCCTGATTACCAGCGATACACATGAAACAGCCTAGAGAGTGAATTCCGCTTGCCCCTTATTGAAGTACCTGTAGATCAGAATGGTCCTTACGTACATAGTCAAGTTTTAGGGAAAGACAGAAAGTTTCTCATTGATACAGGGGCAAGCAGGACCACGATAAGTCACAATGAAGTACCAGGGGCACCCCTCTCAGGCTCACAGAACGTGTCCCTCGGATTTTCAGGAAAACCCATTATTAACGAAGTATCACAACCCCTCCCTCTTGCAGTAGGTCCTCTGACACGGACTACAGATTTATTGCTCACGAAATCATGCCCGGAAAATCTATTAGGCATAAAAACACTGAAAGCTTTAGGAGCTATTATTTGTTGTTCTCCCGAGGGAGTACGATTATTTTTGCGAGATTTCAAAGGCCATTATGTATTGAGAGATATGGATCCCCGACTACAGAACGTCCCTGCCCACCTGTGGGCGCAGGGCCCCACTGATGTAGGTTGCATGCACATTACCCCGTATCGAGTCACACTTAAAGCAGGAGTGGTATTACCACGAATTCGACAATACAAGTTACCCCCAGATGCTGTAGTGGCTTTACTGAGAATCATTGACGAGCTAATCGCACAAGGAGTGGTTGTGGAAACCGACTCTAATGTGTGTAATTCTCCTATCATTCCTGTCCTTAAACGTACTGACCCAAATGCTCCACCTGTTTATCGATTGGTTATTGATCTGCGCGAATTGAACAAATGTATTGTACCACAGTACCCTGTGGTTCCAGATATCTCTTCGTTACTGACAGCCATTGATTCCGAAGCAGCGTTCTTTACTGTAATCGATCTCAAGAATGCTTTCTTCAGTGTCCCCATTGATCCGGAGAGCCAATTTCTGTTCGGATTCAGTTTAAATGGACGATCTTTTAAATTTGCCCGTGCACCTCAAGGATTCACAGAAAGCCCCAGTATCTATAGCCAAGCATTGAAAAAACAACTCGACAGTATCCACATGCCAGTTCACACTGCTCTGCTTCAGTATGTCGATGATCTGCTGATCACCGCTCGAAGCGAACCCGAATGTGAGAATGCATCCCTGATTGTTTTGAACTTCCTGGCTGACAAGGGACACAAGGTGTCTCCTTCGAAGCTACAATTCTGTGTTCAGCAAGTTGTGTACCTGGGTCACTTGCTGTCCAAAGTGGGGAGACAGCTCACACCTGATCGCATTCAGTTAATAGCAAACATGTCACCACCCAGAACACAAAAGGAGGTACGGGCCTTTATAGGCCTCACCTCGTACTGTAGACAATGGATTCCCCAATATGCATTTCTAGCAAAGCCACTCATTCAGTTAACAACACAGGAGGCAGCGACTTCGTCTGTCCTCCCTTGGACTCAGGAACATACACAAGCTTTTGAGGACTTAAAGAAAGCCTTATGTCAAGCACCTGTTCTAGCAACACCATGTTACAGTAAGCCTTTTACACTTTTTGTCACAGAACGTGAAGGTACTGCATTGTCAGTCCTCACCCAGGAACAAGCAGGTTCACACAAGCCGTGTGCTTATTTTTCCAGTACATTAGACCCAGTAGCACAAGCCCTTCCAGCATGTTTGAAATCAGTTGCAGCCACAGCTTTAGCAATAAGACAGAGTGATTCTATTGTGTTAGGGCATCCATTGACAGTACAGGTTCCACATTCTGTAGAAGTCCTCTTGAATCGGACACAAACCCAACACCTGACCATAGCAAGATTGACAGGTTACGAATTGACATTGTTTCAGCCACACATCGAAATCAGACGCTGCAGCACATTGAATCCTGCCACGTTATTGCCAGTAAATGGAGTAGATCCATTGGCACATGATTGCATTGAAGTTATTACTATCACAACAAAACCCAGACAAGACTTGACAGACGTTCCGTTACCAGATCCAGACCTGACACTTTATGTGGATGGTTCATGTATGAGAACAAAGACAGGTGAATTAGTGGCAGCCTACGCCGTCACGACAGACACGGAAGTCATTGAAACTAATTGTATTGACACTTTGTCAGCCCAAGCAGCAGAACTTATTGCTCTGACGCAAGCATGTATTCAAGCCCGAAATAAGAGAGTCAACATATATACTGATTCACGTTATACATTCGGAGTCGTTCACGACTTTGGAGTCCTCTGGCGAGAGAGAGGTTACTTAACTTCTCACGGTGCCAACATCCAACATGGTCCCCTCATTCAAGCTCTGTTAGACGCAATACATCTACCCACTGCAATCTCTATCATGAAATGCAAAGCACACACTAAGGTTACTGATGTCATTTCCCAGGGTAACGACTTGGCAGACCGAACAGCAAAGCAAACTGCTCAGAACCGAACTCATGTAACTGATCAGACACAAATAGAGGTACCAGCACACTGCATGACAGTTAGGGATCCCGCACATGATGTGATCGACATACAGTCACATGCAACACCAGATGAAATTAAGGAATGGACTAGACTAGGAGGGGTCCAAACAGACCAGGGATGGATGACGAAGGGAAAATCTATATGGTTTCTCCCCGATTCTATGGTACAAGTTATCATTAATACAATACATAGTCCTGCACACCTTGGTGAGAAAGCAATGCTAGACAGTATTCAACACATATGGTCCAATAAAAACTTACGGGCAGCAGCCAAACAGAAAGTGCGTACTTGCATGATTTGTGGTCAGTTCAATCCAGGTAAAAGTATCCCCGTAGAACAAGGTGGATTTCAGCCTCCCGACCACCCTTTTGAAGTCCTCCAGATGGATTATATCCAGATGGAACGGTGTCGAGGATTCAAGTATGTTCTCGTAGTCGTGTGTGCTCTTTCCCGATGGATAGAGGCATACCCAGTTCCCGATTATACTGCTCCGACCACTGCCAAGCAGTTGGTTCGTGAATACTTCCCGCGGTATGGTTTGCCCCGTATCGTGTACTCAGATAATGGTCAGCCATTCTCATCCGAACTTGTGAAACATATTACACTTCTGTTAGGTTACCAGTGGAAGTTCCATTGCGTCCGGCATCCCGAGGCAGCAGGTCTCGTGGAGCGCCATAATCAAACACTGAAAATCCGACTTTCCAAGATCTGTAGAGATAAAGGTATAGACTGGATAGTTGCCTTGCCGGTCGCCCTCTTCTATATGAGGATGGTGGCCCATTCCCGTTCTGGACTATCCCCGTATGAAGTGGTCTTTGGTAGGCCACCGAATATGTGGGGGACGCCCATCCCGCGTAAAATAACTGATGTTGATTGTCTTATGCTGACAGATTACCTTGCCTCCTTGATGTCTGCACTACAATCTTGTCGTTCACAGGTAGCTGCAGCCTTTCCCGACAACACCGAGACGAAGCCCCATGAGGTGGTTCCTGGCGATTTTGTCTACGTTAGGAATTTTGATCGGAAGAGTCCGCTGGAGCCCCGCTGGCAATCGCCGAAGTTGGTTCTGCTTACAACGAGGACAGCTGTTAAGATAGAGGGCAGGAAGGGATGGCTGCATTCCAGCCATATTAAAAAATACTTTGGACTTCCTTCGGACTTGGACACTAAGCCCTGCCCTCCTCCACAAACTGACACGAAACTCCCTTTGGTTGAGAAAACTGCTTCAGAAATTTACAGACAAAAGTTACGATCTAGCAAGTCAGACAGTTTAATTGTTTAAGTCCTCCCCTAGGTGAATCGGTTAAATTAGTTTCTGACATGTATCCCCTAGATCGAGATAGAGAGACAGATAGACAAAGACAACATAAGAAAAAGGCGTATTGCAAATCACTTCGTAGTCGCTGTATAGTGACACTACTTGTTATGTTTTTCCTATGTTTGCTGGTTATCACTGCTGGTATTCTACTGCATATATACTACCCTATATTCAAGCGTGCACAATCTCCTTATAATGCTACTACTGAACATTCTTTTAGTGAACTCCCGCCTCATGAATTATCATATAGACTTGCGCTGCGCAACAACACTTTCATTAGTATGTTACATCACTCCCATCAGGCTACCAATGCTACTAATTGCTGGATATGTGGTCGACTCCCTCCTTACCAAGAAAACAAGGGTGTTTTGCCCCTTTTTCCGTACCCGTTCACTCACAATGGCACATGTGGTGCATGGTTTAAAATGCTCAATTCCCTAGTTTCTACTGCTGCTATTTACGAAGGTAACTGGGTTTGGGGTGACCTGAACTTAGTCCTGCTTAAGGGATGCTACCCTGACAAGGAGGGACTCCCCGTTGACACTGGAACTGATCTAGAAAACGAAGTATATGGGTTAGGAAATTACACAGTCACTTTCATGATTTTATCTGTCGAATCCGAAGCTGCTCCTGTTCTACCTGCTATGGCAGTCTTGCCTGTTACTGGTGAACTATGTGTTCGCAAGAATGGTTCTGTACACGTAGGTCATAGTAAATGTACCACTGTAGTCGAATTTACTGATCATGGTAGATCCACGTTTAGGGCTCTACGTCATTCCTATTTTGTTTGTGGTCATACCGCATATGTCCGTTTGCCTTTAGACTGGGATGGCACCTGTTATATTGCATTCCTTCTGCCACCTGTTTTTCTAGCCCCTCCCGACTATCATAGAAACACCAATCTGATTAAGCATCGATATCAACGAGATCTCCCGCTTGTCGATTATAAAGAAACTACATGGGAACAATATACAGATTTCAATAAAGGTTTCTTCCCCTATCTAGGTACTGTTTCAAATAGTAAACTAATCCGTAGATTAACCAGAACCCTCGAAGCAGTGGTACTTGAGACCACTTCAGCTCTAGGTAACTTAACGGAGGAGCAGTCCGCTATGCGGGTCGTTGTTCTTCAAAATCGCCTTGTTATTGACGTCATCTTGGCAGATAGGGGTGGAGCTTGTAAGGTCATCGGGTCAAGCTGCTGTATTTTCATCCCTAATAACGCGCCATCCGTGTACAAAGCTATTACACGTCTCCATAAGATTGCAAGTTTAATTCACCAGACTCCAGGCACCTGGACTTGGTCCGGTTGGTTCTGGACAACGTTGTCAGCCTGGGGGTGGAAGATCCTATCCCTCCTAGGTATTGGTTTTCTTGTAGTATTCAGTTGTTGCCTGTGTATCCAATGTGGACCGGCAATTTGCGGCCTGTGTGCCACCTCATGTGTTCCACGTTCAAGTTCCCATTCAAAGCGCGAGAAGAAAGAAGAGCAAATGATGTTAAGTGAACAAGTTGATCAATTAATGAGAATCGATGTATCATGAAGGGTCCGTGGGGAACAAGGAGGGAATGAGGAAATATAATTTTTGATCGAGTAGTGTTCCCCAGCGAGTACCCCACCGTCTCCATGTACTAGCTTGCAGTGCATGTTATTTCCCTCCTGTGCCAGCTACGAAGACGCAAATACATTTGCGTCCATCATTAACTTGTCCTCTTTCAGATCCGCCATGAACGGATTGAATATTCAGTTTCTATATATGCTGTGCCACCGTCTTTTTGTGGTACACTTTACACGTTTTTCAGCTCTGGCGAAGTAGGCCCAGAATATGCCATTGAGCCTTTTTCGAGTTCTCTCCTGCTTTCTGACTCCGAGGGCCTCAGCCCAGGCTACCTCTGTACCAGTGGCCCCCACCTTACTCCTTGCGCGGCTCCGGCGCATAGCCTAACCTCTGCCTGCCAAGACCGTCTTCAACCTTCGAATTATCTGCTCCACTCCTCGAAAACACATTCCTGTCTCGTAGCTCAAGTAAACATCCTCCCAGCTGCAGGAGCAGAGGGCCCGGTTCTTCTGTCTCCGTGCAAGTAATTCATAGACTCCGTTGCCATGGTAGGCCCATGCCCCCTCACCCTGCATGCCAACACGTAGACGCATACATGCAGACAGTATAGAGTAGTCTCCGCCCGAGAGACCTTTTCCCTTCCAGACACTACTGTTCCTTAAACATACGATACCAGATACGATTTGGGATTAGGTTGATCTGACATCCCAGACTTATGTCTACACTTATGTCTACACTTGTAGTGCTAAATGTCAAGTCCTTTCACCTTCTGGTTATACGTCAGACACACGTCAAGCTGCTGCGCGCGCATCTCTGCCTTATATTTCTGCTGACATTGCAAGATTCTCTTATGTATCCACCCATTTTGTGACCTCATGATCAATGACGTTTCTAGTGTACGCCTTCATGCACGCCTATTATACCGCCTTTTTAATGACGTTTAATGACGTTTCCATGTTTTATCTCTACTTTTCCAGTTGTTACGCCTACTATATGCTCATACATTGTAATGCATTGACTATATATATGTGTTTCTGTAAACAATATGTTGTCTGTCTTCCCTTCCTGAACCCTGTGTGGTGATGGAATGGTTATGCCACCTTGGCTCGAGCCAATAACCCAATTCCTTTTACAGGAATAAAACCCTTTTGAGTTTACCTCAATATCCCGGATTTTGCCTCTTATTTTTCTGAGTTATTCTTATTGATTATTGATAGCAAATTAAGTATAGGTAATCGATTTTACCACATGATGTTGAGGTTGTGTTGGCGTGCGATGACCGCGAGGGGGCTCATGTATACGTTGAAGAGGGTGGGGCTGAGTGAAGATCCTTGTGGTACGCCGCAGATGACTTCAGTGGCCTCTGACTTGAATGGTGGGAGGCGGACTCTCTGGGTTCTTCCGGTGAGGAACGAGGTGATCCATTCCAGTGCTTTTCCTTGGATTCCGATGTTTCTGAGGCGCTGTAATAGGGTGCTATGACAAACTGTGTCGAAGGCTGCGGAGAGGTCGAGGAGGATGAGGGCGACTGTGTCTCCATTGTCCAGTAGAGTTTGAATGTCGTCTGTTGCTGCGATGAGGGCGGTCTCAGTGCTGTGTTTGGCTCGGAAGCCCGACTGTGAGGAGTCGAGGGATTTGTTGGTTTCGAGGAAGGCGGCGAGCTGGTTGTTGACAGCTTTCTCGATGACTTTGGCCGGGAATGGAAGGAGCGAGATGGGGCGGTAGTTTTTGAGTTCGGTGGGGTCAGCTGTGGGTTTTTTCAGAAGGGCGCGGAGTTCTGCGTGTTTTCAACTTTCCGGGAAGGTGGCGGAGTTGAGGGAGCAGTTGATGACGTCTCGGAGGTGTGGTGCTATGATGGTAGACTTCAAGGTATAGATTATGTTTACTGTAACAACAGAGCACGTTAGAAATCAAAGACGCACGTATAGCGGAAGTGCGCTCTGGGGACAAACCATGTCCCAGGTTTTTGCAGGTGGGACATATTTTAGCTGCAGAAAAAAAGAGGCTTCCCTTTTCCACATTGTGGTCTTGGCGCCCCTGGCTCCTCATTACGGCACACCAGGGTGCCGCGGCGCACAGCTTGGGAACCACAGCTGTAAACTGTCAGGGTGGCTACCCAACAGCTGAAAGCATGTTCTTTGCTTTTAGTATTCACTGTTGATGCTGTTTGCCTGGGATAATGGTTCCCATGTGCCTCTTTTTAGATCTTGTGTCAGAGCATAAAGCATACGCCAATGGGTCTGTTTACTTCCGCTTTTGACTGCCCTCACTGTGAGTGACAGCATTTTGCATTTTTACTTGAGGCAGGTAAGAGAATCAAATGAGTCCCTCTCTCTTAAGGAACTGCCAGACATGTAACTAAAGTCTTATGCACACAAGAAAGAAACAAGTTACTTCTGCAGAATATACAGTAGCGTTTTTGCTGACGTTAGCACAAGAGACTAGGGCTCTTCTCTATGCTTTTCTGTCTTTGTAAAAAATCATGTTCTTGAAACTGAAATATACATAGTGGAAACATTCCAGGTACGCGCCTGAGAGCAAGAAAACACAAATCAAAAGCTTTGTCTGTTGTCACTTTCATTATATTTACTGTAAAAACAGAGCACGTTAGAAATCAGACATAAAGCATAAGCCAAGTCAAAGTCTTCCTCTCACTGAGAGAAGGCCTTGGCTTGGCTTATATTTTATATCTGATTTCTAACGTGTTCGTTGTTACAGAAAAATAATGCTGGTGATACAGGTTGAAATGCCCAAACTTCGTTTTACACACGTATCACCAGCATTAGGTTTACTGTAAAAACAGAGCACTTTAGAAATCAGAGACGCACGTATAGCGGAAATGCGCTCTTGGGACAAACCATGTCCCAGATTTTTGCAGGTGGGACATATTTTGGCTGCAGAAAAATAAAGAGGCTTCACTTTTCCACATTGTGTTCGCGGCGCCCCTGGCTCCTCATTATGGTGCACCGGGGTGCCGCGGCGCACAGATTGGGAACCACGGACGTAAAGGCTGAAGAGTGTAGGGGCAAGGGCACAACCCTGGAGTACATCCCTGGTTACTGGGAAGGGGGCCGAGAGTTCACCGTTCCTTCCACACCTGACCTGGGCATAGTTCCCCGCATGGAGTCGGACCAAGACATATAGTAAATAAGACAGGAGGCCTAGTTCTTCAATTACTCTCCATAATTTCTCTGGGCACAAGATCGAAGGCGGCCCGCTGGTCCACAAAAACAAGGTAGAGGCTGCCACCCTCTACTCTTGCGGTTTTCCAAAAAAGGACCTGCAGCCTAAAAATCTGATCCAGGGTCGAGATGCCTGATCTAAATCCGGCTTGGAGGGTGGACAGTATTTTATGTTCCTCTATCCAACCCAGTATCCTATCCAATAGAATCCGGCCCATTAGTTTTTGGGAAGTATCTAGGAGACTAATGTGCCTGTAGTTGGACGGGGATAACGGGCAGCCCTTCTTATAAATGGGGACGATCTCAGCTCCCAACCAAGTTTTCAGTATCTCGGAACCCCAAAGGATCGAATTAAACAGTACTACAAGATACGGAGTCCAGATTTTAGGCTGGGAGCGAAAGAGGTTGCCAGGTAGTTTATCAAGGCCTGGGGCTTTGTTTGGGAGCAATCTTTCGATAGCAGACTCCACTTCCTTTAGAGAAATACTCTCTAGGTTTTGAAAGGAAGTCATCTCCCGACCGTCCAACGGGCCCCTCCGACGACCCAGGCCCGAGGCCCACGACAGTCGATACTTGTGCGGGGGTCTGGGGCCAGGAAGTCCGAAGGGTCCTATTTTCCCCTAACAACTGGGCCTGTCTATAATGCACAACATCACCAATCTCTGGGCTTGTGTAAAGGGCTGCAAAGTGTGACTCCCATACTGAGGGGGCTATGTTCGGGAAATTATCCACACCCCTCCCCTTTTGTACCAGCATTAAATAGAGCCCAGAATAGTTTAGCATCCTTTAAAAGGAGCGCTTGTCTCAGTTCTTCCCACCTGGCTTCCTCCCACTCTCTCTTGCCCCTGGTGATCTCCTTTTTATACCGCAATCTCGTTGCCCCAATTAATGGGATGTCTTTTGATTTTATTGCTGCAGAGAGATCCCTCTTAACTTTCCTCCAGGTACAGTCGAACCAAGGGTGCGACCTAGGAGTACATAGTTTGTTTCTACTAACTGGGTAAAGAACCTCCCCTAGTGTCGTTGCTAAGTGTATGTGTATTTGTACGGGTTGCCGGCAAGGAGCCGGTTCACCCCTCTCGCTTATGCACGGTATTGCAATCTGGTATATTTTTGCGAGGTTGGTGGGAGAATTCGCAAAGAACTGCCATTTTACCCTTTTCCTATTATTAGTTACCGTGAGGGGTGTTCTTGCCATGGCCGGGTCTGGGGGAGGATTTGTAAGGCCAAAAGACCTAGGCTTCAGAGTTAATACCAAGGCATTATGATCACTATCATGCCTTGGTATAACCCTGAATTCCTTCAGCCCACCCCAATGTTTTGCCTCCATCATGATGTAATCTATGATTTGCCCTGTTATAGGTGACTACTCCTGGACAGTCAGGGTCCTGTCTCCCATTGCACAACCGCATAGAATTTGCAAGGGTGAAAGATTTTATCTGGAGCACCAACTGTGTCCATGCGCTAACTGGGGCGATTTTGGGATCTGGGATATGCTAGATTGAGTCTACCTCGTCTTGTTCACAAGGCTCCATACTACCCAGAGGCTAAAATTGGCAGTTAAAATCTCGACCCAAAATTATCGCAATGGAGGGGTCCAGACCTTGGATAAATTGATCAAGTGCCTTAATTGTATTTGATTCCTGTCCCTTTTTTACTGGCCTTGAGTAGATGTTTATTATGGCTACTTGTGGGTTGCTTTGGGGTGTTAGTAGGACACACTGGACATCCAGGGAATTAGTTTGCATTTGTTTTGCCTGGATGCCCAAATGGGTACCTATCCATATGTAGTAGAAAAGCTTTATTCGAGTTATAGACTCATAAAAGCACAACATGCATATTATAAAAACATCACACTTCATTTCATCCAATACATTAAAACAGTTGCGCAAGCTTAATCATTGTAAAACAAAACATTATACAAGTAAAACATAATCAAGAAACATTAGGAGAATCAGAAAGGGCTCTCCGCCTAATGGACCAAGCCCACCCCAGGTACTTTGCTATTCCCATTACAATAGGCTCCTCAGAAGTAGTGCAAATGATTCTCTGCGCCTCAGCCGCACTGGATGTCCCAAGGTTCTTGCAGATAGGGGTTAACCAGACCCTTCTTGGGGAGGCATAAGCCTTACAAGCAAATAGGAAGTGTCCCACACTTTCCTTAGTTGCGCCGCACGCTGGGCAGCACTGGGTGTTCAAACTCTTCCACCTGCCTGTTAGATCTCTCAACGGGAGGGAACCAGATCTTAATTGGAAAAACAACTTTCTGTCCATAGGAACAGTTATACTGTCCCAGTAATTTTCTAGAGCAGGACACATTTTACTTTCCAAAAAGCGACCTCCCATTGAGTCAGACTTAACCCTTCTCCAAAGCCTCTCGTCTATCCATTCCCAATATAGTGCTTTAAGTGTATTTTTGCTTGGGAACACTTCCCCCGACGGATTGTCCCAAAGGTTGGAAAGACCTAGTTCACCTAACAATACCCTTAGGTTTTTCAGCCATGATATTTTATGGAATGTATCAATCTTGATTATTGCCAGGAAGCCTTCCCCATAATGCCTAATTTCAGGGGTGGACCAAAGTCGCCTCCAAAATAAGATGGGACGCAGTCTGGCTCGGTCAGTTACCGATCTTCTTCCCAGGTCAAGACTAAGAGGGATTAATGGTGTACTCTTGGGCAGTCCCGTAATACCCCTAAGAAACCTGTTCTCAGCTATCTGTAATGAGGTTAAGTTGTCAAAACCAAACAGCTCCGCCCCATATAAGGCCGATCGTATTGCCTTAGCATCGTACACAGCGAGGACAGGTTTTATGGGTTTAGTTTGGGATCTATTGTGCTCCACCCGTAAGGCCCCCGATATTTGCTGATGTTTCAAGACCGCCTTTTCTATGTGGTGGGACCAACCATAATTACTTGCGATTTGTACCCCTAGGTAGGTGAACTCCCTTACGACCTCAAGCCCAATATTATTCAAATATATCCTAGGGCGAGACTTCTGTCCTCTGGAAAAAGCCATCAGCTTGGTCTTGCCTATGTTTACTTCCAGGCCATGCTCCTGGCAAAAGTCATCAAAAATATTCAGGGCCCGTTGCAATCCAGCTGGGGTTTTGGACATTATCAAAGTGTCGTCAGCGAACATCAGGATCGGAACCCTGATGCCCGCCAACGAAGGCGCATCCACACTAGCGTCCTGCATCCTGCTGACTATCCCATTGATATATAATGTGAAGAGCAAGGGCGCCATTGCACAACCTTGGCGCACCCCACGCTCCACAGGAAAGTCAATTGAGGATTGGCCATTTGTCCCCCACTGTACTTTGGCAAAATTGCATTCGTGCAACCTCATAATTAAAGTAAGCAATTCTGCGGGAATGCCTATCTTACTTAGCACTGCCCAGAGCTTACCCCTTGGGACTAGGTCGAAGGCAGCCCGCAGGTCGACAAAAGCGACATACAGGCTGCCCCCACCAAGAAGAACCGTCCCCCACCGTAACATGGTGAAGCGGAACACCTGATCGATGGTACTGGTAGCCCTTCGAAAGCCTGCCTGAAAAGGGGAAAGAGAATCATTTTCGTCCACCCAGTCCATAAGTTTGTTTACCACCATCTTCCCAATTACTTTTTGGACGGTGGCAATCAAACTTATGGGCCTGTAGTTAGCTGGAAGGGATCGATCTCCTTTTTTGTGGACGGGTATAATAATGGCTCCCTTCCACTGTTCTGGGACTTGCGCACCCTTTGCAATTGCGTTCCCCAATAGGAGCACATATCTGCCCCACCTATTTTTATCATTTTTAAAAACGTCCGAGGGTATCCCGTCTAATCCCGGGGCCCTGCCCCCTTGAACGGAGCTGATTACAAATTCAACTTCCTTGGCGGAAAACAAATCATCCTGGGGAAATACAGCCAAGATTACATCCCCACCACCCCACTCCTTTGTCTCAGCATATTGGGGCCTAAAGTAATTCACCCAATAGGATTCAGCAACATTATTATCCGGTTTTTTTGGGGTACCGCCTCTGCCCCACTTTACTATCTTCCAGAAAAGCCTGGAATCCTTTGCTCCAGAGGCCTCCTTCAGTTCCTCCCAATGCTTCTCATCCCAGTCTTTTTTGGCCAAGGAAATGCTAGTGTTATATTGCTTCCTGGCAGTTTTGATTGCTACACTGTCCCTGCTTCTAATAGCATTACCCAGTGTTAATCTGGCTGCCCTGCACTGTTGGTTAAACCACCCTGCTGGTTTAGAGGAAGCTGTGCGATTACCCTTGCATGTTCTCATAAAGTATGGCTTTAGGGTGGCGAAAAGATTATTATGGATTTCAGTGATCGCCCTAGATCCTGGCAGTGTTGCACTAGCTAATTCCATGGAAACAATTGCCTTGTCCACTTCAGACCCAATAAAATCCATGGAGGCTGCATTTGCCAACACCGAGGGCCATTTCAATCTACGCATATTGTTCGCCATGTCTGGGAGCAACCCGTTACTAGCATGTAGATTAGGCTGAGTGTGCTTCCACCAGGTATGGGTCACGCAGAGAGGGTTGTGATCACTTTCTATCCTGCCCCTGACTTCCATGTCACAAACCCCCTGCCAAAGATTAAGACTACAAATAACGTAGTCTATCCTGCTTCTATTATGACCATTATCATATGTGCACACACCTTCCTTATCTCCCTTTGTTCTACCGTTGAGGGCACGCATCCCATATTCTAAACACATAGCATTTAAGGAAAGAATATCTTTTGACCAACGTTTGACAGGGGCAAGATTCAGGGAGGGAACACCCCATAGATTGTCCTCTTCCTGCCCTAATGGGTTTTCGGTACTGTCTAGAGGTTCAAAAGTCCTATTTAAATCCCCAGCTATTACTATTCTGTTCCCAAGGGACTTTGATTGCAGAAAATTTAATAGAGCCTCTAAAGTGGGGGAACTCCCATTATTGCAGCCTCTGGCATAGACATTGTATAAATCTATCACACCCCACTCTACTGAGGAAATTCGTAGCATTTGAATATCTCTGCAGCCCAAGTCCCACATTTTCACAGTAAGTTCGGAACTCTGTCTAATCCAGACTGTGAGGCCTCCTTTGGGTCTACCCCTAGGACCTCGACATGCCGGGATTGAAAAATTTAGATAGCCTTGGAGGTAAATAGGATCACAGGCCCAGGTCTCCTGAAAGAAACACAGTTCAAACCCATTAATGAAGTCGGCCCACGATTGTAACATCAACTTACTCCCCAATCCTGCAATGTTCCAAGATACAAAACTTTCCATAGCAGGGCTATCACTACCCATTATATCAAAAATGGGCAATCCCATGGGACTCAATTGTCCAACATCCTCATCTCCCAAATTGTGATCATTGTCCACAGTATTCTGTTCCGTTACCACCTCACCACTCATGTTTTGCATTAAATCCCCGGTATTTTCCTCTACAAATGCAACCTTTTCATCGTCTTCTGTTACCTTCAACACAACATCAGTTCTCAATTCCGGGGTTTCGAGGACCCAACTTGGCTTCCGGTGTGAAAGGCATCCCCTTATGTTAAGCTTTGGTCAATATCCCCAGTTCAAACATTGAGTGTCTTCCAGATTATTATGATTTGAACCAATATTTTGGGGTTGCCATTGCAATAGGGTAGAGGGTGGGGGTGCAATCATTACCAACGGAGGAAAGGTGGAACTATTTAGATTCATGGGCCCACCTTTTAATAAGCATGTTTGCCTTGGGTAGAAAAAAGAAAGATCCACAATACCAATTCCACCACTACTTGTACCCCAACCCTTCCTTGTAATCCAACCAGCCACCCTGGGGTCTTGAAAATTGATGATAATACAGTCACCCCCCAAGTTTTTACTGGTGTACCCAATCCAGTCAATCCTCCTTGCCCCTATTATCAACCCGTCCAGCCCCCCCGGGAGTGGTCTGTTTTCCTTCAACCAGTGCATTACTTTGTTTTTGAGCATCTGGAAGTTTTCTCTTTGACCGACTAAAAGAGGTGGAACATTAGTGAGAACCGCCACGAAAGGGTGGGAATCCGGGGTAAGATTCACAGGAGGAATCTTTCGGGGTTGTTTCTCCAAATAAGTCGGTGGTGGTCTATTAACCGGGGCACTAGGACAAGGGTTAGGGATATTTGATTTTTGCTGAGGATTTGTGGATAAAGCTTTAGTTGTCCTGGGGCCATTAAGGCCCTCTGCTCCAATGTTTGTGTGGGGATTGGAAATATTTGGCGTTGGCCGGTGGTTACTTGCAACGGTGTCGCTGTTTTGTAGGCCCTTCTTATTCTTGTCCTTTACCTTAGGGTTTTGGACCTTAGATGCTTCTTCCCTTGCACTAGTGCTCGGACAGACCTGCTCTGGTGAAATAAGCGGTTGACTTGGTCCCTTTGCTTGGGTCTTACTTATAGTGCAGCCTGCTTGAGGGAGTGTTACAACAACAGGCAGATTTTGTGTTTTTTCCGGAATTTCCTGAGCCCTACTAGACTCAGTTATCTTGGGCTGCGATTTAATTAGTGACTTAGTATGGAAAAAATTGTCCAAGGTAGCCTGCTCAAAGTGGTCTAGTCGGTCCATTAACTTATTTACTTTGGCCTCAATGGGTGTCAGAAGCAACCTTAGTAGTTTCTCCAACTCAGGTATCAATGAGTCTATTGGAGGAATGTTCGCAGCCAACCCGTTCCCCTGGGGGTCACTAAATGGTGGATTAGAACTCTCTAAGACTACATTGTCCCCCTCATTTAATAAGTCGCCACTTCCACTTACCCCGCTATGTGCCTTTTGTGTAAATAATGGATTTTTTACCACTTTTCTTACCTTGTTAGGGGGTTTAGAAGGATGGGATTTCCTTGGGGCAGTAATCCTTTTCCTTTTTACACATGGTTTTGGGCCTGACATACTAGTTTCGATTATGGTTTTCACTGTAGATGGATGAACAATGGGGTCTATAGGTAGAGATGTGGACAAAGTGGCATTGTCCGATGGTTGTAGTGGGCCGTCCTCAATCTCCAAAGTAGGGGGAGAAGTGTTTTGTATTTCAATCACCCCAGGCAAAGTTATAGAGGACAGAGGGGTTACCAATGCCGGATAAGCTTGCGGCAAACGTTTTTCCAAGGAACTTTTAAGAAGCTCAATGGACAACCTACGGTCTGCACGTTTTTCTGCCAGTGAGATCTCTTTGTCTATATCTTGGTTGGGACGATTAAAAAAGAATTTGTCCAAGGGACCTAGAATGGTCGTACCACCCTCAGAATGGAGAGGTGGTAAGCTGGTGGTATTTAACATGTGAGACATTATTGGTAGGATTTACGAGTACATAAACACAGTGGGGCACACAATAGAATGAATCAATGGAGTCCCGAGAATAAAATAAAATTAATAAACAGATCTCAAGTCCTACTCGTCAGTGGGGTGGCCCAGCCCGGCCTCTTCCGGCCACAGACGGCCACAGACGGCCACAGACGGTCCCGCCCTTGTCCCGGGCTTCTCCCGGCGCTCCCGCGCAGCGGGGGTTCAGGGAACTTAATATAATGTAGGGCAAGTAGGTGGAGAGGTGGGAGGGGTCGGGGAGAGCGGCCCAAGTGTGGCTAATCAGGCAGGCGGGCGCTTCTGGGATATGCAGTCCCAGTAGAGCGCGCGCACTCGCTCGCAGCCCCGGCAATTACACTTCCCTCGATGTTCCCTCGGTGAAAACAGCAGGCAGCACTCCTGGCGCAGCGGGACCCGCGGAGCGGGTTCCGCAAGAAGTGGGCTTTAAACAGGCAAATCCAGGTGGGTCCAACAAAGTTCAGCAAGGCGTCCCGCTCGCAAGCTCTGCAAACACAGGTAATGAAGGCTCGGTGGAGGGGTGGGAGGGGTCGGGGAGAGCGGCCCAGGTGTGGCTAATCAGGCAGGCGGGCGCTCCTGGGATATGCAGTCCCAGTAGAGCGCGCGCACTCGCTCGCAGCCCCGGCAATTACACTTCCCTCGATGTTCCCTCGGTGAAAACAGCAGGCAGCACTCCTGGCGCAGCGGGACCCGCGGAGCGGGTTCCGCAAGAAGTGGGCTTTAAACAGGCAAATCCAGGTGGGTCCAACAAAGTTCAGCAAGGCGTCCCGCTCGCAAGCTCTGCAAACACAGGTAATGAAGGCTCGGTGGAGGGGTGGGAGGGGTCGGGGAGAGCGGCCCAGGTGTGGCTAATCAGGCAGGCGGGCGCTCCTGGGATATGCAGTCCCAGTAGAGCGCGCGCACTCGCTCGCAGCCCCGGCAATTACACTTCCCTCGATGTTCCCTCGGTGAAAACAGCAGGCAGCACTCCTGGCGCAGCGGGACCCGCGGAGCGGGTTCCGCAAGAAGTGGGCTTTAAACAGGCAAATCCAGGTGGGTCCAACAAAGTTCAGCAAGGCGTCCATATTGACAGTCCCCCGGAAGGGCGGCCTCTTCCTGTTGATACTGCTAGAATATCATAGGTTGCAAAGGCCGGGCTTTTGCTCTCCTCCATTGCCCAGGTCTCCTGCATAAGGCAGATATCATGGGCAGCCATAAAAGAATGCCACTCTGGTGTGAGCAATTTATTTTTTAGCCCGGCAATGTTCCAGGAGATTATTTTTAAGCAACCTTCCACTGGTTTATCTAAGCCTTGTATTTCCCTCCCTCCATTTACAAGGGGGGCGTCCAGGTTCCCCTATTTTCTGGTCCCCTTCTTCTCCAACGAGTAAAGTATTGAATCGTCCCCTGTGGTGGTGGGAGTTACCCCTTCCTCCACTGCTCGTCTCCCAATGGCCTCTTTATTAGTAGTTTGTAGTGGGGAGTTCCCCTTCGTTTTAAGTCAATCCACCTCCTCGAGCACACTAAACCTATTCCAATGGGGTTGAAGGAGGTGTGTACGATTATGTGGAAACAAGTCCTCCCCAAATGTTGGCCTATTCTGGATTCTGCTTGGTGGTGGATGGATTCCCCTGTTATAGTGAGTCCCATTGGAGTGGGATAATCCCCATTTAGGGATAGGGTAGAAGAATGATAAATCTAATGGACATATTTGGGAGTTTGATCTGCGATAGGGGGCATTACAGATGAAATCCACAGCAGAGGTGTCCCTGAAATTTATTATTACAACGTCTCCTGACACTGTTTTAGGTCCCCTCCCTATCCAGTCCATTCTTCTTACTGCCATTATTTCCCCTGAGACATTTGGAGGTAGGGGTCTGTTTGTGCTTAACCATTGAATGCACTTCTTTTTAAGGTCAATATATTTTTCTCTTTTCCCATCACCTAGGACTCGGACTCCTGTAAGGGCAACCATATATGGTTGTGCTTCCAGGGGTAGGTTAATTGTTGGTAGCTGACAGGGAGAGGCTTTGGGAAGAACATTCCTAGTTGTTGGAATACTAGTTTGACTTCATTTTTACCCCCCTTTGGCTTTGGATCAGTTTTATCCAAATTGGCAGTGGAATTTCCCACTGTCACTTGGGTTTGGTCATGTGTGTTACTATTAGGTGGAAGAGATGGTAAGATATGTGTAGACTCAGTGTGGGTTGTTGATGTTACTGGGTTTTTAGTCTGTTTTAAGGTGTTTTTTTGTAGAGCGACCCTATCACTGGACATACTATTGGGTTTGCCACCACAGTCAGAATCAGATAAGGATGCAGGGTTTCCCAGTGGATTTACTTGGTTTGGTATTCCTGCCCCCTTATCATTTAAGATAGAGGATAATTTATCTAGCTTTGACACCAGCGGTTTAATGTGGGTAACAATAGTCCGCTCCAGGCATGCTTGCAGATCAGCCACCAAGTTAGTGACCCAGCACTGAATTCCTAGATTCGAATGGGACGTATTGGGAATTGGGGTCACCAGGTTATGATTAGTCAAGTTTTTTTTGCCCGATTTTTTGGGGGGACTCTTTCTTTCTCCTGTGGCGTGGTTTACCTACTGGGGCAGTTTTCCTGAGATGGGGGTGGTCGAAACAATAGGTGAATCCTCTACAACTACAGGGGTGTCTGTGGATACCTGTGCACAAGGCAATTGTACATAAGATGATGTTAAATAAGAGTTTTGGTCTGGGATATCAGTTGCGATAACTGAGCATTCACCATCCTGACTTTGCAGTAATAGAGTGTGTGTGGTTGACAACCTTCTCTCAGTGTTTTCGATTGCTGTCACCACAACCCCAATAGTTTTTTTAAGCATCTTGTCGATTGCTGTTAAGCTAGGAAGGGGCTGTGGTGCTGCCGCTTGCAGTCTAGTGTTTGGTCGTGTAGCTGGAGGAGTTTGTGTTTTTTCCCCGCTTTACTCATTCTTAGGGGATCAGTAGTACTAGGTGGGGATAAAATAAAGCAGTATGAGCCCAATCAAGTAGGCTAGCTCCCTCAAGTTTGCAGGGTAGGGTTACTGGTGTAGTACCTTTTAGCCCGAGGGATTTGAATCCAAATAACAGTACCTTTTGTGAATTGTCCACACCTAGAGGTTGTCCTTGGTAGATGAAAGGGGGGTGGACCGTCCCGTCCTCTTCCGTTCACTGACGGCCACAGATGGCCCCGCCCTTGTCCCGGGCTTCTCCTGGTCGCGACTCGCGGGGGCGCTCCTGCTGATAAGCCGCCTCCTGGCGCGTGAAGAGCGTCACTCCTGCCACGAGAGCCCCGGGGCAGCTGGGTGTTGTGGTTCCCCAGCTGCGTGAGGCACCGGGTGACTGGCCGCAAGTGCAGGAGCAGTTCCCCTCACGGCGAGATTGGAAGTTGAGGAGGTGGTTGGGACGCCGTTTCCCTCACTGCTGGCTGAATGCTCCCAAGGAATGTCCCACGAGCGCTTCGGCGCTCCTGCTGATAAGCCGCCTCCTGGCGCGTGAAGAGCGTCACTCCTGCCACGCGAGCTCCGGGGCAGCTGGGTGTTGTGGTTCCCCAGCTGCGTGAGGTACCGGGTGACTGGCGGCAAGTGCAGGGGCCGTTCCCCTCACAGCGAGATTGGAAGGTGAGGAGGTGGTTGGGAGGCAGTTTCCCTCACGGCTGGCTGAATGCTCCCAAGGAATGTTGGTGTAAATCAGTTCAGTAGTTTTTAAGAAATCAAGGTTGGAAAATAATTGTATACCTGGACGTTTGGGCCTGCGAGAGAGTCTCAAGAGAGGCTTGCGGGAGTAGCAAATTAAAAATAGAGTGTTCTATTTGGCCCAGGGAGCTTTATTTCCCATGGCCCATATCGCTCCCATGGGTGTCAGATTCCCACCAGAGCAACTTCAGAAACATAGTGCTGGCTGTCATTACAGAATTTGGGGACTTATTCCCCTGCCTTGAAATAAATAAATAAAAATAGTATAAAGAGGCAGGATAGGGATACCCAGACCCAGCAGGCCCCATGGGTCCCCATGGGACCCAGAGGGACCCACTGGGGACCAAAAAAAAAAAAAAAAAAAAAAAAAAAACCTCGACAAGAAATGCCAGCGCTCGCTTCATCGGGGAAAAAAATTTAAAAATAACAGCCCTGCCGCATTCAATAATTAGAAGTCCCGGGGAGCCCACCAACAGGGACTCCACTTGAGCGGAGAGAACCAGCCTAACATTAAAAGACTTTAAAGACTACTGGAACACAATTTTATAGCGCGGTCTGCAGTCTAGTATTCCTTATCCCAAGGGATACAAAAGAGGCTTCCTGAAGCAGTCGTGCAGCGCTTACAGGTTGCTCCTCTTTCCTTTACATGGTTTTATTTGAATATTTGAAGTGCTTCTGAAAAACTGAATTTTATGCGTTTTTGGAACTGTATTATTAGCATTGCATTATACCGCACTTCGTCACTTTTATTGGGCTAACCCACGAATGCTCCTTTCCCTGCCCGCACTGATCTTGGCAAACATTGCATTTTGTTTAAGGCCTCCCTGGACTGCCACGTCTCAAGCCGCTTGAGCGGAGGGAACCAGTCTAACATTAAAAGACTTGACAGACTAGTAAGACCGCAATTTTATAGAGTGGTTGGCAGTCTTGTCTGTTCCATTCCAAGAGCTAGTCTTTCTCATTTCAAGGGCTACAAAAGAGACTTTCATGGCACAGACGGACCTCAGACACAACCAAAGACCAGCCCACCCACTGTCATTCACCCTGCTCCTTTTTAGGTCTCGCCTGGCGTTGCAGGGCAAAGCTCTGCTAGCTGGGGGAGAGATTTTGTAAAAGATAAGATTTGAGAAAGGGGCTGGAAGACCCGCCCCCTCATTTCCATTGGCTAGCGTCTCCGTTTATGCTAAATGGTGGCCTGCCATTGGAAATAGGGTTTTGTAGCCGCTGCCATTTCTCCTTTTCGGCCGGCCGATCCAGGCAGGGTTGTCTGCTCTGCGGCTGTCGCAAAGCACTTTCTTATCTTTATGGGGCCATGTGTTTCCAATTAGAAACATATGGCCCCATAAAGACAAGAGATTGAGGCCAGTTTTTAGGTCTCGCCTGAGCCGGCGCATGCGCTGTCCTACGAGACATTTAGTTAGTGGCTTTTCAAAGTGCTACCACAATCTTTTCCTGGCCTTAAGCTTGCGTTCACGAGTGCGTGCACGCGCGCAGCCGCCATGTGGCTTTCATGGCTCATTAAGCCTTGCTCTCCCAAGCGCCTCGCTCTGCCCCTTGAGGAAATATAAATTTTATGGTCAAGTTGTGTTCCCTAGCGTGTACCCCACCGTTTCCATGTACCAGCTTAAAGTGTATGTAACTTCCCTCCTGTGCCAGCTATGAAGAAGCAAATACATTTGCGTCCAACGTTAACATGTCCTCTTTCAGACCCACCCTGAATGGGTTGAATAGTCCGTTCCTAAGTATGCTATGCCAACGTCTTTTTGTGGTGTACTTTACACGTTTTTCAGCTCTGGCAAAGTAGGCCCAGAATTCTGCCATCGAGCCTTTTCTCCTGCCTTCTGACTCTGAAAGCCTCAGCCCAGGCTGTCTCTGTACCCGTGACCTCTGACTTACTTTCTGTGCGGCTCCCGGCGCTTAGCTCGGCCTGCTGCCTGCCAAGACTGACTTCAACCTTCGAATTATCTGTTCCGCTCCTCGAAAATACATTCCTGCCTACTAGTTTAAGTAAACATCCTCCCAGCTGCAGAGCGAAGGGCCCGGCCTCACTGTCTCTGTGCAAGTAATTCATAGCCCCTGTTACCATGGAAGGCCCATGCCCCCCGCATTCTCATGTAGACACTTAGGCGCTTATACACGCACTCACAGTCAGTATAGAATAGCTTCTGCTCCAGAGACCTTTTTCCGTTTAGATAATATGGTTTCCAAACATCAGATATCAGATATGATAGAAGTACGAGTTGATCTGACATGCCAGACTTCTGTCTCTTTCCGCCAGTGTAAATGTCAAGACCCCCTGCACCCTCTGGTTTCACGTCAATTACACGTCATGCAGCTGCGCGCGCATCCAAGCCTCAGATTTCTGCTGACATTGCAACATTTCTGCTTTGTGCCACCCACTTGTGACACCTACCTACGACGTTTCTAGCACACACCTCTAGTTCACGCCTAGTTCACGCCTTCTGATTACATATTACTAACACGTGGATGCTGTTATCTGGTCTTCTCTCAGCTGTTACGCCTACTATATTGGTGTCTATGATGTGATTTAAGTATATAAGCTATGTATTGTCAATAAAATGCGGCTCTATCCCTTCCTGAACCCCTGTGGTTGCAGGAACATGATATCCAGGTCTTGACCATTCCTTTTTAAGGAATAAAACCCCTTAGAACTCTAACACCACGGACTCTGCCTTTTTCTTTCCGATTGAGTTATTATTGATTAAGTACTTACCTGCATAGAAATTAAGACGGTAAATCGAATATTTACCACATTATTTTGGCGCCCGAATAGGGACCCCTCCCCCACCCCACGCGCCGGTTGGTGCGTCGTAAACTCTGTCCCCTGCCATCAGTTAGACGGAAACTACGCGTACCGGCAGGATTTCCTGTATCTCCCTCTGGCCCACGGAGGTGACAAAGACTGCAATCAGCACCCAGACGAGGCGGTGAGGAGTGCGGAGGATCCCGACCAGAGCCTAGCCGAAAGAAGCAAGGTCCGAGGTGTCAAGAGGCCCACCAGTTTCCGAAGTATCCACGTGTCGAGTCGGGTCAAGTCCGGTCCAGTCCAGTCGAGTTTTCCGAGGCCTTCTGTTTCCGTGCTTCCCGGTGAGTACCATTGCTGGGACGTATCTAGACGGGTTTGGGTACACAAGTCCGGTCTGCACTGTTTTAGACAGTGTATCTGTACTGTTTAGCAGTATATCAGTTATTTCAAGTTCTTGCACTGTTCCTAGCAGTGTATCTGTGCTGTTTAGCAGTACATCCAGTATAGGGGGGTAGTCATATATGTCTCAAATGTCTTTCATGTGATTAATGTCGTGGTATGAGTGTGACTGTTTTTAATGTGCATTATCGTGTTCTTGTGTAACTAGCTGTATTCAGTATTAAGTAGCAAGGATTGAGCATTCAGTATTAAGTAAACAAGATGCCGTTTTTCAACAAGTTAAAGCAGATAGGAACTAGGAAAGGGATACTAGAGGAAGAAATTCCTATCCCCCCTAGGGACACTCCTGGAAATTTTATGTACCACAAGCATGGCTTAGATGCCATATTGTATCTAGATTTATGGGCCGATTATACTAAGCATCTAGACGAGAGACACAGATGGCCTGTTACCGGAACATGGGATGCCGAGTGCATCATGAAGGTAGAGGAAGCACTATGGAAAAAGAAAGCCAGACAATCTCAGAAAGATGCCATAGAGTTTTGGCGTAAGGAATCACATAAGCGTGCTGAAAAGGCACTCCGTAGAGAAGACAGACTTAAAGAATCAGATAAAGCCCAAGAAAACGAATTAGTTACTGAAGGGATCCGAGTAAAATCAGAACAAATAGACCGCGCACGAAACAATCTCGTAAATAGCATGTATCTCGTGGCCGAGGGTTCACCTGAGACCACTTCAGAAATACCGAAAAATCTGCCGCCACCATTGGTTCCCACTAAAGTAACTCACAGGACCACTAAAGACATATTCCTGAATTCCTATCTAGAGGATGTAGCACCCGCTTACACCAATCTGCCTGTCCGCGTCCCGCCTACTGACGGTGACGGAGCTGGCAATCCGCCTCCAGACCATATTCCGCCACAACTGCAACCAGGTTTCCCCGTTCGACAGCCTGTCGTTCCTCCACCTCCACCACTTCCCGCACCTAAAATTGATATACCGAAACCGCTTCTACCTGATCCTACTAAAAGACAAGTTCAAGTACAGATACAGACTCCACAGAGAGATAATGTCCAAGCTTCCGCCTCAGGAGGTGCGATAGGGGGTCTTCGGACCCCGCCACCAACACACAGATTACACCTTAGGGATATGCAGAATCCTTTCACGTTCAAATCACCCCGTCTCGACATACTCAAAGAACCGCTTGCAGTTTGCAGATATGATCCAGTACCCGGCAAAGACGATAGAATGATGATGGCATCACTACGCTTACGACATGCTGCAGATTACCTACTGTTATTCTCAGGAATGAAAGAGCACCTAGATAGAATATATCACTTTGTTCAGACTGGGAAAGACCCTGAAAGTATTAAGGATGCCATGGCGCATCAGAAAGTTGACACTCAAGCATATATACTACGTTTTTTTATAAATTGCCTAATAAGAGAACGAGACAGGCCCGAGACAGAACAGGATGAAATGGAGGCACTCAACAAGTGGGGTCAAAATATATCTGAAGGAAAACATGATAAAGGGGGTTGCATAGCCAGTATGTACAAGAGAATAAGAGAAGCAGTGATAGAAATACACGAAAAAGAGAAAGAAAAAGCTTCCTCCATGGAGGAGGAAGAACCTGAAGAACCAGAAAAGACTACAGATACAATAGCGTATGTAGGTAAGGGGTCTTACCTTAGGAAAGGCATTCGTCCAGAAAGCAAGAGAGTTTTTCTCTCTGGCATAACCAAACCGAATTCCCCTGAACATCAGTTCCAAGAGACTGATAAGGCTTCGAGACCGAATAGGGTACCACGTACTCAATTCTATGGATGAACAGGAACTAGCCCGGTCAGCAGTATTATGGGCTGACAATCCGAACATACAATGATGACACAGTAGCGCAGACATTTCTGAACCTTTCCCCAGACGAGCAGAAATTAGCAGGTGTATACATGATTCAGCACCTCCTCACGTTATACAGAAACCAACACTCTGATCCAGGTCCCTTACACGATACATTAGAAGCACTACTCATGGATAGATGGAGAGGTCTAAGTACCAAGTTAATACAAATAATTCTAGAACAACGACATAGATATAACACTTTCGTAAGCTCCGAATACGTACCCGCTCCGCCCCCAGAAAGGAAAATGTATCATATGGAGCGTCTGCATGGCATTGAAAGTCAGAACCCCTTACGAGAAGTGCATCCAGTTATGGGTGCCGATCATAACTTGAAACGTGTGTATGTACACACGCCTCTGACCAAGTTAGAACTGTTAGAAATGAAGAAACTAGTACCGTGTCATGATAAAGACCCTGCAGGTTTTCACAGAGAACTTAAAGACATGTTACTGATGGGGGATTACACATATGAAGATATCATGAAAATGTTAAAGGTACTGCTGCCCACGGGCATCTACGAGAAACTCAAGGAAAAAGAATGGGAGGTGGGAGAGAAAAAGATTGTATGGGCAGAAATAGAAGACGAGGAGGAAAAACGTATCCCAGGGCTAGGCCTTGGGGAGAAAACTAAAGCATTACCAGGTTTGATAGTACAGGTTCTGCCAAGATTACTGACAACTAGAAAGGAAGATTGGGACGCAATTTCGGCCTGTAAACAGAAACCAGATGAAGATACTAGTGACTTCTATTCAAGATTCGAGAAATGTTTTATTATTAATAGTGGTCTTAAACCAAGTAGAGAGTCGTACCCGCATCTTTTTGTATCAAAATTAGTGGAGAATTCCATGTTAGCAGTTAAAAACCGTGTATACAAGGTCGAGAGTACATGGCAAGCAAATACGCCATCACAGATGTTACAAATGTTACAATACCATCAGAACAGAATTAGAGAAGAACAGGATCATGAACAGAAACGTATGAAAGACACGAAAATGAAAATGTTAGTGGCCCAATCAGTTCCAGCCGACGGCCAGAGAAAGGGTACGACCCAGACAGGTCACGCCGCAGCTCCCATTAAAGGGACATGCAACTATTGCAAGCAGCCAGGTCACTACGTACACGAATGTCCAGTTCTGAAACATAACATAGCAACAGGTAAAACTAAGGAAAGACCGCATCCACCGAGACAAGACCAGGCCCAGCAACAGACTTCACAGAATACACAGCCTATGCATGCTTCACCACATGCAGCACAGACAGTAGCGGTATCACAGCCACAGCCCATTGCCGCGACTCAGCAAGTTTCACAACAGATGTACCAGTATGCCCAATCTGCTTACCCCGATTACCAACGATACACATGAAACAGCCTAGAGAGGGAATTTGGCTTGCCTCTTATTGAAATTCCTGTAGATCAAGAGGGTCCTTATGTACACAGTCAAGTATTGGGAAAAGACAGAAAGTTTTTAATTGACACAGGGGCAAGCCGCACAACAATCAGCCATAATGAAGTCCCAGGGGCACCCCTCTCAGGCTCACAGAATGTTTCCCTTGGTTTTTCAGGACAGCCTATTGTAAATGAGGTATCAGAACCCGTTCCCCTGGCTGTGGGTCCGTTTTCACGTGTTACAGACCTGTTACTTACGAAATCATGTCCAGAAAATCTGTTAGGTATCAAAACATTGAAGGCTCTAGGAGCAGTGATATGCTGTTCCCCGGAGGGAGTTAGACTCTTTCTGCGGGATTTCAAAGGTCATTATGTATTACGAGAGTTTGATGTCAGATTGAAAAATGTACCAGATCACTTGTGGGCACAAGGCCCAACTGATGTAGACTGTATGCATATCACACCATACCGTGTTACACTCAAACCAGGTGTTGTTCTACCCAGAATCAGACAATACAAGTTACTACCCGATGCTGTAGTGGCTTTACTGGAAATCATTGAAGAGCTCATTGCCCAAGGAGTGGTCGTAGAGACCGACTCCAATATCTGTAATTCACCCATCATTCCGATTCTTAAACGTACTGATCCCAATGCACCGCCAGTATATCGGCTGGTGATTGATTTAAGAGAACTGAATAAATGCATCGTTCCACAGTACCTTGTGGTCCCCGACATCTCATCCCTATTGACTGCTATTGATTCAGAAGCAACGTTCTTTACTGTAATTGATCTCAAGAACGCCTTCTTTAGTGTACCTATTGACCCAGAGAGCCAATACCTCTTCGGATTCAGTTTAAATGGACGAAGTTTCAAATTTTCCCGCGCACCTCAAGGATTCACAGAAAGCCCCAGCATCTATAGTCAAGCACTGAAAAAACAACTAGATTGTATTCAAATGCCAGTTAACACCGCTTTACTGCAATACGTCGATGATCTGCTGATCACCGCACGAAGTGAGCCCGAATGTGAACAAGCATCACTGACAGTTTTACATTTTCTGGCCGACAAGGGACACAAGGTGTCTCCTTCGAAGCTACAATTCTGTGTTCAGCAAGTTGTGTACTTGGGTCACTTGCTGTCCAAAGTGGGGAGACAGCTCACTCCCGATCGCATTCAGTTAATTGTAAATATGCCACAACCCCAGACACAAAAGGAAGTGCGGGCCTTTATAGGCCTCACCTCGTACTGCAGACAATGGATCCCTCAGTATGCATTTCTAGCCAAACCACTCATTCAGTTAACAACGCAGGAGGCAGCGACTTCGATTGCCCTCCCTTGGACTCAGGAACACACACAAGCCTTTGAAGAATTAAAGAAAGCCTTATGCCAAGCACCAGTTTTAGCGACACCATGTTACAGCAAACCTTTTACACTTTTTGTTACAGAACGTGATGGTACAGCGTTGTCTGTCCTCACCCAAGATCAAGCAGGTTCACATAAGCCTTGCGCTTATTTTTCAAGTACATTGGATTCAGTAGCCCAAGCACTCCCTGCATGCTTGAAATCCGTAGCAGCGACAGCATTAGCAATCAGACAGAGCGACTCAATTGTTTTAGGACATCAGTTAACAGTACAAGTTCCACATTCTGTAGAGGTTCTTTTAAACAGAACCCAGACTCAGCACTTAACTATAGCACGACTGACAGGTTATGAATTAACGCTATTCCAGCCACACATAGAAATCAGACGCTGCAGCATTCTGAACCCCGCAACATTGTTACCTACAATTATGGCAGATCCAGCTCCGCATGATTGTATAGAGATCATTAATGCAGTAACAAAGCCTCGACGAGACTTAATAGATGTCCCACTGACAAATCCAGACCTGACACTTTATGTGGATGGTTTATGCATGAGAACAAGTACAGGAGAATTAGTGGCCGCATATGCAGTGACCACTGAAACTGAAGTTAAAGAAACACATCGTATTGACACACTGTCTGCTCAAGCGGCGGAGCTCATTGCTCTGACCCGAGCCTGTATACTAGCCAAGAACAGAAATGTCAACATATACACTGATTCCCGTTATGCGTTCGGAGTTGTACACGACTTCGGAATGTTATGGCAAGAACGAGGTTTCTTGACCTCTCGCGGTGCCAAGATCCAACACGGTCCCCTCATTCAAGCACTGTTAGAAGCAATACATCTGCCTTCAGGCATATCCGTCATGAAGTGTAAAGCACATACTAAAGTTACAGATTCTGTTTCCCAGGGTAACGACCTGGCAGACCAGACAGCAAAACATACAGCACTGACTCACACCCAGACAACTGACGTGACAAAGACAATAGTACCGACACATTGTATGACAGTCAGGGATCCCGCACTAGATGTAATCGATATTCAGACACATGCTACTACAGATGAAATAAAGAAATGGACTGAACTAGGAGGGATCCAGACAGATCAAGGTTGGATGACGAAGGGAAAATCTACATGGTTTCTCCCCGACTCTATGGTTCAAGTCATAATCAATACAGCACATAGTCCAGCACATCTAGGAGAGAAAGCAATGTTAAGACAGTTTACAGAATCTCTGGCACAATAAACACTTACGAGCAGCAGCAAAACAGAAAGTGCGTACTTGCATGATCTGTTGTCAGTTCAATCCAGGAAAAAGTGTCCCCGTAGAGCAAGGTGGATTTCATCCTCCCGATCACCCTTTTGAAGTCCTCCAGATGGATTATATTCAGATGGACCGTTGTCGAGGATTCAAATATGTCCTCGTAATTGTTTGTGCACTTTCCCGTTGGACCGAAGCATATCCAGTCCCAGATTACACTGCCCCGAGCACTGCCAGGCAGCTGGTTCGAGAATTCTTCCCACGGTACGGCTTGCCTCGTGTCGTGTACTCAGATAACGGACAGCCATTCTCATCCGAATTAATGAAACAAGTTTCCTTGCTGCTAGGATATCAGTGGAGATTCCATTGTGTCCGACATCCCGAAGCCGCAGGCCTTGTAGAGAGGCATAACCAGACACTAAAGACCCGCCTTAGTAAAATATGTAAAGAGAAAGGGGTCGACTGGATAGTCGCCCTGCCAGTTGCATTGTTCTATATGAGGATGGTCGCCCACTCGAGATCAGGACTATCCCCGTATGAAGTGGTCTTTGGCAGACCACCGAATATGTGGGGGACGCCCATTCCTAAGAAAATTACTGATGTCGACTGTAATATGCTGACCGATTACCTTGCCTCCTTGATGTCTGCACTCCAATCATGTCGTTCACAGGTTGCTGCAGCCTTCCCTGACAACACTGATGTAAAACCGCATGATGTCCGACCAGGAGATCTGGTCCTGATTAGGAACTTCGACAGGAAAAGTCCGCTGGAGCCCCGCTGGAAAGAGCCGAAGACCGTCCTTCTTACTACGAGGACAGCAGTAAAGGTGGAAGGCAGAAAGGGGTGGATACATACGAGTCATATTAAAAAGTGCAACGAACTGAAACCAGACCCAGACTCGTCCACCCCCTCCAAAGACTGTATTGAGCCAAGTGACTTTAAAGTTCCCGAACGAGAGAAAACTCCCCAAGAGGAGTATAAACTGAAACTCCGATCTAGCAAGTCAGACAGTTTAATTGTTTAAGTCCTCCCCTAGGTGAATCGGTTAAATAGTTTCTGACATGTATTCCCTAGATCGAGATAGAGAGAGAGAGAGACACCTCAAGAAACGTACATATTGCAAATCACTCCGCAGTCACTGTATAGTGACATTATTGATTATGTTTTTTCTAAGTTTTCTGATTATTGTTGCAAGTATACTGCTTCCTATCTACTACCCTATTTTCAAGCGTGAACAATCTGCTTACAATGTCACTGCTGAACATTCTTTTAGTGAATTACCTCCACACGAACTTTCCTACAGACTTGCGCTGCGCAACAACACATTCATTAGTATGTTACATCACTCCGATCAGACTAATAATGCTACAAACTGCTGGATATGTGGCCGACTCCCTCCCTACCAGAAATACAAGGGAGTTCTGCCCCTCTTTCCGTACCCGTTCACTCACAATGGGTCCTGTGGTGCATGGTTTAGAATAATTAATTCCTTAGATCCTGATATCGCTGTTTTCAAAGGGAGCTGGGTTTGGGGAAACTTGAACTTAGTTCTGCTTAATGTCTGTTATCCTGATAAGAAGGGACTCCCCACTAGAATAGGAACTGATCTAGAAAATGAAGTATATGGATTAGGTAATTACACAATTAACCTTATGATTCTTACTGTTGAATCCGAAGCTGCACCAGTTCTCCCTGCTATGTCAGTATTACCAGTCACTGGTGAATTATGTGTCAGTAAGAAAGGTTCAGTAGACTTAGGTCATAGTAAATGTACTACTGTGGTCGAATTCAGTGATCAAGGCAAATCGTCCTTTAGAGCGACCCGTCATTCCTATTTTGTTTGTGGTCATACCGCATACATACGCTTACCTCCAGATTGGGATGGTACCTGTTACATTGCATTCCTTCTGCCACCTGTTTTTCTAGCCCCTCCTGATTATCACAGAAATACAAATCTAGTAAAGAATAGACTCCGAAGAGATCTCCCGATTGTCGACTACACTGAAACGGCATGGGAGCAATACACAGATTTCAATAAAGGATTCTTTTTCTTCACAGGCCCCGTCCAAAATAGTAAATTAATACGCAGATTAACTAGAACACTTGAAGCAGTAGTAAATGAAACTGCCTCCGCCCTAGGTAACTTAACAGAAGAGCAGTCCGCCATGCGGGTTGTTGTTCTTCAGAATCGTCTTGTTATTGACGTCATCTTGGCAGACAGAGGCGGAACTTGTAAGGTCATCGGGTCAAGTTGCTGTGTTTTCATCCCAGAAAACGCGCCATCTGTATACAAAGCTATTACACGTCTTCATAAAATTGCAAATCTGATACATCAGAATCCAGGCACCTGGACTTGGTCCGGTTGGTTCTGGACAACGTTAACTACTTGGGGATGGAAGATCCTATCCTTCCTAGGCATTGGCCTAGTCCTAGTATTCAGTTGCTGCCTGTGCCTACAGTGTGGGCCAGCGATTTGTGGACTGTGTGCCACATCATGCATTGAACATTCCAGTTTTTTCTCAAAACGTGAGAGGAAGAAAGAAGAGCAAATGATGTTACAAGAACAAACTGATCGATTCATGAGGATCGATATATCATGAAGGGTCCGTAGGGAACAAGGAGGGAATGAGGAAATATACATTTTATGGTCAAGTTGTGTTCCCTAGCGTGTACCCCACCGTTTCCATGTACCAGCTTAAAGTGTATGTAACTTCCCTCCTGTGCCAGCTATGAAGACGCAAATACATTTGCGTCCAACGTTAACATGTCCTCTTTCAGACCCACCCTGAATGGGTTGAATAGTCCGTTCCTAAGTATGCTATGCCAACGTCTTTTTGTGGTGTACTTTACACGTTTTTCAGCTCTGGCAAAGTAGGCCCCGAATTCTGCCATCGAGCCTTTTCTCCTGCCTTCTGACTCTGAAAGCCTCAGCCCAGGCTGTCTCTGTACCCGTGACCTCTGACTTACTTTCTGTGCGGCTCCCGGCGCTTAGCTCGGCCTGCTGCCTGCCAAGACTGACTTCAACCTTCGAATTATCTGTTCCGCTCCTCGAAAATACATTCCTGCCTACTAGTTTAAGTAAACATCCTCCCAGCTGCAGAGCGAAGGGCCCGGCCTCACTGTCTCTGTGCAAGTAATTCATAGCCCCTGTTACCATGGAAGGCCCATGCCCCCCGCATTCTCATGTAGACACTTAGGCGCTTATACACGCACTCACAGTCAGTATAGAATAGCTTCTGCTCCAGAGACCTTTTTCCGTTTAGATAATATGGTTTCCAAACATCAGATATCAGATATGATAGAAGTACGAGTTGATCTGACATGCCAGACTTCTGTCTCTTTCCGCCAGTGTAAATGTCAAGACCCCCTGCACCCTCTGGTTTCACGTCAATTACACGTCATGCAGCTGCGCGCGCATCCAAGCCTCAGATTTCTGCTGACATTGCAACATTTCTGCTTTGTGCCACCCACTTGTGACACCTACCTACGACGTTTCTAGCACACACCTCTAGTTCACGCCTAGTTCACGCCTTCTGATTACATATTACTAACACGTGGATGCTGTTATCTTGTCTTCTCTCAGCTGTTACGCCTACTATATTGGTGTCTATGATGTGATTTAAGTATATAAGCTATGTATTGTCAATAAAATGCGGCTCTATCCCTTCCTGAACCCCTGTGGTTGCAGGAACATGATATCCAGGTCTTGACCATTCCTTTTTAAGGAATAAAACCCCTTAGAACTCTAACACCACGGACTCTGCCTTTTTCTTTCCGATTGAGTTATTATTGATTAAGTACTTACCTGCATAGAAATTAAGACGGTAAATCGAATATTTACCACACCCTCCCCACCACAGACCACGACCCTGCCATCACTTTCGCTTTCACAGCCGTGTTACTTTCACGGCCGCGTGGCCAATGCTTGTCTTTGCATGCAGCAGCTTAAGTAACCTTTGTCAGACCGCTTTGAGGATTTACAACTTTGATAGAATCGCTGCGCATTCACTCTTGTTGATATTGTGTTGTGTTTTAAACAGTGGCGTGCAGTTAGAGTAGCACCTTGCAGCGCGATTTATAGTGATGACGTGTTTGATCTATGGATTTTGAGTGAGTCGTCTTTCTTTCATGGTAGTGAATAATTGGCAGTGAGGGGCAGGTCTTATTCACTTCAGTTGTGGGGTTGCCAGGGTTACGGACGCTTCTTGTCCATCCACAGCTTCCCTGACGTCATCGGATGTCACTGCCTATGAGACCATATCATGCAGCTGCTGCACGTACTTGTGTCAGACTGCAGAGCTTTGTAACAACATCCTGCCTCGGGATGTAGGATTTATCTTTGGACTTCCAGTGGGGAGTGCTTGAGCGCTGATCTATTTTATTGCCAGCGCAATAGAATATTTTTCGATCGGCTTACTGTCCCATGATGCTTGCCAGCACAATCAATGACCTCCATACTGATCCCTTCGCTAAACCGAATATTTGCATATCTCTCTTCTATGTGGATGGGTTTCCATGTGAAACCCCATGTTGTAACAGAGTCTTTTCTAAAGCTCAGTCGACTGCGATACTACTTGCGCATTCCCTCGCTTGAATCTGGTCCCTTACATCTGTAACTCCCTCTATGCTGGGCGGCTGCCCTTGGGCTCACTTTTCCGTTTTAAACAGTTTGACGCTTTTCTATGTTACCGCAAGACTCTCAGAATAATTTTAGATCCCCTCCTGTACCTTGTCTCTTGCCAGCGCACTCTATACTTTTCATATGCATCCCCTCTGTGATTCATCCCTTCTTCTCCTGGCTCCGCCTCCCATTGTGCTTCTTCATAGAAAGCCTTCTTTTTTAAGGAAAGAAAAGTGAAAACAATGGTTTACTTAGTTTCTGTTTTATGTTTGTCAGCTATGTCCTTTAGTAAGCCACCTGACAATCATGTATGTCAGAATCGTCTCATTGATGTTTCGCATCACATCTTGACTAGCAGCGACTACATTCATCAGACTTCGAAATGTTTATCCCATAGTCTTTAATTAACCCGTTGAAAAAGAGAGAGCACACTTCCAAAAATATTTACTACAAAAAAATATTTACTGCATTAGGCTAAATTAGTTAATTTTCGTAATGGAGTACAATAGAGATAGGTTCACCTGGTTAAATCTAGGGGGTGCAGACATGGGGCTAGGTTTAAAATACTGATCAAAACTACACTTAGAAGTGTATACCATGACCAGTGCCACTGGAACTATGCGATTGTGCTGAGATTTTTGCATAAATGTAGATTTGCCACATAATCCATCACCCCCAGCATACAGATTTTAACAAAACTGTTTCTAGCTTATACAGTTCAAAAGTTAGTAAGAAGCACTGGCCTAGCCAATAGGTCTCGCCTTTGGGACCTTATAAGTGTTTGGTTATCCGGCACAATATCCTTGGTGCAACAACATCAACTGCTGCATGGCTAAACACTTATAAGGTCCCAAAGGCGAGACTTGTTGGCTAGCCCATGCTTGGTTTTTATGGTGAATAGTCACAGCCAGCTTGTGGCCCCTGCCAACCCTACATCTGCTTTCTTAAACCTCATGCAAATACGAACGACTGTGGGTTGTTTAAGCAGAGTTTTCGGTATATACACCTTTCATTTTGTGTGCTTGTAGCAGGCCGTTGGTATCAAGAAGGTTAGGAGGACAATGGGACAAGCTGCCCATTGGATGGTTGCCTCGCAGTGCGGAGGTGCGGGGTCTGGACTGACAGAAGGCTGCCTCGGCAGTGGAACCTCTCTGTGTGCCGGCCTTCTGTGTATGTATACTCAGAGTGTTTGCAGAAGTTTTAAACTGCGCGTCTCCGCATTTCTGTCGTTTGTTCAATAATTGATCGAACTTATAGCTGGCATTGTATTTTGTGTTTGTGATTGGATGGGGTGCTCAGCAAATATGGTGGGGTGCAGTTCGGTTTGCAAAGTGCAACCCTGCTGTGTAATCATCGCAGTATAACCGATGCTGTCAGCACTGCCACTGTTGTGGGAAAGAGGATGAGACAGTATGTAAACTGAGTTAGTAGATGGGCAATTAATCCTATTGTACTCGCAGCTGCAGCCTTAGAAGTAAGTGCTTGCATCCAGTCCTAGAGGCCCCAGCCGTGCGAGGCTCCCAGTGAAGTCTGGGAGCAATGTGGCTTCTCGGTCACAGACCCTCGGAACCTATGGCCGCAGTAGGGTAAACTCCTCCATAAGAATGGGGTCTTCGAATGTGTCAGAAGAACTTGGAAGATAAATGCACCCAGCTATACACATGGTTTATTTTGCAGCAAAAGCAGATTCGATTTGAAACGTGTATCCACTATCATGACCCTATTTTCTATTCTCTATCTCATTTCTACCTTCCTACTCCCTCCTTTCTTTCTTCCTTCCTCTTTCAGCAGCGCCTCCCTTACTTCCCCTTCCTTATTCTACTTCCTTTCCTTCCCTTCTCCCTTAGTGCCCTTCATTCCAACAACACTTGTGTTCTCTCCATTCTCCTGTGCCACTCCATCGAATCTTTGCTCTCTTTCCTTGCACCATTTCTTCTTTTGTTCTTACTTCCTTCCTACCCTTTTCTTTGTTCCTCCCCTCCATTCATGCATCTAGCACCCCTTCCTTTTGACTTTCTTGCCCTCCTATCTGCCGCTGCAACAAAGGTCGCAGGAAACCTCTGACTCACGCATGTGTGGTGTGGAACTTGTGCGTGGAAGCCTCTAGGGTTGGGTGGCGGTATGTGGTGATGATCGAGTGAGAGAAGAAATCCAGTCTCAATTCCCTGTTAATGCGTCACACATTATATATTACATTATGGATAATGATATCACATTATGTTACATCATAATTCCATCACTAGTGTTGCAGACTCACACACGCAAACTATCCTCATGTTTGGCTACAAAAAAAGTGTATTTGTGCTTGTATTTCATACATTTTACTCCACTTGTAAATTTTCGATGCAAACAATCTATTTTTCTCCCTCCCTCCTCAGAATATGAGGATGTTTGGAGAACTCATAATTCATACACCTTCATGTCACCATTTTTGGGGCAGTGTTAAGTGTTTAGTCAGAGTGGTAAATCGCATTGGGAATGTCAGGCTTCAGCCAAGTTTGAACGGAGCCATTCAGACCCAAAGCTTCAGTGTGCCTGTGACTCAGTGTGCCTGCGTGTGTGATCACCTGCTTCGGTGCACCCGTGTACCTCTATGAATTAGTGTGCATGTCTCACGGGGTGTCACAGGGATGCGGCATTCCCATAGCCAGACGGCTAGGACATATTGTTTGGGGTCAAGGGCAACAAGTTTTAATGTGTATTTTGTCCTTGGGACAAGTAGGCCCAACACCCTGCAGCACAAACCCTTTGGCTGCCAGTTTGCAGTACCACATTAAGGATCAGGGAAGGGTACTGCCTGTAGTTTAGTTAGTATGTGTGTGCATGTGTTAATGCTGTTCAAAGTTGTATTTATGGCTCATTAATTGAAAGCCTTTATTATTAGGGAGAGCGCTCTAAGTAAATGTACGTTCTGACTGCACTACTGACAGTGGTTCCAGTATGAAAATGTGTACACACGGTTTCAAAGTTTAGCAGCATGAGGCTATGCATGATGCTCACAGAATGCACTCTGATTAGATGCAAATATTTTCAGAAGCTTGAAAGCATGATTAATGATTCTTTCTTTCAATATAAAATATTCCTAAAAAATGAAAGTAGGGAAATAACATTTTGCTAACTACTGTAAAATTTCAGGTACCATTTCTTTGCAGCATCATTTAGTAAAATGTGTTGATGCATGCTAGTATTTCCCCAAAATATTCATATTGGAAAATGTGTGTAACCAGTTTCAATAAGATTATGGGAAACAAAAATAAACAAGCCTTGGCAAAGCCAGTAGGTCTGACATTGATGGTCAGCGTTTTAGTTTTGGTAATGTGTGACTTGTTTTGGCATGGCTTTTGTAAAACCTTATTGATGTGAGAGCTGCCGGGCAGTCACCGTTATAACAAACATTGTCAAACGCAAAAATGTTTTTGGGTCTCAAAGAGCACACACTGCCACATTAGTTACTGGTACTGAACAAAACAACTTTGTGTACCGATATGCTCCTTCTGAAACAGCAGAATGCTGTCACTCACAGTGAAGACAGTCGATTCAGAGAGAGCGAGAGAGAATTTTAATAAACACAAAAGGTCATGGTTAACGCCAGACCAAATTAGAGGCCCAATTATTAAAGAAAGTCTCAAAAGTGCACCTTTGGTATATGGCTTTCGTGAATTCCCAAGAATTTACATTAGTAGGGCAAGAAATTGTACTTCTACAAAATATTTGTGAACTGCATTTTAGCATGAGCAAATATGTATGTGTAGATTTGCTCATGTTAAAACCTGGATGTTTGAAAGTTCATTTTCCCTCCAACTACTTTTTTCCCAAATCTGACAGAAGGTTTACTTACGTATGCCACTCTCAGGAGTAAATTTCCAACATTACTCAGTATGGGAAAGATTAGAGAAGATTTGTTGAAAACCCTAAAACATGCAAGTTAGTAGGTTTGCACAGACTCAATAGGGCATTCCAAGCCTGGAACTACTGCTTACCACCATATTCAGTCCCAGTATGTGGAGCTGTGGAAACATGGCAACATAAAATGATTACTAGTATTCAAACACTACTATAGGATATGCCCTGGCATAATCAGAGAGGCTATATAAGAGCTCTTATATAATGAGATTGCTGCCATAATTTATGGCAGCACTACGTGGCACCAGAGGGACAAGTGGATTTTGTTACAGGACAAGTAGATTTATGAAGCTTGGTTGAAAGCTTTATTCGATATGCAAAGATATCTTACAAGCATAACATACGTTAAAAAACAACATTTAGAAAAAGTACATGTATGTCATACATTTTATTAAAGGTAAAATTTTAGGGAACCCCCTGAGATAAATTAGCTAAAAAAGAATTAAATCGATATAGTCAATCTATTGCAACGAATCAACCAAGAACGTTTTAAAAATTTGGAAACACCACAAACTATAAGTGGAGAGGTCTCAGTCAATAAAATTCGGAGAGCCACCAAATGCATGCGTGTTCCCAGGCGTTTGAAGAGGGGTTTCAACCAGTATCTCCTTGGATGGATATAGTCTGGGCACTCAAAGAGTACATGTGCCACCGTCTCAGGCCTGGTTGGACAACAAGCGCAAAAGGGGGATAAATGATCATAGGACTTCCACTTCGATACAGTTGCTCTTAACGGAAGAGTGCCAACTCTGAACTTGAAGTAAAGGGCCCTGTCCATTGGCATAGTAATTAGGTCCATATAGGGTTCATATGATACCACATCCTTTACTTTGAGGAACGCTGCCGTTGAATTGCAATGATGTGGATTCCCAATTAGTTGGCAAGAGACCCAGTCCCAATATAGTTTTTTGAGGACTGCCTTAGGAGGAGCAGCTCTTGTAGTCCAGCAGTCTCCTAGGCCCAGTTCCCCCAAAAGAGATTTTATGTCCCTCAGCCACTTGATCTTGTTCCAGCCCCCCTGTGTTCAATATTTCTGATAGGCCATCGGCATAGGATTTTAATTACGGGACCCTCCATATGCGGGACCATAGGAGCAATGGGCGAAGACGGGCCTGGTCTTTGATGCTTTTGCAGCCCAAGTCCAAGAGCACTGGAACTGTTGGAGTGCTCAAGGGAAGAGCTAGGAGGTCCTTCAGGAACTTATTTTCAGTCTTGGATAGGGAATCCAAATTGCAGTGACCCCATAACTCCGTGCCATACAAGGCAGAAGTAACCCCCCTTGCCTTGTAGATCTCAATTGCAGGCGCCACTGAAGATCTGGGGGATGCATGATATTCCTTGAGTAAGGCACCCCCAACCCTTTTGTGACAGAGGACCATCTTGTCGATATGTGAAGGCCAGCTCATTTTATCATTCAGGAGTAGTCCCAAATAATCAAATTCGGTCACTTTCTCCAGAGGGACTGAATTCAAAGTAGGAGGGCGACCTAATTTCCTTGGTGGACGTAGTATCAGATATTTCGTTTTTTCTACGTTTATCACCAGCCCTCTGGTTACGCAAAAGTCCTAAAAACGGGTCAACAACTTCTGGAGCCCCTGGGGGGTCTTTGAAATGAGTGTCATCCACGAACAATAATGTTGGGATCCGCACCCCCCCAGACAGGGTGCATCCGCAGGTTCCTGTAGGAGATGCTCCACCACACCATTTACATATAAGGAGAAAAGTGTGGGAGCTAACATGCAACCCTGTCTGACACCCCTACAGACAGGGATCCTATCTGTTGTTTCGCCATTTCTCCCCCAGCGAACCTGGGCGAAATTGTTCGTGTGGAGTTTCATAAGAAGAAACAAAATGTACGGGGGCAGGCCCAAACGATGGAGAACCCTCCAGAGTTCTTCCCTGGGAACTAGGTCAAAGGCAGTCTTCAAGTCAATGAAGGCCAAATAGAGACTGCCCTTGCCCAGTTCCACCACCTTCCAGTGCAATAGTGTTAGCCTAAAGACCTGCTCAATTGTGCCTGTTCCTGAGCGAAAGCCTGCTTGGAAGTCCGATAGAACTTGATTCTCATCCACCCATTGAAGGATTCTCCCCAGAATTACTTTTCCAGCTACTTTTTGTGTAGAATCAATCAGGCTTATTGGCCTATAGTTCCCTGGAATGTCTCTACTTCCCTTTTTGTATATGGGGACTACCACTGCCCCTCTCCACGACTCTGGGATCAGGCCGCCCTCCAAGATGGCATTTAAGAGGGCCAAAATCATTTGGCCCCAATCAGATGGGTAGGCCCGCAGTAAATCCCCTGGGAGCCCATCCGGGCCAGCAGCTTTCAGTGGGACCACGGTTTTGATGGCATTCTCAACCTCCCGGGGTGTGAACAAGCCAAAGGAGCTATCCTCCGTAGAGAAGGGGAATAGAGCTGGCTTGTTTAGGGGCCCTTCTATCGCTGAATATAAAGCCCCAAAATGACGAAACCAGTTCTGGGGTGGGATGGTGCAAGTTCTCAGAGTATTGTCGGGTCTGCTACGGGAGCTTATCAATTTCCAGAACCCTCTAGCATCTTTATCTTTACTAGCAACCAGCAAGTCCGCCCAGAATTTCTCCTCCCATTCCTTCTTTGCTATCTGGATCGACTTGGAGTAGACCTTCCTAGCCTCCCTTGTCCTGACTTGGGATTTTGCTTTAACTGCCTCGACTAGGTTTGTTTTAGCCTCCCTACAGTTGTGGGTGTACCAGCCGTCTCTTTTGTTGGCCCTTTCTCTCGCCCCGCCATGCCTCTTACGTACAGTAAACAGATTTGTCAAGGCCCCCGTTAGTCCACAAAATACTTCACATACCTCCCCCAAACCCCCTTCAACTGCGCCTAGATTCTGGTGGGCTCGGGCCAGTAATTGGGACACAGCCTCAAGTTTACTTGCAGACAAGAGAAGTTTTGACCACTTCAGGCGACTTCGGCAAAGGGATACCTCCGCCTCTCCTAAGTCAACTGTGGGGCTAGATACAGGACCCCCACTACTAACAGACCACCAAGGGGCTAGAGTGAGGGACAACAGATTATGATCACTCTCAACTGAAGGTAGTATTACCATATCCCTCACTGAGCTCCATAAGCACACATCAAGCAGGATGTAATCTATTCTTGATGTGTGGTTGGGGCTATTATATGTATGGGCACCCCCCCTGTCCGAGCTTGTCCTTCCATTTAGAGCCCTCAGACCGTACTCTATACTAAGGGCGTTTAGCTGCAGTGCCACCTCAGACCATTTTTTGATCGGGGGCAGCTCTAGGATAGGTATCCCCCTCCTACCATCCTCCTCGTCCTGGTCCTGGGTAACATCCGAGCCCAAGGGCTCGAACCTACAGTTTACATCACCTGCAACCAAGCTGCAGGCTTTGTATGGCGTTGCCCCTAACAAATCCTCCAACAGAGCAATTGTGGGAGACTGCCTCCCTCCCTTAATGCCACGGGCATAAACATTAAATATATTCAAAACAGCACGGCCCCTTGCGTCCTTCAATGTGATGTTAAGTAAATCTGGGCTATTGGTCTTAGTTTCCACTACCCTACAATTTAGGGATGAAGCTACCCAGATAAGAAGTCCCCCCGAAGGTCGTCCTCTGCCCGAGTCTGGGCAGACAGCTGGGATGGCATAAGCAGAGTACCCCGCCCTGTGTACTGGTTCCCTACTCCACGTCTCCTGAAAAATGCATATGGAATACTCTTCCACTAATGCATTCCAGTCGGGCAGTGCCAGTTTCCTAGTTATTCCAGCAAAGTTCCAGCTGAAGACCTTTAAGACTTGGTCAGTCACAGCAGGAGCGCGACGAGAAACTATTTTCTGGCATGTAGCCACCCTATCTGTACCTGGCAATGCTCCCCAGTGACCACTAGGAACTGGGTCCCCCAAAGGTTCCAAAGTAACCAGTGGTATAGTTTGGATTTCATTAGGGGAGGAAGAGGTAGGTGACATTGCTGTATCATATAGGGGCTCACCCATTTCCCCCCTATCTAGGCCTCCCGTTATCTCAAGTCCGTTACTCATAGGGCCACAGTTTTGGCCGAGCCACCTAGTCTGTGGATATGGAAAGGGCTCAAACATGCTGTACATTCCGCCAATTGCACCCTTGCTTGTTTCCCCCAACACAGGCCTAAGGATGGCATGATTTACATGCCGCGGGTAGAAATAGGTCAGGTCCACTGCACTAACTCCAATGCCCCCCACCGTTTGATCTTGACTACATATCAATCTGGCCACTCTGTTATCCTGGAAGTTAATAATGACGCAGTCCCCTTCCAGCTGCTTCTTGCTCTTGCCAACCCAGCTCACCCTGCGGACACCGAGGATTAATCCATCAACGCCCGCAGGGAGTGGTCTATTTGTTTTTAGCCAGTGAAGGCATTTATTTTTTAAGGCCTGGTGGGTCTCTGGTTGGTTATCTTTCAAGGGTGGGACCTTAACCAGTACAACTACATAGGGGTGGCAATCCGGGGGAAGGTCAGTGCAAGGAATACGGGGAAATTTCTTCAAGGCGGGTGCAGCTAGAGCATGTACTGCCGAGTGGGTTTCGACAGGGTTAGCTAGCAGAGCTTCCCCATCTCCCTTGGTCTTAGCACTATTTAAGGGTAATTGCTTAAGTTTGGAGTTGGGATTTTGCCCACCCACTGAAGCCTTTGGTTGCGTTGCTATCTTGTGGGCTTTGGGGACGTTAGTGGAATTCCCTTGCGGTGGATTACATTGCGGGGCAGGACCTGGTTTGGACTTAGGTGGGGCAATATTGGTTGAAGTTGGTGCCACACTTGGTGCTATTGGAGACACCGTCTTTAGCGTGACTGGATCCTGTAGCGGAGTAGCTGCAACCGCTGCTCCTTTTCCCAACTTGTCACATGTGGGGTCCTGACTATTTCTAGTCTGTTGTTTGATCAGGGTTTTGAGTGAAAAAAAGTTGTCAAGAGACGACTGCTCAAGACTATTTGCTCTGGCCTCCACCCTCTTAATTTGGTCTATGAGCGGTATCAAAGAGCGATTGAGCGCGTTGATAAATTGGTCCAGGCAAACAGGGACTTGGATTGGGGATGACTTGTCATTAGAATCAAGACCGCTTACCTGGGACAGGGGCTCTCCCGACCCATCTAAGTGCTCCGGACTCTGACCATTACCTATTTTTTCACCCGTGGCCCTTGACCCTTGTTTCCTGAAGCGCTTGTACAGTGTAGGGTGACTACCTTTGCGTGTGCTCACAACTCTTTTCCTCTTGGCACGTTTCGAAGCACCCTGAAACACGCAAGGCACTGAGGTGCCCACAGGAGGAACAGAGTCTGACAACGGGGGGTTATGACTAATGACAGGGGAAGATTCCTGGGAGACAGAGTCCCTGCCGCGCTCCACCACTGAAACAACTGCCACACTCCAAGTCTCCCACACAATCCGCAGCACAGTCCTGCCGCCTGAGCCCACGGTCCTGAGCGCGAAGCGGCACCTGCGAAGCGGCACCCGCGAAGCGGGTGCGGCAAGCTGCAGCGCTGTTAGCAGAAATCCACTGAAGGGTCCAAGAACTGCTGCCCAGCCCGACACACAGCAAGAAGGTAGGCGTCCCACAGGCTCACAGGGAGGGCCCAACTATATCCACCTGGACAGGCTGGGGGCGTGGCTATCAGGGGGGGCGTCCACGATCTTCCTGGGTGTGCAGGGACTCCTGGGAGACAGAGTCCCTGCCGCGCTCCACCACTGAAACAACTGCCACACTCCAAGTCTCCCACACAATCCGCAGCACAGTCCTGCCGCCTGAGCCCACGGTCCTGAGCGCGAAGCGGCACCCGCGAAGCGGGTGCGGCAAGCTGCAGCGCTGTTAGCAGAAATCCACTGAAGGGTCAAAGAACTGCTGCCCAGCCCGACACACAGCAAGAAGGTAGGCGTCCCCTTCAACTACTTTTTTCCCAACTCTGACAGAAGGTTTACGTATGCCACTCTCAGGAGTAAATTTCCAACATTACTCAGGATGGGAAAGATTAGAGAAGATTTGTTGAAAACCCTAAAACATGCAAGTTAGTAGGTTTGCACAGACTCAATAGGGCATTCCAAGCCTGGAACTACTGCTTACCACCATCTTCAGTCCCAGTATATGGAGCTGTGGAAACATGGCAACATAAAATGATTACTAGTATTCAAACACTGCTATAGGATATGCCCTGGCATAATCAGAGAGGCTATATAAGAGCTCTTATATAATGAGATTGCTGCCATAATTTATGGCAGCACTACGTGGCACCAGAGGGACAAGTGGATTTTGTTACAGGACAAGTAGATTTATGAAGCAACTTGCCTCATGGACAAGTAGAAATTTTAATAAATTCCACACCCCTGCGGTGTGTGTCTGTCTCACGGGTGCGTGTGTTTCTCAGCGTGTGCATGAATGTCTGCCCGTTTATAGTGCGGTTTCTATGTAGGTCTATATGCGGAGGTCAACAGGGGGTAAAAGACATTGTCATTTACAACACCAGTACTTGATTAATGCTTCACAAAGGGAAAAAAACAATAACTTTTTCAATGCCAATAGCTCAAAACAATGTCATTGCGTGACCCATTGCATAGTAAATGCTTGTTAAAAAAGGTAACTAAAATGGATGTGTTACGATACACCAGTGCAAACCTAATAGATACTAGGGATAAAGCAATTCACTGCTATACCCCCCAGTCTGCTCTGTACCTCTATATTTCCTTTGGAACAAAATGGCCACCAATCTCATGTGTGCTCTTTTCTCTTCCCTCAGCAGCACATCCTGCACTAAATCTTGCTACAGACCAGTCTCAGATTTGTGGCATCTACTGTAATGCTTGATCAATCCCCAAACATGCAGCTGATTTATACGATCTCCTTCTTACTGACCAGCCCGACATCTGCTTCATTTATGAAACTTGGCTCCATGCCTCAGCACTTACCAGTTTTCCTATAGCATCCCCATCCCTTCTTTCACGCCCTCCCTCCATTCTTCCCGCCCCCCCCCCCACCTCAAGTACAGACTGATCAGACTGGATAGAGGCTAACACTGGAGACGGAGTTGCTGTTCCAGCACTATCACTTTGTTGTACTTACTCCTTACAGACTGGGCTGAGCTCTGTATTTTATACTTTCGATGTTGTCTGGAAGGACGCCTTGGTTTTCCACCCTCCGGGGCCAAAAACGATTTTAGTAATAAGCTGATCAAATATCTGCCACTGTATATGGTAGCCTCTGATAACTTTATGCTGATGCATCAAAATCTATCTGGCCCTACCCACAGAGGATCAAAATGTGGACCTTAATTTGACCAATTCACCTAATCTACAGGTACTCTCTTTCTGTTCGCTGGTCTGGACAGACCATTTCTCCATATATTTCCAGCTCCACAGTAGAGAACCAATAGGATACAAGAAAACAGTCCCCTGAGCGATTAGGCCATGGAGGAAGCTATCGCTGCCCTCTTTCATGACACATTTTCCCACCCAATCATTCACAATGTGCTCAGATATTAATCTCGCTCTGAAAGATTTCTAGAGCTCCTTCTCCCAGGCTTTACATGTCACTGCTCCTGCCAAACTTAGCGGCCCAAAACCGAATAAAGCCCTCTCTCCCGTTATACAAAGGACCTCAAAACATAAAAATCAACATGTAGAAAACTTGAAAGAAAATGGCGAGCCATAAAATCTGCCCCACCTGCGACATAACTGTCTATAAAGCAGAACTACGCATCTACCTCAAAAACATTAGGGAAGCTCGAAAGACCTAAGTAGTAAATAGAATTAACAATGCTGAAAACTCGACCAAGGAACTATATAAAAAGGTGCGAACAGAGTTTACCAAACTTACTGCTTATACCTCTCCTATGCCAGCTTCCGAGTCCCTATGCGACGCCCTCGTAGATCCCTTTGAGGAAAACCTTTCCAAAGTCTACTGTAATATACCCAGTGGCCTGTTGCCTCACACCAGTAGAATTGCCCTTTCACACCCCCTCTATCACTAACCACTTACCTCTCTTGGAGGATTTTGATCTGATTACTTTAGAGCACGTCCTAGCTCCGATGAACAAAATTAAATCAAGCTCACCAGTTGATCCCTCTCCGCCACACATCATGGCAGCCCTTGCCCAAGCACTAATTCCGGCTATCACAAGTCTGTTCAACCACTCTCTGAGTACCCAAACTGTTCCGTTGAGCTGGAAAGCAGCTCAGGTCAGGCCTATTTTAAATTAATCTGCTGCAGACCCTCGTGAGCTATCTAAATACAAGTCAACATTGCTGCTCCCATTTCTAAGTAAAATAATAGAAACTCGAGTAAACAAGCAGCTTACGTTTTTTTCTGGAAAGCTGCTTCCTCCTAATTTTCTCCCAGTCAGGGTTTGGTGCCCCTCACTGTACAGAAACTGCACTGGTAGCAGAATTAGACATCATCAGAATGTCTCTTGAGAAAGGTCCCCAAGCCATGCTGGTATTACTCAACCTATTTGCGGCATTCGTCACCATCTTACACTATCATGTTCCAAAGACTTGTTGAGATTGGTGTTGGCGGAAACACTCTTGGATGGCTTAACCCCTTCACTGCTGATGACGAGCTGAGCTCGTCATCAGCCACGGTGGTCGTGTGCGGATGACGAGCTGAGCTCGTCATGTAACGCAGCTTTTCGAAAAAAGCTGCACAGCGGAAAAATAACCGCCGCAGCGATGTGGTTAAAAACTTTCTTAGTGACCGGACCCGGAATGTACATCTGGAGTCCTTCATTCCCATACCATGGACCTACACAAAGAGGTGCCGCAGGGCTTCCTTGAGCCCCACACTCTTCAATATCTGCGTGCCCCTGCCCCTCTCACTGCCCCCTCACCCCCAGCTGAAGTGCTAAGATTCTGCAGCTTTGAAGGGATCTCTTATGCAGACACTCAAATTGATCAATACCAAAGGATACAATCCTGAATCTACCAAGATCAGATTTAGCGATTGTATGAGGGAGATATCTCTCTGGCCGTCGTCCAACTGTCTACAATTGACCAGCGGAAGGACAGAGATTCTGCTTTTTTGTGTAAGGCTCATGCTCAGAGGACTAGTGGCCCCCAGAACTGGGTAAGCCACCCCCCGCCCCCCTCTAAAAGGTAGTAAGAAACCTGGGCATCCTTATAGATGAGAACCTTTCTTTTAAAGAACACATTGGCACTACCTATGACTTCTGTTTTGGAATTATGCGCCTACTCAGGAAGGCTTTCCAATGGCTACCCCTCCAAACTAGAAATCCCTCACTAAAGCCCCGAAACCGCTTAGAGTATGCCAAAACTTTTATGGTGGCAGCAAATGAGGCTCTATTATCCAAATTTCAAGTAGTTCAGAACACGGCTGCCCATCTGGGCTGTAAACTTCAACCCTGCACACCTTCCCAGCACACTCTGAAATCTCTGCATTGTCTGCCAGTGATAAAGCGGTCCCTTTTTAAACTGCTCTGCCTAGTTCAGAAGTCTCTGTCCAGCAACAACCACTTTGCTTAGAAAAGAAACTGCCAACCCATAACCTCAGGTCGAGTGGACAATCTTTGTTACACACGTTTTGCATATGTCCGACCTGATACGGTGGGAGATCGTTCTCGTCTCTTGCTACCCAATACTGGCACAGGCTACCAGTACACTTTCGGGCCGGCCCCGACTTGGCCAGCTTTAAAAAAAACTTCTCAAAACCTGGCTCTTCTGACTCTCCCTCTAATTCTCACTTCCTGCTTATATGCCACAGTGCCAAGAGAGCTTTTTGGAGATGATTTGCACTGCGCCATATAAATGTCCGTAACATAAATCATTGTTTCTGTCTTTATGATGAAAGTGGGCTCAGTCACTTACCTCTCATTACTGAGTATGAGATCAAATCCTTGCAGCCCAAACTTCATATGCCTATGGGCACCACAATCCTTTAGGGACCGAGGATCCATAGATTCTTATTCAAGCTTGCCTATGCATGTGTAAGCACACGCCCACATATTCCTACTGTGCATTACTCAGGGTCATCACCTTGCTCCACACGGGCAGGACACAGTGCTTTCAGTCCTTCGCTGGTATGTTAACAGATCATTGTTGTTAAGTGCGTCAGTCAGTTTGGTTCAATGGAAGCGACCCTAGACTATAGCTACCAGAACATATTACATTGTAAAATGTAAGTCGTACATCATGTCTAGTCGATTTGAAGTTAGATGTCAGGCCTAACAGTGATCCACAGCATAATAACGTCACGGATATAAGTTCACAAGTCCACGGATCCTTCCCTTACTCTGCAGGTGTGCACGGTAATGTATCCCTCCCTCACTGTGAATGGACCACACCTCTGCTTTCTGTGAACAAGGCGACATTTCCACTCTCCTCTTGCTGTGTAGTGACCATAGCAATTTACCATACCACTCAAGGACGAAGCACGGATATTTACCTCTCCTTGTTGTGCATGTTCCCAGAGTAACTCGCCTGTGCCATATTCTATACACAGAAATTAGATTAAATCTATTTATCACTATGCATGGCCCCCTATTATATAACGTTTCCAAAAGCTTCTTTAATTACCAAATATAAAACCAGTTAGCCCACATACAATTACAATAGTAAAGCGACCAGTTCCAATTCAATCCTTCTCCAACTACGACAAGAACATTCGGTGACCTCATATAAATACTACAATAACATTCTACATGAGTCAACACTCATTGAATACTAAGTGTGTCCAGATGCATGAGTGAATGTATGTGTTATATGTGTACAACTGTATACATTTTTGCATGAATGATTGTACGCATGAGGTGTTTTGTCTGATCCTGTATTACATATATGTAACTATGTACAACAACCCCCCATCCACTTATCACACCCCTAATGTTCAAAGCTCCTCACCTCTCGTTTCGGGGAAGGGGCCCACTGCCCTTACCTGGACACTCCCTGTCTACACAATTTTTATTTTCCTTTGTGTACGTAAAGCGCTTTGATACCCACGGGTCTAGCTAGCGCTATAAAAACTTTATAAATAAAATAAATACACATGCCCTGGATAACTACACTTGCTGTATCAGGGCGATTAGTACAGTGTGAACGTACCTTCTGATAATCTTCTCACACAAATCACCCCCTCTCCTTTCAGAGCAGCCTCTACTCCCCTCACCCGCACCGATCTTTTACTCTTCCGTATGGTGCAGACTGACGGCAGCCGGCAGCCCTTAACGCCCCTCTCCCTCTCGTGTAAGCGTGCACAGCTCCTTACCTCCTCCCAACGGCTGCCAAGCCAAGGACTACCATAGGTTATTGCAGACTACTCCACCAAGAAACTTGGTCACGTCGGTCACAAGCTGGTGAATGTTTAGAACATAACGCTTCCGGCGGTCGCAGACTGATGACGTAACCACGAGGACGTCAAAAAAGCGCCCGTGTTGGTTGAGAAATAATGTTTATGTTATGTACGGCAGTCGTACGATTTTTGCCCTGCCAAAAGAATTTCGGATCCAAATATAGTTTCTATCAAGTCCCGAGCACTCTAATGCACATACTTACGTTTAATTTTCTGTTTACATATGTAATTTTTTTCTAGGGATTTGTATCTTAATTCACTGACTAATTTACTAGTTGCAGATATGTTAAATGGGTTATACTAAGCTCTAAACATTTAGGCAAACGTTTAGTGGAAAATATTGAACTTTCTTCGGTTAGTACTTTAATATTGAAATGTGCTTTAATATGCCAGCCATAAAGCCCAGCGTAATTTTCTCTTTTCTAGTTCCGATCTCTTGTTTTGGACACCAGAGGCGATTAGAACGGCGTACTGCAAATTATACGATGATTAAATTTTTTAGAAAATCTGATATGGTTCTAAGAGGGCCTTATTCAAACAGAGAAGAATGAACCGTCCTTTAAAATGTAAACTTGAATTATGAGGAACCACGCCCATACATAACAACATTTGGAAGTGGGAAGTTTTCAAAATTAAATCGGGGGAATCAATTCTATGTATTGACTCGAATTAAAACGGGAGAAATTTTCAGGCAGGAATAAGATCTAATAAAGATATGTTTGCCTTTAAAAACCAAGAGTGTCCCTAGGAAAAGGGGCATATTGTATGCACCCTACTTCTGCCCCAGCTTCCCTCCCCTGTTGACCATAATCGAGTAATCGAGAGTTCATGTTACTGTTTTAACACTACACTCGCTTTGATGCTGGGATAGGTTATACAGTGGACCAAAGCAAATACATAGCTGCCAAGTTTTCAGTGTGCTTACACACAGCTGCCAAGATTTCAGAATGCCGCTGACCGCGTGACCCACAGGGGAACATGGGGGGGGCAGCGCTTTAGTCCCACCCGGCTAGCGGAGCCAACCTGTGGGGCGCCCCTCCCCGCGTCCACTCTCACCGGCCAGGGGGAGGGCTTACCTGTGGGAGGGGCGACCCTGCTACTTATACCCCGGCGGCCTTAGCTTGGCCTCTCTCCTTCCAGGTTTTCCCGCGGCTCTGCGCTGTTCTCACGTCGGGTCGTCGCAAGCGCTGTTCCCACGTCGTGTCGTCGCAAGCGCTATTCCCACGTCGTGTCGTCGCCCTGCAAAGGCCAGGTATGTGCCGCTCTCTTGCCTCCCCCGCCATGTCCCTGGGTATAAAAGGAAGGGGTCCAAGACCAAAAGTCAAAATGATTCAAAATTAATTGCAATTAATGCCAAGCTATTGTATGCAAATGAATTTAATTCATTTGCATACAATAGCTTGGCTCTTTGAGTTTATCGAATATTAATTGCAACTAATTTTGAATCATTTTGACTTTTGGTCTTGGACCCCTTCCTTTTATACTGATAATTTACCCAGGTCCTATTGACTTTAGTGGGTCAACCCTGTTTGTTTTTTCACATGTCCCTGGGTATGACCAGGTTGCACGGGGCCCCAGTGGTGAACACCACGGGGGAGGGAGAGGTAGCCACGCTAGTCATGTGTGCGGGCGGACGCGCCTTACAAGAGCGCGGGATCGGGGCGGTGGGGGGGAGGTTCCTTAGAGGTCCGGTGATCATCCCGAGTTCCGTGATGGCAAGGGGCAGGGTAGGCACTGATTGTCAATGGCGAGTGCCAGTACTTCCAGTGGGCGCTCTAAGAGACGGCCCAGCGCAAGGTCGAGGCTACCGGAGTGCCCCGAACGACCAGCATCTGGAATGCGCATATTCGGTTTCAGCAAGCAGTTGACTCTGCCTTGATATGCAGAGAGATTCAGAAAAGGGGGTGGTGATGAACAGAGTATCTGAATTAAGCAGACAACTCTTACCCAGTCCAAAGACCAGGGCTTGATCCATCACCGTTATTTATCTCACTGCACCATCCCAGCTCAGAACCTGGCTATATGCAAATCAGTCTGTCCCTGGCCCAGTGCTTCATGGGAACAGGGCAGACTAAACTACCAAGCCAATTCTTCACCAGAAAGGAGACAAGCTACCGGAGACCGGTTTCTGGCATTTCAGACGTCGTCGGCCCGGCTTGCTTGAATCCTGATGGTGCAGTGAGAAAGGGACTCATGTCTGAGTATACCCTGCCACACCTATAGTGGCCAAAAACGATTCAGAAAAGGGGGTGGTGATGAACAGAGTGTCTGAATTAAGCAGACCACTCTTACCCAGTCCAAAGATCAGGGCTTGATCCATCACCGTTATTTATCTCACTGCACCATCCCAGCTCAGAACCTGGCTATATGCAAATCAGTCTGTCCCTGGCCCAGTGCATCATGGGAACAGGGCAGACTAAACTACCAAGCTAATTCTTCACCAGAAAGGAGACAAGCTACCGGGGACCGGTTTCTGGCATTTCAGCCGTCGTCGGCCCGGCTTGCTTGAATCCTGATGGTGCAGTGAGAAAGGGACTCATGTCTGAGTATACCCTGCCACACCTATAGTGGCCAAAAACGATTCAGAAAAGGGGGTGGCTTTGAACAGAGTGTCTGAATTAAGCAGACCACTCTTACCCATTCCAAAGATTAGGGCTTGATCCATCACCGTTATTTATCTCACTGCACCATCCCAGCTCAGAACCTGGCTATATGCAAATCAGTCTGTCCCTGGCCCAGTGCATCATGGGAACAGGGCAGACTAAACTACGAGGCCAATTCTTCACCAGAAAGGAGACAAGCTACCGGGGACCGGTTTCTGGCATTTCAGCCGTCGTCGGCCCGGCTTGCTTGAATCCTGATGGTGCAGTGAGAAAGGGACTCATGTCTGAGTATACCCTGCCACACCTATAGTGCCCAAAAACGATTCAGAAAAGGGGGTGGTGATGAACAGAGTGTCTGAATTAAGCAGACAACTCTTACCCAGTCCAAAGATCAGGGCTTGATCCATCACCGTTATTTATCTCACTGCACCATCCCAGCTCAGAACCTGGCTATATGCAAATCAGTCTGTCCCTGGCCCAGTGCATCATGGGAACAGAGCAGACTAAACTACCAAGCCAATTCTTCACCAGAAAGGAGACAAGCTACCGGGGACCGGTTTCTGGCATTTCAGCCGTCGTCGGCCCGGCTTGCTTGAATCCTGATGGTGCAGTGAGAAAGGGACTCATGTCTGAGTATACCCTGCCACACCTATAGTGGCCAAAAACGATTCAGAAAAGGGGGTGGTGATGAACAGAGTGTCTGAATTAAGCAGACCACTCTTACCCAGTCCAAAGATCAGGGCTTGATCCATCACCGTTATTTATCTCACTGCATCATCCCAGCTCAGAACCTGGCTCTATGCAAATCAGTCTGTCCCTGGCCCAGTGCATCATGGGAACAGGGCAGACTAAACTACCAAGCCAATTCTTCACCAGAAAGGAGACAAGCTACCGGGGACCAGTTTCTGGCATTTCAGCCGTCGTCGGCCCGGCTTGCTTGAATCCTGATGGTGCAGTGAGAAAGGGACTCATGTCTGAGTATACCCTGCCACACCTATAGTGGCCAAAAACGATTCAGAAAAGGGGGTGGTGATGAACAGAGTGTCTGAATTAAGCAGACCACTCTTACCCAGTCCAAAGATCAGGGCTTGATCCATCACCGTTATTTATCTCACTGCACCATCCCAGCTCAGAACCTGGGTATATGCAAATCAGTCTGTCCCTGGCCCAGTGCATCATGGGAACAGGGCAGACTAAACTACCAAGCCAATTCTTCACCAGAAAGGAGACAAGCTACCGGGGACCGGTTTCTGGCATTTCAGCCGTCGTCGGCCCGGCTTGCTTGAATCCTGATGGTGCAGTGAGAAAGGGACTCATGTCTGAGTATACCCTGCCACACCTATAGTGGCAAAAAACGATTTAGAAAAGGGGGTGGTGATGAACAGAGTGTCTGAATTAAGCGGACCACTCTTACCCAGTCCAAAGATCAGGGCTTGATCCATCACCGTTATTTATCTCACTGCACCATCCCAGCTCAGAACCTGGCTATATGCAAATCAGTCTGTCCCTGGCCCAGTGCATCATGGGAACAGGGCAGACTAAACTACCAAGCCAATTCTTCACCAGAAAGGAGACAAGCTACCGGGGACCGGTTTCTGGCATTTCAGCCGTCGTCGGCCCGGCTTGCTTGAATCCTGATGGTGCAGTGAGAAAGGGACTCATGTCTGAGTATACCCTGCCACACCTATAGTGGCCAAAAACGATTCAGAAAAGGGGGTGGTAATGAACAGAGTGTGTGAATTAAGCAGACCACTCTTACCCAGTCCAAAGATCAGGGCTTGATCCATCACAGTTATTTATCTCACTGCACCATCCCAGCTCAGAACCTGGCTATATGCAAATCAGTCTGTCCTTGGCCCAGTGCATCATGGGAACAGGGCAGACTAAACTACCAAGCCAATTCTTCACCAGAAAGGAGACAAGCTACCGGGGACCGGTTTCTGGCATTTCAGCCGTCGTCGGCCCGGCTTGCTTGAATCCTGATGGTGCAGTGAGAAAGGGACTCATGTCTGAGTATACCCTGCCACACCTATAGTGGCCAAAAACGATTCAGAAAAGGGGGTGGTGATGAACAGAGTGTCTGAATTAAGCAGACCACGCTTACCCAGTCCAAAGATCAGGGTTCATCACCACCCCCTTTTCTGAATCATTTTGTCCACCATAAGCGTGGAAGGGTATACTCAGATGTGAGTCCCTTGCTCATTGCACCATCAGGATTCAAGCAAGCCGGGCCGACGACGGCTGAAATGCCAGAAACCGGTCCCCGGAAGCTTGTTTCCTTCCCAGTATAAGAATTGGCTTGGTAGTTTGGTTTGCCCTGTTCCCATCATGCACTGGAACAGGAACAGACTAATTTACATGTAGCCAGGTTCTGAGCTGGGATGGTGCAGTGAGCTAAAAAACGGTGATGGATCAAGCCCTGATCTTTGGACTGGGTAAGAGTGGTCTGCTTAATTCAGACACTCTGTTCATCACCACCCCCTTTTCTGAATCATTTTGTCCACCATAAGCGTGGAAGGGTATACTCAGATGTGAGTCCCTTGCTCATTGCACCATCAGGATTCAAGCAAGCCGGGCCGACGACGGCTGAAATGCCAGAAACCGGTCCCCGGAAGCTTGTTTCCTTCCCAGTATAAGAATTGGCTTGGTAGTTTGGTTTGCCCTGTTCCCATCATGCACTGGGACAGGAACAGACTAATTTGCATGTAGCCAGGTTCGGTGCTGGGATGGTGCAGTGAGCTAAAAAACGGTGATGGATCAAGCCCTGATCTTTGGACTGGGTAAGAGTGGTCTGCTTAATTCAGACACTCTGTTCATCACCACCCCCTTTTCTGAATCATTTTGTCCACCATAAGCGTGGAAGGGTATACTCAGATGTGAGTCCCTTGCTCATTGCACCATCAGGATTCAAGCAAGGCCGACGACGGCCGAAATGCCAGAAACCGGTCGCCGGAAGCTTGTTTCATTCCCAGTATAAGAATTGTCTTGGTAGTTTGGTTTGCCCTGTTCCCATCATGCACTGGGACAGGAACAGACTAATTTGCATGTAGCCAGGTTCTGAGCTGGGATGGTGCAGTGAGCTAAAAAACGGTGATGGATCAAGCCCTGATCTTTGGACTGGGTAAAAGTGGTCTGCTTAATTCAGACACTCTGTTCATCACAACCCCCTTTTCTGAATCATTTTGTCCACCATAAGCGTGGAAGGGTATACTCAGATGTGAGTCCCTTGCTCATTGCACCATCAGGATTCAAGCAAGCCGGGCCGACGACGGCTGAAATGCCAGAAACCGGTCCCCGGAAGCCTGTTTCCTTCCCAGTATAAGAATTGGCTTGGTAGTTTGGTTTGCCCTGTTCCCATCATGCACTGGGACAGGAACAGACTAATTTGCATGTAGCCAGGTTCTGAGCTGGGATGGTGCAGTGAGCTAAAAAACGGTGATGGATCAAGCCCTGATCTTTGGACTGGGTAAGAGTGGTCTGCTTAATTCAGACACTCTGTTCATCACCACCCCCTTTTCTGAATCATTTTGTCCACCATAAGCGTGGAAGGGTATACTCAGATGTGAGTCCCTTGCTCATTGCACCATCAGGATTCAAGCAAGCCGGGCCGACGACGGCTGAAATGCCAGAAACCGGTCCCCGGAAGCTTGTTTCCTTCCCAGTATAAGAATTGGCTTAGTATTTTGGTTTGCCCTATTCCCATCATGCACTGGGACAGGAACAGACTAATTTGCATGTAGCCAGGTTCTGAGCTGGGATGGTGCAGTGAGCTAAAAAACGGTGATGGATCAAGCCCTGATCTTTGGACTGGGTAAGAGTGGTCTGCTTAATTCAGACACTCTGTTCATCACCACCCCCTTTTCTGAATCATTCTGTCCACCATAAGCGTGGAAGGGTATACTCAGATGTGAGTCCCTTGCTCATTGCACCATAAGGATTCAAGCAAGCCAGGCCAACGACGGCTGAAATGCCAGAAACCGGTCCCCGGAAGCTTGTTTCATTCCCAGTATAAGAATTGTCTTGGTAGTTTGGTTTGCCCTGTTCCCATCATGCACTGGGACAGGAACAGACTAATTTGCATGTAGCCAGGTTCTGAGCTGGGATGGTGCAGTGAGCTAAAAACGGTGATGGATCAAGCCCTGATCTTTGGACTGGGTAAAAGTGGTCTGCTTAATTCAGACACTCTGTTCATCACAACCCCCTTTTCTGAATCATTTTGTCCACCATAAGCGTGGAAGGGTATACTCAGATGTGAGTCCCTTGCTCATTGCACCATCAGGATTCAAGCAAGCCCGGCCGACGACGGCTGAAATGCCAGAAACCGGTCCCCGGAAGCCTGTTTCCTTCCCAGTATAAGAATTGGCTTGGTAGTTTGGTTTGCCCTGTTCCCATCATGCACTGGGACAGGAACAGACTAATTTGCATGTAGCCAGGTTCTGAGCTGGGATGGTGCAGTGAGCTAAAAAACAGTGATGGATCAAGCCCTGATCTTTGGACTGGGTAAGAGTGGTCTGCTTAATTCAGACACTCTGTTCATCACCACCCCCTTTTCTGAATCATTTTGTCCACCATAAGCGTGGAAGGGTATACTCAGATGTGAGTCCCTTGCTCATTGCACCATCAGGATTCAAGCAAGCCGGGCCGACGACGGCTGAAATGCCAGAAACCGGTCCCCGGAAGCTTGTTTCCTTCCCAGTATAAGAATTGGCTTAGTAGTTTGGTTTGCCCTATTCCCATCATGCACTGGGACAGGAACAGACTAATTTGCATGTAGCCAGGTTCTGAGCTGGGATGGTGCAGTGAGCTAAAAAACGGTGATGGATCAAGCCCTGATCTTTGGACTGGGTAAGAGTGGTCTGCTTAATTCAGACACTCTGTTCATCACCACCCCCTTTTCTGAATCATTTTGTCCACCATAAGCATGGAAGGGTATACTCAGATGTGAGTCCCTTGCTCATTGCACCATAAGGATTCAAGCAAGCCAGGCCAACGACGGCTGAAATGCCAGAAACCGGTCCCCGGAAGCTTGTTTCCTTCCCAGTATAAGAATTGGCTTGGTAGTTTGGTTTGCCCTGTTCCCATCATGCACTGGGACCGGAACAGACTAATTTGCATGTAGCCAGGTTCTGAGCTGGGATGGTGCAGTGAGCTAAAAAACGGTGATGGATCAAGCCCTGATCTTTGGACTGGGTAAGAGTGGTCTGCTTAATTCAGACACTCTGTTCATCACCACCCCCTTTTCTGAATTGATATGCAGAGCAGCTCCCTGTACGAAAGCAAGGTTTCCAAGGTGTTTGGGCTCCTTTTTATGTGGTGGTGAGGCCTACCATTGATCCTACGGTTACACACAATAGCCCGGGGGGCTGCGTTGTGGGTGTGTTGAGGGCGCGACCGTGTAAGCGACGGGGGTCTTGGGTCTCGATGTGGTTAAAAAAAACCCCGCACCCATGCCAGCACGCGGATCGGCATGGGGCCGAGATGCGGGCCCGGGGTGTCCCCCCCGCCACCGTGTTGGGGCCTTTAGCGGGTATAGTAGCGCAGGGGGTTAAGGCAACGTCGGTAGTGGCCGCTATTAACGGGCAAGTCATGAATAGAACTTCAGGGCGAGGATCCGAAATACCAGTAACGGAGCGCCATCCTCCTCGTACATTCTCTCAATCGGAGGCTGCTTGTCGGTGCCTGACTGGATGCCCACACCAAATGCGAGGCCAACGACCCCTCCTCCCCCCACCCCGCGCCGAAGCCCGCAGGGTCATCGGGGGAAAATTATGAACACAGTTTGTTAGGCAACCAGTACCGCTTATTATTGCCAGTGCACGGGGCCAGTAAGCGGGCAGCCAAAGCCCCTCCCTCTCCGGTTGTGAAACAACAGTCTGTGGTTTCCTAAGCTGCGACAGGGGGCATGTAACCCCCTCCTTTTCGTGACTGTTTTTCAGCAAGCTGATAATGGCGTTTGCGCAGGGTTAACAGTAAGAAAACAGGTTTTAAGCTGATCACACCGCCAGCACACGAGACAGCAGGGGTGGCCACAGGCGCTGCGAGGCAAAAGTCAAAAGTTGTTGCTAGGAAGTTGGTAGGCGACACTTCTGGTCGGGCTCCAATCGGCCACAATCCAAAGCTTAGTGAAGGAAGAGAAAGCATGGAATTAAGACCACTAATCCTTTTAGTTCAAAGCCGGCATATATTAAACTGGAAGCAGGGTTGTTAAGATGCGGGAGCCACAACACACTCCTTGGCTTAGCCGGGAGTGCGCCTTGCAGAGAGACGGTGCACCGCCCCCCACCCGGGACGGTTCTCGAGGAAAAGGCACGGCGGGATAAGAGGACCCCCGCCCCCTCTTCGGTGTCACGGCCGCAGGCATCCGAGAAGGATTGCTTTATTATGTCACCAGCTCGTACATGGACTTACAAGGATTTTGTAAGCATCTGGAACCCCCCACTGCACTGCGGGTGTCACTTAGCAATGCTTTTCCGAATCAAGGACAATAGTCTTGGCATGAATGTGTTAACAATCTTGCCACAGCATTGAGCAAGTCCGCTCACGACAGCTAGCATGTGTTGCTGCATTTCCACCCTAAATATTTGATGATTGCCTCGCTCTAGATCCGACAACGACAGCGCAATGGGTTGCGTTTTCAGGTGGTATATGTAATTCAAGACTCATTTATTAGGATACGACCCCCTTTACATGTATAAACACTCAATTCTGGAGTGTTCACAGCCACACAGCTGCATGTGTTACAGTATTTAATTATACAGGGCACAATGATATTTGATAACAACCATGTACAGATTTAAGGTAAAGTTTTCCTCCCAGTACAAGTCACAATGAAATGCAGAATTTTTGCAGTGCAGAGGGACTGAGTGTGTGCTACGAAGCGGGACCTGCCACATTCGCTTTCTGCACCCTTATGATTTATAACCCATGGCCAAGTTTCAAAGGATCATGACGTAATCAGAAGCATGGTCGGCTGCAGGCATCCGAGAGGCTCGCATAGTGAGAACACACCACACAAGCGGCGGTTCGGCGTCAGGGCGCAGGGTCGATACTGTGGCGGGGCTGCGGCGTGCTGCCCTGCCACGAGTGAGGCGCCATCCTGCCTGCAGTCTCCCGGTGCTGGCCATCCGCGGTGGCCATCTTAGCTTGGGAATAGCCTCAGGGCACCCCAGTGGACACTATAAAAGGGCACCCAAGTAACGCTTGAAAATCATTGTATGTTGGACCCCTCCTGAGGCGGATAGCCGGGAGGTAGTAGCGATTTTTTAAATTGTTATCTTGTTGTGTGTTACTTTGCTTATAATTTCTATTTTAACCTGTTGAAAGCGTGATTGAATTCTATTCACCTCTCCCTAAGGAATCTCCTCAGCGCTATTGCACGCGCACTATTTCCCAGCCTCCCTATGCACTACTAAAATTAACTTTGCTGAACTCTGTGGCACGCGGGTTTGAAAACGAAACTCCGCTACCCATCAGCTTCCCCCAGCGCTAAGTTCGATCGGCTTGATACAATTTATTTATTTATTTTTGACATTTATAGAGCGCAGCAAATACCCGCAGGCGTCTCAGCGCTAAAAAGTCATCTGTCTCCTATGTGTAGTCACCGCCTCACTGATTAAATAGCCATGTCTTTAAGAGTTTTCGAAATTGGTGGCGTGACGGACTCATCCTGATATACTGGGGAAGGGTATTCCAGAGTTTGGGTGCGGCCACTGTTTTTGTTCGAGGAATTACTAATTGGTGTAAGGTGGAAGAGCGTAACTGTCTGCAGGGTATGTAGGGTGTTAATTGGTTTTTGAGAGCATGCGGTCCTTGGTTGTTGAGTGTTTTGTAGACTATACACAAGGACTTGAACTTTATTCTGTTGTGGATTGGTAGCCAGTGGTACTGCCTGATCGTATCTGAAATGGGACTGAACTTGGCAATTCCTGAAAGCAGTCGTGCTGCCGCGTTCTGAATGGACTGTAACTTTTGTGTGACCCTGGCCTGGGCATTAAGGAATAGCCCGTTACAATAGTCTAATGATGACAAGACTAATGCACTAACCAGTGTTTTAATTGCTGCCTCAGGTAGAAAGGGGCAAATCTTCCTGATCATTTTCAGTTTATAATGGGCGGTGGTGGCAACTTTGTTTGCATGGTCCAGAAAGGTGAGACCATCATCGAAGATGACTCCCAGATTCCTGACTTTAGCTGTTGGAATGGGGGGTGAGCCAAAAGCTGCTGGCCACCAGCATGATGACCATGCTGGGAGGAGTGGTCCAAAGATGACTACCTCAGTTTTTTCTGAGTTAAGCTTATGGCAATTTGTAGTCATCCACTCTCCTATTTCCAGTAGTCCATCTTTAAAGTTTTGTGCCACTTGTCCTCCGTCACCCTCGCACCCCGCACTCACCTATACTGTCCCAGCTGTCTAAGGCACCTCGTCACTTCAAAAACGCGGCAGCCATCTTAGCTTGGGAATAGCCTCAGGGCACCCCAGTGGACACTATAAAAGGGCACCCAAGTAACGCTTGAAAATCATTGTATGTTGGACCCCTCCTGAGGCGGATAGCCGGGAGGTAGTAGCGATTTTTAAAATTGTTATCTTGTTGTGTGTTACTTTGCTTATAATTTCTATTTTAACCTGTGGAAAGCATGATTGAATTCTATTCACCTCTCCCTAAGGAATCTCCTCAGTGCTACTGCACGCGCACTATTTCCCAGCCTCCCTATGCACTACTAAAATTAACTTTGCTGAACTCTGTGGCACGCGGGTTTGAAAACGAAACTCCGCTACCCATCAGCTTCCCCCAGCGCTAAGTACGATCGGCTTGATACAATAAGCCCCTCACACCCCGCACTCACCTATACTGTCCCAGCTGTCTAAGGCACCTCGTCACTTCAAAAACGCGGCGGCCATCTTAGCTTGGGAATAGCCTCAGGGCACCCCAGTGGACACTATAAAAGGGAAAGGCATGACTCCGCGCAGCGGACGCGTACAGCGGGCGCGCCGGTGCCGCGCCGGAGTCAAGCCAGAGTCCTGCCCGTCTGCACTCGTCAGCGCCGAGACAACGCCAGACGCCAGACACCATGACTTACGCCAAAGTGGTAAGGCAACGTACTCTAAATCTGAGCTAATTCATTTACGGCACCCCAAGCAAGGATGCGCTATCCTCAACCCTGCCCATATAAACACGCCCCAAGTATGCTCATGTGGGTTCTCCCTCCCGAATCCACACCGGCAAACCTCCCACATCAGAGCCGAGTGCTCAGTAATCAAAATCGGCCATTTGAACGTTCGATCTATGCCAAAACATCACGCTGAAATCTTTGATCTGGTCACTAACCATGCCCTGGACATCCTATTTCTAACTGAGACGTGGCTCCAAGATGACATGGACACCGTCCTAAACCTGGCCACCCCAACAGGATATACTACTCACACTCTCAACAGAAATTCCAGAGGCGGTGGTATTGCCGTAATGACCAAAACTCATATTACGTACCAGCTAACTAAAGCTGACATCAAAGATAGCAAATGTGCACGCTACAACATCAAAATCAATCCCCAGTTTAGCTTGGTAGGACTCCTGATTTATAGGCCCCCAGGAAAAGACGGTAAATTCACTGACTCACTCCTTGAGAACCTATGCTCTCAGATCACTGACACCGCCAACTTTACTATTATTGGAGATTTGAACATCCACTTTGATCGGACGGAAGATTCTAAGATTAATACTCTACTAGCTGATCTGGCGGCGTTACAATTAGACCAACTTATAAAGGGCCCTACCCACAGTGGCGGCCATCTCCTGGACCCCATTTTTTCGAATATCACTAATGCACAGGTCGAAATGCCCATCCCCATGACCTGGACTGATCACTATCTAGTAACCATGTCAATTCCCTGTAAGAACATCTTGCTCAATATACCCACCCAGTAGGTCCGGAAAAGACCCTGGAGGAAGCTCCGTATTGAGGACTTTCACGCCCTCCTCACTACGTGTCCTCCCCCGCCTAGTGAAAACCCTGACCATGGATACGACCAATTTTGCAAATGGATCAGCGAAGCCCTAGACACTTTAATCCCAACCAAATGGATGAAAGCACGTACCCATGAATCCAGTCCCTGGTATAACAAAGAACTCTCCGCATTAAAAAAAGAGTGCAAAAAAGCCGAAAGATGCTGGAGAAAAAACTACGACCCCGCCCTCAAGATCCTATACACAAAATCTAAAAAAACCTACCATCGTAGTATATGCAGGACCAGGGCAGCCCACTACGCCAGGGAGATCAAGAACAGCTATAATGCCTCAAAAAACATCTTTAAAATTCTTAAAGAACTCAGTGCCAAAAAAACCATGGCTAACCCAAACTCCTCACCTGCATTATGTGACAATATGGCCTCATTTTTCTTAGAAAAAATTAGAAAAATTTACAGCACCTTCCCCCCCACCTCAGACCTTATCCCTTCGAATGACCCTAACAAACCTAACCTGGCTAATATTCCTGCCCTAAGCCAAGAAGACTTTACTAAAATCTGCAATAAAATCAAGTCCGGTTCACCGGCAGACCCTCTAAAACCAGAAACCTTCAGAGAAGCTGACGAAATTGTTCTGGGCCCTCTGCAAGAGATTATTAACAAATCCTTCTCTACTGCTATAATTCCCTCCAAATGGAAACAAGCCTGGATATCACCAAACATTAAGAAACCTACGCTGGACCCTAACAAACCCGAACATTTTAGACCAATAACCCTCCTCCCATGGCCAGCCAAGGTAGCAGAAGCCCATGTAAACACCATCCTGACCAAACACCTGTCATCTAATAACATCTTAGACTGGTCACAACATGGCTTCCGGGCTGGTCATAGCACTGACACAGCCCTACTAAGTGTGACTGAACACCTCCGCACCATTTTAGACTCTGGCGGAACGGCAGCACTGATTCTACTTGATCTCAGTGCTGCCTTCGACACGGTGTCACACGAGGTTCTGCTGCTTAGGCTAAAAGAGGTCGGGGTATCAGGACTAGCCCTTGACTGGTTTAGAGACTTTCTATCTGGTCGGTCCTTCCGAGTCTCCACCCCCCCACCTCTCCAGGGAATGTCCCATTGAACAGGGCGTACCCCAGGGTTCAGCTCTTAGCCCCACCCTGTTCAATGTGTATGTCCAGCCCCTGGCAGAGGTAGCCAGGAGACACGGACTGTCCCTCGTATCCTACGCTGATGACACTCAGCCGGTGGTGGCACTAAATGATGAAAGTGGTCTTAGCACCCAAAAATTCCAACACACTCTCGTTGACATCACAGAATGGATGACAGCGAACTACCTACAGCTCAACGCCGGCAAAACCGAGGTGTTGGTGGTAGGAAAAAAGACTAACACTTGGGGGGACAACTGGTGGCCAGCAGACCTAGGACAACCATCGGAACCCAAGGACTGTGTCAAAAACCTGGGAGTCTGGGTAGACTCTGCCCTTAAATTTACCCATCATACTAAAAAAGTGGCAGCAACCTGCTTCGGCATATTACGGAATCTCAGACCCATCCTAGGAATCTTCGACAACCAAACCCGTCAGGTGATAGTCCAGGCAGCCATCCTCTCCAGGCTGGATTACGCCAGCTCCCTTCTGCTAGGAACGAACTTAGCTGAAAAAGCTAGACTCCAGCGAGTGCAGAACGCCGCCGCTAGGGCGCTGGTAGGAATCCCCCGCCATGCGTGCGTAGCCAATGTTCTCACCAAACTCCACTGGCTCCCAATGGCGAAAAGAATTCATTTCAAAACGCTGTGCTTAGCATTTAAAATCCTAAAGATGGCTTCCCCACCCATGCTTTGCCCACTTTTGTCAACATACGTCCCTCGACGTACCCTACGCTCACAAGGACAAAATCTCGCAACGGTACCCCGTATCAAACTATCCAGGATGGGCGGCCGCTCCTTCAAGTACTTGGCCGCCAAGTTCTGGAATGACCTCCCTGATCCGATCAGAGGGATACAGGATCTGCGGACCTTCAGGAAAGCAATAAAAACTCACCTCTTCTGCTAAACCTTCTTTCTCCCTTCCTACCTCCCTGATCCCACCATCTCTCCACTCTTCATACAGTAAGCGCCGGGACGCCCCTTGGCTGGGGCAGCTGCGCGCTATACAAGCTCATATAACATTAACATTAACATTAACATTGTACATTTAGTCACTCACTTTATTGGGTAGCTGTGGTGTCTCGTCCTGACTTGAATATTGGGCGTAACCAGTTAGGTTTTCAATCAAGCTATGCGCGAAGTTTTTACCACCCCCCAGCTACGCGTCGCATATGTAAGGGACGAGACCTGTCGTGATCACTCAGTCTCAGGAGATAGAACAGCTTGCAAGGTGTAACGATTGTTAACATTATAGTGTCTGGCAGCCCCTAGCCAGGCACCACCACATGTAAGATAAGTTAGACGCGAGGGGAAACCTACAAACTGAAGAGATAGAGGGACTCGTTGGTGAAGCGTAGTCATTTATAAATGTAAAGTGAGTGAACGGGGATTTGAAAACAGCCTCAAAAAATTGTTTGTTTCAGATGGACCTCGATACATACATCTTCCAATTTGCAAGGGAAATCGAGCATGGCCTCCATGCTATCGGGATAATGTGGTAAATGATTCAGTATAGTCCCTTCCACTGCAAACCACGGGGGCTAGTTTCGATAACCGGCAACCACGCTTCAGGGTTTTAGGGTAAATTGTAAATCCCCCCCGTGTCTAACATATGAATGTGTCCTTATGGAACACATGGCCTTAGTGTTTAAATTGGTTGTAAGTGGCCTTGGTTACCGACTATACCTCGGTGATGCCCCTGGTCTTTGTGTCACAGCCTACCAGAGATGGGCTGTGTTCCATGACGTCCAGTACTGATAACTTAACTTGAAGCTGTCATCAGACGATGACCCTAAACCAGAATTACTGGTGAGCCTACAATGGACCTTAGTTATTGGAAAAGAAGAAGCACAGAGTCTGGTCCATGTTCACTATGTGAAAGGTACCACAATAGCACATGGACTTTTGATTTTGATTGCGTTAAAATTCACAAGCTTTTTTAGAAAAAATTGGACGTAATGTTACTGTGATTGCAGAGGCAGCAACGAATTGTCGGGACATGAATGCCAGAAAGAATTATTATGGTGATAAGACTTCATTTCATGGCTGGCCAGTACGTAACTTTCCAGCCTGTAAAGAAGTGGTTCGATTGACAGTACACAAGACAGAAGTACGAAACAGCTGATGATGCAACAGTTTAGTGCTTGGGTGTCCATTCTTTAGCAACTAGGCAGGAAGCAAGGTGGAATTAATGTAAAAGTGCCACCACCAGAGGTTACAGAAAATATTAATGAAAAAACTATGTGAAGAGAAACAAAAGGTTCACAAGACTAACCCAGGAGTAAAGGAAACTACTCCAGGCAGTTTTTTCACATCTAAAATATAAAGCCCATTTCCTTCCGCATCTCCAGGTGCAATGCATAACTTCCATCACTCCCCACTTTTCCAGTGGACTCTTCAATCAATCAGAAACAGGAGGCATATTTCAGGCAAAGAAAAACAACATTGCAAATGAGGTGCTATGGCTAAAGTCAGAACTTGAGCGGGGAATGAAGTATTTATTAAGAACGCGCTAGGCGACTCCTTTATACACATCATAGCCCCAGGTACACGGAAGCGGTTGGGGGAAGACACAGCCCTAAAATGGCTCCTTATCCCGATACGTCCCGGTTCCAACAGGGCGCAAGGGGAGTACAGCGCTATGTCACTTGAGAAGCATATGGGTACGTACTTCCCATCACAGCGATCCCTTCCTGAAGAGTCAGTACATCCAAACGGCTAGAAGTTTTATTAAGGGGTGATCGACTATCGCCAAGACCAATGCGGGATCTCGAGCCGCCAAAGAACGTCTCGTTCCTCCCTCGGAAAATATCACTGACCCCTTTTAGGACAGAAATGGTTGCCTTGAAAATGGTACTCCCTCCGATTTCAAACTGTTGGCAGATAAGGATCCTTTAAAATTAAACGCTTACGCATATATCCACTCACTGGAATAGTTTTCAAACGCTGCGGAAACCGACACCCAGCTGATGAGTGTACAAGTGGAGGGAAATTAGTGCAATACAGGGCAGACACTCAAACACAAGACAAATGTAAGGCAGGCAATGGTGGCACCTGTGCATGTACCGGAAGCAAAGACATGGTAAGGGGTAGCATAAAGTGTGGTACAAGGGGACAGTGACGGGTGCTTGTTACAATAAAGTACCACAAATGGGTAGAAGGATAATACTGCTAGAATTGGCAGACTCCCCAACCACGAGTAACGTATCGTAAGGACACTTCCGTCAAAAACAAGAAAGGTGAACAAATATCATATTTTGAAATAACCTCCATTCGGTATACAGAGTGAAGAAAGTCAAGTAATTACACTTCGGGCAAACAAAGAAATAACTTCTGGAAAAGAGCCAGAACAGCGCTTTCTGAGTGTTATTTTCCTAACTTGTGTAACCATGAATAACTATAACCCCTGGAGTCAACAGTACCCCAATGATTTTGGAGGCAGGTGGAGGGAATAACAGGTTAAAAGCGACTCAAACACGCAAAAGGTGATAGGGGAATGCTAGAAATTTGTCTAACCACTGGCAGTAGCTCGGGTGGTATTGCAAGCCATAGGCTTTTTGTCCGCCATGCCGCTTGAAGTTAGACCCGGTCAGCTTTTTAGAATAACCAAAGAGGTGTCTGGGGAATAACCCTGGCTTGCAGGTTTGAGCTATTGCATAGTAATTTTGGATAAAATATCTGGAATGAAGAAACGTTAGAGACATAGAGTAAGGAATGATTTAATGTAGAGGGGGGACTCTCAAAAGGTAAGACCTGTGCGTAGAAGTTACCCCATGCTCTCCTTTCATGTATTTTGATCCTGACTAATCGGACAAACAAAATGTAAGATTCTGATCACCTGGTTGTGAGCCTGCAATTTAAGACTCTACCAAAAAGAATATAATAATTTCCTATGCATTGTCAGCGAGCTCGCCTTTCTGATTGCTTAGTGAACGTTGACCTAGTCTCGACTGAATTGAGGCCTGCTCTTGTAGCGCATGATCAGTGCAAGCAGTTGTTCAGAAGGGGCCAGAACTATGCGATAGTCTTTTGTATCCATTATGTAATGAACCACTATGACACCCCTTTTAGATTTGAGAAAGTATTGGGGAAGCCAGTGGGTTTGGTTATTCTGCTCACATTTGCAGAGTAGGCACGGTAAAGGCCAACAAAGTAACACATGTGGACTGGATTGTAGGCTCACTTGAATCTTATATGCATATATCAGGAAGAAGGACCATTAGACGTAGAGTATGGAATGATTTAGTTAAGGGAGATTCCCAAACGGTGAGACACGTGCACGTAATTATCCCATTAACGTTTCCTTCTCATTCCTGTATTTTGATCCTGTCTAAGCTGACAAACAAAAGGTAGGTTCCTGAATACCTGGTTGTGAGCCTGGTTGGGCCACCCAGGAATGAAATAGGGCAACTGGAGGCTCAGGCCAGACCATCACCTTGCTTGACGGGTGGCCCCACCCAATATCCTCATCATCCACCTGGGGAGGATCGACTTAGTCACAATAGGGAGGAGGGCCCTGATTCAGGCCATGCAGAGGGACTTGATAGCAGTGAGTAGCAAGTTGGGAGCCACTGAGCTGCTTTGGTCAGAAATGGTCCCCCGCAAGACTTGGAGGGGAGCTAGATCACCGGTGGCGATAGAGCAGTCCCGCAGGAGGGTCAACTGATCCATGCAAAAAATTATGGAAAAGAGAGGCCTGGTGTTCATTAGGCATGCACTCATACAGGAAAGAACCAAAGGGTATTATGTGCAGGATGGGGTGCACTTGTCTGGGTTGGCTATGGATGTTTTCCTCCAGACATACACGAGGCTCTGGCAGTGGCAGGTTGTAAGTAGCGTAAGGGGTGGGGGGGCTCTGTCATCGACGGGGGCCTCCTCCAGAGCTGTGGCGGAGTTACAGGGCGATCTGGAAGCGACAGGTACAGTAAGGGTACCTCGTGGGCAGAAGGGTACAGTAAGGGTACCTCTGCCTGGCACAGTAAGGGTGCCTGAGCCAAGGACCAGGAGCCGAAGGAGGTTCCGGGAAACCGCAACGGCGCCCAGTTAGTCCTTTGGGCGGTCGGGGGGCCTGAACCGATCGGGGGTGTGCCACACCGCTCCGCCCTGACAGGGGGGGCGGGAGTATAACGAAGATGGTAATGTGCTGCACGTCAGAGCATCGACTCGCCGTGCAAGATGGCTCTTTAGGCATGCGGGACAGCGAGGGGCTGCCTGCTTTGGATCGCCCGTAAGATGACCCACTATAAACGTCATACCTGTGTTGTATGAAATAAACCTGCAGCAGTTCTTTCCCACAATAAGTCTCTTGAGTTTCTTTTGGGTGGGAATTGTAATTGTGTATTGTACTAACGGGCGGGAGCGTATGGCGGTGTGGGCACTATGCCGCTGACCGCGTGACCCACAGGGGAACATGGGCGGGGCAGCGCTTTAGTCCCACCCGGCTAGCGGAGCCAACCTATGGGGCGCCCCTCCCCGCGTCCACCTCTCACCGGCCAGGGGGAGGGCTTACCTGTGGGAGGGGCGACCCCGCTACTTATACCCCGGCGGCCGTAGCTCGGCCTCTCTCCTTCCAGGTTTTCCCGCGGCTCTGCGCTGTTCCCACCCTGAACCCTGACCCAGCGGCTAGAGCTACGGAGCGAAGTAGTTTTAGAATATTGTAATGGTCTTCTTTGTGTTGCAGGTGCAGTTACAGGGCGATCTGGAAGCAGACGGGTACAGTAAGGGTACCTCTGCGGCAGAAGGGTACAGTAAGGGTACCTCTGCCTGGCACAGTAAGGTTGCCTGAGCCAAGGACCAGGAGCCGAAGGAGGTTCCGGGAAACCGCAATGGTGCCCCGTTAGTCCTTCGGGCGGTCGGGGGGCCTGAACCGATCGGGGGTGTGCCACACCGCTCCGCCCTGACAGGGGGGGGGGCGGGAGTATAACGAAGATGGTAATGTGCTGCACCGTCAGAGCATCGACTCGCCGTGCAAGATGGCTCCTTAGGCATGCGGGACAGCGAGGGGCTGCCTGCTTTGGATCGCCCGTAAGATGACCCACTATAAACGTCATACCTGTGTTGTATGAAATAAACCTGCAGCAGTTCTTTCCCACAATAAGTCTCTTGAGTTTCTTTTGGGTGGGAATTGTAATTGTGTATTGTACTAACGGGCGGGAGCGTATGGCGGTGTGGGCACTATGCTTATGTGTGACATTTCCATGGTTTCACTGTGCGTAGGAGTGACATTTCAATGCCCATGTGTGACATTTTGATGTTTTATCGTGAGTAAAATTAAACAATGAAGGCAACATATTTTTATTTATTTATTTTATGTGTTTTCGTATAGCGCAGACTTTACCCGAAGGCGTCAGCACTTCACAATAGGAAACAGTAGAGAAACATGAGGAAAAATTACAAGTCAGCTATTGTAAACAAATGGAAGTCCGGACCTCTGGCGTAGATTGAGTAGATTCCTTTATTTAAGTTTTTCAAGGAGTTAAGAGGAAAACCCTGAGCAGCAGGTAAGTTACAACATCAGCATGTTACAAGAGCAAACAGTACGTTACATAAGGCAATAGTGACAATTGTGCATGTATCAAGAGCAAACCAAATACAAGAGGTAGCAAACGATACGTTACAAGAAGAAAAAAGTGACGTGTATGTTACAAAAGTGTACAAAGTACAAATAGAGGTATAATACTGCACTAAATGGCAGATACTCAAAACACAAGAAAAAAAGTTAAGTTACATGAGGCAATGGTGGTAATTGTGCATGTATCAAAAGCAAACAAAATACAAGAGGTAGCAAACGATACAGTTCAAGAGGGAAAGTGACTTGTGCATGCTACAAAGGAGTACAGAATACAAGTAGAAGTATAATACTGCAATAAATGGCAGACTCTCAAACCACAAGAACACATTGGGAAGGCCCTTCTATAGTCATGTAGAACAGAATTTCCTATAAAGGAGGGACTTCCTTCAGATAATAGAGAGGGCGTGAATTAAATTTGGAAGTGTCTTTGAAGGAGGAGAGCTTTGAGGTCAGTTTTGAAGGCCTGGGAAGAGGTGGTGGTTCAGAGCTGAGGCGGAAGTGAGTTCCAGATTCTCACCGCGTTGCCTGAAAAGGATTGGGCCATCGACCTTTTCTTCTTGAAAGTGGGAGGTTCAAGCAATAGATTTTCCGCATTACGTGATGGTCTAGAGCCTCCAGAGAGTTTCAGTTTATTCGCCAGGTAGCGAGGAGAGGAGGAGAGCAAGGCTTTGTGGGGGATACAGGCAGTCTTGTAGATAGATCTTGCCTCAATGGGAAGCCAACGTAGGGTGGATAAAATGAGTGTGATGTGGTTGCTTCTTTTGGCACCATATATGAAACGAGCTGCTGAACGGAGAACAGATTGAAGGGGGACAGGTGGGATTTGGAGAGGCCAGTAAGAAGAGAGTTGCAGTAGTCCAGTCTGGAGAGAACCAGCGATTGGACCAGGGTTTTAAGGTCATGCTCCGGGAAGAAGGGACAAATCCCCCAAAGAAGGCGCAGTTGGTATCGAGCAGACTTTGCAAAGGAATTAATGTGGGAGAGTAGATTGAGTTTTGTGTTGAGTATGATACCAAGGGATTTTGCGCCGTCGACAATGATGGGTTTATTGTTGAGTAGATTCATTTGATCCATCCATGATTGAACCGGGGGAGGAGAGAGTGAGGAGGAATCGGTTTTAGAGGGATTCAGAATCAGTTGATGGGTTAACATCCATATTTGAATTGAGTCGAGAGTAGAGCTTAGGATGGAGAGATCGTGAGTGGAGGCAACCTTGAGTTAGATTTGAGTGTTGTCTGCATAGAGATGAGAGTGGATCCTGGATTTACTTAGGAGATTTCCCAATGGTTCTGAATAGAGATTGAACAATGTGGGCGCAAGTATAGAGCCTTTAGGAACACCTTGACCTACTGCCAAAGGAGATGAAAGACTATTCGGTATTTTGATCATTTGGGGTCTATCAGAGAGGAAGGAAGCAAACCATTTAAGCACAGTGCCCCCATGCGCATTCTCTGTTGAAGACTGTTAAGGAGAGTGTTGTGATTGACAGTGTTAAAGGCTGCAGAAAGGTCAAGGAGAATAAGAAGACAAGACTCCCCAGAATCGAGTATCCGCAGCGCGTCATCAATCACTTGCAGCAGGGATGTTTCAGTGCTGAAGTTTTGAATGAAGCCTGACTGGAAATTGTCAAGAAGATCATTATCCTTGATATGACAAGCGAGTTGTTTCCCTAACCATCTTTCTGTGATTTTGGCAAGAAAAGGTAGGTTAGTGATGGGGCGGAAGTTGTTGAGGTCGTTCGCATCAGCAGTGGGTTTTTTAAGCAGAGGGGTGACCTGCCCAGTTTTGAAGGAAACAGGAAGGGAGCCTTGACAGAAGAAGAGGTTAACCAAAATGGTCCAATAGGACAGAGAATGGGTATAGAAGTCAATGGCAATGGCACTAGGGATGGGGTCAAGAGAATGGTTGGAAGGCTTTGTTTCGAGGATGCATTTGAGGAGGGCATCTTCGCAGATGGGGTCAAATTTCTGCCAAATGGCTAAGGATTTGCGCTCCTCTGGAGGGGCAAGATGACTGACCTGATCCACAAGTGATTTCACTTTGTCTTCAAAGAATATAGCGAATTCCGCTGCTTTCTTTGTAGAATCCTCCAACTTGGAGGTTGGGGGAGAGCAGTTTGGATTCTTGATGAGATCAAATAATTTTTGGGGTCTATTTTTGGCTGAGTCGAGGAGGGTTCTAAAGTGCGTTGCTTATCCAAGGAAGATGTGCTTGTGGTACTCGGATCTTGCTGAACAAAGCGTGGACAAATTATTGGTGGAGGGCGCTTGTCTCCATTGTTTCTTCAGGAATCTTAGGCGCTTCCTTTCTTCTTAGAGGGTATATCAGCAAAGGCCGGCGATATTTTTCGCTAAGCGCGCTTAGCGAGAGGATAATTAGCGCGGCTAACGCTGAATTTTATTGCTGAGATATCATGCTAACAGTAATGTTTATCTCCAAAGCAATAAAATTCCAATTGCAAGCTGCCAAATGTGCGATTATCGCTGGAAATCCAGCGATAATCGCACAACCTTTGGCGATAGCTTGATGATAGGGCAAGGCAGACTTAGCCATTATATCCACCTTCCATTGGGTATAGTAGCTAAGTCAGACTGAAAGCAGGCGTAAGGAAAGTAGCGATAACCAAGGTTAGCACCACTTTTCTTATAGCTACGCAGGTTAGCGAGCAGCTTGCTGATAGGAGAAATGTCTGTTAGCGACATTTCTCACGTTATTTTGGGGAGGAACACCCACTTTCCATCTCATATGAGATGCAAAGCTGGGCGTTAAGAGAAAGGGCACTGAGGCATGGATTCACGTGATAGCATGACCTTGCTAATAGTGCGATGAAATTATAGCCACTTTACGCCCGAAAACGGACGCTAAAGCAGCGATAATTTTATCGTGGCGCCTTGTTGATATGCGCCCAAGTACTGAATGAGCAATAAAAAGGTCTGTCTATAAAAAGTACTTAGTTAATATTATATACTGTGTGTAATTCAATTTAAAGTACGCAAGTCATGAACCCCCCATGCCAACTAGTATTTAATTAATTTTCCCTCTGTTTTCATACACACGTTTCATAATGTAAAAGACTGCATTTCTTACCAGTTAATTTAACTTGCGTTTATCTTTAGTTTTAGGATGCATGTGCCATTATTTTACATTATATGTGTTATATGAGCTACCTGAAGATCAACAAAATTGTTAGAGAATAAAACGATTTTGTCACTTTAGCCATGTCAAATATCCACCATCCACTCTGACACACTACCTCCAACTCAGCACTTTTCCAGTTTATAGATTCTGCTGGACTCACACGTCCTAACCTGAAGTGTTTGCCAAGCTGAGCCAGCAGACTGCATCTTTGAATCTGTGGGTAAACTAGGGACCACAGTGCAGAAGATGTCACACTGCTGTGCTGATTGCAGGCAGGCAAGACTGTTGGCTTTCGTGGATGGTGTTGATGGTGATTGTTTCCCTGTCACTAGAGCCGACTGTGTAGTGAGGCCCTCTGGTACCCACTGTCCATTATATTTATATTTTATGTGTTTTAATAGACTTAGGGCCATATGTATCAAGGAACCAATTTGCGATTCTGTAATAGCGATTTTTAAGAAATCGCTATTTCAGAATCGCAAAATGGTATGTATCAAGAAAAACATTTTTTTAGCGATTTCTTGATATTCCTTAATTGCGAATTCGCAAATTGCGAATTTGCAATTAAGGAATACTTTCCCATTCATTTCTATGGGCCAGGAGGCCCATAGGAAGGAATGGGAATTTTTTCTCAATTTGCGAATTCGCTAATCGCAAATTGAGAATAATTTCAAGGGTGCAGGGGTGTCCAAAGGACACCCTGTTGCACCCCTGAAATAAGCATAGGTGCACATGTGGTGCACGTACATGCCCCAAGGGCATGTATGTGCGTCACATGGCACTTCAAAAAATGCAAAAATGTGCATTTTTCAAATAATTCGCAACTTACCACCAACTAGAAGTTGGTGGTAATTTGCGATTCCTTAAGGCCATGTAGCAATTTTTTTTGCCTTCTTACATTGCATTTAAGGAATCGCAACATTTGCTTTTCCTTAAATGCAATCGCAAAATAAGGAATCGCACATTTTGCGATTCCTTATTTTGCATTGGATTTTCCTTCATACATATCATTTTGCGAATTCCCATTCGCAAAGGCCGAAATTCTGCGAATTTCGACCTTTGCGAATGCGAATTTCAATGATACATATGGCCCTTAGTTTTAGCCACATTTTATTTGCATGTTCTGTTTTTGAGAAGCCACTATACATGCTGCTTGTTTTTATGTTTAAAGTATTTTATTGAAGCAGGGTGGGGTAGGACACAATAGGGCAAGGAACAGATAAACCACAGGAACCGCACAATCGGTGCGCATTATACAGCAGGTACAACAATGCAGTTACAACTTTTCAAGAGGCTTCATCCGACTCGGGAGCACAGCTTTCGCGCCTGTGGTCACATACAAATAACGAGGGGGGGGGAAGGGGGGAGGGAAGGAAGGACGGGGTAGGGAAGAGGAAGAGAAAATTAGGGGGGGGGGACAAAGAAAAAATAAATAAAAAAGGGGGGGGGAGGGGAAAAAAAAAAGGGGGGGAAGGGTGGAGAAGCATCCCCGCTCCAAAAACCTACCCAACCATACAGATCCCCCAACTACCGTACCCCAACCTACCCCCTGTACTGTGCCATTATCTTCAGCTTCCTCTTCATTCAACCCTCCAATAATCCCCGCTATACAGTACCGACCCCGCCCGGTCAAACCGGCGGGTCCGGTGGCGGCGTCAGCCGTAACAACCTAAGGTATCTGGGACAGGTGATCTACCGAAACTCGGAACATAACAGGCTATGAAAGGGCGCCCACAGTTCCTCAAAGGTATCAGTATCTCCCAGGGCTACTAAGGACATCTTCTCCATTCCAAGGACATGCCATAATCTATGCAGCCAGCCAACTACAGAGGGAAGTGTGGTAGTGCGCCAATGTATGAGAATATTTTGCACCGCTGACCCCAGAGCAATTGCGATCTGTCTACCCCTCTTAGACCTAAGGGGATACATCAAGCCATTTGGCAACCCCAGTAGAACATAGGCAGGGAACCTCAGCAGTTCTATCCCAAAGCATTTGTCCACCTCACCCAAGACCTCTTCCCAATAAGGAGCCAGTAGGGGGCATTCCCACAGTATGTGTGTTAGTGTACCAGTATTGCCACAGTTGCGCCAGCACGTCCCTGGTATTGCCCTGTCCATCTCGTGCAGTTTCTCCGGAGTGCGGTACCAGTAGGTCGAGATTTTGGTGAAGGTCTCCGTAAGACCCGTGTGATAGGCCGAGTGACGTGCGCGGAAGGAGATGTGTTCCCATTCCTTGTGGCTCAACACTCGCCCGAGCTCCCGCTCCCACCGTTCCCGACCGGGGTTGTGAATGTGAAAGGAGGGGGGCTGCAGCATTTTATACAAATCTGAGATCAGTTTAGCATCCGACGTGCGAGTGATTAACCAGCGCTCATACACCGTGATCTCCCGGTTTGCCGCATCGCGCACCTGGGGTTGTAGTGCCCAGTGACGCGCCTGCATGTATCGCATGCGCTCCGCTTCTGGGAGGCCATAATCCCGCCGCAAGTCCTGGAAGGGGACAACTCCCTCAGGGCTGTACAAGTGATACAAAGTGCAGCAGCGGGCCGCCCGCCAGCGCTCATAAGCACCCTGCTCCATCCCAGGGCCGAAGTCCGGGTTGCCAATGAGCGGCGTAAAGGGAGAGGGGAAGGTAGTAAGCTCGTGCCTAACAGCCACCGAGTCCCACGTCCGGAGCGGGACCCGCGTCACCAAAGACGCGTAGAGGTTAGGGGGTCGATGGGCCCGCTTCAAGAATGGTATTTCCTGTAGCGTCCTACCCGCCACCGCCTGATCCTGGAACAGCCAGTGTTTATCAGACTCCCACCGGCTCCATTCCACCAGATAGCGAAGTTGGGCGGCCTGGAAATATTTCCGCAAGTCCGGTATCCCCAGCCCCCCAGAGCCGGACGTCAGCATAGCGATGCTCCTCTTGATCCTCGGCCTGCGGCCCTGCCATTCAAACCGCGCAATGGCAGACTGTGTCTCCGTAAGCCACCCCGCGGGGGGCTGGAGCGGCAACGCTCTGAAGAGGTAAAGCACCTGAGGCAGGAGGGTCATCTTCACCGCGGCCACCCTACCTAGCAGCGACAGCGTACCCTTATCCCACCGGCCTAATTCCTCCCTGATTTTCGTGCTCAAAGCCGCATAATTGGCCGTGACCATCTCTGGGAGGGAGGGCGCCAACAGGATCCCCAAATACGGAATCCGGTCCTTGGACCAGCTCAGAGGGTAAAGCCTCTGTAGTTCCGCTCTAGTGGCGCTAGTAAGCGAAATGTCAAGGGCGGCTGACTTCCCCAGGTTCACCTTGAAGCCCGCCACGTCGGCGAATAGGTCCAGTTCCTCAATGCAAGCCGGTAGCGACCTCCGCGGGTCATCTAGTGTCAGAATGACATCATCCGCGTACAGGCTGATCGCATGATGGAATTCACCCATCTTGACACCGACAATGTCGGGGTTCGGCCTAACCCTTTGAGCAAATGGCTCCATGTATAGGGCAAAGAGCAAAGGGGACAGTGGGCACCCCTGTCGCGTACCCCGTTCAATGGGAAAGGGCCGAGAGCTGCCTCCGTTCACTCGGACTACTGCAGATGGGAACCGGTAACAATTGAAGATCAGATGACGGAACTTCTCCCCGATCCCGAACTTGCCCAGGACCTTCTCTAGGCAGGGCCAATGCACCCTATCGAAAGCCTTCTCCGCGTCTATGGACAGGAGCATCCTCTCCCCTGGGATCCTGGAAGCTTTCTCAAGGATGTGGGTCACCCTCTTTGTGTTGTCTACTGTTTGCCTACCAGGCACAAAGCCCGCTTGGTCCGAATCAACCATGCCCGGGAGGTGCAACGTCAGACGTGCAGCTAATATACTGGTGAACACTTTCAGATCTGTGTTCAGCAGCGAGATAGGACGGTAGGACCCACAGGCGGTCCTGTCCTTGCCCGGCTTCGGGATCACGGAAACCGTGGCCTGGAGAAATTCGGAGGGGATGGCACCCGGCTCCGCAAAGGAGTTGAAAAGGCGGGTCAGTAGAGGCGCCAACTCCTGACAGAAGGTCTTATAAAACAGAGGGATAAAGCCATCCGGACCTGGGGCCTTGCCCAGTTTGAGCCGGGATATTGCCGTGATCACCTCCTCGACACGGATGTCGCGTTCCAAATACTGAGCCTGATCCAGTGTCAACGACGGGAGCGGCACCGAATTCAGATAGTCCACCTCAGCCTGGGCCGAGGGGGCCTCTCCGGTGTAGAGGTCAGCATAAAAGCTGCGAAAGACGTCTGCTATTTGCTCGTCAGCCGTGACCCTACCACCGGTCGGGTCAACTAGTTCCTTCACTCGGTGCTGTTGGTGTTGCACCCTGAGTTTGTTGGCCAAGAGCCGCCCGCACCGATCGCCCCCCGTGTAATATTTGTGTTTCAGGCGGAGCATCGCATACTCCGCCCGGTCCGTATCAAGGGCTGCCAAGAGTTTCCGTGCCGCCTTCAACTGCCTCCAAACCTTGGGGGCCCCTGTCCTATGATGAACCTGTTCCAGCTCCCTCACCTGCCGGGTGAGCTCATCCCTCTTGAGCTGTCGGTCCCTATTCTCGGCCGAGGAGATAGCTATAAATTCGCCTCGGAGCACCGCCTTCAGGGCTGCCCACTGTGTCGCACGAGAAGTGTCCTCATTATCGTTCACAGTCTGAAAATCCAAAATGGCCGCTCGGATCTGGTCCACTATCGACCGCCTATGCAATAGCGTGTCACGGAGCCGCCAGACCCCTCTCGGCCTAACCACCGGCGGCAGAGTGAAAGCGCCCTCCACCGGTGCGTGGTCGGAAAGAGAGAGGACCCCCATATCTGCATTCGAAGCCAGAAGGAGCATTGGACCCGACACAAGGAGATGTTCCAGTCGCGCATAGGATCTGTGGGCATGTGAGAAGTAGGAGTATGCGCGGGTGGTAGGGTGAAGGTGGCGCCATATGTCATGCAAGTCCAGCTCCTCAAGTCGAGTGCGAATCGAGCCCGAAAGCTCACCCAACTGGTGGCGCCGCTGCACAGACCTGTCCATTGCCGCATCGAAACCAGGTTCAAATCACCCCCCAACACTATGTGCCTATCAGAGGTGGACGCCACGTCCTCCAGTGCCCTGTGCAAGAATTGGTCCTGATGATCATTGGGGCAGTAGATGGTGCCAACAGTCAGTGCTAAACCCCCCATCTTGATCTTATATGCCAGAAGTCTCCCTTTCTGTTCTGCTACCTTGCCCACGACCTCTCCCCTGAACCCCCTAGAGAACAAGATCGCCACCCCTGCCGTCTTAGAAGCGCTAGAGGAGAACAGCTGCGTGGGGAACTTGGGGGTACGCATCCTTGAGCAGTCCTTAGCTAGCAAATGGGTCTCCTGCAACAGGCAGATATCTGCCTGTGAGTTTTCCAACAAAGATAACACTGCCCGCCTCTTAACCGGATTATTCAGCCCTTTCACATTTAGAGTGAGCACTTTAAGAGCCATCAAGGAGGGGAATCAGTGGCGCACATACCAAGAAGCAAAGCCCAGCAGGCAAACACAGAAGGCACCACACGGGGCCTCAACCCAGAGCAACTTTGAACATTCCCATGGCACAGTACAGTCCCCGAACCCCAACACCCCGCAACTGGAAAGACCCCCCCCTCCCCCCGAGATCCCACACAACCAAATCTACACCACTCCCAGCAACAAACCCCCCCATTAGGCCCCGAAATCAAAACATCCCCCCGCCAGTCCCGTCCCCACACCCCACTTCTCAAACTTTGCAAAAAAGACATTGTCCCAGTCCGGTCCTTAACGGACAAGGCCGTGGTAAATCAGTCTAGTGGACGTCCAGCCACCACCTCCAGCACTCGCCATTCCTCCCCGCCCTCCCCCCGGATCCCCGCACCTGCAAAAGGAACAAGCTAGAGTAGACTCCCCCGGAGTAAGTTCAGGCCGTCAGGGCCACTTCGCCATTCGCCGCCACTCTGGAGGCCTCCTGGATGGCGGCCGCCATGTCCACCCGGATCGTGGGCAAGCCCGGTCGTTCCGACGGTGGAGAGCTCCTCTCTCCCACCTGCTGCCATCCGTCACGAGTGCTTCGCCTCCGACGCGGAGCCGGGGTATCCGTATCTGATGCTGTGAGGCCCAGCACCGCGCAGACATCCTGGAGGGACCGAAGCTGGTGCAAAACACCGTTCCATCGAAAAATCAGGCGGAAAGGGTGCCCCCAAGAGTACTGTGTCCCTTGCTCCCAAAGGAAGTCAGTAGCGATCTTGAACGATTTCCTCTTCTGCAGCGTGACCGTGGATAAGTCCTGGTACAGGGTCACAGGGTGATCTCGGAATCGGAAAGGTTGCTGCCCACGCGCTTCTCGGAGGATCCGTTCCTTCAGGGGGAAGTCCGGGAGGAAGGCCAGAATGTCCGGGGCGGGCGCCGTGGCTCTGCGGGGGCGACCCACCCGATGTGCTCGGTTTATGCGGATCTGAAAGTCTTCCGATTCCCCCAATATTGCACGAAAGAGGGCCACCAGGTATGCCGTCACGTCTTCACCCTCCTCGCCGGACGGCACTCCGCGGACCCGGATGTTATTCCGCCTGGATCGATTTTCAAGGTCCTCGGCGTGGGCCTGCAATTCAATCTGTTGTTCCCGCAGTCGCAGGACCTCCTGCTGCAGATGGGTGATCTCCTCATCCCTGGAGTGACCCGCTTCCTCCACTGTATTGACACGCTCCCCCAGGGAGTCCATCTCTCTCCGTACTTCACGGACCTCCCCGGCCACCTCACGCTTGAGCGTTTGAAAGTCCTCCCGTAGGGAGCTGAAGAGCGACTCAAGAAATGATCTCGTCACTGGGGGCTCTCCGCCATCTGCACCCCTGGCCGGGGCCGGGGAGGTCGTGGTGGGTTGGGTTCCTCCACTGCGCAGGGCGCCGCGCCCCAGCATGTCCGGCAAGGTTCGGTCGCCCCTTCTCTGTCCTCTAGCGTTCGACATTGCAGCTGAGTAGAGGACGTTGAAGCTTACTGTCCGGCAAAGAGAGCAGCCGTACCGGCGCGGTTATACACCAGCCGGGGGCAGCGCCACACAAAGAGCACTAGGAAGGCCGAGCTGCCAGGCCGGAGTTCACAAAATGGCCGCCCTGTGATATCGAGAGGCCAACGCCCAAGATGGAGGTCCCTTCTCCGTCTCGGGTCCGGTATCTAGAAATCCAGCCGGTAGGCAAACTCACGGAGCGATGGTCGCCGGGGCCCGCAATCCCAGGGGGAGATCTGCTCCAGGAGCACAGTTCCACTGCTCCACCACCGACAGCTGGCCGGAGCGGCCTCTCTATACAAGCCCCCTCAAGCCACGGGCCGGCGTAGCAAGTCGATGCCGGCTCCGCCTCCGCCCATCACCTCCGCTCAACTCCGCTCCGTACATCCGCCGTTGGACAGCTCCGTTTCGCTCGCGAAGTCGCTGCCGACTCCCACTCCGACAGCACAGGCACTACAGCGGGTTTCACACAGGAGGCAGAGCGCCCCGTCAGGCTCCGAGGGTCGGGGGTCTCGCGGCTCCAGGCTCACACACAGGCCACTCAGCGGGCTTCGACCCAGGCTTTTCCGGTCAGGATCTCACCCCCGACGGTGCAAACAAGGCTCAGCAGTCGCTCCACACCTCTACCGGGGGTACCAGGCTCAGTCGCCGCGTGATCCGGGGGGGAATCAGCGGTTACGAGCGGTGCAGGAATTCAGGGGTCCGGGAGCCCTCGGCGAGTGCGACCTCTCAGCCCGCCATCTTGGGCACGCCCCCGCTGCTTGTTTTTAGAAAGGTTTTCCAGCAACATAATCTGTACACTTTGTTCGTGGCTAAGAACAGAACAAGATATCCTAGTGTTTGTGTTGCCCTCTCGGAGACAGCTTCTAACATTTAGATACATCATTGCATCAAAACTGTACCTCTAATATAATTGTTTTATATATAAACATTTTACTGTCCCTTTTCAGATGAGAGGGGTACTCCAGCCACGATTGTCCTGGTACGAAGGCTATGTTTGACATGCAGCTCTGCTAACGCTGATCTTCCATCAGAAAGAGATTGTCAATCCCGCTTCAGACAAAGTCATCCAGGTATGGGTTCTGAGGCTAACCTATGAGATCGGACAGAGGGTACACCTGCTATGCTCTTAGAATAGGAGTAGTGATGTATATGTATATATGTGTATATATGTGTATTTATATATATGTGTATATATATATATATATATATATATATATATATATATATATATATATATATATATATATATATATATATTCACTGAAAAAACCATAGGTTTCACACCAGTTATAGTTAGGAATTAGCATTTAAAAAAACCTATTAAATTCCCTGAAAAAACCATAGGTTTCACACCAGTTATAGTTTGCTGGAAATGTTACTGACATAAAACCATTCAAATTCCAACGTTATAGTTAGTTGGACTCACTATAACAAGCGCGCCTGCAATGCACTGCTGATGACGTCACATATTACATCACTCATGACATGGTCAGTGACATCACTCATGACATCACTGATGACACCATCCAGTGAATGTGTGTCTTTCTGAAAATTAAATATGTTTTCACCTTCAAACTGTTTGTTTGCCGCCAAGTTGCTCGCTGGATGGAAGCGACCTCCCCAGAGGAAATCCTGTCTTAAACTCCCCAAGACTTTGCCGACCTCGCCGGACCCGCTTCGCGGGTCCCGCAGCGCCTTGTGACTCTGAGGCTGCAGTTTCTGTGGTAGCTAGTACCAGAGGCGCGGGCAGGTAGAAGAGCCGGCGGGGCTGCGAGCACAGGCAGGGACTCCAGTCTCCAGGAGCCCCTGCGCGCCCATTCTACACACCTGGGCTGCTCTCCCCGCTGGCCACGCCCCCCGCTTCTTTGCTTGATAAGCCGGTTGTCTGCACAGACCCACGGATCACCTTCAAACTGTTTGTTTGCCGCCAAGTTGCTCGCTGGATGGAAGCGACCTCCCCAGAGGAAATCCTGTCTTAAACTCCCCAAGACTTTGCCAACCTCGCCGGACCCGCTTTGCGGGTCCCGCAGCGCCTTGTGACTCTGAGGCTGCAGTTTCTGTGGGAGCTAGTACCGGAGGCGCGGGCAGGTAGAAGAGCCGGCGGGGCTGCGAGCACAGGCAGGGACTCCAGTCTCCAGGAGCCCCTGCGCGCCCATTCTACACACTTGGGCTGCTCTCCCCGCTGGCCACGCCCCCCGCTTCTTTGCTTGATAAGCCGGTTGTCTGCACAGACCCACGGATCACCTTCAAACTGTTTGTTTGCCGCCAAGTTGCTCGCTGGATGGAAGCGACCTCCCCAGAGGAAATCCTGTCTTAAACTCCCCAAGACTTTGCCGACCTCGCCGGACCCGGTCCCGCAGCGCCTTGTGACTCTGAGGCTGCAGTTTCTGTGGGAGCTAGTACCGGAGGCGCGGGCAGGTAGAAGAGCCGGCGGGGCTGCGAGCACAGGCAGGGACTCCAGTCTCCAGGAGCCCCTGCGCGCCCATTCTACACACCTGGGCTGCTCTCCCCGCTGGCCACACCCCCCTGTCCACCAACCAATGACAGGTACTAACAGCGTATAAAACTGACCATAGTTTCCGCTTCGCGGGAGGGCGCCGGGAGAAGCCCGGGACAAGGGCGGGACCGTCTGTGGCCGTCCGGGGCCGAAGGAGGCCGGGCTGGGCTATCCATCTGATATTTGTCTAACGGTGCACTCTACAGTAAGTGATATCTAAGTGCTGTACTCTGTTGGCGTATAGTAGTGCAATGTCTGCCTCCACAAGTAGTGTCATTTCGACAACTCCACCGGTCGAGACTGGACCACTGGCAATTGGTCCACTGGATAAATTCTTTTTCAATCGCTCATCTTTATCCATTGACAAAGAGATATCACTGGCTGAGAGGCGCGCTGAGCGCAGACTATCGATTGAATTACTCAAAAATTTTACGGACAAGCACCCTACTCAAACATATCCTACCTTGGTAACACCATTATCCTCAGTAAATCTCCCAGCCGTAAATGAGCAATTTGACGCACCCACAAATGTAACAAATAAGGACAATGCTACTGAACTGATCTCATCCAGTGGGAGTCATATTAATCCTACGTTGCTTCTTGACTCAGGTGCCCAGGCTGCCTTGGTTCAACCCAAGCACGGATCTAAAAGGAAAAGAACTACCATACCGAGAAAATGTAAATTTGTTGTGAAACCCCCACAAAAGCATAGGAAGTTACATAAAACCATGTGTACTAGAGAGGTTGCCACTGAAGCAAGTTGTAGCATAGAAAGTGTACAGAATGGGAATGTTGTTTTATTGGACAGCCCAGTCCCTGGAAAGAATATCTGTCCTGAGACAGGTTCCCCAACTGATGACAAGCTATCATCGCTCGCAAACCTGATCCCTGAGCTAGAAAAGCTGCTTAGATTAATTCTTTCCCCGATAGAGGATCGAATTGCTAAGCTCTCTGATCGACTAGACTATTTCGAGCAGGCAACGTTAGATAACTTCTTTTCTACAAAATCATTGATTAAAACTAACGCTAGGGTGGATGTAAGTGTCAAGCACCAGGGCAATACCAACTATACTACCCAAGACAAGGGAAGAAGGCCACAAACTAATCCCCCATTACCACCCAAGTCAGGTATTGCGACTGCAAATAGAACTCCCAAACCTACTGAATTAGTACATCCAGGCTCTGCTCCAAATCCTCCTAATACTGCAAATCCAGTCGAGTCTGTGGTGCTTCAATCGACAACAATACCAATTCCTCCTTCTGTTGTTGGGTTAGGGGTTAATGTAAGTCCCTCAGCGGGTAAAGCCACAGTACCTACCCAACCAACCAACAACCAGTTGTTATCAAACAAACCTGTACTCCGCCCTGTTTCTACAGTTACCAAATTAATCCCACCACCCTTGATAAAGCCACCACATAGGAAACCCCCAGTGAACCTTACCCCAGACTCTTTCCCCTACGTAGCAGTCCTCATAAATGTTCCTCCATTATCTGTAGGACAGAGAGAAACCTTCCAGATGCTTAAAAACAAGATCATGCACTGGTTAAGGGAGAATCGACCTCTCTCTGGAGACGTCGATGGGTTAATCTTAGGGGTTAGGAGAATAGATTGGATAGGGTACACAACTAAAAGCCTGGGTGGGGATTGTATAGTGGTTAACTTTCAAGATCCAAGGGTGGCTGGATGGATAACTAGACAGGGATGGGGTACAAACAAGGGAGGTATTGGAATTGTCGATCTCACCTTCTTTTACCCCCGCCCAACCAGTGTATTGACCAGCCTGCGTAATGAACCCATAAATCACCCCACCCTACCATGGCCAATTATTCCCACACCAGCTCCACCTCCACTGTCCCAAAACTATACTACATGTATGAATTATAACCCTCCTGTCGGATGGCAGGATTAGAGTTGGGGATGTTGACAAACCGCTCAAGAGTTGTGCAGTAGTATAGGAGGGTGTATCAAGGATTTTAAAGGGAGCTGTGATGATCATGATGTTATTGCTGGTACAACCATAATTGTTGGGAACACTGGAAAGGGGAGTCTTACTGTGGTGGGAGGAGGTGGGATAGCAAATATAAACGCTAGTGTTGGGGAATTATCCACACCAACAGTAAACATGGTTGACGATATCATTGACGGTATTGTGAAGGTCGCCAACAACATTGAAAACCCAACGACTTCCCAACCATGTTCCAAAATCAGCAATTCCGGTGGGATCGAGCTTAGCTCTGGTATGCTTCAATCCTGGAATATTGCTGGGTTGGGTAGCAAGCTAGACTCTCAATCTTGGGTGGAATTCATCAATGGGTTTGATGTCTGTTGTTTCCAAGAAACTTGGGCTTGTGACCCCGTCTTTCTTTGTGGCTATTTAAACTTCTCTATACCAGCCTCCAAAGGTGGAAGAGGTCAACTAATGGGAGGCCTTACTGTATGGATACATATATTAGCGAGCAATTTTTAAATATATGTATCAGTGTTTCACTTTGTGTATAAGTGGCTGCATGGGTTGGTGACTGACTCACTGTTTGTATGTGTTTTGAAGACAGCATATGTGCAGGACTGTATGGGTGGATGAGTGTGTATATGTGTGTGTTAGTGAGTGAATGACTGTCTCACTAGTATCTTAATGAGTAACTACATATGTTTTAAACTAGTATATGTGAGTATTGATGTATATAAGTGAGTATATGTGAGAGTGAGAGATTGAAAGAGTTCCTGTTTAAATAAGTATGTGTTTCTCTTAGTGATTGTTTAAGAGAGTAAGTATGTGTAAGTTTCTTTAGAAGTAAGGTGGTAGTGTGTGTATAGTTGTATATGCAAATAAATGGATGCTCAATAGTTTATTTGCATGTGTGAGTATGTGTGTGAGTAACTTTTGGATGACTGTCGGTGTGTAACAGGATGTATTGGTGTATCACTACATATGATGAGGGAGTATATGTATGAGTGACAATTTATGAGAACTGTTGGTGAATGAGTGGATGTGTATATAGATGGTGGAATTACTGAATTGGTTGTTGTAACTGGTATGGGTATCTCCATTTTTTTGAAAATGTTAGTTTCTATTTTTGAATATGTGTTTCAAGGGTTACATTACACTGAAAGGAGGTCTGTCACTCTGTCACAAGGATGGTGTCATCAGTGATGTCATGAGTGATGTCACTGACCATGTCATGAGTGATGTAATATGTGACGTCATCAGCAGTGCATTGCAGGCGCGCTTGTTATAGTGAGTCCAACTAACTATAACGTTGGAATTTTAATGGTTTTATGTCAGTAAAATTTCCAGCTAACTATAACTGGTGTGAAACCTATGTTTTTTTCAGGGAATTTAATAGTTTTTTTAAATGCTAATTCCTAACTATAACTGGTGTGAAACCTATGGTTTTTTCAGTGAATTTCAAATGTTTTTTAAATGCTAATTCCTAACTATAACTGGTGTGAAACCTATGGTTTTTTCAGTGAATTTCAAATGTTTTTTAAATGCTAATTCCTAACTATAACTGGTGTGAAACCTATGGTTTTTTCAGTGAATTTCAAATGTTTTTTAAATGCTAATTCCTAACTATAACTGGTGTGAAACCTATGGTTTTTTCAGTGAATTTCATTGGTTTTTTAAATGCTAATTCCTAACTATAACTGGTGTGAAACCTATGGTTTTTTCAGTGAATTTAAAAGGTTTTTAAAATGCTAATTCCTAACTATAACTGGTGTGAAACCTATGGTTTTTCAGTGAATTTCAAAGGTTTTTTAAATACTAATTCCTAACTATAACTGGTGTGAAACCTATGGTTTTTTCAGTGAATTTAAAAGGTTTTTAAAATGCTAATTCCTAACTATAACTGGTGTGAAACCTATGTTTTTTTCAGTGAATTTCAAAGGTTTTTTATTAGCAAATTTCTATAGCTATGAAATGTTATATTTTTTATAATGAATCCTATAATGTATATTTATGTAATACAATTTTTTGTATGTATATTGTTTATAGTTTTTTTTTTTTTTGCCCTGAAGCGCTTCCGGTGCGCGTCCCAGTGAGCGCACCGGAAAGCGCAGTCTTCCGGCGCACCCCGGGGCGCGTACCAGTTGGCGTCCCATTAGCGCTTTTGCCGCGAACGAAAACATCATAGTGACGTATCGCGTAGCCGCGTCCGCGTGATACGCACGGCGTAAACGCACCCGGAAGCACTCGAGCGCATACGATCGCACAACGTAAGCATCCGACGTGCTTACGTGACGCGCCCCGGCCGTCGAGTCATGTGACCTAAAAATAACACTTTTTATTGTTGCAGGACAGTTTTGGTTTCCAAATGATGAAAACCCTGGTCATGTGACCTGAAAATAACACTTTTCATTGGTTCAGAACAGTTTTGTTTTCCAAATGATGAAAGCCCCCACCTTTTTTCCTCATTCTCACTTTGTTGTTTGAGTGAGGAAGACCTGCTTCTATTGTTAGAGAAATGGCTACAGTAGCAGCAGCAGCTGGAGCATGAGCATCTGCACCACCACCACCACCACCACCACAAGGACCACCACAACATCACATTGGTGGTCAAGAAGAAGAGGAGGAGGAGGAGGAGAGAAGGCAGGGAAGGCATTTCCTGCCTGAAGACAATGCCCCATATAAACCTAAGGAGTACTTTATATGGGAGTTTTTTGAAATCCCAAGGGGTGCAAAGAAGGTAAACGCTGCAAAGGTGACCTGTCTCATCTGTGGCGCTGTACTATCCAGGGGGAACCCTGCAAAAAAAAATTCATTTGGGAATCACACAATGATTCGGCACATGCAACAATTGCACCCCAATAACTATTCTGCAGCAGAGGTGAGAGAACTGTGCAGAAACCTTCCACAATCGTCTGCCAGCACCTCAACAACCAAAGAACCCACTCCATTGGGTCCAGAGGCAAGGCAGATGGTTCCAAACATACAAACTAAGTTTGGTGGATACAAAATCGTTTGCATATATTGTGGCAAAACAATTACTTATGGTGAGAAGAGTATTACCCTCATCAACGTTGCTGGTGATAACCACAAGTGCCCGAAGAAACCCTAATTTTTTTCAGATTTTTTTTGCTCCAGTTGAGCCGTTTATATTTCCCTGTTTTTTGTTTCTCCCCATAAAAAATACAAAAAATATATAAAACTGTTCAGAAAAGCCAAAAAAGTAAAAAATGTTCATTAAAACAATAAAAAATATAAAACAACAAAAAGAATAAAAAAACAGTTCTTTTTAGTACTACCTCCAATTTATAAAAAAAATGCTACTTTAAAAAAAAATCTGTCATTCTTTTTTCTCCATGGTACGTTCCCCGGTACGCTCCCCGATGCGCGTACCGGGCGCTCCCACCGCGCAAATCGCCCCTAGGTTTGATTATGGCCCCCACATCAAACCTAGGGGGTCAGGGGGGTCTACCCTGCCCCCTTTTGGTCATTTCCCCCTTTGTTTTTGCCACCTCTTGTGTCTCGATCCTTCCGAGACACAAGATGGTGGCCGCTCTGGGCTGTTTGGAATGTTGTCAGACACCCGAGAGCCAATCAGCTTTCCGCACGCGAAGTCGCGTAGCGCGCTGGTTCGCGCCCCGTGGCGCGCTTACAGATATATATATTTTTTTGAACCTAAATTACTTAAAATCCACTGGAGCACATATCTTGAGACATAGCAAAGGCACATCAGGCTACCAGTCCCTACAATTTTGCCAAGTTTGGTGGAAATCCATTCAGCCGTTCGGGCTAAAAGTGAGGTCGACCGCCCTATGGAAATTAACATGGGGAAAACACGTTTTGGGACCCCCCTTTTTTCTCGGCCCCCGCTTGACGAAGGGAAGGACCGGAGCGCCGCGAGGCAAATTTGAGGAAAATTTCAGGCAGATTCCTCAACCGGCGCCAAAGTTATTCACAATAGAATGTTGCGATTTCCCTATTCAAAATAATCCTAACTATAACTACCTACTGGCGACCGCCAGTAGGTAATATATATATATATATATATATATATATATATATATATATATATATATATATATATATATATATATATATATATATATATATATATATATATATATATATATATATATATATATATATATATATATATATATATATATATATATATATATATATATATATATATATATATATAATTTTGACTGCCATGGTTGGGTTGTTTATACTTTTCACCATGTTCATAATGCTGTTTACTTTGCTTTGTTTTTATCTGCCTAATAATTACAGCTTATTCTCTCTATGCAAGATTACGATTGTTTCAATAAATGTACTGGAAACTTCATTCATATCTTTCTGATGTTTACCAAGGGCATGCATGAGGATATAATGAAAGGGATAAGATCTGTTTTCACGATTCCCTAGGGGATCACAGTGTCATGATTTTTAGGTTTCTAAAATCACCTGGCACCCCAGGAAGGTTAGGGGTTCGGGTGAGGCCCTGTTAGCAAGCTAGGAATTGGGCCAACAGTCTCTGATCGTATAGATGGACTCAGTCCCTGCAATCTGATGTCCTAATACACAGCCCTACGTTTTCTAGTGGAAACCTTTTAACAACTGCAGTGAAGGCAGCTGATCTGATTTTGTGATGTTGCATTTAGTCTTTCTTCATCTCAGGGTAATGGCGTTTTTTGCAGGAGGACTTCTATTTGTGGTAGGTAAGTGCAGATTGGCTGGTGCTTTTAGAGTGTGTGTCACGCTCGCCACCACCACAAGACCAGACTATAGATCCAATCCCGACAAACACCCGAACAGAGGGTGAATAATGACACCAAGGAACTAAGGTACAGTCCCTTGTAGGGTGAGGAGCACAGGCATGAGTGAGAGCAGCTGGGAAGTTCGGGGGAGAGAAGGGTACAGCTGGGATTGCTAAATTTCACCATCAACTCTGCCCAAAACCAATTCTGCCCAGGGGGCTCGGGCCGGTACCAGTGCGGAGCTCCTGTAGGCAGCAAAACCATCCTGTGCAGCACCCGCAGTCCTCCAGCACAACCATCACACAAAACACTCTGCGAGGGTCATGCAATGCAACCTTGTCTGGCTAGGTGCAGCAACAGGAGAAAGAAACAAAGTGCTGCTGCCTAGTCCGATCACCGTGGGCGCATTCCAGAAAATGACAGAAGGCACTGGGTTCGTGAGAGGCTGGGTGTGGATCTTTCCTGTCTGGGTGTAATGTTTTCTGATGCGGCATGATTACGTGGCCAAGGCGGGCCGAGCCTAATGGGAATTTCTTTATTGAATAAAGACTGTGAGTAAAATCACAGCTTTGAAACAGCCGGTAGCCCACCTCTCCCAATCAGACAGTATGAGCTAATAATGGCTGGCCTGGGCAGCCAGCAGCACAGCTACTAGCAGTGGTTTGATGCTTTTGTTATTGTTTGCAGCATCTCTTCAGTCCTTGGGGAGCTATAACACCATCGCTGCTGATGGTATCCTTCTCCTGTGCTGGGCCCTAATGAAAATGGGTGTGGTCATGATGAGCTGAGCTCGTCATGAGCATCGAAGGGGTTAATGCATTTTCGTTTGAGGATGTGGACACCAGCACTAAAATGTGCTATTCTAACCACCCAAATGAGTATACTTGGCAGGGCTGTTACATGTGACAATTTCATCTTCTCTGTGCTCATAACTCTGATATTTGAATGCTTATGTGCGACACTTTGAGTGACACGTTAGTGCAAGTACATCAAAACAGTTTCATCTGTGAAAATCTTTTTCCAAAATTCCCCATTTGTATAACGTTAAATCTTGAACATGCTTCAAGGGCAATTACTGCTCGCTTATGTGTAGGGAGTGGTCATCGTATGAAAGTCAGGTGTTACATGGTAGTCGAGCCTCTCCTCTGTGGAGAAAGGAGTCTTTAATTTGTTGATGGGAGTACAAAAAATCTGCTCCATGTCGTTCTTCTCAGGCTTAGCTTAGCCTCCAATTAATAGTGTGACCTACATTTCACTCTACAGTCCAACTGCTCCCAAAAAGCTTTAGTCAGGTCCATCATTCTGTCAAACTTGATATATTGTGTCAGTCAAATAATCTTTATTTGAATAAAATTAATCAACAAAATCTAAATCAATAAAACAGCATGATACAGTACAAAAAGTCTATCACAAAACATCCAGCTCTATTTAACTTCCATAAAACTCAAATAAAAGCTTCCTAAGTATAACCACCAACAGTCATAGGAACAAGCAGGTAAGTTGACAAAATACTGGTCTGTTTCAGGGAAGGCAACCAGATAATGTATCATTTTGAACCTAAGGCGCGTAAGCATATCCATAACCAAGGTTAGACAAGGTTCAATAGCCAGCGTAGTCTTAATCAAAAGAAGCTCATTCAAAATGTGTTTCACACTTACCTTCTGTTCTCTGGTGTTTCTACACAAAGCATAAAAGCAAGGCTTCACAAGATCCATGCAAGAGTAAGTAAGAGCCTCTGGTTTGTTATACATCTCATTCATATCCAAACTGGAGCAAACCCTTTGTATATAGTGAAGCCAGAGGATCTAGTTGGGCTATTCTAATTTAATGCAGCCAGTCAACACTGAAGTATAAAAAATGTTGCTTGACCCAAATCACTATCCACAGCATGAGAGGGAACAACTTCTTGTTGTCAGAGATGTAACCTAGCCCCACCTCTGTGTGACACACATATGTTGGGGTGTTGGGTGCTGCACAGCACTGCAAGCAGTCTCCTCAAAAACTCATTTAAAATTTTCTGCAGGCCTTTGTAGTCCTACATCTCTGAGTCCTGATCCGTATGTGGCAATTGATAGAGTTTTCTTTTTGTAGGCCACTGCCAGTTCCTTAGTGGTTTAATTCCCAATTTAGATGAAAATTTGTATAACGGTTCCACACTCCCAGCTAACAGAGAGGCCCTTGCATGTTCCAGCGATCTCCAGCTAAACGCGGCATCACGAGGAAACTCCTGGTCCCCTTGATCTATTTTCAACAACAAATGGAGGAGTACCCCCTCGAGGCTATACAATGCCTCTATCTAGAGGATATCGAGGTGCACACAGTGCCACACAACAGGGGACAGATTTTGTCCTTTAGGAGACCCCTGTTGTGTGGCACTGTGTGCACCTCAATATCCTCTAGATAGAGGCATTGTATAGCCTCGAGGGGGTACTCCTCCATTTGTTGTTGAAAATTGATCAAGGGGACCAGGAGTTTCCTCCCTACTTACAGTCAAACACCCTTTCTCTCCCATTTGTTTCTCATATATCTAAGCCACCCATAAACCTCGAAAACTGATCCAACAGTCTCTGCATACTAAGTGGATTTCTGGCTATAAGCACAGTGTCATCAGCGCAGAGTAACACTGGTATCGGACGCAAGCCAACTTGGTGAAGATCCAGGTTCAAACTGACCAAATGTTTTCAAAGCTAGTTGATATATAGCGAAAAGTGAAATGGGGCCAACACACAGCCTTGCCTCACTTCCCTCAATACTTTAAATTGATCAATAGTATCACCTCTTGGGCTATATCTAACGCTGGCTGTCACCGCGCTGAATGGCTTCCTTAAGAAACAAATTTTGTTATCCTCAACCCCCATATCAGACATAATGTTCCTCAATTTCGAACAAGTCACAAGTTTGAAAGCAGAACTTAAGTCTATAAGTGCAAGTATATATTACCCTGCTTGGCCACACTATACTAATTTATCAAAAGGTAAAGGTTAAGGCATTGATCTAGGTTACCAAGTCTTCCAAATTGAAGATCTGAAAGGATGTGATTATCCTGGGCCCACTCCTCCAAACGACCCTGCCTATTATTTTCACTGTGGTATCAATCAGAGATATTGGGCAGTAGCATTTCGGGTCACTTTTATTGCCCTTCTTGGAGTTAGGCACTATATTAGCAAAGAACCTGGACTGAAGCCGTCTTCACTTTATTTATTTTAAAAGTTTTATATAGCGCTGGCTAGACCCAGAGGTATCAGAGCGCTTTACAAGAGAAGATAATACATAGCAAACATGGCAAACAAGTAGTTAAAAAATAATGGAACATCATGTGAGATATACAAATCAAAAATAGATATACAGGTGCAAGAGCTATACATTTTAAGTAGTTAGGTAGCAGGGGCGGCTGGTGGCATTTGAAAGTGGTGCGGCGTAAACTAACTTGCATATTGCACCGCAGCGAGCGAGCCCGAACCACCTTGCATCCATCCATACATCATTCATGCATCCAAGCCCACCCACCCATCCTGCATCCATACATCATTCATTCATGCATCAACCCATCCATCCATCATGCATCCACCCATCATGCATGCATCCATGCATCCATCCATTCATCATTCATGCATCCACCTATCCATCCACCCACCCACCCACCCATCCTGCATCCATACATCATTCCTTCATGCATCCACCCATCCATCCATCATGCATCCACCCATCATGCATGCATTCATGCATCCATCCATACATCATTCATGCATCCACCCATCCATCCACCCACCCACCCATCCTGCATCCATACATCATTCATTCATGCATCCACCCATTCATCCATCATGCATCCACCCATCATGCATGCATCCATGCATGCATCCATCCATACATCATTCATGCATCCACCCATCCATCCACCCATCCATCCTGCATCCATACATCATTCATTCATGCATCCACCCATCCATCCATCCACCCACCCATCCTGCATCCATACACACACAAAGCACGAAGCACCCCCCACACACAGAGCCCCCCTCGCCCCCCCCCCCCCCCCCACACACGGAACAGATGGCAAGGAAATCGGGAGAAACTCAGAGGGCAAGGCAAACGAATGCAAAGAGGGCAAGAAAAACGGGAAACATAACATTGCAAAATAACCACAGAGCCTCCCCCCCCTCCCCCCCCACACACACAAAGCACGAAGCAAAGGGCAGTTCCACTGGGACTTAACTTGGAAAAACAAAGCGCTTTAATGCCTCATCAGGGGAAGCAAGCGCTACATAAATACAATTACAATTTCCGACAGGTTTGAAATTATGCTTTTAAAAGTTACATTTAAGAATGGCCGGTGTGCAAAATAACCACAGAGCCCCCTCCCACACACACACACAAAGCACGAAGCACCCCCCCCACACACACACACACAAAGCACGAAGCACCCCCCCCGCCCACACACATGGAACAGAGGGCAAGGAGATCGGGAGAAACTCAGAGGGCAAGGCAAACAAATGCAAAGAGGGCAAAAAAAACGGATTAAAAGCGGGCAAGAAAAACGGGAAACATAACATTGCAAAACATAACGCATAATGCTCTGTGGCCTTACCTGGCTGTACTGTGATGGTGAGGCGGGACTCGGGAGTCACACACGATCTGCAGCCTGGCACGAAGCGAGCTCCAGGCTAGATGAATTTAAGAGTGGAAGTTACAACGTTACAGCGGCGGCCATCCCTAAGTCACAGAGTGATTGGCCTGCACGTGGACCACTGGGCCAGCCAAATCCCGGCGCTGCATACAGCGCCAGGATTGGCTAGGGGGACACCATGTCTGCTCGCCCAGTCCCCTTAGCTACCCCGGGGCTGTGGCCCGCCCCCTGCTCCTCTCTCTAAGGGGAACTTGAGCTGGAAACCCATCTGCGCATGCGCGGGCTAGTTTCTGCCCAAACATTCACGTGCGCAGTACTGCTGCAGCTGAGTGGACTGTCACTCAAGCTGCAGCAGGCCCAGCCCCCCCGTCGCACTCCGGAAAAGTCGGGTGTTTCCCGCATTCCCGGCCGGCAGGTAGCGCAATCATTACATATTTGCATTTTTATTGTAGCGACGACGCGGTGGGTCCATGGGACTTAGGGGGGCTACGCCCCTACGCCCCAATGGACGCACCGCGCCTGTTAGGTAAATGATGTTCAAGAAATGAACAAATAGAACATGGTGTTTGGAGATCGGGTGCAGGACACAGGTTAGGACCTCCAATAATAATTCAGTCAAACATGGCATACAAATGTTATAATAGATCATGAAAACACAATGGAGAATATACAAATCAAATAGATAAACATGGGGAAGAGCTATACATATCAAGTAATTAGGTAGATGATGTTCAGGAAAATGTACAAATACTACTGGACTAGTACAACATGGTGAATTGGCGATCAAGTGCAGGTTACAGGTTAGGATCCCCAATAATAGTTGAGGAGATGGATTTTGAGGTCTTTTTTGAAGCTGAAATAGGAGGGGTTACAGCGCAGGTTTTTTGGGAGGGCATTCCAGATGATAGGGGCATTGCAAGAGAAGGAGCATGAGTGTGTGGCTTTCTTTTTATGCAGTGGTGGCATTTGGAGGAGGGTGTTGGTGCTTCTCAGAGGTAGTGAGGTACCCGCAATGAGGAGTTTCTTTGAGAGGTTCTGCGGATTGTTTTGGTGGAGGACTGTATGAGTAATGCATGCGGTTTTGTAGGCAGATCACTTGCCTATGCTCTTCAGAACAATGGTCAATAGATGGGCCCATAGAGATACATTATCTTTAAGTAAGTCCATTGGTACCACATCTGGGCCGGGGGCCTTACCCTTAGGGCACCTGTTAATGGCCACCACCACTTCTGCAAGTTCTATGTCTATATTCATATGCCCTGTTGTGCTCCTAGTCACAATAAATGTGTAGTTTTTGACCAATGGGTTGTGATAGACTGCAGTAACATGACTCACCCACTTTTCTGGGGGAGGGAGAACCGCGTCAAAGCTAGGCTCCTCATCATTTCTAAAATAAGGTCGATTCACAATCTAACAAAATGCGCAATTATCCTTTTGGGCACCAGCTGCTAATAATGAGTAACATGCATCCCCTCCTATAGCCTTCTATTTTCCTGCGCCCTTTCATAAGCCCTTTAGCATAAACAGACAACTTTCATATTCCTTGGCTGTGTTTTAAGAGCAGTTAGCACTATTTTCTTTAATGAGGCAGCAAGCCACCTGCTTTTATTTTTTTTAATAGAAATGTATTTATTTAATTTACATCGCGGTCCGCGTTCACTATAGCTGGCACGCTTATTTATTTATTCCATTTACAGCATGGTCCGCTTTCAGTTTCACTGCCAAGTTACATTACCTTTCTTTCTTGATTTTGTCTTTGTGGGTGAAAGCGCCCATACCATGCATTCCCTTTAATGTTGGCTGCACCCCTTTCTTTACACGCTGCTCACTGTAACCGGAACACAGCAAGCAGCGTCTAAAGAAAGGGTTGCGGCCAACATTAAAGTGGCTTCATATTTGCGAGAATGTGCGCTATTGGCATTATAAATAATAATGCCTTTTATATTTGTGTTGCTTTTAAAAACATTAGTGTGTTGCCAATAGCTTAAACTCTGGCAAATGCAAGACCTACTGTATTGAAATTGCTTGTTAAATTTCAGCAGATCAGTCAGCGTGAATTATCATTGTGTTCCCACATTCCTCTATTTCTCCCAACCACCAGCAGGAGTGGGGGTGAACCTGGGTGCTTAGAGGCGGCTCATGCAAACGGAAATCAACAATAAATTATGGTCACTATAAATCTTGTTGACAACTTGAAAATCTGAAAAGTACCAGTTCAGATCAGGTGAAAACAGCACATAATCAATAGTATTAGAACACCCCCTGCAAGTAAAAGTTGGTCTTAATACAGGTGAATTGAAGGAAACATCAATCAATCAATCAATCAATCAAAGACATTTATAGAGCGCACTACTTACCCGTAGGGCAGCGGTCTTCAATCTGTGGGGCCCGACCCCCAGGGGGGTCGTGGAGTCGTGGGAAGGGGGTCGCAGATTCTGCAGAGTGCAGTTCCTGGCATTGGGCTGATCGAGGTGCGGAGGCCTAATTCACACCGAGGTGTGAAAAACATCACCGCCTCATTAACAAGTAAAAGGTCTTTTAAAGACCTTTCAAGTACTTGGGTGTGACTGTGTGTGTGTCCCTGAAGCTGTTTCAGCCGGGCTCACATACACGAGTTGGGGGGAGCTGGGGGGGGGGGGGAGGGAGTGGCTGTAGTTTAGCCCTTTGAGTTCAATGGATGTTGCGCACCTGGAGCTGTGGGTCCCATGACACGTCCCCCGCCCCCAGCAGGGAGGCACAGAGATGCCCTCCTGTGAGCGGGAAAGAACGACGCAGAGAGATACTGATCCCCCCCCTCCATGAGAGAGGCACAGAGAAGGTGGGTGGATGAATGCTGGGTGGATGGATGGATGTAAGGCTGAAGGATGGATGTATGTGTGAAAAGGTGGGTGGATGAATGATGAGTGGGTGGATGAATGAAAGGGTGGATGGATGAATGATGGATGTATGGATGGAAGGATGAAAGGGTGGATGGATGAAGGATAGATTGGTGAAGGATAGATGTATGGATGGAAGTATGAAAGGGTGGACGGATGATGGATGGATGAAAGGGTGGATGGATGAATGATGGATGGATGTGTAAAAAGATGGGTGGATGAATGAAGGGTGAATGGATGGATGAAAGAGTGGATGGATGAATGATGGATGTATGGATGGAAGGATGAAAGGGTGGATGGATGAAGGATAGATTGGTGAAGGATAGATGTATGGATGGAAGAATGAAAGGGTGGACGGATGGATGGATGGATGAAAGGATGGATGGATGAATGATGGATGGATGGATGTGTAAAAAGATGGGTGGATGAATGATGGGTGAATGGATGGATGAAAGGGTGGATGGATGAATGATGGATGTATGGATCGGAGGATGGAAGGGTGGATGGATGTATGAATGGATTAAAGGTTGCATGGATGAATGATGGGTGGATGGAAGGAAGGGTGGATGGATGGGTAAAGGATAGGTGAATGGATGGATGAAAGGGTGGATGGATGAATGATGGATGTATGGATGGATGGATGTGTGAAAAGGTGGGTGGATGAATGATGAGTGAAAAGGTGGGTGGGTGGATGAATGATGAGTGAATGGATGAATGAAGGGCGGATGGATGAATGATGGATGGAAGGATGAAAGGGTGGATGGATGAAGGATAGATTGGTGGAGGATAGATGTATGGATGGAAGAATAAAAGGGTGGATGGATGAAGGGTGGATGGATGGATGAAAGGGTGGATGGATGAATGATGGATGGATGGATGTGTAAAAAGATGGATGGATGAATGAATGATAGGTGAATGGATGGATGAAAGGGTGGATGGATGAATGATGGATGTATGGATGGAAGGATGAAAGGGTGGATGGATGAAGGATAGATTGGTGAAGGATAGATGTATGGATGGAAGAATGAAAGGGTGGACGGATGAAGGATGGATGGATGAAAGGGTGGATGGATGAATGATGGATGGATGGATGTGTGAAAAGGTGGGGGATGAATGATGGGTAGATGGATGGATGAAAGGGCGGTGGATGGATGTTGGATGAAAGGGTGGATGGATGATGGATGGGAGGATGAAAGAGTGGATGGATGTATGGATGGGAAGATGAAAGGGTGGATGGATGTTTGAATGGATAAAAGGTTGCATGGATGAATGATGGATGGAAGTGTGAAAAGGTGGGTGGATGAATGATGAGTGGATGGAAGGGTGGATGAGTAAAGGATGGATGTATGTATGGATGGAAGGGTGGATGTATGGATGGAAGGATGAAAGGGTGGATGGATGTGTGAAAGTGTGAGTGGACGAATGATGGAGGGATGTGATGAGGTCTAACATGCGCATTTATGGTTGTCAAAAGTTGATGATGAGGAGTACCAGTTTCTAGAAACTTTTGTCGGAAGGGGGTCCTTACGCCTAAAAAGGTTTTACAAGGGGGTCTCGGCATCAAAAAGTTTGAAGACCTCTGCCGTAGGGTCTCAAGGCGCTTGGGGGGGGGGGGGGGGGGAGGGTTGCCGTCACTGCTCGAACAGCCAGGTCTTGAGCTTCTTCCTGAAGGAGAGGTGGTCTTGGGTCAAGCGCAGGTCGGGAGGGAGGGAGTTCCAGGTCTTGGCGGCCAGGTAGGAGAAGGACCTTCCTCCTGTTGTCGCTCTTCGGATGCGGGGGACGGCGGCGAGGGCGTGGCTGGCTGATCGGAGGTGGCGTTTGGGAGCGTAGAAGTTGATTCGGTTGTTGAGGTAGCTCGGGCCTTAATCGTGTAGGGCTTTGTGTGCGTGGGTGAGGAGACGGAAGGTGATTCTTTTGTTGACGGGGAGCCAATGCAGGTCTCTCAGATGTCCGGAGATGTGGCTGTTTCGTGGGATGTCGAGGATGAGTCTGGCTGAGGCGTTCTGGATCCGCTGGAGTCTCTTCTGGAGCTTGGTGGTGGTTCCGGCGTAGAGGGCGTTGCCGTAGTCCAGTCGGCTGGTGACGAGGGCCTGGGTAACAGTCTTCCTGGTCTCCGTGGGGATCCACCAGAAGATCTTCCGTAGCATGCGCAGGATGTTGAAGCACGACGAGGAGACGGCGTTGACTTGTCTGGTCATGGAGAGGGAGGAGTCCAGGATGAAGCCCAGGTTGCGTGCGTGGTCCGTCGGTTTGGGTGCGGTGCCCAGGGGGGGGGGCCACCAGGAGTCGTCCCAGGCGGAGGGCGAGGAGCCCAGGATGAGGACCTCCGTCTTGTCTGAGTTCAGTTTCAGGCGGCTGGTCGTCATCCACTCGGCTACATCTTTCATCCCTTCGTGCAGGTTGGCTCTGGCGGCGGCGGGGTCGTTGGTCAGGGAGAGGATCAGCTGGGTGTCGTCGGCGTAGGACGCAAAGAGCAAAGAGAAGACAGTGTTTAATTAAAAGGAGATTTAAAGCTTCTCAGTAGTTAGTACACCTGTAAATCAATCAAACAGGATTTGTAAAGCGCTGCTTATCATCCATCAGGATGTCCTGGCACTTGGGCGAGGGGAGAGGTTCAGCTGCAGAGGGATGTCAAACGAATAGCAATGTTTTTAGGTCTCTCATGAATTCCTACAGGATGGGGGCCCTTCGGAGGTGCAGGGGAAGGCCGTTCCAGGAGTTAGCAGGCTGGTGGGAGAAGGCTCGGCCACTCCTCTAGCGGATTTGTAATTTGTAATTTGTAACTGGGTTTTGTATCGCGCCAACTCACCGACAGGTCTCAAAGCGCTACTGACCAAGTACAGCAACAAGAAACAAGATGAGAGTATAGAAGTGTCTAAGGCTGGTAACCGACTACTGAAATGTAAATGCGTCTTTGAAGAGTAAAGTCTTCAGGGACTTCCTAAAGTGGAGAAGGTTGGATTCTCTACGAAGCGCCTCCGGTAGCTTATTCCAGATGGTAGGAGCCTGAACTGAAAAGGATCTGCCTCCTTTTGTTGCTAGCTTGAAGCGTGGGCAGGATAGAAAAAAGGAGCCGGACGATCGCAGGGCGCGCTTAGGTTCATATATTTCAAGCCTATCTTTTATATAGGCTGGCGCCTGTCCGTGGATTGCTTTGTGGCAGATGCACATACTCTTGAATTTGACTCTTTGTACTATAGGCAGCCAATGTAGCCTATAAAGCAAAGGGGAGGCATGAGTCCGCCTCGGCACTCCAAATATCAGACGAGCTGCGTCATTCAGGAGGACCTGAAGACGGTTGGTGGAATTTTTTGGGAGGCCAAGGTATAACGCATTGCCGTAGTCAATTCTAGACACTATTGTGGCTGAGACAATGGTTCGAAGCATATTCCTTGAGAGTAGGGGGACGAGTTTACGTAGTTGCCTGATCAAATTGGTACAAGAACCAGCTACAGCAGACACTTGGTTAGCCATCGAGAGTTCCTGATCGATTTTCATACCGAGGCTCTTAACACTAGGGCACGGTTTTGGAGTAGGTCCAAGTTCTTGTGGCCAAAACAAATCATTCCAGGGGGAGGTGGAGGTTGAAACTACGAGGACTTCCGTTTTATCTGGATTGCTTTTCAATAAATTGGACGACATCCAGTTTACTGTAAATCGTAATATATCTTGGGCCATGGACTGAGCCGATGGTGTGTTGTCGATACTCAGCAGCAGCTGAGTGTCATCGGCATAGTTAAAAACTTTACAGTTCATGTTTGCCAGGGACTCTATCAATGGCTGTAGGTAAAGATTAAATAAAAGCGGAGAGAGCGCAGACCCCTGCGGGACTCCAAAGGCTAAGGTGCCCACATCGGAGACCTGATCTGCTAACTGGATCCTCTGCGTCCTTCCTGATAAGAAGGCTGTTAACCATTTGAGGGCTTGCTCTCCTATCCCAGACCTAGCCAATCTGTCCAGGAGCAGTGCATGGCTGACAGTATCAAACGCCGCTGAAAGATCTAGTAATATCAGGGCGCTTGGCTTTTTACTGTCAGCCATGCATCTGAGCTCATCTAGTACAGACAGCATTACTAGTTCTGTGCTATGGTGGGCACGAAAACCAGCTTGCCGCTCCTGGAGAAGGTGGTGAGATTCCAGGAGGGATGACAGGGATTTTAGCACGTGCTGTTCTAGTACTTTTGACAGAAATGGCAGCTGGGAGATTGGCCTGTAATTCTTCAGGCTGGTTGGATCTGCCCCAGGCTTTTTTATCAGGGGTCTGACGCGTGCCTCTTTAAAGGTAGTTGGTAATGATCCAGCGGCTAGTGAGGTGTTTAGGAGGTCTAAGATCTGATCCTCTAGGATCGGAATTGCTAGCCGAAGGATGTCGGGCGGGCAGGGATCGGCGGGGGAGCCTGACTTGGTGGATGCTACAAGTTGTCTCAGGGTGGTAGGGTCGATTTCGGGGAATCTGGTGAAGATAGGAATTGAGGAGTTTAAAAGAGGCAGTTGTTCGGTGTGTAAGACTGGATTGTCCTTCTTAATATCAGACAGGATGGTCGCTACGGATGCGGGCGTCTGGGTTAGAGAGAGGAATGCAAAGCCGAGTTGTCACATGGGTTGGTGAAAATTCCCCCTAGGCCGGTCCTTTGTTGTGCAGGGCCCTGCAGGCATGGGTTAGGAGTTTGAACTGGCACAGTGTGCTAATGGGGAGCCAGTGTAGCGTCTCTAATGTGAAGGGTTATGTGTGTCCTCTTAGGTAGGTCGAGAACGATCTGGGCTGCTGCGTTCTGAATGATCTGTAGTCTGTTTAGTAGTTGTGAGGTGATCCCCACGTAGAGGGAGTTGCCATAGTCCAGGCGGCTGAAGATGAGTGTCAGGGTGACAGTGCGTTTAGTGCTGATGGAGAGCCACTTAAAGATTTTCCAGAACATGCGTAGAGTGAGGAAACAGGAAGTTAAGACAGCGCTTATCTGCTTCTTCATGGTGAGGTTGCTGTCGAGTATGATTCCAATTTTCTTGCATGCTGTGTGGGTTGGGTGTGGGAGAGGGTGAGTGGCCAAGTTCACCTGGCAACCTGGAGCCATCCAATGGGGAGAAGATGCTCCCGAAGATGAGTCTCTAAGCTTTGTAGGTGTTGAGTTTGAGGCACATGTTCTGCATCCCACTGGCTACGCTGGTCATGCACCTCCGGAAGTTGGATTTGGTAATGGCAGGGTCAGAGGATAGGTATGTGTAATTGCTTCATCAAAAGGAACCATGCTTCCATCTGATATAATTCTGGGCAGAGGACAGCTTTTATGTTGAAATTCTTTATCCAGACAATTGATAAAGGACAAGTTTGAGACTCTACAAAGATCTAAATCTCCCCATTCAGTGAATTAATTATGCTCGCTTTATTCGAGTCAAAATTATTATTGTAAAAGTTGAATGTCCGAGACTACTTCATTCCAAAATCAAACTAAGAGTTGAAAGTCTAGTGAAGAAGCATTTAGTCCAAGTAATTCTGTCTGGTAATGAAAAGGAAACCAGGGTCAAATGTCTGCCGTGTGCTCTAGGCGATGTAGCAGATGGAGCCTTTTAAAAGTATGATACAAATCCGTCAATATGGACAGGACTTGTGACTTAGGTTTCCTGGCAACATATCAGATCATTATATCTTCTAAGGCTCAACCACTCTTGGTTGTCCATCTTTGACCCCAAACCTGCTACATTCCAAGAAACAATTTTACTGAATGCAAGAGATGCGATCATAAATGCGCCAGTGGGAATCAATCAACAACAGTATCTATCTCTGTACAACTAGGTGAGGCTCTGAGCAACAATAGTCACTCTTTAATTTCAGATGATGACCTGAACACATGGACTGGGGTAATTGGACTCCCTTGTATAGCTTTATGAGATAGTAAGTCTGTTGCATCCCTCTGTGCCAAAGCTGTATACCGATTAGTAACTAGTACGGGGTAAGAGGTCTAAAAGCCCAAGCTTGGTTTAGCAATGGGGTTGGAGCAAGTTATAGGCCTGTAAGAGAACCCTAAAAGAAACTCCTCTATCTTACTACCACATCAGGAGCAAAAATTAAGCCTGGGTAGGAGATTTTACATCATGTTGATTGCTAAAGTTTATCACAACAAATACCTTTAACCCCTTGCATGCTGATGACGAACCCCAGCCGTCATGCACTACGGTGCTCGTGTGCTGATGACGGCTGGGGTTCGTCATGGCCCGCCCCTGTTCATTTGTTTACAGCACAGGGGCGGAAACGGGCCAGCAGTCAAGGGGTTAAGGACGATGACAAAGTGTTTAGCTTCCAGGGGTAATTGAAAAGTGGAGAATGTATTTGGAGGTGCTTCCAGCAAAGGAGTAGCAATGTTATTAACCTACATTGTGCCAAATGGAGGAGCTAGGATAAAAAAACTACTGTCAATTCAAGATGGCTAGCTGATAAAAGTTAACATGTGATCATCCAGTTTTAATAAAGTGGTGAGAGGATCTGCCCTCACACCCCAACACTGCCACCCACATAGAGAGCAGTTAACATCCGCCAAGTAGCTATAGCTTCCAAAGCTTCCCAGCTCCTAAGGTACTCTGAGATCAACAATAGGACAGGCAGACAAGATGATGCCACTAACATACCAGAGTAGATGAATCAGACACAAGTATGCAAAATTGACATGCTAATGACACTGAAAGGTCAGTGGGGCTGGCCGGCAGATGTTAGGAAGTCAAACCATTGTGATGGTACAGATGCCACCAGATGTCAAGCTGAACATCTGGTGGTGCCTCTGAAAGGCAAGAGGGCAGAGTAAGCCACGTCTGTCACTGGTCCAGGTCTTACGTTGAGGTTTCAGTTACGTGCAGCAGCTTAAGACTAGATCCTAATAGAGGCAGTAGGCCCACAGAGCCAGAGGAGCACTGCGACAACAGGGCAAACAGTGGTGACAAAAAATGTAAATGCCCAATTGGAGCAGTCAGGGAGTTACAGTAGAGAGAGAAAAAATGTCAGAAGAGCATGTGTTGTCTGTGAGTAAAGAATGGGTATGGAATGCACAGACTGGAAGAAGCTCACATAGCTACATGAGATTTGAGCCTTGTCAGCCAAGGAACGCTGGAAACAGTGGAAGGTTCATGAACAAAAACTCTACAAGTGGAATGAATAGATTGCTTGGCTATATGCAGGCATGGAGAGAGCAGTTGTAAATATAGTAATTAACGTCCATAAGCACATGGAATACCAAATATTATTCAACACTAGTAATGACATGGCTCCCTAAGTACTTCACCGCTCACCCCTTCTGCTGGTCATCTCTTCATGTCCCCTTTCTACTCCCTTATCCCTTCCATAAAATCTCTCTGAAAGGTAGCACCATAGTATAGTTGCTTGAACATGAAATACCTTGAAAAAAACAAGAGACTTGAGGTGTTGGGCAAAACAGGAACAGTTTGTTTAATTAAACAATGCGGCCACAAGACCAGTTTCAGGCATAGGGTCTGAGGACTATCTCAACTCACAATAGATCTGAGAAGTGTTTATATACAATTCATTAAATGCCATAAATGGTACTGGCGATCCTTGTATGGTAAGGAATGTGAGTTGCTTTCCTTGAAGTCGTAAATTAATTTATTCAATGAGGATTCTAGGTGGGCCTCGACCTTGCATGGACACAATGTGGCCAGTGGGTAATGTGTTCAGCTGACCGGCAAGGGTAGTGCGTGTACTAGGTGTGTTCATAAGTAATGTGACATCTGACTTAATGGTGTTTTGGGAGCACATGTACCACTCTGGCCATGTGTGCTTTATTGGGGCCAATCTCCCTGGACAGTTGTGGTGTTGTTGCATCTATCTGTGGGATTGAACTGGGTTTCGATTTCCTGTTTGTGTGTTTGTCTGCTGGCTACATGCCTCCCAACCTGAGACCTGTCAATCAGTGACCACAGGCCTAAGTCTCAGAGCCTGCCTGACTACTTATTTCTCAGTCTGGGTTGACGTGGAGTTCACTATGAGCGAATTTGTTAATAGAGATGTGATTTTTTTTCTATACATAAATGTATCGTACTTCATATTGACATTGACTTTCTCAATATTAACATTAACCTTTCCCCCTCTAGTTGAATTTTTAAGAATGCTATCTAACCCATATTTACTGACAGTTACTTTATTGGGGGCCTATTGGTCTTCAAGCTTGATTTTGACAATTACTACTTTCCTAGTTACTTGCATTCTACCCACTTTTTACATCAGGAAATCCAAAATTGTACGTATCCACATAAAACAAGAATACAATTGAAAACTGGCAACAATGATGTGACAGACCGGAGACCTACTGGTGGAGCCAGAAGAACCAATTCAAGAACCACTCCTTCTCAGGGGCAACTTCCTCCTCACGCATGTCTCTTTGTAAATGATGCAGTGCTTGGATGACATGAGACAATGTTCCATTGTCTACATCGTTCACTGGGATACACATGCAGCAGGACGCACCCATCTTGGCACACACCCCTCCCTCCTTTGCGGTCACTAAGTCTAACACATATTGATGCTGAATCAATGGGAGGCGGATTGCTCTCAGTTCTTCCTTGAATAAATTAAGGCTGAGCTCACTGCTGTTCATCATTTTAGACATCTCCCACCGGGTTATTTGTAACCAGCGGCCGTTCACTTTTGTCTGTACAGTGAAGAAGAGTATAGCCCCCCATGCTGACACTTCTGTGTCTGTGAACAGTTTGAATTTTTCTGGAATGTCCTTGTAATGAGCGCAGCCATAACAATCCACAGTTCTTTTTTTAAAAAAACGTGATACAGCAAGGTTGTCTTCTTTCCTAGCAGGTGCTAGTACAAATCAGACCGTTCTTCACTGGGAATAACCAGGGTCAGGGTGTGTATGGTTACTAGGAAACAAAGTCTCCACCATCCAGGGACGAGCTCAGTGTAGGCAAACTTGCCGCACTGCCAGCAAAAATCCATCAGCATGGATGTGCCCCCATTGCATATCCGGAATGTGCATGATCATGCCGCAGTTCTAATTCGTGGCCAGTGGAAGCGTTCCCTTACCTCTGAAACACAAGGAATACAGTGTAAGTTTCCATACAATTAGGGTTTGCTCCTTCCCTTTTAGCCAAGTGTATCCACCCACCTCAGAATCCCAGATTTCCTGACATGGGTGGTCATGCTCTCATTCAACCCTCTCCTATGTGGCTCATTCACCTTTTTTATCCTCAAGTTGGACAGCCCTACACAGGAACTCCATGTCAGGGGTCCACTTGTTGAAGAAGACTGTCCCGGATAAGCTAAGGGCCACCCTTGGACCATAAATGGAAGCAAGAACTGACATGCTTGTGCATGAAGTTGGGGGTCTAGCAATCTACAAGAATCTCTTCTCAACGAAGACTTGGGCCAAAAATTATCCACCCCAATGGTGCCATTTCTGCACATCCAGTCCAGCTCAGTTTGGATATCACTAGACTCGGTGACAGTTTTTGAATTAACTCCATTTGGTCAGGCAGTTCTTTAGCAGTGAATAGGTGCGGCAGCACCCAAAATAAACGGAGGGTACATAGAACTGCAATAATAAATAACTTTGTTATTGAGCATTGAAAGTCTTGGTATAGAACCTGAGGAGGTGTCTGTGGTCCTCTGGTGACTGGGTGTCCATTTTAACAGATAGACAAAAAATGTGCGGTGTAAGTTCGTAATCTTGATTCATACACTTTGGATCCATGGTGGTGTGTTGATGTGACAGCTGAGAGTTGGAGCACTTGGAGTTTCTGTTTAAGACCTTGTGGATAAGAACTTGGTTTATTTTGTTAATTCAGAAGCATTGCATGTGTACCATTGACATTTTTTGGGAGGTTCCTTTACTTCCCTTAGGGAAGTGTTCTCCACCCTCCACTAGTCCTAATTTTAGTGAGGCACTGAAAGGTGGCCCCGGTTGGTGTATTTTTTGATAGTTAAAATAAACCTCCATATCAATTGGTAGACCTTGAGATAATTTTAAAACCACTTGCACGTAACACACTTTAAACAAAACCAGTTCCACAGTAAATCTGCCATCCAAGCACACCCTGGGGGCACTCTGCACCCAAGGTGGGAACCCAATGATTAAGCATGTCACCAACTAGGTTGGTGATTGAGAGTTCTTTTGAAAGGGCCTAAGGATTCCTTTCTTTTCTTTTTATTTTCAAAAAAAGGACTAAGAGGCTGAAAACTCCTAGTGTTGAGTCGGTAGTGGGTTCGCTCTTTGTGTTTTGAAATAATTAGTAAAGGGAAGACAGACAACCTTCCCCTTCTCTCTCTCTCTCTCAATTTATTTCACCAATAGTCTCTTGTGTTGTCAAGGTGCAGCTACTGAGATTGATGACTAGTTCATCCCGCTGCCCGTGCTTGGTTGGCGGTCTCCCTTGGTCATGATCCATGTGTCTCGAGATGAAGCTGAGGGACTGCAAGGAAAATGAGCTTTGTGCTGTCTTCTTCTTCCCCTTGATCTCCCTCTGCCCTGACCTAAAAAAGTAGGTTAATGGAAAGGGGGTGGTGGCGGTTGAAAGTATTGTGTAGAATAACCCTAGGGTATTGGGGGCCCAAATAAATGCCCGGACCACCCACCGCATCCTTTTCTTTTGGAGCTGGAGCAGTTGGACCCACTGGACCCTGAGTCAGAGCTACCTGGCCCCTCATTTGTGTCTGAAGAGGGACCGTGTGTGTGATTCTTTTGCGCCTGAAGCCTTTCTCTTTTTGATTATTAGATGGTAGGGCTTCATTTTTACTGGTGCATAGATACACTTTCCCTAGTGAGAATCAAGCCAGGTCTTTCTTAAACTTATTAATTTTGGAAGTCAGTAAAGAGTCTTTGAACTCTTTGCTCATTTTGTTAGTGTCTTCAATCCGTTTATGTATAAGGTCACAGCCACAATTGTTTTCAAATGTGTCTCCAAGACCTGGATTTCTACTAGGATTACATCTGCAACTCGCTTAACAGTTTTAATGATCAGGAGAATTTGCTGTCACAATTTGAGGAGAATCCCTATGATGAAGCATGCCACCTCTGTAGGGTGAGGAATTTCGTCTTAATAAAGGAATACTTTTAATCATTTAGGTTTCTAATGTACTCTTGGTGCTATGGTGTCTTGGTGAATGGTTTACTAGTTGGGAGTGAATACCTGCTTGTCTCTAAATATCGCCTTGTCCTCCTTTTGTGTTAGCTTGATCACATTTAATCCACATGTTCACCAAAAATCTCACACAATGCATCAGGTGGTTTTATAGACAAACTCTTGGCTAAATGTATGCACATTTTAGTATTTCTAAACAACAGACCCTGCTGGCTAGCGATGGAGTAAGGATTCATTGGTGGGGGGAGGGAAGAAGAAGGAGGAAGAGGCAGATGAGGAAGTTGTGTTATGTTATATGTATTTGTAAAGGGCTATCCACAGTACGGGTATCCTGGTAGTGCGCTGATGTGTGTAGCTAACCCTGAGGTGTGCTGGACTTACTTGAACTGCCAAGTATTCAGCTTCTTAGGGAAGAGGAGAAGAGGAGGTTCCAATGTGAAGTGAGAGGTTGTTACAAGCTTTAGGAGCGATGTATTAGAAGGATCGAACTCCAGATCTGGTTTTGTGAATGCATTGTGTGTGCGTGTGTGTGTGTGTGTGTGTGTGTGTTAGTAAGAGTATAGCAAAGGAGGTGCCTGGTGGGTTGGTGGAAATGTATTTGGTTGTTCAGGTAGGCTGGGCCAGTGTTGTTCAGTGCTTTGTGTGCGTGGGTGAAGAGTGTGAATTGTGAGCGCTCATTTATCCGGAGTCAGTGGAGTTCCCTCTGGTGTGGTGAGACCTGTGTGAGAGGTTGAGGACAAGCCTTGCACCTGCATTCTGAATGGTCTGCAGTCTCTTCATGAGTTGCTTGGCGATTCCTGCATACAAGAAGTCTGCTGGACATGTGGGCTTGGATGACAGTCTTTATAGTGTTGTCCGGTAGCCACTAAATATTTCTCTATATCCTTGGGTTGTGGAAGGAGGATGCGCTTATGGGGCTGACATATCCAGTTTGATGTCAATAATGATCCCAAGGTTCTTTGCTGGGGCTGGGGGTGGGTTTGTCAGTCTATCAGTCACCTCTGTCTTAGTGTTCAACTTGAGACAGTTGGACTTCATCCAGGTGGACACTTCTATCATGCTAGTGGTGAAGTTGTTCTTTGTGCAGGGCAATTTGACCGAGATGGACAGTATCAGTTGCGGGTCATCAGCATATGGGAGGATGTTGATGATGTGTGTGAGGATAACATGGGCCAGTAGACTCATGTAGGTCTGAGAGAGCATCCTAGATGTACTTTGCAGATGAGTTCCTGGGCTTATGATGAGTAAGGCATCTTGTTGACTGTTTGATTTCTTCCGGTTAAGAATGTCCAAGTCCATTGGAGGGCTGGTCTTTGTATACTAGTCTTGAGTAGTCATTTCATCAGGATGGGGTGAGCGATTGATGAGAGGTGCAGCCGGACGAAGGCCACAGTTTCTCCTCTGTTAAGCGTCATCCGGATGTCATCTGGGACTGCAATGAGGGTTGCCTCGGTGCTGTGGTTGAATGTGAATTCTGATTGAACGGTGTCGAAGAGTTGGATGACTAGGCACCTGTTCATGAGTTTTTCTAGGATCTTGACAGGGTATGGCAGTAGAGAGACCAGTGATCAGTTTATGTGCTTGGCCAGGTCTGCTGATGGTTTCTTCAAAAGAGCGTTGACTGTTGCATGTGTCCAGGCTTCCAGGAATGTGGCTAGGTCGATGGAGTTGTTAAAGATGAAAGTTAGGGCTTTGCTGATGTGGGGGTGGTGGGGGTAAGGGTCTCATGGGCCCAGGACTTGATGGAGTTCCATGTGGTTACTTGTCTGAGGGCAGCAGGCTGGCTACAAGGTTGCTGGGGTCAGGTTGAGGATCGAAGTGGTCATAAATGACTGTGATTTTGCTCCTGAAATTGTCCAAGGGTCTGTTGTCCAGTTAATTTAGTTGGGGTGATGTTGCTGGCTGCTGGTGTGAAGTCCTTAATAATCACGAAGAATACTTTGCTGTTGGAGCAGAGATGAATGTGGTCAGCTAAGGCCTTCCACTTGGTTTCCCTGATTTTCCAGTGGTAGCACTTTTGCGCAGATTTAAAGGTGTCCTTATCCATGTCTTCCTGGCTCGCTCAACACCTCCATTCTAGTTGCTTGTAGTGCAGTTTGGTCATTCTTAGTTCTTACGTGAACCAATTGTCCTGAATTTTTGTTCTTGCAGTTTAGTTTTACGAGTGAAGGGCCATGGTGTTGTCACTGATGGTGATTTATTAATTGACATTTTTATGCCAATTGGTAGGTTGCCAGTATGCTCTTGGAGAGGGCGGAAGCTCAATCCTCCTCTGCTATGTTTTTCTAACATCGGAGGGCTGGCAATTGGAGGTTGGTCCTCTGTGGTGGGGTATGCTGACTTTAAACCTGATTGACATTGTTGGTCTAGACGACGGATATAGGTTTCTTGATCATGATGTTGTTGAACAAGACGAAAACGGGGTCCAGAATGTGTCCTGCAGGAAGGGTGGGGTTAGAAACATGTTGGTAGAGTACACGATTTCTGAGGCTTTTGAGGAGTGCGACTGAGCTGGGGTCGGTGATGCCCTTTAGGTGAAAACTGAGGTGTCCTAGGAGGATGTAGGCACTGGAGTTGATGACTAATGGAGCAATGAAGTATGTGATGTCATTGCTGTTGTTGGTGCCAGTCTTAGGGGTCTGGAGACCATGGTGCTGCACAGGGTAAAGTTGGCTGTGATTTTCAGGTTACAGGTAGGGTGCTCCATGTAACTAGTTTCGGTTTCTGCAGAGACTGTAAAGCAGATGGTGTCCTTAAAGATGATGCCGATTCCTCCCCTGGAACTGTGATGGCGGTCTTGCCTGATGATATTATATCTAAGGCTCCCTGTTTTCCATATTTACTGATTTTTACAGATAAATACAGAGAGAAAACCATTTATTTTCCTGTCTGTATTTATTTTTAAATGTGAATAAAAACGGAAATTGGGTTGCTTTTGAGTGATTCTGAATGATGTCAATCTTGAGTGCCAGGCTAAAAGTTGTGTGGATTAACAGGCAAGGGAATTACAAAAATAAAGGAATTTTAGTAAAGAGCCTTAAACAGCAGTAGATTTGCACAACCATGATACTAAAATGTGCATATTTTATCATCTGAGTGTGTATATATCATTGAAACCTGTCAGACATTCAGACACAAGTGTACATTAACTGGTTATATAAATACAGAAATGTACACGTTTCAGGTTCATTTTTTCACTTAAACCTAAAATAAATATGGATAAATACAGGTAAAATTTGCAAAAATTAAATATGGATGAATACAGACGGAAATGACAAAAATATAAATACCATAAAAACAGGAGCCCTAATTATATCCAACAGAGGTGGCAGTGGTGCTGTCCGGTGCTGATGTTAGGGTTCGCCATGTTTCTATGAGGAAAAGAAGGTCCGGGGTAGGGTCTGCCAGCAGTTCCCAAATCTCTGCAGCGTGTTTGCTGAGTGAGCAGGTGTTGAGGAGCATATATAGGAGTGAGAAGTGGGGTGTTGGTGGGGGCTGGTTGGAGTGCATGTGGTGGTGTGGGGTGCAAGTGAAGTAGCAGGAGGTGCAGATGATTAATCTTTCTGTTTTGAGTGGTGTGGCATCAGCACAGTGAGCGACAGCCAGGGTTGAGGCCATGGAAGAGTGCTGTGGGGCATCAGTGGGTCAGGGGCGGACCAGTGTTCCTGGAGCTGGGTATGGTCCAGTTGTCCAGGCACAGGTGGGCTTGCCTTTGGCATCCAGTGTCGCATCCATGCTGCGGCCGCCATTAAGTAGGTCCTAGGTGGGAGGAGCGCTGGGACAGTGGGCAGGGCTGGGAGGGGTCAGAAGGAGTGGGAAAGGGCGAGCAGAGTGAAGCAAGTAAGGAGAGGCGTGAGTCATGATGACAAGGTTTTACAACCCCAGTACATTTGTTCAGGTTTAGTCGGAGTGCTGGGGGCTGATAGAGAGGTCGGGGTGACACATAGGTGACCAGCAGAGTATGAAATGGCCGCAATGTCTTAAATGGTTGCAGCTTACGCGCACGCAGAGGCCCTCGCTAAACAAGATGGCGCAGGCAATGTTCATGTTAGTCGTTTTACTTTCTACAGTCCTCCCTTTGAACATAACTTAGCCAGCTTGCTAGTCTATTTCAATGTCCATAATGTCCTGTATCTCTTTATTGTTCATTACTCTCATCTTCTTGAGTTTAGAGTTCATAGTCTTAGGGTGCAGAGAGTTCAGGCAAAGAGAACACAAAAGTGGTATACAATGTACCCCCAAACAACAACCACATATTACTAATATTGGAATCAGGATGATCATTATCATTTTCCAGCCCCATTCTTTCAAAGTGCCCCAAAACCAGCTTCCAAGTGTTCAAGTCTCTGATTCCTGATGGATTTCTGATGCCAGCCTATGGAGATGTTCAATTGCCTTGAAAACAGAAGGTGAGTTGTCAGGGACATAAGTACAGCAACTGGCACCGATGATGCGGCATGCTCCTCCACGGTCCGCTAGTACCACATCTAGAACAATGCAGTTTTGCAAAGCCACCAGGCGGTCGGACCGCCTGAAGCTCAGCAATGTTGTTGGTAAGGATGCCAGCTGGGATGTTCAAAGCTGTTTCAACTGCTTGAGATAGGTGCCTGATGGCTCGGCTGTTCGCCATCGGACCCCATAGCGGGACGAGTCCTTTTGCTGCATCGAGAAATTGTGACGCGGCAGAGTCCGCTTGGTCCGTGTCTTTGGAACGTCTTTCTCTGTGGTGTTCTGCAGGTGCTGTGTAGGTTGGCGCCAGAACAGCCTTTTTTTGGCCAGGTGTAGGCCTTAGTACCACAGTTGAAGTACATGTTGGGGGATGCAACAAATGTAGGGGGTCGGCAGTGTTCAGAGTTCTTGTTATTTGACATGTGCTGTGACCCACGATCTTTGTTTTGTGGGTTTCAATGCAGACAAGGCCAGAGACGTTTACCGCCGAATAGGGCCACTGTCAGAGTTGCGGCAGTTCTTTCTTCAGATAAGAAAAGGTAGGTCTGGCTGGGTTGTTGAACACTTGCATTTCTACTCGCTCTTTGGAAGGAATGTTCACTGGAAAAGTTGCATTGGAGATGTGAGGGAAAAAGGGAGCAGCCGTTCTTCCTGTTTTGTTCAGCCAGAATTCATTGTAGACCTGTTTGATTGTCTCATTAGAGGTGGCATTGTCTTTGTAGCTCTCTTGCAGGAGCATTAACCAGGCGAGGCATGATCCATGAACAGAAAAGAGTGAAGGGATGAAAGGAATGGAATGTTCAGTGGCATGAGGTGGCAACCCACAGACCCAACAGTTGGTGGCATTTGCAGCAAGATTGCGCTGGTGCAATAGCTGTACAAAAGAATTATTGCAGCATTCTTTGCGTTGTTCTCGGAGACGTGGTGAAAGTGACGCCAGAAAGTGTTCTTTCTTGGTGGTGGGTTACATGGTGGGTGATATTGTCCTGTAAGCGGGAGCACTCTCTTCCCTGATCCAGACTGTGACCATTAGCAAGAGACAGGTGAGAGATGCTGCTACAAGTGCGATTGTCTTTGTGCAGTGCAATTTGGTGATTTTGGAGTCTTTGCGGCTGTTCTTTGGACGTCTGGGTACTTCCATCATCTTCAAGGGGCTCAATGACTGGCAGGACCACATACTTTTGTCTAGCGCTTTTTTCTGGTAGCATTTGTAGATTTTAGCTACCGATCCGAGACCTTTGACTCAGTTAGTGGCCTGCTCGTCGGAGCACCCTCCTTTCGTCGATCTCAAGTTGTACCCTTTCTTGGATGGTACCGTGGGGTCGGGAAACTCTGCCAGTTCAAGTGTCGCTGTTTCTGGGTAGCAACTTAGGACCGGTCGATCTTTGGTCAGCAGTTCTTCTTGCGCGTCCACTTATTCGTGGGTTGCCAGTGTTGGGGATACTTTCTTACAATGTTGAGCATGCAGCCAGTTTCTTTTTCCTTCCACTCGAAGGGCAGTTCGGGTGGTGATCAAGACTTGCCAGGGGCCCGTCCACCTGGGTTTCAGACTCTTCATCCTCTGAAAATTTCTCGTCAGCACGAAATCTCTAGGCTTGATATCATGTCCCGGGCCCCTGGATACGTCTGGTATGGCTTGCTGCACCTGTTGGTGGATAGGTGTTAGTACGGTCGTTAATATGTACAAATAATCGGACATTAGTATGCCCGGGACATCATTAATGGAGGTTGGTTTCGGTGCCGCCCAAATGTTCATAGGCCTGCGGAAGACTACTTCATATGGGGTCAGTCGGTGTTTGGTTGGGTTGGAACGTATTGATAGCCATGCCAGTGGGAGGGCGTTGGGCTATTTCAACCCGGTCGCGGCGACTATCTTTGCTAGTTTCAATTTCAGTGTGGCGTTGTGTCTTTCTACCAGGCCCGCTGACTGGGGGTGGAAAACGGCATGGAACTTTTGCTTTACCCCCAACCCCTTCAGTATGTTCTGTATGACCTCTGCTATGAAGTGGGGGCCATTATCGCGCTATAAAATTCTACAAAGGCATAACGGGGGAAGAACTCCTTCAGTAATACCTACGCAGTAGCTAAGGCGGTGTTGTCGCGCATGGGGTATGCCTCCACCCATTTGCTAAAGGCACACACAATCACTAGAACATATTTTAGACCATGGCACCTCTCTAGTTGGATGTAATCCATTTGGAGGACTTCAAAGGGGTGGTCAGGGACTCCAAACCCTCCCGTGGTACTATGGTCCCTTTCCCTGGGTTGTTTTGCAGGTATACTATGCATTGCTGTACTATGCGTTTTGCTGATTCTGTTATTTTGCCATTGTGCCATACTCTGGTGATTAGTTCGGTCATGGGGGAATATCCTGTGTGCGCTGGTAAATGTGCCATGGTCAATATGGGGATCAGATAGGCATTAGGTAGCAGCCATTTGTTTCCGTCTTTTGTCCTCCAGCAGCCTTCCTCGTCTTTTAGTCCCACCCGAGCCCACTCGGTCAGTTCGTCTTGTGTGCCTGTCATTTGTATGTCCCATACAGTTGTTCTAGCGTCAGTCCATTGTTCAGCTTGTGACTTAGTCATGTACATTCGTGTTGTGGTTCTGTCTTTGACTGTGTCTCGGGCAGTAATGTTGGCTAGTGCATTCCCCTGTCCAAATAGATCAGTCACTCTCTTATGTGCTTGGCATTTAATCACTGCTAGCTGCTTGGGGAGGAGGACTGCTTCTTTCAAGGCGGAGACTAGATCTCCATGTAGGATGGGTGTGCCGTGTGAAGTCAGGAACCCTCTTTCTCTCCACAGGAGCCAAAAATGGTGAACCACCCGAAAGCGTATTGGATGTCGGTGTAGATGTTTACTGTCGTGCCAGCTGCTAAAATGCATGCTCGTGTAAGGGCAATCAGTTATGCTGCTTGGGCGGATCGTTGGGCAATGCGGGCTGTTTCTAGGATGGTTCGGGCTGTGGTGACAGCATATGCAGCTGAGGTGGTACCGTCGGGGAGTTTGATGCATGAGCCGTCTACCCATAACTCCCCATCTGGCTCTGAAAAGGCAGTGTCTCTGAGATCCACTCTACTTTTTGTTTGTTCGTCAATGAGTGTCACACAATCGTGCAGTGGAGTCACACTGGGGTCATTTTTGGGTAGGGGTAGCAATGTGGCTGGATTGAGAGTGGTGCATCGCTTCAGAGTGATGTGTGGTGCCAGCAGGGTCAACTCGTATCCTGTCAGTCGTGCGCTGGTCAAGTGTTGGGTTTTGGTCTGGTTCAGTAGTGTGTCAACTGCATGAGGTACTAACACAGTGATTGGGTTGGAGAGCACTATTCCTTCGCTCTGGCGCATGGATACTCCTGCAGCTGCCACAGCGCGCAAGCACGCTGGCAGCGCTCTAGCTACTGGGTCGAGGGTGGCAGAGAAATATGCGCATGGGCGATGTTTGTGACTAATTGACTGCATTAAGACGGACAATGCACATCTCTCCTTTTCATGTGTGTAGAGAAAGAATGGTTTGGAGTAGTCTGGGAATTCTAGAACAGGTGCCGAGCAAAGGGCATCTCGTAATTCTTTGAATGCCAACTGGCATTCGGGTGTCCAGGGGAGAGGTGAGAGGATGTCTTTGGCTAGGAGGGAGAGAAGGGGTTTGACAATGAGGCTAAAGTTCGACAACCACTGTCGGCAGAATGAGGTGAGGCCTATCAAAGAGCAGACTTGTTTCTGATTCTTGGGAACGGGAGTGTCTAAAATTGTCTGGATCCTGTCGGGTGTGAGTTTCCTCCCTTCTTTTGATAAGAGGTGACCTAAATATGTTACCTGTGATTTGCAGAACAGCAATTTCTTTCGAGAAACTTTGTGACCATTTTCTGCAAGGAAGTGTAGTAGTTGGATGGTGGCTGTGACGGCTTTTGGAGTGGTGTCTGCTGCTAGAAGGAGTCTACATATTTTATTAACGACACCCCGTCTGGTAATTGCACGGCATCCAACTGTCTTTTGAGCGCCTGGCTATAGATGCTCGGGCTCTCTGTGTACCCCTGGGGTCTGCTACAAAATCTATATGAGCGGGATCTTAAGGTAAATCCGAAAAGGTAGCAGCTGTCTTGGTGAATAGGTATGGAGAAGAAGGCGTTTTTGAGATCAATAACGGTGAAAGTTGTAGCAGTGGACGGAATTAGGGTCAGGATGGTGGTGATGTCAGAAACTACTGGGTACTGTGGCACTACAATTTTGTTTATTTCTCGCAGGTCGATGATACAGTGGTAGGCTTTCCCGTCTCCCTCTCCCTGTCTTTTTATGATCGGCAAAATAGGACTGTTACAAGCATTGCTCACTACCTCTTCTACCACCCCTGCCTCTACCAGTGAGTGTATGATTTCTGTCAGTGCTTTTTCACCCTCTGGCGATATCTTGTACTGCGGTACTTTCGGTAGGGTTGCGTCTTGTCGTATTGTCACGTGTACTGAGTCAATCCTCATTCGTCCTACGTCTGAATCAGCCCTAGCCCACAGATATGATGGTAAAGTGTCTAGTAGGGATGTGTCTGGCTCAGAAATGGGATACATGTGTTGGGAAGGATTATCTCTCTGGTGTGGGTGGTTGTCATATAAGATGACCCGTACCCCGTCCGGTAAACATCTGATAGTTGCACGAAAATGCTCCAACAAATCGAGGACCATAATGGCGTCTGGGGTACTCGATTGGTGCAAAGGCTATGGGGACCAAGGCAATTGTGCTGCCTTTGACTATGCTTTGGGATTCCTGACGTTGTACTACAGGATGAGTGGGGGCATAAGGAGGTGGCATGTAGATGATCGGAGGACCTAATAACAAATCATCATCTACTTTTTGTTTCGTTGGTAACTCGGGGTAAAAAGTCGAGGGCGTTCTAACAGGGTATTGACCTGAAATCTTTTACTCTTGTTCCTTTCTATCAGTTTCTCTTTCTTTTATGTCTTCTTCTAACTTTTTACAAGCTTGGTGAGCTGCTTTTTGCATCTCCTTATCTAGTCTAGCTTCATTCTTTTCTTTCGTTGGGTTGCTTCTTTCCGCCACAAACCAAAACTGTCAAGCATGGCTGGCGTAGTTTTCTTTTTGTGTAGAGCTATTTCTAACGCTTCTATTTTATCGGGGTCGAACAATCCCGTCAGTATCCATTGATTTTCCCGGTCCTTCCTAGGGAATCTTTTGCCATAGTTTACTATAAGCTACAGTGGCTAATCCATATTTTACATACATGTCCTTATTAGGGGTGCCTTCCGGTGGTGCCGGATGACTGACCTCTAATAAACGGTCCAGTCCAAAACAATTACCAAACAATCTAGAGAATACAGGCATGACGTATTAACGGTCAAAATAAATATCTCAGTCAATCAAACTAGGCAAAAAGCCCGCACTACCTGTCCTTCGCTGTCTGCAAAGAGAGAGAGTATTCATATTCTCTGTTGTTTGCAAGCAGGGAATGTCTCAAATAACTTCCAAAATAGGGGGGGAATACTAGTATTCGATCAAACTATTCAAACAAACAATCAATCAAAAATAAGTAAAAGTCGATTTTACACGTCCTTACCCGGACCGTATGGACAGTTCTTCGTTTTCCCCTTCCAGCGCCTGTTTGTTCTCTTACTCCAACAATCAATGCGGCGTTCCTGTAAGGTCCCAGTCAGGACCGCAGGTCACTTGAGAGAGGTCCGTTCGGAACCGGTGAAGTTCAGTTGATCGGCAGCCAGACGAGGGTCTCTTTCAGGCAGGTGCACTCCAATCGTTTAGATGTTCACTCCGTCGTTAGGACCTCTCTACCGGACCCACGTGTCGCTGATGGGCCCCGACGTTGGTGCGCCAATTGATGAAAATCTCCTAAGACCACCAATGCTGCCCGGTGCAAAACACCTTTAATTCACCTTACGATTATCTATCACAATAACGAGGCAGGCGCTGGCAACTGGAAGGCAAGAAACATGTTTATTACTCCAGAGGAGAACACATCACTTCAGACACCGGGATGTCGCCGGGAGGTTCTCTAACTGCACGGTGGTTCGGCCTTTTATACACATTAGCATCAGTTTATTGGCATGGTTAAACATCCTCGGAATCCCTGCCTTAGGCTAGTTCCCACACAAACCTAGCAGCAATCATCCCCTCCCACCCATATCTAACAGATGATTGCTATCTCGCAGCTAGACATTCTGACGGGATCTAAAAATACGTGGGATCCGTCAGATCTAAGGGTTTGCGTCTTTGATTAAATCAGGCCCCTTTGTTGGTAAAACAAGCCCTGCCGGGTGTGGGTAATAAACTATGTCCGCAGGGGTCAGTTAGTGCCTGGGACCGGATTGAGTAGCCAGGTGCAGTGAAGGAGGTTATCAAATGGGCTTGCCCGTGCATGGAGGATGAACGGACAAATTGGTTTGGTGCGGGAAGTGACTCCGGGGCTTTGTCATGATGACAAGGTTTTACAACCCCAGTACATTTGTTCAGGTTTAGTCGGAGCGCTGGGGGATGATAGCGAGGTCGGGGTGACACATAGGTGACCAGCAGAGTACGAAATGGCCGCGATGTCTAAAATGGTTGCTGCTTATTTATTTTATTTTTATTTATTCCATTTATATGGCGCAACAGCTACCCTGAGAGTTTCCCGGCGCCTTGGATCGGTACAGAACCAGGGGGAGTCAGCTATAATTCTTAGTTTTGGTTGAAAAGCCATGTCTTGATACCTTTTCGGAATGTTATATAGTTGGGTTCCAGGCATAGCTTTAATGGAATAGAATTCCATAAAACAGACGCAATATATCCGAAGGAGCGGCCGCCCATTCGTGCTCGTTTAAATCTTGGAACAACAAATTTCGCCAAATGTGTTGATCTAAGATAGCGAACTGGCATGTATTTATGAACCAATTTATGCAGGTACGCTGGTGCTTCTCCTGTGTTAATTTTGAACATATAACATAACGCTTTAAACTTGGTTCTGTTGGCCATTTTGAGCCAATGTAAATTGCGTAAATGTTCGGAGATATGTGCCCTCCTCGGTAACCGTAGAAGCACCCTCGCAGCCGCATTTTGTACGACCTGTAGTCGTCGCGTGACCTCTTTGTTGGTACCGAGGAGAAGAATGTTCCCATAATCCAGCCTCGATCCAATCAAGGCCTGCACTACAGTTCTTTGCGCCCCTTCAGGAAGTTGCCACAGAATTTTTCTTAGCCATTTTAGGATAGCGAAGCAAACTGAAGCTGTTTTGGCCGCATGATCACGCATAGTCAGTTTGTCATCAATTATTATTCCTAGATTTCTGGCCGATGGGACTGCTACTGGCGAATGGGCCCATTTCTGTGGGCTAGTGTGTTGGCCCCCAAAGCTCTTTTTGTTCTCCGAAAATCAGTAGTTCTGTTTTATCTCCATTAAATTTTAGTTTCCTGGAGTGCATCCACTCCGCCATGTTCTGTAGCCCAGAACGTAGAGACAAGATGTTATTATGGCCGGGATACCCGTCACCCCCTCCCAACACAATCCCCAAGGATGGGAAGACGGACACAGTTCTTGACTTTTGGAAGGCGGGAGGGAGTTACCCTCCCGGGCGTATTTATTAAAATATGAAACAAAATTAAAACATTAAAATAACAGTTTCATATCATGTACAATTTCATTTTCACATTACGATGTTTATTGGCTAACCTTAACACAGCTCTAATACAAAGGTTCTCCTAGCCGATTCTAAACATTCTGCAAATGCATATACTCAAAATTAAATTGTACATCCTAACATTACGGGCCAACGGCAAGGTCGTAACCGGTGTCAGATCCCTAATACCAGAACTCCCCCCCTTACTTGTGAGGGGCGGGCGCACAGAGGACTGTACCTCTGTGCCAACTTCCAATTTCCCTTGTCTTAACGGGGGCCCCATATTTACTCGACGCCATCTTAGTGGTCGTCCGAGGACTCGTGTGAGGTGTCTAGAAGGTAGCGTAGACCCCCCTCCCACCCCACACTGCTTACCACATCCGCCGTCGCGGATGTCCTGGCCCCGGGAAATTCCCAGGAGGGGCCCGTAGCCCCTCCTCCCCAGGGAGGGGCCTATGACCGCCTTCCCTTTCGGCGGCCCCATCCTTAGAGGGGTACCGCCTCCCCGTGTGAGGGGCCAATGGCCGCCTCCCCCCGGGCGCTCCCATCCATAATGGGTGGCGCCCCACCTCTAGGGATCTTCCAATTACTGCTCACCGATCATGACCTTACCGCCACAGGCCGGATAGTTGACCGGCTATCCGGACCCCCCACAAACTCCTACTAAAGGTCATGGCTACACAAACTCTTTAACCAAGCTATGAAGTCTCCTATGAGTAAGACATTCCCCTCCCGGGACAAATGGACCCCATCTTCAAGATACATCCATGTGGAATACAATGCAACTGGCCTGAACGAAACAACCTACTAAGTTTGTTATTAACTTTCTTTACCGACTGATTCAAAGCTGACACAGAGAGGGCCCCCCGCCACACCCTTCTAGGAATCATGTGTGACCATGCAATCGTGCACCCCGGAACCCTTCTCGCCAACCAACTCACTGTGGATAAAATTAACTCGAGAAGTACTCGTCGACCAATGGTTACCAAATCATTGCCCCCAAGATGTACTATGATTACAGACGGCGGTGACCTCGTCCGCCCTAGCAGTCCCTCCATAAAAGTTTGAAACTGGTCAATACAGAGTCCGCCCCTTCCGTGGAAGGTCACCCTGCACCCGTATTCCCCAGCCACGTGAATCATGTCACCTGCTTTGAATACGTCCGCGGCTCGCCTCACGTATGAGTGGCCAACGACCCACACCACTCTTCCCTCAGCCGGTGATCTTTGACCCCCAGGTGTCGGGTCAACTGCACAGTCAGCCCCGCAAAGCCTGCTCGCGAAACTGTAAACCAAACAGAAAACAAGAAGCGTGAGTGCATGACATTAGCTTCACAACATGTGCAACCGCACATACCTTTTATAACAATTCGAGGACCAACGCCCCAACTGTTTCACCTTTTCAACACTCAGACCCCTGGCTGTAGCCTCTGTAGCAGCCCCTATCCGGAAGGAATGGGTCCCAAAATCGCTCGGGTTCAAGCCCGCTGCTGCGATTGCCATTGTTAACACCCGCTGGAACTGAAACCTAGTCAGTGGGATGGCGTCGGTGTGCCTCAGCAAGCTTCCCCCCCATGATGCCGCCCTCTGCGCTAAATACTCCTCCACGCATTTTACCAGGCACATGGGAGACCCTGGAATCCGCTGGACTACCACACAGTCCCCGATCGCTCCCTGATCGGTCTTGGACCTGACTATTGAGACTACCATCGTCTCACCCTTAATTTGAATGTGTTCTCAACACAGACCTCCCCCCGTATCCTGCTTATTCCTCGCTACCAGTTCGCTCACCCGCATAGCCCCATGGAATGCTAATGCAAAAGCGGCCCGGAACAGCACTGTCTCTGATTGAGATGAACATGTCGCAGGGAGTACGGACATTAACAGGGACAACCTTTCTAGACCTATCGGGTGCCTCTCATCCACTCTACGACCCTCAAGGCGTTGCCACCCACGCAGAGCCTTCCTTACGAGAAAGGACGATGTGGGGTCCTGGATGCCATGAGCCTGCGCTATGAAGGTAATGGCGGCCCTGTGCCTATTGGCTGTTGCCAGTGATCGGCCTGCCTGATGTAGTGATACCAGAAATTTCAGGACATACTCCTCCTGCCCCCAATGCTCCCCCCTAGCTGAACCCAAAAATTCCCAATAGGAACGGAACGCCCCTTCATATGCCTTCCTTGTCCTGGGTGCTAGACTCTCTCCCACGAGGTTTTGTAATCCGGGGCACCGAGAGACCAGAGAGATCCGGGAAATGGTGCCGCCACCAAGTCCGCTGAGGGCAGAAAACCCCGGAAGGCCTGCATGTGGGAACGAGAGAGTGCATCAGCCGCCTGGTTCAGTACCCCAGGCACGTGTCTTGCCCTAAAGTGGACGTTTAGTCTCATACATAGCAGGACAATTTCTTTCAGCAATCTCAAAATCCATTTGCAGCGTGCTGCCTGATTATTGATACATTCAACAACGGTCATATTATCAGACCAGAACACCACAGTGCGATCACGAAACCCTTCTGGCCATGTTTTCAAGGCCACCAGAATGGGGAACAGCTCAAGAAACCCAATGTTACCTGTGAGCCCACTATCGTGCCACCACGCCGGCCATGTTCGTGCCGACCATTGATTATCAAAGATGGCGCCAAAGCCCACACTCCCTGCCGAGTCGGTCCACAACCCCAGCTCCTCGGAGGAAGCTGGCGGTTTGTTCCACACGACGCGACCGTTGAAATCCGCCAGAAATGCCAGCCATATGCACATATCCTGGCGAACCTCTGCTGACAGTCGTGTGCGGTGGTGCCCTTCCTTGAGGCCAACCATGGCTTGTGCGATAGAGCGGGAAAAGGGGCGAGCCATCGGTATCACTCTAAGGGCAAAGTTAAGCTGACCCACAGCCTGCTGCAACTGATGGAGAGTTACTTTTTTCTCGCCGAGGCACATTTCAAGTGAGGCTATAAATTTCATTACCTTCTCCTTGGGCAAACGGAAGCACCCCTCTACAGAATCGAGCTCAATTCCAAGAAACTCGAGTGAAGTAGATGGCCCTACCGTTTTGCCTGGTGCCAGTGGCACGCCAAAACGTTTCATGAGATTACAGAATTCCCTCAAAGCCTGTGCACATGTAAATGTAAATGTAAATGTATTGGCATTTATATAGCGCACTACTTACCCGTAGGGTCCCAAGGCGCTTCGACCGCTGCGAAACCCTTCCTGGCTTCCCTGAGAGATGGTCCCTTAATGGGTATCTCCAGGGTGAGACCAGGCATCCCCGGCGGTCTGGTGGGGCCGTTAGTGAAGATGAGGCAAGCTAATGCCCAGAGTTGCCGAGTGTGATCGCTGATCAGAGTGGGCACCGAGGCGAGAGAATTATCGAGTCCGCTGACCCTGGTCCAGAAACCTGCCGCGCCGGGAATCGAACCCTGGTCCCGGGCCGTCCTCTGCTCTCGGGTCTGCCGCCTCTAACCAGTGAGCCACACTACTTCACATTCCGTGTCCCCAGCTGCCCCCAGGAACAGAAAATCATCAAGGTAATGCATAACCTGCGTAAAGCCCGTGGCTCTGGTGAACGCCCATTGCAAAAAAGTACTGAACTTCTCAAAATACGCACAAGAGATGGAGCAACCCATCGGCATACATTTATCCATGTAGTAGCGTCCTTGAAACACAAAACCTAAGAGACGCTGATCGTGTGGGTGTACCGGGAGCAACCGGAACGCTGACTCGATATCTGATTTAGCCATCAGCGCTCCGGGCCCCAGGCGATTCAACATGGCGACGGCCTCATCAAAGGATGCATACCGCACCGAACAAACTCCCGGGTCAATCGCATCGTTCACCGAAAGACCCCTAGGAGCGGACAAATTATGGATTAACCTGAACTCACCCGGGTCCTTCTTGGGGACTACTCCCAACGGTGAACAAACAAAGTTAACAACCGGCGGGTTTCCATATGGACCCGTAACCCGACCTCAGGCCACCTCCTTTGCAATCTTTGCCTGTACCACCGCCATATTTTGTTGAACCGATAGTTGGTTCTTACACTGTGCTTCCCCCCGAAAATCCCCCGCCGGGATGCGGAAACCATATGAGAAACCGTCTCGCAACACCCCAGCAGAGACATGATCAGGGTATTCGTTCAGCCAAGGGATCATTGCCATGATATCAACGGGAGTAGGTAACGGTGCCCCTCGGTCGACGTTAGACCTGTTTGGCCCCTCCTCTACCTCCTGTATCACCATTCTTGGCTCTGCACGAACTCTCGGGGTGTGAAGACTGTCCGCACCCTGCACACTCATGCCTGAACTTGCATGTCCCTTGTGGCCTAGTGCACTTGCCCCTGTTAAAGCTCCAACAGACCCCTTTTCTACCCGAGTTCCCGTTATTCTTTGTGTGCTGATCACTGTTGGCGCCCGCCCGAAAGGGCGCCGCCATATAATGGCCGGAAGGCTCCGCCCCATTCCCGCCGAAAGAAGACGACTTCGTCGTGTTCGGCATAACCTGCTTCTGCCAAGAAATGGAGTCGAAACAATCCCACGTCAAGGATGAGTCGTGCTCCTTGGCCTTACGAAATTTGTTATCATAACCCATCCATTGATTGCCTTCATACGTTTCATGAAATTCCATTATACGTGTCTGGTAACAAGCTAATTCCGACAATACTTCAGGCCTACGTTCCCCCATGATTGCAGTGAACATTCCAAACGCTCTGGCCCAATTAGCGATCGTTTCATCTACCCTGAAACCCGCCATTTTGGCACGCCATACACTCGGATGCAACAACTCTTTCTGATTTTTAACGTGCTCTATCTCATAGTGATCGGTCAACAGCGAAAACATGTTCACATATTTATCCGCCCAAATCCTTTCTTTCACATCCATCGGGATATGTTGGACCACCTTTTCCCTCCTTGAGGGTAACGATCCCTCCCCCGCCATTGGCAACGGCTGCTTACCCGAACCAGTAGCTGGATCTGTTGTTGCTGCATTTCCAACGCTCGACGCCGGTTGTTCCGAGGGATTCTGCGGGGAAACAAGAGGACAAGGTGCCTTCGCAGCATCTCTCGATTGCCGCAACTGCTTCATTATTAACCTGGCCTCCTCGGCCGTGTCTCCCGGTGCCACAGCACCCTCGTTGCTCTTGCCTAACCACGCCGCCAACTGGGCGGCCAGCTCGGGAGGCATATCCCCCTCGTTAACGGTTGTAACTACCACAGGGATCGGCTTCCCCGCGTTCGGGCTCGGAACTGGGGCCTCCACTGGACTGACCGGGCTCGCCGGAGGTGACTCGGGAACTGGGGCCTCCCCCCCTGCCGCCCTATTCCTGGCCCTTTTACCTCTCCCGGCAGGGACTACTCCCGGCAATGCTGGCCCGATGACTTTCTTCGGTCTACCTGTACCATTCATTGCCGCCATCTGCTTCTTCATGTTCGCCATGTCTTTCACCAGCATGCGAAGCATTTGTTCGGTCCCAACCTTCTTTCCGACCTTCTTGCCAGGCATCGTTCACGGCTATTTGACTCGAGGTCCTGGATCCAAAGCTTCGGAATCACTGAAAGGAGAAACACAAAAATTACAAGTTCTCAAAATTGGCTCCTTGTTCCGTCTCGGGCTCACGTGCAACGAGGAGGTGCAGCTTCCAAGCACAGGAACAAGAGGATACTTCCTTAGATTGTTGCTCTTTTATTCTTCCTCGGGAGGGCGTGTACCCTCCTCCGATCCGCCTACGGGGCGCGGCCAACGGTGTAGGTGTCTAGGACAACCCCTCTTGGGCGGGAAAAGGCGCGCCCCGGCTACGCCGCTTCGGGCATACCAGCCGGGACACGCCTCCCGCCCAAAATGGTTTCCCGGGGGGGTCAGGGCACCCTACCATACGTTCGGGGGGACCGAGTGGTCGCCCCTTTCCATTTTTTCTGTTGTTGACAAGGAGTACACCAATTGTGTATCGTCTGCATACGAAAAGATAGTAAGGCCAAAACTTTCTGCAATACTCGCAAGAGGGGCGATGTAAATATTGCAGAGGCCCTCGCTAAACAAGATGGCGCAGGCAATGTTCACGTTTGTCGTTTTACTTTCTACATGCATAGGCTTCTTTGTTTAAGGATTATATTTCAATCAGAACCCAACTCAAAACCAAATATATCTCACATTTGGTGTTATCACAGAAATTCAAAATAGGACATTAGAATATCAAGCTAAGACAAAACACAGTGAGGGGGTGGGAGCATTTATTTATTAATACCTTCTGTAATTTTGTTTTTTTAAGATTTACTTTTATTATTGATATACTATGTTAAATTTGTGTTTATGTTTGGAACATAATAAAAAAGTTTGAAAAAAATGAATGGGCCCTTGATCTGTTAGGGTACTTAACTAACTGTGTGTGGGTGTAAAGGTGGGAAGAGGAAGGGGGCGGGGTAATACACGGGTTTTAGGGTCTGAGAAGAAATAAATGTGTAAAGTTTACTGAGGCGGTGTTTTGTTTGGCAAGCAAAAAAGAAAACTTGGATATCCAAGTTGAATGTCTTTGGTCTGCCGGGATTCTAATATGAGTTTTGTTTTGGGGTGATAGGGGGGTTGGGGGGGGGGGGCGATAATACAAGTGTTGCAATTATTAGGGTCAGCGTGTAGTACATGAGGGTTAGTGTTCTCAGGGAATCAGACAAATTAATAATTGTCATAACGGTACACTTCCATAGTCAAATATTAAATGCAGATGCTTCTGAACTATGTTAGAAGCCTCGGTTAAACCAAGGACACTGTCCTATCACACACACACGTTCACTTTGTTTATTTTTTAGTTTTTCTAAATAGTCTCCAGGGGGCGCCAAGAGTTATTTAAAGTAAAATAAGTTTTGTCGCCACTAGCTACCCTGGCTCTTGCACAGTGAAAACGCTTTCACCAAGCTTCGCCATCTTAAGGCACATATCCAGCAGAAGGCCTGCAGTTTTATCTAAGACAAATAACAGGCCTCGGGCAGATGCTAGGAGCAGTTGTGCAACTTACCTCAGGCACAACAGATGAAACACAGGTAGAAGCTGTGCAAGCGTCCTTTCCCACAGGCATCAAAAACAGTATTGCAAGATTTTATAGAGCACGTGGGGGCAGATTTACAAGTCCATTGCACTACTTTTGCGTCATTTTTCCCATGTTAAAAATGACGCAAAAGTGGCGCAAGGGGCTTGTAAATCTGCCCCGTTTTCTTTAATGTTACCTCCCCGGTATTTTTTTAAGATGGTATTTTTCTTTTCTGATTTTCATATTGCTCCCTCCACCTCCCAGTTCTCACCTTGCTCTTTTAGAATGTTGGATAAATCCTGTCAGGAAGAAGAAAAAAGAACCTTATTTCAGTGGACTGTCTTACCTCAGCAAATGTGTTGGTCTTTTATCAACTAAAGAAAGAAAACTCTTCAACGTACTCGATTCTTCTTTTTGCTTCTTTATAACCATGGCAACGACATTCTAATCTTCAGTCTGAGAAGGGCACAGCGCTAACACCACTATCCCTGTATTCCTATATATCGAGGAACTCGCTGAGGTGGTGAATCCCAAACCAAGCATATACAATGAATGATATGTGTAATGCCCTAGAATCAGTTAGCATTCTAGTGCTAACTCTGTATCTACACTTAACACCCACCCACCACTGATGTCACTGGTCATGTGACACAGCATGAATAAAAGAGGCCGAGCGCACGTGCTCTGGGCCAGTTGCACCAGACCTCCAGTGTGTCCTGCGTCAGTACATGTGTGCTTGCAGCATGAGGGCCTAGGGCCCACCACAGCCCTTTACAATGGCGACGAGGGTAGCTGTGCCCATGCGTGCCAGCTAAAAGAAGCATCGAGGAAAAGGGGAGAGGAGAGCTGCCTGCATCGACAGCACATCCCCTTTGAAGCGTGCCAGCCGCCGAGAGGCCCACGGGGCGTGTGTCGAGCCCCGAGCCTGGAGAAGAAGGAGGAGGTGACCGAGAGCCCACCCCGCACCTCTCCAGCCTGCCGTGACCCGCCCTGCTGTGGCGGCGTGCTGAGAATACGAAGAAGCCATCGTGGAGCCCACCCGCGTGGCTGAACAGGCCCCTCGGCCGAAGGTGAGCCCTGGCCGTGACCGGATATGAAAGCGGAGCCCACCCGCAATGAACTATGAACATTAACTGTGCCCCAGCAGTTGCCCGTAATTAAGCAAGGCTCGCGGAGCCCACCCGCGGCCTGCCTGCAATGTCTACTGTCCCCCGCCGCGCCGCGTGTGACGAGAGGCGGCCGCGGCGAGGGTGAAAGATATTTAATTAAAGCAGCGCCAGCGCAGCCCACCCGCGGCCTGCCTGAAGTGTCCCCTGTCCCCCGCCCATCGCAGCGTGTGTGGCGAGGAGCTGCCGCGGGTGGGGAAAAGCGAAAGTAATTAAGCGGAGCCTACCCGCTGGGATTGCCAACCTCGCACCACCTATGACAGCGCCAAACCCTGGGGAGCGCGAAAAGGGAACAGTGTCCAGCATCCCCCCCCCCCGCCCGCCGCACAGCGTGTGTGAAATGTGGCGGCGGGGCGAGGAATTTCGAAAGAAAGCGCCCGCAGCGTGAGGGGAGCTGCCGAGCGCCGGAAAAACCTGAAGCGGTGCCCACCCGCAGCTAGGAGGCAATGACCTCTCCCCCGCCGCACAGCGTGCGAACCTCAGGCGAGCTGCGGCGGAGGGGTAGAGAGACTGTTGAAGCCGCACCCGGCCAGCGCGACTGAATTCAAATGAGGGACCAGCTGAACACATGAAGCGGAGCCCACCCGCAATCAGCACAAGGCCACTCACCCCACCAAACACAACTACTGCCGTAAGGTGACAATCAAAGCGGAGCCCACCCGCTGAAACAAGACCCAGGTGTCTGTGCCTCAATCTCCCCCGCCAGCCAGAGTTGAACAATGCCTGCTGCGAAGGGGAGAAAGTCGTCGAAACTGAAGAGAAACTCACCTGAGTGAAGGAGAGCCATCCAGCGGTGCCTGCCCGACTGCCTCGGGCTGCAGTCCGGCTCCTCTGCCCCCACTACCCCTGATGGAGCAAGGATTTGCCCGTAAAACGCCTTGCTCGTATGCAAAACCCTTGTCTAAACTGCATAATAATATTAACCTCGTTATTCGTCATTTATAAAGCGTTTTCCCAACACGCGGGTGTCCCCAGGATGCTTGCTTGTTTGTCTTTTCGTACTAAAAACGAAGCTTGCACTGAAAATGGCTGCTTTGCCGAAATTCAGTCTGCGCATGCGTCGGTCATACCCATGTGATGTGACGCACTCGCATTCTGGAGGGATTCTGTTCTCATGCGCATTGATGCTAAAAATGGCCGCTTGTCTCTCACCACGCTCTCTGCTTACTGCAGCCGCTTTAGCCTATCTGTCTTTTCGTACTAATCCTTAATGCTATAGTCATTATAAAGTAAGGGTTGGTTAGCTTCTTATCTTGGTATACAGTGCGATCATTTTTATGTATGATTTTAATTTGTTGTCGCTTACTTTTCATGTACCGCGTCTTTGTGGGCTGGGGCAATCATGAGCGGAGCCATACTTGAAGCTCTGATGGGCACCGTCACATGACCGGAGAAAGTTCCAACCGCGCAGAAGCCAAATCTAGCCAGCTGGCTCCTGAAGCACAATGCGCCTGGGAACATCGCTGGGAATACGGAGTCTTACCTTGGAAAAAGCAATACTGTTGCTACCTATTGTGAACTGTCCTGTACTGCTGTATTCCATGCATGGGAACGTGAACTCGGGGGGCGGGTGTGCAAAATTGAATATTAAACATGAGAAAACTGAATTCTAGGAGGTGGTAATGACCGCACCACCTCTCCTGACCAATCACAATGTGGGAAACTGTCACTTGCAACATTAGTGGGTGGTCTAAGGGTCCCCAAAACCGTATAATTACCCTAGTTTAGCTTAGGATAATTGTCCGACTTGTCCGAGTAGCAGACCTGTCACTGACCCTACGATCTCAATAGGTGCTCATTCTGAAAGTGCTGCGGAGCACTTTGTCCATACTTTCCACAATCTCCTAAGGGGTGGAAAATCCTAAGTGCTGGTGAAGCACTTTGCTGGGGAATTCGAAAATCCAATCGGGGTTTCTGGCGGATTACTTGCAGGAGGGGGTAACGCAGGCGTTGCTGTCCGAAGCTGTGGGTGTTGGTCGTACCCTGGGAGGCCCAGTCCTTGACCTGAACCTGAGGGGTATCCTGTCCTTACTGTCCGTGAGCTGTACCTGCTCGCATTCTGGCATTCCCTGTCTGAGGGTCCCTGTCCCCGTCTTCCCCACTGACCCGTGGCCAGGGTTGGTCTTCAATCTGAACTAGGTAAATATAGATTGTGGGATTGCGTTTCTCTCTCTCTCTCTCTCCTTTTAATCTGATCTGGGGAAAGCATTCTACCTGTGTTATTGCTCTATTGCCATTGCAATTATATGTGTCTGAATTTTAGTTGGTTCCTTCTCTCCCCCCCTCCTTTAGAAACTCATTGATTTTATAAAACCATAGCATGTTCCCGTTTTTTCCCCTTTCCTTTAGTGGTTTGCAGTGAACTTAGCAAGAATAGCTTAAATACTTAGGTTAAGTACATGTTCTAGGTCTCATCCCCAATCCTACGTTCTAGTATAAAATTGCAGTGACTAGTTTTTGTTCTAAACTTCTACCTTTAGTTTCCCATATATCCTAATGGTCTTATTTTTGATGCAAAGTTACCTATTGGTGTTGATTTTAATGTTCGATATATTACTCTGTGTATCGCTTATTATCTTGGCATCTTCTCTTTGAATTCTTATATAAAGTTTTGTTAACTTCATCAGGTGTCTGTGGTCATTTTACAGAATTGTGGAAAGTAGTTTTCTGATTATAAAGAGTATTTGATGTTAAGGCCTGTCTACTATTTTCCCTAATAGCTCCAGGTCCGTCGTAAGAATTGTGCCTGTGGTAAGTCGGGTACATGGTAAGCAGAGGTAAATCCAAGCTTTATTGCTCTTAGCAGCGTGCAGGAGGAGAAATCCTCACCCGGATCACCCAAACAAATTAGTGGAGTAATAAAAGGTTTCTTTTCGCGCCAAGGGCCCAGTGCGTGTGAAGGAATTTGTAATTCGGGTGACCTGGGGAAAACTGCGCGCTCTAGCAGTAATTTCTGGGGGCCAGAGGATGGTTTGGACTAGTTAGATTAGGTAGACAGGATAGTCATAAACAAACCGTGAATATAAAAACGTGCTGCTGATTGTTACTGTATTTTTTACAAAATTTTTGAAATGTGTTTTTATATGTGAATGTGCATGATTTTGCATTGCTGCTATAAATATTGCATGTTGAATTAACCCAGAATTGTTTGTAAATGTTCAGTGTAGTCCGAATCCCCGGGGAAGTATTTTAGCTAACGGTGAGTAGAATCCGGTTAGCTGTTGAAGTCACTAAGTTTGAATCATTAGTGCAGGGTTAAAGGAGTAACTGGAAGCACTAATTAGGACCTTTGTTTCTGGAGTGAATGATAGCTACGAGTCCATTATAAAACTTTCATTGCGATATCACCTAGTAAGGGTCGCATACGGAAGGAGTAGTAGGGTCTCCAAGGCTTGTCTGGTAAGTAAAATAGTTCGCTGGTGAAATCCTGGCTCAGTACATATCCCCGACTAAGGTGGATGAGCCAGAAGAATAACGGGTTCTATGTTACTAGTGTGAAGGGACAGGCAAAGAAGTCTATCCAGAGTGAATGAAAAGTAGACAGAAGTGGTTTACTAGTAGCGAAAGAAAAGTCTTTTCTCTCTTTAGAACACTCAGACATAGTGGCAAGCGTTGTGTGTTATTGACTAAAACTTGCACTCGCACTTTAGAGAGAGTAAAAAGTTTCCGTTACCTTGTGAAGGAGGGAGTCAGTCGGAGAGCTGCTCTGACGTCACTCCGTGCCGCGCTGGTATTGGTCAAAACAGCGGGTGGGTAGCGGAGCTGAATTTGTAAAGGAGGGGTGAGTGCCGAAGCGTGAGACTCTGACTTGCGAAAAGGCCGCGCACCCATTGGTTAACCGTAGTTGTATTCTCTGACCTGATTGGGTGGTGCGAAATAAAAGTCGCGCTAGCATTGGAAGCACGAAAGTAAACAAAATTAATCAAGCCGAGTTAGAAGCGAGTCTGGAGAATTGCATGTGGTATCCAGATTTCATACCAAATCCAAAGTACCTAGGATTTCATAAGGATCAGCTTATACGAGGTAGACCGCACATGATGTATGGAATAAAGAGAAAATTGTCATTCTCGGATAAAGTAAAGAATTTTTTCAAAACTGACAAGCCCATTAGAACGAGGGAAGGTGTACTCATTCCCCCACCAAATACCCCTGCCTCTTTCATGTTGTTTGATAAAGGGTATCACACTTGTGTCTGGCTAGAAAATTGGGCAAAGTATACTGTAGATGACGGAGTCCTAGCATTCCCTGTTGAAGGTACCTTTAATGGTCGGATCCTGTTTAACTTAAGGACCCGCATGAATGAATTACACCCTAGACCTAGGTTGACCCAGTACGAAGCTTTGGAGGAATGGGAGATAGAGGCTGCAGAGCGAGACAAACCCCGAATGGATAAGGGAGTGAGTAAGTGGTATCCCAGACTTCCAACGCCAACCAAAGAGCAGAAAATGAAACAGTGGAGGCAGTCTATGTTAACTGAAGGGCTGTTCCCCATGATGGGGGTATTAGAGGAGAAAAGAGGAAAAAGTAAAGAAAAGACCCATCACCTAGCACCTGTGGGGGACATAGAAGATGAACACCTGGAAGACTTGTTAATGAAGAATCCACCTCCCTATGTAGCAGAATCAGAACCGGTGCATTCTCAAAATCCCTTTACAAGTTACCCCCGAAGTAGGAGGGATAGTGATGCAGACGGGACAGCTACAAGCAGTAAACATAGTGGAAGGGATGGGTTTTGTAGACCTAAATCCACAGTCCCGAATTATCAGCCATTCGGGGAAAGTCCCCCTCGATTGGTTGCCCCGACTGCCCCGAGTATTTATCCGTCCCTAGTACCTCAGGTATTGCATGGCAATTCTGCTGAAAGGGGGTTGCAGGAAAAAGAGAGAGAAGCCCTGACTAAACAGCGAGAGGAATTAGTCAGAACCATTGCCCAGATGCATCCCCATCCTGATTCCTTGACCATTCCGGTAACTATTGGTCCTGCTATCCCAATGTATAAAAATGACCTGACTAGTCCCCTTCCTCCTGTTATCACCCCAATACTGCCTACTCCTAGCTTCCAGACGCCGAGGAAGGAAGTATTCATAGAGGAGGATCAGGAAAGCGAGTGTGAATCTGGAGGTTTGATGGATCTGCCCATAAGGGAATCAAGGGCCAGTGTAGTAGGGACAAGAAGTCAGCCCAGACAAAAGGAAGTGGTGATTGAAAGTGCAACTGGAATTAGGAACGCCTCTTTAGTTTCCCCTGAAGAATTAGACAGATGGACAAAGGAGATAGAGAAGGAGACCACTCCCCAACCTAAAGCATTGGAAATATATAGACTAAGAATAGAAATAGAAGAAATGATGGCTGGGAACGTGGGAGTTGAGCGCCTGAGCTCGTATAATGAAGAAGAGTTACTATTCATCAGTAAAAATCTTACCCGGAGTGCTAGAGTGCTCCATGAAAAGATAATGGATGCCGCCACAGAAATGGGAGTTGATGTTAGTCGCTCCAAAATTCTTCAGAAACCTTACAGAGTAGACTTCTCAGACAAGGATTTAGAAAGCCTGAATGTGATGGGAAAGCAGATCCAAGTAAGAGAGTTGTTGAAAATCTTGCAGAAGTGGGGCGAAGTGGGGAAATGGAGAACCAGGTGGGCAAAGAAAAAGGAAGGCAGCAGGGCTGGGTCCGTAACTTCAGAATTCGTATTAAAGGAAGTAACCCCAACAGAAAAATTGTGCCCCATGAGAGAGGTCCCGGGAGGAAAATATGTCCATGTCCCTTGGTCCAGACAAGACATTGTGTCATTTACAAACGACTTCCCGAAATTACGTGAGAAACCAGTTGACTGGTACAGACAGGTAGAACGTTTCATAAAAGTTCAGAAATGCCTGCTGAAAGACCTGGATGGGTTTTTCGACATTGTGGTCCCTGTAGATCTGTGGACAGAATGTAAGATAGAAATTGATTGGCCTAATGATGAATATCCCAGAGATGAGAAAACGGGAGCCCCTTCACCGGATGTAATGAGGAAGTATGACCAGGTCATACAGTACCTTAAGAAAAAGGTGCCAGCAAAGGAGACAGATTGGACCCGTATAGATAGAACCACCCAAGAATGTGATGAAACGGTGCATTCATTTTATGAAAGGTTACTGCAGGTATTCAAAACTTACAGTGGTATCGATAATGTAGACATGAAAGATATGACGCATTTCAGTTATAGGTTTGTGCTAGGATTAAGGCCTGAAATATCACAATGGATTCGGGATAACAAAATCAGTTGGCAGGGAAAACCCATAGATGATGTCCTGAAATATGCAAAATACTGCGAAGATGAAATCGAGAATAAAAAGAAAGCCCTCAAGGAGAAAGTGATGTGGGCACAGGTAAAATTAGCTGAACAGCAAGAAAAACAGTTAAGTAAAATGACTTCTGATAATAATGTTCCGAATACCAATTCTGGGGGGGGAGGAAAGCCCAGACCTAAAATGAGTCGTGAAGAGGCCATGAAAAAGTTTCCGTGCCATGGGTGCGGCCAGATGGGGCATTGGAGAGACGAGTGTCCACTCCTACAGGCCGGTAATGCCCCTGTAAATGGTTTAAATCCACAGGTGCCGAAAGAGGGGACAAGAAAAACCCAGCAACAGGTAAAATTACCTCCAGTACCCCGCGCTCCCAGACAGAATTTTAAGAGTCAGGGTCAGCAGAATGAGAGGGCGGAAGTATGGGAGGTTGAGAGTGAGAGAAATGCAGTCATTCCACAGTACTTGCTAAATGATACCTTCCTTTGTGAAGATCAAGATTGACGGGGCCTGAGAGGGGAGGATGAGGAGTGCGTACTTGGCGCCTCCTTACCGGTAGACCAGACTGGACCATACATTGAAGGAAAGGTAGAGGGAAAAGACGTCACCTTTCTGTTGGACACTGGTGCTACCAGATCTACTGTAAGAACAGTGGATGTTCCTAACCTACCCCTCTCGGGAGAAGCAATCCAAGTAGTGGGAGTCTCGAATCAGATAATAAGTACCCCTGTAACTGAACCAATGGAGATTTCTATAGGAAATTTCAAGGAAATGCACAGATTTGTGGTCTGTGATTCCAGTCCTGTAAACCTACTAGGACGTGATTTGTTGTGCAAGATGCGTTGTACCATTTTCTGCACACCAAATGGCGTTGAAATTCAGACCCCCGATTAAGATGGCCTGTACAAACTGATGTTAGTCAGACAAGATGCTGATATCAAGCCTTTGACAATTGAGGATTTACCTGAGGAACTCCAGCTAAGAGTAGTACCAGAAGTGTGGGATTTCACAGGAAAAGATGTAGGCCTGATGGCAAATGTGGACCCAGTTAAAATAGCAATAAAAACTAATGCTGTATACCCGAAAACCAGACAGTACAAAATGAGTGCAGAAGTAAAGGCAGGAGTAGCGACTGAAATTACGAGGCTGCTCGAAGCAGAAATAATAGAAGGAGTGTTGAGCAGCCCCTGTAATTCGCCTATCATTGGGATCAAAAAACCTAGTGGGAAGTACCGGGTGGTGCAAGATTTGCGCAAGGTAAACCAAATTGTTGTGCCTTGCTGTCCTATTGTACCCAACCCTGCAGTAATACTATACCAGATTCCCTGGAATGCAGAATGGTTCACTGTCATCGATCTATGCCACGCATTCTTTTCCATCCCATTGCATCCCGAAAGCAAATTCCTTTTCAGTTTTGAATTTGACAGCCATATCTATGTCTGGAATCGTGTCCCCCAGGGGTACACCGAAAGTCCATCGATTTTCAACCAGATACTGAAAAAGTGCCTTGAATCCCTAGTGCTGCCAAGAGAGTCTGTTTTGGTGCAGTACATAGATGACCTGTTAGTGGCATCTAAAACCCAGTCTGACTGTGTCACTGACACAATTGCCTTGCTGAATCACCTAGGAAAAGGAGGACATAAAGTGTCGCCTGACAAATTACAATTCTGTAAAAACTCAGTAAAATATCTGGGGCACCAGATAGAAAAAGGAATCAGGAAGGTCACTACCGAAAGGATCAAAATAATTAAAGCAATGGAACTGCCCACCACCCAGAAAGAGGTGAGAATGTTCTTGGGAGTTGTGGGTTACTGCAGACAATGGATTGTAGGCTTTGCAGCTCTAGCCCGACCCCTGATAAATATGACAAAGAAAGGAGTAGAAGACCCCGTCCACTGGGACAGTGAAAGCATGAATGCTTGGGTAACTCTGAGAAACTGTCTATGTACCGCACCTGCATTGGGTATGCCTGAGTACACTAAGCCCTTTGAGCTGTTCTGTGACACGAGAGAGAATTGTGCTCTTTCGGTCCTGACCCAGGAGCACGGATTAGTCAGAAGACCGGTAGCCTACTTTTCGGCCACCCTAGATCCAGTGGCTGCTGGACTGCCTGGCTGCTTAAAAGCCGTTGCGGCTACTTGCGTCAGTCTGGAACAGAGTGAGAACATTGTCATGGGACATCCAGTCACTGTCTATGTTCCTCATTCTGTTGTCATCCTACTGACTAGAACTAAGACCCAGTACCTCACACCTAGTCGGCTGACTAAGTATGAGAGAATTTTGATTGGTGCTGAAAATGTAACTATTTCCCGGTGCAATGTCCTAAACCCTGCGACACTGTTACCCGTCCCTCTGGATGTGGACTCTGATGAGGAAGGGGAACATAATTGCATCGATCTAACTGAATATAGCACAAAACCACGTCCAGACATCCGTGAAATAGCGCTACTTGACGGGGATAAAACAATGTTCGTGGATGGCTCGTGTTTGAGACATGAGAGTGGAAGTCTAAGTGCTGCCTATGCTGTGGTTACACTGACAGGAACCATCGAGGCATCCTACATGCGCGAGGTGAAATCTGCACAAGTGGCGGAGCTCATCGCGTTAACTCGAGCATGTAAGAGGGGAAAGAACAAAAGAATTACTGTGTACACAGACAGTCAGTACTGTTTCGGGGTTGTTCATGACTTCGGCCAATTGTGGTTACAAAGAGAATTCATGACTTCCTCAGGCACACCTATCCGAAATGGGAAGGTGGTGCATGACTTACTGGAAGCTATCCAATTACCCAAAGAATTGGCTGTGGTCAAGTGTGCGGCTCACAGATCTGGAAATGATGATGTGACTGCCGGTAATAGGTACGCTGACCAAATTGCACAGTTTTGTGCCCGACACCATATGTCCCTACAAATTGCCCTGTGGGATGGAACCAGCTGCCAACTTATGTTGTTTGAGAATGTGTCAACATGGGACGAATTAAAAGAGTTGCAACAAGCCACAGACAGGCAAGAAAAGGGCAGGTGGGCCGCAAATGGATGCGAGTTGAGAGAAGATGGTGTGGTGGTGAATCCGACTGGGAAGCCTGTGCTGCCTGATAGTTTGATCAACCCCATGGTCAGAATGATACATGAGCCAACACATATGGGAAGAGATGCGATGTGTCGGGTGTTTGAACAGGTATTCTGTAATTCAAAGTTCAAGAACCAGGCGGAAAGGCTTTGCCAAAGGTGCCTAGTGTGTCAGCAATTCAATGCAGGAAAGAAGACCGTAGTAAAGCAGAGCACTATTGGAAAGGCGGTAGGGCCCTTCGTGAGAATGCAGGCAGACTTCATAACCATGCCCAGATGCAAAGGATATAGATATGTCTTAGTCATAGTATGTCTATTCTCCAGGTGGGTGGAAGCATATCCAGCTAAGAAAAATGACGCTATCACCACAGCCAAATTATTGCTCAGGGAGTTGATACCTAGGTATGGGATCCCAGAGACGATCGAAACGGACCAAGGTGGGCATTTTGCCAACGATGTCCTAGAGGAACTCTGTAAAGCATTCAAAATGAAGCAAAGATTGCACTGCGCCTACCATCCAGAGGCTTCTGGGGTAGTGGAACAAATAAATGGCACACTAAAGTCCAGATTGGGAAAAATGTGTGATTCCACAAAAATGAACTGGATAGAGGCTTTACCCCTGGTGCTGATGAGTTTGAGAAGTATCCCGAATCGAAAGACTGGCCTAAGTCCCCATGAAGTGTTGATGGGAAGAGTGATGCGCCAGGCATGGGTACCCGGAAACAAACTGCTAAGCATTTCTGATGATATGGTGATAGAATACTGCAAGCAGCTGGGTGACCAAGTGCGTTCTCTCTCTCAGCAGATTGGAGAGACAGAAGACGAGTGGCCAAAGGATCCAGCACACAAACTGCAACCAGGAGACTGGGTGGTGTTAAAGAAACACACCCGGAGCAGTTGTCTGAAGCCAAGGTGGGGAAAGCCACGACAAGTGATCCTCGTCACTACCACTGCTGTGAAGTGTGCTGGTGTACCGAAGTGGATCCACGCCAGCCACACAAAGCGGGTATCTGGAGAAAACGCGACTGGAGCTGAAGGCAGCGCAGCTGAAGAGGCTTCCGAGGAAGAAAGTCCGGAGCTAGCTGACATCGAACTGCCGAGCACAAGTCGAGACGTTGAATGGTATCCCGCCGACGAACCAGTTCATGATCCAATACGAACCAGGAAATATTCCTACTTAGACAGTGAGTGGGATAGTCCAGGTGAGTCAAAAATAGAAGAAGCAGGTCAGGTCAACGAAAGCCACAACACACCTGATCAGGACATAGGCCAAGTAGGGTCGGATCAAGATCTCGAGACTCCTCCTGAAACTCCGGAGCCGAGAAAGGGACAGTTAGAAATTAGAGCTGACGTTCATGCAGAAGAAAGCGAAGAGATCGAAGAGCATGAACAGGAACAGATAGAACTAGATCAAAGTGCTCAGACAACGGAAAAAACAGCGACCAGAAATAAAAAGAAAGTGCGATTTGAATCTGAGCAGGGACAGATTAGCGACCAGGCAGAAGAAATAGACGAAAGACCTGGAACTAGTCAGACAGGTAGGAAAACAGAAGTGCCACAACAAAAAGTGAAAAGAGTGCACGGAGAAGGCGAAGTCTCCTCAACCACTGGGAGGCACGGAGGAAGAAGTGCACCCCGATACGTCAAGAGACTAAGGCTCAGGCTAAAGACAGTCGAAGAAAACGATAAAGACCGAAAAAGGGCTCAAAGTGAAAGAAGTGTAGCCCAAGGCAAAGCGCTGAGAAAAAGCGACAGAATAAAGAAACAGAACCGACTGTATCGGAGCCCTGAGTGGACGTACTTTGTGTTGGAAGAAATTGACGAGCCACACCACAGTGGCAACAGTGACATCGAGTCCATTGCTGATCGGAGTTCGGACGAGGACCCTCCTTGAGAGAGACCCCGAAGTGAGCCTTTGGTGCAAAGGAACGAAGAGGGGTAGCAAAAGCCACCTGTAAGCTAAAATGTCAGATCCGAGTGTCTCTGGGAGATCCCGGTGTGGGTGTCTCAAAACCTGTTGTAAGATATGCTTGTGTAGTGTAGCTATGCTAATAGTAATGTGGATAGGACTAACCGTTTTTCTACCCTTTATGATAAGTAGAGATCCAAACTTGTCCCCTACTGAACCCGAAGCAGTAGATGTAGGGGTTGTACAGACTGCAGAAACACCACGAAGACTAGAAAGACGCGACAAAAGAGTAGGACTGACACACACACGACCTAATTTAGAAGCACCAGATGAGGATGGACTACATTTTCACAAAATGAGAAACAGGACGCATCTGAATGTTTTTGCTAACTTGTTAGTGCATTATGTAGAAGCTATGGAAATAGAGGACTGTTATGTCTGCATGAAGCTACCAACCTCAGTGGCTGAAGGCGTGACATACCACCATCTACCTTTGACCTATGGAATCTCCTGTAGTATATTAGCTAGCTTGTTCTATAGAAGCACCTTGCAGTACTATTATTCAAATGATGACGTAGTATTTTCTGAACTTCCTGTTAGAGGACATTTGAACCGTGTACATACTACAAGTGACGTGACCCGCTATATGGGAGAATATTTCCTGACTATAGGTAACATAGACTTAGATCAAGCAAGAGAAGACAATCTGACCTGTTCACTGCAAGAGCAGGAAAAGATGTTTATAAAGATGGCAGACAGAAGGAGAGAAAAGTTTCAGAAGAAGGCAAATGACGAGAAGGATAGAATCCCTAGGTGGGCTGAGCACATGGATAACACCTCAGAAGGCGAAGCCAGTCCTGCCTTGTTGCTGGATTTTGAAAGAAAGGGGAAACTTTGTATCCATAGGGAAAAGACAGAGTACTATAACAATGTATTCATCGGTTCCAGCGAGTGTGAACATAATTATAAGGTAATTGGAGGCTGGGGATTCAAAAATGGGTCAGAACCTGTGTTTCCCGGAATATATTATATATGTGGGAACAAGGCTTATTTCAAATTGCCGGATCACTGGTATGGAAGCTGCTATTTTGGCATTGTTTTCCCGAAAATATACCATGTGAATAATGCAGCTGGAAGCGATGATGAAACTAATGGCTTAGTGCGTAGTAGGCGCGAAAGTGTAGGTGAAATTATAGGTGATATTTTTAGTGCACTGATACCTGGAATGGGGGTAGTTCTGAACACCCATAGAATCTGCAAACTGTCTACAGTAGTGGACCGGTTATCAACGGACACTGCTGCTGGGTTCCTGCTGGTCAATACTGAAATGGTTGCGATCAGATCAATGGTTTTACAAAATCGTCTTGCCCTTGACACCCTATTAGCAAAAGAGGGCGGAGTCTGTAGAATGCTGAAAGCGCAACATTGTTGCACCTACATTCCTGATAAAAGTATCGAATTAAAACAATATGTGAAGAACATAACTAATTTGGAAAGGGAACTCAAACCATTGGAGGTTGACAGTGCCTGGACGAGACTGACTGGAGGTCTCTCCTCTATAGGTAGTTGGTTTACTAACTTAGGTAGGAATATTTTGTGGAAAATACTGATGCCAATAGTTATAATAGGTGTGATTGTATTGATCATTTTTATCTGCTGCAAATGTCAAAAGTGCAAAAAGAAATATACAGTAAATCCGAGGGGGGTGAAGAGAAATATTGATGATTTAGAATTAGAAGAGTTGAAGAGTGCAATTTACAAAAAGGCGAAAAATGACCACTCTCATAGAGAAGCTGCAAGAAAACTCAACGACAAATTTGTTGAAATTCGGATGAGTGATGTGGATGAATGAGAAAAGTTGGCATCTGTTTCCTTCATGTAGTGATGATAGTAAATATCATCAAAGAGGGGATTGATGGAGCAAGGATTTGCCCGTAAAACGCCTTGCTCGTATGCAAAACCCTTGTCTAAACTGCATAATAATATTAACCTCGTTATTCGTCATTTATAAAGCGTTTTCCCAACACGCGGGTGTCCCCAGGATGCTTGCTTGTTTGTCTTTTCGTACTAAAAACGAAGCTTGCACTGAAAATGGCTGCTTTGCCGAAATTCAGTCTGCGCATGCGTCGGTCATACCCATGTGATGTGACGCACTCGCATTCTGGAGGGATTCTGTGCTCATGCGCATTGATGCTAAAAATGGCCGCTTGTCTCTCACCACGCTCTCTGCTTACTGCAGCCGCTTTAGCCTATCTGTCTTTTCGTACTAATCCTTAATGCTATAGTCATTATAAAGTAAGGGTTGGTTAGCTTCTTATCTTGGTATACAGTGCGATCATTTTTATGTATGATTTTAATTTGTTGTCGCTTACTTTTCATGTACCGCGTCTTTGTGGGCTGGGGCAATCATGAGCGGAGCCATACTTGAAGCTCTGCTGGGCACCGTCACATGACCGGAGAAAGTTCCAACCGCGCAGAAGCCAAATCTAGCCAGCTGGCTCCTGAAGCACAATGCGCCTGGGAACATCGCTGGGAATACGGAGTCTTACCTTGGAAAAAGCAATACTGTTGCTACCTATTGTGAACTGTCCTGTACTGCTGTATTCCATGCATGGGAACGTGAACTCGGGGGGCGGGTGTGCAAAATTGAATATTAAACATGAGAAAACTGAATTCTAGGAGGTGGTAATGACCGCACCACCTCTCCTGACCAATCACAATGTGGGAAACTGTCACTTGCAACATTAGTGGGTGGTCTAAGGGTCCCCAAAACCGTATAATTACCCTAGTTTAGCTTAGGAAAATTGTCCGACTTGTCCGAGTAGCAGACCTGTCACTGACCCTACGATCTCAATAGGTGCTCATTCTGAAAGTGCTGCGGAGCACTTTGTCCATACTTTCCACAATCTCCTAAGGGGTGGAAAATCCTAAGTGCTGGTGAAGCACTTTGCTGGGGAATTCGAAAATCCAATCGGGGTTTCTGGCGGATTACTTGCAGGAGGGGGTAACGCAGGCGTTGCTGTCCGAAGCTGTGGGTGTTGGTCGTACCCTGGGAGGCCCAGTCCTTGACCTGAACCTGAGGGGTATCCTGTCCTTACTGTCCGTGAGCTGTACCTGCTCGCATTCTGGCATTCCCTGTCTGAGGGTCCCTGTCCCCGTCTTCCCCACTGACCCGTGGCCAGGGTTGGTCTTCAATCTGAACTAGGTAAATATAGATTGTGGGATTGCGTTTCTCTCTCTCTCTCTCTCCTTTTAATCTGATCTGGGGAAAGCATTCTACCTGTGTTATTGCTCTATTGCCATTGCAATTATATGTGTCTGAATTTTAGTTGGTTCCTTCTCTCCCCCCCTCCTTTAGAAACTCATTGATTTTATAAAACCATAGCATGTTCCCGTTTTTTCCCCTTTCCTTTAGTGGTTTGCAGTGAACTTAGCAAGAATAGCTTAAATACTTAGGTTAAGTACATGTTCTAGGTCTCATCCCCAATCCTACGTTCTAGTATAAAATTGCAGTGACTAGTTTTTGTTCTAAACTTCTACCTTTAGTTTCCCATATATCCTAATGGTCTTATTTTTGATGCAAAGTTACCTATTGGTGTTGATTTTAATGTTCGATATATTACTCTGTGTATCGCTTATTATCTTGGCATCTTCTCTTTGAATTCTTATATAAAGTTTTGTTAACTTCATCAGGTGTCTGTGGTCATTTTACAGAATTGTGGAAAGTAGTTTTCTGATTATAAAGAGTATTTGATGTTAAGGCCTGTCTACTATTTTCCCTAATAGCTCCAGGTCCGTCGTAAGAATTGTGCCTGTGGTAAGTCGGGTACATGGTAAGCAGAGGTAAATCCAAGCTTGATTGCTCTTAGCAGCGTGCAGGAGGAGAAATCCTCACCCGGATCACCCAAACAAATTAGTGGAGTAATAAAAGGTTTCTTTTCGCGCCAAGGGCCCAGTGCGTGTGAAGGAATTTGTAATTCGGGTGACCTGGGGAAGGTCAGGAAACGAAGCAGAACAGCAGACTGCCTCAAGAAAAGCAGCACTGCCATCTAGTGGCCTTTTAGGAACACTGCAGTGAAGGGGATCAGACAGCTTACAGATACGCCTGCAGCATGGAGAGTGATCACTGCAGCTTTGCCCTAGCAGCCCCTAATGGGCCACAGAACAGCAGACTCCTCGCATAGGACAGCAGCAGCCAGGCTAAATACCAAAAAAAAGCAACAAGCCTACGACAAGCCAAATAAACACACAGCCAAAACTACGTGACCCCGAAAGTGACGCCCAGAGACTGATAGAGAACCACCTGCTGGCAGGTGGCTACTCGCAAGAAGAGAGGAACGCGCCACAAACCAGGTTTGCAGTAAAAGAATACGAAGGGCAGCAACCTGCCCACCGTCGCGTCCAAAGAAGTCTACAAGTCATCACACCGCCGAGGAAGTAAAAAGGTAAATGCGCAGCAGCGCGCCAGAAGCCCAAAGAAGCGCAAAGACAACCCCAGGAAAGCACCAGAAATCCCAGAAGCGCGCCAGGAGTGCAGCGACTCCTCACAAGATAGCCAAGAAAACGCGCGACAAGTGCGCCCGCAAGAAGATCACAAGAATCGCAACTAGCACCAAACAGAAGAAGCAAGACCAGAAGAACGTCAACGGAGTGGTGACGCAACCCTCCAGAAGCATCTACGCCACGCCAGAAGAGAAGACAGCGATGCCTAGTGGCCACAGGCCATCGCTGCAGCAGAATGGCGAAAGTAAGAACACCCCACACGAACCAACGATGGTTCTAGAACCCAGCACCAGGAAGTGCGAAAGCGCATGACGCAAATGCGCAGCAGTGCGGACAGCACTAGCCCAAAGCAGCAAGTCACAATGAAGACCCGAAGAGCGCACCCAGTTGCGCACCAAAGCAATTGAACTGAGATGAAAAGAAAATGGTTGCGCAGACAACCCGGAGAACTGAAGATTCAACACAAAAGCAACCTGACCACTCAGCCTGGTCACAAAGCACGAAGTCGACCAGCCAGATGGTCGCACCAAGAAGCCTACCTGCCGGACATCGGCAGAAGGGACCAGCACGAGGTCCAAGAAGCTCAGCACCACGAATCTTACCTGCCAGACCTCGGCAAAAGGGACCAGCACGAGGTCCAAGAAGTTCAGACAAGGCGTGGACCGAGGACCTGGACCCACGAACTTCAACCACACAAACTAACGAAAGCAACAGGAAGAAGATGTGAAGGTCGTGACGCTAACCCTGGAAGTGAGTGACAAGAAGACAGTGTCCTAGAACTAGGACAAGACCAGGAAGACACGTGCAGAGTGCGCGCGCTGCATGGGGAAGCCTGGCCAGAGAAGATGAAGAAAAGGGGACGAGGGTACGTCGTGAGAAGAGGAGAAGAGAAGAAGAAAGATCGGAGTGGCATGCCGCCACCGAAGAAAGAAAGAAAAGAAGAAAGGAGAAAGAACAGAGTGGCCACCGCCACTAAGAAGAAAAGAAGGAAGAAGTAATCAGAGTGGCACGACTGTCAGGGTAAGAAGAAGGAAGAAAGAACAGAGTGGCCGCCGCCGCTAAGAAAAGAAGAAGGAAGCCACCCCTGCGGAAAGAAGGAAAGGGACAGGCTCTGGAACACCTGAGTGCAATGGAAGACAAGCCTGGCAAGAACACCGGCAGCGCAGACCAAAGACAACCACCTACGAGCCATCTATCCACATGGCGAACGCAGAAGAGAGCAGATAGACTGTTGGCGACATCTACCTCTGGGGTTTGAACGGAAGATTGGATGGCGAGACTACTCAGGACTCCGGAAGTGGAGGACCTGACCTACCTCACACCAGCCCGTGGCAAACCAGTATCAGAAGCCTCGAGGGACTCTGGTGGCAGCAAGTCCCGCACGAGAGACAGACCTACTGAAGCACGTCTGCAGGACCCAAGAGGATGCAAGCCTCGCGAGCAATGAAGAGAGTCGACAACTCAACCTTCAGGTGGAACTAGGACACAACGGTGAGGCTCGTGGAGCGCCCTGCTCACGGCCCGAAGGCTATGGTAGAGCAACGCGGCCAAAAACACCAGTCCAGTGGAAACCTGGCAAAGAGGTCCTCCCGGACATCTTGTGGCAGAAGAAAACCGGCGAGAGGGGCATCCTAGTGAGAGGGATGTTCTCACCTACTCTTTTCACCTGCCAAGAAACACACTGAAGCCTGCCCGGAAAAATCACGCACCCAGCATGGAGAGAAGAAGCCGGAAGACGAACAACCACCATGTCATCCATCTCTCTTTAACTATTCGTCACCAAGAGAGCAAAGCAAAATGCAGGGCTGAGAACAGCGGACAGACAGCACAGACAAAGAATGAACCCGCCGAACAACTGCGAACCGTGCCACCAAGAACTGTTAATCCAAAACGCAAGAACTATACTGCCTGCGGCTTGCAAGCAGCCAAAGAGACTCATTTTGAAAGCGCAAGTCCAATGCTATTTTCTGTGTTTTCTTTCCCCAACAGGTTTTTGGACTTTTTCTGTTTGGGTTAATTTTTAACCAATTTGGGGAGGGATGTAATGCCCTAGAATCAGTTAGCATTCTAGTGCTAACTCTGTATCTACACTTAACACCCACCCACCACTGATGTCACTGGTCATGTGACACAGCATGAATAAAAGAGGCCGAGCGCACGTGCTCTGGGCCAGTTGCACCAGACCTCCAGTGTGTCCTGCGTCAGTACATGTGTGCTTGCAGCATGAGGGCCTAGGGCCCACCACAGCCCTTTACAATATGCACTGTTCCGTTGGCTAGCCTGGAATTGAACGAGCAAATGTTCTCAAATTTACCGTCACTGCTCTCTTCCTTGCGAGGCCGCTGCAGTTTGTATTTAAAATTAAAAATTGTACGTTAGATGTTTTGTATTAACAGGATATTAACTCATAATCATGCATATGTATTTTTAAGAGTGATACAATGCTTAATTGGTATAAAAATAAGTGCCAGGGCTCTCGTCAGGAGGCTACTTTTGCTTGCGCTACCCATTGTCGCGGTTAGTGCTCATAAATAAAAGGAACAAATGAATGGAATGCCGAACAATGAAAACATTCACCCCCAGTCATAAAGATCTGGGTTTAATCCATCATTCTTTTGCTCACCACGCAAGCCCAGGTTGGACCCAGCCATATTCAAATCAGTCTTGACCCTGCGCCAATGGGAACAGTCCAGCCCGTACTGCCAAGCCAGGTCCTCCGTGGACGAGAATCAAGCATCCTGGGACAAGTTTCGGGGTAACATCCCTCATCAGCCAGGCTAGCGTGATTCCAGTGGCGCAGTGAGCCCAGGAACCACATCTGGGCATACCCGGCGCACTTAGGGCGAGAAAGCAAAAGGAACAAATGATGGACAGAATTCTGAACAATGCAAACACTCGTCCCCAGTCACAAAGATCTGGGTTTAATCCATCATTCTTTTGCTCACCACTGCCACCTCAGTTTGGACCCAGCCATATGCAAATCAGTCTTGACCCTGTGCCTCATGGAAACAGTCCAGACGACCTGCCAAGCCTAGTCCTTCTTTTGCCTATTTCAATAATGACACAACTACTAACCATTGCACTCCTAAAATTGTGACAATTCTGACTATTCTAGGCCTCCAAAGCTAAAAGAATGACTTTAGTGGCAGTTATTAGCTATTTTCAATGTATATTCAAACTAGCAGCCCGTCCCGACGTTGTCCGGGTATGAATTGCTGCCGGCCAGTAGTATATTGTTTTGTAGGATTTTGTTTTGATAGCATTTCTTATCTGTGACAGGCCTGTGAAACGCTCCGATTCACAGAGCACTGCTGATGCACTTAAGAGTGCGCGTTCAGTAGTGTGTGAACTCGAGTTGCCCTACTTTATTTTTCCTTGCAATATTATACAGCGCGAACTCGACAACATGGCATATGCACAATTTACATTACAGCAGAACACATTCATTTGTGGTAGGCACGGGGAGACAAAGCGATTTGCCTGGAATCACAGGATGTTGAGCTGATGCCGAGATTCGAACGTAGCTCCCCAGCTCTAAAGTTTGCAATTCTAGAACTTGTGGCGGGAGGTGTGTCTAAAAGTGTATGTCGGTGCTGGCCATCAATGAGAGAGACCTGTGCATTTTTCAAATGGGAGGAGAAAAAATATGAGTATGTTGCTGGAGATGTGGGCCGCCGGGCCACCAATGTACTTACCGGGGGAGGGTAAACACTCATTATTCCACAACTTTCTTTCCGCATACCATCACTCCGCATACTTTCATTACGAAAGTACCATGACTCCGCAATGCCATTATAACGCATGGCATTACATTTTATATGCTTTTACCACGCATACATTTACAACGAAATTCGTTGTAAATGCATGAATGGTAAAAGCATATATTTTTTAATGTTTGGATAAGGTAAGTATGGGTATAGGGGTATATGTTTTGGGGTACTGAGGTATATGTTTTGGGGTGTTTGGGTATTTTAAGGGTTCAGATATAGTTTTGGGTTATGGGGTACAGGGGTAGTTTTAGGGTTTAGGGATAGGTATGGGTTTTGGGGTACAGGGGTATTTTTAGGGTTCAGGGCTAGGTTTGGGTTTTGGGGTATAGGGGTATTTTTAGGGTTCAGGGGTAGGTTTGGGTTTTGGGGTACAGGGTTATTTTTAGGGTTCAGGGCTAGGTTTGGGTTCTGGGGTACAAGGGTATTTTTAGGGTTCAGGGGTAGGTTTGGGTTTTGGGGTACAGGGGTATTTTAAGGGTTCAGGGCTAGGTTTGGGTTTTGGGGTACAGGGGTATTTTAGGGTTCAGGGGTAGGTTTGGTTTTGGGGTACAGGGGTATTTTTAGGGTTCAGGGCTAGGTTTGGGTTTTGGGGTACAGGGGTATTTTTAGGGTTCAGGGGTAGGTTTGGGTTTTGAGGTACAGGGGTATTTATAGGGTTCAAGGCTAGGTTTGGGTTTTGGGGTACAGGGGTATTTTTAGGGTTTAGGGATAGGTTTGGGTTTTGGGGTACAGGGTATATTTATAGGGTTAAGATGGGTTAGTGTTTAAGGGTGTTGGGGTATTTTAAGGAGTAAGGGTGGGTTAAGATTATGGGGTGCAGGGGTATTTAAAGGGAGCAGGGTGGTATTAGCACACGATATGAGACATGGCATGAAGGGCGGAACGTACCACACGCCCCCAGCGTTTGTAACGCCCACAGCACAACGCAGACAAGCCCACAAGGGACTACTTTGCTGGCACGGTTCTTTTACCTTTTAAATGTATATGGTGGGGGTCTGCATAGCCTATGTCCTTCTGCTGCAACTGCCCTTTCCAACGCGTATTGGGTGTTGTGATTGGTGCTGTGGTTCCTGAGATTACCCGCCTCAAAGGTTTGGGCTCTCTCTTTATTATATTAGTATGGATAATAAACAACTGTTGTTTTACTCATCTCTAAATTAGACAAAAAGCACCAACATGTAGCAGAAGGTCACAAGTACTAGTGTTGACAATTAAGTGCAAGTGTCAAGCACTGGAAAACAAGAGCTCAAATTAAGCACTGAATCAATACCATGTTTATACACGTTTAACTTGACATTAATTCTTGCAGGCTTTAATTTCAAATCACATGGAGTAATGTTGTCATCTTGTTTTATGACTTGAACATTTTATTTGTAGGCAAGTTTAATGTTTAATGCTGCTGAACACAGTGTTCTTCCTTCTACTTTCCCATTTGAAGAAATGTTTTCTTTTCTTTGTGATTATCATGGACTGTTTTAATGAATAGCGCACTCAAGAATACTCCTGAAGAGTGCTAGTAAATGTATACAATTTAGTTACGCAGAGTGTAAACTAGAGGGACACAGAGAGGATATCATTAGTGAGAAAGCCTCAAACCTCTTGACTATGCAATTATATCAGGTTGCTTCAACAAGATTGGATAATTTTAGTGACAACTACTTGCAGTTGCTTAAACTGTTAAAATCCTGTGAATTTAATTAAGTGGGTTCTCATAGAAAGAGTTCAGATACTGATGCACGTGCTCCGATAGAGATGATCTTTGCCGGTTCCCTTTGCTGTTATTCTTTTGAGGCAACCTTGTGGTACATAAACAAGGATGCGTAGTCCAGGTGTAGTAGAAGATCCCTCTTTATTAGCAGGTAGTTAGGTGGCAAGTTACAGGACAGGAAGATACAAGGAGAAAACGCTACCAGCTACTCAGCCTGAGATGACCAACTGAAAATCTCAACACAGTAAGGCACTCAAACATTCCATGATGTCACAGGACATTCTGATAAAGTGGTAGAGAGGGAAAAGATATAGAAACCATTTACCACAGACCTTATGTTGGTTTGTTCTCCGACATTAAAACTTTTATAATACTGAGATTTTGTTTTAACCTGACTTACAATCATTTGATGCTTATACAGTTTGATTATTTACTGCAGTTTCATGACTTTCTGTTTTCTATTAATGTTTAATAAACTTTCATGGTTTGAAACTAAATAATTATCTGTCCTTTCTGTGGAGCCTAATGTGCTTAACCTATACTTGAATGTATTTGATTTGTTGACCATGCTATTATTTTGGAATCTGACCATCCAATAGCACTTTATGGTCCCCAACGTTTGGTATGGTAGAGCACTAACATTTTTGTAACACTGCCTCCAAAAAGAGGGGTGGCCATCTACTTCTGAGGCATCGCAATGATGAACTGCATATGCTGTCATCACTTCCTTGTTGTAGGAGATCGATCTTCTGCCTGCACTGTTGGGAGTGCCCGTGGAGCCTTCAAATCAAAGCCCGGCCTATTTGTGAAGCACTACGGCCACTAATGGGAGACCAGCTTCTTCTCCAATATAGAATGGGTAAAATGGCCTCCAAAGGAGTTTGTTTTAAAGAATAAGTTTGATTGTATAGATGAATTTAGTACAGGTAACTTAGTTGTCCTGAGTAAAATTAATTTCAATGAATCAGATCAAGTCACATAGAGATTAATCTGCCAAAACAAGACAATACTTCACATTAAAACAATACTTAACATACAAACAATAACCAATAGACATGTGTATAAGCAAAAGAGTAGATTTTATCAAAATTAGATTTTGCAGGGAAAAATACAATGAACCAAAATGTGCAACACAGAAATACAGGACAAGTGTCAGAAAATTAATCAAACTCTCTGTATAGTCTGTGGGAAGCTTATCCAGAATACCGATGTAAAAAAATTTCTTTTCGGATAAAGCTGAGGGTCGACGTTTCGGTCTCTATGGTTAACTCGCTAAGACCATCATCAGGACAATACAGATTAATATTGTAACTCCCCAAGGCGAGAATCACTACAGGTATCTTTTAAGCTTTAAAATTTGATGGCTTCAGTGGTAGTAGTTATTCAATCTTAGTTCAATGACCACCTAGCGAAGTCTTTTTGCAGGGGCTCAGGTAATGCTTGTAAAGTAATCTTTAAGCTCCAAAATAGCGAGAAGTGAGAGAATTAATGCTCTCCTTGTTCTTAGCGCACATCAATGCAGTCGCGGTATTCTAACGCGATCGTCTAATAATGAACGATCTGTAGAATTTCTGAGAGTTTTAAGTCGCGGGGGATCTCTGCCGTCACGTCTTACCTACAGAGTGATGGCAGAGATCCCCCGCGACTTAAAACTCTCAGAAATTCTACAGATCGTTCATTATTAGACGATCGCGTTAGAATACCGCAACTGCATTGATGTGCGCTAAGAACAAGGAGAGCATTAATTCTCTCACTTCTCGCTATTTTGGAGCTTAAAGATTACTTTACAAGCATTACCTGAGCCCCTGCAAAAAGACTTTGCTAGGTGGTCATTGAACTAAGATTGAATAACTACTACCACTGAAGCCATCAAATTTTAAAGCTTAAAAGATACCTGTAGTGATTCTCGCCTTGGGGAGTTACAATATTAATCTGTATTGTCCTGATGATGGTCTTAGCGAGTTAACCATAGAGACCGAAACGTCGACCCTCAGCTTTATCCGAAAAGAATTTTTTTTACATCTGTATTCTGGATAAGCTTCCCACAGACTATACAGAGAGTTTGATTAATTTTCTGACACTTGTCCTGTATTTCTGTGTTGCACATTTTGGTTCATTGTATTTTTCCCTGCAAAATCTAATTTTGATAAAATCTACTCTTTTGCTTATACACATGTCTATTGGTTATTGTTTCTATGTTAAGTATTGTTTTAATGTGAAGTATTGTCTTGTTTTGGCAGATTAATCTCTATGTGACTTGATCTGATTCATTGAAATTAATTTTACTCAGGACAACTAAGTTACCTGTACTAAATTCATCTATACAATCAAACTTATTCTTTAAAACAAACTCCTTTGGAGGCCATTTTACCCATTCTATTACTTTTTACCCAGCCCCCAAAGGTTTACTGGGTTGCTCACTTTATTCACCATCTTCTCCAACATGGCACCTCCCAGCAGAAAGCGCCCGAGGTACAGAGCCATCGAGTTTCCATTTTTCAGTAGGAACTGTTAGTTTGTTGGACAATATAAACATTGGAATGTTACCAGACTGATTCTGTGCACCCACTCAGAATATGTTGGCCTATAGTCCTGCTAACTCACAGTGCCACCAAAAGTACCCCTAAACCTAGTAAGGTAACAAATGGATTGGGCAAACCTCAGAACATGACAACCTAGACTCCAAAGGAATCGTTGTAATAGATTTAGAATTCTTTTGCTCAGTCTCTCATGCTCACTAAGAGAGATAAACAAGAAATACGCAAAGGGGCGTTTTCAATATTTATTGAACCATTGTGATTCTTGTGTAAAATATATGTGCTGCAACTATTAATAGACCGAAGCAGACAAAAGTCATTTACAATATAAGGACAGTGAAAATAATGAACAAAATCCACCATTGTGCTAAAATAGTGTGTATATGCAGTGCATAGTGTACTCCTACTATGCGTTCCTTAACCATGTTGCCTAGGGAGAGTGCTCTGCCAAGAATCGCCTACTGTATGATCTAAATTTCCATTACCTAAACGCAAGGTATGTGAATCCCCGTTTTGGTCACAAGTTTGACATCCCTCTGCTACCGACAATAAAGATGAACTTTTGTCATTCATTGGTCTAGAAGAATATTAGTCTAGAACTATAAATAACTTTGATGATATTGTAGCTCCCTTTAGAACAATTCTAACAACAAAAAAGGTACACAGTTTTATTGGAGTGGGGAATGTAAAAAAGCTTTTGACCTAATTAAAGAAAAGAAATAGCTGGTACCCAATCATTAGGATTCTTTCGTTTTAAGAAAATAAAATATTCTCACCACAGATGCCAGCACCAAAGAGTTGGGAGCTACACTCACTCAAGGTGTTAATAGGAAGGAATGCATAGTGGCATTCACAGCAAGGGCCCGGAAAAGGGAAGAGAAGAACTATTCAGTGGTAGAAGGTGAGGGTCTTGTATGCTACTGTGTGGGAATTTGTTTATTTATTGTTTCTTTGGGATAGGCAATTCACATTTCGTATGCCTCATACATCACTGATTCATGCATTCACCACCAACGTATGTACCAAATACCACTTCTAGAATTTTCCAAGTGGATCCTAGGCTTAAAGGGCTATAATTTTGTCATGTAGTATTTATCTGGCCTATAAAATACAGTTGCCTACTTTTTATGTCACCTACCACTTCCTATAGCTGGTAATGAGACAGCAAAGTACACCGATGGACATTAGGTTATCAATATCACAACTGAAGGAATTGATAGAGAAGAATGGAAGACGTGTGAAACTGGAGCCGATATTATGTAGAAGGCAAAGAGATTTATTATCGAGAGTTAAACTTTTGAAAGAGATAAAAATTACTCACCATCGAAGTGCTTTGCATTGCCTCAGGTAAAAAGGGTTGGTTAAAAGAGTAAACTGGATGGTAAAATAATTTATCCAAAGGGCTAGAGTAAATGGTTTACAAGGGTGGAAATCTCTGCTGAACATGACGTGGGCAGATCGTACAACCCCTCACTCTGACACAGACTGTTGTACCCCGCAGAGTTAGAGAATCAGGTACCAAATTATCTCAATCCTGGTTGTACCAGGATATGGGAATAGTAATTGACAGAGAAAACATTGTTTAAAAAGTCAGAGAACATCAAAGTGAAAACAGACAAAATATGATATACTCTACAGAGTTAGACACCATAAGTGGAAGGTGAATGATGCAATATAAGTCCAAAGACCACAGCACAAAATCAATAAAGGATCTAGATACAATGAATCATACAAAATAGCTAAACCCTTGCATAATGTAGCACCATTACAGAATGTTCAGTATTAGAGTCTGGATAGAAGGGATTTGTCAAGGGGAGGCCTAGTACCACAATGGAGCATGATATACTTAATCACAACTTGGTGATGGAAGGAGGGAAAGGTCAGAGAATCTCCCATCCACCTAGCGGGCAACATGATCTTCCACTCACCTAATGTTTTGCCAGTTCCCACTTGTTTATATTGAACTGAAATGAATAATTCTTTGATTCTTCATCAGATGAAGATGTGCTGTATAATGTTTTATTAATCTCACTTCCATGTTACATATATAAGTTGGTATTTTCCAATTTGTATTTTCAAATTCCGCCTCCCCGTCCCAGTCCCACACATGGCATGCACTTGGCTGTGTTCTCTTTTAGAATGTTGGATAAGTCCTGTCAGGGAAAAAAGAACTATTAATTCACTTGACTGCCTTACCTCAGCAAAGGTACGTAGGTGTTTGTTCTTCAATTAAAAAAAGAAAGCTTCTCTTGGACATATGGGAGTATTTTTTTTTTTTTTTATTATAACCACATGCTACTCATGTGTGGGCACTATAGTGCTTGCTTACGCCGTGTATGGCGTGTGGTTGAAATGGTGTAGTATTTGTTTTTGAACCTTGGTGGGGAGTGTCTCCATGTTGTTGCTTCTGTGGCTTCTTGGCCGCCTGGGCTCCTGAGAGCTGCGGTACTTTGCGGGGTCCCGGCGTTCCCAGGTCTCAGAAAATGATGTACGAGGGCCCCATCTGCGTGATGGCAGAGTCTCTTACCTGGGCCAGTCTCCTCTTGTGCACCTGGCTGCTCCTCCTACTCTCGTCAACTCCAAAATGGCGATCCCCCGCCTGAGGGTCTGAAGCTTATTTTAGAGGCAACTACGCAGCTAGTCCACTTCAGTTTTTGCTATCTTTTTATTTTCTCTTTCCATCATGACTGTTCCTCCCTGATTGTCCATATCCATAATTCCTGTAATGTGGAGTTTGATGTCATTTCCTTTCCTGTTCTTTTCTAATTAAAGGCCTCGGTCTGGTTGGACGATGCGTTTTAAGAAAGCTGTGTTCCTTCGCTTCTGTCCTCACTCTTTCCATTTGCTGATTCGGATTCCTTGTTCCTGAAGAACTCCACAATTGGATTCCTGTTTTTTTTCAATTCACTGCTCAAGCAAGAAGGTTTTCTACACCTTTGGATTCTCCCTCCTGAGAAGGAGACAGGTTCTCAAGGGTGCTTGCCTACCACATATGCAGTGTGTGGAGACATTGTGGCTTACAGAAAGTCACAGGTACACTGAGCAGCAGAAGACCCGGAACGGATTACGTCCACCCTGAACAGCTGAGCATGATGACCACATATGCGTGGTTATCGTGTTATGAGAGGCATTGGTTAGCAGTGTAGTGGAGGAAGAGTGACAGACAGACGAGCTAGTACCTTTTAACAGATCTGCATTCTCTTTATGGTATTTCTTATAATCATGATCTACTCAGCTCATTACGGCCCTGGGTTGCCCAATCTGATATTTTGTTTAACCCCTTCGACGCTGATGACGAGCTGGGCTCGTCATGGCGTAGCCTCCTCGCACGCTGATGACGAGCCCAGCTCGTCACGTAAAGTGCGATTTACGTAAACTCAGCGCAGGAGCGGAATTCCGCTAGCGCGCATGGAGTTAAAGGTTTATGGTCCTGAGCACACATGATTGAAGGGAGAAATGGTGGGAAGATCTGCTTGGATTGACTTTGCTATCATCCCATATCTGACTGACATTGTGAGATATAACAAAACAAGTTGGCTGATCAGGATAATTTTCAAGAAAAAATCTTGACACACGCAGCCCAAATGCACTGCGTGGCCAGCAGTTTTATATTCCAAAAGGATTTATTTTCATTTGCAATAAAGTTTCATTGAATTCACAAAGAAATGGCATAAAGGAAAAAACTCTGTCAGCACAGTCAGTTCAAAAACAAGCAATTGTGTGTACAGTATATACAAAATATACAAATATACAAATATACAAACACTGAATGTGAAAAATCAACAATCAATATATCATAACACCAAAAGAAAACTTTGCTACAATAAATCACATTTCAAATCAATTGCAAAGTAAAGAGACCTTTACACAAAACACATTGTTTATGCGTTTGGGAACAACCAGTCCTATAAACTAGAATCCAGTGGACAGGCGGAGCTAGGATGGAATGAAGTTGCCTGCCTCACAACACCTGTGATAGAGTGTTTTTAGGGGTTAACAGCAAAGGCCCACAGAGATGGTATTATTTACTCCCTAGCTGCAGGGCCAACAGCAGAAATGGATGAGGTTCAAACCTCAGTGGGAGATGACGATACGCAAACAACACTACAAGTCGTGAAACCGTCTGCCATCATTAACATCTCCGATAAAGTTTTATCACAAGCTGAAAAAGAAGTTTTGGAATTAGGCCTTTCTTTTGTTCCTGGGATTGCTATGGACTTCACAAAAATCAAACTGGAGGTTATGGAATTTTTCAGTAAAATTCGCTTGAGATGGTTTTTTAAGGTCTCACCTGATCAGATACCTACCGAAGCCTCAGGTTTGAGGAACAAATCCACGTTCTGCCCTCCCAACCATAACACCGCGAAAAACATCATTGCTTTTGAACGCTCTGTCATGCCATCTTTGAACATTCTCGAGAAGAAACGCCCGTTCGTGCCCTGTAACATCACAAAAAAACAGAAGGAAGCTATACAAGACCTGAAGACTCAACAGGAGGCTATTATCAGGCCAGCAGACAAGGGAGGAGCGGTGGTTCTGTGGTCCAAGGACCTGTACAGAACCGAAGGACGAAGTCACGTCTACAACCAGGAGTGGTACCACCGGATTACACACGATCCCACAGCCCAGATACAGGACGAAGTTAGCAAACTCGTGAATGCTGCCAGAGAATCAGGTATACTTGGACCCAAGGAATCGGAATACCTTGTGAAGAAACACCCACGGATTCCACACTTGTACTTTCTCCCAAAAGTACATAAAGATTCCAAAACACCCCCGGGACGTCCAATAGTGTCCGGATGTGACTCGGTCTTCGAACCAATCTCTCAATTTGTGGATATATTCTTGAAACCTCTCGTTGTCCAAGTACCATCATACCTGAGGGATACCATGGACTTTATAAACAAAGTCGAAGGGCTGAAGTTTGATCCTACCTGCCAACTGTTGGTGACAATGGATGTGTCATCTTTATATACACAGATACAGCAGCAGGACGGCCTAGACATCATCGAACTCTACTTGGAAAGCAGACCACGTCCACACAGGGTCCCTACTGACCTCATTGTCTCGTTTGCAACCTTGGCTCTAAAAAAGAATTTTTTCACATTTGAGGATGAAATGTTCCTGCAAGTCAAAGGCTCGGCGATGGGCTGTCCGTTCGCCCCAGAAATGGCGATTCTATATATGGGCCAATATGAGGAGAGATACGTGATGAACAACAACCCTTACAGAGACCACATTGAGCAACGGCTCAGATATATAGACGACGTGTGGTGCGTCTGGAACAGCACTTCAGCTCTCCTTGAAGAATTTCATGTGTGGTTGAATGACAGAAGCTCGGATATAAAATTCAGTCTGAGCTACAATTCCAAATCTTTACCATTCTTAGACGCCGATATATCAGCTAGAAATGACGGACTCTCCTGTTCCCTCTATCAAAAGAAAACTGATAAAAACAATGCACTCCACTATAAGAGCTACCATCCTAGGAGTTTGAGGGACAACCTTCCTTACGGACAATTTCTCTGCGTCAGGCGGAATTGTTCATCAATACAGCAGTTTGATTTGCATGGACTGGCACTAACTAATAAACTGCAGGAAAGGGGGTACCCACACAAGCTGTTGAAGCATTCCATGAAGAGAGCCAGATGGACGCCCAGGGAGCACTTATTGGAAAAAAGATCTAAACCCGCAACTCAAAGGTTTGTATGCGTATCTACCTTTGGCCCCCACACCAACCAACTTCAAAAAAACATCAGGAAAAGTTGGCACTTGGTCGAGGAAATTCTTCCAGATGTAGGCGCCCCATTATTCTCCCTTAAAAAAAACAGGAGCATTGGACAGATAATCACATCCACCAGGCCACCTGCTAAAAGGGATACCCAAAGTACGATCTTCGAGGCAAACCCAGTCAAGGGTCATCGTAAATGCGGAACGTGCTCTGTTTGTGACCTGACTATGGAGGGCTCTCTCTTCACGGACGGCAATAAATTCTGGCGCCATGATGAACATGCCAACTGCAAAACTAAATACACTGTTTATGCAATACAATGTCCCTGCAAGAAGCTGTACATCGGCAAGACTACGCAGGAGGTGCGCCAAAGATTTATCCAACATCGCTCAAGAATAAACAACAAGAACCTTACTGCGCCACTGGTTTCCCATTTTCTTCAATACAAACATTCCTCTAATGACATAAGATGGACTGTTCTTGCTACTATCAGAGGGGGCAGTGGGGACCCAGACGTATGCCTTTCCCAAAAAGAGGCGTACCTCATTCTGAAATTCGACACATCCAACTCTGGCCTCAATGAAATGTCTGAACTTGCTAACCTGTGAACTTTGAAATCATTTGTCTTTTTGCGTAGCTACGTTGAGCTGTGTCCTAGCTGTGCTGTCCCTTTTCTCTCGTTTTCGTTCACCAATTTTGGGTTCCTTCTTTAACACTGTGGTTCACACGGCTGCGTATGCCACCTGCGAGATAATGGAATCGAGATAGACAGTCATGTATTGAATGCACGCGTATGCGACCATTAAAGTGTGACGTTAGGCGCTTGGGCTAATTATGATTGCTGACAAAGGTGTTATTCCTATTCCACTTGCCCCGTCTTTTTGAATATAGCCTAGCTAGCTATGCAGTATATGCGGGATGTGAAGCAATTGGTTATATCGCTTGACACGAGTTCTTTTGGTGCCAAAGAACAACTCCGCTGAGGGGCTATCTCCCACAGTCTTTGCCTATGATACATTGTATGTCCTGTAATTACCACAAATAGAATGTGGCTTATAATTTTCTCCCCTGATTTACAATGACCACAAGTACCAGCATTCCTAGCACTAGGCACTTGTCCTTTGTTCCTTTCCACTGTTCCAAAAAACTTCCTCCCCATTTTTAAATGAACACCGGCGCGTTTCTCAGACTGGCTCACTGTTCACGAGTGCGGCATCGGAAAGGAATCTATCCTTATCACGAGTAAGTGTCTCCCGGTTTTTTGACACGCCTTGAGTCTGCACGAAGAGCGCACATGCTGCTAGACCCTAACATGCTCCCTTTCTCCATGCAGCGGTCCGCAGTTGAATTGTACCCGCGTGAGCTCACGGATTTGTTTCCTGGTTCAGTCGTCCTCCTGCCTGAGTTTTCATCGCCGGTAGGATTCGCTCCCCCATTCCTTAACCGCATCGCTGCGACGCGAATTCCCCGCCCATGCTGACTCCGCCTTGCGCGGGCGGAGTCATGTCGGAACGGTTCCATCATCCGCACAGCTCACCCTGTTACTTTGTATATTATTGACACCATCCCTTAATTCCCTTTCAGATAAGTCCCTACCCAGTCCCCGTCCTGAGGAGAACCAACAATACCTACGGTTCGAAACGCGTTGACACCCAGCCTGTGGCAAGATAGATGGGTGCAGCTAGGGAGTAAATAATACCATCTCTGTGGGCCCTTGCTGTTAACCCCTAAAAACACTCTATCACAGGTGTTGTGAGACAGGCAGGCAACTTCATTCCATCCTAGCTCCGCCTGTCCACTGGATTCTAGTTCATAGGACTGGTTGTTCCCAAACGCATAAACAATGTGTTTTGTGTAAAGGTCTCTTTACTTTGCAATTGATTTGAAATGTGAATTATTGTAGCAACGTTTTCTTTTGGTGTTATGATATATTGATTGTTGATTTTTCACATTCAGTGTTTGTATATTTTGTATATACTGTACACACAATTGCTTGTTTTTGAACTGACTGTGCTGACAGAGTTTTTTCCTTTATGCCATTTCTTTGTGAATTCAATGAAACTTTATTGCAAATGAAAATAAATCCTTTTGGAATATAAAACTGCTGGCCACGCAGTACATTTGGGCTGCGTGTGTCAAGATTTTTTCTTGAAAATTATCCTGATCAGCCAACTTGTTCTGTTATATCAATTGTTGAGATCTGGGCTGGTCATCTGTAGGATCCACTACCTCCATTTGTTTACAGATTGTGAGATATAAGGCAGTGGTTATGGTATGTAACTAGTTGGGACCTGCATTGGTGGACTAGATTGGCATTACGTGGTAGGTCTCCTGTCAACAATACATGTTCAGTTAGTGACTGCTACTTTATGGGCTGGTACGGTACTTGGAGATGGACAGGGCATTTTGCAGATAAGGTATGCGAGTGAAAGAGTATTAAGTAGTAGAAGGGAGTGATTACACAGCCTGTATAAGCTACAATTGGCTGCCGACCACTGAGTGTTATGGTATTAGCATTAGCGAGGGCGATAAGGGAATTGACGTTACTATAAAATACACAGGCTAGCCATAAGTCAGCCCTTCTTATTTACCTGGATGTAGAACGCAGTGTGCTGGTTGGTTGGTCCCATATCAGTGTACTGTAGATTGTTACTGACACTGCCATTATTTTTCAGGATTCTGTTACAAGACTGGAGGTTACCATTATATAATAACCTTTTCTTTGCAGCATCAACATGCAGCCCTTTAAAGAACATAAACTGCATCATATGTAAAACATTTCATCTTATAATAGTCAATAAAATATATAACTCCATGTCACTATGCATCTTCGTCTTTTATTCGCTGCTCCTGCACAGTTAAGTACTATCGCTTTGCTAATCCTTTAACTTGTAATGTTTATTAAACCTATTTATAACATTTGCAGATTGGACACGCCCTTACTTAGGTGAGTCGCTGTCAATGTCCTTTCCTCCTTCTACTTTATGGTTCGGTTTCCTTTTCTTAGGTAATTCTTTAGCTTTTCCAATATCGCAGAGCGTGATTTGGAGGACAGTTCACTTCAGGGCTGCGCCTCTTCTATCTTCCCAATTGCTCTGGAGGTCCGCGGCCTGCTGGTAGTTTTTCTTCAAGCTGCGCGGGCTAAAGTTTTCAGGCCGGAAAAAGGCACTCCCGCATTACGGGAACAGTGCGCAATCAGAAGGCATCAGAGACGCTCTCTCGTGTTCCTTCACCAGCCATGTTCGCTTCCGCTGAGTTCCCAAACAAGTGGACGGAGGACTTGGCATCACGGCGGCCATCTCCCTGTGGGTAGGGCCTTTTGTTAAGACGTGCTTAGCGTGTGTACTGTGTTGGCATATCAATGCTAGCTCCTGCTAATGGTTCCCGTCTTACGGCAGTGAACCGTTAGGGAGCGTATAGGTCACCTTCTTATAATTGATATTTAACCCTCCCCCCAAAAAAAGGGAGGAAAATAACTGCAAGGGCAAGGATAATACCGAGCTAAAGTTCTTTTGTTCATTCTTTTTTGAAGAATTGGGTGACAATGTCTGAGAGCAATATCCAGGGTACCCTAATCCTCCCTTCAGTGAAGACACTTTAAAAAGATTTTTTGACAGGGAATTCAAATCTTCCCTGAAAAAGGCGGTGGAAATTGTTTTCACTAAAAGGAATTTGCCATCTGAGGAAGATTTGTTCTCCTTTTCAGAGGAAGAGACCCCTTTAATAGTTAGGAAGGAAAGCAAGGCAACTGAAAAAACAAAACACCTCACAAGTGAGGAGCACTCGTTGTGCAGCCTGAGTGCTGCAAAAGATTGAACAATTCTTGGGTAGCCTGAGTGCTACAAATGACTGTCGTGTCCATAGAGGCACAATTAGCAGGGACGAGCATGTTGCCGCAAGTGATATAGGTGTCCCACAAGGTCCCAAGAGAAGGAGTGGCCTTCATAGCACAAGAGACCGCAGTTCTGATACTGATGATGACTACTCATATGTTATTGAGATAGAGGATGAGGTGGGTGAATAGGTCTTCTATCCTCTAGACGTGACCTCCTTTATTAAATTCTGGATCCGCAAGTCTATCGATAAAGAGATGTGGAATCTGTTGAGAGACAAATGTCTCCGACCATTCCTGGATAGTAAGTCAGGAACAACACCTAATTTGGACCCAGAGCTCTTGCCTTTCCTTTTTAAGTCCAGGAAAGGTCTTGAGCGCGTTCTTAAGCAGTGCAAATACAAATTATTAGACATTCTGGGTCCACTGGCCAGGATTTTGGATATGGCTGAGGCCTCCTTTAAGGTGATGCCTGCAGATGTGGAACAATGCCAATGCCGCCCTAATTGCTGCAAGAAGAAGGGCTATCTTGATGAGAATCAACCCAAAGTTTGGCGATCTTGCTAACAAAGATGCCAGGGGATCCAAATGGCCTCTTTTTTGGGAAAAGTTTTATTAAAACCCGGGGAAAATGAAAATGTCAGTAAGGTGCCAACTAACATGAGAAGAATGTTCAATCATAACATTTTGGGAAGGGCTGACAGGAGGGGCCTGGCTGTCAGCCGCGCGCTACAAAGATCCCAATATTACCATCAAGACCAGCGGAGGTACAGAAGGAGTTTCTTTGCAAACAGCAGTTTCTCCCTGCAAAGAGGATGACCCCCTCGCTCACGAGGCATCAGGGGCAGATTCCAAGTATCTGGAGATCAAAGCAAAACTCAATCCTCCGATTGGTTCTTCCCATTGAAAGGTAGGTAGAAGGGTACATTTTTTTTACCCCAAACTGGTCTGCCATAACAAAGGATTCTTGGGTGTTACAGACTGTGAAAGGTTTCAGAATAGAGCTTTGCCAGATTCCTTATCAAAAGTGTCGGCCAAGGTAGTTATCCTTAGATCAGGAACAATCGACACTGGTTGATACGGAGGTGGCACAAATGTTCAAAGGGCCAATTTGCAAGGCCACTGACTCGGAATAGGCTTTTATAAGTACTGTGTTCCCATTGAAGAAGAAGGACAAGGATTGGCAACCCATAATAAACTTGAAGGAACTGAACAGGTTTTTAGTTTACAGGCACTTCAAGATGGAAGAGATTCATCTTCTGCAGTACATTTTGCAAGAAAAAGACTGGCTTGTGAAGTGGATCCTCAAAGGCGCCTACTTAACAATTCCTATGGATCAATATTCTCAGAAGTATTTACAGTTCAGTTGGAGAGGTATTTTGCACCAGTTTTCCTGTCTTCCCTTTGGTTAGTCATCAGCCCCTTGGTGCTTCACCAAAAAGTCCTGAGCTCAGTTGTTGCTTTATTGAGGAAAAAGAGGAGTACACTTACTGATTTATCTAGATGACATGCGACTGATGTCCCAGTATCAGGGAGAATTGCTGAAACACACGAAGTGGTCATCGGATCTCTCACAGGCCTTAGGGTTCATGATCAATGTGGAGAAGTGAATGATGATTTCTACACAGAACTTGGAATTTCTGGGGTTTCAGGTGGATATCACTATGACACAGCTTTGTCTTCTCAGTCAGAAAAAAATATCAAGAAGGAGGTAGCTCATAGTCTAGCAAAGAAAGTGGTAACTTTGAGAGGACTGGCAAGAGTGGTAGGACTTTTGTCATCCACCATTCAGGCCTGTTCCCCAGTACCATTGCATTACAGGTCTATGTAATATTGAAACCCATGGGTTTGAGGAAAGGTCTGTGGTACGCAGATACAATTCCCCTGTCCAAGGAGGCTTGAGAGGACCTTTAATGGTGGTTGCGCAGTCTGGACAACTGGAATGGCAAGGCAATATTTGGGAATGTTGCGGAATTTACTATAGAGTCTGATGCAAGCAACCTTGGTTGGGGACCAAGATTAGGAGAGATGGAAACTGGGGGGAAATTGGCCAGTGAGGAACTATCTTTAAACAAAAATTGCATGGAGAATAATTTGATGAGTTTCAGATCCATTCTAACAAACAGTGTGGTATTTATCCGAATGGACAATTTCACTGCAGTATCCTATCAATCAACTAGGTGGGGCAAGTTCAAAACAACTTGTAGATCTAGCCAGGTAAATTTGGTATTTTTGTTGGAATCAGAAAATTCTTTTCAAATCAGAGTTGATCCCGGGTCATCAGAACAAGACAGCTGACTTGAACTCGAGTTTTTTGAGGGACTCCAGTGACGAGAAGCTAAGTCGTGTTTTAAGAAAAGATCATGAATATGTGGGGTCCTTTTCAGATCCATTTCCAGCAGACCGACTTTTCAGGTAGATCGGTATTACAGCTGGAGGCCAAATCCCCAGGCATTGGCAGTGGATGCTTTTCTACAGGCTTGGAACGGTGAGAACTGCTATGCGTTCCCTCCATTTGCATGGATCCAGACAGTGCTGTTAATAGTACAGAGGGAATGATGCAGCATTGTTTTGATAACTCAGTATTGGAGCACGCAGGTGTGGTTCCCTAGAGTAATCTAGCTGTCTGTGGATTTTCCCTGTAAGATACCAGGAACTCCAGGCCTTTTAGAAGGGCATGTAGGAGAGGAGCATCCTTTAGTGCTTAAAAGAAACTTGATCCTTCTTGTCTGGAGGAAAACAGGAGATCTGATAGATACTCTGGCCTTTCAGGAGAGGCTAAGAACCTATTGGATGACTCATGGGACCAGGTACCAGGAAAAGATACACAGGAGTATGGAGAAAGTGGTGTAGATGGTGCTTGGAAAGGAATCTGGATTCCGTGGAGGCTCCTACAGTAGAAGTAGCACATTTCTTTGCTGACTTGTCCAAGTTAGACCTGGCTTATAGAACTGTTGCATATCTGTTGTTTCAGCAGGGCATTCCCTGGTGACTGATTTTTCTATTGGTAGTTATCCTTTGATCCGCAGAGTAATGAAGGGAATAACGCTTAGGCATCAACCTAGAGCTAGGTATGATTGTTTATGGAATGTTAATCTTATTTCTTTACCTGTTTCTCTCCTGTGCTGATCATTCCTATCTTTTCAAGAGGCAGATATCACAGAAGTTGGCAACTTTACTCGGCTTAATATCTTTTAGAAGAGTCTATTATGTTAAGGCATTCGGGGTTTATAATTGGTATTATTCCCCAGATGGGGTCTACTTTGAGATCTGTAAGAGGACCAAAACCATGTCAGAAAACATCTTTTATCCCTTTTTTAAAGACTGTAAGACATTGTGTGTAGTGAGTTGCATGAAAGTTTATGAACAAAGTATGCTGGAATGTAGACCAGATGATGAGGAGCAGCTATATATTTCCTATGTTAAACCCATTAGGCCAGTTATTTGAGCTACTATTTCATGATGAGTGAGGGCAGTGATTTCTGAGGAAGGCTTTATCCAAGTTTGGTGCACACTCTTCTAGGGGTGCAATGGCCAGTTAAGTGTTTTGGGCAGGTGGTACACTTGCAGACATCCTGAAAGCGGCAGACTGGTCAAGTATAAACACATTTGCGAGCTTATAACTTAAGCCAGTGGAGCACGTGAGCAGTGTGGCGCTGGGGAGTTTTAAACATGCATAATGGTAGCCTCCAGTATTGTAAAGGAATGGCAATTCTCCAATTAACATACAGAGAAATGCTTGATTTAATTAAAGACAATGGAGGCTAACATTATCCCACCTGCTACTCCCAATTTATTACCTGGTGTGGTGTCTTTGAAGTAGATGTTTACTAGGATTTATTGTGATTAGATCATCAATTTGATCTTTTTCCTTACAGAAGTAAATGAGTATTTACTTTATGTTATGTTACAATATTGTAAAGCACATGGCTTCCCCAGCATCGGGGTGTCTCAGCGCTAAAGTTGAACACAAAGTGAGGGGACAAGAGAGAGAAGATTAACAGTGGGAGAAAATCCAGGTCTTAACCGTCCTTCTGAAGGTCGTGATCAGGGCTGCTGCGGCTGAGAAGAGGGAGGGAGTTCCAAAGGGCAGTAGCCAACAGCTTGCAGGATCGGGCACCTGCTCTGGCCCTCCGTATCCGAGGGACTCTGACCAAGAGCAAATCTGCCAAGCGCAACACTCGTGTGGGTGCATAGTAGGAACATAGATCACTCAGGATTTTTGGGCCTATGCCCAGAAGGATTTAGTGCGCAATACACAGCGTTTTGAAGCAATCACTTTGTTCTAGAGGTAGCCAATGTAGGCGGCAGAGGAGTTTGGAGACATGACAGTGTTTAAGAAGGGCGAAGATAGCATGAGCAGCAGCATTCTGAACGTGCTGCAGTCTTTTGATCACAGATCTGTTGGCACCCAGGAGTAGCACATTACAGTAGTCCAACCTGGCCAGGATTGATGATTGGATGATCAGCTGCCGAGTTTGGGAGTCAAAGAGACCTAGTATCGGCTTTAGGCCATGCAATATTCCGAAACATATCCCTGCCACTGATTTGGCGTGGGCCTCAGAGGTGAGATCACTGTCCATCATTATACCTAGATTCTTCACCACAGGTTTGGGTATGGGGGATACCCCAAGAGCAGGAGGCCACTACTCATTGCCCCAGAGATGGGAATCCCTGCCTACCAGGAGGTTCTCGGATTTGGCAGAATTTAGCTGCAAGTAATTAGTGCCCATCCCATCCGAGATGGCTGTTAGATCTTGTTTAAATTTTGCTGCATCCTGGCTGGAATTGTTGGAGAGGGCGATCATCACTGCGTATGACACCAGGGAGATGCCCCGGGCTTTGGCCAGCAGAGCATAGACGTTGAATGAGGTAGGGCTCAATGCTGACCCCTGGGGCACCCCACAGAGTAATGGGTGAGTACAGGAGAGAAAAAGGCGGGGCAGTAACTTGGAAGGTCCAACTGTCTAGGAAGGATGATAACCAGGAGAGGGCTTTGCCCTTACCACCGATCTCCTCAAGACGTTGGAGCAGAATCTCATGGGAGACTGTGTCAAAGGCCGCGCTGAGGTCCAGCAGAATTAATGCTGTAGTTCGGCCTGCATCCAAGGAGGTCCGTAGATGTTCTATGACTGCCAGCAGAGTGGACTTGGTACTATGCCGAGGTCGGAACCCGTTTTGAGATATGTCTAGTATTGAGTTCACTTCCAAGTAATGAGTCAAGATCGAATTAACATGTGATTCTGTGATTTTGGACAGGATCGGGAGCAGCGAGATTGGTCGGAGGCTTTCTGGCTTGGACACACATAGTATGGGTTTCTTTTTAGTAGGCGAACTACCTTGGCGTGCTTCCAGGGCTTAGGGACCACCGCCGAGGATAGGGATAGATTAATTAGCTTCAAGCATTCTGAAAGCGTCAGTATTCATGGAGTCGTCCGGGGACCCTAATTTTACCTTAACAAACAGTGCTTCCATAGCATGATGGGAGATAGGGGCATCGAGGTGAGCAAGTCGGTCTCGGGGCCCGCAGACACGTTCCTACCGTGCCACGAGGGGTATCACCTGTGTGGAAGCTACTGTAAATGCGCTCCACCATCTCCAGAAACAATTTGGCCAGTACTTCGCATTGCAGATTAGAAGATAGTTCAAGTTCCAAAATTTGTATAGCGCACTACTCACCCAGAGGGTCTCAAGGCGCTTGAGGGAGGGGGGTACTTTACTTATCAAATATCTAAGTTTTTAGTTGCTTTTTGAAGGAGAGGTGGTTCTGTGTAAGGCGGAGGTGGGTGGGGAGAGAATTCCAGGTTTTGGCCGGTAAGTAGGAGAAGGATCTTCCCCCCATGGTGGATCTATGGATGCGCGGAATTGCGCATCCATAGATTAGGGTTAGGGTATTATTGCTTGTGGTGATCATGTTGGTGTAATGTGCTGCCCTAGTCTTACGGACCAATCTGCGGTACGCCTTAATTGCACTTCTATACTTTAGAATGAAATATCTGGTGGGATCACTTAGCTTCTTCTTTTTCAGATAATTCTTTGCAGTAAGAATTTTTCTGAATGGAATGGAATACGTTTTTATATAGCGCGATAGCTACCCGCAGGCGTCCTAGCGCTTTAACAGAATACAAGTGGGTGGAGCGGGTCGAGGTTATCTGCTGAAGAAAAAGGTTTTTAATTTTCTGCGGAAAAGCAGGATGTTAGGTTCAGATCGGATAGAGAGTGGGAGGGAGTTCAATCAATCAAAGCATTTATATAGCGCACTACTCACCCAGAGGGTCTCAAGGCGCTAGGGGAGGGGGAACCGCTACTGCTCGAACAGCCAGGTCTTGAGCTGCTTCCTGAAGGCGAGGTGGTCCTGGGTCAGGCGGAGGTGGGTCGGGAGGGAGTTCCATGTCTTGGCGGCGAGGTAGGAGAAGGACCGTCCCCCTGTGGTGGCTCTTTGAATGCGGGGGACGGCGGCGAGGGCGTGGCCGGTCGATCGAAGCTGGCGTTTGGGAGCGTAGAAGTTGAGGCGGCTGTTGAGGTATCCTGGTCCTTGGTTGTGTAGGGCTTTGTGAGCGTGGGTGAGGAGACGGAAGGTGATTCTCTTGTTGACCGGGAGCCAGTGCAGGTCTCTCAGGTGTTCGGAGATGTGGCTGCGACGGGGGATGTCCAGGATGAGTTGTGCTGAGGCGTTCTGTATCCGTTGAAGTCTCTTCTGGAGTTTGGCGGTGGTTCCTGCGTAGAGGGAGGTGCCGTAGTCCAGACAGCTGGTGACGAGGGCCTGGGTGACCGTCTTCCTGGTCTCGGTGGGGATCCACCGGAAGATCTTACGTAGTTCCAGAGTTCCAGAGCCTGGCCGCGTTTGTTGAGAACATTCTTCCTCCACTTCTTTCTCTTTTGAACCTAGGAATGATGACTTGGAAGGCGAGGGTCGACCTCAGCTGCCTAGTGGGGTTGTAGGGGGTAATTAAAGTATGATTCAGGGATTCATGAATCAAGCTGAAGAAGCAGTTTGTATCCTCACAGCTTAAAGAGGAAGCTGCATATTGACAAGGCGTTATATATTGTATTGAATATTCAAAGATGGAATGTTCTATTTATGATGTTGTTTCTGTTCTCTAAAGGCCTGCATGTTGGGGCAGCAATAAAAGGTTATTGCATAACGTTAGCCTCCGGGGTCTTTAATGAAATCAAGATTCTATGTTAATTGGAGAATCGCCATTCTATCCCACAATAGTGTGATGATGTAGCTATCTTGAAATAACCTGTCTTCTGATGTGTATATGCTTCTGAATGCCTCAGATCCCTACTTTTGGGGAGTTCCAGAGCACAGCAACTTGTACTGAAAAAACAGTGCCTCTTATGGATTTATACCAAGGTGGTATGATGCTCCTTGTTGCACACGTAAGGTGCAGTATCCTATTTAATTTGTGTTGCTTGAATACTAGTTGTAGGGATAGTGATCCTTTTCCCTAGGAGGCTCTGTGGACAATGCAGGGTGTCTTAAACATTGTCCTTCTAGTTATAGGTAGCCAGTGGAGTGAATGTAGGATTGGGGTTATGTGTTCTCTTGAGTGTAGGCAGAGAAGAAGTCTTGTGACAGTATTGTGGATTAGTTGTATTTTGAGTATCACGAAACTGGGTACACCAAGGTTTTTGGCATAGTCAAGCTTGGAGATGGTGAGTGTGAGGATAGCTTGTAGCTTTTATTGGTATCCAAAACATGGGAAGATGCGACAGCGTTTTGTATTGTGTAGAAGGCGCTCTTTCTGACACTGTTGAAATGTGATATCAAAAATGTTATTGGAGTGGCCTCGATTCCTTTTGGTCATATGGTGGTAGTCTGCTATTGTCCACAGGTCACGACATCTGTCTTTGCAGTAATGAGCTTTCTGTAGTTACTCATCATCATTTGTACTAAGGCAGTCGTCTACTTTTAAGTTGTTGAAGACTTCTGGGCCATCCATTTTTATAATAATTTTTGTTTCATTTGCATATTCATAACAGGCAAGGATGAATTATTTAATCAGGCATGGTAAGGGGGTTAGGTACATGTTGAATAACAGAGGAGATATGGTGGAAGTTTAAGAGATGCCACAGTGTTGGGTATGAGGCGTTGATGTGAAATGTGGTAAGTCTACCAAACTTTGCCAGTCTCTGACATAAGAAACAATTCATCTTAGAAGATTTTCATGTATTCCAAGAGGCTGGGGTCCATAGTTAATTGGCCATTTCTGCAGGGTTCATTCAGATTTTTCACCTTTTGTTGGACTGTGCATTTTGGTTAGCTGTAAAACTATGTGCCCTTTACCCCTGCTAACCTGTAATACAGTGCCTGAGCTCCTCCTTTCAACACGGTGAAATTGGTATAACCTTGATTGGCATATTTAACTTACCTGCAAGTCCCTAGTACATGGGACAATGGGTACATAGGGCCTGTAAGTTAATCGTCACTAGTGGACTGCAGCAACCATTGTACCATCCATTACAGTGATAGGGCATACAGGACTGTAGGTGTACCATGTGTCGCCTTCCTGATACACTTTAAAAACGGAATTTCAAGCTGTCAAAAGAACACTTTTAAACAGGTCGAACCCTTTCTTTTAAATATTCATAAGTCACCTCATACAGGCCCATGAAGCAGGGTGAATGGTATTTCAAAGTAGGACATGTAGGAATTTATTGTTGAACATGTCCATACAGTGGGGAAAAAAACCAATAGCTATTCTCACTGTAGCAAGTCTGCCTGTTCCACAGGAAAACACTGGGTTGTATTACATTTAATAATGCTAATTTTGGTTAGGAAACTGTAATGGCTGGATTTTCTGAGTAGGTGGGATCAGCCCCCAGGGGCCCCTCCAACCCAGCCAGAACGTACTCACCTTCCCTCCTCAGGACCACCTATCCAGGCACCTGGTACCTACCTGAGGATGGGGAACTCGCAATATACAAGCTCATATTATTAAAAAACACCACTAAATCTATAGGGATACTAAGAATACTCACTGATTACTAGGGATATCCATACCCTACACCACACTTATTCACATCAGTTGGTCTCGCGGCCACCCTGACCCAGACCGTTCTACCCTAGGGCAGATATGACACACAATCCTGTGCGTCTACACATGGGCCTGCAGAACCCAATGCTCCCTTTTCCAAACTGTTCGCAATCCTGCGAAACTACACACTAGTTCGACCTCCTAGTGTTCTCACTTATTCAAGCCACAATCCAGTGGGTATAAGCGTTGGTCTCCCACCCAACGTTCTCACTAACGCCGCATATCAACGACGACCACATTCCTATGAACACCTATACATATATATATATATATTGGGAAGTCTCTTCACTAAGGGTCTGCTACTACAATATTAGGAGTTAGCCAATTAATATCGTGTGTTCCCTATTCTCAGCATCATAGGTCCACTCACTCCCTATTTATGTGATCACCACTTACCTGATTGGGATTACTCATCCATTCACGTACCTAGTAACTACCTAGGAGCTTTGTTCACCTGGATTGAACAAGAATACAAGGGGACACGTGCCAGTTTTCTACAAACTGGGGGTTGTTTTATTACAACAATATAAACATTTACACAGATCTGACAAAGACTATAGGTAGAACACACCGCTGAAAGAGAAAAGATTAAACATAACAGGAACACTCCGCTGAAAGGGAAAAGATTAGACATAAAGTGTAAGTGTAACTAATGTGATGAAAACAATATCACCTGATTAGTGTGAAGTCTTGTTCTAGCTGTCATCTGGGTTCCTCTCTCGTCTGTGCCTTGGCTCATCTCAGACTCTCTCTCTCTCTCTCCTGCACTCTTGGGTACACCTCTGCGCTGATCGCTCTGTCTCTGGACTCCTCTTCCCCACACGAACTGTCTCCACCTTCTATCTTCAATCTTAATGGTTCCTGCCGCTCTGATCACCGTTCATTCCACTAGCTTATTCACTCTGTCTCTGCGCCAATGTCCAATTAACTCCATCTGCTCCCATAGGTTAGTCCACGATCTCTCCTCCGTCTCTTCTAAAAGGCATTACTTCAGACTCCAGCTATTCACACCTCCTCCTGATAAGCAACTGCTTCTGACTGCTTCCTTCAGTTCCAGCTCACTATTCAACTCAGCTCTTCTCCAGCTTGAACCCTCTCTCTCTCTCTGCCAACTCCACTCCACTGCTGGACTCTCTGCTTGACTCCCTCTGCTCGACTCCCTCTCTGCTTGACTCTCTGGCTGACTGACTGACTCCGCCTCTGCACTTCACTGATATAGAATGCTGTTTCCTCATGGAAAGTTCCAGCCAGCAGCTTCCTCCCACCAATCCCATGCACCAGGCTCCTTGCGCTAGACGCTCCCACAGTGACCAGTCTGCTTGTTTCGTCTAGAGACCTGAGCCCGGGAACAATTCCTGATTAGATTCAGCTCTGGCCGGTTCTCTCCGGTCCGCTTAGGGCGAACAACAGTTATAACTATAAACTTTGCCTTTGCCCTGAAAAGCCTCTCAGCTTCATCAAGATGGAGTCCCTCTAGCTCTAGGCCTGTAGGCCTGAAAGGGGTGAAATGCTCCTTAGCTCTGTCAGAATACCTACATAAACCATACCAATGTGTCTAATATGTCAAAGCCAATAGGCAATAGACAGGTTAAAGTCAAGAATAAAGGCATATTAAGCAGCTATCCTCTTCTAGGTCTGGAAAAAAGGGCTTAAAAGGGCCAACACAGGCTATGAATACCTATACTAGATGCGAGCAAGATTAATGATCTATATCACTGCTAAATAAAGCCAAAAACTCTGCCATTACATTGCACCCCTAGATCCTTATCTTGCGAGCATCAGTAAACAACAACAACCATCTAAACAAACATCAACATAATCTATCCAACATAGGCTAAAAATACCTATCCTAGATGTGAGCAAGATTAAGATCTATATCACTGCTAAATAACTCTGCCATCCACCCTTAGATCCTTATCTTGCGAACATCTTATAAACAATAACATCCAGATAAACAAACATCAACACAATCTATCAACAAATCAAAACCTAAAAAACTCCCTAAAAACAATGACAACTCAAGGAAATTCCACCTGAAACTCAATTGTAGGGAATAGAAACCTAAAAACAAATCAAAGCACCCTTGACTTGAATGCCGAAACATATCTGAGATTGGATCTGATAACAACAGAAAGTAACCAAAGCATCCTCAAACTAAATGTGCCTCAACTTCTAATGATAACTGGTGAAATCTAGTGATGTAGGGACTTATGTGTTGAATGAAAACAGCAAGGGGCCTAAATGGGGCCTACTTCGGACAACTTAAGCCTAAATGAGGCCTACCTACTATTGTCAACTTAAGAACTAAAATGTGTTTCAACTTCTAATGAGAAAACAAGAAAGGGCCTAAATGAGACCTACCTACTATAGGCAACTTAAGCTAATGATGACTCATGAAACTATTGGTGTAGGGGCTTGTTTGTGGGATGAAAATAACAATGGGCCTAAATGAGGCCTACCTACTGACATTTGTCAATTTAAAGTGAAATCTGAGAAGTAAACATGACAAACTGTTGCAAGGTCTGGATAAACATTAATACATAATCATACTAAAAGACACACCACCCAGAACAATCCAAAGTTTAAGGTAACCACCCTTTGATCAATCAAGGTGAAAATGTAAGAACAGTAAAAAAAAAACAACCCCATTTCTACAAGATAGCTGGTGTAACATCAAGCCAAGAACATCCATTTTACATCATACTGTGGAACACATGTGTGCACCACCATTCAAAAAAAAAAAAAAGTCCTTCATTGGCAAAAACTGTTTTGAAGAAAACAGAAAAACTATAATAGGTGACATATTTTTTGCTTCAAAAGTGGGGCCTGCTTGTCCAAGGGATTATGCATCAAAATACATGTATAATTCTGTCCCAAATAAAACATGTTTGTGAATTTTTTTTTTTTAAAGTGGGGCCTGCTCGTAGTGATGTCAACAGAAAATGCAGGCCAAGGAATTATGTAACTCAGTCCAAATTCTTCAGTGTAGGCCACCACCCTGCATCCTCGGTATCCGGACACTTCCTCCAATGCGGCCATCCATCACCCTTCCGGTCTGGTCTGGTCTGGTCTGGTCTGATTCCATCATCCAAAAACAATAAACTAAAATAAAAACATGAAAGTAAAAAGCTAAAACAAGAAAAGAAGTGGAAGGGGGAGGGACCCACGCACAACCACAACTCAGCAATCCTAGGAACAAGAGAACAAGTATCATAATTCTTGCAAAATAAAATTTTCCATTTAAAAAGCACCCCGGGTGCCTTTCATTATTGAAAAGAAAATATCCTAATTAATTAAAAACATTCAAAATTTAACTTTTAATAACATTGCGCAGGGCCTAACATACCCTAATCCTCACTAAGCCAGCCCCTCCCTTCAGAGCAGGAGCCATGCTACAGTATGAAGCTACTTGAAACACTGCCATATGATGAGCTTCTCTAAGCCAGCCCCTCCCTTAAATAAACAAGCCATCCGCTGAAGAAAATTGGATTGTAGCCAATCATAACGAACAGGGACGTGATCGAAACCTGCAGAGCAAAGGAAAAAAAAACTCGTCTGCACAAACCAGCTGGTCTGCCAAGGTCGACAAACAAATTCCATGCCTGTTCCCAGGCCTTAATTGTGCTAACCAACGAAAGCTAGCATTTTAAAAAAAAACAATTCTGTTACAGTGTACTGCCAATTAAAAAGCTCCAGTTTTTAAAAAGACTTTTGTCCAACTAATTCAGCTAAAGGCAAGACATTTAAAATATGGGCACTTATTTAGAAAGGGGCAACTAACTTTTGCACACAAGATTATACATTCTGCATTTGGGGAAAAAAACGAATTAACATGGTCCATTGTCAGCTGCTGAAAGAGAAATAATTTGTAAAACAACATAAAATGCAGATACCTTTCAACATTGTATTTAATTTAAGGTTTTGCTGACACATTTATAAAAGCATACATTTTAATTTACATTTGGGAAAATAATAATGTTACATTTAATGTTCTTTCAAAGGCACATGGTTGCCTTCCACTAATTAAAAGCACATGTTACCATGCACTGTCGGGCAAGATTGATTATACTCAACCTGTGATCATTGCAACCAGCACATTCCTGTCTAGATGGAAAACCCTCAAAGAAATAATTAATGAAAACAGCCCGTAGCATGCATTCTAACGGGCCATCTTTTTAACATTTCACTCATTTTAAAAGAACACAGCTCTCTCCGTAATCCGACTGGTTGATTTATAACCACATCAGTTCCAAGGCAAACCCACCCAAAAATTCGTAGACGCATTTCAAAAAGAATGTGAAATGAACAAAACCCTTTGCAAAGCACAAGATGTTACCTTCCCGTCAAGAGGTTGACAAAGCACATAGGCAGACCAAGGAACCAAAACAAAAGTCAAAATCAAACCATCAAATAATCCTTAAAATAATCCACTGACTTTTATAGTCAGGTCAGATAACCATGCATATTGACAGCATGTAAAAAATAAAGACTGCCATCTCAACTCAAGATATTAACCCTTTGGCAGCTCAAGCAGAATCATTTCCCAACGTCTGCAGATACATGGGAAAGTCATGAGCACATTTCTTCACGTTTACAGATGACACGTACACATATTTTCAAAAACGTTATCCCCAAGCACCCGAGAGAGATCCAGCTCTCTCCTGCCAAACGTAATGATAACATGCCCTGTCCAAGCCATGACCACATGGCGCTATTCACAAGCCATATTTACAAGACAAGCTTTTCACAAACAGCATTTCCAAGGCGCAATGCACAAGGAACACAACAAATCAACATGAGAACATGCACCTCACAAGCCACAATAATATGGCGCTATTGACAAGCCATATTTACAAGACAAGCTTTTCACAAACAATGCATCCAAGGCGCAATGCACAAGGAACACAATAGATCAACATGAGAACCTGCACCTCACAAGCCACATTAACATGGCGCTATTCACAAGTCATATTTACAAGGAGCTATATTCAAAGAACTTCACAGATCATATTACAATGAACACATTTCACATTGCACAGCATAAGCAAATGCAGCAAGCAATTCAATGGGCAATTTAAAAGCATTTTTTACACACATTTATACAATTGGACCATCACATAGATGTAACTGGCTTCCTCATGTAATGCCATCCTTCAACTCTGACACTTTAAACACCAAGATGAAAACCATTCCTTCCACCCTGAATAAACCAAATGCCATGATGTAATGCAATCTCCTCACGCTGCAACTGTTCAAGCCCATAGGTCTAACAGGCTACATAAACTGCAACATTACGCCAGATGGAACCAGCGTTCAGGGCACTCCCTCAGAACACATGGGAAACTCTCTAAGCACATGGCAAGGTCACACAGGATTCGTAAGATGACGACTACGCCAAAATGTAATGGCTGGATTTTCTGAGTAGGTGGGATCAGCCCCCAGGGGCCCCTCCAACCCAGCCAGAACGTACTCACCTTCCCTCCTCAGGACCACCTATCCAGGCACCTGGTACCTACCTGAGGATGGGGAACTCGCAATATACAAGCTCATATTATTAAAAAACACCACTAAATCTATAGGGATACTAAGAATACTCACTGATTACTAGGGATATCCATACCCTACACCACACTTATTCACATCAGTTGGTCTCGCGGCCACCCTGACCCAGACCGTTCTACCCTAGGGCAGATATGACACACAATCCTGTGCGTCTACACATGGGCCTGCAAAACCCAATGCTCCCTTTTCCAAACTGTTCGCAATCCTGCGAAACTACACACTAGTTCGACCTCCTAGTGTTCTCACTTATTCAAGCCACAATCCAGTGGGTATAAGCGTTGGTCTCCCACCCAACGTTCTCACTAACGCCGCATATCAACGACGACCACATTCCTATGAACACCTATACATATATATATATATATTGGGAAGTCTCTTCACTAAGGGTCTGCTACTACAATATTAGGAGTTAGCCAATTAATATCGTGTGTTCCCTATTCTCGGCATCATAGGTCCACTCACTCCCTATTTATGTGATCACCACTTACCTGATTGGGATTACTCATCCATTCACGTACCTAGTAACTACCTAGGAGCTTTGTTCACCTGGATTGAACAAGAATACAAGGGGACACGTGCCAGTTTTCTACAAACTGGGGGTTGTTTTATTACAACAATATAAACATTTACACAGATCTGACAAAGACTATAGGTAGAACACACCGCTGAAAGAGAAAAGATTAAACATAACAGGAACACTCCGCTGAAAGGGAAAAGATTAGACATAAAGTGTAAGTGTAACTAATGTGATGAAAACAATATCACCTGATTAGTGTGAAGTCTTGTTCTAGCTGTCATCTGGGTTCCTCTCTCGTCTGTGCCTTGGCTCATCTCAGACTCTCTCTCTCTCCTGCACTCTTGGGTACACCTCTGCGCTGATCGCTCTGTCTCCGGACTCCTCTTCCCCACACGAACTGTCTCCACCTTCTATCTTCAATCTTAATGGTTCCTGCCGCTCTGATCACCGTTCATTCCACTAGCTTATTCACTCTGTCTCTGCGCCAATGTCCAATTAACTCCATCTGCTCCCATAGGTTAGTCCACGATCTCTCCTCCGTCTCTTCTAAAAGGCATTACTTCAGACTCCAGCTATTCACACCTCCTCCTGATAAGCAACTGCTTCTGACTGCTTCCTTCAGTTCCAGCTCACTATTCAACTCAGCTCTTCTCCAGCTTGAACCCTCTCTCTCTCTCTGCCAACTCCACTCCACTGCTGGACTCTCTGCTTGACTCCCTCTGCTCGACTCCCTCTCTGCTTGACTCTCTGGCTGACTGACTGACTCCGCCTCTGCACTTCACTGATATAGAATGCTGTTTCCTCATGGAAAGTTCCAGCCAGCAGCTTCCTCCCACCAATCCCATGCACCAGGCTCCTTGCGCTAGACGCTCCCACAGTGACCAGTCTGCTTGTTTCGTCTAGAGACCTGAGCCCGGGAACAATTCCTGATTAGATTCAGCTCTGGCCGGTTCTCTCCGGTCCGCTTAGGGCGAACAACAGTTATAACTATAAACTTTGCCTTTGCCCTGAAAAGCCTCTCAGCTTCATCAAGATGGCTCTGCCATTACAGAAACAGGTAGAAAAATAGTAAACAACTATTTTTAAAAGTTCTCTTCAGAAGATTGCCACCTTGAAGTGGTTGACGGGCTTGCTTGTGTCAACGACCTGGAGAGCCATGCTGGTGGGACCTTACTATCTTGGCAAGATTACCCAAGCCAGAGAGGTCAAATAGTAGAGACCAGACAAAGCAGAATCCACTAGTCCTCCGGTTGGGGGTTTGGCACAAGACCATCAACCTTGTCACATAAAAAAGCATTTATTACGGAAACAACAGGAAAAACCCCTAAATCTTTCAGGTATGAGGGACTTATAGAGTTTCTGCATGAGACATGCATGATTGGCAGTAGTCAGAGCTGCAAGGAAACTGCTGACAGGATGACATATGCTCAGAATGACAAGTGTAGAATTCTGGAACGTAAAACTACGCATGACACATGAAAGCTGCCTCAAGTAACATCGGAAATGAGGCGCTAACGGAAGAGAGGCAGGCTAAAAAACACCTGGAGGTGAATTGTGAAAACTGAAATGAAGGCCCTAAACAACAGTAGGGGCGGGGCATCATACATAAATGTGCTCAAGACCAACAGAAGTGGAGATATGTTGTTACTACCCTACATACCAGTTGGCATAAGAGACAATTGAATCTTAATAGTTACTAAAATCCCATTCAATGGTGAAGTCAGATATTTGATCAATATTAAGCCTGACAGAACATGCAAAGGGCTGTGAGCATCCTTGTTGGCATCAGAATGTGAAATACTGCTTGAATGTTAATCCTGCTTGACAGGTCTGTTGGGATTTTACAGATAACACTTGGGGCACACTTCAAAGAGCAGACAGGCGGCCCTTAAACATGCTGTGGTGGATTAGGACATAAAGGACTAAGTCAGAAGATAAAATATCTTACTTGGGACAAACCTGGTTGGTGTATCCGACCCACGCTCCAGCTCAGTCAGCGTCAAATTACGCCTAGATCCTGTTCCACCGGAACCATTGATTATCATTGGTACTTTGTGCCCCTTGGTGCTATTTTTACTTAAATCTTTAAAAAATCATATGTCTGGTTCCCCATATTGGATTTTTGCCATCTAATGAAATTTTATTTAGTACATTTTACTCTTATTTTCTAATTAATTTAGCGACTATTATTGTTTTGCATTTCAACTTTATTACTGTGAGGGCACGTCTGGTCTGTATCTTAGCCCCTCTTATTTATTTTATATATAGGCTGTTCGGAATTCGGTTAAAACCGACTCTGCCCGATACTACCCTACTGACTGCAAATCAGCTGACCCGGTTTAAACCGAGTATCGCTGAATTTTTCACATTTGATTCACCACTTGGCCATTTACACCTTTTGGCCACTTGAGGGAGCCAAAGCGCATCTCATGAATTCTTCTCAGCGTGTCTGTTTTCCTTTCAGCATGTCTCATGGATTCTGCTTTGCCGGTCTATTTATTTGAAGTGCACCAGCTCGTTAAGTCAGCTGCTGTCCTAGGGCTTTTGTTCCTGTGCGAAAGCGCTTGCTTTGCAATACTTCTACATCATACAACGCTGTTCCAGAAGTATGCCGCAGTCTTCATACACTCACGAATATGTCGCGCAGGGGTTCTAGATATGTTCTAGACACTATCTCTCTGATTATTTATGTGAGCAAGTACAGCGCTTTGGGGTGAACACACAAACTCCCTTACCCCAAAAGCGTTTCAACTCTCTTGAAGCTCCTTCACGTTCGAGTCACTAAATTTAGACTTTCACCCCTCAGCTGCGTCATGCTGCAGAGGCAGATCCATTTTAACTGCCTTTGCACACGCATGTACTTTGCCACTGACTCTGTGCTGTTCTGACTGAGGCTCCTCATCGCCAAGGCATTGGTAATTCCATGAAACATTTACCCCTCCTCCCGCTGTTCATGGCCTTCAAACACACTTACTTTCAGCGCTGTGCTCTTGAAAAGGGCACTGCGCTTTGCATTCGGCGATAGTTCTGTGTAGTGGCAGTTTCTATAGTTGGGCGCCCTTAGTAATTTCACAGCTTTATGAATGGTAATTGCAAAAAGCAATTACCATCCATTTTGCTTTAAAAACAAAGCATACTGTGCAGATCGCCTCGTCAAAAAACAGACATCAGGCACCCGGGCATATTTCATAGGGGCGCATGCGCTTTTACGTCATGTTTTTGGCTGAAAATGAATTTAACTTAAGCAGTCTAGTATGGCCTGAAATTCTGCCAGCCCAGGCCAGCAGCACTTCGGAGTCCCCAGGACCGCCGAGTAATGACGTGTTAAAGCGTCACATTTTTTAAGCAGCCCTGGGCATGTACAGTGTCAGCCCTGTACTCCAGAGGCTGCCTTTCAGTCAATTAGAGCTGCCTCGTACAACCCCTCCCGTTCCCAAGTGTCACACAGTGATGACTTGGGAAAGGGAAGGGTTACAGCCTTTGCAAGAGGCCCTCCAAGCCGTGATACCCATGAGGGCAGGTCAGAAGCGGCTTATGGCACTCATTGGTGCATTAGGACACCACTCCCCTTAGCGTCTGCACCTCCATGGTGACGTGCAGCATGCCCGACCCGCACACCTTTAACAGAGCGCTTCCAATCTGCTCTGCAGGAAGTATGAACTTGTACTTTGACCAAGAACAGCTATACCAAATATATTTACATTTAAACTACTGCACCACTTGTATATACGTCTTTTTGCCAGTTCACCTCAGGCCTGACTAGCCGCAGCCTCTGCTATCCCAGGATTGTGACCCCATAAACAGCTCCTCAAGTCCATTTTAATTACGAGCATCTGCTCTTCCGGTACCCCGGCAGAAGAGACTTTCTTAAGAGAGTGTCTGTATCAGCCCACCCCCCACCCCCGTCGTGTGTGTCACCTCGGGCTGGCACAGCTTTGATGCCTGGCGTCTGTCTCATTGCAGCCACACCCGAATAGTTAACAGGTCTTTAAAAGACCATTTACTTGTAATTTAGGCTTTTGTTTTCACCCCTTGTTACAGCCACTGTCAGACTGGATGTACAGCGCCCCTTGCAATTCCAGCAGTGAAGCCCCCCCTCCTCCCCTTCCTGAGCTCGCTTGCCACTGCCTGCAGTTCCGAGTGCTACGCCATGGCCGGGAGCCAAGAACCGAGCTATAATAAATAAATATAAATGAATCTCGCTCGTGACCTAGTGCTCTCCGTCGTGCTTCTGCTCGTGGTGGGGGCACAAACTACGAAGGATGTATCACCCTTCAACCAGATTTTTGAGTGGGGAGTTTAGGGGCAATTCCCACCACCAGATTTTTTAAGTGGCAAATGAAGAATAAACAAATCTTCTTCAGATCTTTGGGGACTGCACAACATCTTTGTTTAATTTTTTTTCTTCTTTTAATTGTGGTACTTAAGGTATTAAACTTCTACCAATATCGTTCAGTTATGTAAGCCAAGGGACCTAGCAATTTATTTATGCGATTTTATACAGCGCAGACTTTACCCGAAGGTGTCAGAGCGCTTCACAATAGGAACAGTAATGATACATGAGGAGAAAATTACTAGTGAACAAATTAGAAAAGCAAACGTTAAGTTACATGAATCAAAAGTGACAATAGTGAGCAACCAAAATACATGAGGTAGCAATCGGTACATTACAGGAGGAAATAGTGATATGTGTGCAGGTTACAAAAGCGAACAAAGTACAAGTAGAGGTATAATACTGCAATAAGTGATGGGGAATGAAGGTGCTATTTTATGTTAAAGCTAAAGCTGGAACGCCTGTTTTGTAAACAAAGTGTTTTTAGGAAAGTTTAGCTCCTGATCGCAATTAGCTACAAGCATTGGCAAAGCCTCGTGCCATGTGTTGCAGTGTAACGGAAGGCCCATTGTAAAGGTTGAATGGTCACCTTTCTGTTGCTTATGGCTATGTTTGACATTTAAACTTGGTACTAATGAGGTACAATCTATTCCCAGACAGTGTTAACAAGTGTTGAAATAGTGAAGCAATACTATCAGCAAATGTGCCGCATTATGCAGCATAGTTTACATTTTCTTGCTGCATAACTGTCAACCCTGCCACGTAATTTGGCACTCTTCTGCAGCATAATTGGCCCTCTCCTGCAGCATAATTGGCCCTCTTCTGCAGCATAATTGTTCCTCTTCTGCCGCATAATTCCAGTGCCCCATAACTACGTATCATTTTCCTTAGCTATTCACTTTGCGAGCACATTGAAATAATTTGGTGAAGGATCTGTGTTCTAAAAACCGAACTTCTCTGTGTGTAACATAAAACAATCTTGCTTTACATTTAATAGTAATATAGGCTGTATAAACAATTAGAGAAAGTAAACCGGTATTTTGGGTAACTTGTGGGAATGTAGTCAGTGCATGGGAGTATGTATGTGTTCTTGAATATTTCATGTTTAAAAAAGTAAAACTTAACTGTAGAGCAGTATACAATTTCTGAATAAAAATTGAAAAAGCAATCATAAAAGCAAAGTGTTCCATAAACCCCGGTAAAACACCGTTTCAGTTGTTTTTTATGGCGCGAAAATGAGTAAACACTGAAAAGCACTGTTTTTTGAGGTATGGAAATCACTGGAAAACACTGAAAAAACACCACCAGAATTTACCAAAAATAGAAACTGAAAACAGGAAAGCCTATTTATATATTACTAAGTTGAGTTACACTTCAGCAGAATGATTAATTACACCCCCATTCCCACTTTATTAAATGCGGACGATGCCTTGATATGGGCGCACACTCCAAAGAGCCTAAAGAAATTGGTTGCCGCCTTTCCTAATTTTATAATGGGGCTTGACCTGGAAACTAATTATTCAATATGGCCTATAGCCCTATCCGTCTAGATATGTGCACACTTCCTATTAACAACAATAAACTTATGAAAGTATCTAGCTTTCCTTACTTCATGGAGGTTTCTGACTCTTCAAGCTTCAGGGATGCTAACCTTGCTGGAAGACACCAAAAAATAGTTGTCTATTAGGGTACTTTTTAATCTGATCCCTTTGATAGGTGGCAACCCGGTTAATCCACTTTTAGACATATATAAAATATAATGCGTACCTATTGCAACATATAGAGCTAGAATAAGGGGCTATGTATTTCAGCATCTCCTCTCTGCACCTTCTGGTAGCCCATATTATATCTGTCGAAGAGCTTGAGCTCACGTTTACAGAGGACTGTATTATGATTGCCCCTTGGTGCTTTGGTTGTCTATCCATATGGTGCGACTCTTGTGCTACTTTTAACCAACAAGTTATCAGGGTCTGCCTCAATTGTGAATAAAGGATGGGTATTCAATGGCTGTTAACATTTCATGGGGCAACCAGGCAGGCTATCACTGTTTGAGGGTCCTTGCTCTATGAATAAACGTGATAAAGTCTGGGGGAGAAGAAGGAGAAGAGGAGGAAGAACTAAACCTACAATTAGACAATATGTTGTCTTACTCTTAGCATTGGACCATACCTATTGCGTCCGATAGGTCATCGGGAAAAGGGCCTTATTATTTACATTGAGATCAGGCTCTTTACTTTGCTTTTCCTTGGGCCACTCTTGAAATTGTTGTATTACTAAATGCCCTTGTGAAGGTCACTCTAAGCAGACATTGTATATTTTATGTTCTTTTGTAAATTGTATGTAAAATATACAAATTGGTTTTTTATTACCCTTATTGAAAAGTAAAAACTGTGGTACTTGCAGACCTGCATGTTAAGATCTACAGATGTTATAGGACCATGAGGTGTGCTTTGCAGTCGCTTCTTTTCTTAAAGTAATTGTTCATTTTCGTAAATCTATGCCCTCTAATGAATTATTGTAATATTTTAAAGAATATACTTTTCTGATTACTTTTACGATTATTTTATATAATCAAATTACGTTTTTTGACTGATTGACTGACTAGTACTGCAAAAATATTTTACAAGTTGCCGCCAAGTTCAGCTTTTCTGCTCTCTGCCATAGATACCAGGGGGTTGGGCTCTGGTTTAATTACTGACTTTAGCGGTTCACCCTGGCAAGTATTGTAGTTATTACCTGAGGTGGGTACTTACTCCCTCAACTAATAACACAATTTCTTACAGGCTCACTCTTGCAAGTCAGATATTCCAATATTATACTAATGTGTATTATTTTGCTTTCCATAAAATAAAGTACTTGGCTTTTATCAGGAGAAGCACTGGGCTGGACACTTCTCTTATTGCGCTGCTCGGGAATGCTGAGCCGGAGTTATCACACTTCTCAACACAAAACTCCCTGGAAAGCCTGTGACTGCTCACCATCACTACCACAGACGGTCAAAGTACTGAACGGGGTGTACTTGGCCCAGTTTGCAGAGCCATAGTAGGCAGGCCCCAGGACAGAAGCGGCAAACAACACCAGCACCCATGGCTATGGCCCTTCAACCCCTGACTGGCCCGTGGTCTCCTGAACGGGACCCGACAGACACTGATGCAGTCTCATTGGAACTATACCAGCAAGGGGGTTTGCTCTGTCTCTTTCAACCAGAAAGATCTGTGTCTGCTTAGGGAGACCCCTTCATCGGGGTCTAATCTCTCTGACTAACTTACACTGTAATGGTAACTGCCAGTCACATTCAGTAAATTCCTGCACTATCTGCTTATGTGACCACGGGCAAGACAGGATAGCTACCTTATGTGCTACAACCCCACTACCATGCTGTGCAACTCGCCAAATGCTGGTTAACCCACACTATCAGCTACTAAATAAATCAGAGAAAGATAGCCTAGACTGTGAACTCAAACAGCTCTGGGAATACCTGACCCAAGCACCACTGAGCGTGCCACCGGACTCTCTCCGTGGGAGCTTAAAAAGGTGCTCTTCGAAAGAAAAGATTCGGAAAAGTAGAATCCAATTGTACATTTCCAATACAATTTTCTAAATATATGTTAAAAAGAAATACATTTTTTTAAATCAAACCAGACACTAGAATTCATGAAATTCTCCTTTAAATTCATGGTGTGGTGCACATCTGATACTCGTCACAGAGCACAGGAGGCAACACACAGCGCCATTACGCCGCCACCGAGCCAGGAGTCACTTATCCTGTAGCTCCCTTGCTGGGAGAACGCCGCCACCGGAGCCAAGAGTCACTTCCAGGGAGAATCGCGCCGCCGCTCCTGGACTACAGTTCCCGGCAGGCAACGCGGCGGCGCGCAACAGTGACGTCGCGCCAGGAGGCGCTTAATAACAGTGAGAGAACCGGCGGAGTGGGGGAGAGCACAGGAGGCAACACACAGCGCCATTTCGCCGCCACCGAGCCAGGAGTCACTTACCCTGTAGCTCCCTTGCTGGGAGAACGGCGCCACCGGAGCCAAGAGTCACTTCCAGGGAGAATCGCGCCGCCGCTCCGGGACTACAGTTCCCGGCAGGCAACGCGGCGGCGCGCAACAGTGACGTCGCGCCAAGAGGCGCTTAATAACAGCGAGAGAATCAGCTACGCGGAACGCGAGTGGGACGCCCGGGGCGAAGCCCGGGCAAAGGGCGGGCCCTCTACGGCCCTCATCGGCACGAGTAGGCCAGGCTAGGCCACCTCCCTAAAAATCACCACTGTGCACCAGGGATTAGTTCCAGCCTGTTTATTGCCTTGCTTTTGGTTGACCACCTCCTAAGTCCTAGTTACCAGACGGGGGTCGGTAAGTAGTCTGTATAGCTGCCACCGAATTGCCCAGGAGCTTGGAAAAAGGAGGGGGCCTTCGCTGAGAAGTTAATAGCAGATATAACACCTCTACGAAGCAGGAAACGAGTCCGCTGGATATCTGCACAAGACATTGAAGTAAGACATTTGTTTTCAATTTTGAGAGTAATACCTTGTTATTTTATTGAGTTGTGGGTGTAAGACTATCACACACCTTTGTATAACTATGCCTAAAAGAAATCATCACATGGGATCTGAAACACCAAAGAACACCATGGAAAACTACCTTGTTCAAGTGGTTAACAAGATAAACAGTGAGCGCAGACAATCGTTGGGACTGTCCCAGTCACCTATTCTCCCTCCCATGAGCCCACCCACTTCCTCACAAACAAATGAGTCTCTGCTACTAGACTCTAACAATGACGCTCATGAAACAAACTCCCCAGTAAATGTCAATATCGACACCAGTGCAGCTAATGTGGCGGATATTGAGCCACATGTGGACAATGATTTAGATGCACAGGCTGTCATTGTGGTTGAAGAAAATGATGAAAAAGAAGAAGTGGAGGACGAACCATCTGTAAAGCAGTCCTCGAGGGCAGTTAGAGCCTGTCGTAGATTACAAAACAAACGTGGGGAGCACTTTCAGGAAAAAACAAGGTTACATCACCGCTAAAGCCAAAAAGCACTTGCCAGAACAATGAGGAGAACAATCTGAGGGAAATATTGGATGAGGACCTAATGTCAAGAATAGCGGAGCTGTTAGAAATAAAAATTCAGACAATTATCAAGCCACTTATTAGCAAGATTGATAAACTTTCTGCAGAGATAAAGAAATTGGGAGGTACACAAAATGTATTAGCAGATGCGATAGGAAATGTTTTAAGTAATGTTAATAAGGGCCGCGACTGCCCAAAGGAAGATAATGAATCTGGGTTAACATCAGATGCTACCCCACCAGGGCCAACTCTTCCGGAATGCCCACAAAATGGCCATATTATCAATGACTTGCCACTAGAAGCCCCAATTGTTCAACTAATTGATCCACCACATGTCACAGTGCCCCCTAGTTCTGAAGAAGATTCAACACAATTTGTAGTTGAAGCATCACCATTGGTGTTAGTTCTAGCCAATACACCAACCCTACCACCGGGTCAAACCGAGTCAGCCTCGTCATTAATAAGCAAGGCACTATACTGGCTGTCAAATAATATGCGGATAGCACAGGGGGGCGAACAACGGCTGGCGAAATTAAAATGGCAAGGAGGGTTAGATGGATAGGAAATAAGCAAAAAAATGGAAGGGTGACTGTGTGATATTAAATTTTTCTAATCCAGCTGCTCTTCCCGATAATCTATCCAATATTCTTCCACCACAAAGAAGTAGTTCTATAATCCCCCTTACATTAGAGTTCTTTTATAATGAGTTGCAAAAAGCCAACAATCATAAGCCCCTGAAGCCAGCTTGGTTAGCAAGAGATAATGGATGGGGTGGGGGACCTACAATGTTTGACACGAATTATGCTTCCAAAAATAGGGCTGGCCCATGGCAAGTTAATCAACATAACACTCCTCGTTATACCACTCCAGGGCAAAACTGGAACCTAATGGGCAGACGAGGGCCGGGTACACTTGCTAACAACTGTGGGACCTTAGGTAATGGCAATTACAACGGAGGATGGCCAGGTATGCAGCAGAATTTATTGTATCCTATTACCCCAGCACCCATAGGAAATGGCAACTATAATGGAGGATGGCTAGGTACTCAACATAATCCACCATATCCTATTACCCCTGCACCTAGATGGAATGTACCTGCAAATGGTTGGGATTTTGGGGCCCCATCTTACAATTGGGGAGTCAGCACCTCAAATAGGTTTGAGGCCCTAGCTGGTTTAGCTGATTGCGATTGACTTGATGGAGGGGCTCTGACAATGTCATGTGGCATAAAACACACATATCCGGGTTTGCATCCTGAAGTTGCACCAAAGCAGATTGCACTTGTTAATAACTCTCAACAGCTACTGCATTCTGTTGACACAATGGTACGTACACCACATTTAGATGTAAATGGGTCTACTACACTACAGCAGGTAACAGAGAATCTAGGCGTTCTAGAAATAACAAAAATTATCTGTTGGAATATTGCAGGTTTGAAAAAAAACCTTTCAGATCCGGCCTGGCATGATTATCTGGCTAGTGGGGATTTAATCATGTTCCAGGAAACCTGGGGGCTCGAGAATTATTTTAAGGTTGATTATAGATCTTTTTTCATCCCCGCAGTAAATACAAATGGGGGAAGACATTCTGGCGGCCTAACAATATGGGTGAAAATTACAGGAGGCCTGTCCTTTAAGCAAATTGATACAAATAATCCCGACCTTTTATTACTTGAGTTAAAAAACACTAAGGGTTGTAGCATTTACGTGATCAATATTTATAGTAGACCACATCGATCATGTAAAGAATCATCAATTGTAACCCATCTGAGTAATATTGTGGCGGGGTTTGATCAAAATGCAAAAATGATTATAGGTGGTGACTTTAACAGAGGTTTTGAACCTATAATAGGTCTAGAAGACATCTATAAGGTTGAGGACAGTGCCAACAATATCCCTTTGGTTGACACAAATTATAAAGCACCTTGTACAGTGAGTGCCTTACAACTATTGAATTTGACTCTCGAGTCAGGCCTACGTGCCTGCAATGGGCAGTTGCCATCAGATTGCCCCAGCAAACCAACATTTACCAGAGGGGTGAATGCCAGCCATTTAGATTATTTGTTAGTTTCTCTGAATTCATGGCCCATGATCATCGACCTAATGGTGGATGACCGCACGGAAAGTGACCATTATCCTTTGATTTTATCTGTCCAGACTCAGATCTTTAAAACCCTTGACAAAAGCGTTAAAAGTACAGTTTCCTTGCCTCAGGACCCTCTAGTGGCAAATAACCGTAGATCTCTGAAGTGGCCAGTGGTATTAGACAACACAAAAATCATTAGTCAAATCTATAATGTATTTGTGAGGCACATGTCTCCTCTCTTAGGAAATAGTACTGTCATCCAAAATCCTTGTCTGATAGAATCCCATGAACATTTAATTAACCAACTTGGCGAGATCCTGACTAGGGCAGTAAAAAGATCATATAACGCCCAAAAGAGTAAACAAACAGGGATCACCTGGTACAACCAGGAATGCCGAAAAGCTAAAACAGACCTAATTACAGCGGTCAGGGGAGATCCAGCGGATATTGTGAGAATTAAGAGAGCTCAGTACAAAAGAACCCTATTAATGGCCAAAAAAGAGTGGGACGAAAGGGTTTGGTCAGATTTGTTGGACGCATGTAAGTGTAAAGACCAGACCTCCTTCTGGAACCTCATTGCTAGAGGCACCAGGGGGGGCGACTGAATGCAAAGACAAATTCTTAGAGGAGAAAACTTGGGTCGAGCACTTTACCTCATTATATGCTTGTGAAAGTTCTGGCGAGATTGAAGGTTGGGACAGTTTGCAGCCTCTTTTGGCTGCGCATGACACACCTCTTGTCTTCTCCTTGACAGAAACAATCCTAGCAATCAAGGCAGTTAAGCCAGGGAAAGCGCCAGGCCCTGACAGAATACCAGGTGATCTTTGGAAGCACAAGAATTATATTTGGGCTCCTTATATCAATTTATTATCTAATGAAATTGCTCGAGGAGCTCCTGTTCCAGAAACCTGGAAGGGGGCGGAGATTGTAACACTGTTCAAGAAGGGCGATAGGTCAAATCCTTCGCATTATCGGCCTATCAGCCTAATTGACGTGTTGCAAAAAAATTTTGCCCGACAAGTTCTTAGTCGGCTTTCCACTTGGATTGAAGAACACTCTATCTATACAAAATACCAGGCAGGTTTTAGATCAAAGATAAGCACTGTAGACCAGGTTTTTGGATTTTTATGTTTAGTCTGGAAATATACGATTATAAGAAGTTCCCATATATACGTGGATTTTGTTGATTTGAAGGCAGCTTTTGATATGGTTCCAAGGGTAGCCCTATGGAAGACATTAAGTAAGATGGGCGTCCCCGGGAATATCCTTCAAATTTTAATTGGACTCCACGAGAATAATTACGCACGAGTTAGATGGGGACCAAATGGAGAAGTCAGTGAGAAGATAAAAATAGCAAAAGGGGTAAGGCAAGGGTGCGTAATGGCACCTACTTTATTCTCTTTATACGTCAATGACATTCCCGATACTCTTTTGGGCTGCGAGCATGACTCTCCCAAATTGAGCGGGCAAGCCGTTCCGGCATTATTGTTCGCAGACGACACCATTTTAATTTCTCAGACACCTAGGGGGCTCCAAAACCTTTTAAATACATTTAGTTTGTATTGTCACGACAAGGAATTAGAAATCAATTCCTCAAAAACAAAAGTTATGACAATCAACCCTCATAAAGGTTTTAATAAAGTTTTTAAGATAAATAACGAACCTATCGAAGAAGTCCCCAATTTTAAATACCTGGGTATTATTTTAGACAGCAACGTTACATGGAAAACACAATTGGAGAACTCAAAATTAAGGCTGACTCAAAATCAGTGTCCGATTTTAAAGAGGCATAAGAATAGCCATTTCAAAGCAGTCTCACCAGCCATTGAATTATTTAAGTACAAAGTGCAATCATCTTCACTTTATGGCGCGGACCTCTGGGCTTATGCTTTAAAGGATACTTTTCGAGTGAGGGAAAATTCCTTCATTAGGCAACTCTTAGGGATACCTGGGTCAACACCACTGACACCGGTATTATGGGATCTTAATTTTCGACGTACAGATGACTATGCTTCTCTTCGTCCGCTGCTCTATTGGGTCCGCTTATGGTCTGTTGAGGAGCTGGCTGATTTTAGAGAAGCATTGAAAGAGATATTGGCTATAAGGAATATCACGCATTTGCCATGGTTAGAGTACGTCAAAAAATGGTTTGAAAAACTAGGGTTAAGTGACTTTTGGTTTGATCCTGATTCCCTCACAAATAGCTCAAAAAGGATCTTGAAGCAAAGGTACTGGGACTATATTAGAGACTCAGTGTTATCAAACCCCAGAACAGGGACTCTAACCTCGACATTTTTTGAAATTAAAATGACTATGCAATTAGAGCCCCTTATGGATGAAATTTACCCTCCATTTGCCAAAAGCTTATATTTAAAGTTCCGGTATGGTATTTTGCAATTAAAAGAAAGGACAACTAGCTAGAACTGTAATAAGGGGTTGGCCGGGCCGCTGGCTCCGATATATGTGAGCTTTGCGAGATGGGGCTGAAAGAGGATGTGCCCCATGTTTTATTTATATGCCCAGCATACCTTAAAGCCAGGAAAAAATGGCTAAAGCCAATCTGTAAAAGGTTAGGCCTCCGACAAATTAAGGTTGGACTTAGAATTTTTAGGGGAGACACTGCTCAACCGATTGTGTTCAGCCTAAGCCGTTATCTCTTATGTGTAGCCCTGATTAGGAGGATGAAAAACCAAAAAACCTAAGGAAATGGGCTACTTCACCATGTTATTGAGTCATCTGTTAGCTGCTAAAGTGCTGCTTGCTCTACTGTTCTGGTGTATACCTTTTTTAACAAAAACAGATGTTTAATTTATTGTTTTATTATTCTGTATATTTATTTAGTGTTCTGTATACTAGAGGGGCCAATTAAGACCTAGCCACCCTCAAGTGGATGATTTGGAAAATGAATTGAATTCTATGTATTTTATGCAAAGGAAGTGTGTTGATATTTTTATCCACCCGCTATTTTATTATGTATTTAAACTGTGATATGATGTATTATGATTGAATGTATTGTATCTTACAAGGTTTTTTAAACCAAATAAAGATTGAAATGAAATGATACTCGTCAGACTGTTGGGAGATTCAATACACATTAAAATGTCAATGGAGGGTGGTAACCTTGTAAAGTTGGAAAACATAAATAAACACATAAGCAAGGTGAGTGAGCACCTGACCTCTCCCAGAAGAGTATGGTTGTGAGCTGAGGCGATCGCCCAAGAAAGATTTGAAAGCTAATGGGACCAACATGTAAATGTTACAACCCAATTTTCAAATAAATTGGCTAATACTCTTCAAGTCATAGTTAACCGTCCCTGATTTTCTCCAGGGAACTTGGGGTGTTCTCCCCAACCCACCCAAACCATAAACTCTGTGTAACAATAGAGGCAAAGAATGTTCTATTCAGTCCAATCACGCAATTGGCATGGTTTCCTATCATATTTCAAGAGGTGCATAAAATATTCCACACTCTTACCCTGCACATTTAAAAATTATTTTCACTCTTACTTAGACTGAGAATCTACTTGAAAGGGAGAGTATAGAAAAACTAAAGGTGAAAAAGGTCTCAATCTGAAAGAGGTACACAGTGGCACACCAGGCTCCTAGAAAGGATCAACAAGCTTGGTATCAGGGCCTCTGCGATAAAGTGGGTGGCTTCTTTTTTGGAGGATAGAAGTCAGGAAGTTTGGACCCCACCTTTTACGGCCACCATTCCCAGTTCGAAAGTGGGGGTCCCACAGGGCTCTGTATTGAGCCCCACACTTTTTAATCTACATAGGTCTCCACTAGCTTCACTGGCTGAAGCATGGGGAGGCTAAAATAAACGTATACGCCGATGATACCCAGCTGCTCTTTTCGTATGAAAACAGAGCTGATTTTGAGGGTGAAATTAGATCATGCCTCACCAGGGTGTTCAACTGGCTGTTGAGGAACCAACCGAAGTGTAATCCCAAGAAATCTGAGAATTTTTTGGAGTTCACCACCCACGGCTAAATGGAGACTCTGGTGGCCAGGGGATAGGTCTCTCCTTCCCTCCGCTCAAATCACAGTCAAAGACCTGGGTGTTTTAATAGATACTTCCCTCTCGATGAGATCGCAAGTCCAATCAGTGACTAGTACCTGTTTCGCTCTTTTGCGAATGCTGAAGAAATTCCTACCCCTGATATCTTTAACAACGAGGAAAACTGTGGTCCTGGCACTGGTTACCTCCAGACTTGATTATGCGAATGTTCTGTACCTGGGTGTCCCTGAGTATCTTCTCACCCGCTTGCAGGTAATCTAGAATGCAGCGGCGAGATTAGTGCTCATGCTTAACCCAGGACTCATTTGTCCCCACACCTCAAGGCTCTACACTGACTTCTTGTGAGGAAGAGGAATAAGTTCAAGGCGCTGATGCGGTTTTTCAAAGCCTTACAAGGCACAGGTTCTCAGGAAGAGCGTGACCTTCCACACGCCGTCTAGAACGCGGAGGCCCTCCTCAAAAGGCTTGACTGCAGTCCCTCGGATACGCCGGGCTTGCTCTGAGGGCAGCTCCTTTAAGTTTATGGGAGCCCAGGCCTGGAACCTGCCGACCTGGTGGTTTTTGAAAACAGTTGAAAAGCTGGCTCGTCTGCAACTAAAGGGTAGCAGGATGATAGCTAGAGACCTTTTTCAGTGCCGGGACACTCAGGCGAGTAGCCGTACGCTCTATAAATTCTATCATTCATTCATTCAAGTCACCATTAATTAATTTTAAACTTCGAAAATACTACGGAAAACGAAAACTTTTTCCTTCATTAGTTTGAAATTGGCTGAAAATAAACAAGTTGTGTTCAATTCCCCGAACACTCATTTAAATATAAATATATATATCTTCACGGATCTACTAGCTTTTTTTTAGTAAATCCATGGGTTTTATCATCAGATACCAGCCTCACAATTTCGTGGAGTACTCACATGTACTAATGGCCCACATGGACAGAAACTTTCTCTGTTCCATAATTCTTGTAACAGATGCTCATTATTTGCTACTAATTGCCACCAGATGTCAAGAGTGCATACTTTGTGATAAAACACCAGGCATTACACGTGTGACCCCAATATGTAGCATACAACTCAAGATGATGAGGCCCATGATATGTCAAACTGCCCACAATAAACCATGCACTGTCATCTTATGCCAGATGCACTGTAATGTCTAAAAGGCTCACAGAAACTTTGGGGAATAACCTTATACCAGGGAAAATAATTTCTAGCATGCCCACAATATGACAGGAGTAGTCACCTTATGGGGTCTCAAATGCAAAAATAACAGACGACGGAGAGAATGCTAGATTACCCATCATCAGCACACACACATGCAAATTCGGGCTTTTTCACTTTTTACCCAATCTTGCAGATTCTGGAACTTAAGTGCCCAGATGGTGTCACTGCTTCCAATATCCTCTTCTCAACCTGTATGTTCTCGAAGGGACCTCTATTTGTTGTTATTCCCTGTACTAGGAACACAGCCAGGAGCCTGAGGGAGATGATGCGCATCTCCCTCTTTATTCAGTGTTCAGTAAGTCTGCATATAATATAGCTGAGCAGTGCTGACCTGACCCGGGCATCCCTCTTTCTCTCTCTGTGAAGGAGAGATGTTCTGCATATCAAGATCTAAATAACTTGGGTATGAAGTGGTGGTGAACTAAGTTTGAAAGTGCAGGCAATGTTGGGCAACAGCAAGGTTTGACAAAAAGATGCAGTCTGTCCTTACTTCCTTAAGTCGTACAAATGCTACCCAGGACAACCTCATACACACCCTGACACCATTAATGCACATTCTTGTGAAACACTATAAATCCTGCTTGCGTATTCGGGAATCATCGGCAACATTCTTGTTTCAATGGAAAGAGGCGGTTCCTGGTCAGGCAGAATGAGAGACTCGGATCATAGAAGCACAGATAATTGAGGACAACAAAACAGAACTACAGATTGTGCTTTGTTTTGCAAATATTAAATTGAGTCACCTTCAAACTCCTTACCCACGCCTATAAAGCCATCAACAACATCGGACCCAAATACCTCAACGAGAGAATCTCCTTCCACACACCCAAGAGACACCTCCGCTCCGCAGACCTTGCCACAGCAGAGGTACCCCGCATCCGCAGAAATAAAACCGGAGGAAGAGCCTTCTCCTACATCGCAGCCAAGGTCTGGAACGAGCTCCTGGTGAACATCGGACACTCCCCAACCCTGCACACGTTCAGGAGGGACCTCAAGACCTGGCTCTTCGACTGATCCAGAGCTTCCTTCCCCCCAACCGCCTTGAGACCCTCACGGGTGAGTAGAGCACTATATAAACCCTGATTGATTGCACACAATTTGTGTATTCTTCACTTAAGAGGCATTTCCATGGATTTTGTCTAGATTGGCTCCCAAGAATTTTAACTGCTCGGTGCATTCTCCAATGCCACCTCGTATGCAAGCATTGTTGGTACAGCACATCAACAGAGGGTGTGTAACGCAGAGTGGATTTGTACCACACAGTCTCAGAACATTCCTCACAGCACATCAACAGGTCATGCTTCACATTTTTAGAGTAGCGCTCATGCGCACACAGGCCTTAAGGGGTTTGTCATACATTTGTTACTCACCATGAGAGCTGAGAGCTGCATTTGACTTGCAAATATGTTGTATGCTTGTGTTTTCACTCATACTGACACCAGTGTGTGCACCGACTGAGAGCTTGTATTCACAATTGCACAACCGCTTTAGATGCAGCCTAGTAGTCAGTTCCTAGGTACACCATCGGACCAGTCCACCCTGGTAATAATCTAGATTTTCCATAACCAGAGGAATGGTCTGACAAAGCTCCCCCAGGCCTCTCCTTGTCCCAGTGCAATAGGGGGAGGTTCTCCTGCTCAAAACATCCTTGGAGCTGCTTCTGGAAATAACAAGCATTGACAATGCCAACAGGACTGGCTTTAAATGAATGTTGTCTGACAATGTGAAGCATTACAAGTAAATAGCATGGGGATAGATATAGATTGGTGTGGAAGCAAAGAACTTTAGAATAATATTCAGTGTAGGTTGAAAGGTCAGGTGACAGTTGCACTGTCAAGCCAGACCTAAACATCTATACATGTTAATGACTGCCCCCCCCCCCCCATCTGTGCAACTGCCAGAGAAGAGCAACAAATTATCTATCATCTAAGACACTTTAATAGCATTCTAATGCATATGTGCGCACCTGAAAGTTCAACCATAGGCAGCTAGATAAAATAACAAAATGATCACAATGTTGTGGAAGGCAAGTGCTTTATTGTGGAAGCACATAACTTCAGCCCAATCAAAATGTATTCCTGGCTTCCAACGTTTGGGCGGAGCCAAAGTCCCCCCTATAGTGATGCTCACTCAATTGCCTGGCGACAGCCAGGCTGCCAAGCTAGACCATGAAAAGGTCTTTGGCATCCACTGTTCAGTCGGTGACAAAGACATTTTCACTTCCATTCAATAGTGCACAGCTCCTTGGCAGAGGGCGCCTACCAGATCTAGAGAACTAGCTGCACAGAGAGAGTTGGATAACATTTTTCTTTTATTTACTCCTTTTCAACAATAGCTCTACTTCAACCCTGGCTACATCTACTAACAAAAGGTGGCTGTGAACCCATCCATGTGATTTCAGCCAATGCAACTGGCTCTGTACGGTCTTTCTTGCTGGTACAAGGAAAATGTAATAGGCATTTACATTTTTTTTTAAACATCTTTTTTTTCAAAGAAAAAAAAACAGTTCCATCATAATACACATCTTGGAGCAGTGAAAGAGCAGTATTAGCTTACAGTGTGAAAATCACATCAATCCAATCGTTAACGGTTATTGGGATGATCCACATCTAGCCCAGCGTACCCTCCAGCCCGACCCCAGCCTTCAGTCCGTCCCCTGCCCTTCTAACCGCCCTCCCACTGGATCCTCCCTCCTCCCCCCTTCAGAAGTGCAGACCCTAGCTGAGCCCAAAACCATAGCCTCCCTGGAAGGAGGGAACACAGGCATGTCACAGACGATGCCCGGCAGGGCAGGGCCTCACTACTCAGGAATTTACATTTATCGCAAAATAAAACACACTAGTAGTAAAGTCTGCTGCAAGGACTTAAAATAGTGATCAAGGTACCCACTATACCTACAATTAATACACTCCTGAGAAGGTTACCTGCAACAGTCCTCAATCTGCAAATTGAGATTTTCATGCCACAGAATTTGTGGTGGTATCACCTCCTTACAGTATAGGACCTGAATATGGAGTTTAAAATACCATGCTACCAAATATCACTGCCAGAATACGGACTACAAAAATATCATGAACCTACAAGTGTATGTGTAAGGACACATTTACTCTACTTAACCCCACACACATATGCCCTTGATGATATACGGGTTGCCAAGGCATGTAGATGTGAAGTTAAAAGGACTAAATCTATACTTACCTTCCCAATATTTTGGTAGTCAACATTTAGGCTACAATATTTGGAAGCTCAATATCTTTGCTGTGCTTGATTTCCGACATACAGCCCCCACTTACACTAGGGTTTTCGAAAAGCCTCGCTGTGAAACTGGCTACTTCAAGGACAGCAACTCTTATTTCACATAAACTAGAGCTAGCAAAAATTTGGGATTAGACGTTTTCTCACAGCGCTCCATATTTGAGATTCCACACATATGGAATCATGTCCGATTCCCACGATTCTTCAATTTTAGTCAATTACAGTATGTTCCAGGTTTTTTTTTCCAGGACTTCTAATATGTGATTTTTTAACGTAATTGTTTTTGTACTTTGAGCAACTCAGTGGCTTAGCTAGGAAGGTTCATACTTTATGTAAATTCTCTTTGTAGATAAACCATGCTATGTTCATCACTTCACACACTGTAAATTATCAACTTGAAGTTACGATACACTGTGGCTTGGAGGTCCACTAAACTATCCCCCAGTCTACGCTGTTACTACTAAACTGCTACTGACTTTTTTGTGATTCCCACCGCCGTGATGTTTTCACAGCGGTGAGCGAATCTGTTGCAACAGCAATCACCTTCTGTATTTTACACCCTGTCCAGCGCTAACTAGGTTCCAGCGGTGGCCGCAGTCTGTGGGGTTCTCCAGCCTAACTGCTCAAGAGGCCGAGCTCGATAAAAACCTAAGTGCGCATGTGTGTTTTGGTCGGCCTTAGACGGCCCGCCAAAACACATATGCGCACTTAGGGAATGGAAGGCACGTAACACTCCTCCTCCCCCTCCCATGCCTAGGGCCCGCCCATCCCAACACCGCTGGCAAAGAACCAACAAATGCAAAATAAAACGATGCAAGGACATCGTTTTATTTTACTTTACATTTTCTGGCTCTGAGCCAGGCAGTGCACGACACTCCTCAGCCATTGTGGAGGAGCCGCCACTACCAAGTTCACAGCCCTAAAAACATCAAGCCACACAGAATTCACTTCATGCTGTTTATTTTATGGCCCAAGTTTTTCCTCTAATGTTCGATAGAAGTACCATTTAAAGTTCATTAAAAGGGTAATGGTTTTAAGGACCTCTAGATAATGTCCTCTGTCGAATCCCTGGCTCTTCTCCCTCAAGCTTTGATTTTATAGTAACCAAGTGTCAGTATGCTGTATGCAAAAGCAGGACTGCATTAAAACCTCGCTTAAACCAGGATAGCCTCTTTCCCGCCAGTGCGGGAGCAATCGGTGGGCATTTAGCATTTGGAGGTTTGGAGTCCCACTCTTCATCAAGTTGTACAAGCAGCACCATCGACTCTGTAGAGCCAGTTTTGTCCGTCGGCTCAGGATTATTCCCCGGATTGTCTTTTTGACCTTCAATTCCTTTAGAGAGGGTAGGTCTAGGCAACTAAAAACCAGGCCACGGCTCTGAGAAACATCTAAGTATTCCAAAGACTTAGATTCCAGAGGGTAGGACAAACCAAGGTCCTTCACTGGCACAAGCACCTGAAGAATCAAGGTTTTGAGGTTGGGCAATGATTTTGTGAGGCCCTGCATGGTTTCAGGGGAGACTCCCTTGAAAACCCAGAAGTAGTTCAGTTCCAGGGTGTGCACCTGGTGAAAATGAGTCAGCAAAGAAACAGAGTGTTCAGACCAATCAAAAGGCAGCTTTATCTTGCTAAGCTTGGGGGCACTGCGGGTCAATTTCTCAAACAGGGTCTGAAAGCTCATGTACTGATCGGACTTGGCGAGGCAGATCTGGGCAACACTGCCCGACGCAGGGTAAAAATCCACAGGCTCCAGATGTGTTATGGTCCAGTTGAGCTCCAGCTCTTGCAGCTCGCTGCAGTGAATACCCTCCAGGAACTGCAGAAGGAAATCGGTCCATCTGGTCTTCTGGTCCCCAAGGTCGAAGCTAGCCCGGAGGACAAGCAGGCTGGCAGAACGCGAAGTCAGATGGAAAGCATACTGGTAGACCCACTCCTTCCATCTCTCAAACTCCTGAAAAGAGACGAGGATGCCATCCATGCCAGACTGGAAGGCGCCCAGCCTCATGAAGTCTGCCACTCTCCAGAGCCGGGGCGTCCGCATGAGTTTGGCCCAGTTTGCACAGACGAGTGCAGCCATGCATTTCTCTACTTCCGAGAGAAACGAGAAGATGTGCAGCTGACAATCTACTGGCAGCAAACTGAAAGGGAAGCAGGAATTGGTGCGGGACTGATGAACCCATTGTTCGGAGGGTGCCCTGCTATGGTCCATCTCAGGCTCCGAAGAGAGCGAGCGACATGGGCTGGTCTGGCGAGCATGTTTTCTCTCTCTAAGCATACTGCGTGTAGTTATCTGCAAACTTCTTGCCATCTTTGAAGTGCATTAATGGACTGATGGTGCAGCATTTTCATTTCAGGATACAATCTGTTCATAACAAAGAAAAACAGTGGCATTGTATCAAATGGGCGTACTTGGCAACTATACTAAGAAAGTGTTCAGAAACATTTATACTTCAATATAATATTAGTTTATGACATGGCTGATATCCCAATACATATCCAGATAACTGCTCCAGGGCATTAGAACATGCATTACAGGATTTACAACAAGCTGTGCAAAGGGCAGGCTTATGTCCTATAGAATCATTGTCCAGCACACCTGACAAATGTAAGATTCATCTGACTGGACTTTTTTCATAGATACTGCATTTTCATTTCCCCAGTTCAGAAATCACAAGTGAATTAAACAATGTCATAAAGGTTCAGGTAAATTATGCAAAAGTGTGCGCATGCAACAGTTCCATTTCGCAACGCGAGGCATTTTGTAATCAAAAACGGGGTTTTAGCACTGACCTAGGAATCGCACACGCTTGTGCGATTCCTTTTGTGCTACCCCATTGGCCTTTGCGTGCGTCTTTTTATAAAAGACTGCACGCAATTGGCCAAAAGAGGGCGCGTTACTCCGCCCACGGCCTATTGGTGTCTATTACGAGCTTGGTGCGCGTAATAGACACCAATAGGCCGTCACGTGATTTCTATTAGCGTGCACACACGGGCGCGATCATAGAAACACATGGCTTGCAGTGGCGCGCGCTCCTGCTTCTTCTTATTTTTAATTGCGGCTGCTATTTTCCACCTAAAACTCCATCTAGGGACCAGCTGTAGTATTGCAGGCTTTACAGCAGCTTTCAGAAGGGGCATCTATCTTCGTACACTGAGCACACTTCGTCAGCTCCAGTATTTAAGCAATACATCGTCTACAATGCACCTCCCAATTGTCGTGACTCCAACTCTATTTGCACCCCTTTACAGTTTATTGTCCGATGGTGAAATTAATAAAGAAAATTGCGGCTGCTATTTTCCACCTAACACTCCATCTAGGGACCAGCAGTAGTATTGCAAGCTTTACAGCAGCTTTCAGAAGGGGCATCTATCTTCGTACACTGAGCACACTTCGTCAGCTCCAGTATTTAAGCAATACTCAGTCTACAGTGCACCTCCCAATCGGTGTGTGTGTGCACATTATCATCTACAATGCCAATACTCTAACTCTCCCACATGCGAGACCTATTGCATTGCAAATGCTTGTTTTTAAATTGTCCTCTTACAATTTCCCATATATGCCAAATGGAACTAAACCCCTACCCAGGAGGCATAGGTAACCTTTCTGTAGCAGTAGCTCTACAAACAAATTCACCCCATAGGAAAGCGTATTTCAATATGCGATGGTCCTAGGAGTTTGTGCCACCCAACACAAGCACTTCTTTTTGCAAACCCTTCAGGATTTCGCGGTTTGCCTCGAAATCGGCACTTTTGTAAAAATGCCGCGATTTTTACAAAAGTGCCCGCGAAATATGCACTTTTGTAAAAATGGCTGGATTTTTACAAAAGTGCCCGCGAAATCTAGACATCCAGACCGGGGCGGGTCTGCGGAGGGGTAGCGGCCCGGAAGGGGGGGGGGGCCCGTGGAAAGAGCCATCTGGTTGATCTCAGGCCTGTGGAGGCAGTGACAGCCCCCACTCCGTGGGAAACCTGGGAGGGGCAGCTCTGTGGGACCCCCCAGGGGTGCTCTCTGCTGATCCCACGATCAAGGGTAGAGAGAGAGACGTGTTGTAACTTGGAGGGCTCGGGGGCCGGGGGCGCTGTCACTCAGGATATATGGCTCTTTCAGAGGAAGCTGTGTCTGTAATTTACAGAAACATTTAATGCAGCTGCAGACCACGGGATCCGATCCTGCCGCAGCCTGTCCAGGCACCAGCCCTTCTGGGGGCTTGCTTCACTCTCCTGGCTCCCGGATGGGCCCTTGACTGGAGATGTGCACTGCCTGGGCCCCTGAGGGCCCTAGGGGGACTTCAGTGTCCGCAGACAGCAGCAGCTTCAGATAGTTCAAGGACAAGAGGAAAACATCAGTGCCCGGCGGCACAGGCGTCAACGCAATACAGACCAACACACAGGGACCAACACACACAGACCAAAAACACACCAGAGACCAACACACACAGACCACAGACACACCAGGGAACAACACACACAGACCACAAACACACTGGAGCCCAGCACACACAGACCATCATACATACCAGGGACCAACACACACAGACCACAAACACACCAGAGACCAACCCACACAGACCACAGACACACCAGAGACCAACCCACACAGACACACCAGGGACCAACGCACACAGACCACAGACACACCAGGGACCAACGCACACAGACCACAAACACACCAGGGACCAACATACACAGACCACAAACACACTGGAACCCAGCACACACAGACCACAAACACATTTTAAATGCTCAATCCTCACTTCTGCCATCTCTTGGCATGTAAGGGCATACAAAGCATTAGTAAACAGACTCCAGCATGGTCCAATATCTCAGCCACACTAGTCCGTCTTTCCAGAAACGCAGCTTTTCTACTTGTACATTTCGTTTCTCCTTTAGAAATGTGACATCATATGGAATTTTCAGGGCCTCCTTCATTCACAATCAATTTTTTGTGCCACACTTGAGATTTATAACACATTTTAGTTTTTTTTTTGCATTCCTATTAAGATCTAAAAGATAATTCTAACAAGCTTGTTTGTAACTGTCTCCAAAATGCAGACTATTATTTTAAGCTGTCACCCACAAGAATGTATGGCTGGTTTTAAGTGCCAGCTCTGAGGCGAATTGTTACAAATTACTGGGGTAATCTAAGAAGTCCATAGGACATGGTTGGCATATGGTAAGTAGAACAATGTGGTCGTACTGGCAAGTAATCCAAGAGAAATGCAATATTTAATTTGCATCGTAGGCGAGCGAAAAACAGGACTATGAATAAATCAAACTTAATACTGCGTTGAATAATCAAATCAGATTTTATATATCAAAATCATTCACAGTATATACAAAACTCGTAGAGTTTATTCTTTAGTGGTTGCTCAAAATAGAGTGAAAAGAAAGGTGTTTTTAGAATTGCTCATGTGCACAGTGATAAGAAAAGAAAGTAATAGGGAATTAATAACTGTTCACAAAGTTATCATAGTTCAATATCTATGGTCCTGAAAACTAAAGTGAGCCAAGGCCAAGAAGCCTGTCGGAGAGATGTATACACTATTATTTTAACTCTTGTTCAAAGTAGGTGGTGACTTGAACAAAACCACACCCCTCAATGATATATATATATATATATATATATATATATATATATATATATATATACTGGCAGGGCGAGCTTCCACGAATAAAAAGTAATTTTGCTCACTGCATTCTTTGGGTCAGCTCCTCTTTCCTCGCTTTGAAGTGCTCTGGTGGATGGTGGAGTTCGAGAGCTTTTGGATTGGGTGTGATTGATTATATATATATATATATCGACCCAGTGTAGCAGGAACCATGCACTCTGGGAGTTGAAGTCCAGAAACTAGGACGGACTCCAGCGCGATGTGCCGACTGCATCAGGGGGAGGAGCGCCAGGCGCTGGACATTTACATGGGCAGGAGGGAACATTTGGGATCGTCATTTGCTGCAATGCTGGGCGCTGAGGAAGGCTGAAACCAGCCGAAATGCATTCGCCGCCATTGTTGGGGAGGAAAATAAACGTGTTTGCCGACCTGTCAATCCCCTTGGCTCTCCGCGTTCTTCTTTGGAGGGATGGTGTTGGAATATATATATATATATATATATATATATATATATATATATATATATATATATATATATATTTTCCAGGCTTTGATGGTCAAAATTGTCGACATTTCAACCCAACTGTTGCATGAGGTAAATTTGGTCCTTGCATGCAGGTCTTCATTGACACAGTACAGAGTAGGGTGATTTATATAGGGCAGCCTAAAAAAAGACACACTTAATTAGTTCTAAAGAGGGTCCTATTAAAAAAATTCACATCGCAAAATAGTACAGAGAAGTACTAACTTCACAGTGGTGCAGCTGGAGAAAACACTTAGTATTTTTGGAATTTTGTTTCCGCGATGAATGAGTTGGTTAACACTGGTGGTGTTTCCTGGTCCTTTACTTTTTGATAACGCCCTCACAGATGGCTATTCATATTACTATAGGTGATCTCAAAACTTTATTTTGAAGGGAAAAGCTAGACAGCCCTACTAGCTCGTGACCACACCCTGGCACACTTAATTATGCATGTGCGGTACTAGACACTGTTCACAGTCTGGGTGGAAAATCTACTCTAGAACACTCTACTCAACTCTATGCCACTCTACAATATTATTCCATTCACCAGCACTATAAGTAATTCTGCCACGTGCCCAGTGTGCGGCGGGCCTTAGGGGGGGATTGCTTTTGGGGCATTTATTCATTAACATGTTTATGTCCTATATGCAGCCTTGAAGCCAAACAAAGTGTCTACATTGTAAATAAACCAAATATACATAGTTTCATGTTGTTAAACAACTAAAAAAACGAAGATATCTGTGTTTGTTGTAGGAAAAACCACCAAATAAAATGCCGCTAAATTGCCGCTAAATTTCCACATTTGTGCCGCTAAATTTCCATTTTTGTGCCGCTAAATTTGCTAATCAATGCCGCTATATCCTGGGGGGGGTCTGTTGGGTAATGCTGCAGTATAGCTGGTTGAAATATGCTGCAGGAATAGGGGATGATTATACGTGCATTTAAGGGGCGCTCTAACATAAGAGCAAACAAATCTGTGCTCCACCCTGCTCTTGTGCCAGAGACGGTATTGTTTCAGCGCGTTTGCCGCTAGCGCTCCGCTGTGCTCCCCCCTCCGCCTCCATTTTGTTTGTTGTGGTAGACCTCGTGTGCCCGCCCCGCCTCCCAGCTGAGCCGCCCTCCCACTGTCCTGAAATAGCGCTCCTCTCCCTGCAGGCGCCGTGACTCGCTCCTCTCCCACGAGCTGAGTGGTCGCTCCCAGTGTCCCTGCAGACAGCTGGTATCGTAGCGCTGAATTGTTAAGTTTATTGCCTTCTATTTTCACGTGCTGTATGCTGGCTTAGCGCTTTGCTGAAGTAGCGCTTTGTGTATTCAATCTGTGCTGTTTTAAATTGTTTCAGCGCGTTTGCCGCTAGCGCTCCGCTGTGCTCCCCCCTCTGCCTCCATTTTGTTTGTTGTGGTAGTCCTCGTGTGCCCGCCCCGCCTCCCAGCTGAGCCGCCCTCGCCCCTCCCCCTCCACTATCCATATATGACAGGAGTTCCCACGCGCAGCGTTCGCGCCCAATTCGCGCCGAAGGTGCGCCAAAGGTAAGCCCGTCTACGCCCGTCCGCGCCTGGACCGCGCCCAGCGCCAGACCCCCTGCCCCTCGCGCTGCCCAGCCCTCCCGCATTACCTACGATGCCGCCACCCTCCTAGCCCTTAACCCCGGTCGCGCCCCCAACTGCGTCCAAGCCGCTCCTGGACACACCCATGGTCCTTTCTCTTGCTACTCCTGCAAATTCATCGGCACCGACAACATCTCCGCTACAACCACACCACAGATTCCCGACCCCAACCACCTACAATGCATCCTGCTCAACACCCGCTCGGTCCATAGGCATGCCATTGACCTCTGGAATCTACTAGACACCATCTCTCCAGACATCGCCTTCCTAACAGAAACATGGATGAACGCTTCCTCCGCCCCAGACTTCACCATTGCCATCCCTGAAGACTATAAGATCACACGCAAGGACCGTACCGGCCACACAGGAGGAGGAATCGCTATCGTCCATAAAAAATCAATCCACATCTCAACCAGCTCTGACGTCAACCTCGCCAACTCTGAACACCTTCACTTCCAGATCCACATCGACCCAAAGACCACACTCAGAGGCACCCTCCTTTACAGACCACCAGGACCCCGCGCAAAATTCAGTGAAGACATCACGGACTTCATCACTCCACACGCGCTCCCCTCCAAAGATTACATCCTTCTGGGAGACCTCAACTTTCACCTTGAAAAGAACAACGACCGCAACACCACCACCCTCTTGGACAACCTCGCCAACCTCGGACTTAAACAACTGGTCACTTCCCCCACCCACATCGCAGGTCACACACTCGACCCCATCTTCACCTCCAGCAATCATGTCTCCTTCAGCCACACTACGGATCTCCTCTGGACTGACCACAGCTGCGTTCACTTCACCTACAACAAGCCGAAACCCACCAACCACCTCCAACCAACTCTGCAAAGAAACTGGAACAAAATCACCATCGACCAGATCTCCTCATCGCTCCTTCTAAACACCCCAGCCGACTCTTCTAACCCAGACCAAGCCGCCGCCAACTTCACCCTATGGTTATCCAACACCGCCGACATCCTAGCACCACTGAAAAAACGTCAACGCAAACCTGGCAGCAAGAAGGCCTCATGGTTCAACGATGATCTTAAGAAGTCCAAGAAACTCTGCCGCTCCCTTGAAAAGGCCTGGAAAAAAGACCCAACCACTAGCACCAAGGACGCCTTCAAAAACGCCACCCGCACACACCACCAACTAATCCGAAAGGCCAAGAAAACAGCATTCAAGGATCGACTAGACAACAACGCCCACAACAGCAAGGAACTTTTCAACATCGTCAAGGAATTCACCAACCCCTCGGCCAACTCCAACGACATCACCCCGTCTCAAGCCCTCTGCGACTCCCTGGCTCTATTCTTCCACAACAAAATTGCGGACATCCACAACAGCTTTGACAACCAACCCGGAGACCAACCCACCCAACCACATGCTGAACATTCTCCCCCCTCGAACACTCTTAACGACTGGAACCCAATCTCAACTGAGGACACCATCCGCCTGATGAACTCTATCCACTCAGGATCCCCCACAGACCCATGTCCTCACCACATCTTCAACAAAGCAGACTCCGTCATAGCACCGCACCTCCGAGACGTCATCAACTGCTCCTTCAACTCCGCCACCTTCCCGGAAAGCTGGAAACACGCTGAACTCACCGCCTTTCTGAAAAAACCCACAGCGGACCCCACCGAACTCAAAAACTACCGCCCCATATCGCTCCTTCCTTTCCCAGCCAAAGTCGAGAAAGCTGTCAACAACCAACTCGCCGCTTTCCTCGAAGCCAACAAATCCCTCGACTCCTCACAATCTGGCTTCCGAGCAAAACACAGCACTGAGACCGCCCTCATCGCAGCAACAGACGACATTCGAACTCTACTGGACAATGGAGACACAGTCGCCCTCATCCTCCTCGACCTCTCTGCAGCCTTCGACACAGTCTGCCACAGCACCCTTTTACAACGCCTCAGAAACATCGGAATACAAGGAAAAGCACTTGAATGGATCACCTCGTTCCTCACCGGAAGAACCCAGAGAGTCCGCCTTCCACCATTCAAGTCCGAGGCCACTGAAGTCATCTGTGGCGTACCACAAGGATCCTCACTCAGTCCCACCCTCTTCAACGTATACATGAGCCCCCTTGCGGCCATCGCTCGCCAACACAACCTCAACATCATCTCCTACGCGGATGACACTCAACTGATCCTTTCTCTCACCAATGACCCCAGCACCGCCAAAACAAACCTACACAAAGGAATGAAAGAAGTTGCCGAATGGATGAAACAAAGCCGTCTGAAACTGAACTCAGATAAAACAGAAGTCCTCATCTTAGGTACATCCCCCTCTGCATGGGACGACTCTTGGTGGCCGGAAGCCCTTGGAAAAGCACCCATCCCGACAGACCACGCACGGAACCTAGGCGTTATCCTGGACTCTTCTCTCTCAATGAACAGACAAGTCAACGCCGTATCCTCATCCTGCTTCAACATTCTTCGCATGCTCAAAAAAACATTTCGCTGGATCCCCACCGAAACCAGAAAAACAGTCACCCATGCTCTGGTCACGAGCCGACTGGACTACGGAAACACCCTCTACGCAGGTACTACCGCTAAACTCCAGAAGAAACTCCAACGAATCCAAAACGCCTCAGCCAGGATCATATTAGACATCCCGCGTAACGAACACATCTCTGGCCACCTGAAAGACCTCCACTGGCTACCCGTCAATAAGAGGATCACTTTCCGACTGCTAACCCACGCACACAAATCACTCTACGACATCGGACCAGAATGCCTCAACTCACGACTGTCCTTCTACACCCCCTCCCGCCAACTACGTTCTTCCAGCCAAGCCCTCGCCACTGTACCCCGCATCAACAAGACCACCATGGGAGGCAGATCCTTCTCATACCTGGCAGCTAAAACATGGAACTCACTCCCCACCTACCTTCGTCTTACCCAGAACCACCTAGCATTTAGAAAGCAACTTAAAACGTGGATATTTGACAAGTAATCCTCCTCCCCTCCCTATGCGCCTTGAGACCCTCTGGGTATGTAGTGCGCTATATAAATTCTCTGACTTGACTAATGAAAGGTAAAGTATTAAAGCACAGTGACAACTCTACTTTTATGCCCCAACACATGTGATGGAGGAGTGGTTATGGCAGTTCATTGTTTAGTGCACAAAACCCCGCATCCCTGTGTATCACTGGCTTAGGTTTACGCATAACGCCTATTCAATGGAGTTGTTAAAGAATTTGCATCCATGAAACAGCACTATAAAGTGTACACTACAGGCAACCGTGTCTTTGGTCAATGTGATCTTATCGACCATATGCACTCTTCCATGTCTTGCTAGCTTATTACTGCTCATTAACGGAGAGAAGCAAATTCATGTATGGAAGATTCATTTGAATTAGTATATTTATTTTGGAAATACATTAGATTTAATCACTGTTCCATACAAAACAAAAAGCAATTATCCAAAACTTTCATTAGTTGATCATTAAGTATATACCATTTGATCAACCATATGTGTTTCACGCTTACGTAGTTTACACCCATTCAGTTTTATCAAGGCTTGGTTTGCTAACGCTTATGAAGAGCAGATGTCCAGTACTGTCAAACGATACCTTGTAATGAGGGTCCTCTTACGAAAAGCTACGTCTATACTGGTCTGTTAAGAGAAAAGATTGATTTAGAAACACTTTGAACCACTGCAACTTTTTAGTGGCCTTAAATTGCAATGAGATTGTCTGGTAGAAATCTTCCAAGGTTCATGTAGACCCCTGTGTGGGAACGAACTTACGCACTTTATTAAGCAGTATAGAAGATAACAAGTCTTACAAGAACATACATCGTTGTTATTTGAGCAGTGACAGCGCCTCGCCACCTACTTCCCGCTAAGCGAATTGGTTAGTAAGGCTAATCCCAACGGACCTGTTTAAAGTCATCAAGGTCGACGGTGGAAACTGTCACTCCTAATTGATAGGTCGTAGGGTAGTCCTCACAGTATTTGCATGCTTTGCAGGCTTAAAAAAAAGAATAAAAACATTCCTTGTATTATAGCACCTCAGTGCAACATTTATACAATCCAATTAATCACCTTCTAACGCTAAAACCTTCAGACATTTTGAAAAGAACTACATCGAGCATATCATCTTCAGACAGGAGTCAAAAAAATCAGAAAGTGACAAGTATAAGAAATAGCTTAAATGCATAATTTAAACCCCATAGAAGCTTCAGAATATTTCTTGCAAATGCATCTTGCATCTCAGTAACACAAGGAACATATACAGTTCACACTGCTGGAGCGGTGCGTGCAGAACCATTGGCTTCTCTTCACGCACACACTGATTCCAGCTCTTTTTCATTTGCTCCATGCACGTAATCCATCCTTCTGGCATTGCTTTGTTAGTTTTTTTTATATAAATGAAGAGCTGCCTAACAAATCTGTTTTTAAAAAACAACTTGCAAACTGTTGCTTACACGTGTCCGTGTTGTCCCCTGTAGACCATCTCCTACACGGTGCAGGGCTGCCAACCCCTGCACCCATCCACCAGCTGAGACCGGCTAGCGGCTGCCTCAGATCCATTGTACCGCAGCTGGAGCATCACTTCCGGGATAACAACGCCGGAAACTGAAGAAGGACTACTTCCGGTATAACGTTCCATACTACATCTGATCTCGAAACCGCGCCTCTGAAAAATGTCTGAAGCCCACTTCCTAGGAGGCAGGCCATCTTAGATTGGTAAACTTAAGCATGACGCCAGGATGTATGTTAATAATTACTGGGTGCAGCAATACCAGTAAAATACGTAGCATAAAATAACGTTATTTACACGTATTTTCTAATCAAATGTACGTGTGTTTATGATATTTAGCTGAGCTTTTAAAAGTGCCCAAATAACATTTAAAAAATATTCATGACGTGTGTTATCGTGTAAATATTATAAAACTGTGCTACTCAGAGTGACTGTTAGAAAAAGACGGTTTGCTGTAATTTACCAATCTTCATTGTTGCAGGTAGAAATTCCCTGTGATTTAAAGGATGCACAGCACTGCTTGCTAGAAACATGTTTTTTGCTTTGAGCGGCACACTCGCATTGCAACCAACGTTCACAGTTTTATTAGTGACTAGCAACGTTGTCCGGGTATGAATTGCTGCCGGCCAGTAGTATATTGTTTTGTAGGATAATTTCGTTTTGATAGCATTTCTTATCTGTGACAGGCCTGTGAAACGCTCCGATTCACAGTGCACTGCTGATGCATTTAAGAGTGCACGTTCAGTAGTGTGTGAACTCGAGTTTCCCTACTTTATTTTACCTTGCAATATTATATAGTGTGAACTCGACAACATGGCATGAGCACAGTTTACATTACAGAAGAACACATTCATTTGTGTTAGGCACGGGGAGACAAGCGATTTGCCTGGAATCACTGGATGTTGAGCTGATGCCGAGATTCGAACGTGGCTCCCCAGCTCTAAAGTTCGCAATTCTAGAACTTGTAGCGGGAGGTGTGTCTAAAAGTGTATGTCGGTGCTGGCCATGAGAGATACCTGTGCATTTTTCAAATGGGTGGTGAAAAAATACGAGTATGTTGCTGGAGATGTGGGCCGCTGTGCCACCAATGTACTTACCGGTGGAGGGTAAACACCCATTATTCCGCAACTTTCTTTCCGCATACCATCACTAAGCATACTTTCATTACGAAAGTACCATGACTCTGCAATGCCATTATAAGCATGGCATTACATTTTATATGCTTTTACCACGCATACATTTACAACGAAATTCGTTGTAAATGCATGAATGGTAAAAGCATGTTTTTTAAAATATTTGGATAAGGTAAGTATGGGTATAGGGGTATATGTTTTGGGGTACTGAGGTATATGTTTTGGGGTGTTTGGGTATTTTAAGGCTTCAGATATAGTTTTGGGTTATGGGGTACAGGGGTAGTTTTAGGGTTTAGGGATAGGTATGGGTTTTGGGGTACAGGGGTATTTTTAGGGTTCAGGGGTAGGTTTGGGTTTCAGGGTACAGGGGTATTTTAAAGGATCAGGGCTAGGTTTGGGTTTTGAGGTACATGGGTATTTTTAGGGTTGAGGGCTAGGTTTGGGTTTTGGGGTACAGGGTTATTTTTAGGGTTGAGGGTTAGGTTTGGGTTTTGGGGTACAGGGGTATTTTTAGGGTTCAGGGGTAGGTTGGGGTTTTGGGGTACAGGGGTATTTTAAGGGTTCAGGGCTAGGTTTAGGTTTTGGGGTACAGGGGTATTTTTAGGGTATAGGGATAGGTTTGTGTTTTGGGGTACAGGGTATATTTATAGGGTTAAGATGGGTTAGTGTTTAAGGGTGTTGTGGTATTTTAAGGAGTAAGGGTGGGTTATGATTATGGGGTGCAGGGGTATTTAAAGGGAGCAGGGTGGGATTAGTTTTTAGGGTGTGAAGGGTAATAAAATAAAATAGTAAATACAAATAATATAAATAATGCAATCTAAAAGAATAAATGTTTTAATTAAATAAAAAAATTGTATATATATTGTGATCAAGTCCGGGTTCCCGGACGAAACGCGTCATGCTGCTGCCCATTTTGGAATAAAGCACTTCTTCACCCTTCACCCTTCGTTGTGGTCTGTTCCTGCTTTTGTGCTGGTGTTCGCTGAATCCTTGTGCTGCAGGATTGTGGACTTCAATATATATATATAAATACACATATATTTGATGTTTTAATAATGTACTTTTACAATGTATATGACTTTACCACATATGCATTTGCGTTATAATGGCATGCGTGATAAAGTCATATGTCTTTGCGAGTAATAGTCCCGCGTTATAAAAATTGCGGAGTGATGGTATGCAGGATGTTGGTTTGCAGAATATCATCACATATTCCCGGGGGAGGGATAGTCTCTTTCTTGCTATTTCCGTGGAGGTGGGCCTTGTGTCCGGATGTGCGTGGCGCGAGGCCTGTGGGCAACAGAAGAGGAAAATCTCCAGTGTGCGCTTCAAGCGTCACCGGAAGTTAAGGCGAGATTACATTTCCCACACAATAGCCCCTATTTACGCTCCTTCCGGCCCTTGGGAATAGCGCCATGCCTGACCTCCATACAGTAAAGCAGGTGCACGTCACTGGGAGCGCCGGGCAAGCACACCCGGAGCTGGTATGTACAGAACCTGGGAAGAAAAAAAAGTGAAATATTGGGTACAACGCTTGCTTTTTTTCCCCGTAATCCCGCGCCCCGCACACGCCCACGCCCCCAGCACACGCCCACAGCACACGATATGAGACATGGCATGAAGGGCGGAATGTACCACAGGCCCCCAGCGTTTGTCACGCCCCCAGCACACGCCCACAGCACAACGCAGACACACCACAAGGGACTACTTTCCTGGCAGGGTTCTTTACCTTGTAAATGTATATGGTGGGCGTCTGCATAGCCTATGTCCTTCTGCTGCAACTGCCCTTTCCAACGCTGTATTGGGTGTTCTAATTGGTGCTGTGGTTCCTGAGATTACCTGCCTCAAAGGTTTGGGCTCTCTCTTTATTATATTAGTATAGATGTGCTGTTTTTCTTTGAATTCTGTGACTTGTAGTCTTTGTTCTACAATGGAATAAACGAGAATACAAGTCCGGGAATTCAAAGAAAAAAACATGGACTAAGCAGCGCATCACGCATGGACCTGGGAAAATTGACAAGATATGCAAACATGGTATCACTATCAGCCAAGCAGAATTACTGCTTTTCAACCCTTTTGTACATTTTCAGCGTTTTGCAAAATATTGCAGGACTGGAGTTATAATAGTAAATAATACCCCTTAATTATTGGTAGCAGGGTTATACTCCCCCAAATGTTCCATGACTGGAGTCAGAATAGTAAATTTAACCCCCGTTTGCCTGCAATGCTAACCGCTGCCATGGAAGTGCAACGCTAATATGGCCACCCAATGTTGACAAAAGAAAGTGTGGGCGTTGTGCTTGTTTTTCTTTCCTTCTCATATTAAACGTGAATGAGCTAAACTTATGCCAACCTAGTTATGTTTACACTGTCCTCCATCTTGCAACAACATCACAATGTATCACGTGATGACTGCTGCTGATGTTGTTGCTCTAAATAAAGAATTGTGAGGATCACTCTGAGAACCAGAGTGCGTTCCCAGAGACTTTCTCTCACTGTACCTAACAAAGGACAGTTCAATTGTCTTGATCCACGTCTATACAATGTTTCAATTGAGTTGCTTCAATAAACTTTGAGAATGACAGGAAATCCAATGTACTACTACCATGAGAGAATCATTGAATGTGCTATGTAGTGAAATGCTTCTTCGTTCTTGTTCCCTATTGGTGCACATGCTGAGAACCATGAAGCTGTGTTGAATGTATGAAACTCTTTGTATGATGACCTATTAAAGGACATGTGGATTCTGTACTCGAGGAGACCTCTAATACCACTTTAAGAAGATAACTCTATGCCGGATTTCACTTAGAACGGTATTGAGTTATTTGTACCTATGATCTGTATGCTTTGCTGCTAAATTGCTGATGTTATACTGTAGGAAAGTAGGATCTGTTTTCATTGTTACCCCCACTTTTTGCTGGTGTCATTCTACTTTCTGACTGGGATCCTGCTAATCAGGACCCCATTCTCTGTGCTTCCTCCCTAAATTGGACCTTGGTGAGAACTTAGGTACCTCCCAGATTGGCTACTGGCCTACCATTCTAAGTCCCTAGTATATGGTACTAAGGTACCCAGAGAATAGGTACACTAAGGTCTGCCAAGGGCTGCAGTGTGTATTTTGCCACCCATGAGAGACCATTCAAACTTTGACTACAGGCCTGCGATTGCAGCCTGTGTAAGCTGGTGCTATCACCACTTATGACAGATATACGTTTCCTTATATCTGAGGTCATTGCACTTAGCACCTTTATGTCACCTCTCAGACAGGCCTTTCAATCCTGAAGGCAGGGTGCTTGGTTATAAGTGTGAGGGGTGCCCCTGCATGAGCAGGGCACCCATACAATCCCTGGAGTCCATTCTCCAGGCGTTGTAAGTGCATCAGCCATTACAATACAAAGGGTGGCCATGCATCTCTAACTCTAAACTGGCTGTAAGTAACCCTGGCATGTTTGGTATTAAACATGTTGGAATCATACCCCAACACCACAAATGGTGTATGAGATATGATTCCATGCAATGTGAGGCTCCTCCGGGAAGCTCTCTGTGCTCCTGGTACCAGTCTTCCAGAGTCTGACAGCAAGCTATGGCTGCTGCGGACCACAGACATGATTCTGTCCTCCTGCTGCTGAGCCAAGCTCAAGCAGGGCAAGGTAGGTGTGACTACCTCCCAGACAGGACCTTAGTATATTCGGCCAAGGTGGATGCCCTTGCTAGCACCACTAGAATTCTTTGAAGGGCACTTTCAGTGCCCTACTTGCATACTGCAGTTGGAACCAGTGCTGAGAGTCGTTGCATTCTGCTCTGTTGCAAAACTGGACAAAGGACATGGGAGTATCCTCCCCACTGTCCAGCCCCTCCTCTGGTAGGGAACCATCCCAACCCTTTCCTTAGGGTACTTAAGGGCTTACCTGTCGGTGGCTCCTCAAAAACATTGTGGCACAAGATTCAGATCTGAAACCACTTCATTGCTTGGGCACTTTCGACTTCGTTGGACTTCACTTTGGGAACCGAGACTGCAACTGGAAGAGTCTTGCTGACCTGGTCTCATTGCCCTGCCAGTCTACTACGTTGCCTGTGCACCATACAGGTTCTTCTCCAGGCCTGTGGGCATCCAAGACACCAAAAGGAATCTCCCTTGGAGTGAAGGAGTCACTACCCTGCATCTGCAGGCACCGCAACAAAGCTGGCTGGTCTGTTCTGCTCCCACGAACTCCGAAAAGTTCAGAGATATAGGTTATGGTTCTGCAACTCCTTTGAGGCCTGCACTGTCTTCATAGCAAGTTTGAAGCCAGTATCCCTAGATGGAACCGCTGGAGCAGTAACCCTGTGAACCGCGTTGACTTGCCGTTGCCAAGGCTTGTTGACTGTTTTCTCCAGAGATCTTCGGGCTTCAAGAAGCTCAAGCCTCCAGCATCTCTTGCTATCAAAATCTTCCTCCTCACCACATCTTCTGCACCCGGGGCCTGCATCATTGGTTAACTGCTTGTGGTCCTCTTGCAACTCCTGTGTCTTCAGCTGTGGGTCCTCTTGAAGGTCTTCTTTAGCTCCAGTGGGCTCTCTTGTTTGCTTAGAGCCTGCTTTGACTTACCTGCACTGGGTGAGTTCCTTTGACCTTGCTGGTCCCGATTTGCACCTTTTTTGTCTGCCATGTTTGTTGCCACTGCCAAGGCTTGTTGGTGCTACCGCCAGACACCGAACCCTTGGCTCTTGACATCCGATGTGGCACAGCTGGTGAATGGCTCCTGAACTTCCTCAGCATCACCTGGTCCGCACCTGGTCCGCACAGCTACAGCGCCAAGGTCACTGTCAACACTCCTGCATCTTCCGATATCGGTGGGCATTTTGTCTTCTGTGCCTCCTGGTCACTCCTGAGTGGCATAGACTCTGTCCCCTCTGAAGTATTGTGTGTATTATGATTATATCTCCAGGGAGAAGATATTATAACGTGTTAGTGTGTGCTTATAATAAATGCATATTTTTATAACTACACTGTGGGGTTCTTTCTCACTTCACCTACACTATATGATTTGAACTGGTAAAACAAACTGCTTCACACTCCTTCTGGACTAAGCCTGAAGGCTGCTCTCCACAGTTACCACATAGAGAGCTTTTTACGGTTGTCTAAGACCACTAAAATCACCATAAGGGTTGTCTGGATTGGTGCACAGTGTTCCATTTAAATAAGTGTGCACCATATACTAAGCCAGCCTCCTACATTGGTGTGCAGAGGTTGGGATTCAAGCCTGCACTGTTTTACCAGCTAATCTAGGTATGGATTAATTGAAAAAGCAGCATTAGCATTAGGGACATATAATATTTTTAAGTACTTGCCCATTAATCCTTTATATATACACAACATTTCTAACAACTACCCTTGTCTGTCATTCTTACAAGAATGTTGCTTCATTTGTTATTGAACTTGATCTATTTGTGACAGACCCAATCGGTGAGCACCAAAGTCTGTATCAGGATTACATCGCTCCTGGTATTAGCCGTCGGCGCGTCCTATAAGTTGGATTTCTGGATAAGTTTGAGCCCTGACAGATCTGGTAGCAGAGCTGATAGTTCCAATTGGAGCCGACCCGAAATTGACCAACTAATTGACTATAGAACAGATTACTACACCTTCATGGTCCAGACGTTTTTCCCCAAGATTTAAATTAGCCCAGTCCCAACCCAATTCTGGTTTCAGAAAGATAAGGAGGCTAAAGGGGAAGAACGTGAGTATCAATAGGGATTGCATGGATGCGAAAATTAATTAGTTGGAGAGTGGTCCATGTTGGGAGGTGAAGTGGCTCATTGTAGCGGAATGCAGTGGACGGATTTCAGGAGCAACTATTATGAGGCTTTGATCGTTGGATTTGCTGGAGCCATAATTACTGTATTCTTGATGATATTTTTGGACCTTTGGAAAGAATTAATTTCTAGATGGTTACACATATGGTATAAAGATTGAGGGCCCGTGTTACAAGGTGGTTCTGACCATCTAACCTGCCCAGATTTTTCGCTTTTTTGAACATCTAATTGTTGAGCTTTTACTTTTGGGAGAGCCTCATAAGTTGGGACTTACCCACAGTGAGCTCATGATGAAAGAGACTGCATATGGATTTTACTGGTGTCCCCCTGATGAGAGCAGGTCGCTGCGTTGCAGCCAGAGTAAGGGGCACCGGGCTGGTTACATGCAGACACCTGTGTACATGCATGTGCACATGTGTAGGGGCTGCGCAGGGGAGATTCCTGGCGTCCACAGCCCAGGAGCAGGTACAGATAGAATGGTGTGGCAGGAATTTTGCAGAGTTGGGTGGTGACTTGGAATAAGTCAAGTCAAGTCAAGTCATAAAATTTGTATAGCGCGCTACATACCCAGAGGGTTTCAAGGCGCTTAGGAAGAGGAGGAGGATTATTTGTCAAATATCCACGTTTTAAGCTGCTTTCTGAACGCTAGGTGGTTCTGGGTGAGGCGGAGGTAAGCGGGGAGTGAGTTCCATGTTTTAGCAGCCAGGTAAGAAAAGGATCTGCCTCCCATGGTGGTCCTGTTGATGCGAGGTACAGTGGCGAGGGCTTGGTCGGAAGAGCGTAGTTGGCGGGAGGGGGTGTAGAAGGACAGTCGAGAGTTGAGGCAGTCTGGTCCGATGTCGTAAAGTGATTTGTGTGCGTGGGTGAGCAGTCGGAAAGTGATCCTCTTATTGACGGGTAGCCAATGGAGGTCTTTAAGGTGACTAGAGATGTGTTCGTTGCGCGGGATGTCTAGTATGAGCCTGGCTGAGGCGTTTTGGATTCGTTGGAGTTTCTTCTGGAGTTTAGCGGTGGTACCTGCGTAGAGGGTGTTTCCGTAGTCCAGTCGGCTCGTGACCAGGGCGTGGGTGACTGTTTTCCTAGTTTCGGAGGGGATCCAGCGAAATGTTTTTCTGAGCATGCGAAGAATGTTGAAGCAGGAAGAGGATACGGCGCTGACTTGTTTGTTCATTGAGAGTGAAGAGTCCAGAATGACGCCAAGGTTCCGTGCGTGGTCTGTCGGGATGGGTGCTTTTCCGAGGGCTTCCGGCCACCAGGAGTCGTCCCAAGCAGAGGGGGATGTGCCTAGGATGAGGACTTCTGTTTTGTCTGAGTTCAGTTTCAGACGGCTTTGTTTCATCCCTTCGGCGACTTTTTTCATTCCTTCGTGCAGGTTAGCTTTGGCGGCGCCGGGGTCATTGGTGAGAGAAAGGATCAGTTGAGTGTCGTCCGCGTAAGAGATGATGTTGAGGTTGTGTTGGCGTGCGATGGCCGCGAGGGGGCTCATGTATACGTTGAAGAGGGTGGGACTGAGTGAGGATCCTTGAGGTACGCCGCAGATGACTTCAGAGGCCTCGGACTTGAATGGAGGAAGGCGGACTCTCTGGGTTCTACCGGTGAGGAACGAGGTGATCCATTCCAGTGCTTTTCCTTGGATTCCGATGTTATTGAGGCGTTGTAGAAGGGTGCTGTGGCAGACTGTATCGAATGCTGCAGAGAGGTCGAGGAGGATGAGGGCGACTGTGTCTCCATTGTCCAGTAGAGTTCGAATATCATCTGTTGCTGCGATGAGGGCGGTCTCAGTACTATGTTTTGCTCGGAAGCCAGATTGTGATGGGTCGAGGGATTTGTTGGCTTCGAGGAAGGCGGCGAGCTGGCAGTTGACGGCTTTCTCGATGACTTTGGCCGGGAATGGAAGAAGCGAGATGGGGCGGTAATTTTTTAGTTTGGTGGGGTCCGCTGTTGGTTTTTTCAGAAGGGCGGTGAGTTCAGCGTGTTTCCAGTCTTCAGGGAAGGTAGCGGAGTTGAAGGAGCAGTTGATGACGTCTCGGAGGTGCGGCGCTATGACGGAGTCTGCTTTGTTGAAGATGTGGTGAGGACATGGGTCTGTGGGGGATCCTGAGTGGATGGAGTTCATCAGGCGGATGGTGTCCTCAGTGGAGATTGGCTTCCAGTCGTTAAGGGTGTTCACGGGGGGAGGATGGACAGCAGACGGTGGGGTGGGTTGGTTTCCGGGTTGGTTGTCAAAGCTGTTGTGTATGTCTGCAATCTTGTTGTGGAAAAAAGAGGCTAGGGAGTCGCAGAGGGTTTGAGAGGGGGTGATGTCGTTGGAGTTGGCCGAGGGATTGGAAAATTCCTTGACGATGTTGAAAAGTTCCTTGCTGTTGTGAGCGTTGTTGTCGAGTCGATCCTTGAATGCTGCTTTCTTGGCTTTTCGGATTAGTTGGTGGTGAGTGCGGGTGGCGTTTTTGAAGGCGTCCTTGGTGCTGGTGGTTGGGTCTTTTTTCCAGGCCTTTTCAAGGGAGCGGCAGAGTTTCTTGGACTTCTTGAGATCATCGTTGAACCATGAGGCCTTCTTGCTGCCAGGTTTGTTTTGACGTTTTTTCAGAGGTGCTAAGGTGTCAGCGGTGTTGGATAACCATAGGGTGAGATTAGTGGCGGCATCGTTAGCGTTGGAGGATGGGGCTGGGGTGTGTTGAAGGAGCGATGCGGAGATTTGGTCCGTTGTGATTTTGTTCCAGTTCCTTTTCAAGGTAGGTTGGAGGTGGATGCTGGGTTTTGGTTTGTTGTAGGTGAAGTGAACGCATCTGTGGTCAGTCCAGATGAGGTCCGTAGTGTGGCTGAAGGAGACATGGTTGCTGGAGGTGAAGATGGGGTCGAGTGTGTGACCTGCGATGTGGGTGGGGGAGGTGACCAGTTGTTTAAGTCCGAGGTTGGTGAGGTTGTCCACGAGGGTGGCGGTGTTGCGGTCGTTGATCTTATCGAGGTGAAAGTTGAGGTCTCCCAGAAGGATGTAGTCTTTGGAGGGGAGCGCGTGTGGAGTGATGAAGTCCGTGATGTCTTCACTGAATTTGGCGCGGGGTCCTGGTGGCCTGTAAAGGAGGGTGCCTCTGAGTGTGGTCTTGGGGTCGATGTGGATCTGGAAGTGAAGGTGTTCGGAATTGGCGAGGTTGGCGTCAGAGCTGGTTGAGATGCGGATAGATTTCTTATGGACTATAGCGATTCCTCCTCCTGTGTGGCTGGTGCGGTCCTTGCGTGTGATCTTATATTCTTCAGGGATGGCAATGGTGATGTCTGGTGCGGAGGAAGCATTCATCCATGTTTCCGTAAGGAAGGCGATGATGTCCGGAGAGATGGTGTCTAGTAGGTTCCATAGGTCGATGGCGTGCCTGTGGACTGATCGGGTGTTGAGAAGGATACAATGTAGGTGGTTGGGGTCGGGTATCTGTGGTGAGGTTGAAGCGGAGATGTTGTCGGTGCCGATGAATTTGCAGGGGTAGCAGGAGAAAGGTCCATGGGTGCGACCAGGAGCGGCTTGGACGCAGTTGGGAGCGCGACCGGGGTTAAGGGCTAGGAGGGTGGCGGCATCGTAGGTAATGCGGGAGGGCTGGGTAGCGCGAGGGACAGGGGGTCTGGCGCTGGGCGCAGTCCAGGCGCGGACGGGCGTAGACGGGCTTACCTTTGGCGCACCTTCGGCGCGGGTTGGGCGCGGTCGCTGCGCGTGAACGCTGCGCGCGGGAACTCCTGTCATATATGGATGGTGGAGGGGGAGGGGCGAGGGAGGATAAGATGGGAGGCGGTTGCGTGGTGGAGGGGGCGGTCTCAGGGCAGAACAACAACAACAGAAGCAAATGGCGGCTATAGCGCGATTTTGACCCGGTTTGAGGAAGGAGCAGAGGTAAGGGCTGAAAAACGCTGATAAATGGTCAGCAAATGCAGGTTATGGCAAAGGTAGTTTTAAAAAACATCAAATAATGCAGGCACAGTTATTACAAGCAGGCAGGCACGTTCTAGCGCTAAGCGAGGGCAGCAGCGCTATGCAGGCAACAAAGCAAGTTTACAGAAGCGTCCAGGAAGCTTAGCAGCGCGATGTAAACAATACCAGGCAGCTCAGGGCAGGGGTCAGCGAGGGCAGGAGGGAGCGACCGTGCTCATCCAGGGTCGAGGTGGTCACAGCACTATGGAGGACAGGGGTGAGCTTACAAGCAAAGTGGGAGGGAGGATAAGATGGGAGGCGGTTGCGTGGTGGAGGGGGCGGTCTCAGGGCAGAACAACAACAACAGAAGCAAATGGCGGCTATAGCGCGATTTTGACCCGGTTTGAGGAAGGAGCAGAGGTAAGGGCTGAAAAACATGTAAAGGAAAGTCAGTGTGCTTTACTGTTTTCACTGAAAGAACACTCCATTATTCTCCTAAGAAGATGGGGACCGCATGGGTTAGTTTCACTTTCCTAAGCCCTACAAATTCCAGACATGCACCAAAGTACACTGTAAGTTGTGTGAAAAGAAGCATTCTGCCGAGTCCAAAGCCATATCTGTACTGCTCATGGGTCATCCAGAAATGTCATATTCCTCTGACTCAGCTCGTAACCAGAGCCTGGCAGGGTGTGACCCAGCAGGCTGGATTAATGACCTTCCTCCCCAAGCTGTAGCATCAGAGACCCAGCCCTTCACTGCAAGCATTCCCGGGGCGAAGGTCTCCTCTCCAAGAGTGAGAGATGGCGGGTGGAGCTGCAGGTTATCCATCAGCAGCTGTCACCTGGTGCCAGGCACCAATCTGCTCTGGAGGGAAGGCAGAAAGGGGAGAAGGGGGCTTTTTAGAGACCATGTGGCATGAGACCCCTGGACTATTACAGAGTTCTGTGCAGGAAGCAGAGAGCAGGGGGTAGTGAGGTGACGTGTCGCAGCAGGATAGGGCAGAAGTGCCTGCCTGCCAACCCCCTCCAAATTCTTTTAAAGGGTCTTAGACAGGAAGAGGAGTTCTTCTGGGATGTGGACTGTTGAGGAAGACTGGTGCTGGAGCCTGGCGCAATGGGCAGTTGGAAGGAGGAACCCCCTGACTGTCCCAGGACCCTGGATTGCACCCGTGGAGGGAGTCCAGGACCAGTGAGGAGAAGCCTGTGCCTCTGCACAAGAATAAGAGAGGCCCAGGTGAAAGGCTGGTGCAGGGAGCCAGTGAAGATAGCTCTCTGCTGAGTGCACCCTCTTGGAGACCAGGAGGATGAAGGAAAGTACTCCTTGCCAGAGGGCTTTCCATCAGGAGCAAGAGGAGGCCAAAACGAAGAAAATTGGGCACCTGGGGGCCAAGCAACGACCCCCAAAAGGTAGGCAACCTTTAACAGCCAAAGGTACTGATGACGAAGTGTGTGGGGCTCCGCTGCCGGTCTTAGATGCGCCCCGGGGTGGGTCAGGTCCCGGGGGCTGCCTACAGAAGAAGAGAAAGTCAGGGAGCGCCGTCGCGCTCCCTGTGAAATTATGCCCGAGAGGGGGGCCAGGAGCCACTCTGTCCCCCTGAGGATATGAGAGGGAGGGGAGCGCTGTTGCGCTCCCCTCGAAGAGAACTCTGGGGCCGAGAATCCCCAACTCCGGGCCTCGTTTAAAATGTAGCCGGGGAGCGCCGTTACACTCCCCATGAAGACCTCTAGGACCAGGGACACCCAACTCCGGGCTTCGGTGGTGAGGAAGAGGGGGTTGTGCCTTCGCTTGTACCCCCTCGCTGTAGAAGACAAGCCGGGGAGTGTCGTCCCACTCTCCGTGAAGAATGCCCGGGGCCTGGGACCCCAATTCCGGGCATTTAAGCTAGGAAGACCAGTTGGGGAGCGACTTCGCACTTCCCATAAAAATTGCCCTGGGGGGCTCGGGATCCCAACTCCCCGCCCCGGTGTGATGCTGGGAGAGTGGAGAGTTCCACAGCACTCCCCGGAGTAGCGGGAAGGAGGGGGGACTGCCGTCACACTCCCATGAGGCCTCGCTGGGCCAGCGGCAGTCTTGGCACCTGCCCCCAGCAGCGGGCAGACCAGAATGGACACGCCGGCTCCCGCGCACCCCACCCCTGCGGAAGGGGTGGAAATGTTATGCAATGTCACAAAGTAATTCCAACAGCTTATGTATATTTGTAACATAGTATTGCGTAGTTTGTGTGTTTAATCAATGTACTCTTCCTTTTATAAAGCAAAGTACAGACAGGACGATCAATTATTGAGTGTTATTTCTTTGTACTGGTAAATGACAATTGCTAGCCCACGCCACCTCCCTTGAGTATGCCTCAGACTGCTCTGCAACGCTACCCTCTGAGAGTCAAGCACTACAATGAGGTGTTTGGTTCCAAGTGAAGGACAAATGTAGGCATGTTATTTGTGCAGGCCTCATAGATACTGCCTCCTTTTCCAACATCCTGATTTAGATCTTGGTGGACAGTTTACCCCGTCTGCTGAATTCTCATTATATCCTATGGGATTTATGTTTCAGCATTCATCATATCCATCACTGTGGTGACGGAGTAACCCGCCCGCCAAGATCTAAATTGGGCCCAAAGAGAGGTACCTCAAGTTAGAACGTTGAACTTATGAACTTACCTGGTAGGTGAGATATGCTGTGAGGTGCCATCAGTTACACCAAGATACGTACACAATCTCTTTTTGCACAAGTGTATTAACTGAGCTTGGTGGAGGTTCGATCCTTAGTGCACGGGAGTGAGCGCACAGAGTATAGTGACTCTCTCAGATCGAGGGCTCACTGTTGGATAAAAGTAGGTAGTATTCTTATTGTTGTAGAAATTTCCTGTTGGTAGAAGGAGGCAAACAACAGAAAGTTTGTAAAAGTGGTCCAGAAGCGATCTGGTGGTATTGGAGTATTGAATCATCAAGGTGCCGTGCAGGAATTGGCTAAGAGATGCTTTAGCCGCGTTGTGAAAAGGTGACCTTTCACAGAGACGTGCTGGTATTGTGGGACAGATTGTGAGCTTGTTGGTGCGGAGTAAGTGAGAGATTGAAACAGAAACAGAGAGTGACTGAGACCTTGCTAAAATGGGGAATCCCTTGTCAAAGAAGGAGAAAGACTGTAAATAAGGAGGGGAAGTCCCCCCACCAAAGTTACCCCAGCTAAGGAAATGGCATAGAAAAGGTTATAAATATGCATGTGGCTTAGTCAATGGCACAAATATTTCTCCAAAGATGGGGAACTTCGATTCCCATTGAGTGGGACTTTCCACATTCCTGGAATAGAGATTCTGAGAAGAAGAATGTATGATTTGAAACCACAGATTTTGAATCTCTAAATATTTGGGAGCAAATGACAAGATAAAAGAAAATGAAGATATTTTAAATACATTCAGCAGTAGGCCTTATTCATGGAGAAGTGCGTAAGGTGCAGAAAGGCAACAAAAATGGAGGCAGGAAGTTATTGAGACCATTGAGAACTATCCCCTGATACAAAGCAATAGAAAGTGAAAAATAGCAAAAAGAGTACCAAAGAGAGTCAGACATGGATAGTGAGGTGAAAGACGCCTTCATAGTCGAGCTCCTTAGCATAAGTCCACCCACATATAATGCGGCATCTACTGCACCAAGTGCCCTCCCAGTAAAGACCAGAACAGTTGCAGAACGCTCTGCAAAAGTCCACGCACTTATACAGACATGGCCATTCCATCCTTTGATTAGACCCCTAACCCCGTAGTAGTAGGTACCTTGCCTTTGTCAAGTCAACAGTCATTTCTCCAGCTGAGGCACTTGTTAGCACCATCCCGAGTCTGCCTGTCAAAAGTATGCCTTAGCACTCAGCACCCAGGTCTGGCAGAATAGCATTAGTACCTCTACATGGAGAAAACTCAGTCAACGGCGGGATAGGAGGACAGACCACTAGTACAGATGTACCCATTAACTCGCAGAGTACTGGGCAGATCCCGCAACGAATTAACATCACACAGCTGAAAACAGAATTCAAGGAAATCGTTAAGGGTAATGTGGGAATGGATTATCTAAGACTTTACAGTGAAAATCAATAGCAGCAAGAGTGGCAAGAGGGCACATGCGAGGATTGAAAAAGTAGAGGGTGAATGTGGAAGTGACATAACCGAGCAAAAGAAACTGATGAAGAATGCTAGGATGGCAATGGGTGAGAAGGAGTTGAGACGGTTAAAATTGAGGGGGCTGAAGACACTTGAAAGCGAACTGTTAGAAGGTGGTTCTGACACTATGGGCCGCCCGGATGTTTAGCTTTTTGAGAACCTAATTGTTGAGCTTTTACTGTGGGGGAGCTTCATAATCTGGGACTCACCCACAGTGAACTCATAATGAAGGAGACTGCATGGAGATTTTACTGGTGTACCCCTGGCTTGACTAGGCCGCTGCGCAGCAGCTGGAGTACGGGACACCGTGCTGGTTACATGCAGACATGGGTGTACATGCGTGTGCACACATGTAGGGGCTGCGCAGGGGAGATTCCTAGCGTGCACAGTCCAGGAGCAGCTACAGAGTGAATGGTGTGGCAGGACTTATGCAGAATTGGGTGGTGACATGGAATAGGCTTTATACCCTGGGAAGGAACATGCCAGGGAAAGTCAGTGTGTTTTACTGTGTTTTCACTTTATTATTCCCCTATGGGGCCCATGGCTAAAATGACTTCCACAAGGCCTACATATTCCCGACCGCACTAAAGTCCAGTGTAGCGGATATGAAAATGAGTATTCTGCAGAGTCCAAAGTCATATTTGTACTGCTTTTGGGTCGTCCAGAAATGTCATATATCTCTGAGTCCCTGGCTGGGGTCTGGCCCTGGCAGGTTAGATTAATGACCCTTCTTCCCAGAGCGAAGATCTTCCCTCCAAGGAGAAAAGATAGGTGGAGCTACAAGCCAATCCATCAACTGCTGTCGCTGGGCGCCAGGCACCAAGCTGAACCACGTGAAGGCAGTGAGGGGGGAAGGAGTTAGGTTTCAGAGGCCATGTGGCCAGAGACACTGGACGACGTCAATTTGAACAAACCCAGGTGCTGGACAAGAAGGAGGGAGCAGGGGCAGTGAAGTGACGTGTCGCTGTTTGATAGGACACACAGAGACTTCCTGCCAGCCCCCTACTCAACTTTTAAAAAGTACTTGCACAGGAAGAGACGCTCTCTCTGGGGTGTGGCCTGCGGAGGCGAAAAGTGCTGGAGCCTGGCAATGGGCAGTTGGAAGGAGGTACCCCCTGACTACCACCCAGGGCCCTAACAGCATCAGAAGAAGATCCCAGGACCGGTGCGCAGAAGCAGTGGCCTCTGCGAAAGGAGAAGAGAGGCCCAGGAGGAGAGGCAGGCGAAAGGCTGACGCAGTGAGCCAGAGAAGATCACTCCTTGCAGAATACACCCTCTTGGAGACCTGGAAAGGAAAGGAAAGTGCTCCCAGTACCTGGGGACACCACCAGGAGCAAGAAGACGTGAAAATGAGGCAGATCGAACCCCAGGGGCTGAGAAATGGCCCCCGGAAGGGAGCTGACTTTTGACCCCTAAGAAGACCGAGGACGAAGAGCGTGGGGCTCCGCCGCGGGTCTCAGAGATGCCCCCGGGGTGGGTCAGGTCCCGGGTGCTGCCCTAGGAGGAAGCAAAGTTGGGGGGTCACCATCGCGCCCCCATGAAGATGCCAGAAGGGGACCAGGAGCCCACCCTGGCCCCTGCTTATGTGAAGGAGGGGGGCGGGGGTATGCTGGCATGCCTCCGGTGAAAATTGCCCCCAGGGGGCGCCAGGAGCCCACCCTGGCCCCCACCAATGCGGGATACGGGGGCGCGCCGTTGCGCCCCCCCCCCGCCCCCCCCTCCCGAAGATGTCCGGGGGCCCGGGACCCCATCCCCGGGCCTCGAAGTAAGGCGGAGGTGGGGGAGTTTTGCCGCACTCCCTCGTAGATGTCCAGGGGCCCGGGACACCATCCCCGGGCCCCGGCGAGGAGAAGGCCGGGGGAGTGCAGCCGCACTCCCACGAGGTCCCGGCGGGACCGCTGAGTCCGCAGACCAGAAGTGCTCGGCCGGCTCCCGCGGCAGCACAGAAGAGTGCTAGCTGCGCGGGGAGCCGGCGGGGGCAGCCAGGGGTGGGCTCCTTGGGCTGCCCTCCAACCGAGGTGACACGCGAGGGTCCCGGGTGCGACCGGGACCCTCAGAACAATGGAGTCAGCGTCGGGGGCCCGGGTGGGACCGGGACCCCCAACAACTGGCAGAGAACCCGGGGGTGGGCTCCCCGAGCTGCACCCTGTCGCCTGGGGGTCCGGGTGGGACTGGGCCCCCCCACCGAGGCCCAAGGCGTGGCCGGAGGCCACAGCGCGGCTCTCCCCGAAGCAGCGGGGAGAGGTGCTCATCATTAATGCAGCCAGGCCCATAATGCCTTGCAGGCCAGGACCGGCCTGCAACGGCAACCTGGCGTTTTCGTTGCTTGTGGTGGCCCCAGGAGAACGGGGTCACCCCCCTACATGTGCAAAGGTGCTGGGGAGCTGCTGGAGAAGCTCAGTCTCCCCACAGCACGAAGAGCAAAGTCCCACCCCAAGTGTCTTGGGGATTCAAAGGGTTCAACTTCTCCAGGACTCAACTTGCAGTTAACACCTTCTGGGTTTGAACCTTTTGTTCTTCAGCTGAGGGTTTTATGATAGTTGCATCAAGGAGTGAAGGGCTGAGTTGGGGATGTCTGCAGAAGGGCATCCCCTGGAGGCGAAGAGGTGTAATTGCACTGAAATGTATTTATTAATGGTTATTTCTCGTAGAGGGACTGATGTTCAATGTGAAGTATTGGTGTAAGGTGATGTGGCTAGACACTCTTGTTAGGGTGTCTGACGGTATTTACAACTTAATCCTGTGATCATCTGTGATGCCCTTAGGGGCTGTAATTGCAATGCATTTTTAATGATCTCCAAATGTGCTGAGTACTGTCATTCTAAAGTGTGCGTAAACATGTACTCTTGCTGCTGGGCTTAGGTGAAGACCCCAGACTGTTAGCCCTTAGGATGTTGAGGTGCATACTGTATGGTCAGTCAGGGTCATGTGTCACCAAGGCAGGTGTATCCTGTTTAATGCTTGTTGAGGTAATGGGGGGGGGCGCCACTAAGATGGTGCCAGTGCGCAGGGCCCGCGCTCCAGGTTATGTTCAACTAATTGCATTGGGGGCAAGAGGATGGGCATACATGGGAGTGGTGGTACTAGACCCCACCCCCCCCTGCGGGAGGGGTGGAGATGTTATGCAATGTCACAAAGTAATTCCATCAGCTTATGTATATTTTTAAATTGGTGCATAGTATTGAGTAGTGTGTATGTTTAATAAATGTGCTCTTACTTTTCTAAAGCAAAGTACAGACTGGACAATCAATTATTGAGTGTTATTTTTGCGCACCTGCAAATGGCGATTACAAGCCCACACCACCTCCCTTGAGTAAGCCTCAGACTGCTCTGCAGTGAAGGACAAATGTGTCATGTTATTTGTGCAGGCCTCACAGATGCTGCCTCGTTTTCCAACAGTAACTGATTGAAAACATTAGGGAATGAAGGGAAACAGAGAAGCTTAGGGAATTGTGGTCCAAGAAAGAGGAGGTCAAGGTGAAGCAAAAGAGAGAGGGTTCAAGGGAAGATGAGGAAGGAGCAATAAGAGGAGTGGTAATAGAGTATCCGTTGTGAGAAATACAGGAAGGAGCGTATGTACTCGTCCCATAGTCACAATCAGAATTTTCCATTCTATCAATACCCATCTAATACTTTGAGAAAATCTTGATAAATGCTATAGGCAGATGGAACAATTTGTGGCCATCTCCAAAGTATTGTGGGAAGACTTGGATCTGTTATTCGAGGTGGCAGTCTCAAAGGACCTGTGTGAAAGGCTAGCTGATTAGCCAATGCAAGAATCGCCTCAGGTGGCAGGGACAAATGCCCCTTTGCCCTTTGTCAACTCAAAACCAACTATGATGAGGTCATAAAACACCTTCAGACAAAGGTTGCCCACAGGGAGATGAAACTGACCTAAGATTTTCTGAACCTCACATGAACCACAAAAGTCAGTACATGCTTACTTGGAGAGGCTGAAGTAGGCATACAGAGAGCACAGCAGAATGAACAACCCACTTGGGGACATGGGAGGGTTTGTTGCATTGTATGTACTGGGACTGAAGCCTGATATTAGCAATCAAATCATTCAGGGTTTCCTTTGCTGGCGGAGAAAACCTGTTGAGGAGATCTTACAGTATGTAAAATACTGCAGAGGCATATCGGGGGCAAAGTGGAAGGGGCTTAAGGAGAGGTTCATGATAGCCCAAACTCAGGCGGCTGAGACTGGGGGGGGCAAAGGGACTGAAGCCGGCCTCGAAAAATCTACTCGTCCACTCGCAATTGTGAGTGAAATTGTATCTGGTCTAGCTTTTTTTAGCATCTACTAGTCCCATATGGCGAGTAAACTTAGACTGGAAAGGAACACGTGTTCTGTTCATTCAGAAAGTGAATGAGCAAAAAAGATGCCATTAAATCTTGTTTTTATCTTGACACATTTGCTGTCTGTTCAAGGAAAGAGGTCAAATGTCAGTTGGTACTTTAACTAATTGCTGCTTGGAAAATGTGGTTTAATTTTCTCTCTCTTACTAGAGTTAGAGGTTTTTGTCAGCTGAGCGGTCAGTTATTTTTCTCTAACACATAACATTTAAATAAATAGACTGTAAATTAATATTACAAATATTTTAAAAAATATCAGGAATTACAAAAGCTCATATTTTTGTAAGTAAGAAGTGTGATGCAAACAAAGAGTCAAACAGGAGCAAAACAAACCAGAACACTTTACTTGGTGATGTGCAAGTTACACATATTTCCAGAAACTCTATTTCCAAACATTATTGTTTGTACACTCTATAGTTTTATCAGTAAAGCTTTATGTCAGTGGGAGAGTTTGTGGCCAATTCAATGTAAAATCTGCTGATTACATATGACAGTGTGCCACCACTTCATGATTTAGTTATGTATTTATTAAACGTGATAATTTTCAAACATGACTTGAGAAACAATCCTACTCCTGTCCTGATGAAAATGCTGTTAATGAAATAAGAGGCAAGTCAGGGGTTATGTGTATTCTATATGTGACTAGAATTGTATTATTTATGCAAAAAAGGTTGTCTATTAATTCAAACAAAAGTGTTTTTTGTGCAGCAGACATGTTGAACTTGCACATTTGAAGGTGCTTGAATATGTGCCAATGAACAAAATGAAGGTTTAATGAACTAAATTATTTGCCCACGATCACATTATTTGAAACCCGTTTATGAGTCAAGAGCATTACAAATAGGCCGAGTAGATTATTTAAGTCACTAGACCTGCAGGTCTAGAAATAGTTTTATGATTTTTTGGAGGCCTGGTAAAGTTCTGCTCCAAGGACCTGAGTTAGATCCCAATTACGGAATGACAATGAAGGAGTCTCCATGCCCTACAGGGGGAATGTCCCATGGATGGGGGAGGTTGAGGCAATATGTCTGGGACCAGCATAGGTGCCCTATAGAAGGTTACTGTAGTTAAAGATGACAAGATACACAAGGATGTTTATTGAAGGTGAGTTTTAGTAAGCAGCTAAACCCTATGACAGACAAGGCCAGGCACCATAGACCAATACATCCCTTTTCATTCCCAAAACACCAAAGAGAAAACAAAGAATGACAAAGACAATGCACTCAGACAAAGTACAACACAGAGGCAACTCAAAAGAAACAGAAACCATACACTAACTTGACAGACCACACATACAAATAAATACAGCAAATTCCTACAGACCAAGAAAAAACAATAGAAAAACAAGAGCTGTATGTCATACCAAATGTCCGCCTAAACAATGTGCGGAATGAGGGACTAAACTACAAACAAAATTACCCAACCTGTCTGGCGGTCTGGGGGATCTCACCACCTATTCAACGAACAACCCTCCACCACAAGAAGAGGGATTAGAATTACCAACAGCACTCCCACACTCACATCACTGCTTTTCTCATCACCGACATCTCTTCCCTGAAAGTCACAGTCATTAATCAACAACCAACCACTATATTCCTCCACTTTTTCTTCTCAAGAATAAGGCCCCTACCACACCTCTAAAATAAAGCCACTCTCCTCATATTCCACATTTAACCATTTTTCAACTTCACCCAATTACTCCCTAATTTTCTATCTTATACGGCCCTTGAAACTTGTCCAAACCACGTCTGACACCACCCGGTTTTACCTTCACCCAATCCTCCACATTGATGAATCTTTTCTCAGAAACCTGCTTAGTCTTCGCATTCTGCACATCAACCTTAAAATTACGTAACCAATTTAGTACCTGGTTGTCTCCCTCTCATCATTTCAAAAGGCGTCTTCCCTGCATTTCCATTCACAGTCATCTGATGAGCCAACAACATGTTCTTAACAGCCTCCTGAACAACCACATTAGCACTACAAGCCATCTTCAAAGTTCCTTTAATCAAGCTGTTAACCCTTTCCACTTGACCATTTCCTTGAGGGTTATACAGGGAAGTACAAACATGTTTTACATCAAGACCATTAAGAAATACATTCATTTCCTCTGAAGTCAGCTGAGTCCCATTGTCAGTTACCAACATTGCTGGTAAACCTACTCTCCTGAAAATGTTACCCAGTACTGCAATAGTGGAACTGGTGGTAATATTTATCATAAACACCACCTCAATCCATCTAGACTTCGCGTCCACCATGACAACAGCAAATATTTCCTCTTCAGGCAAATAAGCACATGGACCAATAAAGTCTAAACATGCCTTCTCCCAAACCAAACTAGCCTTAACCACATGCTACTGATCGCTCATCGCACCAAACCCAACCTACAACCTTTTCACTGAACTTCGACAAACCTCACATTCCTTCACCCACTTTTTCACCTGTCCATCTACTGCTGTCCACCAAAACCCTTCTTTCAACATCTTAAGAGACTACATTTTTCCTAAATGGATTTCATGCACCAAATGGATCAGCATATTTCTTACCCCCATTGGGGGTACAAACCTCTCACCCCTCATGATGACTCATCTCCACACAACAATAACTCATCAATCACTTTGAAAAATGGTCTCAAACCATCAGGTAGCACACTCCCAGGCCTGACTTCACCTTTTATCAAGGTAACTTCGTCCTTCAAAGTGCTGTCCTCATCCACCCCCACCATCCAATGTTCCTTGGAAAGAGTGCCCTTCAACCCTTCCATGACATCTGACACTCTGGCCACCACTTCCTCAATTTCGAGTTCACAATCATCTGCTGGCTTATTCGGTAAATAGGACAAACAGTGGTCTATCTCATTTTTAGGTCTCGTCTGAGCCAGCGCATGCGCTGGTCTGCGAGACATTTAGTAAGTGGGCTTTTAAAAAGTGCTACCACACTCTTTTGCTGCCTCAAGCTTGGGGTTACGCGCGAGTGCACACGCGCAGCCGCCACCTGGCTTTTTATTATGGCTCATTAAGCCTTACAGTGCACGAATCACTTTTATCACCCCCTCCCTTCTCCCCCTCCCTCCCTCTCACTACCCCCTCCCTCTTTGTTAGTCACCGGGCTGAATCTGACTCCGGTTCTCTTATCACAAGCTTCCTGCGTCGTGCCCCTCCGTCGCTGGTCTTCCTTCTCAGCCCGGCCTTGTACCCTATTGTTCCCGTCCTATCGTCTTACCAAGGATCAAGTGACTCCCTCTCCGGCACAAATACAAGGACTGGTGTTCCTTTCCACGCCTTGTTTGATTTCCTTTCAGCGCGCGCACACCCAACTCCCGGGCTTGTTGCCCTTAGACCTTTGATCCTTCTCTTTCACTGCCGCGTGACCACGTCACTTTTACGGCCGCGCGGCCAATGCTTGTTTAGAGAGTGTGATGGCAACACCCGCTCTGAGCTCTGTAAAACGCAAACTTCACCAGGACTTTATAAAGGAAATTGAAAGCCCGATCTTATAGGTACCCTTTTTGTAGCTAGGCTGTTCCTTTAAATGGAGATTGTATCCACACTGCAGCTACTCTGTCTACTTTTTCTGTTTTTTACCCGTTCGTCGTTGTTTAACCCTACTTTTGTGTACATCTGATCTGTTGCACTCTATAAATAACTAAAAGAAACATAACCTACCTTGATGGAAATACCCATATCCCTGTAGCCAAAGATCACCCCCTTGCACCCTCCTCCCACCGTGAAACCCTGATCAAGAGTACCACAGTACTTGAGCGGCACACACAATTTTGACAGCCAGTTTAATCAGAGTCTGCCAGTGAGGGCCCGCCTGCCTGTAGCAGCTTACCTTTGCCAATATGGAAAGTTTCACTTCCTGAGTATTTCTGCCTGATCAGCGTGTAGGATAGTCGAGTAGGAGCAGATAATCTGCCTTACACAGACTATTGTGCTGCGGCATAGTAAAGATACGCTTTTGAAAAAAGTCTATTGTGTCCTTTAATATTTGCTGTGAATTCCTTCTAAAATATATATAAAAACCTACTGTGTCTTCATTTCAAAGTGTTCCCCCAAACAAAAAGTCTACAGGTGCTTTAAATCTAAAACAAATGTAAATTGAGTCATATTAGAATACTGTGTTTTCTACATTAATTATAATGGGTATAGAGCACTGAAACCAACTTCCCCAAAATACGGACACTTCTGTGTTGTAGTGCCACGGCTCAACTTATCATACTTGGGAGCTTGTGATATCTGCTCGTGTGAGGAGTAAAGTATAGCAATTCTTAGTAATTTTTGAATAAATATAGTGCTCTAAATGTGATTTTGTGTTGCACCTTGTGGATGTGCTGTTCGAAATATAAAGTCATTTAATTAAACAAATGGAGGAGTACCACCATAGAGAATCAGAACAATTCCTAATGGGGTGTGTAGAAGACAAAAGGAAGGGATTTATCCTTTTGTGAAAAAACACTCACTCGCCAACCTAGTGGTGACATGCTTCATCATCGGGGTCCACCCTGATGACCTAGCGCCACCAGGGTGTGCTACAATACCTGAATTACAGTGGAGCAGGTTGTGGGTGTAAAGTGCAAAAAAAGGTGTTAAAAATTGTCCTGGTTTAACTTGGTGGGAAGATACATTTTATTTACAAGCAACTGGACAATGTTAAAAAAAAGTGATGAGATACTGTAAGGGTAGTTATGACCCAAAGTATCTATGTATGTGATCTGGTCTACATGTTTCAACCTTAAAGGAATGTGCCAGGTTTTCGTCAGGACCAAGAACAAGTTAGGTGGACGGTCTGCGCCCCCTATAAGGCGCACCCAATCCTATCTCCTTGTGACCATGTAAGCAAAAAATCGCTAATGGTGAAATCTCTAACCACACTAGGTGAGCGTGGTGTGTAAAAGAAAAAAGACTCCTATTGTAGTATCTTTTAGCATCGGAGGGCAGGGGGTGGTGTCACCTCGGTTAGAAACATATTAGTTTTGCCGTGGTGGTTAAGGCCATTACCTACATCCAGACCGCTGCCCCGCTACCTAGCGCAGCGCAGCGGGGCAGCGGTCTGGATGCAGCTGTTCCGCGCCACCGTCTGGGGCGCCTCGCGTGAGGGGTAGGCTATACACCCTGGCTGCTCGTGACTGAGGTACCTTACCTTTCGAACAGCCCCACGGGAACAGACTGCGGGGCCCTGTACTTTTACTCTTAGGGTCTCCCCCCCCCCCCCCCCCCCAGAGCAGGACCTATTGGCCTGCTCCCTGATTGACCCAGTGAGGTTGTATCTTTTTTCTTTCTTTGTTGTTTACTTTACTCTCACTGTGTAGTACCTAATACCCGAGGTCCTGAAGAATTGCCAGACAGGCAAGAAACATGTCGACCTTTTTAGAGGGTTGAGTCAGCCCACTGTAGACTAAACAGTTCCTTTCTCCCCTCCCACCTTTTTAACCAAGGGAGTCAGCCACGTGAATAAAGTCCCTTGTGGACTGACTCACCTTCTTTTAATCTCACCATCCCCTCACGACTACACCGTCACCAGACCCCTTACACGCACTCAAACCATTGGCTGGAACAAAAGATCTCCATCAAAGAGCGCCTACGGCGCCCGTCAGACATTGCAGCGCCAGTCTGACGAGGAGCAGGAGACCAATGATGAAGCATGACACCTAGGTTTCTGGGTGTGTGAGGTCTTCTAGTTCCAAAAAGGGAACACCTCGTTCCCTGCTTTCGTTCTACCTTGCACATACTTCCTTAACTTTCCCTGGGGAACTTTGTATTTTTTTGCTTAATAGTTGACTGGACATATACTCTGGACCCCGTTAAATATTGTTCACCATTGTTTCCCAATTTTGTACCCAATATTTTTCACACCAGTCAGAATATTTGACATCAATCTTTGGAAGACGCTGACTACTGGGGACAATCCAATTGCAATCTGTTAAATTGAAGCACCTCCTCAGGTGTTATAAAGGCTATCTGATGTATTGAATCCGGGTTTAGCATGATCTGAAGACAGGTACTCGTCAGATCTAGTTTCAAGAAATACCTACCCTCAGACAACAACAAAATTACAAATATCCTATATGGTATCCTCCTCTAAAGGTGGCAGTCTGGAAAAGAGATCATACTACACCTCTACTCCACCACACTCAGTGGTGTGGAAAAAAGAAAACCTTTTTAATTACAAACCTCACCCACTCTAGTAGTGGCATTCGCCATTGTTGTGTTCACCATGACTCCTAAAGGTCAGGGTGGGCTCGACCATTTTCCAGGGAGCTCTTTGAAGAATTGTTTTTTTGGGTGTTATATAATATTAGATACAATTCATCAGCCACCCCAATGTATCCCTGGGGAGGGGGGTTAGGGGGGGGGGGAAAGATTCAAACTGTAAATACACAGGGGAAACAGGATATTGTGGTCCTATGACTCTAGTGTTTAAAACTCCAACATTTATTTTTTTTGCATATTTTATATAGCGTGAACTCGACCCGAAGGTATTGGAGCGCCTTACATAAGCAATTCAATTCAATTCAATTCAAATATTTATTAAGATTTGGAACTCAAATGAGGTCCACATAAAATGCATACAAATTAATACAAGGAAATGTAAATATAGCAGCACTCATTCCACAAACGGTAAACGGAATAAAATGGCAAGATGTATCCTGAACAAGAACTAAATTGAACGGGGGCAATAAATATCAACAATTTAAAATACTAGATAAAAATGTAGAATTCATCCTCAGCAGCCTATTTGATTTTAGCAGCAAACAGAATTCATAAAGCATACCCTATCCTAACCAGAAAGCAATACAGTAGCAGCAATACTTGTGTAAACGCAGTCCAGTATCTCACTTTATCTGAGACTTTAAGCTAGCAGCAGAACGGAAGGTGGAAAAAGAACACAGCATCTCCATCTTGTGCAAACAGCCACAGAAAACAGGATTAAAATATACGCATAAACTCCTTAAAATAACTAAAAAGTTAAAAACACACTGCTTCATTTTTTGGACAAAATAGAAAATCGCATGCTGAAGTTACATTTTTGACGCCATTTTGTAAGAACATTAGTCGTAGCCAACGGCGGCGGCTCGAGGTCAATGCGGGACATGCAAACAAGACATGATCCAAGGTCTGAACACTCAGATGGCAAAGGTTACAGATTTTTCCATTACTCAGATTTGGGGACCAGTGTGCAGTTAGATCGTTTAGAGGTAGAAGATTCATGCGACATAGTGTGAGAAGTCTTCGGGGTCCATGCTGTAAATTCCAATATACATATTTTTGGGGAGTTTTTGGTGTGTTTGTCCTTACAATTAACTCAAGTCTCTTTTTGGAAATACAGAATTCAATGTCTCTATTAAAACTAATCTTACCACTAAAGGTTTTTAAGAAAGATTTAAATTCTAAAGGAAGAAGAGTACTCACTAAATCTTCTTGTATTTAGAAGGTTTTTTGTGCAAATAAAAAATCATGATAAAAGGAATAATTAGTTGCCCGAACACCAAAAACTGCTTGACACATGATCCCTCTTAATGAGTCTCGCTCTGAATTTTTCAACTGGTATCCCCAACGTAAAACCCTAGCTAAACCTTGAATGTAGGAGCTTATTAAGCCAAATTCCAGCCTAATAGCAGCCAATGGAACTAAAGTATTAAAATTACACAATTTGCGTAATATCTGACCTTCGATTCTGTCCAAAAAATTCCAATCTTTGATGGGGATGGATTCAATGGCATAAAGCAGCGTTGATGGAATTTTTACTTTAAAAACCATTAATACATGTAAGAAATGCCTTCTACCCATAGCATTATAAAAAATACGCAAACCATTGGCGCGTGATACTGCTTTAGCTGCGCTGTGTTCAATATGGAGTTTGTTCTTTGTGCTACCTGCTATTAATTTCCCTAAATAAGGATATGAATCTACAACCTCCAATTTTTCATACCCTATGTGCCAATTGGAATTACATAATTTTCTATTTTTCTTACTTTTCATTACTAAAATTTTACTTTTTGAAACATTTATTTTCAAAAAGTGATCGACTGTATAGTTCTGCCATGAAATCAACTTTCGGTTCAACCCAATAGGGGTTAGGTCCATTAATACAATATCATCTGCATAAAGTAAGCATACAATTGACTGGTTACATATCTTTGGGGCGTCTCCCTCGTCACAATTAAAACAATCAGGTAGATCAGCTATATATAGTGAAAACAGCAACGGCGCTAACAAGCAACCTTGTTTCAGGCCATTTTCAGTAGGAATAGCTTCAGATAAGCCTTGATTTCCACCCATTAGAATCTTGCACCAAGTTTGTGAATGTAGTGCAATAATTAAACATAACAGTGGATGGGGTACGCCCATTTTTTGCAATTTTCTCCATAATAAAGGGCGATCTATCTTATCAAATGCCGTTGAGAAATCTATAAACGCCATATATACATCTGAATTGCGGATAATTGTATATTTCACCTCTATTAATTTTAGCATAAAGATGTTATCTAAGGTGGAATGATTTTTCCTGAAACCTGCTTGCACTAAAGGAAGAACCTTCTTCTCTTCCACCCATTCAGTGAGATGATCAAGGATGCTACAGGCGAAAATCTTTCCCGCAGCATCCAATAGAGCTATTTGCCGGTAGTTACCAGGGTGTGTTCTAGAACCCTTTTATATAAGGGGACTAGAATACTGCCGGACCAGGATGGAGGAGTCTTTCCCTGGAAGTAGCACTGATTAAACAGGTGAGTTAGGTAGGTAGCCCACAGAAGTGGTTCTTTCTTAATTACTGTCATGGGGATTTCATCGGGACCCATTGCTCCAGAGGATCTCATTTTTTTGATTGCTCCGACTACATCATTAATTGCATATACATAGTTAGATTCAGGAGTTATAGGCCGAATAGATGTCACAAGGGTTGAATTAGTTGAATTAAAATTAGCAGAGTACAGATCTAATATATGAGCTTTCCAGCCCTCTTCTCTAATGGGGATAGGAAGCGATTTCACTATAGTACCACAGCAATCGGCGAATATTTCCCAGTATCTTTTGGCATGATTTTTTGATGCAGCCTCTTTTAATTGCACCCATACTCCATCTTCTTTTATTCGTCTTAAAGAGCGTTTTTTCCTCTGTCTCTTCCTCTTGAGTAAATTTAATAAATTACATTGTTCATGAGAAAAATGCAAAACTCGACTCTCACTAGTTTATTTATTTCCTTATTCAATTGTAATAATGGATTGAAATGTATTCTTCGTTTAGTTGAAGCTTCCGGTAATTTGCATGATTTGGCCAAGGAACCTATATTGTGGGAGTAGACTTCAAATAAATCCAATTGTAAAGGATCGCGCTCACCCAACAATACTTGCCGTTGGTCCCTTATTAGAACCGTTAAGCCAGCTTTTAATTTAGTGGTAGCTTGACTATTCCAGTGGATTCTACCATTAGATGCATTGAACCCTACTGTACTACCTTTGAAGTTCCAGGAATCTACCTTAGCGCTGCTAAATTCAAATTTAAAGCAAATTAACATATGATCACTAAGAGTATTTCCCATGATCTCCATATTTCTAAGATTACAGAAAAAATCTACCGAAGTAATTAAATAGTCAATGACAGATCTCCCATATGGCGCCTTGTGTGTATAATTTGCTGGGATATCCTTTTTTAGCCTTCCATTAACAATTATGAGATCTAGGCTTCTCAAACCTTCAAGTAATACTGTTCCTCGCTTGTCAGTCCTGTATTGATTCGGGAATTGAGCCTTGGGGATATTTAGGGCCTCATTTTTTTCAGAATTAGCAAATATCTTTATACTGTGAGATGAGACTTTGGCATTCAAATCTCCCACTAATATAAGGTACTTACAGTTTTCGCTCTCCAAAGTAGAGGAAATAAAAGAAAATACATCGTTCAATAGGGAGGAATAAGATCTATCAGGAGGGAGATATGCATTTACGATCAGCAAGGAATCCATATTGCCTTGGTCATACTTGTGGTTTAGTTTGATTGCTCGAATTAAATTGGAGGCATGGTGAATTTCTTTATATGACCAATTGAGGCTTGTGCTTAACAGAATGGCAATATCTCCTTTTGCGTGACCTCTATTCACTGGGAGCGCAGGCCGGCTTAGTACTATATAATCTTCAATGAGCCAATTCTTTGTAATCCACGTCTCTTGGAGACAAATAATATCGGGGTGCTGCTCTTTTAAAAACAAGAGTTTGTTTTTACTGGTGCTTAAGCCGGCAGCGTTCCAGGATAACACACTAATGTCCTTGCTAGGAAGGATTCCCATGCTTTACATGAGCCCAACTCTATTGGCCTTACATAGGTCCCGGGCATTCCTCAGAGCGAAGTGGCAGCGGTTCCCCCAGTGGTGCAACACTGTAAATAATTCACAGACAATGCTGGCATGCCACAGGTAAGCTTATGCGTGTATATTGCTGTATTTCTCAAAGTACCTGTGATAGGAAAAGACATACCAAGTTTTTGTATGGCGGTATTAACACTGTACCTGTGTTTTAGCTCCTAATATCTCCATTACTATAAACTGCCAATATAGACATATTTTACGCTCCTAGACTCTACGTGCCGCTTAAAAGCATGTACATGGTTTTTACTGTGCTAGCATTATTTATATGTTGATAGCAGCACCATACTACAGTGTTTTTAAATGTGTGTCTGTACTACAAACTAATCTCTATTTTAGGTGCACACAGTATACACTGTGAAAACATTGAGACTCACAATCATTTCAATTATCTAAAACCCAGCATGTGACATTAATAAAAGGCGTGATGGCCGTGACATGCAAATTCTTGGTTACAATGGTTACAGAATCTGCAAAACGAGTTTTGCGAGCACAATTGTAAAAACTAACAAACCCAGTAGGTGGCGCTGATGTACAGGAAACAAACAAGGCTAGAATGTCTGAAAGAACAGATTGTGGAGAGGAGGGATAGAAGGTGCATACAGCTTATATCATGGGGTGAGTTGCTGATGGTTTTATCCATTAAGTTTTGTAAAGGTTATGAGTGCGCTTTAAAGTCAGTTTACAAGGGCAGAGGTGGAGCGTGATTAGATAATTAATGCCTTGTTCTTGAAAAGAGCGCGAGCAGGCGCACGAGCGTTCATTACTTGGAGCGGGTTGTCACCAATTTCCAGCGCCAAGAAAATAGAACATGCATTGGCATAGCCAGTAGGTCTAGCCTTTTGGGCAATAAGTGTTTCGGAATGTAGCATATTATCCTGGGTCTTTTGCTTCCCTTAACTAATCAGGCGAATAGTGAGACGTAATGCAGGGCTTTAAGTGGGATGAAAATTCAAAATTTGCAAACATTCGTGACAAGAATTTTCAATTCTATTAGGGACAAGGAGGCGAGGATTATGCTTAGTCTCATTTCTTTATTTAGAAATGCCCAGCAGCCATAAAAAACATATAAAACCACAATACCCATAAACACTTGGGTAATAACCATAGAGTCTACACTATATAAGGTCGTGTAGACAGTCCCGCTTCCTCTTTCTTTGGTGAGAAATTGTTCAAGAAAATCAGAAAGTCAACAGGAAAAGTCAATCAAGGCATACATCCCAAATCCAGGATAACGAAGGAGATGTCAGCAATGCAATGGCAGAAGAAAAACAGGAATCCCAATCCTCAAAAAAGAAGGCAGGAAAAACCGGGCTTCAACGTAGAGACATCACTTGGGATCAGATCCTGAAAAAAGACACAAAGCCGTAATACACATTCCGTGTAAACATGAGCATACAAAAGAAGGGTGGGTAGAGAAAAAACAAGTCAATGGTAACATTTCAGCATGAAGAAAACCATGAACATCTTTACAGTAACAATAATGCATGTAAATAATGGGTGGGATAATCCTCGCCTCCTTGTCCCTAATAGAATTGAAAATTCTTGTCACAAATGTTTGCAAATTTTGAATTCTATTTCAGGACAGGAGGCTCCGATTATGCTTGTTTAAAGCTGATCCACCACAACAGAAGCAACATTCTCAATAGGCTTATCATAAAAGGTTTTGAAAACAGAATCAGAGGACCAATCAGCGGCCTTCATGATATCAAACAGAGTGATACCAATCGAGAAAGCCTTAGAAGCCATTGCCCCTCGAGCAGAGTGCGCCCCAAAAACAGACACATCAATAACAGCTTCCGCCATGAGCCAACGAACCCAACGAGCTAACGTAGCCGGGGTAACGGGGCGAAAAGGCTTCTGTAAAGCGATCAATAACTGACCTTGCATATCAGAGCGAAAAGCTGAAGTACTTACTTCATAATCCTTGAGACACTGTACCACACAAAGATTGGAATGAGTCGGAAAAGAGGGATACGAAATGAACGCAGTATGGGTCTTAGTACGCCGAGAAAGGCGAAACGTGACGCCTTCCGGAGTGAAACTGCACCCGGCCAGATCTAAAGCCCGGACATCAGACACCCGCTTGCAGGAAACCAGACACAACAACATAGTCAGCTTGGCAGACAGTTGGTTGCGGGAGAGTAAAGAATTGGTTGGCCAGGCTTCCAGAAAACGCAAGACCACCGACACGTCCCATAATGAAACATACTTAGGACGTGGAGGATTAGCCAGGCGGATACCTTTGAGCAATTTAGCCACTAAGGGATGTTCACCCACCAGCTTGCCGTCTATGTGGAGGTGGCCCGCGGAGATAGCAGAACGAAAATTGTTCACCGTGCGATATGCCAAACTGGAGGAAGCAAGTGAGGCCAAAAAATTAACCATCACAGAAACATCTGCTGATGCTGGATCAACTTGCCATTGAAAACACCTGTCACACCACCGTTTCCAAGAACCTCTGTAGTGTTTGTGGGTACCTGGAGACCAGGCGTCGCTGATGAATCTGGAAGCGTCCGTCGAAAGGCCCGGGACCGACCAGCATTCCCCGAAATCCGCCACGCCAGGAGAAGGAGAGAACCTGACAGAATCAGGGGATGCGAATTCTGAAGGGGATCGAGTAGGAGATTCCACTTCTGGGGAAGAAGGAACGGCATTGCACAAGCCATCTCCAGGAGAACCGGGAACCACGGCTGAGCCCTCCACAGAGGAGCAATCAAGATCAGCTCCACCTGATAGCGTTTCGCGTATGCCAGGACTCTGCGGATCATCATGAACGGAGGAAAGGCATAACACAGAGTCACAGGCCATGGTTGGAGAAAGGCATCCGTGGCCAGGGCTTCCGGATCCGGCCTCCAACTGTAGAACAGCGGGAGCTGGGTGTTGAGGCGGGAGGCAAACAGCTCTATCTGACACTGTCCCCATGTCCGAAGAAGACGACGGAACACACGGGGATGGAGCCTCCAATCGCTGAAGTCCCTCAGGTATCTCGAGTTCCAATCCGCCACGAGGTTGCTGTGGCCGGGGAGATACTCTGCAATAACAGTGATCTTCTGCTGCAGACAGTAATGCCAAAAATCCTTGGCAATCTCCGCCAGTAACCGCGATCGGGTCCCCCCCAGCCTGTTGATGTAGCGAACCGCTGATACGTTGTCCATGCGGAGAAGTATACAGCAGTTGGACTGAAGGGGCGAGAGGCAACGAATCACAAAGGAACCCGCCAAGAGCTCCAGACAGTTGATGTGGAGGGACAGTTCCTGGGAAGACCAACGACCCCCCGTCGAGACCGGACCGCAGCAGGCCCCCCAGCCCCAATGACTGGCATCCGATTCTATCACCACTTCCGGCGTGGCACCGAATAAGGCTCAACCATTCCAGGCCTCCATATGATCCAGCCACCACTGCATCTCCGACCTCGCGTCCTCCGAGAGAGTAATTTGATCCGAGTATCTAAGGCCGTTCTGGAGATGACAAATCTTCAGACGCTGCAGAGCTCTGTAATGCAGCGGGGCCGGGAAGATCGCCTGCAGGGCAGTGGCCAAGAGACCGAGTACTCGTGCTAACGATCTCAATGACACAGTCGGTTTCGTAATAACTGAACTCAACTCCCTCTTGATTTACCGAATCTTTTGATTGGGTCATAGAAGCTGACATGAAAGAGAATTGACCTTGAAACCCAAGAAGTCTATCACTTGAGTCGGGCTCAACACGGACTTCTGCGCGTTCACTAGAAAGCAGAGGGATTGCAAGAGATCTATGGTCCACTCTAGATGGGACATCAGCTTGAGCGGACAATCCGCCAGAAGGAGGATGTCGTCCAAGTAAATGATTAACCGCACTCCCCGACTGCGAAGAGATTCCACGACCGGCCTCAACAATTTCGTGAAGCACCAAGGTGCTGACGAGAGGCCGAACGGGAGAACGTGATACTCGTACCAAGTCCCCTGCCAATGGAACTGGAGGAAGCGGCGATGGGGACGGAAGATGGGAATGGACAAATACGCATCCTTGAGGTCTAGACGAACCATCCAGTCTTTCTCGCGCAGAAGATCCCTCAACAGATGGATTCCCTCCAACTTGAAGTGACTGTAGACAACTCCTCCGTTGAACTCCTTGAGAATGAGCACCAATCGGGAGCCCCCTCCCTTCTTCTCCACAAGGAAGACCGTGCTGACGAACCCCTGTGGATGACGCACGGTTTGAACAATCGCCCCCTTTAAGAGAAGGGACTTGAGTTCCTCGGTGATGAACTCCTGATCCCTTAGAGAAAAACAAAGAGGAGAGGGAGGTTGGGACTGATGTTGGGGTTGGTAAAACTCTATCTTGTACCCCTGGACCGTCTCCAGTACCCATGCATCGCTGGAGATCAAGCGCCAATTGTCGAGAAAAAACGTATCCTGCCCCCCAGAACAACACTGCATGCAGGAATCAGGCTCACCTGAAGTGGCAGAATCTTGATATCCTCCGGATTGTCCACCGGAACACCCCTTTCTATACTGGCCACGGCCTTTTCTTGATGGGTAGAAATTAGTTTTCTGGGTATAGCCTGAATCTTGGTTCCCTCCTCTTTGGAACTGGTACCCCCTTTGAGTGGGTTGTTGTTGACCGCGGCCGGACGAGCGTCCCCTGTTTCGTCCGGCCTTGGTGAAAACCGGTCGAAAGGTCCGGCGAAGTGAGGCCTGAGCTTTATCTAACCCACTAAAAGTGTTAACAAACTGGGTCAGCTCCTTCAAGAAAGGCTGATCAAAAAGCAAGCCTTGAGCCACAGGACCAGACTCAGAGGTAGAAAGCTCTGCCAGTTTCGGTCGAGCTTAAGAAGGATAGATCTACGCCTCTCGCTGGAGAGCGCGTAGTTGGCATTGCCTAACTGACAAATCGCCCGCTGAGCCCATTCGATCAGCTCGTCTGGATCTACCATCGCCGAAGCGTTTTTTGCCATGAAGCCGAGATCCAAAATCTTGGTGAGGGGCCCCAGCAGATCAAGGACTTTGTCCTGGCACGAACACCAGGACCTGTCTAGACCCTTCTTGGGGTCCTTAGCAAACTTATGCAAGTAAGTCACCATGGTGGGGTCCACCTCCGGAGTGTCCGCCAAATTATCCGCCAGATCTGGCCTTGGGCACTCTGATCGGAGATGGGCACAAACCTCTTTTTCGAAAGGCTGACGGATGTGCTGTTGCACATACTCCGCCACTGCCGGGGATGGAAGCCACGCAGTGGAATTTGGATGGACAATGTCTGCGGGCTCAAAGATCAGAACGGGAGGATGAGTCGGGGCATCCACGAAATGCTCTTTGCATTTTCTCTTTTTTGGTGGAGAAGGAGCAGGGTCCGAGGACAAAGAAGAATGCTGGTCATCTCTATCTACATCTTCAACAACAGTCTTGGTTTTTGCGGAAGACAGAGACTGCGCCAACTTCCGGAAATCAGAGGAATGAGGATTGCCTGGGGACGAAGAGGACTTTTTAGAAGCAGGCACCCAACCCTGCTGCTGTGCATACATTGTTAAATGGCGTTTCAGAGGCTTTATTGCGCGAACCAGCGCCTTATTCATGGAGTGTTGCACTCCTCTGTCAAGAGCTTCCACCAAATCCTGTTCTAGGGACTCGGAAGCCTCCTCATCAAAATCACCTTCTTCATCATAGTAATAGTTACTCATGATACACGAGAATTGTGTAATTATGCTCACAAGGTGATGAAAGTCAAACAATGTCAAAGACACAATTCAGGGGGAGTGAAAAAACCCCACAGCAAGCAAGTTTTGCAGAAAAAACTGCAGTAATATCAATAGAGGGTGGAGGGAGGGCTTGCTGCCTCGAAAAATGTCATTCTAGGCAGTGCCTATGCAGGAATTATACAGCCGGGGACCTTTCTACCATCTCCGGCGTCGAAAGGGGTTAATATTTGAGGACGTGGGCGTGTACGCCGCAAGGACGTCCTTCTCAGAAGCTCCGGTGACAGGAATGCTCGGAGCGCCGGAAATGAATACCGCGCATGCGCGGACACCGGCTGCCGTCAAAGGAAACGGGCAGCTTGCGCAAGAAGCGCGAGGTCACCCCACCCCAAAGTCTCCCACTCCACAAAATGCAAAGACACAGGCACCATGCGCCCAGCTTCCAGGGAGGAAACACTCGCTCCCAGCTGCGTCTCGCCGCAACGTAAAAGCGGACCCGAACGCGGGATGAAACGGGAGCAAAGCGCTGACCTGAAAACAACGTTAAAGACAGTGCGCGAGCAAAGCGTTCATCAGCAAATAACATTCATCAAATTAGAACAGCAAAATATCATTCAGGTAAGAGAAATTGCACTTAACTGGCTGCGGAGCAGCAAAGAAAGAGGAAGTGGGACTGTCTACACGACCTTATATAGTGTAGACTCTATGGTTATTACCCAAGTGTTTATGGGTATTGTGGTTTTATCTTTTTTTTATGGCTGCTGGGCATTTCTAAATAAAGAAATGAGACTAAGCATAATCGGAGCCTCCTGTCCTGAAATAGAATTCCGGGGAAGAGGTCTCTCAAAGGGGCGTGGCCGTTGTAATTAAGGGCGTGGCTTAAAAACACATAAACTAAAAATTCTATGTCAGGACAGGAGGCTCCTATTATGCTTATTCTCATTTCTTTAATAGAAATGCTCAGCAGCCAATAAACAGTAAAAAAGTACAGTACCTATGAACACCAGGGTAACAACCATAGAGACCATAGTATAAAAGGCCATATAGATAGTCTCTCTTCCTCTTTCTTTGCTGCTCCGCAGCCAGTTAAGTGCTTTTTGCTTCTTATCAACTGTTATATCTGCTTTTCGTAATTGTAACTTGCTTATGAGCTGTTATTTGCTTAGCGCTTCTACTCCCGCTTTTCTTTGCATCTTCTGAGTTGTATTATGTGCATTTTTATGCTGGGTATTTGCATTTACACTGTTTTTTGTTTGCGCATCTCACGCGTTTCATGTGCTTAATTACCTTTGCGGCTCGGCCGCATTGCTTTCTGTCGCCGCTTCCATGTGCGTTTCTTCGTTTGGGAGCGTGGGCGCACCTCCCTTTGGACCGGGCGCTTGTTGCCCGCGTCTTTGCTGAATTGTGGAGCGGGAGACCGGGGTTAGGAGGCTCGTGGTTCTCAACAACAGTCCCAAAGGGGGTTCCAATCCCAGAGAGGAGGAGGCCACGACACTGGTTATAACACCAGATACAATTTCTATCCCTCTTGCAAGGGGAGAGGCCAGTACAAAAAGGGACGTTCCGGAGGAAACCAAGGTGGTTACCAGGATTCCAACACTTCAGGTGAGCCTGATTCCAGCTTGCGATGTTGTTCGGGGGGGCAGGATACGATTTTTTCTCCACAATTGGCGTATGATCTCCAGCGATGCCTGGGTGCTGGAAACTGTCCAGGGTTACAGAATAGAGTTTTATCAGCCCCAGCATCAAATCCACCCTCCCGCACCTCTGTGTTTTTCCCTTCAAGATCAAGATTTCATTTCCACAGAAATAGACGTCCTCCTCAAAAAGGGGGCAATAATTCCGACTTTCCGTCATCACAAGGGGTTCGTCAGCACGGTGTTTATTGTCGAAAAGAAAGGGGTCGGATCACGCCTAGTTCTCAATCTGAAGGACTTCAACAGAGGGGCCATTTACAGGCATTTCAAGATGGAGGGAATCCATCTGTTGCGGGATCTTCTTCGAGAGGGGGACTGGATGGTTCGTCTCGATCTCAAAGACGCGCTTTTGTCAATTACCGCCTTCGGTCCTCATTGTCGGTTCCTTCAATTCCTTTGGAAGGGGACTTGGTTCGAATACCAAGTTCTCCTGTTCGGCCTCTCGTCAGCACCTTGGTGCTTCACGAAACTTCTGAGGACTGTCGTGGAACACCTTCGCGCTCGAGGTGTTCGCCTGATTATTTACTTGGACTACATTCTGATTATGGCAGACTGTCCGCTCAAACTCCTAACTCACCTAGAGTGGTCCATCAACCTCTTACAATCTCTGGGATTTCTGGTGAACGTTCAGAAATCCGTCTTGATTCCGACGCAAGTGATAGAATTTCTGGGCTTCAAGGTCAATTCGATTTCGTGTCAACTTCTATTACCCAATCAGAAGATTCGGTATATCAAGAGGGAATTAGCTTCGGTTATTTCCAAGCAGACTGTATCATTGAGATCGTTAGCACGAGTTGTAGGTCTGTTGACGTCCTCCATTCAAGCGATCTTCCCGGGTCCTCTGCATTACAGTGCACTGCAGCGTTTGAAGATCCGTCATCTCCAGAGAGGCCTCCGATATTCAGATCAGATTCCTCTATCAGAGGAAGCAAGGTGGGAGATGCAATGGTGGTTGGACCACATGGATGCTTGGAATGGTCGAGCCCTGTTCGGTGCGTCCCCGGAACTAGTGATAGAGTCCGATGACAGCCTGTGGGGTTGGAGAGCCCGATGCGGTCCTGTGTCAACGGGGGGTAGTTGTTCTTCCCAGGAGTTGTCTCTCCACATCAATTGCCTGGAACTCCTGGCAGGGTCCTTTGCGATCCGATGTTTCACTCCCCTTCGGTCCAATTGCTGCATACTTCTCCGCATGGACAACGTATCGGCAGTCCGCTATGCCAACAAACTGGGCGGAACAAGGTCCAGGTTATTGGCGGAGATAGCCAAAGATTTTTGGCATTATTGTCTGCAACGAAAGATCACTGTTATTGCAGAATATCTTCCTGGCCGCAACAATCAGATTGCGGATTGGCATTCGAGGCATCTTCGGGACTTCAGCGACTGGAGGCTACATCCTCGCGTTTTCCATTCTCTCCTCAGGCTCTGGGGCCAGTGTCAGATCAACCTGTTTGCCTCTCACCTCAACACCCAGCTCCCGCTGTTCTACAGTTGGAGGCCGGATGCGAAAGGCTTGGCACGGATGCCTTTCTTCAGACTTGGCCGTCGGGTCTGTGCTATGCCTTTCCCCCGTTCATGATGATTCCCAGAGTCCTGGCTTACACGAAACATTATAGATCGGAATTGATTCTGATTGCCCCTCTGTGGAGGGCGCAAGCGTGGTTCCCGGTTCTCCTGGAGATGCGTTGTGCAGTGTCTCTCCTTCTTCCCCAGAAGTGGAATCACCTGCTGCATCCTCTCGGCGATCCACATCGCCCGATTCTGTCAGGCAATCTTCAGCTGCTGGAGTGGCGAATTTCGGGGATCGCTGGTCGGTCCCAGGCCTTTCTCGAGAGGCTTCCAAATTCATTAGTGAGGCCTGGTCACCCAATACTCACAAACGATACAAAGGGTCTTGGAAGCGATGGTATGTCTGGTGTGTTTAACGGGAAGTTGATCCCACTTCAGCAGATGTCTCCATGATCATTCATTTTTTGGCCTCTCTTGCTTCCTCCAGTTTGGCTTATCGGACTGTTAACAATTTCCGTTCTGCCATTTCAGCGGGCCATCTACATATTGCTGGTAAACCTGCAGGTGAGCACCCTTTGATTGCCAAGTTGCTTAAGGGTATCCGTCTGGCGAAACCTCCGTGTCCTAAGTACGTCTCTTTATGGGATGTTTTCATTGTTCTGCGATTTCTAGAGGCTTGGCCTTTCAATTCTTTATTATCCCATAAACAACTGTCGGCCAAATTGACTATGTTGTTGTGCCTTGTTGTTGTGCCTTGTTTCCTGCAAACGGGTGTCTGATGTTCGGGCTTTGGACTTGGCAGGTCGCAGCTTTACGCCCGAAGGTGTTACGTTTCTTCTTTCCAGACGTACCAAAACTAAAACTACTTCGATTACCTATCCTTCCTTTCCCACTCATCCCAACCTTTGTGTTGTTCAGTGTGTCAAGGATTATGAAGTAAGTACTGCTCCTTTACGTTTGGATATGCAGGGTCAATTGTTGATTGCTTTGCAGAAGCCTTTTCGCCCGTTACCCCAGCTACATTGGCTCGCTGGGTACGATGGCTCATGTCAGAGGCTGGCATTGATGTTTCCATTTTTGGTGCTCATTCAGCACGAGGGCCCCGTTGACTGTCTGCCCAAATCTGGGTGACTATCGTGAGGGGTTGATTCTTCAACCCATTTTATCTCAGCGCTCTTCAGTTGATAGCCTTTCCTCCTCCCCTATAACACTGCCCCCAGCTAGTCCTGTTTCTGGACAACGTTCCCCTTTGGTCTCTTTTCAATCCAACCCTCATATCAATGACCTCCTGCAATATTTAATATCTCCCCTCTGAATGGCTCTCTAGTACTCTCCGACCAAACACCGAGTCATGAATCTCCCTCCGCCATAGTGGACCCCACAGTTCTTCTCCATGACTCGCTGACACCCTCAGCCTCTCCTGCACTCCCTCCCACCTCTACTCAGTTCTGGCGGGTCGCCTTGATGCTATATCTCTACAACTGTTAAATCTCTCTGCAGAGCTACATGACGTGAAGGCCCTCTTGAAAGATCTTCTCACCCTGCTCAGTGGTACTAATTGACCCAGAGTTTCTACAGGTCATGGTGATCACATTGAACAATTTTTAGCACCCACAATCTCGAAATCTAGTCCCGCCCCAAATTCACCGACCCGCACCAGAAGCCCTAAGCCCGACTTAGTGGCTACTGATCTTCAAAACCATCTCTCTTCCTGCTCCCCTAGGTCCAATGCTAACTTGACCCCGCGGAGGCAAATACACTCCATCATTCCTAACCCGAAAAGAGACCCTTCCCGCAACCTGAGATGTAGCAATTCTGACAACCTCACTAGGGTGACCATCAACCAGACTTCCTCCCCTGCGAATCCGCCTAGTCTCAAGTGTGTGCTATTAAATTGCAGATCAGCTAGTAAGCACGCCTTTGATATCTTTGACCTCATCCAGCACACCGATCTAGATATTATCATCCTCACAGAAACTTGGCTAAATCCAGCTTCTACTCCTATTTTAGACCTCCTAGTGCCTCCCACTCATGATATAGTCAAGCTTGACAAAATTCTGAAACTGGGTGGTGGTCTAGCCTGTATTTATAGGAATACTCTCTCAATCTCTCAGGTGGAGTCCTCTTCCCCCTCCTCCTGCGAATATCTCTGTCTCAACATTTCAAGTAAGAACTTATCAATCTGTAAACTTCACACCTTATACCACCCACCGGGAGATAATCTCCCTTTCATTGAGCACTTAATGGATATCACCTCGAGCAATGTTGGCTCTGCAGTATCACAAATCTTCCCAGGGGATTTCAACCTGCACTGGTCCAATCACAATGACCCAGCAGTATCCTGCCTCAAATCATTTCTACATGATAATGATTTATCACAGCTTTGTGACCAACCAACCCACACGAAAGGGGAAATCCTTGACCTTATCATCTCCAAGGATCAGACCATCTCCTTAGATTCCATAACTCCTTGTGATTGGTCGGACCATCACAGCATCCTTTTCTATATTTACAAGGAAGTGATATTGAGGAAGGCTCAACCTGGTAAATCAAAGACTCTGAAATGAGATCTCAGATCAATTAATTTCCAAACCATAGTACAATGAAAACGTAAACTCTGAACATCGCAATCTTGGAGCAGCTGAAAGATCATGGCGTTCCAATCCTTCATCTGATCAACTAAAACTTCTGAGAGATGTCAGAGGCCTTTACAACAAACAGATGAAGAAAGCTAAGGTTGACTACTTCAGATTACAACTAGACCAAGCGGCAAATCGCCCCAAGAAACTCTTTGAACGGGTCAAACAGCAATCTGTTACTGCTCCAAGCCTCTCTGATTCCAATGGCATCTTACCCTCTTGCAATGAATTTGGCACATTTTTCTCAGAGAAATCACGACTTATCTCCATTGACCTCGCCTTTAAGAAGGCCCTATTGCCCTCTTCATTAGCTGCCTCGCCCTTCGACTTCCTTGAAAAGTGTTTCCAGACCATCGTCGATGCTAAGAATAATGCTTCTTGGGGCTCCTTTTCACCTTTTAGTGAAAAAGACATTGGAAAAATTCTCCAGACTATCAACCCAGACTATCAATCAATATGTGCGAAGATGGCCGACGGAGCAGGAGCTCACTAAGAGCTCCCAGTGCTTGGGATCCCACTTGTTGGATTTATCCCTGTCAGCACCCACCGCTCCGTGGAACCAAATACATGAGAGTAACAGGATTGTAACCAGCATATTTTTATTTTTATTTTTTGTTCTTTCTACCTCGTACGGCGGAGGGCTGAAACCTACTAGCCACTCGTCTCTCAGTCCGGATCGCCTGGAGACATCACCACCCTCAGCGGACTGTCTCGAGCCTACGGAGGGTCGGCGGAGGTTCTGAAGTTCACCCCCTCCCCCCTGCACCGGGAGCCTGCTGAGCTGATCCTGGAACCTGCATAGCCTGCGACCGGCTACTGGAGCCCCGGGAGCCTGCCTGCTGAGCGGAACCTGGAACCTGCATAGCCTGTGACCGGCTACTGGTCACTCGCCTTCAGGCACCCCCATCGCGCTGCTGGACTGTGCAGCTGAAGCCCCGGGAGCCTGCCGAGCCTCCACTTCCCCGCGGATCAGCGCTGCGACCGGCAGAAGAGCCCCTGCGGCGTCGGAGGTCAGAGAGGCCCCCTCCCGCCCGCTTCATGCCAGAGGACGCAGGTTGTGGTGCCGGGAGCCTGACCGCCCCGCTGCACCGGAGCACTTGGGAGCTGTTTCTGGGCTAAGAGGCCGAGGCTTCTCAGGAGCCTGCCTGCAGGTCGCTGGTTGGGTTGCCTGGCCGAGACGAGGCTACGCGACGGTTCCCCCCTCCCGCCCGCCCCACAGCACCGGAGGGTTGAGAGAGGCCCCCCCTCCCGCCCGCTTCAAGGCGCTGGTCGCTGGGTGCTTTGCCTGGCCGTGACGAGGCCACAAAGACGGACCCCTCCCGCCCGCTCCACAGCACCGGAGGATCAAGAGAGGCCCCCCCTCCCGCCCGCATCAAGGCGCTGGTCGCTGGGTGCCTTGCCTGGCCGGGACGAGGCTACGACGACGGACCGGAGGGCTGAGAGAGGACCCCCCCTCCCGCCCGCTTCAAGGCGCTGGTCGCTGGGTGATTGGTCAGAACGAGGCCACGACAGCGGCCTCCCTCCCCGGCCCCCCCCAGGGTCGTCGGTTAGTGGAGCCTACCTCCGGCTGCACCGGAAGATTAATGCGACCGGAGGTGTGGCGCCACTGACCGGTGTAGCAGCTGAAGTGAGCCCTGGGAAACGAGAACTAGGGGGCCGACAGGAGCCTGTCCCCACCGGCACCGGGCATGGATACTCGCTGAGGAGTCTCCCCACCGCTCAGGGAAATACAGGTTTGGAATTCTTATGGTAGTCAGTTGAGCTCACGTCGCCTGGAAGGTTTGGAGCCCTGAGGCAAACGCACAGCTCACATTTAACAGCATTTAGACACTTGGATTAAAGCACTGCAACTGCAAAACCCTGCTGGCAAGCTTAACACGCTTATGGAGGCATAAGGTATTTATTTATTTCAGCCCACCCGACTGCTCACATTTTTAAACTACCTCCTTTGTGCAAAATGGCTGGGGCCATAAAACTGTAGCCATAAATCCCCTCCGGTATCCTGATGGCCGCGAGGCTCCTCAGTTTGCCTCCCCCACGCATGACCAACAGAAATAGAGATAAGACTCCCTCCCAGCAAGCTATGTGCAGTGCTTGCTCAAATTGAAAGTGATTTTGCCCTTCCCGGGGCTCAAAGCAATAGCAGCAGACAGAGGACCAACATTTCTATCTCCCCTTCGGTTCGGCCATATTAGTCTGTCTATCCTTGGGCGACCAGCATGGGCTAATCATCTCTACCACCGGACCTATGGCCTTTTCAGACTACTCATATCGGTTGCACAATGTACACCACTTGGCGCTTTCACGTCGGACTATGATAGTGTCTGCCTTTTATAGTGGTATTATATTACTATACTCCTAACTGTATCCAGTACATCTCACTTTATCTGCACCTGTAATGCACCGATTGCTACCTCATATATTTTTGCCGTTTATAGTGGTATTATATTTTTATATTCCTAACTGTATCTTGCACCGAGGGCTACCTCATATATTTTTGCCTTCTACAGTGGTATGGTATTTAGTGTCACTTGTCTCATGTGACTCTTGTTTTCAATTGTATTTTGCTACTGACTCATGTACCTCACATATTTTGGACTATTCAGAATTGTCACCTTCGATTCAGGTATTTTACTGTTTGCATAGGTATTTCATTCCAGTATATTATTAGTATTGTACGTCTACTTTATTCTGCATTTGACTTTTGTTTGCAATGGTATTTTGCTACTGACACATACTCACTACTGTCACTTTCGATTCAGGTTTTTTATTGCCTGCATAGGTATTTTATTTTATTCCAGTATATTATTAGCATTATACGTCTACTTTATTCTGCATATGTTTGTAACCCACATCGAATTCACTTCTATTCCTGTAATGTACCAATTAATTCCTCATGTAGACTTGTCACATTGATGTAACCTGCACTCATTACACCGTTCCCTCCCTTACACACTGATTACTACTGCACATATTTTGGTTGCCCTCCGGTGCCGCCCCTGTGCCATGTAACTTATTGTCTTCATCTATAGTCCGCTCCTGCTACAACTTTTATCCCTGTTTGCGTTGACGACTACCTCATATACCTTGGCTGTTCACTAGTGTCACTTTTATTCCCTGCAACCGGCGATTACTGGGCACCCGCACGCTCCTACCTATTCCGTCATCCCAACATGGAGCTCATCGGCAAGCACACATATAAAATCAACTACCCACCCGCACTCACCAAAAACGCTGCAAAACGCTTTAAACACAATTTACTGAGGTCCCACCCTGAAACCCCCTTTGCAGACACCTACTTTTCACCGGTCAATGGTGCCATAAACATTGATATCATCTTCCACACCACACGAAGAGCTCAATGGAGAAAATCGTTCCTCTCCTTACTCACCGTCTCCAATTCTAGGAAATCCGCTCATGGCCGAACACTCACCATCACACCTTCCCAACTCTTCCCGGGCAGAACCACCATCACTATCTATAACAACGGGATTGTCCTAATCCAATCCACAGACAGGAACCTGGAACTACTAGCAACCTGTTCCCCACTTTCATACAGCACCTCTCCAAACCGCGGACCCCCACTCACAGCACTCTCAGTCCTATCACCCTTGACTTCACAGCCCCCAACCACAACCATTCTCTCCTAGCTCAGCCCCTAAATGACACGCACCTCTCCTCTACCCCCGTCACCACAGCCATTCCTCCACTTACTGTAGCCACCCCACATTCCGCATTCACAGACTCAGACCTCTCCCCCTCATACACCAGCAGCACCCCCCCCCACCAACACCTTGACCCCCACTCATACCACAACCATTCCGCTCCCCCCTGACACCACTTCCCACATCCACAACGCCGCTAATCTAGCTCAGCCCCAAAACAACACGCACCTCTCCTTTACCACCTCTCCTTTAGCCATGCACCCATCCACTGCTGCTACCCCACACCCCTCAATCACAGACATAGATCTTGGCCCCACATACACCAGCCGTACCCCCTCCCCCCATACACCAGCCCACATTCCCATTCTCCTCACCCATGACATCACAGCCCCCACCCACATCCCGCCTAATCAAGCTCAGCATCAGATCGACACGCTCACAGACAAACCCCACCCTTTATCCCCCCCACTCTCAGCCCACACCTCCACTCATTAACCAACCACGCAGAACACGCCGCCCCTATCACTTCAACTACGACTCCTCAACAAAGATCCACATACAATCCCACCTCCCCCCCCATTCTCACCCCTCACTATCCTACATGCGCCCCCTTCACCACTAATAAACGCCCATCCTCCCCCCTGCACTCTCTGCCTACCACCAATACTCTCATCCACACCACCAACCTCTCCCCTATGTCATCCATGCCCGACCCTCCCATCCCCACCTCCAACACATTTCCCACACTGGACTGCATTACGGCCTCCCTCCTCCAGCTCAAAGAAGACATGCACATCATCAAACAACAACTACTCTGTCTATCACACTCCAGTCACCCCTCACCCAACACCCTCCACCAGATCAAACAAGACATTCACATCATCAAACAATTACTCAGCACACACCCCAGACACCCCTCACGCGCATCCACCATCACCTCCCCTCCCAACTGGACCTCCACCCGGGCGGCGAACTCTCGCACTCGACTCCCACCGCACTGGACCACAATCCCTGTTCACAACCGCGAAAACCGCCCCCATCGCTCCTGCAACCCTCTCTCGGACCTCGACACAATCGCCCTCCTCCGCTCCTACGACCCAGCTCCCCATAGCAACACACCCGACACTCTCACTGCCATTCCTACGATTCACTCCAATCCCCTTAGACCTCCCACACTGAACAACAGAATCGCTATCCATAGTAACCTGAGTAAAGTCCCCCTCGCTCTAGAACCCCCTTCCACCCTCGACACACCCCGTCTCAAATGCACTCTCCTCAACTGCAGATCAGCCGCAAGACATTCCTCCGCTATCACCGATCTCATCCTAAAATTGGATCTTGACTTAATCATCATGACTGAAACATGGCTAACAGAATCTTCTACACCTATAATAGACATTCTGGTTCCCCCCAACTACCACATCACTAGACTTGACAGGTCTGGCAATAAAAAAGGTGGCGGAATCGCATGTATATACAGGCGCAACCTCTCTGTCTTGAAAGTAACTTCCCCTTCCCTACACTCCCCAACCTCCTGTGAATACATCTGCCTCGATATTATCAGTGAGGGCAAACCGATCTGCACTCTTCACGGCGTTTATCACCCACCCGGCGACAACCCTACCTTCTCCCAAAAAATCATGGATATGATCTCAACCAACTCCGGGCGACAACTCACACAAATATACCTTGGTGACTTCAACCTCCACTGGAACGATCATAATGTTGCGGTGGTAAAAGGTCTGAAGAATTTCCTTAACGCCCTTGACCTCACTCAAATTTGCAACAGTCCAACTCAAGAGAAAGGCTCTATCCTCGACCTTATCATCTCCAAAGAGGCCTCTATCCAACTCGAATCTATCCAACCCTGTGACTGGTCAGACCATCGTATTATCACATTCTTCATCAATGAAAAAGTTAAATTTAACCCTGTTCAATCCGCCAGGCCCAAAGTCTGTAAAAGAGACATGAAAAAACTAAACTCAAACTCTCTGCCCCCCAACAGCTGCAACTTACTACTTCCTCCTACTGGCGTTAAGGACGTCCAATCCTTGACTGATCACTATCTTAACACTATGTCCTCAATAATTAATGAAGTCGCACCCTTGCAGCTAAAAAAAGCCTCCGCAAAAATTTCCAATCCCTGGTACGACGGGAGTCTCAATGACGATAGACGCGCCATGCTGAATAAATCAAAGCTAATAGTACTCGAGATGTCCGAGTGGTTCTTTATCGAATTTAGAACCTGGGAGCGGATACTTTGCAAAGCGCCGGCTTTGTCACTCGGACCGCCTAGACAGCCTTGAAGTCTTCCCCGGCATTCGTGGAGCGAAATATATATATATATATATATATATATATATATATATATATATATATATATATATCTATATATATATATATATATATATATATATATATCCACACGGGTTCTCACAAAACAGCGCCGAAGTATCGATATCACAGCAGCGCCATCAGAAAACAGCAGACCCAGAAGTTTCCGTGAGTAAATTAGGTTATTCTGCAACACACGGACAGCATAACGTTTCGGCCTCCCAGAGGCCTTGGTCACATGGCATTCCAGAGGGGAATAGCAGAAATTTAAAGTGCACATGCATATGGCGTTAGCCAATCAATGTAGAGATATGTAGGACGGTGCAATAAACATAGTAAACATACTGCGCGTTACCATAATGTTAGAAATAACAATGCACCGTAACTTTCCAAACAAAAGTTTTGGGATAAATCCCTGAAAGTCACACATAGCCTGTAATTACATTAAACAAAAACGAGTGAACTGGCATAATGCCTGTTTAACTGTAATAATGTGAATGCGGTAAAAAGCATGATAAACGGATAAATCCATTTGTAAACAACCCTACTCATGATTGCTTAATCACATATGAATATTAATCTATATATACATATGAATACGTGATCTGGAAACGTAACATGTAAATCCATTAGATATTAAATCCATAACCATTATTATGCATTGGGAACATATCCATGCCTATGACCAACATGCATTCATTTTCGAAAACCCTATATCATACCGAAATAGTTCATATTGTGAGAATTACTATAAAAGAATGGATAACCATTAATATACAACCAGTAAACTCATCGGTCTGATATATACAATTGTGGTTTTCCTGGCTAATATTTGAGAAGTCGCATCTCCACGTTGCATAATGAATAAATGTGAAATAGAGTGCTGGGTGATGTGTGAATTAAAAAGACAAAAACCTAATCTGGTAAATAAATAAGTCACAGACGTGAAACTGACTGTAACCAAGTCTGTCTATCGCAGTGGCAGGATAACTGAACATTATATTGAACATTGTGACACCGGTCAAAAAAGTCAAAGGCACATGGCGAGCTGGAATTACATAAGAGAAGCCATATAGTGCGTCTATTGAGTTGACTTTTGTATGATGTCATTGAAGAACAACACGGCAAATTCAGTATATTAAAATGATCTAAAGACAGGTGTAAAAGTCTTCCAATGCATTAAGCCCATTGGGTGCCTTACTGTCTAACATGAGGATGTACCTGGTTTCCAATCTTCGTAGTAAGGCTTCAGAACGAGGTATTGTATTGGCTTTGCGTATCGCTGCTGCAACTACATTTTCATATTAGCCACGAGCCAAAAACCTCATTCTGCACGCTTCTTGTGCTATTTTGTATTGGGCATCAGTGCTACATGCTCTTCTAATCCTCAGCATTTCCCCATAAGGGATGCTTCGGATTAAATGTGGTGGATGGTGACTGTGAGCATGTAGTACTGTATTGCCCGCTGTGGGCTTCCTAAACAAAGATGTTTCCAATTGCCCATTGTTGACATCAATTGCAACATCAAGGAAAGTGGCATGCGTTTTGCTAATGTCAGAAGTAAAAGACAAGTTATACTTGTTGACATTCAACTCAGCAATAAAGTGTTCTGCCTGTTCTCTTGTTCCCTTCCAGATCATAAAAACATCGTCGATGTATCTGTACCACCGAACAATGTGATCCCTGCAAATAGCAGAGTGTTCACCACTGAGGACCTGTCTCTCCCAGTACCCCATATGGAGACAGGCGTAACTGGGAGAGAAACAGGCCCCCATGGCTACTCCCCTGACCTGCTGGAAATGTTGTTTGTTGAACATAAAATAGTTGTTATTCAGGCAGAAATTTATCATGGACAAAAGCATTTTGTTATGTTCAACCAATTCAATTGGACGTTGCCCCAAGTATTGTACTACAGCCCTCAACCCATCCGCATGGATAATGCTCGTATATAATGCAGTTACATCAAGTGTAATTAACAAGCAACCTGGATCCCATTGTACATTGCTGAGTTTCCTCAGAAAGTCACTAGAATCTTGGATGTATGAGGGTAGCCCACAAACAAAGTCTTGTAAAAATGAATCCACATATATGGTAGTTTTTTCGAGTAGACCCCCACATGCAGAGATAATAGGCCTGCCTGGGGGCCTGTTGGGATTCTTGTGGACCTTGGGGATCAAGTAGAGGACCGGCATTATGGGGTGATCATTTTTGAGATATTTCAGCTCATCCATGCTGATGAGGCCCGATGATCTCCAACCCATCAACATAGAATAGAATGTGCTATGTGATTTCTTGATAACTGCCAAATCACAGTGTCTATAACAGGAGACATCATTCAACTGTGTTGCCGCTTCCTCCAGGTAAAGATCTCTCGCCCATAAAACAATGTTGCCTCCCTTGGCCGATTGGCGAACAATAACATTTCCATTTTTCTGGATTTTAGCCACCAAGTCAGTATACTTTTTGTTGCAAATGTTCTTCTATTTGTTGTTTCTCAGTGTTTGTGAGTACAGTGCCTTAATGTCTTTTACTGCAGCTTCTTGGAAAACATCGATGTTGTCGTGCACCATCTGAGGTGTGTACGTCGACTTAGGTTTGAACTTCGTAAGGCCCCCCAACGCTGCAGTGGGAAAGGTATCTGCATTCTGTGACAAAGATTGTTCATAGCGTAAACCCTCTAAGTCCTGCAAAAGTGGTAAATCATGGCAAATAAGGGTTGGGCTATTTAGATTGTTTGTGTCTGTTCTCACCTCAGCTTTCCGCGACTTGTTATTCACAAAGTGTTTGTTTAATTTCAATTTGCGTGTGAATTTAAACAAGTCAATGCGCGTATCCGCATAATTAAAGTTTCTAGGCGGGCAAAAAGATAGTCCCATAGATAAAGTCTTTAATTCGGAAGGTGAAAGTTGCATAGGGGTGAGATTAATAATAGAGAAGTTTGACATACCTGATACCTCTACTGCTGTTTCTTCTTTTTGCTCCACTGCTTCTTGTACGGTTTGCGTTTTGGTGCGTCGCCTTGCATTTGCTTTGCGGCGCTCTCTTCGTTTGACGTTGGGGTTTTTGAAACTTGTTGAGGGTCCACCCTGGGGCGCAGTGTATCCCGCCTGTCCTGGCTCACTATTTCTAATTCCTGAGCCATAGTGAACCGGGTAAACCCCAATCCGAACGGGTTCTGCCTGTTTCATATTCTGAACCACTGTCGATATTCGAGCTCAGATCTGCATTTGAGGAACTGGCTGGTGAGACTGCACGCTGGGCCCCCTCATTTGTGGAAGCCCTCCGAGTTTTGGGAGGTTGAGACAGTTTTCTGGCATTGTATTTACGCGCAAACGTAAAAATGCGCCCTTCCAGGTAGTCCGTTTTGTCACGCTGGAACTTATATTGTTTCCTTTTGATAATAATGTCCTCCTCCTTTTGAACCCGGACCATCATCTCTTCTCTTAGCTTTTGACATTCCGCCGCTTTATCAGTTCCCAAGCTTTCAATTTCCAAATTCAGTTCCTCTATTTGTTTCTGATTTTAATCCGGTCTGATTCAGCGTAGCGTACTAAAATTTGAACTAGTCTTTTCGAAGATTCCAAATTGCATTCCGCCCATTCTCTGAGCATTTCAGGGTCCGATTGATCGTAACTTGGGGCCAACATCACTCGTAGCCCTCTTGGTATCCGGTCGACCTCGAGATATCTGCTCAGAGAGCGGTGCTCCCACCACTTTGCCTGTTCCCGTTTAATCAGTTTCTCCAGCTTTTTAAACATATTGCGCAGATTTAAAGCACCATCATTAACTTGTTCAGTGGGACCTGCCACACGCGACCCCCCATCCGGGGAATCGTCAAATACGTCGAGGGCTGCCACCTCCCTCCCTCTTCTTGCGCCAGCTGCCATGTTGCTTAAAAATATAGTGTTTGTCACGCACTGTCTTGCGTTACTCATAGTTCATCGGCTAATAGGTAAATACCGCTCACCGACGAGACTGGGAAATACTCCTTCACGGAACGTGTCCAGAAATATCGCCGAGTTCTCCAGAAAGTTCAACAGACCAAGCGTGTGACCGCCGTCACCGCGCTGAGTTGGATCCTTTTGTAAAACCGGCAATGTAAACGGGTATTCCGGGGCTTCGCAGTCACTCCCCAACAGGAGAAACAAATAGCTCCGGGTCACCGGAGGTTGCGGCTTCCTGCCGCGAAGCCACTGATTGAAGGAGGGGTCTTGCTACACCGGAGAAGCACTCAACCGGCTGTAAAATCCACACGGGTTCTCACAAAACAGCGCCGAAGTATCGATATCACAGCAGCGCCATCAGAAAACAGCAGACCCAGAAGTTTCCGTGAGTAAATTAGGTTATTCTGCAACACACGGACAGCATAACGTTTCGGCCTCCCAGAGGCCTTGGTCACATGGCATTCCAGAGGGGAATAGCAGAAATTTAAAGTGCACATGCATATGGCGTTAGCCAATCAACGTAGAGATATGTAGGACGGTGCAATAAACATAGTAAACATACTGCGCGTTACCATAATGTTAGAAATAACAATGCTCCGTAACTTTCCAAACAAAAGTTTTGGGATAAATCCCTGAAAGTCACACATAGCCTGTAATTACATTAAACAAAAACGAGTGAACTGGCATAATGCCTGTTTAACTGTAATAATGTGAATGCGGTAAAAAGCATGATAAACGGATACATCCATTTGTAAACAACCCTACTCATGATTGCTTAATCACATATGAATATTAATCTATATATACATATGAATACGTGATCTGGAAACGTAACATGTAAATCCATTAGATATTAAATCCATAACCATTATTATGCATTGGGAACATATCCATGCCTATGACCAACATGCATTCATTTTCGAAAACCCTATATCATACCGAAATAGTTCATATTGTGAGAATTACTATAAAAGAATGGATAACCATTAATATACAACCAGTAAACTCATCGGTCTGATATATACAATTGTGGTTTTCCTGGCTAATATTTGAGAAGTCGCATCTCTACGTTGCATAATGAATAAATGTGAAATAGAGTGCTGGGTGATGTGTGAATTAAAAAGACAAAAACCTAATCTGGTAAATAAATAAGTCACAGACGTGAAACTGACTGTAACCAAGTCTGTCTATCGCAGTGGCAGGATGACTGAACATTATATTGAACATTGTGACACCGGTCAAAAAAGTCAAAGGCACATGGCGAGCTGGAATTACATAAGAGAAGCCATATAGTGCGTCTATTGAGTTGACTTTTGTATGGTGTCATTGAAGAACAACACAGCAAATTCAGTATATTAAAATGATCTAAAGACAGGTGTAAAAGTCTTCCGATGCATTAAGCCCATTGGGTGCCTTACTGTCTAACATGAGGATGTACCTGGTTTCCAATCTTCGTAGTGCGGCTTCCCTGTTGCCGCCCCTTCTCATAGGTGCGATGGAATCAATGGCATAGTACTTCAGTGATGCACTGTTGCTGTTATGTTGTTCCCTGAAGTGCCTAGCCACAGGATACACTGGATCATTGGCTTTGATGGCCCTAAGATGTTGTAGGACTCTTTTGTGTACCTGTAATTTGGAACTGCCCACGTATCTTAACCCACATGGGCATTCCAGCACATATACTGAGAAATCACTTTTGCAAGTAAGCTTTTTACTAATCTTGCACGGAACATCGGAAAAAGGGGTACAGTATTCTGTCTTATTCACCCCATGTGTGCAGGCTTTACAAGAAGCACACTTCCTGAAACCTTTACTGCCTGCCAGCCAATCTTTTCTTATTTCTAGTTCAGGGCTAGATTTTACTAGTGCATCCTGTAATGAATAAGCTTTCCGGTAAGTGATTGCCGGTTTCTTGGGCATGATGTTACCAATGACAGGATCGCATTTCACCAAATCCCAGTGTTTATTAATGATCCTCCTCAAAGCCCCATGTTGGCTATTGAAGGACCATATTAACCTGACTGGTTGTTGCACAGGTGTTACCGTGGGATTACGTGATCTCTTGTGTAGTAAGGCTTCAGAACGAGGTATTGTATTGGCTTTGCGTATCGCTGCTGCAACTACATTTTCATTGTAGCCACGAGCCAAAAACCTCAATCTGCACGCTTCTTGTGCTATTTTGTATTGGGCATCAGTGCTACATGCTCTTCTAATCCTCAGCATTTCCCCATAAGGGATGCTTCGGATTAAATGTGGTGGATGTTGACTGTGAGCATGTAGTACTGTATTGCCCGCTGTGGGCTTCCTAAACAAAGATGTTTCCAATTGCCCATTGTTGACATCAATTGCAACATCAAGGAAAGTGGCATGCGTTTTGCTAATGTCAGAAGTAAAAGACAAGTTATACTTGTTGACATTCAACTCAGCAATAAAGTGTTCTGCCTGTTCTCTTGTTCCCTTCCAGATCATAAAAACATCGTCGATGTATCTGTACCACCGAACAATGTGATCCCTGCAAATAGCAGAGCGTTCACCACTTAGGACCTGTCTCTCCCAGTACCCCATATGGAGACAGGCGTAACTGGGAGAGAAACAGGCCCCCATGGCTACTCCCCTGAACTGCTGGAAATGTTGTTTGTTGAACATAAAATAGTTGTTATTCAGGCAGAAATTTATCATGGACAAAAGCATTTTGTTATGTTCAACCAATTCAATTGGACGTTGCCCCAAGTATTGTGCTACAGCCCTCAACCTATCCGCATGGATAATGCTCGTATATAATGCAGTTACATCAAGTGTAATTAACAAGCAACCTGGATCCCATTGTACATTGCTGAGTTTCCTCAGAAAGTCACTAGAATCTTGGATGTATGAGGGTAGCCCACAAACAAAGTCTTGTAAAAATGAATCCACATATATGGTAGTTTTTTCGAGTAGACCCCCACATGCAGAGATAATAGGCCTGCCTGGGGGCCTGTTGGGATTCTTGTGGACCTTGGGGATCAAGTAGAGGACCGGCATTATGGGGTGATCATTTTTGAGATATTTCAGCTCATCCATGCTGATGAGACCCGATGATCTCCAACCCATCAACATAGAATAGAATGTGCTATGTGATTTCTTGATAACTGCCAAATCACAGTGTCTATAACAGGAGACATCATTCAACTGTGTTGCCGCTTCCTCCAGGTAAAGATCTCTCGCCCATAAAACAATGTTGCCTCCCTTGGCCGATTGGCGAACAATAACATTTCCATTTTTCTGGATTTTAGCCACCAAGTCAGTATACTTTTTGTTGCAAATGTTCTTCTATTTGTTGTTTCTCAGTGTTTGTGAGTACAGTGCCTTAATGTCTTTTACTGCAGCTTCTTGGAAAACATCGATGTTGTCGTGCACCATCTGAGGTGTGTACGTCGACTTAGGTTTGAACTTCGTAAGGCCCCCCAACGCTGCAGTGGGAAAGGTATCTGCATTCTGTGACAAAGATTGTTCATAGCGTAAACCCTCTAAGTCCTGCAAAAGTGGTAAATCATGGCAAATAAGGGTTGGGCTATTTAGATTGTTTGTGTCTGTTCTCACCTCAGCTTTCCGCGACTTGTTATTCACAAAGTGTTTGTTTAATTTCAATTTGCGTGTGAATTTAAACAAGTCAATGCGCGTATCCGCATAATTAAAGTTTCTAGGCGGGCAAAAAGATAGTCCCATAGATAAAGTCTTTAATTCGGAAGGTGAAAGTTGCATAGGGGTGAGATTAATAATAGAGAAGTTTGACACACCTGATACCTCTACTGCTGTTTCTTCTTTTTGCTCCACTGCTTCTTGTACGGTTTGCGTTTTGGTGCGTCGCCTTGCATTTGCTTTGCGGCGCTCTCTTTGTTTGACGTTGGGGTTTTTGAAACTTGTTGAGGGTCCACCCTGGGGCGCAGTGTATCCCGCCTGTCCTGGCTCACTATTTCTAATTCCTGAGCCATAGTGAACCGGGTAAACCCCAATCCGAACGGGTTCTGCCTGTTTCATATTCTGAACCACTGTCGATATTCGAGCTCAGATCTGCATTTGAGGAACTGGCTGGTGAGAATGCACGCTGGGCCCCCTCATTTGTGGAAGCCCTCCGAGTTTTGGGAGGTTGAGACAGTTTTCTGGCATCGTATTTACGCGCAAACGTAAAAATGTGCCCTTCCAGGTAGTCCGTTTTGTCACGCTGGAACTTATATTGTTTCCTTTTGATAATAATGTCCTCCTCCTTTTGAACCCGGACCATCATCTCTTCTCTTAGCTTTTGACATTCCGCCGCTTTATCAGTTCCCAAGCTTTCAATTTCCAAATTCAGTTCCTCTATTTGTTTCTGAATTTTAATCCGGTCTGATTCAGCGTAGCGTACTAAAATTTGAACTAGTCTTTTCGAAGATTCCAAATTGCATTCCGCCCATTCTCTGAGCATTTCAGGGTCCGATTGATCGTAACTTGGGGCCAACATCACTCGTAGCCCTCTTGGTATCCGGTTGACTTCGAGATATCTGCTCAGAGAGCGGTGCTCCCACCACTTTGCCTGTTCCCGTTTAATCAGTTTCTCCAGCTTTTTAAACATATTGCGCAGATTTAAAGCACCATCATTAACTTGTTCAGTGGGACCTGCCACACGCGACCCCCCAGCGGGGAATCGTCAAATACGTCGAGGGCTGCCACCTCCCCCCCTCTTCTTGCACCAGCTGCCATGTTGCTTAAAAATATAGTGTTTGTCACGCACTGTCTTGCGTTACTCATAGTTCATCGGCTAATAGGTGAATACCGCTCACCGACGAGACTGGGAAATACTCCTTCACGGAACGTGTCCAGAAATATCGCCGAGTTCTCCAGAAAGTTCAACAGACCAAGCGTGTGACCGCCGTCACCGCGCTGAGTTGGATCCTTTTGTAAAACCGGCAATGTAAACGGGTATTCCGGGGCTTCGCAGTCACTCCCCAACAGGAGAAACAAATAGCTGCGGGTCACCGGAGGTTGCGGCTTCCTGCCGCGAAGCCACTGATTGAAGGAGGGGTCTTGCTACACCGGAGAAGCACTCAACTGGCTGTAAAATCCACACGGGTTCTCACAAAACAGCGCCGAAGTATCGATATCACAGCAGCGCCATCAGAAAACAGCAGACCCAGAAGTTTCCGTGAGTAAATTAGGTTATTCTGCAACACACGGACAGCATAACGTTTCGGCCTCCCAGAGGCCTTGGTCACATGGCATTCCAGAGGGGAATAGCAGAAATTTAAAGTGCACATGCATATGGCGTTAGCCAATCAACGTAGAGATATGTAGGACGGTGCAATAAACATAGTAAACATACTGCGCGTTACCATAATGTTAGAAATAACAATGCACCATAACTTTCCAAACAAAAGTTTTGGGATAAATCCCTGAAAGTCACACATAGCCTGTAATTACATTAAACAAAAACGAGTGAACTGGCATAATGCCTGTTTAACTGTAATAATGTGAATGCGGTAAAAAGCATGATAAACGGATACATCCATTTGTAAACAACCCTACTCATGATTGCTTAATCACATATGAATATTAATCTATATATACATATGAATACGTGATCTGGAAACGTAACATGTAAATCCATTAGATATTAAATCCATAACCATTATTATGCATTGGGAACATATCCATGCCTATGACCAACATGCATTCATTTTCGAAAACCCTATATCATACCGAAATAGTTCATATTGTGAGAATTACTATAAAAGAATGGATAACCATTAATATACAACCAGTAAACTCATCGGTCTGATATATACAATTGTGGTTTTCCTGGCTAATATTTGAGAAGTCGCATCTCTAAGTTGCATAATGAATAAATGTGAAATAGAGTGCTGGGTGATGTGTGAATTAAAAAGACAAAAACCTAATCTGGTAAATAAATAAGTCACAGACGTGAAACTGACTGTAACCAAGTCTGTCTATCGCAGTGGCAGGATGACTGAACATTATATTGAACATTGTGACACCGGTCAAAAAAGTCAAAGGCACATGGCGAGCTGGAATTACATAAGAGAAGCCATATCGTGCGTCTATTGAGTTGACTTTTGTATGGTGTCATTGAAGAACAACACGGCAAATTCAGTATATTAAAATGATCTAAAGACAGGTGTAAAAGTCTTCCGATGCATTAAGCCCATTGGGTGCCTTACTGTCTAACATGAGGATGTACCTGGTTTCCAATCTTCGTAGTGCGGCTTCCCTGTTGCCGCCCCTTCTCATAGGTGCGATGGAATCAATGGCATAGTACTTCAGTGATGCACTGTTGCTGTTATGTTGTTCCCTGAAGTGCCTAGCCACAGGATACACTGGATCATTGGCTTTGATGGCCCTAAGATGTTGTAGGACTCTTTTGTGTACCTGTAATTTGGAATTGCCCACGTTTCTTAATTCACATGGGCATTCCAGCACATATACTGAGAAATCACTTTTGCATTAAGCTTTTTACTAATCTTGCACGGAACATCGGAAAAAGGGGTACAGTATTCTGTCTTATTCACCCCATGTGTGCAGGCTTTACAAGAAGCACACTTCCTGAAACCTTTACTGCCTGCCAGCCAATCGTTTCTTATTTCTAGTTCAGGGCTAGATTTTACTAGTGCATCCTGTAATGAATAAGCTTTCCGGTAAGTGATTGCCGGTTTCTTGGGCATGATGTTACCAATGACAGGATCGCATTTCACCAAATCCCAGTGTTTATTAATGATCTTCCTCAAAGCCCCATGTTGGCTATTGAAGGACCATATTAACCTGACTGGTTGTTGCACAGGTGTTACCGTGGGATTACGTGATCTCTTGTGTAGTATGGCTTCAGAACGAGGTATTGCATTGGCTTTGCGTATCGCTGATGCAACTACATTTTCATTGTAGCCACGAGCCAAAAACCTCAATCTGCACGCTTCTTGTGCTATTTTGTATTGGGCATCAGTGCTACATGCTCTTCTAATCCTCAGCATTTCCCCATAAGGGATGCTTCGGATTAAATGTGGTGGATGGTGACTGTGAGCATGTAGTACTGTATTGCCCGCTGTGGGCTTCCTAAACAAAGATGTTTCCAATTGCCCATTGTTGACATCAATTGCAACATCAAGGAAAGTGGCATGCGTTTTGCTAATGTCAGTAGTAAAAGACAAGTTATACTTGTTGACATTCAACTCAGCAATAAAGTGTTCTGCCTGTTCTCTTGTTCCCTTCCAGATCATAAAAACATCGTCGATGTATCTGTACCACCGAACAATGTGATCCCTGCAAATAGCAGAGTGTTCACCACTGAGGACCTGTCTCTCCCAGTACCCCATATGGAGACAGGCGTAACTGGGAGAGAAACAGGCCCCCATGGCTACTCCCCTGAACTGCTGGAAATGTTGTTTGTTGAACATAAAATAGTTGTTATTCAGGCAGAAATTTATCATGGACAAAAGCATTTTGTTATGTTCAACCAATTCAATTGGACGTTGCCCCAAGTATTGTGCTACAGCCCTCAACCTATCCGCATGGATAATGCTCGTATATAATGCAGTTACATCAAGTGTAATTAACAAGCAACCTGGATCCCATTGTACATTGCTGAGTTTCCTCAGAAAGTCACTAGAATCTTGGATGTATGAGGGTAGCCCACAAACAAAGTCTTGTAAAAATGAATCCACATATATGGTAGTTTTTTCGAGTAGACCCCCACATGCAGAGATAATAGGCCTGCCTGGGGGCCTGTTGGGATTCTTGTGGACCTTGGGGATCAAGTAGAGGACCGGCATTATGGGGTGATCATTTTTGAGATATTTCAGCTCATCCATGCTGATGAGGCCCGATGATCTCCAACCCATCAACATAGAATAGAATGTGCTATGTGATTTCTTGATAACTGCCAAATCACAGTGTCTATAACAGGAGACATCATTCAACTGTGTTGCCGCTTCCTCCAGGTAAAGATCTCTCGCCCATAAAACAATGTTGCCTCCCTTGGCCGATTGGCGAACAATAACATTTCCATTTTTCTGGATTTTAGCCACCAAGTCAGTATACTTTTTGTTGCAAATGTTCTTCTATTTGTTGTTTCTCAGTGTTTGTGAGTACAGTGCCTTAATGTCTTTTACTGCAGCTTCTTGGAAAACATCGATGTTGTCGTGCACCATCTGAGGTGTGTACGTCGACTTAGGTTTGAACTTCGTAAGGCCCCCCAACGCTGCAGTGGGAAAGGTATCTGCATTCTGTGACAAAGATTGTTCATAGCGTAAACCCTCTAAGTCCTGCAAAAGTGGTAAATCATGGCAAATAAGGGTTGGGCTATTTAGATTGTTTGTGTCTGTTCTCACCTCAGCTTTCCGCGACTTGTTATTCACAAAGTGTTTGTTTAATTTCAATTTGCGTGTGAATTTAAACAAGTCAATGCGCGTATCCGCATCATTAAAGTTTCTAGGCGGGCAAAAAGATAGTCCCATAGATAAAGTCTTTAATTCGGAAGGTGAAAGTTGCATAGGGGTGAGATTAATAATAGAGAAGTTTGACACACCTGATACCTCTACTGCTGTTTCTTCTTTTTGCTCCACTGCTTCTTGTACGGTTTGCGTTTTGGTGCGTCGCCTTGCATTTGCTTTGTGGCGCTCTCTTCGTTTGACGTTGGGGTTTTTGAAACACACACACACCCTTTTAAACTTACCTTAAATGCATGGTAAAGGCTAGCGTTGTAAATGTACATGCAATGTAAAAGTTACCCAGGAAAAGGTTACCGCCTTTTCCCAGGCTTTGCAGGATTGTTTTGGTGCAAAAAAAGTCTTGTTACATCAATTGCAGAAGGTGATTGGGCAGCTCCATTCCCCTTTAAGGATCATTCCCATGAGCCTGAGAGAGAAGCACCACCAGACCAGGTTGTTTTTGCGAGGTTCGGTAGGACATACGCATTTGGCTGGCATTTCTGCGGTACTTCAATAGCACGGTGGTGTGGCTAAGCCCCGCCAGGTCCAGCAAGGAGATAGGTCTCTTCACGGACAACGTGGGTGCCATCCTGGGCCTGGACTGATGCGCGCAGCGCTGACCCACTGTCTGGGTGGAGCCTGAACTGGTCACCAATATTGGTTCTCAACAAAAGTTGGGGAATAGGGGGGCTTATTAAAGAGGTCCAGGCTCGGTGCCCACCTAAGTCACGCTGAACAAAAGAGATTGAAGCTGTGCTGAACAAAAGAGATTGAAGCTGTTCCTCTGGATTGGATGTCACCTACCAGCTATTTAGTGGTGGTGAAATGAGGGGTTGGACTGGAAAGAGGAGGTAGTGGGATGGGGGGATCCCGCTGTTGCGGAACTAGGGTCCTCACACACCCAGCAAGCTAGGTGCCATGCTTCATCATATGGACCTGCTCCTCGTTGGGCCAGCGCTGCAATGCTCAACGGGCACCCGCGAAGGGGCTCTTTGTCAGAGATCTTTTGTTCCTTTGCTGTATGATGAAGTGGGGGGGTGTGGCCCATGGGTGTGTAGATATGGTGTAGTGCAGTGAGTGTGTATTTTGATTAAAAAAGGTTGGATATTCCAAGTAAATAAGCTTTATTCCGGCTGGTAATCCACCTTATTAAAAAATATATCTAATAGAGTGGCAATACCCTAAGGAGGGATATTCATTTGATATTATGCTCTACTCTCTGGGTCGACATGTTTCTTGCCCTGTTGGTTCATAAAGTACTGTGGCAATTCTTCAGGACCGATATGTGTAAAATTTGTGAAAAGTGGTGTTTGATACCTACACTAAATAGTGCTTCTAATTAGGTGCTACCATTCGGAACCTGACTACATATCAAAGCTCGTTTAGTATTTGAAAAAGGACCTAGGGAGGTAAACAATATGGAGAAAGAGGAAATCAAAACATAGTGAATGTACACACTGGCATCCCATGGGGTCCAGACCTCCTATAGACATTGATGTTACAGTGCAATAATAAAATCATTGAAGCTTAAAAACTTAAAATTTTCTCTCACTCATGCTTAGTTCATGCTAGTTGCACTCAGCGGTGTTAGTGCAGACGTAGTCTCAAATAGCAGTAGCTCATTTCATTCATTATTTGCGACTTACTATTGCTGGTGCTCTTATTATCAATGTGGTTATTAATGTACCCTGACTCACCACCCTAGTTGGTGCGAGGTGCCTCAACAGGGGCGGGCAAGTTGTTGGAGCGCCTCAATAGTAGGAGCCCTGCTCGGTACAAAAAATGAGAAAGGGGGCAGGTTAGGGTGCGGTCGTGGTGAGTGAACTTATCTGCCTAAGGTATGAGTCCATATCGGAAGTTACTTACCCCCGCCAGGAGCGATGGAGACTGCTACAACCTTGACAACGAGCCAGAAGGGGGCCTGCCGCATATCGAGATGTGCTGTCAAAATCGCCTCCGGCTGTTTTGGGCTGCAGCGGCTCCCCGCCGGACAGAGGTGCCAGTGATTCCGCATATTCTCAGAGAGCATCCCTTGGTACGGTTAAGAGGGCCAAAGGGTCCTTACTTCCCTGTGTGCAGAGTAACAACAACTTACTTGTCTCCGTCGGAGTCCCTGCCAGGGAACCTACCCTCGCTTCCCGTCCCTGGATCGCTGGTATCACCGGCGTGTTTGGAAAGCGATATGTAGGATCTAGGTGCGTGCGCGTGGGCAGGGGCGTTGTTACGATCCTTGACTTCCGGGATAACGTGTGTAACCTTTTCTAAATGTGGCCACGGCTTGTTCTGGCGGCCATCTTGGAGGGTGTTATTTATTAGAATTAAGCAGGAGTTGGTGGCTCTATAAAGTTGGTGGGCTTGTGCATCTCTGGAAGATATGTCCAAAATGGTATTCAAAATTTATAATTGCTGGTGTTCTACCTAATTTGTAATAGTGGAAACCTCCACTCACTTTGTCGGGTGTATGTTCCGTTTCAGCGGGTGCGGTTTTGTTCCGTATTGAAATTTGAAAACTTTTAATCTTAAAGTGCAACCTCACTGTTGTATCAATAGTCAGATTCAAGGTCGCAGTCGGATCATTAGGCTATGGGGCATCTATTCAGTGGTGATGGGGGTCTTTCAGTTACTGGCTTGTCTTTCAGTAGGCCCACTATCTGTACCTTAGGGGATGTATAACTGTATGAAACAGTTGGTTTATACATATGTGCAACCTGGGTTCGTCTTCTGTTCAGTGATCAAAATGGCGGACAAAGGGGGAGCCACAGTTATCCAATCCACCGATAACTATGACCAGGAGTGTAGGCGTCAGTTGAACAACACTAGATACTACACACCAATTCAGACTGACCCCACACCCAGACTCAAAACTGAGATCACTAGTATGGTGACTGAAGCTAATGGATGGATATCCAAAAAGGATGCAGAATTTCTGATAGAAAACCAGCAATTATAAATTTTGCATACCATTTTGGACATATCTTCCAGAGATGCGTAAGCCCACCAACTTTATAGAGCCACCAACTCCTGCTTAATTCTAACAAATAACACCCTCCAAGATGGCCGCTAGAGCAAGCCGTGGCCACAGTTAGCAGAGGTTACACACGTTATCCAGGAAGTCAAGGATCTTAACCATGGCCCTGCCCACGCGCACTCACCTAGATCCTACATATCGCTCGCCAAACATGATGGTGATACCGGCGATCCAGGGACGGGAAGCAAGGGTAGGTACCCTGGCTTGGACTCCGACGGAGACAAGTAAGTTGTTGTTACTCTGCACACGGGGAAGTAAGGACCCTTTGGCCCTCTTAACTGTACCAAGTGTTGCCCTCTTAGAATATGCGGAATCACTGGCAACTCTGTCCGGCGGGGAGCCGCTGCAGCCCGGAACAGCCGGAGGCCGTTTGACAGCACATCTCGATATGCGGTAGGCCCACCTCCGGCTTGTTCTCAGGGTTGTAGTAGTCTCCATCGTTCCCGGCGGGGGTAAGTAACTTCCGATATGGACTCATACCTTAGGCAGATGAGTTCACTCACCACGACCGCACCCAAACCTGCCCCCTTTCTCATTTTCTCTCGAGCAGGGATCCTACTATTGAGGCGCTCCAACGACTTGCCCGCCCCTGTTGAGGCACCTCGCACCAACTAGGGAGGTGAGTCAGGATACATTAATAACCACATTAATAATAAGAGCACCAGCAATAGTTTGTCAAAAATAATTAATGAAATGAGCTACTGCTATTTGAGACTACATATGCACTAACACCGCTGAGTGCAACTAGCATGAACTAAGCATGAGTGAGAGAGAATTTTAAGTTTTTAAGCTTCAATGATTTTAAATATTGCACTGTAACATCAATGCCTATAGGAGGTCTGGACCACATGGGATGCCAGTGTGTACATTGTGGAGTACATTTTGAGATACATCCATTCACTCTGTTTTGATTTCCTCTTTCCCCATATTGTTTATCTCCTTAGGTCCTATTTCAATGACTACACAAGCTTTGATATGTAGTCAGGTTCTGAATGGTAGCACCTAATTAGAAGCACCATTTAGTGTAGGTATCAAACACCACTTTTCACTAATTTTACACATATTGGTCCTGAAGAATTGCCACGGTACTTTATGAACCAACAGAGCAAGAAACATGTCGACCCAGAGAGTAGAGCATAATATCAAATGAATATCTCTCCTTAGGGTATTTCCACTCTATTAGATATATTTTTAATAAGGTGGATTACCAGCCGGAATAAAGCTTATTTACTTGGAATATCCAACCTTTTTAAATCAAAATACACACTCACTGCACTACACCATATCTACAAACCCACGGGCCACACACCCCAACTTCATCATACGGCAAAGGAAGAAAAGATCTCCGACAAAGAGCCCCTTCGCGGGTGCCCGTTGAGCATTGCAGCGCCGGCCCAATGAGGAGCAGGTCCTTATGATGAAGCATGGCACCTAGCTTGCTGGGTGTGTGAGGACCCTAGTTCCGCAACAGCGGGATCCCCCCATCCCGCTACCTTCTCTTTCCAGTCCAACCCCCCATTTCACCACCATTAAATACCTGGCAGGTGACATCCAATCCAGAGGAACAGCTTCAATCTCTTTTGTTCAGAGCACCAATATTGGTTACCTTGAGCTCTTTCTCATCCTGGTGGTGTAGTCCATTTGGCCAGACCAGTTCTACAACCTGTCCGTCATATTTTGGTCAGACAACATGACAGTGATGTTGAATGTAAGATGATACTCAGGTTATTGAAGGAGATGGTGTTGCAATGCTTGAAACTTAATGCATTGTTTAGGGCCAAGAATCTTCCAGGTGGGTTGAACAATACTTCTGATGCTTTGTCTCTCTCCAAGATGCAGGTTTTCAGGTACACCCAGAAGCAGGGGAAGTCCTGATGCCTTTTCCGTACCATCTGGGGCATCTTGATGCCCAAGTCTACCAGACCTCGTGGCAGCCAGTTTAGCACCCAGGATGAGGCGTGCCTATGAGGGAGCATTCAGCACTTACTGCAGTTTCTTGAGATCTGAGGGGGAGAGGTTTGGTTTTTATCCTTTTCCATCCTGTCGTTCTTGGGATCACTAAGGGATCAGGGGCGCTCTGTAGCTTGTGCGCAATGCCATATGGCGGCAATTTTCTTCTTCTTTAGAATGCTTGGCCACCCAGATGTAACCAGATAATTTCTATTGCAGAGGGCTTTGTGGGGATGGCAGTGTTTGCAGGGGTCCAAGCCAAATGCCTGGCACCCCATTGATATAGGCAAGCTGGCAGCAGTCCTGGATGTCCTGGTTAATATCTATAGGTTCACAGAACAGGCTCGCCTGTTCAGGGCAGCATTTACGCTAGCTTTCTATGGGGCTTTCAAGGTGGGGAATTGGTGGCCAAGAACAAAAGGACATGCAACGAGGGCTGCAGCTGGTTGATGTGCAATGTTTGGAGGGTTCTTTGACTATTAAACTCCGAATCTGCTAACCTCCCGGGACTGGTCCTTTGTTGCTGCCTGTGTGTTCTCCGTGTGTGTTCGCCGGACCCGCTTCCCGGGTCCCGCTTCGCTGTGCACGCTCCTTGGTGCTTTTGAACTAAAAGAAGGGTCATGTCTCTGGAGACAGCAGTGGGGTGTGTAGAGAAGCAGCAGGGCTGCGAGCGGTGGGACCAGGGACTCCATCTCCCAGGAGTCCCTGCTAGCCTGACACGAGTCACCTGTGCTGCTCTCCCTGCTTGCCCCGCCCCCACCAACGCTGCTAAAAACCTTTGACTCCCTAACCTGCGTGGGACTGCGAATCTGCTAACCTGCCTGGACTGGTCCTTTGTTGCTTCCTGTGTGTTCTCCGTGCAGCGCTGCCTCTCGCCGGACCCGCTTCGCGGGTCCCGCTTCGTTGTGCACGCTCCTTGGTGCTTTTGAACAAAAAGAAGGGTTGTGTCTCTGGAGACAGCAGTGGGGTGTGTAGAGAAGCGGTGGGACCAGGGACTCCATCTCCCAAGAGTCCCTGCTAGCCTGACACGAGTCACCTGTGCCGCTCTCCCTGCTTGCCCCGCCCCCACCAACGCTGCTAAAAACCTTTGACTCCCTAACCTGCCTGGGACTCCGAATCTGCTAACCTACCGGGACTGGTCCTTTGTTGCTGCCTGTGTGTTCTCCGTGCAGCGCTGCCTCTCGCCGGTCCCGCTTTGCGGGTCCCGCTTCGTTGTGCACGCTCTTTGGTGCTTTTGAACTAAAAGAAGGGTTGTGTCTCTGGAGACAGCAGTGGGGTGTGTAGAGAAGCGGTGGGACCAGGGACTCCATCTCCCAGGAGTCCCTGCTAGCCTGACACGAGTCACCTGTGCCGCTCTCCCTGCTTGCCCAGCCCCCACCAACGCTGCTAAAAACCTTTGACTCCCTAACCTGCCTGGGACTCCGAATCTGCTAACCTGCCGGGACTGGTCCTTTTTTGCTGCCTGTGTGTTCTCCGTGCAGCGCTGCCTCTCGCCGGACCCGCTTAGCGGGTCCCGCTTCGATGTGCACGCTCCTTGGTGCTTTTGAACTAAAAGAAGGGTTGTGTCTCTGGAGACAGCAGTGGGGTGTGTAGAGAAGCGGTGGGACCAGGGACTCCATCTCCCAGGAGTCCCTGCTAGCCTGACACGAGTCACCTGTGCCGCTCTCCCTGCTTGCCCCGCCCCCACCATCCAATTCCCCTATATTAACAAGTCTTCCATCCCGCTGCGCGGGAGCGTGCCGGGAGAAGCCCGGGACAAGGGCGGGGCCATCTGCGGCCGTCAGAGGCCGGAAGAGACTGGACTGGGCTAAGGCTCTTGGTTGCTCTCCCGAGATTGTGGAACATTATTTTGTTTTGTAAGCCTATCTTGTCTGCCTTTATTTTTATGTTAGCTTGGGGCACTTTTAGCTGATCTGCTGTCACTCAACTGTAGACTTTACGAGAGCCTAGTGTTTGCGGTTCTCACTGTTTCCTCTCTCTCTCTTTTGGTGAGGACGATGGAGTGCCGCGAAACTAGAAGTATGGCGGCGGCGGGTGGTAAAAAGCTGACCGGCACATTAGATGATTTTATTGTGCGTACCAATTCCCTGATCGATCAAGGTATCGTACTTATGGAAAGAAGTGTCTCCCAGGAACTGGCACTAGCCAAGAGATCTTCTTTGGGTCTCATTGGTTCTGTACGCACCCCTGATACCTAACCTGATACACATACCTAACCCTGTGCAGACTCTTGTTGATGTTCATAATATTAACTGCGTTCAGCTAGGCTTACGAGACCCATCACCCCTTAACCCCCAGGCTCCGGCTCACAACCTCACAGGGACTAGTTTGGAGTCTAACCTGGTAGATCTTCAGGTAGACTCTCAGGTAGTGACCCTAAATGACCAGAAGAGGGGGAAGCGGGAGGGGGGCCATTCCCAAACGTAAGCTTCCAAACACCAACATCCTTGGACCTAAGGAAGTCTGTGCTATAACAGCCGGGAATACTAGTATTGATTCAAATGAGAGGGGTATAATGGTAGAGTTGAGAGACCCCAGTAGGGAACCCGTTGGGCAGAAAACTGGGGCGGAAGTAGTTCAATCTGAGATCGCAAGTTTACCCTTGAATATCATTGATGATACCATCCTGGATAACTTCCTGGTTGATATCCTCGAAGACAGCATTATAGCTGACAGGTCGGGAGTCGACAGAACAGGGGTGACTGATAGGGGGGAGGAGCCCATAGGCTTTACTATAACAAAAATCATCAAAACACTACTCGAACCCTTAGAAGCTAGGCTGCATGGTATTGAAAAACTGCTTCATGACATACACAAGGATATAAGGTTTCAGGATAGCCATTATGCCAACAGGGCAACTCATGCCACCGCTCTAGCCAGCAAACCCCGGCCTGCGGGCAAGAGCTCAGTAGTGGCCAAAAACATGACACCCAAGAACCCGGTGCTGAATCTCCTTAACCCTGTGAGTAATAAAGAGAGTACTCAAACCCCTACATTAAATAAGCCCACTGACCAAGGTAATCTAAAAGGCCCTGTTACCCTTACTCCAAAACCCGACTCAGCCCCCCTTGAAAAAAGCAGGACTCAGCCAAATATACACCTACCGCCAGATGCCTGTCCCTATGTGATTATTTTGACCGGGGTCACGGAACTGGCCCCTCCAAATGCAGAAACCTTCCAGGCGCTTAAAAATAAGGTATGCTACTGGTTAGCTAATAATTATCCCTTACCTTCAAATCTCTGTGGCAATATCCTAATGGTTGAAAGAACGCCTTGGGTGGGACATAACAGGAAAAGAATACAGGGGGACTGTATAGTAGTGACTTTTGAAGATTCCCGCATTGTGGAATACATTTGTCGGGGGAATCCTCACAACAATGGTACCTTAGTCACGGCCAGGCCTCTGTCCTATTTTAACACTCCTAATGAGCAACGGGACAATAGATGGAGTTGGCTTAAAGACCCCAATCATCATAGAGGAGTGACGAGGCAAGAGGTGCCCAGGGACATGAATCCCTATAGTTGGGGTAGGGGCGGGGAGGAGGGGTGGAATCTAGTTCAGAGAAGAGGAGGAAGGCATAACTATGGCAATAGACATCATGCAGATAGTTTTTGGGGTAATGGCATGATTGCTGGTTACTCACATAACTATGCCCAAATTCCCCATGTACGAGATAACCTCTGCAATATCCCAACGATGAACCAGTATGACTGCCTGTCCGACATAGGTTGGGTGGATTGACAACAGGCGAGCACTGTGTCAGGAAATAATAAAGGAAACAGGATCATACCCGTCTCACCCGTAAAAATTGCCCCAGAGATTGGGGTCCCCAGTGTGGATACTAGGGTATCAGTCCCTGTTGCCCAGGAGCTTGATAAAGGCAGGGATTTAGTAATCAGCGCAAACAGCCAACTAGCAGGTAGGGAAGCCACCAGAGACAACAGAGACATAAGGGTGGTAACTTGGAATATTGCTGGGCTAAGGAACAAAGTTGATGATCCTATTTGGAGGGAATTTATAGGTACTGCAGATATCATTGGCCTACAGGAGACCTGGGTGAAAATTGCAAAAAGCACAGTTGATGGACAGAATGTAGAACAATGTCATACATTCAATCAATCAATCAGTGACACTTGTAAAGCGCGCTACATACCCGTAGGGTCTCAAGGCGCTGGGGGGGGGGGAGGTGCCGCTACTGCTCGAACAGCCAGGTCTTCAGCTTCTTCCTGAAGGAGAGGTGGTCTTGGGTCAGGCGCAGGTCGGTCGGGAGGGAGTTCCAGGTCTTGGCGGCCAGGTAGGAGAAGGACCTTCCTCCTGTAGTCGCTCTTCGGATGCGGGGGACGGCGGCGAGGGCGTGGTTGGCTGATCGGAGGTGGCGTTTGGGAGCGTAGAAGTTGACTCGGCTGTTGAGGTAGCTCGGGCCTTGGTCGTGTAGGGCCTTGTGTGCGTGGGTGAGGAGGCGGAAGGTGATTCTTTTGTTGACGGGGAGCCAGTGAAGGTCTCTCAGATGTCCGGAGATGTGGCTGGTTCGTGGGATGTCGAGGATGAGTCTGGCTGAGGCGTTCTGGATCCGCTGGAGTCTCTTCTGGAGCTTGGCGGTGGTACCGGCGTAGAGGGCGTTGCCGTAGTCCAGTCGGCTGGTGACGAGGGCCTGGGTGACGGTCTTCCTGGTCTCGGTGGGGATCCACCAGAAGATCTTCCGTAGCATGCGTAGGATGTTGAAGCACGCCGAGGAGATGTTGTTGACTTGCCTGGTCATGGAGAGGGAGGAGTCCAGGATGAAGCCCAGGTTTCGTGCATGGTCTGTCGGTTTGGGTGCGGTGCCCAGGGCGGGAGGCCACCAGGAGTCGTCCCAGGCGGAGGGTGAGGAGCCCAGGATGAGGACCTCCGCCTTGTCCGAGTTCAGTTTCAGGCGGCTGGTTGTCATCCACTCGGCTACCTCTTTCATCCCTTCGTGCAGGTTGGCTCTGGCGGCGGCGGGGTCGTTGGTCAGGGAGAGGATCAGCTGGGTGTCGTCGGCGTAGGAGATTATGCTGAGGTTGTGTTTGCGTACGATGGCCGCGAGGGGGCTCATGTAGACGTTGAAGAGGGTGGGGCTCAGAGATGATCCTTGGGGGACGCCGCAGATGACTTCGGAGGCCTCTGACTTGTACGGTGGAAGGCGGACTCTCTGTGTTCTTCCGTCGAGGAAGGAGATGATCCATTCCAGCGCCTTGTCCTGGATGCCGATGTTGCTGAGGCGCCGTACTAGGGTGCGGTGGCAGACCGTGTCGAATGCCGCGGAGAGGTCTAGGAGGATGAGGGCCGCTGTTTCTCCCTTGTCCATCAGGGCTCGGATGTCATCGGTGGCGGCGATGAGGGCGGTCGGAAGCCGGACTGTGAGGGGTCGAGGGATCTGTTCGTCTCGAGGAAGGCGGCCATCTGCTTGTTGACGGTCTTCTCGATGACTTTGGCTGGAAACGGGAGGAGCGAGATGGGGCGGTAGTTCTTGAGTTCGGTGGGGTCCGCTGTGGGTTTCTTGAGTAGAGTGCTGAGTTCGGCGTGCTTCCAGCTCTCAGGGAAGGTGGCGGTGTCGAAGGATGTGTTGATGATGTCTCGCAGGTGGGGTGCGATGACAGCGTCGGCCTTGTTGAAGACGTGGTGAGGGCAGGGGTCGGTCGGTGATCCGGAGTGGATGGAGTTCATCGTGCGGATGGTGTCTTCGGTGCTGATCGGGGTCCAGGCGTGGAGGGTGGTGGTGGGGGGCGGTTGTTCGGTCATGGTGTGCGTTGGTTGGTTGTTGAAGCTGCTGTGTATGTCCACGATCTTGTTGTGGAAGTATGAAGCGAGGGAGTTGCAGAGGTCTTGCGATGGGGTGATGTCGTTGTTTCCTGCGCTGGGGTTGGAAAGCTCTTTCACGATGTTGAAGAGTTCCTTGCAGTTGTGTGCGTTGTTGTCCAACCGGTCCTTGAATGCTGTTTTCTTGGCGGCGCGGATCAGCTGGTGGTGTTTCCGGGTGGCGAGTTTGAAGGAGGTCCTGTTGTCCAGTGTCGGTTCCCTTCTCCAGACTTTCTCGAGGGCTCGGCAGTTCTTATTGGAGCTCTTGAGTTCGTCGGTGAACCATGGGGCCTTCTTGCTGCCGGGTCTGCTAGGCGGGGCCCTCAGTGGGGCGAGTTCGTCCGCGCAGTTGCTGATCCACTTCGTGAGGTTGTCGGCGGCCTGGCTGGGGTTCGCTGAGCTGGCAGGAGGGTGCTGGCTCAGGGAGGTGGCGAGCTGGTCTGCTGTGATCTTGTTCCAGCTTCTGCGGGCGGCCTGTTGCTGGTGGTGGTGGGTCGTCGTTCTCTTGAAGGTGAAGTGGACGCAGCTGTGGTCCGTCCATTGAAGCTCAGTGGCGTGGCTGAAGTCGATGTCTGTGCTGGAAGAGAAGACTGCGTCGAGTGTGTGTCCGGCGAGGTGGGTGGGGGTGGACACCAGTTGCTTGAGTCCCAGGTTGGCGAGGTTGTCGAGCAGGGTGCTGGTGTTGCGGTCGTTGTTGTTCTCCAGGTGGAAGTTGAGGTCCCCCAGGAGGATGTAGTCAGCGGAGGGGAGGGCATGCGGGCTGACGAAGTCGGCGATGTCCTCGCTGAATTGTGTGCGTGGTCCAGGGGGTCGGTAGATCAGGGTGCCTCTGAGGGTGGTCTTCGGGTTGGTGTGGATCTGGAAATGCAGGTGTTCGGCGCTGGTCAGGGTGTTGTCGGTGCTGGTCGTGAGACGGATGGTGCTCCTGTGGACGATGGCGATGCCTCCTCCCATCTGGTTGGCGTTTCGGCCCCTCCGGACGATCTTGTAGCCCTCTGGGATAGCGATGGCGATGTCGGGAGCTGAAGAGGCGTTCATCCAGGTCTCTGTGAGGAAGGCAACGTCTGGGGCTGTGGCGTCTAGGAGGTTCCAGAGTTCGATGGCGTGTCTGTGGACGGAGCGGGTGTTGAGCAGGATGCACTTGAGGTGGGTGCTGCTGGTGTTTGACTTGGCGGGTGTTGGTGCGAGGCAGGTCCGGATGCAGGAGAACTTGCAGGCGTGGCAGCTGAAGGGTCCGTGGGTGTGACGTGGTGTGGCTTGGTGGCACTCTGGGCGTCGGCCGGTGTTGAGTGCGTTGAGGGTGGCGGCTGAGTACGTCCTGCGGGTCGGTCGGGGTCTTCGTTGGCCAGGGGTCCTGGCGCTGGGCGCGGTCCGGTCGCGGACGGGCGTAGACGGGCTTACCTTTGGCGCGCCTTCGGCGCACAATCGGCGCGCCCGCTGCGCGTTCGCACGGTCGCCATTTAAGGCGAAGTGCGCGGGTGGGCGGAGCAGCTGGGAGGCGGGAGCGGGGAGGGTTACAGAAGAGAAAAAGGGGCGGGGACAAGCGGCAGTGGCGGGAAGGGAGGGCGGAGGGCGGCGAGGTAGGCGGACAACAAGGAAGGAGAGCCTAAAACACGGGCAAAAAGAAAAATGCTAAACAGGCACAAATAAACGACAAAACAAGGAAAAAAATAAGTTAAACGAAGTAAAACAAAAACAGGCACAAATGATCGTCAAAACCAGGCAAAACAATCCCCGCAGCGGAGGCAGCCGGCAACCGGCAAACGAGGCGGCAGCTAGGCAGAGGGCAGGCAGGGGGCACACGCAGCAGCTGGTGGCCGTGCGGCGCGGGGGTGTCCCACAAGTGGGTCACACTCACCTGCGTCGCACGGTCGCCATTTAAGGCCAAGTGCGCGGGTGGGCGGAGCAGCTGGGAGGGTGGAGCGGGGAGGGTTACAGAAGAGAAAAAGGGGCGGGGACAAGCGGCGGTGGCGGGAAGGGAGGGCGGAGGGCGGCGAGGTAGGCGGACAACAAGGAAGCAGAGCCTAAAACACGGGCAAAAAGAAAAATGCTAAACAGGCACAAATAAACGACAAAACAAGGAAAAAAATAAGTTAAACGAAGTAAAACAAAAACAGGCACAAATGATCGTCAAAACCAGGCAAAACAATCCCCGCAGCGGAGGCAGCCGGCAACCGGCAAACGAGGCGGCAGCGAGGCAGAGGGCAGGCAGGGGGCACACGCAGCAGCTGGTGGCCGTGCGGCGCGGGGGTGTCCCACAAGTGGGTCACACTCACCTGCGTCGCACGGTCGCCATTTAAGGCCAAGTGCGCGGGTGGGCGGAGCAGCTGGGAGGCGGGAGCGGGGAGGGTTACAGAAGAGAAAAAGGGGCGGGGACAAGCGGCGGTGGCGGGAAGGGAGGGCGGAGGGCGGCGAGGTAGGCGGACAACAAGGAAGCAGAGCCTAAAACACGGGCAAAAAGAAAAATGCTAAACAGGCACAAATAAACGACAAAACAAGGAAAAAAATAAGTTAAACGAAGTAAAACAAAAACAGGCACAAATGATCGTCAAAACCAGGCAAAACAATCCCCGCAGCGGAGGCAGCCGGCAACCGGCAAACGAGGCGGCAGCGAGGCAGAGGGCAGGCAGGGGGCACACGCAGCAGCTGGTGGCCGTGCGGCGCGGGGGTGTCCCACAAGTGGGTCACACTCACCTGCGTCGCACGGTCGCCATTTAAGGCCAAGTGCGCGGGTGGGCGGAGCAGCTGGGAGGCGGGAGCGGGGAGGGTTACAGAAGAGAAAAAGGGGCGGGGACAAGCGGCGGTGGCGGGAAGGGAGGGCGGAGGGCGGCGAGGTAGGCGGACAACAAGGAAGCAGAGCCTAAAACACGGGCAAAAAGAAAAATGCTAAACAGGCACAAATAAACGACAAAACAAGGAAAAAAATAAGTTAAACGAAGTAAAACAAAAACAGGCACAAATGATCGTCAAAACCAGGCAAAACAATCCCCGCAGCGGAGGCAGCCGGCAACCGGCAAACGAGGCGGCAGCGAGGCAGAGGGCAGGCAGGGGGCACACGCAGCAGCTGGTGGCCGTGCGGCGCGGGGGTGTCCCACAAGTGGGTCACACTCACCTGCGTCGCACGGTCGCCATTTAAGGCCAAGTGCGCGGGTGGGCGGAGCAGCTGGGAGGCGGGAGCGGGGAGGGTTACAGAAGAGAAAAAGGGGCGGGGACAAGCGGCGGTGGCGGGAAGGGAGGGCGGAGGGCGGCGAGGTAGGCGGACAACAAGGAAGCAGAGCCTAAAACACGGGCAAAAAGAAAAATGCTAAACAGGCACAAATAAACGACAAAACAAGGAAAAAAATAAGTTAAACGAAGTAAAACAAAAACAGGCACAAATGATCGTCAAAACCAGGCAAAACAATCCCCGCAGCGGAGGCAGCCGGCAACCGGCAAACGAGGCGGCAGCGAGGCAGAGGGCAGGCAGGGGGCACACGCAGCAGCTGGTGGCCGTGCGGCGCGGGGGTGTCCCACAAGTGGGTCACACTCACCTGCGTCGCACGGTCGCCATTTAAGGCCAAGTGCGCGGGTGGGCGGAGCAGCTGGGAGGCGGGAGCGGGGAGGGTTACAGAAGAGAAAAAGGGGCGGGGACAAGCGGCGGTGGCGGGAAGGGAGGGCGGAGGGCGGCGAGGTAGGCGGACAACAAGGAAGGAGAGCCTAAAACACGGGCAAAAAGAAAAATGCTAAACAGGCACAAATAAACGACAAAACAAGGAAAAAAATAAGTTAAACGAAGTAAAACAAAAACAGGAACAAATGATCGTCAAAACCAGGCAAAACAATCCCCGCAGCGGAGGCAGCCGGCAACCGGCAAACGAGGCAGCAGCGAGGCAGAGGGCAGGCAGGGGGCACACGCAGCAGCTGGTGGCCGTGCGGCGCGGGGGTGTCCCACAAGTGGGTCACCCCAGTACAAGGATCTGGGCCTAAAACCATCGTTTTTTTGCACTCCACACCACCCTGGGTTAGACACTGGCTATATGCAAATCAGCTCTGACCCTGTGCCTCATGGGAACAGTCCAGTCCGAACTACCAAGCCATGTCTTTCCCAGACCGGAATCAAGCATCCAAGGACCGGTTTCTGGCTATCAGCCTTCATCAGCCTGGATAGCTTGACTCCAGTGGTGTGGAGAGCCTGGGACTCACGTCTGAGTATACCCAGCACACTCGGGGTGAAAATTGCAAAAAACACAGTTGATGGACAGAATGTAGAACAATGTCATACATTCACCCCAGTACAAGGATCTGGGCCTAAATCCATCGTTTTGTTGCACTCCACACCACCCTGGGTTAGACACTGCCTATATGCAAATCAGCTCTGACCCTGTGCCTCATGGGAACAGTCCAGTCCGAACTACCAAGCCATGTCTTTCCCAGACCGGAATCAAGCATCCAAGGACCGGTTTCTGGCTATCAGCCTTCATCAGCCTGGATAGCTTGACTCCAGTGGTGTGGAGAGCCTGGGACTCACGTCTGAGTATACCCAGCACACTCGGGGTGAAAATTGCAAAACACACAGTTGATGGACAGAATGTAGAACAATGTCATGAAAACATTTCTTTTTGTTCAAGCTTTTCCACGCTAGCTGCCCGGCTTTCCCACTCCCCCATGGTTTATGTTTCCTAGTGCCAAGAAACCGCGTGGTGTATGTGCGCTTTATAAATATTTTAATTTCAATTTCAATTTCATACATTCACCCCAGTACAAGGATCTGGGCCTAAATCCATGGCCATGTCTGAACTGGGGTGGCAGAGTGGGCTAAAGAACGGTGATGGATTAAACCCAGATATTTTTACTGGGTGTGAGTGTTTGATTGATTCAGATGCTCCGTCCATCACCACCCCCTTTTGTACCGCTTTTGGCCGCCATAAGTGTGGCAGGGCATGCTCAGACGTGAGCCCCTTGCTCACTTTGCTACTGGATTCAAGCAAGCCGGGCTGAAGACGGCTGGAATGCCAGAAACCGGTCCTCGGAAGCTTGTTTCCGGTCCAGGGAAGACATGGCTTGGCAGTTCGGGCTGGACTGTTCCCATGAGGCACAGGGTCAGACTGATTTGCATATGGCCATGTCTGAACTGGGGTGGCAGAGTGGGCTAAAGAACGGTGATGGACTAAACCCAGATATTTTTACTGGGTGTGAGTGTTTGATTGATTCAGATGCTCCGTCCATCACCACCCCCTTTTGTACCGCTTTTGGCTGCCATAAGTGTGGCAGGGCATGCTCAGACGTGAGCCCCTTGCTCACTTTGCCACTGGATTCAAGCAAGCCGGGCTAAAGACGGCTGGAATGCCAGAAACCGGTCCTCGGAAGCTTGTTTCCGGTCCAGGGAAGACATGGCTTGGCAGTTCGGGCTGGACTGTTCCCATGAGGCACAGGGTCAGACTGATTTGCAAATGGTCATGTCTGAACTGGGGTAGCAGAGTGGGCTAAAGAACGGTGATGGATTAAACCCAGATATTTTTACTGGGTGGGAGTGTTTGATTCAGATGCTCCGTCCATCACCACCCCCTTTTGTACCGCTTTTGGCCGCCATAAGTGTGGCAGGGTATGCTCAGACGTGAGCCCCTTGCTCACTTTGCCACTGGATTCAAGCAAGCCGGGCTGAAGACGGCTGGAATGCCAGAAACCGGTCCTCGGAAGCTTGTTTCCGGTCCAGGGAAGACATGGCTTGGCAGTTCGGGCTGGCCTGTTCCCATGAGGCACAGGGTCAGACTGATTTGCATATGGCCTTGTCTGAACTGGGGTGACAAAGTGGGCTTAAGAACGGTGATGGATTAAACCCAGATATTTTTACTGGGTGTGAGTGTTTGATTGATTCAGATGATCCATCCATCACCACCCCCTTTTGTACAGGAGACCTGGGACACAAAGAACATACTTACCTTGGATGGCTATATCACCTACTCTCTCCCAGCAGTTACTACCACTAGAGGAAGAGCTAGGGGGGGGTTGGTAACCCTAGTGGCAGCTAATATTCTTGGAACACACACAGTGATTGTCTCAGGCTCCCTCTACTGTTTGGTAGTCAAAAATGCCTGTAATGGGGCATATAATGTCCTAATTGTGAATTTTTATAACTCTTTCGATAGAGCCACCTCAACTAGCAACCTGACAGCGTTAAATTCCTTCTTAGTAGATTATAAGGAGCTGACGGAGTCTGAATGCTTTATAATATTACTGGGGGATTTCAACATTCATGGATGCCCAGATAAATGTTTGTCCAATGACCTATTTGCCCCCATTGAACAAGGTGATATTCATTTTGAGCATACGGATCAGGGGATCCTATTAGAAAGCATCCAGGCTGAAAATGGTTTAATGTTACCCTCGGGGGATGAGGTGGACATACCAACTTTTCAGGGAAATGGCAGCGGGTCAACTATTGATTTTATCTTTACAAGTTTAACACTGGGGAGTAACATAGTAGACTATTTTCCTGTCTGGTCCCATTTCAGCGATCACAACCCTGTTTTTCTATGTGTTAGAGGCGTCCTTAGCAGATCTGAGAGGCAATTGAACAGGGTTGACAAACAAGATATTCGGGCAACAGACCAGGCCCGTAGGATTAAATGGTGCAAAATTGTCCCTGAGGATTTCCTAAGTAACCTCTCTAACACTAGAGGGGAGGAGTTGTGTATATGTATGGATGAGGAAGCTGGGGACAGAGAGGTAGTGGAAGCATAACAAAAGGTTTGTCACCAGGTCATGTCTGATTTAACATGTTCTGGTAAAGTTAAAGATTCGGGGTCAGTCGGCTGGTTCAACCGTAACTGTTCAGTAGCCAAACGTAAACTGAAGGAGGCCCTAAAATGCAAGCCAGTCGACAGACAACGTGTGGCCCTCTCAAGGAAAGCAAATAAAGCAGCAGCAGAACAGAGGAGACGGGATATCAGGGAAGATGCCTGGGCAGAATTGACCTCCACAGACGTGATAAAAAACAGCGCCAAATTCTGGGCAGTGGTCAACCAACCTTATTTTGTTCACTCAAGTAACAATGTTTTAGACTGTGGTATCCAGGAAGAAAAGTGGCTCACCCATTTTAAGTCAGTCTATGAACAGGTGACTATAGGGGTTGATGTTTCAACCTTGTTGACCAGTCACCCATATACTTTAGTGGTGAATGAGGGTGAGGTGGCTGAAGCCATCAGTAAATTGACAAGCAATAAGGCCCCTGGCCCTGATGGCGTACCAGCCGATCTTTTTAAATCCAACATAGCAATATGGTCCAAAGTTTTATCCAATGTATTTAATCGAATTTCTAAATTCGGTATCCCAACGACCTGGTCGCAATCTGTCATTGTACCTATTTTTAAAAAAGGTAATAGAGGAGACCCGGGCAATTACCGCCCAATTTCCCTCATAGATTCTGCAGTGAAGGTCCTAGGCAGAGTGGTTCTGTGTAAATTAACTGATTGGCTTGAGGAAACGAACTCTCTGTCAGCACTACAGTATGGGTTCATAAAGGGGCGCAGTACGATAGATCAGAGCCTCAACCTCCAACTGCTGATTGGAAAGTATACCATAGCGAAGCAAGGTTGTTTGTATATAGCATTTATGGACCTGTCCTCGGCCTTTGACCGAGTGAACAGGTCCAAGCTATGGGGTTTGCTCCTTAAGATGGGCATCGACGAAAACATAGTATAATTTTTAGCCGATCTTCATAGGGATCTCACAGCCACAGTGAGATATGATCGTAAGGGGAATTGTACGGGCAAGATAGGTATAACCAACGGGGTCAGGAAAGGCTGTATTTTAGCCCCTTTATTATTTACCTTATACATTAATGAGTTGGCCATTGTGCTAGGAGCAGCCTGTAAGGATATCCTGAGGGCAGGCAAGTTTCCCCTCACCGCATTATTATATGCGGATGATGCCGCTCTTTTAGCGCGCACGTCAGTAGGGTTACAAAGTCTTTTAAATTCCTTTCATGAGTTTATGTCCTCCTTGAATCTCAGCGTTAATTATACCAAATCTCATGTCATGGCTGTGGGCACAAAGGGCAGGCACAGGAAGCTGATAACACTCCACTGTAATGGGAATAGGTTATCGAGGGTAACTAGATTCCCATACCTTGGGGTGGTTTTTGATGAAAGTTCCACCTGTCTTCCTCAACTACCTGAGAAAAGAAATGCGTTTGCTCGGTCTATCTTTGCAGTTCTGGGTTTTTCCCGTAAATTGGGGGTAAAACCGCTACAGGCAGTGTTAAAGGTTTATGTGTGTATGTGTTTCCATAGCGATGTATGGCGCAGATCTATGGGGCTTTAAGAACGCCAAGTTGTTACAGGTGGCAGAGGATAAGTTTTTGAAGTCCATTTTATCAGTACCACAATCGACCTCAGGTTTTATAGTGCACTAAGAATGTGGGGTGGAATACCTAGAAGACCGGATTGCAATCGCACCCCTTTTAAAGTGGGTTTGGTTGAATCCGGAATTGGAGGTGAACCATGAGATCCTGAGGGACTGTCTCACTTTAGATCGTTGAGAATCCATTCCATGGCTAAAATGTGTCAAAAAAGTTGCAGTTTCATTAGGTCGCCCAGAAATATTTGATGAGCCGTCCAAACTGGTTAAGGGAGATATGAAATGGGTTAAGACCGCATTTAGGCTGCATAAAGGGATGGATAGAGAATGCCATGAGTTGACTAAGCCAACCGTGAGAGCCCATCAGTTAGTTGTAACAACAGACCAGGATCTAGAACCATATCTGAAGGTTGTTAATAATGCTAATCACAGATACTTACTAACCAAGTTCAGGTTAAATAAATTTCATCTCCTTCTCTCTGGGCGCCCATGTTGGACTAAGGTATCTGAATTAGAACTGTGCACCTGTGTTGGATTTTCAATAATGGACACTGCCCACTTCATGTTCTTTTGTGGTTATTTTACGGATATCCGAAAAAAAATAATTGTACCCTTACTAAAGGATAAAGGGTTTAGACAAGTGAAACCTGCCCTATTATATCTTCAACTGCTGTCCAATACATGGGAAATCATTAATGTTGCTACATTTTTAAACATAGCCATGAGACTGAGGAAAAAACTAGTTAGTCTAAGATAATAATCTTTCATGGTCTATTTTTAGAGCTTGTTAATAATGAATTTTTATTTAAATTGGATGACTGTGTATGTTTTTAAATTTACATATGAATTTGGTGTCTAATCTCTATAGCTTTTACCTTTTTGATATATTTTTTTTTTGTTGTCCTGTTGTTGTCTGTTAACCATATTGTAATTTGGTACCTCGGCCCTTCCTTGGACCTTTGTATACTTTTGTGGTTTTTGTTATGGACCGAATAAAGTATTTTTGACTGACTGACTATTAAGCTGCCACGCTCCAAGACACACCAGGGTGGCAGAGTAGACTATATCATCTTGCATATGGCACCGGGCAGTTCCTGCTGCCCGAAGGGCAACCTTGAATTATTTTTAGCCCATAGGCCTAGTGGAGCTGAGGGCCCCTCCTAGTACATGCCGATGGGACCCCCTTGAGGAGGTTTCAGTTCTCCGAGGTGCTTTGATTGGTGCTCAGGGCGGCTGGATTTGACCCAGCGGAGTTCAGTTCTCACTCTTTCACTATTGGGGCAGCCACTGTGGTGACAGCAGTGGGACTCTTAGGTCAGGCAATGCAGAAGATTGGCAGATGGTCCTCTGATTGTTGCAAGCATTATGTTAGGTTGCACATGCTGTAGGATTGCTGCTAAACGCTGTGTTTTGCCTTCTCTCCCAATGTCTCCTCTCCTGTGATGCAGGTGGAAAGTCTGAAGTGCCAAGTCAATTACCAGATTTCTGTGAAACCCTGGTGCACGCTGAGGTGACAGAGTTGACGGAAGTGTAGGCAATGAGTCATTCTTTTAAGCAGCTGGTTGAGCATGTTTATTTTGCAGGTAACTTCGAGGACCGCGCCTGTCAGGTGGGCTACCATGCGTCTTTTCATGGGCAAGGAGGGCTGCTGGTGGCACATTCATGGAATCCACTTGAATCATGGCTACTCAAGGGTGTACGCCTCCTGGAATTGTGGTAGTGCATCGAAGCGGCAATGATTTGGTGCACCTTGGCAGGAGGGTATTATTTGAATTGTTGATCACAGAAATGAGCTGGTTAGCAAAGAAACTCCCTCTGTCAGCTATAGCTTGGTCCCACATCATGCGAGTTTCCAGTGGAGAAGGGGTGAGTCAATCAGGGCCCTCAATCACTCCATCAAGCTGATTAATAAGAACATAGACAAGCTGTTTAGATCACCAAGATTGCAGGCTATCCCACATGGGTGCATCCAAGGGAAAAGCTTTTTTGTCCAGGATGTGGTTCTCTCTAATCTTGATAATGAGATATTTCTTGGGAACATCCTCGCATTGTTGATACATTGGCCACTTTGACATGACCATCTCTTGGGGGGAAGCCAGATAGTAGGTGAACTTTGCTGGCCTGTGGCAGGTGAGATCATGATTAGTGGGGCACTTTGGGTCCATAGAATGCATCCTTTTACTTAGGACAGGTGGGACAGCGGTCTCAAGGGGCACTCCAGGAGGTGCTTGCCGTAAGCCGGCTTTAGGGTGTGGGAGTGCTTGCTGCCACCAGACCCTTTTGTCCAATCCTCACATGGGTAGCAAGCAATCACAGGCCATTGTGAGGATAAAGCAGGTGTAAGGGTTGCCAGAGGTATGTAACCTGGCGGGCAGTCTACCTGCACAAGCTTACTCCGGGGAGGAATGCAGAGGGGGTGGGCCACTCCCCTTAGGGAGGGGCCCTCACAGGTTGACCAGTCATGATCTCACTCATAGGCTCAACACTGGATACGCAGGGACACGGCTAGATATGGTTAGGAATTTCTATATATTAGAGTCTATGTTAAAGTTAGCCATCCATAAAAAAATTGTAAATAATATTCTATGTTGTTTGATGGGGCTTACGCAAATATTTTTGTAAAGTGATATTGAGTGCCTTATAATGTGAGATTTTTTTGTTATCATAATGAAAACGGCTGGAGGTTTATAATCCCTAACGCAAAAGTTTTATAAAGTGTGTTGTGTGCGGTCTTTAGTAATGGGGGACGGTGGAAGTACAGGTGAGAGGATCCGTGGTCATTCATGGAAGGAGCTGGGTCTTGGCAATACCTGGCCATATGACAAGGCACCCCCAAATTGAGGGAGCCGGCCATGGGGTTGAAGGTAGCGGCGTGTGCTGCCGCCACCAGCCAGTATTGGGGTCAGTGATTGGGCCTCAGACGCACAGTGACCCAGAAGCGGATTGAGCACTTCCAGGTCACGTCCATTCCAGTCCTGGCCCATAAAAGAGGCTGCAGAGCAGTGAATCGGTCTCTTTTCCACCCACTGCTCTGCCGACAGGATGCTGCTGGTCCCCTGTCCGGGGTACCACATCTCCATTTCTTTGTCCCGCCTACCATCCCCTTAGACAGCAGATCGGTGTGTGGTTTATTTTTATCCTGTCTCATGTTTTCACTAATGTATTCTCTTTCTGCTTAACATGATTTAAGTTGGAGTTTTGTTTTGTCATATTTATTGTTCTATCCTAGGTTGTCAGGGGAGGTCATGATTGGCGGGGCACTTCGGCTCCATAGAAGTCAACCTTTTACTTGGGATAGGCGGGACAGCGGTCTCATGGGATGCTCCAGGGGGTGCTTGCAGCAAATTGGCTACAGAGTGCGAGGGGGAAGTGGGGGGGGGGGGGAGGCTCACTGTCAACAGCCCTTACGGCCAATCGACATACAGGTGCGTGGGTGCCAAGCTAGCACAGGCCCATGTGGGGGTGATGAAGGTGTAGAGGGCGTCCGAGGTGGGTAACCTGGCGAGCAAATGGGCCCGCTGCACAAGCTTACTCTGGGAGGGATGCAAAGGGGGTGGGCCACTCCTCCTAGGCAGGGTACCTCACAGGTTGACCAGTCATGATCTGACTCATAGGCTCAACACTGGCTATGCAGGGACGAGGCTAGATATGCTTAAGTATTTCTATGTATTAGAGTATGTAAAGGCTAACCATCCATCAAAAATTGTAAATAATACTGTATGTTGTTTTATGGAGTTTCTGCATTCCAATTTTGGTAAAGTGACATTGAGTGCATTTTAATGTGAGATGTTTTTGTTATCATAATACATACGGCTGGAGGTTTACGCCCTATAACCCAACGCTCTAAAAGTGTGCTGTGTGCTGCCTTTAGCAATGGGAGCTGATGGAGGTACAGGTGGGAGGATCCGCGGTCATTTATCGGAGGGGCTGGTTCTCGGCGACACCTGGATATTCCCCGCGCCTCCCAGGATTTCATGCATCCGCCAAACTGTAAATAAGGCCCTAAGTGTTATTAGTGCATGATATATTTTCAAGATACATCAGAATGCCGGCCACTGCCAAACAAACACGAAGCAGTTTCCATTTAAACAGATAAGTGTTGTTATTGCTACAGACCCATTTCACAGGCGAACGCTTTCCAGTTAGGCACTTAACTGGATTTCCCAGGAGACATAGCTAATTTGCGTTGATAACAGGCATGCACTAAACTACACCGAGTTGCATTTCCCATATCCCTGTGGTGCTTTTTCAGTGCCATTTTTTTCAACATGATTTGCAGTAAATCCAGAAACGCAAATAGACACTTCACCCAGACAGATTAACAAAGCAATCACAGCCCTTAATCTGGCACATACTGGTCTCTTTCAGGGAAAGAGATGGTGCTAAAAAAAATTGCAAATGATTTTTACAGCCCTTTCTATATTTTTTTGCCAACTTCTAGTTGAATACTAAACTTTCCACATATCATGGATGCAAATGGTGCAGTGTCGTCACTGCTTGTCTGCTCCAGACAGGAAGCAGGCTACCTCCCTCCCCTCCCCTCAGTCAACCACAGTGGTGCAATGACAGTGTTGTGATTGGCTGAGATGCAGACCACGCAGGTGTCTATTGGGAAGGCCATGGTGCGTCGTATTGTAACCATCCATGGTCGCAAGGATTTCTCAGGGTGGCCCAGGGAAAGTGACGCATATATACAGATGCGTCACTTTCTTGTAAATCTGCCCCTTTTAGTTTTTAATTTACTGGTAGTTGCAGGGCTACTTTAATCATCAGTCAGCTTCTGACTATATATCTTTCCCATAAAGGAAGGGTGTGAATAGGGTATTTGTTCACTGGTGTGCCGCAGCCACGCGCCGGGATTGTTAAAGGGCCTGAGCCTCAGATTAATATCTCATTCTCAATATTATTTCAAGACATCAGTCTTTACATTCCGCAGTGTATCATTGATTCACACATCCTGAGTTATATGTGCCAAGTCAAAGGTGATATAGATATAAAATAAATGTGGAAGCCCTGGTACCCTGGGAACCGCTGCAAATAAGTAATAGAACAAAACAGTGGTCCCCGCGGGGGAAGTTTAATCCTAGTCTTCCTTGGCAACTCAAAACAAATACTTAATTAATTTGTCTTTGAAAAAATGCAGCACATTTACTTGCTCTACCGAACAACTCTATAATATATGAACACACGCAATCACAGGTAAATGTGGTCCAGAAAAACTACGCAGAGCAAGTGAATAAGTGAACTAAAGTGTGCGGGTGCCCTATATAAAGCATGTATACAAAACTATGGGCTGATTTAGATGCAACTCATTAACTAAACTCTGTATCAGTGTGTACCACATTTTGATTGAGAACAGTCCTCTAGTACTTTGTCAATGTTTCGGCTCCAATGAAGTTATTTACAAAGGGTCATCATCGGGACCAGTACAAGGTAGCGGTTTAAAAAGAGAGAATGAGCAGTACTCAATATCAGTACTCCTGATGCAATGTGTCAGATTGTCCTAAGAAAAGAGAGCTTATTACCATACCCGTGTAAATTCAGTTTCTAGTATGTCAAAAAATGGACCATTTTAAAGTTGATCCTGATACAAGAAAAGGGAGGGAACCTTTAGAAATTGAAAGAAACAACTGCTTCCATTTGTAATTTAGTATACCTTGTGGCTCAAAAACTATATAATCACTAGTGTGAGAAAATTCATGTTATGGGTTTCTTAAAGACCAGACATGAAATTTACAAAAAAGCAAAAGGAAAAAGAAGCATAGTCCTTTACTAATTCTAGTGTACATCCTTTAAGGAACATTACCCTAGAGGGCCGTGTAGCTAATATGAATCACCAAACGCTTTCCAGGTAATTCTACAGGAAAGGGAGGGTTCAGGGGTCAGGACTCCTATTCCGCTGCATAGAACTAACCCTCGTATCAGTCTGGCACTAGGGAGTCCATACTTCTAGGATTGAAGGTGGACCATCGGGGTCATATTTAGAAGTCATTGCAAGAATGGCATCCTAATGCTGCCTCAGTACTGCAGCAGTTCGGCAGATGCATGAGAACGACAATGAGGAACCTCACTGCTCCTACAAATTTGGGGGTCCATTAGGATGGCGGACGGACAAAGTCCGTCTGCCATCTTGTCGGGGGCAGGTACCGTCCGCCACAAGGGCGGAGGAACCATGCCCCCAATTAGGATGCACCCGCCACAGTGGCGGGTGCATCCCTCATTTTTCACATTGTGGCGGACGGTGCTTAAAGCACCGGCCGCCGCAATGTGAAAAATGCTTGTTGTGCGTTTCACAGCACAACATGACAGGCACCGCGCAGTACCTGCCATGTTGTGCTGTGAAACGCAGGGGGTACCATAGGTACCCCCCCATGTGCACCCCCCTTCCCCCTGGGGGCCCGCAACGGGCCCCCAAAGCAGGAACCGTATGCTGTTTTGTGGCGGCATTGCCGCCATGGAAAGGCATTCCTCCAAGGTCATCCTAATATGGCTGGCGGTGTCTAATAGACACCGCCACCATATCAGGCCTTTTCCGCCACGGTCACAAGGCGACCGCGGCAGAAAAGCGTCGGACGGTCTTCCCCTCCACCACGGCCCCCCCCGCCAATGTAATATGGTGGAAGGAAGAAAGGTGTCAGACGGGCAAGAATGGCGGACGGATCGCCACCGCCTGCATGGCGGTGGCGTTCCGTCCGCCATCCTAATGGACCCCTAAGAACGGAGTTGCTCTGGTAGTGACAGGTCGGGTCTTATACAATCTCACTTGATACCTGCAATTTGGTCCAGGTATCCTTTAGTACGGTGGGGTTGTGGCCAGGTGCAGTTATGTCTTTATGGGTGAGGATCTATGTAGTAATGGGGTTGTGGCAGAATGTAAAATGTAGAGTGTTAAGTGTATTCCTTATTCTGTAATGATGTAAAAGAATGTTGTCTGGTCAGATGCAGTGTAGCAGCGGCTGTGCTCACACCTTAACACCATTTCTGTACGAGGTTGCCAATAAACTACAAATATATTCATTCAAGTGTTCCTGAGTGATCACTACAAATATGGGGACGAGCGAAGGTAACCTCGCGTGAACCCACGCTGATCGAGATATGCTCAGAGAAATATGCAGATTGTCTCGCTCTTGGTCAGCTACGGTGTTTGATACGGTATTGAGGAACATTGACCGGACGACTTGAAGGCAACTGCATGCGCTTTCTGGTAAGCGTCTGAATTTCTTGAAAATTACTTTTCAGCATGATGTTATGTTATGTTAATGGGAGTCTTGTAGAGCGCTCGGCTACTCGGGCAGAGTGTCCGGGCGCTATACAGATCTGTGGAGGCATGGCTGAGGAAAACACATGCGAACTACTGTCCAAACAGCCAGGTCTTAAGCAACTTCCTAAAGGAAAGCAAGTTGTCTAGTTTCCTGAGGGAAAGGGGCAGTTTGTTCCATAGTTGAGGAGCCAGCAATCTGTATGAGCATCCTCCAATGCGTGCATGTTTGATTACAGGAACAATGGCCAGCGTTTGAGAGGCGGATCGTAAAGATCTCAAAGGAAAATAGAACCGCAGTCTTCTCCTTAAGTAGACAGCCCCGGTGCCGTGCAGAGATTTAAAAGCTGTGATAAGAGTCTTGAAATAAATGCGTTTACGCACCGGCAGCCAGTGAAGCGAATTCAGAACAGCAGAGGTGTGAGCCCTACGGCTAAGGCCAAAAATGGCCCTTGCCGCCGAATTCTGTACAGATTGTAGGCGTGTAAGGAGATATTCAGGGAGGCCTAAATAAAGTATGTTGGCGTAGTCCAGCCTAGAACTGATCAGAGCCTGTACCGTAATCCTCCTGTGGGCATGAGATAGAAAAGGAAGAAATTTCCTGGGGGTTCGTAGAAGGCCAAACTACTGGCCGACTACACTAAGAATCTGGGGTTTAAGGGTCAGGCCATTATCAATTTTTACGCCCAGATTTTTCACCATAGAAGTGGCAGATGATGGAGGGTACATATCGGTAGGCCACCACAATTTCCAGTTGGCATCAGGTGAACAGCCGAAGAAAAGAATCTCTGACTTATCAGAGTTACATCTTAGCTGGTTCAGTTGGAACCAAGAAAAAACAACCTCGAGGCAGTTCATGATGGTATCACCGGCGAAGTCTGTGTTCTTATCGCAGGTGAAAAGAAGCTGCGTATCGTCGGCGTAGGATACAATCCGGGCTCCATGAGATTCCACCAAATCAGCCAAGGGAGACATATAAATATTAAAAAGAGTGGGGCTCAAAACCGAACCCTGTGGGACTCCCACATCCAGCGGAGGAACTGGAGCAGAGAAAGGGGGGCCCAAATCGATTGTTTGCGACCAGATAAGAAAGACTCAAACCAGTTGAATACCGTCCCTTTCAGACCAGTCTCCTGGAGTCTTGAAATAAGACGGTTGTGAGGGATGGTATCAAAGGCCGCAGAAAGATCGAGTAGAACCAACATCGCCTTCCCTCCACTGTCCAGAACCTCTTTTATAGATACAGTGACTTCCAGTAGAGCAGTCTCAGTGCTTAGGTTCGAGCGAAACCCGGATTGAGTGTGATGGAGAATATCTCGGGTTTCAAGGAAGTTCGAGAGAGTAGAGTGGACATGTTTTTCCACAATTTTAGCAAAGGCAGGGAGTAGCGAAATTGGTCTGTAATTAGAGTGTACAAGGGGGTCCAAATTAGGTTTTTTTCAATAGTGGAAGGATGTGAGCCATTTTCTTTGGACTGGGAATACCGGTTTCAAGAGAGGCATTGAGGACCGGATTGATGATGGGCTTGATAATACGTGCCATCTTGGCCAGGAACTTTGCAGGGCAAGGATCTGATGGAGAACCAGACTTTAATTTAGATAATAGATCCAGTGACATTTGTGGGGATAAAGGAGGAAAAAGTGAGAGCGTATGGCTCTCCGGGAGAGAATAAATCGCGGAGTGATTTGAGCCAAAGTCTCTTAGAGAATCAGTTGGCACGAAAGAGGCCTGAATACTTATGATCTTATTAGCAAAAAAACTAGCCAGTTGTTTGATCTATAGCTCTGTAGGTGAAAATTTAGAAATTACAGAAGCAGGGGAGGTGAATTCCTTGACTATTATGAAAATTTCTTTGCTAATATTAGCTGCAGATTCGATTCTTTTGGAGAAGTGAGATTTGTGAGTGATGATGACTTGCCTGCTGTTGACTACAAGCTGTTAACCGTCACTATCCAGAGTTGTTGATTTTTCAAAGTCAAACATTCTGAAGGCTCGAGCTGCATCCGTTCCGAACTCCATTCTTGAAAGTTCTGCTTCTCTCATCATTGGGCAACGCATTACGACGTCACCATGTGGGGCGTAACCCCAATGTGAGCCATCTTGGATACAGTAACACAGGAACTGCAGCTTATAGTCGCGGAGAAGTTCACCGTAGAGAAATCAACGAGAATTCCCACACAGGGAGTGCACCGGTTTATTTTTTTGGGGGCAATAATTTGGGTTAAACAACCAGTAAGTACATTTTTATCTTCAGAAAAGTGTATTTATTTTCTATTATTAAAGCAACTACTAAATCTTCAATCTCAGCCTTTCGTGACTTATACAATGTCCACAACAGAAGCATCTCCACAAGGTGAAGCACCTCCACGGGGTGACTATGTGCTTCATTTAAACACTCCAAGGGAATTTTTATCATCTCCAGCAGTGCCTATAATTCAGTGGAATGAATGGAAGGACTAATTTTTAAATTACATTGCAAATCTTGAAGACTGTAGTGTATCTTACTCTCCTGAAAGAAAGAAGAGAATCTTGTACTGTCTTGGTCCCAAGGGACTTCGTACTTTTTGTCAATTACAACAACGCGATAGATCTGGTGACATTGATGTATTTAAAGCAGCCTTATTAGATTTGGATGAACACTTTTCGCCCACAGTCTGTGTAGGCGTTATGCGTCATGCTTTCTTTCAGAGAAAGCAGGAAAAACATGAATCCATTGAAGATTATGTGTCAGCCTTAAGAAAACTATCAGTAACCTGTAGATTTGGTCATCTTCACGATGAATTTATAAGAGACCACATAGTCATGTGTGTAAAAAATAAGGCTATTCAAGATAGATTGTGGGTAGAGGGTGAATCCAACTTGAAAGATATTATAGCTATTGTTAAGAAAGCTGAGTTATCAGAGCGCTGTGCCAAAGTCACCTTAGCTTTTGATAAGAAGGAGAGTAGTGATACAGGTAACAACATTTCAGAGAGTCAAGGTAAGCCTTCTCAGACTTTGAAAAAAAAATTAAAGTATGATATAAAGAAAGGTGAACGTTTTACAAAAAACAAGCAGCCTAACTATGCTGGCTATCGCTGTGGTAGCAGTTTGCACTCTGCTCAGCATAAAAAATTTCCAGCTAGATCTGCTAAATGCTTGGAATGTTGGTTAATTGGACATTTTGCCAAAGCGTGCAGACGCAAGGATTACAAAAGAAAAAATAAAGTGGCTTGTATGAGAGAGTGAGACATTGATGAATCTTCCTCTGAGGATTGTGATGACGATAATAACGTTAAGTACGACACAAAGAAAAAAGAAGTTCTAAAAATCTCTGGTGATGGAGACAGTAAACCTTTATGTTGGGTTTCCTTTGAAGGCGTATCATTGCAAGTGGCAGCCAACTTGGGCTCGCCTTATACTATTCTTGGAGAAAATGTGTGGTTGCGTCATTTTGGTTGTGCTATAGGGAGCCAATTGGAAAAATACAACATTGATCCTAAAAGTTACACAGGTGAGAAAATAGATATTGTTGGATTTAGACAGCTTGTTTTCAGGTTTAAGAGCAGGACTGCGTTGTGTACATTATATGTAGCCAAGAATGGACCATCCGTACTCGGAAGGAAAGATCAACGTAAACTGAATATAATCTTAGATCCTAATAGTCCAGAACAGGTACTGCTAGCATGTGAGGCAGACAATACAAAGAAATGGATATTAAAAGAATATCCAAATGTATTCAACGGTAAAGTTGGTAAATTGAAAGGATTTTCTTATTCCATCAGGTTGAAACAGAACGCAATCCCCAAAATTCACAAGACACGGAATATCCCATGCATTGTGAGGGATGAAGTAAAATTAGAATTAGATAAATTGTTAAGTGTGCACATAATAGAACCTGTGAAATCATCCGAATGGATCTCTCCGTTGATCGTTGCTAGACGTGCTAATGGCAAGGTCCGTTTATGTGTCGTTTGAGGGTGTTAAACAACAACATTATAGTTGACCAATTTCTGTTGCCTTGCATAGACAAAATGTTGTCATTGACTAGAGATGCATAGTGGTTTTGCACATTAGATGTAGCCTCAGCATATTATCAAATTATGTTGGATCCTGATTGTAAACACTTGACTGCCTTTTGTACACGTTTCGGATGTTTCCAATTCCACCGTATGCCTGTTGGATTGGCATTGGCGGCAGCTGTCTTTCAAAGACTCATGACACAACTTTTTGGTCACATCCAAGATGGGATATTTTTTTAAGATGACATATTAATCATGGGTAAAACAAAAAAAACACCATGATGGCATCTAGTGGAAAGTCTTACAGGTACTTGACAACAAATGTTTAACTGGTTAAATTAACAAATGCAAATTTGCAGTAACCAATGTAACATACCTTGGGCATGAAATTAGTCATGATCGTATCAAACCAAAGGAAAAACTTGTTGAAGCCATTATTAAAGCTCCTCCATCACCAAACAAAGATGACCTTCGCTAATTTTTAGGTTTAGCACAATATTATTCCAAGTTTGTCAAGAAGTTCTCAGGAAAAACTCTCGAAAAGCATGCTTTTATAAAAAAATAAGAGTAGATTTGATTGGTCAAGCCAGTGTCAAACTTTCGCCATCAAGTCTGCCATTGCTATGTATCCCACCTTGAAAGGATTCAATCCTTCCGCAACAACCTTTATACCCACTGATGCAAGTGGAAAAGGCTTGGGTGCGGTCCTCACTCAAAGTAATGAGAATTGGGGCGAAAATGTTATAGCTTTTGCTTCCAGGTCATTATCACCCATCGAAGAGAAGTATTCGGTTATAGAAAGGGAGACACTGGCTTGCGTGTGGGCCCTCGAGCACTTCAGAAAATTTGAGTGGGGAAGAGAATTAGTGGTGAGAACAGACCATAAACCCTTGACAAAAGTGTTAAACACGAAGGTTTATCAAGGGCATCTGCCAGAATTGCCAGACTATCCATGCGGCTGCAACATTTTATTTACAAAGTGCAATATGTTCTCGGGAAAATTAATATTACTGCAGATTTTTTAAGCAGAATGTCCTTGCCCCTAAGAGAAATTGATGTTAGCCCTTGGAATGATGTGTGCGTGGCTGGAATTTTTTATCAGCTAAATCTGTAAGGGGTTACAAGAGAAAGAATGGAAGGATGCACAGTTGAATGATTTAGTTTTAGAAAATGTCAAAAACAAAATTGAGAATGGTTGGGGAGGATGTATCAAACTGAATTTTTTGCTGAACTAAAAGCATTTTGGGAGGTAAGAAACGAATTAGGAATTGAAGGTATGTTTTTGGTGAGAGGTGAAAAAATTATTCCACCCTCTGATTTGACAAATAAGATAATTTCACTTTTCCATGAAGGATATACCGGTATTGCACGAACGAAACATAACATTAAATCCTTGTTTTGGTGGCCTATGATTGTATTGAAACTAAATGTTTTGTTAGATCGTGTTTAGAATGTGAATCAGCAAACAAGTCACAGAAAACCTTAAATCCTCCTTTAGGTTCTCTGGCATGCCTCGATTTGCCATGGGAAGAGGTAGTGCAAGATATAATGGGACCTGTCATGGAATGATGGTTCACAGAAGTACATCATTGTCTTAATGGATATGTTTTCTAAATGGCTTGAATTGGAGGTGGTGGCGAAAGAAGACACTTGTTCTGTGATCAAATTTCTAGAGAACATATTTCTTAGAGAGGGATTCCCCAAATCCTTAATCACTGATAATGGTGTTCAGTTTAAGTCCTTAGAAACAAAGAACTTCATGGAATACGCTGGTATTAATCATAAATTCACAGCACTTTATCATCCTAGGGCACTGGTACTCATAGTACGGTCCGCAGGCCGCCAGCGGCCTGACACGCCTTCAATGGCCCACGGACCTTGCCTTGCAGCTTCCACGGCTGGCAGTAAACACAGAAGATGACCACAGGAGGATACGTAGTGAATACGTAATAAATAGGTACTCACTACGTATGCTCCTGCGGCCATCTTCTGTGTTTACTGCCGGCCTCTGTGACGTCACAGCACCTTCAGAAAGCTTCCCAAAAGGCCCTTTAAAAGTCAGCTGTAGAGCTTTCCCAGCTGACTTTTAAGGGCGTTTTGGGAAGCTACCTGTTTGGACATAGGCAGATAGAGACACACAGACAGATAGAGGCAGAGAGACAGTGACAGGAACAAATAAATGTCCAGTATTTTGTAAATGTCCAGTATTTGTAAAGCGCAAACAATTACCCGAAGGTGTCAAGGTGCTGGGGCCGTCGGGAAGATTAAGCGAGCTATTGCCCAGAGTCACATGGTGCTGGGCTGATCTATCGTCGGCACCAGGGAGCGAACCGTGAATTCCTGGGTACCAGAGTCAGTTGCCCTGGCCGCTGCGCTACACCTCTTCCACAGAGACAGAGATAGAGACAGAGACAGATAGAGACAGGGAGAGACAGATAGAGGCAGAGACAAGCAGAGACAGGCAGAGACAGAAAGAGGCAGAGACAGATAGACAGGGACAGACAGACAGAGACAGGGACAGAGAGACAGATAGAGGCAGAGATAGAGGCCGATAGAGGCAGAGACAGACTGAGACAGACAGATATAGAGACAGAGATAGACTGAGACAGACAGAGATAGAGACAGAGATAGAGGCAGGGACAGATAGAGGCAGAGACAGATAGAGGCGAGACAGGTAGAGGCAGAGATAGACAGATACAGATAGAGGCAGAGACAGATAGACATAGAGACAGAGGCAGAGGCAGACACAGACAGAGACAGATAGAGACAGGGAGAGACAGATAGAGGCAGAGACAGGCAGAGACAGGTAGAGGCAGTGACAGATAGAGGCAGAGACAGATAAAGGCAGAGACAGATAGAGGCAGGGACATACAGACAGATAGAGGCAGAGACAGATAGAGACAGAGGTAGAGACCGTTAGAGATAGAGACAGACAGAGACAGTTAGAGGCAGAGACAGATAGAGAGAGAGACAGCTAGAGACAGAGGTAGAGACCGTTAGAGATAGAGAGAGACAGAGACAGACAAGAGGTAGAGACAGATAGAGGCAGAGACAGATAGAGGCAGAGACAGGCAGAGACAGATAGAGGCAGAGACAGACAGAGACAGACAGAGACAGATAGAGACAGACAGAGGAAGAGACAGACAGAGGCAGAGAGAGACGGAAAGAGGCAGAGACAGACAGACAGGGACAGACAGAGGCAGAGACAGAAAGAGGCAGAGACAGATAGACCGGGACAGACAGACAGAGACAGGGACAGAGAGACATATAGAGGCAGAGATAGAGGCAGAGACAGACTGAGACAGACAGAGATAGAGACAGAGATAGAGGCAGGGATAGATAGAGGCAGAGACAGATAGAGGCAGAGATAGACAGATACAGATAGAAGCAGAGACAGATAGACATAGAGACAGAGGCAGACACAGACAGGGACAGAGACAGATAGAGACAGGGACAGAGACAGATAGAGACCAAGACAGGGACAGACAGACGGAGAGGGAGTCAGAGAGGGAGACGGAGAGGGAGTCAGAGAGACAGACAGAGAGACAGACAGAGAGACACAAAGAGAGACAGAAAGAGAGAGAGACAGAGAGACAGGCAGAGAGGGGGACGGAGAGAGGGAGACGGATAGAGGGAGACAGAGAGAGAGAGAGGGAGGGAGAGGGAGGGAGACAGACAGAGGGAGAAAGACAGAGGGAGGGGGAAGACAGAGAGAGGAGGGAGACAGAGGGAGGAGGGAGACAGAGGAAGGAGGGAGACTGATGGCGCAGGGAGGCAGAAGGAGGGAGACAGCGGGAGCGGGTAGAGAGACAGACAGAGGGAGACAGAGGGAGACGGACGCAGGGAGACAGAGGGAGATGGATGCAGGGAGATAGAGGGAGGAGGGAGACAGACAGAGGGAGAGAGAGAGAGAGAGAGGGAGAGAGAGAGAGAGATGGAGAGAGAGAGAGAAATGGAGGGAGAGAGAGGAAGGGAGACAGAGGGAGACAGAGAGAGAGGGAGGAGGCAGAGAGAGAGAGGGAGGGAGACAGAGGGAACGAGACAGAGTGAGACAGAAAGGGAGGGAGATAGAGAGGGAGGGAGATGGGGAGGGAGGGAGACAGAGAGGGAGGGAGACAGAGAGAGAGAGGGATACAGACGGAGGGAGAAAGAGGGAGGGCGACAGATGGAGAGAGAGGGAGAGAGGGATAGAGAGAGATGTGTGTATGCCGGGTCTGGTGGCTCAGTGGACAAAGGCATCCGCTGCAGGGGCCTGTGTTCAACCTCATAGTCCCAGGTTTTTTTGCTCTAGCCCTGCCCTCTACCCCACTGACGCCGCCCCCACCAGGGCGCCCCTCGGCCACAAACCACACTGTAAATTTGGCCCGAGAGAAAGTTAGTGAGTACCCATGTCCTGGGGGAAATGCTGTCATAGAAAGAATAAAGAGTTATTAAAGGCACCCTGTAGCTGGCCATGCAAAACAAAAGATATTTAGAAGTGGAATTGATGAAAATGGTGTGGAGCTATAGAGTCACCATTCACGATTCAATTTGCAATAGTCCTTTTGCCATTATGAGAGGTAGAGTACCCCTTTCAAAGGTTAATCCTAGTTGGATGAACAAAGGAAATAAAGATGAATGGCAAGTCGAGGACATAAAGAATTGCATATTGATGTCTCAATGAAAGAACAAATTGTATTTTAACAAAAAGTATGGTGTTAAAGATGTTAATATTCATAAAGGACAATGGGTGCGAATTAAATCCAGTAGGAAATTGTAAAGGGAAAAAACAGGTTTAGCTCACCTAAAAAAGTAGTCAAAGTGAATAGGAACACGGTGCAGCTTGAAGATGAGTCTATTTATCACATGAGCAAACTAGCGATTGTTAAAAACCTTGTTGCATGTCAAAGAAAACAAGATACGAATGTTTGTGTTGGGTCGGAACACTACTGGTGGATTACCATCAATCCCACTAGCGACCAAGATATACGTCCTATCACCAGTACTAATTCAGATCAAAGTTAAGATCATTGCAGTGATAGTAATGTTGTCAACTGTCCTGAAAATCAGACTTCTTCTAGAAAAGAAAGAATGAGCAGTTTTGGTAGAAACATGGTTAAAGCCAGGAAACTTGAAGACTATTTTATGCACCACTTAAATTTGACTGTATCCATTTTCTCCCCTCTTCCTTTGTTTTAATTGTGGTTCCTTGTGTTTATGGGGGATGTGTAGTAATGGGGTTGTGGCAGAATGTAAAATGTAGAGTGTTAAGTGTATTCCTTATTCTGTAATGATGTAAAAGAATGTTGGCTGGTCAGATGCGGTGTAGCAGCGGCTGTGCTCACACCTTAACACCATTGCTGTATATTCATTCAAGTATTCCTGAGTGGAAATACTATGGATATACCATATATATATATAGGACTTATTTTTGCTCAATAAATATGATTTAGACAACAAGTAGGTTTCAAATTGGATTTTTCTTTCACATTAGCAAATGTTAGGGTCTCCTTCCCAGAAAACAAAGAGCCAGCAAAGGACAGGGTTAAAATACCTGACTTTAGAGGGACCCACTGTCTTCTCTTATAAACACTCTCCAGACCACCCCAGGCAAAGATCCCTCGAAGGGCTGAAAGGACACTCAAATTAACAGCAGCTGTACTCTCTCTCTCTCTCTCTCTCTTTCTCTCTCTCTCTCTCTCTCTCTCTCTCTCTCTCTGTGGCTCGCCCCCACCCTCTCTCTAACTCTCTCTCTCTCTCTCTCTCTCTCTCTCTCTCTCTCTCTCTCTCTCTCTCTCTCTCTCTCTCTCTCTCTGTGGCTCGCCCCCACCCTCTCTCTAACTCTCTCTCTCTCTCTCTCTCTCTCTCTCTCTCTTTCTCTCTCTCTCTCGCTCTCTCTCGCTCTCTCTGTGGCTCGCCTCCACCCCCACCCCCACCCTCTCTCTCTCTAACTCTCTCTCTCGCTCTCTGTGTGGCTCGCCCCCACCCCCACCCCCTCTCTCTCTAACTCTTTCTCTCTCTCTTTCTGCCTCTCTCTAACCCCCCCCCTCTCTCTCTCTGTCTGTCTGTCTCCCTCTCTCTAAGTCTCCCTCTCTTTCTCTAAGTCTCTCCCCCCTCTCTCTCTCTCTCTATCTTACGTACCACTGGATTTGTCCACAGTCAAAATGTAAACCCTTGTGGTCGTAGACACATATACCACACATCTTTCATGCACACCGTGAATCCTATATATGCAGGCATACACACTACCTGCCTTACACAGGGATGGGCAAAGTACTGGCAAACAATTGAAAAGGGTGGGAGACGCAGTTAGGCCCTTTTATTATCAGGGGACAGGTTAAGAGGCTCGCCCTGCTGTCTGGAATCTGCACCGAAGCCTGTTCTCTACAGCCCAGCGAGGTGACAGTACTAACACTTGTGCAAGGAGAGTGCACACGCTGTCCAACTCCGCCATCAATACCCCATTGTGGGTCTTATTCCTTATCTAAATAGGTCTTATCACACACACAAGATCATTGTCAGCGCTTAGATAGGGTCCAACCACTGCATCTTTGCTATGGTGAATTGCGGACAAGGTAGCACACTCTCCAGAGCCATGCAGAAGATCCTTTCTCTGCCCCAACATCTGCTCTGCGACTTATTTGGCTAAAGAAACAGCCAGGCACGGGAACCCTTGGCTAGTTGTGATGATGCAGAACCTGGGGATACTGCTCTGTCCGACAAGTACTCGCCATCTTGTGCACTATTGGTCATTGTTTTCTCATACATTTTTATGGCTATGCAGAACATAGTAACACCACCACACGTATTTCTCACAGAGCCCACCGAATAAAGAAGAAAGCCGGATTAGAACATTCAAATGCAAATGCAAATGCAAATGAAGTAAAAAAAATAGGGCTTATATTAATTCAAGATATATTTAGGACAATTCAATGTTAAAGGTATGGACCAAAGGGAAGGATGTTCTTATTAGTCTATTGCCTGTTTATGAGAATCTCCAAGAGGCAATCGAATGTAGCCTACAGGCAAAATTATTTCACAAGGACACAGGGACCAAATCAGAGAGTAGGTCACTGCACCGAAAGTACAGACAGTGGATTGTGAAACTGATGGATTGATAGGTCAGCTCCTAATGGATCAATAGGTTGTAGCTCGAAGAAGGCTGACGAAAAATGAGTGGCATGCAAACATTGTACTAAAGAGTAAGTTGTAGGTATCTCCAAGCAACTTGAAATATCTCAGGAAGGGGCACAGGAATTAAATCCTGCAGGTGGGTTAGTGAGCAGTGCAACAAAGAAGAAGGACATAAGAATGCATCCCTGTGTTGTTCAAGTCCCAGGAAAAAGGGAAAGCCAAGACTTAAAATACATGTTATAAGCATGGTTCGTGAAGGTAAATATTGTCTTTCACTCTGCAAAAAGATGTTGAAACGTTTTAAGCCAGAAACATCAGCAGAGTGTGCAGTGAGCGCAAAAAAGTAGTGTGTCAGTTGTGTAGTGGAAGATAAAGGTGTAGGAGCAATGAGGTGATCTGTGGAAAATTTGTCTAAAGGATTATGGCAGAGTTGTTTATAGAGGCAGAGAGAGTATGTAGCAATGAGGTCCATGCAGCTAGGAGGAAATTCAGGAAGCTTTATTGAAGATAGTTACGTGTAGATAGTTCCAGAACAACAGGTAGTTAAGTTCTGTAAAGAAGCCCCACCAGTAGCAGCATGTTTGCTGTTCAGCCCATTCTCCACTGTCACTCACCTCTCAGGCACCCAACATTCCAATTGCATCATCACTCCAACATTCCGTGCAGCACACATAAAAACACACTGGCTGAGCAGGGGGTGTAAAAGGCATAACAAGAACAAGAGTAGGATACTACATATCCCCCTTTCTTATAAAACGGAAGCAATAGCCCTATACCTAAAAGAGATGTAACAATAAAAACCCAGTAAGGAAAGAGCTGAAAGGAAAGCAAATGCAACAAAGGAAGTAAAGTCAAGAAAAGGACAGAAAGGTAAAAGCGAAGAGATAGGTTTGGGAAAACAAAGAGGAAGCAAAGGGTGAGTGGCACAAATAGAAATAACCCATCTTCGCCAACAAAGAAAATAGTAATAAGTCGTAAGAAACAGCAAGTAAGTAAAAGGACATAGTCGCACCAAAGACTACCCCCAAACACACCTACTGGCCAGGCAGGCATGCAAGGAAGGAAAGACAAGGCACTGAGCATACTGAGCACAAAACTAATACCCAGACACACGAAGAAAAGACGGAAGGATCTCCTCTTGAACAAGTTAGAAAGAGAAAAACACCACAGAAAAGGAGAGACAAGAGGCAAAGGAAGAATAAAAACAATATGTATAGTTCTGGATCTGAAGATGAGAAAGGAAAGTAACATCACGTGGATTACTGAACAAGTCTGAAAACAGAGAAGAAGAATAAAAGTACAAACAAGTATAATTCAACATCACCCACTTTCATAAAGATAATAAAATGAAGATGAGAATAACGTTGCAAATACAACAATGTAATATGATGTAAGCATTACATAGCAAGAAAATTACAGTAAATGGGACTGAAACCCATGACTGATACCCATGAGTGGGTAAGAATGTTGAAGGACATGGGACATAAACCCATGACCAACCCCTACCCCGAGGCAAAAGGGGTGAGGGATTATTATGAATGGGACTAAGACCCATGAAACAATAACAAGTGTAAGAACAACCCCTGTGTAGAGGTCGCAACCTGTACAATATATTAATGGGACTATAACCCATAAGAGACACCCAGTATGAGGGTAAAAGTGTAAGAGAAAATGGGACTAAAACCCATGACCTACCCCTAGAATAAGGGTGGTAGACTTTATGTAAATGTGACTGGCACCCATATGGGACTGAACACTCAAGAGCCTGTAGATGGGACTGAAACCATGACCTATTCCTGGGCATAGGGATGGTTAGCACTGGGAATGGACTAACACCCATTCAGTGATGCCCCGTGTGAGGTTGAGCAACCGTAAGTAACCCATGTAGGCAAGTGTATGAGAGCAAATGGGGCTAGTACCCATTGCTATCCCTATGAAGGGAAGAAAGAAGTGTAAGGTGTTCACATGTAAAATGAACAAATGAGCCCCTAGAAGGTGTGTACCCAGAGTCCATAAACAAACAATGATGAGCCACAGAGAACCACCATACAATCCCATGGTGGATGAATGTGGATAAGTGCAACTCCAGATGAACAGAATGTGATTATCCGTTTGGCAGAAGGACGATGTGATCCAGAGGGAGCTCTAATAAACTACATTGATTGCAGGTGAGGCCATCTGAGCTCATATCTGTGGTCTGAGATTTCATAAGAGGGCAACAGGAAACCAGTTGCAAAGGAAGATGCTAAGGACGAAACAAAGCCTGTAAGAGTGAGACAAAAGGCCAGAAACTGCATCCACCTCCAGACCTCCCGAGGCGTCTCCGGGAGCAACGTTCATTTTAGTGACTTTCTTGTTTGGAAACTTTTAAATTTGCCTACCTGCACTGCTTTTTTAGCACTCTGGACCTAGCGCTCTGATCCTCCCTGGCTGCTCCCTCTCCTGCACGCGACCCAGACCGCCTCCGCTGATCGCCCCCTCCTTGCCTGACTTCGGAGTGGGACGGGCGTCTCCTTCATCTTGGGCGGGTCTGGGCTCTGCGCTGCAGTTCTTTGGCCCCTCCCCCCCTGGCAAAGTACTTTAGGCGGTCGGCTGATCGCGCGCCTATCCTGCATCCACCTCCAGACCTCCCGAGGCGTCTCCGGGAGCAACGTTCATTTTAGTGACTTTCTTGTTTGGAAACTTTTAAATTTGCCTACCTGCACTGCTTTTTTAGCGCTCTGGACCTAGCGCTCTGATCCTCCCTGGCTGCCCCCTCTCCTGCACGCGACCCAGACCGCCTCCGCTGATCGCCCCCTCCTTGCCTGACTTCGGAGTGGGACGGGTGGCTCCTCCATCTTGGGCGGGTCTGGGCTCTGCGCTGCAGTTATTTGGCCCCTCCCCCCCTGGCAAAGTACTTTAGGCGGTCGGCTGATCGCGCGCCTATCCTGCATCCACCTCCAGACCTCCCGAGGCGTCTCCGGGAGCAACATTCATTTTAGTGACTTTCTTGTTTGGAAACTTTTAAATTTGCCTACCTGCACTGCTTTTTTAGCGCTCTGGACCTAGCGCTCTGATTCTCCCTGGCTGCCCCCTCTCCTGCACGCGACCCAGACCGCCTCCGCTGATCGCCCCCTCCTTGCCTGACTTCGGAGTGGAACGGGCGGCTCCTCCATCTTGGGCGGGTCTGGGCTCTGTGCTGCAGTTCTTTGGCCCCTCCCCCCCTGGCAAAGTACTTTAGGCGGTCGGCTGATCGCGCGCCTATCCTGCATCCACCTCCAGACCTCCTGAGGCGTCTCCGGGAGCAACGTTCATTTTAGTGACTTTCTTGTTTGGAAACTTTTAAATTTGCCTACCTGCACTGCTTTTTTAGCGCTCTGGACCTAGCGCTCTGATCCTCCCTGGCTGCCCCCTCTCCTGCACGCGACCCAGACCGCCTCCGCTGATCGCCCCCTCCTTGCCTGACTTCGGAGTGGGACGGGCGGCTCCTCCATCTTGGGCGGGTCTGAGCTCTGCGCTGCAGTTCTTTGGCCCCTCTCCCCCTGCCACGCCCCCCGGATCCTCCTCCCCCATGTGTCCCTACATTATGGTTACTCATTCCCGGCCGCGCAGCGGACGAGCGCAGCGGGCGCGACGAAGGCGCGCCGAAGTTGCGCCTAAGTTAAGCCCGTCTGCGCCCGTCCGCGACGGGACGGGACTAGGGGCCTCACACTCTGCTCCTTTTTTGGTTTATACCTCAGCTCAACTCATAGCTCTCTCTGCTATCTCCTCACCTCCCCCCTCACTACTGCGACATCTTGATACATTCGGCAATCTCATCTCTTCCCCTTCTCACCCGATCCCGGTCTCTCACAGCCCTACCCTCCCCTTTGTCGACCCCCCTCCTCTCCCCCGTCCCTCCCCTGTTCCTACTGTAGCCTCCGCTTACCTGCTCAACACCCGCTCTGCAGTCAAACACCAGACGGCACTTTTCAACCTTTTGACCACCGATTCCCCAGACTTCCTTTTCCTGACTGAAACTTGGTTCACTGCCGATTCCCTCCCCGATCTTCTAGCCATTCTCCCCGATACCCATTACGCCCTCCGAGCTGACCGTCCGGACGGTAAGGTTGGGGGAGGTGTGGCGATGATCATTCGGTCGACCTTCAAATTTCAACTTCTTATTCACCCCCCCATACCCAACGTGGACTACTTGGTGGCCCGCTCCCTTAACCTTTCTGCCCCCCTCACTGTTGTCCTCGTGTACCGTCCCCTTCAATCTATGCCTTCCTTTGTAGCCTCCCTTCAGGACCTTTTGGCCACTCTGGTGGTCAACAACTCCTCCGTCCTTCTGCTCGGCGACTTTAACTTTTGGCCAGGCGATCCTAGGGAAGATCTTCCCTCTAAAGACTTTTCTGCCACCCTCCAGTGCTTAAACCTCACATCTCATGTCACAGTCCCTACCCACGCCCAGGGTCACATCCTGGATCAAATCTGGTCCTCACGTCCTGTCGTCTCAACTCCCTCTATATCCCCTTGTGTCTGGTCGGATCACTTTATTATTTCCTTTTCTATTCACTTGGGCACGGTCGACAAGCCCCCTCTTCCGAAAAACATTCTAGCCCGTAATTAGAATAAGACTGACCTTGATTCCCTCTCGCTTACCTTGGCCTCTTCTGCCCCAGACCTCACTGATCTTCCTCTCGAATCCCAGGTCAACGCCATTGGCACATGGCTATCTTCCTCGTGTGATCTAGTTGTCCCGCTTAGAAAGATCAAGGCGGTCCGCCCCTACGACGCGCACAAATGGTTTTCTCCAGAGCTTAAAACGCTTAAACTCGACCTTAGGCAGTCGGAACGCCACTGGAGACGGAATTACTGTCCCTCTTTGCGCGCCAAATATAAACTACTTCTCATCGAATATAAAAAAGCGATCCTAGTGGCTAAAACCGCATATTTCACTGAGAGAGTAGCTCTCTCTGCTAACAAATCTCGTGAAATCTTCTCCCTGGTTCACAATCTTGCCACCTCTGATCGCTCCACCCCTAGTCTGGTCCCCTCACAGTCCCTCTGTTCCTCACTTAATGATTTCTTCATCGGCCAGATTGTGAAGATTAAAGCCAACATCCCAACTGTGCCTCAACCCCGTCTCACTTGTCTCCCTCCTCCTCCCCTTCCTCTTTCGCTCTCTTCCCCCCCTATCTCCCCTGATTTATTTCTAAAACTTCTGGTCAAAGTCAAGTCTGGCTCTCCCGCGGACTGCGCGCCGGCACGCATTCTTAAAACCCTCTTCACCAACTGTCCCGTCCCCCCTCTTGCTCTTCTTAATTCCTCTCTGGCTCTTGGTTCTGTTCCCTCTTCTTTTAAATCCGCTATAGTCCTCCCTATCCTAAAAAAAACTGGCCTGGATCCCTCTCTCCCTTCTAACTTTCGACCCATTTCCCTTCTTCCCTATCTTGGCAAGATCCTTGAAGCCCATGTTACCTCCTGCCTCTCCACTTACATCGAGGAGAACGGCCTCTTGGCATCCCATCAGGCGGGCTTCCGCCCGGGCCACTCCACGGAGGCGGTGGTCCTTGCAGTCTTGGATGAACTCAAGGGGAAGGTCGACTCTAACCTCCCCCAAGCCCTGGTCCTTCTCGATCTGTCCGCTGCGTTTGACACGTTGACCACTCCATCCTTCTCGACCATGTCAGCGCAGCGGGCATTCGGCGCGCGGCCTTTTCTTGGCTCGCGTCCTTCCTTCGGGACAGGTCCCAGGCGGTTCACCTCTCCGGCTTTTCTGCCCCTCCCCGCCCAGTCACTTGCGGCGTTCCCCAAGGTTCCTATCTTTCCCCCCTTCTTTTCAATCTTTATATCCATCCCCTCATCACCTCCCTTCTTGAGCTGGGGGTCTCTGTGTACAATTACGCAGATGACCTCCAGCTCGTTTTTGACCTTTCTTCTACCCCTGATTCTCTCCCTAAGTTTTGTTCCACCTTAGTTTTTATTTCTGAGTGGATGAGTGCTAACCACTTGAAGCTCAATCCAGACAAGTCGGAACTTGTCCTCACTGGTGGTCCCTCGAACCCTTGGTCTCCTGCACATTGGCCCCTTTCTTTTGGTCCCCCCCCTTCGCCCGCTTCCTCTGTTCGTACCATTGGTATCAAAGTCAGCCATGACTTATCCATGCATAGTCAGATCAGTTCCATCGTGTCTTCTTGTTTTCTGTCCCTCCGTCTTATCCGGAAAATTTCGCAGTTTTTTTCCACCGACGCACTTAAAACCATAGTCATGGCCCTTGTCACCTCCCGCCTCGACTATGGGAATGGCCTGTACGTGGGCATACCCGCCGACTCCAGGCCATTCAAAACCAAGCTGCATTATCCTCTCCCTCCCTAAATCCTCTCATATCACCCCTGCTCTCAAGTCCCTTCACTGGCTTCCTGTTCGTTTCAGATCCTTCTTTAAACTGGTCTGTCTAGCCTTTCGGGCTCATTCCCGCTCTGCTCTCCTGTTCATCACTTCTCTCATCTCCTCTCATGCCCCCAGCCGCACTCTTCGTTCCTCTTCCCTCTCTCTTCTACATATCCCCCGCTTCCGTAAATCCAGAACGGGGGATAGCCGGTTCTCAGTCCTGGCCCCCCAGTTCTGGAACAGTCTTCCACTCTCCATTCGTTCCATCCATATCTACACTCACTTCCGCAAAGCCCTCAAAACCTTCCTTTTTTCTCAGGCATTCCCCTCCTAGTCTCCCTGGGTTCCCTCTGTGAGCTTTGATCAGGTCCCCAGCGCCAGGAAGCCGCTTGGCCGCAGTGCGCTTTACCAAATATTTTTTTTCATTTAATTTTCATTTCATTTCCATTGTACAATGTACGAAAAGCCAAGACAAAGATGCATATGGTGTAATCACAGCAAAGCATACAATATGCTTAAATAATGAATCACATTAACATTCAACTTGCTGACTGTAAGAGTTGGGGTGTACGTGTCACCATGGTCCTGTGATACACATATAAGTTCATGATAAGACAAGCTTTGATGAGCTGACTGACTAGAAACACCCTCATGCACTATGAGCTAGAATAAAACGTGCATTGAGAACTCGGTTGTCATCCACGTGAACAGCCATCACATAGGAGAAGTCCAACATGCATGTGGAGTACAGTTGTAGGCACCTGTAGAATTGAGTGAGCCAAAAGTAGGAAGTTAATTCCGACATTACAGCGACAAAATGAACTTACGTTTTTCCAACATGTTTGTGTAAGTTCATATTTTGTGTCCCTCAAAAATGCAAAAGTCCTACAGGAAACATTGATACCATCTTTTTGATAGCGCCCACAAATGTCATTATGCGGCTGGTGCATGGCAGTTCCTCCGGAACGAAATCCAAGTCTGCCGCTTCCGTGTTGAAGCTGAACACAATATGGCGGCACGTTAAATGCACAGTGCCGGTTGGCTTCCGGCATGTCTTAGCTGTAAAGGCAAAGGCTGAACACCGCATAATACGTCACGGAGGATCCCTCTGGAACACCGCGCAACTCCAACTGTCATTCCCTCATAGATTGGAAATGCAGCGCAACTGCCAAACTTTCGAACACGCACAATTCTATAGATGTCCCTGATGAGGGAAACGTTACCTGACGAAATAAACACATAGTAGGCAGACAATAAAGCGTCAGAAATTCTGTGCCGAGAGGCGAAAATTCAGTAACAACATTGCCCACGATAACATTCACAGTAAAGGACAGCTGGTTGACAGTCACTAGAAGAAGTCCTTTTCTTGAGGGCACACCACATAGTTGGAAAAGCGTGTAACATACCGCTTTCTAGAAGTCACCAAGCGTGGTCTGGCAATGCCCCATAGATATGCTAGGAGCGAGACAGATCCATAAGACCATTTTCGCGATCATCAGCTTGCGATGTAACCGAAGTGCACAGTTTTGCTTCATGGATCTATGGGTCTCCTCTGAAACCGAAGCACTGTTGTTGCAAGTTGTGACACTTAACATAGAGAACTATTGGAAGAGACAATTCCTCACATCCCTGTAGACACGAAATACATCCCAAACTCTGTGATGTATCTGTCCATTTTCTGGGTCAACAGAACCCACAAGCAGTATGCTGCTACACTTGATGTAAGAAACAGTGCTAGTGAAATGTGAAGTCCCAAGTATGTGAACCAGATGAGCACGGCACGCCTAGGCTAGGGCTGTCAGATGGTGATGACACTGGTGGGGCTGAAAAGGGTAGTGCTTCATCTTTACTTGTATCATGTTGTGTTCGATGCTTTTCTGTAAAGGACTTGTTTCTTCCTTGTTGACGTCTTTGTTGTTCTGTGTAGAACACCCCTATATCTTGTTATCTCCTTTTATTTTCTGAGAGGAAGGTCTTTATTTCATGTAGAACACCCTTATATCTTCTTTGCAGTTTTTTCTTTCCTTTGGATACCGCCTCTTGTACTTTTTGATGTCTGTGACTGTCTGTTCTGTAGCTTGTTTCATCTTAAGGTCCTCTTTTGTACGCCAGGTTCCTGAGATCCACTTGCTTCAGGTAGGTTTGTAACCAACTCGTCACCAAATAAATGCAGGTAGGAAGAAATTGAGGAAGCTTTATTAAAGATAGTTACGTGTAGATAGTTCCAGAACAGCAGATAGTTAAGTTCTGTAATGCAGCTCCACCAGGAGCCTGCTTGCTGCTCAGCCCATTCTCAACTGTCATTCCCAACCTCTCAGGCACCCAACATTCCAATCGCATCATCTCTCCAACATTCCGTCCAGCACACACACAAACACACTGGCTGAGCAGGGGTTGTAAAAGGCATAACAAGAACAGGAGTAGGATACTACAGAGTAGTGGCATCTGAAGATGATATGTTGGTGTTAGATGCAGTGGTATTTGAAGATGACATTTAAGTGTTCAGATAGTGAACGAAGTGTTAGAGATTTTGGAGAGAGCCAGTGTTATGCGGAGACGAGATAACATTTGGATCTCCAATTTCAGGAGTGATCGAGAGACAAAGTCAAGTCTTCTTGCAGGAATTGTGGCTGCTCTTTCACTTGAAAGTAGAGGGCAACATGTATTGCTCCTCTGCACATCTTAGGCAAATTGAGAAACTGCGCCACCTTTACACAGCGTTTTAGACCTCTACTTAAAGAAGGGTAGTTTATGTGGTCTTTGAAATATCAGGAGAGTTGAGAAGATGAAGAAGGAACTTGCATCCTCACCAAATTTACAATCTCCCGCAGTAGTGGGAATTGTGACAGTGGATAAGAGTGTCTATAACACTGGGAAAGTTAAGGTAGTTCACAGGTCCACCTAATGGCTGAAAGTATAGAATAGATGTGGTCCAGAATCAATCTATCATGTGGTACTCCAAAAGTTATGGATAGAGGAAGAGCAAATGTGCAGTTAGCATTAATAATTTAGGACTATTTGATGAAGTAGGAGTTGTGTGGCAGAATATTGATAGCAAATATATCATGAAATATAGATATTGTGACTTACATGCCATCTACAAAAATATCACTCCATTGGGTGGAGATTTTTTATTAATAACTCTGAAGGGTCAATATTTTTGTAAATGATAGAAAAAAAGCATTTTTTGTAAGATGAAATTTAGGCTACCATACTAAAGCAGGTTTTGAACCAGACAGTGGCGTAGTGGGGGCGGGGCAGCACTGTTTGTTGGGCCGGGGGAGGGGAGCAAGTCGTGTCTGTCGACTACCACTATCCCCCCGAGAACAAGTCAGGCATCCATCGGTCGCCAGCCCCCTCTGAAACAAGTCAGGTGTTGGCCGCCACACCATGTAAAAAGGTTTCTGAAGCAACCAATTAACAAAGATCCTTAAGTATTGCCCGGCGGTGTCGCCTCTTTAACCCACAAAATATTAATCAATGAAGAGGCAGGCGCTGGAGACTGGAAGGCAGGAAACAAGGGTTTATTCTCTCCGGAGGAGAACACATCAGTTCGGACAGCAAGTATCGTCACGAGGTGCTCTAACTGCATCTCTGAGGCCTGGCCTCTTATACACAGGTTTATGGTCGGCAAACATTCTTTATTGTAATAAAGTCACTTTGAAGCATGAAAAGACATTCCCAGAACCTCCGCTTCAGGCCTGTTCCCACACATGTTCACAGCAAGAGTCCCCTCCCTACCCACAGGAGGAGATGGCTATCACACAGCTGGACATTCCGCCGATTCCCGGAATGCGTGCGACTGATCAGATCTCATGGGGTGGGGGCTTTGATCAACTGTAACTCCTTTGAAGAGGGGTGATTCCTTACAGTAGGGGCAATAAACTGCATCCGCAGGGCTAGGTGATGGCCTGGGATCGACTCGGACAATCGGGCATGGAGGAAGGAGTTTATCAAAGGGTATGCGACCATGAAAGGGATGAAGGGAGGTGTCGGTCGGGCATGGGGTGTGATTCTCATGGAAGAGCAGCGCAGATGGGGAGGGTTTATGGCCCATGCATGAGAGAGCGGGGGTGACCAGTGCGTGGGGGGGTGCTTGTGAGGGCGAAGAGCCGTGCTGGGGGTCAGTGGCGTGCAGAGGGTGGTTCTGACCAAGGTACCTAAAATGGCGGGTGTGCATGACAAAAAGTGTGGCATCGGGGGAAAAGGCAAGATGGCGCAGATAATGTTTACCAAACCGTATTAATTTTCCACAGTCCTCCCTTTAACATTCCCAAGACATCTTGCTGGCCTATTTCCTATCCATGTCTACTGTGGCAGTCATAAGTAAAGAAGTAGGAACCCAGGCGAAGGAGCTGTGCATAAACATTACATTTAAAATCTTTCATCTTAGGAGGCGGGCCCATCGTTGAGCTCGTTGCAGGAAAGTCATAGTAATGCAATATCGGACAAAAATGATTCTGTAGTGAGAGCGTTGGGTACATTTCATAGATGCTTATAGTCATTCGGAATATGAACTGATAGGTTATTACATATGCAAGTTCATTTCGTACTCGGTTGGAGCGTAATCAATACAATGGTGGCTGGGAGAGAAATGAGACGTAGTAAAAACGATAATCAGGGGTGTCATTGTTCGAAGAGGAGGGGTGTTGCTTTTTCCAGTGTCTTATTGTCGTGGACCATTATTAGTGAGTTCTCAGCATTCTTTGGCGTCTTCTGTTGGCACTGTTGAGCACCGGCGGTGGAGCTATGCGTCCAGCTCTATTCCAGGTCCTGCGTTGCAGGGCATGACCTTTTCCTCGTTTTTCCGGTCAAAAAGGTCCTTTTTCGCCCTGTGTCCTAACTATTCTTTCATGGGTACCTTAGACAGGGCACCCAAGTTTCATTTTAGTTTGCAACAAAACCCTATTCTATCTGACTGCAGTTTTTCTTTTTCGAGTCGATTGTCAAAGAGTTCAGGTGGAAGAAGGGGGTGTGTGAGTAGTCCTTATGGTAGGTCGGAGGAAGAGGGGATGGAGCAGGGCCAGATCGGGAACAGACCAGGGGGACGGAAAATTTCAGGTAGGCGGGCCCATGACCGGGTTCAGAGGGCGGGGACTTTTCGGCACATGTTGATTATCGAGCAGGGGCATCAGGTCAGCCCTTTCCTTTCATTTTGTCGGAAACAGTGCCTCGTCCTGCGACTCCTTAATGTTGCGGTCTCGCCTTGGCCAATGTCGCAGATGTTCCACGATCTGCAGTCAGGCCGCGTGCTCCCACATCCGGTCTCTCTCTCCTCCGACAGTGGTACCCTTAAATGAGTTTGAAAAGACAGTCTTTAGAGAATTGGCAGAGGAAGGTAATCACATAAGTCTATTTCTCTCCCAACTCCAAGCAACTGGGGAAACATCCGTTACATTGGGGTTTACAACCATCGTATAAATAATTGATGATAGGTTTGCTGGATTCCCTACAACTTTCCTTCGTAACTATTTCTTTGGCGTTTGTTGGTATTACATTCATTGTCGTGGTACGAGGTCTGATACCTATTCATTGCATTTGTTTATTACAGTCACGTCAGTTCTTCTGGCAGAGACCCACTTTTCTAGTACGAGTCTTACAAAGCTATACCGTTCTTCAGGGCTTTGTATTTTACGAAAAAGTGCAACGTACTATCACCATGGTCTGATAGGTATCTTTCTGAGGAATGAACATAGGCTAAACAATTTTCCATTATATCAATGCATCCTATCTTTCAGCTAAACATTTTACTTTCAACAGGGTTTACTGCAACAATTTCTTCGTTTCGATCTAATCTTAACTTCGCAAACATCATTCTAATTTCTACATAGTCTCTTACAACCTGGCTACTTCATTAAAAACCGGGGGGGGGGCTTGCGATAACTATTCAACTCATCCTTGGGGTGACCGGGGTCTTATGGAAAACAACTAGGAACATAGCAGACTGGGGTGAGGGACTATCGTCTTGCTTTGTGTCATAAGGGCGTTATCTAGCAGAAGGCTACAGTTCAGTTGGTAAGCGTTCAGGGACATTTCTCGAATTCTAAACTTTGTAGCTTGTTCATCAACAAATCATTTCTAGGAACAACGGCTGGCCTGTGTCAGCTGTAAGTCGACCCATCTCTTACAACCAGGGGTGAGCCACATTTTTCAAACTCTCGTCCGGGGCAGCTGATACAAAACTGGGGGCGTTCTGGGAAGACGGGGATGCTTCGATCACTTTTACTGTTTGGGCATTGAGACAATTCGGGACGGGGAAGGTCGCGTTACCGGAGGCATTTTTATCATAGAAGCCACTGACATGTAGTTCCCTTATTACGGGTCAGATTAGGGAACCTCAGTCGTCTTACCTGTCCTTTCCTTTTTGGCCAATCTAGGTTTCATCAATATTTAGCAGAAAGGAGAGGTAGTAACATGGTATCAATGTGATTTTATTTAAGACAAATTTGTGCAAATACTTGCGGTATTTGGAGCCAATTGGGTGGTGCACCAGGGATGGTGGTTCGCCAATTAGGTGCCAGTCGTTAGGAAGAGTGAGAGTGTGGAGGAGAGAGAGAGAGAGATAGATAGAGAGAGAGAGAGAGAGAGAGAGAGAGGAGAGAGAGAGAGAGAGAGAGAGAGAGAGAGAGAGAGAGAGAGAGAGAGAGAGAGAGAGAGAGAGAGAGAGAGGGAGAGAGAGAGAGATGTGCAACAATAGGCTAAACAGTACACGTGCGACATGGAGAGTGGCCGTGTACTAAGATAGGCTATTCAGCGCATTACACAACATGAGACATTACGGGTCTGTGTTAGAATTTAGAAAGCATGCAGTTTGGGACGGACGAGCATTAGGCCGGGTACAAAGGGACATGCGTTGAGTAAAAGGCACCATTGTGTCGCATTTCTCGCACTCTCGGTCCTTTGCCTAGTTAAGTCAATGCTTCAGTCGCATAGAAAACGTTTTCTCATAGTTTCAGACATACGTGACATGTGCTCATTCACCCAACACGGGTTAGGGGTGATCGCGTCTCATCATATCATACAACTATTGGCTCTTTCGTTACGAGAGTAGTTTGTGGGTGTCTTTAGGTGCCACCTTGCAGCGTTAGTCCGCTTCATGTATCAGACATGGCGTGGCTTCAGATCTTCACTATACCCCAGTCGTGATTCCAATGTAACCTGTAGAGGGAGAAAAAGAGGGGAAGGGAGGGGGGACAACATTCGAGCATATCAAATGTACGGGCACGAAAGTCCTTTACTTACCACATACTCGTCTTATCTCCTCGGGATATAATCCCTGGGGTCTTGGTTTCTGAAGCCAGGGGGCGGGCAGTGTGGTAAGGATGGCGAGCGATAGGTTGTTCATGAGGGAGACGGTCCGAGTGTGACATTATAGGCCGTGTGTAGGGAAACGTTAAAAATCAGAGGCGCTTAGTGCGAGGTATCTAGTTTGTAGATGTATCTAGCTATCGGGATATTGATATTGATATTGAAATGTATTTATAGAGCGCTCGTTCGCCCGGGGGCTTCATGGCGCTATAGACAGGAACACAACGCATCAATCAGAGGAAGCATAGAGGAGCTCATCAGAACGCTTGGGAAAAGAGCCATGTTTTGAGGGAGTGTCTGAAGCTAAGAATGTTATCACACATTTTAAGGTGAAGAGGAAGGGAGTTCCAGAAGGTGGCCGCAAGGTGGTCAAAACAGCAACCTCCAAGACGCTTCCTTTTGTAAAGAGGGACAGTCAGAAGATGTTTGTGCATAGAGCGAAGATTGCGGGGGGGGGGGTCATATTTTTTTAACAGGTCTCTGATGAATAGGGGGCCAGATTGGTGTAAGGACTTAAATAAAATACACCCGGTCTTAAAAGCCACCCGTTGCTCAACAGGCAGCCAGTGTAGCTGTTTTAGGCCCAGTCTGATGGACTGCCTCTTAGGTAGATTGAGAATTAGTCTGGCTGCCTGATTCTGAATCAGCTGGAGGCGTTTTAACTCACCGGCCTGGAGCCCAAGATAAAGACTATTGGAGAAATCCAGTCTGGACAAGACCAGGGAGATGACAATCTGTGTGAGCGCCTCCAGAGAGAAGAACCGGGCGATTTTCTTAATTTTCTTCAGCTGAAATAGGCTGGAGGGCACCACTGCGCCGACCTGCCTTTTCAGAGAAAGATCTTCGCTAAGAAAAATTCCTAGGCTCTTGACTGAAAGCGATTTAGATGGAGGGGCTCCCATGCTGGCTGGCCAGAACCCAGGGTTCCAGCTGAGTACACTCTGCCCAGGCAGGACCAACTCAGTCTTGCCTGGGTTGAGCTTCAGGTGACTGCAGCTCATCCAACTCAGGATGTGAGACATGGTGTTTTGAAACACTACCACTGAGTCCTCGGTGTTTAGAGGAAAGATGAGCTGCAAGTCATCTGCATAGTTGAAAATGGTTACTCTGGTGTTCCTGAGGGAATACAGCAGGGGGCGTAGGTATAAATTAAAAAGCAGCGGTGACAAGGAGGAACCCTGAGGGACTCCGCAGGTGGTAGGAATGGTGGGGGCAGTAAAGGAGCCCAATCTCACAGATTGGGTGCGACCAGTAATAAATGAGCGAATCCAGCTCAGCGTAGGACCCCTAAGACCAGCCTGTTCGACATGGTTGACCAAGATGGTATAGTCAACCGTGTCGAAAGCCGCTGATAGATCTAATAGCACCAGGGCCTGGTGGATCCCCTCATCGGCATTCCGCCTCAGAGTGTTCTGAACTGAGACGATGACTGCTTCAGTAGAATGAAGAGGGCGGAAGCCAGCCTGGTTAGGCGCCAGATACTGTGATTCTTCCAGAAATTGGGACATGCTGTCACAAACATGGGCCTCCAGTAGCTTGGCACAGTACGGCAGCAGAGAAATGGGCCTGTAGTTAAGGGGGTCCGATGGATTGGCCCCAGCTTTTTTCAGCAAAGGGATCAGAAGAGCTTTTTTAAAACTGGCAGGGACCAAACCCTGTGAGAGGGATCCATTCATCATGGAGAGCATGCTCTCAGGGATGGCGGCTCCCACTTCACGCAGGATGTATGGAGGGCAGATGTCATCGGGGGAACCAGATTTAACTTTGAGGAGGAGTTTAGATAGGCAGGCAGCATCAATGGGAGGGAAAGATTCCAGGGTAAAAGGATTATAATAGATATCAACCGGGGAAGAGGGGGGTGAAGTGGTGAGAATACTTTGCTTTATGGTGCAAATCTTATTAAAGAAGAAGGTATTTAATGTGTTGCAAAGGTCCTGGGTGGGAGTTACAGCTAGGGAAGTTCTGTCGCTGCCACTAAGACTCTCCACAATGTTGAACAAATCTCTGGATTTGTTACGTGATTGAAGAATTTTCTCAGAGAAATAGTCGGTTTTGTGCTTCTGAATGAGTTTCTGGTACTCCTTTCGCGCCCTACAATAGTCAGCCTTGTCGGATTCTGAGTACACCAGCCGCCACTTACGCTCCTTCTGACGAACTTGCAGCTTTAAAGCTTTAAGATGAGGTGTAAACCACCTATGAGCGTCATGGGTGCGAGAGCGGGGAAAGTTGGAACAGGGAGCGTAAACATTAGCAGCCTGAAGTAGCCAACTGGAAAAGGCTTCTTCAATCCCTTCAATATCCTGATCAAATAGGGGGAGGGATGAAGTTAAGGTGTCAATAAAGGCAGGGAGGTCAGCGTGCTTCCAAAGTCTGACTTTCCCTCCTTGCTGAGACGGCTGTTTCCTGTTCACAGTAATGGTAATAGAGAAATCAATCAGAAAATGGTCCGACCAGATGCATGGGGTGATGGAGTTGATAATGAGAGGGATATCCTGAGACCAAATCTGGTCCAGACTATGTCCTTTTTTGTGGGTAGGGAAGTGTATCTGCTGAGTGAGATTCATGTCTAAAAGAATTTCCTTCAGTGCGGCAGCCTGCCCGACCAACTCAGCAGAGTTCATCCAGAGATTAAAGTCACCCAACAGCACAATTTTCCTATGGCTAATTATCAAAGGGGCCAAAAGTTCTGCTAAAGATGCAGCAAATGTGGGCATGCTTTGGGGAGGACGATAAATGAGGACCATAAGTAAAGATCCGCTATTAGTGTCCATCCTAAAGATCATGTTGTCCGATCCTGTAAGATCAAAGGATGGGAGAAGGGAGAAGATGTGATTTTTTAAAATGATCGCGGCAACACCTCCGCCCCTTTTATTGGCAGGTCTATCCTCATGCAAAATATAATAGTTGGAGGGGACTGCTGCCAAGATGTCAGGTAGGGAGTCGGCGTTCAACCAGGTCTCCGTAAGGAGTAAAATGTCCGGTTGCTCGGCCTGGAGTAAAAGAAATATGTCCATGTGGTGCTTCACCATGGACCTAGTGTTTAGTAAAAACATTTGAGGGTTGTCTCAACCCCCGGCGGGGGAACAGAAATAGCAGAAGGGTTGAGACACATGGAAGGGTCAACCATAAAATTAGGAAGTAATCATTCCCAATGCTGTGATGTCCTAAGGCATATCAGCTCTTCGGTCAACCCTGTTCCCTAGTACCTTTGAGTACCATACCTTTATAACATTTTATCATTTACACCGCTTCACTTTACCCGTTCTCAGAAGTCGAGGTCCTTCTCCATGCGTTTGTTCCTGAGCCAGTCGCACATTTGGAGGCAGCGTATCGTGCCTTAGATTCGATCATCAATCCGGGGCTGAGCAACCATTTTCTAATAACCTTAAAAAGAGAACAAAACAGGGCGCACAGAAAAACCCTCCCGCTGATCCCACATTTTCAAAAGTATGCGATACCTGTTCATAGTTTGAAAAACCTTTATTTGCACAATTTGATCAGCATGTAAATATGAGAGTGCAATCGTATTTGGCCGGACACGGCGATGGCTGAAGCGCGTACAGTAGGGGGGGGGGGGCTATTTTGCAGCATTAAAAACATTTTAAAAGGGTTTATTTAGTTATTTGCAGGAAACTAAAAACGTCTATCAATAGTTGAGGGATCAGGGGGCATTCATTTCATAATTGGAAGCATAGTCAGACTAGTTGCAATCAAATTTCCTAGATGCATACCGTGGGCGTGTGTCATAAGCAACGTTATGTATCAGTTACAATAATATCATAATAAATCGTACATTGAAACCAACATTTTAACGGGATCCTTTTACATGTTCGCCAAGTGAACCCTCCCCCTTTTTCGTCAAGTGTACAAAGGATCATATACATATCTCAGAACATCAAGTCTTATTAGCTAAAAACACCACGAGGTGTTCGTGAGTTCCTATTGACACCAGCGCCATTTTGGGCGAGGCCGGGTTAGTCCGGAAGTAGCATCAGGGACAAAATGTTTCCAACAACCGGCGGTTGGACCAGAGTCCCTTTCGGCAGTTCAAAAAGACTTGTGCTAACAGAAGGGGCAGGTAATGTGGACCGTCAATCAAAAAGGGGAGGGAGGCAAAATCTCCCCTACCGGGTCACGTTGAGGTTCAGCCGGAACTTGCTCGAATTTGTTAGCCCACAATGTTTCTGGATGGTTCAGATTGAAGCTGGCGCTGACACGTGAGCACCACCATCTTGTGGCTACGTCGTGGTCATTTCGTTAGCGATCAAGGCAGTTGTTCCCCACCGGAAGCCTGTAGGGGCCGAGGGCTCCTGGGACTTTGTAGAATCTTCAAGGCTGTGGGGATGCTGTCGGAGGTGGGGGCTCGTGCCCAGGTGGGCAAGCGTCCGAGTTACATTACTGGTCAAAGTTACTCTAGCGGCCTAGACCCGACTTCCAGGGGGCCCAGACGCCATTTTGAGACTCCGCAGCAGCCGCCCTTCGTCGTGTCTGCAAGAGGGGATGAGACTTCTTGAGGTGAAAAATGGAACACCGTGCCGTAGGAGCAGGACATTCGGCTCGGGGCGCTAGGGTGCAGCTGTGGCGCCTCCACCTGGGGAGGCGAGGGAGGCTCGTTCGCGCTGCCTCCCTCTCCCAGTGCACCCCACGCCGTCCCTTTTCGCGGGTATACATGATGGCCACCCCACATCCCGTGCTTCACAAGTACACTTGAGGGCCATCATATGTCTCGTGCTCCGCAAGTATGGTTGCTGGCCATTCTATGTCCTGTGCTGCGAAAGTATGGTTGCTGGCCATTCTATGTCCCGTGCTGCGAAAGTATGTCCGTCGCCCGGCTGGAGGATTTCGGCGCCGGGCCGGGGCTGGGAAACCTCCTACCTGGGGAGGTGGGAGAGGCTCGTTCGCGCTGCCTCTCCCTCCCAGCCCACCCTGCACCAATTCTTCAGCGGAGGTATTTGTGATGGCCGGACCAGGAGATACGAGGGAGGGGGTCATCTGCATCCGCCCCCTCCCTACTCGTGGCCCGGGGGACGCCGCCCCAGGAAGAAGAGGATGGGAAGGCCATTACATGCCGGGCCCGTGGTGCCTCCTGGACATCCCACCGGCGACCTCTTCGATCGATGGCTGTCAGCAGGACCCCGCCCCACACGTGCTGTGTGTTTCACCTTCCGGATGGGCGTGACCGGTGACCTGCTGCATTTCGGGAACTTCCGGAGTGGGGGTAGGTATTTTTGTTTTTTTGTCTATTGGGCGTGGTAGGAGGTGGGAAAGGCATGCCTGGGTAATGGGGGGGGTGGGGTGTCCACAAGAACAGTTTTCCTGAACGGGGGGTTGTCTATGCAGGCCTGTAATTGCTTTTGTCCACAGAGTGGGGGGCAACAGAGAGTAAGCGGCCCCATTGCACTCGAAGTTTGAGTTCATTAATGGAATGTATACTAATCTGTCCGAAACTACTCTGTGTGTTGTTCCTGTATGTTATCCGAATGGGTGGCTTTTGTGTTCGGGAACAGTAGCGGTAGTACGGGGTTCGTCACCGGGTAACCTAGAGCTTGCCTGGGTTTCCCGTCTTAGCGTTGTTCGACCTATGAGAACTCAAACATGTCGCTGAAATCTGTCTGGCGAAATCTGTGCCATCGGGCGTAATCAAACGTGGTGGTTCTATCCGGCCTGTCCGTGTCAGTCTGATTCATCTTTGTCTCACGCCTTTTCACTTTCTGCCGGCCTGTTATTTCTGTCGGCCCTCTGCTCTTACCCGTGTTCAGTAGAGTCGGGCATTGGGCTTTCCAGTGCCCGGAATATTTACAAAAAGCACATTGATTTTGCCCTAAGTCTGTTCGTCCTGCGCGTAGTGTCGGGGGATTACGTTCGGGTCGTTGTGTCTTGGGGTTGTCCTGTCTGTATATCCCTTTACACCGTTCCCTTCCTGTGTTTACTCCTTGGTACCGTGTCGCAGCTATCCCTTCCTTTGGCCTACCAGATGCTTGGAAGGTTGTCTGTCGCGTTTCTTTACCTACTCTGACTTCGTCTCTTTTCTTTCGTTGCATTGCTTCTTTGCGCCACATACCGAGACTGTCGAGCATAATAGGCGTTGTCTTACTACTACAAAGAGCTATTTCTAACGTTTCTATTTTATCAAGGTCGAAGGATCCTATCAGTGGCCACTGACTTTCTCGATCCTTTTTCGTATATTTATGCCACAGCTTGCTATAGGCTATAGCGATCAATCCATGCTTCATGAACATGTCCTTATTAGGGGTGCCTTCCAGTGGAGCCGGATGGTTCATCTCTAATAAGCGGTCCGGGCTAAACAGGCTACCAATCAGTGGGGAGAAGACAGGCATGACGGATCACAATGGGGACAAAAGTCAGCACTACCTATCTTATCACTGTGTGCAAAGACTAGACAGAATATTTCTATTCTACGTTGTTTGCAGGCAGTGAATACCTCATGAACCAATATCGAACAGTCAATGTTCGGTCAATCAAACAATCAGTGGGGAGAATAAGTAGGCCCGCAAAGGTCTGCGTTACCTACCCTTTCACTATCTGCAAAGAGGGAACCTGTTCTTTCCTGTTTGCAGACAGAGAATCTCCAGAAAACAATCCGCGAACAGTAGTTCGGGTTCAAACAATTAATCAGTGTGGGAGAGGGAAATCTCCAGAGAACAATCCACGAACCGTAGTTCGGGTTCAAACAATCAATCAGTGGGGGAGAAAGATAGGCACGACGGCTGCGTTACCTATCCTTCACTGCTTGCAAAGAGAGAGAGCCTGTTGTTTCTCCGTTTGCAGACAGCGAATCTCCAAACAAATCAACAAAGAGTAATACTACTATTTTCCAAACAATCAAACAATCATTTCGCAATTCGTCGTGTTTACACGACCTTACCCGGACCGCATGGACAGTTTCTTGTCTTCCGAATCCAGCGCCCGATCGTCCTCTATTCTTCGTATTCCTCGCGGCACTCCTGATGGTTCCCAGTCAGGACCGTAGATCACTCGAGAGAGGTCTGTTCGGAACCAGTGAAGTTCGGATGATCGGCTGTCAGACGAGGGTCTATCGGACAGGTGCACTCCCGATCGTTGCAGTCGTTCACTCTGTCGTCAGGATCTCTCCCACTGGATCCACGAGTCGCTGATGGGCCCCACGTTTGGGACGCCAATTGTAAAAAGGTTTCTGAAGCAACCAATTAACAAAGATCCTTAAGTATTGCCCGGCGGTGTCGCCTCTTTAACCCACAAAATATTAATCAATGAAGAGGCAGGCGCTGGAGACTGGAAGGCAGGAAACAAGGGTTTATTCTCTCCGGAGGAGAACACATCAGTTCGGACAGCAAGTATCGTCACGAGGTGCTCTAACTGCATCTCTGAGGCCTGGCCTCTTATACACAGGTTTATGGTCGGCAAACATTCTTTATTGTAATAAAGTCACTTTGAAGCATGAAAAGACATTCCCAGAACCTCCGCTTCAGGCCTGTTCCCACACATGTTCACAGCAAGAGTCCCCTCCCTACCCACAGGAGGAGATGGCTATCACACAGCTGGACATTCCGCCGATTCCCGGAATGCGTGCGACTGATCAGATCTCATGGGGTGGGGGCTTTGATCAACTGTAACTCCTTTGAAGAGGGGTGATTCCTTACAGTAGAGGCAATAAACTGCATCCGCAGGGCTAGGTGATGGCCTGGGATCGACTCGGACAATCGGGCATGGAGGAAGGAGTTTATCAAAGGGTATGCGACCATGAAAGGGATGAAGGGAGGTGTCGGTCGGGCATGGGGTGTGATTCTCATGGAAGAGCAGCGCAGATGGGGAGGGTTTATGGCCCATGCATGAGAGAGCGGGGGTGACCAGTGCGTGGGGGGGTGCTTGTGAGGGCGAAGAGCCGTGCTGGGGGTCAGTGGCGTGCAGAGGGTGGTTCTGACCAAGGTACCTAAAATGGCGGGTGTGCATGACAAAAAGTGTGGCATCGGGGGAAAAGGCAAGATGGCGCAGATAATGTTTACCAAACCGTATTAATTTTCCACAGCCACCCCCCTTTCTTACCTGCCCCGGTGGCAAACTTAGGCTTCGCCCCAGTTGGCAGTAGGTCTAGCTACACCACTGGAACCAGATGAGTTCTTTACCTCCAACATTAAATCTTTCTTCTTGAAATTTGCACAGAATATCATGGTATGCAGCACTGAATGCTTCGGGTCAGTCTAACAAGGCTAGAGGGCGTTTGCCACCTTGGTCACTGAATTGATTGAAACAACTCGGCGTCTCTCGCTCTGCATCCCATTTATTCAATGTATCCTCTGGTGGTAGTTGATAAGGGGAAAGAGAAACTTAAACTTACTAGCAACAAAGTGATTTGTCTAAAAAATCCACAGCATTGCCAATAAATTAATGCTGCACAGTTCCAGTTATAATCTTTTAGTCAATGTCTTGCCTATGTGTGCAGAGATCTCCTCATAGAAAAAATAGTGGAGAATGAGGTAATTGAAATTTTTATGGTCAAGTATGTCCCCTAACGTGTACCCCAACGTCTCCATGTACGTGCTTCAAGTACATGTAATTTCCCTCCATGACCGAATATGAAGACGCAAATACATTTGCGTCCAACGTTAACATGTCCTCTTTCAGATCCACCATGAATGGATCGATAATTCAGTTCCTAACCATACCATGCCAACGTCTTTACATGGTACACTTTTACGTTTTTCCTGGCTCTGCCGAGCTAGGCCCTGTTTTCTGTCTCCGAGCCCTTTCTGCCTCCTGCCTCTGAAAGCTGCAGCATGGACACGTATCCCTGACCTCTGCCTTACTTCCTGCCAAGCGAAGCGGTGCCTGGCTCAACCTGGCCTGCCTGCCAAAACAGTATTTTGCCTTCAAGTTATCTGTTCAGCCTCCTCGAAAATACATTCCTGTCTAGTGATTTAGGTAAACATCTCCCCGGCTGCAGAGCAAAGAGCAGGCCATCCTGTCTCCATGCAAGTAATTTGCAGTTCCCGTTGCCATTGTAGGCCCATGGCCCTGCACGTAGACACGTAGACACATATGCACGCACTAGCATTCAGTATAGAATAGCCTCTGCCCGAGAGACCTTCTACTCCAGATAATACATCCTCCAAACATGAGATACCAGATAAGTTATAGGTCCAGGTCGTTCTGACATCCCAGACTTCTGTTTCCTCTACTAGTGTTAAAGTTCTCCCCAGTTACCACATCTATGTCACGTCATGCTAGCTGCGCGCGCATCCGCACTTTCTGCTGATCCTGCACCTTTCTCTTTGCACCCACCCACATGTGACGATTCTTGTGACGTTCCTCTGACATGTACAGTGCACGCCTTCGTGTACGCCTATTTTCACGCCACCTATTACGCACATGTGTTCTTATCTCGCTCTTTTTCACCTGTTACGCCTACTGTATTGGATTCAATGATGTTACTTTACTATATATAATGTGTAATATTAATAAAATGTTGACTATCCCTTCCCGAACCCTAGTGGTGACGGAACATGATCTCCAACCTCGAGGTTTTTTCATTAAAACCCGTAAGACTCAGATACCACGGACTCTGCCTCTCATTTGAATGAGCTGTCTTGTAATGATAATTATACGGAAAAATAGACCAGGTAATTTATTTACCACATAATTTGGCGCCCGAACAGGGACCCCTCCCCCACCCCACGCGCCGGAGATGCGTCGCAGGCCTTGTCCCCTGCCACAGCTGTGACGGACACCCATGCGCATCTGCAGGTTTTCCTGTATCTCCCTCAGCCCTACGGAGGTGACGGAGACTGCGGTCGACATCCAGACGAGGCGGTGAGGAGTCCGGAGGATCCCGACCAGAGCCCAGCCGAGAGTAACAGTGTCCGAGGTATCCAGAGGCCCACCTGTTCCGATGTGACGAGGCGCATGCGTAGTAACCAGTCCAGTCTGAGGCCTTCAAGTTCAAGTTCAAGTATTGCTCCCGGTGAGTACCGTTGCTAGGGACGCATCTAGACGGGTGCATTAGTTTGTGTCCGGTAAAGACAGGTCTGGGTACACAGTCCTGGTCCGTACGTGTTCACTTGGGTGAGCGCGGTATGACGTGTCTCTTTATGGGACCGGTCTGTACTGTTTAGCAGTGCATCTAGTGATTCAGTAATTCAGTGATTCAGTAATTCAAGCCTTCAAGTATTATTTCACGTAATTCCAAGTATTGTGTTTTATGTTCTAGACAGTATCTATTCGAATGTTTTAATGTGTTATGTCGTGGTATGAATGACTGTTTGCTTTTCATTACTGTGTCTATCGTGTTCGAGTCCAAGTCACAATGCCGCTATTTACAAAGTTACGTCAGATAGGAACTAGGAAAGGGATTCTTGAAGAAGCAGTGCCTGTCCCGCCTAGGGACACTCCAGGATACTTTATGTATGCATATTTTTGTCCACCCTAAGCGCGGAAGGGTATTCTCAGATGTGAGACCCTTGCTCATTGCACCATCAGGATTCAAGCAAACCGGGCCGAAGACGGCTGTAATGCCAGAAACCGGTCCCCGGGAGCTTGTTTCCTTCCCAGTGTAAGAATTGGCTTTTGTAGTTTGGTTTGCCCTGTTCCCATCATGCACTGGGACAGGAACAGACTAATTTGCATACAGCCAGGTTCTGAAACTGGGATGGTGCAGTGAGCTAAAAAACGGTGTTGGATCTAGCCCTGATCTCTTGACTGGGTGAGAGCTTTCTGCTTAATTCAGAGACTCTGTCCCTCACCACCCCTTGTTGTAAATATTTTTGTCCACCCTAAGCGTGGAAGGGTATTCTCAGATGTGAGACCCTTGCTCATTGCACCATCAGGATTCAAGCAAACCGGGCCGAAGACGGCTGTAATGCCAGAAACCGGTCCCCGGGAGCTTGTTTCCTTCCCAGTGTAAGAATTGGCTTTTGTAGTTTGGTTTGCCCTGTTCCCATCATGCACTGGGACAGGAACAGACTAATTTGCATACAGCCAGGTTCTGAAACTGGGATGGTGCAGTGAGCTAAAAAACGGTGTTGGATCTAGCCCTGATCTCTTGACTGGGTGAGAGCTTTCTGCTTAATTCAGAGACTCTGTCCCTCACCACCCCTTGTTGTAAATACTTTATGTACCACAAGCACGGCTTAGATGCCATACTGTATTTAGAATTGTGGGTGGACTACACCAAGCACTTAGAAAGCAAGAAACGATACCTTTCCCCGATACCAGAGCAATGTTCTCTTGAACATATATTCCAAGTTACTGATAAAATCCTGAAAGAAAGAATAGGTTATCATGAACTCACTACCTTACGTGATCAGGAACTAGCCCGGTCAAAAGTCCAATGGGCCGGGGATGACAATTCATATACAGATGATCTAGTAGTGCAAACGTTTTTAAGTCATACTCAAGAAGAACAGCGACTAGCTGGTATATACATGACCCAACATCTCATTATCCAGTATGAAAACCAACAGTCTGATCCAGGTCCCTTGTATAATCTACTGCAAGACTTACTCCTGAGAAGATGGAGAGGCCTAGGTACCGATTTAATTGATATCATTTTAGAACAACGTCATAAATATAGGACGTTCCTGACTCCACGTCTTGTTTCAGTTCCACCCCCGGTTAGACAGCCCTACCACCTAGACAGACAGAATCCTTTACGAGAAGTGCATCCAATCCGGAAGCCAGATGATACGCTTGAACGTGTATTTGTATACACTCCCTTGACTAAAATGGAATTATTGGAAATGAAGAAAATTGTACATGATTGTGTGGAAGTCATTAACACTATGACGAAACCCAGACAAGATCTGATAGATATCGCATTACCAGACCCAGACCTGACACTTTATGTGGATGGTTCATGCATGAGAACAAGTACAGGAGAGTTGGTGGCCGCATATGCAGTGACCACTGAAACTGAAGTCATAGAAACACATCGTATTGACACCCTGTCTGCCCAGGCAGCAGAGCTCATCGCTCTGACCCAAGCCTGTATTCGAGCCAAGAACCTGAAAGTTAACATATACACAGATTCCCGTTATGCATTCGGAGTTGTACACGACTTCGGAGTCCTCTGGCAAGAGAGAGGTTTCTTAACTTCACACGGGGCCAAGATACAGCACGGTCCCCTCATTCAAGCTCTGTTAGAAGCAATACATTTGCCTACAGCCATAGCCATCATGAAGTGTAAAGCACATATAAAAGTCACAGATACCATTTCCCAGGGTAACGACCTGGCAGATCGAACAGCCAAACATACAGCTCAGACTCATACTCAGATTGATATGACAAAGACAGTAGTTCCAACACATTGCATGACAGTTAGGGATCCCGCCCTAGATGTAATTGACATACAGACACATGCTACTCCAGACGAAATCAAGAAATGGACAGAACTAGGAGGGATCCAGACAGAACAGGGATGGATGACGAAGGGAAAAGCCACATGGTTTCTCCCCGACTCTATGGTTCAAGTTATCATTAACACAGCACATAGTCCTGCACATTTAGGAGAAAAGGCCATGTTAGACAGTATTCAAAACCTATGGTTCAATAAGCATTTACGAGCAGCAGCAAAACAGAAAGTGCGTACTTGCATGATCTGTTGTCAGTTCAACCCAGGTAAAGGCATTCCCGTAGAGCAAGGTGGATTTCATCCTCCTGATCACCCTTTTGAAGTCCTCCAGATGGATTATATCCAGATGGACCGTTGTCGAGGATTCAAGTACGTCCTCGTAGTTGTATGTGCACTTTCCCGATGGACAGAAGCATATCCAGTCCCAGATTACACTGCCCCGACCACTGCCAAGCAGTTGGTTCGTGAATTTTTCCTGAGGTATGGTTTGCCTCGTGTCGTGTATTCAGATAATGGACAGCCATTCTCGTCCGAGCTCATGAAGCAAGTTTCCCTTTTGTTAGGTTATCAATGGAAGTTCCACTGTGTTCGGCATCCCGAAGCAGCTGGATTAGTAGAAAGACACAATCAGACTCTGAAAACACGTCTTGCCAAGGTCTGTGCAGAAAAAGAAGTAGACTGGATAGAAGCCCTTCCAGTTGCCCTCTTCTATATGCGAATGGTAGCCCATTCTAGGACAGGGCTATCCCCGTATGAGGTGGTTTTTGGCCGGCCACCGAATATGTGGGGGACGCCTCTGCCCCGTAAATTAACTGATGTTGACAGTAATATGCTGACAGATTACCTTGCTTCCTTGATGTCTGCACTACAATCATGTCGTTCACAGGTCGCAGCAGCCTTTCCAGACAACACCGAGGTGAAGCCACACATGATCGTCCCTGGTGATTATGTATACATCCGTAATTTTGACCGGTCGAGCCCTCTGGAGCCCCGTTGGAAGGAGCCGAAGATCGTTTTAATGACTACAAGAACTGCAGTAAAACTCGAGGGCAGGAAAAACTGGCTGCACTCGAGCCATGTGAAAAAGTGCTATGGACTTCCGCCAAAAACTGTTTCCCAGGACTTTCACATTCCAGAGACTGATACTAAACTCCCCCTGGTAGAGAAAACTCCGTCCCAGGAGTACAGATCAAAGTTGAGGTCTAGTAAGTCAGACAGTTTAATTGTTTAAGTCCCCCCTGGGTGAAGCGGTTAGACGGGTTCCTGACATGTACAAGCTAGACCCCCATAGTGAGAGAGATAGACAGGAGATCAAGAAACAGAAATATTGCAAAAATCTCCGAAGTAGATGTATTGTTACTTTAATTGTCATGTTTTTTCTGAGTCTTACGATTATATGCCTAAGCTATGTGTTACATGTATATCTTCCTATACAAGCACATTCTTCCTTTAATGACACTGCAGACCACACCTTTAGCGATCTGCCTCCGCACGAACTCTCATATCGACTTGCACTGCGCAACAATTCTTTCATCCGTATGTTGCATCATTCCCATCAGACCAGCAATGCCACTAATTGCTGGGTATGTGGCCGACTCCCTCCCTACCAGAAAATGACGGGAGCCTTGCCTCTTTTTCCTTACCCTTTTACACATAATGGTTCATGTGGTGCATGGTTTACATTAATGTCCTCGTTAGATAGTAAGTCTAAAGTTTCCCAGGGTAATTGGATATGGGGGGACCTGAATACAGTTATGAATAAAGCATGTTTCCCTGACAAGGAGGGTCTTCCCCAAATGACAGGTACCAATTTAGAAAACGAAGTATATGGATTAGGTAATTTTACACTTAGCCTCATGATTATGAATGTCCAGTCAGAAACTAGTTCGAACTTACCCTCGATATCAGTGTTGCCAGTAAAGGGTGACCTATGCGTTAGAAAGAAAGGTTCAGTACAACTAGGACACAGCGATTGTAATACCGTTATTGAATTCAGTGATAAAGGCAAGTCTACATTCAAAGCTTCCCGACATTCCTATTTCATTTGTGGTCATACAGCTTACATATGTTTACCTCCAGACTGGGATGGTACTTGTTACATTGCATTCCTACTGCCACCTGTTTTTCTAGCCCCACCTGATTACCATAGAAATTCTCATCTCATTCATGTTAGACCCAAGAGAGATCTCCCGATTGTCGATTACACTGAAACAACATGGGAACAATACACAGATTTCAATAAAGGATTCTTTCCTTATTTAGGCACTGTCTCGAATAGTAAACTGATACGTAAATTGACCAGAACCCTTGAAGCAGTAGTGAATGAAACTACTTTTGCCCTAGGTAACTTAACAGACGAACAGTCTGCTATGAGACTTGTCGTTCTTCAAAATCGTCTCGTCCTTGACGTCATCCTGGCAGATAGGGGCGGGGCTTGTAGAGTCATCGGATCCAGTTGTTGTGTTTTCATTCCAAATAATGCACCGTCAGTATACAGAGCCATAACTCGGCTCCACAAGATTGCAAGTCAGATACACCAGAATCCAGGCACCTGGACTTGGTCCGGTTGGCTCTGGAGCGTCATATCAGCCTGGGGATGGAAAGTCCTATCCTTCCTTGGAATAGCCCTACTCATAGTATTTAGTTGTTGTCTGTGTTTACAATGTGGGCCAGCGATTTGCGGCTTGTGCGCCACATCATGTATTCCCCATCCCCATTCACGTTCTCGTGCCCGAATGAAAAAGGATGAGCAAATGATGCTACATGAACAGATAGATGGACTCATGAAGATTGACATATCCTGAAGGGAACGTAGGGGACAAGCAGGGAATGAGGTAATTGAAATTTTTATGGTCAAGTATGTCCCCTAACGTGTACCCCAACGTCTCCATGTACGTGCTTCAAGTACATGTAATTTCCCTCCATGACCGAATATGAAGACGCAAATACATTTGCGTCCAACGTTAACATGTCCTCTTTCAGATCCACCATGAATGGATCGATAATTCAGTTCCTAACCATACCATGCCAACGTCTTTACATGGTACACTTTTACGTTTTTCCTGGCTCTGCCGAGCTAGGCCCTGTTTTCTGTCTCCGAGCCCTTTCTGCCTCCTGCCTCTGAAAGCTGCAGCATGGACACGTATCCCTGACCTCTGCCTTACTTCCTGCCAAGCGAAGCGGTGCCTGGCTCAACCTGGCCTGCCTGCCAAAACAGTATTTTGCCTTCAAGTTATCTGTTCAGCCTCTTCGAAAATACATTCCTGTCTAGTGATTTAGGTAAACATCTCCCCGGCTGCAGAGCAAAGAGCAAGCCATCCTGTCTCCATGCAAGTAATTTGCAGTTCCCGTTGCCATCGTAGGCCCATGGCCCTGCACGTAGACACGTAGACACATATGCACGCACTAGCATTCAGTATAGAATAGCCTCTGCCCGAGAGACCTTCTACTCCAGATAATACATCCTCCAAACATGAGATACCAGATAAGTTATAGGTCCAGGTCGTTCTGACATCCCAGACTTCTGTCTCCTCTACTAGTGTTAAAGTTCTCCCCAGTTACCACATCTATGTCACGTCATGCTAGCTGCGCGCGCATCCGCACTTTCTGCTGATCCTGCACCTTTCTCTTTGCACCCACCCACATGTGACGATTCTTGTGACGTTCCTCTGACATGTACAGTGCACGCCTTCGTGTACGCCTATTTTCACGCCTCCTATTACGCACATGTGTTCTTATCTCGCTCTTTTTCACCTGTTACGCCTACTGTATTGGATTCAATGATGTTACTTTACTATATATAATGTGTAATATTAATAAAATGTTGACTATCCCTTCCCGAACCCTAGTGGTGACGGAACATGATCTCCAACCTCGAGGTTTTTTCATTAAAACCCGTAAGACTCAGATACCACGGACTCTGCCTCTCATTTGAATGAGCTGTCTTGTAATGATAATTATACGGAAAAATAGACCAGGTAATTTATTTACCACAAGGTCTTCACCCAAAGGTCAATAAATAGCATTTGTAGTATGTGCGTATTACTACTTTAGCACTACTTCACATACTACAATTTCTAAATACGCCCCACTGTCGGGATGCCAGATAATAGCACAGTATGTCTCAGAAGACCATGACAGTCATAAATGTCCTGGCAATCTCCTACTCTCCTATGAGAAAGTTTGACAGAAATGTGCTTTCTTGCATTCTACTTTTATTTATTTTTTAGGTCTCACCTAGGCAGCGTGCAAGCGCTGCTCTAGGAGCGGGCTTTTAGCAATCAGTCTTGACTTTTCAAACACTCGCACTCTTGTGCTTGTGGCGGCATCCACATTGCGGGAGCGAGCAGCAGCGCACGCTAATTGAAAACAGATGGCTTGCGCACCGCTGCTCGCTCCCACAAGGTGGGTTGCCAGCACAAGCACGAGTGTTAGCGGTTCTGATTGGCGTACATTTATTTTTATTTATGATGCTTCACCCTTGCGTTTTGCATTGTAATTGTATCGGACCTGGCGGCATATTTGGGCTTCTGACATTTTTTTCACCATGAACTATTGACCGGCATTTATCATTTTATCATTATCATTATCATTATCATTGCATTGCAATTGTCGCTGTACTGAGAACTTGCTTGGGACAACAACTTTTTTTGGAAAACTTTGGTATTTAGCATTTCACGTCTGTAATTTTAATTTCGCATTGGGATTGCTTTTCTCCTCGGCATTGTATGTGTATGCATTGTATTACGTGTGTGTGTAAATAATGGAACATCCTCGCTCCTGAACCTCCACAATAACATATCCTATGTTTAGCCGAATTCTTTGTTGTTGTTCCCACCAACATGCACAGAGCTGTTAAACTTTTCTTGTAGAATAACTTTTCAGAGATAAGTGACACCCCGTGTATGCTGCGAACTGGACTTGCACGCAATCAGAACTCTTGGGAACATATCAGCAAGGCCCGGAGTTAAAATTATCGCTTGCTGCACGTAGACTCTGGCATGGCTGCCCCGAAAGCTTACAGGGAGGCCGCCTGCCCGGGGAGACACTCTCCCCCCTACACGCAAGTACTGTGGTTGAGGGTTGGGAAAAGCACTCTGCTCAGTTGGGGTGGCGGGCAGTTGGAAGTCCGTTAGGCAGGGGGGCAGGGAGGGGGGTTTGTTTTGAAATGTTCTTGTTGGGAATGTACGCAAACGGTCGAGATCGATGTTTCAACCCCTTTGGGAGTCAATGCACGCTAGTGAGGAAGGTCAGCGACAATATGCCCCCGTGATGCCTCTGGGTTCTTCACTGTGCGACTGCATAGCCACTGGACCAGTTCCGTTTCCTGGGCAATGCATCATACACCTCATAATCCCCAATGGCTAACAATTCTGTACCGACAAGGGGGACAACACCCACCGACTCACAATGCCCACCCCTGAGTTTGATGTCATGGAATGTGAGAGGGTTAGGGGACAAGGTTAAGCGGGGATTGGTACTGACTGCAATTAAGCGACAGCGACCTACCGTAGCCCTGCTGCAGGAGACACACCTGGTAGGGGCGGCTACAAAGGCCTTGGACAGACGAGGTTACAAGATGTGGGTCCACTCTGAGTTCACATCCGGCTCCAGGAGGTCCGGCATTCTAGTACAGAAAAACTCGCGATTCATGCCCTTATCGTCTAAGACTGATGATCAAGGCTGCTTCGCGGCCGTGCAAGGACAGTGGGAAGGGAAACTCTTTAACTTAGTGTCAGTATATATTCCACCAGCATTACATTCGGTCCAACTCCCTAAACTAGGTGAATTCCTTCTGACTCTCCCTGAGGGTGAGATCATTCTGGGGGGGGACTTTAATGCAGTCATGGACACGCAACTAGATAAACACCCCACACCGGCTCCGACAGGGGGAAGCACTTACTTCCAGCGATTCACAGCGGCTATGGGACTGACTGACGTCTGGAGGCACTTACACCCCGGCATGAAACAATACACTTTCCACTCCGCGGTGCATGGCAGCCTCTCCCGCATTGACTACTTCCTGTCACTGGGAGAGGGCCTCCGGCACGTAGAAGCCATGGTAATTCACCCTCGAGGGATCTCAGACCACTCACCGCTCCAACTGACACTTTCCTTACAGACAAGTGCACGCAAACGCATTTACCCCATTCATGCAACCTACTTTAAAGTTCCACAGGTTCGCAAAGCTCTCAAACATACCACGAAACAATATTTTCATGAAAACGTACACTCAGTGCGCTCCCCAGAAACACTTTGGGAAGCCTATAAAACGGTCCTGCGTGGGCAAGCCATTAACACCATAACGGGGCATAAGAGGCAGCAATCCCAGGAGCTGGCCAATCTGGAGGTGGCATTGCAGGAACGAACCGTGACTCATGAGCAACACCCCTCTCCCCCCACCCTTCACGCACTCACCCTCCAACAGCAATTGTATAATGATCACCTACGCCTACTAATAAAAGGACACATAACCGACACTCAAAATAGAATTTATGAGGTGGGTGACAAAGCAGGGAAAATGCTAGCGTGGCTTGATAAACGAGAGGGCAATTCCAGGGGGATCCAACGTCTGAAAGATGAGAATGGGGTGGCACATACTGATCCTAGGCATATCACAGAGATACTTGCGGCCCATTTTGAACAAGTATACACCCCGGAGTGTGTGATCACTTCTGAGAGGGCCAGGGCACTCTTAGCTCCGATCGAGGTCCGAACATTGTCGCCGGAGGCGTCAAGTGAGTTAGAGGTAGACATCACTGCCGATTAAATCCAATTGGCAATTCAGGCTCTAAACCCGGGCAAGGCAATGGGACCGAATGGAATACCCATTGAATGGGACCAAGCGATGCCAGAGACCCTCAGTGTCCATTTGTTAGGGATGTTCAGAGACTGTTTAGAGAAGGGTTCCCTTCCGCTGGACCAACGAGTGGCAACCATCGTCACTATCCCCAAGCCAGGTAAACCGCCGGAGGAATGTTCCTCTTATCGACCCATTTCCTTGCTAAACGCTGAAGTGAAGATTCTGGCTAAACTCCTAGCGCAAAGGGTCCTGCCCCATCTGTCGTCAATTATACATCCGGATCAATCCGGATTTATGCCACACAGAAACACAGCGTTGAACCTGCGACGGCTGCACGGTGTACTGGCTAGAGCGAACACCATCAATACACCAGCAGTAATTTTAGCACTTGACGCCAAAATGGCGTTTGATTTGGTGGAATGGGAGTACCTTTTCGAAACGCTGAAACGCATAGGGTTCGGTCCTCGCTTTATTGCGTGGGTCAAACTACTGTACACTGACCCGGTGGCTCACGTGGTGGCTAACGGCCATATTTCGCACACGTTCCCGTTGGGAAGGGGCACGCGTCAGGGATGCCCTCTGTCACCCCTGCTGTTTGCTATCTCTCTGGAACCCCTTGCGACCCTCATAAGAACCTCACCCCTCCTCAGGGGTATAACATGGAGTGGGGGTTGGGAGGACCGTCTGTCCTTGTACGCAGATGATATGTTGCTTTATCTAACTGACCCCGAAGATGGGGTACCGGCTTTGCTGCACATTTGCGACACATATGGCAGTGTTTCTGGCTATACGCTGAACTGGACCAAATCGGAATTGTACGTTTTGCAGGGTCCGGCCCTGAACCTCGACAGCACGTGCCCCCTGAAGCTGGCGGGATCGTCGTTTAAATATCTAGGAATCCATATCACTAAGGAGCCGGCAGAATTCATAGATAAAAATCTGATACCTCACATAGACAGGCTTAAACGGGATGTCATGTTCTGGTCAGGCCTTCCGTTAACGCTCCTGGGTAGGGCGGCGCTCTACAAGATGATGGCGTTGCCGCATTTTTTGTACGTCCTCGAAAATACACCATATCCTGTGCCCCCTAGGTTTTTCCAGAAAGTGGCAGCTCTAGTTTCTAACCTTTTATGGGGGAATCTCCCGGCACGCGTGGCACAATCCAAGCTGCACAGAGATTGGTATGACGGGGGTATTGCGCTACCAAATCTAAAATTGTACTATTGGGCTGCACACCTTAAGCCAATTAACCAATGGATCCACGCACCACAGACCGAGCCGGCATTCCAGTCAGACAGGGCACAGTTGGGCACGAATAGTCTATTGGGTCCGTTATATGATCACCGCAAGGTACGGGCACTACTGGGCCCCACTAAATTGACAGTTCAGTTGTGGCACTCGGCAACGGCGGCGCTAGGCTGGAAAGGGAAGGTCACCAAGATGACTCCGCTGTGGGACTCTCGGGCATTGGGCAACCTAAGAAATACTAAGGGGTTTACACACTGGGATACGATAGGAATTACCACGGTGGGTGATCTGTGGGAGAGGAATGCGGTGGTACCCTTTGCCCGGCTAAAAGAACTATATGGTCTTAGCGACAGGGAGCTTTACAGATACATTCAAATTCAGCACGCATTGCTCACAGCCTTGCCCCCCGACACACCTCTGCCTGAGTCCTCGCCTCTGGAGGATCGCCTCCTCACTGATTACATGTTAGAAAGGGCGACGTCGCTCACTTACCGAAAATTACTTAATAATACCCCGGATCCTACACTCCACCTAAAGGAGAAATGGGAGGGGGACATTAGCGACATGGACGAACATGAATGGAATGAGGCACTTGGGTCCCCTAAGGAAGTGGGCATCTCGGCGCGCATGCGACTAGTGCAATTCAAGATCCTACACAGGGTTTATTATACAAAAACCATGCTACACCGCATACATAGGGCGCCCCATCCATACTGTCTTCGTGGGTGTGGGGAGGAAGGCACATTTTTTCACACCATATGGGACTGTCCTAAGATCCAGGAGTACTGGAAGCAAATACTCCGCACACTCTCACAAGCATTAGACCAGTCCCTGCTGCCTGACCCGAGGAGGTGTTTACTAAATATATGGGAGCCTACTGACCTTTCCAGATATGAACAGCTCTGGGTCACGGCGGGGTTAATGGTGGCGAAGCGTGACATAGCACAGCGATGGGGTGCGGCAGACCTACCGACTAAGTCCCAATGGTGTCTGACCATGGATAGAGTAATGTTGACCGAGAGAGCAGTATACTCCAACCGAGCCTGCCCAGGGAAATGGAACAAGATTTGGTTAAAATGGAATGAGTATAGAGGGGACATTTGTGATCCCTTGTCGGAAGACGATCAGGAAGACTCCGACGAGGAGGGCGAGGAGGGTTGAAGCTAGGCGGGGTGGATGGGCGGGATGAAGGTCATGGCCACTACACAAGACCTTCCCTTTGAGCAGCTAACGGTGGGACAGGGGGTGGGGGGATGTATACTGTGGGCGGGGACGTTCACGTATTGAGATGTGAGGTTGGAGTAGACCTCTTCCAAGAGGCAGCTGCAATTCGAACTGCATTGATTCATGCCAGACCGTAATGTCATTCCTAACAGTTTAAAGTTAAGAGTTTGTTGTTTTTCAAAAAAAAAAAGAAAAAATACCATCAAAACCACGCCTATTGCTGATAACGCTTTCTCAAACTGCACTTTTACTTTTCAGCACACTCCACTGGACAATTGTTGAAACTATTGCTTTATTGACCAATTTGCTGAGCTGCACTGTGAATAACGACCAAGAAATAGCGGCCGGCCCTGCAGGTTTGTAGGCATTCCGCTGTGTAATATACAAAGTGCAATAAAGGTTTTGGAAGAAAAAAAAAAAAAAAAAATTATCGCTGCTTTAGTGTTCGTTTTCGAACAAAAAGCTGCGATAATTTTAACGGCCTCAGCAACTTTACAGATCTTCATATTTTTGTTGTTTTGTTATCTGCTTTGCACTTGGTTACTTTTTCTTGTCATTATTTGCTTGTGGTGCATACATTTTAAATTGTGATGAGGTCGAACATACGATGCTTGGTGCATTTTTTATCTCATGAATTATGTCTATTACATCCGTTTTAGGTCTCGTCTCTGCTAGCGCATGCGCTAGCGCGAAGCGAGAGCTTATATAGGCACTTCAGAAATGCTCCGAAAAAGCAGATCACACACAGTGCATGTGCAACGGGCGCACGCTCACCGTTTGGCAGCCTGCGGCCACTGACAACAAGAAAGAGCTTTGATCTATATCACTCTCCTCTCCCACTCCCTCCTCCCACTTGCTCCTGCTGAGCCTCACAAAGTGGTTGCATCCTGGCTCGTACGCCGATACTTTGTTGCAATATTCCTTTGCATTAAGCCTTTCTGCTTGAGCCGGCTGTGTTTTTTGTCACCGTCCTTATCGTAAGTGGATCAAACAGCGCCACAAGTAGAGGTTACAGCAGTTTTCGATAGAGAGGTTAATTTAATATTTGGAAATATGTTCCATGCACCACTGAAACAGTACTCATTCCAAATATGCAAATTTCTACATTTAATCGTTTGTATTGTCTACATGGAAGTTGCTAACAGGGCAGTTCATTCTTTTCTGCTTTGCCCTGTTTCCGTCACACACTCCACTCCTTTGTGTCTCCTTTCTGGCCTCTTTCCTACTTAAATTTTCATCCTTTCTCCTTTAGTCCCATTTCCACCTTTTCACAACCCCTTTGAGCACTGTTATCTTAACATTTGTGTTTCTCTCTGTCTTATGATGTCTGCCCTGCCACCATTTACTTCGGACACTCTCACACCCTCACCCTCACACCTCCTCACCTTCACACACCCTCACACCCTCTCACACCCTCACTCACCCTCACACCCCCTCACCCTCAGACCCTCACCCCCCTCACCCTCACACACCCTCACATACCCTCACACACCCTCACTCACCTCACCCTCACAACCCTCTCACCCTCACTCACCCTCACCCTCACACCCCCTCACCCCCTCACACACACCCTCACCCTCACACCTCCTCACCCTCACACCTCCTTGCCCTCACACCCCCTCACCCTCACATCCACTCACCCTCCCCCACACCCTCACACTCCTCACCCTCACACCCCCTCACCCCCTCACCCTCACACACACCCTCACCCTCGCACACCTTCTCACCCTCACTCACCCTCTCACTCACCCTCTCACCCACCCTCCCCGACCCTCTCACCCTCACACACCTCTCACCCACCCTCACCCTCACCCTCACACCCCTCACCCTCACACCCCATCACCATCACACACCCTCACCCTCAGCCTCACACACCCTCACCTCACACCCCCACACCCCCTCATGCCCCCTCACCCTCACACACCCCCTCAACCTCACACACCCTCACTCTCACACCCCCTCACTCTCACAAACACTCACCCTCACACACTCTCACTCTCACACACCCTCACCCTCACACACCCTCACCCTCTCACCCTCACACACCCTCTCACCCTCGCACACCCCCTCACCCTCACACACCCTCACACACACCCTCACCCTCACACCCCCTCACCCTCACACACCCCCTCACCCTCACACCCCCTCACCCTCACACCCCATCTCCCTCACACACCCCTTCACCCTCACACCCCCTCACCCTCACACACCCTCACCCTCACACAACCTCTCACCCTCACACACCCCTCACCCTCACACACCCTCACTCTCACACACCCTCACCCTCATGGCCTCTCACCCTCACACTCCCTCACCCTCACAACCCCTCACCCTCACACCCTCAACCTTACACACCCTTACACCCCCTCACCCTTACACCCACACTCACCCTTACACCCTCACTCACCCTCACCCCGTCACCCTCACCTCCACACCCCCTCACACCCACACCCTCACACCCCCACACCCTCACACCCCCACACCCTCACACCCCCACACCCCCTCACTCACACACCCTCACCCTCACACCTTCACCCTCACACACCCCCTCACACATCCTCTCACACACCCTCACCCACGCTCATACCCCCTCACAGCCCCTCACCCTCACACCCCCTCACCCTCACACCCTCACCGTCACACCCCCCTCACCCTCACAACCCCAACACCCCCCTCACCCTAACACACCCTCACACCCCCTCACCCTCACTTCCCCTCACCCTCACACACCCTCACCCTCACTCCCCCTTACCCTCACACACCCTCACCCTCACACCCCATCACCCGCACACAACCCCTCACCCTCACACACACCCTCATCCTCACACACACCCTCACCCTCACACCCCCTCACCCTCACATGCCCTCACCCTCAAACAACCTCTCACCCTAACACACCCCCTCATCCTCACACCCCCTCACCCTTACACCCCATCACCCTCACAACCCCTCACCCTCACACACCCTCACCCTCACACACCCTCACCCTCACACACCCTCACCCTCACACACCCTCACTCACCCTCACCCTCACAACCCTCTCACCCTCACACCCCCTCACCCCCTTACCCTCACACCCCCTCACCCTCACACCCCCTCACCCTCACACTCACCCTCACACCCCTCACCCTCACAACCCTCTCACCCTCACACACCCTCACTCACCCTCACACCCCCTCACTCTCATACCCCCTCACCCTCACACACCCTCACCCCCCTCACATGCCCTCACACCCCCTCACACCCTCTCAACCTCACACACCCTCACACATCCTCACTCACCCTCTCACCTTCACCCTCACACCCCCCACCCTCACACCCCCTCACTCTCACAGCCCCTCACCCTCACACACCCTCACCCTCACACACCCTCACACCCTCACACACCCCCACACACCCTCACTCACCGTCACACACCATCATTCATCCTCACTCACCCTCACACACCCTCACTCACCCTCTCACCCTCACACACCCTCACATGCCCTCACCAGCATAGCATAGCAAAACATAGCATAGCAAAACAAAGCATAGCATAATAAAACACAACAAAACATAGCATAGCATAACAAAACACAGCATAGCATAACAAAAAAAGCATAGGATAGCTAAACATAGCAAAGCATAACAAAACAAAGCATAGGATAGCAAAACAAAACAGCATAGCATAACAAAAGAAAACATGCATAGCAAAACACAACAAAGCATAGCATAACATAACAAAACACAACAAAACATAGAATAGCATAACAAAACATATCATTACAAAACAAAGCATAGCATAACATAACAAAGCATAGCAAAATAAAACATAGCACAGTATAACAAAACATAGTATAGCATAATAAAACACAACAAAACATAGCATAACAAAACACAGCATAGCATAGCATAACAAAAAAAAGCATAGGATAGCAAAACATAGCATAGCATAACAAAACAAAGCATAGGATAGCAAAACAAAACAGCATAGCAAAACAAAACATAGCATAGCAAAACACAACAAAGCAAAGCATTACATAACAAAACACAACAAAACATAAGAATAGCATAACAAAACATAGCATAACAAAACAAAGCATAGCATAGCATAACAAAGCATAGCAAAACAAAACATAGCATAGTATAACAAAACATAGCATAGCATAACAAAACACAACAAAACATAGCAGAACAAAACATAGCATAACATAACAAAACAAAGCATAGCATAACAAAACATAGAAAAACACAACAAAGCATATCATAACAAAATACACCAAAACATAGCATACATAACAAAACATAGCATAGCATAACAAAACATAGCATAACAAAACACAACATAGCATAACACAACATAGCATAACAAAACATAGCTTAGCAAAACAAAGCATAGCATAATAAAGCACAACAAAACTTAGCATAGCATAACAAAACATAGCAAAGCATAACAAAAAAAGCATAGGATAGCTAAACATAGCAAAGCATAACAAAACAAAGCATAGGATAGCAAAACAAAACAGCATAGCATAACAAAAGAAAACATGCATAGCAAAACACAACAAAGCATAGCATAACATAACAAAACACAACAAAACATAGAATAGCATAACAAAACATATCATTACAAAACAAAGCATAGCATAACATAACAAAGCATAGCAAAATAAAACATAGCACAGTATAACAAAACATAGTATAGCATAATAAAACACAACAAAACATAGCATAACAAAACACAGCATAGCATAGCATAACAAAAAAAAGCATAGGATAGCATAACATAGCATAGCATAACAAAACAAAGCATAGGATAGCAAAACAAAACAGCATAGCAAAACAAAACATAGCATAGCAAAACACAACAAAGCAAAGCATTACATAACAAAACACAACAAAACATAAGAATAGCATAACAAAACATAGCATAACAAAACAAAGCATAGCATAGCATAACAAAGCATAGCAAAACAAAACATAGCATAGTATAACAAAACATAGCATAGCATAACAAAACACAACAAAACATAGCAGAACAAAACATAGCATAACATAACAAAACAAAGCATAGCATAACAAAACATAGAAAAACACAACAAAGCATATCATAACAAAATACACCAAAACATAGCATACATAACAAAACATAGCATAGCATAACAAAACATAGCATAACAAAACACAACATAGCATAACACAACATAGCATAACAAAACATAGCTTAGCAAAACAAAGCATAGCATAATAAAACACAACAAAACTTAGCATAGCATAACAAAACATAGCAAAGCATAACAAAGCATAGCATAGCAAAACACAACAAAACATAGCATAACAATACACAACAAAACACAGCATGGCATAATAAAACAAAGAATAGGATACCAAAACTAAACATAGTATAGAATAACAAAACAAAGCAAAGGATAGCACAACAAAACATAACATAGCATAACAAAACACAACAACACATAGCATAACAAAAAACATAGCAAAACACAACAAAACATAGCATAGCAAAAAAAATATAATAGCATAGCAAAACATAGCATACCAAAAACAACAAAACATAGCATAGCATAACAAAACATAGCATTGCATAATAAAACACAACAAAACATAGCACAGCAATAACAAAACATAGCATAGCATAACAAAACACAGCATAGCATAGAATAACAAATCAAAGCATAGGATAGCAAAACATAGCATAGCATAACAAAACAAAACATAGGATAGCAAAACAAAACATAGCATAGCATACAGCATCACTTAGCACCACCACAGCATCACTCAGGAGCACCACAACATCACTATGCGCTATCACAGCATCACTGAATGCCACAGCATCACTCGTTCACCACCACAACATCACTCAGCGCCACCACAGCATCAATCTGTGCAACAATTCAACAACAACTGGTTCAAATATGTTCTCTCAATGGTTCAAGCTCTATTACAAATGTAACAAAAAGATGTTAATACTTCACTTCTGTTCTTGGATTTTCGTAACAATAAAATACACTGAACATAATCTTCACAAAAGTTTAATCTATTGCCATTATAAATTACAATAACTTTTATTTAAGTATTAATTATTTAAAAACATTAAAAGCCATTGTTATTTGTAATATCAATACATGTAAATCACGTAAATACAACACATTGCATTACAAATGCTATAGGTGTCACATTTGCAAAAGTTATAAGTATTGGCATTGTAAATGACAAAGCTATTAATTTCGCTATTTTCAAAAACAAAACATAAATAAAAAAATTGTCATTTACAATACCAATAGCTCAAACTTTCTTAATGCGAGACCTATTGCATTGCAAATGCTTCTTCAGGTTGTGTCCCATTTTTCACAGTTAGGTTGATCTTTTTTACAGACTTAACATAGCATGTATTGCAGTGAAATTCTTTTTCTTCTTTATTTTTGCAAAATGTGTATTTGTTTGTCAGCAGAATATTATCAGTGGGTCTGCTGATGCCACCGTGGAAATGTGAGCCTTTTCTGGATGGCCCTCAGTCCTGGCCCCATTGTGGACTCTCTCCTTGGGTGCTTTTAGCTGACTCACTCTGGGTGTTGACTGTACTGCACTGACAGCTCAGGGGCTACCTGCAAGAGGAAGAGCAAGCAAAAGAACAGACAAAAGATGAAACAAGCATTGGCAAAGTCAATAGGTCTCTCTTTTGGGACAATATGAATATTTAGTTATGCAGCACAATATCCTTGGTGCAACAACAGCAACTGTTGCATGGCTAAACACTTATAAGGTCCCAAAGGCGAGACCTATTGGCTATGCCAATGCTTGTTCTTTGTTGTTTTCTTTGTTTGTTTGTTTCCTTCTCCCTTTCTTTCTTTTTTTAGCTTTTCACACCTAATTTGTATACTCACTGTGTCGTTTGCAGTTTACGCAAAGTCCTTAACTTGGATGAGAAAAGCTATTATAAGTCTGTCTGCAGTGTTCCTCTTAGCCTGTGTTCCAAAGGCAGAGAGGGCATCTAACAATCTGAATAGCGGATTTCACTGATCACGGGAAATGCAATTTTCTGACTATTTATGCAAATCTGTGCTTCCCACGCTAATGGAGTCAGAGTGCGGAGTCTTTTGAGAAAGGAGTTTAAGAGTCTCTCCTGCGCCTATTAATCTGGGAAATTGTACTTCGGGGACGCATGAAAATGTAGCAATAAATCCAAGAACTGAAAGAGGAAAATGTGCATATTTGACGCAAGTCAAGTTAGAAGCAGCAGAGATGTATTTTTAAGATACGTGTATTTATCGTTCTTAGATGGTTGTGTTAGAGAGCTCCAACCCAGGCGGCCTGCAGAGACAGCTGGGCAGAATGCGAAGCAGGACAATAGAAATGTAGGAAACTACACTGTCATAAATACCTATGAAGCTGCATTACATCTTGCTACATTTCATTGATGTAAAACAAGACATGACCAGCTCGCTCATTTTTTATTCATCAGTTGAGAAGGAAAGAAGAAGCTGTTGATTAGGTAGCCAAGGGGCTATGTAGGTTACAAGAGAAGGTGAGGGTAAAACTGAATTGTTTGCAAAAAATCGTGTACAATACATTTTAGGACAGGTATCTGCCAAAAACCCGAAGGCAAGGAGAGGCGCGACGAGGTGTTTCCCGGTGAAATTTTCGTTTAATGGTTTTGAAAAAGGGGAAAAGAATGAGATTTTCTGGTGTGGGTCAAAGGGCACTGCAAATCCTTGCTGCATGAACCAAGAGAGAGAACTCGCATCAGACAAGAGTATCCTTTTGTTACTAAGAGGGCTGGCATTTGTTATGATCATGAGTTTCTGTGTCAGATATTTTGGAATATTTCGATGCACATCTTCCTACATCAAGCACGCTTTTTGTAAGAGCATCGTTTCGTGATTGATGGCCATTAGAGAGTAGGCCGGACAGGGGTGATATACATTTTAAGTCTGGCCATTGAGACAGCTTTAGCTGTGTCGTCAGGTACAGTTTTCCTAAAACAAATCGTACACGATACACCTATTTGGAGAGGCTTTTAATCGGAGTGCTTCATTCATTGGTGGGTTGAACTGTCAATCACATTTTGATCCCGCTCCCCTTAGCATACAACATGGGGCAATGAGTCAGCCACCTTTCTCCACTGGCTCTCCTTCTTTTGAGTGCACAAAGAACTGCACTTTATACACTTACATCTAAAAATAGTTATTTTTCTTTAAAGACAAAGCTCTTTCAAATGTGAACTTAATTTTATTTTGTATGTTAACACTAAATACTTCTATTTATTTTACCCTCACTTTGGGTTCCCAGTTAAATGGTGATTTCCTTTCCATCTAATTTTTACATTTGTAAAGTGGAAAAATAACAGTATAGCTGTTCACGATTTGAGTGTTTATTTTCTGATTTATTCTCGCTCATTCACAAATACCAATAATAACAACATGCATCACAACTGAAGGGCTTTCAATTTGAAAACCATCTCTAGTAAAATGGTGACATCATTGAATTTTTTTTTTAATTTAGCATTTTTAATGCAAGCATTAGACAGTCACAGTTATGTTTTTTTCTTTTTGTGGCATATACTTGGAATATATAAATAAAATATTAAGGATTGATTGCACAACTCCCCAAGGCCAGACCTATTGGCTTTACCAATGTTTGCTAAGGTTTGATGATAGCCAAGATCTTTTGATGTTATGAATAAATATACATATACTTACACAGAGTTACAGCTGTCTCCATTACAAGGACCCGCTCCCTTCGGTGGCTTGGCGGCATGCAGCGGATTCGGCGTTCGCCGTGTTTTCAAAGGAGTGCTTCGAGGAGAAGAAAACCGCCAACCCCCTGCTCCCGGAAAGTCTTGTAGCAGCTGAGTCTCACAACGTGAGTTGGAGTACCCGGGCCATGGGTGTTACACGCTGCAGTGAGTGTGGGTGTGCAGGCTGGGAGGTCTCAAAATCCCGTTGTGACTAAGGAGAGCGAGCATCCACTGGGTAGAATACCTTTACGATAAAGATGTCGGTCAATGCGCTGCCAGCAAGGGAGGAAGTGGGCGATGAACTATTTAGTAACTCGCTGGAGTTGGAGGTGGGCAGTCGCTTCCATCTCAGGAGTCTAATCAGTAAAAATCAAAATAAGGACACTGGAGAAACTTATGAAAAATGAACAATCAAAATGGTGGGAGTGGAGATCCCTACAAAAATATTTGGAAGTAGGGCGTATTCCGCCTGGGTTATGCATTTTATTGGCACAGAGTTATGAAAATCCTAACCTAGCAAAGTTAAAAGAATGGGCTGCCTTGGAGAGGTGAAGGGCCACTAAGTTATGAGGAATGGCAATTTTTAAAGAATTACTTTTCGAAAATACCTAACCTTTACTTATTACCAAAGGTTCATAATATTAGAACACACCCTCCAGGGAGCCCCACCATTGCTGCCCAAGAGAGCACTTTTGAAAACACATTACACTATATTGATTTTTGTCTCCAGGGCTTTGTTCGGTATTTACCATCTTTTGTGCTAGATACCAGTGACTTTATTAAACAGGTTTATGTCATCACTTGGCTGATCAATCAAAAGAATCTTACACAGTGTAAGATAAATCTCGAATCCTCCTGGCGCGTAAGGATACGCGCAAGAATGGTGAAATGAAAAGTAATCTTCAGTATTCTTCTTAGATAATGGTTTATTTTGAACCAATCTTCAAGATATTAAATCATATGCTGGATCATATCAAAACAAAATTGCAACATTGCTGCATTTCAAGGAGGCTCTATATATGTACATCATTCCTAAATGCATCCCCAATGCATTTCGAGCGAAGCTCTTCATCAGGGGGAATGTCTGAAAAGAAATTAAAGAATGCAGAAGGTATAGCGCGGGGTAGGAGCTTAGTAATGTCATAATACACTATTGATAATGGTGATAAAAATCTCTGAAGTGTAAATGAAAAACCATACTGTGTGCTAAAAATCATGCTGCTACCTATATTGAAAAATGGTGTGAATATTATGGTAAGCAGTGTTAATAAAGTGTTTTTTTGATAGAACCCAAGAGAGTGATAAAATTCCCAAAATCCGTGCAACATAGAAAGGAAAAGTGAATTTGGTGCTGGAGAAGCTGGGGTAATCGTGTTCGTCAAGGAGAGAATCTGTGTGATACTGTTAGAACTGGGGGTCTCTAGTTGGCAGAGGTAAGTACCTTAGACCAAGTAGGGACCCTTGCTTCTAGTCAGGGTGAAGGAATAACCCTCTGAGATAACCCCCGCTCACCCTCTAGGTAGCATGGCGCAAGCAGTCTAGGCTAAACAGAGGCAATGTGGATAACATTTGCACTTAACACAACAATAATCCCCAATCCACCACAAACTGAGACCACACAGGTAAGTATATTTTATAAAAATATATAACTTTATCTAGTTTCAGCAAGGTAAATCAAACAGTTGCACGATAATTACTTCATTATAAAAAGGTTGCACTTAATCTTATGGTTACAGTTGGTTTCAGGAAGTTCTTAATAAAAAGTGTCTCAAGTCTCTTCAACCAGGTATTAAAAATAATGCCACTGATTTGTCCTCACTCGGCTCTCAAAATGAGCAAATTGCGCAATGCCAGAATTATTCTCAGCCCGCAAAGCAATGGGCCACAGGCGCTGTAAACAATGTCAGCTCTTAACTGCCACAAGAATCAGCCTCTAGCGTCAGGGGCCCTATGCGCTACACACGCGCCTCACCGGAATGCTGGGGGGACTCCCTTCCCCTCGTCCGGTACGTTGTCAGGCCTCAGACGCTCCCCGCCCTCCAGCGCTCACTCGCGCTCTGGCCCGGCCGGTCTCAGGCAGCTCTCCGCCCGCTCTCCGTCCTTCAGTGAGCAGCGGGGAGCAGAGATGGCAGGCCGGGGCTGGAAGCACTCGCTGGATTCCCTCGGCGAGGTCGGGTCAGTCTTCCCCGGGCCCGGCGATGATCAGGTGGCACTCGAAGGGGTCCCGTTGGCAGGGACCAATCCTGTCGCGGCAAATGGGCGAGCCTCCAGCAGCACCCGGGAGTCAGCCAATGGCAGTGCGGCTCCCGGGCAGGTAAACAATGACGCTCCGCTTCTTTGGCCAATCACGGCCCACCACGCTGATGACGCTGCGCCGCACGGGCCTATCCCGTCGCGGCGTTGGTGAGGGGGCTCGGCTCCTCCACCCAATGGGAGCGCGGTGGCTTCGTTCTTCGGCCCCGCAGCTCCGATCAGGACAGCACTTCAGGGAGAGGTTTTCTGGCCCCGGGCAGCGGCGGTGATCAGGCGGCAGATGATTTTAGAGGGCGCGGGTCATGGTCAGACTGCCCTCGTAGCCTCACAACCGCTCTTGAGTGGATTCTGCGAGGGGAGGCACCACAGACCTCCGACCCTCGCCGGGAATGTGCCGATAAGGCACCACGATCCCTTCTCACACTCAACACTCGAGCACCACACGCTCCAGGTCCGCAACAGCACGATCTTGCAGTAATTCTGGGCAAAGCTTTAGGAACCTTTAACCCTGAGTTCCCATCAGGAGGCCAGCTCTTCTCAGGCCCTTGGAGATTCAGTGGAGACACAGCACACAGCAAAGTCTCTGTAGTTTCAAGCAGGCAGGGTCACAGCTCACAGCAAAGTCCCTTTCTCCTCCTCAGCTTTCAGTTGCAACAGCAGAACAGGTCAGCCCTTAGAGCACACAGCAAGGCAATCTTCCTTTAGTTCTCCAGCCATCCTTCTGCCAGCAGAGGTTCCTTCTTGATTGTAGAATTTTAGAATCTAATCTTCTGTAGTCAGGGGTCCTTCCCTTATACCCCTGAACGCCTTTGAAGTTCTTTGAAGCCTTGGTGCAAGGGGGCCCTGAGCGCTGGAATGTTTCTGGTGTTCTTCTTCCTGTCGGCTTCAGGGCCAGAGGTGACAGTGGGCCGGCAGGGGAGTTAGCCAGCACGGTGGTCAGGCAGACACAGCCCAGCACTATCAGGCGCTTCTTCCTCCCCCTTCCCCGGGCAACAGATGTCGCCTTTCACCCCTGGGCTGACTCCAACCCCCTCCGGGGCCCTGCAGCTCCTGTCACGCAGGCATTCCACACACAGGCCCAGGCACACAGAAAGGTTTATACAAAAGAACAGCCACTTTCTAAAAGTGCTATTCTCAACCCCAGGATCCAAAAACAACCTTCACTAAAAGATGTGTCATTTAATTCTGAGTTCATGGATATCTTTCATTGATGTTCCATCTTGTTCCTATAGGAAGATAGGCTGGGATCCAATGGGACCAGCCTCCCCATGTTACCCTAGGGAGCCATACAGCCCTACAGCAGTGAGCACACAAAGTGCCTGCTGCTCTCTACCAGAGCATGTTACCTGCACTAGTACATGCTCTACCCTATCCATACACTGCACCCTGCCCAGGGGGGTACCTGGAGCCTTCCATAGGGGTGGCTGATGTGCACAGACAGGGGAGGGTTAAGCCCAGCCAGTGGGGACACTGGCCAGGCGGACATGGCAGTCCACTGACTGCACACAGGCCCTGCGCTGGCAGGCCTGAGACACCATTTTAGAGCTACTCATGTGGGTGGCGCAATCTGCGCTGCAAACCCACTAGTAGCATCTGTCATCACCAGCCCTGGCACACACAGTGTACTTTACGAGGGACTTCATGGTGATACAAATATGCCAATCAGGTATACCCAATCAATATGACAATTTACAGAGGGAGCACTTACCCTCTGACACTGATCAGCAGTGGCAGAGGGTCCAAAGCATCTAAATCAGCAAAAACGAAATCCAGCACAGCATCAAAAATACATGAGTCAGAGGCAAAAAGATGGGGAAAAACCACGCCAAGGATGTCAGGTCTAACAGATACAATACATGCATCCTTCAACTTTAGGCAAAGATAACCAAATCTAACAAGGTAAAGTGTGAAACACGATAAATGCAAAGAAAGTTAAATGCCACATTACGATGTGCATGATGTAATGGTTTAAAATGCGCTTACCGCATTAGTCTGAAGATAGCGTGCACGTTAGTAAACCGCGGACCGCGGAAGTGTACTGCAGATCGTGCCGGAAGCCAAAGCGGCATTATCAGAGCGAGGTCATTATATACCATCATCAACCATCATGATGGCCTGCATGCTGTTGAATATTTTTTAAGAGGTCAGCCATTGAACATGTTTGAACAGTCGCATGTTGCTTTCAGTGACTAAATGGTGTTTGGAGAATACTTTTTTCCCTTTAATCAAGAGATTTTCCACCAGAGGCGTGGGACGGCAATGGGCACCTCCTCCTCGCTGACCATAAAGCACTTTGGAACGAACATGTGATATGCTTGCAATGGTGTATTGATGATTTATTTGTGGTTTGGAGGGGGTCATCAGAGTCAGCAAAATAATTTGTTGAATGTATCAACCATAATTTCTCACAATAGCACACATTAGGGGTGGGCGGAGCTCGCGGAGTAGCACTATTCAGAATTCCATAGAGTTGCATAAAAACTCTGTTGAATTCTATGGAATTCCGTGAACAGGTGGAGTTGCTCCACTCGCCCTGTCGCCCACCCCTAGTCACCAAGAGCAGCTTGGTGGTCCAAAGGAAAACCCTGAAGCTGTAAGAGTGAAACATGTGTGAAAGGTCACAGCCCCCTATCTGCTCTCACAGGTTCAGGGGTTCCTGAGCCGGCATCCTCCTATGAGAGGGCAGGGGAGGAGTGAGAGCTCCACAGCCGCTAAACTCTAAGCACAAGGGATCGGACGGTCTCTGAAATACTGAAATAGATGTGCAGAATGTGAGCAGGCAGAGCCCGGCTCGCGCAAGGGCAGAGCCTCGGGTGGGAATACCAGGCAATGTCAGCTGCCCAGCACCGGGCACACACTCACCGCAGCTATATTCACACATGGCCTCATCACGCAGACACTTGGGTCGGTTGTTTTGGGGGTTTTGAAGTGGACATTTCGGAACTTGTTGATTTTGTGGATGTTGTGATTAGTTCACTGTCAGCTAGGCTCGATCCAGGCACTTGCTTAAAGTGCCAAAAAAATGTAGAGGTGACAATGAATCGGTGTGGGCAGTATTAGCAACGGAGTTCAAGAGTACAGATCTGAGTGTCAGTAGCACCGGCTGTGAGATACACCTGGCAACAGGCCACCCGACAGAGCCAAGGCTACAGATCACTCTATGTTTTGGGGAGGGGAATGACTCCCAGGACGCATTAGTGGGTATGGCCCCCTGCTCACCTGGCAGGGTAGGCCTGAAGAGTCCACGCCAGACTAGGGATCAACAGCTCTTATCAGTTGGCACAGGACTCCGAAAGGGATGCACACATGAGCGTTCTTTGTATTCCAATGCATGGAAAAGAGATCCAATGCAAGCACAATCTATTGTAAAAAGAAGCCTAACTCAAACCAAACCAACAAAAATGCAGGTGCACGCAACAAAGTATCTGCATAAAACGTTCAACATTCAATAATGTCATGCTGGGGTGGTGGTAAACTCTGCTACTTGGCATAAGTGGAGTTTTTGCCAAACTCCGCCATCCAAGTGGATGGCGGAGTGACAAAAACACTCTGAACTCCGCCAGCGGTGTGGAGTTTCCCGCCCACCCTAGCACACATTAGTAAAACCCGGTTGGAGTTTCTTGATTTATAAGTGTTTATTAGCATAGATTGAGAAACGATTGCATAGAAAAGCAACTCCTGGAAACTCTACGCTACATGCAAATAGTTTCCATCCTACACATCTTAAGACTAGTATCCCTTATGGGGAGATGCTCCATTTGAGGGGGAATTGCAGTTGCCCTGAGAATGTAGTGAGAGGCCAGGAAGAGGTAATCACCAGATTTGTGCAAAAAGGATATCAAAAGTCTGTATTGGATAATGCATTTAAAAAAGCCAACCAGAAGAATTGGGAGTAGCTTCTTTATGATAGATGTCCCAGAGCTCAAGACTCGACCCAAAGATTGATCCTTAGGTTCAATAAGCAGGAGAGGGAACTAAAGGCTACTGTGAAGAGACACTGGTCGCTGGTCCAGGGTGATTCCATATTAAGTTTAGGTCCTACTCTGCTTAATGCACCATCCATCGCATTTAGAAAGGTCCCCTCCATGAGAGATGGCTTAGTGAAGATCAGCACTGTGAGAGTGGCACGGTGCACACCTTTTTTCATACTTTTCTTTATATGTATCGTATTTCACATTTTTTATTGATTGCGTGCTCCAATGGAAAGCGTGGACGGCCCAAAACCACGCGGTTAATCAATGTTGCACTGAATCGGAGCGACATTCCGCCCCGTGCCGGGTGCACAACTATGTTCATAGCATTCCACAAATGCCAACACCATTACTTATTTTTCTTCCAATTTTTTATTTTTTGTCCATTATTTCAGTTTTCCATCATTTGCAATCCAAACTGTAACATAGTTTCATTCCTTTTGCGCAAGTCACAGGAAAGACATTTTACGTTTTCGCCATATTCTAAACGATACAGAAGTGTTTATCCAAACTTTATCCTGCACCCCGAAGGTGATCGTAAATCCTTAAGCATAACTTTAGTTTACCCAATGCATTTCGGCCCCTCCATTCGGTCCTTCTTCAGGGGTTAATGTATCTACAATATACAAAAACATGGTTCAGACTCTTTTTCAATCCCCCTCTCTCAGTTTAAAAGCGCACCCCCGCCCTTATGCCACATATCACAATCAACGTCTTCCCGCAATAAAAACATCCATTTTTACCCCGAAATGCATTGGGTAAACTAAAGTTATGCTTAAAGATTTACGATCACCTTCGGGGTGCAGGATAAAGTTTGGATAAACACTTCTGTATCGTTTAGAATATGGCGAAAACGTAAAAAGTCTTTCCTTTTTTAACTAGTAAGAGGAGGTCAGAAGGCAGGGTCGAGTAACCGGAAGCTGTTGTCAATCTCCGTGTGAGATGATGGGATCGAGGCAAGCATGAGTGAGTTGAAAGGTATGGAGTTGAAAGTTTGGGGAGGGTGCTTAGAAAGGGATTATGGGGGAGAGGAGATATGTCATGCAGGAGGGTAACGCAGAAGAATAGCTATGAAAGCACTAAAAGACAATGAGTGGGGTAAAAATGGATGTTTTTATTGTGGGAAGACGTTGATTGTGATATGTGGCATAAGGGCGGGGGTGCGCTTTTAAACTGAGAGAGAGGGATTGAAAAAGAGTCTGAACCATGTTTTTGTATATTGTAGATACATTAACCCCTGACGAAGGACCGAATGGAGGGTCCGAAATGCATTGGGTAAACTAAAGTTATGCTTAAGGATTTACGATCACCTTCGGGGTGCAGGATAAAGTTTGGATAAACACTTCTGTATCGTTTAGAATATGGCGAAAACGTAAAAAGTCTTAGTGAAGATCAGTTCAGAGTTGGTGAAAAGGAAGAATTGGCTGCAACCTAGAAATGGCTTCTATAAGTTAAGCTTGTGCAGGGCTTGTAAATTTGGTAAAATCATCAGGGATATAATACACCTTTTTGTGAGAGACCTCAAAAAATCAATGGTATATACAGTTGCAAAGCAGAATATGCTGTATACATTTTATAGTGTGTTTGCAAATTGAAATGTGTAGGCAGCACTACACTGCTGGTCCATACAAGGATTTTACAGCACTTCAGAACCATTTGCAATATGGACCAATCCTATCCGGTTGCCCACCATTTCGCTCAGTGTCATAACAGTAATCCCAACTGCATTAAATATTTTGTTATTGACTCAATTCCCAAATTGATTCGGGTGGGAATTATGAGCGGTTGCTAAGGCAGTTGGAAACTAGATATATTTTGAATCTAGGCTCCGGGTCACCCAAAGCTTTGAATCTGGAATATGACTTCCATACATTTTTATGAATCTCTCCCGATCGATTTTGATTTGTATATGAATGACTCATATATTAGGAAAATAACTGAGACTCTTTCTACTCCTTATAATTTTGTATAGTTTCCACATGATGGGTGTGTGTGGGTTAGGATTTCAGGCAGATGTGTATGATCAGTTTAATTTTAATTCAACATTACTTCATCCAATTCTGAATTTTAATGCCTTTGTTTGCCATTTGAAATTTTGGGTTTTGATTAGGGGGCTGTAACATTTCATATCAATTCCACTATGTGATTGTGTGTGTTACAGATATTCAATCTGTAGCTAGTCTATGGGCAATATTTATTTGGGTAAATATGTTTGAAACATTAAGCATATGTTTTTTTTGTTTAGGTTAGCGATATGTGACCGTAATCACAAGCCCTGTTGACAAGATCCTCGACATCGATGCACTAGGACCTCGCACAACAGCCTCGTTGTATCTCGGAACCAATGCATTGCGTCAGCTGCGTGAAATATCTTTGACACAGATCTATGCAACGCTCTGCAATTAGGATTAAGGAACTTTGTTCAGCGGGCATAACTGGGTCCCTATAGCTGGCCTGCACTCCATCGCGATCGGCCTAAACGTGTGACTTTGTCCCGGTCCAGTGCGAGCAGAAATCAACACTAGCGCTTTTTGCTTCTAAGAGAATTCACTTTGAAACTTTGAAATTAAATATCACCAGTTCTACTGAATGGATTTTTGTTGTTTTGGTCTTGTTTTATTTATTAAATTAAGCTCTATTGGGTGGAGGAGCTACGCAGGAAAACAAGATGGCCACATAAACTCCCGGCTCCGCCGACCTCCGCCAGCAGCTCGTATATCCTGCAATTTATCTTGCTTTTACACCTGACTCCCGTGTACACGAGGAGTTACTGACTCTGAAGGTGCAATCCCGAACTTTTTAACATATCGGGTGACGAAGATACACCGTGTTTCATTCTCGGCCTTACTCAGCGTGGAAGCCGGGGCCTCGATTTCCAACCCACCCGGGCTGGAGTTGAACAACATCGGCTGTGGACTTTGGGATTCGTCCGGTCTCTCGAACGGAGACACATTTTACTCGTTTCCAATGGCGATTTAATATCCTGTCTACACCGCAGACGCCGCAGCGTGGCTCTTCGGTTGCTGCGGTCCTGTATCCGGCGCCTGGAGCGTAAGCCTCCCGGGGGTGACGGACCGGAGCCCTGACTAGCGGCGAAGGTTAGAAATCGTGAGGTGAGGGCGCCCATTGTCTGCTTCGGTTGTGCCTGCTACCCCGGAGTAGTCGACCTCCGGGGTTCATATTCTGCTCTGTCGCTTCGTGAGAGGAGATGGAGGGGACAGAAGGCAGACCATCGCTGCATGCCGTAATGGCGGCCATTGGGGCGCTCCACTCACAGATCATTGTCCAATACCAAACACTGTCTGCAACAATGGACAATATCTGCCGGAGACCGGACGGCGACTTTTCGGCATTACTTCAGCCAGCTGTACTACCCATGGACCATTGTAGGCTCAACTTCGAGGACCCTGTGCGGAAGTCGGATTCCGTGTGCGCTGCTGATCCCTACAGGATGGTTTGCGCGCCCGTGAACATTGTTAGCTTCCCCTGCTTGAGCCATAACCCACTGAACATCGACATGGACAACCTTGAGTGCCTCAACAAGATCACCAGTGGTTATCGGAGAGCTTCATTATCCTTCCACGCTTTTCCTCATTTGCTTTGTGGATACCATGCACTTTTATCCTTTTTTCGACTTGCTCATACTGACTTGAACTTTTATGAACGCTCTGCTACTTTCACTGTTGTTGTGGTCTGGATTATAAGTGCTCTGGTTAATAATCGTACCGGCCAGGGTTAACTTGTGTCTTTTTTGGGTTTGGCATAATATTTTACCTCGCTGCTGGGATTGTAACCTGTAATGTACAAGAGTTGGGTGGTGTGTATCTTGCTTCCCAGGACTGATTTTATATTTCGCTGCATTCTAGTTTGACCGTGTTTCGGGGTGGTTTCATCTGGTGGAGGGTAAAGGAGTCCGGGAGTGTGTTTTTATCTCTCCTCCTCTGCTTTTCTTCTCTTTTAGGGATCTTTCTGGGCAACAGGCATGCTGCTAGTGGGTTAGGCCGTAGCCATTGCAGGGGATGCAGGGTGGGGGGGGTTTGTTATTTTGCCTTTGTTTTGTTCTATGGCCCCTTTTTCTTCTTTTTCTCTCTTTTTAGGGTATTCCTATGGGCGACAGGCACGCTGCTAGTGGGGTAGGCCATAGCCATTGCAGGGGTGCAGGGTGGAGGGTGTGGGGGGGTTTGTTATTTTGCCTTTGTTTTGTTCGATGGCCCCTTCCTTCTTCTTGCAGTGTCCGGTAGCAGTACTTTCTGTCTCATCCTGGAGTATACAAGTGGCGGGATCTGACGGTGGGCGGCTATGATGAGAGATCGGTTGTTCGGTTCTTTACCCTCCTTTAGCTAGCTAGCGCTTGCGTCTTTACTGTCCCTTTAAGTTGGTCCGCAACTACCTTCCTACACCTACCCACCTTTATTATATCTTCGAATGTGTGGCACCGGATATCCTGTATCTTCTTCTTTATCTTGTCTCTGAGGGGGTTGGGAGGGGGGGGTTAAATGCAAAATGAAAACCTTATGAATAACATGCGATCTGCACTGTGTTCAATGCAACATATATCCTGTACCGCTGCCAGAACTCAGGGTTGCTGGCTGAAGAGCTGTGTTATTGAACTTCTTATACGTATCTCCTAACTGCAGTGTCCGGCCCCTGTGGTTGTAGATCTACTCCTGTAATTTTTGTGAATGATATAATAAAAGTTTAAAAAAAAAAAAAATTAAGCTCTATTCTTCTAACCTGGTGTGGATTGTTTTTGTATGGTTGTTTCACTGTTTTACTGTTTGAAGTGTTGCTAAAATACTTTACACATTGCCTCCAAAGTTAAGCCTGCCTTCTCTGTGCCAAGCTAACAGAGGATGAGCACAGGTTAATTTAGGCTTTGCCCGCTCCTCACATCAGTGATAAAGAGCTTCAGTGCTGAATGTCAGGTGCCACATAGGAGGTTAAAGGGGGCACCATTCCACCCACCATCAAATACAGCATCTTCTATGAGATCCTGATTCTTGGCAGATAGGACCTGAGGGAAGTTCAAGTCAGAGTACCAAGCCATAAACCAAGTCTCCGTGCCTGCAGACATCTTCCCCACCGCCTGAGTCTGTGCAAGGTTTAAACTGTACTTGCCTGAAATCTCACAGGAAATCTCAGCTCGTGCCTTAACTCTCATGAGAGCGAAGGGCAGCCATTGGCCTTCTCACTGAACATGAAAGTTCTTCACAGCGTTTACCAATTTATTCTCTAATCATAATACGTGTCACTCTGTGCATAAGACAACTGATTGTTTACCTGCTGCACAAGCACCCTGATTACTTGTGCTCCACTTGCTGGATACATACTTTTTCAACTCTTTTCACTGCCTTTTCAGTTTCCTCAATTCTATTTACAAACATCACAAAAGATCCTTCCGCCACATTGCGCAAGGTGTGTGCGCAAGATCAGTCAAAGGATTGCTTAGCATCAGGACTAACAAAGACAACAGATTGTAGACTCCAGGTGTTACTAAAACTCCCACCACACCTCCAAAACCCACAAGATACCATCATTGCTGCTTCCCCTCAAGTAAAACATTGACTACTATCATACCGATATTAATAGTACAGGAAGCTGGATATACCGTCACCACATAGAACATGTCGGACCACCACTGCTCACCAGTTACAGGAATCTGTTATTTATTACTTAATTGGAATTCATGGCTGGCTCTACCTAGCCTGAAGTCTCAACATGACATATAGCACGCTACTCAGCAACTGTTTGAATGAGCCTACGGTAGAAGTAAAGCAATTTGCATTCGTTCATACTAAATCATCGACACTCCTTACAGCCGCACTGAGGAACCCCGTAATCCTCTTAGTTCCCACCATACCATTTATGGTCCCTTGAGCTTTAAAATTCCACCCATCTTTTATAACCTCGAAACAGAGCAAAAAAAAGTTTTAAACCAATATGCTCTTCACCCATGCTAAGACTCTAATTGCGGATAACATCTTTGGTACAGTAATATGTGATACTAGCTCAGACTTACTGTTTTACACTCCTGAGACTTCAGCTTGAGGGAGATCTTCTCACAACACTCCCCATTTCTTACAAGATGAATGATCCCTAACAGGTGGAGGCTAGTAGTCTTCTTTAATGCACTCAACCTCTCCACTACGATAAACATCTACAACAGAAAAATAATCGTCCAGGAAATTTTGGGATCTTCAATCAGAACTTCTACACGCTAAAACCAATTTCAAAAATCTGTTCTTCTCCCGCTATCCCACTCACCCTCACTCAAACAGCAACTCCATCTATAAGAGTTCCACATATCCCTTCTGGTTGACCTCATGATTCATGAATGAAGGACTGTATATATAAACACCTACAACATCCACTTTCTCATGATAAGCAACGGCCTAAACTTCCTGGTTCACGAACTCCTCTACATCCTATTTATACCATCCAAATGAAAAACAAACATTGCGGAAGAGGAAGTGAGTTGCCTTATCCCATATCGCCTCGCTCTTGCTGAAGGAGCTTCATGACTGATCTTAAGACTTTTTTGAGTATCTTTTATTTAAGGCTGTAGCAAGTCCAAACACCGCCCTTGTGTATACCGTTATCTACCATTCACCAAAGAAGTGCCCTGCCACCTTCCAATCCAATCACCTTGACCTTGTCTATCATAGACAAACCATTGGGGAGCAGGCTCTTCTCCTGGGTAACTTCAGTGTGTGGGTAGATGATCCAAACAAAGTCCCGCCTGAACCCAATGGAGTATGTAGACTCCCTTGGTCTTATGCACTAGATCAATGAACCATCCCATGGAGGAGGACATGGCCTTGATCCACTCTTTTCCAAGATCCCAGTGCTCCAGCTCCTGGAGAGCCAACATCTATCGTAAAAAAAATTGAAAATGAGGAGAAACATAGGTATTTCTCCTCGTTGCAACATCTTAAATGCCTCCCCTGGGGAGGCGTTAGAATCTGCTGCATTCCCAGGTTTACAAAACCTTGTACATTTGGGAATGCTTCAAAATCCATGTGTGTTGCATGGGAACATCCACAGCAACACCCATGGAACGTCCCTTTCAAGCAAAGTAATGCATGAAAGGGGGCCATATTTACAAGGCTATGAAAAGCCACACAGGGTGGCCTTGTAAATCTCGGCCAGCACACTCTGCCACTGGAGCGACAAAAAAAGTGACTTTCCGGTGGCACAAGGGGCTTGTAATTTAGAAATATTTTGTGCTTGTTAGTGTCAATTTCGTGATACTAACCCAGTGGAAAATGTTAGTAAATGGGCACAAAAAGTGGCTGCAAAGACCTGTGGCACCCACAGGGCACTACAATGAAGTCCCTGTTGGGGGCGCTTTAGGTGCAGGGTAATTCTGGGTAACGAACACAGACTACAGAATTTGTGATATGTGATATATCATGTAAAAAAAATGAGCAGGCTGTAACAAAGCTCAGTTTATTAGTGCATCGTAATGTGAGCAAATGCGTAGCCAAGCAGAAAACATCAGAATCTAAATTATTTATATAGAAAACGAGAAAATGATTTACATTCACAGACAAAGCCAGAAAGAGAAATAAAAAAAAAGGAAATACAATTATCCGTGCCAGACACGCCGCTCATTCGGAAGCGCTGTTCATAACGCAGTGAATGCTTAAACATTAGATCAAGCAAGGGTTTGCTGGCTGACAGAACATCAATGCTGCGCGATTTATGGCGGAGATAAACGGGTGTAATGTGGATGGGAGGGGGTGAGGTAGACCGCAGGGAGGGGGAAGCGCTTCAGGGGCAGCGAGACCTAACGGATAGATCGACGCCGTGAATGCAAACTAGAGGCGGGCAGGAGTTAAGGCATTTATTCATTTTTGCCATTTTATGTAGCGCGGACTTGGACCACCTTTTTCTCTTTCGTTCGTGGGCAGAGCCTCCACTAGACTTCTCCCGTCCCCTAAATCTCTCCTGTCTGGGATGGCCAGGCATCCCAGATGTGCCAGGAAATCCCCATTTTCACGAGCTGTCCCATTACATTTCAGCTATTTCAGCACCTGTTCCAGTTTTCAAAGAGGATTGACTGAAAACAGAGGAAGGCCCATTTTTATTATGTGTTTAACGGCAGGATGTGTTAGCAGCTTTTACCAGACAGCAATTTAACTAAGAGGCATAATACTGGATTTAAAGGTTGCATTTAATTTAGTCCCTTAGGGCCTCATTGTCTGTATTTGTGTGCTGTTTTTTAAGTAATTCTGTGTCCCTCGGCTGTTATAAAATGGTAGTCCGTTTTCTACGTTTGCTAAACATCCTGTTTTTTGGGTTTCAAAATCTGGTCATCGTACTCATGTCTACACCCCCAGCAACGCCTGCTGACTTATTTTTTAGCAATTTGGCAGAGGGTGCCACTTTACAGTGCCACTATTGGGCTGGCAAAGCAAGTGGGTTCCTTCTCAAGTCACCCTGACTGTGCCACCCACAGGCCTGACCCGCAGCACTCTTTAGCTACCTGTCTCCCACTCCCTATTCCCTTTCTCCATATTGCTTGCTACTCTTTTCCCACTGTGCGGCTGGGCAGAGGCCTTGTGGCCATGCATCACAGCTTCCACCTCTGCCCAGCTGTCATGCACCCTATTTATGCCCAGTTTCCACTATTACTTCAGTCGAGGGAGCCGCAGCTCCTGCAATACTGCAGTGGGGGCAGGACGGGGGAATAATATTTTTTTAAAATGTACCTGAGTACGCGGCCACCTCTGTCCACTTCTACGGCTCTCCTGAATTACCAGCATGCACTGGGGCACAAGCTCCGCACCCAATCCTGACGTTGCTCTCATTGTATGAGAGCAGCGCCAGGATTGGTTTGAGTGGCGTGGTTTTCCGCTCAGACAGTGCTTAGGTGCCTGTGACGTTTCTCCAACCCAGTGCGCATGCCTGTTTAGCCTGCCTAAGATGGCTGACCAAACAGACATGCACACTTACATTGTGCATACCATGGATCCCTGCTTTGCTCAGCCCAGTCTCTCCCTGCTGGTATCGGTTTAATCAGTCAGCGGTCATTTTAATTTTTGCTAGACCGTTGACTGACTGACCAAATGGGGCAACGCTCCTCCGCCATTAAGGAGGAGCCGCCCCTCAATGCCACCTTTCAAACTTCCAATATGGGCTGCACCATGACCGCAACTCATTCCTCCCCTCCCACCTGCATAACCCTGGATGCGTGTGCAATTATGAACAGGCAATCACTACCCCCACCACACCAACAACCACATTCCATGCCATCACTGTTCCTCCGCCACTAACCCAGAGCTAGGAGATCACTCTGCCCAAACTGTCTCACAACCCTCAGGCCTCCCTCACCCTGTCCTCACTGTCTACCCCAGCCATATCGCCACTACTCTCTAGGCCTGTTCCACACTCTACTAGCTACACTGTACCCTCTCACATTCCCACGTAACTGCCTAATCTCTTGTGCCTGCTCTTATACAATGGGGGTGAAATTAACCCACTTGCTGCGGATCACTGACATAATATCGACGGACACTATATCGAGTTGCTAAAATAGCGTTGAAAAAATATTGACTACAATTATATCGAGTTCCTATATTGATTTAAGAAAGTACAAAAATATCGAGGACAAAATATCGACTATTTAAAATATCGACTACACTAATATAGATAGCAAATATATAGAGTACAAAAATATCGTTTTAAGAAAAATTATATGTCACACTACAAAAATATCGACAGCATATATATAGATAGCCAAAATATCGAAAATATATGATTATCGACAATAGAATTAATACATTTAATACTTTATTTTATATTTAAATCTTGCTTTTTTGTACTATATACACTCTGCAATACATATAAAATGAAATATAAACATTTTGAAAAACACATTAATTTTTTCTACCATTTTTGCCACATATTATCAAAACATTGCAGCACATACATTAATACATACTAATTAGTCAACATATATTATAACATTATAAATACATATTTTGAAATATAATAAAAAATTAACGACCTTCAATGCTGAATTCTTCTCAAATTTGCTTTTTCACAACAAGAAGCCAAGCAATTAAATGTAAAAAAATTCAAACTAACCAATAAAATGCTCCCTTTCTTAAAACATCCAATCAAATGAATTAACACATGGAATACACACTATAAAAGGAGTACATTCCTACAACCAATTCCTGCTGGGAACTCTATAGAAAAAAGAAGGCTACACTTTGACAACGTTATTCCTGAGAATTCTACTGAAGAAAACAAGATTTCTACATAAATAATTCAAGTAAGTTATAGCTAATTTTTTTACAAAACAAGTACTAAGCTCGAAATATAACTATATCTCTTAATAGTTTAAATAACATTTATTTTTCTACTTTACTATTCCTTCTACAGACATTTCTAAAAATCATCAAATAACCTATGACTAATTCTTAGCCATTACATACTCATTGTAAGTATATATAAATGTTTTGTAACACACAAAATGCTTTTCTTTAGAAATCTTTTATAATAGCCTTTTCTTATTTATTCTATTTTCTTTACAGATATTCACAATACATCCTAACTCTACTCCACCAAAGGAAAATAGTACACTATTTAAAAATGTAGGTATATGCTTCCTAAAACGCCCTAAAATGCTAAATATTTTCTCTAATAGATTTTTTTCCCTTCTATATTCTACACAGATATTCTGAATAAGTCCTAATTGTACTCCACCTAAGGCAAAAACTACAATATTCTAACAAGTAAGTATATCTGTTGGCTTCCTAAAAGGCAATAACATGTTTAAGCCTTTTTGTAATAAATATTTTTCTATTCTATCTTCTTCACAGATATTCAGAATACATCCTAATTATACTCCACCTAAGTCAAAGACTACAGAATTCTAACAAGTAAGTATAACTGTTAACTTCCTAAAAAGCCCTAAAATGTTTAAGCCTTATTCTAATAAACATCTTTTTAAATTCTATCTTCTTGACAGATATTCAGAAAACATCCTAATTAAACCCCACCTAAGGCAAAGACTACACAATTCTAACAAGTAAGTATATCTGTTAACTTCCTAAAAGGCCCTAAAAAGCTACCTACTAAACAGCTTTCCCCTAGAAAAAGCAACAATTATTATAAAAGATTAATTAATAACATTCTTGCTCTTCCTACCAACAGTAACAAAAGAAGAACATACAAGAAATATTTTGAAAACAGCTTTTCTGCATTTCTCTACACAAGAAAAGATAACTGTAAGTATACATTGTGAAATATAAGTTTCTAAAACACCTATAGAACTATATTTGACATTAAAATATATTTCTTACTATTTTTTCCTAGCACAAGTAATAGAAAAATGACTGAAGGTGCTGAATTTGTAATGTCACAGAAAAATAAACTTTTGCTATGCTATATGGGCTATGTTTGTAATCAGGAAAGACAAACAGGTACGAAAGTATTTTGGAAATGTACTAAATATTATTCAAATAAATGCTATGGTAGGGCTACTACTGAAGGAGCAAATGTATTATTTACTAGAGAACACAATCACCCCCCTAATGTCACAGAAATAGAGATCAGGGATGCTTTGGAACGTATCAAAGAAGCAAGTACAGGGACTGATAAACCAACAACACAGATCCTAAAAGAGGAACTTTTGAAAGTTCCTAGCCATGCTTCAGGTCAACTGCCAGCATCTGACTCCCTAAAACGGACAATTGCACGCAAAAAAAGACTCACTACTACAACTGAACATAACCCTACAACATTTGAGGAAATTGTAATATCCCCAGAAATGAGCATCACACATAATAAGGATAAATACATACTATATGACAACGAAAGCCCTACAAACAGAATTATTATGTTTTCTACTGCAACTAATTTAAGGAAACTACAACAATGTGAACACTGGATGATACTTTTAAACCATGTCCTAAACCATTCTACCAACTGTATAGCATACATGGATTGTACCATCATTACAATATTCCATTTATTTACTGTTTGTTACCTAACAAACAACAAAACACATATACAGAAATATTACATGTAAAAAAACATGAAATTAATAATTATTTTCCCCAGAAAATAATTATTGATTTCGAGCTAGCAATGATTAATAGCATTTTAAAAACATTTCCCCACACAGCAATACAAGGTTGCTATTATCATTTTAACCAAAGCATATGGAGACATCTCCAAAAATCAACATTAAGCATCCTATATGCAACAGATAGCAATTTTGCATATCAAATAAAAAAATGAATTGCACTTTCCTATGTCCCTGTTACTGATGTTGCAGAACATTATAATATACTAATTGACAGTCCATACTACAAGAAATATGAGGAGAAATTAGCCCCACTTCTAGACTACTTTGAAGATACTTGGGTGGGAAGGTTACTTAAATCTGAACACAGACGTCGACCTAAATTCCACATAGCCTGGTGGAATGTATATCTAAGCCCATTGAATCAGGAGGCTAAAACTAACAACAGTGCAGAAGGATGGCACAATGCATTCCAAGCTACCACTAGCAGAGGAAAACCCACCTTCCACAATCTAATACAAGAGTATGCATAAGTGAGATGGACAAGGAATGTCCATGCGATGCGAGGTCCACCCGCCTCCCCGCACTCCCTTGGTCCTCACCTGCCCCTCATTGGGGGCATTGCCCAGAGTCTTCTGCAGGACAGCATGAAGCTGTGTGACATGGGTGTGGGGCAATATTGGTACTGATATCCCTCACTAGGCAATGGAGCGTACCCACTGGGGGTGGAAGCCTTATCAGTCTGACCTACAGTGCATTGTTAATTTACTGCATGACAGATGCCATTGGATCCAGATTCTGCAGATCTCTCAGGATTATGCACAACATGACTGTTGTGTAGACAGCCTGGGACTTAGGTGGCTCCAGGGGGGTCTGCCTAATGCCAGGCATTTCAGCTGTTGGGTCCCCGGGGCTCTGCCCCATCTTTCAGAAGGTGGCCCACAGCTATCTGGGCCACCCCAAAGGTTGATCTTTAATCGCTCTTACCCCCATACCAGAGCAGCAGGGCCAAGGCCAGAAAGTCCTGGTAAATGGGCAGATCACCTCAAAGCTCCACTCTTTGGGAAAGAAAGAATACAGGCTCTTTTGAAACATACTGAAAATAAATCTCTCTCTCTCTCTCTCTCTCTCTCTCTCTCTCTCTCTCTCTCTCTCTCTCTCTCTCTCTCTCTCTCTCTCTCTCTCCACCCCCCACTTAAGGCCCAGAACTAGTAATAAACTAATAATATCCTTATATCTGAATTGAAAGTTCAACTCCTGCACTGGAGTACCAAAGGCATTAATAAAGCATATGTTGAAAGCAGAGATGAGGAGGAAACGAACTGGAATATTATGTAAATCCTTGAAGAGTAATACACGGATGCTAGAATTCTTAGGACTCTGAGGGGGATCTACTAAGATTTTACGACATTTTTATGAAATAAAAGTGATGCAAATCAGCGCAAAATCTTTTTTTCCCGATTTACTTTCCAGCAATAAACTTTTTTATCACTGGAAATAACAGGAACGGAATACAAAGCAGAGCATAGCGCTGATTCACATTACTTATCGCCAAGGGGGAGTACCATGGGTGGAGCAAGGGCGATCCCTGCAACCACCCAAGGTTTCTCACTCTAAACCCAATTTACTAAATAAATTAGATTTTGTTTAGTGTGGGAAAGCTGCGCCCTTTTCCAGTAGGCTCAAGGGAGGTGAAATGCTTTCATTTCTATTTCCTTTTCCGGCCTTGCATATGTGGTGCACTGTACGGCACGCATAGAAAGAGGGAAAAGGCTTCAAGTTAGTCTAAGCATAGTACCTTGTACTGGAAGGGTTCCCTTCCAGCACAGAACCTATGCTAGACTCACAGAGACACCTTTGTACCATGGCGCAGAGGTGTCTGCATGGCCCACAGCAGCTGATTTCAGAGCCGGCGCTAGGGAGAGGGGAGGAGAGTGCCTCATTTTAGTAAATTAGATGTTCTCCTCCTCTCTCTTTTTCACGCAGCAACGCATCTGCGGCTGCTGCAGGGCACTTTGTGGGAAAAGGCTCAATCTCCCCTTGCGAGCATTAGGACAGTGATAGAGTCCCCCCCCCAGCCTTCTCCCTCTCTCATACACTTAGGCCAATGAAGTCTTCTGTAAACATTCCGACCTGCACACACACTTAAAGGGACATGATGAATTTGACAGTCACTTTTGCATTTCAAGCTAATTGAATTTGATACTCTGGCAGACCGCGATAAATGCATTAGCTTAGTAGAGCCGGGCAATAATTAATACTCCCAATGAGAACCAAATGGCAGGTACTTAAAATAAGGCGGCACAAAAACTGGGCTATCTTATATGACAGAGGTTAATCGTTTTTATATAATATGTAAGGAAGTTACTCATCTGGGAATACTTTCTAGTTTTTTAATGCACCTCGTAGGTATGTAAAGTCAAATTAATCAGAAAGATAACTATTAGTATGCATATATTACGTGCAGAAAATTTTGAATAAAGACGAGACATATTTAACTAGCCTGTGATGTGGCAATCTGTATTATATTTTCATATGGAATGAATTACAAATACATTGTGGAGGATATCTCCCCATGGTAAAGTAAAAAGGATTATTGAAGTTGGAAAAAACAACAACAACATTTTCATGTTAAATATTAATGTAAAATAGTATACATTTTGTTTAACTATAGAATAAAATAAGCAAAGCACTACTAACTTAATTTTGAATTAAACATTTAGTTAATTGCAATGTATTACATTGATACTATTTTTAAAAGACTTATTAAAAATATCTCACCCAAATAAAAATTATCATATTTATCCATTATATATCAAAAATGACAAACACGTTACATATAGAACTAATTTACAATAATGTAATCATTTTTTTAATTAGTTAAATTTATTTTTAAATTCAGACAAGGTTATTTAAATATGCTATAATAAAATATTTATTTTATAATTATGTTTACATTTTTAACATTACATTCGCTATATAAATATATTTAAAAACTCAAAGTAAATTTATTTAATTAAACATTATGTCCTATAGGGATTCTACTTTAAGTCCCTACCTCCATTATTTTCTATGGGAGGGTGTTGCAGCATCTGTGGTTGGCATCTGCAGTGCTGGACTTACTGCTGCTCTCTTTTGGCAGTAGTAACTTAACTCATACATTTGGTTCCATTTCAGGGGTTGAGACATATGTTGATTAACTTTACGCTCATAAATGGTGAGTAGCCAAAAGTAGTAAGGTTACCCAAAAGTGTAAGAGTAAACTTGCACATGTAACTTACTCACAAGTGTAAGTTACATTTGTGAATAGCCTCTCCAGAGAGATTGTGATCCATGGTATCAGAGATCAATCTGTCAATTTGCCATTTTGTTAAAAAAATTCTACACTTGCGGCTGTCCATAAACTTTTTAAGGTTCAATCCAATAATGAAAGTGGTTTCCTTGACCTTCCAAGAGCTTCAGATGGGGAATTTCCTAACTTAGCTGAGAAGATGGGTGTTAAATCCATTCCATCAAAAACAGTATGAAATGGGTCTTATTTTTCTCTCCAGGTTGATCCAGGAAGGGTTCTGTGACCTGAGGAATCTCTGTAGAGTCCTTCCACTTACCAAGCCCCAGCTCTGTCTGACCGTGGTCAGGGCCTTAATTCCATCACAAATGGAAGCTGCAGCGGGCTTGTTGGCTTGGATTGATAAATAGGACCATATCTCCAGCACTTTGAAATCTCTCCCCTAGCCCCGGGTGCCCGATAGACTCAGTATTCACAAAGCTTCGTAAAATGAAATGTTAGAAACCATTGGTGTAAACTGTAAAGCTCATCGGTCATAAAAAAAACTTGAGTTTTGAAAATTCTGAGGGGCAGATTTACAAGCCCCTTGCGCCGCTTTTACGACGCCGTTGCGTCACTTGATGCGCCATGGTGCGGGGTATTTTCAACGTGACGCATCTCCCAGATGCGTCACGTTGTAAAGCCCTGCGCCAGAAGAGGCGTACCATCACAGGGGGAGGCGTTCCGGCGCAGGAACACCTCCCAAAAGTGGCTGAGTGAAATCTACAAGATTTCACTCAGTCACTTTTGGGCCCATGCTGCGTCAAAACCCGGCGCCTGCTTGAAGCAGGCGTAAGGATTGACGCAGCATTGTGCACATAGGGCCCCCCTGATCACTGCTGGAGCAGCGTCACGCTTGCGACGCAACTCCAGCAATGCGCCACTTTTACGGCACAGTTGCGTGACGCATCTGTGCTGGTTTTGCCCCATGGTGCGCTACATTATAAATGCGGCGCATCAAGGGTGGCGGAGCTGCAGCGCACAATTACTGGCGCATCCCTGCCGATATGCAGGGATGCGCCAGTAATTGTAAATCTGCCCCTGAAAATGTAACATGTTCTTGGAGATCCTTCTTTGGTGCAGTTTCGGAAATTTGTGATAACTTGGTTATTTCCTCACTTATCATTCCTGCTGTGTTTGCTGGTTTATACAGAGGCGGCCAAGCACTTTACAGATGCTGTATAATATGACAAGATTGGTAGGGTCACGTGGCGAAAATCTAAAACTACAGTGACTGCGTAATACGGAAACATAACATCAATCTGGGGAGCCCACACTCCAGAGCAAAGCAGGGGACTTTCCTTCTCAACATAAGGGAATCTGGAAGGGGTCACAAAGGCCTCTACTTTTTGTGCAGGACCATTAGACATCCTGTAGGTGGTTACACCGCTGTGTGAAATCTAAGAGGGACCACTTCCCATCTAAACTTAGCTCCAGAATTGCCCCTAATGCACCTCTTGGTCCCACAGACTGACATTCCATGTGTGTCCTGCTGTGTCCCAAGCAAAGCTATCTCCACTCAAAGCCTTGTTATCACACAGCTGTTGTGTACCTTCTGCTATTTGCCACCAGATGCCACCATTCGGAATCTTACATTGCCCCCAGTTGCCCAATGCCATGGCCCCATCTCAGCCCAGACATTGAACCTTCACCGAATGTCCTATTACTGTGACCCCGTTGCAAGTCCCAGTACCCTTGGACGCCCAGCTTGCTCCTTCTGCTCTCTCCTGCCCAATCTAAGTGCCATAAATGCGCTGCCCCCACTAACACTCATCCCCTCCAAGTGCAGCTACATGCCCCTTCTCTCTGTACCCCGGGTATATCCACTATTGAACCTCTCACTGTTCCTGGCAGCCCCTCTCCCTATGCCCTCAGCCCCAATTCCATGACCCAACACCAGCCCTTCTGCATAGATCCAGGTAACATAGCTTTTCATATCTCCAATCTTGGGGACTTGTGTACCTCACAGTACCTCTGGTGTGAAGACCTGTGCTAGCAGAATGGATTGTTTCCTCTGCTGAAGAGGCTTCCTTTACTATAGCACTTAGGGGCATATTTACAAGTTCAGGCGCATCTCTGCAAATCAGCAGGGATGCGCCAGAACAGATGCGTCACGCAATCCCCTCCTTGCGCCACCACAGATGCGCCGCATTTACAATGCGGTGCTCCATGGTGCAAGGAAGGGCAGATGCGTGACGCATCTTGTGGCGTACAGGCGGCGCATTGCTGGAGTTGTGTCGCAAGTGCGACGCAACTCCTGCAATGCACAGGGGCTGCCCATACTCAACGTGGTGCGTTACTCCTTACGCCTGCTTCAAGCAGGCGTAAGGATTTGCAGCTTGTAAAACTGACTCAGTGAAATCTTGTAGATTTCACTGAGTCAGTTTTACAGGGCTTTCCTGCGAGGGAACGCCACCCTGCGACATAACGCCCACATGAAACCTGATGCAGATTTCATGTGGCGCAGGGCTTTACAACGTGACGCATCTGCATAGATGCGTCGCGTTGTAAATAAGTCACAACGTGGCGCATTGTTTACGCCGCCGCTGCATCACAAAAGTGACGCAACAGCGGCGTAAAAGTGTCGCAAGGGGCTTGTAAATCTGCCCTTTAGTGTCCCCAGGACACCTCTACTCTCTCAATCCACTGCACTCACCTGTTGTTTACCCCATAAACGGCACTGCCAGGGACCCTCCCACTGTTCACCTAAAGCTCTCACGCCATGCCTCAGTTTCTCAAATGCATTGCTCTCTTTCCTACACTTACCCACCCATGCATTGCCTCTGTGCCCTTCCATTGATGCCTCAAGGTCACCACTTCAAATCCCCAGTTAACTTTAAAGTCAGAACTGTGCTCCTCTCATCAATTTCTTCCTCCATTTTGCGATGTACTCAAAAGGTATTACCCACTTGAGCTACCTTAGCAATTATATGTTCTCTGTCAACTCCTTGTGCCCCCACTCACATCCTACCTGTCATTTCTAAGTGTCCACAGTTATCCACTGCCCATCTTCCACTTTTCACTTCTCCAAACCCTATGCACTTCAAATGCCACCTTTAGAAACCTGCAGCCCCATCCTCTTGGACCCAGATGTCATTTCTTCATGCACCCAGGTTTAGAACCCATGTTACTCCAATACATTCTTCCATGATCCAAATTACTGTACCACAGCACTTTTTTCTAGCTCTTTCTCTCTCTCGCTTTCTCTCATTTTGTGTTTTAGTGGCACTAAACTTTCTGCTGCCAACAAGCACATTTTTTTGTGCCATAAAAATTAGAAATGTGTAATGCTCCTATTGTGTCAGTACCCTATTTAACGTGTTAGTTGGTATACAAATTGGACATTTATATATGTGAGTTACTTGATATAATTGTGCACTGAAGAGTCTCTTAACTTCAGCATTGTCAGTTATTTGAATTAAAGTCATGTGGCATCACTTCCTGGGAGGATTCAGTATAATGTCACCTCCTGTGATCTCATTGAGTCAAAACAAAGAAAAGTTATGTGATGTCACTTTGCTACCCCAGGCAATTTGTTGAATTGACAACAATGTAAATGTAAATGTACATGTATTTATATAGCGCAAATCACCGACCCGGTATCTAAGCGCTTGCTTAGGGAACCCGTCCTGGTATTCCCCTGTGAGATAACCCCGGCAGGGTATCCACAAGGTGAAAGCCAGGCATCACCGCGAGGGGCCATTGTGGAGATTAAGCAAGCTATTGCCCCGAGTCGCAGAGTGTGAACCCATGATTCAAGTAGGTAACGTAGCGAGAATTGTCGAGTCCGTGGACATTTTCGGACTCAAGACACGCCGAGCCGGGAATTGAACCCTGGTCCCGGGCTGACCTCTGCTTCCAGGTCTGCCTCCTTTAACCAGTGAGCCACACTTCTCCACTCAATGGAACAGATGAGTTTGAAAGAAGGCAAACCTACCAGATGGCTCCCAGGGAATAAAAAGAGACTTCCCCAACTTTGGAACCACCCCCTCCCTGAATCAATCCACATATAAAAAGCAATTATATTAGCCGGGGGTTGTTTTACCATAATTTATTGTAGAAAATATCATGTAGACTTTTCAAGATTATGATGCAAAATCAGTGTGATTCCTGCAACTGTCTCTGGTGTCAAATTATACAATTCTTGAATACACTGAATCTGGTTTTAATGTGACTCGGACTGGTTTTACACCTTTTAATAATCTGATATCTTTCCCTGTGAAATCCCATACTTCTGGGTTCACTATTTCTTTCAAATCGCAGGGTAATTCTTCAAATATAATTACTGAAAACAATCCTACAGCTGTCTCTCGTTAGGCCATATTAAAGTCTACGTCTTCATTAGGAGTATGATATTTAATACCATCCGATGTACAATAAATTGTGTAGTTTAACTTGCACAATAATCTCTTTTAAGCATGTCTATAGGTCTTGAGTCACAAAAAATAAATTTGTGACTTTCCTCAAATCAACCTATTTTTACTGCAACCTTCTCTGAAACTGAATTTGTAATCTGTTTGAAACTCCTACAACTTGGATCTTCTTTCCTAAGAGGGGTAGGTCTGAGACTTCCACTGTTCCCACAGTGGATCTGGTATGTCAGAAATGTTGGAGCCAGGAGGGCGTGGCTTGGACACTGCACAAGATGGCCGCGTAGCTACGGAGCTCCGCACCACCGTTCCTGAGAAGTTGCATCATCGGGAGGAAAACGCCTTTTTTCCAGCTACGTGATGCAGTATTCCTTATCTACACTGCAGCAGTGAGCTTTGGAGCAGTTTGAATGCCATTTTATTTCGCATTTTGGCTAGTCTGAGGACACAACTTGTTTTCCTTCGTTTTCACGGCCACCATTTTATTTTCTCTTTATCGCGACCTCAGTGTCTCCAGGAGTCTCCACTATGCCCAGTATTTATCATTCATGGTTCTCAGCTAGCATTTGATCTGATATGATGGAAAAGTGGATTATTTTCAACTGCTCACTTTCTGTATTTGTTTATCCTCTTGAAATGTGAGAACTGTAGCATACCTTATTGAGAACAGCCTCCATTTTGTGCTCTACTCATTATGCTATATGAGGCAAATTTTTATTCAATACAGAGCGTCAGCATATTACTGCTTTTGTTACCTTGAATCATTCTACGCCCATATAAAGGAGGTCTTCTAACTTTAAAAGGTTTTTACACCTTTCTTACAGTGTTTCGAATTCTTTTTACTTTCTCAAATGAAGAGCTTAAATGTTCTCTTGTTTTTCAGCAATTCTCTTTATTGCATACTCTTGCAGTTATTCTAGAGATTAAGGAGTCAGTTCTTAAGAGTTTGGTTTAATTTTTACTCACTAAACTCCACCGTGCTTATATGGGGAGACTTAGGAATCTTAAACTTGCTGATTCTTCCAAAGTTACTGCGTGCTCGGATTCTGATTCCAACTTTAATGAAATGAAGGATCTTTCTTCTCAGAAACCTGAACATCTGTCAGGCACCATTTCAAAAACGCAGCTCTCAAGCAAATACCCTGAGATTTCTGCCAAACGTCCAAAAAAGATCCTCCTTCTCCAGTGAATTCTTCCTCAGCCTCCACGGACTTAGGTATTTACAAAAAGGGGTGGTGAGGGACAGAGTCTCTGAATTAAGCAGAAAGCTCTCACCCAGTCAAAAGATCAGGGCTAGATCCAACACCATTTTTTAGCTCACTGCACCATCCCAGTTTCAGAACCTGGCTGTATGCAAATTAGTCTGTTCCTGTCCCAGTGCATGATGGGAACAGGACAAACCAAACTACAGAAGCCAATTCTTACACTGGGAAGGAAACAAGCTCCCGGGGACCGGTTTCTGGCATTACAGCCGTCTTCGGCCCGGTTTGCTTGAATCCTGATGGTGCAATGAGCAAGGGTCTCACATCTGAGAATACCCTTCCACGCTTAGGGTGGACAAAAATATTTACAAAAAGGGGTGGTGAGGGACAGAGTCTCTGAATTAAGCAGAAAGCTCTCACCCAGTCAAAAGATCAGGGCTAGATCCAACACCGTTTTTTAGCTCACTGCACCATCCCAGTTTCAGAACCTGGCTGTATGCAAATGAGTCTGTTCCTGTCCCAGTGCATGATGGGAACAGGACAAACCAAACTAGAGAAGCCAATTCTTACACTGGGAAGGAAACAAGCTCCCGGGGACCGGTTTCTGGCATTACAGCCGTCTTCGGCCCGGTTTGCTTGAATCCTGATGGTGCAATGAGCAAGGGTCTCACATCTGAGAATACCCTTCCACGCTTAGGGTGGACAAAAATATTTACAAAAAGGGGTGGCGAGGGACAGAGTCTCTGAATTAAGCAGAAAGCTCTCACCCAGTCAAAAGATCAGGGCTAGATCCAACACCGTTTTTTAGCTCACTGCACCATCCCAGTTTCAGAACCTGGCTGTATGCAAATTAGTCTGTTCCTGTCCCAGTGCATGATGGGAACAGGACAAACCAAACTACAGAAGCCAATTCTTACACTGGGAAGGAAACAAGCTCCCGGGGACCGGTTTCTGGCATTACAGCCGTCTTCGGCCCGGTTTGCTTGAATCCTGATGGTGCAATGAGCAAGGGTCTCACATCTGAGAATACCCTTCCACGCTTAGGGTGGACAAAAATATTTACAAAAAGGGGTGGCGAGGGACAGAGTCTCTGAATTAAGCAGAAAGCTCTCACCCAGTCAAAAGATCAGGGCTAGATCCAACACCGTTTTTTAGCTCACTGCACCATCCCAGTTTCAGAACCTGGCTGTATGCAAATTAGTCTGTTCCTGTCCCAGTGCATGATGGGAACAGGACAAACCAAACTACAGAAGCCAATTCTTACACTGGGAAGGAAACAAGCTCCCGGGGACCGGTTTCTGGCATTACAGCCGTCTTCGGCCCGGTTTGCTTGAATCCTGATGGTGCAATGAGCAAGGGTCTCACATCTGAGAATACCCTTCCACGCTTAGGGTGGACAAAAATATTTACAAAAAGGGGTGGTGAGGGACAGAGTCTCTGAATTAAGCAGAAAGCTCTCACCCAGTCAAAAGATCAGGGCTAGATCCAACACCGTTTTTTAGCTCACTGCACCATCCCAGTTTAAGAACCTGGCTGTATGCAAATTAGTCTGTTCCTGTCCCAGTGCATGATGGGAACAGGACAAACCAAACTACAGAAGCCAATTCTTACACTGGGAAGGAAACAAGCTCCCGGGGACCGGTTTCTGGCATTACAGCCGTCTTCGGCCCGGTTTGCTTGAATCCTGATGGTGCAATGAGCAAGGGTCTCACATCTGAGAATACCCTTCCACGCTTAGGGTGGACAAAAATATTTACAAAAAGGGGTGGTGAGGGACAGAGTCTCTGAATTAAGCAGAAAGCTCTCACCCAGTCAAAAGATCAGGGCTAGATCCAACACCGTTTTTTAGCTCACTGCACCATCCCAGTTTCAGAACCTGGCTGTATGCAAATTAGTCTGTTCCTGTCCCAGTGCATGATGGGAACAGGACAAACCAAACTACAGAAGCCAATTCTTACACTGGGAAGGAAACAAGCTCCCGGGGACCGGTTTCTGGCATTACAGCCGTCTTCGGCCCGGTTTGCTTGAATCCTGATGGTGCAATGAGCAAGGGTCTCACATCTGAGAATACCCTTCCACGCTTAGGGTGGACAAAAATATTTACAAAAAGGGGTGGTGAGGGACAGAGTCTCTGAATTAAGCAGAAAGCTCTCACCCAGTCAAAAGATCAGGGCTAGATCCAACACCGTTTTTTAGCTCACTGCACCATCCCAATTTCAGAACCTGGCTGTATGCAAATTAGTCTGTTCCTGTCCCAGTGCATGATGGGAACAGGACAAACCAAACTACAGAAGCCAATTCTTACACTGGGAAGGAAACAAGCTCCCGGGGACCGGTTTCTGGCATTACAGCCGTCTTCGGCCCGGTTTGCTTGAATCCTGATGGTGCAATGAGCAAGGGTCTCACATCTGAGAATACCCTTCCACGCTTAGTGTGGACAAAAATATTTACAAAAAGGGGTGGTGAGGGACAGAGTCTCTGAATTAAGCAGAAAGCTCTCACCCAGTCAAAAGATCAGGGCTAGATCCAACACCGTTTTTTAGCTCACTGCACCATCCCAGTTTCAGAACCTGGCTGTATGCAAATTAGTCTGTTCCTGTCCCAGTGCATGATGGGAACAGGACAAACCAAACTACAGAAGCCAATTCTTACACTGGGAAGGAAACAAGCTCCCGGGGACCGGTTTCTGGCATTACAGCCGTCTTCGGCCCGGTTTGCTTGAATCCTGATGGTGCAATGATCAAGGGTCTCACATCTGAGAATACCCTTCCACGCTTAGGGTGGACAAAAATATTTACAAAAAGGGGTGGTGAGGGACAGAGTCTCTGAATTAAGCAGAGAGCTCTCACCCAGTCAAAAGATCAGGGCTAGATCCAACATCGTTTTTTAGCTCACTGCACCATCCCAGTTTCAGAACCTGGCTGTATGCAAATTAGTCTGTTCCTGTCCCAGTGCATGATGGGAACAGGACAAACCAAACTACAGAAGCCAATTCTTACACTGGGAAGGAAACAAGCTCCCGGGGACCGGTTTCTGGCATTACAGCCGTCTTCGGCCCGGTTTGCTTGAATCCTGATGGTGCAATGAGCAAGGGTCTCACATCTGAGAATACCCTTCCACGCTTAGGGTGGACAAAAATATTTACAAAAAGGGGTGGTGAGGGACAGAGTCTCTGAATTAAGCAGAAAGCTCTCACCCAGTCAAAAGATCAGGGCTAGATCCAACACCGTTTTTTAGCTCACTGCACCATCCCAGTTTCAGAACCTGGCTGTATGCAAATTAGTCTGTTCCTGTCCCAGTGCATGATGGGAACAGGACAAACCAAACTACAGAAGCCAATTCTTACACTGGGAAGGAAACAAGCTCCCGGGGACCGGTTTCTGGCATTACAGCCGTCTTCGGCCCGGTTTGCTTGAATCCTGATGGTGCAATGAGCAAGGGTCTCACATCTGAGAATACCCTTCCACGCTTAGGGTGGACAAAAATATTTACAAAAAGGGGTGGTGAGGGACAGAGTCTCTGAATTAAGCAGAAAGCTCTCACCCAGTCAAAAGATCAGGGCTAGATCCAACACCGTTTTTTAGCTCACTGCACCATCCCAGTTTCAGAACCTGGCTGTATGCAAATTAGTCTGTTCCTGTCCCAGTGCATGATGGGAACAGGACAAACCAAACTACAGAAGCCAATTCTTACACTGGGAAGGAAACAAGCTCCCGGGGACCGGTTTCTGGCATTACAGCCGTCTTCGGCCCGGTTTGCTTGAATCCTGATGGTGCAATGAGCAAGGGTCTCACATCTGAGAATACCCTTCCACGCTTAGGGTGGACAAAAATATTTACAAAAAGGGGTGGTGAGGGACAGAGTCTCTGAATTAAGCAGAAAGCTCTCACCCAGTCAAAAGATCAGGGCTAGATCCAACACCGTTTTTTAGCTCACTGCACCATCCCAGTTTCAGAACCTGGCTGTATGCAAATGAGTCTGTTCCTGTCCCAGTGCATGATGGGAACAGGACAAACCAAACTAGAGAAGCCAATTCTTACACTGGGAAGGAAACAAGCTCCCGGGGACCGGTTTCTGGCATTACAGCCGTCTTCGGCCCGGTTTGCTTGAATCCTGATGGTGCAATGAGCAAGGGTCTCACATCTGAGAATACCCTTCCACGCTTAGGGTGGACAAAAATATTTACAAAAAGGGGTGGCGAGGGACAGAGTCTCTGAATTAAGCAGAAAGCTCTCACCCAGTCAAAAGATCAGGGCTAGATCCAACACCGTTTTTTAGCTCACTGCACCATCCCAGTTTCAGAACCTGGCTGTATGCAAATTAGTCTGTTCCTGTCCCAGTGCATGATGGGAACAGGACAAACCAAACTACAGAAGCCAATTCTTACACTGGGAAGGAAACAAGCTCCCGGGGACCGGTTTCTGGCATTACAGCCGTCTTCGGCCCGGTTTGCTTGAATCCTGATGGTGCAATGAGCAAGGGTCTCACATCTGAGAATACCCTTCCACGCTTAGGGTGGACAAAAATATTTACAAAAAGGGGTGGTGAGGGACAGAGTCTCTGAATTAAGCAGAAAGCTCTCACCCAGTCAAAAGATCAGGGCTAGATCCAACACCGTTTTTTAGCTCACTGCACCATCCCAGTTTCAGAACCTGGCTGTATGCAAATTAGTCTGTTCCTGTCCCAGTGCATGATGGGAACAGGACAAACCAAACTACAGAAGCCAATTCTTACACTGGGAAGGAAACAAGCTCCCGGGGACCGGTTTCTGGCATTACAGCCGTCTTCGGCCCGGTTTGCTTGAATCCTGATGGTGCAATGAGCAAGGGTCTCACATCTGAGAATACCCTTCCACGTTTAGGGTGGACAAAAATATTTACAAAAAGGGGTGGTGAGGGACAGAGTCTCTGAATTAAGCAGAAAGCTCTCACCCAGTCAAAAGATCAGGGCTAGATCCAACACCGTTTTTTAGCTCACTGCACCATCCCAGTTTCAGAACCTGGCTGTATGCAAATTAGTCTGTTCCTGTCCCAGTGCATGATGGGAACAGGACAAACCAAACTACAGAAGCCAATTCTTACACTGGGAAGGAAACAAGCTCCCGGGGACCGGTTTCTGGCATTACAGCCGTCTTCGGCCCGGTTTGCTTGAATCCTGATGGTGCAATGAGCAAGAGTCTCACATCTGAGAATACCCTTCCACGCTTAGGGTGGACAAAAATATTTACAAAAAGGGTTCTGAGCTGGGATGGGGCAGTGAGATAAATAACGGTGATGGATCAAGCCCTGATCTTTGGACTGGGTAAGAGTGGTCTGTTTAACTCAGACACTCTGTTCATCACCACCCCCTTTTCTAAATCGCCACGGACTTAGGGGCATATGTATCAAAGGATACATTTGCGATTCTCAAATAGCAATTTTTAGAGAATCGCTATTTGAGAATCGCAATACGATATGTACACAAACATTTTTTGCGATTCCCTCGCATTTCTTAATTGCCACTAGCAAATTGCGATTTGAAATTAAGGAATGGCTTCCTATTCATTCTTATGGGCCAAGAGGAATTGGGAATTGCGGGCGAAGTTTGCGAGCACCCAATAAGTTCTTGCAAATTGCGTGCCCAGTTTCAAGGGTGCAAGGGTTCCAAAAGGACACCATGTTGCACCCCTGAAATATGCATGCGTGCATATATGGCACACAGACATGCCCTAAGGGCATGTCTGTGTGCCACATGGCACCTTGAAAAAAGCAAAAAAGTGTTTTTTTAAAGGAAATCACAAATTATCACCAACTTGAAGTTGGTGGTAATTTGCGATTCCTTAAGGCAATATCGCAATTTGCGATGCCTACTAGCATAGCATGAGGGAATCCAAATTGTGATTCTCTAAATGCTTGTGCAAAACCAGGAATCACAATTTTTGCAATTCCTTATTTTGCAAGTAGGTTTAAACTTACCTACAGAGCACAAAGCTAAATTGTGATCGCAAATGCTAAAATTCTGCAAATTTTAGCTTGATACATATGGCCCTTAAATCCTGAGGACATTTGTGCTCTGAAGACTTTCATAGAGGAAACTAACAACACTCAGCAGTTTTTAAATGATAAATGGTCTTCATTGGATTCACGAGTGCTCTTGTATTTCTTCACTAGAATCTGAAGTATCTCTACTCAAAAAACAGGCTGAAGACTTGGGAAATCGGAACAATCTCAGAATTTATGGTCTCCCTGAAAATATTGAAGGCTCCAACACAACCGTCTTTTTTCAAAAAATGTTGCTTAAGCTCTTGGACTTATCTGCTACTCCTCCTCTCAACATTCAGAGGGCTCATAGGCTTGGTCCTAAAACTTCGGCAAAACCAGAAGGTGTCATCATGCTATTCTTGCAATATACAGACCTCCTACAAGTTCTATCTGCTGTCAGGTCCAAAAAACAATTTTTTGGGGAAGGTCATCGCCTATTTTTCTCTTAAGATGTTGCCAAAATTATGGCGGATCATCGGAGAAAATGTCTTGATCTACGTCCTCAATTGCGCTCTATGAATGCTAGATTTGCACTTATTCACCTTTGTCTCTTGAAGGTCACCTATAAAGAGAAGAATACAACTTTTTAGGATCCAGGAATTTCTTCACCACCATGGAACTGGTGTCATGGACACTTCAAAGCCTGCATAAATATTATTTATGGTTCACCTTGTGTAGATTTTCGCTTATCCAAGATGTACATTGAATTTTTTCTCACTTGTATTTTTGTAATGTTTTAATATTTATTTATTTGTCTCTAATATTTCTCTTTTATCTCTTTTTCTAATGTTTTTGCTTTTTACAATGTTGTTTCTTTTTCCTTCCTTTCATATACAGGTGTTTTATACCTTCAACTCCATTATCTATTTGGTCTCCCCTTTATGTCGAAGTTTTCGCCTGTGGTCCCTCAGGAGTTCGGTGGAGCTCGGTGCTATCATCATCATCTTCTGGTGTATTCACTCCACGTTTCGTTTTGTATTTGTAGGTATGTTTTTCAGTCGTCTTTTGTATGACTTCGTTTTTTTCTTGTATGGTTCCTTCTATAATTGCACCTACTCTTTTTCATTTTACCTTTTTACTCCTTATTCTCAAATCTATCTTTCTAAAACATTTGCTACATTTCATTCACTTTTTTTCCATATACATATCTCAATCAATTTTAAATCCTGTTCTTGTAAGCATATTGTTTGTTCATACTTTTCTTAATAAGTTAAATTTCGGGTCACGTAGGCATGAGCGGATTTTGCGGATTGGCAATCCGCGAATTTGCGGATTTGCAAACTCGCAATCCGCAAAATCCGCGAATTCCCGCGAATTTGCGGATTTTTTTTTTTTTTGTGTTCGCCCGTGTTTCTGCCAGTTCGCGAGGGTTTTTACAATTTCGCAATTTGCGAACTTACCTGTCGGGTCGCAAGTTTTGCGAACTTGTTGTTTCTACGTGTCCAACCTGTTTGGGACACTCTTCTTCATCACTGCCACTCTCTGTCACCACTGCCACTCTCTGACTACTCATGCCACCCTCTGGCCCACCCATGCCACCCTCTGTTTCATCACCACACCCTCTGGTTGTCCAGTGTACATTATTTTTGGCAAAGCAAAGCACACCTTCCCTGCCTCAAGTGACCTGAATTAATTTGGGGCTGATTAATGTGTCACAGAATATTTTTTTAGCTGGCACCTGCTTCCTTAGTGCGCCCTGATTAGTGATCTTTTGCACTTGCTAAGTGCTTTCATTGTTGCAAAATTAGTTACAACACCTGCCCTGCCCCAACTGACAATAATGAATTAGGGGCTGATTAATGGATTTTAACTTCCAGCCTGGCTCCTGCTTGTCTCCCTTAGCTGTAATTCAGGACCTTTGTGGCATATGTGTAACTATTCTGAGGTTCAGAGCAGGGTCACATAATAGTTGCAACTGGCAACTGAACTCTGGAGGGGCCCCTCAGGAAGCACTACAGGAAATGGCGACTAATGATGTGCCTGAACTTTTGAACCTGGTAAGTAGTTACTTTCAGTTTTGCTTAGATCGTATTTCTGCAATTTCGCACTTATTCGCGGGGCGCGAACTCACGCGAACAGTGCGAGCAGTGCGAGCAAAATCCGCTGCTCGCGGATTTGCGGATTTTTCAGGAAATTCGCAAATCTCGCGGATTGCGGATTTCCCGAAAATCCGCAAAATCCGCGAGCGGAACGGATTTTCCGCCCATGCCTAGTCACTACCTGGAATCTTAAAGGATTAAATAATCCTATTAAAAGCCAATGGATGCACTGTCACCTAGCAAAGTTAAAAACTGATATTGCTATTCTCCATGAATCCCATTTCTCTGAAGGGGAAGCTGTCAAGTTGAAGAAATGCTGGGTGGGACATGTGTTTAATTCTCCTGCCTTGGGTAAGAAAACAGAGTCTTGATTTTATGTCATAAAAAATTACATGTTTCCGTTGTACATCAGGAAATTGATAATGAAGGTCACTGGCTTATTGTTAAGCTTCTAACAGATAAGATTCCTTTAGTAATTTTTAATGTATAAGCTCCTACTTTGCTTGACAAGGTTTTCCGGACTAATGTATCTGATAAATTACTTTCATATGATGATGATTATATTATATTTGGTGGTGATTGTAATTAAATCCGTGACCCCATTTTAGACAGTCATTCTAGAATTAAAGTTGTTCCTTCTAAAATGCACTCACAATTTACCTCCACAGTACGTCGGAAAGCGTTGGTTGATATTTGGCGACTTTGTCACCCTGACATTAGAGAATATAGTTTTTATTCGGTCCCACATCATTCACAATCCCGTATTGATTACCTGTTCCTAAGTAAATCTGTAGCCCAACATACCAATTAATCTGAAATTGGTTCATTCTTAATCGCAGATCACGCCCCGGTACTTATAGATATTGACCTTATCCCTTTCTCTCCTCACCTAGGAAGATGGCGTTTTAATAATTCCCTACTCCTTAACCCCAATTTTTGTCAAAAATGTAACTCATTTGCTTCTGAGTTTTTTACTATCAACAATACCCCGAATTCCTCCTTTGTAATGGTGTGGGATTCCTTTAAAACAGCTGCTAGGGGTTTTATTCTAAATTTTGTTTTAAAAAAAGAAAAAATCCTTAGAAGCTCAATCCTCTCAATTACTTAATATAATGAAGCAGTTAGAATATACATATTATCATTCTAATACTGAGTCCTCTCTGAAAAATCATATTGACGCTAAACTTACTTTTAATAAATTATCTACTGACGCTGCTTCCAATTTTCTATTAAAAAGTAGTTCTTGCTATTATGGAGGCCAACACAAAATGGGGAAATTACTAGCTAAAAAGTGAGAAAAGAAAGAATGAAAATAGAAACTTTGCAAAGCTCTGCTGTTACTCCTATCTTTAAAGATAAACAGATTTGTTTCATTTTATAAAGATTTATATACTCCTGAAGCAATACCGGATCAGTCTGATCTTCTTTCTTATTTTCATTCAGTTCCCTCCCCTTCATTGAATCACATTGATTTTGAGTCTTTAAGAACTGATATTTCTTTAGCAGAGATTTTTTACGCTGTTTTAGTGTTGCACAGTGGGAAAGCACCTCGGCCAGATGGATTTACCATTGAATTTTATGATCATTTCGCAAAAATCCTTTTGCCCAATCTTTTACTTCTATTTCAATGATTTTCTGATAATGGTTCTTCTAGAGGCACCTTTCAAGAAGCATTGATATGTTTGATTCCTAAGGAGGATAAGTACCACATTCTCTGCAAGAATTATCGGCCTATTTCTTTAGTAAACACAGATTCTAAGATCTTTGCAAAGATTTTGGCACTTCGTATTGATCCCATTTTGCCCGAACTCATTGGCCCTGAACAGATTTTGTTAAGGGGAGATTAGCATCAGACAATTCTTGAGTCCGTTTTAATGTTTTGAGCAAGGCTTCTTCCTTGAATCAACCTATTGCCGCAATTACCTTAGATGCTGAAAAAGCATTTGACAGTATTGGTTGAGACTTTATGTTTCAAGTCTTGAAATGGGCTGGCTTTCCTCTCAAATTAATTGCTTTAATTTCTTTACTATATTCAGGTCCTCAAGCTTCAATTTTTGTTAATGGTAAAAGCTATGATTACTTTCCATTGCGTAGAGGGGTTCGACAGGGATTCCCTCTTTCTCCATTATTATTTGCTATAGCATTAGAACCTTTTTTAAGTAAAATTAGACAGGATGATCATATTGAGGAAAATTAAATTTTGGTCATGTTGTGTTCCCTAGCGCGTACCCCACCGACTCCATGTACCAGCTTGAAGTGCATGTAACTTCCCTCCTGTGCCAGCCATGAAGACGCAAATACATTTGCGTCCAACGTTAACATGTCCTCTTTCAGATCCACCATGAATGGATTATGTAGTCCGTTCCTAAGTATGCTATGCCACCGTCTTTTTGTAATACACTCTACATGTTTTTCCTGCTCTAGCAAGAGTAGGCCCTGAATTCCTGCCATCTGAACCTCTTTTGTGGCTCCTGACTCTGCCCAGGCTACCTCTGTACCCATGAACTCTGTCCTACTTTCAGCGCGGCCCCTCGCGCTCAGCTCAAGCCTGCTTTCTGCCAAGACTGACTATAACCTTCGAGTTATCTGTTCCGCTCCTCGAGAATGCATTCCTGCCTACTAGATCCTGTAAACATCCTCTCTAGCTGCAGAGCCAAAGGGCCGACCTGTCTTAATTCAAGTAATTCATAGCCTCTGTTGCCATGCTTCCATGGAAGGCCCCGTGCCCCACGCTTCACATGTAGACACTTAGGCGCTCATACACGCATCCACAGTTAGCATAGAATAGCTTCTGCCCTAGAGACCTTTCCGCCCAGATAGTATAGTTCCTAAACATCAGATATCAGATATGATAGAAGTACAAGTTGATCTGACATGCCAGACTTCTGTCTCTTTCCGTCAGTGTAAATGTCAAGTCCCCTGCACCCCGTCAATCACACGTCATGCAGCTGCGCGCGCATCCAAGCTTCCGATTTCTGCTGACATTGCAACATTCTGTTAACACCACCCCTTGGTGCCACCCACTTGCGTCACCTATCAGTGACGTTTCTAGCACACACCTCTGGTTCACGCCTAAGTTTACGCCTCTTGATGATGTATTGGTATCACGTGTATAATGTTATCTTGTCTTCTCTCCGCTGTTACGCCTCTTACATTATTCTTTATGGTATAAATCAAGTATATAAGCTATGTATTGTCAATAAACGAGAGCGCTCTATCCCTTCTGACACCCCTGTGGTGGTCAGAACATGATATCCTGATTCCTTTATGAGGAATAAAACCCTTAGAAACTCTAACACCACGGACTCTGTCTTTTTTCATTCTGATTGAGTTATTATTGATTAAGTACTTACCTGCATAGAAATTAAGAGAGTAAATTAATTATTTACGTCATTTTGGCGCCCGAATAGGGACCCCTCCCCCACCTCACGCGCCGGTTGGTGCGTTGCATACTGTGTCCCCTGCCATCAGTTAGATGGAACACACGTGTACTGGCAGGATTTCCTGCATCTCCCTCTGACCCACGGAGGTGACGAAGACTGCGATCAGTGCCCAGACGAGGCGGTGAGGAGTGCGGAGGATCCCGACCAGAGCCTAGCCGAAAGAAGCAAGGTCCGAGGTGTGAAGAGGCCCACCAGTTTTCCGAAGTTTTCCGAAGTTTTCCGAAGTTTTCGGAAGTTCCGAGTCGAGTCCAGTCGAGTTTTCCGAGGCCTTCTGTTTCCGTGCTTCCCGGTGAGTACCATTGCTGGGTCGTATCTAGACGGGTTTGGGTACGCAAGTCCGGTCTGCACTGTTTTTAGGCAGTGTATCTGTACTGTTTAGCAGTATATCAAGTATTCCGAATTCCTGCACTGTTACACCAGTGTATCCGTACTGTTGAGCAGTACATCCAGTATAAGGGGGTAGTCATCTATGTCTTCAATGTTTTTATGTGATTAATGTTGTGGTATGAATGTGACTGTTTAAACGTGTATTATTGTATTTCTTGTGTCAACTAGCTGTAACTCGCATTAAGGAATAAAGATCTAGCGTTCAGTAATAAGTAAGCAAAATGCCGTTTTTCAACAAGTTAAAACAGATAGGAACTAGGAAAGGGTTACTGGAGGAAGAAATTCCTATCCCCCCTAGGGACACTCCAGGCAATTTTATGTATCAGAAACATGGCATAGATGCCATATTATATCTAGATTTATGGGCCGATTATACCAAGCACCTAGACGAAAGACACAGATGGCCTGTCACCGGAACATGGGATGCCGAGTGCATCATGAGGGTAGAAAAGCATTATGGAAAAAGAAAGCTAGACAATCTCAGAAGGACGCCATAGAATTTTGGCGTAAGGAATCACGTAAGCGTGCTGACAAAGCACTCCGTAGAGAAGACAGACTTAAAGAATCAGAAAAAGACCAAGAAAACGAATTAGTTACTGAAGGGATCCGAGTAAAAACAGAACAAATAGACCGTGCCCGAAATAATCTTGTAAACGGTATGTATCTCGCAGCAGATGGCACATCTGAAGCCCAATCAGAGTCACCGAAAAACTTACCGACACCATTGGTTCCAACTAAAGTAATGCATAAAACTACTAAAGACATATTCCTAAACTCATATTTAGAGGATGTAGCACCAGCTTACACCAATCTGCCTGTTCGCGCCCTGCCTACTGACAGGGATGGGGGTGGCACTGCGCCCCCAGATCAAGCCCCACCGGTACCGCGACAGACCTCCCCTGTTCCGCCAGCTCCGCCACTTCCCGTACTCAAGACTGACCTACCGAAACCAATCCTACCTGATTCTACTAAACGACAAATTCAAGTGCAAATACAGACTCCGCGGAGAGATAATGCCCAAGCATCCGCCTCAGGAGGTGCGACTGCGGGTCTTCAGACCCCGCCACCGACACACAGACTCAATTTAAGAGACACGCAGAATCCTTTCCAGTCTCCCCACTCGTCGCGTCTTGACGCATTTAAAGAGAAAATGTCAGTTTGCCGATATGATCCAGTCCCCGGAAGAACCGATCTAATGATATTAGCATCACTACGATTAAGATCTGCCACCGATAGCTTGCTATGCTATGTAGGAATGAAGGAACTTCTCGACAGACTATATAAGTTTATACAGACAGGGAAAGACCCCGACAGTGTCAAAGTTGCCATGCATAAACAGAAAGTTGACACTCAAGCACAGATATTACGATTTTTCATAAATTGTGTAATAAGAGAACGAGACAGGCCCGGGACAGATCAAAGTGAATTAGACGCATTAAATAAGTGGGGTCAAAATATAGCCGACGGAAAGCATGATAAGGGGGCTTGCATAGCCAGTATGTCCCAGAAAATTAGAAAGGCAGTATTGACTGCACACCAGGAAGAGAATGATAAAGCTTCCTCCGAGGAGGAAGAAGAACATGAAACACCAGGAAGGTCTACAGATACTATAGCATATGTAGGTAGGGGAGCCTACCTTAGGAAAGGTGTCCGTCCAGAAAGCAAGAGAGTCCTTTTCTCTGCTTTAACAAATCCGAATTCTTCTGAACATCAGTTCCAGGAAACTGATAAAAGGCTTCGAGACCGAATGGGGTACCATGTACTCAATTCTATGGATGAACAGGAATTAGCCCGGTCAGCCGTGTTATGGGCCGAAAACCCAGACATGTATAATGATGACACGTTAGTGCAGACATTCCTGAACCTTTCCCCAGAAGAACAGAAAATAGCAGGTGTATATATGATTCAGCACCTCCTCATCAAGTTCAGAAATCATCATTCTGATCCAGGTCCCTTACACGAAACATTAGAAGCACTACTCATGGATAGATGGAGAGGTTTTAGTACCAAATTAATACAAATAATTCTAGAACAACGACGTAAGTATAACACCTTTATAAGCTCTGAATATGTTGCCGCCCCGCCTCCAGAAAGGAAAAAGTACCACATGCAATGCGGTAGTGGCATTGAAAGTCAGAATCCCTTACGAGAAGTACACCCAGTTATGGGTACGGATCAACGCTTGAAGCGTGTGTATGTTCACACACCACTGACTAAGTTAGAACTGTTAGAAATGAAGAAATTAGTCCCGTGTCATGATAAAGACCCTGCAGGTTTTCACAGAGAGCTTAAAGACATGTTACTGATGGGTGATTACACGTATGATGATATTATGAAAATGTTAAAGGTACTGTTGCCCACGGGCATTTACGAGAAATTAAAGGAAAAAGATTGGGAGGTGGGAGAGTCAAAGATAGCATGGGCAGAAATAGAAGACGAAGAAAGCAAACGAGTCCCAGGGTTAGGCCTTGGGGACAAGACTAAAGCATTACCAGGTTTAATAGTACAGGTTTTGCCAAGATTATTGACAACTAGAAAGGAAGATTGGGACGCAATCTCGTCCTGTAAACAGAAACAAGATGAAGTTACTAGTGACTTTTATTCAAGATTCGAGAAATGTTTCATTATCAATAGTGGTTTAAAACCTAGTAGCGAGTCATATCCACACCTTTTTGTAACAAAACTAGTCGAGAATGCCCTACCATTAGTCAAAAATAGAGTGTACAAGGTTGAAAGTACTTGGCAAGCAAACACGCCATCCCAGATGTTACAAATGTTACAATATCACCAGAACAGAATTAGGGAAGAACAAGATCAGGAACAGAAACGTATGAAAGACACAAAGATGAAAATGTTAGTAGCTCAGACAGTCCCAGCCGACGGTCATAGAAAAGGTGGGGCCCAGACCAATCATTCTGCCGCCCCCGTTAAAGGGACATGTAATTATTGCAAGCAGCCAGGTCACTACGTACATGAATGTCCAGTCCTGAAACATAACATCGCGACAGGTAAAACTAAAGAAAGACCGCATCCGCCTAGACATGAGCAGGGTCATCAACAGACCTCACAGAACGAACAGCCAATGCAGAATACACATCCTATGCATGATCAGTCCCACACCGTACAGACAGTAGCAGTACCGCAGCCACAACATGCCCAGACACAGCCCATTGCCGCAACTCGGCAAGTATCGCAACAGATGTACCAGTATGCCCAGTCGGCATATCCAGATTATCCCCGATACACATGAAACAGCCTAGAGAGGGAAAGTGATTTGCCTCTTATTGAAATTCCTGTAGATCAAGAAGGTCCTTATGTACACAGTCACGTATTAGGAAAAGACAGAAAATGTTTAATTGACACAGGGGCAAGTCGCACTACTATCAGTCACAATGAAGTCCCAGGGGCACCCCTCTCAGGCTCGCAGAATGTTTCCCTTGGTTTTTCAGGACAGCCTATTGTAAACGAAGTATCAGAACCAGTACCATTAGCTGTGGGTCCATTATCTCGAGTTACAGATTTGTTACTTACGAAATCATGTCCAGAAAATCTGTTAGGAATTAAAACACTGAAGGCTCTAGGAGCTATAATATGCTGTTCCCCGGAGGGAGTCAGACTTTTTCTACGGGATTTCAAGGGTCATTATGTTTTACGTGATTTTGATGTCAGATTGAAAAATGTACCGGATCACTTATGGGCAAAAGGCCCAGCTGATGTAGGTTGTATGCATATCACACCATATCGTGTTACACTCAAGACAGGAGTTGTCCTACCCAGAATCAGACAATACAAGTTACCACCCGATGCTGTAGTGGCTTTACTGAAAATATTTGAAGAGCTTATTGCCCAGGGAGTGGTCGTAGAGACCGACTCCAAAATCTGTAATTCGCCCATCATTCCGATTCTTAAACGTACAGACCGCAATGCACCGCCAGTATATCGGCTGGTGATTGATCTTCGAGAACTGAACAAATGCATTGTACCACAGTACCCTGTGGTCCCCGATATCTCTTCCCTATTGACTGCTATTGATTCAGAAGCAACGTTCTTTACTGTAATCGATCTCAAGAACGCTTTCTTCAGTGTACCTATTGACCCGGAGAGCCAATATCTCTTCGGATTCAGTTTAAATGGACGAAGTTTCAAATTTTCCCGCGCACCTCAAGGATTTACAGAAAGCCCCAGCATCTATAGTCAAGCACTGAAAAGACAACTAGATTGTATCCAAATGCCAGTTAATACCGCTTTACTGCAATACGTCGATGATCTACTGATCACCGCACGAAGTGAGCCCGAATGTGAACAAGCATCTCTGACAGTTTTGCATTTTCTGGCCGACAAGGGACACAAGGTGTCTCCTTCGAAGCTACAATTCTGTGTTCAGCAAGTTGTGTACTTGGGTCACTTGCTGTCCAAAGTGGGGAGACAGCTCACTCCCGATCGCATTCAGTTAATCGTAAACATGCCACGACCCCAGACGCAAAAGGAAGTGCGGGCCTTCATAGGCCTCACCTCGTACTGCAGACAATGGATTCCTCAATATGCATTTCTAGCTAAACCACTCATCCAGTTAACGACACAGGAGGCAGCGACTTCGACTGTCCTCCCTTGGACTCAGGAACACACACAAGCCTTTGAGGAATTAAAGAAAGCATTATGCCAAGCACCAGTTTTAGCAACACCATGTTACAGCAAACCGTTTACACTTTTTGTTACAGAACGTGATGGTACAGCATTGTCTGTCCTCACTCAAGATCAAGCAGGTTCACATAAGCCTTGTGCTTATTTTTCAAGTACATTGGATTCAGTAGCCCAGGCACTCCCTGCGTGCTTAAAGTCAGTAGCAGCAACAGCGTTAGCAATCAGACAAAGCGACTCAATTGTTCTAGGTCACCAGTTAACAGTACAAGTTCTACATTCTGTAGAGGTTCTGTTAAACAGAACCCAGACTCAACACTTGACTATAGCACGACTGACAGGTTACGAATTGACACTATTCCAGCCACACATAGAAATCAGACGCTGCAGTATCTTGAACCCAGCAACATTGTTACCTACAGTTATGACAGATCCAGCTCCACATGATTGCATAGAGATCATTAATGCAGTAACAAAGCCCCGACGAGATTTAACAGATGTTTCATTGACAAATCCAGACCTGACACTTTATGTGGATGGTTCATGTATGAGAACAAGTACAGGAGAGTTAGTGGCCGCGTATGCAGTGACCACTGAAACTGAAGTTAAAGAAACACATCGTATTGATACACTGTCTTCTCAAGCGGCAGAGCTCATCGCTCTGACCCGAGCCTGTATTCTAGCCAAGAACAGAAATGTTAACATATACACTGATTCCCGTTATGCGTTCGGAGTCGTACACGACTTCGGCATGCTCTGGCAGGAACGAGGTTTTCTGACCTCTCATGGCACAAAGATACAACATGGTCCACTCATTCAAGCACTGTTAGAAGCAATACATCTGCCTTCAGCCATATCCGTCATGAAGTGTAAAGCACATACTAAAGCCACAGATTCTGTTTCCCAGGGTAACGACCTGGCAGATCAGACAGCAAAACATACAGCACTGACTCACACTCAGACAACTGACACGACAAAGGCAACAGATCCGACAAACTGTATGACAGTCAGAGATCCCACACTAGATGTTATTGACATTCAGACACATGCTACTCCAGAAGAAATAGAGAAATGGATCGAACTAGGAGGGATCCAGACAGATCAAGGTTGGATGACGAAGGGAAAATCTACATGGTTTCTCCCCGACTCTATGGTTCAAGTCATGATAAATACAGCACATAGTCCTGCACATCTAGGAGAAAAGGCAATGCTAGACAGTTTGCAAAATCCATGGAACAATAAACACTTACGAGCAGCAGCAAAACAGAAAGTGCGTACTTGCATGATCTGTTGTCAGTTCAATCCAGGTAAAAGCGTCCCTGTAGAGCAAGGTGGATTTCATCCTCCCGATCACCCTTTTGAAGTCCTCCAGATGGATTATATCCAGATGGACCGTTGTCGAGGATTTAAATATGTTCTCGTAGTTGTCTGTGCTCTGTCCCGCTGGACCGAAGCATACCCAGTCCCAGATTACACTGCTCCGACCACTGCCAAACAGTTGGTTCGTGAATTCTTCCCACGATACGGCCTGCCTCGTGTCGTGTACTCAGATAACGGTCAGCCATTCTCGTCTGCCTTAATGAAAGAAGTTTCCTTGTTACTGGGATACCAGTGGAAATTCCATTGTGTCCGACATCCAGAAGCCGCAGGCCTTGTTGAAAGGCATAACCAGACACTAAAGATCCGCCTTGCCAAAATATGTCAGGAGAAAGGGGTCGACTGGATAGTCGCCCTGCCAGTGGCACTATTCTATATGAGAATGGTCGCCCATTCGAGATCAGGGCTATCTCCGTACGAGGTGGTCTTTGGAAGACCACCGAATATGTGGGGGACGCCCATTCCTAAAAAGATTACTGATGTTGATTCTAACATGTTGACAGATTACCTTGCCTCCTTGATGTCTGCACTCCAATCATGTCGTTCACAGGTTGCCGCAGCCTTCCCTGACAACACTGATGTAAAGCCACATGACGTCCGTCCCGGGGATACTGTCCTCGTCCGCAATTTCGACAGAAAAAGTCAGTTGGAGCCCCGCTGGAAGTCTCCGAAGACCGTTCTTCTAACAACAAGGACGGCGGTGAAAATCGAGGGAAGAAAGGGGTGGGTACACACGAGTCACATAAAAAAGTTTGCTGGACTGAAACCTGACCTAGACTCGTCCACCCCCACCAAAGACTGTGTTGCAAAAGACTTTACCGAATCGAAACGAGAAAAGACTCCTCAAGAACAATATCGCATGAAATTACGATCTAGCAAGTCAGACAGTTTAATTGTTTAAGTCCTCCCCTAGGTGAATCGGTTAAATAGTTTCTGACATGAATCCCCTAGATCGAGTTAGAGAGAGAGAAGCAAAGAAACGTACATATTGCAAATCACTTCGTAGTCACTGCATAGTGACACTAATAATCATGTTTTTTCTCAGTGTTTTAATTATTGTTGCTAGCATCCTATTGCCTATCTATTACCCTATTTTCAGGCGTGAACAATCTGCTTACAATGTATCTGCTGAACACACTTTTAGTGAGTTACCTCCTCACGAGCTTTCCTACAGACTTGCGCTGCGCAACAATACATTCATTAGTATGTTACATCATTCTCATCAAACTAACAATGCTACAAATTGCTGGATATGTGGCCGACTCCCTCCCTACCAGAATTACAAGGGAGCCCTGCCTCTCTTTCCGTACCCGTTCACTCACAATGGCTCCTGTGGAGCATGGTTTAAGATAATTAATTCTTTAGATCCTGACATTGCTGTTTTCGATGGGGGTTGGGTTTGGGGAAACCTGAACTTGGTCCTGCTAGACGTCTGTCACCCAGATAAGGAGGGACTCCCCACTAGAATAGGAACTGATCTAGAAAATGAAGTGTATGGATTAGGTAATTATACAATTAGCCTTATGATTCTCACTGTCGAATCCGAAGCCACACCAGTTCTACCTATTATGTCAGTACTGCCAGTCACTGGCGAATTATGTATCAAGAAGAAAGGTTCAGTACACTTAGGTCATAGTAAATGCACTACTGTGGTCGAATTCAGTGATGATGGCAAATCATCTTTCAAAGCTATCAGTCATTCTTACTTTGTTTGTGGTCATACCGCATACATTCGTCTACCTCCAGATTGGGATGGTACCTGTTACATTGCATTCCTCCTGCCACCTGTTTTTCTAGCTCCTCCTGATTATCATAGAAATAGCAATCTAGTAAAGAATAGACCCAGAAGAGATGTTCCACTTGTCGACTACACAGAAACGGCATGGGAACAGTACACTGATTTTAATAAAGGATTCTTTTTCTTTTTAGGACCTGTTCAGAATAGTAAATTAATACGCAGATTAACTAGAACACTTGAAGCCGTAGTAAATGAAACTACTTCCGCCTTAGGTAACCTAACAGAAGAGCAGTCCGCTATGCGGGTTGTTGTCCTTCAGAACCGTCTTGTAATTGACGTCATCTTGGCAGATAGAGGTGGAGCCTGTAAGGTCATCGGGTCAAGTTGCTGTGTTTTCATTCCACAAAACGCACCATCTGTATATCAAGCTATCACCCGTCTTCATAAAATTGCAAATCAGATACATCAGAATCCAGGCACCTGGACTTGGTCCGGTTGGTTCTGGACAACGTTAACAGCTTGGGGATGGAAAATCCTATCCTTCCTAGGCATTGGCCTAGTCCTAGTATTCAGTTGCTGCCTGTGCCTGCAGTGTGGGCCAGCGATTTGTGGACTGTGTGCCACCTCTTGTATTGAACATTCCAGTTTTCTCTCTAAACGTGAACGAAAGAAAGAAGAACAAATGATGTTACAAGAACAGACTGATCGATTCATGAGGATCGATATTTCATGAAGGGTCCGTAGGGAACAAGGAGGGAATGAGGAAAATTAAATTTTGGTCATGTTGTGTTCCCTAGCGCGTACCCCACCGACTCCATGTACCAGCTTGAAGTGCATGTAACTTCCCTCCTGTGCCAGCCATGAAGACGCAAATACATTTGCGTCCAACGTTAACATGTCCTCTTTCAGATCCACCATGAATGGATTATGTAGTCCGTTCCTAAGTATGCTATGCCACCGTCTTTTTGTAATACACTCTACATGTTTTTTCCTGCTCTAGCAAGAGTAGGCCCTGAATTCCTGCCATCTGAACCTCTTTTGTGGCTCCTGACTCTGCCCAGGCTACCTCTGTACCCATGAACTCTGTCCTACTTTCAGCGCGGCCCCTCGCGCTCAGCTCAAGCCTGCTTTCTGCCAAGACTGACTATAACCTTCGAGTTATCTGTTCCGCTCCTCGAGAATGCATTCCTGCCTACTAGATCCTGTAAACATCCTCTCTAGCTGCAGAGCCAAAGGGCCGACCTGTCTTAATTCAAGTAATTCATAGCCTCTGTTGCCATGCTTCCATGGAAGGCCCCGTGCCCCACGCTTCACATGTAGACACTTAGGCGCTCATACACGCATCCACAGTTAGCATAGAATAGCTTCTGCCCTAGAGACCTTTCCGCCCAGATAGTATAGTTCCTAAACATCAGATATCAGATATGATAGAAGTACAAGTTGATCTGACATGCCAGACTTCTGTCTCTTTCCGTCAGTGTAAATGTCAAGTCCCCTGCACCCCGTCAATCACACGTCATGCAGCTGCGCGCGCATCCAAGCTTCCGATTTCTGCTGACATTGCAACATTCTGTTAACACCACCCCTTGGTGCCACCCACTTGCGTCACCTATCAGTGACGTTTCTAGCACACACCTCTGGTTCACGCCTAAGTTTACGCCTCTTGATGATGTATTGGTATCACGTGTATAATGTTATCTTGTCTTCTCTCCGCTGTTACGCCTCTTACATTATTCTTTATGGTATAAATCAAGTATATAAGCTATGTATTGTCAATAAACGAGAGCGCTCTATCCCTTCTGACACCCCTGTGGTGGTCAGAACATGATATCCTGATTCCTTTATGAGGAATAAAACCCTTAGAAACTCTAACACCACGGACTCTGTCTTTTTTCATTCTGATTGAGTTATTATTGATTAAGTACTTACCTGCATAGAAATTAAGAGAGTAAATTAATTATTTACGTCAATATTACTGGTTTTCATTTTGGTCCCCATCAGGTTAAAATGTCAGTATAGGCTGATGACATTCTTCTGTATTGTTCTAATCCTGAAACCTCTCTTACTTCGTTTCTTCAACAGGTGGCCTCTTCTTCTAAACTCCCAGGCTATCTCCTCAACGCTGATAAGTGTGAAATTTTAGCTTTAAATGTTTTGTGCCAGAAGCATCTTTTCGAGCATTCCGGGTTCTCTAGGCAATTTTAATTCCTGTATCTTGTAAGCATATTGTTTGTTCATACTTTTCTTAATAAGTTACATTTCGGGTTACAACCTGGAATCTTAAAGGAGTAAATAATCCTATTAAAAGCCAATGGGTGCTCTGTCACCTAGCAAAGTTAAAAACTGATATTGCTCTTCTCCATGTATCCCATTTCCATTAAGGGGAAGCTGTCAAGTTGAATAAATGTTGGGTGGGACATGTGTTTAATTTTCCTGCCTTGGGTAAGAAAAACGGAGTCTTGATTTTATGTCATAAAAAATTACATGTTTCCGTTGTACATCAGGAAATTGATAATGAAGGTCACTGGATTATTGTTAAGCTTCTTATAGATAAGATTTCTATAGTAATTTTTAATGTATACGCTCCTACTTTGCTTGATAAGGTTTTCCGGACTAATGTATCTGATAAATTACTTTCATAAGATGATGAATATAATATTTTTGGTGGTGATTGTAATCAAATCCATTTTAGACAGTCATTCTAGAATTAAATTTGTCCCTTCTAAAATGCACTCACAATTTACCTCCACAGTACGTCACAAAGCGTTGGTTGATATTTGGCGACTTTGTCACCCTGACCTTAGTTTTTATTCGGTCCCACATCATTCACAATCCCGTATTGATTACCTGTTCCTAAGTAAATCTTTAGCCCAACATGCCATTCAATCTGAAATTGGTTCAATCTTAATATCAGATAATGGTTCTTCTAGAGGCATCTTTCGAGAAGCATTGATCTGTTTGATTCCTAAGGAGTCTGTATCCGATTCCGCCTCTGAGTGTGTTAGCAGCTCCACTAGCGCTTACCAAGCTCGTGCAGTTTCCATAGTTAAGTCATTATTCCTTCTCCTGGCCTGCTGAAGTCGAACCATGCTCTCACTGGATGCCCATTTTACAAACTCCTCTCTCCATCGCTCTACACTAGGGCCCTGTTTGGATTTCCACTTCCTTGTCAGTTCTCGCTTCACCAGCAATAATCTCAGGTCAAAGAACTTACTGGTGACCTTAGTACATTTTGTGTGTGGAAACCAGTGCAGTATGCATGCCCCCATGTCAGGCTCCACCTGTCTATCCCTCAACCCATTCAGAACTCCTACCACCTCCTCCCAATATGTTCCGGGCAGCTCCATATCATATGTTGGAGATCCGCTGCCTGGGTGCTACATCTGGAGAAACACGCCGTCTCCACGTGAAAGTATTTAACTAATCTTTTCAGTGGTTAAATAGGCCCTATGTACAATGTAGAAATGAGTAAGCTGGAACATGGCGTTCCGTGTACCTTTCCAAGCCCTTTCTACAATCATGGCCCATGCTGTCTCAGGAATATCCTTTTCCAAATCTGCCTCCCATTTTTCACGCAGCTGTGTCAGTGGTTGCAGTCCCTCCTCCACCATTCGCCTGTATAGGCATGTCACTGCCTTTACCGTCCCCGCTACACTTACCACATACTGACTCGCCAACAATGTCGGGGGGCTCCACCAGCCCAGTCCCCCAATACTTTTGATTCGCTGCAACCAGCGCAGCATGTAGCAAGTAGTCACCTCTAGGCAGGTGTTACATTCTGATCATCTCTTTCCCTGCTGCTCAGCCTGTGTGTGTGTGATGTCATTAGAATGTTCATGTATGCATGGTTTGAATGTGTGATCAGTTTGAATGAGTGGGGCTGAGCAGCTGGATGCTGCTCCCGGTGGGGCCTTCCTATTTACTAACTTTTAACTAATAAACATCTATTTAAGAACATCTACGACAATTGGATCTACTTACATTACAAAGTACTTTTATCATTGCAACAGCATGTCATATCTATCCTGGATCGATTAAAATGGCAGTTCGGCCCCCTCCTCGTATAAATATCCAATCATCTGCAACCCTAGTTTCTCCCACTTCACCAGCATGGTCCAGTCAGCCCCCGTGTGGGAAGGTTGTACACATGCCCAGGGAAATTTCTGGCGCATAACACCACTCCTGCGCTTATAACCGTTCCAGCTGGTCCTGAGCGTTTTCTCCTCACTCGTCAAAGTGTCGAGTCGCAGCCGCTGCCCCAGCCCTATAAACGAAAGAACATGCCTCGGTATCCACCTATCCTCTAGTCCATCTGGACCCCTAAATTCTCTAGCCGTTGCCTGCGTAAGTCACTGTAATTGGGCCGCTAAGTAATACCCCTCAAACTCAGAGACTGCCCACCCCCCGGCACTTCTAGGTCTCATCATCGTGGTCAGGGCTACCCGCCGCCTCCCATTCCCCCACAGAAAGCCCCCTACCATGGATCGCAGTGTTCTAAACATTGAGCTCGGAATGTTGACCGGCAGCATCCTAATATAGTAGAGCAATCGAGGAAGTGCTACCCTACCCGCTAACGAATGCGGGCGAGCGCCCCAGAACGCCATATTCCCTGTAATCCCCCGCACCGCTCTGCCCACATTTCCCTCCAGAAGGTCCGCCTGTTCATGATGAATGTTAGTTCCCAAATATTTCAGACAACATGGCTCCCATCGCAATCTCTCCAGTCCTGCTGGAGCGACCATCGCTCTATTCAGTGGGAAAATGCAAGCCTTCTCCTAATTCACCCGGAGCCCTGACATTTCCCCAAACGTTCGCAACAGCTCTGTCGCTCCAGTGTCTACCTCAGTAGGGTCCGCCAGAAACATCAGCATATCATCTGCATAGAGCGAGCTATAATGTATCTCCCCATGAACCCCTGATCTAGCCCAGATCGCCAGTGGTTCAATCACTAGAGCAAACAATAGTGGGGAAAGCGGGCAACCCTGCCGCGTTCCACGTCCCACTGAACATGACCCTGATACCGTCCCCCCGCGCCCTCACCCGGGTTGTCGCAGAGTCATACATCAGTTGGGTCCAACGTATGAACACTGCGCCCAACCCCACATTACTCATTACTTGAAAAAGAAATGGCCATTCCAGGCTGTCAAATGCCTTCTCTATATCCACCGATAACATCAGGGATCTCAATGCCAGTTTCTGGCATTCCTCCAGGATTCTCAGTAAACGCCTAATATCGGTGGCCGTATTGCGTTTAGGAATAAAGCCCGATTGATCTTGGTGCACTAATTGTGACATATATGGGAGGAGGCGTGTCGCCAGGATCCTACTCAGGATTTTGTTTGTAATCGGTTGTCAGCATGGAGAGAGGGCGGTACACTTTCACGTCTATTGCTGCCCTACCTGGCTGCAGCAGGGGGATGATGATAGCCTCCCTAGTGGCCTCAGGCAGCCTCCCCACCGTATACGCCTCCTTGTGTACCGCCTGCAGTCGCGGTGCCAGGAGGTCCACGTACTTGGAATAAAACTCAATGGGTAGGCCGTCCACCCCCCGGTCTTATTACGGGCCATGTGTTTAATTGCGCATCTAATCTCATCCACCGTGATCTCACCTCCCAGCAATTCACCTTGCTCAAACTCGGTAATACAAGTCCTTCCAAATAATGTTCTATGTTACCAGCATCCACAGTCAGCTGGGTGCTGTACAGATCCGCATAATACTCTAAAAATCGCCCATTAATCTCTACCTGTGTGTATAACAATTCGCCGGTGGCCGCCTCCAAGCCTAAAATTGGCTCGCCCCTTGTATTCTGGTTGGCCAACCCTGCCTGTAACACACTCGATTTGTCCCCCTCCGCTTGTATCCGCGCTCTATATTTCTTATAGTCAAACGAGCGCAGCCTCTCCATCTGTACCGCAACCGGCTCTCTAGCTTCCAGGACCGCTGCACCTATCTCTGGCCTCCCGGACGGGCTCTTTCCTCATCCCTCAGTTTGTCCTCCGCAGCCTCAAGGTCGGCTACCAATGTTTTCCTCACCCCCACCACCTTGCTGATGCAAATGCCCCTAACTACGACCTTAAACGCATCCCACTCTACCGCCACTGACGTTGCTGACCCCTCATTCTCCTCATAGTACTGGGTAATACCCGCCCTCAACTCTTCGCTGAAGACCGGATCCTACAGCACCTCTGGGCTGAGGCGCCAGGTTGGTATAAGTTGCCGCTCTCGACTCCATCGTATCCTCACCAACAACGGGTTGTGGTCAGAAAGTGGCGCTCACACTACGATGCGGGCCACAAAGCAGAGTATAAGGCCGCCCTCAAAACTTACCACACTTCGTGTGATTGTGCCAGAGCCTCCTTTGCGAATTCCTCTCTTCTCACGGCACAGAACAGACCCAAAGCCTTGTTCAAAATGGTGAAAGAGTTGTCAGGTGCATCTTCCGTCCCTAAAGCCCCCTGTCTCGACACCCCCCAGTGTGAAGCTCTGGCCAAATTCTTCGTTGAAAAGATCGAGAAAATTTACGATACCTTCAACTCTCTTCCGCTATCCCCTCACCCCGCTCCTACCTTAGGTTCTCCATCAGCTGAGACCCCCTTTTGCTTCACTTCCGTGCCTCCGCAACTCCTCGCTTGGGAGCCCATTTCTCCTCTGCTTTTAAAAAAGTATCTACAGGACATACAATCTGGGTCCCCCCTCGATCCTTTGCCTCCTCAAATCCTGAGCTCTTTGGATCCTGCCATACTTCTGATTATTCTCAAGGTTTTGAATGCCTCCCTCATTGAAGCTAGCATTCCCAATGACTGGAAACACGCTATGGTGGTTCCGTTATTAAAAAAGGCAAACTTAGATCCTAACAACCCATCCAACTTCCGGCCTATTTCTTTACTTTCATGTTTTTCTAAAATCTTGGAGAAACATGTTAACTCTTTGCTTAGTTCCTATGTAGAAACCTCTAACCTTCTCCATGGCTCCCAATCCGGGTTCAGGGCTGGTTTCTCGACCGAAACCACTCTCCTTGGCGTGTCAGAATCCATCAGGCAAAGGGTGGACAACGGGGAGACCGTGGCACTCATTTTATTGGATCTGAGTGCCGCATTTGACACCGTCTCCCATCCCATCCTATTGTCCACCCTGAGAGAGGTGGGTATCGATGGCACCGCCCTGGCCTGGATCTCTGATTTCCTGTCTAATCGCACGTTTCAAGTTTTCTCTTCTACTTCTGACTCCTCTATTTTTCCTTCCTATCACGGTGTTCCCCAAGGTTCTATTCTCAGCCCCCTGTTTTTTAATTTATATGTGAGACCTCTTGCTTTTTTGGCGGAACAGGCAGGTCTCTCTATTTACTCCTATGCTGATGACACTCAGGTCATCTACTCCCTCTCTACTAATAAGCACCTCCCCTTCTCTTCTCTTCAAGCTGGTCTTACACAGATCTCGGCTTGGATGTTGGAGCACAAATTAAAATTAAACGGGGAAAAAACTGAACTTCTCCTGTTTGGCCATGACACTCCACTCTGGGGCCCACAACATTGGCCTCCGGAGATGGGCCCTCTCCCTACCCCAACCTCTTCTGCTCGCAATCTTGGTATCCTCCTGGACAACCAATTGTCCTTCAGGCAGCACGTCGTGAAAGTTTCCGCCACCTGCACCACCATCATCAGGTGGCTCAGGAAAATCTCATGGATGCTGCCTTCCGACACCCTGAGAACTGTAGTCCAGGCTCTTGTCATCTCTCGCCTGGACTATGGCAACATCCTACTTTTGGGTGCCTGTAAGGAGGTAACGAAGAAGTACCAGGTAGTACAAAACATGGCTGTTCGCCTTATTTGTAATCTACCCGCCAGATCCTCAGCCTCGTCCCATATGCGTAAATTACATTGGCTGAAGATCGAGAGTAGGGTCAAATTTAAGGCACTATGCTTCATGCACAAAATAATGTCCGGAAAAGCTCCTCGCTACTTATCTGCCCTGGTTCAGCACTATCTCCCACCACGCACGCTCAGGTCCTCCACCCAGAACAAGTTCCGGATTCCGCGCATCAAGAGAGCAAAAATGGGAGGGCGCTCCTTTTCCTATCTGGCTCCCTCTCTTTGGAACTCTCTACCTCCCCCTCTGCGCTCCGAAAAGTGCTTCCTTGCCTTCCGCAAGGGAATTAAGACCTGGCTTTTCGATCAGTAAAACTGCTGATGGACCCTCCCACACTTCTGCATACTGCGATTACTCTCAGCGCCGGGAAACCTACGGGTAGCTGTGCGCTTAAGAAATGTAATAATAATAATAATAATAATACTCACTATCTAACACCCTGGAATGGACATCAGGGGTGCACAATATGGCATCCAATCGCAAATGTGGATCATGGATGGCAGAATAATATCAGTAGTAGTCTCTCTCATCCAAGTACTGCGCCCGCCAAGTGTCAATAAGTCCCCAATTAGTTTGCCACATCTTACTCGCCTTAGAATTCCGGTGAACTGGGGCACCTGAGAGCGGAGGGTGAGACCTATCCATTTCTACATCTACTATGGAATTCAAATCCCCCCCTGGTATCGTCGCCCCGGTCAGGTAGGGAGCTAAACTCCCCGACAATGCCTCAAAGAATGTCGGCTGATCAACATTTGGGGAGTACACACTGCACAAGGTCAAATCCACCCCATCCAGTCTCCCCATCACTGCTACAAACCTCCCCTCCGGGTCAATCAATTGTTGTGTTGGTTGAAACGGGATCCCCGCTCTCATCCACACCAGGACACCCCTTACATATGCCGAATAAGTTGTACAAAATATCTGCCCTCGCCATCTCTTCCTTAGAGCTGCTCCCTCAGTATGGTTGATATGTGTTTCTTGGAGAAGCCCCACCTGCACCCCCCCTCACTAGATAGGCATGTATCTTATGGCGTTTTTGCATGGAGTGAAGCCCCCACACATTCCAAGTTATACAGGTCAGATTACATAACGTCCCCATGAGTCATGGTGTCTGTCCCCCATGCCTGCCCTCCGTCGAAGAGCACACCGGCACCCTTAGCTACTCATAAACACAACCCAACCCCCCCCCCCCCCCCCCCTCTGCCACCCCAATTTCCGCCCCCCAGAACAGGCGCTACACCATTACAACCCATCCAAACTACCATTCAAACCACTCCCCCAATACTCTCAGGGAGCTATCCCCACCCAAACTTACGGGAGGGGAACCCTCAGCCTCAACAAACCAGACGCCCAGCAGACCCCCGGCCCGCGCACGACCCCCCAGGAGAATACACTGGTTTCTTCCTGTACCCTGTTGCTTTCAACTTGATGTAACACATGTTCCACTGCCCCCCAACAAACTGCTGGCCTCAACTAGTTCCACCTGATGCAGCCTCAGCCCCCATTGCCCCCCATCCCCCAGCCAGCCCCACATCCACATCCAGCCAGATTCAACATCACCCATCTACGATCTCATCAGATGTCCCAGCAGTCACGTGTGGCAACTTCAAGCTCCCAGGCTCCGAGTGCTCGCTGTCCTCTTCCAAAGACCCCTCGCCAGACTCGGACCGTGCGGGGAGGGGGTTCCCCCTCCATCTGCGAGATGACTGTAACAGCCTGCAACGCCGCCGCCCTTTCCTGGTCCATTTGTGTCTCTGTAGGTCCTTGGGCTGTCATGTGGCGTCGTCGATTCCCCTGCACCCTGCGCGGGCGGGGCCTCCACCCCTGCTCCCACGTTGCTGCCTGGCTCTACAACACCCGCTTTGTACAGCTCCAGCCAGTCCCAGGCCCCCTCTGGGCTGTCATGAAAGGACACCTTACCATCCACCATGACCTTCAAACGGGCCGGATACATCAGAGAGTACTGGACACCTTCCTCCCGCAGCGCTCTCTTGACTGCCATAAACGACACCCTCTTGCGTTGGACTTCGAGCGTGTAGTCAGGGAATAATGTCACCTTGCTATTATCCACTGTGTAGGGGCCCACTGTCCTTGCTCTGTTAAGGAGGAGATCCCTGTCCTTATAATGGAGCAGTCTGGCCACCACCGGCCACTGTTGTCTTCCAGGGGGCAAGGGCTTGGCCGGCACTCTGTGGGCCCTCTCCAATATGAAGAAGGTGGACAGCCCCTCCGGTGCGACCGTCCTCCGCAGCCACCCCTCCAAGAAGTCCACCATGTAGGTCCCCTCCGCTACCTCCGGTAGCCCCACCACACGTATATTATTTCTTCTATTCCGCCCTTCCGCCCGCCTCTCCAGCGTCTGCAGTCGGGTCTGAAAGTCCACCATCCGTGCTTCCATTGATTTCTGTGCCAGTCCCAAGGTTTCCACAGCCACTTCCGTTTGTTTTACTCTATCAGTGAGTTTGGCATGATCCGCCCGGAGTAACCCCAATCCCTGCGACACATGCGCAATTTCCAACTGCAGTGCCTCCCTGGAGCCTGTTATAGCTTTTAGTATTTGATTTACTTGCTGATGAAGCATCCCCTCCGGTTGTGTCGGCAATCCCTTGGAAGCCTCTGCAGGCGCTGAGTCCTCCTTCTGTTCTGTAGGATCTCCCACCTGCTTTCCTCGCGGCTTGCCCATGGTTCCACAGGGCGGCAATCCCGCACGGTTTCAGAATGGGTACGTGCTCCGTGTAGTGGGGTCCTGCAAGACTTTGCCCCGAAGAGGCGGCTGCGGCCGGTACACCCTGTTGCCCCCAACTGCTAGAGGCACTGCGTCTGCGGTCTCTGTGTGATCCGCCAGGTCACTCTACTCACTCCCTGCTCATGGCCCCTTCCGCGTCTATGGCGCCGCCTAGCCTTCCCTCCGTCCAGGTCCTTCGCCAATGGCCACCCTCTCGCCATCACTAGGCTGTGATATCCCGATGATCCTCTATAGCATGCAATCGGCAAGCCAATCACCTGCCTCAGCAGTGACAAGGCTCCAAATGCCTGTGAACAACCACGAGATGAATCAACTGCTCCTGAAATGGGCGCTATAAACTGTTAGGCTCTAATCAGGTCCACGTTCAATACAGCGCACCCTCTTAGATAAGTCTGATGCCCGCAGATACTTGAGAACTCCCTTTGGGCAGGCACCCGAGGCTCAAGGTCCTGCCTCAAGTGGCTGTTCGATACCAAAAGATTCCATGCTGATGGTCATGCAATACCTTCGATCACCGATTAATACATCTCAAGGATTGAACCAAAGCAGGCATGCAGTGCTAACTTAGTCTGGCAGGCGATCTGTGCTCCAGGGCTTCACGGCCGGTTTGTGATCCCTGTATTCAAGGTATTCCATGCTCCTAAAAATCTCAAGGACATGTGACGACGTGTCCTCAAAGGCCAGAAGCAGCTTGTGATCCTATGGCATTCTGAGCAGTCTGAGGACCCACTATCTCAAGGATAGCTTGCTGCACACTTCGCACGGTAGAGCTGCTCCCCAAGGATCCAAAACCTAATGTCCAGGTTCCTGCAACTGCAGCCCTGCAGTCTCCCAGGGCCCTCCGCAGGGTTAACTCCCCCTCACATTCCTTCACGAAAAGTCCAGGTCAGGCCCAACTGCTGCGGCCCATGCACCGCGTAGCGTCTGCAGGCATATCACCCCCTAGATCGCTTTCTCACGGGGCCGGTTCTAGACGCTCCACTCCCCAGCTCAGCTGCCTTCTGCACATCCGTGCCTCCAGGCCGCTCCACCGATCTTTCAACACAACAGGGAGGGGGCCCACCACAATGCCCCCCACTCCTCCTCACCACGGCCAGTTCCAGGGCTCCACTCACGGCAGTTCCGACCTCAGCCGCTGCCTTCCTGTCACCTGGGGGCCCACCGCAATTCAGGGGATGCCCCGGTGAGCGATCCGTGCCTCATCCTCCGCAGTCCCCTGTCCCTGCAGTCGCGCCCACAGCTCCTCCTGGGCACTCCCGGCGCAGGGGGGCGGATGCCCACCGCTAAGCCCTTTGCCCAGCCGCGGCCTCTCCACTCGCGCAGGTCTCCTGCCCGCCGCTCCAATGCCGCAGCGGCAGGTGCACTCCAGAAATCCGCAAGCCCCTCAGAGCCTGCACCGCCTCCAAACTCAGTCACTCCAGGGCTGCCACCATGTTACATTGTGCCCGCTATCAAGGCAGGCGGGGTCTCGGGTCCTCCACTCCGCACCGGACCCCCGCTCCCGCCATCCAGACTTGCCTTTGGCTGCGCCAGGTCAACCCCGCAGCTCAAGGCTCTCGGCTGTGCCTCATCTGGTATGCAGCTCTTCCTGCCAGTCGAGATTCAGAATCCACGCGCCGCCATTTTGGGGTCATTCCGTTGTCCGGGCAGATCGACTTCGTCCCCTTCGCCACGACACCCCGCGGCCGCCGAGTAGCTCCCGCTGCTGCTTCTAGTGACTTTCAGCACCCCGCTGCAGCTATCAGACCCGGTCGCTCCCTCCTCCCGCAGCGTGGCCCGCCCCGAGTGTGCCCAGCCTCCTCTTGCTGCCCTGAGCTCGGCCCCTGCCTCCGGGCCCTGCCTGCCCTCTGTGCCTGCTCGTGCTTAGTACTTGTATCGCCGCTCTTGCTTACTCGTTCCGCCGTCCTTGTGCCCTGTAAGTTTTTGCATTTTTGTGAAGTTTTGCTTTCATTGTGAAGTTGTTCTGTACCTGTACCTTGGCTGTTAGTACTGTAACCCTTTAGTCGCTATTGTGCCCCGTGTCTCTGCTCGTCCCCTGCCCCACCCCGCTCCCTGCCGCTGCTCCCCCGCGGCCCCACCCACGCTCCCTCCAGCATCTCCGCACCGCTGCCCCCTCCTGCCACCCCGCTCCCGCCTCCCAGCTGCTCCTCCCTCGCCCCTCCCCACTCTCCACTTATGGCAGAGTGCATGCGTACGTGCAGCGGGTGCGCCAAAGGCAAGCCCGTCTGCGCCCGTCCGCGCCTGGACCGCGCCCAGCGCCAGGACCCCTGGTCCCAACCGCCGATGCAAGACCACATGACGAACCTACGACGCCGCCACCCTCAACGCACTCAATGCCGGCCGGAACCCTGCCTGCTACCGAGCCACCCCGAGAGGCACCCACGGACCCTTCGCCTGCCAAGCCTGCCGTTTCTCCTGCTACCGGACCTCACCGCACCCACCAAGCCAAGCACCAGCAGCAACCACCTGAAGTGCATCCTGCTCAACACCCGCTCCGTCCACAGACACGCCGTGGAACTCTGGGACCTGCTCGACACGACAGCACAGGACGTCGCCTTCCTCACCGAAACCTGGATGAACGCCTCCTCTGCGCCCGACATCGCCATAGCCATCCTGGACGGATACAAGATCACCTGGAAGGACCGCGTCAACTAGACGGGAGGAGGCATCGCCATCATACACAAGACACCATCCGCATCTCAACTAACTCCGACGAAACCTTCACCGCCGCCGAACACCTGCACTTCCAGATACACACTGACCCCAAGACCACCCTCCGTGGCACCCTCATCTACAGACCACCGGGACCACGCACACAATTCAGCGAAGACATCGCTGACTTCATCAGCCCGCACGCCCTTCCCTCCACCGACTACATCCTCCTGGGGGACCTCAACTTTCACTTGGAGAACAACAACGACAGAAACACCACCGCCCTGCTGAACAACCTCGCCAACCTCGGACTCAAGCAACTGGTGAACACCCCCACCCACTACGGCAGCCCCACGCTTGACCCCGTCTTCTCTTCCAGCAAGCACATCTCCTTCAGCCATGCCACCGGACTCCACTGGACCGACCACAGCTGCGTCCACTTCAGCTTCAGAAGAACTACGACCCACCACCACCCGCAACAGGTCCCCCGCCGAAGCTGGAGCAAGATCACCTCCGAGCAGCTCGCCGCCTCCCTCAGCAAGAACACTCCGACCAGCACAACGGACCCCAACGAAGCAGCCAGCAACCTCACCAAGTGGCTGACCGCCTGCGCCGATGACCTCGCACCACTAAAGAACCCTCCCAGCAGACCCGGCAGCAAGAAAACCCCCTGGTTCACCGACGAACTCAAGGAATCCAAGAAGAACTGCCGCATCCTCGAGAAAGCCTGGAGGCTCGACCACACCACAGACAACAGGACCGCCCTCAAGCACGCCATCCGCAAGCACCATCAGCTGATTCGCGCCACCAAGAAGGCGGCACTCAAAGAACGACTGGACAACAACACCCACGACAGCAAAGAACTCTTCAGCATCGTCAAAGAGTTCTCCAACGCCAGCGCCGGAAACAACGACATCACTCCCACGCAAGACCTCTGCAACTCACTCGCCTCGTTCTTCCACCGCAAGATCGCCGACATACACAACAGCTTCGACGCACAGACCACGCACCCTACCATCGAACCAGCACCCGCCACCACCACCCTCTGCAACTGGACCCCGATCAGCACCGAAGACACCACCCGCACGATGAACTCCATCCACTCCGGATCACCAACCGACCCATGCCCACACCAAGTCTTCAACAAAGCCGACGCCACCATCGCACCCCATCTCCGAGACACCATCAACTCCTCCTTCTACACCGCCACCTTCCCGGAGAGCTGGAAGCACGCCGAGCTGACCGCCCTCCTGAAGAAACCAACGGCGGACCCCACCGACCTCAAGAACTACCGTCCCATCTTGCTCCTTCCTTTTCCAGCCAAAGTCATCGAGAAGACCGTCAACAAACAGCTTGCCGCCTTCCTCGAGACGAACGGATCCCTCGACCCCTCGCAGTCCGGGTTTCAGGCCAACCACAGCACCGAGACCGCCCTAATCGCAGCCACTGACGACATCAGAACCCTGATTGACAACGGGGAAACAGCAGCCCTCATCCTCCTGGACCTCTCAGCAGCATTCGACACCGTCTGCCACTGCACCCTAGTGAAGCGCCTCAGCAACGTCGGAATCCGAGAGAAAGCGCTGGAGTGGATCATCTCGTTCCTCACCGGAAGAACCCTGAGAGTCCGCCTCCCTCCGTTCAGATCGGAGGCCACCGAAGTCATCTGCGGCGTACCACAAGGATCTTCACTCAGCCCAACCCTCTTCAACGTCTACATGAGCCCCCTCGCAGCCATTGCAGCCATCGCACGCCAGCACAACCTCAACATCATCTCCTACGCCGACGACACCCAGCTCATCCTCTCCCTCACCAATGACCCCACCACCGCCAGAGCCAACCTACACGAAGGGATGAAAGACGTCGCCGACTGGATGAGAAACAGCCGCCTTAAACTGAACTCAGACAAGACGGAAGTCCTCATCCTGGGATCATCACCCTCCGCCTGGGACGACTCCTGGTGGCCCCCGGCCCTGGGCACCGCTCCCAAACCAACGGACCACGCACGAAACCTGGGCTTCATCCTGGACTCCTCCCTGTCAATGACCAGACAAGTCAACGGCGTCTCATCCTCGTGCTTCAACACCCTGCGCATGCTCCGCAAGATCTTCAGATGGATCCCCACGGAAACCAGGAAGAGCAGTAACTTACCCCTCCCCCAGCGCCTTGAGACCCTCCCGGGTGAGTAGCGTGCTTTACAAATTCCATGATTGATTGATTGATTGATTGGGGGGTCACAGGCACTCCTTTATATTAGGGTCAGGGTCGGGGTCGGCGCAGAGCTCCGTGCTCACGTGTCCGGTCTCATCTGCCTCTTGGCCACGCCCCCCTTTTGCATCTTGCTTCATATCTGCATTTACTCATTTTCATTTACTGCATCAGGATTAAGCCTACAGCATCATTCTTAGTAACAGAAACAAACCATGCTGCAGCATCAGTCATAGTAACAGAAACAAACCATGCTGCAGCATCAGTCTAAGTTACAGAAACAAACCATGCTGCAGCATTGCTCTTAGGGCCCGATGTAGGTACCAAATACCGGTCGGAAACGGCCGATTTCGGCCGTTTCCGACCGGTATTTGGCCTACTGAGATGTAGGGGACCTTTATTTGTCCGATTCGGTATTTTACCGATTCGGTAAAATTACCGAATCGCAAAAATACCGAATCGGTAATTTTACCGATTTTTTAAATTTGGGATGTAGGTGGGACTACTTTCAGTCCCACAGGCCCTTCAGATTCAGTATTTTAACACCCAATCCAATTGGGTGTTAAAATACCGAATCCAGGTGTGCATGCACATGTGTGCATGCACACCTATGCCATGTGACAGACAGACATGCCCTTAGGGCATGCCTGTGTGCCACATGGCTCACATGCCTGTGTTGGGGGTGCTAGAGGGTGTCAAAGTGACACCCCCTGCACCCTTGCACAAATCGGTAATTACTGAATCGGTAATTACTGATTCAGTAATGCCCATTGATTCCTATGGGCTTCAAGGCCCATAGGAAGCAATGGGGGATACCGAATCGGTATTTACAGAATCGGTAAATACCGAATCTTACAGATTCGGTATTTACCGAATCTAAAATACCTACATCTCCCCCCCTCTAATTTACCACTTCATAAATACCGATTCGGTATGATTCGGTATTTATGAAGTGGTAAATGTAGATTTACCTACATCGGGTCCTTAGTTACAGAAACAAACCATGCTGCAGCATCAGTTGAAGTAACAGAAACAAACCATGCTGCAGCATTGCTCTTAGTTACAGAAACAAACCATGCTGCAGCATCAATTGTAGTAACAGAAACAAACCATGCTGCAGCATAAATCTAAGTAACAGAAACAAAGCATGCTGCAGCATTGCTCTTAGGGCCAGATGTAGGTGGCCATTTACCGACCGGTAACGGCCGATTCCGGCCGTTACCGACCAGTAAATGGTCATTCCATTAGTAGGTGCCCTATTTTACAGATTCTGTAAATTTACCGAATCGGTAAAATACCGAATCGGTATTTTTACCGATTCGGTAAATTGGAGATGTAGGTGGGACTCTTCTGAGTCCCACAGGCCTTACCGAATCGGTATTTTACCACCCAATCCAATTGGGTGGTAAAATCCGAATCCAGGTGTGCATGCACATGTGTGCATGCACACCTGTGCCATGTGACAGTCAGACATGCCCTTAGGGCATGTCTGTGTGCCACATGTCACACGTGCCGGAATTCGGGGTGCTAGAGGGTGTCAAAGTGACACCCCCTGCACCCTTGCAAAAATCGGAATTTGACGAATCGGTAAATACAGATTCGGTAATGACCATTGATTCCTATGGGCTTCAATGTCCATAGGAATCAATGGGCATTACTGATTCTGTATTTACAGAATTGGTAAATACCGAATCTTAACGATTCGGTATTTACCGATTCTGAATTACCTACATCCCCGCCCCCCTCTAATTTACCACTTCTTAATTACCGAATCGATATGATTCGGTATTTTAGAAGTGGTAAATTAGAATTACCTACATCTGGCCCTTAGTTACAGAAACAAACCAAGCTGCAGCAGCAGTTGTAGTAACAGAAACAGATCATGCTGCAGCATCAGTCTTAGTTACAGAAACAAACCTTGCTGCAGCATGAAGCCCCATTTTCCCCAGGACCAAGTATCTTTCAGGAAGTCCATTGCTGAACATGGTCCTTAACCAAAAAGTCACAGGTTCAAATCTTTATGATACTTAGTTTGACCTTCAATGGGTCTCTATTACCTCCCTTTTACCAACGGGGCGGAGGTGCCATTCCCAGTCTCTCGCTGCATACATTAATGTATGCAGGTTGAGCAGAGGGTCTGAGCAGAAATGGCCTCACTTATACTCAGGTGTGTTTCAATTGGTACACAAAGAGTCCTGGCAACATTTGCATTTTTTGTATCTCAGTGAAGTTAAATAAACATGCCTCTTTTAAAGAAACCCCACCTCCTTCTTTTTGTAATGCTTAAAACACTGAAGCAGTGTTTTGTGAAAATGCTCCATCGCCAAATTTGGCCCACTTTTTAGAGTGCCAGGTTTACTTTGGATCCCAATCCAACCATGACAAGAAAACAAATTTGACAGGAATAATACATAAAAAGTTTAACGCAATTTGAAAATGTAGTTTCATTTGTTCCCACTCTCATATTACTTTTAATTATCAATCATGCAGTGATTCAAATTTAATTTAAAAGTTTTCTTAATCTAAACATCCACTGTTGATCAATTTATTTTTGCATAAACCTGCATTTTGCAAAAACGAAGTAGAGCTATTTGCAATTTTTGAAAAATCCTTCTTTCAAAGGATGTTTACTGGATATGTGCAACACACCGCACATATAAACACCACTGAGGGGCGTTGGACCACCAGCTGCTGGGACTAGCTGCCAGCTGGATTGTCTTACATCCTAGGCCAGGGGCATAGCTTCTGGGGGGATGGGGTGTTTGGGGTGTTACACCCCCTTAATAAATTATATCCCTCTGGATCAAGTTTGCGCTATATAAAACTTTATAAATAAAAATAAAAATTATTTAATAGATGGTTGGGTACAGGAACTTGAAGTCGGGTATGGTATGGTGTCTGTCGGATTTCACCTGGGATTTTTAAATACTCACTCAGGCAAAAACACACTCATACACTCTAGTCTCTGTTTTGTAGTTCTTAAAACATGGTTATTTTACAAAATATGGTGTCCTAAGTACTTCTCATAATCCACACTCCTTTCCCTTTCCACTGGCCCTTAAGCCCCCCCATGGCCTGCTTCTCATACGATGTGTAAATGTATTTGAGCTTATATAGCGCACACCTACCCACAGTGGGTTTCCCGGCGCTTGCTTAGGGAACCCGTCCTGGTATTCCCCTGTGAGATAACCCCGGCAGGGTATCCACAAGGTGAAAGCCAGGCATCCCGCCGCGAGGGGCCATTGTGGAGATTAAGCAAGCTATTGCCCAGAGTCGCAGAGTGTGAACCCGTGAGTCGAGAAGGCACCGGAGCGAGAATTATCGAGTCCGTGGAACTTTTAGCCCAAGACCCGCCGAGGCGGGGAATTGAACCCTGGTCCAAGACCGATCTCAGCTTCCGGGTCTGCCGCCTCTAACCCCTGAGCCACACGTCTCCACTCTACTGAACATAGTATGCCAGCGGGATGGTTAGAAAATCTGAAGCTCCATGAAACCCGAGTCTTACTGTCCAAGCTAAGCCCCTGCCTGGTGCCCGGGGCTATACGCAGCCTTATGCATGCAGCAGCTAAAAAGCGGCTCTGCTCCACAGGTGGGCTTTAGATGTTCACACATTTCCTGAGTTGTCATCCCTTAGAGTGTGACCTGTGCCTGCTCATTCCCTGCTATCACCTACAGCTTCTTTTCTTTCCCTTTTTTAATGAAAAAAAGTCCTGCCACGTTAGCAGCTCATGAAGCTGACAAAAGACAATTATTTGAAGTTTTGCGATGCTCATCTTCACAACTTCACATGTCAATTTCAATAAAGTTTCACTCAAAGTGCCACACGTAAGGCATGGATTCCTCACAATGAACGCATGTGTGAGTCACACACAATCTGTAACCTTTGCAGTGATGCATTCCTCTCAAGCTAAAAGGATTAGCAATTTTAAAAACTATCAAACCAGTTTTATTGTCGCACTGGTGGCACAGTGGGCCTGCCCATATTTACAAGGCCTCGGAAAGCCACCCTGCATGGGTTTTCATGACCTTGTTAATATAGCCCTCTTTCACGCATTACTCTGCGTGAAAGGGGCGTTCCATGGGTGTTGCTGTGGGAGTTCCCTCCCAACATTGGGACCTGATGCATTTCCATATTTACACGGTTTAGTAAACCTGGGAGTGCGTCAGATTCCTAGGCTTCCCCAGTGGATTCCTGAGGCACAAAGAGGAAAAATAGCTTTTTTTCTCCTTGCATTTCCCTTTTCTATGTGTGCTGCATTCTGCGCACCCAAGGACCCTTTACCTGCACCAAGGAACCCAACGACCTCAGATGCATCCTCCTCAACACCCGCTCCACCCGCAAACACGCCGTCAAGCTCTGGGACCTCCTCGACTCTACCTCCCCTGACGTCGCTTTCCTGACAGAGACCTGGCTAAACGCTGCCTCCACACCCAACATCGCCATCGCCATCCCGGAAGGATACAAGATCACGCGCAGGGACTGCACCAACGGAACAGGAGGAGGAATCGCCATCGTCCACAGGAACACCATCAAAGTATCGACCAACGCCGACGACACCCTCAGAACCGCCCAACACATGCACTTCCAGATCCACACCGATCCCAACACCACCCTCAGAGGAACCCTCATCTACAGACCCCCTGACCCTGACCACAGTTCAGCGACTCCATCACAGACTTCATCAGCACACACGCCCTCGCCTCCACTGACTACACCCTCCTAGCAGACCTGAACTTTCATCTTGAAAACAACAACGACACCAACTCTACCATCCTACTCGACAACCTCGGACTCAGACAGCTTGTGACAACACCCACCCACATCGCCGGCCACACGCTCGACCCCATCTTCACCGCAAGCCCCCACGTCTCCTTTAACCACACCACTGATCCCCACTGGACTGACCATTACTGCATCCACTTCACCTTCAGTAAGCCCACCAAGCAGAACCGCACCCATCTACTGCCTCAACAATGCTGGAGCAAAGTCACAGTTGACCAGCTCACCACCCCCCTCGCCCAGAACCCACCCGCCAACACCACCGACACCGCCGCCCGCAATCTAAGACAATGGATCGACGACTGTGCCAACACCCTCGCCCCGCTCAAGACACCATCCAACAGCCACACCAGCAAGATAGCCACCTGGTTCACCAAAGACCTCCAGGCCTCCAAAAGAACATGCCGAAAACTGGAGAAGAACTGGCTCCGCGAACGATCACCAGACCGCTTCACCGCCCACAAGAACGCCACCCGGAAACATCACCAACGCATTAGAGATGCCAATAGGGCCTCATTTAAGGACAGCCTAGACAACAACACACACAATAGCAAGGAGCTCTTCAACATCATGAAGGAACTCTCCAACCCCAGCTCTAACACCAACGACATCCCGCCGTCACAAGTCCTATGCTACTCTATGGCTACCTTTTTCCACTGCAAGATCACCGACATCCACGACAGCTTCAGCACCACGACCACCCCAATGTCCACTGCCCCCACCACCATCACACCACCGACCATCTACTCTCCTGGACAGGCGTCAACAACAAGAACACCATCGATATCATGAAGACCATCCACTCCGGCTCACCGCTAGACCCATGCCCCCACCACATCTTCAACAAAGCCAGTGCATCCATCGCACCCCATCTCAGCAAGGCCATCAACATCTCCTTCGAGACAGCTACCTTCCCAGAAAGCTGGAAACAGGCCGAGATCAACGCATTACTCAAGAAACCAAAGGCGGACCCCAAGGACCTCAAGAACTTCCGGCCCATGTCCCTGCTCCCATTTCTGGCCAAGGTCACAGAGAAAATAGTCAACAAACAGCTGACCCACTATCTAGAAGACAACAACATCCAGGACCCATCCCAGTCCGGCTTCTGCAGCAACCACAGCACCGAAACCGCCCTAATCGCCGCAACGGATGACATCAGGACCCTGCTAGACAATGGAGAAACAGCAGCCCTCATCCTCCTGGACATATCAGCTGCCTTCAACACACCCTATGCACACGCATACACAACGCTGGAATCCAAGGAAAGGCCCTGGACTGGACCACATCCTTCCTCACTGGCAGAACCCAGAGCGTCCGCCCCCACTTCCTCTCCAATGCCACTGAGATCATCTGCGGTGTTCCCCAGGGCTCGTCCCTCAGTCCGACGCTGTTCAACATCTACATGGCACCCCTCGCCCACGTCGCCCGTTGACACAACCTCAACATCATCTCCTACACCGACGATACCCAGCTGATCATTTCTCTCACCAAAGGCCCTCACACGGCCAAAACCAACCTCCACGAAGGAATGAAGGCAGTCGCTGACTGGATGGGGATCAGTCGACTGAAGCTGAACTCGGACAAGACGGAGGTACTCATCCTTGGGTCCACCCCCTCGGCCTGGGACGACTCCTGGTGGCCGACCGCACTGGGAACCGCCCGACTCCCACAAACCACGCACACAACCTGGGGGTCGTCCTCGACTCCACCCTCACCATGACTAAGTAGGTCAACGCCATCTCCTCCTCCTACTTCAACACCCTCCGAATGCTACACAGGATCTTCAAGTGGATCCCCACTGAAACAAGAAGAACAGCCACCCAGGCCCTCGTCACCAACAGGCTGGACTACGGTACCGCTCTCTACGCAGGAGCATCGGCCAAACTCCTAAGACGGCTGCAACGCATCCAAAACGCCTCGGCACATCTGATCCTCGACATCCCCCCGCCGCAGCCACTTCACCCCCCACCTGAGAGACCTACACTGGCTCCCCGTCAATAAGAGAATAACTTTCAAACTCCTCATCCACGCACACAAAGCCCTCCACGACACCGGCCCAGCGTACCTAAACAGTAAGACTCAGCTTCTACACCCCCACCCGCAAGCTCCGCTCTGCCGCCCTCGCCCTCGCCGCTGTCCCCCGCATCCGAAATACAACAGCCGGAGGCAGATCCTTCTCCCACCTCGCCGCCAAGACCTGGAACACCCTCCCCACCAACCTACGGCAGACCCAAGACCTACTGGCCTTCAGAAGACTACTCGAGACCTGGCTCTTTGATCAGTAGCAGCGCCCCCCCCCCACCCCAGCGCCTTGAGACCCTCACTGTATGTAGTGCGCTTTACAAGTGTCCTGATTGATTGATTGATTGATTCTAAAAAACATATACAGAACTAGCACTTCCCGGTCTACCCACTGACCTGAAATTGTCAAAAATGTCCCAATGGTTTGCGTGTGATGATAAGTAGAGTTGGCACTGGCATTCCTCAGCAGTGGTATCAGGAACTGTGGACAGTGCCAGCCGAAGTGACGAACTTGGGCCCTGGCACTTACATTTAGCATTGGTGCGGCCCACACGTGGACTTGTTACTGAGCACCGACACGAGTGGTAGTCAGGCGCGCAACGCCCACAGGGCTCAAAGGGCTTCAGCCCCCTCCATTCGTGTGTGTCATGGGGGGCTGAGACAGCTTCCCGGGCACACACACAGACAGTTTTCAGCTTATCACAGCCGGACGCGAGTACTTAACAGGTCTTTAAAAGAACATTTAAGTGTTAACGAGGCTTTGTTGTTTTTTTCACTCCATCTTCACTCTGCCAATTGCTGAATGAATGAGCCCCTCCACCCCAAAATTTTTAGTAGTCCCCCCGAAATGTGGATCTATTTGCGCCTCTGGTGGTACTGCACACTATACAAGGAGATACAGACTGTTCACCACTCAGAACATGGCAGCAATCATCACCGTTATTCAACTGAAGCTAAAATGATTTTTAAAGTTCTTTGGTCTGACTACTCTAAAGCCTTAAAATCATTTTATAGCAATCCATAAAACCATCAACCACCCGTCTTTCTCCTCAGGAGCCGTCTGCCATGCTATTCAGATATAAAATAATGTGAGGTAAATTTGGAAAAGTACATTGCGGCCTTTCCCAGAATCAAACGTGAGTTTTTAGATATCATCAACCACCAACCTATCGTGCGTAAGCACGGACTTTGTACTTATAGTTGTTGCTTACGAAAAGCAAGGCTGGCAGTCACTGGGACTCTTTTACTGCCAGCCTTACTTCTCATAAGTAAAGACTAAGTACAAAGTGTGTGTTTACGCTCCGCTTGCAGGTTTTGAAAACACATAAATAAAAGGCATTGCTATTTACAATGCCAATAGCTCAAAGTCTTGCAAATGCGCAGTGGCATAGCAAGGTCAGGTGGTACCCGGTGCGGAAAATTTTCTTGTCACCCCCCCCACATTAAAATTTTTAAAAGAAGGAAAAATATGTTACTTACAGTTGGCAATACATAATATGTTGACTTGTTGAGGTTAATTAATTGTCAGATGAAGTTATTAAACTCGCTTTAAATAATATGAGAAAAAAAATTAAGTGTTGTGAGCCAAAATGGGTATCTTTTATTTTAAAAACACATATTTTTTGCCATTTTGTCACCCCCTCAGTGATTACATTTGGGGCAGCCTGCACCCCCCCCCCAAAACTCCCCCCCGCACGCCCCTTCCTATGCTTCTACCAATGCGAGACCTATTGCATGGGCTGCTTATGAACTAAGCTTCATAGTAAGTAGGGCTGCCCGCAGGCGCACAAAATCCATTGGGCTCACGGGGCTTCAGCCCCCCTGCCCCGTCGTGTGTGTCAGCCCGGGCTGACACAGCTTTGCGGGCTGGCGATTGTAAGGTCTTGATGGATGGGCCCTAGGCCCTCATGCTGGCAATCAGTCACACGCAGACACAGGACACACTGGAGGTATGGTGCAACTGGCCCAGAGCACGTGGGCTCGGCCTCTTTTATTAATGCTGTGTCACCTGACCAGTGACATCAGTGGTGGGTGCGTGTTAAGTGTGTTCACAGAGACAAGCACTAGAATGCTAACTGACTCTAGGGCATTACATCCCTCCCAAAACTGGTTACAAATTAAACCAAATGGAAAAAGTCCAAAAACCTGTGGGGGAAAGAAAACACAGAAAAGTAACATTGGACTTGTGCTTTCAACGAGTCTCTTTGGCTGCTTGCAAGTCGCAGGCAGTATAGTTCTTGCATTCAGGAATAACAGTTCTCGGTGGCACGGTTCGCAGTTGTTCGGCGGGTTCATTCTTTGTCGGTGCGGTCTGTCCACTGTTCTCAGCCCTGCCTTTGCTTCGCTCTGTTTGTTATGAGAGATAGATGGATGACACAGGTGTCAACAGTCTTCTGGTTCTGTTCTCTCTTCTGGTTTCGTGATGTTTCCGGGCAGGCTTTAGTGTTGACTCTTGGCAGGTGAATAGAGTAGGTGCAAACATCCCTCTCATTAGGATGCCCCTCTCGCCGGTATTCTTCTCTCACCAGATGTCCGGGAGGACCTCTTTGCCAGGTTTCTACTGGACTGGTGTTTTCGGTCGTGTTGCTCCACCATGGCCTTCGGGCCGTGAGCAGGGCGCTCCACAAGCCTCACCGTCGTATCCTAGTTCTACCTGAAGGTTGAGTTGTCGACTCTCTTCATTGCTCGCGAGGCTTTCATCCCCTTGGGTCCTGCAGACGTGCTTCTGTAGCTCTGTCTCCCGTGCGGGACTTGCTGCCACCAGAGTCCCTTGAGGCCTCTGCTTCTTGGGTTGCCACGGGTCGGTGTGTAGTGGTCAGTTCATCAGCCAAATGTGTGAGCACTCTCACCATCCAATCGTCCGCTCAACTTCAAAGGTAGATGTCACCAACAGTCTATCTTGCTCTCATCTGCGTTCGCCATGTGGATGGATGGCTCGTAGGTGGTTGTCTTTGGTCTGCGCTGCCGGTGCTCTTGCCAGGCTTGTCTTCCATTGCACTCAGGTGTTCCAGTGCCTGTCACCTTGCTTCTTTCTGCAGGGGCGGCTTCTTCTTGCAGTGGCAGCGTGCCATTCAGACTTTTCCTTTCTTCTTTTCTTAGTGGCGGTGGCCACTCTGTTCTTTCTTCCTTCTTCTTAACCTGACAGTCGTGCCACTCTGATTACTTCTTCCTTCTTTTCTTCTTAGTGTCAGTGACCACTCCGTTCTTTTTTCCTTCTCCTCGAAATGGCTGTTGTGCCACTCTGATTACTTCTTCTTTTTTTTCTTCTTAGTGGCGGTGGCCACTCTGTTTTTTCTTCCTTCTTCTTGAAGTAGCTGCATTCCACTCTGACTTCTCCTTTCTTCCTTTCCTCGGTGGCGGCATGCCACTCCGATCTTTCTTCTTCTCTTCTCCTCTTCTCGCGACATACCCTGGCCCAATCTTCTTCATCTTCTCTGGCCAGGCTTCCCAACGCAGTGCGTGCACTCCACACAGGTCTTCCTGGTCCTGTCCTAGTCCTAGTCCAAGGACACTGTCTTTTGGTCGCTCAACTCCCAGGGTTAGCGTTGCATCCTTCACCTCCTCTTTCCGTCATTTCCATTATTTGTGAAGTTGAAGTTTGTTGGTCCATGCACGCAGACCGTGAGTTGGCTGAACTTCTCGGACCTTGTGCTGGTCCCTTCTGCCGACCACTGGCAGGTATGCTGCTCAGTGCGACCATCTGGCTGGTCGACTTTGTGCTTTGTGACCAGGCTGAGTGGTTCGGTTGCTTGTGTGTTGAGACATCAATGCTGTGGGTTGTCTGCGCAACCATTTTTCTTTTGCGTCGCAGTTCAACTGCTTTGGCGTGCATCTGGGTGCTCTCTTCGGGTGTTCCCTTGTGATTGCTTCTTTGGGCTAATGCTATCCGCACTGCTGCGCGTTTGCGTCATTTGCTTCCGCACTTCCTGGTGCTGGGTTCCAGAACCATTGTCGGTTCGTGTGGTGGTACTCCTACTTTCGCCATTCTGCTGCAGCGATGACCTGTGGCCACCAGGCATCGCTGTCTTCTCTTCTGGCGTGGTGTAGATGCTTCTTGGGTGTTTGCTTCTGGAGGGTTGCGTCACCACTCCATGAACTTTCTTCTGGTCTTGCTTCTTCTTTGCGTTGTTGGTTGCGATCCTTTGTAATGTCCTGCGTGGAGTTGCTGCACTCCTGACGCGCTTCTGGGGCTTCATGAGCATTTCTTATGTTCTGTCGCGTTCTTGTGCTTCTGGCGCATTCCTGCGCCGTCGCCTTTTATTTTCTCAGGCTGTGTGGTAGCTTGGTGGCGTTCCGGTGTAGCTGTGTTCTTGTTCTCCTGGTGTGTTCTTTACGCTTCTGGCGCGTTACTGCGCCGTCTCCTCACAGTGCCTTGAGTGTATGCCTTGTATCTAGTTTTGCTGACTGTCTCTTGCGTGCTCTTCAGTTCCTTTCTGCTTGGGAGTAGCCACCTGCCAGCAGGTGGTCCTCTATCAGTCTCTGGGCGTCACTCGTGGGCGCTCTTGTGCTGGTTGGGCTGTGTGTTTATCTGGCTTGTCATAGGCTTGTTTCTTTTTTTTCTGGTATTTCACCTGGCTGCTAGTGTCCTATGCTGGGAGTCCGCTGTCCTGTGGCACACCTGGGGCTGCTAGGGCAAAGCTGCAGGGATCACTCGCCTTGCTGCAGGCTTATCTGTAAGCTGTCTTTTCCCCTTCACTGCAGTGTTCCTAAAAGGCCACTAGATGACAGTGCTGCTCGTTCTGATTCTCGGCAGAGCTCTGATCGGCCCCAGGAGTTCCACTCTTGCTGTGGGGGGGGGGGCACCTGAGGAGGAAGAGCCCACAGGCCCGACGCTGCCTCTCTACCACCGCTGGACGGCTTCCCTCTTCCCCCGGTGAGTCTCTTGTGTTTCTTCACTGGGGGCCATCCGTGTCTGGATCGGTCCCAGCAGCTTAGTTCCCGCTGCTGGCGCTTCACTCCTGCTGGGAACCTAGGAGGTGGGGGTGCATTTCTTTTTCCTCCCTGCGGCCACATCCAGCATTTTGTCTCCTTCCTCTGCCTGCGGCAGCCTGTCACTGTCCTCGCGCAGGCAGGGGGGGCACGGTGTAGTGTGTAGCCGTGCAGGGTTGTTAATGCTGCTCTGACCGGCTGCGGGCGAACGTGGTGCACTGATGCTGTTGCCGGCTGCGGGATCACTCCTTTCCCTTCCCCTACCGCCGCAGCCACACGCTTCGTGGGGGTGGGGTGTTGGCGCTCTACAGCGGGTGGGCTCTGCTCAATAGTCAGTTACTTGCGGGTGGGCTCCGCTTCAACTATTCTGCGCCCGGCAGCTCGTCACACGCTGCGGGTGCTCTCTTTCAAGTGCATTCCCCTGCAGCAGCACTTCACACACGCGGCGGGGACGCTGCAGGCAGGCCGCGGGTGGGCTCTGTGAGCCTTGCTTCACTGGGGGCAGTAGCTGGCGTGCTTGCACTGTTGGGGGCACAGTAAATGTTTAACGTCTATAGCGGGTGGGCTCCACTTTTTGGTTTGCACATACATCCGGGCTCACCTTCGGCCGACGGGCCTTTTCGACCACGCGGGCGGGCACCGCGATGGTCTTCCTCGTAACGGGGTCAGTGGCGGCCAGTACAGGTGAGCTCTGGCCGGTCCGCGTTTGCTTCAGGGCACCGTCACGGCAGGGCGGCATACAGCAAGCTTGAGAGGTGCGGGGTGAGCTCCCGGTCACCTTCTCATTCTTCTCCAGGCCCGGGGCTCGACACACGCCCCACGGGCCTCTCGGCGGCCGGCTCGAGTCTTCCTAGGGGGGCCCTCAGGCGGGCAGCATTATCTTCCCCTTTAAGTTTTCTTTTAGCTGGCACGCTGGGCTAGCGTACCCTCGTCGCCATTGTAAGGTTGTGATGGATGGGCCCTAGGCCCTCATGCTGGCAATCAGTCACACGCAGACACAGGACACACTGGAGGTATGGTGCAACTGGCCCAGAGCACGTGGGCTCGGCCTCTTTTATTAATGCTGTGTCACCTGACCAGTGACCTACACACAAAAGGGGAGAGGGCCAAAATAGTTTAAACTCCAATACCCCAGGCCCCCTAAGGCAACCAGATGATCGCACACAAGGGGTATATAGAGTGCACAACTACAACAAAGGAAAATTCCCCAATTTGGAAAAACTGCCCTCACTCACATACTGAAGTATGTGACATGCTTCATCATAGGGCCTGCTACAAACGCCCTGGTGTAGCCATTAGGGAGGGGGAAAAATAATAAATTCCACGTTACAAGATGTACAACACAGTCAGTCAATACGTACAACGAATAACATACATGAGTGATAGAACGTCAATGGGTTTCCCGACCAGTGACATCAGTGGTGGGTGGGTGTTAAGTGTGTTCACAGAGACAAGCACTAGAATGCTAACTGACTCTAGGGCATTACATTGACCATCTAATCGCAGCCGCACCCGAGTACTTAACAGGTCTTTAAAAGACCATTTACTTGTAAATTAGGCGTTTGTTGTGTTTTCATCCCTTCTTTCAGTCACTCTGTCTATGGTCGGAAGAATTAGCCCCCCCCAAAAAAAATTCACTTCCCCCCTCCGAAATTTGGCTCTAGGTGCCCGCCTGGCTGCCGCTAACAACGCAGCGTCGAATGCGGCTTTTGAAGAGGTTTATTTTACTCCAAGCTCTAAAATGTATCTGTGTCTTACAGGCATCCATAAACATTTTGTATCCGTTCCCTAACCAGCAACAACCAAAAAGAGGCATGAAATCACCCCGCCTAATTGCTGGTGGCAAACAAATATACTCACACCTCTTCCACACGCCGACATTTTGCAGCATTTTAAGTCTCCCGTCGTCGTGGCTTTAATATGCCTCGGAGCGAGCTTACCCATAAAGCTTTGCGAGTCTCGAGTGATGTGTGTGCAGTTTTATCACCACAATACATAAAATGGGACGTGACACGCCACGCACTGGTGTGAAGAGGCACGCTCACAAAAGGGAGAGAAAAAATAGAACATCTGCTAGAAAAAAATGTGGAATAAATCTGCAGCTTAAAAAGCCTTAGGCAATTCCAGGGAGAGCTGGCAGTAATGGGCATATTAACCTTACTAACAGAAGGCTCTATCAATCCAGGCATTAATGCCAACAGGAAGGCCATCATTATGAATGGCCCCTACAATTCCAAAATGTGTAACAACTCCTGCACCACACGTATTGGAATTATGAGTTGCGCGTATATTACATCACATCCGGTAAATACGAAGTACCATAAAAGCCCCACCCCTTTGATACATTATAAAGGCCAAACCTAATGATGTTCACAGAGGGCAAATAACCGTAAAAACACTGTAATCGCCATATTCTGCATGCAATGCCCTCTTCTGCTGGCATACCTTGTCATAGGCACAAATAAATGCATTGAATAAATGCTGATTACCTCGGTGTCAGATTTTATCATGGGTGATAATTATAGCACAAGAAACCGAAAACTTGTAATGGTAGCAACATACATGTTAACACTCAGAATACAGATGGCAGACTCACGATTTTTTAAAACTAAAAATGGCTTTATTTGAGCTTTCACCCTCTCAGCCCGTCCTCACTTCAGTTTGTGTTAATGAGGACATTACATTCTACATCAGGACTAGAGGCAAGGATCATGCTTAATCTTCCTTTCCTACCACAATCATTCGCACAAAAACACTGCATTACTACCGAACACATGAAACATCAGAGAAATGGACTACAAAAACCTTGACGGTGGTGGTCTGGCTCGCTCGCTACGCGCCTGACGGGGGCTGGTCTGACCAAACTTGCCAGGGCTGCTTTCAGTTCCCAGTCCGTCCCTGGCTAGTATGTACACACATGATTTCGGGTCTGGCATAGACACCGTTTTAACTCTTTAGCCAGCATCCTGTTTTCCCCAAAAATCATAATAAAAACACATTTACATATCGAAGTTTTTGTTTACATCCCACTTTATCATTGGTCTCTTTTCAGTGCCTTTCACATTTTGCCTCCATCCACTGCTGTCCACTGCAGCAATTGGTTCGCTTCTGTGCCAGCGCTGGTGGGCCAAGTTCTGCTTTTATTTAATGAATTTTATTTTCTTTCTTGACACTTTTGCACTTTAACGTTTATTGGATACACTTGGAAAAATATGAATTAAAAGCAGCCTGGCCCAAGCCAGATTCCTTGTTGAGCGCTGCGAAGTGCGGCCTTGAGACCCCTCCGGGTGAGTAGCGCGCTATGCAAATGTTATGATTGGTTGATTGATTGGCCAAGGATTGGAGGTGGGATCAGAGGCATTGAAGTCAGGAAAGAGCTGCTTTGCTGGAGACTCTCCACCTGCTGGTGGCAGCAGAGTGAGTCTTTCAGGGCAGGGTTGTTGTTACTGAGATGGTTTGTGTGTTGGCAGAGCAGATCTAACTGGCAAGTCTAAAAGATTTGCAAAGTGGTTCTAGGGGACTGGTAGAAGTCCCCTTCAGCCTCCCCAGTCCTCTTTCCCGCAACTGCTGCTTATTACAAATATGTATGTCTTACATACCTCACGGTTGTACTTCCATAAGCTTATTTAATGCCTACTACGAATTAATGCATCTTTAAAATGTTCCAAGGATATACGGATGGGACGACTAATGTATACAGCTCTCATCTTCCTCACTAATATATGTATTATGTCAATATGTGGGTGTGCCAGCAGGCGCGCAACGCCCATTGGGCTCAAAGCGCTTCAGCCCACCCCCCTTTCCCGTCGTGTGTGTTAGCCCGGCTGAGACAGCTTCCCGGGCACACACACCCGCACCTGAGTACTTCACAGGTCTGTAAAAGACTATTCACTGTTAACGAGGCTTTGTTGTTTTTCACCCCTTCTTAGAGCTCTGCATCTCCACTCTGCATATTGCTGGAAGAGTCAGACCCCCAGAAATGTGGCTCTAGTTGCACCTCTCTGTGCCAGTAAGTACTTATGTACGTTGTCACTCTTCTGGACCTAATCAGCGCTATATTAAAAACTGCAAAGTGAAATCCTTGCTGAGCAGGCACTGCGCAAGTCAGCCGAGGGTCTTCAGAACAAATGGGCTTAGACATCTCACTTGACATGTTTAAGAGGAAGAAGCGTGCACTCAAGCGCTTGGCTGTTCACTTACACTTTTTCAGTACCAATAAGCCGAGGTGGGGCCGTCATCTTGTCCTTGCCTGCCCGGGGAGTCTGGACGGTGCCTCACCACTGGCGGCCTGAGCTAATTGCTTTACGCCCCTGGTCGAGGCCTTAGTCCTTGGTACCAAGTGGCTTCCCACAGCGGCCTCTCTGCGTAGACGGAAGCCCGGATGACCACTAGTGCCTCGCTGGGCCTGAACCACCTCTCCATTCTACTCTGGACGATCGGACACTACGGAGTCACAGGGCCTCACTGGCACCCCCCTCTTCCAGCCCGGGAGGTGTACCACTCCTCTGGACTTCTCTACCTCGGAGTTGCCACAGGACTATCCCCCACATGCATCAGGGTAGGCTTTTGCGATAACAACAACAAAAGGTATCCAGGAGTGGTATGCCACTGTGTCTTCCTGTTTTTTCCAGCTTAGGAAGATCCGGAAAATCGCCCACTTTCTGACTACTGAGGCCCTCACCCTAGCACTGTTGGCATTAGTCATCTCTCGGATTGACTACGCCAATGCCCTGTACGCTGGCATCCCACAATATCAAATTAATAGACTACAACTGATACAGAATCAGGCAGCTCGCCTGATTTATCACCAACCAAAACACCACCACGTCCGTCCCCTCCTCAAAGCCCTACACTGGCTTCCAGTCTCAGAGCGCTGTAAGTTCAAACTGGGCTGCCTGACTCATAAATCTTTGGCCGGCATTGGTCCCTTCTTTATTTCCTCTCTCCTGCATCCTTATGCTCCCTCTAGGCTCCTCCGCTCTTCTCATCTTGCGCTCCTCCAGACTCCCCGTTTTAGACGCAAAAAACACGGAGGCCTCAGATTCTCCTTTCTGGCACCTTCATTCTGGAACTCCCTCCCGCTGGAACTGAGACTCTCTCCTTCCTACCTTCACTTTAGGTCTCTCCTAAAAACTCATCTCTTCCGTAGCATCTACACATAAGCCTTCCCCCTCCCGCCCTCTGCCTCTACCAAACAAGTGATCAGCGCCAAGAAACCGTCCGGTGAATGCCGCGCTTTATAAGTAATTTTTACATTACATTACATTACATTACATTACAGGAGTCCCGACTCAGTGTTTTACTCGAGACTTACCACTATGTGACTTAGACTGTGTGAATTCAAGTGTTAACCAACATTCAGTATGCAACTTGGGCAGGAATTTTTCCCATCAGTTGCCGCTCTGTACCACCATTATTTCATCATTTGGGTCCTCCATACCCTGGAGTTTGTACACAGAACCGGTCACACTGTGAGTGGTGTGAGGACTATGTGAGTAAGAGGACCGATGTCATATGTGTTTGTTGGGTGGTGTCTTAAAAGTGATGTCGACAAGGTTTACACTTGAGGGAAGCAGTGCAGTGAGGAAAAAGTGAAGGTGAGTAAAATTAGGTGGACCTGAGTAGAAAAATGGTTTATTGGTTTCTCTCGGACCCCTAAGACTAAAAACAGGTGAAAAAAGTAGATTTAACAATATATCTACATGCAAGTGGTCAACATGTTTCTGCATTTACCAGGAGTGTTCCCTATGCATTCTTCAGGACCATGATATTGCTACTGCTTGCTTTCATAAGTGAGAAATAAAATTTAAAATGGAAAATTTCACCTGAAAATCAGGTGTAGAATCTCCGCCACAGTCTAAAAACAAGTCACGTAAGAAGAAAAGAAAAGAGAAAAACAACATGGAATTATGGAATGCACTACAGACTTTGCGCTATTCCTGTGTTCACGTATATGCATTTTGCACGAACATGGTAACACTCACCCAATGCTTGTGGGGAAGGCGCCTCACCTCACCTGGCAGGAGCTCAGGTAAAATAGGAGCACTGCTCTGTTAGCAAAAGAACAATAACAGGGACATTCAACCGTTTCAGTGGGACATAGCAAGAGAAAACTGAGTTTGTTAAAAATATACTCGGTATCGGACCGAGATCGAGAAATCTACGTGTAACAATAGGGGCCGTAGCGAGGTATAGCCATGTACGCTGCCCGTATTGTTGCTCGAGAAGGACTACCACACGCACTCACCTCTCCGTCAGTGTCTCCAAACGTCCCTCTGGGCTCTTCTGGGGAGGCACCGAACAAGGGAAATGGGCAGGTATATCAGTGGAGATTACTGGGCGAGTGTGATGTATGATGGGAATTGTAGTTCCTCGATAGACGGTAAACAGTGGTATTGGTTTTTTTGAGGAAGACTGTGTAGTGTTATAATGACATCCATGGTATAGGTTCGTTAAGACCATCCTTGTCACTATTCAATTTGTACACCCATTTTTGCTCAATTCTGAATAGAAATTTACCGACATCTGGACAGTGATCGGGTATTGTGAGCTGCTCTAAAATAGTCCATTGGAATTCGCTCGGCCCATGTCCTTTCTCCAAGAAGTGTGCTGTTAAGCGAGTCGCTTGTTTCCGACAGCGGACTGTACTTTTGTGTTCTCCAATTCTTATTTTAGTTTTGCGAGTTGTCATGCCAACGTACCTCTTTGAACACGGGCACGTGATCATATAGATCGTATTTTCGCTGTTACAATTGGTGAACTTGCGCTGTTGCCAAGGGCGCGTTGTTCCGATGTCAACACTGGTGGTTCTCGTGGTTTGAGGGCATGCCGAGCAGTTGCCACAGGGGTGGTGTCCTTGTACAGGTGGCATGTCCCATAAGGTACCGATCTGTCGTGGTGTTTTATTTTTCGGTCTGGTATGGACCAAGTGGTCTCTTATATTTGGTCCTCTCTTGAAGGCAAAAAGGGGTGGCGGTAGAGTATCTCCACTGGTGTTTAGAATAGACCAATGTTTTGTTATGATCTTTCGAACTTCATTTGATCTTGTATGGAACGTGTTAACAAAAGTCATCCTCTGGGTCTTTTCTTTTTGAATGGCAACCTCCAGAAGGGCTTCTCTGTTATTGTTAGAGGCCCTTTTCTTGGACTGGCTGATAATCTTTGCCGGATATTTCTTTTCTCGCAAACATTTGGAGAGTGTCCCAGAATGTTTCTCAAATGATTCCTTGGTTGAGCAGTTCCTTTTTAGTCTGAGAAATTGCCCAAATGGTAAATTTTCTCTTAAAGATCTCGGATGGCAACTTTCAAAATTGAGCAGCGAGTTGCGTGCCATTGGTTTCCTATATAGTTCTGTGTTGAGCCCTTCTTCTGTGACTACAATGAGAAGGTCTAGGAATGGCAATTCCTTCTTGCTGCATTCCAAGGTGAATTTCAGAAATTGATTGCAATTGTTCAACCAGCTATGAAATTCCTGAAGGCTGGTCTCTGAGCCCCTCCATACAACAAGGATATCGTCTATGTATCGCTTCCAAAGTCGGAGCGATACATAGTGAGGGTTGTCTTGATGCAGGATTTTAGTTTGTTCCAGGGCATGGACGTATAAATTCGCCAAGCTCGGCGCGAAAACGCTGCCCATGCTGGTGCCAGACGTCTGGAGGTAGATGGTATCCTCAAATTTGAAGTAGTTTTCCTTCATTGCCAACTCTGCCAATTCCATAATGAAAGAGACCGGAGTGATTGTTTGTAGGTCTCTTTCTTGGAGGATGTTGCCCACCACTTCCAAGGTTTCTGTTTGTGGGATAGATGTATATAGGGACTCTACATCAAAGGATACTAGTAGGTCCAAAGTGGGATCAAAGTCTACAGTTGGAAGGAGTCGAAGCACATCTTTTGTATCCTTAAGATAGGTTGGCATTTCCTTCACAATAGGATTGAGGAAAAAATCAACAAATGTTGAAAGAGGCTCCAGAATAGACCCGATCCCAGAGATGATAGGTCTCCCGGGGGGGGGGGGGTCTCTGGAGTTTGTGCACCTTTGGCAGACAATAAAAATAGGGGATTGTTGGATGGGAAGTGCACAGAAATTGTCCTTCTTGAGGGGTTATCCATCCTTGTGATGTGGCCTCTTCGACCAGATGGTTGATTTTGTTTTTCAATCTCTCTGTTGGATCGTCTTTCAGAGGTCGATAGGATCTGTGGTCCTGTAACTGTCTCAGGCATTCCTGTCTGTAGGTGTCTCTGTCTAGATTGACGATCCCTCCGCCCTTGTCTGCAGGCTTGATTATAATCGATTCATTGGTGGTAAGAGCTTGCAGAGCTAGTTTCTCTTTGTTAGGTAAGTTTACATAAGGTCTTGGTTTCTTGGTTTTGAAGAGTAAGTCAATGTCAGTTTCAACTGCCTCCTCAAAGGTTTGGACCCTTGTTGGTAATCCAATTGTTGTGGGGTTGAAAGTGGAGGGTCTTTTCAGACCAGTGTTGGCAACAGATCCAATATTATCACCAGGATTTTGTTTGGCAAAAAAATAATGGAGTCTCACCTTCCTAAATAGTTTAGAGACCTCAACTTGAGTATTGAATTGGTCACCTTCGTGGGTGGCCACAAAGCCAAGCCCACGATTAAGGAGATTCTCTTCATCATTAGAAAGTACATGGGAGCTCAAATTGATCACGAGGCTTGGTGGTCGGTTGTCCCGCTCGTTCCAGCTCCCTCTTGTGGTATCCTCTTGCCACTCCTCAGGTCCATGGTCGGTTGTTGTAACGGAGTTGCCCAACGGACTTGGGGTCCTTGACCTTGTCTTCTTCTCCCTCTGTTGCTCCTCTGGCCATACCCTAAAAAAGGCTGCTGTCCTTGGATTTGTTGCATTTGTGGTGGGAAGAAGGGATGTCCCATTTGAGGGAAATTAGGGCCATACATCCAGTAAGCCCTAGCAATATCATGGTCCTGAAGAATGCATAGGGAACACTCCTGGTAAATGCAGAAACATGTTGACCACTTGCATGTAGATATATTGTTAAATCTACTTTTTTCACCTGTTTTTAGTCTTAGGGGTCCGAGAGAAACCAATAAACCATTTTTCTACTCAGGTCCACCTAATTTTACTCACCTTCACTTTTTCCTCACTGCACTGCTTCCCTCAAGTGTAAACCTTGTCGACATCACTTTTAAGACACCACCCAACAAACACATATGACATCGGTCCTCTTACTCACATAGTCCTCACACCACTCACAGTGTGACCGGTTCTGTGTACAAACTCCAGGGTATGGAGGACCCAAATGATGAAATAATGGTGGTACAGAGCGGCAACTGATGGGAAAAATTCCTGCCCAAGTTGCATACTGAATGTTGGTTAACACTTGAATTCACACAGTCTAAGTCACATAGTGGTAAGTCTCGAGTAAAACACTGAGTCGGGACTCCTGGATACCTTTTGTTGTTGTTATTGTACGAGTGGGGCATGTATCCAGTATAGAGTCATAAAACAGCCCTTAGACCCTCCCCTAAGTAGTGTGTTTTTGTTAGGCTTTTGCGATGCCTTAATTGCGATTATTAAGGAATTGCTATTATGGAATCGCAAAAGCCTCTGCATGTAGGAATCGCAAAAAACATTCCTAAACATTCCTTAATTGCGACTCACACATGCGAGCCACTCCAAGGACTTTTACAACCCCATTGACCTAGCCCGTTTCTTGGACTTCCTGAGTGACGCCAGCATGGACAAGTCTCTCCCATCAACTTGGATGGCCACAATGCACCAGGAAAGGACTCACCTCGGCGCAGGCGTCAACACGATTGACCCCAATGGAAGAAACAAGACAGTGAGAGGGTGTTATAGAGGGTAGAGGAACTGGCCCATTCTGATGAACAAGACAAATCAATGTCACACATCTCAAACCCCCCACACCTCAGAGAGATTCTGACCCATCCTCCATGAACTGCACAAGAGACACTTCTCACCTACATCCTCAGCCTTAGGGCCAGATTAGTATATTGTCCCTAAATACAGACTTTGCTTTGATTCTAGAGTTCCTTTTCAGACAGTGATTGCTCCTGTGTGCACTGGACAACAGGTTCCTCATTTCCTAGCTTTTGTTTCTTTTCTCCCCCTACCCCGCTATCTTCTCTCATGTTATCCTATCTTATCTCTTACTCTTACCCAGTCTTCTTTCAGTCCCATTCCCCATGTGTAGTCTTTGCTTCGATTATGTAGTCCAAGTACTCTGTTTTGCGGTGTCATTCCTAGGCTACTCCTGGTTTTTCTTCTGTGTCTTCTAGCTGGTGATACAGTGATTTGGATTGTTGTTCATGATCCATGGTGATAGCTGAATTGCTCGTCAGCCGCAGCGCTCATCCTGTGCTGGTCTCTCAGGTTCTTCCCCCCCTCACTATCCAAGCTATGGTTCTTAGTCCTTCATGGTCTTCGCTATTTGTGTCCCCCTCGCCCCGTTTCACCCTGTCACTCACCCCATGCCCATCACTACTCCCCCTGCTTTCCCACCCTCTAGTCCTTCAACCCGCAGTCTGGCCTTGGCATCCAAGGACCCTTCTTCTGTTGGCTGCTCCCATCCCCCCATTTAGACCTTCACGCACACCTCAACTGTCTTCATCTGCCCTCAAATCACCTCCCTCTTCTTCAGAGACCCTCCCATCCCTGACCCAAGACCCCCCCCCCACTCTTCCCCCCCCCACCGCTGGGCTCTAGGCTCCTGTGCTTCCCTCGCCTCCTACGTTAAACCTCTTATCAGCTCCATTACAGCAACATCTGCCAACCTGAGGGTATCTATTTGACTGTACTCTGTCCGCTCTGGCATCTCTGGGCGCCACCCTCTTCTCGTCCCCTTCATTACCATGATGTCTCGCACCCTTACTATTGTCTCAACGTGAATGAGATGAACAACTACATAAAACTTAAAAATATACTATGCCACCTTGCTTCCCGAAAAGCTGACATTGTCCTCCTTCAAGAAACCCACCTCTCCCTCAACGAGACAGAAACACTTAGATGTGATTGGGTGGGAAAAGAGGTCGATAGCTGTACTTCTTTCCATGACCCTGCTCAGTCTGGACCCCACACTTCATCACCACCCTCTAGAGGTGGAGTTGCTATCCTTATCAGGAAGACCCTCCCCTGTTCTGTTTTTCGTACGTGGACAGACGACGAAGGACACTATGCCCTCACGAAGTACAGGGTCAGCTCTATGCTTCTTGAAGTGGGATCCGTATATGCCCCAACTGACCCAAAATATTCCTTCTTTTCCTACCTCCATTGACCCCCTACCAAGCTTAATACATCCAATGCTGTGCTTGGTGGGGACTGGAATTTGGCTCCAGATGCCATACTGGCTCACACAGGCCCCATCGATAAACAGGGTCCTGCTGTGGGACCTCTGATGACCATGGGGTCATGGATATTTGGCTTCTTCCCCATCCGTCAGACAAAGAGTACTTTCTCTCCACTGTCCACGGTTGACAGTCTTCGCTCCACTACTTCCTTGTGTCACATCCAATCTACCCACTGACCCAAAATTCTTCTATCCTAGAGAGCTCCCTTTTGGACCACACCCTAGTCTGACTAGACCTGAACATGCAGGTTCCTACCCACAAACCTTGGCAGTTCATTGTGGCCCGCTACAAACTGCCACAGGAAAAGAAGCTACTTCAATACCACATGGCCACATACCTGGCAGACAACAAGGATTCTGTGGCATCCGCACAAACTCTCTGGGCTGCTGCCAAGGCCACCTTACGCGGGCAACTGTTGAGGGACGCTGCATTAGCTGACAATCAGCATAAGCAGCAGCAGCTTCTACTAGAACAAGACATGTCCTGCACCTGAGAGCACATGGTGATCCCATATGCAGCCACGAGACGTGCCCTGGAGAAGGCCAAAATGCAACTCAACTCTCTCTACACGTCTCAGGCAGAATACACTCTTTATAAAGTTAAAGCCAGTCATTATGAACCGGGGGAGAAAACGGGTAGACTTTCGTCAGAACAGCTCCGACAGAGGGAATCGGCAACAGCTATCCCTGCTATCAGCGACGACTCAGGCTGATTGGTTCGGGATCTACAAGGCATTGCTGACATGTTTGGGGCTTACTATGCCATGTTGTACTAGTCTGATCTTTGGGGCTATGATGACCAAATAGATGCCTTACCATCCACAATAACCCTCCCTAGTCTTAATGACTAAGGCAGAGCCCTCTTAGACAGAGAAAGCACTAATGGGGGGATGGTGCAGGCCATCTCTGGCCTCCCTTATACCAGAGCCCCTGGAGAGGTCAGGCTCCCAGGGGAATTGTACCGATTGCTGAAGACCGATGCTGTGGAACACCTTCACGCTGCCGTCTAGGAAGTGACAGGCAAAGACTCCATTATCGACATGTCCCACAAGGTGGCGATTACAGTCCTGCCGAAGCCCGGTAAAGACCCCCTCCTAGTGAGCATTTTGGCTGCCTGACTCAGACAGGCCATTCCAAGGTTTATCCATGACACAGATAGAATTTGCCCCAGGTAGCTCCTCCCGCAACCACCTTCGCCCGCTAGCTCATCTTCTGTGGCTTTCCAAGGACTCTCAAGAGGCCTTGATGGCCATCTCATTGGACGCAGCGAATTAATTTGATCATACAGAGTGGCAGTACATGTTCTGAGTCCTTAGTAGACTGGGCCTGGGGACAATTTCATCTCGAAAATCCAATGGCTCTGTACCAAGCCTACCCTTCAGGCCAACTGAGGCAGATTTCTATTGAATGTATTTCCGATTCACAAAAGGGTCACATAGGGGTGCCCCCTCATTGCTACTGTTCTTATTCACCATGGCACCCCTAGCAGTGGCCATACGCCAATCACCCCACATCATGGGCATACCTACAGACACCAGTACGGCAAAGTCCCTACTTTATACAGGTGATATTTTACTTACTCGCAAACCTTGACAGATTCATCCCAGCCTTGATGCCTCTTATTTAGTCCTTTTTCAGAATCCAAGGTCAACTGGGTTAAGAGCAAGGCTCTGCCTATGTCACAAATGTGACACAGGCATCTGTTGCTGGTTTTCTGTACCACCTCAAATATTTAGGTATCCTGGTTGTTGTAATTGTATCCTGTTGCCAATGGTATGTTCCGTTTCCCCCATTTACTTTTCTGCCCTTGGTTTCTCCCACTGGGAGCTGAGAGTAGAATGTTGACACCTGTGTCAGTTGTGGAGAGTGGATGGCCAAATAAACAGGACTTCTACTTACTCTGGTTCCTGTCATTTCTACTTCTTAACGCTGGTCAATAGGGGTCGTGAATATATGGCTTCGGACTACCTAGATCTCCTCATAGCTAAAACCAATCTTGAATACACTAAATGGAACTGCCTTAACTTACCCCTATGGACGAGAGCATAAGTGGTCAAAATGGTCATAGCGCGCTGTTTTACTAAGGTCTTTGGAATGCTCCTCCTTTTGGTCCGAGCCCACATTTTAAGAAATCTTTGTTAGATTTATTCCTTTAATTAGGGGCTATGAGACACCTACTATCCCGCTCTAAAATGGTAGAGCACAGGAAATGCGGAGTACTAGGGTTACTCTGTTTAGAACTTTATTACGTCTTACATTTAGCACAAATTCCCCAATTAGGAACAATAACAGACCCCCACTTTCTGGGTCCGCTTGGAGCACACCATGACTGGCGGGGATTCTGGTCTTGATATCCTCTACTGCCACAAGGTTCCCGCTACTCTGATGACTAACCCTATGGTGCGAACAATGGTGTGGGTTTGGAACCACACCCACAAGCTCACTGACAGTTCTGCCCGCCTTCATCAACAGGCTCCTTTGTGGAATAATGCCGCCATTCAAGTGCGTGGCCTCCCTTTCCGATGGCAGACTTCGATGAGAGCAGGGATAGGTACCCTAGGCGATATAGTTCAAAAAGGCAATCTAAAATCATTTGCTGAATTGCATTAGGAGGTCCATATACCTTCCTCATAGCTATGGCATTATTCCCAGCTGCAACACTGCCTCCACGATGCCCTTGGGCCCAGACCATGGAATATCCCAATCTCTACCCTTCGTCAATATCTGGAATTCTGGGGAGATTACAAGGGACTCCTGTCCGGGTTTTACAACCTGCTGGTCCAACACCTTCAATCGTGCCCCCTTCTGTCCTCTCTCCGCCCGACTTGGCAAAATGCTGTTGGCACCCAATACTCGGAAGGAACTCATCACAAACCTGAGCTGGGGGGGGGGGGGGGTGCGTGAGGCTAGAATTAAATTTGGTGTCTTTAAAGTGATTCAAGACGGGCAATGGATCCTCGAAAACATGCGGCAGTGAGACTATCACCCCATTCGCAATGCTGGCGCTGTTCGCAGCCCAACTGCGACACCACACATATTATATGATTGTCTGGCCATTTCTCATCTTTGGTCCCACAGAGGTGACACCCTCAGCCTTGTGCTTACTCTGCCCTCCCCGCTCCGGTTGTCCCTGGTTCTACTGCATGGCACGGGCTGAGATGCTGAACAGCCCAGCCCCACTTCCACCTCCCTCACTTTGAGCCTGGACTCCATTACTCCATATTGCATTTTGGGCCACCTACCTGCCTCTCGCTCTTTGCATTACCAAAATCCTTCCCATCTACTTTCGGTGTCATGGGGAGATCGTCGTTTTCTTGTAGCAGCATCCAAGCTATGGAATGCACTTCCTCTTCACATTAAGACGAGTTCCTCTCTCCTCCAGTTCAGGAAACAAGTAAAGACATGGCTATTTAATCAGTGAAATTATCTGCACAATATGGAAACAAACTGAACGGTCTAGCGCCGAGACGCCTTAGGGTATTCGTCGCGCTCAATAAATGTCATAAATAAAATAAATAAATAAATTCGCCCACCTCTACTCCAGTGTGGAGTACCCCGTAATTTGATATAGAACTTTTAGTAGGGTATCTTGTTCCAATGTTAGTTTCTTATAGGTCGGCCTCCTCAATAAGTATTGTGCTCATTCCCACCAGCATGTGGGTTGGTGTGATGACTCTCCTGTTGTCAGAAGCGCTGGTGCAGATCGACAAATGGGTGGTTGCTCAACAGATGTTGCTGAAAGGAGACTCACATATTATGATGTTGTGCCCAAACAGGGACGGCTGTAGCATTGGTCTTTGTTTTACTAAACACATTTTTAAAAACTAAAAAAAAACATCTGTATGGAGAATATGGTGACCCTCAATGATCTAAACCGGACTTTGGATTCATAACTTGTTGTTGCCTGTGGGTCGCTTTTTCCATTTTGCGAACTTGGAGCACAGCGACCGGACAGTACGTCTTGTGAGCACACTGAGCGTGAGTGGATGTGTACAACTACTGCCAATATCTGTAGAAGTCTGTATTTTCTAATGAGAAATACACTCCATGGACCCGATACTATGGTGAGGGGGCCGACCGGGGCGTGTGCTGGCTGATAGGATCACAGAGCCTTGGGCTAAGTATTGTGGAGTGCAGGAACTTACGGAGGGTGATAGGTCCGTGACAGACACTGCTGATATACTGGAGCAATTTGTCCAATACTACAAAGCAATGTATGGGCATAAGAAAACGGCCAGTGAGCAAGGGGTAGCACAATACCTGGACAATGTGGCCTTGGTCTGGCTGTCAAAGGGGCAGCAGGATTTCTTGATGCACCATCTGACGGCAGACGAGATTAAAGATGCAATAGCTGCACTGCCGAATGGGAAGGTGGCAGGCACGGATGGTCTTCCCTTTGAATTTTACAAAGAATATGCTGACCTGTTATTGCCTCACCTAGCGGCCATGTATGCAGAGGCATTTGAGCAGCGGTGGCTACCTGCCACGCTTAGAGAGGCGTTGATAGTTGCATTGCCAAAGCCAGGCAAGCCGCCGGATAAGTGCGAGTCATACCGACCACTATCACTTATGAACACGGATGTCAAAATCCTTGCCAAGGTTCTGGCGACGCAGTTGCGCCTACTGCTTAATGTTATGGTTCTTCCGGACCAATCAGGGTTTATTCCAACGCGTTCCACGGTCCACAACCTGAGAGCTCTATTTGCTGTCCTGCACTTGCTCAAGCCAGAACTATCGGCGGCGGCAGTCCTGTTAGACGCTGCCAAAGCGTTTGATTCGATCGCATGGCAATACATGTTCGCAGTGCTCCACCGCATGGGGGTGCCTTTTTCACTGACTGGATAAAGTTACTTTATACGGACCCGGGGGCGGGTTAATGGACATGTCTCAGAGGCCTTTCCAATTAAACGAGGCACTAGACAGGGGTGCCCCCTCTCGCCCTTGCTATTTGGCCTTGTGCTGGAGCCGCTGGCGTGTATACTGCGGCAGAGGCATGCCAATTCAGCGCTTTGATTTTTTCAACGGCCATTAGCAGTATCAATGTATGCTGACGATATGGTTCTATATGTACAGGAGCCGGAACAATATTTGGAGGGGGTCATTCGGGAATATGTCCGTTTTGAATGGTTCTCGGGCTTAGTCATTAATTTGGCTAAATCAATAATACTACTGCTCACACACAGTACTGCAATGTTTGTGCTGAATTTCCCTTTGAAGTGGGCAACAGACCCTGTCCGATACCTTGGCATCTGGGTGCATCGGGACCCGCAAGAAGTTATTAGGGCTAACTATGGGGTGGCAGTGTCAAAACTCGAAGACCAGGTGTCTCAGTGGACACGTTTACCCTTGTCTTTCGCGGACAGAGTCGCACTGATCAAAATGGTGGTGCTGCCCAAGTTTTTATATTTATTTGTTAACGTCCCGGTTGGGACACGCTGACAAGGCCCTATGAGCTGGGCGGCTTCGCGGTACCGGATATGCCCTTATATCATTTATGTGCGCAGGCGCACTTTGCCTAATACTGGCAGCTGGTGCCGCCATTCACGCCAAATGTGGCGATCGAGGCTGGCGCGGTCCACCCATTGCCCCTTAAAGCCATGATAGTGAATCCCCACTCAGTGTATGACAAAGGTGAAGTGGATACGGTGTGATGCACAGCTCGCGCATGGGTGGAGCTGGGGAAAAGAGAAGGGCGGCTGCCATTGTACGCTCCTGAAATGCCCTTGTTGTATCATGCTGACATATCGTTGACGAGTGAAACAGGGGCACTTAAGATTCTGCAGACTGCCGGGGTGCAGGTCATGGGCGATGCCTTTATCAATGGGACATTTATCACCCTACAGGACTTTTAAAAAAATGGGGGGAATGAAGCCATGGCCACATTCATCTATGCCAGACTCCGGCCGCAATGCGTAGCTTATACCCGACCTTTCCAGAGGAGCCGGTCGTCTTGGGGGCTTTACAGCTTCTTTATACGGCCAATAATAGAACAAAACTGGTCTCCCGATTATACCATGCTTCGCAATCGGATGAAGGCCCTGCAGTGTCGCACTCCAGAGGTAAAAAGGATGACAGCCTCTCACAACCGCTAACAGATGAAGAGTGGGAGGAAAGTTGTAAAATGACTGGGACTTTTGCTGTCAATGGTAATTTTAAGCTTATACATTATAAATACCTCCACCAGACGTACTACACCCCTGCACAGTCCTATAATTATGGTCTGAGAGACTCTCATTGTTGCGTGCGTTGTGGATCGGAGGGTGCTGATTTTGTACATCTGGCGTGGGCTTGCTCTAGAATATTTTCATTTTGGATGGGAGTGACCGAAGTATTGTCTGCCATGACGGGTGTTCAGATTGGGTGTGATCCCAAAATATGTCTGTTGGGGATAATTTCCAAAATCCCAGCGGGAGAGCGCAAATTGGTGGTGCTCTCACTGCAGTTAGCCAAACGTAGGGTTGCCCTGTGCTGGGGAGGACGGCAGGCGCCTAAATTGAAGCACTGGCTGCTGGATCTGGCATATTGCGGTGATCATCTTACCTGTTATTCGGAGGTGTTGCCGTCAGTGTCTCAGCCGCAAGACATCTGGGGACCTTACACAGCATAAATGCCGACGCGGACGGACACTGCCTAAGTACATGATGATGGATACAGAGCTTTATGTGTGTTGCGTTGTCTGCCTCAAGAATGCCCTACTTTGAGTGATGATATCAATATTGCTTATAGAAGATGTTATAGATGTATCGATTCAACCCCAACTGTTTTTAATTCAGATGATGTTCCTGCTTGATTTATGTAACTGACACACTAATTGATTCTTGTACTATCTGAGAACGGAATGTATGCACACCTCCTGGCTGTACTGTGAGTTTGTTGCCAAAATGATAAATAAAAAAACATTAAAAAAAATAAAAAGAAATACACTCCATTTCAGTGTCTACTTACTTAATCTGCCCTTTTTTGTGATCAAAATGTATATGGGATGATGGCACCTCCCTGCTGTCTAAGGGCTTTAAATCGGATTAATGGCCCATAAAAGGAAAGGGTTCTGGATTTTACCACAGATTCTGGAAATGAGATGTGAGGAAGGTGCCAGTTGTAGCAGTTGTGCATTGATCATCTGAGTAATTTGCGGCCAATGGTACGAGACAAACAAATCAGCAGGAACCTACATAGGACCTCTGTTCAGCAGAGGATAGAGGCACAAGATCTGGATGATCTCAGAAGCATGTATCTGTGTCTTGTTTGTAGACCCTCAGGAAAGACAAGTCTAGTGAAATCATTCGAATCCAGAGGTACAGGGAAAGGAAATGATTGGTCCAAGAGTACACGGTTTGATGTAGTTAGTGAGTCAGGAACAGAACTCTGAAGGACTACCACCGCAGTCAAGAACTTGGCCGCTCAACGGCACCTTCTCTGTGAGGACAAATGTATCCACCTTTCCGGCTGGTACACATGTGCATTTATGACCTGGGAAAACCTCAGAAAAGAAACACTGACAACAGATTATATTAACAAAGAGATCTGTTTATTAAAAAACAAATAAACAGATTTTTGAGAGACCAGACATACTGGTTAAATTCACAAAAGGGTCTAACCTGTGCAAGTACATTCGTGACTTAAGGAGAAAGACGCAAATTAATACACACAATATTCAGGCCTCACTCAGCTTCTCTGCCCACCACCACCTCTTGGTCACTAATCTGTGTCAGAGACCTTTTTAATTCGATTAGAGGCAGTAAAACACAGGACACTTGAGAACAGCTCTCCAGTTGGGTACAATTGAGAAGAACCTATTGGCGTTGAAAAGAGTGAACAGAAACAATTTTCCGTGGCAGCCATTTTGGATCAGGTTTTAAGTAAACACAAACAAGTGTGAATCTGAACTCAAACCTTTGACTTTAACACTGACTCAATGCATTCTCGTTACCGCTGCAACATAGGCTGCTGGATTTAAAATAAGAGTAACCTGGCAATTCAGTTTTATTCTGGAGTAATCCTCATTCGGTGAGGCATTTTAGATAGCCATGTGATCAAATGCATCGTATTAGGTGTACTAGAAAATACAACGCTGTGCGGTAATGCGGTCATATGTCCATATGTTCTCTAGAAAAGGGATAAGTGCACTGGTCGCAATCAACAAACAAGTGCATAGACACAGTCAGACATCATTGAAGGGTGAAAGGCTGTTTTAACCAGTTGCAGGGAGAGGGTTCTATGCTTAATGGGCCTATTTCACAGAACTAACTTAAGACAAAATCCTAAACTTACTCCCATTTTGGTATTCACAGAAGGCACTTACGGTACTCATTTCGGTATTCACAGAAGTTAGGAGTCCTAACTTTAGGACTCCTAAATGCCTTCTGTGAATACCAAAAGTCTTAAAATTAGGATTTCTCAGTTTAGGAGTAGGACGCCTAACTTTACTACTCCTAAACTGAAAAAAATCCTAACTTTAAGACTTTCGGTGTTCACAGAAGGCATTTAGGAGTCATAACTTTACTACTCCTAAACTGAAAAAAATCCTAACTTTAAGACTTTCGGTGTTCACAGAAGCCATTTAGGAGTCCTAAAGTTAGGACTCATAACTTCTGTGAATACCGAAATGAGTAAGTGCCTTCTGTGAATACCAAAATGAGTAAGTGCCTTCTGTGAATGCCAAAATGGTAGTAAGTTTAGGATTTTGTCTTAAGTTAGTTCTTTGAATCGGGCCCTAAGTGGTTATGGAATAGTTCAGTTAGTGAAGGGATGTGGGTAGGGGGGAGGGGTATCACAGTTCTCGGCAGGTTCATCCTTTTGATTATGTTAATCACGTTCATTTGCATAGTGCTTTTTACAATATCTATGTACTATAAACACAAAACATTATTTCCATGAGCAACAAAAGCTCTGATCCAATCATTTAAGTTACAGTAACACAAATATGTTCAGGTCTGATGTGGGTGCAGAGCAAGGGTTTCCAACTTGGTGGAGGATTGGGCCTAGGCCAGATTTTTAGGATATAAACAAATTTACATGTCACGAATTCAAACAGAAGTGAGTTACACAGTCTGGTTATTCTGGACATCTGGTCCTCCTGGAGTTATGCTGGACACCCGGGCTTCAGAAGCAGTCAAGTAAGATCATGTGTTAAGTCCTTTCCCGTTGGCACGTACAGGACTCTCGGATGCACAAATCCCATGCTAACTAGGAGGAACATGGGTCCATCCCCTCAGCTCATAGGCAGGATTAATGTGGAACACTCCCAGAACATTGTATTATTATTTAATGCTACATCTACAGATTATTTTCAATTGGCAGGAAAAAATGTAATCAAACAAAACACATTTTAAGATTACAATGTCTGCATCATGCAACAGACAGGCCCATCTTTAAATCAGATGTTGCAAACCCAGCGTACACTGCTTGGGGCAGAGATGATTTTTTTTTATTGGAAGAGGTATTTGATGGTCTGTGTATTTAACAGGTTTTGTGGTTTACTTTGCAGTTTTCCTGTAGAGTCCAGGGAATCAATGACAATAAAAAAAGTGTTTGCATTGAACAGCAACAATTTCTAGTTAATAAATATTTGATGCTTCTACGGAAATCTCCCTGGTTTTCTTTAAACGCCTTCTGCTCACCCACTGTGTACCTAAGACTTTGAACCTGGGTCTTGGATCACAGCAGACGCCCACCGGAAGTAGGTTTTGTGCGCACACTTCCTTCTGGGCAATCTAGAAAGGAGCTATAGGCTTCCAAGCTCCGCCTTCCTTTCGTGCTGCCCAGCCTCACTTCTACGGTCTCTCCTCTTCCTCCCTAACTTGCCCCTACATCCAGTTATTTGATGCCACTTCTGCACTCTGCCTGGTCTTCTTTCTTGCCTTGCTCTTCCTACGCGCTAGCCCCTACTGCCAGCCCTACTTCCCCTTCATGGGCAGGTGTTATTAGGGCCCTCCTCTTGTCCCCTTCCAAGGGCACCTCGTCTTCCTCTGATGCCAGTTTCTTCTCTACTGGGCGGTTCCTTCCCTCCATGCCAGGTCTTACTCCATTCGCAGCTCCTCCAAGGTCAGACCCTCTCAATCCACACTGAATAGGTCTTGATTACTGTCCCTACTTTTTCACTCCTGTCCTGTGTCAATGCTCCAGAATTACTACATGTTTCTGAGATTTTACAGCTGAGACATTCCTTGACCCTGCATGTTGGCACCAGGCCTAGAAAACTTACCCATCTATGAAGAAGGCACCCAATTCTACCCTGCATGTTCCTCAGCCACACTGCCATCGTTCCCCCAATATCTACCTTTTTTTATTGTCCATCTCTTTCACCCTGTCTTATACACTGAATGTTCACAAAGACACTGCTTGAGTTGCCCACTCAGTTGCTCCTTCCTTCATGCTGCTTTTGTCAGGTCACCTCTCCTGATTGCTCCAAACACCACAGCCTGCCCATCAGCACCTTCTCAATATGTGGGCCACAATACAATGAGACTTGCTTTTCCACTCATGCTTGGCGGCCATTTTTGATCCACTTTTCCCATCAGAGTTTGTTTACCAGCAATGGGCAGTGGGTGCACAGGTTGTTAGAGAGATCCCAAGAAATATTCCAGAGAGACAGGAAGTTGATGCGGGCAAGAGCACGCAAAAGCACTGGAGAATGTTCACCATTTACAGATATCATCTCCACCCAACCCACCCAAACTCCAGTTACAACCCACGATTGTGCAGGGGTATGAATTTCAGTCAACATGTCTTAGTGGCCACTTCATCTGAACTGCATGCCAGTTTGTATGTGCGGGCAGTTAGATGACCTCCACATTTCAGAACAATTTTACAAATCTTGCAAACTCTAGATCCACTGTCTGAGTGGGTTGAACTTTAAAGCTCTTGCCATCCTTCACCCATCTTCCTTCCCATGATTCCAGTCCTGCTTTAGTGCCCCTGCCACTTTTCCTCAGCAATGGATCTCATAAGCCAACTGGTGCTGAAAGAGAAGTCCCTGGTTTACGAAGAGATCATTGTCCTCGCGAGTTCCCTGCCCGGCTGCTGCTAATGTCTGGGTGCCCTGGTCCTGCAGCTGGTCGATCAGCTGGGGAAGTGCCGGGTAGATCCCCTGCACTTGGCAGTCTTTGTAGGTGGCAAAGAGTGGTTTGTTCCTATCGATCACAAACATCTCGTGGCCTCGTTCGTCCCTGTACTCTTCCAGTTGGGCGAACGTGGTGGGCCCATCGGAGTAGTCATTGACGTAGAGAATGTTCTCCTCCTTCTCGGTCTTTTTCCTCTTGTGGTGCTTGCTGTAGATCATCGCGATGAGGAGGAGAGCCGTCAGGGCCAGAAGCGATATCCCGATGGCGATGGTGGTCTGCGTAGCCATACTTAAGGAACTGAACTCCATGCTCTCCATGTCGTACAATGGCTCTTGGCTGATGTCGAGAGGCGGGTAGGACCGGGACTGCTGGTTGGACAGATTGACCATGAGGTGAAAGAGGACCCTGGCTGTGCCTCCGGGGTTAGAGGCCTCGCATTCATACTTGCCCGCGTGGGACATGGTAATATTGTTGAGGAACAGCATCCCACTTCCTGTGTCCGAGTCATACTGTTCCCCCACGCTCCGCTCGCTCAGCTCGAAGGCGCTTCCACCATAAGGCCTCATGCTAACCTTGGGCGGGCCTACTCTGGAATGAGCTACTTTCCTCCAAGTGACCAGCGGTTGAGGGTACCCAGAGGCGTGGCACGACACGCGCAGGTCCTCGCCCAGGCGTGCAGTCATCGCGAGGGGCTCCACCTGCACCACCGGTGGGATGCAGATAAGGCTGTTACCCGAGACATCCACAAGGCTCTGATGGGAGAGGCGGGGCGGCTCGGAGCAGATGAGCTTCCGGTCCAAGGAGCTAAGGAGTCGTTGGCCCTCCTCCTTTATCCAGGCCCGGAGCCAATGCAGAGCACAGTCGCACCGCCATGGATTATCTGTGAAGAAAGAATAATATTAGAGGAATCTGAGCAAGAATTAGCATGCAGAGTTAAGAATCATTCTGTAAAACAACACTAAAAACCTGAAACATGTACATTTACTGAAAAAAGATACATAGCAAAAATAGCATTCGAAAAAAAAAAAATCTGTTGAAAATTAGAAAGTTTATGGTTAAAGCTCACACAGCCTGGTGAACACACTGTAAACGTTTGAGAACCAACCATTTGTAGTAGAGTTTCAAAAACTACCTTTAGGAGAGGATTGGACGGAATAGAAACGATTACCAACAATTAAGATATTCTTATTGCTCATATCAGTCTGAACAATATTATAAGCAGGTAGTGGAGGAATCAAATTCTGAAGAGGGGGCAAGCAAACACTGAAGGGTGATTGATTATGTATATATTTTTTTTTATGGAGGAAAAAAAGAGGACGAAAAGAGGGAGAAAAGAAAACAAAAATGTAAAGAGACAAGAGTGAAAAGAAGCATAAAGAACATGGTCCAAAGCAAACCCAGATGAAAGAAATAAAGAAAGAAGAATAGCAAAAAGAGAGAGACAATTAAAACAAGAAGTGAACAAGAGCTGCAAACACCAACACCTTGAAGTGGCAGCGAGAATAAGAAGAATCTCAAACACAGACAACTAATTCATAAGTAAAGAAAAAAATGTGTATGTTCAGCAGAGAAGATTCAGAGATAATAGAAAAAGGCAACCAGAGAGACAAAGGTGAAACCAGGAAGGTCAGTGGAAAGAGATAAGGAGAGCGAGAGAAAGAGATCAAGAGCCAGAGAAAGACAATGAGAGAATAGAAACATCGGAAGAGGGGGTAGAAGAGAGTGAGAGAGAAAATAAATAAATAAAGGCCAGGAGGAAAAATGAGATAGAATAGAGAAGGAAGAAGAAAGCACAAGAGGAAAAAGTTAGAGGAAAAAGTTAGAGGGAATCGAAGGAGAGTGAGCAAACAAGAAAGATGACAAGCAAGTGAAAGAATCATGCTATTGATCAAACTGAAGTGTAAGGTGAGTGAAAGCTAGATAACCCTTAAGAGACAAAGAAAAGGGGGTGAGGGAAAGAGAAAGCCAAACAAAGATCAACCCTAGAAGAGATAAAATCCCAGACACTGCTGTAGAGGTTTTTGTGCATTTATTATTAATTGTGGCATTATTAACAAAATGCAGAGTAGTAATCTGCACTCAAATTCACAAGTGTGCACTTATATGATGCTACTGCCTTTGAAACGATTTTGATATGACCTGTTAAAGTAACCCCATTATGTTTAAAATGGATCTCATCCTGCTCATTCACGGTTTATTATTTCTGCTGCACGTAGTCAACCAAACCTTGTTTACGTCTGACTGACGTTTACGAAGGATACTCTCTAGCACGGGCTCAGTAATATTCTCAAGGCTTCACAAAGAGAATCCCAAGTGAGAAGAGAGAGAAAGATAGAGAAAGAGAGCGAGAGAAAGAGAATTTAGAGGTGGGTGCTAATTCAGATGCTAAACAGTAGGTCAAAGCTGAGACAGAAAAACAATGATTGGAAATCTCAGCATGGCGTTGAAACCATGCTCAGAGAATGTGGCCCAACATTATCCGCCCTCGAGGCCGGTCAGGCGGGGGGCGCTGCAGTGGTCCCTGGTCTATTAAGAACTAGATGAGACCCACACTGAACCGAAGGCTGCTTCCTGCATGTTACCCGTCAGTCTCAGAACCTGGAGGCTGATCAGAGGCCGCAGGCCTGCCCGGCTGATGGTCTGCAGGTTGTTCTTGCTGAGGTCCAGCAGAGCGAGGGAAGATAGTCCTGCCAAGGCGTGCTCCTCCATGCTCTCGATGTTGTTCTCCTGCAGGTGCAGCTCCTGCAGCCTCTGGAAGCAGAGAAAGGGAGATCAGTGTTCACCTATCGGCGAGGCAGGACGGAGGTCTAAAGGGAGGATGTGGTCAGGATGGGTCAGGCTCCGAGGAGCTGGGAGAGAGACGATGGATGTGCATGAGACTGGTGGAAGCAGCTGGACATTCATGGAGGAGAGTTGGTGAACCAGGAGGATTCATGCATGCAATGGAAACATTAGTTCTATGAAAGTGAACCGATGATGAAAAGGGAGGAGAGCTGATGGACAGTAATATGAGGGTACTAGAAGGAGAACCAATTGTCATGGGCTGGAGGGATGAGCAGTCTGAATAGAAAACATCAAACGAAGCTACACAGCTTACACGGATACAAAGCCCTCACTGCAGGTCTACTGAGAAAGGGGAGACTAAGCCACGGAAATTGAGGGGAAGCAGACGCGAGCAGGAGCACGGTCCCACACACTGGAATAACTGGAATCCACCTCACACGCTACTTAAACCAATGTGCCAGCGTGCTTGCCTAAGGCAAGCCCATCTGCGCCCGTCCGGTCAGACCGGGACCAGGGGCCAGTACCCCTGCCCCTAGCAGCACGGACCTCAGAAATCTGCTAAATTACTCCAGGAAGGCCCTTAACCGAGCTGAGCACATATGCCCCAAGCAACCACGCAAAATGCTTTAAAGCCTCTCCTGAATTCACAGAAGGACCATTTACATGCCTAAAATGAAAACGGTGCAGTCTAGCAACCATAGAACTTACACCCAACACTGGGAAAAATGACTTCAGAACTAAATGCCTGTACTTCAAAGCCAGATCCTTACCTAAACACTCCCTGGAGATCTGGGATACCATTAATAAAACAAACCCCGACCTAGTTTTTATAACCGAAACCTGGCTAGATGAGAACAACGGCCCTGATCTAGCCAGCGCACTCCCCCCATAGTATAAAACCTAACGTCAAGATAGGCAAGGGAAAAGTAGAGGGGGACTTTCCAGAATATTCAGGGACAACCTCAACCGCCTCCCTATTACAACAGCTCAGTATGATGAATACAAACTACTAGCATTTCAAGTATCCAAAGATAACCACACCCTACTAGGGGGAGCAGTAATCTATAAACCCCCGGCCACCATGCCGATTTCAGCGCAAGGCTGCTCACACAAACTTTTCCCGCTTGCCTCAAATATAAAAGCTTGCTGGTGATTGGGGATTTTAATATTCACTTTGATAAACCAGACAACTCAGCGGCTATACATCTAAACGATGACATGCTAATTCTCCAACTCAAACAATGGATCTAAGGCCCCACACATAATGCAAGCCACACACTAGATCTGCTGTTCTCTAACATTGAAACTACCTCGATCGAGAAGATCCAACCAGTGATATGGATGGACCAATCACTGGTCTCCTTCTCATTTGCCCAACCTACATTACCCACCAGACCGTCTCTACCAATGTCCGAATTCTACAGACCCTGGAAACTTGTCACTCCAGAAGCATTTGAACTCCATTGGCCAACAGACATCAACCTAGAACACCTAGGTACTCCCCTCACCAACAAAGGCACTCTGAATCTCGAAACCGAGATCATTTATACCCTGGACCTATGCACCCCCAAAATTACATCTAAATCCATAAAAAGAACCATCTCTGAAAAATTGTATACTCCAGAAATCAAAGCACTAAAAAAGAATTGCAAAACCAGGGAACACACTTGGAGAATGTCCCGATTAGACGCTGACAAACTAGCTTATAAAGCGGTGCTTAGAACCTACAAGCACACCATAAAAAATGCAAAAAAACACACTATGCACAAAGAATAAGCAACAGCGGCAACTCAGCCAAGGAACTATACAAAATCATAAAAGAACTGTGCAAACCTATTTGCATGTCCCAAACACTGCACCCCTCAACAGAGAACTGTGAAATGACTAGCAACTTTTTCACAGATAAAGCAGAGAAGATATACTCTACGTTCAACTTAAACACCTCAATGATCCCCACCAGTAGGAAAGAAACAGATTTTTCTCCTAACAATCTTGGTAACCTAAATAACTTCGCCCCGATATCAGCAGCATGATGCCAGAACCATGATGGAAATCAAATCTGGGTCCTCTCTCGACCACTGTCCACGTTTTATCTTTAGAAAGCTCACATCCAAGCCATAGTCACCCTCTACTAAAAAAAGCAGGAACGAATGTAACAAACCAGATCAACTATAGACCCATCTCTCAACTTCCATATCTCTCTAAAGTGCTGGAGAAGTTGATTAACAGACAGCTATCAAAATATCTAGAGTATAACAACCTGTTGGGCCCCTCCCAAACAGGATTCAGGGCCACCAATAGCACAGAGGCACTGTTGGCCGTCACAGACAATATCAGGAACTCATTGGACCAAGGCAAAGCTGTGGCCCTGATCCTGTTGAACCTGTCTGCAGCATTCAACACGGTCACCCACCATCTCCTACTAGAAAACCTACAAGAAAAAGAGATAAACGGGACAGCCCTTGAATGGCTCAGCCCTTTTCTGCACAACAGAACGAAAATGGTACTACTAGGAGCCTTCTCTTCCAAACCTAAACAACTGAAATGCGGTGTCCCGCAAGGAGCATCCCTCAGCCTCACGCTGTTCAATGCCTATGTCTCACCTTTGGCACAAACTGGAAGTTGGGGTTTTGGTGTATGCTCCTATACGGATGACACGCAACTTACAATCACTCTAGGGAAGGAGCATGAAGATATCAAATCGAAACTCAACAGCTGCCTTACCGAAATGGCTAACTGGATGGCAGATTACTGCCTAAAACTAAATGCAGACAAAACCGAGATCCTGCTCCTTGGAGAAGCCAAACACATCTGGGACACTTCCTGGTGGCCCTCCACCTTGGGAGATGCCCCTGCACCCAAGCACTGTACCAAAAACGTGGGTATTATGATTGACGACACACTATCTATGCAGGCCCACATATAAACTATGTGGGAAAAGTTTCGCCACCCTAAAACTTCTAAGAAGGCTCTTCCCATGGATCCCCTTGGAAAGCAGGAAATCAGTCACACAGGCCCTGCTAGCCAGCAGGTTAGACTATGGCAATGCCCTCTTCGTGGTCATGCCAGACTACCTATTTAAACGACTGCAGAATGCCACAGCTAAATTAGTATGCAACAAAGGCAAATATAGCTCAGCAAAAGAGTGCTTAAAACAACTCCACTGGCTGCCCATGCATCAAAGAGCCCGTGTCAAGCTCCTTGGACACGCCCACAGGACACTGAATGACATGGGCCTCCAGGATCCTTCAGAACAAAATACGCTTCTACACCCCCGCCAGACCGCTAAGATCGCGACACCTCGCTCTTGCCAAAACAAACAAAACAAAAACAAAATTCTAGAACATGAGGTCGTACTTTCTCATATCTGGCGGTATGACATTGGAACGAGCTCCCAGTCGAACTCAGGCTCACCAAAGACTACAACGTCTTCAGGAGAAAACTCAAAACACACCTTTTCCCAAAGAATGATATCTGATTCACCAACCCCATGGACCCTACCTCTCACCGTAATCCTTAGCACCGATATATGCCCTGGGATAAATGTGGCGCTATATAAATAAAATAAATATAGAGATGGAAACTTTTTCAAAGGTCCACAGTGATCAAGGAGGGTGCATTTATGGACACAGGATGGTGTCGGGGTGTGTGGAGAAAAAAATATTTCCATTGAATATCTTTGAGGTTTGGAAAGGTCCAGGATTACACCCCAACACCCGCAAATCTATAAACCCCTTCCCCAAATGAAGTCCTAAAAATATACAACCATCCCTCACTCATACCAGCTTCTAATGGGACACCAAAAATCACAATCTCAGTATTTTTAGAAAACGTTATCACACTTTGTTTATTAATGCTTTCAGATTTAATAATTAATTACAGTAGGCATTTAAAGAAGTTCGAGAATTATGGAGATGGTGGTAGGAGATCGCACTCAACTGGGGAGAACAGAGTAATGAAGAAGAATTGATGATTTAGAAATAATGAGATGGAGCTAGGGGAACAGACTGAGATGGAGAGGAGAACTGACAAAGAAAGAAGAATTAAGGAGATTGATCTCCTAGCTCCATTTCATCCGTTCTCAATCACATCAATTCTGCATCTCTGTCTGTTCTAGTCCCCATCTCAGTCTGAAGAAGAATTGATGCAATGGATAACTGATGAGATGGAGCTAGGAGATGAGACTGTGATGATGAGGAGAACCAGCAGAAATGGCAGAGAAGAACCAGCAGATCTGATGAAGACCAGGCAGAGAGGAGAGAACCGAGAAAGCGGTGTGGGATCTGAAAGATGGTCACGGAGGGGTTACCTGGAGGTCATAGAACGTGTAGTCCAGGAGCCGTGTGATGTGGTTGCTCGCCAGGTAGAGCACCCGGAGGTTCTCCAGGCCCTTGAACATGCTGTTGTTGAGGAGGGGGATGCAGTTGCCGTTGAGGGCCAGCTCCACCAGGTGCTGCTGGCTCTGGAAGGCCCCCGGCTCCAGGGCGGAGATGCTGTTATTCTGAATGTACAAGTACTGCAGCCTGGACAACTGGGAGAGCTGCTGCAGCTGGACCTGGTTGATGCTGTTGTCCTGCAGAAACACAGTCTGGAGAACCAAGAAGAAACACAAGTGCAAATGAATACAGACGGTCAAGTATGCTGCAGCCATCCCAGTAAAGAGCTCTACAAACTCTACAGAAACATCAACCCTATCAGCAGCCTCCATACATTGCAGTTATTTATAAAGCCCTGAAATGGGCCCATGCCATGTAAGGAAAAAAAAAGTGGTCTTCTCAGTCCTGAATCACACCAATCACAAACAACGGGAAAGTGCCTTTATAATATGGGGTGAGTCATGTGTGCTGTTTACCTGCAATTGGAATTACACTTGCCTGAGCCACTCATACGCATGGTTAAGGCTTGCGCGGTGTAGATGCTAGAGTGGGCGGGATCAGGAAGAAGGATCAGGAGAGGACACAGTCAGGTAAGTGAGGCTGAGGCTGGGTTTTGGGGGTGATTTTTAAGGGTTGGAGGTAGTTTCTTAGGGCTCTGGGGATACGGTCGTTTTTGGGGATCAGGGTAGTTTTTAGGGCTCGAGGGGGTCGGGCTAGTGTTTAAAACACTAGGGGGTCGCAGTAGTGTTTAGGGCTCGGTTTAGTGATTAGGGCTCAAGGAGTTCTTCTCTGTATTCAAGCTTTTAGTCCATTCACATTCATCCAAGAAGGTTGCACCAGGCCTCCCGCCTTGTCCCTTTTCACTAAACAGGTGTGAGCCAATTCAATATATACAAAGAGAATTCCCCTCAATCCTCCTCAATTTGCACTGCGGGGAAAAGTTAGTCTCACTGCTCACTCATTTCAAAGAGTGAGCACTAAAAATAGATCTAAACCCCAACAAGGGTCTGCTGCAAAGTAGTAACATTTACACTACTCTTTCAATTTACAACCCCCAGGCGTGGCACGTACATTGATCAGGAATCCTAGTGAGTTCGCATTTTGCACCTCATGCGATGCCGCAGGAAACCCAAAAACTTATACATGTTCCAAAGTTGTGTTTTGTATCTCTAGGATACACCTTTTTAGTTCACCTAAAACGTCATTCTATGCCCCAATCCCTGCAGAGAGAAACCTGAGCTCTAAACAACTAGCAACTCGGACATTATGTATCAGATAAGCTACCCCTATGATATGGCCTTCCTAAAAGACAAGGTCAATGGCCGAGTTTCTTTATGAGGGTTGAGAACTCCGAGGAGACTTTGCAAAATACTCATAATAGACAGGAAGGGTTACTTTATTCCTTATAATACATGGCCCTACTATCACTGCCCCAATCCTCTTAAATCCCTATTCTTCTATTCCTTCCGATTAACGGTCCTCTGGCTGCAGACACAGATCAAACGCAGAATGTGTACTGTGAAAATAAACACTCCAATATGCAGTCTGCGATTTATTTCATACTTGCGTTTTAAGCATTTTAAAAAGTCACTTTCAATGCTAGTTTTGTGGTTTACAATCAGTGTGACCATTACATACAGGTGGCTGCTGCATTTTTTTAAATATTGATCTTGATGTCAAACATGCTACCAGAATGACAAAACCCAAGCGAAGAAAGTGTATAGGCAGGAGCTAGAAAAGAGTAATTCACGTAATTACATCTGGCAGCTGGTTTCCTGCTCAGGGGGGCTGCTGGCTCTGGCAGTGGGACATCACAAACTCAACTGTAATAAGTAATGAGAGTAGAGTAGTGATGTCACTTCTTTACTAAAACAATATCGGTTGTTTAGGAAGCATTGAAAACTTCTAGGTATTATCTTGAACACAACTAATACTGATAAAACTGCTACTAATATTATGAAGGCGCCAGATGCACTAACACTGGATTCGCAAAAAGTGGTTGCAAATCGTGCACCTGCTGTTTGTGAATCCAATGAGATTTTGGGAACCAACCTATGTACTAGGTCAATTCAGAAAATCACCATTCGCAGTGGGTCCTAAACATCCTGCATGAATAATAACGCGCGCTTCCTCCGATTGAAAGCCATCACAGGGATGATTGCCTCCTGGGGTCAGCAGACCACCATGGCTGGTCACTTTTAAACGAACTTAAAAAAATATATAAAGACAGACAGTTTTTCCTTTTGGGAAACAGGAAACTTAGCTTCAAGGAAAATTTAAAGAAAAATATGGAATTTATTTTTTAAGTATGAGTTTTCAGTGGTCGCCTCGAACACGGCCTACTCACTAACATTTTTTTATTTACTTTTTTTTTAACATTAAAAAAAGGCCTCATTTCACTATGAATAATAATACCAACCAGGATTTAAATTAGTTGACACTGTTAACTTACAGACAAATACCGGAAGTGGTTGAATAAAGCACTGCATTTCTCACAGATTACTTTAAATAGCATTTATTTTTCTACTTAAGTGTGTGAATTCCTTTTATATCCAGTCACCTGTACGTGAAAGGCCAACAATTGCCTCTGTTGCAAGCCGGTGTAATACCGCTACAGAATCTCCTTTGAAAGTATGAGGCTCAATGACTCAATTGAGAGATATAACACAATATCAGGGGCGGTGGGTGACATTTGAAAGTGGTGGGGCGCAAAGTGATTTGCATACAGCACGCCAGCGAGCGAGCGAAGCGAGCGAGCCCGAACCCCCAAAGGGGGGTTTGGGGGGATAACCCCCCCCCAAGAAATTTTTGAAAAAAAGAAGAAAAATCGTGCATTTTCAAGCAAATTTGAGAAAGCAGGAAGGTTAATAAAGCACCTCTGAGAAGTGTGAAATGACTGCTTGGGCATTAGTATTCCTCCGGCTTCACACCTCATACCACCAATGATTCAGTCCATATGGCACATTATTTGGTACATATCTCAATGAAAGCCCTGGTTCACTGAAATAAGCACCATTCTTACACTTAAGAGACAAACCCATTTCCGGGTCTCCAAAGTAGAGACGTTAAGGCAATTTGTAACCCTGGTGAAATCCAGGATAACAATTTCAACTGCATCTGTTAGGTTTCTGTATACACATTTTATGTGTAATTGTATATAAATGTAGCTAATAGTTAGAAATGCTAGATAACTCCAAAAACCTCCATTGGACACTGGTAACCAGCTCCATGATGTACCTGAAATGAACAGGAATGCTGCTCAGAACCTTCCAGAACTTGTTCAAACCCATGTATGATGGCAGAGCATTTGGATAAGCTAAACCTTCGGTAAACAATCAACTTCCAATGGTTATCTATGGAAACCTTGCAGAAACTAGCCCTACAAATAAAAACAGGTTCTCCTCGCGATCCGGCCCCTCCAGGCCCTCTGGGTTTAGCCAGTGATACTATCTTCCCCACCCTGCTGGAGCTGCTGAATTCCTCTATACTGAGCAAAACAGTACCCGTAACCTGGAAGCACGCTATGGTGCGGGCCCTCCTAAAGAAACCCTCCCTGGACCCAGCTAATGCGGGTAACTATCGTCCCATCTCCTTGCTCCCGTGGGCGTCAAAAATCCTGGAGAAGCACGTCAATACCATTCTGACGACATTTCTCGAGGACAACCACCTCCTTGATGCTTCCCAGACGGGTTTTCGCCCCAAACACGGGACAGAGACTGCCCTTTTAGCTGTGACCGAGGATGCAAGACGGATCCTGGATCGAGGGGGATCAGTGGCAGTGATCCTCCTCGATCTAAGCGCCGCGTTCGACACAGTACATCACAAGATCCTGTTGAACCGTCTTGCCGACCTGGGAATATCTGGAGATGCCCTGTCGTGGCTGGAATCCTTCCTGTCAGACAGAACCTTCCAGGTCTTCGACGGCACAGCTGTATCCTCCAGTAGGCCACTGGGGTGCGGAGTGCCGCAGGGCTCTTCCCTAAGCCCTACGCTCTTCAATGTGTACATGAGGCCGCTGGCTGGGATTGTTCGTCCGCATGGTGTTAATATCATCTCCTATGCGGACGACACCCAGCTGGTGGTCTCCCTTGCACAGAAGAGCGGTCTTCAGACTCCACCTGACCTGGCGGCCTGCCTGAAGGACGTAAAAAGGTGGATGTCAAGCTCATGCTTGAAACTCAATGATGACAAAACGGAGCTTATGCTCCTTGGCCCAGCAGCTCCTTCCACTCTGGAGTTAATCTGGCCTTCAAGCATGGGCTCCCCCCCCCTCCCCAAAGATAATATCAAAAGTCTGGGAGTATGGCTTGACAAGTCGCTGAGCCTAAACACTCAAGCCACCAAAGTGTCAGCCACTTGCATTGGCCTTCTCAGGGTAATCAAAAAAATCCTTCCCCTCCTTCCATTCGAGGCCAGACAAATTGTCATACAGGGCCTGATCCAATCACGGCTGGATTTCAATAATGCCCTTTACCTTGGAGCCCCGGACTATACTCTACAAAAACTTCAGCGCACTCAAAACTGTGCTGCCCGGGCGCTCCTGGGAATCCCTCGGAGGACCTCAATAAAATCCGGCCTCAAAACTTTGCACTGGCTGCCTGTCAGGGATAGAGTAAAGTTTAAGGCTCTCTGCATCGCCCACCAGACTTTCTGGAGAATGGGCCCAGAAATCAACTCTTCCCTGATTCCCCCATACCAACCCAATAAAACTCTACGCTCCTCAACTGCTACTCTTGCCACAATCCCTCGAATATTTAGATCCAGAGCAGGAGGACGCTCATTCTCATACAACATTGCCAAACTGTGGAATACTCTCCCGCTGCAGATGCGAAACAACACAAACCTCACCAGCTTCAGGAAACAGCTCAAAACCCTCCTGTTTAACAACTAACAGCCTTAGTGGCCAGGTTTGTTAGGGTTAGCTCCAGCGCCTGGACGCCTCAGGGCAACTGCAGCGCTATACAAACCCAATTTTCATTTCATTTCATTTCATTTCATTTCATTTCATTCAGGAGGAGGACTCTCGTAGTTGTCTTTGGAAAAGTCGAAAAAACACTCCAATGACACTGGGGGAGTTTCCACGATTCTGCATCACGATCTGGTGCGTCCTTATGGAACACCAAACCCTAATAATACTTTAAAGTTCATAAAATAGAAAAGGAATTTCCCATGATCACCTGCACAAGCACCCACACCAGCTAGCCAGGATATTTTAACCTGTATAATTATTTTTACAAAAATACAACCTGTTTGCACGAGGTACTAAGAAGTGGCTGTTTTAATGGAAAAAGGTGCAATTGATCACACAAAGCAGAGAAAGGGGGAAACCACGTAGGCTACCTTCATTTTGGGAAAGATCTTACTTCATTCAAACAGTAAAGGAGAACAGTTTCAATTCCTTAACGTGCACACTGCCTACTCACATTTGTTTGAAATGCCTAGACAGCAAAGGAGAAACTGTGAACACATTAACACTGCGCTGTGCGGGTCCTGCCTAAGAAATTCAGCACATCAATGGAAATAGTTTGGCAACTAAATTAAAACTTTTTGGGGGCATACTCTGGAATATTCAACTCGGGAAAGGCCGTCATATATGGGGAGGTGGGAGGGAGGAGCAGCTGGGAGGCGGGAGGCAGGAGGCAGGGGCAGCGAATGGTCAGTCAGGGGGGCGGGGCTGCAGGGGACGCAGTGGAGGAGAACGGGAGTGGCGAGGGACACAGAACCGGGCACAGAATCAGGGGCATACAAGGGAAAACAGAAGGCAAAACAATGGGGTGCAGGGAAAGGGGGCACACAAGGGGAAACAGAAGGCAAAATGGGCACAGAATCAGGCACAGAGGGGAACAGAAGGAACAGAAGGCAGAGGGCAAAAGGGCAACAGGAAAAACTGGAGGCAGTGGGGGACAGAGGCAAGAGCACTAACCAGCAGCAGCAGGGCAGCACAGGCGGAGCTGTGTGGTGGGGGAGTGACCTACCTGGCAAGGAGACCATTCATACGATTGCTAAAATAATAATGGCGCAACGGGCGCCATTTATGACGGCTTGTCTTTCCTTCAAGGCGCTGCATTGTAAGAGCCCTAAGTTCATCAACAACATGGTCACAAAGCATGTCCCTAGGCGCAACTTACGATCAGCCCACCTACATCTACTGACCATCCCAGCCATCAAACTGAAGCAGCAGGGAGGCTGTAGGTTCTCCTACCTTGCCCCCAAACTTTGGAACTCTCTCCAGCTGACAATTAGGAGCTGTGACAACCTTCTGGGCTTTAGAATGGCCTTGAAAACATGATTGTTTAAGCAAGCTCCCTGTAGCCTGCAGAATCAAGTTTAAAGCTCTAACTCTGGCGTTTAGAGCTCAAAAGGGGACCTGTCCCTACTACTTAAAGCTCAGACTCCCCCGATACTATCAGGAGAGATGCTTGCGCTCTAATTCACGACACCAGCTTTCTATCCCCCGCGCCAGGAGAGCCAGACTTGGAGGCAGGTCCTTCTCTGCCTGCACGGCGACACTCTGGAACGCCTTACCGGCCAACATCCAATTGGCTCCAACGGAAGCCAGTTTTAAGAGGCAGCTAAAGACTTGGCTCTTTTCCCAGAATAACTAAGCACTCCCTCCCCTTTTTCCGCCCATTCTGCCTGGAAAAATGATCACTCAGCGCCGGGACACCTCCTTGCGAGGTAGCTGTTCGCGCTATATAAATATCGGTATTATTATTATTATTAAGCCTACTAATAGTCCGTACGCAACGCTATTACATAGGATTAGCGCCATGAAACCGTTGGTGACCGTGTGCTTTATAAGCTTTTGTTAACATAACATAACATAACATAACATAACATAACTCTTATTCTTGGCAGGGTCTTCTTGTTTCTTGATGTAATCTAAAGTCCTGGGGTTTTAGGTGTAGTAGTTATACCCCAAAACATCATTGTTCTCTTTGTGTAAGGGTCTCTGAACCCAGTCCAAACCAGTCCTGTTCTGCCTACTGCAGCATAACCACAGGGGGCGAGTTAACATTGTGAAAAGGAAGGCAAAGCCTATTCAGATGCAAGCGAAACTCCTCCCACCACTCTAAATGCGGACCAGTTCTATTCAGCCCTGCGATAAGTCACCCAGGCAAGGCAGGAAACATATCAACCCCCCCAGTGACTGTCTAGAATGAATGTACTTCTCAGCCCCTGTCACTCAAACACCAGCTGCTAAATACACAAACAGTCGGAGGCACACAGAATAGTAAGGTAAGAAAATGCCCACTTTATAAAAGGGGCATTTTCAAACACAGAATTTAAAAACAACATTCACCAAAAGGTGTGTTAATAAATTCTGAGTTCAGAGAGCCTAAACTCCATTTTCCTATTTTGTCCCTACAGATATATTTTCAATAGTGAAAAACAAAATACACATTATTTCACTATCAGGACATGTTACACAGACCATTACATGTCCTACCTTTCACATACACTGCACCGTGCCCATGGTGGTTACCTGGTGCCTACCTTAGGGGTGCCTTACATGTAAGGAAAGGGAAGGTTTGGGCCTGGCAAGTGGGTGCACTTGCCAGTACAACATGGCAGTTTACAACTGCACATGCAGACACTACAGTGGTAGGTCTGAGACACATTTAAAGGGCTACTCATGTGGGTGGCACAACCAGTGTTGCAAGATCCTAGCCTGGCAGTTCAGGCTGGACTGTTTCCATTGGGAGCACGGTCAAGACTGATTTGCATATGGCTGGGTTTAAACTGGAATGGCATAGGGAACAAAAAACAACGGATTTCGGCCCAGATCTTTGTACTGGGGTGAATATTAGACATTGTTCAACATTCTGTCCATCAATTGTTCTTTTTGCAAGTCCATTAGTAGGATCCGACTTATAGACCCAGACACACAGTGTGCACTTTACAAGGGACTTACCAGTAAATCAAATAGACCAGTCATGGATAACCAATCAATATCATAAATTATACAGACAGCATATGTCATTTAGCACTGATCAGCAGTGGTAAAGTGCCCAGAATCATTTAGCCAACGAAACAAGGACAGACAAATAGGAGGCAAAAAGTTTGGGGATGACCCTACAGAATGGGTCAGTTTCAACACTCTATATTTATGGCCTCAGTATTTTTTCCGCAATATTTTTGTAACGCAATATTTTTTACCTTGAAATTTTGGTACAGAATCTGTTAGAACAGTTTACTATACGGACCCTGTTACTCGCTTAGGTTCGCCCCAATTAGCAACCAAACACATTTGAATGCGAGAAGAAATGTTCTTCCTTCCTTGAAGATGCTTCAATTAGTTCGGCCTACATACGAGAAAACGTAAACAAGTGTCCTGCCGAGTGATTCACAGAAGTGCATATAATCATCAGCGTAAGAGATCGCCAGCTTCCTTCAAATGATATCACCAAGCTGTCTTGGGTGGGCGGGGACGGAAGGGCACGGCGTGCCCCTACTTCTAAAAATAATTTCAGCCCGTTCCCCTACTTCTTTCTTTGAAAAAAGCATCCCGGGACGGAGAGAATAGTCCTACTAAAAACCATAACTTTTTTTTCAGCTTCCAGGGGCTGCTCGCACTTCTCTGTTGAACTCCAGAGGCTGCAGCAGCCCCTCCCTGACCTCGCACAGACTGGGGGCAGGCCCATTGTCATTCCAATTGAGGCTGATTATCCCCTTTGGAATGACAATGCGCCCGCCTGCTGCCTGCCTTTAACATATGCCAGTGAGATCTGCATGAGGTGTCTCTGGTATCTGGGTGCAGGCCATGGCTCATTGTGCAACAAATATACCAGATGGGTCCGCAAATGTGTAGTCAGAACTTTAAAACAATCCCACTGGGGCGTGAGAGGTGCGCTGTGGGCAGTGTAATCTGCTGTTTGGAAAACACAACCCTGACGTCGACGACGCGGAGGAGGCGAGGAAAAGCATTATATTCGATCAAACTATGTTTATAGACAGTATACTTGTAAAAACACTTGTGGCTGTCAAAGGCGTGCCCAAGGGTGCTTGCTTCTTCTAATGCATTTTATGGAATATATATTTTACTGAGTGCTCTAAGCGGGGTTTTTATAAGTGTGTTTTGCTGCTCGGTACGTGATGTATTAAAGGGGAAATCCGGCGAATATTAAATTAGTCTCACACCCAGCAGACGTAATTGAGCAAGGGAACATCGTGGGATGCCTATTGTTGGGGATTGTGCGAAATACAGGTCTTGATAAAGAGAACGGGGTTTCCCTTTAAACTGCCAGACCCCTTTAACTGGAGGACAACGTGATCGTAAGCCCTCCTCTGCGATCCTGTGGCCTTTAAGGTGTGAGGCTCTGCTCAGGGGAGAAGCCAGAAAATCAAAATGCCCCGAACTTTGAACTACACTTATAATGGCAAGCAGCACGTGACGAGAGTGTGCTTTGCACTCCCTAAAAGAGCGGCCTTCACTGCTCCTTCCAACCAAGGGAGTAGTCAAAAAATTAGAATGCCCCCCATTTTGCAGTAAACCTCTGATGCACACCAAGCAAAATAAGTAAATGTGCCTATCCTCCACTCGAAGAAGTGACGGGGACAGGAGAAGTGACGGGACAGGAGAAGGAGAAATGAAGTGAAGGGACAGGAGAAGGAGAAGTGAAGTGAAGGGACAGGAGAAGGAGAAGTGAAGTGAAGGGACAGGAGAAGGAGAAGTGACAGGGACAGGAGGAGATGTGACGGGGACAGGAGCAGTGAACGGGGCAGAAGTGAAGGGACAGGAGAAGTGAAGGGACAGTAAAAGTGAAGGGTCAGGAGAAGGAGAAGTGACGGGACAGGAGAAGTGATAGGGCGGGAGAAGTGACAGGACAGGAGAAGTGACGGGGGCAGGAGAAGTGACGGGGGCAGGAGAAGTGACGGGGCAGGAGAAGTGACGGGGACAGGAGAAGTGACGGGGACAGGAGAAGTGACGGGACAGGAGAAGGAGAAGTGACGGTACAGGAGAAGGAGAAGTGACGGTACAGGAGAAGGAGAAGTGACGGGACAGGAGAAGTAGAAGTGACGGGACAGGAGAAGTGACAGGACAGGAGAAGTGACGGGACAGGAGAAGTGACGGGACAGGAGAAGTGACAGGACAGGAGAAGTGACGGGACAGGAGAAGTGACGGGACAGGAGAAGTGAAGGGACAGGAGAAGCCCTGTATTCATGACCTCAATGTTTGAGACAAAAAATAATAATCATGGATTTCTGAACATTGAGTAAAAGCATTAAGGTAACATGTTGTTCCTGCTTATATTTCACACGCTTTACATAAACCTGTATTCCCTATGAGTGTTTGCTTTTTCCTGAATTAAACCTCAAACATGTTTATGCATTGTTTTAATTAAATAACGTTATAAGCTGTAACTGGTCCGTGAAATGCTAAACGTGCTAAAAATTGGTATGTTTTGCTATTTCTAGCCACGCCCCTGACTCCGCCCACTGATTCAATCTTCGGTTATTCCCGCCCCCTGATTCTCCACCCACAGTTCCCCTACTTTTTTTTCTCCACTTCGACTACTGTCTTGGATACATATTTACCTCGAGTGAGTTATATAGCTATGACCAGAGGCACGACGTTTCAAGCATTTATTCTCTGGTCCGATTATAAAACATGATAGATGACTTTCCCATCATCTGTAATTTGTTTTTTTGTTTAGGACACGCCGCAATAAAAGAAGATAACATCTAATTTCCCAGCCTGTCCCAGTTTAAAAAGATCCAGACCACCGACATATAATGAGCATGCTTGAAAGAACAATACAGGAAATCAAGACTAACGTGTCTGGGATTGCAGACACTGGAGTGAATTTATTATGAAAGCCAGTAATTCCAAAGATTGTGATCACGCCGTTACGCATACTCATTATAATACACAGGCATATGGGCTCCAGAGGGCAGAGGCCCGTGATTACACTCTCGCAGTCACCTGCTCAAAGTGCGCGGCAGCTTCTCACACTGATGCTGATGGAGAGGCCAGCAGCTCCTTTCTCTCCATTGCTCAGTAATGTTTTAAGAAAGTGTATCTAAAGAACACTCCATGCATCCAGAACCCCTTCCCCTCCCCCCTGCAAACCATCCATCTTTTCGCACATTAGTAATTGTGATGCTTTTCATGAAATGTAATGCAGCAGTCGACAGTAATGTTGACAAACTTACTCAAAAAGTTAGCTTTTCTCAAATTAAGCGCCCATTGCAACCCATCGTTTTTTTTGTAGTTTAAACAACGGTTCCTCCTGGGATGCAGTACTTAGCTTTTCGGTGACATTAGTTGAGCACTGTGAGTGGTACAGTATTTAGGAGGAGAGATTATGATCAATTACCAACATTTGATTCACAAAATATCACGACTGTCACCGAGACACAGGCACTGACTACATACAAGCTGGGATTGAATTTCGATCCTCGATATTTCGAACTGTCTATCAGTCATCGCATCCCCGCTGTTTTTAACTCGAACAGATTTCGGCAAGTCATACTTGCCAAAATAAACCTGGGAAAAAGGATGAAAAAATAGGTAAAACGGGCAGAATTCAAAGCGGGCACCTTGATCCGCAGGTGTTAATGGCTGACAGCCTAAAAAAATAATTATTTGTGGGTGTGGCGTCACTGCAAGTGGTTGCCCGCCCACAAAGCAGGGCAGTGTTGAGAGAAAATTTACCTCTGCTCTGCCATACTTTGCACAGCAATTGACCTGGTAGCAGCGACCTTGCAATTCACTGACCCTCGTTGTTATCATGTATAGACTTTTATAATCCTAACCTTCCTAGGTTCGCGCCGCTTCTCGTTGTGCGAGTGCACATTTGTGTGTGTTGCTGCGCAATGCCCCCCCCCCTACCGCAGTTACTGCCCATTAAATGAGTTTCAATGACAAGCTAAAGCTTCTCTAGATGAGGCCAACTGCCCCTCGGCACCTCCCCCATCAAATATTATGCGAACCAGACTCCGAAGGATGGAAGGCTGAGTCGGCCCGTACTTGGTGTGTTCATGCATCCATTGGCTACTTCATTGCAAATTACCTTGGTACGGTACAGGGCCCCATCGTCACAGGGTTGCCCCTGTGTTCCTCTATGTGCAGTGTCACCAGTACCACCAGCTGAGCTACAGCCCTCTTCTATCCCACAGAGGGTGAAGGGCCTGAAGGGGCGTGCTCTAGAGGGTTTCTGTGGATGTATTTTATTGGGTGGAATCTAATGCGGCTAGCTCCACGAGGACCCGCTTCTTCAAGAAGGAGCTATCCACGCTACTAAATCAATGCCCGAGTCATCTATTCTTATAAGGATGTAACGGACCCCTAACAACGTCCGCAGAACCGCCAACTCTCTCCCCACATCTGCTGCCATGGCAGCAGGCTACCCTGCACTGGGGACCATAGCGCCCAAGACTTCCCAGCGCTACGAGGGAGATGCTGGCGCTTTACACAACACCAATAATAAAAACACATCAGAGTTTATAAAGCCAGATTTCTAAATAACACATCAAATACATATTTTTAAATGTACATTTCCATGTTGCCCGGGATAGCGGAGCACCCACACACCTATGCCAGCTTCTCTCTGCCCCCCCCCCCCCTTGCCCCCATGTGGGCCCCATAAGCTCCCTAGCCCCGCCCTTTTGATATTTACATAGCTTGGGTGACACGTTAGCCCCAGGGCTCCGCACCATCATCACCCGTCACCTTAAGTTAAGAGCAGTTCAGTGTAATTAAAACCACCAGGTCGGGAGCAGGGGCCTATTTGCCAACAGTTTCCTCTGCCTGCTGCATCATGCATACAAGAATTAAAACTTGAAAGAGAACATGGGGAAAGCGCTGGGTCCCTACCGGGCGACGAGCAGCATGTTTCCCATCGTGTTACGCATCTGAAGGTGCTGAGAGGGCCTCTGTTGCTCACAGCGTGCCCGGCCTTCACCCAGCTCTTTGATTGCAGTCTGGAACACTTCTTGCACGTGACGGTCACGGGAAGACAGTTTGAAATGAAAGTGCCCCACTAGTTTCACGCATGGGCCGGCATTGGCCAAGGGAAGTTTCTATGCCAGGGTCTCCGGTCTGCTTGCCAGCTTCTCCTCGCGCCACTCTGCCCCCACCCACGCCCGGCATCCAATAAGGATGTTACGTGGTGGACCAGCCAATCCTGGCGCTAGGGGGGCACATTTGCTGCTCGCCCTGGGCAGCCTTTGAAACCCGGACGGCTGAATCCGCACCCCCGGCCCCGTCTCTAGGCCTGAAGTGTTTTGAATCTGGCATCGGCGCATGCGCGGGCAAGTATCAGCCCGGCACACTCGTGCGCACAGTGCTGGCCTGCTGCAGACTGTCACTCAAGCAGCTGCAGCAGGCCAGCAGCCCCGCCCACCCCCTGCGCACTCCGGCCGAGATCCGTGTCACTCCCGCGCTGCGTTTTACCAGCCCGTTCTGTATGCCTCAAGTGTTTATGTTTTGATGGCATCGGCGAATTAGTGCAGCTATATTTATTAAGCTTAGCAATGCCACCACGGTGCGTCCAGGGCTTAGTGGGGCTACGCCCCTACGCCCTAATGGACGCACCGCTGCTGCAAATATTACCTTGAGATACAGATAAATGTGATGTAACCTCACAGTTGAGTTTATGTGCTTTATTGTATCAGCTGCAACTCCAAATCCCATCACTAGATGGCGGACTGACCACGTTGCCTTCTTGTTGTCAAATCAATCGACGCACAGGCTCGGTGAAACATTCCAGATGGTGCACACCGGAAACGACGGGCTCGGTTGTCAGGGACTCCACGCAATAAAGCTTATGGAGGAAATTAAAAGGCGACGCTATTGGCACGCTTCCATGATTTATTCTTTCAGTGCACTGCACTAGGAAAGACTCATTGGGAAATTGCCAGATCTTGTTGCCTGGTTTACGACTTTTGGGAGTGGGTGAGCAATAATGGGTTCTCTATGGTAGATGCAATATTACTGGGGTGGGCAGCATTGGTCATTTTTTTAAATTCATTGGAATAAGAGCCTTAACAGAAGACCGGGTACAGTGAAAATGTTGGATTGAGAGGTCAGAGAGTCAGAGGCAGGAGGAAACACAGTGTGAGAGATCTTTGATGGCACGTGCAGAGTACTCGAACACACATACTTTGTTCTATATAGCGATTTAGACTACAGTTCTGCTGTTTCAAAGTGCCGTGAATAAAAGATGTTTTTACTGTCCAATTTAAGGACAAAGGAATTCAAACGTGTGTGATAAATGAGAAATTGCCTGAGGTTACATATTCCCTTATGAAACGAAGGTGGGAGGAGGTTAGGTGCTGAAGATCGGTTTTCGGGTCTGAGATTAATTATAAGGGAACAACAAAGGAATGGAATGGAGTGCTTCGTACAATCATTCAAACAGGACACTTGTAAAGCGCCCTACATACCCATGAGGGTCTCAAGGCGCTGGGGGGTGGGGGGTGGGGGGGTGGGACGCTGCTACTGATCAAAGAGCCAGGTCTTGAGTAGTCTTCTGAAGGCCAGTAGGTCTTGGGTCTGCCGTAGGTTGGTGGGGAGGGTGTTCCAGGTCTTGGCGGCGAGGTGGGAGAAGGATCTGCCTCCGGCTGTTCTTCGACAGCGGCGAGGGCGAGGTCGAGGTCGGCAGAGCGGAGCTTGCCGGTGGGGGTGTAGAAGTGGAGTCGTCTGTTGAGGTACGCTGGGCCGGTGTCATGGAGTGCTTTGTGTGCGTGGATGAGGAGCTTGAAGGTTATTCTCTTGTTGACGGGGAGCCAGTGTAGGTCTCTCAGGTGGGGGGTGATGTGGCTTCGGCGGGGATGTCAAGGATCAGACATGCCGAGGCGTTTTGGATGCGCTGCAGCCGTCTTAGGAGTTTGGCCGATGCTCATGCGTAGAGGGCGTTACCGTAGTCCAGCCTGCTGGTGACGAGTGCCTGGGTGACTGTTCTTCTTGTTTCAGTGGGGATCCATTTGAAGATCCTGCGTAGCATTCGGAGGGTGTTGAAGCAGGAGGAGGAGATGGCATTGACCTGCTTAGTCATGGTGAGGGTGGAGTTGAGGACGACCCCCAGGTTGCGTGCGTGGTCTGTGGGAGTCGGCGCGGTTCCCAGTGCAGTCGGCCACCAGGAATCGTCCCAGGCCGAGGGGGTGGACTCAAGGATGAGGACCTCCGTCTTTTCCGAGTTCAGCTTCAGTCGACGTTCACCTTGAAAAGTATCTTGGCGCTATGACAACCAGGAGGTTAACAAAGTATAAACTGCAAACCTTACTAGCCGATTAGCAGAATACAATGTGTGTCGAGAGTCCTTCAAAAATTACTTTTTCTTCTGGACCTACTTGGCCCTGGACTAAGAAATCCCATAGTAGGGAGGATGTAGCGATGAGCGGAGGCAATGACGTTTGAAAGATAAGTGAGCGCGCGCTCTGGAGGGGAGTCTTTGTAGGGCAAAAGAAGAGGGGTGAGAAGACTTACGTAATGCAGATTTATAACATGAAATAAAGAGTGATGGGGTCCAAAAGAATTAGCCTAGTGCTAAAGCAACCGTAGACAAGACGATTAAGCAAAGACGAGAACAAAGCATGACTTCTAGAAACTGCACGATCATGCTACCGGTTTGGGTTGGAATTCCCACATGATGGGCAGTGCCCAACACTTGAACAGGTGTGCAAGCGCTGTGGCAAAGAGAACCACTTCAAATCCATCTGCGGTGCCCAAACAATGTTCCAACCTTCTGACTACAGTAGACGCAAAGACAAGTAGTGAGAACTGACGCGGACTGTCCTCACAGCACCCGGAAACCTGCCGCCCACCTCTCAATCCACCACATCAGCCAGTGATAGCGAGGAAGATGGATACCTCATGATGATATCGACACGCAGAACTGGGGCCCAGCGACCCACTGTCGCCCCCTCACTGAGCGGCCACACCATGAACTTCCTCCTCATAAGTGGTGCCTCGGTCAATGTTGTCAGTAGGTGAGACCTAGCTACCCTCCAAGACTGCGTCCAGCTGAGACTCTCAAGAGAATCTATGTCTGGGCAGAAGACATATCAATACACTGTATGGGGAAGTTCACAGAGTCTCTGGGAGGCAGGGTGAAGCACCTCGCCACTTTCTACATTGCAGACTGCCGAGTTTCTGTCCCTAGGGTCCGCTGTCTACATACTGCCGCCAGTCTAGGACTCATGCATGTACACGCATAAAGTTAGATCTCCACCACATACGCCTGCCGAAAGTGACCAGAAATTGCATGGTTGTTCACAGGGATCTGAAAGGACAGTTCATACTTTTCATAATTGACAGTGGGGCGTCAATCAACGTGATGCCATTCGACCATTTCACCAAACCGGACCGGGTCAGAAAATCTCACACTCTGCCATCAAGGTCTTCACGTGGGCTGTATCCAAGCCTCTTCACAGTCATGGCTCCTTCAATGCAACCATAACACCTGGCATGAACTCCATCATGGTTCCTATTCAGGTGCTGCAAGGTAAGGCATCAGGTGCCTGCCTCCTCAGTTTCGCCACAGTAGCTGCAATGGGTCACATCTCCATCAAATTACACCTCGAGATAGACCCAGACATCATTCATTGATTCCCAGCTCTTTTCAGTAGCCTCAAACTAAAAGACGTCCTTGTCTGCCTTCAGATCAACAAGAGTGTTTGCCCAGTGGCACAGAGGCATAGGAGAATTGCGTTCTTCAGAAAGTGAATCAATATTCTGCTCAGCCTGGACATGTTTGACCCATCCAAAGGCCCCATCCCTTGGATGTCTCCCATCGTTGTTGTCCCTAAAAAGGACAGGCATGGGGATGTCTGCATTGCGTTGATAGGCACCAGCCAAACAAAGCAATAGAACGAGAAAGATATACATGTTAACACATTGCAGACATGATCACCCAACTTAATGGGGTGATGCGCTTCTCCAAACTTGATCTCAACACAGGCTACCATCAGATCGTACTGGAGGAACAGTACCTCTATATTACAACGTTTGCCACTCACCTCTTCTGTTATAAGAGAGTTGAATTTTGATAGCTGGTCAGCTGCTGAAATCTTTCAAGAGGTCATCCGCCGGGCCATTTCAACCTGTACCTACCATGTAGAACTAAAGAGACGACAGCCTCGTTTTTGGGGCCACCACAAAGCGCATGATGCCGTGTTGAACAAGGTCCATCATCGGCTCTGTGAAGCTGGTCTTAACCTTAACACCAACAAATGTAAGTTCCACTGAACCGAATTGAAATTCTTCTGGCACCTGTTCTCAGAGGAGGGTAGGACGCCTCACCTGGAGAAGGCTTCCGCTCTCTTTAGCCAGCCCACTGTGTGACGTTCTCATGCATCACTCCTTTTTAGGCATGGCTAGCTATTGTGACAGGTATATATGAAACAATGCTACCATCAGTGCCCCATTTAGTCACATCACAACGCAGAAGGGGATCTTCTGGTGGTTCCCTGATGGCGAACACAGTTTTCAACAAATAAAGCCTGCCCTCGCCAAGGCCACTGTCACGGTTTACTTCGAGGCCAAACTGTGCACGGAAGTGATTGCCGAAAGCAAGTCCAGTGGGTCTCAGTGGCATCTTGACCCAACATTGTGGAACCTTGGAGGCCCACTGTCACATGGTCGCCTATGCCAGCAGAAGTGTCTGTGATACTGAGAAGGCCTACTCTCAACCTCAGAAGGAGAGTCTCGCAGTAGTGTGGGCCCGTGAACATTTCAATGCTTTCTTATACAGCAAATGGTTCACCATCATAACACACCACCAGGCTCTTCAAACCATCTCTAGGAACCACAAAGGCAAAATGCCTCCCAGGATTGGATGGTGGGAAATACGCCTCCAGGAGTAGGACTGCATCATCGTCCACAAACCAGGCAAGCAGCACAATCCAGCTGACTATTCTTCCACACAGCCACTGCACTCAATAAAATAACACTTGTCCATTGCAGAGGAATACCTCCATTTCATAGTCAGCACAAGCTTGCCCCCTGCACTCTTGATTGCTCAAATAGCTGAGTCAACAAAGGACAACAACAATCTAGCCCTTGTCATGCATCTCAATGAAAAACACAGGTGGAAACAGCAAAGAGAAGAGTGGTGACTCAGAAGAGATCAAGACATTCTACAAAGTCAGGGATGAGCTGGCATCCACACAAGAGGGACTTGTCCTCAGAGGATCACGAAACATGATCCCAAAGAAACTCGCAAACAAGCCATTGACCTAGCAAATGAAGGACGCCGAGGAATAGTTGCCACCAAAAAGGCAGTCCAAGACAGACTATGGTTCCCTGCTTTAGATGCCATGGTAGAGACAGAGCTGAGAAAATTCCACCTGTGCATCTGCCTATCGCCAGCCACACGACCACTGCCTCTGGAGATGTCAGAAATACCAGAAAGTGTGTGGGAGAGGATAGCAGTCAACTTCTTCAGCCCACTCGATCTGGCAAATATCTTCTAGTGGTAGTAGACGAATACTCCCGGTTACCACTTGTCAAAATTGTCTCATCCACTGGAGCTGCCAAAGTAATTAGGATCCTGGATGACACCTTTGCAAAGTGGGAATCCCCAAAACCCTGAAGTCTGACAATGGGCTGCCATTCGCCAGTGGTGACTAGAAGGAATTCCTGATTTGCCTAGGCATGGAGAATCAACGGATAACTCCACAATGGCCGCAGGCCAATGGGACAGTAGAACGATTCATGAGGATTCTCTGGCTGACGGTGCAAAGAGCTACAGAAGAAGAACTTGTGCTTGAGGAAGACCTTTGTCAAGTTTTGTGAGCTTGTCGTACCACCCGCACTACACCACTGGAGAGATTTATACCACGCTCATGCTTGGCGGATCTATTCGTACCAAACTACCACAAGGTCTCATGAACGTCATGTGAGCCCCGACAAAGTCAAGGCCACTGACCGGCAAAAGAAAGGGAAAATGAAAGTGCATGTGGATGCCAAGGGTGAGTGCAGCAGGCCCTCCCTGAACTAGGCGATTGGGTAGGAGTCAAGCAGAGACAACGGAAGAAAAGGGACACCAAGCTGCTTCAAGTCACAGCAGTCAAGCGGAGCATGGTCATAGCGTCTTGCTCCGATTAGTCCATCACCTGGAATGCAGCACGATATAAGGTCTCAAACCCCACTCATAACAATGACAACAGTCAGTAGCAACACAGAGTCCTGAGGCATTAGGAGATGCCTTGTGTGATTCGATGGGTAACAAACTAACTACTCCAGTGGTTCCCACTCGGTCAGGCAGCGATGTGACCAGACCTCGACGGCTTATTGAAGGCATCTGAACTCAGTAAGAACAATGGGGTCCACATTTAAAAGGAGGAGGTGTAATGCCAGGCTCTCTAGAACCCTGTGATTGTCTCTGACCAAAGCTGCAATGATACAGCCAGCTAGAGTTAGGAGGAGAAAGTGAGAAGTTCCTGGAAGGAAGAAAAGTAGTACGTTGCTTCCCGGCAGAGATTCGAGCATGTTGATGCCCCACGCGTGTGCTTAATAGTTATGTTTTAACCAGCTCCCAGTGTTGTGTCGTTCCTGTGTTCCCAATATGACAGATGGTATTTGGAAATAGTTGGGTCTGCAATTTTTTTTTTACAGCAATGGAGACAACAGTGGATTTAAAATATAGTGGGTTGTAACTAATAGGATGGAGTAGTGTAAGAGGTTGCTTAACCTTGCAGTGAACAAGCACTGTCAAAGCCAATAAGCCTGGGTTTAATGTGCCATTACACACATGTACCATTAAAGCCAGGACTATTGGCTTTGCCAATGCTTGTTTTAATTCTTTTTTCCTTTACCCTTCCATGGGATTCATAAATGCCATGGTGAAATCTAACGTTTTCTATTAAAGAGAGACTTTCTGGCTTTGAAGCTGCAGGCGTGGGAAAAAAAATTTAGGTGCGCAAATGTATTTATTTTATTTATAAAGTGCGAACTGGCAACATCCGAATGACCCTAGTATTTTACTGGTCCTGCGATACATCCGTAACAGGTTTGACCACACCTGGTGTTGCAAGAGTAGTGCCGTGCATTCGTCGCTCAGCACTGGGGATGCGCATGTTGCTGCATCTGTTCCCCCATGCTTGTGTCAATATGAAGCAACTCTAATGCACGATTCATTTCCAGTGTCAGGGACTCTACGTCCAAAACATTTGAATGCACAGGCATCCATTAGTAAAATACCATTCTAAAATGCATATTATGGACAAGGGATGTGTATTTTTAAGTGCACTTGCGTGCGAACTAATGAACACCTGCAATGAAGGGGCAACGATCTACTTCTTTCCTGCACGGAGAAAAACAGAAGCAGGTTTTTTGTTGCTATGGTAATCTCGTGAAAAGTTGGGCAGGTCATAGCAATGTCAAGAAACATAATAGGCTGCCATTTTACTGTCAGAACTGCAAGAGCCCTGACACATGTATTAAAAAATACACACTGCAGTCAAAGGAAATAAACAAGAAGACTGCTTGGAAGCATATACGATTGATTGCAACAAAAAGGGTGATGATTGATTGTACTTTTTAAATCTAAAATAGTTCCTTGATTGCAAAGGGAAAACATTTGTCAGACAGCAGCTCCGTGATCACGTAAGACCTACAAATATGGAAACTTAATAGTCTGTGGCTGAATGGGCCCAGTAATGATGGGTTTGACGACGGAAATATGGCAGAGCAAGACAAAAACCAGCTGAGGAACTTGGACAAGGGTGTAGTGAAGGGAAGCATGGGTGGACAAGATTAGGTATATTTTAGGAGAGGGAAAAGTCTAAGGCAGGTTAGCATGGGGGAGTTGTGGAGGGAACGAGACATTGAAGAGGAAATTAAACAGCATAGTAATTTTGGGCAGGGTTATATACAGGTGACAAGGTTTTAGAACTAAGACTAGGCAGCATTTCAGGGTGTCACTGTATAAATTAATGGAGCAGGACTTTAGGAGTGGAGCAAGATACGATTAGATTTCGAACCGAAAAGGCGATTGGGCGCATCAGGTGATGGCTGACTCAGTGGACTCAGTGGACTTTGGAAAATAAGATAATGTGCTGGACAGGAGGATGAAGCCGAGAGGGTTGCCTTGAGTGCACGTGGATGAATGATGGGTGATGGATCAGAAATAAGTTCCAAGTATGTTGGCGTTTGTGCAGGTGGAAATTACAGTTGACAATTGTGGCTGTATATTCAAAAGCATGATTCACACCTATTAAAATCTATGATGTTCGGGAAGGAAGTTGAGTGATGTACTCAAGGGAGGAATCTTTCACCTCTTTAGCTTAAACTGTGATTCTTAACCTGTGGTCCATGGACACTTCAGAGGTCTGCAACTCCTACTCATCGGGGCCACAACTGTTTAGAAAATTAAATATAAGAATAATAAAGTGTTAGAAGGTGGTTCTGACACTAAGGGCCACCCGGATTTTTCGCTTTTGGAGCACCTAATTGTTGAGCTTTTACTGTGGGGGAGCCTCATAATCTGGGACTCATCCACAGTGAACTCACAATGAAGGAGACTGCATGGAGATTTTACTGGTGTACCGCTGGCTTGACTAGGCAGCTGCGCAGCAGCTGGAGTATGGGACACTGTGCTGGTTACATGCAGACACGGATGTACATGCGTGTGCACACGTGTAGGGGCTGCGCAGGGGAAATTCCTAGCGTGCGCTGTCCAGGAGCAGATACAGAGTGAATGGTGTGGCAGGACTTATGCAGAATTGGGTGGTGACATGGAATAGGCGTTATACCCTGGGAAGGAACATGCCAGGGAAAGTCAGTGTGTTTTACTGTGTTTTCACTTCATTATTCCCCTATGGGGATGTGGGGCCCATGGCTAAAATGAATTCCACAAGGCCTACAGATTCCAGACACGCACTACAGTCCAGTGTAGCGGATGTGAAAATGAGTATTCTGCAGAGTCCAAAGTCATATTTGTACTGCTTTTGGGTCGGCCGGAAATGTCATATTTCTCTGAGTCCATGGCTGGGGTCTGGCCCTGGCAGGTTAGATTAATGCCCTTTCTTCCCGGAGCGAAGATCTTCCCTCCAAGGAAGGGAGATAGGTGGAGCTAAAAGCCAATCCATCAACCGCTGTCGCTGGGTGCCAGGCACCAAGCAGAACCATGGTAAAGACAGTGAGGGGGGGGGAAGGAGTTGGGTTTCAGAGGCCATGTGGCCAGAGACACTGGAAGACTCCATTTTGAACAACCCAGAGGCTGGACAAGGAGGGAGGGGGCAGGGAAGTGAGGTGTCGTTGTTTGATAGGACACACAGAGACTTCCTGCCAGCCCCCTAATCAACTTTTAAAATGTACTTGCACAGGAAGAGAAGCTCTCTCTGGGGTGTGGTCTGCTGAGATGGAAGGTGCTGGAGCCTGGCAATGGGTAGTTGGAAGGAGGTAACCCCCTGACTGTCACTCAGGCCCCTAACAGCACCAGAAGAAGCACCCAGGACCGGTGCCCAGAAGCAGGGGCCTCTGCGCAGGGAGAAGAGAGGTGCAGGAGGAGAGCCGGGTGAAAGGCTGGCGCAGGGACCCATTGCAGACCGCTCCCTGCAGAATGCACCTTCTTGGAGACCCAGAGGGTGAAGGAGAGTTCGCTCAGTGGCTGGGGGGCACCGCCAGGAGCAAGAAGACCCGAAAATGGGGCAGATCGGACTAGGGGCGGAGATATATGTCCCCCCACAAGGTGAGCGACCTTTGACCTGTGGCCCCCTGACCGTGAAGCGCATTAGGCTCCGCCGCCGGTCCAAAAAAGGCCCCCGGGGTGGGTCAGGTCCTGGGGTTGCCCCCACCCGAAGTAAAGCCAGGGAGCGCTATTGCGCTCCCCGTGAAATTATGCCCGACAGGGGTGCCAGGAGCCCACCCTGGCCCCCTGTAGCCAAAGGAAGAGGGGGGGAGCGCCGTCACGCCCCCCCCGAGAGAAGATCAAGCCGGGGAGCGCCGTCACGCTCCCCTGAAGACTGCCCTCAAACGTGGAGAGCCTGCGGGGGTCCTGGGGCCCTGGACAAGGAAGGAGGAGCCAGGGGCCCGGGTGGGACGGGCCCCCGACCAAAGCACAGCATACCCTTACCCGCGGGTCCGGGTGGGACCGGGCCCCCCACAGATACCCCAGGAAGTGGCGAAGTGCCAGCGCGGCTCTCCCCGGCACAGCGGGAGAGACGCTCATCTATTATTCAGCAGCGGAGGCTTGAGGCACCCCATAATGCCTTGCAAGGCATGGGGAATGGATTGTTTTTGGTGGTTTGGTGGCCCCCAGAGGTGAGGGGTCACCCTTGAATGAAAAAAGGTGCAGGGGGAGCTGCTGGAGAAGGGCATTGTCTCCCCCAGCACAAAGCTAAGTTCCACCCTAAGTTTCTCGAGGATTTAACAGGAATAACCCCTCAACGCCCAGCGAAGATTGCATCACCGCCTAGGCTGGAACTTTTGTTCTACAGCTGAGGGTTCATGAAGAAGTGCATCAAAGATTGAAGGGCTGAGTTGGAGATGTCTCGAGAAGGCCATCCCCTGTAGGTGAAATGGTGTAATTGCACTGAAATGCATTTATTAATGGTTATTTCTTTTAGAGGGACTGATGTTCAATGTGAAGTACTGGTGCGAGGTGATGTCGCAAGCAACGTGGATTTAAGTGGCTAGACACTCCTGCTAGGGTGTCGGACGGTATTTACAACTTAATCCGGTGATAATCTGTGATGCCTTTAGGGACTGTAATTGCAATGCATTTTTAATGACATCCAAATGCGCTTAGTACTGGCATTCTAAAGTGTGCGTAAACATGTAGTCTTGCTGCTGTGCTTAGGTGAAGACCCCAGACTGTTAGCCCTTAAGATGTAGAGGTGTATACATTTGGGTCAGTAGATGGTGCTTGGTCAGTGTCATGTGTCACCAAGGCAGGTGTTTCCATGTTTAATGCTTGTTGAGGTAATGGGAGGGGGGCGCCACTGGGATGGTGCCAGTGCGCAGGGCCCTCGCTCCAGGATATGTTCAACTAATTGCATTGGGGGCAAGAGGATGGGCATACATGGGAGTGGTGATACTATACCCCACCCCCCTGCGGGAGGGGTGGAGATGTTATGCAATGTCACAAAGTAATTCCAACAGCTTATGTATATTTGTAAATTGTTGCATAGTATTGAGTAGTGTGTGTTTTTAATAAATGTACTCTTACTTTTATAAAGCAAAGTACAGACTGGACAATCAATTATTGAGTGTTTGGGGGAGGAGCTTCGCGGGCGACCAAGATGGCCGCGTAAGCTCGGAGCTCCGTGGACCGTCCGATCCACCGCAATTATCCTGCTTAAAATCCTGGTCCACGTTGGTGGCATTGTATGGCTGGCGGCCTGCTGAGGCGGGGGCTGCAATCGGATTCCGAATCGGAGGCTCCTGAGTGAAGTTACACCGAGCTGAACTCCGCTCCGTGACGGTGCCATTGTCCATCCGGACTTCGTCACTTCGCCACTTCGCTCGACCGCACGGAAGGGGCCTTGTCTGCCAACTCCTGGGTGCAGACGGTGCGATCTGGCCTTTCCCTGGTCGACCTGAGTGGGGTTTTTCCCGATCTGCTGACTCCTGGCTGTGGACCCTGACCTGAGACCTCCGGTCCTTTGTTCTCGGGGACCCAACATGGCGGGCAGAGGCGACTCGGATAGGACATCTACTAAGGGTAATCGTGGCAAACCACAGACGCAAAACAACCGCATGGAGCGGTATGTTAACCTCAAATCGCCACCTACGTCGGGTGCGGTTTCCAAGGGGACCCCAGCTACTGCCCTGCCGGACGGTTCGGAACCTACTCTGGTGGACATTATGGGTGCCATCACCAGTTTCCGTGCTGACGCACAACATCAGCACGAGACCATGTCTCACAAGGTGGATTCCATGGCCATTGATATTGCTCTGATCAGGACGGACTTGGGCAAGACGAATGACCGTGTGAGAGCGCTGGACATTAAGACCACGAGTCTGACCTCGGATGTCTCTGAACTGCAAACGGAGGTCCGGAACCTACGATCGGCTGCCGATCAGTTCTCGAAACGGCTGGAGGATTTTGAGGGGCGAGCCAGGCGGCAGAACGTCCGCATAGTGGGGGTCCCGGAAGGGGCCGAGGATCGAGCGGCAGACCTCTTTGTGGAAGACCTGGTCAAGGCCCATTTGGCGCCCTCTGGACTGAGCAACTTCTTTTCGGTGGAGCGGGCCCACCGTGTGCCGGGTGGTCCACCTAAAACGGGGGCGACGCCACGACCCATTGTGGCGCGCCTTCTTAATTTCAGGGATCGAGATGCGATCCTCCAGGCGTCCAGATCGCATGGGCCACTGCACTACCAGAACGCGGAGGTGCATTTTTACCCTGATTTCACCAGACAGGTGCAACGCCAAAGGCTGAGCTACGCAGGAGTCAAGAGACGCCTCAGAGACATGGGTCTCAAATACTCGATGCACTTTCCAGCGAAGCTCCGTGTGGAATACAAGGGCCGAGCATACTTTTTTGACTACCCGGACAATGTGAGCGAGTGGCTGGACACTGTAACACCGGAACGGGAAGAGCGAGAGGCAGATGTTGGAGGAGCCTCGGGCGGAGCAGATCGGCAGGAATGTACTGGGAGCCGGGGCTGCCCTTGCCTCGAATGACCGTCGGACTACTGTTTTGATGTGATTATTCTCTCCTTTATTCATATGGTGGGTGGCGGGACGGTTCCACGGAGATTCCTTCCTCCTCTGGGTCTTTGGTAGAATAGTTAAATGGGGCGACAGGCACACTGCAGGTTGGGAGGGCTTTTTAGTCTAACGCAGGGGTGCAGGGTGGGGGGTTGGTTGGGCATAGTTTTGGTTTGTTGTGTGTTTCTTTTTTCTTCTTTTTTGTGGCATACGGACATTGGTGATCCTGGACTTTTATTGATGCGGGTGTCTTGGGGAGATGGGTGGGGCGGGCGGCGGAGGGATGAGGGGTAGGGTGTTGAAGATTCTTAGTTGGAACGTTAACGGGTTGGGGGATCGTATCAAGAGAGGGGTAGTTATTCAACTGATTAAACGGCATATGCCGGATGTGGTACTTCTGCAGGAGACGCACTTGGTGGGCAATGCATGTAAAGCCCTGAATCGTAGGGGTTACAAAATGGTGGCTCACTCGGGGTTCTCTTCCGGCTCCAGGGGGGCGGGGATTCTCGTGCGCTCATCCCTTCCCTTAGAGATAGGGACCACCTTGCTAGACGACAGGGGGAGGTACGCCGCTGTGTCCGGGAGATGGGAAGGGCGTTCCCTCACGTTGTTGTCTGTGTACGTCCCCCCAGGGCTGCAGTCCAGTACTTTTAGGGACCTTGGTGGTGCCATTTTGTCTATGCCGGTTGGTCGTTTGATAGTGGGGGGCGACTTTAATTCGGTTTGCTCTGGCCACCTTGATCGCCAGCCGCCTCGCGACCTGCGTGGACCGCAGATGTGGCTGCCGTCCTTTCTAGACTCTACTGGGCTGGTGGATACGTGGCGGCTTTTGCACCCCACGCTTCGCCAATTCTCTTTCTTGTCGGGTGCGCACGGGAGTCTCTCGCGGATTGACTATGTTCTTACGCTGGCCTCAGACGCACTAGCTGTGTCGGAGGCCCGCTTCCTGGCCCGGGGCGTTTCTGATCATTCCCCGTTATGGGTCTCATTTGACTTTGGCGTGACTCTGTCGGACCGCCCCGCGGCGGTCAATCCTTGGTATTTTCGCGACTTTAAGACCCGTACCCTTTTGGCCAAATCTATCGACCTTTATTTTGCCGAAAATGTGGACTCGGTGGAGTCGGCCGTCACATTGTGGGAGGCGTTTAAGACGGTGCTCCGTGGGGAAGCCCAGGCACTCATTGCGGCCACCCGCCGTGAGAGAGACTCGGCTCTGCTGGCTATCGAACGGGAGGTGTTACACCTCGAGACCCAGCTGCGCTCTGACCCGGACCCTTTGGCCCTCCACAATCTCTCGTTGAAACAAGCGGAGTACCAAGCTCTGGCCACTGATGCCGCTCTTGTCCTGGCCAAGGAACAGCAAGGCCGCATCTATGATGTGGGTGATAAAGCCGGGAAATTGTTGGCATGGCTCGATAAGAGGGAGATGGCCAGCCGAGTAGTTCCGGAGCTCCTTAGTGGGGACGGTACGATACTGACGGACCCCAGCGCCATTGTGGACTCTTTCGCGGACTACTTCCGCGGAGTCTATGAGTCTGCCTCGGAGTTCTCGGAGGCGGAAACGTCGACCTTCCTTGCTGACATCGACCTCCCCTGTCTCTCCGAGGAGGAAAGAGACGACCTGGACAGGGACATTACCGCGGACGAGATTGACCTTGCTATCCGCTCCCTTAATTCGGGCAAGGCTTCTGGGCCCAATGGACTTCCAGTAGAGCTGTACAAAATTCGGTCGGATGCGGTTTCTCCGCATCTCCGCAAGATGTTCCTCGCATCCTTTGAAAAGGGCTCCCTTCCCCTGGACCAACGACTGGCTACCATCGTGGTCATCCATAAGGAAGGTAAACCACGGGACGTATGTCGCTCCTACCGTCCTATTTCCCTCCTTAATGTGGAGCCCAAGGTCCTCGCCAAACTCCTGGCTAATCGGTTAATTGGCGTTATTAGCGACCTCGTGCACCCCGATCAATCTGGATTTATTCCCCATCGTAACACCGCCCTGAATTTGCGCCGCCTTCATGGGGTTATGGCCCGGGCCCACACTCTCAAAGATCCAGCGGTGTTGGCGTCCCTGGACGCCACCATGGCCTTCGATTCGCTAGAATGGCCTTACTTATGGGCGGTCCTGGCTAAATTCGGATTTGGACCAGTCTTCATCGGTTGGGTGAAACTCCTTTATGCCGACCCGATGGCCAATGTCACGGTCAATGGTCGCCTGTCGGCGCCTTTCCCTTTGCGCCGTGGCACAAGGCAGGGGTGTCCCTTGTCCCCCCTGTTGTTTGCTCTGGCTCTTGAACCCCTTGCGGCACAGCTGCGTTCCCATCCCGACCTGAGAGGTATTGAATGGGCCCCCGGATTTGAGGACAGGGTCTCTCTATATGCTGACGACATCCTGTTATACATGTCTTCACCGGGTAGATCCCTTATTGTGGCTTGCGATGTCATCAAACTGTTTGGGCGATACTCTGGCCTGGTTATCAACTGGGCCAAATCGTCCCTCTATGTCCTCAAAGGGGATACCCCGCGCCTCCCCGGGGGCTGCGGCATCCAGATTGCGACGCGCGGCTTTAAATATCTGGGCATATTCATATCCAGCAACGCCAAGCTCCGGTATGACAATAATCTGCTCCCTCCTCTTCAGCGGCTGCGACGTGATGTTGAGAGCTGGTGCCACCTGCCACTCTCTCTCCTGGGCCGTGCTGCCCTTTTTAAGATGATGGCACTTCCCAGATTTCTCTATGCACTGCAGAATGCGCAGGACCCTGTCCCGGCCCGATACTTCCGCGACATTGAAGGCCTTCTTCGTAACCTCCTTTGGGAGGGCCGCCCCCGTGTGGCCCTCCACAAACTCACGCTCCCATGGTATGATGGGGGCATAGCCCTCCCGGATGTGCGCCGGTACTATTGGTCGTCGCAGCTCGCTGCCCTCAACCATGGTTTTTACGGCCCAGTGGAGAACCCTGGATATGCCATGGACAGATGGCTGATGGGCGGCGGGAACTATTATCGTGCCCTGTATTCCAGGTCCTTTGACCGCAAACTGACTGGCCCCACCCGCACGGCGGTTCGCATTTGGAAAACGGTTACCAAGGCGCAGGGATGGCAGGGCAGGCTTACGAAGTTCACTCCCCTCTTTGATTCCGACATCCTGGGTAGGCTGTGGCACACCAAAGGTTTTGACAAGTGGGACATCATTGGCATCAGCAGGGTTGAGGACATGGTTTCCAGGGGTTTGATCAAGACCTTCCCCCAGTTACAGACTGAGTACCAACTGGGCGCGACGGAGTTCTTCCGCTACGCACAGTTGAGACATGCGCTACTCTCGGCCTCCCCGCCGGATGGAGTCATTCCGGAAAGTTCCCCGCTGGAGGATAGGATCCTAGATGGGCATGTGCCAGACAGCGCGATTTCCCTTGCATACAAGAAGCTGATAAATGTGCGTACAGACCTCCTTCTTGGCTTGAAGGATCAGTGGGTGGCGGATGGCCTTGAACTGGACGATGAGGACTGGCAGAGTGCGGTTTCCTCTCCTAAGGAGGTTGCCATTTCTTCCCGTCTTCGCCTCGTGCAGTTTAAGATCCTCCACCGGGTATATGTGACTGGGCCCCGATTGGTGCGCATGGGCTTCTCCCCAGATGGTCTTTGCCGCAGAGGGTGTGGGGCCCAGGCCACCTTCCTTCATATCCTCTGGGACTGCCCGGTGATCGCCTCCTATTGGAGGAGGATCCACCGCGTGATGTCGGAGGTTACTGGCGTGGCTTCCCATGCGGAGGCCCGTCGGTGCCTCCTGAATGTTTGGGAACCGTCAGATCATAATGTCGCGCAGACTAGGTGGGTTACCCTGGGGAACATGGTGGCGAAGAGGGACATAGCACAGCGGTGGGGCGCTACCACGGCCCCCCTGCTGGTGCAGTGGAAGGCCAATATGGATTGGTGTATGTTCAGGGAAAAGACCGTCTATGTAGCCAGGGGGAGGCCAAGGAATTGGATGAAGGTCTGGGGGGCGTGGAATGAATATAGGGGGGATGTGTGCCAACCACCTGAACCGATTGATCAACAGGAGGCGGCATTGCCCTGACCTGTGACGCCAACTGAGCTTTGAGTTGTTTCTTTCTCCTGAAGCCCTCCCCCTTCTCCCTCTTTCCCATCCTGTGACTTTCCTTTTCCGATAGTGGTACTGCCTTACTCCCTACCCGTCCCCGGACACCCAGCGTCACACACTTTTTGCCTACTGCCACTTTCGCGCCCACGGGCGCCAGTTGTTATCTCTTTTTTATAAAAATTAACCTTTGATGATTATGTTCTGATGTTGCACACTACTGACCTCCTTCGTATTTGGCTGCCCTGCCTCCGGGATGTTGGGCTAAATAGCTGTGTGCTGTGCTCTTGAATAAAGGTTTTCAAAAATTTAAAAAAAAAAAAAAAATTATTGAGTGTTATTTTTGCGCACCTGTAATGGCAATTACTAGCCCACACCACCTCCCTTGAGTAAGCCTCAGACTGCTCTGCAACGCTACCCTCTGAGAGTCAGGCGCTACAATTGGGTGTTTGGTTCCCAGTGAAGGACAAATGTAGTCATGTTATTTGTGCAGGCCTCACAGATGCTGCCTCGTTTTCCAACATTGGTGTCTAGCGGCGGGAAACATAGTATCCGATTCTGGTAATAAAGTAATTAACTTTCCCCACTGATTTCTATTGAAGCAGATACAATTTCAAGCAGGAGACAAGCTAAAAGGAATTATTTGTATGCTTTAAAAACTGGGAGTCTCCCACAAGTTTAGAGGCTATGAGCATGTATGACTAATGTACCTTTTATTATAGCTATTGTAATTGGTTCTTTGATGCATATTCTGCTGGTGGCTAGATTTATGTTATAAAAAAATATCACAAATACATTAAAAAAATGGACCGGGCTTTGTTCTATTGCACCTTTTCTTTGGCAATTCATTTGTTACTCCCATTCCCGATAAAATTCTAGGGCCCACAGCAGGGTCGGACTGGGACAGAAATTAGGCCCAGGTACCAAAATAAAAGTGGTCCTCATTAACGAATGAGGATTAAGGTCATATTTGTTAAGCCTAACAACTTTGTTCTTGTAAAATCAAGCAAGCTGTATAGCTGTTTTGTAAAGTATGGGAGACTACATGGATTTGAGCTTGCTGTACGCAATTTTTTTAATATCGGGAAAAAACAACAGTAAATATTGGCCCAGCAAATCATAAAACAGGCCCACAAACAGCCAAAATCAATCCACACACTGCCTTTTCGGACCAGCCAGTCGATAACTGCCTGATTGCCCTGTGAGTACCAGTCTGACCCTGGACCGGAGACATACCAACACACACGTTGCCACCGCATGCGCACAATAGCAGCTCTCGTCACATGATCGTCCACTGAGGAGCTGTTATCACATGGTGCCGCAAAGCGAGCTGGAAACCCCTTTCATAGCAGGTTTCTACCCTTGTGTGTGGAGACTCTTACAGACAACATCCATCCATGGTTTTACAACCTCCCTAATACATCGGCAGCAGGCTAAGAAGCCTTTGTTTACATGGGAGGGTCAGCTGGAGCAGTAGCAAGCTCTAAGCTCTGTCCCATCCTTGCTCAGTTGGCGATGGACTGAAAGACCCACCTCCTCATACTACAGCCTCCGCCCATTCAAGACACAGCCCATCTCACACAGTAACATTATATTTGAAGTTTGCAAGCACATGCTTGAGGAAAACATCCTTTACGCGGGTTATAGTGCCCAAATTTTGATATATAAAAACAGGAGAATGCAAAAACGTATAAGTAGGACTACAATTCTGCATCCTTTTTGGGACACAAACTGATCTGCCTGAGAGCAATCACTAACATAGAAAACACATGACAAAAAGGCACTACATGGAATCAAAAACAACTCTTATCCACTATACTATTAGAGTTAACAAATTACTTTCAGTTAGAGATTGCCATACAGTTCTGCACTGGAACTCAAAGACAATATCCTGTGGGCCAAGGGCATCCTTTCTCTCATCCAAGGCTCAGATTTCCCTCCCATTCCAGATACACAATCCCAAAATCCTCTCCCAGGAACAGCTGCACTACTCAAACAGTGCTCCACTGCTTCCTACGGCTGTGGTCTACCCCCCCAAACTATTTAGAAACATTTCAACTAGGAGACTACATCGCAGCCAGTTTAGGTCGAAGCCCACCGACAGCACAGCGGTCTGATTTCTTAAATATATCTGGGGGACATTTAGAAATCTTCCTTGGGAATGCATCCCGCCCATTGCTTACTATTGGCTTTTTGGTTTGTAACTCACGTTTGCGTGCTTTCTATATTCTAGTTTTATTTGTTTTAGGCTGTGCAGCTCGAGTTCCTCCCTCCTGTAGAGCATACCCTATTTATTGTATTCTTCCACCACTGCTCGATTTCTGTAAACAAACCTTTAAATCTTGTTCTAATCTTGTCAAATTTGCTCAGCATTCAAAGACAGAGGTCAAATGTCAGGCTCGATCTTCCAGGAAGCATGCTGTTTTTCTTTCTCTGACTTCAAAGTGTGGGATTATGTGACAATCATGCTGGGTAATGGGGGTTTGCTGGAGGAAGGCTGTACAAGGTTATTTTTAGGTCGAGCCTGGCCGGCGCATAACCTGCTCTGCGAGGCATGCTGTGTTGAGGGTAGGCATAGAAGCTCTTCCCATCCCATTCCACGCCCATCTTTTCATTCGACTCTTGTTACTGTCCTTGCAAACTTGTTGCTTTTCCTTTGTAAATAGGCTTAATAGTCCCTCCTTAGTACCGCCTTGTCAGCATTTGTAACCTCCCATAACGACTGGACTTTTCAGTTGTGTCGGTACACGGTATGCTTTATAAGTCGGTGAGCACTAATTTCTTTAACCCCTTCGCTCCTCATGACGAGCTCAGATCGTCATGAGGCACTGTTGAGCTGTGCTGATGACGAGCTGAGCTCGCCATGAACAATGGGATTTTCCAACAATCAGCACAGGAGGAAAATACCTTTAGCATTGAAGGTGCTAATGATGTTTCACTATTCCACCAACGACATCGCAGCAAGCCGCACGCTTTTAGTAATGCATTTATTTAAATTACAACGTGGTCCAATTTAACGATAGCGGCTGAGCCTATTCACAATGGGCCACATGCACCACTTGAAACAGGGTTTAAATAAAAAAATGTACATGAAATTTCAGCGCCCGTGGATGCCCTGCAACATAATACATTTTTCGTAGCTGGTATTTACCTCAGTGTTTTTTTAATTTGTATATTGCCATGTAAAATCCCGCATGTATGTAATGTTTCCAAATATTCTACAGTTTCCTCAAATGTTAATTTTTCATAGTTTATGGTCCCAGAAGGCTTTAAATTAAAAGCACGTTTGTACACTTCAAGATGGTCAACATGTTTAAGAAGCGATTTCGGCTGCTCGCCTTTTCTGCTGACGCGTTTGTTCCTTTTCTGTGTTGACCACCGCACAGCGAGGTTGGGGCTGTGATACGTAATGGAGGAGGCAAAATAACCGATGTGTGCTTGAGGCGGATAGTCACTTCTACCTCCACCTTCAGTCTGCCCAGAATTGTAATGAGTCGAACCTGCATCGTGCACTGGGAATAGAAGCTGGATCTGGGCAGCTAGTCATCGGAGTGCACCCATTGAGGTTTCGGAAGAGTGGATGGCTTAACCCAAATAATGTATTCTCTATGGGACGGCCGTCCGCAGCCTCCCAGCTCTCATTTAGGCATTGCCCATTCCATCTAGCCAAACCATCCAATTAATATACACTTTTCAGCTCCACAGCCAGGGCACAAGTAGGGGGGGACGCTGATGTCACGACAGGAGGTGACGTCACAAACGGTGGCTGGTAATCAGTTGCAGTTTATAGTTATCGAGCTCCCGGTAAAATAAGTGGGGTACGCCGTCCACCCGCGTGGTACCCCGACTCGAGCCCTGTCCACAGCACCCGTGAGCAGCATTTGGTTTTACTCCATCAGGCCGTTGTCTGAGTTTGAAAAAGATAGGCAGCTTCAATAACAAAGGGATTAAGGGAGGAGCGACAGACTGGGTCCTTATTAGAGTGAGATTACATGGGTTAGCCGTATCAATTGGGGCGGTGGACAAGGACTGATGCCCACAGTAATCGTTAGGGTAGGGTCAAAAGTAAGGTTCATATAGAGGCCAGTAATGTGTTAGGATAATGGTTTGGGTGTCTTTGTGAAAGAGCAGGGAAGTTGCTGTTTTAATATTTTCTTTGTAGTGGCTTTTACCTGCAGCACGCGGCATGTCCCCTCCAGGCAGCGGGTATGGTCATCGGTTTCATGCCAGGCCATGGGCTTCAGGGTGCTGCAGAGCCCCACTGACGGTTACGGGCAAGGCCCTGTGCCCTCCATATGCCAGCAGTGCCCACACACAGATAATCCCCTAGTGCTTATTCCCCAGCTCAGCACCGCTTCCAATGGTAGAGGTAGTGGGCTGGGCCCATCTGCTTTTATGAGTTCACGTGACACAGAAAGCTGTGCAGCCACCAGATGCACACCAGACGGGGACTTTAATGCTTTCCTGCCTTTGGAGTCTGGAAATCATAGGATCCTTGTCCTCTATATGAATGTGGGGATAACAGTGAGACTGATCAGTTAGTTTGATGCTTTCGGTAACTTTGGTTTTCTGCGCCAGGTGTTACTCATACCATTCACCGTGCTGTGTGTGTTTGACTGTATTTTGGGGAGGACTAATGCCCAGTCAATCACACCTATCACCAGCTCTTTTTTGTGTGTGATAAAGAAAGCTCACTACACGTGCAGTTTTATCAGTTCCTTTCCTATAATATCAAGCCCATTCCCATTTGTTATGAACCTCCTGGGACCCGTTGCTTATCCTAAAAATATGTGATTTGCTCATTTTCCCACCATACACGGTATTCTGTTTTTTTTCTCTTTTGGCCTCAGATTTGTGGCAGAATGGAAGATGCAACAAAAAAGACACACAAGGCACTTGACAGTTTGGCGGTGAAAGGGAAGGCTGCCCCGTGGCGACAATATGAATGGAACAATCCATGAGAATGCTACCATTTTAAGTGATTCAGTTGGACTCAGGGTCTCTTGGAAGAAAATTAATAACAACCCCACAACAGCTTCCACACTGGTGTGGCCAGGCGTGGCTGGCACCTGTGGTGCACTTACCTGAGTGGAAGGGTGGATTCCGGAAGGGATCTCCTTCAGGCCTTTGGAGCCACACTCGACAGTCATGCTGTAACACCGGCACTCGTCTGGGCAGCCGTGGGTCCTTAGCACCAGCAGGCTGGGGAGGAGGAACTTGGCAACAGTGGTCAGGAGGTCCATGGGAGCCATCTTAGATACCCTGGAGGAGAAATCAAAATAAAGATAGGACAAGGTTAGCTGTTTGCTCAGACTTTATCTTGAGTTTAAAGAATAACAGCTGTCATTCGCAGGGATAAAAGTCTCTTTTCGCTCATGCACACATTGATACTTAACCAAGTACAGTCGCATCTTCATAATTAGGTCCTCACAGCCAATACTGGCTTGAAAGTTATGCACCAGCACCACCCTTGTGCATCTGGCCTGCCGTGTAGGCTGGTGCAGACCACAGCGAATGGCATGGCGAGAGTCCCCTCCAATAGTAAGTAATGGGATTAGCACCACTTGTGCTTAAAGGCAACAGAAATATCGTTTTCACTTAATCGCGCAGGTCAATGGTGAGGTGGTACGTGATGCAACCAGTTATATTCTTAATCTTAAATCTGGCTCACCGGCCGATCCTTACCCTTCTTTCCTCTTGGCTGTGGAATGGTAGTTATTAATCCTACTATGAACGCTCTTTCAAAAAAGTCCACGTGCACAGCTACAGTTCTGTCTCTGGAAGCAGGCAAAAATCTTACCATGTTTAAAAAATGCCAAGTGCAGATCCTGACACTCCAGGCAACTAGAGGTCTATTTCCCTTTTGCCTGCACCATCCAAGTTGCTGGAAAAGTTTGTAAATGACCAACTCTCTAGGGATATTGAGGTTAATAAATCATTACACCCTACTCAGTCTGGCTGCTCACCAAGGTTCAGCACTGAGACACCCCTCCTGGGGGTCTCTGGACTGATCAAAGGCACAATTGATGCTGGCGGTAATGCATTCCTGGTACTGCTAGACCCGTCTGCAGCATTCGATACGGCCTCGCATTCCAGGCTGATGCCAATCTCCTGAAGTCAGTCGAGCAGAGACAAGGCTTGGTAGTGGTTGAAATCCATCCTAGAGGATAGGACGCAAGAGGTTTGGCTACCTCCCTTCTCCTCTGGCAGCCAAAATGTCTCAGTCCCCCAGGGGTCAGCTTTAGGCCCCATGCTGTTTAATATTCATACGACTGAAGTTGTGGAGTCATTTGGGGTCAAAATAATCTATGCCGATGACACCCAGATTATTTTCACAATTGAGAAAGGGTGCCAGTTGAACAAAATGATATACAACCTTGCATCTCTGCCGTTTATTGGATGAGTTTCTTCCAACTGAAGTCTAATACCGAGAAGACGGAGGTGCTCTGTGTGGGGCATCATTTTGACCTCAAGTTGGAAGTGAACTTGCCAGAAGGGCCACCTCCCCCCAATTTGAATGTGGAAACATTCAACAACATGGGTGTGAAATTTGATAATACATTTTCCTTCCATAATCAAATTAATTCTGTGGTTGGCAAATATTTTGATATATTATGCATGCTCAAGAAATTCCTTCACTTTTTCTCGGTCCGAATTCTGATCACGGTGGACTTTGCGCTGGTCATGTCGAGGCTGGATTACGCCAATGCCCTATACAATAGTCTCCCGCAATATTTGTTGAGGAAACATTAAACTGTACAGAATTCTGCTGCTAGGTTTGTTCTTGGTTTACCTAGAAGGAAGCACATTTCTCCCCAACTGTGGAATTTGCACTGGCTTCCTGTGGAAAAGCAGATTATTTTTAAGACCTCTCTCCTTGTGCACAAAGCACTTTACCACTCGAGACCAGACTATCTGTCTTTGAGGATTTCCTTCTACAGCCCTTTGAGAAAGCTACGCTCCTCCAACATGCTTATAGCCACAATTCTGAGTGTTCGGCTTGCAAGAGTTGGCTGGCTGTCTCTCTCTTTTGGAGCCAATGGGATGGAACAACCTCTCTTTAGAACTCCGGCGTATGGAGGATAAAAGACTATTCAGGAAAATGCTTAAAACCTGGCTCTTGCTCAGTAGACAGCTGTTTTGCTCTCTTCTGTGCCCTTACTCTTTTGTCAGCGCTGGGACACTTGAGTAGATGCGTGCATTATAACTCCTTCGTTGCTCCTGTCGGCCAACGGCCGTCGTGAGCACTACCTCCATAGTGCTTTGCACGTCCGTTGGCCGACGCGGCCCCGCCCACTTGATTAAACCGCCGCACCACTGCGGAATTGCCGCTGCAGTTAAGCGGATAAATCCCACATAACATGCCATTGATGAGGTTATTTGCGATGCCTTGTGATAGGTCAGAAACAAGTTTTTAGGAGATTGTTACAGTGGAGTAGCTCATTTTATCTAGAAAAACACTCTGACTTAACTTTGGAATCTCAAAGTATCTCTCTGGCTAATGTTTTTACGAGGTGTGTGAACTTTACATAATTTGCTTTTGTGTAATTACTCGACACTTCAGACAAATTGCGCAAAATTGTGAGAAATGCAAAACTGCTGTTTAGCACTATATTTGAGCTCAAAATGTATCCTTGCGTTGGTTAAGGAGCGATGGTCCATTTCCTGCTGAAAATAAAAAATTGCACCAAATGAGAAGTGACGCAGAAAAAGGCAGCTCACGTTCTGTTTGTTTACATTTTCCTGCACTCTCACGCTAAAAGTTTGCCACAAGCATGGCGTAATAATTACATTATGTGACATAATGATGCATAATTGTGGGGATTTCGATTAACAAATGTAACACAAAAGTATGCGAATTATGCCAGAGTAATTCAAATTTTGCAGTGGTCTAGATTTTAGGGATTTTTTTTTTTTAAAGTTCTCTTCTGGACAAAGAACTACACTTTCCTACGGTTTTGTCCCTCTTTTCCCCGATATGCTTTAAAACAGCTGAGCATTTTCTCTGAATGTTCATAGCAAATTCTGCAAGCAACCTATGGCCAAGTCTAGCACTCTTTCACAGTTTTCTCCCACGTGCACCCACTCGTCTGCTCAGTGTGCAAAGCACAATGGCCTTTAAAGAAAACATTTTTAAACTGCAAAGTTTGTGAAACACTTAAATTAGAAAGGATCACAGCTCCCCAACATCAAAGATCTTAATCTTGCCAACATCCTTTTAAGGTACAAAATCCCACTTCGAGTTTTTTAGGGCCTTTTCCATGCCTTTTGCGAATTCCCTGTTCTCCCGTTGGGTTAAAGTGAACATCGTGTGCCTCCCCCATTACCTTCTGTTTTTTTCAATGCGTGGAAATTGTGATCAGATACACTTTGTGGAATAGCCGTCACAAAACAAATTCAGGTTTCATAGCCAATACAATTATGTCAGTTTGCAAATGGTTTGTGGACACACCATTGTTCGTTAGTGGTTTACAAGCTGTATATCTTCTGCCATAGTTTTTTTGACCAATCAGACATTTTAAATTGTTTTGTGGTTTGCAAACCAAAAGTCTAATTGGTTTGCAAATTCAATACGGATACATGAAGCTGATCATTTGAGTCAACTAACAACAAAATATATTTATAAGATCTTCAATATACTGAACAACATATAATAAGCAAAAACAAAACTACACTGGCCAAACCTACAGGTCTTCCTTTAATGTGATAATGGATGAAAACACAAGCATGCATAAATGCTATTTTTATGTTTGTGGTATCTGAAGAGCACAAGCAAAGTCAAAAGGCAGCAGAGAACTCGAGGGACAAATGCAGAGATGCAGACAATTAGTGACTGGAGCAGAAAAGAGGTTCTGAGAGAGGAGGTAGACAGTTACCTCACTTTATCAAGATTTTGTGTTGTTTACAGCGTGGAGTCTTCAGCTTCTTTCCAAAATGGAGAATGGTTGGGGGAGTCCTGATGGACAGAGGGATGCTGTTCCAGATCCCGGGGGCAGTTTGATGGTGTCCTGGGTGACAGTGCGACGAGAGCCACCAGCGGTGGTTAGCTTGTCAGCCAGATCTGCTGGGGTTCCAGAGGTGATGGATGCCATTTGCATGAGTTGGCACAATGAAGTCAGAACTATTGTCTTTGCCAATGCTAGGTGCCCTGTACGCTAGCAGTACGAGTCTTTAATGCCACACGCTGTTCCTTCGTGTCCCAAGACAAAATGGGACCTGCAATGTATTGCAATTACAGTGACAAAGTAACTGATTTATTTTGAAAACAACAATTTGGTCGTACTTATATGAGCAAGACTAGATTTTTTTTTTTTTTTAAACATAATGGCACATGCAAACAGTATAGTAGGCCCACAATCATAAATGCATCTAGTAACATACAAGGACAACAATGGTTCTTTACAATCATGAACAAGCAATGGTAAAGCCAATAGACCTCACCTTTGGGAACTATTGCCTTTGGCAATGGGTTTTCGCAATGTTGTGCGGTGTGGCTAATGACGGAACCGCAAAAAAGTGGTAGGCCGCAGCAGCCGTACCATTTGTTAGGCATGTGCACAACGCCTGCATGTACGCACCTATCTAAAAATGAGCAGGGGTGGTTGCTTCTTTTTATTTATTGATTTAAGTTGGATGGTAAATTTTTTAAAAAACAGCTTTGGGACTATTTATTTTATTTTCAAAGTGGTTGGAAGGAAGCAACAAGGAATGTGGGAGTATAAGCAACACGGAGGGCATCGATGGGTGGGGGGCAGAGGGGATGATGATGGATCACGAAAGAGCGTCAGTAGCAACATAGAGGGTGGTGGGAGAAGTACACAACAGCGGTGAAAGCGTGTAGCGCGAAATGGGGAGAAGTGTACAGGTGAGAAAGAAATGCAGGAGTGAAGCACACAAAGGTAAGCACGGGTGTTTGGGAGAAACTAATGGGAAAGAACAACATGGAGTGAGGTGGAAGGGCAAAGAAAAGCACATGAGGGAGACGGATGGAAAACACATGCACTCTCTTAAGTGCTTAAACAAGAAGAAAAAAAAAAGGAGAATCTGAACAGTTAGAGGAGGAAGGAAAACCCAGCACACAAGTCTTTGAAGCAGGATTGACTGCATTTGTAAGTTGCTTTAATAAAAGCATACCACTTAATGCGATGAACACTATGTTCCCTCATTCACACTGCAAAGCAATTAAAATGTAAAAGGCAATCAAATATGATGTTTATGCAAATGAGCATCTCCCTAGCGAACACTCGCCCTAGGGTTCACAGCAGCATTCTGCCAAAGACTTCTTCTCAATGCTCACATATTGTTTTCCAGAGAATAGGCTGACAAATTGATGGAAAGCTATAGAGGACATGTAAATGTTTCTTATTCTTTGATATGGGTTAACTTTCCGGGCTAGCTAGATGCATAGTTTCAGGGGAGAGCAAGTTACTCCAGAGTAAACAAACGTATGCCACAGCTATCCATGAAAACAACAATCAAGTAATGACTTGAAAATTGCTAGAAAACGAATTTTCTACTAGAATTAAGACACCCATTTACTGAAAAGTTGGGAGAGGTTGGGGTAGGGAGGTTAGTGTGGTAAGGGAGTTGGTGGTATTGGTGAGGAGGGTTGTAGTGATGGTAGGGCAGTGAAATTGGTAGCGGTTCAGGTGGGGTGTTGGTGGTTAGGTTGGTAGTAATGGTTAGGGTAGGATGGTGGTTGTAGTTAGGGTGGTGGTGAAATACAGAAACAATGATTTGTTAAACAGATGCAAAAATGCTGAAATAATTTATTTAATTACCCAAACAAACCGACACAACATTTTAATTTTGACGGGAAGGTTGATGCTTTTCTAAATTAAATTCAGGCCACTCATCATCCCCACTACATTCTATTTGATTCACTTCTTCAACAAATCAATCTGAGGAAACTAATTTAATTTTTAGCCTCCAATTTAAAATGTCTTCACATTTACAGAACGTTGTAAAAGCTTCAGCCTTACGTGTTGTTTATTTATATACACTTTATTAACCTGTCGTGAATAGGCTTTGCGGACACCAGGGGTTCCCGGACCACAGGTTAGGAGCGACTGCCGATCACAATATAAGCCTCAGTTGCAAGCAGGGGTGGAAGTGTAACTCACGTGCTACAACCGGTGATGGGTCAGTGGTGAGGACACCCACTCATTGCCCAGGTTTGGGGTCATCATTAAAGACACCTGTTGAGTTAGGCCTTAGTCTCATCTTTCATTTTTTCTAGTTATTATGAATGTAGCTTTAATTGCAACACGTAATGGTCTCAACTTGCTTGTGAAATGTTTCCTAGTGCTAGTGAGTTAACTTACATATTTACAGATCACAGGAGGCCTGAGATTTCACCTTATCAACTGACGTGTAAACTGGGCGACCTCTCACAAGTACAGATCCGGTGGTGCTGTTCACCCCGGGGGTGAGGGCATGAGCTGGTCGTGAGGCTGCAGCTACTGCCGCGCAGCTTGTGCATTGACCCACTGAGCTAGATTGCCTGCTCAGTTTCGCGTAAAGAATAAAAGTAAAACATTTTCGACTTCAGAGGCGCCATAAGCCCGCTTTATCCCGCCTTCAGGCGAACAGGACTTCAGAGAGGGTTCCTCTCGCACCGGGGGTTTAGCTGGAGCGGCCTCTCTATAAATAAAGTGTCATCCTCTCGTCTCCGCGGAGGCGCACCTCTTCTCAGGGTTTGAAGCGCGGTTGATGGGATTTTTCCTCTTTTTCTCGGCGCTCAGAAGCAGGGACCGGTGTCAGCAGAGCGGGCTCTGACGCCTGACAGCTCAGGAGATTAGCCGCCACGCGCCGCTGCGCGCGCTCCCGGGCGCCGCGCGGGCTCTTAAAGCGGCAGCGCGCGGGCACCAGGCGAACGCTCCATCCCCTACAAAGGACTGGTGGGGCCTGGAAGGGAGAGCGCCGATTAAACGCCCCATCTTTAATGCCTACGAAATAAGGGGCTTAGGAAAACAAAGCAAAGATGGCCTTTGGAAGTAGAGCAAGGGCGGGGTACGGCAGTGAGGGGTTTAGGGCAGAGGGGGCCAAGTTAAACATCATGGCGCGTGACATCGCACGTGGCATCTCAGGAACTAGCATCACAACCATGACCTCACAGGAAGGGCTATCACAAGAAGTGACATCAGATCTTAAGACTTCCCACGTTTAGCAGGTCTATTTTGAGTACTTGGAGCATATTACAATATTTAATAAATTAGATTTTGCATTAGTGTTTTTTTCTCCCCAGTTTTATAAAGAGCAAACTTGACCCAAAGGTATCAGAGTGCTTTACACTGGCACCAGTTGCGTTACACAAGAACACATTCAAGGCACGGGGAGATAAGATTACGTGATTTGCCCAGAACTACAAGATGTTGAGCGTCATTGCCAAGACTTGAACCAGGTTCCCCAGATATGAGGCCGACCGCCCAAAAAAGCAACGCAAAATCTGGTCCTCAACATATACATATATCTTTTTAAACAAATAAATTGGTAACAAGGAGAAACGTGGCGGTAAATCTGTTCAGCTTGATTGGTTGCATATTCTGCATTTTAAAATATCTGATGGGATTAAGACACCTGCTCCAGAGATCTTTGTGCGCCTTGTAAATCTCAGAGAATAATAATGATAATGGTGGAGATTAATGCATTTGCTGGAGAGATCAGTATTTTGCACTTGTCCAAGTTTCCAATCAAAGTAGTATAGAGGGTCAATAGGTCTCCTGCAAAGCACATAATAGAACATGCAGGTGACAGATTTCTATTTTATGTAGATAGGTAAGTGGGCTACTGCTTTTAACACATATCATTTTGTTACTTGCAGTTTACAAATTGTAATTCTAATAGATCACAGTGAGCTATGAAGGACATGTGACTCCCACACCATGTAACCCTCATGGAATTATGTAATAAATTTACATTGATTTACACAAATATATGATGTATTGTCAATGTATAATGTGCATGTGTCATGTAAAGTGCTGACACCCTGCAAAGCGATAAGTAGAGCTAGAAAAGAAACAAAATAGTGGTATTTAAATTGTTATTTGTGTAAATACTGGTAAAGACCAATAAATCTGACATTCTTACAGTTTATGCATAGCTCTCATATACAGAGACTGAACAAAGTAGAAAAACCATCAAGTACTTGTGAAGTAATAAGCTGTGTGCCTTTGTTTCCACTCCATTTCATTTCCATCTTGGTGTGGGGCTCCAAATAGCTCCCAGGGAGGATACAACAAAAGGAGGCCTGATGGCCTATTAAATTCAGCCTTTGTTTTGGGCCCAGCTAGAAAGCCCCCTTGCCACCTGCATGTTGCGGTTCAGAAGAAAAGCTGACAACCTGCAGATGCTGCCAAATGTGTGCTGGAGTCTAAAGATTACACCGGGACGAGTTCAGCATACGGTAGTGTGGTTTAAATACTTGGCAGGGTAGGCGGCGTCAACACTGTAAAAAGAATGGGTAGATGCTGTGAACCTCAGTCTTATGCCCTGTGCTAGAACATTAGAGGAATCCTATGACATCAGGGAGTTTGGCAGGATGGAGAATAAGAGCAAATTAGTTAATCTCCCCGTAAATGAATGTGTCCTTAACTGATGCTCATGAAAAGTGCCAGGGTTGATGATTAAGTGCCGGTGCTGAGCACCAGAAACCACCTGCTCAAATTAAGCACTGCATACAACTGGGAAAAATGTCAGTAGTTCTGAAGAGATACTTTTGTGCAGGGCCAAGCAAGCTTTAAATTCACTCGGGGGGAGGTTTTGAAACCCCCTAAAAAAAATCCTAAAAAGGCAGCAAAACCGTGGACTTTGTAATGTAACTTCCATTCAAAGTTGATTGAAATGGTTGATCAGGCAGCGGACCATCAAGATCCAGCAATCGGCTGGACCCTTTCACACACAGATGCACATCGGAGGTCGGGGATGCCTCAGTTAAGAAATGTCCTTGCAACTTCAAAAGGAAATATTGTACTAAGAGCTATGTGCTCCCACACTTCGAATCCCCCCAACCCCACAAACAGCATATTGTGAAGAGATTTTCTTTTGCAGTTTTATATAGCGCAAACTCGGCAAAGGGCATTGGAGCACTTTACAAGAGCACCAGTTACATTACACAAGGTCAAGTTTATTTTTAGGCACTGCAGATTAGGTGATTTGCCCAAAAATATCAAGATGTTGAGCCGACACTGGGTCTCAAACTTTTTTCCCCATTTCCAGGGTCGGCAACTCTTGGCCTAACACCACACCTGAGTTGTGAATATATACAGATTGGAACAGAGATATGATTCTGAACAGGCCTAAGTTAATTCTAAGAACATCTTTTCACAACACAGAGGGCTAAGTCTTCTCAGACGCAGGGCAGACGATGTAGGCAATGGGGCGGTTTTAAGGGGATGTTCATTATTGGGACATATGGCTGGATACAGTAACAGAAAAGTAATCGAGAGGCACCCAAATACTGGTCACACGAAAGGGTCACTCGAAATATCATACATTTGGCAGTAGAATGTCACTCGCTAACACACATAGAAATGTCAGACATTCTGAGTGAAAATATGGCAGGTATGGATTTAATGCATAGGCAAATGCATATGACTGTATTGCCCCTGCCTGGCTGTCTCACCATGCACCTCAGGCCATAATCATTTCAAAAGTAGTATTTTTAGGTTTACAGGAAGTGAACCACAAATGATAAGAAACATGTCTGCACTTCAGAGAGGTGGTGGTCCAGCGCCCTACGGTACAAGCGCTAGTCCTGCAATTTCTTTTGTGACCGATGCTCACTTATTCTTTGGTACAACTTGTACTATAAGGTGGGACATGCATTTTTCAAGGATCTGTTTCTCTACCTATATTATCTCCCAGGGAAACATGTCTCTTCATTTGGATTTTCGTTTAAAAAAAATATATATATTTTTACATACAGATGATACCAAAGTCTTAATTTTCTACTTTCTCACCCTTCCTTCAGCTACAAAAATCTAAATCTCTCACTATTATCCAATACCACAACACCAGATGGCCTTACTGGCCCTAGTGTTAAACAACTCTCAAAGGGAGGTTCTGCACTTCTCTTCCTCAGCTGCACTCATCAATACAGCCATCCCAATTTATATCCACGACTCCATTCAAAAATTGGCATTTGCCTCATCATCAGAAACCCTGGGACTCTCGTCAGCCCCTCCATGAAAATGGCAATAAAAACTGAAAAGCAACTATACAACTTTTACAGCGTTGGTTACTGCTCCGCACTTCTTGCACCCACTTTACTTTAGTAACTTTTCATCTATTTATTTATTTATTTGCTTATATAGCGCCGGACTCGACCCCTGAAGGGGTATCTCCGCGCTTGTGTTTCCCTGTGTGCTTAAATTAGGACTGAGAGGTGCACTGAAGAGATTAGACTGTCTGAAATAAATGTGTTTTAAGGGATTTCCTAAAGGCCAGAAGGTTGGTGTTTTGCCTCAGGATGAGGGGGAGCATGTTCCAAAGGGCAGGGCCCTTATAGGACAGTGCTCGGCCACCCTGTCTTGCCTTCCTAATATGGGGAATCTGAAGTAGCAGTTGGTTGCTGAAACGCAGAAGACGTCCAGGCTAATACATACTGAACTTTTCAGCCAAGTATTTAGGGCCCGAGCCAAAAAGGCTTTTGTGTATGACACAGCAGACCTTAAACTTCACCTGTTAACGAATGGGCAGCCAGTGGAGTTTCTCCAGCAGGGGGCGTGAGGGTGATCTTGCCGGAGCATTGAGGACCAGTCTTGCCGCAGTATTTTGAGCCACTTGTAGTCTGCTAAATTGGTCTTCGTTGGCAGATATAAAGAGGTCGTTACAGTAATCCAGCCGACTGATCACAAGGGTCTGGACAAGAGTCCTTCTGTATCAATCTGGTAGAAACGGAAAACTAGAAAAAATGTTTGTTTATATCTGCAAACAATGCTGCCTGTTGTCCAATATGTGGCAAGTGCGGTAAATCCATTACTAAACATAAACAAATGTAGCTGCATAATTATACACAGTTTCTCCAGTTTTGCCCAGTGACTGGTTGGAATTCACCTCAGAGCGCCACGTACGCCATATTATCTGCAAGAAATGTGAGGTGCACAACCGAGTACAACCTACTTGCGTGTTCCACCATCCAGCATTTTCATTGGCAGTCAGAGGCGCTCGGTACCGGAACGCTCTTCCCGCCAACGTACTCAACATTCCATCCTAATTACTTTATGTTAAAGGTAATGGCCTGGCTAGTTTCCAAAACGTTTATTGACTTCCCCTAAACTGGGGCAGCGGCAATGGCTGACCTTTGTCCCCTCTACCTCCCTGTAATTATTCAAATTAAAGTTCTTGTTAGCAATCAATTAGAAAACTGAAAAAAGGCTCATCACTTTGCCCCACCGATTAGGGACTTCCTGTTGTATTTTTAGGCTAGCTACAATGAATGAATGAATATTTAAGAGCTAAATTTACATATGATGAGTTTGAGTAGAGCAGGCACATACTTCCAGGATCTAAGAGAATTCTCACTGAAATGTAATAGTTGATCTGTCGACGATCCCAGACCTGACTTGATAGCACCAGGATAGTGGTAATCTTGTTTACGCGAGGGAGCCAGCGCCCAGGGAGGCTCGGTTCAGGCCAAAGTCGGTGTTACCAGTTTGCTAGATCATGCATTGCCTTGGTTCTGCGCGTTGGCTAATTTGTATGTACGGCAAGACCGCTTGCAGTGAATTTGCTACCGGGCAGCGTGCCTGAAGATTGACAGTGGTGAATGAGTGGTCTAAAAATGAGAGCTTATTACAATGCAGCAGCGAGCGGCTGCCAGGAGCCAGAGAGCGGCCATGTACTGTATAAAAAAGGAGCCACTTGGGAGAGCGCAGACCTCTGGAAGGATCCAAAATCACCTCCCTGGAGGGGATCCCACGTCCATCAGGTCAATGCGGTGATGACCTGGTTGCTCGCTTTAACCCTACTCAAATCCTGAATATTTATGCCTCAAGATTTGTGTTTTTTTTTTTCCATTCAGGAAGATTGATCGGATTTTTATACGGTTAAAATAATGAACAGTCACGAAGCAAAGAGAAATTAACAAAAAAATAAATCAGAATGGTAAGGTTAGATTCTATTAAAAAAGATACTTCCCTAAGAAGACCTGCTTCAGTACTCCCATTAGCATTATTAATTAAAAAAACAAGACTAAAATCAGAGCAGCCATAATCCATTCGATTATGTAAAGCATGTAGTAAAACTGTCTACGTAAAACAGCATTTATAGTTTCGCAGCTTTAAGAGGAGTAAGACTTCAGAAGGATACATCCTCCAGATGACCGAATTCACATTCTTCTCCCATCCTCATCATAGCTCCTAGAAAACAAATTCGATCCTTCTTGGCGGAGCACATTGATCAATCGCATAACAAAACGACCACTGAACCGATACCATGATCTGGTCATGCTTGTATCCAGGTCATATGGGTTAGGGAAGATGACCACCTTCTCCACCAGTAGGGCTGGACTGGGACAAAAAATTAGGGCAGGGCACCAAAATAAAATTGTCCCCAATAGTGAAAGAGAACTCTAAAAAAAATGGCCCCTGTGTGCAGATCTGGGCACTATTGAATAGATAACCTGTGTCCCCTCTGCCTCCTTTTAAATCACCAATTTCAAGTTATTGTTAGAAAATAAATAATAAGTCAGTAACAGGGTTCATGTCCTCTCCCCACTGAGTACGGCTATCAGGTGGGAGAGATCAACTATCACAGTGCTGCTGCTGTGAACCAACTCACCGGTGCCAACGTGCCACAGAACAACAACAAAACAAGAACAGTGACTAAATAATTTGAAGGTAGTGTGGAGCGATGAGGCGCAAGCTTCGATATCGCAAGCCACCCTGTCAGATTAAATTTGACTGCCAGAGAAGAATAGATCTGCCACTAATCTGTCAGTGGAGTAATGAACCTGGAGGGTGGCCCCGAGCAAAGAATATGGAGGGCCTTCCCCCCCGCCCCCACCCAGTAAGGAGCTCTCAGGCCAGAGGCTACTGTTGCGCCATTGCAATCTATTACTATTGAAAGACAGAGCGAGTGAGGACGAGAACACGCCCTCTGCCTTGGGAATAAACAAAGGAAGCAAGGTGAAGCTGCACCAGGTAAGGAACAGCGAAATGGACTTGCGAACTGTGGGAGATTGGGGGGAGGGGCAAGAGAAGCAAGGACATGAGTGAAGAGGAAGCCAACCAATGGTAAGCAATGGGCGGGCTCTAAGCCCCATTTAAGTAAACAGAATGTCCCACAAGCGATAGTTCATGCATTGTCTTAGGGAGACCTAAAATACACCGGCCGTAGGTAAGAAACAATTGCCCAGGCAGCTTGTTTTAAAAAGATTTCAAACGAACGTAAACTATAAAAGCAAAAAAATGAATGTGGTGTGCTGTGCTAGTTGGGGGCCCTGGAATATGTGGCATTGTGTCAATGGGGAAAGCAAAAACATTCATCTCCTTGTGTGTGCATTGCGTCATTGGGGTGCAGCAAACCCCACTGCACCGAAGCCTAGGCCTGGCCCTGCAGAATCGAGATGTGATCACACTTGGTCCCTCTGCAGGGAAAGTTTGCCACATGTAGCTTCAGTGCAGCATATTCGGTTCACGCAGCACCGTTTTTTTTCTTTTTTGCACAGATCAGCTTTTGCAGGTTTTTTTTAAGCAAAGCAATTAAGCCATCTCTTGTTAGGCTTGCAGAATTCACTCACAGCCTTGCTGGCAGAGACTTATCACCACAGGAGCGGGATGAAGTGTTCGGCTAAACAAGCATTGGAATTGGCAGAAGCACAACACTGCGCGGAGGCAGCCCAAGGCTGGGGAGCACGGTGTGAGACACGAGCAGGGCCAACGCTATCTAGGTATCCGAGAACCAAGGTGTGAGACTCGCAAGCAGGAGCTAACAGTAGGTATCTCGGTACCTGTGCATCAAGGTGTGAGACAAGTGAGCAGGGGCCAGCAGAAGGAAGATATCTCTGTACCGAACCACCGAAGTGTGAGGCAACCGAGCAGGGGTTTACACAAGGTATCTAGGTACCCGAGCACCAAGATATGAGACAAGTGAGCAGGGGACAACACTGCGCAGGTATCTAGGTACCTGAGCACCAAAGGTGTGAGACTCGCCAGCAGGGGTAAACGCTACGCAGGTATCTAGGCACCTGAGCACCATAGGTGTGAGACTCGCCAGCAGGGGTCAACACCATGCAGATATCTAGGCACCGGAGCACCATAGGTGTGAGACTCCCCAGCAAGAGTCAACACTATGTAGGTATCTACGCACCGGAGCATCATAGGTGTGAGACTCGCAAGCATTGGTCAACACCATGCAGGTATCTAGGTACCAGAGCACCAAAGGTGTGAGACTCGCCAGCAGGGGTCAACACCACGCAGGTACCCAGGCACCTGAGCACCATAGGTGTGAGACTCGCCAGCAGGGGTGATCACCACACAGGTATCTAGGTACCTGAGCACCAAAGGTGTGAAACTCGCCAGGAGGGTTCAACACCATGCACGTATCTAGGCACCTGAGCACCAAAGGTGTGAGACTCGCAAGCAGGGGCCAACACTACGCAGGTATCTAGGTACCTGAGCACCATAGGTGTGAGTATCTAGGGACCTGAGCACCAAAGGTGTGAGACTCGCAAGCAGGGGTGAACACCACACAGGTATCTAGGTACCTGAGCACCAAAGGTGTGAGACTCGCCAGGAGGGTTCAACACCATGCACGTATCAAGGCACCGGAGCACCAAAGGTGTGAGACTCGCAAGCAGGGGTCAACACCATGCAGGTATCTAGGTACCAGAGCACCAAAGGTGTGAGACTCGCCAGCAGGGGTCAACACCACGCAGGTACCCAGGCACCTGAGCACCAAAGGTGTGAGACTCGCCAGCAGGGGTGATCACCACACAGGTATCTAGGTACCTGAGCACCAAAGGTGTGAAACTCGCCAGGAGGGTTCAACACCATGCACGTATCTAGGCACCTGAGCACCAAAGGTGTGAGACTCGCAAGCAGGGGCCAACACTACGCAGGTATCTAGGTACCTGAGCACCATAGGTGTGAGTATCTAGGCACCTGAGCACCAAAGGTGAGAGACTCGCAAGCAGGTGTGAACACCACACAGGTATCTAGGTACCTGAGCACCAAAGGTGTGAGACTCGCCAGGAGGGTTCAACACCATGCACGTATCAAGGCACCGGAGCACCAAAGGTGTGAGACTCGCAAGCAGGGGTCAACACCATGCAGGTATCTAGGTACCAGAGCACCAAAGGTGTGAGACTCGCCAGCAGGGGTCAACACCACGCAGGTACCCAGGCACCTGAGCACCATAGGTGTGAGACTCGCCAGCAGGGGTGATCACCACACAGGTATCTAGGTACCTGAGCACCAAAGGTGTGAAACTCGCCAGGAGGGTTCAACACCATGCACGTATCTAGGCACCTGAGCACCAAAGGTGTGAGACTCGCAAGCAGGGGCCAACACTACGCAGGTATCTAGGTACCCGAGCACCATAGGTGTGAGTATCTAGGCACCTGAGCACCAAAGGTGTGAGACTCGCAAGCAGGGGTGAACACCACACAGGTATCTAGGTACCTGAGCACCAAAGGTGTGAGACTCGCCAGGAGGGTTCAACACCATGCACGTATCAAGGCACCGGAGCACCAAAGGTGTGAGACTCGCAAGCAGGGGTCAACACTATGCAGGTATCTAGGTGGATGTACGCAATTACGACGCACACTTTTACAACGCGTTCCATTACAACGCGGTTGTAACAACGCAAGTCGTTACAACGACTTGCGTTGGGGGGGCACAAATTAAAAAAATGTAATTCACTATTCCAACACCAGTCCCCGTGGATAGTAGGGAAGGTGTTGGGATAGTAAATTAAATGATTTACTATCCTTGAGTGCCCCCAGCGCAATTCGTTGTAAAAACTTTCGTTGTTATGACCGCGTCATAATGGAACGGCGTTGTAATGGTTGTGTCTTAAACGTTGCATACCATCTAGGTACCTGAGCACCATAGGTGTGAGTATCTAGGCACCTGAGCACCAAAGGTGTGAGACTCGCCAGCAGGGGTGAACACCACACAGGTATCTAGGTACCTGAGCACCAAAGGTGTGAGACTCGCCAGGAGGGTTCAACACCATGCACGTATCTAGGCACCGGAGCACCAAAGGTGTGAGACTCGCAGGCAGGGGTCAACACTACGCAGGCATCTAGGTTCTGAGCACCATAGGTTTGAGTATCTAGGGACCTGAGCACCAAAGGTGTGAGACTCGCAAACAGGGGTCAACCCTTCGAATGGTATCTAGGTACCCGAGCACCATAGGTGTGAGTATCTAGGCACCTGAGCACCAAAGGTGTGAGACTCGCAAGCAGGGGTCAACACTCCGTGGGTATCTAGGTACCTGAGCACCATAGGTGTGATACCTAGGCACCTGAGCACCAAAGGTGTGAGACTCGCAAGCAGGGGTCAACACTCCGTGGGTATCTAGGTACCCGAGCACCATAGGTTTGAGTATCTAGGCACCTGAGCACCATAGGTGTGAGACTCGCAAGCAGGGGTCAACACTACGCAGGTATCTAGGTACCTGGGCACCATAGGTGTGATATCTAGGCACCTGAGCACCAAAGGTGTGAGACTCGCAAACAGGGGTCAACCCTTCGCAGGTATCTAGGTACCTGAGCACCATAGGTGTGAATATCTCAGATACCTTCGCAGGTATCTGGGCACCTGAGCACCAAAGGTGTGAGACTCGCCAGCAGGGGTCAACCCTTCGCAGGTATCTAGGTACCAGGGCACCATAGGTGTGATATCTAGGCACCTGAGCACCAAAGGTGTGAGACTCGCCAGCAGGGGTCAACCCTTCACAGGTATCTAGGTACCTGGGCACCATAGGTGTGATATCTAGGCACCTGAGCACCAAAGGTGTGAGACTCGCAAACAGGGGTCAACACCACGCAGGTATCTAGGCACCGGAGCACCAAAAAGGTGTGAGACTCGCAAGCAGGGGTCAACACTACGCAGGTATCTTGGTACCTGAGCCCCATAGGTGTGAGGCTCGCATCTAGCCTTGGTGCTCTGATACTCCGCGTAGAGTGAGTAATAGTCCATATCGCAGCTCCAAGGAGCGAAACCGTGCACCCAATGCGCAGGACTAAGGCTCGGATTTACTATCACATTTTGTACCAGCACTCCTCCAGCAAATCCAGCGTCAGTCACCTTTGCATACAAACGATTGTGCTTAAAAGTTGAGTTGCGCCAAACACCTGCATCTGTATGTAAAGGGGGTGTAGCGACTAAGAACCCGCGTAAATTCCCTAGCGTTTCTAAAACAGCATGACCGGGCTTTGCATAAAACACTTGGGGCCAATTGTAGGAACCCTAATACCGGTCGTAACAGCCGAAATTACCGAATTTCAGCAGTTACCGACCGGAATTAGGCATTTGGGATGTAGGTGGCTACATTTCAGATTCGGTAATTTACCAAATTGGTATTTAAGAATTCGGTAAATTACCGAATCTGAAATGTAGGAAGAACTCAAGTGAGTGCTTTTCACCTGTAAGGATTTGTTATTTACCACCAACTACAAGTTGGTGGCAAATAACAAAAACAGTTAAAAAACCAATTTTGTGCTTTTTTAAAAGTGCCATATGGCATGTATGTGAGCCACATATGCACCCATGCACTATTCAGGGGTGCAACAGGGTGTCAATGTGACACCCTGCCATCCTTGTAGGTCTGCCCCCCCCTTACCGATTCGGTATTTACAGAATCGGTATTCCCCATTCAATCCTATGGGCGACGTGGGCGAGTGGTACCATGTAGACGTTGAACAACGTTGGGCTGAGAGATGAGCCTTGGGGTATGCCGCAGATGATCCTGCAGATGATACCGAATCGGTATTTACCAAATTTTACAGATTCAGTCAAAATTACTGAATACCTACATACCATTTACCCATTCTAAAATACTGAATCGGTAAAATTCGGCATTTTAAAAATCGGTAAATGGTATTTACCTACATCTGGCCCTTGGTGCCAAAAGAAAGTGGGGGGGTGGGCAACAATGGGCGAAAGGAAAGCTGTGCGATTTTTCTCGACTTGTGAAGTGGGCATCCTTTGAGAACGAATCTTAAGGAAGATATCAGTCACTCGCTTTAGTGCCATGGTGCGATGCTTATAGTCATAAACTAACAGGTTCTTTCCAAAAACATCATTAATTACACCATCAGCAGAAAAATATCATTAATTACACCATTGGCATACATCTTTCTGTAGATATGACCAGGTTTCTTTTCACCCGTCGTGCGCCGGAGGTCTGCTGATTCAAGGGGCACTTGCACACATTTTTTCATAAATTTAAGCCCAGCGTGTAAGCCCTGCATTCCACAAGTGCGGCTTTGCATCTCACTCAGGTCCCGCTTTGTTAAACACTGTAACGTTAACACAGCGCCTGTGAAAATGCTGGGCTTCGTGACGTAAAAACGCTGCGCTGTGACGTGTAAACGTCGTGCTTGGGGACGTAAAAACACCAGTTCAGGTTCCCTTCCAATGACTAAAAGACAAAAAGCAGGATCAATCAATCAATCATACCATCTGTAAAGCGCACTACATACCCATGAGGGTCTCAAGGCGCTGGGAACGGGAGCAGGGAGATGGGTCAGAAGTTCTTGAGGTCCTTGGGGTCCGCCTTGGGTTTCTTTAGTAGGGCGTTGATCTCTGCGTGCTTCCAGCTCTCCAGGAAGGTCACTGTCTCGAAGGAGATGTTGATGGTTTTCCGGAGGTGGGGTGCAATGGTGCTGCTGGCTTTGTTGTAGATGTGGTGTGGGCAGGGGTCTTCCGGGGATCCGGAGTGGACGGTGTTCATGATCTTGATGGTGTCGTTGATGTTGGTCCAGGCACGCAGGCGGTGGGTGCGGATGGTGGTCGTGGGAGCGGTGGTGTTGGCTGTTGCCGGGGTGGTGACGGCGTCGAAGGTGTTGTGGATGTCTGTGATCTTGCGATGGAAGAAGGTGGCCAGCGAGTCACACAGGTCTTGTAATGGTGGGATGTCCTTGGTGTTCCTTCACGATGCTGAAGAGCTCCTTGCTGTTGTGTGCGTTTTTGTCTAGGCGGTGTCTGAAGGCGGTCCTTTTGGCAGATCTGATGAGTTGGTGGTGTCGGCGGGTGGCAGTCAGAAAGCATACATATCAAGCCGTCCCATTTTATGGTGGAACAGCTAATTCACCAGATGTCTCTTTCGATTCTAGGTCTCGTATTTTTTGCTTTTTCATTCATAAGTTTATTTCCACATGTACAAGAAAATTAAGAAAAACTCATTACAGCGCTGTGGGCTCTATCCTGGAACATAGACAATACAGAGTTCCGAGTCCAAGGAACTCCATTATTACTGGTTTTGTGTGGGTCCTCTGTTCCCCGTTTTACTGCTAGGGACATAAAACTCTTTTTATTGGCATTTTGTTATTACATATATAAAGCATTGCCACATGAGGGAACCAACTTACAGTGTCGGTCAAACTTTCACGTAATAAATAACACTCAAATTCGTCTGTTCCCGAGCATCTTTACCAGGCCTCGAGATTTATTAAAGTGGGGAGTTCCCTGATATTTCCTCACTTATATATACTAAGACAAACATTATCATTTAAAGAAATGAATGCAATGTTCATGAAAACGGAGTAAAGAGATAACTCGCAGGATTAAGGGGGCCCTCTGCGCTTCTCAATGTTCAGTGCAGTGACGTTGCAATTCCACCAACAAGTTCACACAAAAGAGAAGGGAAAGAGAAAGAGAAGAGAAGAGACAATCGCCTGCTAAATTAGTATCTAAACTATACCGCATTACGCTATCTGCTAGGGAAGGAGAATACACCAAACCACGGCTGGCGTGGCAGCGTGATCTACAGGTAGAACTGACGGACGACAAGTGGCTCTACTGCTGCCTGAGCACCAAACGGGTCTCATTCAATGGACGGCACAGACTGGTCCTCTTTAAATTCCTTAACAGGGTTTATTATACACCGGAACGATTAGGTCGTTATGGCTTGCGCGAGAGCCCTCAATTCGAAAGATGCGGGTATTAAACGTGGACTTCTTTCATCTGGCATGGGAATGCCCGGGGATCGCCCACTTCTGGGGGGTGGTCTGCACTGAAATTACCGAATTACAGGCATGATGCTATCACCAGACCCGGTACTAGCTCTACTGGGCTATTCCAAACCACTAAGACACTCAGACGTCAAGTGGACATGGCATTCCTTTTAGCGAAGAGATGCGTCGTTCTCTGTTGGCTACGAGGTCCGACACCTACAATAACACAATGGTCCAGGGACATGCTGTACTGTTGCACTCAAACAGAAAACTACAGCGAGTTACTATCACCTCGCAACAAACCCAAAAACATCTGGACCCTATATATCACTAGGAGACCCACCCTGGCGATACCTGATCATGACGAGGCTACTCCACAGACGGCGACTAACCATGACGATATAGGATCTTAGGATCTAACAGTCCCTCATTCCCCTCCCGCCCGCACCTCTCCACTTGAGTAAGAAGGTGGTCACAGGGCTCTACATTGTTCTACTAGCTGCTTTAACCACCTTTTTCTCTTTTTGTTTTTTTTGTAAAGAGTAAGTAACTACGATGTATGATTACTACAATATTACATGTAGATGATACATCTGGGACCATGTCAATGTCTGTATTTCATTGTCTTGTTTTATTTTTGCTTTTTGTTTTAAAATGCCAATAAACATATTAATAGAAAAGAAAGAAGGAGGGCAAGATGGGAGCACAGGGGGGTGGAGGAATAACGTTGTCCGTGAGTTCTGATCACATGTTGATACCTATGAGGTGCCGTCATTCATCAGCTAGGTTGTGTGCTCTAATTAAAGAAGAGGGGTGAAGATCTAGGTAGATGGGCATTCACACTCAGACCCCAAACCCTCAGACTTGTATCACATATCACATATTATCCCATGTCCTAGCTCTGCCAGCTATAACCCGCGGGGGTCATAAATTGAAAGCTGGTGTGTCAAGGTGAGAAAAAAAAAAGAAAAGACCCCCTCCCCTTAAGTCCCAGTTTCATGTGTTCCTTCCACATTTCGTCCATCTTGTGGTTGGTTTGCTGGTCAATTCTTATGCCTGTTTCCCTCTCTTCAGGTGTATCTGTACTTACATCTAGGTCATCTCTAGAGCCGTACCCTGGGTGCTCCCAAGCGGTCAACATTTCAGCCCTTTAGCAGATCTGTGGAGTGATCCTCACCCCTCTGGCCTCCTCTCGAATCAGAGCCCTTTTCAGCCCTTGCCCATTGGGATACATCCACCCTCCAAGCCCTGGCCCTTGGCACCTCCGCTGATTTCTAATCTACTGCTATTCGCCACTTGGCCAACCCCAGTGCCGGGTCCAGAAACCTAGTGCCTACTTTCTTCTAGGCCGGTCCCGGGAATAATCCCGGAATACAAGCCTCCAAGGAACAGTGTTGGGTCGGGGGGAGGGATGGACGCCCTAGTATGGAATCCAGGGCTGAGAGAACCTCCTCCTAATAGGGCTGTAGTCGCGGGCACTCCCATACCATATGAACAAAATCAGCATCCAAATGTCTGCATCTAGGACAGGGGCAGGGGTCGCCACCGTATCCAGTGTGGTTTCATATAGGTCATATGTATATAATTGAATTGGATATATTTCAACCATGTATTCCTAGATATGTTTTTAGGGGAGACCAGTATCCTTTGCCATTCAGGATCTTTCAGTTCACGCTTTAAAATGTGTTCCCATCTCTTCCGTTAAGCGGTCAATGGGCCATGGACCACCAACGAGGGATTTGTTAAACCGGGTCACTGAATGTTTTGTTGCGCCCATCGATACCAGTAGCTGTAGGACATTTTGTGTCACGGGTCCCCCCACACACAGATCTTGGAACGCTCTGGTTAGTGCTTCATAGATCAGGAACTGGCCTGGTGGCAGGGCTCGAGTCGGGGTACCACGCGGGTGGACGCCGTCCCCCCTGCCAAAGAGATGGATGTGGATGATTCTCCTGCTGGTGCTGGCGGCCTGGACCCTGCCAGGCTCCCGGGCAGACACCTCCATCTGGACGACCTACGTGAACTGCTCTTACACCAAAAACAACCACACCCGCTCCGACTGGGGGGAGCTGGGGATATTCGACCAGCAATCGCCGAGGACGCAGGTGCAGGAGGTGGTGGCGGTGCCAGAGGACGATGGCTACACTACCTGCATGCCCAGCGCCAACTTCACGGCGCCGGCAGAGGGCACCTGGATAGCGCTACTCCAGTGGGGCTACTGCACCTTCCGGGAGAAGATTGAGAACGCAGCCAGCAAGGGCGCTAAGGGGGTGGTGGTGTTCAATACTCAGCCCGGAAACAGCGTCACCATCATGTCACACCCAGGTGAGTGAGGACCTAAGACCAGCTGGTTATCCATCCTGCTAACAAGCCACACTGAAGACAAAGAGCCCAGCAGGGGCTTGAGGATAGCCTCCAAAACTACACGACATAAACTCTTATTGCAACAGTTTCGGTGTACATGTGTGAAATTATCACCGGCCCAAAATATAATCCAGTAGCCATACCTGCAGACCAAAAGGCCTCCCCTGTCTGGGTCACTCAGCTAAACTGCAAGTTCCAGAATGCTGTTTTGTTACCTCCTGAGCCTGGACTGGTTCGGAGTGTCACCACGCGGGTGGACGGCATCCCCCCACTTATTTTACCGGGTGGACACCGTCCCCCCTGCCAAACAGATGGACTTCACACTTAGGAGGAGATCAGAGCCACCTTTCGTGATGTCACTTCCTGTTGTAACGTCACTTCCGGTGACAGCGTCCCCCCACTTCTTTTTAGGTTTTGCCTGGCGTCCACTGCGCAGCAGTGTTCGCGCACGCGAAACTTTTGTTAGGCAGTACGGGGCTTTGTCCCGCCTGTCTCTTCCATTGGCTAGCTCCATAAATGGAGGCTAGCCATTGGAAGAGAGATGTGGCAATCATCCCCGGAGCAGATTCGTGGGCGTTCCGGTGTTTTTTTATCTCTCCGCCCCTTTTGTTTACGTCATGCAGCAGTGGGCGGTTGTTTTTTTTACGGCATGTTTTTGTCATTTCCAATGTGTCTGTTGCCGGGATGGGATGCGCGATTTTACTGGTCCTGCCCCACGCTGCAGAGCGATGTTCCAAGGTCTCACTGGGAGGGCCGGATACTCGACATGCACGGACGGCCTGAAAGCGAGTCGGAACTCGGATGAAGAACTCACGCTGACCGGAGTTGAAGCAGGTAAGTGGGTCGTTCGACTGGTGACTTCCAGGTATTGTGTCAGGGTCTCTCCTTAGACTCCGATGTGGCAAGCACGCTGGCTCTTGCGCAGCTCCATGTCCCCAGCCTCGGCGCCTGCACCCTTCTTCTACCCAGATCGCTGCTCTTGGCTCTGGGGGCAGGTGAGATCCCAGCCCTGGACGGCCGCACAACTTCCCAGGCAGACAGGCACGCGGGACTGACTGCTTTCCAAACCCCAGAGGAGTCCTCGGTGCAGTGAACTGTCTGTGAGACCAGTCACCCAAAGCGAGCGGCAGCCATCCCCGCTCAGAGCGCCCACCCCTGCCGCCCACCCTGATGCTCATAGCAGCCACCACAGCCCCCTGCCGCCCACCCCGTGGCTCAGAGCACCCATCCCAGCCCCCTGCCCCCCGCCCCCCTTGCACAGAAAAAGACAAACTCCCAACACTAGAGGCATCATTGCACGGCTATTTCCCATAATGCTCTGTGCTTAGTCAACGTGGTAGCTTACACGGTGCAAGTTAAGGGCACTCGCAAGCTTTGTAGAGTAATCACTACCTAGCCTCGAGATGGCAATACTGGCACCTTCACCTCAATGTAGCACTGACTGCGGCTGGGACACTAATCACACAGACAGATCTTTTATGAAATCTGGCACCCAGCCATGCCCAGTGGACACCCAAGGGAAGATGTGCTTATTATATATGGACAAGAGCTTCCAATCTATCGTTTATTAAAGACCTTCAAATTTGGCACATTGGTTTTTACATTTTTTCCACTGGTGGAAAATGAGCTTGGGATTGCTTTGGGGGACACTAAACTTGTGAAATGGATCCAATTTGCTATATTCGAATATAATGACAAAAAAACAGATGCAGGAAAAAGTGGACGTTATATGGCTCGGCGCCTGCGCTGCATTCGTTGAGATAGGACCTAGAGGGTCTGTGCTGGCCTAGCCTTTGCACCATCTCCTCGTACAGCTGTTACAAGTACAGCACTCGCCTCCCTGCCTGGAGGATCTCACCTATCCATCCCCTCGCACCCCCCTGCTGTGCCCCTTACCCTCCGTTTGGCCTGTCCCACTTTTCTACTGCCTGACTCGGATCTGCACCACCTTACCCGTCGATTTTCTTCCCGTATCACTTCCCCCTCCTGCCTGTCCGATCCCCACACACCGCATTGCTTCGTGTCCTCCCAACACCTCTGCTGCTCCTTGTACCAGCCTCACTCTGGTCTATACACCCCTCCTTCTCCATATCACCCCACCTTCTCCAGATCACCCCTCCTTCTCCATATCACCCCTCCTTCTTACCCTGCTTCTGTGTCTGCATCCACCATCTCTGTACTGTTCACCTTCCTCCCTATACCACCTCCCCTCCGGCTTCACTCCCTGTACATGGCCAGCTTCCTCTAGCACCCTCCTGGTGGTCTAGTCCACATCCGTGCCTATTTCACTCTGCTCGCACTGCCACCCACACTCCTGTGCCACCACCCTCTTTCCAGTCTGTGCCATTTATATTTTCTCTTTACCACCCTCCTGGCAGTATCTCCACCTGTAGTGCTTGTGCCAGCCTTCATACCTACTATAAACCCGTCTCTTACTTGTTCCACCCTTCATTCGCACTATATGCCCGCCTGATACTTGTGCCACAATTTTTGGCCATATGACCCTGCTCTACCGTGTCTGTTCCACCCTGCAACCTGTCAATCCACCCAGCCGTCATTCCGTTTGTGACCTTGCACCCATCCCTTCTACCGATTTTCATCACTCGACCGCACTATTCGCTACACCACTGCCACCCTCTGCCATGACCCCCTTGAGCCCCTCCTCCCTTTTAAAGATGTTCACATTGTTTGTATTTGTTTGCACCCTCACGTTGTAACACCTGCGCCCACCTGCCAGTTCACCCTCTGCAGGGAGACCCAGCTCTGTTAAAGTGCAGCACTGATGAAGATAATTAACCTTAATTTCGAAGGACGGAGTTCTGTGACGTCGCCTTGATGAAAACATATCTAGCTATAAATTGGATTGAGGAAATCCCAGTTTCTCTTTAGAATATATGCATATTTCGTGAGCCCCTGGCTACTTTAGGTGGAGTTTTACCTTTACATGCAGTTTTGCGGTGCCCCCAGCCGCTAAAAAGTGTCGAACTTTTGGGTTGGGGAAGTTGCAGAGTGATTCATATAGCCTGCTCGCATGTTCTTGAATGAATCCTTGTCTCAAGCCTTGCTCTCATCCTTTTTATTTTTAATTTATGTGTGTTGTGCAAAGGTGCCGTAAAATTGCTACATAAACTGTTTTCATGTCTTCAAATCTTGACAAAGGAAAAAAAATTGCCATTTGCTGGGTGTTGCAACAGTGAATATGTGCAAGCTCTGTTGGTACTTGCATTAGTCACAGAAAGTTATTTTGTCTCCTGAACTAAGTGAGCAAGTCATCCAGATGCCTTTGGGTATAAAATGGGCAATGATGTGTTTTTTTTTTCCAAAATGATTTAACATGTTCAGAAGGCAGGAAGGTCTGAAAGATGACTTTGCTTCTTTGAGCGCGGTGTAGAAAAATTTTGACCTTTTTATTAGATTTTGGGTCGCTCGCTTAATTTATAAATCCCTGGTAACACTTTCTTTAGTAGGGAATGGTGGTCACTGAAATGAGGATAAGTGTAAGGCATTAACATCTATTATGCATGTTTATGGTGTGACGACATAAAGCTCTTGGTCTACAGCTGGATTAAACCACAAGGCAGGCAGCCAAGTGGTTTGTATGTATTATAAGTTTATTTGAGGACAGTTTAAACAGCTTTATTTTTTTTTTCAACGGGGAAATGTTTATTGAAAATGTAAGCAAAAAAGTGCCATTTGATTTTTTGTGTGTGTGTGTGTAGTGTGGGGCTGTGTGTGTGTGTGGGGGGCTCTGTGTGTGGGGGGGGGCTCTGTGTGTGTGTGTGGGGGGGGGCTGTGTGTGTGTGGGGGGCTCTGTGTGTGGGGGGTTCTCTGTGTGAGTGTGTGTGGGGCTCTGTGTGTGTGGGGCTCTCAGTGTGTGTGTGGGTGTGTGGGGCTCTGTGTGTGTGTGGGGGGGTTCTGTGTGTGTGGGGGGCCAAGGGAGACAATGACCCTGTCCACCTGACAATCTCACAGGTCCACAAAAAGTTGCTTGTGCTTGCTGTCCTGCCCCCCCGTTGCTTGTGCTTGCTCCCCTGCCCCCCGTTGCTCGTGCTTGCTCCCCTGACCCCTGTTGCTCGTGCTTGCTGTCCTCCCCTCTCAGTGCTTGTTCCCCCGTTGCTTGTGCTTGCTGTCCTGCCCCCCTTGCTGTCCTGCCGTTTGTGCTTGCTGTCCTGCCCCCCGTTGCTTGTGCTCACTGTCCTGCCCCCCCCTTGCTGTCCTCCCCCCTCGTTGCTTGTGCTTGCTCCCCTGCCCCCCGTTGCTCGTGCTTGCTCCCCTGCCCCCCGTTGCTCGTGCTTGCTGTCCTCCCCTCTCAGTGCTTGTTCCCCTGTCCCCCGTTGCTTGTGCTTGCTGTCCTGCCGTTTCTTGTGCTTGCTGTCCTGCCCCCCCGTTGCTTGTGCTCGCTGTCCTGCCCCCCCCTTGCTGTCCTCCCCCCTCATTGCTCGTGCTTGCTCCCCTGCCCCCCGTTGCTCGTGCTTGCTGTCCTCCCCCCTTGCTGTCCTGCCGTTTCTTGTGCTTGCTGTCCTGCCCCCCCCCTTGCTGTCCTTCCCCCTCGTTGCTTGTGCTTGCTCCCCTGCCCCCGTTGCTCGTGCTTGCTCCCCTGCCCCCCGTTGCTCGTGCTTGCTGTCCTCCCCCCTTGCTGTCCTGCCGTTTCTTGTGCTTGCTGTCCTGCCCCCTCGTTGCTTGTGCTTGCTCTCCTGCCCTGCTATTGGCATTGTAAATGACAATGCCATTTATTTATGTTTTTAAAAAAAACATAAATAAAAATAATGTCATGAGCAATGCCAATAGCCCTAACTTTTGCAAAGGCGAAACCATTGTATTGTAAATGCTTGTTTAGGACTTGTGCCCTGCCTGGGGGCATCTTATAACAGTCCATTAGGGCATCTTCTAACGGTCCATTACTTCCTCCATAGGGAGCAATGCTCCTTGTCGGTCGCAGTCTCCAACTGTGGGCATCCGGCTTCTGTCCAGGCGGATAATTGTCCCTGGGTAACTACTAGGGACATAAAAAAAGAAAAGAAGAAAAAAAACACGAGAACGGACTGTTTCGGGAACATTAAAACATTGATTTTCACGCAGGAGCTTTCCTAATTGTGTTTCGATTTAAAGGTCGAGTAATGCTGCTTGGAATGCATCTGCCGATGGAGTATTTATGTGTGGCGCGCAGTAAATGGAAACCCTAATAAAAACATTAAAACAGGCCTCGGTGCACAAGTCACCTTCACAGCGAGAGGCTCGTGGAAGAGAGGCTGAGAATGAACCCTGCTCTTTCCACGGCTGCCGCTGCTTCTTGACCGAGGCCTCTCGCTCCCTTTGCTGCCAAGAGCGCGCCTGAAGCCCGGATTCCTCGAGGAGGAACAGGACATTGGGTCAAACAAACATCATTTCAACGCTGCCTGCCAGTGAAAGGCGGAGCACGGGGGCGGCTTCACACTCGGTGGGCGGCAGCCAGCGTTTCTTTACTAGTGTGGTGTGCATAGGGCTTTAAGTGAAATGGAAAAAGTGGGGGTCCCTGAAAGGGGAAGGCCTATATAATTAAGGGCATGGTTTAAATATAGGCAATATAAATGGCGTAGAGTGTCGCCTTACCCACACATTTTCAACTGACACCTCTGGTCATGCTCTGTAGCTTTGCTGAGAGGCCAAGGATTGGATGGCCGTGCATTCTAAACAGCTTAGTGTCCCTAAAGGCACTGAGAGAAAGTCCACTGCCTTCAACCACAACTGAATTGTGCCCCTTTATAACCACCTGGATGCGTCCAATTCAGATTATACACGGAACAAAAGTAAAATGCTACCTGAAAAAAACCCATAACATCCTGGAAAAGAGCAAACACTCATAGGACATGGAAGATTAAATAAAGCATGTGAAATATAAGCAGGAACAACATGGATTACCTTAAAGTTTTTTACACCCATTGTTCAGAAACCTATCCGTGTTTTTGCATGATAAGTTTAGGGCATGAATACAGGGCCCGAAAGGGACCCGTTTCAATGCCCGTTTAAATTACTACTGGGTCTGAGACCCGGAGGGGCCTGGCTCACTTAAAGCTGGACGTGCAAGAACAAAACGCTTAGCTTGGTAGGTGCAGCCCAGGCCAGCCGTGCCCTAACCGAGCTTTTGCAAGCAGTATCCAGATGGAGGAACCCTGCCCGTCCCTCAGACTTCCTACTGTGGCTGGCGTAGTGTCAGCGTGGTGACCAGGACGTGGCGGGAAGGGCCATCTCAAAACCCAACAAGACGGCACCAAACAAAAGCACTATCTAGAAAACCTACCTTTGGCGATTATTAAAGATACCGGACTGGGGAGAGAGCTTATTATTAAAGGGACTTCTGGTAAATGATGTCACAATAGGTCTTAAAACTCAACTATCAAACAAAGGAACATTCTAGATTGTCGACTGATGTTGACTGTTAAAGATGCAGGCCTGGGAATACGGTACTAGAAGCCCCACCCCCATCCTTACAGGGGCCATCTGGTAAATACACCAGATCATAATATATAACATCAAACACAACAACATTCTTGAATGTCTCTTGTGGCGACTAATAGTGAAGCCGTACACCGGGAACAGAGAATAGTTCATTTATAGGTCTCGCACCTGCGAACGGATCGCAAAGCGATCGTCGCTGTGAGACTCTATTGCAATCATTTCTGCTTTCAACGAGCCAAGGGAGACAGGAGACAAGTGATGTGCACGCGCACCCTTGCGGAATCGGATCAGGTCGCACGCGCGTTCACAATCTCCTGTCTCCCTTGGCTCCTTGTAAGCAGGCACACACGCACGCACGCAGACACTCACGCATGCACACACACACACACACACACACTGAGAGAACCTCCCCCGCTGCGCTCGCGCAAACACACCCACACACACACACACATAGTGACAGCCCCCCCCCCCCCATTGGCCTGAAAATACTGGCGGCACTACCGTTGGAGTCCCTCACGGGGGACTCAATATCTTCAGAATGCCCCCGGAGCCCTCGCAGCTCAGCAAAGGAAGAAGGCCCCCACTCACCGGTACTCGTCTCCGGCTCTCCAGGCGGGGCTCTTTGCAGGTGGCGGCGGTCTCTTCCTTCGGTGCAGGGCTCTCCCACCTCACGGGAGCCCCACTAGCAATGGCTGCCCTTCTCCTCCTGCCTACACGTCCCAGTGCGAGGTAGGCTCCCGCCTGGGCTACCGTTTTGTCTTGTCGTCCCGCCCCCGGCCTGTTGCAAAGTGTCTTCTGCTGCACGCAACACCACTGCCCATTTTTAATACCTTTTCTTTCGTGGTTTGTACTAAACCGATGATAATCGGTCTAATATCTGCTTTATCAGTTCTCATCCACAGCAGGTTAATGTTAGCTATCCATCCCAAGGTAGTCACCTGATTACGTTTTATGCCTGCCCTATCTCCCAAGCCATTACACGGTGCTGTTCGAGGTTACGAAACTAATATTCCTTGTATGGCTTTTAAATCGGCAAAGTGCTCAAATATGGCTTGGTGCACCTGTTCAATATAAAAATGAAAAATGCGTGGCTTCTTCTGTCTGTGTATTTTCTCTGAATTTCATAATGTTGATAGTTTTTTTTGGTTGCTACTTCGTTATGGCTGTGGGCTTAGCTGGTCGTGTGCGAAGGACTCGTGTTTTCTACTTCAGCTGCTTTCTCATTGAGATCGTTTTGGGTTGATTATGGCTTAAATCAGTTGTGTCACTAGTGATAGCCGAATATCTGTTGGATAATGTTTATTATAAATATACGGGGGGCTTCATGCATTACATGTATCCAGGTATTCCAGTTTATGGTGGCATTTATTTTTGTTTTAAGGACTGTGAATTGTTAGATCTGTTTCTTCTCGGTGCATGTATGACGACTACAGTGCTAGTAAAATGTTTGCATTGAACACAATCTGAAGTGCGATTTGCTTTACATTACATTGAAACTGACGATTCCGTGAAAGGTGGGGTTGAAACATTTCTTTGAAAGCTTGTATGTGGTCATACCCACGAAAATACTTCAGTTTTATAAATCAACATTGTTTCTTAGAAATAACGTGAAAAACCTAACCCTCCTCTTAACCCCACGCTTTGAGAATGGCCCTAATATTTAATCTTGCATAATTGCAAATTAAAAAAAAAAATCATGCAAAGCATTGTCATTTACAATGCAAGTAACTCAAACTTTAATGCTGCGAGACCTATTGCATTGTACAGGCTTGTCTATACACTGCAGTGCTTTCCTAAAGATGGCAACAAGCGAGCAGGCTTTCAGATGTAGACATTTTATTGCAGCCTTCTGACCCCACATGGACAATCTTCAGCCCCTCTTGCCAATGTATTTGAATTTAGGGATTTTCTGAGATTGCTATCCTTTGCTTGCTGTGCAAAAGGGTCAAAGGACAGCAAAGGATAGATGAGGGAATGTTCTACTCGAAGGCCTAAGAGGGAGGTATGAGGCTCAGTCTCTTGAAGAGGACCCAGGTCAGGATCCTTGCAGCTGTGAATCTTCTTTCTGGCCTCAAAGGCCTCCTCATACTCTTGCCCAGTGGCGAGCTGGACTGCTGCCGTATGCATTTGCCATGGTGCATAATGAGTGTTCTGGGCAGACTAGCCATCCCAAACCTCTAGTGCTGCGGTACAGTTCCCTGCAGCAGTCCAGGGAAGGTAGGGCTAGGGAGGCGACACAGTGTTTATAGAGGAAAGGACTAATATCATTGGAAAACCATCTGAAAGTGCCCTATTTTTATCGGAGGACCGTAGGCCAGACACTTATCGAAGATAAAGGCCAGGCGTTTGCTTTCTCTTCTAAGTCAATTTCCCCAAATGTCCCAAAGGCATTTTCTCTGATCACTTTATCTTTTGTATATGCTCCTGCTCAGATAAAGGACTTTCAGTTCGATTTACTCAGTGAAGGTTATCAGATTATTGGACTCCAGTCCTGGGCATTTCTACAAATCATTGTTTTTAGACAGGTTTGCTCAATTTGATCAACTGATGTGAAGTAGGATTGCAGTTCCCAGATGGTAGTAAGTTGTTAAACATTCAGAACAAGAGCACCGCGTCTTCAAGTCGATCAGGCAACCATATTTGAAGAGACATGGGGCTCTATTATGATGTAGGGCGGATCGCCACCAGTCGCATGGCGGTGGCGATCCGCCGTACATCATCCCCCGCCCACCTCCCATTGCCCCCACCATATTGTAATGGCTGGGGGGACCCCGGCGGACGGGAAGACCGCCCGCCGCTTTTCCACGGGCAGAAAGGGGTTTGCATATGGTGGCGGTGTCTGCTAGACACCACCAACCACATTAGGATGCCAGCGTGAAACAGCCTTTGTGGCAGCGTTGCCGCCACGGAAAGGCATGCAGATTCCTGGGTTGGGGGCCTGTAGCGGGCCCCAGCGTGTGGGGGGAGGAGGGGGGGGACATCGGGGGTACCTATGGTACCCCCCCAGGATTTGCATGCACAACGTTGTGCCTGCAAATGCACACAGTGCAGCCACAGCATTGTGGCTTGAGGTGCTCTGAGCACCGCCCGCCACAATGTTGTACATGGGGGATGTCACCGCCACTGTGGTGGTGGCATCCTAATTGCCGGTGAGGACCCGGCGCATCAGTGGCGGCCGGTCCCAGCACCGCTAGGATGGCGGGCGGACGAAAGTCTACTCGCCATCCTAATAGGCCCCATGGAGTGGATCTGGTTACCTTAAATTCAAGAAAGATGGAGTCCATTTGGCAGCCTTAATTCCAATGCACCCCACGGTGCATCGCCCAGGGCCAATGGGCACAGTCTGACAACTCGCCCACTTCCTCCTTGGAAGGTATGCATCGGATGTGATATACAGCTGTGACAGAGGGAATTCAAACAGCTGGGAGGTGAGAGATCTCCAGTTTTCCTTGGATGAACCAATGCGCTAAATGTCACAAAGGCAAAGGAGTTTGTTTGGCAACAACTCAGTGGATTCGGAAAAAGAAACAGAAATCAAGTAGAATTCACCTGTGAGTTTTAGGAGCACGCCTGCCTGTGATGGGTCCTGTCCTTCTGGACCTACATGGGACACCCCTACCTTCGGCCTTGCACCTTTCTTGCAATCTCCTGTATCGTTACCGCACAACCAGACTGTGCAAAGCCAAGCCAACACCTATTCCGGTGAGTCTGGCCAGTGGCCTTATTTAGAGCCTGAATGCAGGAACCTTGCTCATCCGATGCGGGAGAGCGGAGGGGGCATTATGCGAATGTCGTTGCACACCTGAATGATTCATTACCTTTATTCTCCGAGATCATGATGACACCTTGTGCCTACGGAGACCTAGAAAGACGCAGGCGACAAAAAAAACAAAACAAAAAAACACACTACATATTTATTTGGGTTCTGAATGAAGAATTATTAAACGTTCAATCATTTTTTTTTTCATAACGCGTCAGGATGCTTTTATTGTGCTACGATAAAATGTTTGAAAAGGTAACTGGGACAGGATCTCACTTGCCTATAAAATAAGGTATTAATCAACTGGCGAACCATCCAGCTAATTAATCTCCATGCCTGACAGCTCACCTTTGTCATTTGTTTAGTTATCTGCCTCTTCATGAAAGGTAAACTGAAAATTAGAATAGCAGTCAATCCATTCTTAGTTGAACCTTGGAGACAGCACCATAAAAAAATACCTCTGAGCGAAGAAACAGCTAAACCGGTACCTTCTTAATTACATAATTAAAAATGTTCCTTTTGTTACCAGGCAGAACTGAACATAGCCCGGCGTTTCCGATGCCATTTTTAATAGCATTCCTCCGTTGGAAAAATTTAACACTTTTAATGCTTACTGCTTCTAAATAAACATACAATATAAAAAATACTTAACAGCCGATATGTAATATCGTCTTCTATTGCTTTCTGTGGGTTCTGATGCCATTTACAAACCACTCAGCCGTCTGGTTTATAATGTCACCATTAATGGCAATATCGAACCCTATTATAGGGTTTACCTTATCTATTGCATGCTTTCTCAAACAAACTGAATGATCTCCTATGTTACTAAAAACGATTGGGTACTAAATAATGCCCTCTGCTCAGATCATTAACAGCTACTGATTGCACTCCCTGAAATGATGGTCCAACCTAAGAGAAAAGACACATAAGGAGCCAGAATAGACAAAGCCAATAAGTTTCATCTTTTCGACTTACTGGTTTTGCCTATGTTTGTTGCCAATGTTGTGCAGCACTGGAAAAAAGAAACAAAAAAAAAAAGAAATGCAGGATCACGTGTACGCATGCATCATTGCGCTACAGGTGCCTACCAGGATGACATGCGCGTGTGTTATCATGCCTCTACGCACACGGTACGACACAGCCACCCTTAAAAAAAAAAAAGAAACTATATATTTATTTATTTAAATTCAAATGTGCCCAACAGCACGTTTTCTAAAAAAACAGAGAGGCCTAGCAGCAAATGATCGTTCACCCAGCACAACAGAAGCTTCAGTGGCTGTGTCAAGAACTACCGCCCCATCTCAGTGGAGAAGTGTGGCTCAGTGGTTAGAGGCGGCAGACCCGGAGGCTGAGAGCGGCCGTGGACCAGGGTTCGATTCCCGACGCGGCAGGGTCTCGGGCTCAAAAATTCCACGGACTCGTTAATTCTCGCGCCGGTGCCTACTCAACTCACGGGGTCACACTCTGCGACTCTGGGCAATAGCTTGCTTAATCTCCACTACGGCCCCTCGTGGCGGGATGCCTGGCTTTCACCTTGTGGATACCCTGCCGGGGGTATCTCACAAGGGAATACCAGGACGGGTTCCCTAAGCAAGCGCCCTGAGACCTTCGGGTGATTTGTGCGCTATATAAGTCAAATTACATTACATTACATTACATTACATCTCGCTCCTTCCTTTTCCGGCCAAAGTCATCGAGAAGACCGTCAACAGACAGCTTGCCGCCTTCCTCGAGACGAACGGATCCCTCGACCAATCGCAGTCCGGGTTTCGGGCCAACCACAGCACCGAGACCGCCCTAATCACAGCCACCGACGACATCAGATCCCTGAACAACAACGGGGAAACAGCGGCCCTCATCCCCCTGGACCTCTCTGCGGCGTTCGACACGGTCTGCCACCGCACCCTAGTGAAGCGCTTCAGCAACATCGGAATCAGAGAAAGCACCGGAGTGGATCATCTCGTTCCTCGCCGGAAGAACCCAGAGAGTCCGCCTCCCCCGTTCAGATCCGAGGCCACCGAAGTCATCTGCGGCGTACCACAAGGATCTTCCCTCAGTCCAGCCCTCTTCAACGTCTACATGAGCCCCCTCGCAGCCATCGCACGCCAACACAACCTCAACATGATATCCTACGCCGACGACACCCAGCTAATCCTCTCCCTCACCAACGACCCCACGACCGCCAGAGCCAACCTACACGAAGGGATGAAAGACGTCGCCGACTGGATGAGGAACAGCCGCCTTAAACTGAACTCAGACAAGACGGAAGTCCTCATCCTGGGATCATCACCCTCCGCCTGGGACGACTCCTGGTGGCCCCCGGCCCTGGGCACTGCTCCCAAACCAACGGACCACGCACACAACCTGGGCTTCATCCTGGACTCCTCCCTGTCGATGACCAGACAAGTCAACGCCGTCTCATCTTCGTGCTTCAACACCCTGCGCTTGCTCCGCAAGATCTTCAGATGGTTCCCCACTGAAACCAGGAAGACCGTCACCCAGGAACTCGCCACTAGCCGACTGGACTACGGGAACACCCTCTACACCGGAACCACAGCCAAACTTCAAAAAAGACTCCAACGCATCCAGAACGCCTCCGCACGCCTCATCCTGGACATCCCCCGACACAGCCACATCACCGGACACCTGAGAGACCTGCACTGGCTCCCCGTCAGCAAGAGAATCACATTCAGACTCCTCACCCACGCACTCAAGGCTCTCCACGACTTGGGCCTCAAGTACCTCAACGACCGCATGACCTTCAAAACACGCCCACCCGCCAGCTACGATCGACCAGCCATGCCCTCGCCACCGTACCACACATCCGCAGAGCCACCGCCGGAGGAAGATCCTTCCCCTACCTGGCAGCCAAGACTTGGAACTCCCTCCCCACCCACCTTCAGTGAACCCAAGACCATCTCTCCTTCAGGAAGCAGCTCAAGACCTGGCTGTTCGAGCAGTAGCATACCCCTCTCCCCCAGCGCCTTGAGACCCTCCCGGGTGAGTAGCGCGCTTTAAAAATGCTGTGATTGATTGATTGATTGTCTTACTGGGCACACGTTTCATGTATGCAGCGCGGTGCACACTCAGTTATGCCTGCCTCGCGCAGAAAGGGACAATAAGACCAATCACAGAAAAAAATGTGCTCTCCTCAGCGCAGGCGTGAACTCCGACAGTCCACACCTGCGCAGGGCATGCCAGTGACAGACCTTTCACTTTAAGGTTACACCTACTCGTTTTTAGGAGAGGGCAGGGCTCCCCCAGGAGGTGAGTGCAGGGTGCGACAAACCTTGCGACAAACCCTGCCTCAGACGGTGGGGGTGTCCCTGTATGCCCCTCCCAAGGGCTGCTGCAGGGGGGGGGGGGCACTATGACTGTGAGCCACCTCCATGTGGTGCACAATCAGTGTGCCTCTAAACACCTTTGCCATGGCGCCTGGGTCCAATATGGTGCAGCACTAAAGCATTCTATCATTTGCATAAGGACACACCCCATGCAAATGAGTGAACTCGCGTGCGATCATGGCGGCAGCACACAGTATGCTTCAGGAGGCTGGAGAAGGTGTCTGTGGTCCTTCTGTAATACCAAAGTGCCCCAGTGGGGGGAAAAAACGTGGTCAAAAATGTTTATACAGTCCCAGGTGGACAACGGAGCACCAGAGCCCATCTGCATCTCTACATCTTTCTATACAACATTCGCAAATATTAAAATGAAGTATTACAGTAATTATAGTATGGTTATCTTCCATGGTTTCAGCGTGCATTGAGCTGGTGGATGCAGCATGTTGGCATGCTTATTTAATTAGGTGACGGTGGCGACACCAATTGATCATGTTTTCACCTGGGTTGTGCACAAACTTTTTATCTGCACTCTGTTATTATAATTGTGAATAATCACTCTTCGTTTTTCATTTCTCACGGGTTTCCTAGTCTTTTGATGCATTTTATGTTTACAATTTTTTTGTAACATATTTTATTATGTTTGTTTAGGAGTCTTTTTTCTCAGCTTCAATCACCGTCCTGAAGATGGTCTGATTGACTGAAGCCGGAATGACCGAAACGTCGACTCCGCCTTCTATTCCTAGGAATTTTGTTTATCCTACAGCGACACATTCTCATTATGAGATTTGTTGCCCTTTAATTAAGTTGGAATAGTTGTTTGTCATGTACTGTTAGGCTAATTCAATTCATGACTTTTGCTGATTATTTGTTTGTACTCCTCTTTTATTGCTTACTATACATAAAAATGTACACTTTCAAACTACTAGGTCCTCCCGTGTTGTCTATGTTAACAAATTTCATTCATTGGTGTTGTCCTATTATACTAATTAGTAGTAGCACCTTTTGTGCCACACACTAAATTAGCCTTTTAAAGCAGGTTTCTGGTCTACCAATGCAGCCTGTAGTGCAATTTTAAACTGCCATTTCGATGTGGCAAAATAAACCTCTTACATGTGGTAAAAAGGAAGGTTTAGGTCTGGCAAGTCATCTCTAAAGTAGGCTCTAGGGCTTTTAGGGCACAGTGCATGGTAATTAAAAAAGTAGGACGTGTGTTTAAGTTTTACATGCCCTGACAGTGAAAAACTCCTAGTCGTTTTCACTGTTGGAAGGCCATATCTCCCCAAAGACTATCACTTGGTTATCTTTTTAGAGTTCATAATTACAAACTTCGGGTTGGGACCAGATAGAGGTGTGTGCTGTTTCCACCAAATGAATTGCAATTTAAAATCCTCTTTATGTCGAAGTCGGGTTTTAAGTTAGATGTTTGAACTTTTAGAAGACTAACTAACAAGCGTGAGAGTGCACTCCTTTTCTTAAAATTGAAAACCATTCTTGAAATCTCCATTTGTATGTGCGTGCATACAGTGAGTTGTGGATCGCCTCCACCACAGTAATTGAAACAATGATCAGATCAGGGCACTTGTCTAGCACACCTCGCTGTTGCACTGCGAAAAAGAGGGATTAGTCCCCTAAACATAACCAGTTCAGCCTGGTACTCTTCAAATAATCCACTGATACCTTTCATTGAGACTGTTCATTATTTCTTAATTTACCCATGTTCAACTGAATTCATCACTGTGGAGACAGTAAGATTCCATCTGCATATTTTAATAAACTTTTCATCCACCAGCTGTATGCTTGTTTAAGCTTTGTACAACGGCTCGTTTATTACAGATGCATCCATAATGAAGTAGGCACGACATTCTCAGACCCAATGCATTTCGAGCTACCACGGCTCTTCGTCAGGGGTTTCTATAACAAGATGGAAAAAACAACTCAACTGACCAATGCATAAAACAAAACAAAATAATGTCACATTCTTAAATACCAAAACTGTGAAAGTGTAATACAATGTATGGTCTCAATCGTGACCCCGGTCCTTGGATGCTTGATTCCGGTCTGGGAAAGACATGGCTTGGTAGTTCGGACTGGACTGTTCCCATGGGGCACAGGGTCAGAGCTGATTTACATATAGCCAGTGTCTAACCCAGGGTGGTGTGGAGTGCAAAAAAACGATGGATTTAGGCCCAGATCCTTGTACTAGGGTGAGTGTATGACATTGTTCTACATTCTGTCCATCAACTGTGTTTTTTGCAATTCTCACCCAGAGTGTGCTGGGTGTACTCAGACGTGAGTCCCAGGCTCTCCACACCACTGGAGTCAAGCTATCCAGGCTGAATGAAGGCTGATAGCCAGAAACCGGT